>NC_139142.1:194532788-197191771 GCF_964270905.1 Leucopleurus acutus
AGCACTGCCATTTTCCCACTTGTCAGTGAGACTGTGTTCATTTAATTTTTCAGTATTTTTATTCCGTGTGCTTCACTTTAGATATTTCCTACTGCCATATCTTCAGGTTTTCTGATATTCTTTTCTACAGTATCCAGTTTACTGCAAAGCACATCAAATGATGATTTAATTTCAGTATTTTATTTTTAATAGAATTTCTGTTAACTATTTTCCACAGTTTCCATTTCTCTACTGTGCTTGTCCTATCTGTTTCCTCATTATGCTCATCATTTCTTTTGCCTTTGTTTGCTAATTACAACACCTCTGTCATCTCTGGATCTATTTTAATGACTTTTTGGAATAAACTGTGATTATGGGTCACATTTTGTTTCTTCTTTGTATGTCTAGTAATTAAAAATAAAATTTTAGTGGATATTGTGAATGCTACTTTTGTTAAATGCCAAGAGTTGGTTTTTTTTTTTCACATGAGTATTGGTTTTGTTCTGGCAGAGAGTTAATTTACTAATAGTTCTGCTTCATTTTTCAATGACTTTTAAAGGTAGATGCATATAAAGTAGCTCTTATAAGTCTAGAATAGTCTAACTTCTAAATTGAGGCTCTGAGATCTCAGATAAATGCCTGGATTTTTCAGTGCAATCTCTGTGTGCTGCTTGTTTTTGTCCAACAACTTAAAAGATTTTTATGTAGATTTCTATGGTTTCTTCTCAGCACAGTTCCCTCCTGTAGTTTTCCCTTTCCTACAAATCCCAGCCTCCCCAGCAGCCCTGAAATCTGATTTTTGCCATCTCAGTGAGATTGCTCTTCCCTGCTTGGACATCACATTTTGTTTCCAGAACGTATCTCCAGGTAAAAGACTGGAGCAACCGTGGGGCACACTTCACTTGTTTTCATTCTCTGAAGGATCACAGTACTGCACTGCCTCTGTCTCATTTTTATAGATTTTTATGGTGGCAGTGTTATTCTGATGAGTTGCTCAGTCATGGTTAGAAGGAGAGGTTGTTCTTGATCAGATTTTACTTTGCATTGTAGGTATTCTTGTATCAATATATGCCTCAGCTCTCTTGTGAGGCTGAGAGCATCCGAAGGGCAAATTCTATGCGTTACTCATCTTTGTTTATCCTCCAGAGCACTGTACACAGCCTATATATTATGTTAGTTATTTAATTTGATTATATTCAATCAGTAAATATTTTGAATGAGTAACAGAAATGAATGAAATAAAACATCACAGGAATTTTAGGGATAATTTTAAAGACCTTAAAATGCATTACACACACCAGTTTTCTTTGACTCATCAGTCCTTTTATATTCTGCAACAATCATGCGGATACCTGAGTTTCTAAGTGTCCCTTCTGCCCCCTCCTGATCAAAATCTTCTATTATAATCAGAAAGCATATGAAGAACTAAGAAACTCAGAGAAAACAATCACTGACGACTATTTGGTAGTGTGAGTGTTTATCAGGTGCCAACTGGAACACTTCTTTTCATCTTTGGGTTGCTCCGCAGACTGTTATTCTTTACAGCTGCTAAAGTCCAACTGGAATCATTTTTCCCAGTCACACAGGCAAAGTCAACATTACTGAGGACTGTGAGAGCTCAGCGGTCAAGGAAACCCTGATGAAGAAAGGCCAACACAAGAGAACACCCACGTTCCGTGTGATACGCACCCAATCAAAAATCTGTTGCATGTGAGCATAGAGATTTCCCTTTAAGCTAGAAAACCTACTTCATTTTCTCTTTTTAAAATTCTTGATCTTATCAATAGATAAGAAGCTAAAAGAAAGTATCACAGTTTCATATTACATAACTTCTAGAAAATCACTGAACTGTTATGAAGCAATTGCCCTAGTGATTTTAAATCGTTCTACTCAACTGAATTATTTAGACATTTCTTCTCTTGTCCTGTGATTCTCTCCTTGACCTTCCTGAACACTTGCTACTTGTTAATGTTCATACCTGTGTAACTCCTAAGGCCTCTTTTCTCTTCCTTTTTTCCTAAGAATACAACAAACCCTTGTAGATGGAGCCCACTCATTAGGTGCTGTAACTTACCTGGGCCCTTACTTCTGCTTCTTCCATCAACTCTTGTCAACTTTCTTGTAAATTCCACACAGCAATTGTCTTTTATGCCTGAACTATCTCCTGAATCCCAAAGTCACATTTTCTGCTACTTACTAAACTCTTGTACTTGGTTTCCAAGGAGAAATATTTCTTATATGTGTCAAGTCACAAACCAAGGAGAAACAATGTATTGTTTTTTTCTTTTGCCCTTCTTTACCATTCTATGAACTAACTGAGGTCAGCTTTGTAGGACTGGAGCTCCAGAATTATGCTGACCCCTTTTCTTCCTCTCTGCTCTCACATTCTAGTCACTTTCCAATTCCTCTAGAGTCTCTGCCAAACGTCCTTGGGTATCCATCCTCCCCAGTGATGTTCATTTCCTTCCTGACTTTGGACTAAATCATTGTTCTAGGCTTCTATTGCATCTAAGGGGTTCTGGTGTCTACGTCACTATACCTGTATGTGGCTTCCATTTTGTCATAAATTTCTTGACGTGAGTACTTAATGATGTTATTTTCTGCTTAAAAAATTAAAAACTTCAGTGTGTTTCCATAGCTAAGTCCAAGACCCTGAATCTGGCACTCAATGATTTCCAGGATTCTTCCTTAAAACAGCCTCTTTTCCTTACCCTCCATTGTTATATATGTCCTGTGTCATAAACAATGTGGACTATAGGCAGGTGCCTAATTTTCCCCCCAACTTTCCCATCGCTGTTCTGTGGTTAATGCCGTTCTGTTTACCAGACATGTCCTCCCCTTCCTTCTTCCTTCATATCAACCTGCTGAGGTCTTATATAAACTCTAAAAATGCCTCATTTTTAGATGGGTAGATGTACAGATGGGTAGACTGTCACCCTTCTCTGAAATTCATTACTCCATTAAGGGCCTGTCTGAAGTGATACTCGCTCATTTGAACACATATTTATTGATGCTTACTTCGTATAAATTTCTGTGCTTTTATTCCTTATATTGTACTTGTATTGCATTTGTGTTGTACTTGTGTTGGCCTTTTCTTGGCTCTTTGAAGGTTTGTACTAGGTTTTACTCATCTGTTAGTGTTGATATTATAGCCTTTATCATAGTGGATTTTGCACTATAGTTATTGCAGGTCTTGCCTCTCAAGGGTGGTGTTTATCTTGACATCCCTCATGATTGCATGGTGCTTACCTTGACCACTGTGTCGAACAGTCATTTTCATCACAATTACTCCAGTCCTTTCTATAAAGCACTTCACTCAAGTCTCAAACCACATTCAGAGCCCCGCGATTTGCGTGAATCTGGAATCATGCATTCTGCCACCTGTATCTTTCCTTGAAAGTCTTGCTGGCTGTAAAGGAGCCGAAACATAATAATGGGTTAATATGTTACTTCTCCACAAGTAAAAACTGTTGGTATTCAACAGTACTTTGGGTAGATAAGGAGTGACTGGCCTCTAGAGAATTTCTGAGTGGCATGCTGATATGGGTGATATTTTGGGGCTGGTACAATTTTCAGTACCCCATAAATCACATCCCACAAGTGGCTGACAAGTTTATCTGTGTCTGGGAGAGGACATGGACTAGTCATGTAAACACGCACCTACAGGCACTCACTCACAAATGCACCATGGCCCTCTGATCATTTGATTGCAAGATTCCAAAGAACAATAGGAATAGGAACTAAAGGGCTCACCTGCCTTCGGTTCCACAGGGAGCTGATAAGGGCTCAGCAATTGCATGAGTCTTGATTCATACAAGATAATTTTTTTTATTCCAAATCATATCCTCAATTGTTTTGTTATGAATGAAAACATTAATAGAAAATATAGAGAGGACTCAGAAAAGTAACCTCTAGCAAACAATTGGGATATTAATATCTTGAGACTCCCTTCATCTCTATCCTTAATTGTAAACTTACCTCTGTTTTTAGATTATACCCTAAGCTTTGTACTTAAAAAGGAATTTTAAAAAAAATAACAGGGTCTTTAGCCCTGGGTTTTTAGCCCAATCTTTGGGGGGAAACATTAGACCCTCAATATCGTATACTATGGAAGTTTAAACTTTTTACTGCTTTAAGACCTGGTAGAATTCACTCACCCTCCAATAAAAAATGAAGACATATTGTATATTGTGGTGTAAATATAATTACATTAATATAATGTAAATATAAATTTCTCTTTCTCCTTCTCTTTTTACAACAACCCCTCCCCCCACACACACACTTACTGTTGGCAGTTAATACATTATGGAAGATAACCTTGGTGAGAATAATCAGCAAGTTAATTCAGAAAATACAGGCAAATTTTCCTTTAGAACTGTGCAGACCATTTTGTATGAAAATGACATTGTAAGGCATTGATTCGGTAGGCAGTTGGTGACAATCATAACT
Organism: Leucopleurus acutus; assembly: GCF_964270905.1. Classification (NCBI taxonomy): domain Eukaryota; kingdom Metazoa; phylum Chordata; class Mammalia; order Artiodactyla; family Delphinidae; genus Leucopleurus; species Leucopleurus acutus. Next base: position 194,537,217 of record NC_139142.1, read on the forward strand.
TTATAAAAGGTCAGATAAATCTGATAGGCTCACCTTGTTTTGCTATAGTTCTAAATCTTGGGTCAGTATTACTGAAATTAAAAATGTTGGGTTAGTGAGCCATAGATAGAAATTTATATGCAAATAATCACTTAGGTAAATGATTTAAAAATCTTTGTCTTAAGAATATTTTAGAAAGTTACTGTAGAGTCCGAAAAGAGAACTAAATGTCTCACTGAGAACAAGTACAAGAAAAAATTCTCCGTGATCAGGAATTAAATGGTATAACTAAATGCCAAGATTAAAAACAAACACACACACACACACGTACGTGGGTCTATACAGTTTTTATTTTTGTATGACTTTGGAAATATTGAGAAAAGTTTCAGCAGCATTACCAGGTGCATCCTTATCAATATAAAGACAGTTTGTGTTTTTGTTGAAAACAAAACCAAATAAAATAAAATAATAAATAAAAGAAACATGAAATTACAAAAGAATACATATACACCCACAAATGAAAGGATTTCATTAAGACATAATTCCATGACCATCCAGATTTTATAAGATATTTGTATATCTTAGGAAAAAAATGTATTCTTCACTACGTCTCCCTCCAAAGAAGAAAATGCATGACCTAAAATATGAGTAAAATATAAAAAGAGGAAAATGAAACAGAATGAAACAGATTAATTTATTCCTTCACTCATTCACTTATTCAATAGATAGTTATTGAATATACACTATGTACCTGGCACTTGATATTATTAATGTAGCACCTAACATGAATTCTAATAGTAAAGACTTCTTAACTGTTATTTTTTATTGAAGGAATGGTTTCCTTTGTGCAGTTCATGTTTACATGATTGTAAATTCCATGAGGAAAGAAAGTATACTTTATATACCTCAAAATGCTGCTATTCTAGGGAATATATAAATATAAGATATGACTTTTTAAAGTAGTGTGAAATCAATTTGGATAGATAAGATTAGCACAAATACAAAAGAAAGAGAAAAAAAGAAAGAATGAAAGAGAAAAAGAAAGAGAGAGGGTGGGAGGGACAGAGGGAGGAAGGAAGGAAGGAAAGAGAGAGAGAGAAGAGAAAGAAAAAGAAGGAAGGAATACAGAACGGGAAGGAGGAGAGATGGCGGATTCCAAGAAATGAAATTTAAAGACTAAGATGTATAGTACAGATTCTACATGGGAGGGGGAATTTCAAAAAATAAGTTGGGATGTGAGTGGAGACTTGAAAATGAACTATTTAGTGGATGGCATTCCAAAGTGGAAGAATATATATGTAACAGAGACGGAAGGGGAAAAAAAAACATTTGGGATACACTGAAATATGATCTTTTTAAGGACTGGAGTAATAAGTTTGGAAAGAAAAAAAATGTGTTAGGACTTGAATGACAGTCTAAAACTTTGGATTTGTTCAAAAGGAGAGACAAATTGAACTTATCTGAGGAGAGAATCTTACCAAAACTTGCAAGCTAGATTTAAAAAGGAAAATTTCTAGTTTGACATTACCCTACTGGGAATGCTAGAAAATTAATGCTCAATGGCATTATAATAACACATTTTGTGAAAAATAAAATAATTTGGGCACACTGGGTTAGAAAAAGTTGGGCAGGTTTCTTTACTGCAGAACTTCTCAGAGCCCTTAATTTTCAAGTACACACTATTAAATCTCCAACCAGGGAAAATGTATGTATCATTTTGATACTTAATTGATCATGGGACACGGGAACGCACGCTGTGAAACGCTATTCTAGGTCTTCATTGAAACATTAAGATTCCCAGGATCTCACGATCATCTGGTGTGACCACCTGCTACATTGTCAGGGCCAGATGGTCCTGCGAAATCCACCGAGCATTTCAGACGGAAGACTTCATCCTCTCCAATGACAACTGTTCATTTATCTCCCAGGACGGCCGTTTCTGTCTTTACACAGCTCTAATATTAAGACAACCTTCTGTATGTTCTCTTTCTCTAATAATTACTCACAGTTCTATAGTTCTACTAATATCTCTTTTTTTAGAAAAATGATTTGGTATCATAACATTAACATTCACATCATTTCATTTTGAACTTCAGCTGGATAATTGCTAGCAAAATTGTCCCAAGCAATAAGTTTTGGCCAAATTAATGAGGTGTAGTATACTGGCCTAACAATACAGCATGAATAGTAGTTTTATCTAGGTCTTTGCCATAAATAAGAAGTTGGAACTTCCTGCCTGCAATTATCATTATATATTTAAACATAGGCAGAAAGTTTATTTCTAATGACGGCTGAAAATTGAGCAATTCCAATTTCCAGATTGGGTCATGAAAAGTACTCTGATTTAGCAATAATTTTATCCCCAAAATAGACTGTGCTCCATGGCATCCAACTGTAGTGTGGACAAAGTAGGTCATGGTGTACCTCCTTGCTGTCTGTCAGGTGGACCGTGGGATCCCAGGTCTCTGGAGGTCTCTGTCTTTGTATGTCACTTCTCTGGCCCGACGGGAGCTTCAGAGATAACCTGATTTTACTTCTTTTTGCTGGGAAAGATAGAATACTTATCCACTCCACGTACTTGCAGTTTCATTTCTGTTTAAGGATATTGCTTTGACACCTAGAGCACAGCAAAACTGTGATGGAACTAGGGACTATCGAAAAGAGAAAAATACGTGCCTCAGAAAAATAGGCAAACATTAACCTCATAAAATGGGCTGCTTTTTCATAACACTATTTTGAATTATTTCATGTTTTCATAAAATATCACCGTGACTATCTCAAATGTGGATAAGTGTTTTATCATGCGATGATTACAATTTGTAAAAAAGATTTCCTTTGTAACCAAGGGGTTATATCTATGGTTATATCTACAATTCATTTTAAGAATACCAGGATGAAGATAAAACAGAGGATATCAGCAATTACTTACCTGGAAATATCCATCGGAGTAAAAATATTTTAATACCAGTTTTGTTCATAATATTTATTGATTCAGGTTACATGATTTTATATATTGTATGTAAAACATATATGGTTATAGATAATATCATCTACGCAGACAAAGAGAAAATGATGGTTTCACTTCAAGGATGAGGGAAATTTGAAAACCAGAAAATCCAAACTATTTGTGTGACTTCATTAAACACCAGAGGAAATTCCATGGGTAAAATAATAATGTCGGGTCTCAGCAGAGTGCCGCATGTGGACGCACTATACCAATCTGTTTATTTGGATCTTAGTGATGTTTGTTTATTATCAAACACTCCTGCTTTTCTGAAAAATGGAAACTTTTTAAGTCATCATGAAAAGAGCAAGAAGCCAAATAATTATTGTAATGATGGCGATCGTTGGAAATGCAATGGGCAATTTCATAAGAAATCAAAGTCAGAGTATTTTTTGGCCTGGTAGGCTAATGCTTTCTGCAACCGTAAAATTTGGCTGCAACAGGGCAATACAATACTGGTGAGAAAACACTGGGGCTGTGACCACTTTTTTAAAGGAGAAACGAAGCAGCCAAAGGAACATAACCAATGCATGTAAAGCAGTGAATGTTTACCCCCATAACAGTTGAAGAATCGAAGTTATTTTGGATAGGAACCGCGGCCTGCAGACGCGAGTATGCCATTTGTGTTCATGTGCTCAGGCGCTGAAAGGCCTCACCTGGCAAGTGTCCGGAGGCCGGCAGGCAGTGCTGCCTGCACTCTTGGCAGTGATCTCCTGGGCTCACGTTCACGGTGCGCAGATAGATCCTTCTCATCCTGCTTTGGAGGGGACGGGACCAGGAGGCATCGCAACCCATGTCAAGACAAAATAAAACAAATGCCATGCCCTGCTTTTCTTCCTGATGTAGCTCCCATATCCACTATTAAATCCTAGAATTTATAATCTTAATGAGGGGTCCCAGGGCCTCGAGTTCTGGAAAGGAATGCTTTCCAGCAACTTTTCCTTTTCCCTTTCCTGGCCTCTCTCTTGGCTGACATAGTAACGGTTTATTTCCATGAGAGACTCTGAAAAGAACTTGACTTTAAAATATTAAGTTTGTTTTTCCTCCCGCTCTCCTTGGATTTCTTTTCTAAGAAAATAGAGAACAAAAAATATATGCTTGGTGCAAAGTCATTGTTTCCTTGGACCTAAAAGTCTTAAAAATCCACATGCTGGTCTGGACGTTTGGGGATGAGCAACCAGTTTGATTTTTTAAATTTTTTCTTACTTTAAGTTGTATTTTCTCTTCAATAGAATTAATCCTGCCACAGTTTCCCCCTTTGTTGACTTGTGAAAAACACGTGCCCCTTTCGAGTTCAAAGTCTCTGTTTCAGGGACAATGTTCTTTCTGTCAGTTGATAACAACCCACAGGTCACATTAACAATGTGCAGATCCAGAGGTTTAATCCCTTTGGAGTGAAATTATTTCGAATTTCACGCTTTTAATTGTGTTTTCAGAAACAACTTGAATTTTGGGGTTGTTTTTGTTTTTTCCTTCAATAAATAAGAGATCTTTGAGGGCAAGAGTGACTTGTTTTCACCAAAGAGTGAAATCCTACTTGGTCGCTTCTCTTCCAGGACTCAGATAAAGGTTGCTTCTCTTCCAGGACTCAGATAAAGGTTATCTCCCTCAGAACTTCCAACTGGCAATTTCACCTTGTGTGGTCAGTAACCTTGTTCTGATGGCTTAACTTTTGTCTTGGTAAACCTAGCGGCACCTGTGGTCACAGTGTTGTCATCTGCATTCGATGCACTCAGAGGAAGTGGGTAATAGCATATTGCTAGCGTCTGCGGGGGGACTTGTTATTTCCCTATGCACACAGTGAGCTTGTTGGGCCATTTAGTTGAAAATGCCTCAGCAGTGTTCAGAATAGAAGTATGTGTATCTAATTATGTGCAAATGGATATCAGATATATTGCAACCTCAGGTACTTAGGTGTGATCCTGAATACCTGGCGGAGCTTTCTCAGTGGGGACCAACCTGGACGCGGGCATGGGGACACCTGCAGGACTGTGATGACACAACCAAGAGAGGACACGGGTCTCCCAGCCCTCTTCAGTCCTCAGGACTCGGCTTTCCCAGCTCACATGCACTCTTCTCCTAAACTTTTGTACAATGAACGTCTGTATTTTTTTCCATGTCCTTTCTTTCCAATCCCAGTTGGCACTGAGGGGCTGTGTGCAGTGCCCCTTTCCTACTGTAAAAATTCTTCCACTTTCTGGAGTTAGTTGTGTGCCTTGTCAATGTTCTCCTCCTACCTCCCATGACCCTTTTGCAGGATGGTGCGTTTAGAAGGCCAGAAAGGGCATCTGAGGGGCTGCCTTGGGAAAAAGGCACTACCATTTGCTGAGCCAAGAGCTGAGAAGGGCCCAGATTGTTACACCAAGTCTCTGGTGATCTCCCTGCCCTGGAGCGTCCAGACTCGGGAAACCCGGAGCTAGGAAGAAACGTAACTGCAGTCCAACACAATTCTTCCGTTGTATTCAAGGGGCCCAGAGAAGTGAAATCATTTGCCCAAATCCCCACACCTCCTTTGCTGGAGAGTGAAACCAAAAATAAAATCATCCTCATCCTAAGAATAAAAGCAACCTGCTCCTCTGAGAGCACAAATGCTTTTGTATTTGCATTCACATCTCTTTAGCTGCAATGTATAAGCTCAATTCTATTTCTACTTTCAGTAGCCAACTAACAGTTGTTCCCACATGCAAGTCCACACAGGACGTCCTTTTAAATACATAGATGTCCCATTGCACAGCTGTCCCCCAGAGCCCCCCACCTCGCCCCAGTCAAGTGTGTTTAGTATTAGAATTCCCTGCTCTGTGGGCTAGGCATACTTTTTGGAATGATGCAGATTCCAATCTGTTTTCTGCTCACTGGACAAGGCGCCTCTGAGACAGTGTGGGAGGTGACCAGAATGTCAGGCGGTATGGAAGCTGTTTGCGTCTGGCCTTGTGGCCTCGGCTCAGTGAGCCAAAGGGAGCTGCATGCATCAGTGGGAAGAAATACTGAATTACTTGCAAGAAAAGTATGTGAGAAACTATTGCACAAGACGCAGTGACGAGCAACACAGGGACCCCGACACTATTCTGAAGCAGATGCTTCTAGAATTCTGGTGCCGGGAGGAGAGGCAGAACATCCTTTAAATTTCTTTTGAGCCCTTCTGTTTTCAAAACAATGGAAGCAAAAATGTGGTAAAATATCCTGTAACCACAGGATACCACAGAGACATAGCAACATACCACATTTCCGAGTGCTCTTTCTTGTTCAATAAGTTCTTTTCTACTGTAAATTATTCACAATTTTGTCCTCCTTTTTTCTAAACTAGCTGTAATAGTTTAATCTCTTTTAAACTGAGTCCAGATCCAACTGGTTCAGGAGAATTTCTCCAGCAATTTGCTGTCCTTGATCACAATTTTCTTTTTCCTCTTATTTTGTTTATCTAGACCATTTTGACACGAACTTATACAATCTTGCAAAAAAAATATCTTTTTTCCTTATCTTTCTCTTCCAAATCCTCCAGCATTTAGATTTCATTTCTCTTACTGCACTTTCATTTCTGGATATACTAGTGATTTGTGATCTGTGCTCACATTCACCTCTTCAACTAGACTGCAGTATCCTTGGGGGATGTAACATCCTTGCGGCCACATCTGTACCCAAAAGACTCCATGCAGTGCTTTGATGTCATATTACTTCAACATATGCTGCAGAACAGATGAGGCCTAAATTTGTCCTGGGGACTGTATTCTATTCCATTTATCTGTGCGGCTATTTTTATGCTGATATAATGCTGACTTGATTAACATAGCTTCGTAGTAAGTCTTGAAATTAGGTAGAGTGAATCCTCTACTTCAACTTTATTTTAAAAATTGCTTGACTATTTGCCTTTCCGCACACATTTTGGAAACAGCTGGTCAATTTCTACAACATATCCTATTGAAATTTTGACTGGAATTGTGTTGAATTTATAAATCAGCTTAGAAGCAACTGGCATCTCAGCAATTTTGAGTTTTTCCAACTATAAACGTTGTATCTCTCTCTCTTTGGGGGGGAGGGTCTTTATTGATTTCTTTCATCAGTGTTTTATTTTGTCACCATATATGTCCTTCAACATAATTTGTTAGATTTATACCTGAGTTTCATATTTGGGGTACTTTAAAAATTTCAATTTTCAATTGTTCATTGCTAGTATACATAAATATGATTGAGATTTGCATATTGACCCCATATCCTGTGAGCTTGTAACCTCAGACATTACTTTTCATAGCTTGCTTATAAATACTTCAGAATGTTCCAAGGGGATAATTATATCATGTGCAAATAGACAGTTTTCTTTCTTTCTTCCTTCCATATTCATTTTATTATCATTATATTCTTTCTTTATTGTGCTGTCTTGGACCTACAATATGATGTTAATGGGAGTAATAAGAGTAGACAGCTTTGTTTTTTTCCCAGTCTTAAGGGGAAAGAGTTCAGTCTTTCACCATTAAGTATGATGTTAGCTACAGGTTTTTTGTAGATTCCTTTTCTCCAGTTGAAGAAGTATCCTTCTATTCCTAGTTTGTTGAGAGTTTTTATCACGCTGAACTTTGTCAAAATTTTTTTCTGCATCTCTGAATTTTTCATACGTTTTTTCTTATTCGCTAGGTTGACAAGGTGAATTACATTAAATTTTTAATGTTGAACCGGTCTTTCATTCCTGGATAAGCCCTACTTGGAATTATGTATTATCCTTTTATATGTTGCTGGACCTGATTTGCTAGGGTTTTGTTGAGGATTTTTGCTGATTCTCTAAATCTCATTTCATTTTTCCTCTTTCTGGTCAGACAGAAAGAAAGTCATTCTTTCCCAACCTTCCTTGCAGTTATTTTTGGGCCAGGTGATAGTTCTGGCCAATTGAACAGAAGTGATTGATATAACTTTGAATTTGAAACATAGGTCGTCTTTCTCTCTTTTAATCTCTGCCAAGGTGATTGGGTTGCTGTTGTGGACTCTCAAGATGGAAACAGATTGGACCACTGCTTGGAAGGCGGCCACTCCGGAGAGCTCTTTGATCTGCACACATTTTTGTTGAATGGATAAGAAATTTTGTTAATACGTCACTGAGATTTGGGGGTTACTTTGTTAACATAGTATAAATTAGCCTATTTCATAAAGTAAAAATATAGGATCTCAATGGGTTACTACGTAAGAAGAAATAAAATAAAGATGATTATTATTTTAGGTGAAACAACTCAGTTTAAGATCATGCATCTGTTGCCTTGAATTGTGACCAAACTCAATTTAACATTTAATTTAACTGTTTGGCAATATATATACATATATACATATACATATACATATATATATATCTCTAACTCCTAATGAGTCACTGCCATCCCAGACTTAGTCAAGAATAAGAAGAGAGTATTTTCCAGCACTTTAAACTTTAAATTTAAAAAGAATATTTTTCTACAAACACAACTCCTAGAGCAGTTGGTCCATTTCCGAAAGATAGAGGAATACAGAATTAAGATTTCCAACATAGTATATACAGAGAGATATACAGTTAGCTAACTTTGACCCTTGTCAGATCTAAAAGTGACCAGAGAGCACATCTCATGATCAGATAAGGTCAGTTAGGCAAAATGAACTCTCTCCAAACAATTTACATGAGTCAGTTACTGATCACACTTAACAGCTGGAAGGAACAACAGGCAAGTGTACTCTAGTCGATTTATCATTCTGCCCCAAGTAATTTTTAAACTTAAATCTATAACATTTGGCCACTAAATATCATATAAAAGAAGCAGATGGACAGGTAAGCTTAACGAAGTGCCAACAATCCTACATAGTTTATGTTGCATTAAGAAAATGAGAGTTGATGATAGCCATCTTTTTATAGTTTATATGCATTAAATTTAAAAAATTAGAGTAAATGTACACGAAAATTTCTGCGGAATTATCAACTGACTAGTGAGGTATTTTTCTTAATATATGTTTAAAAAATGGAATATGTGTAATATGGAAATAATTAAAGTCTCAAGATCTAGTATTTCACATAACATACAAATTTTATACTGTTGTACAATATTACCTTTATTAAAGTATTTTAACTTCCTAGAGAATGGATTCAAGCATGATCATTCTAAAGATTTTTTTCAATAACCACAAAAACATAGACACAAAGGAAATTTTTTGATAATTCTATCCCTTTTATTTAATCTTTTAGTGGGTGAAGCTTCAACCAGATTGGCTGTTGGGATAAGTATAGTTCTCAAACGGACTTGGAGGTTCCCACATAAGACAACTTCATGAGCAGTTCCACCAGGCATCAAATATACGTATATTCTAAGGAATACCTAGTTTGTAGGGAAATCTGTGTCATAAGCACTGCTCTTACATATACACACCACTTGGGAATACATGAGCAGATGTTGAACTTGTACTGCTTCAAGACTGTAAATCTCAGTAGCAAGAAAGAGTCAAGCCCAGTTCTCAGAAGGGGTGGGCCTGGGATTGCCCCGCATACATTTTCCAGATGTTTCCCCTTGTCTACCATTATCACCTTAATTCTGCCAGGTTATATTTCTCTTTACTTTTTTTCCAGTTTCATCTAACTAGAAAAGCCATCCCCCCAAATTTAGACGTTCATAAATTTTCCTCAACCTGTTACTTTCATAAAACGTAAAGTTATAAAAAGTCACTTGGGCTGGTGAGAATTTGATTGGAAAGGAGTATGACTGATCTCCCCTCCCACCCAAAGGGAAATTTCACAAAATCCTGGGTATTTGAGTTTGTTATGCATATCAAAAAAGTTCATTGTAAAACACTTTCCTGGAAGTTCCTAAGATTAAAAGTGAGCTTTTGGTGGTGGCATCAGGGAAATCAGGTCAGACCTTCATTAGCAGTTCATTACCTTCTAGACTTTTCTTTTTGTGCCCTTCCCCTCTCTTCCTACTTCTTTTTCCCCATCACATCCAAATTTGGAGTCAAAGAAGCTATCAATCTCCTATGACATTAAGGTGTGATTACAGGCAGGTTAATCCTATGGGATTCTGTAATCTTCAAGAAGAATTTGTTAACCCAAATAAATATTGACCTTTCTAGACAGAGATGTCTTTACGAAATGGACATTCTGATATTTGCATTCACCACCTCTTCTCACTCTCCACTGTCAGCAGGAGGTAAGATACGTATGTCAGCATCATTCAGTAATAGGAAGAAATATTATCCAGTCAGTATTCCTGTGTAAGGGTAAATACAATTTACAAAAAGTTGGAAAACCGAAAGTCAGTCACATTATGTTAAGGAGTTCTCTGGGTGTGGATTGACATGAAGAATGCTCCGAACCACAGTGAAGAAGCAGAAATGCGGACGTTGTTAATACCACAACGCACTACTACTCACATGACTCCTATGACTGCTGCCACCACTAACGTTTTCATCACCACTGATACTATCCAAACATTGTATGGCACTTTATAATTTATTTCTTTAAGTGAATTATTTTATTTAATATCAAGTTGTTTTTAAGTGACAAGAACTAAAAGCAGGGAAGAAGTGTTGGCATAGTCGTAAATTCAAGTGTGCCTTTTATTTTCCAGTAGCGAGAGGAGAGAGTTTTTATGCTGCAAGCCCCTTGCTGGAATCCTAGCTCAACCGTTAATATTTGGTCTCCATTCTGGCTTTAATCTCAAAATAGCAAAAGCTCTGAGCAGCTGACACACGTTTTATGCAAACCCTGCAATTAGGTCCATTGACTTGTCTTGGTGGTGAAAATTCTAAGTGAAAGGCCAGCTTAGAACTAATGCAGTTCAACCGGTGCAGTCTAAGACCCGGCTGTACCTTCCATAGACAATTCTTGATCTGTCTCTGGTCGAACTTCTCAAAACTATGACTTGCCCTCACTTAATTTGGCCAAAATGAATAGTCGTCTGTCATTCATCAACGTCAAAGATCTTTTTGAACCTCCATATGCAGCCCTTTCAAAAGTCTCTTGGCATCAGTGATTCTTTATTTCCCCTCTTCCCTCCCACCTTGAAGACTGAGCCTTCTCTTTCCACCTCAGCTGCATTCCCTACAGCCTGTTTTTCCAAAGTTATGGCCTCAATCCTTTTCTGTCTTCCCTAGACACACTCTCCTTTTGAAGATCCAGTTTTACGCCTTTATCTATCTCTTCAATTATTATGATAAACAGTTTACATTTTCGTTCTTGAACTTTCAGTTTTCCTCCAATATTTCCAGCTCACACAACATCATTAAATATTTACTGAACATATGCTATAATTGTGGAAGTTACAGAAGAACCATAAAACATATGCTTTGGCTTCTAGGAGCTTACACTTTCAAGGAGGGTTACAAAGACCAGATACATGATATACTTACTTTAATAAGCAACTTTCTCCTCAAAAGCAGCTTGTATCAAAAAGTAACTGGTCATTTCCCTATATTCACTAAAATCTCCATTCCCTATGCCGTCCACTAAACTGACTTGAGAATTGCCTATTGACTATTTCCTCTTCAAACTATTATAGACAATCAATACATGATATTCTGCTGGTACTTCTTATGAAGTCTGCTTGGATTCAATATTTTATCTCTACTTAAGCTGTTCTCCTCACATTTGGATTCTTGACAGAGCTTTGCAATGAATCTCTCAAGTTTTCCAGCCTCCTCTTCCAAACCAGCCTGGTCACTGGTGCTAAATTAATCTCCTTAAAGTCCTCTTAAATGTCAGGAGACCCTCCCTTACAAAAGCATTATGCCTTCCTATTTTCTTACATCACCTTCTCATACACCAAAATCTAGTTGTTCAACATCACTTTACTTATTACTTCAGTTTTATTCAAATTCTTATGTTTTTCAAAACCTGATCAAGATTTAACTTCTCCAGGAAGGTTTCTCAGGGGGTCTGCAGACCACATGATCTTTTTCTGATCCTGAATGATGACTTATTTGTATCGATCTATATGATCTCTAGTTGTTTCACATAAAACTCTTTTGTATCTCAATCTCCATTCCTAGATCTTTTTATCCCTCCCTATTTAATATTTTTAATTTTAAAATTTATAATAATGTAAAGAGAAAATGTTTACTATTAACATGATTTCTTTACTACATTGATTTGTAAAGAATTTTAAAATATAAAACACCTTAATAATCATTTAATATAATTTACTAATTTACCGTAAGTTATTCAACTTACCAAAATGGCCTACTTCGCTCTGATCTTGGATGCTATAAAAGTCATCTCGGGGCTTCCCTCGTGGCGCAGTGGTTGAGAGTCCGCCTGCCGATGCAGGGGACACGGGTTCATGCCCCGGTCCGGGAGGATCCCACATACCGCGGAGCGGCTGGGCCCGTGAGCCATGGCCGCTGAGCCTGCGTCTCCGGAGCCTGTGCTCCGCAACGGGAGAGGCCACAACAGTGAGAGGCAGTCATCTCGTAAGCAATGTCAATTCTGCAGGCAGTAAAATATTTTCAGCATTAAGGAAGCTCAGATTAGACTGACAATGAGATTCATTTGTGAAAATCATCATTCACATTCATATCATATTACAAAAATAGAAAACATACATCTGCTAAAATTGCCGTTCTCATCTTAACTGACTCATGCAGATGGAGTGATAAAACTACAATTTGCCAACAGGTTCACGCATCGGTTTGTGACCTTGGCTGAAGTCACATGATCTTCCCACTGTTGCAGTCTCTGGCACATGCATCTCATAGAGTTCCAGCTGTAGGTCAATGGACATTTCTGAGAAGAACACAAAGTTAAAGATCCATTTCTCAAAACGTGTTGGCATAAAACACATTAAAAATTGATGAATGGGTTGTGTTGGGTCAAACTAATCTTTGGCTTATGAATTCCTTTTTTCTTCCCAAATGAATCAGTCAAGATGGGAGTCTTATTTCTTTTCCAGCAGATATATGTCATTGCTACAAAGAAAAACAATTGTTGCTGTACTAAAATGTACCATCACAAATACCATTTTTTTTTCAGACAAAACAGACTTTATTTATTTATTTCTTTTTCAAAATACTTTACTACTAACAAGTATATATATTTTTTTATTTTACTTTTTTTTTTACATCTTTATTGGAGTATAATTGCTTTACAATGGTATTTTAGTTTCTGCTTTATAACAAAGTGAATCAGCTATACATACATATATGGAAGTTCCCATACCTCTTCCCTCTTGCGTCTCCCTCCCTCCCACCCACCCCAATCCCACCCCTCCAGGCAGTCACAAAGCACCGAGCTGATCTCCCTGCGCTATGCAGCTGCTTCCCACTAGCTATCCACTTTACGTTTGCACAAATACCATTGTTAATAAATTAATTCAAGACCATGCTACTATATCTAAATATAAATATAGAAACATAAAATATAGAAATATTTATGTCTAAATATAGAATTTCTCATTATATTTTTTGCTTGTAGTCTATGTAATATTCCTTAATGTAAAAAACAAATTGTGAACATATTCCAGGTTAGAAAACAGAGGCCCTACAGTTGAGGGTTGAAGCCATTTGGTTTCTCTTCCAAATTGAGGCAATTTACAAATAGGTGTCAAAGCAGACCATCATCTTTTAATTATGTGGTAAATCATGTACTCTGAAAGCTTCCCAGTAGACTGCAGAGACAGGATGCCCTTGGCAACAAGACAGTTCCATGGCACAGTTGATTAGGGTCTTAAACATGGTAGGGCGGGAAAATTAGAAAAGAAATACTAGAAAATAACAGATAATTGTAATAACTGGGTGTCTTGGCTCAGTGACTATTGCAATCATAATAAAACCTTAACCCCCTACTAGTAGATTGTATCTTTTTTGGAACACGGTTGCTTATTTCTTCATTTTCCTTGACTATCTGCATTGATGTCCGCACATTAGTCCTAGTCTGGGTGCTTTATCACTTCTTTCCTCCCCAGGGACAATCAAGCAACTGTGTTTTTGGTCAGGACACCCTGTGGTGACCCAGGAGGGTGAGCTATGGCATCCAGCAGCCCAAGCTTCCATCTCTTCTCCTCCAGGCTACTTCACTATGGGGGACCCATTTGAAATTCAAGACTAGCAGAACTTAGGTCAGTCCTCTGGGGACACCCTTGAGGAAGGTGGTGTACAGTGTGTAAGCTCTCCTGTTTCTTTCCCTGGGGGAAGCTGAGAGCTGGGCTTTTTTACCTCCTCGCTCTGTACTGGAAAGGAGGGGAGGTATGGCATCTGTGATCACAAACTTCTGTCTCCATTCTGCTCCAGGCTACTAGACTGAGGTGGACCCATCTGAGCTCCAAGACTGGCAGAACCGAGGTCAGTTCTCTGGTGAGCCCCCTTGGGAAAGTCGGTTCACCGGATGTGCAAACCAACCCCTCCTTTCCATGGTAAAAGCCAGGAATTTGATTGCACGACACTGTGCTCGGGTCAGGCATTCCTGTGGGAGGCTATTCCACCTCTCCTTACCTGCTTATGTGGGTCTGGTTTCATGGTTACCTGGAGTGCAGGAGTCTTTCATTTGGTTTCTGGATTTCTCTGAAACGAACCTTGTCCATGAACTGTTGATTAATTCATGGGGTGGAGGATGGTCTGGGTCTTTGTACTCTGCCATCTTGCTGATGTCACTTTAATACTCCTTTTAAAATATGAAAATATTGAGAATCATTTTTTTAAATATCAGCCAATCATTCAGATCCTGTCTTACTGATAGATAATGCAGCTGCTTAGTTAGTGCCCTCTCTGTTTGCAATGGCAGTTGACCTCTGCAGATTGTCCAAGCCCAGCCTGAATAGGAAAGCCGTCTCTCAGTAAATGCGTGTGGTATGTGCGTCTCGCCACCTCTTATTTCGGCCATACATACAAATGTTTTGTATTTCAACATGTTCATCCTACTCACGGCCCTCTTCATCAGGACTTCATTCTGCTGTTTATAGAAATGATTTCTAATTCTAGTAGCATTACGATGGCAGGGTTTGTTACTTGAAGTTCTCTGTGTGTTACAAAATTCACTGTACGTTAATGGCTAATGATTTCCAACGTATGACACCAACATGTTTGCCAGTAGTTAAACGTCCCACCCCCACCCCTAAATCCTAAAATTAGCAGCACCTATGTTATTAAAATGTGTCTTTAGAAGGAGAACAACATGGAGCTGTTCAAGTCACTATGCATATACACAGGGTTGGCAGGAAGATGAGAGTGCAAATTGGAAATCCCTGAAAGCTTTGACGAGTTATAGCTGGGAGCCTTGGCAACATTTTACGTTGTTAGGAATTAGATTCTGATATTCTTTGTGTGAAAATAGTAAGCTCTGAATTGCTTCTGTATCTTTGTAAGAAGGGAGCTCTCTGTTATCTCAGTTGAAGTTTTAGCGACCATAGTTTGAAAAGAATTTATGTTCTGAATACCTCTTATGAGATCCATGGGATTATTCTTTTATTTCCCCCTTTGCCTGTAATCTTTAAGAAAGCTATCTTAAAATTAATGCGAAATGTGTCTGAACAACAATCTGCAGTCCAGTCATACTTTCACATTGCACATGACACTTAAGGAGGTAATCATCAATTTATCATGGTAATATAAGGGACAATCAGAATATGTACATTTGAGGGGCACAAAGGATTGAATGGGGACAAGGTATATTATACAACTCAATATACAAGACTTTTGACAGTTCTAAACAATAGTTGAAGTATAAAATAACTTTGAGATTAAAAATGAACAAATTCTGACTAGTGTAAAACAGAAAAACAACCAAAGACAAATAGCTTAGTTTGAAACAATCCCAGGTGGTTTTATATCATTTTGCCGGGTAAAAGGAACAGTGGCATTGATTTCCAAGGTCTCTTTAAACCTTCCTGTTTGATCACTCCGATTTTCTTCTTTCAAGGGCACAACATGTATTTTGAAGGCCATGGCTGTAAGACACACCCTCCATCCACCTCCTTGGCTCTTTTCTTTGTCTGACATGGCTCCACTATGGAGGAAATGATGCCCCTGCAGAGCTGACATGTTGCTTGATTTGCTCGCTAGTCCATAGTTAGATGTTTGAAAAGATTCTGAGGTTGATAAAGCCAAAGCAAAGGTATAGGGGCATGAGAAAACATGTCTGCTTTTGAGCCAAAACAGCATTACGTTTCTATAATAGTCCTAATTCACAGGTTGGTTCCATTCTGTAGTAAAATTCATTTTAAAATTTTATGGATGCATTCATGTAATCTTTCCTGATATTCATTTTTAAGCCAAATTTTAAAATATTACCAATTAAGTAAAATGGAAATGAATATTACTCAGAAATATTATCAGAGGGTATGAGTTTCCCTATTATTTTTTAAAATTCTGTTCAATGTATTTACTTGGCAAAATTTAGGTAAGTAAAAGCAGTTGTCCTTTTTAAAGTTTTGGATGTTTCATCCAGCAATCCCGTGATGTTTGGAAATTAACAAAATAACTTGATGTAGTCAGTAAAATGTAAAAACTTAGATGTGGTACCTCCACTGCCCACATTTATAAAATGGGGACAATTCCACTCCTGCCAAGATCCTGGTAATGTTTAGCTACTAAATTAAATAATGAACCTAAAAATTGGTTTGAGAAGGTTAACAGCATTTAGGTGTAAAATAGCATGGGTATCAAATTTTTCAAAAAATTACCTTTTTATCACTGTATCTCTTGAGAAAATGCACAAGGAAGAGAAAAGAATATGGATTTTAAAATTCAACACCACTATTCAATGACCTGAAATATGATTTTCAAGTCATTTCCTATTTCTGATCTTTGTTTCCCCATATGTAAAAGTTTATGATATTTTCTTATGTAGATTTATATGAAGATTAATGAACAAGGTAAGTAGCAGAACCAATACATGTCTTCATTCTTTTATTTCAGTTACTATAAAGTATATGAAAGATAAGTTACTCTACTTTAGGGCATTGCCATTTTAGAGACATAGAATGGTAGTTTCTGAAACAGTTAATATTCACTGGAGACACAAAGCTAAGAATTTGTCTTACTTATCTTTTTTCCCTAGGGCCTAGAAAAGTGCTTGGTGCATAAGAGACAGGCAATAAATAGTCAGTGATCCAAAGAGCAATTGTTTAAAATGGTCAAAATATGTTTGTGAAAAAATGACCTTGTATCATCAAGTAAATGTATAACATAAATACGGTATTATAAAATAGACCTTACACCAATTAATTGAAAATACAATTAATTGCGTGTTTTCTTTCACTCTGAATTTATAAGGCCTCTGGGGAAGACTTAAATTTGTCAAAGAAAATTAACACAATATACATTTTTTCTTGATGAGTTTTTATTTTATTTTTTATTTTTATTTATTTATTTATTTTTGCGGTACGCGGGCCCCTCACCATTGTGGCCCCTCCCGTTGGCTCCGGACGCGCAGGCTCAGCGGCCACGGCTCACAGGCCCAGCCGCTGCGCGGCATGCGGGATCCTCCCGGACTGGGACACGAACCCGCGTGCCCCGCATCGGCAGGCGGACTCCCAACCACTGCGCCACCAGGGAAGCCCTCTTGATGAGTTTTTAGGTGATTCTCTTCACTATGACGGAAAGATAATCGTGTAAAGCAGGATTTCAAACTCTGTCTCCCTCCAAACCGAGTAAAATAAACCACCACCACCTGGAGGAAGGAAACACCTGTATCAAACAAACAGACTTTAGTACTAAGTGGGCAGCTTGAGTAATATCAAGGATAAACCCTAAAGAGTAGGAATCCTACATGTCACCTGATGGCCACAGCCTTAGCAGGGAGGCATGCCAGGCCTTGCCGCATGCCAGGCATATCAGACACTCAGTGCAACACATCGACTTGGGTATTTTAAGCAGAGAGGGATTTCATACAAGGAATAGAATATTCTTGTAGGGACCAGTATAATAGGAGCTGGGAGTAAGAGTGGGTCTACTTTGTTTAGCAGTCACTGCCATGGCTGCAGTCTAAGGATCTGGAAGTCACTACCACTAGCACATCCACTCCCCAGACCACCTGGAACCTCCTCACGGTGCCGGTGAACAGGAGGCGGATCACTGAGGCTGGTCCCCACAGTTCACCTTAATGTTCACATCCCTGGGATCTTGCCTGCCAGTGGAAATAGCAGCAGAATGATAGATTTCACCTCAAAGATGAATCCAGATGTAGCATGAATACATCCGATTTGCCTACTTAAACCCACTTACAAAGGAATCTGGGAAATGGGTGTTAGTTTTTCAGCTTCTACAATACCATAAGGCACGTAAGAAGAGTCAGAGATGGATGCTGACTGCCGATTGACCATATTCAGAGCTCCAGGATTCGGTGGTAAGTGGAGAACAAGCCAAAGATCACTGGAGTGTGATATTCCCTTGGCAAGGGCAAGTGAAGAGATCTCCATAGACAACTTAGATTCCCTAGCGAGGCCTGCCTTCAACCCGACCACGCGCTTCTTCTTTCTCACTTCCACAGATTAGGGCATAAAAAAATAGTCCAATAGCGTATGCTCAAGACACAAAGTTAACAAACAGAAGTTACATGAATTCCTAAAAATAAATCTTCAAGGAGGGTAAACAAATTGCCCAGGAGTATTCACTCACAATTTGCTACTGTAAATAGAAAATCTGAACAGATATGTTACCTTAACATAAGCAAGATGAAATGAATGGCATGGTAACCATGCCAATAAGAGTATAGTCTTCCCATCCTCACCTCCTCAAACAAAAAAGGAACATAGCATAATAAAAGAAAAATGAAGAACCCATTCTGCAAGATACAGATTTGTTTTTTGAAGGAATAGACGCAGATTCTCTAGAAATATTCTATATTATGGGATAATTATTAAGCATATCTCAAAGACTGGATTATAAGGCTATCCAGAGAGACTGCAGACATAAGAACATAAATTGCGGGTCAAGTGATGCCATCGAAAATCAAATAAATCAGTTAAAAGGTAAAGGAAAAGAATACACCATGTGCAAAGTGAAAATTCTGGCATGGATGCAAGGCTTGTAGAGCAGTGATAAATGCTGCCAGGATACAAGGTGGAAGGAATTAGTGAGAAGATGAAAAATATTGAGAATACATGACAAAAATTCAATAAAAGGAAAAGTTCCTTGGAATAGACAGCTCAATATAATGAAGAGAATATGTTCTAGAAGACAGTACAGCAATATTTTCTGAAATATAAATGTATTAAACTTGTAGGTAGAAGGAAAATAACATATACCAGCAAAAATTGATAAGAAAATGATATAAATAACACACAGAAATATTCATAAATCTCTGGGGGAATAAAGTTATATCCAGGAACATCACTGTCTACTAGCTCATTCAAGCACCAAGAAAAATAAGCAGATAATTCCAACTGTGAAAGAAATGATAAAATGTAGTGTCCATCTTAGAAAGAGACAAATCAAAATGCATAATTGAATGGAGAAAACTGTAGCTACAGGATTGGTAGTAAACATTTAATGCATTAAAATCTGCAACTGAGACTAAGTAATTGAGGATACAATGGTGAACAAGCACAATGTAAATTCCACGACACATGGCAAGATGAAATTAACACACAGAATTCAAATTAAACGGTAAAATGACAGAAGTCCATGGGCTCTGAAAGTATTGGAGGTGAGGCTTCAGGAAGGGAGAGCCCAGGTGGGCCATGGGAGCGTGCACACCAGTGAGAGTGTAGACACTGTGCAGTAACTGGCGTGAGACTGATAAGAGACAGCTGATCAGACCGTTAGCATTTCGTTTCTACATATAATACATTACACAATTTTATTTTCTGATAGAATTCTTATACTGTGTGGTATTAGTGCTCACATGAAGGATGGATCAGAAGGATGGGTTCTGGTCTCTCACAGCCAATATTGGTGGGAAGAGGGAGTAGAAACTGAGTAAGCTAAGGCTGTATTCTGTGAAGCAAAATCCCTGAATGAAGATTGAAATGCTTTCATACATACATTTACATAGATGATACACTTACGTTGTTTCCTTTTAACTTCTCCTTGCATCCCAGTTTCCTTTTGCTTTGGGTAATGGATTAAATACAGGAATTGATATTGACACATGTGATATTCTAAATATCAAAATAATAATGGAACCGTGTTTGTTGTTTTGAGGGCAAAGGTAATTTGGTGACAGTCGTGCTTCAGGGGGCTCCATGAGGCGTGGCCAGCAGAGAGGTAGACAGTGGAACTAAGACCCTTTGCAGGAAAACAAGCAATGGAGGATGCTCACCTTAGCGGTGAATTTGGGTGTGTGAAACAAAATAACTCCAGGATAAGCCAACTTCTAGTCATGACTTGGGTAAAAAGGAAACACAGAAAACTCAAATAGTAAATGGAACAAAAAAAGCGGATAACTTCCATGGATGATAATAAAAATAAAGAGATCAATTTAAAAGTAGCCAAACTCAGTTCTTTCCTGAAACTTACAAAAAAGCTCTGGTCTTCAGGGAGGGACACTAATAAAAGCTCAAGGGTTGCAGAGGAATAAGCAATTTAGTAAAACAGAAACTTGGAGTAGGAACCAAGACAGAAACAATGTCACATGTACTGTGATCCTGGGGCAGAAGAGAGAAGTCTGGGGAAAAGAGATGGTAAAAAAAAAAAGAGAGAGAGAGAAGATGAAAAACCCACTTTAAATATTTATAACTGTAAATTATGTATCCACAAATGAAAGCAGCTTTTTCAGCTGAAATAATGACAGAATAAATGGAATTCTAATGGACCCAAAGAATTTAAGAGCTGCTTAAGTGCCTAACATCGTACCCAGGAGTAGCTCTGGGAATAAAGATTATATTTAATCTGTAGTTTTAATCTATTTTAATTCAAGAAATTGAGCAACATAAAACTCATTTCTTACCTATTTAAAAAACGTACTTAAAAAGCATTAGTTGACAGATACCTACTTCAATAGCTAAAATATCCTTTTAAAATTATGCCAGAACTCTTTCTTCCCCCCTTAAATCTTCATTATCCTGTAGTATAGCTCACTATCCTGCTTGCTTTGGGCAAAAATGACTCATACCTCAGGTGCTAAGGAAGCTGTTCATTCTACTGCATATATACATTCCATATTATTGCATCTACCGCATACATATGGAATTACTAATTAAGCCAACTCTGCATGCATGCATTTGGAAACTTAATTAGTAGAGTTGATTTTTAAAATGAATTATTTCTTCAAATCACCTTGTCCATAAAATATTTGTTCCTATGGGCTGCAATTCTAAGAATTTTAATCATAATCTCTTTTTCAAAGTAAGACTCTTTCTCAAGCCTCTTTTCATTAAGCAAACTATTTATTTGAACTGTTTGGCAAGCAAGAACAAATCCCATGCTCTACTTAGTAAAAAATAACAACAACAAAACACCTTTAAAGTCAGAGTTCATGCTTTCAACCCTTGTAAATAAATCCACAGTGTGTGTTTGATGCGTTTGTGTGTTTCCAAACACAAAGGCCAGGATTTGGTCCACTTTTCAACTGAGAAACATCGGGCCAGAAAGAAGGTGGAGAAAGTGGGAACCAACGGAAGATGGTGAAATACTTTCACTTCCAAAGCTCCCTTCTCTCCAGTTTCTTTATCATCTACAATGTGATTGAAACTGTGTTACCACTGTAGCTCAAAGACAGAGATCCCCCCTGCCATCTTGGCCACTCACTGGATGTGTCCCCTTGGTTACATACCACATTAGGAGTTTGAATAACACAGTCTCTCAATTTCTAGAGCTTGATGAATCTGGGGTGCTCACTTCTCCTGCATTGTGAACATGGGCTTATCTACTGAAATGGCTTTACCTCCAATAAAGACAATTTATAAAGGTTAATAGGGTAATGTCTATAAAGGAACTGAATTGCTCATAGCACATTCTTCACTTCCTGGCTTTGTCTGATGTCTTACAGGTTAAGTATGGTGTAGACATTGCCCCCCTATGTCTGGTTATCCTATCCCTCCTGCACACGTGGGGGACTAGCCCTTCCAGCCCTCTTACACATAGTTTGAGGTGGTAAGAAGCCTATTCTTTCCCTGCACTATAAAAGGCCTGCATTGTGACAATGGAACCATGGATTGGAAAAGCCTGGACCTCTGTATCGCTCACTGAAGCACAGCTGCCTTGGGCAATCACCAGGCTTACAATGGACAGGTTCTCTATGTAAAAATGCACATCCAGAGATTCATTTAGCTCTTCCCCAGGTCTATGGGGCTGCAAAGATGAAGGAATTAAACATCTGTCATTGGCTGATGTCTTAGTCCATTCAGGCTGTTATAAGAGAACACCATAGACTAGGTGGCTTATAAACAACAAACATTTATTTCTCACAGTTCTGGAGGCTGAGGAGTCCAAGATCAAAGTGCCAGCAGGTTTGGTGTCTGGTGGGAACCCACTTCCTGGTTCACAGACTGCCATCTTTTTGCTGTGTCCTCACATGGTGGAGGGGCAAGGAAGCTTCCCCAGCCCTCTTTTATAAGGGCACGAATCCCATTTATGGGGGCTCCACCCTCATCACCTAATCATCTACCAAAGGCCCCACCTCCTAATACCATTACCTTGGAGATTGGGATTTCCTCCAAGGTAAATTCAAATATGAATTTGGGGGACACACTTATCTATAATGCTCAAAAGGAAAATGTCATTGACTGAGTGACATTAAACAAGTCATGAAGCTACATGAGAAGGATTAACCAAGGAGAAGAATGAAGGGGCTCCAAGCAGAAGCCCCCAAGGCAATAAAGAGACAAAGAAGTGGCGGGAGGTCTAGCTGAGCGACCGGGTTTATGAGCCACACTCTCTCCATCAGTTGCCCTGCATCTCATCCGGCAACTTGGACCATCACTTCCCACAAGTTCATGCATTCTCTTCTTTTATTAATTTGTTTCTTCTACTCAAAACACTTTTAAAATACTATAATTCTTAAGGCCACAGATTATTAAACACACCTTCCTCTGACCTACAATATGGATGAAAAGTGAAAATATTGTCAATAACAAAATTTCTTTGTGTAGAAACCACTGATTAAGAATAAACTATATATTTTATTTATTTATTTATTTTAAATTTTGATTGTATTGGTTTTGGGGTCACCAAGACATTGTGAAGGCATATGTACAGAACTAGAAACTCAGGATTTAAATTTTAGCTTTTATTGTTTTTGAAAATTAATATCATTAATATTATTTTTGGCTGCTTTGGTGACACTAACCATTTCCTTGGTAATTTTGTTCTGGTTATCTATTGTTGCCCAACTACCTAAAAACAAGAGGTTAAAAATTACCACCATTTTATTAAACCTCACAATGTTGTGTGTCAGGAATTCAATCAGGTCTTACCTGTTGATTCTTCCCTCTCAGGTGGCACCACCTTGAGTCACTGGGTGGCCAGACTCATCTGGAGAGCTCAAGAGGTTTCTGTGCACATGCCTGCTTCCAGAAGCATCTGGAAGCATGGATGTGCTGGATCCCTTCATGTATTCTTAGGGCCTTGCCATGGGTCTCTCCAGCAGGGCAGTAAACATTTACAAGGTGGTTCAGGGCTCCAAAATTCCAAGGCAAAAGAGGCCAATCTTCTTAAAGCCCAGAACTGTCACAGTGTTACTTCTGCCATGCTCTAATGGTCAAAGCTGTCCCAGGCCAGCCCTGGGGTGAGGGTGGGGACAGGCAGAGAAACAGACCCTACCTCTTAATGGGAAAGTGGATGGGAAGGCATGAAAGAATCTGCCTCAGACCAGAGGATCACACAAAGAACCACACGACAAACGTGGAAGCATAATTTCAAGTCACACTTGGAAAGCCTGAAGCTTGATTTAATTCTACAAAATAAACCAACGAAACAAACTAGCCCTGCTCTGCATTCCACTCAACAGCTTTTAAGTGTCATGAACAAATGCAACATTAAAATTTAATGCTTTTAAATAAATTTTAAATAAATTTAATGTTATTAGAAAAAATGTTAGAAATTTTAAATTTTAAATAAATTTAATGTTATTAGAAAAAATGTTATTAGAAAAAACAAATGAATTCAATCTTTGAATCCACTTGTCCTTCAATATTTATCTTACTATTCCTTTCTCAGAAATCATTTACAAGAGTTCTGTGTATGATCATCTATTTCCATAAAAGAAAAAAATACTATTATCCAACATGTCCAAAGCTATGATGCATTCTGATGCCAAAGAAAGGACTAACATACTAAAGCACAATAATGTCAATTATATCAATGTAAAGAAATGAGGGTGAAAATTTACAAGTATCTGCAACATCAGAGATTCATATTAATTCATGAATTCATGAATTAATAAGAAACACTTTCATCACACCTTTGTAATGTTTCTCTCTAGTTGCTAACCCTTGTGGCGTGTTTTGATGCCACATTAAAAACAAGAGGGAAATTTTGAATTTAGAAAAAAAAACAGGTTCTTTAACAAGATATGTTTTACATTTAACAAAATATACATATACACACACAAACACCACACACACACATATATAATAAATCTGTTCAGTATTATCATTTCTATGTTTTGTCATCAATATTACCATATTATTTTTGTCCAGGGCAAGTTAATCTCTCATTTCCATTGTATAATATATGATGATGGATCATACAGGGGAAAAGCTATTCTTTAAAACATATTGTTTATATGACACAATAAAAGGAATTCTATGTAAAATACAGGCTATGATTTCTCAGAAACAGAATATAAAGGACATTTGAAACTC
The DNA here is from genome assembly GCF_964270905.1 of Leucopleurus acutus. NCBI lineage: Eukaryota > Metazoa > Chordata > Mammalia > Artiodactyla > Delphinidae > Leucopleurus > Leucopleurus acutus. Next base: position 194,561,871 of record NC_139142.1, read on the forward strand.
ATACTATGCGTACTAAATATTATTGAATACTTTAAAAAATGTCTGGTTATTTTTGTTATTATTTCAGCCTTACTGAAGAATCTGGATCATGAATGATTGATTTAAGCATTAAAGAGAATATTTCAGAAATGTAAATTTAAGACCCACAAATATATATATGTGATATATGTATATATAATTAATAAAAAGGGATTTTATTAAATAAAAACTTTCCACCAAAAAAGTATTATAAATGTAAGCATTTATATATGGAGTCATTAAGTGTTCTCCATTGCAAATCAATGTGTGATGTTTAGTTTGGAGCTATAATATTCATATATATATTTCAGTGAATTACCACACAAATAACATTTTTAAAATGCATTTGTATTAATTAACTATTTGTAATTAATCAAGTGCTTGCATATATAGCCATTATTTTTGATGTGTTGTTCCTTCCTATGAAGTAGGAATAATTATTATCATTTGCTATTTTATAGAGCACAGAGAGGTTAAGTAACTTGACCAAGATCACATAGCTAGGAACTGCTGGTGCCGAGATACAATATTAAAAACAGGGTGTAAAGCATTAAATACAGTGCTATAAAATAAGAAAAGGCACAAATCCCTTCTGTAACTCTTTATATAAGGCCTATGATCAAAGACTTGTTCATTTTCTTATTAAATCAGAATGATAAATGCTTCCAGAGCTACTCACTAACTTTATATATAGTAACATTTAATCTGAATCACACAGGTAGCACAGGACACACTGTAAATTTCTTTACCTCATTAAATTCAGATATCTTTTCATTTTTACAAAGGAGAAACATTATGATCTATATGTATAAAACTTACATTCTTTAGGATAATATAAAAATATATTTATTAATAATATAAGAGGTAATCCTTGAAGGTTTTCCACATAGTACAGTATGTGTTAAAAACCACTGATGTTCAGAATGATTTTCCTTGGAAATTGCCATAAGATTTTAGTTATTTTTTAGCAAGTACTCACTGAGTTCTGACAGTACCAGTGACAGTTCTGAGTACTACCAGTCAAGAGCTGGTTAAGATTCACCCTTCTAAATAAGAGCCAGTTTGTCCCAGCCTCAAGAACGAGTCATTTCCATGTTGTTATTACTGAATGAAGGTAGGCCTTATGTGACAGGAGTATTCATTCAGCTTTTATTTCGTGATAATGTCTCTATTATAAAAGACTCAAAAGAAGTAGAGATATTTTACCATCTGTAGATAGAAGAAGAGAGAGATTCTCCAAATGTGGTCGAGGTAATTTCCCTTCTTTCTTTTCTTCTTTTTCTTTTCTTTTGCCTCATTTAAGTTGGTTAAGAAGGAGAAAGCAGGAGCAACAAATATAGACTCTTGAAAAAAATGATAACTTTTATAGATAATGAGATTGGACAATAGCTTATTGTAGAAGTAAGTCTAAGAGGTTCTTTTGTTTGTTTTTAATAATGGAGGAGACTTTAAGATATTTGAGAATGATGGGAAAAGAAACTGGGAGTTTCTTCAGAGGAGAAATATGGGATAATTAATAGAGCAAAGAAGTAAGAAGAGGTGACAGCTGGAGCCTCAAAAGAGGATCTCTTATTGGATAAAAATAGAAACAGTTATTCCTCTGAGACAGGAGGGATATAGACAAGGTTGTAGTTGGAGGAGATTATCCTTTTAAGAGATGAAATGTTCTCTGCTAATGAGCCATTTCTCCCCATGTTTTTAAAATCTAAGGGACAGGGGAATTCAGGGGAGAAAGCAGGGAACACTGAAGCTGATTTTCCCTGAGGGCATCTGTTTACCAAGAAAAACTTGTACTAACAGTTTTAATGGTAAGACAAACAGAAATGAAGTAGAGAGTCTGTCTAAGTGGGGAGTCACAAAGGAGACAGTTGTAATGCTGTGCTGGCTCACCCAGGATCCACCCTCAGTACAGGGGGAGCCTAAAATCTCACCCTCTATCAAAGGGGTCTCAGGGACTAACTAACTGCAACAAGCCCAAGAAATGTCTAAAGTCTGTATTTCTTGCAGAAGAGAAAGGCTCCCAGATGAAAAGTCTCAGACCCTGTAATGAATACAGAGAAAGAAACTGGCAAATATGTGGGTAAATCTAAAGTACTGGCCATACCAATAATGGTAAAGGTCTGTGAGATTATAAGAGCAAACAAGACAGAAGTAAAATAAATGACAAACATAAAAGAATGTTGAGAAGAGATTAAAAGGTTTAAAGTGTTCTAAAATTCATGTGTTGGTTTTGGAGGATGGTGAAAGTATTAAAATTAAATTTTAATAATAAAGGTTATAGTAATATATAAAAACAGAGTCAAATTTACAGATACTAATTTTTAAAAAGTAGAATGATTAAAAACAGCTAATTCTAAAAGAAACATTAAAAGAGAGGAAAGGAAAATTGAACAGCTCTGATAAATAGAAAGCACAAAAATGATGAATTAAACCAATTGTATCAATAATAGCAAATATCACCAGATCCAATCCTCTAGGTAAAGGACAAACATTATTAGTTAGGGCTTTTTTTTTTAAAGATTCCACCATCTTCTGTCTTATTTAAAACATAATGAAACACAAACACTGAAAAAGAAAGGATATTAAAGGAAATAGCAGCACTAAAATAATAACCATAAAAATCTGGTGAACTTTTATTAATAGAAGACAAAACAGACTTTAAACAAAACACAAATAAATATTTTTAGAAATAAAATGAGGAACTTATTAATGTACCTCAAAACAGAGCATCAAAATGTATAAATAAAAAACTGATATAAAATAAAACAACCAAACTAAAAGATTTTAGCATATTTCCATCAGCAGTTTTGAGAACAAACATTAGTAAAAGAAATTTGGAGACCACAATTAACAAACATTGCCTAAACACAGTATGGAACAGAATTCTTCATCCAAGAACATTCTTTTTGAACATATGTTGCAGAATTGTAAAAACTGACCATTTCTTGGAACATAAATCAACTCTCAAGAAATTTCAAATTGAAATAACATAGGACATATTCTATAGTCTAAGAATACAATTTAATTAAGATGAAAATCAATTACAAAAACTAGAGAACTTCCCACATGATTGAAGATTAAGAAACAGAGTTCTAAAAAACTTATTGATTCCAATAATAGAAATGACAGGGCTTCCCTGGTGGCGCAGTGGTTGAGCGTCCGCCTGCCGATGCAGGGGACGCGGGTTCGTGCCCCGGTCCGGGAGGATCCCACGTGCCGCGGAGCGGCTGGGCCCGTGGGCCGTGGCCGCTGAGCCTGCGCGTCTGGAGCCACAACAGTGAGAGGCCCACGTACCGCAAAAAAAGAAAAAAAAAAGAAATGACAATATTTTGAACTGAACAATAAATAAAATGCGTATCTAAATTTATGGGTTGCAACCAAAATTATGGGCTTGGTAGTGCATATATGAAAAGAAAATATAATGAAAAACTAAAGAAACATGTATCTCAAGAAATTAGAAGAAGAATAGAAAGAAAAGCAAAATAAACTTGATGAAAGGAGAGGAAAGGGAATATCAAAGGTAAGGACAGAAATCAATAAACTAGAATTTGTACAATTAATAGGTAAAATCAACAAAGTAAAAAGATGGTGTTTTGAAAAGGCTGATAAAATTGAAATACCTCTAACAATATTATTCAAGGAAGACAAGTGCAGGCAAAATAGCCTATTTCAGAAATTTATGAAGGAACACTCAACAAATATTGAAGACACTGAAGAGGTAATGAAAAGACATCATAAAAAGCTTTATGCCAACATTTTACAATTTCAATGAAATGAAAGTGTTCTTTAAAAAAAAAAACACACACACACACAACTTAGCAAAATTGACCTAAGAAAAAACAGAAAACCTGATTAGTCCAAAAATCATTAAGAAGTTTGACTCATTATTCAAAAACCTTCCCTCAGGGATGTCCCTGGTGGTCCAGTGGGTAAGACTGCGCGCTCCTGATGCAGGGGGCCCGGGTTTAATCCCTGGTCGGGGCACTAGATCCTTCATGCCTCAACTAAGACCTGGTGCAGCCTAAATAAATAAATAAATATTAAAAAAAAAAAAAAAAAGCAAAAACCTTCCCTCAGAAAAAACTCTAGGCCTAGACGACTTCATCAGAGAGTTTTTATGAACAATGAAAGCAGAAGTGAATAAAATCTAACACAGACTAGAGAAAAGATAAAGAGGAAATAGTTGGTGGCTCATTTTCTGAGGCTAACATAAACCTAGAAAGTAAAATGCAACAAGGGCATAAGGGAAAGGAAATTACAATTTCATGTCATTCATGACAATAGAGGCAAAAAAGCAAATGAAAGGAAAGCAGACTTAAAAACAGAGTAAAAAAAAGGATAATATACCATGACCAAGCCAGGTTTACCCCAGGAATGTAAAATTTTTTTCATATTAGAATATTAGTAGATATATTTATCATGGAATGTTTAAAGTAAAAATCAATAAATTATCTCAATATATACAGAAGTTTCTGATAAAATTCAAAATCCATCCATTGTGAAACCAAAAACCAGAACCTCATAGCAAACAAATAATTGAAAGTAACTACTTCCTATAAAGCATATCTACAAAAACCTTACAACTGACATCATACCTACTGGTAAAACACTGGCAGTGTTCATTTTGGGGACGAAAAGCAAAATAAAGATGTGTAATGACACCATTTCAGTTCAATATTTTATATAGGTCTCACCTAGTGCAATAGTTCCTTGCCTCCTCCAAGCAAAAAGGAAAAACAAAGAAAAAGGAAAAAGAGCAAAAATGTGTAACAAAATCCACAGAGGAATTATTGCTAATATTAGTAAATTATAATTTGATCTTAGAGTTATTTAAATATTAAATCTACAATTAGAAATTATTAATTTTAGTAAGTTTGCTGGAAAAGAAATTAATAAGCAAAAATCCACTGTATTTCTGCATATCAGCAAATGCTAAAGGGGCAATAACTACAACTTTTACAATAGCAGCAAAATTTTTAAAGTAATATGTGCAAGACTTCTATAGAGAAAAATTATAAAACATCATTAAGAGAAATTAAGATCTATATAAATTGATATATAAACCATATTCACATTGGAAGTCTCATAACTATTAAGTTCTTGATTTCTCCAAAAATATGTTATAGATTCAAAGAAATTACATTGAAAGTATTAGTAGTTTTTGCTTATTTTTGCTTTTGCTTTTTAATGGAACTTGATAAACTTATTTCACAATTTTTATGAAAGTGCAAAGGACAAAGACTAGTTAAGACATTCTTAGAGAAGAAGAATAGCATGGGAGGACTGCCTTTTCACATATCTAGTCTTACTATACTTATAAAGCCAGGTACTTAAGAACGTGTAGATGTGCCTCAGAGAATGAAAAATTGAAGAGAATTTGTATTTGAAATTTAGACATCTCTTTGGAACTACAGACTCACATCTCTGCGTTTTTTCAGTATTTCCAGTTGGAAGCCCAATGAACAACTCAAACTCAATATAACTAGTATTAGATTTCTAATTATCCCCCCAAAACCCAACCCAGACTTACTCTTACTCACCCTTTTCTTTTGTAAACATACCAATCTATTCGTATATTTTGTTGGCTCTACTTTTAAAATACGCAGCACTTGACCTTATTTGTCTACCTCCATTGGAACCATCTGGTTCACACTATAATCATATGTAATGTGTACTTGTACAATATCCTCCTAATTAATCTCCCTGATTCACTTCTTACCCCAGCCAGTAGGAGCCTACGAAACATAAACCTGATTCTTCAAGACGATGCAATGGCTTCCCAAAGACCTTATAAGGGCCTGGAACCCCACATAATCTGTCCCTCATTAACTCAATGACCTCAGTTCCCACTAATATAGCTCTAACTCACTTTGAGACAGCCACACTGGTCTCCTTGCTTTTTCTTTGATCTTGCCAGGCATACATTGTCCTCCTAGTCTTTGCACTGGCCAATCACTCTTTCCCTGGAGAACCATAGTAAACTTTCTAATCTCCTTCAATTCTTAAACATTACCTTTTTAGTGTGTTTGCTCAGACCATGCCTGTTTAAACTGATACCCCCTTCCATTCCAGAATTACTTTTTCACTTTTTCCATAATGCTTATCACTTTACTTTATTTAGACAATTTACTTACTGCACTCATTTTTTCTTATCTGATTCTCCCTATAAAACTATAAAATCAATGAAGACAGAAAATTTTATTCTGTATTGTTTTCTGATGAATAACATATACCTAGAACACTGTGCATAGAACACACTATCTACATTGAAGTGAAGAGAGTCCCAAAGATAAAGAATAATATAGAGAGAGGGACCTTCAAGATGGCTGAGGAATAAGACGTGGAGATCACCTTCCTCCCCACAAATACAACAGAAATACATCTACATGTGGAACAACTCTTACAAAACACCTACTGAATGCTGGCAGAAGACCTCAGACTTCCCAAAAGGCAAGAAACTCCCCACGTACCTGGATAGGGCAAAAGAAAAAAGAAAAAACAGAGACAAAAGAATAGGGACGGGACCTGCACCAGTGGGAGGGAGCCGTGAAGGAGGAAAGGTTTCCACACACTAGGAAGCCCCTTCGTGGGCGGAGACTGCGGGTGGCGGAGGGGGGAAGCTTCGGAGCCACGGAGGAGAGAGCAGCAACAGGGGTGCAGAGGGCAAAGCGGAGAGATTCCCGTACAGAGGATCAGTGCCGACCAGCACTCACCAGCCCGAGAGGCTTATCTGTTCACCCGCCGGGGCGGGCAGGGGCTGGGAGCTGAGGCTCGGGCTTCGGAGGTCAGATTCCAGGGAGAGGACTGGGGTTGGCTGCATGAACACATCCTGAAGGGGGCTAGCGCGCCACAGCTAGCCGGGAGGTAGTCTGGGAAAAGGTCTGGAGCTGCCGAAGAGGCAAGAGACCATTGTTTCGGGGTGCGCGAGGAGAGGGGATTAAGAGCACGGACTAAACGAGCTCCAGAGACAGGCGTGAGCCGCGGCTAAAAGCGCAGACACCAGAGACGGGCATGAGACGCTAAGGCTGCTGCGGCCGCCACCAAGAAGCCTGTGTGCGGGCACAGGTCACTCTCCACACCGCCCCTCCTGGGAGCCTGTGCAGCCCGCCACTGCCAGGGTCTCATGATCCAGGGACAACTTCCCCGGGACAACGCACGGCGCATCACAGACTGGTGCAAGATCATGACGGCCTCTGCCGCCACAGGCTCGCCCTGCATTCGTACCCCTCCCTCCCCTCTGCCTGAGTGAGCCAGAGAACCCTAATCAGCTGCTCCTTTAACCCGGTCCTGTCTGGGCAGGAACAGACACCCTCAGGCGACCTACACGCAGAGGCGGGGCCAACTCCAAAGCTGAACCCCAGGAGCTGTGCGAAGAAGAGAAAGGAAATCTCTCCCAGCAGCCTCAGGAGGAGTGGATTAAATCTCCACAATCAACTTGATGTACCTGCATCTGTGGAATACCTGAATACAACAAATCATCCCAAAATTCAGGCAGTGGACGTTGGGAGAAAATGTAGACTTGGGGTTTGCTTTATGCATCTCACTTGTTTCTGGTTTTATGTTTATCTTAGCTTAGTATTTAGAGTTTATTATCATTGGTAGATTTGTTTATTGATTTGGTTGCGCTCTTCCTTTTTTATATATATATATATATATTTTTTTCCTTTTTCTTTTTGTGAGTGTGTATGTGTATGCTTCTTTGTGTGATTTTCTCTGTATAGCTTTGCTTTCACCATTTGTCCGGGGATTCTGTCTGTCTGTATTTTTTTTTTTGTAAAGTTTTTAGTGCTCCTTATCATTGGTGGATTTGTTTTTAGGTTTGGTTGCACTATTCTTTCTTTTTTTTTATTACTTTTTTATTTTTAATAATTTAAAAAAAATTTTTATTTTAATTATTATTTTTAAATTTTCTTTCTTTCTTTCTTTTGTTTTTTCTCCCTTTACTTCTGAGCTGTGTGGCTGACAGGGTCTTGGTGCTCTGGGCAGCTGTCAGGCCTGAGCCTCTGAGGTGGGAGAGCTGAGTTCAGGACACTGGTCACCAGACACCTCCTGGCTCCATGTAATATCAAATAGCGAAGGCTCTCCCAGAGATCTCCATCTCAACACTAAGACCCAGATCCACTCAACGACCAGCAAACTATAGTGCTGGACACCCTATGCTAAACAACTAGCAAGACAGGAATACAACCCCACCCATTAGGAGACAGGCTGCCTAAAATCATAATAAGGTCACAGACACCCCAAAACACACCACCAGATGTGGACCTGCCCACCAGAGAGACAAGATCCAGCCTCATCCACCAGAACACAGGCACCAGTCCCCTCCACCAGGAAGCCTACACAACCCACTGAACCAACTTTAGCCACTGGGGGAAGAAACCAAAAACAACAGGAACTACAAACCTGCAGCCTGCGAAAAGGAGACCCCAAACATAGTAAGTTAAGCAAAATGAGAAGACAGAGAAATACACAACAGATGAAGGAGCAAGGTAAAAACCCACCAGACCAAACAAATGAAGAGGGAATAGGCAGTCTACCTGAAAAAGAATTCAGACTAATGATAGTAAAGATGATGTAAAATCTTGGAAATAGAATGGAGAAAATAGAAGAAATGTTTAACAAGGACCTAGAGGAACTAAAGAGCAAACAAACATTGAGGAACAACACAATAAATGAAATTAAAACTTCTCTAGAAGGAATCAATAACAGAATAACTGAGGCAGAAGAATGCATAAGTGACCTGGAAGATAAAATAGTGGAAATAACTACTGCAGAGCAGAATAAAGAAAAAAGAATAAAAAGAATGAGGACAGTCTTAGAGACCTCTGGGACAACACTAAATGCACCAACATTCGAATTACAGGGGTCCCAGAAGAAGAAGAGAGAAAGACAGGGACTGAGAAAATATTTGAAGAGATTATAGTTGAAAACTTCCCTATTAAGGCAAAGGAAATAGTTAATCAAGTCCAGGAAGTGCAGAAGAGTCCCATACAGGATAAATCCAAGGAGAAACAGGCCAAGACACATATTAAACAAACTATCAAAAATTAAATACAAAGAAAAAATATTAAAAGCAGCAAGGGAAAAACAAAAAATAACATACAAGGGAATTCCCATAAGGTTCACAGCTGATCTTTCAGCAGAAACTCTGCAAGCCAGAAGGGAGTGGCAAGACATATTTAAAGTGATGAAAAGGAAAAACCTACAACCAAGATTACTATACCCAGCAAGGATCTCATTCAGATTCGACAGAGAAATCAAAAGCTGTACAGACAAGCAAAAGCTAAGAGAATTCAGCACCACCAAACCAGCTTTACAACAAATGCTAAAGGAATTTCTCTAGCAGGAAACACAAGAGAAGGAAAAGACCTACAATAACAAACCCAAAACTTAAGAAAATGGTAATAGGAATGTAAATATCAATAATTACCTTAAATGTAAATGGATTAAATGCTCCAACCAAAAGACACAGGCTTGCTGAATGGATACAAAAACAAGACCCATATATATGCTGTCTACAGGAGACCCACTTCAGACCTAGGGACACATACAGACTGAAAGTGAGGGGATGGAAAAAGATATTCCATGCAAATAGAAATCAAAAGAAAGCTGGAGTAGCAATTCTTTTTTCTTTTTAACATCTTTATTGGAGTATAATTGCTTTACAATGGTGTGTTAGTTTCTGCTTTATAACAAAATGAATCAGTTATACATATACATATGTTCCCATATCTCTTCCCTCTTGCATCTCCCTCCCTCTCACCCCTCTAGGTGGTCACAAAACACTGGGCTGATCTCCCTGTGCTATGCGGCTGCTTCCCACTAGCTAGCTATATTATGTTTGGTAGTGTATATATGTCCATGCCACTCTCTCACTTTGTCACAGCTTCCCCTTCCCCTTCCCCATATCCTCAAGTCCATTCTCTAGCAGGTCTGTGTCTTTATTCCTGTCTTACCCCTAGGTTCTTCATGACCATTTTTTTCCCCTTAGATTCCATATATATGTGTTAGCATACAGTATTTGTTTTTCTCTTTCTGACTTACTTCACTCTGTATGACAGACTCTAGGTCCATCCACCTCACTACAAACAATTCTTATATCAGACAAAATAGACTTAAAATAAAGACTATTACAAGAGACAAAGAAGGACACTACATAATGATCAAGGGATCAATCCAAGAAGAAGATATAACAATTGTAAATATTTATGCACCAACATAGGAGCACCTCAATACATAAGGAAAATGCTAACAGCCATAAAAGGGGAAATCAACAGTAACACAATCATAGTATGGGAATTGAACACCGCACTTTCACCAATGGACAGATCAACCAAAATGAAAATAAATAAGGAAACACAAGCATTAAATGATACATTAAACAAGATCGACTTAATTGATATTTATAGGACATTCCATCCAAAAACAACAGAATACACTTTCTTCTGAAGTGCTCATGGAACATTCTCTAGGATAGATCATATCCTGGGTCACAAATCAGACCTTGGTAAATTTAAGAAAACTGAAATCGTACCAAGTATCTTTTCCGATCACAATGCTATGAGACTACATATTAATTACAGGAAAAAAGCTGTAAAAAATACAAACACATGGAGGCTAAACAGTGCACTACTAAATAATCAAGAGATCACTGAAGAAATCAAAGAGGAAATCAAAAAATATATAGAAACAAATGACAATGAAAATATGATGACCCAAAACCTATGGGATGCAGCAAAAGCATTTCTAAGTGGGAAGTTTATAGCAATACAGTCCTACCTCAAGAAACAAGAAACATCTCAAATAAACAACCTAACATTACACCTAAAGCACTTAGAGAAAGAAGAACAAAAAATCCCCAAAGTTAGCAGAAGGAAAGAAATCACAAAGATCAGATCAGAAATAAATGAAAAAGATATGAAGGAAATGATAGCAAAGATCAACAAAACTAAAAGTAGTTTCTTTGAGAAGATAAACAAAATTGATAAACCATTCGCCAGACTCATCAAGAAAAAAAGGGAGAAAACTCAAATCAACAGAATTAGAAATGAAAAAGGAGAAGTAACAACTGACACTGCACAAAGGATCATGAGAGATTAATACAAGCAACTCTATGCCAATAAAATGGACAACCTGGAAGAAATGGACAAATTTTTGGAAAAGCACAACCTTCTGAGACTGAACCAGGAAGAAATAGAAAATATAAACAAACCAATCACAAGCACTGAAATTGATACTGTGATTAAAAATCATCCAACACACAACAGCCCAGGACCAGATGGCTTCACAGCTGAATTCTATCAAACATTTAGAGAAGAGCTAACACCTATCCTTCTCAAACTCTTCCAAAATATAGCAGAGGGAGGAACACTCCCAAACTCATTCTACGAGGCCACCATCACCCTGATATCAAAACCAAACAAGGATGTCACAAAGAAAGAAAACTACAGGCCAATATCACTGATGAACATAGATACAAAAATCCTCAACAAAATACTAGCAAACAGAATCCAACAGCACATTAAAAGGATCATACACCATAATCAAGTGGGGTTTATTCCAGGAATGCAAGGATTCTTCAATATATGCAAATCAATCAACGTGATACACCATATTAACATATTGAAGGAGAAAAACCATATGATCATCTCAATAGATGCAGAAAAAGCTTTCGACAAATTTCAACACCCATTTATAGAAAATAGGCACAGAGGAAACTTACCTCAACATAATAAAGGCCATATATGACAAACCCACAGCCAACATCGTTCTCAGTAGTGAAAAACTGAAACCATTTCCTCTAAGATCAGGAACAAGACAAGGTTGCCCACTCTTACCACTATTATTCAGCTTACTTTTGGAAGCTTTAGCCACAGCAATCAGAGAAGAAAAAGAAATGAAAGGAATCCTAATCGGAAAAGAAGAAGTAAAGCTGTCACTGTTTGCAGATGACATGATACTATACACAGAGAATCCTAAAGATGCTACCAGAAATCTACTAGAGCTAATCAATGAATTTGGTAAAGTAGCAGGATACAAAATTAATGCACAGAAATCTCTTGCATTACTATACACTAATGATGAAAAATCTGAAAGAGGAATTAAGGAAACACTCCCATTTACCATTGCAACAAAAAGAATAAAGTACCTAGGAATAAACCTACCTAAGGAGACAAAAGGCCTATATGCCAAAACCTATAAGACACTGATGAAAGAAATTAAAGATGATACAAACATATGGAGAGATATACCATGATCTTGGATTGGAAGAATCAATATCGTGAAAATGACTATACTACCCAAAGCAATCTACAGATTCAATGCAATCACTATCGAACTACCAGTGGCATTTTTCACAGAACTAGAACAAAAAAATTCACAATTTGAATGGAAACACAAAAGACCCCGAACAGCCAAAGCAATCTTGAGAAAGAAAAACAGAGCTGGAGGAATCAGGCTCCTGGACTTCAGACTAAACTACAAAGCTACAGTAATCAAGACAGTATGGTACTGGCACAAAAACAGAAATATAGATCAATGGACCAGGATAGAAAGCACAGAGATAAACACACGCACATATGGTCACCTTATCTTTGATAAAGAAGGCAAGAATATATAATGGAGAAAAGACAGCCTCTTTAAGAAGTGGTTCTGGGAAAACTGGACAGCTACATGTAAAAGAATGAAATTAGAATACTGCCTAACACCATATACAAAAACAAACTCAAAATAGATTAAAGACCTAAATATAAGGCCAGACACTATAAAGTCTTAGAGGAAAACATAGGCAGAACACTCTATTAACATAAATCACAGCAAGATCCTTTTTGACCCACCTCCTAGAGAAATGGAAATAAAAATAAACAAATGGGACCTAATGAAACTTAAAAGCTTTTGCACAGCAAAGGAAGCCATAAACAAGACGAAAAGACAACCGTCGCCATAAACAAGACGAAAAGACAACCGTCAGAATGGGAGAAAATATCTGCAAATAAAGCAACTGACAAAGGATTAATCTCCAAAATTGACAAGCAGCTCATGCAGCTCAATATCAAAAAAACAAACAACCTAATCAAAAAATGGGCAGAAGACCTAAATAGACATTTCCCCAAAGAAAATATACAGATTGCCAAGAAACACATGAAAGAATGCTCAACATCACTAATAATTAGAGACATGCAAACCAAAACTACAATGAGGTATCACCTCACACCAGTCAGAATAGCCACCACCAAAAAATCTGCAAGGAATAAATGCTGGAGAGGGTGTGGAGAAAAGGGAAAGCTCTTGCACTGTTGGTGGGAATGTAAATTGATACAGCCACTATGGAGAACTGTATGGAGGTTCCTTAATAAACTAAAAATAGAACTACCATACAACCCAGCAATCCCACTACTGGGCATATACCCTGAGAAAACCATAATTCAAAAAGAGTCATGTATCAAAATGTTCATTGCAGCTCTATTTACAATAGCCAGGACATGGAAGCAATCTAAGTGTCCATCGACAGATGAATGGATAAAGAAGATGTGGCACATATATACAATGGAATGTTACTCAGCCATAAAAAGAAATGAAACTGAATTATTTGTAGTGAGGTGGATGGACCTAGAGAGTGTCATACAGAGTGAAGTAAGTCAGGAAGAGAAAAACTAATACCATACGCTAACACATATACATGGAATCTGAAAAAAAAGGTCCTAATGAACCTAGGGGTAGGACAGGAATAAAGATGCAGATGTGGAGAATGGACTTTAGGACATGGGGTTGGGGGAGGGTAAGCTGGGATGAAGTGAGAGAGTGGCATGGACATAAATACACTATCAGATGTAAAATAGATAGCTAGTGGGAAGCAGCTGCATAACACAGGGAGATCAGCTCAGTGCTTTTTGACCAACTAGAGGGGTGGGATAGGGAGGGTGGGAGTGAGGGAGACGCAAGAGGGAGGAGATACAGGGATATATGTATATGTATAGCTGATTCACTTTGTTATAAAGCAGAAACTAACACACCATTGTAAAGCAATTATACTGTAATAAAGATGTGAAAATATATATATATATATATTATAACGTCAGAATTGCATCGTGGTGGGAAACAAATGGACATTTCAATAAATAGTGCTGTTAATTTCGTGTCCATTTATGAAAAACACACAATTTGATCCCAACCTCACGTCAGCCACAAACAGCAATTCCAGGACCACTAAATGCCTAAAGATGAAAGGCAGAACAGTGAAACCTTTACAATACAATATAAAAGAGTGTCATTATTTCTTGATACTACACAGAAAGCACTAGCTATGATGCAAAAGATTGAGAAATTCCTAGCTTTAGAATATTCTACTCCTCAAAAGTCACCCTTAAGAGAGTGAAAAGGCAAGCCACCAATTCAGAGATGATATTTAATTTATATAAAACTAACAATGGATTACTAAGAATCCAGTATTTATAAATAACTTCTACAAATAGAAGTGACAACTCAAGAGAAAAGTGGCCAAATCCTGAACAAGCTGGACATTCCCCACAGCCCCAGGAGGTACCGCATCCTGGTGTGCTCCCAGAAACCCAAGTTCCCAGTCCATCAAAGCCATAGGCAGCTCCCGCGGCCCCAGGCTCCAGGCAGACTCCTACAAACCTAAGCTTGCCACTGGGCCCAGTGCCAGGCTGGCCTCTGCAAAGTTAGCCTCCAAACTGGCTCCTGTGAACCCAGGCTGCCGACTCACCCCCGCACCAGGTTGGCCCCCATGAGCTGGCTCACACGCACCAAAGCCCCCTTCAGCCCCAGTGCCAGACAAGCCTCTAGGGGTCTGGGCTCCCAGTAGGGTCCCACAGACCCAGGCTCATGGCCCAAACTAGCACAAGGCTGGCACCTGCAGGCCCAGTCTCAACCCTAGAGTTGAATACAGGGACTAATCTGAAGAATTCATAGAGAATGTACAACTTAATAGTGGAAAAACCCAGATCATTTTTTTTCTTAATGGACTGAGGATATGAATAGACATTTTTCCAAGGAAGACATACAAATGACCAACAGGTACATGAAAAGATGCTCAACATCACTAACCATGATATAATCACATATCATTACTAATTATACATAAGTATATATAGAATACATGGCACATATATGTAATAAATTATTAAGAATCAGCAAAATGCCAATTAAAGCCCTATAATACACAATTAGTTGCCACTGAAAGTTGGCCAGGATGTAAAGTAACTATTACTGCTTGAGAATGTTTAAACAAGTATAAGCGCCTTGGGAATCTGTTTTTTATTATTCAGGAAATTTGAAGATACACTCTCTTGAGTTAGCACCGAACTCTTGGGAACAAACCCTGGAGAAACGCTCTCATCTGTACACCATACATAACGTAAAAGAACTTTCATAGCTGCATTTCTCATAAGCAGCTTAGTGAAGGGTAGTGCATGTAGAGACATTATTACTGGAGATTCTTGAGGGTGACATTGGAAAATAAATAGCAATGGCTAGAGCTTCTGCCATTCATGATCTACCAAAATTGTTTTTCTGGCAAAATATACCACATAAAAAATGTGACATTTACCGTGACATGACATTTAGGTGTAAAGTCAGTGGCATTAAGTATATTCACTTTATAGTCCAACAATCATCACCACATACTTTCCGTGTTCCTGACCTGAAAATCTATACCCATTAAACAATAACTCCCCATTCCACCTTGCCTCCTGTCTCCGTACAGAAGGAATCTAAATATTCTAGGCACCTCATATAAGTGGAATCACACAATATTTGTCCTTTTGTGTCTGGCTTATATCACTTAGTATAATACCTTCAAGGCTCATCCATGTCGTAGTATGTGTCAGAACCACCTTCCTTTTACTTATCCCATTGTATGTAAATACCACATTTTGTTTATCCATCCATCTGTCAATGGACATTTGGGTTATTTTGGTTATTGTGAATAATGCTGCCATGAAAATGGGTGTATCTGTTTGAATCCCTGCTTTTAATTCTTTTGGGTACATACCCAGAAGTGGAATTCTGGATTTCATGGAAATTCTATGTTTCATATTTTGAGGAACCACCATACTGTTTTCCATAGTGGCTGCACCATTTTAGATTCCCATCAGCAACGCACAAGGATTCCAATTTCTTCCCATCCTCACCAACATTTGTTATTTTCTCTGTGTGTGTGTGTGTTTTAACAATAGCCGTATTAATGGCTCTGAAGTGGTATTTCATCCTTTTTGTTGCATTTCCCTAATACCAATTTATTTTTAAGCTGGAACCTTTACAATCCCCAACCACTGTCCCCAACCCTTCTACCACTACTCCTTTCCTTTTTTAAAGCAATTAACTTTGTCAGTAGCCACATGACTCCAGAATCTTCTGAGCAGATTTCCTCCTTAGTCGATGGCACTTTACCAAAAATGGCACTGCATATGCCCAGTCAAAGAAAGAAGGTTCAATTATTCACCTAGTTTCACAGCACACGTGATAACTCTGCTTAGGTCCCTCCTCTAAGGTGTAATATGCCATGTACTGAAGGGAGAAGAGTAAACCTTTTTTACTTCAAGTTGTTATACTGCACACAGAGCAAGTGAAAGATACTGGAAAACCTCTTAAGGATTCAAGGTTCTTTTGACCTTAGCTTGAAAATAAAAAAGAATTAGAAATATTTTCTTGCTGGTTCAGAGCCAAAGCCTCTTGGCCAGAACAACTTTGTGAAGTTACTTTCAGCTGAATGTGAGGCAAGCCTCCAGGGAACGTCCCAAAGTGCTGAGGACATGGCGAGTCCATCACCTTCTCATCTGCTGTGCACCCATTCACAGGCGACCCGGAGGACGCTGTCACCTTGAACTGGATCCAGTTTCGACAAGGTGACTGGGTGTGAAGCTAGGGGAGAGTTTCCCCTCTCAGCCCAGCAGGCAGGGTGTGGGAGCTGTAACCTTCCTATCAGTTTATTTTAAAACCCTGATAGAAGTCAGCACATTTTTAAAACACTTAAGTCTATTGTTTCCTTCTTGGGGGAAAAAAAAAGTGCTAAAGAATTTTAAGCTTTTCTAGCAGCACCCTTACTCGTAGCCAAATTAAATTTCTTTCCTTCATAGATTCCCGGAGGCATCATTAAAATGAAAAAGTAGGCACCAGAAAAACATTTAACCCAGCTGTGTCTGGAGAAAAAGTCACTTTTTGGATGACCCATGTAAAAATCTCCACACATTTTATTCTAATCACAGCTCTGCAAGCCATTCTCATCTCCAGTGGATACTAGTGAACTACTGCCCTCTAAAGGTCATGACCTTGGGCACCAGTAAGTGTTTATCATTAAAGACAAGGCTGAAATAATACTGATGGCTGCTTTTCAGGAGTCTGAGCTTGAAGGCTGCAGAAGTGCCCCTCTCGCTCCCCTCATGCTCGCCTACATAGGTTTACTCATGAGTGCCACTCATTTAGTTTTCTCTGTTGTCTATCCCTAGGTTTTCATAACTTCTGCTTCTTTGGCCGCTTTATCTCTTGGGTTTCCTCATTCATTCTGGACTAATCCCTTTCTTGCTTCTTCCTGTCCTCAGGAGGAGAGGAGATAAATGCTACCAGGGTTTTAAGGGTGCCCTGGGCTGGGGGGATGCTACTGCTCAATTCTAGTTCATTGACTACCTCCTTCAACAGGTTTAAATCTCCAGAAGGATAAGGACTGCCATACTTGCAAATGTCTCCTTTGAGCCAAGACCACTGTTTGGCATCTATTAGGCTGTTGCTAAATTATTAAGTAACTTACTTCTGTAAGAAATAAAATGTTGTTCAGTTCTCTGGTACTTTTGCCATATAGTTATTTACTTAGCTTTCCTTCTAGGACTTTTCTATTAAAAGCTCACATCATGATGCTTCTTTTTTCTTCCATTGTCTTCAAGTGCTCTTTGTTTCAGCTGATTGCTTGCTTTGGCGTCCCTTACCCTTTCTTATCTTCACACTTCCGGAGAGGCCTCCTGCGGCACCACATTTGGTAATCATTGTGGTTTGTAAATTTGTCTATACAGGCCATCTTCCATTTCACATGATTAAATGGGCAAGTGGCTCAGCTGCAGACTTGCCCTTTAGTGACGCAGATACAGATACAGATAGAGATACAGATGAGAACAGAAAATAGATTAAAACCTCTTTCACATAGTATTGTCTGGGGAAGGACCCACATCAGTGGAAACTGACTTTGACACATGAAATTAGGTTTTGCAGGATATGACTGTGGTTCATAACATGGTCACATAGTTGCTTAGGAGTGACATTTTAGCTTAGAACATCTTTTATTTTTCGATAAACTTCCTTTTAGATTTCTTATTTTGCTTTTCACACCTACTCTGTGTGGTAGCTAAAACAGGTTCAAACATCCTTATTTCACAGATAAAGGTACTGAACACAAAGATGTAAGTACATCTCCTCTATGGGCACCTGGTATATTGCTTCACGTGTAGTCGATGTTCACCAGAGCCTCTAAGGATTTATTCATAGATCAACAAACACTGATTGAGCCTCTATTGTCATAACAGATATCTTGCTAGGTGTTGGGAATACAGAAAATAATGCCAAAAAAATCTAAAAATAATATCACTTGCTCTTAAAGGGATCAGAGCCTGTGAGGAAATTGCTAACAATAATGACATCATAAGAATGCCTTTCAAATTACTATTAAGCTGGGACGAAGTGAGAGAGTGGCATGGACATATATACACTACCAAATGTAAAAATAGATAGCGAGTGGGAAGCAGCTGCATAGCACAGGGAGATCAGCTCGGGGCTTTGTGACCACCTAGGGGGGTGGGATAGGGAGGGTGGGAGAGAGGGAGACGCAAGAGGGAGGAGATATGGGGATATACGTATATGTATAGCTGATTCACTTTGTTATAAAGCAGAAACTAACACACCATTGTAAAGCAATTATACTCCAATAAAGATGTTAAAAAGAAAACAACTACTATTAGTCATTACATTTGTGGTGGAATACAGTGTCTGTTGAGGGAAATCATAAAGATTTTGTTGTTAGGTTGCAACTGGTAGGGAAAACCCCAGTTAAAAGCTGAGAGAACAGTGGGAAAGGCCTCAGAAATACTCCCTAACCTCAACTTGGCTCGCTGAATGCAGAGACATTGTTCCCTGAAAAGGTCAACCATAAGGGAAAGCTGACCAGGAGTGAAGGGACATTACCCACATGGATAAAGAGATGTGCATTTGAAGGAAAAGAACTTCCCAGTTTTTGCCATGTTCCATGTTGCTTCATTTTGGTGGGGTCATCCATTTTCTTCTTTTATTTATTCTCCAAATATTACCAGGTGTTTCACTGGCCCAACATGACCTAGTTGTGTTCTCATTTCTTTGGCTGAATATCTTACAAAGTGATGTGACCTTTTACAACAACTTTTGTCACCCGTTTGAGAAAATCAAGTGTGAGCTCCGTCTCTTGATAAAATAACCATGCTGCGATTCTTTGTTGCTTATTAGGGTGATTACACCTCACTGAAGAAGAAATACCATTTATTTTTTAAAGAACAGAGTTGATGTTTGGGAGAGGTCAATTCTTTTCTCTGGAAAACTGCTAAAAATCCAAATCCACATCTCACTTCACCTAGAGTCAGAATGTCTCCTCCATAAAAACCCAGACTGTAAAGAATCCAAGTGAAAGTGGGCTTAGAACCAGGAAAAATGTTACAAATCTGCCAGAGAAGCCACTGTGAGCACGATTCGTATGAGTCATTAAACCAAATAATAATAATAGAACTTTCTTGGTAGAACTCTTTATTCTTCAGTGCCTTTTTATATGTTTCTAACTTGTTTTCAGATCTATTGTTCAAGGGAGGTAAAACAGATACGGGGATATTGAATTGCCAGGCAAGGAAACTGAGATGCTTTGCATAAAATCCAATATTCAGCTAATAGCAGGACCCCAAGACTATTTTCCTTTCAGGCAATATCTGTGTGGGTTTTTTTTTTTCCTTTTCTACTTAGACCAGTTGGAGCCAGGAAGCTGACATCTTATACCAAACTGCTATCCCTTTTGGTAACTCTACAAAGTGGTTTTGCCTTTCTTTTTTTTTCCAAACTCTTTAACAAAAATGTCTGCCCTTTTCTACTTCAAGCAGTATAATTACCAGCTAGTAATTCAAAATATATTTTAAAATCCAGATAAATATACTGATTTTTATATTTAATTCTTAAACTTGCCAATTATACAATTAATGCCTCAGTAGGAAGAACTGCCACGTCTGAATTCCTGAAGTCATATGATACATTTAGACACTACAGTGACCGTGCACTTTTGGAATGTATGAATGGTCCATAAATTTAATTTTGAAGGAACTCAACACAGGAAAATATGTTGCTTGTAAAGGCATTTCCCCACTGTTAAAATATATAAAATAGCTTTTCTATCACTCAGGTTAGTATTTGACATCAAAGTTTTAATCTTTATTGTGACAGTGAATGAATAAACACAATTCGATTTCCAAGGACAGAGGAAACTCAGGACGGCACATCTTCATCGGCTGATTGAGGCTGGTTTAAAAAAATTAAGTATGGGGCTTCCCTGGTGGCGCAGTGGTTGAGAGTCCGCCTGCTGATGCAGGAGACACGGGTTCGTGCCCCGGTCCGGGAGGATCCCACATGCCGCGGAGCGGCTGGGCCCGTGAGCCATGGCCACTGAGCCTGCGCGTCCGGAGCCTGTGCTCCGCAACGGGAGAAGCTACAACAGTGAGAGGCCCGCGTACCGCAAAAAAAAAAAAAAAAATTAAGTATGTACCAAAATGATGAAATTTCTTTCGTCAAAAAGCCATTTCTTTTAAAGCTAGTATCCAGCCTTTCCCTTCTCTCTCTCATTTCCAACCTCTAGCCCCCTCCCCCAGCTGATTTTCCTTGATAATAGACGAAGAGTAGGATCGTTAAAGGACTTTTCTGAAAATATAATTGGCATTACTTCTTTGCTCTTAGGTTGACTTCCGACTCTCCAGAACTGAAAAATTATTCCCCTCTCTTTCTTTATGCCTCAGCAAAACTCTGTTTTCTGACCTGCTGGTTCTGGCACTGTCCAAACACATCAAGGCCTGGTGGTCTGGCACTCTCGCCTGGACTGGAAATTCTTATGGAGTGTGTTTTTCCACGTCCTCTTTCCTCCTGTAGGCAGTTCTTACCATGCCTTGTTAAAAGAACTAGTCAAAGTGAGGGGCGTGTGTGTGTGTGTGTGTGTGTGTGTGTGTGTGTGTGTGTGTGTGTTTTCTCTATCCTTAATGCCATGGATGAAAAGAAAAAGATTTGAGCACTGCTGGTATCCAGACGGTTGCTATAAAAAAGAAAGGCAGTGGCTGAGAATCAACAGAAAACTTCCATCCTCTCCAGGTATCATCACCACAATGTCTCCTTTGCTGTTGGGTACCCGTGGCAGCCATACCTCTAGGGAGATTGAGAGGTTATCCCTGTGACTTTTGAGTAGTCAGTTTTAGATCATGGAAATAATAGGTCATTGCAAGCCAATCACTTTGAATTTTAATATTTATTGTTCTCAGTTTATGTGTCCCTGAACTATATAGTTGCTCCTTGCCTCCAGATGACTGCCGAGAGGGAACTTCCACTGGCCACACAATCCGTTCCCTTCATATTCTCACTGCTTGAGTGGATTGTACTTAAAACTCTGTATTTGTTGTTGTTGTTAAAAATCATCATTCCCTGCTTTTTTTGCTTCTTTCCTATCCTGTTCTTTCAGGGATCAGAAACTTGCATGATTCAGGGTAGAGTGAGTCCCTGTATTCCACCTGTCTTCACTATGAAGCTGTTGAATATTGCCTCCAATACTGCCCGATTTTCACACTGTTGATGTGTGACAGCTTCGTTGGCTAACTTGTGTGGTTTCTTTGAAATGTAAACTTCATAATTTTATGTCTGTACACTGAGATATATTAAAATATTTTCCTACAGAAGGATTTAACTTGGTACAAAAAATACTCTCTGGGGAAGAAAGGGAAAGTAGTGCCCTCATTTTAAAGAGAAGGGGACTAAGGCTTAGATAATTTAAGACATGATTTTTGTTAGACGTCATATTCTAAATCCAGCTTTCTACACTGTCACATGATTTTTACTAAATATTAGTGTAACAATGACAAACCTACTGTTGGTTTAACTTGTCTTTCCCCCAAGACAAGGATGGTACGATGCACGTGAGCCGTGGGATGAGACATCGGAAATTGAGACATTTACTCTCTAACATTTCTTCGTTGCTATCAGGAAAGCGTGAAAATTGCAAAAGGGTTCTCTTCAGGGAGAGAACATAATAAAACGTTACAAAGACGACACTTTGTTCCACGGTGGGTGTGGTGGAGAAGACAGCTAATATTTTCAGCCAGTGTCATGAAAGTCTCTTGCACATCGTTTCATTTCCTTCCTGCCATAAATTTGTGAGTAGATTATTAGCTCCATTTTTAACAGATAGACGTGCTGATGTTCCAGCAGGTACTTAACATGCCTGAGGTCACACAAATAAGAACTGCCAGACCCTGGATTCGAACCTGACTCTTCTGACTCCAAGGTCAGCTCTGTAGAGCAGATGACACAGGGTGAGCAGTCTAGAGCAACCAGACAAAACGTGCGAGTGACAGTGAGGTCTGCCGCCTGCTTAAGGCCCAAAAAAGTCCCCAGTGCCACGTTCCTCTCCTTGGTCTGACACCTCTGACTGCCATCAGTGTGCCCATGACACATATCTGTGAGAGAGGAAAACTGGGACCAATAAAGGGTTTCTTTTGACATTTCTATCCTTTAAGTATATGTGCTTTATTTCTTTATGGTTAGGGACTATCTTAGACGATCTTGGACTCCTCTCAATATTTGACCATAGAAGCAACAATTTAGCCATAGCTTTGGTTCTCTGCCTATTTATCTCTCGATCCCAGCTCTTGGTTACTTTTTACTGTATGCTGGGAGAAAAGTAAAAATTAAATATTTATTGAATATTAGGATCAGTATGTTTTGCAAGCAATCATATTTATAGTAGAATCTGAAGCATCGAAATGAAGTTAGAGAGAAAAAGGAGGTATTTTGATGGCATGAACTAAGAATCGAGAAAAACTTAAGGAGATACTCAGTGTATGTTGGTAGAAAGACCACAGAGATGACATGGGAGACCTTGGCTTCTCTAATTTCCATGAAACCAATGAAGTTTTCACTAAACTATCTAATGGAAACAAGAAAATCTTTCAATTCTACTAAAATCCATCTTTTTTACGAATGTTGTAGCAACTTTAGAGACTGAAATATTTTTCAACAATTTCTCCTGTGAAATTCTAATAGCTTCTCAGATAAATCATAAGCTCTGTACCCACCCAGAAATAATAACAGAAAAGGACCAAAAGTTCACACTACTAAATGAAAAAGAAATGGGATCCCTTTTTCCATGAAAAGTCTGTAGCTAACTTATGTCTCTGAAAACATTTATCTGAAGTAAACAATCTCTACTATTTCCTTAAACATACTTTATAATCTTAATTGTAATGTCAAGCATTTTGATCTCAAAAATGCCATTAATTAATTTCCTAAATATCTACTACATGTAATACACTAACAGAATTATTTTACTAAATTGTACGTCTTTTTTAGAAAACGCCCAGGATTATTTCTGTGGAGCCTTCTGCTTCACAAGACTCTGCCTCCCTGACTATCAATTATCCTCTTCAAATAATCTGTCACAACAAGCTTTTGAAAAAAACATTGTGCTCAGTATATCCAGACTTCCAAAAATGTAGGCACTAAGGTTTCAGTTTTAAGTTGAATTTCTTAGTATTTAAATCAGTGTGCTCTAAAGTATTGTATACATTCATGATGAAGGATGCTTCAAAATTGTAGATAAAATTAGTAGTCAATATTTATTGCTCATTGTCAATGTTCCCAGAACCATACTAAATGCTTCATGTATATGTTTTTATTTAATCCTCACTACAACCGTATACAGTAGGAATGGTCAAGGAAACTAAGAGTCCATGAGTTTAACAAAGTTACCTAAGGTACAGGGTAGAACTAGGATTTGGACCAATGCTATTCCGACTGCAGTGGTCTGCATAAAGACTGAAAGTTCTATTTCAGGTCTGATCCCAAGACACATTTCAACTCATCAGGTTGTGTTTTGGGGTATCCACAGCCATTCTACCCTAATTCTCCTTCAGTACACTTGAGTTCTATCACATTTTTCCTCTGTTGGGGAACCTAAAGCCTTCCGGGTGGAAATTCTGTCCACTCCTTTGAATCCCACAGTGGCTGCGTCTGCTGAAGTTCATTCTGACTGCAACAACTTTGAGATAAAATTGTCCTTTGACAAGTCTTTTGTTAACTTAAACACCTAGGTGAACTAGGAGACAGCTTATAATAGAAAACCATTATTTTTTAATAGCATCCTTAAAAAGTCTTCTTTAAAGGTGAGAGAGTTAGCTGATTTCAAAAAATAATTTGCAGATTTCAAGAAGGATTAAAAAGCCATGCACAAGAGTGCCTCTCACACTCGCAACTGAGCTAGCAGTGTTATTCAGAAGTGGTTTCTACTTAGGAAAAACCAAAAATTACCTAGATTCAGTCAATGTGTCTAGAATTTTGTTAAACTTAAAATGAAGATTCTCTTGTAATCATGTGTTCATTTTCTTATACGGATAATGCAGAAAAATCACACTTTTTCTTAGAAACATGATAAGGATTTGAATGCAGTAAACAATATTTTCAGTTTTCTTATCATTTTCTGGTCAATGTATCGGTGCAATATATGAAGAAAACTATTGAGACTCAAGAACATTCTATTTTGAAATGAAGTGATTCACGTTGAGCTTACTGAATGAAAAATACATATCGACAAGTGGTTTGGGGATATTAAAAAAACAAAGGAAGAACCCAAAACAGTAAATATTAGTAATCATGGAAGTGGAGACATATATTAATGCATAGATTCCATATGGGCAAACTAAACCCATCCTCTTCTTCCCCTACAAATCTTCTCTTCCACCAGCTTCACTCTCTCCCTTATGCCCCTCCATTACTTGTGATTCAATCTCTGCCACATGTCTAAAATTCACCCCTGTTCTTGCTATCCCTTCGATCTAGACATGACCCCTTAATTTCTCTATTAGAATAAACTTTTAAAGGCCAGTCTTAGAGGAAAGAGGCACACTAACAGATAAGTGTGTGAGGTTAGACAGCAAGAGTTGAGAAAATTCTTGAGTGATGGGATATGATTATCCAGTGAAAACTGGTGAGAGTGAGGGTGGGTAGTAACTCCCAAACCATCCCGCCTGAAATACCATTTGGAGTCTCTGTCTTTTAAACCCAGTTGAGGACACCTCTTCTGTGATTCCCTGGGCCAAAGGATTCTGTGATTCCTTGAGTCCAAAGTGATGCTTTTCTGTTCCGTGATTCCTTACAATTTGTTTTTCTTCCATTGTAGCACCCATTACATCTGTTCTTTATGTTTGTCTTATTCTACTAGTGGCATAATAAGCTCCAGGAAAGGATCTGGTCTTTTTTGATATTCTCCCCTTCGGTGTATAATACAGTAAGTCCCCTACATACAAACCTTCAAGTTGCAAACTTTCAAAGATGCGAATGTACATTCCATCAACGTCAGGCGTGTACTCACTGCAAACTGCAGCTTGCCCCCCGTCTCCTGTTGCTGACGATCCTTCAGCTCTACCATCTCCCACCTCCTCTCCCTCCTCCAGTCAGTAACTTTCCTTGCCTGTTCACTTGATGCCAGCCCCTGGATGCCAGCTGTTGTATTGTATTACTGTCCTTTTCCAGGTTCTGTACTGTAAGATTAAAAATTTCTTTATTTTTTGTGTTTGTTTGTTTTTTATGTATTATTTGTGTGAAAAGTGTTATAAACCTATTATAGAACAGTACTGTATAGCTGATTGTGTTAGTTGGTTACCAAGGCTAACTTTGTCAGACTCGAACAAATTGGACTTAGGGATGAGCTCTTGGAACGGAACTTGCTCATATGTAGGGGACTTACTGTATCATTTTTAAAATACATTAAGCACTCTATGTATTTTAATGAAATTAAATTGGAGCAACCTCCCCACACCTCTGTTCTTTTATCTGTGAAATGTGATGGATTATGTGTCTCGTGTCCATCCTATCCACAGAATTCTAGAATTCCATGACTACGAATATTCATAGGTGCTAACATATCAGCGTATTTCTGACAAGAACATTACCACTTCTTAGAGAGTGAGCAGCTTCACTCTACCGTGCTGGTGTCATACCTAATCCATTCCCGTTTTCTCCATTCTCTCAGCCCCTTTGCCTTCCAGCAACATTAGCCTTTCAGCTTTATATAGACTTTTAGTCTCAGGCTACGCTTTTCTCTCTCCTCCTAAGGTATCATTTGGGGATGTTCTCCAGTGAGGAGCCTTATTTGCACAGCACAGTCCCAGGGTTCCCCTTCCCTGCTTCTGTTCCGTTACAGAACTTTCCCTGGTTCTACCTTCTTCTTCTTCTTTTCCTTGTAACCCCTGAATGCATCAACCAGACAGAAACTATAGCGGAGCAGGCCCCTAGGGGGCCTTCCTGGGATAGAGCCCTCCCCCACGCCCTCTGCTGGAGCTCCTCTCTGAAGTACCCAGATAATAGTATCTGATGGACACTTCCCGAGTTGTTTCACAGATGCTAAAACCACCACCAAATGGAAGAAATTAACTACTTGACGGTCACAAGCCCCCAGACCTACTGGCGCCTAAGGATTGATAATGTTAACTGCTCTGTTCCCTCACCATCAACCAATCAGAGAACTGTGCACGAGCTGACCACACACCCTGCAACGCACCACCCCCGCACCTGACCTTTAAAAATGTTTTGCTGAAACCCTTCAGGGAGTTTGGGGTTTTTGAGTGCGAGCCACTCATCCTCCTTTCTGGGACCCGCAATCAACCTTTCTCTGCTCCAAACTTCAACATTGCAGTTTGGCCTCCCTGTGTGTTGGAACGTGAACTTGCGTTCGGTCACAAAACTTCTGCATGAAAAGAAACCTGTCTATGTTCACCCTGTTTTCACCTGACATTCACCATTATGAAAATGGGGTGATTTTAAAAATTAATATAAAGAACCAGGGAGTACAGTGTTTCCAATTTGACAGGGACCTTTAAAACTTAGAGAATTGAACACCTGCTGGTCATTGTGTACACATTTTCTGAGGGCAAGGCATTTCACTAGGCTCCACGGGGATGTCATGGTTAATTTTAGTGTTAACTTGACTGACCACGGAGCACCCAGATTAAACATTACTTGGGCATGTCTGCGAAGGTGTTTCTCAATGAGATTGGCATTTGAATTGGTGGACTTAGGAGAGTGTGCTCCCCAATGTGGGTGGGCATCACCATCCAGTCCATTGAGGGTCTGACTAGAACAAAAGATAAGGGAAAGAGGAATTTGCTCTCCCCTTTTCTGTCTCATTATTTGAGTTGAAACACCTCATCTCATCGTCTATGGCCCTTTGACTGGGATTTACACCATCGTACCCCCTGGTTCTTAGGTCTTCAGACTCAGACACCACTGGCTTTCATGGGATTTCTCAGCCTCCATAATCACAAGAGCCCATCCTTCGTAATAAATAAATAAATACATAAATGATAAGTTAAAAAAATCCTATTGGTTGTTTCTCTGTAGAACACTGACCAAAACAAGTTTTGGTAATGACAGTGATTCTAGAGGAACAGAATTTTAAGGATGAGTTTCTTTTTTTAAATATTTAATTAATTAATTAATTAATTTTGGCTGCTTCGGATCTTAGTTTTGGCAGGCGGGTTCTTCATTGAGGCGTGCAGGATCTTTCGTTGTGGCGTGGGCTTCTCTCTAGTTGTGGCGTGCGGGTTTTCTCTCTCTAGTTGTGGCACGAGGGCTCCAGAGCACGTGGGCTCTGTACTTTGTGGCACGTGGGCTTAGTTGTCCTGTGGCATGTGGGATCTTAGTTCCCCGACCAGGGATCGAACTCACGTCTCGTGCATTGGAAGGCTGATTCTTTACCACTGCACCACCAGGGAAGTCCTAAGGATGAGTTTCTGAATTGGCTCTGGGGTTTCTAGGTTTGCTCTCTAGTATAATTCGATTTAAAGTTGCTAATGACTCAATTTCCAGTAGTAAAGAGAGCACCAATAGTGCATGGGGTGAACTGTTACAGAGATACGTAAAATACCTGCACGGGATACTCATCCACCACTTGTAAGGAGCAGGGAGCTGGGTGACTCTGTACATGAGACTTTTGAACATTCTTGGAAAACTCATGAATATAATGACATTGGTTGTTTGCTCTAATGTTGCCGGACAAAGTGGTGAAAGAAAACAATGAGCTCAGAGGTTCAAATTCCCAGCTCAAGCGCCTTCTTTACCAGTGGAAGAAGTCTCCTCAACCCCGGCAGGAGTGCCTCCCCACCTCCCAGGCTACTGACCTCTCCACTCCGTGGCCTTGGCCTTTTCACCTCAGTCTGAGGCACCAATCCTGCTCTCCCCACCTCCCGAGACAGCTGCCACAAGAGACAGTGCTCACTTTCCTCAGGACCCCTCTTTCCTTTCACACCTATAACTAGAGTCCAGTCCCTGCAGGCTCCTAAGGTGAGGTACAAGGTGAAACCCACGAGGATCAGTGTTATGCTCCAACAAAAACGGCTTCAGTTTCTAATTTATACAGGCAGAAAACCAGGGAACTTGTTTGGGAATGGATACTACGGATGTGAGATTATAGTAGAAGGAACATAACATCAGGCTGAACTTGTTGACAGAAGCTCACAGAGCAGAGATTCAGCATTGAATGTTGCACTTTGCAGAGGGGGAGCGGTATAGGAATGGCTCTGACAGTTTGGTTGGTTGGTTACTTGGCTGAAACCTGGACCACAAGGAGTCAGTACCTTTCAGGGCTGGGCCACGTTCTCCAGAAGATTGTATATGCTCTGAATTAGCTCCACTATATGGCACTGTTTCTCTGATGGCCAGGATTCACTGAATCCAGGAATCAAGGGGTGGAAATGGGATGAGCCACTCACTATTACCTCTAGTGACCCAGCAGCAAAATTTTGCTTCTTGTTCCCATGACTTTATGCTCTAATGGCCTGACAGGTCTTGGTTCCAGAGGAGGAATGCTTCCACCAGAGACACAGTGATTCCATTGAACTGCAGTTAAGACTGCATCCAGCATTTTGGTCTCCTCATGCCTCTGAGTCAACAGGCAAAGAAGGCCAGTTACTCTGGTTACTCTCTTGGCTGGGATGAGTGGTCCCCACTACTAGGGGGAAACTGAACTACCTCGATGTAAAATTCAGTGTTGTTAATTTTACATGATAGTATTTAAGTTACAAAGACATCAAGAAGAATAAACATCACTTGAGAACTAGGGCAGGGGTTAAGTTTGTTTTTGGTTCTATGTAGGATAGTTATGTCATGTTAGGCAGAATTATGACCTTGCTGTTGTCTTTATTTGGAGATTAAATATGGTTGCAGGAGATATGTATGGATGACAAATTGTGACGGTTAATTTTGTGTCAACTTGACTGGCCACAGGGTGCCCAGATTAAACACTATTTCCAGGGATGTCTATGGGGGTGCTCTGGATGAGATTAGTACTTGAATCAGTGGACACAGTAGCATGCTCTCCCCAATGTGGGTGGACATCACCCAACCCACTGAGGTTCTGAATAGAACAAAAGTCAGAGGAAGAAGGAATTCACCCCCTTTTTTTCTGCCTCACTGCTTGAGCTGAGATATCTCATCTCATCTTCTCCTCCCCTCATAATGAGAATTAAACCATTGTATACCCTGGGTCTTAGGCCTTTAGTCTTGAACTTGGCCTGAATTATACTATAGTCTTGCTGATGGGAGATGGTGGGACTTTTCAGCCTCCATAATCACATGAGCTCGTTCCTCATAATCTCTCTCTCTCTCTCTCTCTCTCTCCATATATCTATATCTATCATTTATCTCCTATTGGTTCTGTTTTTCTGGAGAACCGTGACTAACAGTGGGGATAAATACTGACACGTGTATTCTATCCTCAAGCAATTTGTAATGTAATTGAAGGAAATTTAATTGACATTCATGGAGGTAACATTTAAAAAATAGGAAACTAGTATGCATCTGATAAAGTATTAAAAGGGCTAAGAAGAAATAGAGATACTAGAGGTGTTAAAGTGCTTATGCGTGTAATATATCCGTTTAATTGGGTCACCTTTATATTTTAGTGCGTTGAAGAAAGGCTTACGTTTCGGACAACTGCTCCTCTTCTCAGAGCAATGAAATATACTGGCTTTGAACGCAAATGTTTTACTCTTTTAGAATGGTTTTCTAAAACTCTTTACTATAGATTCAGCAATAATTTAGATCACTTATAAATCAAATCTTATTTTCCTTAAACGTACAAAAGACTCATTTCCATCTACTACCGAGAATTTTCTCGGAAGCAATTAAGGTTGTTGGCTTCTACGAATGCTGTAAGACAACAGGGCAGCGGTAGGCTGGAGCTGGCTCATGCTGGCTCAAGAGAGCAGATTGTTGAATATGCAGGAATTTTGCCATCTGTTTGGTAAGCTGTGAATACCTTGAAATTGGCTGTAATGGGAGTTTACACTACGGAAATTGGCAAACATCACAAATGATTATTTTATTTTTTTCTCCCGTCGAGCCAGTTTTCTAGCACACCATTGGATGGGGATGTCCCAGAGGAGAAGCTAGATTTGCACCTGACCCTCCCGAGTGCTGGAAAAACTGAAGCAGAAGGACCAGTTAAAGCTAAAGGAGCTGTGGATCTGAATGCTGATCCTGTCAGCCAGGTGAGCCAGGAGATAAGTCTCAACCTGTGTGAGATGCAAAAGCACCTCACGTCCTGCTGCAACCTCTGGCCTAAAAACCATTCATCTCAAATGACTAGAAGCTTAAGAAAGCTTGTTATTTTTCATTTCTTGGCATATACGATTTCTTCTATTTTGAAGTGTCCCTTATAATTTTAATGTTCTTCTTCCAAACCCTCACTCTCATCCCCAGACAAACACACACACACACACGCACACACACACACACACACATCTTGAGGCATCATACTTCCTTTAAATATTGCACCTCAATTCAGAACACATCAGGAGGCTTTGGGGATCATTAAGTATTAGCCATATCCCTCCCCATATTGAATAGAGACATTTTATTTAACACAGTGTGAAGAGAACCACAGGGCAGCACCCTCTCCTTTCTCTGGTTGCCTGAATTCGCTACAGAAATATAAACATTAGGGAAGAAGGAAGATGGGTGAGGCTGTGGGGTTAAGCAAATCATTTAAAAAATCCATTTTGTTTCCTTTTTCCAGAATAACATATGTAGACCTTGTGATATCAGACCTCATGCCATTGGGTCAGAGAAGTGAGTTTTATAAAAACAAGTATCCTATACAAATTATAAAAACTTTAAGTGTGACATTTGTGGAGCCACTGAAACATCGCTAAGAATTACCCTGAGAAGCAATGCTTGAAATCTGCTGCCCTGGGAGATTTTGCCATTGTGATCACTTGCCCTACCTCGAAGAGAACTGTTCTGTGCTATTCATCAGAATAATTTAATACCATATAAGCTCATTTTAAGTTAAGTTTAAGCAGCAATGAACTTAAGCAATATATCTCCAATAATGGAATTTCAAGCACTGCTACAAACTGGAGAGGAGACATTTGCTGACTTCAGGGGATTTTCTGTTACCATAAAACTACACAGATGGATGGATGGCTATGTAATCCTACAATATCCTATCTCTGTAAGTAAAAGTAAGTGACTTATGTGCGGGGAAGGTCACATAATTACTGATAAATAAGAAATTATTTTGGAGAAAATCAAGAGATGATAAATTTGAAAGGATAAACTATCCACACACACCAGGATTATCTCTGAAGCACCTCATGCCAAGCAAAGTAATTATCCACTGTTTAAAATAGTGTGTTAAATTACTCACAAGTCATCCAAGAAAAAATAATTCTACAGGGAGTTTCTGACACCAAAGAAACAAGGATATAATCCACTGAGGAATCCTCCTCCGTAACATGTACCAATATTGGCTTCTCTAGTTTAGTGTGGTTCTTTTTCTCTCTCTTTTTTTTTTTTTAACCACCAATACCACAAATCTTGGCACTACACTATGTCTTCAACTTACTAATGAGGTAGCTTCTGAAAATTTATTTATAAAATCATATGTTTTGAACTTCTAATTAATTTTTAGATAGAACCAATGTTAAATCATAGTGCAGTCCTCAGACTGACTCACTAAAAAATAACCCATAAAACGTCTCAATTCAAGCGCAAAAAACACCAGGTGAGTGCTCTCAACGTCTATACATGCTTCCTGAGGAAGTGAGTTTGGGTCCTCTTACATTTTGACCTAGGAATCAACAAGCTTAACCTTTGTTGAGAAAAAAATAATTTTTTTATAGTTACAAAAACTGATGACTTGACATCATCCAGTAGATTTGTCTTCGTAGATGGAGAAGTAGCTTCATGCCATAGTTTTCAGTTAGAATTAAAATGCACCATACTTCTCGTTGCCCTTGTCCTTGACTACCACTAAAAATATAAACCAGGAATATTCTTCTTCTACATTCCTACTCTATCTTTGCCATATTATTCTTGCTCAAACTCATTCTTCCTTTGCTTAAGCCCAACCAAGCCTTTCGCCTAAATAGCCCTCCTATTGCAATCAATTTGCTCTATAGTCTAACTTTTCATTACATCCTATCTCTTTTCTATGGCAGAAACCTGGCTATTCCAAGGGAACATATCCTTCCCAACAGCCCTTTCCAATGTAAGTTACTCATTATCTTATTTTCCAAACAATAAGACCAAGAATAAGACACAGAGCTGTTACTTTTCTTCCTTACATTTGCTACTGCTCAGTTATTCACTAGTAAGCTTGGACAAAATACGAAGAAAAAAAAGAAAAAAGAAAACAACCTCATATTTTTGTCTAGAGTAACAGAAGCCTTTTCTTGCCATCTCCCTACTTTTTGGCCTTTTCTTCTTTTATCCCTGGCTCAAGCATGTCTCTCCAGCCTGAAATATCTCTTGGGCCAATTTCTATCCAACTCCCTAGTGTAACCACTGAAGTCCTCCATGTGGATGACCTCCACTCCCACTCCACCGTACCGACCCACTCCCTGGACTTCATTGTGATCTGGAATTTCTCCACCACTGATATCTTGTACTTTCACTCTCACCCTGGTTACCTTCTTACAGCTCATTCACTTTCGTATTCCCAAAAACCTACTATTCAATTGCTCCAAAACTTTCTCTAACACACAAAACAGATAAATTAAATACAGTTCCCAGACAACCACCAACAACATTTTACCCCGAACTGCCAGACTTGCTTACCTAGCTCCCTGGGTGTATTATGTACTCATTGTCTCCGCACTGATATGACGTCTTGAATTTTTATGTACAATATCTCTGCAAAATCTAACAGCTGGAACATTCTCTTTTCCACTTGTAACCCAAGGCTGTGAAGAAAAATCAAATAATCATGGAGACTGAAGATCCTCAAGTTGGGACTTTCACTTGGAACTTGGCAAGCTCCTTGTATTTCTAAATTTCAACTTAAATGAACCCCTTTTTCTGTCCATAACTCATCTCCTTCTCCGCAGTAGATAATGTTTGCTCCCTCACTGAGAAAACTGGGACGGTTGAGCAAGAAGTTTATCAATTAGCTTCCCTGGTGCCTACAAATAGGGCTGACTTACCTATGGGGTACTGTGCCCAGAACCCCACAATATCTTTAGGAGCTCACTCAAATGTTTTCATTTCTTTTAAAATCAGTAGAAAAAAGAGAAGTTTTAGGTTGAAGAACATGTTTCAGTGTATTATATTATAAATTCACCTTCACGTAAAATATAATTTTTTCTTTTTTTTCTTTTGCGGTACGGGGGCCTCTCACTCTTGTGGCCTCTCCCGTTGCGGAGCACAGGCTCCGGACCCGCAGGCTCAGCGGCCATGGCTCACGGGCCCAGCCTCTCCGCGGCATGTGGGATCTTCCCGGACCGGGGCATGAACCCGTGTCCCCTGCATCGGCAGGCGGACTCCCAACCACTGCGCCACCAGGGAAGCCCTCAAATATAATTTTTAAACATCTTTTATGGTGACCATGAGGACAAAATTCCAGGGCATGTGAAAGCCCCGAGGCAACCGTGCCTGCAAACTCACTGTCCTCACAGCTGGTTGTGGTGGCAGCCTCAGTGACCATGCCTTCATCCTCCACCTGGGCTCTAGACCTGCCTTGCTTTCCGCTTTGAAGATCTTCCAGAGTCCTGAGTGTTCAGCTCTTCTGCTCTGGCATCACTGAGCCCTTAGCATGTACAGTAGTGAACGTAGTTCTCAAAAACCACCACCAACCATGAATTAGTGAATACAAAAACATTGCTCCCAGGGATATACAGATTTAGGTTCCTGGGAGTCTCTGGCCATAATATTACGTCAACTGACCAATATACATTCTTGTTTTAAGTGTGTTTTCCTTTAATGACACCTCATTTGATATATAGTGTTGAGTCATTAATGTTGAAATCACGGCCAACAGCACTGTCACTCAGGACTCACATAGCTGACCTTCATCTTTCCTCTGTAAGGCACATCACAGCCTCATGCTCAGAAACACCAGCCTCTCAGCACTTCACTCAGGGGCCACTCGAAACAGCAAAATCACCACCAAAAAGCATGAACACTGTGGCACTGTATCGACCAAGAAAAGGACACTTGTTTACTGCATGAGAGCTGACGCAAGAAGGCCATGTCGCCTTGTTGAAACTCAGCGAGGAGCACAGGCTTTGGGAGAGTCAAGCTTCCCCCTCCTCTGGGCTGATGCACAGATGGCCAGGAGAGTGCCGTGAGTATTGGCTTTGGGATTATAAACGTTTGCAAGTAGGTAAATTAATGGGGATGCAGGTGCACAGAGAAAAGGCCATGTGAGGACACAGTGAGGATGCAAGCCAAGGAGAGGCCTCAGGAGCAACCAGACCTGCCCACACCTTGATCTTGGACTTCTAGCCTTCAGATCTGTGAGAAAATAAATATCTGTTGTGTTAGCCACCCAGCCTGTGGTATTTTATTAGGCAAACTAATGTAATAGGCTTAAGTCTTTCCTCGTTTTTACATTTCCAGGGCCAATGAATAATCTTATGTGTTTATTTTATTTGACTTAGTGGTACTGGATACACTCGACTAGCTATTTTCTTCTTAAAATTCTTTCCTTTGTTGCCTTCTAGTTTTCCTTCTCCAACTGTATTCCTTTCTGTTTTTCTTGATGAGAGTCTCTTTATCCACTGGGATCATAAACACTGCTGTCACCTAAGGACAAGTCAGGAACCAAGGTCAGGAACTCCTGACCGCAGTTCATAAGCTCTGCAAGATGGGCCACCTCTGACTTGACCTTGAAGCACTTCCCCCTGGTTAATTATGACTGAGCCACACAGGCAACTCTGTCCTCAAACTGACTATTCTCCCCTGGGGTTTTTTTGCACTTACTGCCTCTCTGCCCTGGGCAGTCACCCCAGGGTGGTGCACGGCTGACTCTGCCAGGGGGTCCTGAGCACCCCTTCCTTCAACTAGACCCTCTATCACATACTAGATTGAAAACTATTTACCTTTGTTCTGTTTATCCATTTATTTAATTATACAGTGTTTACCTCGAATATTAGGTCCACAAATGAAGAGTTTTGAAAGAATGAAGCTGTGATTTTCAAATTGAGAGGCTCTGTCCCAAATAAATGTGTTTTCTTTTAACATCAATAACAAGTCCAAAGGTCCAATATTTTACATGATTACGATAAATGTATCCTATCAAATAATATCAGAAAATCCATTTAAAAGTACTAAATAGAAGTAAAAATGCATAGAATATACATAGATCTTTTATACATGTATTTATACATTCCAATAGGCTTATTAAGTCCCTGTTATTTTCCAGTCCCTGTTGTAGATACTGGGAATACAGAACATCCCTCCTTACTTCCGTGAGATGTGACTAGACTCTCCTTGACCAACTTTAGTCAGGTTCCTCTAGTCTTGTTCTCCACTAGCCCTCAACCTTGGGCTTCTGTAGTTATTCTTGCAGATCCCAGATATAGCAAGAATCCTGCTAAGTCAGTTTAGAGAAAATCCTCCTCCCATCCTTGATATCTAACCAACCTTGGTATCTGATCAAATTTCTGACCCTCTCCCTCACCCCCAGTCCCCAGGTGATGTCTCATCAACCCTGGCCTGACTTCAGCAAGAATCCTGTTAGGTCAGTTCAAACTTCCCTTGATGCTTCCTCTTAGTAATTTTCCACCCACTGACCACTGCCCCCACCCCCCCAGCTGCTCCTTGGCTACAAATCCCCACTTGCTCTCGTTGTATTTGGAGTTGGGCCTGATTTCTTTCCCCTACTGTGGTAGTGTGACACCTATCTCAATAGTGCTGAAAAAAGACTGCTTTACTGCCTTAACAAATGTCAGAAAATATTTTCCTTAACAAATAATAAAGTTCCACTTAAAAAACTGATATATAATGATCTCTTTTTAAAAATATGTAATTCATTTTTAATATTTCCTTGAATTGACAGTGTGTGCTTTTTAACGCTGCACTTACAGTTATATTGAAATTTCGCTCTTTTGAAAATCTGTGTCAGAAAAACTTAGACTAAAAGAAACCAACACGTTCCCCTTGGCTCAGAGGTGGAAGAGTTTTACTGCCCTTTC
Source organism: Leucopleurus acutus (assembly GCF_964270905.1). Taxonomy (NCBI): domain Eukaryota; kingdom Metazoa; phylum Chordata; class Mammalia; order Artiodactyla; family Delphinidae; genus Leucopleurus; species Leucopleurus acutus. Next base: position 194,598,623 of record NC_139142.1, read on the forward strand.
TCCACTTTATGTCTTTGTGCATCTGTGCTCTCATGATTCTAGAATTCCTGGCATGAAAAGTCAATTATCATGTGTATTCTTTGGGACCATGTATACTACAAAATACCAAGTTAAAAACAATTTTCTTTTGGATGAATGTGACTTAGTTAATGGTTCTATGCGGACACGAGAGTTATGTCCAGGAAGTAAGCGGTACCTCTGACCCAGAACACAATATGGGGGAAGAGCTACTGAGCCCTTTCCTGAGGACAGTCCTCTGCTTTCTAAATCTTCACAGGGAAAAGCCTCATTGGATGGATATAATTAGGGCCCTGACAGTTGTTTCTGTTTTTTTAAAAATGTAGCTAACATTAAAATGTTTATATTTTAATATTTACTCACATTTTGTTTTACTTTTTTCTGAAGAAAGTGATATTTTCCAAATAAAGTTTTGAAATATTTGCTAAAAAAGACTGCCCAACAAAAGATGAAATAATCAAATAAAAACTGTATCAGTGCACTCTTTCATCCTCTGATGGGCTAAGGTGGATAATTAGCAGAAATTATTTTCCCTAAAAAAGCGAGGTATTTTGTCCTACAACATAATACTGAAGGGCTTCCTAGATCTAGAAATCACTGCCCCTTGCCATACATACATGAATTATGCACAAATAGTTAAATTTTATTTTTTGTTTGTTTTTATTTTTTATACAGTAGGTTCTTATTAGTTATCTATTATATATATATTAGTGTATACATGTCAATCCCAATCTCCCAGTTCATCTCACCACCACACTCCACCCCTCCCCCCCAATTTTCCCCCTTTGGTGTCCATATGTTTGTTCTCTACATTTGTGTCTCTATTTCTGCCCTGCAAACCAATTCATCTGTACCATTTTTCTAGATTCCACATATATGCGTTAATATACGGTATTTGTTTTTCTCTTTTTGAGTTACTTCACTCTGTATGACAGTCTCTAGGTCCATCCATGTCTCTACAAATGACCCAATTTTGTTCCTTTTTATGGCTGAGTAATATTCCATTGCATATATGTACCGCTTCTTCTTTATCCATTCGTCTGTCGATGGGCATTTACATTGCTTCCATGACCTGGCTATTGTAAATAGTGCTGTAGTGAACGCTGGGGTGCTTGTGTCTTTTTGAATTATGTTTTTCTCTGGGTATATGCCCAGTAGTGGGATTGCTGGGTCATAAGGTAATTCTATTTTTAGTTTTTTAAGGCACCTCATACTGTTCTCCATAGTGGCTGTATCAATTTACATTCCCGCCAACAGTGCAAGAGGGTTGCCTTTTCTCAATGCCCTCTCCAGCATTTGTTGTTTGTAGATTTTCTGATGATGCCCATTCTAACCGGTGGGAGGTGACACCTCATTGTAGTTTTGATTTGCATTTCTCTAATAATTGGCGATGTTGAGCATCTTTTCATGTGTCTCTTGGCCATCTGTATATCTTCTTTGGAGAAATGTCGAACAAACAGTTAAAATTTAAAACAACAATATGTAAAAGTGTCTCCTTCCAATCAGCTTTATCCTTTCATCTTAAAATTCTGCATATATATATATATATATATATATATATGCGAAACAATATTTTTCCTTTCATACAGAACACCTAAACTGATATCATGGTATTTGCAGTTGAATACACAGCTCTAAAAAACTAGTGATGGCGCTTCAATCACTAAGATTTAATAAAAATGTTGAATCCTGGTGGATAAAGGATGTTGCAAAACACCTTAATGAACAATGCGTGTAATTTCTTTTATATCATTAGTTGTAAAATCTCCCTCAAATGTTATTAGTATTAAATATTTTAAGAAGCTTTAAAATGCTCTAGTTTTACTGACTGAAGCAAAAGTCAAGGTACACTTTTGCAGTTTTTACACCTATGTAGTCATCCTTTTTCATAACCACTTATTGAATCTACTTAATTTTAACTCATTGGGAAAGAATCAGTCGAGATTCTCTCTCTCTCTACTTCCCCACCCACCCCAACAGCACTTTTCCAGAACATGTGTTTTAGAGCAACTTATAGGACGCTAAAATCCTCTTGTTCATTTTTCAATTGTGTAGCAATTTGTATAATGCATCCTGAATGATTTCCTCCTAGTGGAACTATTACAAATTAACCTGAAAAATACCCAAATTATAGTTTCAGTCCTTTAAAGAAATACAGAGCTCACATTGTGCTCTGTGCTGCAGAAAGCAATCATTATGCCATGTATCCTAATCTGTTAGTCTCCTTGAAAGTGAGCTGTCTACCTCCCCATAGAGTTTATGCACGTTTCCTTAGTAAACACATTTCATCAGGAAACAGCTACTCTTGGGGCATATCATCATGTCTTCAAAACTCCGAAAGAATGAAAAGTGCAAGGCAGTATGGCACTATTCACTCCATGCAGACACCTACAAATGTTTGCAAACATGAGCTTGGCTGTAATCCTCCCTATGGAAGTGCACAGAACATAGGGCAGCCTAAATCATGACAGCGTGTGGGTGACAAAGGCACTTCACCCTCATGAACAAATACTAATTTTGGATGCACCTAAGAGTGATGAGTAGCCATCAACAAAGGGCACATGCTGTTTGTGGTTCTCCTTTCTTTCATTCTGGGCTTTGCTAAAGCTTGCATGTATTGAAGGAAAGGAAAGCAGTATACTGCAAAATGAACACATTTTCAAACTTTTAAAAAATGAATAATACTGTTTCTTCCCAACATCCAAGGGCCTTCAACTTAGAAAATATATAGCTATCTTTCCGAGCTTAAGGAAAAATTTAAATAATGTGAGCTATTTTGCTATTCCCTTTCTCAGAACTTGGATTTTTTTTTTTTTTTTCATGTGTGGGAGAGCTTCTTTGGTCGGAATTTTTGCTTCTTATCAGTTTGTATGAATTTGCTCTTGCATTTCAATTTCTCTTGTAACTCTTTTATTTTTAATTAATTTATTTAATTTATTTATTTTTGGCTGCATTGGGTCTTCGTTGCTGCACGTGGCCTTTCTCTAGTTGTGGTGAGCGAGGGCTACTCTTCCTTGCGGTGTGCAGGCTTCTCATTGCGGTGGCTTCTCTTGTTGTGGAGCACAGGCTCTAGGCATGCAGGCTTCAGTAGTTGTGGCTCGCAGACTCTAGAGCTCAGGCTCAGTAGTTGTGGTGCACGAGCTTAGTTGCTCCGCAGCATGTGGGATCTTCCTGGATCAGGGCTCGAACCCGTGTCCCCAGCATTAGTAGGCGGATTCTTAACCACTGCGCCGCCAGGGAAGCCCTCTTGTAACTCTTGTGACTTTGTTTGCCATTTGCTTTAATCCCTATTTAACCCATGAAAAAACCCTAGAGAAAACCTCCTGTAATACATGTCCTAGAACTTAACTAACTTAATAAGATATTTGTCTTAAGGATTGGTTTTCAAGGTTGAAGAGGCAGTCTTTCCTTTGCTTACTTACGCGATTTGCAATGCTTTGGGTTTAATTAGGTGACAGAATAAGTTGACCATGGTGATCAGGAAGTGTTTTGATCCAGATTATTGGAATGGAAATTCTACTTTGCTTTCCCAGTAAGTTAGAAGCCAGAATCTTTCACCATTAGATCTGACAACAGGAATTTATTCCCTGTCCCCTGATATAGCTTGTAAGGAACAACAGGCCAGGGTGTATGTGACCAGAGGTTATAACATTCTGATTCATTACGCTGCAGTCATGAATCTGCCCTGTTAGAGACAAGCTCCATCCATCCATTTAGCTGTCATTCCGACCATGAATGTAATGCCGTTATGGTGAGGGCCAAGTCCACTGCTCATGCCAGATGTTGTTAGGAATTCAATCCATCCTACATATGAACACTGGCTCCTTCAAACAACAAGATGTTGAGAGAATTACATATCAAGTTGTGAGTTTTCTTGGCATTTAATTATCCAGCTCAAAGAAACATACTCCCTAATTGTTCCTGAGGTTACTGCCTAGGACATAAGAAGAAGAGATTTTGTGAATTAATGGTATGATATTGGCAGCAATGAAAACATTTCAAGTTATTGCAATGTCTCTTTTTTGGTTGTTTTTATTTTTTTTGCTTACTCCTAATTCCTGTATGTCAGTAGAAATTAACCATCTTTTAGATGTGATGTCACTGTTAGATAAAATTTGGGGGAGGAAATTCACTCATAACATAAAATGTATCAATTTTCATTTCATGTATTATATTATAATTCTTGTTCACATATTAATATAACACGACTGCAGAGATAGAAGGAAACTTTTTTTTTAATTTGAGTAATCACAGCTAGAACTTGGTTCCACTGACTCATGGTCCATTGCATGACATACTAGAAATTAATTTTTCCCACTCAAAAATTATGTTGAATCAGTGAAGAAAGGACTGCATGGTTATTGCTATTGCTTTTGTTTAGATGTTTCTCACTTTCATAAAGGAAATGGACAGTTAGAAGGACCATATGCTTTTATAACTTGGCCTTCTCTAGCTGGTCTTTGGGAAAAATTCACCTTCCTTAGCTAAGGATATGAATTCCTCCAGTCTGCTCCTAGGTTTTCTCCTCAGCCCTATTGACAGCCCCTCCATCCATCTACCTGATGTACCAGCTTCTCAGAATCCTGTGCTGACCTCGTCCCTTTCCCTGGACACTACGTCTTGGCCGGTGCTGACAATGTCTACTCTGGATGCCTTCCTCCTGTGTCTCTTGACACTGATGTCCTAACATCTCACATCTCAAGTTTTCACAAGGTTTTTCCTTTCTTTTTTTATTGAGATATAACTGACATATAATATGGTGTTAGTTTGAGGTGTACAACATAATGATTTGATTTTTTTTTTTTTTTTTTTTTTTGCGGTACGCGGGCCTCTCACTGTTGTGGCCTCTCCCGCTGCAGAGCACAGGCTCCGGACGCGCAGGCTCAGCGGCCATGGCTCACAGGCCCAGCCGCTCCACGGCATGTGGGATCTTCCCGGACCAGGGCATGAACCCGTGTCCCCTGCATCGGCAGGAGGGCTCTCAACCACTGCGCCACCAGGGAAGCCCTTTCTTGTCTTTTTGACAATAACCATTCTAATAGGTGTGAGGTGATATCACATTGTGGCTTAAGCTGCATTTCCCTGATGATTAGTAATGTTGAGTACATTTTCATGTAACTGTTGGCCATCTGTGTTTCTTCTTTTGAAAAATGTCTATTCAGTACTTCTGTCCATTTTTTTGATCAGATTGTTTGTGTTCTATTGAGTTGTATGAGTTCTTTTAATATCTCGGATATTAACCCCTTATCAGATATATGATTTCCAGATATTTTTTTCCCATTCTATAGGTTGCTTTTTCATTTTGTAGATGATTTCAAAACATTTCTTAAAAGGAAACTTGTAGCTTTTTTAAAGAAAGGATTACATAACCCCATTATCAGCAACTAATTTACAGGAGCTTGCTGGAGTCACCCAGGTAACAATTAACAAACATTTCAGCTCATATAAAATGACACCATTTAGTATAATGTGATTTTTATGTAATTCCAGTTCAAAATGGGTTGTCAAAATTGCCTTCTATCAATCTAAATTCTGTCAAAATTACATCGTTATTTCAAAATAAAAATATTTGTGTAATTTGAAAAAAAATGTCAAGGTCCTCCAAATTAAGATTTATTTCATACTGTAATTCTCTTTTATTTTATTTTACTCTTAGAATTAATTTTCATTGGAGTATAGCTGCTTTACAATGTTGTGTTAGTTTCTGCTGTACAGCAAAGTGAATCAGCTACACGTATACAAATATCCACTCTTTTTTGAATTTCCTTCCTAGCACTGAGTAGAGTTCCCTGAGCTATACAGTAGGTTCTCATTAGTTATCTGTTTTATACATAGTATCAATAGTGTATTACATGTCAATCCCAATCTCCCAATTCATCCCACCGCCTCTTCCCCCTTGGTGTCCATATGTTTGCTCTTCTCAGTCATTTTAGTAACATTTCTATTTTTGTGTCTATCAAACCTCTGAGATCATCACTGATAAAATTTCTACTCTATTTCATATATTTGCTGCTGGGCTACCAAAAAATATTTTAAAAATTAATATATTCATCCATTTTGGGAGTGCACTCGTACATTCTCTTAACTACTTATTGACAACTTCTTAGAGGTACCTTACTCTAATAACTAGAAGTCCCATGATCTTTAGAGGTGACCAACTGGATATATTCTTGACTCACTGTAAAAAAGAGAGGAATGATGCTGTGCTCCCAACTTCATTATGTTGAGCAACATCATGCATTCTAATCAGACACTAAGTAGGATTTTACAAAACACAAGATGCTGGTAGATGGCTCTTGTGTGAGATTAAATGACCTTATCGATTATGTGTCAGTAAAATCTTCTGATCCAAATCAGATTTAAAGTGTTATTAGTGAGACCTTTCATGAACTCAATCTGTCATGAAACACAATAATATGCTAGAGTCCAGGCTACTTCTGGTTTCAGCTTCCAAATGAAAAGATGCTCAGCATCATTTGTCGTCAGGAAATTGCAATGAAAACAACACTGAAAAAATACTACATGCCTACTATAATGGCAAAGAATCAAAAACAAGACGAAAAAGAAAAACCTGCAGTGCCATTTCTGGTGTGAATACAAAGCAATAGGAATTCTCATTTGTTGCCAGTGGGAATGCACAATGGTACAGACAGTATGGAAGACAGTCTGGCTGTTTCTCACAATTTTAAACATAATCTTGCCACACATTTCAGCAATCACATTCCTAGAGATTTGCCCAACTGGTGTGAAAACTTATGTCCACACAATAACCTGCACACAAATATTTATAGCAGTTTTAGCCATAATCACCAACAACTGAAAGCAACCAAGATGTCCTTCAGTAGGTGAATGGATAAATAAACTGGTGCATCCATACAACAGGCGGAACACAGAATGTGACAATGTAATTTAAATGTCTGACAAATGTCACTGAAGGCAGTATGGGAATATGCGCTGACCTAAGTAACTTTGGACATGAGTGCATTTTATTAGACTAAGGGCAAAGGAATTGGACAAAAACCCTCTAGTCAAATTACTGATATTGGTCCCCACAGGGTTATAGATTAACAATTCTGAAACTGTTATACTTGTATATTGAAATTTAACAATTAAGTAAATGGATGGTTGGTGACGAGTTTTCTTTCTGTTGTAATGGAAAGTTATAGATAAGCAATGGAAAGAGACTAGGATGTAGTAGTAGATTATAGAGTAGTAGATTATAGAGTGCAAACATCGGTATGAACTCACATGTAGCTTAATGTAGACACAGAATGGTTACGCATGGACATATCTAAGGTGTGTGTATATGTGCAGATTGGTATATACACATCTAATTCCTTGCTAAGTCAACTGAGAAGGCGCATAATTAGTGACACCCCAGAAGCAATGAGTGCACCTAGATCTTGGTTTCTAATGTTATTCTCCAAAAGAAGAACCAAGTCTCTTTGGAGAAATGACATTCTGGTACTGGGAGAGGTAACCTAGAAGATGAGCCTGGAGTATCTTGTAGTACTGTAAAGAAAAAAGTGCTCCAAAGAAGAAAAAAAAACACCACCACCACAATCATGGGGATATGTCAAACAGATACAAGATCCAACTGAAAGATCTCCCAATAGCCAAAGCTAAAACAATTTGAGTAAGAAAAAAAAGAGTATTGTATTATAATCCAAAATATAAAATAAATACACCTGAGAGCCCTTATCTGATGTAAATAAATGATTGAATACATTTAAAAATAGAAGAGAATAGACAAATCTCTTGTACAGAAGAATTCCCAATAATTCATGTAGATACTCTGCCCTGCAGGAAGTAGAGCATGACTCCCCACTCCTTCAGTGCGGGTTGTGCCTAATGGCTTTCTTCCAAAGAGTACATTATGGAAAGACTAACCTTACAGAAGAGAAAACTGACAAACAAACCTCAGACCGCTGATCAACATTAACTTTAAGTTAAATTTAAATGTACCATTCTAATATAAAATGTTAACCATGGAGGAAATTGGGTGTCGGATATAAGGGAACTATTTTTATCATCTTTGCATTAATTCTGTAAATTGTTCCAAAATAAAACTACTCTAAAATTTTTAAATTACTAAAAATGATTCCAGATACACCTACTTAATCTAACAGTTCATTATTGAAATTTTAATATGCAAAAATTTGATGAAAATCCAAAACTACATATTTTCTAAGACTATTGGACCATAATAAAACATAAAGGGTAAAGTTTATTTCAAATTTACGGAACTGCCATATAGATCTGTTCAAGTTGTTGATAGATATCCCATACCTACCAGCTATCTCAAAGTGTTTGAGGGAATCTTTAAAACTAGAGCATATCCTAAGAGTATGCTGATAGCACTCTCATTTAACTTTCTGGGTTGTAAATAGAAATAAAAGACAATTCAAATGTAATCAACCTCAACAAGTGTCTTTTATGAAATAAATAAATGGTGACAACAAGGTTTTATAGATTTTAAGCATAAGCACAGTGACTGCACACTTTGATCAGAATTAAAAGGACCTTTTGTAAAACAACATTGATATTCACTCATTAATCAGAATTTGTTACATTACCTTAGCACAACTCACTTGAATTTCTGAATTCAGTGAAAGCTCTAGAATATTTATGTGCTTCTAATAACCAACAATTTTCCTAAACCAGAATTCAGGAAAATTCTGTTAGATTGAAACCCTTTTAAAAGACCTCCTAATAAGTAAATAACAAAGGCAGCGAATGAATAAGCAATCTCCTCTGCTCCTGGAATGAACATTTAAATTGTACTTAATAATGAAATAGGCATTGTCGTCAGAGTGAAAATATCTAATTTTATGTACATTTGCACATGTGATTCCGGGGTTGGTCAGGTGATTTGGAAAGCCTGATATTCTGTGATTTCAGAGGTGTATGTGTTCCTCTTCTTTTGCTCCCTCTCCTTCCTCCTTTTCTGGCTGTCATATCCCTAGAGATCCTAGTTCCCAGCAGGTAATGGTCATACTGGGTGAACAGCCCTATGTATTAGTAATGGGGCTTTAATCATTTTATCGATTTCAGTGGCAGTCATTTCAGGCTATAGAATTGAGGCCACCCTCAACCTCTGACTTGTGTTAAACGATTAAATTAGCAGCCAGTTTAGGATTCATCGTCAATAACAGTTTCAACTGATCACACTCTTGATAGAACTTCGGATCCAAATAAGCACAAAGATGAACTGAGGTCTGTGGGCTCCCTCCAGGCTGCTCAGTCACCCTACTATTGAAGAGTGGATCTGTTTAGGGTTAGGTATCAGGGTCTACCTCCTGAGATAATTATTTTCCGGGACTGGTTCCTGTCTGGAATATGTTCTCTGACACTCACACTGTTGGGGCTCCTTTCACCCACCCCCAGCCCCATCTCACTCAGACTCTGGGTTGCTCCACTAAACCTCTGCTGCCATTTCTACTTCAATCATGCCACCGGGAAAACTGTTTTCTCTTGGTTGTGCCACCATCCTTGCTTTTTTGTCTTCAATGAGGATCTATCATTAGGACGAAGAGAAAAGAGAGAGGAGAGGGATTTGAGCATCAGTGGTTTGTACATTAACCTTGTCCTGTTGCTGTTATTATTAACCTCTGTATTGCAGGTGAGAAAACTTTGATTTGAGAAGGTTAAATAACTCACCCAAGGTGACAAACTTTTGTGCATTTTTCCTGTATCATGATGGACGTAGACTGATTGCATTGCATTTTTTCCTGCTTGATGATGTCACTGAGATTATAATCTATCAAGTTTTCAACAAATATTTCTGAGTACCTCCAAGATACCAGGTATATTAGGCAATGGGAAAAAAAGAAGAAATCCCTGCCTCCTCAACTTGAAGTCTACTAAACTGAGAAGCCAAATCAGAGCAAAACTAGATACAAAAAGAACACCAAACTCTCAGTTTTATTTATTACTTTCAGAAAATTTCATGCTAAGGAAACAAGTCAGGAACGACTCTCATGTTTCTGGCCTCAGCAGCTGGATAGATAGTGACACCATGTTCAAAAAAGAAGGAAGGAACAGGATAGAAAGCCCAGAGATAAACCCATGCACAATGTTCACCTTATCTATGACAAAGGAGGCAAGAATATACAATGGAGAAAAGACAGCCTCTTCAATAAGTGGTGCTGGGAAAACTGGACAGCTACATGTAAAAGAATGAAATTAGAACACTCCCTAACACCATACACAAAAATAAACTCAAAATGAATTAAAGACCTAAATGTAAGGCCAGACACTATAAAACTCTTAGAGGAAAACATAGGCAGAACACTCTATTAACATAAATCACAGCAAGATCCTTTTTGACTCACCTCCTAGAGAAATAGAAATAAAAACAAAAATAAATAAATGGGACCTAATGAAACTTAAAAGCTTTTGCACAGCAAAGGAAACCATAAGACAAAAAGACAACCCTCAGAGTGGGAGAAAATATTTGCAAACGAAGCAACTGACAAAGGATTAATCTCCAAAATTTACAAGCAGCTCATGCAGCTCAATATCAAAAAAACAACCCAATCCAAAACTGGGCAGAAGACCTAAATAGACATTTCTCCAAAGAAGATATATAGATTGCCAACAAACACATGAAAGAATGCTCAACATCACTAATCATTAGAGAAATGCAAATCAAAACTACAATGAGGTATCACCTCACACTGGTCAGAATGGCTGTCATCAAAAAATCTACAAACAACAAATGCTGGAGAGGGTGTGGAGAAAAGGGAACACTCTTGCACTGTTGGTGGGAATGTAAATTGATACAGCTACTATGGAGAACAGTATGGAGGTTCCTTAGAAAACTAAAAATAGAACTACCGTACGACCCAGCAATCCCACCTCTGGGCATATACCCTGAGAAAACCATAATTCAAAAAGAGTCATGTACAAAATGTTCATTGCAGCTCTATTTACAATAGCCAGGACATGGAAGCAACCTAAGTGTCCATCAACAGATGAATGGATAAAGAAGATGTGGCACATATATACAATGGAATATTACTCAGCCATAAAAAGACACGAAATTGAGTTATTTGTAGTGAGGTGGATGGACCTAGAGTCTGTCATACAGAGTGAAGAAAGTCAGAAAGAGAAAAAGAAATACCATATGCTAACACATATATATGGAATCTAAGAAGAAAAGAAAGGTCATGAAGAACCTAGGGGCAAGACGGGAATAAAGACACAGACCTACTAGAGAATGGACTTGAGGATATGGGGAGGGGGAAGGGTAAGCTGTGACAAAGTGAGAGAGTGGCATGGACATATATACACTACCAAATGTAAAATAGCTAGCTAGTGGGAAGCAGCCGCATAGCACAGGGAGATCAGCTCGGTGCTTTGTGACCGCCTAGAGGGGTGGGATAGAGAGGGTGGGAGGGAGGGAGACGCAAGAGGGAAGAGATATGGGAACATATGTATAACTGATTCACTTTGTTATAAAGCAGAAACTAACACACCATTGTAAAGCAATTATACTCCAATAAAGATGTTAAAAAAAAAAAGAAGGAAGGAAAGCACTCATTTAATTTATTTATTTATTTTTGCAACTTCTTGATTTGACTTCTGAGCTCACTTTTAATGTATTTTGTGTGATTAGGTGAAATGCTCATTTGTTCTTTGGTGATCAGATCTTCTTTGAGATAAATCAAATTAATATGTGGTCTTGACTTTTCAAACCCGTTCATTTCTATAGAAGGTCTATATTTGTCTCATTTAAACACTGATTTTTAAAAACGCTGTTATTTCTTACAATGGTCCTATATATTTTGTAGTTGAAAAGGTACACATAAGATGATATTATTTCCAACTCCCATCTCCTAAATCTCTGTATAGTTGATCTCATTCTGACCCTAAACTGATGTTTGCAGCTGCATCTCCACACATATTTCAATTCTCAAACCAAATATAACTTCCTAGAGTTATTGGCTGGATAAACTGCCAGAAAGCAAAAGAAAAGAGAAGTTGAGGAGAGGAAACTAGTCCTATGAGATTATTGATTCCAGATGTTTCAATTACTCCATTTGGGGACTTTATTGACTTAAGTTACACAAATCCTCCTCTATAAATCTCTACTCAGTCGAGTTGGCAAAGATTGTATTCTGTTTCTCCCTAAACACCTTTATAAGCCTTTACTAGAGTTCACACCTAATAGAGGAGGGAGCATAAATGTCCCGGCCACATTAAATCTTACGGAGCTTTAAGAAGACACAGTTAACTGATTTAATTCTTGTCCGCTGAGAGGGGAGGTATGTCAGTATAGCACAGCATTCAAAGGCATTTCATGTTTTTCATTTTTTCACAGAGCAGCAAACCATTCTCCAAATTAAACTTAATTGAAATGATGACTCCTAATAATTATCTCCTAATCTCAAAATTTTTATGCTGTAACTCCAAATCAGCCTCCTCAGTACGCTCCTTCACGGAATTTAATAGAAAGCCCAGGAAATGCTGGGCCCACATATTTTAAGTAACGATCAGCACATTTATTTTAAATCAAATGGATTGGCTGCACCAATCCTGCATTATCTCTCGTGTAATTAAATAAGAGGAAATAATGTTGTCTTAAGTCCATGATTCTGTTGTTTTTGTCTGAAAAAGTCTTGATGAAATGGACCAGATTTTCAAAACTTTTCATAAGGTCATGCCATTACTATAAATTTCTACAACAAGATTTTTTGTTATTTCTTAACATACTTAATACAGAGAAGTATAACAAATGATTATCTAATGTATCATCACCATCCAAGGAATATATGTATCTTATGATGGAGATTACGATACACGCCTAACTCAAGTGGAATGACAGACCTGATGTGTAAGATCAGGAAGATCCAGAAAAGTGACCCCCAAAACCCTCGTTTTTGAGAAATTTAAAGTTCTTTCCTCAGGGCAGACATTCTCTGGCCTACTTCTCTAAGATCAAGAGAGGGCTCACTGTTAACCTAGTTGGAGATAATGTACAAACTGAGAAAGATAAATCCTGTCTCCGTACGGAGTGATATCAGCCCTGTGAAGTGTGGGAGCCCCAGTGAAGATTCCCAGTCCTGCAACACTGGACAACCAGTAGGAACTCAGAGAGGTACAGTAATTTGGAACCAATCTCTTCCAGGTGGAAACACCAGATTATTTGATTTAAAGGGCAGTGTTCTCATTTGGCTCAGGAATGCAAAGCCTTCATTTACATGATTGAGTTTGGGAAAAGGGCAATGAAGAGCAGTAAAAAGAATAGCATTGTTCCTTCATCACCTGGCAACTGAGTGAAGACTGGAAGAAATGAGCCTCCAAGGGACCAGGACTTGAGACACAAGCTGAGTTGGGAAATGGTCAGCCTTTTAGGGGACTCCAGCAGATCTTCAGATGGAAAGAGGGAAGATGGCAGAGCTGCAGTGTTGCTCTGAATACACATTGACAAGGACATCCCTTGAGACGTGAATAAGACGAGGGAGCCTAGATAATAGAGGGCCTCTTTAAGGGCACTATTGAGTGCTGCCTAATAGATCAATTAAATATAATGGAGAGCACAGAAACAGACCCATATAAATATAGCCAACTGATTTTTGTCAAAGGAGCAAAGGCAATACAACGGAGCAAAGATAGCCCTTTTAATAAATGGTGCTGGAACAACTGGAGATCCACATGCAAAAAAAAAAAAAAAGTATATAGACACAAGCCTTGTACCCTTCACAAAAATTGGCTCCAAATGGATCATTAACCTAGTGTAAAATCAAAACTAAAAACTCTTTGAAGAAAACACAGGATGAAACCCAGGTGACCTTGGGTAAGGCAATAAACTGAGACACAATACCAAAGGCAAGATCCATGAAAAAAAAGTGATTATTTGGACGTCATTAAAATGTAAAACTTCGCTGCAAAAGACACATCAATACGATGAGTAGACAAACTATAGACTGTGGGAAAATATTCGTAAAGGCATATTTTACAAAGGACTGATCTTTTTAATACAAATAGAAAAAGATGTCTTAAAACTCAACAATAAGAAAACATGTTAAAAATAGGTAAAAGACCTGAACAAAACATCGCCAAAGAAGCTGTACAGATAGCAAATAAATATATGAAAAGGTATCCCACATCATATGTTATTAGGGAATTTTAAATTAAACAACGAGATGCCACTATATACTTATTAGAATGGCCAAAATATGGAAAATTAACAACAGCAAATGCTGACAAGGACGTGGAGCAACAGGAACTCTCATTCATTGCTGGTGAGAATGCAAAGTGGTACAGACACTCTGGAAGACACTTCTTACAAAACCAAACATACTCTTACTGTGTCATCCAGCAATCATGATTCTTGATAATAACCCAAAGGAGTTAAAAACTTAAGTCCACACAAACACCTGCACACAAATGTTTGCAGTAGCTCTATTCATAATTGCTAAAACTTAGAAGCAACCAAGATGCCCTTCAGTAAGTGAATAGATAAATAGACCATGGTACCTCCAGACAGTGGAATATGACTCAATCTTAAAAAGAAACGAGCTATCTAGCCATAAAAAGACATGAAGAGCCTTAAATGCATATTACTAAGTAAAAGAAGCCAATGTGAAAAGACATCGTGCTGTACAATTCCAATTATACAACATCCTGAAAAAGACAAAACTATGGAGACCATAAAAGGATCAGTGGTTGCCACAGGCTGAGAGGCAGGGAGGGATGAATATAAATAGAGAATTATTAGGTCAATGAAACTATTCTGCATGATAGTATAACGTAGTGGATACAAGTCATTATACATTTGTCAAAACTCATAGAATGAACAACACCAAGAGTGAACCCTAATGTAAACTATGGAGTTTGGGTGATAATGATGTGTCAAGGTAGGTCATCAGTTGTTACAAATGTACCGTCTGCTGCAGTGTTTTGATAGTGGAGGAGGTTATGTGTTTGTGGCAACAGAGGTTATGTGGGAAATCCCTGTACCATCTACTGTGAACCTAAAACTGCTCTAAAAAAGAAACTCTTTTAAAAGAAAACTTAAGAGACCACTCACTATTTGAGGACTGATCTAGCACAAGGTATCTAAACTGAAATAGTGAAAAAAAGTTTAGAAAGTTATATCGAATCCAAATTGTGGTAGTCTTTGGATGCCAGAAAAAAGATTTTGATTTTTTCATTCTGTGAGCAATGAGGGGCCACTGAATGAACTATTTGTGCAATGGCCTTCTCTAAGATAAATTAAGTAATCAGAGTGACCACGTATAAATCTGTGAATCCCAGATTCACACTTCAATTCATTTGCAAAGGGATTTACTTTTAATAGTATATTTCAGAATGAATTTCAGAATGAAAGTTTACCTCGGTTCACTGACAATAATTATGAGTCACCCATCAGTTGATTTAAAAAATGCTTATATGGGCTTCCCTGGTGGCGCAGTGGTTGAGAGTCCGCCTGCCGATGCAGGGGACGCGGGTTCGTGCCCCGGTCCGGGAGGATCCCACATGCCGCGGAGCGGCTGGGCCCGTGAGCCATGGCCACTGAGCCTGCGCGTCCGGAGCCTGTGCTCCGCAACGGGAGAGGCCACAACAGTGAGAGGCCCGCGTACCGAAAAAAAAAAAAAAAACCTTAGATCATTTAGATTTCTCTACAGTATCCAAATTAACAATTCTGGATGGAATTGAATCAGTGTCTTGTCTCCACGTATTTTTCAATTTTTCTGTTTCCACTGTAGTCGTGCAAACATGTAATAAAGGGAAAGTTAATCTTCAAATGGTGTTTTTATAGTGTTTTTCGAGACTTGTTGGGTATACATAAGACATCAGACAATTAGAGCTTTAAAATGTCTTTAAAATCATACTACTTATTCACATAACAATTGGGAAACTTATAGGTGCTTCAGAAAATTTAGCTATTTCAAACATATAGTACCTATAGTAGGCATTTAATAAATAGCTGTTGATTGTTTAATTGGATAACAAACCAATTTCCATTTTTTTAAATGAAGTGCTATTTCATCACCAATCAGTAGAAGGAAAATATATATTCAATAAATCTTAGATTTTAACTTCTTTTGTAATTGGTAAATTATTTTATTTTAATGTGATTATAATTTGTTTTCTTTTTTCTTCTAAATTTACACTTAATTTAGTCCTGTAACTAAGGCATTCAATTATAAATTATATAATTTCCATTTCATCAACCCATTGGACGTTAACTATCTATGCTACAGACACTGGCTTTGTGTAGTTCTCCTAAACAAAACAAAACAACTCTGTCTGGTGTGCCCAGGTGTGACATCATTATTACCAAGTCACTTGTCACTTCATCAAGGTATGATGTCATCACCAAGTCACTTGTCACTTCATCAAGGTATGATGTCATCATCACCAAGTCACTTGTCACTTCATCAAGGCCCCAGTCAAGTGTCAGCTGAGATTTTTCAGAGCTTGAGAATAGTGAGTAAACATGCCTGTGATGAAATGTTCAGTTCATGGTATCCTGTACAGTGTACATTGGAAGGAAGCTCTGAGGCAGAGGGAAGAAAGGAGATATTATGAGATGCATAAGGATTACATGAAACGATGTATGTGGAAGTGGTTCACACAGGGCCTTGTACATACTAGATACTCAGTAGATTTTGTTTGTTCATTATCCTTTTCCTTTTTCTCAAGTAACAGGAAGAGAAAGTTCTTTTGCAAGATGTTTGCATGTTTGTTGGTGGAGATTGGTCCCATTAGGTTATTTCACATTTTAAACATTTATTAATTATTAATGCTAATTTATGCCTACATGGTGTCAAAATCCGTAACAGAAAAAATTTTAAGTTATTCATGTACAGCTAGAGTGTCAACATACACTTAAGGATGTTTTTATTCCACCAAATTATCGTATGCATATAATAAGTCTAATGTAACATGGGAACTATAGAACCTGTGACAATGTTGCCATCTAATATTTCAATTTATAAAAGGTTTACTGTACTTGGAAATATTTCCAAGGTGAGTAACATACCAAAGAAATTAACTTACTTAATATTTTTAACCTAAGGGCCACCTAGCCATAGCTGCCACCCCATGAGTGCAGGTGGAGACTTAGCGGCTCTGCTTGGCTGTGGTGGAGATCCCCTTCATTCCTTACTGCTATGGGCCCACCCTTTCTTGATAAGAGCTTAAAGAAGAGAAAAAGAATTCACAGGTAGAGGTGAACTACATAGGGGTCAAAGATATTCAGCTCTCTGTGTCTCCGCTTGAAATTTTTAATCGAATTCCCAAGGTTTCATTTAGGAGACCATAGAATGTTAAATATCCAAGACTCAATATTTTAATTTATCTATTCTAAGCCCCAGTTTCCTCATGAAGACTCTAAAAACAAAATGTGTTCACTTGACAGTTGAATTTATTTCTGCCTAATCACCTAATCAAACACATCACTTGAGAATCTAAAATATTTATTTCGTGTTATTTTCAGTAGTCTAGAGCAATGCAGCTCCATTACTTTAGCATTGTAAACACAAATTTCACTGCCTGAAAATTACTTAGCTGAGTAATGGAATTGTCTGATATAGCTGGAAACTTGGCTGTTCTCTCATTATTCACATGTGACTTAGTGTTCCAGCAATTCTTGTTCATACATGTCAGACTTGGTGAACAAAGGTTACACACAATGAGGAAAAATTTCATGTCCATCTGTAAACCCATATCCTGGGAGTATGCAGGGAGGTGGAGAGGCTAAGAGGGAAACGCCAATTTGTATTTTCCTCTTGGGGGGATATAAGAGTTAGTATGCCACACTGGGCGCTCCACTGCTTTTCACGCTACACATGAGACTACTGCCCCCTTCAAAATACTAGAGCATCTGGGAAAGCATTACATGTAAGAGGAGGAGAAAGCGCTTTAAGGTCATGAAGTTTTGATAAGACTTTTGCTGTGGTAAATGTATGAAGAGGGCAAACATTTTGACACTCAAAGAGCTATGAAGTAATTGAGACATTTTGGTGATAACTGACTCAAAATAAAAGAGAAACAACTAGTATCATTGGCCAGCAACAGCTCACTAGGTTGCAATTGAACTTTTTTTTTTTTGCTAAAAAAATCTAATGTGAATATGAGAAACCACTTAATATTTTTAACCTGATCTGGAAACATCACCAAGTGGACTCAGTTATACCTTGTGTGGTGGGATATGTTCTTGAAGTGCTAGTGGCCTCCAAGTACAATAAGCAAATCATCCCTGAGACAGTGGACCAGCAAGGTCCTCAGACCAAAGAAAGATGCTCAAGTCATGTTTTGATAAATGATGGCAAACTCAAGGGGAAGGAGAGGCAGTAGGTTCACAAACTTAGGAACCAGAGCAAGAAGAATGGAAAGGTGACAATACCTGGATCTAGCGTCACACAGTGTTCATGCACTGTTTTCCTGTGTCTGCTGTATCAGCCTTCCCTGCTGATGGTGTGGTTTCCAGGACCAGAATGTGGGGCAGACCTGGGTTCAGTGAGAGCCCTGAAGCCAGCACGACGTCCCCCAGCAGAGAGGCACCGGTCAAGGTCTCCTGGCCAGTAGCTGCAGGTCACTGACGACTGGCTGAGCAGCTCTGGATTTTATCTGTGTGTCTCAGGTAGGAGATACATGGGGCCAGAGTAAGTGTCACAGAAGATTGATGACTAGTGTCTCATGGCTGTTTAGGGCTTACTTGGTCCTTTTCTCCCTTCTTAGCTATGTTCAGCATATTTAGGCTGAACTTACTTTATCCATGTCTAAGGACTGTCACAAGCTACTTACTATCTATACTTAGTTTTATCCATCCTCTTAATTTGTTTCTCCTAACTGTTATAGAAGAATTCGGTAATCTGAAATAATACAGCAGTAACACCCTTCTGGGCTGAAATTTCAAAATAGCCATGGTGTCAAATGGATGCATCACAACGTAAAAACGTGGATTTCTCCTGTTATAACTCAGATCCTTCTGTGAGTGTTTTGTATGTTCTTGGACCTCCCAGGAAGATCACCTCCCACAACCTCTCCCCATAATATGAGTTATGTAGCCAGAGGCTAAAAGCACACCGAGCAGCTCATGGCATACAGCGTTTCTCCTCCTTCTGTTCTCCTCCTCCTCCTGCTTTTCCTCACCTTCCTTCTCTTCTTCTTCTTCTCCACTTGTTTGACCTCCCTGCTAATTCGGATTTGGAAACTTTTGGCTATATACCTGCAAATCATGTACCTACCAATTTTTTATCCAACTGTAATGCATATATCTTACTCATGTGAGTAACAGGAAATAGAAACTCAGTAGGGACTAAACTAATTAAAATTATTCCAGTGAACTGAGCAGCGACTGAAATGTTGAGGGCAGGACGCTGCTCCAGCCATCAGGTAGATGTCCTTGAGGGTCTGCTCAGTCTGCTTTTGACAGGGCCAAGCTTAGCAGCTCTGGCTGAGGATAAAATGTCCATCAAGAGTGTAAGAGATGCCAAAAGACATGGTTAGTTTATTAAAAGAACAGGTAAAAAAATCCTAAAAAATGAATATATTCTGTGTACAACAGATTCTAGGTCTGTATTAACACAACTGGATATGCTGTTTAAAAGGACAAGGCAAACATATTAGGAGGAATATATGCTTCTCTGCCTTTTAGGGTAAATATAGTAATTTCTCAAATATGCTAGGAAAGGAGTGTAAAAAAAATAAATACTGTGTAGAATTTGTATTTCATGTTTAAACAATGCTCACCTCCTTTCTCTTTTGATTTTTTTCTTTTTGGTATGTGTTTTTAATTTAACCAGAACTAGAGAATGAAAGTGAAATCCTTACTTGGGACCTTTTGTATTCCTGATTTAATTCAAAATATTTAAATATCAAACATTTAAATTTAAATATAATCATTTAATTAAAAAATTTAATTGAACTATTTGAACCATATTTGGAATAGGTATTTGTAAGTAACAGGATCTCCAAAGATATAGAAATCTAGAAAGAACTTGCATATATCAATGCATAAACTGCAATAACTTCAGCTGAGCTTGAGGATATAGCTTTTTAATAATACTGGTAAGAGAGCCAAGTTTACCTTCTCTTTACAGACACTTCTTAGATAACAATATTTGACAGAAGGAAATCTGAAATTTCATCTCCACCAATCATTCATTCAAGACTGAGACCCTAATATTTACTTGCCAGTAAATGAATTAATTGTATAGCCAGGAGTGAGTTTGTGGGTTTTCTTTCTTAACTAAGCATTACACGTTTGAAAAGAATTTTTAAAATTTAATTAAATTGTTTTCATTTTGTTTTTATTAGACAAGATGATTTTTGTTTAAGAAAGAAAGATCATACCTACACCCCATGAAACATTACAATTTTAAAACCCATTTCCTTTGAGAAATTAAGCATATCTACGTTAAAACTATTGTGATAGTGGTTAAACAAGAGTACTCTCCTGCTCGTTTTCTTATTATTAGCCAACTAAAACAGGCTTCATGTGCTCTAATTAGCAGCCACACAAAAGATTCAAATTCCTGCTGTAGGAGCAGAACGTTTAATTAAGTTACGAAAGACAGTTTGCAATTAATTATATTCCGTCTACCTTATGTAATTCATTTATTTGTCAAAAGGCAAACAAAGTTGGTTGTCTAGATTATCACCAACATGAAGCTCAAAACAAATAAATATCTTCCTAAGCGAAGGGGTGTGGTCATAGTTCTTTCTAATTACACTGTAATCTGATTTGAACTAACCAATCTGAGATAAGGTAAAGTTCAATTCTCCTGTCTATGCCTATAGCATCTAGCGCATATTAGGTATTCAGTAAATACTGGGAATAAAGAAAGAAAGGAAGAAAGAGAGGAAGGAAGAAGGGGAGAGAGAAAATCAAGAAATAATGAATCAAGTGGATAAATAATTGATCATTTGGTCCTCTAGGAGTGTCTTCTAAATAAATTAATAGATTTGCAGAAAGAATACTGGATTGCAGATTGAGCCTGTGTTCTAGGTATAAAATGTCTCAAAGCATAATAATATTACACTTTATATAATGTTGTGCAAGTCACTTTACCTTTCCTGCTTTTAATTTCTCACTGAATTTTTCTAGATGTTTAGGTAGAACCTGAAACTCAATATATTCTAAGATTTTATCTTTCTTTTCCAATCGAACCCACCTTCTCTACTTTCTCTTCTATTAATGAATTATTCTGTAGTAGATTCTTTACAAAAACGGCTGCAATTTTTCTCCTCCCTAAATCAATAATCCTTCCATCAAAAAGCATAATCTATTCCCACCTTTTGACTTGCTTTTTGTTTGTTTCTTTGCTTTTTGGCCCTGTGACTTGCTTTGACTAATAGAATGTGATTGTGTGCTAAGGATTACAGTTTTTGCATGCTTCTGTTAATTATCTTTGAATCCTGCCCAGACTCCTTCTGAAAAACCCCTGACTAGCCTGATGATGGATAAAAAACTACATAGAACAGAAACGAGGCCTCTCAGCTCAGGCCATAGTAGATTAGTCAGCTGACACAGCAACTGACCACAGTCACATAAGCAAGCCCAGCCAACATCAGCTGAATTTGCCCCAGTTGAGCAGAAATGTCCAGTTGACCAAGATATTCATCAGCAATAATAAATTACTGTTGGTTTAAGTAATTTAGTTTTGGTGTGTTTTGTTACTCAGCAAAAGCTAACTGAAGCTCATCCTTCCTGAAACACGAAGCCATCCTTTATTCTTTCTTCCCTCTGGTCTCTACGAGTCAGTTACCAAATCCTCTTTATTTTAATTAAAATACAATTTATCTTGCAGTCCCCTGATAGTCTCCTAATCTGGCTTTCCATTATTTGTTGCCTGGTGATGTCAATGGCTTCTTACTGATGTTCCTGTTTCCAATCTCTCCCTCCCCCAGTTCAATCACTTAAATACTATTTCAATCTATGGATCTAATTATGTGACTCCTCTCCTTATAACGTCTCCATTGACTCTCTTTTCATACATAGTAGGGAAGTCCAAATGCCTTAAAATGGTACATAAAGCCCTTCCTGTTTTTATTTCCACCTCTCTCACCAGATATATAACAAATTACTGTCATCAACGTCCTGTTCTCCCACAACACAAAACCACCTTTAACTTCACAATCACATTTCTAAAGCTACTGCCCATGTTGTTCTTTTTGCCTGAATCCCCATATCTGCCTTGTCTACCTGTTGACCTTTTACTTATCTTCAACATGTATCTCAGAGATCATCTGCTCTGGGAAGTTTTCCTGATTTCTTTCAAACAGAATGAATTACACCCTCTGTATTTCCATGGCACATCTTTCTAACCAAGAACTCTCATTCTCTATTTTATTCACTTGTTTCTGTGCTATTGTCTCTCAGAATAAGTGAGCTCTTTAAATGCAGAGATTCTACCTCAACCACCTTTTAACCTTGAGAAACAATCACAGTGTCGGGCATATAATAGGGACTTGATAACTTTTTAAAAAATGTACATATGATCAGCAATATTAAGCCAATATTAAGCCAATTCATCTAGAAATTTTTTTAAAATCTCAGTTTATGAAGTTAATTTTATAGATATTTGAAATTTGCACTTAATTTGCTTAAGTAAAGTCTTATTTACATTTCATATAAATGTAAAAGAACAGTATAAGGGTGACAAATTTTCCTACAGGATTTATTTTGGGTGAATCTGGCTCAATATTACTTATAATTCCAAGGCATTTCATTGTTTCAGAAAACTGTAGGCAAAGAAACACTACTAATAACAGACTTTGCTGTTAATTAAAGTACAGCATGTGTGGATACCAGGCTACAGCCCTTCATTATAAGCAGGTTTTAATAACAACATATCAGTGTTTATGCTGTAGGTAAAAAGACAAACTATAATATCTTGCTTCACAGATGGACATTCTATAGATCTTATGGCATCTGGAGAAGTCTATTTTTCTTTTAGCTGATTTTCTGTTGAATTCAGATAAATCATCACTGTACTGTTACTTTCATTCATTCAACAAATATTTCTTAAGCACATACTATGTACCAAACACTGTTCTAATCCTTCAAATCAATCACCCTCCAAAAAAGTAATCTTATTACCTAAATTAACTTATGAAATAAACTATGCATGTGTCTTTGTTTTTTCCCGTGTTTTCTTTTTTCTTTGTTTCTTCTTTCTTCGGTCCTTTCCTTTAACTATTTTTTCTAAGAATACTCAAGCTTCCATTTTAGTTTCAGAAACTCAGGATATTCTCAGATGGTTTTAAATTCTCAAACTCTCTTTCATGCATACTAGTTATTTTCTACCCAGGATTTTAATGCATATAATTTTTAAGAGGGATAATTACTTCAGAAGTCTGATTTCAGTAGCTATAACTCATATCCATTGATCTTAGTTAATATGACATATCAGTCATCATTTCTAAATCCTATGGCTGGGGAGTAAATTAAACTTTCAAAACATCAGTATCATTTAGAATTCCCACTGAGAATATGAGTGTGCTCAAAAGCAGAAAATAACATCTTTATATACTCATTACGTATAAAAGATTAAAATTATCATCTTGAAACATGTGACTATAGATATTTATTTCTTATAAGTTACTCCAAACAATTGGGTCTCCTATTAATATGGAAATTGCACACAGTTCTAAAAGCAAATCACATTTGCTATTTTTATCTAATTTTAAAAGAATGAGAATTCAAGAGTGAATTATTGAGGAAAATAATGTGATTCAATTAAGAGCTACTGAATACAAACATTACATTCAAACTAAAACTAATGTCATGGGCAATTCTATTACTTAATCACTAGATGAAAACACTGCAAAAGACAGTCATTCAAGCCTTTATAAAGATTCTTACTGGCACAATAACTATACCAAATTTGTCAAAAGTCCTGTTTGGTGAATCATGTAGGTTCCCCCTGACCAAAGCAGAATAAAACCAGTATGCTTGTTCATTTTAAGATCAGTAAAACAACAGTATGAATTGTTAAATAATCATGATTGATGATTTAATTTTTCTGAGCAGAATGTACTGTGAATTCTACTTCAGTTTTTTCCCGTCTTCTTTTTTTAGGTAAGAAGTGTATTTATTTAGAGAGAAACACACACCACAGACAGAGTATAGGCCATATGAGAAGGTGAGAAAGGCCTTCCATCTTTAATAGAATTACCCTATACGTTAAATGGGATTCAAATTGAGACCCAACAAATTATTCTTTTGTTTAATATTGGAATGGAGTTTCAGAAGCAAATTTCTATGTTTAGGTTGACATTTTAAAATATTTTTATAAAACATCATAGAATAAGGTTACAAATTCCTTGGGCCTTTTCTCTTTCCCATTTAATGTGAAGATTTTTAAGAAGAAGGGCAATTCAATCCAATTGAATTATTCTCAAATGACTGTCGTTATGTAACTTGACTCATAGTTAAACTGGAGTCTATTCCTGTAATTTTTCTGACCCCTCTCTCAAAACATCAACACACTCCGAGATTATAGGAAGAATCCACTTCAAATCTGAATTTGGCCTGAGTTTCACACAGTTTGAATATACTCCTATTTGAAGGCATTAAAAACAAACAAATCATTATTTTGCTTGTCCTTTTTGGAGTCTCTTTCCTGCAAGCAATGTTTAGGATCAACTGTGATCCTAAGTTCCCATACAGCTTGTTAAAAAGAACAAATTTATCAGTGCTTGGCTCAGGGACAAAGTGCTAAAATAACAGATGGACTCAATATCAAACTTTACAAAGGAACTACATAGGAAAATCAACAGTTCTTTGTAATGATTGATGATGACTGTGTAAATGCCTTTTTATGCTCTTGGCATTTTCTTCTTTTGAAAGAGTCTAAGTAGATGCCACAAGTGGTTGTTGTGAAGTAGCTCCAAATAGGCATTAATTGAGTTCCATTCCGGGCTGTGATCAATTGTAAATCAGCATTTTGTATAATAGTCACAAAAGAAAGGTAAAAACAGAAGTAATAACCTGGCTGTTTTAATTAATATATTTTGAGAGGATTCAGCATTCTTATAATCAGACCCCCCCCCCTGCCGCCCCTGCCCCCACCCCCTACACACAAACATCTGTCCTCAGCTTCCCAGGATTGCTATAGACAACATTTGGTTAAATCCATGTTCAGTGATCATCATTACGACTATGAAAATACTGTTCACAGCTAAGCCATAATGCACTCTGATTACATTTCCTTTCTTGTATATTTATGCATTTTTCCAGTTACTAATTTTGTTCATTAATTTGCTTAATTAACTTTAAACCTAACACTATGTTCTGTTAATGTACATGTTGTATGCATGTATTTTAACAAAAGAAACATCTCTTGCATCCTCTTTCCATTCCCTAGCTCCAATTTTTATTGTTTTTTTTTCTCTAAAGCTAATACATCATAGTCATCCTAAATTCTCTTCTCCATCATCCAGTTTTTTCCTTTGTTTTTTAAATTCTCTATGTATTGGATTTATGGACTACATAAATTGTTATATTTCAGATTACTCATTCTGATGAAACATACTCTCCAGGAGTAAACTTTTAGAGGCCTTACAAGCTTCTATCAATTACTTATTATCAAATTTGTAGAATGGCTTTGTATAGAATTCTAGGAGAGAAAACATTTTCCCTCAAAATTAAAAGTGTGATAGAGAGCGTTCCATTGTGGCAGAGACGAGGCCAGTGTTCATAAGTTGTTTCCTCTTCCTCTTGGGCACAAGTGACACTGCATTTCCCAGCCTCCTTTGCCTGAGACGTGGCCGTGTGACTCAACATTGGCTGTGGAATGAGAAGCAAATTGATGCAGAGACACCTATAAACTTCCACATGACCTTCTCTATTCTCTCTCCTCCCTAGTCTGAAAGCTGAATACAGAGAATTCAGTAGTGGATTCCAAGCCCCTTGGGTTAGTGGAGCCTCCAAATGGAGAAGCCTGGATCCCAGAGTAACTGTCCATACTGGAGTGCCACCAACTCCCATTCGTATGACATGAACAACAACAACAAAATTTTACTAGTAGGAGCCACTAAGATTTTAAGATTCCTACAGCACCAAACTTATTCCTGACTCAGGTGACAATACAAAAATTTTAATATTCAGAGTCTTCAGTAGAATCAGCATAGGAGACAACTATTTTTCTAAAAAAATCCTTTGGCTCAAAGACAAATACATTGACTTTTCCAAAGAATTCATACAAAAATGCAAGTTATTATTTTCACTTAATTTTTAATATTATTTGCATTATGAAATATAATGTACACACAGAGATATATAAATAGATATGTAGAGTTTAAAAAATAACTATAAAGTGAACACTCTTGTAATTCCCACTTTGGGCAACATATGGAACAGTGACACCCCAGGAGCCCCTAGCATACACCTTCTTTATCAAGTCATCTGGAGGTAAGTACAATCTAGACTTTATTAAAATTCTTTCTCTTTTTTCTTTCTGGTTTAACTACCTATTGAATGTATCCCTAAACAATATGGTTTTGTTTGAACTTAACTTTTAATCACTGAAATACTTCTTATATATCTTATTCCTTTTAATCAACATTAGGCTTACAAGGTGTGAGGATCTGTCTATGCAGCTGTACATGGGAATGTCTGTTCATTTCCACTGCTGTGTATTCAAACATATGGGGATTTTCTAACAACAATTTAGTTATTAATTTTCAGCATCACTATCTTTTGGGTAGAGAGCATTGTCAGCACAGGAATTGGAAATTTGTTGGGACTTACTGAATGGCTCAGTACAAAACTAATTTTTGTAAAGGTTCTATTTGTGCTTAAAAATAAACAATCTAAAAAAATGGTACTGGTGAACCTAGTGGCAGGGCAGGAATAAGGATGCAGAAGGAGAGAACGGACTTGAGGACCTGGGGTGAGGAAGGGGAAGCTGGGACAAAGTGAGAGAATAGCACTGACATATATACACTACCAAATGTGAAATGGATGGCTAGTGGGAAGCAGCTGCATAGCACAGGGAGATCAGCTTGGTGCTTTGTGATGACCTAGAGGGGTGGGATAGGGAGGGTGGGAGGGAGGCTCAAGAGGGAGGGAATATGGGGATATATGTATACATATAGCTGATTCACTTTGTTGTACAGCAGAAACTAACACAACATTGTAAAGCAATTATACTCCAATAAAGATGAAAAAATATATAAAAATAATATGTATGCTTCAGTTATCAGCTGCAACATTCTAGATACGTTTACAAAAACAAGTTTGCTAATCACGTTGATTAAATCTTCCACGGTCTCCTGGTTTTTTATTGTTTGATTAATTTCTGAGAAAGCTTGTTAAAATCTCTCATAGTTGTGGATTTACATATTTTGCTTTAAAGTTTGTCAAGTTGTACTTTATATGTATTTTGAGTGTCTGTCATTAGATACACATAAATTTAAAATTGTTATTTCTTCTCTGTGACTTAAAACATTTTATCATTATATAATTATTATCATTGTTATATGAAAAAAACATTTTATCATTAAAAACTATCTTAATTTCTAATAATGGTTTTTGCTTTAAAATTAATTTTTGAAATTAAAATAAAGATGTCATACCCTTTCCATTGTTTTACATCTTCTGTGTCTGCACATTTTATACACTTCTCAACAGCACACACTTGGTTTAAGAAATGTCTGTCTTCTAACTGGAATATTCAGTTATTTTAACTATGGTATAAGTAAACATTTTTATTTTGTCCTTGCATTTATTTCACCTAGTCTACATTTCTCATCTTCTTTCTTTTGGATGATTTATACCTATTTCTTTATCCTTTTAGATATTTTTATATATTTTATATTGCTAATTTCCCTTCCACAGGTTTTTCAAATTAAAATTCTATTTCTAAAAGGATTAGTAACTATTTCAGAAACCAAAACCTGCATTCTTAAGTGCTCAAAGGCAACACTTTTTCCAGCTTTTTTGATATATAATTGACATATAACATTGTGTAATTTTAAGGTGCAAAATATGAGTTGATACAAGTATATATTGCAAAATGTTTACCATAATAAAGTTACTTAATACATCCTTCACCTCACATAATTACAATTGTGTTGTTATTGTTGTTATGGTGAGAACATTAAAGCTATATACCCTTATAGCAACTTTCAGGTATGCACTACAGTATTGCTAACTATAGTCACCATGCTGTACCTTAGATTCCTAGAACTTAGTCTTATAACTGAAATTTTGTACTCTTTGAACAGCATCTCCCCATTTTCCCCACCCCTCAGCTGCTGGCAACTACCATTCTACTCTTCGTTTCTATGAGTTTGATGTCTATAAAATTCACATATAAGTGAGATCATACAGATTTGTCTTTTTCTGTATGACTTATTTCACTCAGCTTAATGTCCATAAGGTCCATCCATGTTGTTGCAATGGCAGGATTTCCTTTTTCATGGCTGAATAATATTCCATCGTAGTACACTTTATCCTTTCTTCTAGCGATGAACACTTAGGTTGTTTCCATGTCTTGGCTATTGTGAATAATGCTGCAGTAAACCTGGGAGTAGAGACAGCTCTTCAAGAGAGTGATTTCATTTCCTTTGGGTATACATCTTGGAGTGGAATTGTTGGATTGTATGATAGTTCTATTTTTAATATTTTGAGGACCCTCCATACTGCTTTCTATAATGGCTGCACCAACTTACATTCCCATCAGGGTTCCCTTTTCTCCACATCCTTACCAGAACTTTTATCTCTTATCTTTTGATAACAGTCATGCCAACAGGCATGAGGTGATATTTCATTGTGGTTTCAATTTGCATTTCCCTAATGATTAGTGATGTCAAGCACTATTTCATATACCTGTTGGCCATCTGTATGTCTTCTTTGGAAAAATGTCCATTCAGTTCCTCTGCCCATTTTTAATTAGACTTTTTTTTACTTTAATTTAAATTATATGAGTTCCTTTTATGTTTTGTATATTAACACCTCATCAGGTATTTGGTTTGCAAATATTTTCTCTCATTCTGTATGTTGCTTTTGTTGTTATAGTGGTTAACTGTTTATTTACTGTGCAGAGCTTTTTAGTTTGAGGACTGGTGTTAATTCTTCTTTAAATGTTTCATAGAATTTACCATGAAGCCATCTGGTCCTGGGCTTTTCTTTGTTTGGAAGTTTTCTGATGACTGATTCAATTTCCATACACATTATTGGTCTCTTCAGATTTTCTATTTCTCCATGATTCAGTTCTGGTAGGTGGAGGCCAGAGCCAGTAGCCAGGGCCAGGGTCAACTTCAGGCTCACTGGCAGCTGCAGAGGTATTGTCTTTGGGTATGCTCTCCTGTGGCTAGAAGATTTCCTCATGGGTACACACAGGGCAGTGGAGACTAGTGTGGGGAGTCAGGCTGGGACTCCGGGTATGTTAGTGTAACAACATGCAATCAACATCAAGAAAAGGAAGTATGCAAAGACACAGGTGGTACCCTCATCCTCTGCCATCTGAAGCACACATGTAACATTTTATCAAATAAGAAACAGAAAACATACTAGCAATGGCACTTTTGTATTCTGAGAGACCACCTGTGAGGCCAAGTGAAACATGCAAGTGTTTATTTTTCTTAGTTACTCCATGAACAGAAAATGAAAGATGCCTAGGGCAAGAAACTGTTTTTTATCCCTTCTCCCAGCCCCCCTTTTTTTCCATTTCCTTGTCCCTTGAGCCCACATGTCAGGAGTGATTTTTTTCCAAAGAAATATTATATTATACCAGCCAATTTCCAAGAAATTAAACATAGACACAACATCATAAAATCAAAGTGCAAGGAAAGGATGTTTTTTTCAGAAGCAAAAATGGAATCAGAAGGATTATTTTTTGCCCTTCTCTTTCCTCTGGCCACTACCAAGAGTAAGTTTCAGAAAAAAAAAAGAAAAGAAAGAAAGAGGAGGAGGAAATAAATAAAGAAAAGTCAAAGAGGAGATGAAGAAAGAACTGAAGGAGTAGCATTGTGTTGTGAGAAGAATACTCTGTTCCATTGCACACAATAAAACGCACACCTTCCCAAGAGCAAATACACTAGGCCCTGGAGGGGTCCACCTTGAGCTCTGCACCAGCTGCATCTGTGGCAATCTTTTGCTTTGGTTAAGGATGGTGCATAAACTCTTTTGAGAAGATCAGGTTAACCAGGCCAGACTGGACATCTCCTGTGAATACCCTGACAGATCCTGGTCACTACTGCCTTGTCTGGCTATAAGCAGCTGCCTTTGTAGAAACCATAAAGGTGGAAGAGAAACCCTGGGAGAATTACAGAGAGAACATAAGCACATTTCTTTTCAGAGGGCTGTGAATCATTCCTTCTCATCATTCCACCCTCACCCATGAAACTAAAAATCACTAACTTCTATCTCTACAGAGACAAGAGGCTTTTCCAGGGGTCTGTGTTAATAAATTCTAATTTTTGTTAATGTGATTGCTGACGTTACCTGTTACCTGTTCCAGCTATCTTTATTTTAATTGCTGGCTTTCTAAAGATGCTGTGTGTTAATCTAACTTTCTGTTTTTGTAGAAGGTGGTTGTTCTTAATTAGAAAAGTGGGTTCATTATCAGAGGCACTAAAGTTTATTTTTCATACCAGAAACATTACCATGAGAGATTTTTCATTAGTATTTACGTAATATTAAAAACAAACTTTATTATCATATTTGGAAATTCCCCAGTTGTTTGGCATATGAAGAAAGAATGTCCAAATTACTGTTTAAAAATTTCAGCCTATGTTTTAGTGTCACATAGACATGACACTAGATATTTTGCGTTTTAAATCGTTCAAAGCTTCTTGAAGTGAATACCACTTCCTAATTCTCAAGTGGTGTTCGATAACTTCACTTAAAAAGGAAATATAAACACGGAGTGTTTTGTTGTGTTATACCTTGATCCTTTATTAGAATATCTGCACTTCAATTCTGGAAACTAAAGCTCAAATGACAAAGGTTTTAATAAGTATTTCTTCTGTTCATATCTGAGATCCAATAGCTTGCAGAGAGTCATGTATTAAAATAATCATGACATTAGTACTCTAAATTTGGACTTGGATTCTAATGAGAATTTTTTTCATGTAAGCAGTTGGAACTTCTTGTTACGGGACTGTAGAGCTAGGTTGGGAGCCTTGGCAGACCTGGGATCCTAGCGCTGTTATCCTAAAAACAGCATCAATTATGGAGAACAGGAAAAGACACACCCATAAGCATCAGCCTTTAACATGTGGTTTTGTCTTCTGTAGCTGCGTTCTATACATCAGAAACAAGTAGACAGATACAATGATACATTCAGTGTGTTTTACTCCTACTTGTTAATCTAAGCCAAAGTGGAGTCAAAGCAATAACTGACATCTTGCGTTTGTCAATTAATTATCAAATGTCTTGTAATATTCCTCCTACTGTTGAGTCATGTTATCATTACCTTGTGCACTATTCAACTTTTCCATATATTATGATCTGTTGCCCCAACTAACTGGCAAGTACTTTGAAGGCCCTGGAGACTACGTTTTCCATAGTCTCCATCTTCACCATGCCTATAAGTTGGCTTGGGTTTAGTAGCTCCTTAAACTTATTTGATAATTAAACTAAACAACTATATGATTTAACAGGAGTAAAACCACATTATCAGAAGAAGTGGGTCTTCAAATCATTTAAGAAAAGATCTTCTAGACAGTAACCTCCCCTTAGGGTGGAGATGTTGCACTTAACTGATTTCCTTCCTTAATAGGAAAATGGCTCATTATTTGAAATACCAGAAATTTAAACTCTCTGAACCTCAACACAGCTATTCACTTCCTCTATGCCAGGAATGAGAGTTGCTTTTACTGATGTATTAGGACAATCAAGTTGTCCATGAAGATGGAGTTTAATTACAATTTTAATAGCACAAAACGGCACTGCACCAAGCCAACATTGAAATTATAATATTTATTTTATCAATCATAATTTTTCTTAATTTCCTAATTTTAGCATCATCAAATGAATATCCCTAGCTGTGAAAAAATGTTGGCTGGCAAGGACTAAATCATTCCCTACAGACCAGTAATTATGTACCATAACCTCATTTCAGTGGGATAAAATGGGCACCAGGAACCTAACCACAGTAACCAGCAATGAGGGCAGCATCAATTACGCCACCACAGGCTCTAAAGTAGCAAAGAACAAGACAACATCAATTATTCAATCTTTATCTCTAGAGTCAAGCCGCAGTACTCCTTGAACGCATAGACAATGTGTGTTACTTTGGGTGTTCTGTTCCAAATCACAGACTTGCTTGAAGAGTTATAAAATAAACCTTAAGGAGTTGCTGTGTTTATGACCACCGAACAAGGGTCAGAAGTGGAATTCTGGGAGCTGCTGAAAATTTACTTCATGATATTGCATAAAACTAGCCTCGAGGGAGAAGAGAAAATGGAAAATGGCTCTAATTTCATCTTTCTCACTTGAAATTATGGGCCGGTTATTTACAGTCCCGTCTCAGTCAACTGACAGCAAATCTTTTCCTATGATTGCAGAACGTTTCCTGACTTGAGTGAAGTGAATGTGTTAAGGGAACACATGGGATAGGGTGAGAGTTCAACACTGAGGAAAATGCTTCCATTGATACAAACTCATGACAAGACTTGATGATATGGCCATAAAGCAGGTCCCAGCACTGAATTATTTAACTCTGGAGTCCCCTGAGACCTAACACATGAACTTGCAAAGTGTGAGACTTTAGGGTCTGGTGACAAATGCAGTCATCAAGAAATTCTGGAATTCAGTGAATTCTGTCAATGTGGCTTCAACAAGAGGGCTATGCAAAATAAATTTATCAAATGAAGGACTATACAAGTCAGGAACTGTGATGGGATGAAAAACCATTAAACTGTTTAGGACTGTCTAGCACAGCTAATAGGAAGCTGAGATTTACTTCATACAAGGAAGTCATGTAGAGCCAAGATTTTTCAGAAAGCAAGAGATACTAGTTAAAAACAATGAGTTCACAACATAGTTTCATCACGAGCAAGATATTTCTCTTTAAAGAATGACTCTGGTGGAGTATCAGAAAAGACAGTCACCCAGAACATCATTCTCAAACATATGGTTTTGTCTACGATAGCTGTGTTCTTTGTATTAAATATGTAATTCATATGGCTAATAAAATTATAGGATTTTTCCTTGACAAGCAGTATGAATTGAACTTTACTATTTTACTATTATTAAGGTATTGTTGAATGTTAAAATAAATCAAGTACAGGGTCTGGGAGCCATCCTTGTAAGCCAAGCATGGGGCCGGATCCTGTAGCCTTTTCAACAACTTTACACTTTGCCTGGTCATAAGTCTCTGCCCAACATATTTAGAGCCATGTGAGTAATCATTAACTGAAGACAATATCTATAATGTCTCCAAAACAGAAATATATACATTTAATTTCCCCTCAAATCAACAAATGAGTTAACAAATGGGTAATCATTCAATACTATAGTATATGAAGATACGGGTAACAAATGGAGAACATTTTGAAGCAGGGAAATATTGAAAAATAGTAATTCCTTTGAGTTATAACTTTTTTTAGATGAAAAACTATAGCCCAAAATGGGCACATCAAAAGTAAGATATAAGGACTTCCCTGGTGGAGCAGTGGTTAAGAATCCGCCTGCCAAGGCAGGGGACACGGGTTCGATCCCTCGTCCGGGAAGATCCCATATGCCACAGAGCAACTAAGCCCATGCACCACAACTACTGAGCCTGTGCTCTAGAGTCCACGAGCCACAACTACTGAAGCCCACACGCCTAGGGCCAGTGCCCTGCAACAAGAGAAGCCACAGCAATGAGATGCCTGTGTACCACAAGGAAGAGTAGCCCCCACTCGCTGCAACTAGAGAAAGCCTGCGTGCAGCAACAAAGACCCAACGCAGCAGAAAATAAATTTATTTATTTATTTATAAAAAAGTACGATATAAGTAATTAAAGACTATTTTTGATGCCACACCACCTGGCATCACCTCAGGTAACGTGACCCTTAAGTAGGTTTCATAATCAACTAGAACCTTCCTTTTAAAATGCCAATTTTAGAAAAATTAATGAAAATATGTGCAATGTGTATCACAAATATTTGTAACTTTTTGCAATGGCTCAAGATTTGAAACTTTTTATGTATAAAATACTGTTTCATCATTATATTAGCTATAACTATGTTTTGCAACAATATTATCCACTGTTGGTAGGTGGAGGAGACATGAAATGCCCCATTGGAAAGCGCTCTCTTAGGAGGGCTGCATATTTCTGGACAGTTCCTCAAACCAATCTGAACAAGATAGATAAAAATCTTTTCAGAGTGAAAAAAGAGTTGTGTAATTGCACATTCTCTTGCTTCCTGAAAAAAAGGAAACCGAGGCTCAGAGACACTGAGATACGCCTTCAGCCACACAGCCACCAAATGGAAAAGTTTTAAGTCAAACAAGTCCTCTGACTCTCAGCCCAGGGCTCTGTCCAGCCCACCGCACACTCTTCAATGACCTGTGCTTAAAGCAGAGCAGCACCATGTCACCTTGGATCTGAGAAGGTCCTTCGCCACCCAAGGATCCAGGCTGCCCCCTCTCCAATTTATGCGAAATAAAATTTGCCACCTCTTCTTTATCACTGTTACTGCTTAGAATCTGATTATTTATTCAACACACAATTATGTCGGTGGTGCTGATGGTGACCTCAACTAGTTACTCAACTTCTAAAAGCCTCAGTTTTTCATCTCTAAACTGGCGGTAATAATGGTATGAACCTTCTGATCCTTCTTGGGGGGCCATTTATTTAAATATACACATATACATAAATTTTCTGTATATGGTATGTAATGATAAACATGATATACATATGAAAACACATAGATTACTTATAAATATATAAGTGTATCTATAAATTATATATATATTATATGTAATAATATATGTAATGTGCTTATCACATAGGCCCATGGTAAAGATGGCATAAACATCACGCTTTGTTAATAACTAGTATCGAGCTTTGTGGCAATATTGTGCCTTTTGGCTGTCTGAGATGCTAGTCGGTTAAGGTTTTTCACCTGGAATATCAGTGTGGATGAGTCATAAGCGTGAACCACTCACAAGACTCTGAGAGTTTGCATGATAGAATAAACACTGACACCAAGGATCAACAGTATTCCAGGCTGTCCTGGAAGACAAGCAGAGTTTGACTCTGGGCTAACCAATGGGATATTATTACCAAAAATAAAACAGTGTGCTGGTAAATTAACAGCAAAGTGAGAGATGCAACTGTGTGATAAATGTAAGAAATTCTTCATATAATGTAGCAAGATACATATTTGAAAAAAACCCCGAAATCATCAAAATATTCTTAGCAGCCAAAAACGAGAAAGTAGAAAAAGTAATTATTATGTTTTTAATATTAGTCAAACTTTTCAAATACATACTTTAGGAACTTCTGTTTTAACAAATAATATTGGAAATGTGTTGATAACGAGTGAGGTTTAGAAAACAATAGTTATGAAATTTCACCATAGTGGCATTTTCCTCCTACACTAAACTGTTGCATTGAAACAGAAGAGTATGTTGAGTATTTTCCAAGTACCTAAAACTAGAAAATCAAGCACAGCAAAAGAAGGAAAACATAATCTCTGCTCTCTGAGTTCCAATATTCCTCCTATTGCATAGCATCTGTTTGGAGCTGAGTCATCAGATCTAGCAAATGAATCTGAGGACACTCAGAATACTTTGGATTTCAGATAAACTAAAACTTTTTTAGTATAAATATGTTCCAAATATTGTATCGGACATTCTTATACTAAAAAAATTTACTCATTGCTTACCTGAAATTCATATTTAACAAGGCATCCTATAATTTTATTCCAGCAGCCCTATGTTGTGGATGTTGTTTGGTTTAAAGTATTTCCAGCTGCTGTAGATGAAAGTTCCTATTTGGGCAGCTCTCCACTCAGGAGAAAGAACAAAAATCCCCTCTACATTGTAGCTCCATTTCCAAAACCCTGACTTGCAAATGTGATCTGGAGTGCCTCCATCCTAGACACCTGAACAGGGAGCCTCACTCTTAGCTGAGCAGGCCAGGCTAGGACAGGACTTACATCCCTTACGCTCACATTTCATTTCCTAGAACTCAGATGCATGACCCCACTTACCTTGGAAATGCAGTCTATCCTGTGGCCCCAGAAAAGTGGAAGCAAGTCGAGTTATTGCCTAGCAGTCTCTGCAGCAATGCTGAAAATGGCACAGAAAATGAGAACTGTATTAACAGAAGATCATTACACTGTTTACACACGTTGAAGAAAACAAAAACCACATTACTGTGAATTCTAACAATGAAAAAGTAATTTATATGAAAGTTTAAAAGTACATTTAGGAGTGAATTACTATTTACAAAAATAAGTCAATTAAGACACAGATATGTGACCTACATATAGTTAATTATCAATTGTATGTATAAATGAACACAATGCACATGCTCTTATTCTATTCATTAATGTCCTTAAGGACTTCAGCGGAAAATGATACCACTTTCCCGAGAACCCCTTTATAAAGTTGTTTGTATTACCAGTTGTATTTGAAAGTAACAAACTGCATATCTTTAGTTCACCAAATCATACTGAAATTTTTCAGATAACTGCAATGCTAGTATAAAACTTCAACCAAGTTTGTGAAAATGCAAAATAAATGCAGAGATAAAATATAGATTGAAATGAATGACCTAAGATAGGCAACTAAAAACCAGAAACGGTAAAATAGAGAATAAAATTTATAGTTAGGATTCATCAATTTAGAGAACATAAGTTAAAGAACACTTGCTGTAGTGATGTTTTAAAAATATGTGTGGAAAGAAAAAAATGTAGGAATAAAAAGCCAAGAAAGAGGACATAAAAACCAGAGGAAGCTAAGATGAATCTTCAAAGTAAAGGTCAGCAAAAAAGTGGGAGGTGACACAAAGAGTCAAAGGAAGAAGTCAAAGAAATAAATGAAAACTAGCATTGAGGGTCCTCAAACATATAAGCAGGGAGAGAAATGGGAAAGATGACTTTAAAGAATCTTTAACGTTAAACTGCTGCTTTTTCATTACTTTTAAGTATGAGGAAGAAATTTAATTTTGGTTCAGAAAGACATCTGAAATACAAAGCTAGATAAGCCTTGAGTAGAAATGGATGAGAGAAAGGGTATTTTTAACGATACAAGTAATTAGCTTCCTGTTGGCTATTTGTTAACAAGAGCTTGTGCAGTAGTGCCATTACCTAATAACCTACTATTATCGATTTTCAGAGAAAACACATTATCTGCAGGAAAACTTTCTGAAAGTCACAAACAAGCATGAAGAGCCCAGAGACAAAGATTTGTAAGATCTTTAAAAGACAGCTAGAGGTAAAAGAATGAGCAGTGGGAGATCACCAAAAAACTCATCTGCCTAATAAATGCTCCATAGAACAAAATCTATTCAAAGCTTAGCCCAGAAACCAGCCTCAGCATCGTGCTGCTACAGAGCGCAGCTGAGACCTTGCTAGAGCAAGCCACAGGTCTGCCCCAACACAGAATTATTCACACACAGTCTGCCTGCAGGATGAGCAAAAAGCACTTTAATAATCAAATCCAGTGACAACATAAATATTTCACCATGTCACTCTCAAGGTGCAAGCTGGTTTGTCTTCTAGAATAATTCAGGGAACAAAACATGATTCTGTATAATAGAAAATGTATTGGCCTAATACTGTATTTAAAAACAAAAAACTATAACTGCTCTCATTGAAAGATACAAGTTGTTCAAGACCCATTCCTCATTTGAAACTTAAAAGCAGCCCTCCAGATAATGGCATACAATCCTGAATCATTTCTAGCTTTCAGAGTGTAAAGTCACCTTCAGATGTATACAAGTCTCCATATCTATCCATTTGGGATGACATTTTTTTAGCTCCTAGTGATTAATAATGTAATCTCAGGAGAGACAAGTGAGACAAAGCAAATACAAGAAATTTTTAAGGATAATTCTATGCAATCTTCCGTTATCTCTACCCAGTTTAATATTAATAGCAAGATAGCACATCCTACAAAGTGAGGTAAGTAGAAAAACTCTTCTCTTGTCCTCCACCCATTTCTTCTCTCTCTCTCTCCTTGTCTCTCTCTCTTACACACACACACACACACACACACACACACACTCAAAACTCAACTGTCCTGTCCTATTATATTTAATTCAGAGCTTTTCTAGGTTCATGGAACAAGATCGCTTCTCTTTGGCCCCCAGTTCCCTCCTTTTTGGACCTTTCACTCCTATGGGTCTTGCCCCTTTGGTGGCCCAGTGTCCTCCATTTGACCTACATTATCTTATTAATACTGTTTCTTTTGGAATTTTCCTGCCTTAATCAAACTTCATTGTTCTGAGCCTCACTGTAATTTGAATTATATGTAACGATGAAAAGAAATCTGAAAAACATGTAATAAGCCCATGTTTCATAACTGATTAATGCTAACTACCTGGGAACAACTTCATTCTAACTGGAGATTTCTGGAGCCACAAAACCCTAATCGAAAGGGTGGAATGTATGTGACCAGATACGATTTTACTCTCTTTAACACAAGAGTTGATCAGTCTGGTCCAATTTCTTATATGGGACTAAATTTGAGGAGAGAATTGCTAGTCATTGCCTGACAGCTTACAAATTCCGCTGGCACAATTTGGAAATATGTAAACGTGATACAGGAAATAAATTATGAGACAATTGTTTCACACTATAATTCTCAAGGTTTGGGAAACATAATTATTATTAGACAAGAACATGCCAAATTTCCTAACTTTGCAGCCAGTATGAGTTAAGATATACCAGCCATGTGTCAGCCATTATCCTAAGTACTTTATCCATTATTTCGTTTAATTTTTACTACAACTCTTTGAGATATGTACTATTGTCCTCATTTTGCAGGCGAGAAAACCCAGGCTTTCTTGATGAGAGCTGGAAGGTGCTGAGCTCCTTTTAAAACAAGACATTTAAGGCTACTGACTCCAAGCCAGGCTCTGCCCTTTGCTGCAGTGCACCTGACTGAAGGGCAGGGGTCAGGGGTGTGCACCCTTGTCTCTGGTAGAGAGCTCTCTCTGGCTGTTTACCATCCAACCTCGCATTAAGGAGGCCACTTATATTTTAACTGTGTCTGAGCACCAGATTAGGTATGTGAAAATCTAGTCAGTTCCTCAGATAAAATGATCCTCTGTGGGAAAAAAACGCCCTATTTTCTAAAATTCTTACTCCCTTCTGAAGATGAGTGAGCATGGATCACACAATGTCCTGGGGATTGTTTATATGAGCATCAGGGTTTATTTTGAGATCATAAACACAGAAATTCTTCTCAAATATTGAACAGGAAAAGAAAAAGATTAGGTAATATTAAAATATCATGACAAATTTAGTTTTCTTCTACTGTCAAAACAATTTCCTTAATGAACGATTTTAACCATTTAACCACCTAAGTTTATCTTGCTCAGGTGACAGAGATCTTATATGAAAAATATTACTATATTTAGGTACCTTTTCTTTTCTTCTGTGACTGTTATTAAAACCCCAGCTATACAACCCAGGGCTTAAAACTCTTACCTTCTTTTCAGATGGAATTTTTCTTCCTTATGTTAATTTAAAAAAAAGAAAACCCCAGTAGAATCTATAAATTTTGAAAGCACATTTTTTGCAAATGGTACTCAATTCAAAATAATATTTATCTCTGTTTTTAAAGATAAACATGTGGTAAGCGACATTTAGTGCTAACACTATGTAAAGTAAACAGCAGCCCTCCTGCAATTACAAATCTATTTCCTTCATTACTGCTGATGCCTCAAGCCTTAAGGAACACCAGGGAAGACAGACAAAACAAAACAAAAACAATCCATTTCCCTCGACATTTCCTGCTGAATAATTACTTCCTGTGTTTATCTGATACCTGCTTCCTTAGGCCTATTTCTATATGTTTTGCCCTTATAAATGGCCAATGGAAACACTGAATGGAAAAAGATTTATACCAATTGTTGGCAAATACTTTGATTGGTTTCATTTTAAAATGGAATTAGAATTAGAAAGACGATACTACCCTTTTACTTTCGGTTTATGATAAGTCATCTGAGATGGAGAACTGAAATGAAATAAGTTTTCAAGACAAGTCCACCTAAATATTTAACTTTTTTTTTTTTGGTCTTTGCAAGTAGTGGCACTGGTGTTTATCTGATTGTTTTTTCTTGTTTGCATGCATATACATGTTCATGTTCTTACCTGTTTATTCCATAAAAGCCTTTGTTTTCCTTCCTTTTTTTGAATAAATTGATAAAACATATCTGTGACAATGTCTTTTAGAGTTTTGAAAATACTATTTTTAACGTGTTGGTACACTTTCTGTGCTCTCTTTAATTCATTCAGAATGATTAATATAAGCAGAAAAACTAACTCTAAAATGTCTTGTCTTAAAAGTGCCCATTTCTCAGAGAGATAGCCCATTGGCCTCCTCTTTGAATTATTGCTTTGGGTTATATACGTTACTGCATTGAAAGCATGCCTTCTCTTCAGCAAGAGGTTTCTAGAGGCACCTGACTGGGCTCAAGTCAAAATGCAGGTCCCCCAACGTTCTGGAGCCACTGCTTCACAAAGTAATGCATAATAATGCACGTTGTAATGACTAATTAAAGAAGTTAAACCTGACTTTTTAGTGCAGAACTTCTCAGCGTCTGTAACATAGTAATACACATGCAAATTTCCAAGTACTGTCCAGTGAGAAGTAACAAGAGGCCATTTTCCCCACATGTCCTCATTCACATCTCTAGACTATTGTTCTTCCTAAGCTAAATTGGGAAATGTGTCACAAAATAATAGCTCTTCAAGGACAAACTGGGACACTCTGCAAAACCTTAGGAATCTCAGGCAGTGGCTGAATGACCCTGGCAGGAAAGGGAGAGGCGGGGAGGGGAGGGTTCTGGGCATCTTCCCACTAAGCTGAGCATTTCCTTCAGCACTTGCAGGGTACGTGGTCCATTAGCAATAAAGATGTGCTTCTGAAGCTGGTGTCATTTGTGCAATATGATAAGGAAGGCTATTGGTCATTTCTATTTGTATATTAAGGGGAAAAAACTTTTCTGGCAGTTGCATCATGTTTTACAGTGCAAATCAGAATTTACAAGCTAATTAGTGGTCAATAAAATTGAGGGTTGCTATTGGTAAAGAATTTTATTCTTTAGCCATAATATTAGGGGAGAAGACAAACCATGGATAATATTACATTGCATTAATGGCAAAGCAATGTGATCAACAGGAATCAAGGTTTCTAGGTACCCATGAGTTTACTCCTCAGCGTGTCATCACTTTTAAAACTTTTCCTAAAGTGTAATTAGGTATGGAGGAATAATCAAAAAGTAGAAATTCTGAAAATCCTGGAATTCTTGTTGGGAAGGCAACACGAATTTCATTACTAATGAAGTTAGTCTTCTCAAGTTCAAATCACAGATAACAGCTTTCCTTTCTACTAAAGAAATGGGAATTATTATCAGTTTCAAAGCTGAATTTTATTGATAAACTTGTGGACTATTTCCTAGTAAAGATCTCTTACTTTGAAGAGGATTAACTTCTTTGTAGACGTTGAACTAATTTAAATTCAAAGTATTATTTTTCTTATAATTTTATTAAAATGTTTGTTTTTAAAATGTTTTTAACTTAATCTTTTAGAATCAAAGTTAAACAATAAAACAGAAGCCATAATATCTTTTTATGAACAGAAAAGATTTAGACATTAATATTTTTATATTCTTCAATAAACAGCAAATTCCTAGTTTTTACTGCATAGTAATCAACTGCCTAAATAAAGGTAGCTTTCTACTTTTAAAAAAGTATATGGAAAGTGATCATTTGATCATTTTAATTCAATTCCTTTATTTTAAAAATTGCCGATATTTATCAAATTTCCATTGATATTACAGCTAAGTGCTTTGCATGGCTTATTTAACTAACTTTGAAATCCCCTTTGAGGGTAGATATGCATTTTATCCTCATGTAACAAATGAGGAAATTTATCATCTGAACTACGTTTACTAAGCTGGTAAAGAATGGAGCTATGACTAAGATTTGGGTGGTTTGACTATAGGGTCTACTTCCTTAAACGCTGAGATCTATACATCCTATACACAGAATACCATGCCCTGGCATCATCACCATAGATGGACAATTCAGGTGCTGTTGGAAAAGTATCAGGTCTTCAGAAATCTATATCTCATTCATGAAAGTAGCTTGTCTTGGGGTTAATACTGAACCAAAATACACAAATTAGCCTACATGAAATATCACACCTCTTCTCTGTATTGGATCACTTAAATGACAAATAATGTTAAATGTGAGTTATAGAGTCAGATGGCTCCCTTCCTTCCTTCCTTCCTCCTTTCTTTCTTTCTCTTTCTTTCCTTTCTTTCTTTCTTTTTCTTTCTCTCTCTTTCTTTCTTCCTTCTTCTTTCTTTCTTTTCTTTCTCTTTTTCTTTCCTTTTATCTTCTGCTTCTTCATTTTTTTTCTTTCTTTCAACATATATTCATTGAGCACTATGTTGCACCCAGGGCATGATACTGGGTTAGAACTGAAATTAAAAACATCAAACAAAAGATTATAGGGACTTCCACTGGTGGTCCGGTGGTTAAGACTTTGCCTTCCAATGCTGGGGGTGAGAGTTTGATCCCTGGTTGGGGAGCTAAGATCCCACATGCCTCGAGGCCAAAAAACCAAAACATAAAACAGAAGCAATATTGTAACAAATTCAATAAAGACCTTAAAAATGGTCCACATCAAAAAAATCTTAAAAAAAAAAAAAGATTATATTTAACCTCAATGAAGGCATTGTCTGTTACAGGAGTACAGAACTATGAAAAATAAGTGAAGTATTTATGTGCTATGATAGACTACTGTAGAACCTATATAGGAGGCACCCAAGAAGGAGGCATTCACTCCACCTTACTGAGGGAGCAGACAGAGAACAGGAAAGGG
The DNA here is from genome assembly GCF_964270905.1 of Leucopleurus acutus. Classification (NCBI taxonomy): domain Eukaryota; kingdom Metazoa; phylum Chordata; class Mammalia; order Artiodactyla; family Delphinidae; genus Leucopleurus; species Leucopleurus acutus. The sequence continues at coordinate 194,641,614 of NC_139142.1, forward strand.
TTCATCAGGAGGAAATATCCCAAATAAGGCTTGAAAGATGAAGAGGCATTTCTCTCTAAAAAAAGAGAGAAAGAGCATTCTCGGCAGAGGAAAACGCATAAGCAGAGGTACGGGACCGTGTATCCTAACTGCAGAAGAGCAACTGGCTGGGTGGGGCAGCACAGAAAGGGAGAGAGAGAACAGAGAGAAGAGACCAGAGAGGTAGAGGTGTCAAGTTACAAGTGGTCTTGTTTTTATAAGGATAAGAAGTTTAGACTTTGTCCCTTTGGTACAGGGAAGTCGTTAAAAGATTTTAAATAAAGCAATAGGATGACCAGATTTTCTTTTTAAAACACAAACTATGGCAGGAATGAGTCAGGACTAGAGGGAGAGAGAGAACAGATAACAGATTCTTGCAGTGGGTAGGGTTAGAGAGGATAAGTGGCTGTAAGAGGGGCAATGAGGACTGAGGGCCATGATGGAACTGTTTGCGGATTGGATGTGGACAGCAGTGGAACAGGAAGTCAGTCATTATGTCATAACAACCATTATGCTTCTGCACCTGTCCTTCTGACCTAGTAAGGTAAGTAATACTAGAGGGTGACTAGGTTCTTGGAAAAGAGGACTTTGAGTGTTCATGTAGGATGTGGTTAATAAACGTTTACTATGTGTGCACTCATTTCTGCTGAAGATACAAAAGATAATTAGACATGGTTCAGGTCTCATATCATATTAAGTATGCCCAATAAGGCTTTGGATATATTTGTGGAAGCCACAGTACAGCAGATACACAGTATGAACTGCCATGGAAGTAGATGAGAGTACTCGTGAGAAACACGGCAAGTGAGAAGGGTTGGGGACAAGAAGAGAGCCTGTGGAACTACAACATTCATTGCCACGTAGGAAAACACGGCAGTGGGGCCGGAGGTCAGCAACCACGGGAGAGTGCAGTCAAGAGCAACACAAAGGAGAAGGTTCCTGTACCTGAGAGGGTTCCCACAAGGTGAAAAGGAGTCGAGTCCAGTGGGGTCAGGATGTTAGTCTGCAAAGTTAGTGAGAGCAGCCTTAGGGAACATGTGGAGTGAGGCTTATCACACAGGACACATGAGAGACAAGGAAGTGCAGGACATGAGTGTAGACCATTCAGCGGAACTACTCGCTGACTCTCCTGGGACTTTACACGGAATATTCTGGAAGGGATGTAGTCACTTTTTTTCTATTAAGAAACAAAATACAAACGAAAATCTCCATACAAATATCTGACCTAGCTAAACTTTGAGACTAATTTTATCTGAGGAAAAATAAAATAAAATAAAACCTTTTGCCAATACTGTGTAGCGTAGCCCTAAAGTTATCTTATTATAAAACTCTTTTAAAAATGATCCTTGGAGAAAGAGATGAACATGATGAAGAGAACACTACAAGCCACAAAGAGATGAATTTTTAAAAACAAATATAGGCCCAACATAAATATTTACAAAACATTATTATGGACAAGATTTCTGATTCTTGAATGTATGTGTCAAGTTATATTACTATATAAATATTCTTTCTTTTAGTGCTATAAATACTCTCATTTGATCAATAAGCTCATTAAGTAGTATGACGGCTATTCAGGGACACATGGAATAGTAGTCAAGACATTAGGATTCCCTTGTAATTTTAGTTTACATAGACATCCGTGGGATTGTAGTGTATGCGACAGAAACACATTTACAAATGACCGGGGCCCCTGCCAGTCTGGGGCTAAGTGGATTATTAACTGCAGTGAATTCCCAGACAATTGCTCTTTCTTGTGGGAAATGCAATGAATAGCATCCTTATTTTGTTCATTCATAGATATCAGCGTACTTTTCTCCATCCTTGCTGGGTTTTAAACCTACTGACAAGAAGTGTGAGCAGAACTCCTTGATGGAACTGTTCAGTGGAATGGTTACCACATAACAATATTTTTCGGGGACACTGTAGCAAAGTGTAACATACTTTCAAGAAGGAGTCCAAAAAACCTGATTTGAGAACAAGGTCTTCCTTCCTTTTGCTTTCTTCCTTCCGTGAAAATGCAGCCCAAAACTCTGAGTGAGAAGATGGCTGGGGAAAGTGTGGGAGTGCTGGGATCAGAACCCCAAGGGGAGAGAGACCAAGCAGCCCAGAGACAGCTGGACCGGAGGCCAGGAGAGGAGGGCAGAGGGCAGGGAAGGAGCCCAGTGGAAGGCAGAGTCCACGTGAGGCAGAGACCTGAGGTGGTGACCCACCGGGGTACAGCCATTGGCAGCCGTTGGTTACAAACAGACATCTGAGCAAACAGTAAAAATACCAAAGATATGGGAGACATGTTTCTCACTGTAGGAGAAGCGAGTTACAAACATGGAAAAGGGAAACACTAAAATGGACACTTTAGTGTTGAACTGCAGTTACCAGTATCAGTGTGAACCTATAGTTTTCAATATATAACTATAGATATAAAAACATGCAAAAATATAAATGCTGATTGTGGGTGTATACATATATTTTCCTGCTCAAGATTTTGCTTTCTGAGTATTATTCTCCATGAAAAAGAACCAGGGCTCCTTAGAGAAATGGATGATTCCAGGGCTGAGGCAAGGAAAGTACAAGAGTTGTCAGTTTTATAGCAATTAGATTAGAGCTTCCATTAATTTAGAAAGTGAGATTTGCTTTGGTCATGGGATGGCTCTGCCTACCTCACAAGACTGCTGTGTTACAAGGGATTATGTATAGAATATACTTTTTAAATTATTTAAACCCATATAATTATAAATGAAGGTTAGCATCAATATCTGTACTACTCATAAAACATGCCCTGAATAGCTGTAGAATACCAGGAGGGTTAGACCAGTGGCCTAGCTCCCCAGTGTCTGTGTTCTGACAATGGCCCCAGGGGATATTAGGTAAGAATATGTGGCAGTTGCTTTCCATGCCATTAAACTCATAAGCCCAAGAAGGTCCGTAACATACTTTGCTCATACCTATGCCCTCTCAAATAAATAAAGCAGGCCATATGCTAGTTTGCAAATACGTTAGTAATTTAAATCATGACTAAATTTCTTTTCAGAGCAGTTTAATTTACAGTTTTAATGTGCTGTTTTGATGATTCATTTCTGTTCCTCCTCGATTTAAAAGTAAAAAAAGAACACATATGATTTCAAAGGCTTTAGGTATATGACTGATCCACTCACTTTAGTTCACCAACACAATAAGCCACAGAATTTTATTGTATGGATCATTGACATGGCCGATGATACTGCCTCCCGTGGAGCTATTGTGACCCATCTTGTCGATGGTAGCTTCCTCATTTTAAAAGCAATGCCCTCTATGGGGTCGCTGATCCAGAATGTGTCTCAAAGAACAATAGAGAACCATGGATTGATTCTGACTTTTTTATTCCATTGTCATCATCAGAAACTTCTAAAAGTCAACTCATCCTATTAGAGTCGCATAGCCTATAATAGATATGCATTTGAAGCAGGTCTGTTTCAACTCAAATTATTCGGCTTTTCCTTAAATGCACACGACAAAACGAAATTGAGAATAGCTATTATTTAACGTACAAATATTTAATGTGGATACTCAGTTCTCAAGGTGAAAAAGTCAACAACCACAGCAAGAAAAACAAGCCAGTGTTTCTCAATTTATGTATTTAAATATAAAATCATTTACCTTAGTTGGCATACTAATAATTCTCACCTAGTTTATAGAATTTACATCAGTGGTTCACCAGAGCAGCAGCACCTGGAAACCTGTTAAAGTTCAAATTCTTGGGCCCCATCCTAAGACTCACTACATCAGAAACCCATAAAGCTACGTTTTAACAAGGCACCCAGTGACTCTGCTGGACTCCCACTCCCTCCACATGGAGACCAAGTTTAGATTGGTCTGGACCAGCAGTCTCTGCTAAAGTAGTTGTATCTTTCGTGAAAAGATATGGTTGCAAGCATTCTACAATCATTCTGTTACCAATCTTTAGAAGCCAGTCATAAAATGCACTGATTAACTGATTATTTAAACTAAGAAAGAAAATATTCTCTAGCTTTCTTCTTCCCAACAGCAGATGACGCCTTTAGCTTCAACTCACTCTTTCATTCCACAATGATTATCCAATATCATTCGGCCTGCTTCTACCTGGATAGATATAGTTTGTTAGTTGGCTGCTTTGGACATTTAGTGGAAACATCATACTATGAGAACACTGTGTAAATTTATGTAATAGCATTTTTTTCCTCAGGGTATCTCCAGCCCCCATTGTATCCAATTTACTCATTTCCTATAAGCTTCTAATTTTCCAGGCTCTCCAATTATGAGATTCCGTTAAGCTGCATTTTTTTTCTCTATCACTATATGTTTTGGAATCTTTTCTTTCCACAAACTCAAACTGGTATTAAGTCATGGTCCCTCTGCATCCTAGAAACAGATCAGCTCATTCAAATTACTATTAATGGCTGGTAAGTTTCAATGCATTATCCCAAAGCAATAGCATCTACATTTTGTCACTTGCCATTACCTTAAATCAGTATAGTTATGAGAATCACAAGTATTGTAAAGACCTTGGAGTGAGATTAACCTACTGTCATAATACATAAGTGATTTAACTCATCCATTACTTAAGTATATATTCCAGGTATTGTCCTAGAATAGACAAAAGAATTTAGTAGTCATATAAAAGAAAGAAAACGGCACTCTCCTTGTGATCAGACAATGGTGGTAATAGACATGTTCCTAAACCTAAAATAATATTCCAATATATGGAAAGATTTATGTCAGCCAGACTAAGAAGAATCAGACAGTTAACTTTAAAAAGCGCCTTTAGAAGGGACAGAAAAACAGTTCCTGAGTCATCCCATCTCTCAAAACACCATCACAGTAATTGCCAAAGTTACAGCCTGCGGTTACCTGCACGTTCTTTGAGATTTGGCTCACCTGCACTGTGGTTCCACTGATGAAAACATCACCTCAAATATGTTTCATAACCAGTGCTGAGCCGGGTTTCTATGGAGTCATGTCAATCCCAGAAAAAGTACATTTTTCAGCTAATGGGCAGAAATTAATTAACAAAACGATAACACTTGGAAGGAAGTATATCCTATGTCCTTTGGTGTCATTTAAAAAAAGATTTGGTGGGCTTCCCTGGTGGCGCAGCGGTTGAGAGTCTGCCTGGCGATGCAGGGGACACGGGTTCGTGCCCCGGTCTGGGAAGATCCCACATGCCGCAGAGCGGCTGGGCCCGTGACCCATGGCCGCTGAGCCTGCGCGTCCGAAGCCTCTGCTCCGCAACGGGAGAGGCCACAACAGTGAGAGGCCCGCGTACCGCAAAGAAAAAAAAAAAAAAAAAAAAATTTGGCATCAATTACTTCAATAAATTTTAAATCAAATTGTGTAAACTTGATGATGGAAATTGTCTAGTAATTATCAAAAATACCAGAGATAAACCAATATACAAAAAGAAAATTTCAAAAAATATTGTCATATTTTGCCATAGATACAGTCCATACTTTGTAATTTAACTATCTCAATATTGACTTAATATTTCAGTGACATTTTGTTATTTTTTAACAATATAGAAAGACAAGATGCTTCCGTCAATAACACTGTAACAGGAGCATTTCAGAGAAAAACAACTAACAATTCATGGTCAAACTTAAATAAGGACATAAAATTTCAATCAGACTATTATTTAATGAAAAGACAGGCAAAACAGTCAAGCTGTGAATCGTGTGGGTGTAGGTGAAACAGCTCTTATATGAGATCAGAGGTGTAAAGAACTCCTTTGCCCTTATAATGTTCTCATTATTGACCGCAAATATTACAAAGTCAGGTTACTTCAAAACTGTATGAAATCAGTCAGCCACTATTCAGCTTATCTTTCTAAAGCCAAAATACTACTGAGGCCCTTTAGCTTCAGGACTACTCATTTCCATAAAGACAATGATGAGAAAGGTAAACTGAGTATCTCAGGAGACAAATGTTTGTCCTGAATCCCTATTATCTCTTCTTATTATAATGTTTAGACATCTTAAATAATCTGGGCAATTGTTTAGTTATTTCATTTTTTTTTATATAAATTTATTTTATTTATTTTTGGCTGCACTTGGTCTTCATTGCTGTGCACGAGCATTCTCTAGTTGCGGTGAGCGGAGACAACTCTTCATTGTGGTGCACGGGCTTCTCATTGCTGTGGCTTCTCTTGTTGAGGAGCATGGGCCCTAGGCATGCAGGCTTCAGTAGTTGTGGCATGCGGGCTCAGTAGTTGCGGCTCACGGGCTTAGCTGCTCCGTGGCATGTGGGATCTTCCTGAACCAGGGCTCGAACCCATGTCCCCTGCACTGGCAGGTGGATTCTTAACCACTGCACCACCAGAGAAGTTCCTATTTCATTTTATATCAGTAAAGATGGACTCTAATGATTGAAATCTTATGTCTTATAGGCCAAAAAAATGAATGCTTAAATGCAGTATATATTATAAAAAAATCTTATTTGATTAAAAATTTTATTGGAATATTCAGGTATACTAACATGGGGAGATACCTTGAAGATGTTAAGTGAAGGTGGAGGACAATGAGGGCTTACCAAATAACCAGGTGATGGACTCCATGTTTCAGCCTATTTCTAGCCAGTGGACTGTCAGTGAAGGTGATGTGTTTCATCTATGAGCAGCACAGGTAAGAGCCGGTATGCCTCTTAGGTATCTCTTACTCCCTAGTGCAGTGGCCTCTGAGGTCATGTGTTCCAGATGGCCTCAATGAAATACAGAAGAACCTCAGTGAAACCACATCAAACTGACATGACTGAGAAATAAACATATGGTGCTAAGGCACTGAGCTTTCAGGGTGTGTGTCTTATAAAAGCTGGTACAAGTTATCCTTATAAATATTAAAATGAATGAGTCAAATCTGAGGAGAGTATCTAGTGTATGACTCTATCTTGTACAGTATAAAGCCTAGAAATGGTCTTAAGGCGTAAATTTAAACCTCTGAGCAGTGCTGAACACTAGCCTGTAGAAGCTGGGGGTCAGGAGTGAAGGTCAATGAAGGGCAGATGAGGAGGAGGATGACAGACTTCTGTTCTTAACTTCATACAAATCAATGAATCTTATTTTGTTTTACAATGAACACAAGTTATTTTTATACATTTAATCTATTTTTAACAGAGTTTCTTACCACCATTACCATAATAATAAAAAATGCACATATCTGGCTTCCCTGGTGTCACAGTGGTTGAGAGTCCGCCTGCTGATGCAGGGGACACGGGTTCATGCCCCGGTCCGGGAGGATCCCACATGCCGCGGAGCGGCTGGGCCCGTGAGCCATGGCCGCTGAGCCTGCGCATACAGAGCCTGTGCTCCGCGACGCGAGAGGCCACAACAGTGAGAGGTTCGCACACCACAAAAAAAAAAAAAAAAAAAAAAGCACATATCATGTGACTAAATTGTACACCTCAGATGCGAGGAATTGGGAACTTTCTGTATAAAAAGTCTAAGCAGAGTTAAATAATTTGATTAAAGACAAGTATGTGTTGTCTACATATAACAGAGTAAATCTAATCAAGAAGCAGAATGCTGAGACTTTTGAAAAAATATTCTGGAAATCAGAGTACTGTAAGGTCTAGAAATTCAAAGAGAAGGTGTATTTCCTGAGCCCCAAAAGAGACAAAGTTTTCCAAAAATGTAACCTAGGCTAAAAGCAGTGAATGACTCTTGACTAAATGGCTCAGCATATAAATGATGAAGATGACAATTTCATCATTTTAGATAAAACTTTTAGATTTTATATTCCTGAAACTCAGATTTTGAAAATTCCTAAAAATATGTGAAGCCAAGAAGAAAATGCACAGATACTTGTATCGGAGAAAAAAGTGAAATGGACTTGCCCCATCTTCACACTTGACAAATGCCCAAAACCCAGAGGGAATGGGCCCAGCTGCTTATCCTAGTGTTTTGGCTCACAGGGCTTTCCTGAAGAGAAGCATGGAATTTATAAAAGTGTTAATTCAAATCCCTAACATTTTTACTTCTCCTTCCTCCACATTTTATGTATTGTCACAACTTACATCTATATATTGTGTATTTATTTATTAACATATTTTTATAGCTTTTAATACTTTTGTCTTTTAACTTTTATACTAGAATCAAAAGTGATTTACTCACAGTTGCAGTATTATAGTATTTTGTGTTTGTCTTTATACTTACCTCTACTAACAAGTTTATACTTTCTTATGCTATCATGTTGGGTTTTTTTAGCATCCCTTTGTTTCATTTAGTGTTTCTTGTAAGGCAATCTAGTAGTAATAAACTCTTTCAGCTTTTCTTTGTCTAAGAGTCTATATCTCACCTTCATTTTTAAAGGATAGTTTTGCTAGGTATAGTATTTTCGGTTAGTAAATCTTTTCTTTCCCAACTTTGAATATATCATCCCACTCCCCTCTGGCCTGCAAGGTTTCTACTGAAAATTCACTGAATTTATCATGGGAGTTCCCTTGTACATGACAAGTTGCTTTACATGTAAAGGTGCTTTACTTTGGCTGTTTTCAAAATTCTCTCTTTGTCTGTGACCTTTGGCAATTTGATTATAATATGTCTTGGTGTGTGGATTTGTTTGGATTCATCTTTTTTGGTATGCCTTGGGCATCCTGGATCTGGACATACATTTTCTTCTCCAGATTTGGGAAGTTTTTAGCCATTATTTAAGTAAACTTTCTGGTTCTTTCTCTCTACCTCCTCTTGCTGGGACTCCCATAATGCACATATTATTTTTCTTTATAATGAGCATTAATTTCTTAAGCTTTCTCTACTCTTTTTTATTCTTTTTGCTCCCCTCACTGAACTATTTCCAATGCCTTATATTTGAATAAATTTCTCCTTTCTCTTACTTGACCTAGTCTGATTTTAAATCCTTCTAGTGAATTTTTCATTTTGGTTATTGTGTTCTTCAACTTCTTTAAATCTCTTTAGTACTTTAAAAATTTTTTCTATCTCTGTTGAAGTTCTCAGTTTGTTCATGCATTATTTTCTTGACCTTGGTAGGCATCTCTATGACAGTTATTTTAATTCTCTCTTATTAGTATCAATTGATTTATTAATATCAGTTTCTGGAGATTTATCTTGTTCTTCTGTTTGGAACTTATTTATCCATTTCTTCACTTTCCTTGACCTCTATGTTGGCTTCTGTGCATTAGACAAAGTAGTCACCTCTCCTGGTCTTCACAGACTGGCTTCTCTTTACCTATCCTGGGAGAAGCTGGAAGTGAGGGTTCTCTTCCTGATTGTACAGTACTGTGTCAGCAGTAGGAATTCTGGTAATAAAGTGTCTTTTTTCTCCCTACTGGCTTCAGTGAGTCTGTTTTCATGTTTGCCTCAGCTACTAAAGCCTTTCAATTAGTTTTTAGATTTATCATAAAGGGAATTTGTCCATGAGTTGTTGCTGAATCAGTGTGTTCATTGGACAAAAGAAGATTCAGGGCTTCCTAATCTACCGTCTTGCTCATGTCACTCCTATTTTCTATAACCTGTTTCATCCAAACACCTGAAATACCACAAAATGAAAATATATAATTTATTTATTACTATTTTGTGACTATTTATCATTGCCTTGACTATTTTGTGACTATTTATCATTGCCTTATATATAATTTATTTATTACTATTTTGTGACTATCATTGCCTTGATTAAAATATAATAAAATATTAGCAAAATATTTTAATATTAAATAATTAGAGAAAGCATGATATAAATGTTATACAATTCTATTTTAATTTGTGCATATTAACTTACACATGCACTCATTTTAATGTTACAGTCATAGTACACTCATTTCATGTACTATATACTATTTTAACTTATTAGTCTATCATATACTTTTAAAAATTTGTACACATCCCTCATAATTTTCATTTACAATCAGTGAATGCCATTCTATCAAACATTTCAATTATCTTAAGTGGGCTATTTGACCTTGACCATTCCATGATGTATGAAAAATGCAGATCCTCTTCAAGGTATGATCTAATTCTACTTTTCATTTCTAATTGCATTTTAAAGTGAGAAAATTATTTTCCCAAGTAATTCAAGCTTGCTTTTCTTTTTTCTTTTTTTTTCATTTTCTATCATGGAAACCACAGAAAAAGACTCTGATTTGGGCTACTATTCTCTTAATGAAGAGAAGTGATCTTAGTTATGCAAGAAGTCAGAAATTATACAGTAAGTGTAGGCTACAGAAAACACCACAAAGCAATAGAAAACAATAGGTCTGATGCTGCTTCGCCTTTAATGCTTATCATCCACTTACAGAATCTAAACACTGTAGATTTTTTCCCCCTGTGGTTATCCGTACCTGCTTCTTAAACATAAGAAAGTGAGATGTGGCTCTTGCGGTGCTGATATCTGATAGAAGCAATCATGGTGGAACGCTACTTAAACATTTAATTTTTCAGGAAGTTTTACCTGTTTTACTTCTCTCCTACTATTACAAAAGTGTTCTTGCAGTAGGGATACACTTCATGTCTGGTTATAGACAGAAATCAAATCTAGAAACATAACACCTTCAAGGGGAATAAGCTCAAATTTTAAACACGGAATTTGGTTTTATATTAACCATATATTATGTTATCTCACTGTATTCATGAAAACCTAGGAAAGGCCAAAAACAATATGCACTCCTGATGTTCCCAGACATAGCCCAGTATGTTCCTCTCACCCTCTTCCACCTCAGACATGTGTACTTTACTGCTACAGTGCCCAAGAGCCAAAACAGTGTACTTTTACCAGAAAGCATCACGGTTTCTCCCTCTGTGTCCCAAATTATAATACAGACTGAAAAATGGAAATCTGAGGGTTCTCATTAATCAAAACTGATTGTCACTTATCTTCCACATCCTCTTACGATGGTGAATCACTTCACTTGCTGTCACAGTCTTACTCTGTCCACCTAATTCCTGGCCTGGGAAACAGACCAGCTCCAGCTGAGCAGGTGGTGTAGCTGGAGCCCTGCAGAGATGCTGAATGCCACAGAGATTTCAAGGTAACTCTGCTTTCACATGGTAATTCATTTTGGTTACATAGCTAGATAATTTGTTCTCTGGCCCAATAAACCAAAGAAAAATGACTCAGAGCAAAATAAAAATGATAGAAACAGAAACCGGATGCTCAAACCTTGAAGCATACTTATTTCTTATTTCCTCTAAGGGCATATTTTGTCAATGTAATCTTTAATATAAAAAATAAAGCAACATATTCTAGTACCTAATTGTATCAGTGCTTTCTTATTTTCCCTTTTGTTCTTAAGAACTAAATTGATTTGCCAATCAATGTAAAAATTTCCTGTAGTATGTGCTTAGAAAGCTGAAAAAGTATCTGTGTTTCATTAGCCTCTGAAAACTTAGGTCTGTTTAATTTGTCCATATCTGTAACTTTTTGAAGAGAAACAAGTCAGCCTTCACTTAACATCTGTCTAAAACATTAGCTACTTTATAAATTATGTGTTATTCAAAAGAGCATATTGGATTATATTTCTCAAAAAAAAAAAAAAGACGCAGCACTCTCCTTGAAAATTAATGTGTGGCACTGGTATTAAATGGACTGAACAGCACATTCACAGATGTGTTTGCTAGTGATCAGGGAGAAGATGAGGGCAACAGAAAAATCCCCAGAGTATGCAGGAAGGAAACGTTTATCAGCAAATTCTACCCAGCCCCTAGGCTTCTGCCCATCTTCATCTCACGGCATATGCACAATGAACAGAGTCAGGTTCTGAACAAATCTTCTTAAATCAAATCTGCACTTTGTTATATTTTTCTAAATTATTATCACGGCAGCCTGGTTCTGCACTGGGAGCAAAGGAGTGAGTATAAGATCTACCTTATACTCTGATAAACCACAAGGTAGAGCTTTGCCCTGGTAAGCTCAGACATGGCGGACCAACCTGGGAATTGAAATCTCTGATGGAAGGCGAACAGGAGAAAGTTCCCAGCTTTTTACCTTGGGGAATCCTAAATGTAGGTGGGCGAGAAAATATGATTCAGACCTGACTGTCTAGAAAATACGATGGCTACTTTACTAGTATTTAGATAAACTTGCCTCCGATTCTGCTTTGCTTTTCCAAGGCTGATATGTTTCTTTTATTCTATCTCTTAATGTCCATTTACAGAATGTAAGGATTCTATTACCTTCTCTCACAACAGCTTTTTCCATAACACTTGTTTCTCTCAAAGCAGTAGCAGTAGTAATTAATATTTTGTATTTTTGTAACTCCTGTAGTTTTCAAATGGAACAAAATGTATTCTTTCATTTATAGAACATACGGTTAATCATATCCTAATGGAATTTCAATGTAAGATACTATAATCATTATACTACAAGATAAATGGTATAAACTTTCTGAGTACATTTGCCAAAGTATTATTATGTTAATGTAGTTCATAAAAGGAATAAAATAAAAACACAAGACTTTTGAAATATATGATCTTGATTTCTATATATATTTATAGAAATATATCATCTTTAACATAAAACAAAAGAGTTATGAGACATAGCCTCAAAGTCAATCTCTTTCAATTAAACTTGTATGACCTTGATAAGGCACTTAATCTCTAAATGGTAAACTCACCCACTTTATACATACTGGGGGTAAGAGTGTGTGTTTCACAGGACTGTAGTGAGAATTAAATGAGATAATGAACCCAGAAACAACTGCACATAGTAAATCCCTAGCAAAGGCATTGAAATTCCTAATTTACAAAAAAACATGATATAACCAAGAGAATGTATATATTAAGAAAAAATAAAGTGAATTAAAGAAAGGACAAATGATTCATAAATTTTACCATTCTGAATCAATGCTCTATCCTTCCACATATCAAATGATTGTTTAATTTACTCTATCCTTGAATCCAACTCCCTCTTTTTTTAAACCTGAAGTTCATTACAAAATCACTTTTAAATCATTATTTTTTTTCCTGAGTAAGCAACTCTATGACTCTTCTCCCTAAGGGGCTGACATTTCACTTGTTTACATAGGAAGGTGGTCAAGACCATTACAGTGTTTATAAAAGGCTGAGTTTCCTTTTGGTTGATATATTGACAACATGATGCATGCAATGGTTTTGTAGATTTTTTTTCTACCCACAAATTTTCCTTTTCCAAATCTAATATGGATTTGGATCTTGTTTATCATTCAGTGTTTTTCTATGGAAAAAAAAATAAGACCACTATACTTTACAAGATGGACGTTTATGAAAAACAGCACTGTCAGGGAGAGACTGAAAACCTCTCTCTTTTTATTTCCCATTTAATATGACCTATCTTTCTGCAATATTGTGGGGAGAACGGAGGATAAAGGCAAAGGGAATGTTTTAAAAAGTCTACACCAGCTTTTAGTATTTAGGTTGAACTGTACCTTATTTTGGAAGACTTACATAAAAGAAGACTTCTCCCTTGTCCTCAGTAACTCATTCCACTGCCTAACAGCACACCCTATGTAAAATCTCTTCCTCAAAATTTGGTTTGATTTCTCTAAGTCTATAAGATTTTTCTTGTTATTATGTGATGCAGACACAAGTAAGTATAATACAATGTGATAAGTGTTGTGATGGAGATATAACCAGTGAAAACTATATCACAAAACAGAGATAAAATATAGCTATCTTATACTTTATTCCAATTAAATTAATACTGGTTCGAGTCCACATCGCAAAATCGATGCAAACCTACTACCTCTATATAGGATTCCCGCAAACTTCTAAAAGCATCAAAAGCCAGAGATTGGCACAGTCCTAATATTGGGGTTCAGCTCCACTTCACAGTCACAGACAGAGAGCCACAGACTGGTGAATCTGCAGCTGCAATTTATTTTTCAGTAAAATGATAATTGCCTTTGACAATGGGCCCTACCCATTTGACTGTGGATTCTTTCATCCATTCATTTAACAAATGTTATTGATTGATGTGATGTTCGAAGCCCTGTTTCAGATGCTGGAAACATAACAGCTAGGAAAACAAAAGTGTTTTAATTTTATAAACCTCATAGTCCAGTGAGAATAGTAATTATTTAATGCTTCTTTTGGGTCAGACACTATATATATATTCTGATTTACTCTTTTCAATGAAGAAAGCATTAATATTATTCCAATGTTATGAATGAGCAGAGTGAAACACAAATACCTTAAACAATTTGCCCAACTTTCCATAGCTAGTAAGAGGTTGATTTAAATTCACACAGTCTAGTTCTAGAGCCAATGAGTATAACCTGTATTATCATGTTATTCTGCTGCTAGTATCAGTCCAGTGCAAAATTTTCCTTTGAGCCCAGTTATCAAGGGAGGACAGTCTGCCATCCTGGATCTTCAAGGGGGAAACAAGCCTCTTCCCTCTAAAGGCCAAAGAGAGACCAGGAACTAGCAGATGTCCAGTGTTGTGTGTCTTACTACTACAGCACCAACTACTACTTACTTACTACTACAGCACCAACCCCACCAGGGCTGTTGGGTCTAGATCTGGGGGGGCATCCATTCCTTGTGGCTCTTTTCCTCCTAGATGATCCAGACAAGTTCTCCCTTCCAACCCATTAAACAAAAGAGACTTTGGAAAACAGAATACCCATGCACACCAGTTAATGTCACCATCCTGGTTGTCCCTAAGAGGTCCCCAACCTACACAACATAAACAGGACAACTGCTCTCATTCTCCAAACAGTAAACTGTCTTCAGTGTCTCAAGGATACTTTAATTTCTTGTGGATTATGCAATGACTTTCTTTCTATAAAGAAAAACAAATAAAAAGAGTAATGGAACATTTTTGTAAAGTGTTGTGCAGTGCAAAAAACAAGCATCAAGTTGGTTACAACATCAGGATAAAATTCATTTGGAAAGAAATATTTGACCTTGGGCTTGAAGGATAAGTAAGAGTTTCTAATTTGGAGAAGTAGGGAGAGAAAGGCAGATGGAGGAAACAGCAGGAGTCAATCATGGTTGGCCAGTTGTCTGGCAAGATTCTCCTACACTCTCAGATCTTGGAGGCAAGGATCGTACCTTCCCTGTTGACCTAGACCAATACCAGGCACAGAGGCATGCAGTAAATATTCCGTGTTAAGGATGAATAAATGGACATTGTTAAAGAATACAGAGAGACACAGAAAGACTATGGGTAGAAAGAGTTCTAAAAATGAAGTACTGAACAGGATGTGAAGTACATTATAGCAAGAATTTGTGTCTTCCAGGCCAGTAGTTCTCAAGGTGTTATTTGTGGCACTCTGGGGCTCTTTGAGACCTTTTCAGGGCATTCATGAGGTCAAAACTCTTTTTATAATAATGCTAAGACAGTATATTCACTTTTTTTCTCTCATTCTCTCACAAGAGCACAATGAAGTTTTCCATAGTCTACATGACATATAGTGACATCATTATTTTAATGGGAAAGTGGTGTGTATTTATATTCTTGTCTTTAAAATGTCAAGTTTTAATATCTGGTATAGTAAATGGAGATAGACTCACATAAACCAAAGTTTCTTTGAGCTCCTCCATAGTTTATAGTAGTGTAGAAGTCTCCTGAGACCAAAAAGTTTGAGAATCATTGTTCTAGGTAAACCATTACATTTTTGAAGTGAGGTGATGATATAATTATATCAGTGCTATTTTTCTATGCAGTTCAGTAGACGTAAGACAACTAAGTCTGATGGGTCTAAAAATCCATTATCTATTTATTCTTATGTCTCAATGATGCAGTTACATTTTAATTGTTTTTAATGAGAATTCTACACGGCCACCTTAGATGCAGCTTTGAAATGTCACCCATGACCATAAACTCAAGTCAAGTCAATGTTTAGCCACTATCTATGGATTAAGTTTGGTCTACTCTGCCCTTTCAAGAATAAAATTTCCCTTTAGGAAAGTTACTCTGGGTAAAGAAGGTGATTGTCTTTACTTATAAGTTCTACTTCAAAGTACATATATTTGTGGTAACATAGGAGGCCATTAATATTTTTAGCTTGAAACCTCCTGCCCACACTATGGCATTTATGGGTCTTGCTATCTCGTCCGAGCAAATTTAAAGTATTTTGTAACAGTTATTCCAAAGTGCTTTATGCCCTCTGGTGACCATTTGAAACTTTGTTCTTTCTTTTGACAGATTCCTTACCTCAAAAATTTTATATTTGCTTAACTTTGAATAGGCAAAATCTAATTTTGAGTGCTATGATATTTGGGCTGGAGTTTGGGAACTTCTTAACCTGATAACAATAGGGTGCTTGCTATGTAATATTCATTTTCTGAACTCATTTTCACCTCACTTGGATACTTTTAATTCTCCATTTTCTCTTAATATATATAAGTCAAAGGTATCAAACGAGTCAGTGTCAAAAATAGGGCACAGAAGATGTCCTGTTGTGCAGTGTATTATCAAATACCTACTTTCATTTACAATAACCCTCCAAAAAGAAAAAAAGGATCATGAACATTATAATAATTATACTGCCATGATCCATTATTGTTTATTGAGGCACAGATTGAGGTTTGTGCTTCTCTGTTTCTCTAGGCTCATTAGAGATAGAACCGACTGTCAAACACTCAAATTAACGTTTGCTGTAATCTGCTTCCACTATGAGAGCTTCCAAGTAGTTTATCAACTTTACCAAAGAATTCACAAATAATTTACCTAAAAGCATACTCCTTACAATTTCCCTTCAAAACAAAAATAACTATTTGGTCTTTCTGTCATATCCATGTCACTGTCCATGTACATGGAATGACTAAATACAATGGAAAACAGACCTATAATTCAAGATTTTTTCCGACGAGATTAAATTCACACTCAATTCACTATTGACAGAAGCATGAAGTTTCTTGACACTATTGATTTTTTAATTAATCGATTGTTAACTGCATACCCTTTGAGTTTAGTGAAGATTGCAAGTAGTTTTCTAATAACTCAGGGGTAGATAAAATTTAAGCTCCAAATTATAAGAGTTGTCTCTCATTCTTTTCCCCACTTTCTCTCGTTACTCTTGAAGTAAAAAGATTAGGCATTGAGTTGAACTGAGGTCATTTAGTTTTTAACATCTGAGAGTCCTCACATATTTTATGTTATAAATTTAAATGGAATTATCATATACGGCAGATACCAGAAAATAAAAAAGAAGTACCTAGGATTACTCCTGAGAATGAAGTCATCCTGATTAATTTTTCCTCATAAATTGGTAATTAGAAAATCTTTTTGTGCAGTTTTTGATCAAGACAAAGTTTCATTACACACAATTGTGTGTCAGGATACTTTGATGGGGCTTTGTTTCATTTCCTACTGTACCTCAATACCACCTGTGTGGGAAACCTGTTATATCTTTTCTATATACAACAGGATTAGGAAGGTGGAGGTACAGTTGTGGAGTGCATCACTTCAGCACTAGTTTGATTACTTTGTTGAAGTATCTATCATGCCTTTAAATGAATGATAGATGTTACTGATCAAACAATAGAGAATCAGTGGGACCCTTTACAGTATATCTTTAGTTTCTTACCTCTGTTCTTTAACAAGATCTTAGTACTGGAAGCACTGTGTGTGGGATGTGCTTGTGTTTGTGTGTGTATGTGCGTGTGTGTGTGAGAGAGACGGAGGCAGAGAGACAGAGAGCAAAAAGAGAGTATCAATAGGGAGAACGAGAGAGTCTTGGTGAAAGATATAACAAACATTGCCATTGATTAGAAAAAGTATGCTTTATACATGTCTTTCATATATGCCGTATAATTTGGGGGTTTCCCAAAAAAAACCCTGTGAAGAGATGAAGTGAGACATTATTATTCCTATTATCCAAATGAGAAACTAAGGAAGAGCAAATTGACTTTCATCACCCAATAAATCAGTGGCAAAGCATGGGCTAAAGCCAAATTATCCTTTAAACTTACTTTTCTTTGCAATGGGTATAGGAGGAAGTAAACATGATTTTTTCACTTTTTCGACAAGACATGAAGTAATAAATGTTTGGAGATTTATCCAATGCTATGCAAACTTCCAGAAATAAGACTAGAACTTCAGATCTTCTGAATCTACACTCCACGATCAAACAATGCAACAGTTATTTTCTTTTATTTTTTTTATAATAGATTTTTTTTAGAGAAGTTTCAGGATCACAGCAAAATTAAGCAGAAAGTACAGAGAGAGTTCCTACAGCTACGTGCCCTGCATAAACACAGCCCCTCCACTATCAACGTCCCTGGTCACTGTGGTACATTTGTTACAACTGATGAAATAGTGACACCTCATTATCAAGGTCCTTAGTTTCCAATAGGGTTCACATATGTTGTTTTACATTCTTCTGGGTTTTGACAAATGTACAATGGACATGTATTGACAATTACAATATCATACAGAATAATTTCACCGCCTTAAATGTCCCTGTGCTCCATCAATTCAGATTTTTTTTTTACCTTCATTAACTCCTTTTCTATTGGTCTTTCTTTCTTCATGTAGATCTAAGTTTCTGATCTATATCATTTTCCTTATTTCTGAAGAATTTCTTTTAACTTTTCCTCCAAAGTAGAATGTGAAACAATTTGTTACTTAAATATGGACATGATAATTAATATTTATCTTATTTAAATATGGATGTACTATTTAAAAAATCAAAACAGTTATCATTATATTTTATTAAATCCTGTTAAAATAAAAAGCAGTAGGGCTTCCCTGGTGGCGCGGTGGTTGAGAGTCCGCCTGCCGATACAGGGGACATGGGTTCGTGTCCTGGTCCGGGAGGATCCCACATGCCGCGGAGCGGCTAGGCCCGTGAGCCATGGCCGCTGAGCCTGTGCGTCCGGAGCCTGTGCTCCGCAAAGGGAGAGGCCACAACAGTGAGAGGCCCGCGTACCGCAAAAAAAAAAAAAAAAAAAAAAGGCAGTAAATTCGATGGAATTCATTTTCAATAGTAGTGTGTATGTGCTCTTGGGGGTGGTAGAGCTGCACTGTAAAATTTCTTTGAAAAAACAAATTCATATGACCAGCAATTGACCACAAGCTTGCCATGTGGACATTGAGATTTTATTGAGGAAGAAATCAGAATACTAAGCAAGTTGTACTAACATCTTAAGAATGCATTTATCTTAAAATCGTAATTAGTATTATTCCTGCGTCTTCTGGCATACATTTCAGTTTTCTTCCTCCTTCCTTCCTCCCTCCATTCTCTCCTTCCTTCCTTCCATTCTTTCTTTCCTTGTTTTTAACTGATCTGAAGTTCTTGGTGAACCATCATTATTCAAACTAGCAGAGGGGAAAATAAAACCACGAATTTTTAGTTCAAATTATAAATGTTATCTTATTTGGGGCACTTTCCTGGTGGTCCAGAGGTTAAGAACCCACGCTTCCACTGCAGGGGGCCTGGGTTTGATCCCTGGTCGGGATCTAAGATCTCCCACAAGCTGTGCAGTGTGGCCAAAAAAAAAAGTTATCTTATTTTAAAACTTAACCATGTTTTTAGATCAGTTCTTAGATTTGATTTTTCAGATTTTCACCTACTCTCTTTCTTCCTCTTCAATATGATTATCACCATGTAAAGATATCATGGCCTTCATCTGAGTGTCAACTGGTGTAATTCTTGTTCCTGGGTATATGTTGGGTGTTGACAGGGGAAGTGGGGTTGGTGGGCTGTTACCACAGATTGCCCTGCAGGTGCCCAGCAGTAAAGGTTGTGACCTCCTTCTCAAGTCCGCAGGGCCAAGTGGTCTCCAGGCTCTACCGTCTTTTCCATCTTGACTCTGCTGCTGAGGCAGAACTCATAGAGATTCTTCTGTGACTTACACCTGACCCTCTGCCCAGGCAGTGGCTTAGCAGAGCCAAATCACAGTCTCCCTCTGCCTATATATTTTACACATTCTATCACTGATTTTACTTTAATGTCATTGATCCCTGGGGTATATGTGGGGCAGGAGGACAGCTTTCAGGCAATCTTTTCCCAGAATACTAAATAAGAAGGAAAGCAGAATTACCTCTGTCCCTGGTATTACCCTCAGCCTCTCTAACCCACCTCCCCTTTCCGGGACTTTGGAAATATTATCAAGACGTATGTTTTGGGGTTTGCCTCTCTTATTTTTATCGCATATATATTCCTTCTAACTTGATCTTCTCTAATGAATAGCTATATTTTTTGGAAAGTATGGTATTGAGAATGACTGATTCTCATTCCCCAGCACTATTATCACACTGGGATGGGTTACTGGTCCGGAAGGATATCAAACAAAATAGTTTTGAAGCTATGCCACACTTCTGATTCAAGTTCCATCATCTTTGTGGCAGTACAAACAAAAACACTATATTTTATAAATTTGACCATTAGTTATGTGTTGTGTGTGTGTAAGCGGGGATGTAGTGGTGATTTCTCTTCTTTTTCAAAGATGAATGATGGAATTACAACTACTACATTTTTTGACTTTTTTTTTTTAGTAAGGAGGCACACTAAAACAAGAATTTATTCTATCAGTGCAGCAACGGGTTAAGCTCTATAAAGTTATAAATTTTTCCCATATAACTTTAGCCCTGGAAAACTAAATCACAATGCTGACTAGACACTAATAGAACTAGCCTTTCTTCTCTCCCTCTTTGGTAATTGTGCTTTGTATCTGCTATGTTGTTCCCACACAGCTTGAATATCCACTTTGTAAGGTCAGTTAGAATGTAACCAATGTGACCATGGGAGCATAGTTGTGGTAGGAATGGTTCCTAGTGGTGTAGGTTTTGTTTGTTGGCATGTGTTTTCTAAGCCCAGACCATAAGTTCTGATTCTTTTATTTATCAATGGAAACTCTGTGCCAAAAGTTGTCACATTTAGCCTAATGAGTCATTTTTTAACCTAGATGGCTTAGCTATTTGAGAACACTCCCACTCACATATCTTAAATTAAATGAATGAAAGCCATTCATTTAGTTATCATTTCTTTTAATGAATCCTTGCCATGGGAGAAAGAGGGAAGCAAACACATGTTAGGCAACAGTATGGCAAAGCAGAAAATGAGACATTCACAGATGAATTTGTGAGGAAGAGGGAGAAGGGAAAAATGATAACAACACAGAAAATTCTTTTTTGTAGACTGAAAGGGGCTTGAGAGTAAGAAAATGGTTGTGGAAGCCAAGGTTTCAAGTTTAGTACTTGAATTGTACTTTCAAAACAACTAGAACTTAAGACTTTAAACTGTTTTACTACAAATATAATTTCAAATATGTATCTCGAGCAGATATAACATAGTAGGTAAGGAAAACATAGTTGAATCTCTTGGCAACTAATACACATTAAATGTGAAAAACAAAAATTTTGGATTCTCTGAAATCTGTGAGTCACTCCTTAGCTGGTTACTTGGGCCTGTTTACTATCTTCTACTCTGAATTTAACTAACTGAATTGTATCCTACGATTTAATCTTCTAAACCTTTTTCCATAGTAAAGTGAATTATCTGTGTGTAAATATATTAAGAAAATACTAGCTACCTACCTGTAGAAACTAATATAATGTTTTCCACAATAGCATACTTTGAATGAATTTAATTTTCAGGATACCATAATATTTACTCATGAGCATCTATCATGACAAGTATTTCACTAAGAACACTGTCACTGATTTTTCTCAACAATATCTTGAAGTGACTATTATTATTCCTGTATTATATTTGGGTAAGCTGAGGCTTACCTAGTTTAGGTAGATTTCCCAGGAATGTACACACTTAGAGACAAATTCAGAATTCATTCTGAGCATCAACACTTCAGCTCTTTCTGCCTATAACTTCCTATTTCCTTCTTATTTCATTTCCTCCATAGAGAAGCAAATCAAGTCAACAGATTGTTTAGCAAGGAAAAATGCTTCCATTTTGTGACTCATTTTGATACCACGGTAATTTCAACTTACAAACATCTCCATTGATTTTTCAGGTGGCTATCGCAAGAGTTTTAAAATGTTGTGATTCTTACTCTACACTATTTCAATGTCTGTTGTCAGGATCATTGCTCTCTATTTAAATTCCCATGATCATAGAATTTAGAACCAAAAAGAGCCTTTGTTTTATTATAACCTAATAACCTAAGTTTATTTTTCATGGGGAATTGAGGTTCTTAAGTCAATAGAGAGATTCTTAAGTCAAGTATTCACCTTCAAATTCCAAGAAACAAAAGTTTCTCATATAATTTTCCTGTTTTTCAGGTCTAGATTAAGGAAAACAGTAATTTATTTTTTATTTTATTTATTTATTTTTTTTGGCCACACTGTGTGGCTTGCACAGATCTTAGTTCCCCTACCAGGGATGAAACCCAGGCCCCTGGCAATAAAAGTGCCAAGTCCTAACCACTGGACTGCTAGGGAATTCCCAGAAAACAGTAATTTCATAGCCTGGTCTTCATATGCTTCAGATATTTCTTGGATCCTCTGTAAGCACTTTTTTCTATTCCATGATGACCTTCTGTATTTATCCCATTTATGACTTATGGTAATTTCCCAGCATGAACTTGATAAAGATTAAAAATGTTCAGAGAGATGAATAACATCAATCCCAGAAATATGCCTCCCAATCAAATCATGACTCCTGCACAATGAAGCTCTTAATATTTGACTTTGGCGTAAATGCTGACATTTAGCTTTGTTTATTAGTTCATACTTCTAGATCAGTAATTTTTAGTTCAGTAAAACAAGAGAACAGAGGATCAGGAACTTCCTCACAGAAATAAGTCTCCGGGAATGTCAGTGGTTTAATAAAACATACCTAATATATATCTTTGACTAGGGACATAGTTTATATTCTATTTAGATATTTCATTTGTGTCTGTTTTGATAAGTTACATATTTCTCTGTCATCTATTTCTTGGCTAAAATTGCTCAGCTGTTAAATATATCAACCTTTTTTGCTTTATTCCTTAATATATCTTGCATAGTTATTTTAAATTTCCTGTCATAATCCCAATTTATGAGCGACACATGGGTCAGCTTCTATTGACTATTTTTCTTCTTAAAGACTTAGGGAGGAGGATTCAGGTGTGTAGTTAATTGATTTAATCAATTATTTTTTAAATCTATAAATAAGTTTCTTCAATCTCAATTCCAAATAAATCTGAATTATCGGTGGAGACTGTAATCCTCCAGATCTACATGCTCTTTTCCAAAACTCTTGAGTCAAAATCTCCACGAGCTGGTCCAGGCATGTGTGTTTTTAAAAATGAGGAAGAAAAGAAAAACTTTGCAGATAATTCTGATGAATATCAGTGGTTGAAAACCACTGTGCTAAATTAATGAGCTTAAATGACTTTTTAATACCAGTATTTGTGCAGTCATATACCTGTAACCAATACATATTTGAGGAGATTTTCTACCTCCAAAGTTCCATCCGTCTGTATAGACAGCAGTTTTCATTCTTAAAATGAATTCCTTTAAATTCTTTATTCTAGACTGATCTCCTCTGGGTTTTGACTGCTCTAATGGAATTTTATTTAAACTTATTTTATTTTACAATCTAGTTTTACAGACTCATTCAGATCCCCTCAAACCAAAGAAATTGCCTGAAAAAAAACTTCTATTTAAAACAGTTAAAGCCAATTGCATTTTATAATTTCTAATGAATACGGGGGGAAAAGTTAAGAATGAAACAGGGCTACAGAAGTAATACTTGTAGTTCGGCATTGTCAAACACTTTTCATTTTATTAATTGAAATGACCTCAAAAATTAGAACCAATGACTTTGAGTTATGGACAGAATAAATTCTTTAATTTGAACAAACGCTAAGCTACCACCAGTAAATTGAGTTTACGTGCATAATGCACTAATAAAATCCACTGCTAAATCATGCTGAAACAGCTTTTATTTCATTATAATAGCAAACAATTCAAATTTTAAAATTTCAGTGCGGTTTCTCTGCATATATGTGCATGTAATTCTAGAAGGATAATTAAAATCATTTGCATTTAACAAAAAAGTTAAATGTTGCAAGTATCTCAATATGAGAAAGTGTTCAAAACAGAAAATGAAGTATGGGAAATTTGCACTGAGAAAAACAAACAGCTGAATAATATTCAACAATCGACAGAGTGCTAGAAGTTGAGGGCACATGGGCTGTGACTGGCACACATGATTAGCAGAGATGCATTGTCCCTCAAGGTCTAATTAGGTTCTCTATGCTGGGAGACAGAACTCAGTGCACATAATTATCCATTGTGTATTCATCTCTGTTTTGAATATTGCTTTTGTTGAATTTAATTATGCCTGGAAAATGAGAAGTGTTATTTCATCTGTGTGATCCTATCGAGTGGTCATCAGCCAAGAAACACCAAAATTTAAAAAGCATTGCAAAGCTGGGTGTAAAATTACTGTTCAGAAAAATCTGACCTTCTGATGTCACAGTGTTTGAGCCTCTCCCCACTTCTGCCACCTTTTCTTTTTCCTAAGACCCCCTTGCGTGAGTGATCCGTGCGTTTTGATCATTTGTTGTTTAGAGTTGGAAACTTAAGTGTGTGGCAATTCTGTGATCCAATATTAAAGGAGAGATATAAAAATTCTATCTATAAACGCTATTGTCTAATACACTGAAACGCTCTTGTTACTTACTAGTTTCTGAATGAACCATGTTTTAAAAATTAAATATCCTACAGAACTGAGAGCAAAAACAGAAAACAATAAAGTTTTCTAGAGTCCCAAGCAAAACAATGGCAGATTAATATTTCTGTGGAATTTTTAAAATCTCACCAAGGAATTTTCCTGCCTTAGAGTGTTCCAGCTTGTCCCCTTAGCATCATCTTTTTAAAAGAATAAACTAGAAAACATCAAAACATATAAAAACAAGATTTATAAATAGCAGCCCTCCATGACTAGAAATAGTCTTTGTTCTTCAAGTAATAGGGAAACAGCTACCCAGGATTCAACTCCTGTTCCACTTCTATCAGAGAATGGCCCACATATTTTTTAGAGAATTTCCATCCACACAGTCAACAAAAACCTCTACTCTTCCAACTTCCTAACTCCCAGAGAAACAGAACTAGATAGGTAGGTAGATAGACAGACAGATAAATAGATATCTCTTACAATGGACTGGCTCACATGATTATGGAAGCTGAGAAGGCTCATGATTTACCATCTGTAAGCTGGAAACCCAGGAGAGCCAGTGGTACTTCAGTCTGAGTGTGAAGACCTGAGAACCAGGGGAGCTAAGGGTGTCATTCCCAGGCTGAGGGCAGAAGAAAACCGAAAACCAATGTTCCAGTTCACACAGGCCGGCATAGAGAGCAAATTCTCTCTTCCTCTGCTTTTTTGTTCTATTCAAGCCCTCAATGGACTGGATGGTGTCCAACCACATTAGGGAAGGCACTTTGCTTTACTCAGTCTACCAATTAAAATGCTAATCTCATCTGGAAACATCCTCACAGACGGACCCAGAAATAATGTTTAGCCGAATATCTGGGTACCCTATAATCCAGTCAAGGTGATACATGAAATTAATCACCCCACGTGACAAGCAAAACGTTCAGTCAGATGAACAAACAACAAAAACTAAAGCAACCTCACTTTAAATTCTTATGTTTGATCAACCAGTACACAACTTGGAAGGTTTTCCTACAATCATATCAATGAATAAAATCTGTTGTTTTATGTATATTTTCTCATCTTATCAGCCTACTGAGATTAGGCACATGATTCATGGGACTTTTTTATTATGTATATGTGTGTGTGTTTATTTATTTGCAATAAGTGGCGTATTTTACCTTTTCTGTAGAGATGATATTGAGAAGGATAATCTAAAGGTACAGCGAATGGTGCAAGGATTCATTAGTAAATGCTGTGCTTCTTACTTTTAGATCCTATATTGTAGCAAGTGAACTAGAAATACTTACAGGCTGTTAAAAACTACTTTCCTTATTACCTGTCTTATATCCAACTGTATAAACTTTATGATAGAGTCTGCCCCAGTGAGGCAATCAATCTTGAAGTCCAGACCTGCTCACTTATATTAACTTCAGTTGACATCTACAGTCTATCTGCAATGATTTTAAACTCTACAAACATTTGAATGCTATTCACTGGGTTATTTTCTCAATCTTATTAGGCAGCATGATATTTGAAACAGGAAGAAAACGACAGACACATCAGTCTAGAGGTAGATACAGTACTCATAGGTGCTTGGCTTATGGGTTCCTAAGTTGAACTTGGACATTCTGACTATTAGCATATGTATAATCATTACTAATCTAGCAATGACCATACAAATTACATGAGGAAAAAAATTCATTCTAAGTATTATAGGATTTTTCTTTCCTCTTTCCCTCACAGTATTCTAAATGTTAAGTGCTATCTGCTTATTTGATAATTTATACCCCTTTTTTCCAAACAAGGATTATAAAGGGCTGACAAGTAGTTTAAAAATAGTCAAGCATAAAGAAGATGTGGCACATATATACAATGGAATATTACTCAGCCATAAAAAGAAATGAAATTGAGCTATTTGTAATGAGGTGGATAGACCTAGAGTCTGTCATACAGAGTGAAGTAAGTCAGAAAGAAAAAGACAAATACCATATGCTAATACATATATATATGGAATTTAAGAGAAAAAAAATGTCATGAAGAACCTAGGAGTAAGACAGGAATAAAGACACAGACCTACTGGAGAACGGACTTGAGGATATGGGGAGGGGGAAGGGTGAGTTGTGACAAAGCGAGAGAGAGGCATGGACATATATACACTACCAAACGTAAAACAGATAGCTAGTGGGAAGCAGCCGCATAGCACAGGCAGATCATCTCGGTGCTTTGTGACCGCCTGGAGGGGTGGGACAGGGAGGGTGGGAGGGAGGGAGACGCAAGAGGGAAGAGATATGGGAACATATGTATATGTATAACTGATTCACTTTGTTATAAAGCAGAAACTAACACACCATTGTAAAGGAATTATGCCCCAATAAAGATGTTAAAAAAAAAAAAACAGTCAAGAGAGTAAATTACAACTTCAAAACAATCAGAATAGAAAAAAAGTTAAGGTAAAGTTAGAATAAAAATGAAAAGTTAGGCCATAAATTCCTATGTACTGGCCGGAACTAGGCTATATTTCATTCATTCTTCTATTTATTTTGTTAAAATATACTAATATTTACTGAGGGATTTATTATAATGCAGTATTTGTTATAATTCATTATAAGGCAGTACAAAATATTCTCAATGGTCTCTTAAAAAAAACAAAAACAAAAACAGTGTTCCACTGAACTTTTTCCTAAAAGGAAATGTACTACTTGTTTTTTAATCTCTAGAGGCATCACAATTTGCAACTATTTTGGAAGTTATTATTAGTACAATAGCTTTTAAGGTCACCCCATCATTACTACATGTTTAATTACATGTTAATTTTTTTACAATGCTTTTGAACATCCTTTCAATCCACTTATTTATCACCCTTTTCACTACATATATTGCTAAGATTCTGAGGCTAAAGTTGTCTTTGCCTTCCTTCATTTACAGAGATTAGCTAAATTTCCTCCTCAGGGCCTGAGAAAGAAGAGGCTGCAATATAAACCTTTGTGCATACTGAAAAGTTGGCAAAGTCTACAATGAAAGTGAGTAACTGTGAATAAAACAAGAAAAACTATATTTAATAACAAGTGTTATGCATGATATCAACTACTCTAAAATTGGTTTTTTACTTAATTTCTTCTGGGAAATAAAGCCTCTTGAAACAAAGGAATTCTTCATTTGCATTGTTGTTATTGTCATTCATGTTCTGTTTTCATCATCCTGAAAAAGAGCTGCTTTTCTTTTTACACATTTTAGATAGACATTACGTATTTATAACTATGCCTGTCGCATCAACTAGCTCAGTGACCTCAGTGATACTGATTCACAAGTTATTTCCTACCCATAAAGGTAGTGTCCGATTTTTTCTTTGGAGCAGTGAAAACATAGAGAAGGATCTCCTTAAACCTAGTGATTCAAGAAGCTGAAGTTAAATACCGTTGAACAGATCAGGGTTTCAAAGGTAAAAGTCCTTACTTGTTCAGAGCTGGCTTGAGAAGTTTAGGATTGCTCTGAACGTCCTCACTGGTACCACAATAGTTCTCTTTGTTTTTCCTTACTTGGTGATTTACAGTCCTGATACCCTGATTCTAACCACACTGAGAAAATTTATTCAAATTTTATAATTTTGATTCAGGAGAA
Organism: Leucopleurus acutus; assembly: GCF_964270905.1. Classification (NCBI taxonomy): domain Eukaryota; kingdom Metazoa; phylum Chordata; class Mammalia; order Artiodactyla; family Delphinidae; genus Leucopleurus; species Leucopleurus acutus. Next base: position 194,669,736 of record NC_139142.1, read on the forward strand.
ATATGTAGAAAGCAGAAAATCTTATTTTTTGCCAAGCTAGAGTCCCCCATTCTTGCACTCCACCACTCTTTTTGTCATTACATATTACATTTTGTTGGGAACTATCCAAAAATCTCCTCATCTCCCATTCCAACCTTCAAGAATAGTGTGAATTTTTTTTGATTCTCTAAAAAGAAAGTAGAAAAATATTTTTTTTTCCTTCTATGATTTCAATCCTTTTTTCAAAGTGAACTTTGTCCCAGCTCACTTTCTAACCTACTGCTGAGACCACCAGAGACATTTTCTAACTATGGAAAATTCTTTTTCCATAAAAATTGTCCCTGCAATAGATACATAGAGAAAAGTCTAATACCCAAAACCCCGTGTCACCTGACCCTATATACTACATGATCCTCTGCTTTGTTGCATATACAATATAACTTTATGTGACCTATTTTCAGATTAATTCTGAGTATATATGTATATATTTTTCTATGAAATGACGGATACAAAATATATATTTAACTGTTTTATTTCACAGACATTTGTAAATTTTAGTTGGTTTATATTTATCATCCCAACTTGGTCAAACTTCTCTGGTACAGAACAGGAGTCTACAAATTTTTCCTGTAAAGAACCAACTAGAAAATAATTTAGACTTTGTGGCCCAACAGGCAAAATCAAGGATATTATATGGGTACCTATAGAATAACCATTTAAAATGAAACCATTTAAAATTTTTAAATCCATTCTTAGCTTGTGGGCTGTGCAAAAATAGGCAGTTGGCTGGATTGGGTCCATAGCTATAGTTTGATGACCCCTGATACAGAATCTCATAACACTGTGTACTTCTTATTCATGCATTTGTCACAGCTATGTGCAAATGTAATTAATTACTTTCTTTCCTTGCGGGATTCAGTCTCCATGAACTTGGGAGTTATATTTGACCCCAGGGCTCAGCACAGTGTTTGGTTTATAGTAAATACTAAAGAGTTTTGGTCTCTTTCCCATCTCACTCCTCCTGCACAGGGTGATGTCCTTATGGGCAAGGCCAGGGCTTACTCATTTCCTTGTTCTTATAACTCTTACAAAGATTTACACATATTAGAAGGAATGTGTGTGTGTGTTTTTTAAAGAATGAGTAGACATAAATAAATTTTCCCACCCTTTAAGGGCAGGCCAATGTGCAGAAACATCTCTGTATTACAGTTCTGTTATCAGGGCTATGGGGAGAGTGATCTGACGACACAGTGTTTCATCTATGTGGAGAGCAGGATCATTGAAATCATGATTCAACTCAAACTGCTGGGCACTGATTAATATTATTTAGTTTCTTTTACTGGTAGGTGTCAAGTTAATGGCTTTGAGGATACTAAGTATTTTAGATATATAAACCCAAATTTCCCCCCCAAACCCAAAAAACCCTACCCACATGCACAGGAAGATGCTCCCTGTCACTTTCTCTGGAATCCTCAGAGCTGGCCCTGTAGTTATGGGGAACTGAGGAATTGCCAGCTGTTTCATTTCAGAGAGGGACAGACATATGGCATGACCCAGGAGGAATTAGTTACTGAAAATATTTGTTGGGCTTCCCTGGTGGCTCAGTGGTTGAGAGTCCGCCTGCCAATGCAGGGGACATGGGTTCGTGCCCCGGTCCGGGAGGATCCCACATGCCGCGGAGCCGCTGAGCCTGCGCATCCGGAGCCTGTGCTCCGCAAAGGGAGAGGCCACAACAGTGAGAGGCCCGCGTACCGCAAAAACAAAAAAAAGAAAATATTTGCTTTTTTTCATATTATAAACCTACCCAGAATAATTAATATTGCAAATATTTAATCATATTTTCTTTGAGATGGAATACATCAATTGAGGTTGAATGGTTGAAGGCATTTTCTTATATCGAAGGCCTAATGACATTTTTATTTTAAATCATGTTTTCTTAATTCTTTCCTTTCTTTGCTCAGTTATTCCATTTTTCCTTCCTCCTCCTCTCACTCTTTATCTACCTCTTCGTTTCAACATATTACAAAGATATGAGAAAAATATATATATATTTTGTCAGGTATCCAGGGGATACATGAATGATCCATTTGAGGTGAAAAGCAGATGGGAAAAGCATGTGTTTCTCTGGTTTTCATCCTGACCTCTGTACAGCTGCTCCAGATAACACTAAAAATGGATGACTGGTGACTTGGAATGAGGATAAACCATCTCGAAGTGAAGAGCAGACAAACCTCCATGGGTGATGTAGATTCCCAGCTGTAAGTGCAAAAACTATTTCGGTCAACTGTTTTCAGGTTATCACTGACAATTGATCATTTATTTCTTTCTTTAAAAAATTTTGTCCCGAAGATTCAGGAAGGATCATTTCTTAGGATTCACCTTCCTTAGCAACACCAAGAGCTCACTGCTTTGTTTCATAGCTGTGGAAGCTTGACGTTCATTGTAGGCTGGGCAAACTAAGCATCAAGATTAGTTTTCTGTTTCAACAGAAACCCAAGTGTGAGGTGGTGCTGGTACTTCTAGGATGCCAGACAATGTGTTAGCTAAAGACACACCAAATACCAATAGTAAAATGTGAGTCTAAGATGTGAGTTTAAGATGACTCAGGAACTTAAGGCTGCTGGTGAACCATCTCAAACGTCAACACACTGAGGTACAGGGAACAAAATCGGTTCACTTCAGAAAGTTGAGGAAGAACATTATGAGGGTTTCTACAATACTGAAGATTAAAAGAAGCATCTCTGGAAACAGAAAAATTGAGTGGGGAAATTGTGAAACTGTTGTGAAAGTTTGGTTCATTCATTTGCTAGGGCTGCTGTAACGAAGTACCACAGACTGGAGGCTTCAACAACAGAAATTAATTTCCTCACAGTTCTGGAGGCTGGAAGTCCAGGACCAAGCTGGCAGCAGGGTTGGTTTCTTCTGAGGCCTCTCTCTTTGGCCTGTAGATGGCATCTTCTCCCTGTATCCTCACATGGTCTTCCCTCTGTGTGTGTATGTGTCCCAATCTCCTCTTCTCGTCAATATGCCAGTTGTATTGGATTAAGAACCAACCATTTACCTTAGGTGCTTATTTACCTTAAATACCTCTTTAAAGGCCCTGTCTCCAACTACAGTGACATGCTGAGGTCCTAAGGTTAGGACTTCAACATATGAATTTCAGGTGAATACAATCCAAACCATTAACTGTTAGTGTACAAAGAGGTACACAGGACTTAATATAAGGTGCTATAAATCTGGCTTTCAGCTTCCTGGTAGTTCAAGCATAATAAGAATTTGATCAGTTAGAAGAAATTTAAAGTGATCACTGATAAGTATGACATCTTAAAGAAAAAGCATACCTCTTCCAGTGACAAAGCCCCAATAGGTGTTTTTTCCTCAAAAGAGCTACATAAAGACAGACACAGTAATTACCCTTGCTGAAGTTGCCTACAGGTATTTTCCCCCCTGAGGAACCAGTAATACCTTGTGTTTATTGACTACATTACACATAAACCCTGGAGTCAGAGTTATGTTCTAGGAAGATAGAATAATTCAGATTTTCAAGAGTTCAAGGCCTTTGGATGACAGCCTTAATTGGGGCACAGAAATTGGGATTTGTGGAATAAGGAGTCAGGAAACAAAACCTCTTTTATTTATTTTGTGGAAATGAGCTTTGCGGTCTTTTCTGGACATCCTAGGGGAGAAACAAGAGAAGAAAATTGTGTGTGTGTGAGTGTGAGTGTGTGTGTGTTTCTACTGGCAGGTGGTGAAACAATATAGAAGTAGAAGTAAGCACTTCCATATATGAGGTCCATTCTGCCTGCAGGGCCTTCCTTTACCTTTGAATTATTCAAGGCACGAAGAAATTCCTCATGCCTCCCCTGCTTGTTGGGTCACTGAAGAGACTGATGAGCCTTCATCTGGGTCATGGCTTAGAAAGCTCTCAGAAGTTTTAATAGAGATTTATAATGATCACACTTGATTTGGGATTAAGCTTTTATGACAAATACAGAAAAGATGTATTTAAAAATTGAATATGCTTTTTTCTATTTTCCAGTGTTTGTCGTAAATGTGTATACAGCTCATGGACACATGTATTTATAGTTTAATCCTTGTTTGAACAAGTGAGTTTTGTCATTTTATATTATTTATATCCTTATGACATTTGAGCATTACAAAGAATAACTCCTGGACCCATGAATAGCAGATGGTTCCACTGTATAACTGCTTGAAACGTAAATGATTAATTTCAAATGAATGTATCTTTCCTTTCATTACATGTAGCTAAGAGCCTGGGGCATAACTGCAGGTTTCTGCTCATGTATTAGGGCGGATATAATTTACCCAACATTTCCTGATACTGAGTTGAAATTCCTACATTTTCTGTAGGACTATGTTGTATTTTTCCAGTGCTTGTTATCTGTGTCTGATTTGATTTACATGGTCACATTAAAAATTCCTACACACAAGTATCAGAAAGTCAAATCAAACTAGTTTGAGCATTCACTGGCTTACCACACTGAGAGGTCTAGGGGAGAATCTTCAGGCCCAGGGAAATCCAGGAACTAAAATAATATTGTCAGGTCTGTCTCTTTCTCTCAGTCTCTCTACTCTGCTTTTTCTCTATGGCTTATTTTCATATGCATGTAGATAGCTGTTGGCAGCCCCGGACCCACATTCCTAGTTACCAAGTTCAGCACACAGATTCTCTCTTATTGTCTCTCTCTCTCTCCCTCCCTCCCTCTACCTCTCCTACTCCCCTCTCACTCTCTCTTGCTCTTTTTTTTTTTCTCTCTCTCTTTTTTTCCTTCTCAATTCTATTAGACAATCCTAGGAAAAAATATTGGTTTATCTCTGCTTAGATCACATAATCCTCTCTGAGCCAGCTGTTAATAGAGTTTGGGGATTCTCTGAATGGTCCAGCATAGATTATATGCCTGGTCCTATGGCCCATCAGGACTCTTGGGAAGGTGATAGGTAAGTCTCCCAAAGAAGGATGCTTTGACATGCACATTGTTTTCCATATATACCCTTCCAAAAATATTCCTACCTAATATCAGAAATTATCCTATTTACAGTAAGAAATGCAACACTTCTCTTATTCTTTCTAAGCCAAGATACTGGGTAATATATACACCTTTTGAGTCAGCTCGGATGTGGCTTCTCATGGTCTAGTAACTTATAGCTAAATGACCCAGGTAACATAGGAAGGGGAATATGGAAAGCCTACTTAACACTTCCTTGACAGTGTAGTGACTTCTTGGCTAACTAGTTTGGCCACCTCAGTTCCGCCCCTACCTGTGCCCCTAATGCATCCTGTCAGCAATCCTGACCATGCGGGATGTGCCTGCGAGTGTGCGTGTGTAGGGGTGGAAGACCTCAGTCAGGTAAAGAGTGGGTAGCAGGTACTGTACAATTTAGGTTCCCCATTTCCTTTACTTAACTGAAGTCTCAGTATTGTCTTACTTTGAATTTCCTCTCAGCCTTTGTTAGTATCAAGATTTCCTTGAAACAGAAAATTCATCTTTTGCAATTTCTCAACTCACTGGATGAAGTCAACTGGGGATGGTTAGGCTACAATAACTAAACTACTTTTCACTAATGTGTTTCAGAGTATGTTGTCTGTTAATTTAAATTTATTATCTAATATAATTGTAACACACTATACTAGATTATAACGTAATTTTGTGGGGAAAATGGTGCTTTGTATTTTAGATAGTCTAAGATGCCACATTTACACATTTCATTTCTTGTGGTTCTTGATCTCTCTTCTTCACATAAAGTGCCTGACACTCTTTGGTTTTGTGATACTACTCTCTTCAAATGTTTCTCCCAACTTGCTGGCCGCTGTTCCTGGTCTCCTTTGCTTTTTATTTGTGGGTGTTTCATGTTGTTCATCCTTAGGGTGCTATTCTGGATCCTCTTCTCTACTCATTCTATGCAATCTCCCTCAGTGATATCATAAAATAATGATCCTCCCCCCCAAGAAAAGTTAGCTCCAAACCACAGAGCTAACTTTCACGTGGCTGCCCCAAAGGCTTCACTGAAAAATTTATCATCAAGAATTAGTGGAAATTTGTATGGATAGCTATGTTACAAACCCAAATAATATTTTATCCATGTTACAGAGAAACTTTCTTTCATTCTTTGGGTCTAATGGCATTCTTGTGGAGGCAAAAACCTAAGGTCTAGTAAATTATGAGAAAACCTAGTCACTCATCACAAGCCAGAAGGTGTCTAATATTTTCTGTTACACAATTCTCTTTGTACATCTCAACAAAGGAAACCACAAATTACTGACACTGTTAAAAAGGGAAAATTTTGCATCGGAAGATATTTGCCTCCCGTTTAAAATCTACTAACTTCATTCCATTCATCGATATACAGTTCCACCAGCTGAGATTTGCAAGTAATGTTTTTTATCATGACTATAGGAAAGCAGGAAGCAATAAATCTTTCTAGTCATTTACAAGGGGAAGTCAACCAATAAAAGTAAGCACATGATGTGAAGGACCAGCATGTACCAGGACACTGTCCGCTCCTGCTTTTATTGCTTTTCCCTCCTTTGGCTGTCCTCCACTGTCACTACTGTTTCCTCAACAGCCAAAGCACAGAGTTTGCCCTCCTATAGGGCAAACTGTTTGTTCTCTTCTGTTGGAAGAGAATTGCTGGTATATGTAAACTTCTCCCAATACCACAATTAGAGGGATGATATCTATGCTTCTTGAAAAATAGTGATTATTCATTTGGAATAAGTGAGGGGATTTCAGGAAGGCCTAGTAGTGGAAGAGTAAGCACAAAAGGGTCAGTAATTAAAAATAGTAAAATGCTTGAAACTTCCAGGTCAAAACAGTTAGAATTATTCAAATTTATCTACCCAACCAACAATGTTCTTTAATTAATTAATTGTTTTATCGAAGTGTAATTGACACATAACATCATACTAGTTTCAGGTATACAAGGTAATGATTTGATATTTATATATATTGGGAAATGATCACCACAATTAGTCTAGTTAACATCCTTAACCACACATAGTTACGGTTTTTTTTTCTTGTTTTGAGAACTTTTAAGATCTACTGTCTTAGCAACTTTCAAATATAAATACACTACAGTATTAACTATAGTCACCGTGCTGTCCATCAGATTCCCCAGGACTGACTTACTTTGTAACTGGAAGTTTGTACCTTTTGATCCCCATTTGTACCCATTTCACCCACCTCTACACCCTGCCTTTGGCAACCACAAATCTATTCCCTGTATGTATGAACTGGGCTTACTTCTTTTTTTTTATTAACAGGGAATTTTCCATGTCCTTTTAAGATTATACTAAATGGCCCACAGCATTCATTTGAGGGGACTGTATTAGCAAATGTAGGGCCCACGAGACCAATGTTTTGGATTACATGTTTATTTATTGGTCTTCATCTGCTTCCAAAAAAATCAAAGGACTTATTTTTTAAAAGGTAAGGAAAAGGACAGTAAAAAAGAAAAATAATTGAAAGAAAGAAAGAAACATTATAGAAAACAATGGAAAATACTTCCATGAACCCGAAGTAAGTTGGTTACTGAACTGTATGTTTTAATTTAATTCTAAACTTTCTGGCAGCAATAGCAAAAATAGGAAGTATGATGGGCTCTGTCATTTTCATTGTCCAATAAAAACCTGCTTTGGGGGAAGAAATCCTTTTCTGGTCTTAAAGTACAAGGACTCATTATATGGATCTTTTTACGAGGGACATCTACTAACACAATGAGCAATGATGTGCAACAAGTGGTCCAACAGGTCAGGACTGTTTTCCTTGAGGAAGTGTGTCTCCCTCAGCTCCATCCAAGATGTTCCGGTGACGGTTGCTATGTTTTTCCTTGATCATCCCATGTCACTGGTTTAGAAGGAAACTGATCAAACTTATTCTAGGTTTTGAACCTGGGTAATTAGTTTGTGGTTCAAGCCACAGAATATTAAAATGAGAATAATCAATGTTCATGTTTTCCACAACATAAAGGAAGTGGGCATGAAAAACACACTGAGAGAAACCAATCCAGAAGAGATGAAGATGACACTGTCACCGTTGAGGTCATAGTTCAAGTCTCCCCCGAGGTTCTGCCAATCCCATTTTCCCTGCTCTTAGTGGTTCAACCCTTCCTTTGGACTCAGCAGACCAGTCCATTCTCCCTCTTGTCTACAGCAGGTCTATTTGAGTTTCTGTCTTTTGCAACCAAAAGGATCATGGTAATACATCTACAAACAAAGCTTTGAATTTTTGGTGCATGTTTTAATTCCCAGCCTGCTACTTCTCTCTGCTTTCTAAAAAGCCATACACTTCATTTTTAGCTGTTCCTAGCTTCTTAAAAAGTGTGCTGACTGGAATGGGGATTGGGCAGGAGAGAGTGTAAATAAACTAAACAGAAAGGCCGCTTTCAAAGCACATGTCCTAGCTCTGGAGAGGAAATAATGTGGAGCAGGGAGTACTTAATAGATCACAAATCTGCCATCAGTCGCCGTTGTTTGGTGCATATTTGTTTTTCCTATGAGGATTTTTAGAACGCCTTGGGTATAGTAAGTTTTCCTTGAATTCTTTCAGAATGAACACACACATGAGGCATGTAGCAACTAGTTAGCATTGCCATTGTACACTTCAGGTTGGATATAACAACAACCTTGCTTCATATGCATTTTTTAGGCACCACGTATGATCACAATCTTCTCGTGGCATATAATTCATCCCATCCTATCCCTCCTCTTTTTTTCTGTAAAGGAGGGCATGAACTTAATGCTTGATGCTGATTTCATCATCTTTTGGTCTGAGTAACATCATGCTTTACACCTGCACATGGGAAAATTCACCAAGAGCGTGTCTTGTCAAGAGTCCTCATTTCCAGGCGGCCCTGACTTCCACGCCCATCCACTGTGCCCCAGACCGATACACACCACTTAGATGTTGTATATGACAGTTGGGCATGCCTGATTTGTTCATCCAAGAGAAAATCATATCACCTAGAAAGAATTTCTTTAAGAATCCAGAAAAGAGCTGGATTGCCTTCAGTTACATTAACTTCATGAGCAGAGTAGCTTTTCTTTAGTTATTTTTAGTACTTCTAGGTCAAAATAGGAAATAGAAAAGTGTGAACATTTTTATCAGTTTGAAAAAGGAAGTCGTTTAGTAACAGGCTCTTATTTCTTCCCTTCTCCTGTTATGTGAGTCCCTTTGTTGGGGTCTCAAAATCCCACTTCTCTTCCCTCCTGCAATTCTGTTCATGGTGACATGGCATTCTCCCTAAGGCATAAAGCATCGATGTAATAAGGTTTGTGTGAATGGAAGGAACAGAGGAAAGAAAAGCATGTGTAAGATATGAAGAGTCCCTGAACATGTTGGCACATTTTCACATTGTTTCTGTATTTAGATGAAAACTTCGTGTTTTTCATATACTGTTCTAAACTCTTGAAATTTGCCCTTGCTTCTTCCCACTCTGCTTAACTGGTATTTTCACTTGTGTTACTTCTTTTTGAATTAAGTATTTCTACAAACACGGAGTGTTTCTGAAAGACTTTTTCAGACATGCCTAAAAGAAAAACTAATATTTTTGTTCACTTCGAACTTGCAACATTTGAACACATATTTTCTTTTTATGAATTCCTAGTTATTTCCAAATTTCAAGTGACCTAAATTTTCATACATGTGAATTCTGTTTTAAAAGAAAAAGCTAAGTGATGTCACCAAAATGGCAGATTAGGAGCCCCCAGCCTCCAATCCCTGAGAAACAGCAACAGTTCGGCAGCTATCCACAAATAAAACAGTTCTGCAAGAGCTTAGGAGCCCGCTCAAGAAACTTCAGCAGCACGGTGGAACCAAAGAACCTGAAAATAACCACACCGAAAGAAAAGAAAAACAGCTTCATTTTTGTCTGCACATCTCATCCTCACGATGGCACTGCTCAGACCCAAGCAGGAACTCCCCAGACTGAAAGAGATCCTCTTGCTAGGAAGGGGAGCCTGGGGTGAGCGACCAGCTTTCCCAGCCTTTGGGGGCACCTCAAGAAGGACCCATTTCAGTTTCACCCCCTTCACAGACCAGCAAAGCTGAGATGTATAGGGAAGGCAAAGAACACGAAGAAGAACAAGGGCCGTCAATGTCAGCTACACAGCAGGAGCAACCTGGTTCCCCAGTGGCCTGCTCTGCAGAGGACAAGGACGCCTTGCACTGAGGAAACCAATGGCCAGCACAGCTGTCCTGGACCTTCTGCAGATTTCCCTGGGTTTTGCCCCATGGTACCCATGTTCATGGAAGCCAGCCACCTGAGTCCCTCCCTGCTCCATCCCACACCTGTCTCTCATAGCTGGGGATCCACACTGGCGGATGACCCAGGACTCTATGACCCCCATGGCGGCACATTCAACCTGACTCCTGTCGCTGGACTCCACTGCTGTTGGCTACCGTGGGAAGGCCCTGAAACATAAGATTGCATGCTGACAGCCAGGGTCCCCCAGCTGCCAGTGCACCTGTGGTTGCCACCAGCCCTTGCTGGCACTGGCCCCAAACGCTATGCCTAGTACCTGCCAGCATTTGCCAGGCAGATGCAGCCAGTCCCCACACCTGAGCATGTGCACATCACTGCTCCAACCACCACCACCAGACCTGGTCCATAGCCACTGGGCCTGGAGGCACTACTGAGGGCGCAAGCACCCTTTGTCCCACTGACTCACCGGAAGGACCACACAATTTTCGATGCTGTGAACACTGGTGGCCTGACCCAACAACACAGCTTGCCTCCCCAGACCTGGAGTCCCTACATGCCACTGCCCTTGGTGCCCTACGGCACTCGACCCCGGCTCACAGCAGGCTCCAGCGTGCTGCCACCTGCACAAGAAGGTATTTCCCTTCAGAAGTCAGTACAGAAGTCTGGAAGAGAGGAGTCCCTCTTCAGATGCACAGACACCAATGCAAGGCTAAAAGGATCACAAAGAATCAGGGAAACATGGGACTACCAAAGGAACACAGTAAACTTTCAGTGGCCCCAAAGAAATGGAAATCCGTGAATTGTCCCATAAAGAAAAGCAAAAAGAAAAAATAATGAAAAGAAATGAAGGAAGCCTAGAGAACTTATGTGACACCATTGAGAGAAACATTCTAGGTACCACTGGAGTCCCAGGAGAGGATGGGAAGATGTGAATTATATCTGTATATCTATCTATATCTATATATGCACATATATATAGATATAGATATCTATATCGATATAGATATTTTACTATAGATATCTATAGTAAAATACAACTCAGCTATAAAAAAGAAGGAAATACTGCCATCTGTGACATCACTGATGGTCCTTAAGGGTATTATGATCAATGAAATACATCAGACAGAGAAAGACAAATACTGTTTGATGTCATTTATATGTGGAATCTAAATACATTGAATACTCACATATACAGAGAGTAGAACGCTGGTTGCCAGGGGCTAAGGGGGCAGAAACAGGAATATGTTGGTCAAAGAGCACAAACTTCCCATAAATTCTGGGGGAGCTATTTTTTTTGCGATAGGCGGGCCTCTCACTACTGCGGCCCCTCCCGCTGTGGAGCACAGGCGCCGGACGCGCAGGCTCAGCGGCCACGGCCCACGGGCCCAGCCGCTCCACGGCATGTGGGATCCTCCCGGACCGGGGCATCGGCGGGCGGACTCTCAACCACTGCGCCACCAGGGAAGCCCTCTGGGGGAGCTAATGCACAGCATAGTGACGATATATAACAATACTTTACTGTATGCTTGAAAGTTGCTAAGAGAATAGAGCTTTCATGTTCTCACCATCCATAATGGCAACAAAATGATACCTATTGATATGTGAGGTGAAGAATGTTTATCTAACCTAATCTGGTAAACATTTTGCAATATAACGTGCATCAGATCATCACCCTGTACACCTTAAACTTACATGATGTTATATATCAATTATGTTGCAGTAAAGCTGGGAAAAACAGAGGGTTTTTTTTCAGAACTATTTATCTCCAGGTACATTTTTTTATTCTCGAGTGGAATAAAAGAGCAGCACTGAATGAGCTATAAGAATAAATATTGGAGAACTTGAATAATTGTACCAAAGGTCTATATAAACGTGATTTCTGCTAAAAACAGTAGCAAGAGCAACAAGATTGTACTCTCAGGTAAAATGGAATAGATTTAAGTATTAAAGTTAGATGGTGGGCAATCTGTCTGAAGGTGATGGTGGGGGCTGACTACTACGCATGCTAGAAAATACACCTAATGCATCATGCCAGTCCCTTGTTGTAAAAGTCGAGTGCTAGAGAAAAGCACTGATCTCTCACACTTCTCATTCACTCCTCTGGAAGACTTTCTCCTTTGCCGCATCCCTTTCCCTGTGCAATACCAGTGTGGCATCACGTTTGAGCAGAAAGAACACTGGGTGGAAGACTGCAGATATGACTGTAGTGTTGGCTCCATTACACCTTTATGCGCAACCTATGTCATTTAGTTTCCGTTGGCTCCTTTAAATACGAGCAATGGCGCATATGATCTCTTAATTCTTTACGTATTCATGAATCATAAGTACCAGACACTGGGTATACTGCAATGAACAAGACAGTCCCTGCCCTCATGGAGCTTACACCCAAGTAAGAGAGATCAGCATTTTTAAAACTTGCAACGGTATACTGTGTAATAAAATTCAGAGACTATGAATCACTATGATAACATAGTGATGCTACATCTATACTGGGAAACCAGATATGGTCTTCCCGAATAAATGATATTTTGTACCTAAAATCTAGTTTAGAGTTAGATAGGGATGGGGTGGGGTGGGAAAGTAGGAGACACAAGAACATATATTTTATGTATAGTGAATATTATGTGTAAGGGTCAGAGGCAAGAAGAAGCTAGTAGTCACTTTTCCAGGAATTACAGCCCTTTCAACTTCTAAATTCTTTTAGGTCTTAGAGATACAGCTCTAGTGCCATACCATTTTTTCTAAAAGTTACCCCTAAAATCTCTAAACCTATACTGACCTTTCTCCTTCCTGAAATTCCACTGACATTTATCACTGAGTCATAGATTTTTAGCATTTAATTAGTTTTTGCTTTGCCTTATCAAATCATTTCACATGTGTACATCTTGCCTTCCTACTGGTATTTTTAAGCTCCGCATAAATAGGACTGTGTTTTGCACTGCTTTGGTGCGCGCTACAATGCCTAATCACAGTGCTGGGCACCCAGCATCCATTGAGAAAATTCTTGTTGAACTCATTGTTTTCCTTTACTCTCAGTCCAGGCTTCCTGTCACAGCATTGAGGCCAAGAATAATTCATGGTTTGAAACGTTGGTGCAAGGAACAGCAGTAATGTCTTATCAAATTTTTGGCACCTGCCATCCTTCACCTGGATTTAGGAAATGAAGAGAGTCCTGATGATACCACCAATTTCCTCTTGCAGTGTTTCTAGAGGAACTCTTCTATTATCCTTAAGTGTCTCTGACTGACTACATTAACATCTGAGCTCCTCAAGGAAGATACCACAGAAAGTTCTGCTAAAATTGCCAAGAATAACAGTGGTTTTTATTTGGGTAAGACTCTCCTTTCAAGGTATTCAGAACCTAAGTATATAGCAACTTTCTCAGGCCTAAATCATTTCTCTATGCTAGAATAAAGTACTAACTGAGAGACGAAGAAACCTACATATAAAGGACAAAAATCTTTAGATCTTTAAAGGAAACCAGCTGGCCATCAAAGAAGGAAAGATATACTAAAATTCACAGTCTCAAATTAACTGTATTATAAGGTTTTATTTCCCTCTTATTTTTGCTTCGGGTGGAGACAGCCAAACTGATGGCCTAGGGATTAACAAAACTGAATTTTAATCTGAGACACTTTGCTATCTTTCAGTCTATATACAAACACCTCTGTGAAGTATTTTTATGTGCCTATACAGAACAAGGATCTGATGCAAGTATATTGTAAAATAAAAATGTGAAGCTCAGATGTATCTAACATTTTACGGTTTAAGCATTCTTCCCCCTACTGTTACATCAATGTGCTGCAAATACATGTGCAAAACATACTAAATAATTTGTAGCATATTTTTATACAGAAATTATTTCCCAACCATTCCCAGCTGACTCTGCTTTATATTGAGATTTTTATAATCAAATTTGTAAAAATAAAAGATTCTTTTGAAAACAGATTAAAGCAGATATGGTATTTTACTTTATTATTATAAAGGTAATTGCAATCTATAAACTTGGTGTCCCTAGGCTATTGACAAAAGTCTCTAAAAACTTTTGGATGTGACAAAGATCACCTAAGTTGGATTCCACACAGCTAAGAAAAAAGAAGGCAGAAACAGTCCTCGAGGATTCAGATGCCTGAGAAAGATTTAAGGAGTTTTTATACTTTGATAGAGCTTTTAAGAAATGTTTATCTATTTTTCTTTGCTCTGGCCACATACTGAGAGGGCTTGCAAACTGTTTACTGAAGAGTATGGATGTGTAAGTTTTTTAGAGTAAAGTAGCTCCTGATTTCTAAACAGTTTCTGTGGTTGTTATGTTAAAAGAAGAAGAAGGAGGAGGCAGAGGAGGAAGGGGGGAGGAGGGGGGAGGGGAGGGGGAGGGGAGGGGGAGGAGAAGGAGAAGGAGAAGAAGAAGAAGAAGAAAAGAAAGAAGGAAGAAATAAGTCTTTCCGAGTAGTAGGAAGCTGTCAAAATCTACTTAATGGAATGATCTGTAAAAGAATGTTTTTCCTTTCTCTCCAAGAAGCAGTGGTTTTGCTGCCTGCTGATAGCTTTCCTATCTAGAATCTGTTCATCTTCCACAATTTGAAAAACTGAAATGTAGAAAAGTGTTCTGTACAGGTGGCAGATTTGAAATTATTTACTGTGCTTGAAATGGGGGACATTATAATACTTTATCTCCTCCCACATTTACCTTTGAGTCTACTCAGCTGCATTTGATTTAATAAAGCTCAGAGCAGATCAAATCAGTTTGATTTGAATACTACAGAGGGGAATGCATGATAGGGGCTGGGCTCTCTCCCTCTCTCTGTCTCTCTCCTACTCCCCATGTCTCATTCTTTGAGAGAAATACTTTTGGGGTGATCAGCTACACAGTTTATTGGAAAGTAGTAGTTAATTTTTTCCATTGTTAACTAAGGGTATATTCCTGAAGTAGATTATACTAAAATTTACTGATGGGAAAAAGTACCTCAGGGTATGCAAAATGGAAATAAAAGAATATATTTTCAGTAAAAATTTACAAATATCAAGTTTTTTTTTTTAAAAATGAATCTCCTTTGATGGATCTGCAGATTAGAACTTGGCTGATAGCTGAAAGCATAAACAACTTTTTAAAAAGATAATATTTTTAAGTAAACATTTTTAAGTAAAGCAAAACCAAATATAAGGTGCAAAGATTATAAGTGCAGAGTTCAAAGAATTTTCACAAAGTGACACACCTGTGCAAGCAGCACAGGTCAAGAAACAGCATTAAGCCCCCTCACCCTCCTTCCCGGCTTCAGTCCCTGCCTCACTCCAAAGCTCTTTTCTAATTTCTAATACCACAGGTTAGTTTTATTTTTCACTTTCTAAAAAGTGGGATCTTGCAGTAGTATTCCTTCATACCTGGCTTCTTTCACTCAACATTTTCTTTGTGAAATGCATCCATGTTGCTGTGAACAGTTCTAGTTTATTCATGATTGTACAGTATTCCGTGTGACTGTAGCATAGTTTATCCATTGTCCTGTTCACAAACATTTGGGTAGTTTCTGGTTTGGGGTTGACACTGATAGTTCTTTGGTGATTATTTTAGCATATTTATGGCGAAAATATGTCCACATTTCTCTTGGGCAATGGAACTGCTGAGTCATAGGACTTGTTTAGTAAATATTTCCAGTTATTTTTCAAATTTGTCCTCCTGCATACAGTGCATGTGAATTTCAGTTGTTCTACCTCCAAACCAACATAGTATGTGTTTTCTAAAAAAAATGTTTGCCATTCTGATAAGAATATAGAAATGTCATATTTGAATTGTCATTTTTCTGGCAGCTAATAAAATTGAGCATCTTTTCATACGTATGCTGACTCTTTGATTATCCCATTTGTGAAGTCTTCAAATTTGGGGCTCATATTTCCATTTTGATAGTCTATCTTTTATTGAATCCTTTAGCTATTCAATTTATAGATATAAAACATCTTCTTACATTCTCTTGCTTGAATTTTCATTATCCTAATAGTGCCTTGGATAAACAAAATTTCTCAATTTAATGTATTCCAATTTATCAAATTTGTCCTGTTACAGTTAAGTTTTATATGTCCTATTTAAGAACTATTTAACCCAGGGGGGGAAATTATATTTATTTATTTAAGTATTAATTATATGTCTCAAAATACAGAAAAAGGATGTTTAGCCAAGTAGTCTACATAGTGCTATATCCATTGTTGTACGTTCAGCGTCTATAAAATTTGGTCAGAGCAATGTGCATTGAAAGAAGTCTCATTTCTATAGAACTATGAATTAAATATAACTTCCTCTAGGACTTAACCTACACAGAATGTTGTAAAATTCAATGTCAGTCATTTTAGTTCTTTTCTTATCCCTTGTATAGAATCATACCTGAATTCTGAGTTTAAGTGGTACCAGGGAAAGAATATGAGTGATACAGCCTTCGTCCATAGGGGCCCCGTCCTTGCTTTTGTCTTACTGACGAGCAGGTGTGGTGCGTGCTAGGCCCGGCTCTCTATCCTTGGGTACTGCTGCTCAAGAATGACCCTCTCACCTTCTCTCTTTAAGACATCAATCTCTGTTACTTTGCTCCTAGTCTCTCTCCACTCTCATGAAAAGCTAAAAATATCTCAGATCTAGTTGGCTTCTACGTCTGCTAGTCAAAGTGCTTTCCTTCATATCCACGTACTTTGAGATAAGGCAGCACCAGCTCCTTCAACAGATGTTAAGACACTGGTTGAAGAGAGGTTCACCTTTCTTCCAGAACAATACTGGAGAAATGAAAATGGTAACACAACTCTATCTTTTTTCTTCACACTATATGCCATTAAAAAAGAAAATTCAAACTATGAAAGGATTGTAAAATCACATTTAGGAATAAAATTAACTATGTTATTTAGTTATTCACAAGAAAATATTCAGAACCTAAAGTATCTTTTTGATCCTTTCAAAAGAAACAATACCTAATATCATAAAGCTAGTAATGAGTAAAATATATAATGTATACATATAGATATACATATAGGTAGGAGATAGATAAAATGTAAAGCTTAAAATCGGATTTCCTTCCTCATCCCCGACCATGGATATCACCTCTGAGCTAAACAAATTTTACTGGTTAATTAAAAAAATCTTTTCAGAATATTTTTACTTGTTCTTTAAATAGCTGTCAGGCAAATGTTGAATTAGAAAATATAATGGTATTGATTTTCATTTTTAAAAATTTAACTCCTATAAGTATGTCTCAGGTTAAAAACAGCTAGACATTCTCAAAACTGCAGGATGAGATGAGGTAAGGCCTGACCTGCTGATTCTTTATTACGTGACGCGACTGAAGCTGGAGTCATGATCACTATTGTCTTCTTAGGAGAAGAAGTACAGTTCAACTAGAGCCTCTGGTCTCAGTAACTGGCACCTTCCGTTATTCTTGTTCTCAGTTACTCATGGTTTTAACTCCCTGGATTCTTTTTTTTTTTGGCTGCACCATGCAGCATTTGGGATCTTCCCTGACCAGTGAGCAAACCCATGCCCCCTGTTGTGGAAGCGCAGATTCTTTGCCACTGGACCGCCAGGGAAGTCCAACTCCCTGGATTCTTGCTTGAAAAACTCTGGGTTTTCCTTCTGTCCGCCCGTGGCTCGGATCATTTTATCTCCCCTCCCTACCACCTTCTTCAATAATTAATTTTAGAAAAATTTCATTAGCTTATTTTAAACATAATGTTATTTTCTAGAAGAACTTGAAGTTTTTTTTAATTTAACTTGATAGCTAAATTGACTCTCATTTGACAGGACTTATAAATAAGACATAGGATAGGATAGAAACGAAAATCAGCAAATATGCAGAGAAGATAATATATTCTTTTAAAATGTTGTTTCCAGGGTAAAGCCATGATATTCTTCAACTCCTCCCTTTCCTTAAATCGTTCGTTACTTTTGACAAACAGGAAGAATTTCTCAGCTACAGGTAATATTCTGTTTATCACTAAAGAAAAATTCAAAATAAATACGCTGTATGTTTTGGATTTGCTCCTGAGCAATCACTAGCTAGCAGCTAACACAGAAAAGATGATATATATTTGGGGGATTTGTTTGTATTTGATAAGCCATTTTTCTTCGTTTTCTGCAGTTCTCAAGCCTCTGACCTTTCTTTGTCCTCACTCTACTCCCTCATCATGACAGACAGAGCAAACAGGACCCTGTGCTGGGAACGGAAAGGACACTGAGGGGTTTTAAAAGGTTATCGCCACCTCCCTCTGTGTTTTAAACAACTCAACCTTAAATGCTGGATTTAAATACACACACACACACACAAAGTGCACACACACACATACACACGCGCGCACGTTTATGTTGCTTAAAAAGGCTAAAAATGCAGTGTGAACTGTGATTATTTCTTCCAGTAATTCACATAAGTATATCAATATACTCTCGTTGTTCTTGAGACCTTGATGTGTCCCCACTTTGAATTTCCAGGACTTCGCTCCTTTTAGCCTGGGCTGCCATAATAGTAACATTTCTAGCTCCCAGCTCTACTTCTGTATATGTGTTTATTCCCCTCTACTGAATCACTGCAAGCATTGAAAGCACCAGCTCTGTGGTTTAATTACTGCTCATGTGTTATTAAGACAGTAACTATGTCCATGTTCATTATAAATTTGCTTTTCTCTTTTATATTTTTCATTCATTTTCCTGAGATCTTGATGATGTTATACAGTAACCCCATACTTTTTTTTTCTTTGGTAGAGTTATGGTTGCTGGATTCTTTAAGATCAGTTTCAGCAACTGGATGGTAAAGATAAATTCCCATTGTAAAAATAAAATGAAAGAAAGGAAGAAAAAGAAAGGACGGGAGGGAGGGAGGGGAAGAAAGGAAGGAGAAAGAAAAAGAAAAGACAAAGAAAGTAAGAGGTGTGGTGGATTTTTCTATACATAGATTAAATGTACCCAATAACCCTCCTCCTTTCCTTTCTATATCCCATAGAAGTAAAACAATTAACTTCTGTGTATGTGTTTGCACCACTGAAAGCCCCCCTACACTCCTACCTTTGCCCTAATCAAGAATCATGTATATCCTAAAAATGAGAAAGTATAATTTAAATAAAAATATTTTTAAACAAATAATAGTGTTTGAGTACAATATGATGAGAAAACTGGCTGTTTCAAAGCCAAGTAATTATGGGGACTAATTCCATAAAATCATACTTAAAATATTATTTAAAGATGAAAATTAAAGAGGATAAATCAGCACAAGAAGATCTACTGACAACATGGAAGCTTTAAAATACTAACAGCGTAGGTATACACAAAGCAACAAACTGATTTGCCACCTACCTCTATTTTGAAACACACATTGACATAGTAGAGGCAAAGGAAGCTAGAACAACAATAAAGTCTTTTATTAAGCTTTAAAACAGGAATAAACAGTGAACTTGCAAATTACTGTCTTACAAATCAGACAGTAATACTTTTTGAAATAACAGAGCACATATTAACAGGATATTTGTGAACATTTTGAGAACAATGGAATCCTGAACTGCACACAAGGTGGGTGATTAAAAAAAAAAAAAAACTCGGCCTGTAAAAAAATAATAAGCTCTTGCATAAAGGGGAAGGCATTCATTTAATGAGAAAAATAGACATATAAATGAAATATAATCTTGGATGTTTACAAAGCACTTTTCCCCCAGGAATTCAAAGCATACTCTTCTTTAATGTGTCCTATGCCTCCATAGCTTTGCGAATCAGAGATCTGTTGTTTTTATTTATTTGTTTGTTTTGAATTCTGTTTACAGAAAACACTTAGGATGTCTGGGACATCTGATATCTACATTATGTTTAAGCAACTTTTATCTATTCACTGATCCATAGGGAAGAGTCATCCCTTCTTCTAAATGTTTAGCTTCCTTCCATTCAAAATACCTCCTTCATAAAGTCACTAGGACCATCCTGGCTCACCAAATCTCCTCCTCACCTCATCTCCCTTTGATCTTACTCTCTATTGTACATATCTGATACATAGTGCTTTATTTCACGTGACACTAAGTAGACAATAAAATTAAAAACATATAGGAAAGTTCAATGAATGACATAGTAGAATTTGCTGTGACTGAAAAAAAAAAAGAGGTCACTGATTCCTAGTGAATAGCAATGATTTTCACTGAAATCATTCTTCATACCAATTGGTTTAATGGCACATTGCAAGAAGACTGAACTCACACGGAACACTGCATGCTGGTCCCAGGCCCAGTCTTAAAAATGTTCAGAGGAACAGCCTGAAAATCATGGAGATAATTCTTCACGTGGTAACTGTAGTGCCAATAATAGAGTGGAATGGAAAGGAAGATATTTGATCAGCAGTTAGCCAATAAGGAGACAAATCAGCCTGACAGAATCAGCCCCCTTCGTGTCCTGGCCCACACCCCGACATTCATCTCCGACTCTCCCTGCCTGCATCTCAGGAGAGGCCGAGGCCCTTCTCTTAAGGCAAGCCCCTCAACCTTTGCTATTGATTTGATCCAGTTCTTCTCAAGGACTTTGATCCACTAGCACTCTTTCACCCATACAATTTGAGTTCTTCCTTTTTACAGGCTCCATCTGAATAGTCAATAAAAATGTCCCTGAAAGAATTATCTACACGTGTCCTTGTCACTTCCCCTTTACTTGTCTTTATCCCAGAACATTTAGGATTTTAAGCTGTCTGGTTAGGGTCACTAGTAATGAACTCTTTTCAGTTCTTATCTTCCTTAAGTTTCTTGTACCATTTTTAAAGTAAATATTTACTAAATTATAACTCATATATAGAAAATTGCACAAATTACAATATACAGCAAAAAGAGTTTTTTACAGAGTAAAAGCTACATCTGCCTTCCTTCCTTCTTTCCTTCCTTTCCTCCTCTTTCTTGCCCGTTCTCCTCCTCCTCATCTTTCTTCTTGTTCTCCGTTTTTTTTTTTTCTTTGCAGTACGCGGGCCTCTCACTGTTGTGGCCTCTCCCATTGCGGAGCACAGGCTCCGGACGCGCAGGCTCAGCGGCCATGGCTCACGGGCCCAGCCGCTCCGCAGCACGTGGGATCTTCCCGGACCGGGGCACGAACCCGTGTCCCCTGCATCGGCAGGCGAACTCTCAACCACTGCGCCACCAGGGAAACCCTCTCCTTCTTCTTAATTATCTTTTTTGGAGCTTCCCCTTCTTAGCTCCTCCTTCTCTCTTACCCTTTCTTTTCAGATTCTGTTGTTGAATAGCTAGGTGTTTACATCCACATTCTGTTCTCTGATCTTTTTCATCAAGACCTTCAGAGTGATCTGATCAATTTCCATAACTCTAATAGTTATCTAAGCCCTGATGGCATCAACACCCTGTCAGTTGTTCTCCCAACCCCACAGTTGTATAATCCAACCATCTCTCCAACTTGATACTTCATAAATACCTCAGACTTAACACCACCAAACTAACAGCTTAATGCTATGGGTTCTAGAAGAAGATGGACTGTGTTGAAGTCCTGGCATTGCTGCTCACTAGGTATGCGACCTTCAAAGGTCACTTAATATCAGTGTTTTCTTTTTATTATGAAGACACACCATGTACTACTTTGTTGTGGCTGATGTAACAAATTATTACAAACTTGGTACCTTTAAATAACAGAAATTTATTTTCTCACAGATCTGGAGGCCAGAAGACTAAAGTCAGTATCACTGGAACAAAATCAAGATGTAAACATGGCTTCACTCCCTCCAGAGCCTCGAGAGGAGAATCTGTCCACTGCTTCTTGCAGCTTCTGCTGGCTGCTGGCATTCCTTGACTAGTGACCCCATCACTCCAATCTCTGCCTCTGTGGTCCCACTGCCTCCTTTTTCTGTCTGTGTCAATATCCTCTGCTTCTGTAGGACAAGGACACGTGCCACGGCATTCAGGGCCCAGCAAGACAACCCAGGATGATCTCCCCATCTCAAAGTCCTAAATTAACCACTTCTCCAAAGAATCTTTTTCTAAATAAGGTCACATTTATCGGTTCAAGAGATTAAGGCAAGGTACCTTGTGGGGGCCAGAGTTCTGAGGCCAGCATACTCTTTATAATGATTATACAGCTGAGTTTATTATGTAAGTTTGGGGCCATTATTCAACCTAATATAGATGATAAACCTACTTCGTGCAGTTGTCTCATGGCTAAAATGGATAGCTTCAAATGTAAAACTTGGAACAATATCTGAATAGAGTAAACACTCACTGTTAGTTTTTTTTATTGTTCTCATAAAGCTTCCTCTTCTCAGATACCCCTTCTCAGGGAAAACCACGCTGCGACCATGTTCTTTGAATCCCATCTCCTTAATATCCCACCGACTTGGTTTCACCGTCATTATGTCCTGCCCGCCACTCCACCTCACACTCCTCCAACAGACCCACTGCAGCCAGAGCACTACGTCCAAAGTAAAGACTGGTCAGGACTGTCCTCAGCTTAATACCTCTTTTATCTTCTCTTTGGTCTGTTTTATCTCCACCCCATGTTATCATGGCTCCCACACCATCATGCCCCCCACCTTCCTGACTGAAACTGGAATTGAAGACTCAGCTTAGATGACATATTGCCCAAGAAGTCTGCTCCCTTCCTTACTCACGGTATCCTAAGGAGACTTCTAGTAGACATATTGACATTTATTCTTTCCACAAACTAGTATGTGCTTGGCACTGAGAACACAAATGTAATAGGGAAGAACAAATCTGACTTGGTACTAGATCTGTTTCTTTTACTTTAACCTTTGTATTCTATTGCCTTTGCTTCAATGTTGCCTATAGCCTGAAATGTACAAGATAGTCTACTCCTAAGGCTCTGACCTTTAAGGGTGTAACACTTTCCCATTCATACAGAGTTAAAAAGTTGCAGAACAGAGATTAACATTTGTCTTGCCGGAGGTTTACAGGAACATCATGACCTCACCTAAGTGGACAGCTGCAAGAGCAAAGGACTCCTACAGGGAGAAGCTTGCAACAGCTAACCACACCCCTCCCTCACCTTGCCTTTAAAAGTGCTTTGCTGAAACGCTTCAGGAAGTTCGGGGTTTGGGGGCACAAGCCACCTATTCTCCCTGCATGGCCCTGCTATAAACCTTTCTCTACTCCAAACTCCGACGTTTCAGTTTGTTTGGCCTCACTGTGTGTGTCGGTACACAAACTTGTGTTCAGTAACACAGAGAGAATGAGACAGTACAGTAGGCGAGGCAACAATCGTGATAGGTGGGAAAATGGTCTTCAAAGGAGCATTCACTTCCACTGGCTTCCCTGGTGGCGCAGTGGTTGAGTCCGCCTGCCGATGCAGGGGACACGGGTTTGTGCCCCGGTCTGGGAAGATCCCACATGCCGCGGAGCGGCCATGGCCGCTGAGCCTGCGCGTCTGGAGCCTGTGCTCCGCAATGGGACAGGGCACAACAGTGAGAGGCCCGCGTACCACACACACACACAAAAAGGTGCATTCACTTCCTAATCCTTGCAATCTTTAATTATTAACCTAAATGGTGAAAAATGTGACTGGTCTCCAGAACTGTCAAAAGAATAAATTCAGATTATTTTAAAACCACCAGGCTGTGGTAATCTGTTACAGTAACCCTAGGACATTAATACAACAATGCAGGAGGTCAGCATGACTGGTCAGGAAGACTTCTCGGAAGAAGTGCTGACTGAAGTCAATCTCTCAACTTGAATAAGAACTAGCCATCCGGTGGAAAAGGACACACACATCCTCTAAGACACAAAGGGAGGCAAGAATGCATGAGGTGTTCAGGAAACTACATGCATTTTGGTAGTGCTGAAATCTTATGTCAGGAGTATCTACCAATGAGGCTGGAGATGAAGCTTAGAACAGATCGTGGAGAACAATTTTTCCTTTCATAAAGATTCAGGACTTTATCCTATAGGTTACAAGAGCCACTGACACTTCTGAAACAGTATTCTATTTAAAATGGTAGCTGTGTGGTGGCTGCATTGCAGTGGGTCAAGATGGGTTATAGGGAGATCACCTAGAAAGCTGCGAGGATGGAGAAGAGGGGACAGATTAAAAACTTTTTAGTAGATATAATCAGTAGGACTTAATGACTGTTTAGCTGGGTTGGAAGAAGCACAGAAGAGAAGAGGAAGGAGGAAACTGAGGTTTCTAGCTTCAGTGACTGCTTGGCTGGGGGTGAGGAATTAAAGGACCTGCAGGTAGAAATACTTGATATGTAGTTGAATATGTAAGTTCAGGGTAGAAGTTTGAGAGTGCCAGAATTTATAACACATTATTACATGTATGTATTTTAATGGCCTTCTCTCTCTCCAAACTGAAAGTTCTTAAGGAAAGTGTCTATGTCTTATTACTCTTCATATTCTCAGTCCTTAGCAGAAAACACAGAAGACTTCCATTGTAGGTTTAATATGTGAATTAATATATTGATTTGCATATTGGTGTTTTTATTATGTAAAATTAGATCTATATTGAGTGAAAACTACTTAGTAGAACTTCTCTTTGTAGAAAAAATTCAAAATAACTGATGCCGTCTCTGGATTAAATGGAAAAAAATCTTTTCATTATAAATTAGAAAGGGAAATTATGTAGCGTGCATACTTTTTTAAAAAGTAAAGTTACACGCACTTCCCTGGTGGCACAGTGGTTAAGAATCTGCCTGCCAATGCAGGGGACACAGGTTTGAGCCCTGGTCCGGGAAGATCCCACATGCTTTGGAGCGACTAAGCCCGTGAGCCACAACTACTGAGCCTGCGCTCTAGAGCCTGCGAGCCACAACTACTGAAGCCCGCGTGCCACAACAACAGAAGCCCACGCACCACAACTACAGATGCCCGCGCGCCTAGAGCCCGTGCTCCGAAACAAGAGAAGCCACCGCAATGAGAAGCCCGCGCACCGCAATGAAGAGTAGCCCCCGCTCGCCACAACTAGAGAAAGGCCGTGCGCAGCAACGAAGATCCATTGCAGCCAAAAATAAATAAATTTTTAAAAAATTGATTAAAAAAAAAAAGTAAAGTTACAGGAAATGGGAAAGGAATATTTAACATCAAGGAAAGCTTTACAGAGACAAGTATGAAATAGGAGGTAAAAGCAAATGTTTCCAATCAGAGCTATTTTCTAATTTATGCTATTTTAAACTGTTCTGTAAGACACGGAAATTGAATAAAGTTAATATTAACTTTATTATAAAGTTGAATAAACACTGAATATTAACATTGAAAAAAGTTAATATCTGTACTAACAAGGGATGGAAAATGAATAGTTGGTTGTTTTCAGGTTTGATTTCTGAGATTCTAGGAATTCCCTACTTTGTTTTCCTTCGTTCCAAAGGCAGAACATATAATAAAACACTCCACCTACATCAAGCAACACTAAATAAAAACGGCCACAGTCAGGCCAGGAAGATCTCTTTCAAGGATTAAGCTCAAATCAAAGATTTGTCTGACATACATATACCTTTTAATTATATCCACTCTTCATTGCCCCAATCATATTCTGTTATGAGATAACATATTTCACACAAAAAAGACTTTCAAAAACATATACACATTATTAGACTTAATAATTAGCCACCCACAATTGTGCTGATTAGTTAGATTTCACACTTCCCATGTGTTAAGGTCAAGGCTTAGCACAGAGAGATGTGCTCTATGACTGCAAAGGCAGAGACAGAGTGGGGAACAATTATTATACTCAAGCAATCAAAACAAAGCCAACTGATTTGGTTTAAAGATATTTTTCATCGCTAGTAGAATTTTAGTGGTAAATTTTGGTGAACTTTTCCTTCACAGATAACAAATGAAGTGGAATAGTGACCCTAGAGGATATTCTAAGCTCCCCAAGAGTAGGGGCATTCTCTAAACCTGTAGTCTTTGAGCTGCCCTGCAATAAGGATTGTGTGCAGCAACTTTTCCTAGAATTGCGGCTGCCTTCAAGTCCCTTGTATAAACAGCAAAGCCTGGCGTGGGAAATGTGGTCGATAGAATATTTGTTGAATGATACAAAGGAATTATTAATTATTACTTCACAGAGCCAGCCTAGAGATAACTTTGAGAAATACCATAGACATACCCAGAAACTTAAGCATTGAAAATAATATATAAAGGTTATGACAGCAGCAACTGAAGTAAAAGAAGAAAAGAGATCAGCTCTGTTGTAAAATGACTGTCATAATTTATCTGTGAGATTGAATATACTACTTATGAATAGAAGGATCACAGAGAAAGATTATAAAGCATAACATTTGCTTAAAACTGCCCTTTCTCTTCTAACAAGAATGAACATTGTGGATATAAATACACACAAGTATTATAACTAATTATAAGTTGATAATAGAATTGGTAGTTGAATAAATAGTGTTTGAAAATTAAGAAAGCAACACAATTTGAGCACCCGTTCTTTTGACAACTGTGTTGCATCAGGTGTTACAGGGTAAGGATTTGCCTAGAGTCAGTAGTACTGTAAGGACATATCCTGCTTCATGTCCTTCTGGTGATGGCGGGGTGGGGGAGGGGTAACCTCTTCTGGCCTTAGCTTCTCAATCCTCCTTGAGACTGTAATCTATGTATTATTTTCACTTTCATGTCCCTTAATCAAGCTCAAGTGTTCCAGCCTACTTCTCCTTTAGCAGATTCATTTAGGTGAATGTATATTTTAACTTGTTTTCTTGTGTATTTTCAATATATTAGCATTTAACACTATTTTGAGTGCAGAGTGCATGTAGTTATGTAATCAAATACATACGTATTTAATTTGTGTGATATTAAGATAACTTTCTACAAACCATAGTAAGAGGTTTTCTTAATATAATGGGTTGGCAAAATTCATCTTATATTTTTAGAAGAATGAATATATTCTAATAAGATAGATGTGAATACTGAAAGCATAATAAAATATTGAAATATAAATAAAAGAGATTCTTGTAAAAGTATGCATAAAAGAAAGCTGACATTGGTATGCAATGAAATCCTTAAGGACTCACAATGATGATGACACAGAAAATAGGAGAATGAAGAAAAAAATTTAGAAAAAATTCAGTTTTTCTCTCTGTACTCTACTGACGTGCCAATTCAAAGGAATATTAGCTAAAAGTCAAATTTATAATTTTAATTATATGATCTAAAAATATAAATAATAAAATAAAACAACATCGTTAGTGTAAAATATGACTCATAAACAATCAAAATTTAAATTCGGACATTAAAAAAGGATAAATACACCTAACTAAGTTGACATTCAAATAACTTTTCTTAAGAACTATGCCATTATTGTGAGGGAAAGGAAATTGAAAAAATAATTTTACCAATCCCAATTTACAACCTTATTAGAAAATCACTTTTAAATTAAACTTTTTGCACCCCAAATAGTGATTTTTCAACTTGATAACTTTCTTATTCACATATTCACTTAGGAATGACTTCATTTTCCAAGAATTAAAATCTATCTTCAAAACGTGCAGGTATGTATTAATTAAGGTTGTTGCAAATAATTCTTGATGGAGTTCTGAAACTTTCAAAGAATTATTTCTAGAAAATTTTGTGAAAAATAAACATCACTTTGATAAAATATGCCCTTCCAAGGTAATTCCATAGAGAAACATGTTTATTCAACTGTATATGTTCTTTGATGTTTGTGTCCTTAAAAGCAATTAATAATAATTACTTTTGCATAGATTAGGATTGCATGTACTTATTTTTAAATAATAAAACTAAAAATTCTAATTTTTACCATTTAAAATTAGAAGATTCAGTACATATTTTTTATTGTGGTAAAATACACATAAAATTTACTATCTCAAGCATTTTTTAAGTGTACACTTCAGTCATATTAAGTACATTCGTACTGTTGTGCAACCAGTCTCCAGAACTCTTCATTTTGCAAAATTGGAACTCTATACCCATTAAAAAATAATTCCCTATTCCCCCTTCTCTTAGCTCCTGGCAACCACCATTCTACTTTCTCTCTCTATCATTTTAACTACTCTAAATACCTCATATAAGTGAAATCATACACATTGTCTTTCTGTGACTAGCATATTTCACTTAGCATAAGACCTCAAGGTTCATCCAATATTGTGGCATATGTCAGAATTTCTTTCCTTTTTAAGGCAGAATAACATTCCAGTTTATGTAGTTGTATTTATCACATTTTGCTTATCCATTCATTCATAGATGGACATCTGGGTTGCTACCACATTTTAGGTATTTTGAATGATGCTGCATGTACAAATATCTCTTTGAGACGCTGTTTTCAATCATTTGAGTATATGTCCAGAAGTACAATTGCTGAATCATATGGTAATTCTATTTTTAATTTTTTGAAGACCCACCATACTGTTTTTCACAGTGGCTGTACCGTTTTACATTCCCACCAACATTGCAAAGGATTCAATTTCTTCACATCCTCATCAACACTTGTTATTTTCTTTTTTTTTTTTTTTCGATAGTAGCCATCCTAATTGGTGTGAGGTAGTATCTCATTACAGTTTTGATATGCATTTTCCTAAAGGTTAGTGATGTTGAGCATCTTTCCATGTGCTAATTGGTCATTTTTACATCTTCTTCGGAGGAATGTCTATTTGTCTTTTGCCTATTTTTGAATCAGGTTGTTTTTTATTTTGTTAAGAGTTCTCTATGCATTCTGGATATTAATCCCTTATCAGATACATGATTTGCAAATACGTTCCCCATTCCATGGGTTGCCTTTTTACTCTCTTCATAGTGTCTTCTGATGCACAATTTTAAAAAAATTTCCATGAAGTTCAATTTGTCTATTTTGTCTTTTACTGCCTGAGCCTTTGGTGTCATGTCTAAGAAATCATTGCCAAACCCAATGTCAAGAAGCTTTATTACATATGATTTTGAATTCGTGCAAGTCATCAGCATTTTTTTCCATTGAATTCATTAAATTTATTTTGTTATTTAACTAGATTGACTAAATCTGATTTCTAGACTGACTTTTAAAACAGCTACAACATTCTTCTATAGTTTTCTCATACTTCAGGTTGTCAGAAGTAAAGAAACTTCAAGTTGTCAAGTTAAAGAGATGCTTTAACCTTGTTTTTTTTATTCCTTCTCTCCTAGGATCACTGTACAATTATTCTAGCTCTTATATATATATTCTAGCTCATAGTATGAGTAGGTGAATGATGATGATCATGGAATTATCTAAACCGGTTAAGACAAGTGAAAAATACCAATAACTACTATGTATAAGAGTTAATATCTTCAGGCATTAGACCAAAGTAAACAAAAATAAGTGAAAATAATTTCAAAAAGTAAAGAACAGTGACACTGTCCTCAAAGGATTCTAACAGATAAGAGTTTCAAGGAAATGCCTCTAGAACTGAAGGAAAAGTAATAATTGAAATGTAAAATGCAGTGGATGATTTAAACTGCTCTGCAAAGTAGATGCAGTTAAAAAGAGAATTAGTAACTCAAAACTAAGTGAAAAAATTATGCATATCTGAATAAATTATGCACAATAAAGTAGAAAGAGAAAAGGAGTTTCCAGGGATTTCGATCTCTTTTCCTCCTTGGAATTTAGAACAGTGTCTGGCATGTAATAAGGTCTTAATGAATATTTGTTGAATGAATTAATGAACGTACTCAAAGTACACTTTGCTTATATGTTATAAAACATGTATTGTTTGGTGTGCAATTGTTTAATACTTTAAATTTGGGTTCTTTAATATTTAGGGACATATTAAAGTTCTCCTTTTTATTTTATCACTTTTACATTTCATATAGTTCCAAGAATTTACCCATCCATTTAGGCCAGAGGTCATCAAACTACAGCCTGCTGTCCATTTTGTTTGGTTTGTGAGTGAAGAATGGATTCAACATTATTAAAGAGTTGTAAAAAATGAAAAAAGAAAAATAAATAAATCACAAAGCCTAAAATATTTACTATTTGGCACTTTGCCAACCCTTGATCTAGGCTATCAAATTTATTAACACATAGTTATTCAATACTAATAACACCCTTTTATTATGTCACTCTCTGTTGTGTTATATTCTTTTACTTTCTTTTGCATCCCAAAGTTTTCACTTTCATCCCTCTTTTTCTGAAAAGTTTTGTTAAAAGTGCGTCTTTGTTTACAATTCTTTTTTTGACACAAGTATTTCTCTGAGTCTGTGACTGTCCTAGCAAATAATCAAATCCAAGGTAGGGAGAGGTCATGGGAACCTCTGATCAGTAGCCAAGTCAGACAGAAGTTGGAGTAGCCCGGGCACCTGCTACTTGCGACTTGCATCTTAAATGGGAGGGACACCTTGTGGGACTGAGCCCTTAACCTGTGCAGTCTGCACTAGCACCCATTAGTGTCAGAATTGAATTGAATTATCGGACACTCAGCTGGTGTCAGAGAATTGCTTGGTGGGGAAAACCCCACACACATCTGGGCTCAGAAATGTTTTGACTGCGGTAGTAATATAAGTAAGGGAGAGAAATGCACCGGAGGAGTGTAGATTTTTCCTATTCAACATCATTAGAAAGTTTTTTGTTTGTTTTTCTCCCAAGTGATTTTTTTAATTGTGGTAAAATACACGTAACATAAAATTTATCATTTTATCCATATTAAAGTGTACAATTAGGTGGCATTCAGTAAATTTACAGTGTTTGGCAACCATCACCACTATCTTATTTCGGAATTTTTTTAATAGACTAGGTTTAGAGCAGTTTTAAGTTCACAGCAAAATTAAGAGGAAGTTACTGAGATCTCCCATATAACCCTTGCTCCACCCATGCATTCCTCCCCCATTATCAACATCCTCCAGCAAAGTGGTACATTTTTGTTACAACTGATGAACCTATACTGACACACAACTATCACCCAAAGTCCATAGTTCACATTAGGGTTCACTCTTGGTGTTATACATTCCATGCGTTTGGACAAATTTATAATATGTATCCACCACTGCAGTATCCTACAGATAGGATAGATAGGATAGGATATATATCCACCATTGCAGTATCCTACAGAATAATTTTACTGCCCTAAAAATCCTCTGTGCTCCACCTATTCATCCCATCTTTTTCCCTAACCCCTGGCCACCACTAATCTTTTTACTGTCTCCATAGTTTTGCCTTTTACAGAATGTCATACAGTTGGAATCATATGGTACATAGCCTTTTCAGACTGGCTTCTTTCACTTAGTAATACACATTTAAGTTTCCTCCATGTCTTTTTATGGGTTGATAGTTCATTTCTTTTCAGTTCTGAATAATATTCCATTGTCTAGATGTACCACACTTTATTTATCCCACTGGAACAGAGGAATGACATGAACTGGTTTTAACAGCATCACTTCTGTTGCTGTGTTGGGAACAGATGACAGAGGGCCAGGGCAGATGCTGGAGCACATCCTGCACAATCCAGGCAGGAGGTAGCGGTGGGCTGGACCAGAGTGGAAGTAGAGGGGGAGGTGTAAATGGTAATAGTCTTGATGTTTTGAGGGTATAGCCAACATGATGTGATGATGAATTAGAACTGAGATATAAGTGAGACCCCTCGGTTGAATTTTTTTTTCCCTAAATAACATTTACTGCTTTCTCCGAGGTAGTTTAAGGGTTTCTTGAAACTGAAACTTCTGGTTGGCCTTTTATTTTTTCTTTTAATAGTAAAAACTTATACCATTGTATACATGGTGACATGTTCTTTAGGCTCCATCCATGATCCTTGCTAAAATGGTCCATATCCTATTATCTGACATTTTAATATTTACTACATGAATTGTCTTAATTTTTACCCATATATAAGTGGGAAAGAGTGAAGAAAGGGAGGGTGATACACTGTAGGCTGAAATTTGTTTGGGTTAGTGACCTTGGGCTTCTTCCTGACTGAAGCCCGGCGCTTTCCTTTGACACCTCACTGCAGTGGGTGGGGAAGTTCACTAACTGCAGTGTCTGTGTCTAAGTCCATCTCTCGAAGGGTGGGGCACACTTAGAAAAGTCAGGTAAACGTCAATGTGTTCATTTTCCAAAGTTATTCATTCAAGGAATTAAAATTGATATATTTAAGTTTCATTGACTCTCCTCATGTTTCTGAAAATGTGTAGAATGCACCCAGCCAGCTCTGGGAGGAGTGGCTTTTTTTTAAAAGGGGAGAGTCCCAGGATACAGACTGTCACTATGGGAGGGAATCCTTGGGCCCATCCAGTGTAAACCCTCCTTCACAGGCGTGGGCACCTTGCCAAGGCCAGCCCGCTCACAGTGGAGCCCGGCTTTCTGACTCTGACTCGGGGAACATTCCAACGATAGAAAGCGTAAGCGCACTCAGAGGGGGCTCTGAGCAGTCAGAAATGAGAAAAGAAAACCTGATCATTTTTTCCACCTTAAAAAAAAAAAAAAAATGTACCACCACATTCTGACTTCAGTAACTGGCCTTCCTTGTGTCATGAATGTGGGTAGTTACATATAATGTATTACTATCATGACACACCAGGCCTTCAAAACCAAATGAGCTGCAATCTTTGTTAAAATACATGTTTCTGTGATAACCAGCCTTCATTAAAAACTTAAATTGAAACAGTAAGTTCCAACTTCTTTCCTCTTTCTGAACACACAGAAGAGTATAATTCAAATAGATTTTTGTCTAGAATAAATCACCAGAAGTTCATTTTATGGCATTCTGCTTACAAATAAAAACAGGGTGGGTCCTAGCTACTTTTTACTATATTTAACTGGAATTCCCTACAAGATTTTTCAAATTATATTTTTAAAGTGTCATTCAAAAGGTTTTGTGGGGGAAGTGAGCAAAAACACAAACTGATGTCTATTTCCTCTCATTTTCCATGTGTTTCCTTTGGTTAAATAAATACTCTAAAAATATAAAATGCTTCATGTGTTAGAAAAACTCTCTGGAAGACACACATATTGTTTGCACTCAATTACTTCACTGGCAAATTTATAGCAGTGGCAGCTGGGGTGATAAATCCTGCCTCAACCCAAAACTACTGGTCAGACTATAATTTGGTTGTAAAATGCAACATCATGAAAGCAAATTGATAAGAAACATTTTCAGTCAGTAAACATCAGTTCCCCAGGGACATGGGCACCCACTTTGTGTTACCCTTTCCACCCCTGAACTTTTCCACAGGAAGCAACCTGGGCAGGGACAGCCATTTGGATGACAGAGAGTTTCAAGCATTGTTTTGCACTACAGGGACATTCAAACCCTCATACTGCAATGGATAAACAAGACAGTCTTAAATGGAAAAAAATATAGTGACCTGTCAAAAAATGTTCACCTCGATTGCCAGCAGTAGGTTGCAGTGAGTAGTTTTAAGAGTCCAATTTGCACATCATACTGAGAGTAAGTGCTGCCATCTGAGGTTTTTTTAGAGTCAGGGAGTGATTTACAGGACTACAGAGCACCCCTGAAGATGAAACTGCTGTAATCTTAGGTGTAATCAAATGTAGATTTCACCTATAACGATAAGAGTCTTTACCCAACACCTCGATGGAAACACATATAACATCCCTTAGAAGCAAGGCTCTGTTTAGCAAGTTGGCTTGAGTTCGCTCCACTGGGCTACAGGTATTGAAGGAGCTGTTTATCTGGGTGTGTGGTATCTCTAGGATGCTAGGGTTCACTAAATTCAATCAAGCGGCTGGACCACAGGCACCTTCTAGGACTACGCCACTGAGCTCCAGGTCTGCTGGAGCTGCTGTGTCCTTATCACCTACAAAACCGAACCTAGAGACCTGGAAAGAGTCTTCTTCCTGGATGAGCAGGATCAGGGGCTACATCCTGGCTCGTTTAATAGCCGTGTAGCAATTCACTCCTTTAGAAGCATTTACTGGGAACTTTGGGAGACTGAGATGTTGCGACAAGTCTGGGAACACAAAACATTTACTGCACAGAAGTGACATAAAGACTTGCAGGGGGAGAGGGGGAGAGGGAGGGAGGGAGGGAGGGAGGAGAGATTAGGGAGAGGGAGAACGGCTCACCACAGTACACAGGGGATAAAAATCCATGCCCTGGAAAAATATCTTCGTTGATCCAGTTCTCTTTACAGGTGGTAGTGAAGTAACAGGGAAAAAGATAAGTAGCCTCAATTCGTTCATTTAATGGAGGCATTAAGTTATTTAAAAGAGAAAACCAGGATAATCAGCTATTCAACTACTTTAAAAAATATATTTTATAGTCATTTCTTCATGTTTTAAATATTTTGATTCAACTTTAAAATTTCTAAAAAAACACAGAATGTAAACCAAATTTTTCTTGCTCTTCAAGAAAATTACAATTATGATGTAATGATGGTGATGATAGCATTTACTATGTGCTGGCCAGTAGGCTGAGCTCATCTGTATTTTCTCACTTTGTTCTCATAGCAACCTTAACATGCAGATATTACGTATTCAAATCATGTGGAGGAGGAAAGTGAGTCTCAGAGCGTTATCGACTTGGGACTGACAAAACCCCAAATATGCTTGACTCCAAAACCATGCTGCTTATCACTGGACCATAACATGGTGTTTCCAGAGCTGGGTAACGCTATCTGTGAAAATACTGAGTCCAAACAAAGTCCTAAAGTCTCATGTGACCTAGAATTCCAGATTTTAGAGCCAGCAGTGACCTTAAACTTCACTGAAGCTGACCTGTTCCAGTAACTATATACACACTCACTTGCTCAAGCTAGAAATAAGGGCCTTTTCCTCATTTTGCTCCTGTCCATCGAATCTGTCACCAATCTTGCTAATTTGACCTACAGAATATTTTCCATTCTGTTTATATTTCTTCAGCTTCCTGGTAACTGCCTTAGTCAAAGACGATACTGTCATCTCTAACCTGAACTACTCTCACAGCCATTTAACTTTCTCCTTAAATCCTCTCACTCTCCCCAGCTCTGCTACTCGAAAGTGTTGTCTGTGGACCAGCATCAATGTCACCTAGGGGCTTGTTAGAAACACAGAATCTCAGACTCTCAGGCTCACTTCGGACATGTAGAACTAGAATCGACATTTTCAGGTCTCCAGGTGATACCTCTGCACATTGCAGTAGAGTGATTTCTGAAGTCTTTTTGGCAATTTGCTAGGGGTGGGGGTAGGGTGGATGTGGGGGAGGGAGGGGGGAATGCAACTCCTGGATTTATTAAAATTGGTCAAGAATACACCAGGGTGAGAAAAGCAGGTCTGCAGTACCACCAGAAGCTTTGAAGCCAGCAGACTCAATTTAACCTTTTTGTTCAAATTATCAATTCCTCCCCTCCTGATATCATCTTTTATTTGAGGCACCCACCTTTCCTCGGGGAAAGCTGGACAGAGTGTATGTAGCTCTATCCTTAATTACTATTTTCTTCAGGGGCTTTGGTTCTTTTTCTTCTCTTCCTTTTTTTTTTTTACACCTCCACCATCAAAGCGTGGGCCCTCGTCGTCAGGGCAACTG
This sequence comes from Leucopleurus acutus, assembly GCF_964270905.1. Classification (NCBI taxonomy): domain Eukaryota; kingdom Metazoa; phylum Chordata; class Mammalia; order Artiodactyla; family Delphinidae; genus Leucopleurus; species Leucopleurus acutus. The sequence continues at coordinate 194,705,294 of NC_139142.1, forward strand.
GTCCTGGCATTTTCACAATTTTCCCAACACTGTAATTTTGCTGGCTTCCCTTTATTCTCACTATTGAAAGAATGACTATCACTCTACAGTTCCTGTGGCTTCCCTCTGATTTGTCCGTCTCTCTGTAAGTTTGCATTGCTCTTCTGGCTAAGCATTTATACTAACTCATCTTCTCTCTACTGGTCGACTCTGTTTCCTTTCCTACCCCTCTGACTTCTAACGGAGTCCTTCTCTGAATTCCTCCTCTGACTTGGTATCCGCATTTTAAGATATGTTTGGGTCATCACAATTCCCTGCTTCCGGCTCTTCCACTGAATTGCACTACACGTGTATTTCAAAAAGTTTAACCTGGCTCCTCATAAACTTTGCAGGGATTCAGCCTCACCTCCTTGCTGCTGGCAAGTCTGGCTTTGTTTTGCTTTGCTCTCCTCTGTCACTTACTACCTCTGAACACAAAGGTCTCTTTTCGTTCCTCAAACTAATACATACGCTCCTACATGTTGTACCTTTTGTCCTCTTCGTGTTTCTGTCTAACCATCACCTCCTTAGAGAGAGCTTTCCTCTCACTCTGCTATCCTTTCTCAGAGAACCCTGAAGGTAACACAGTAGGTAATCATCTCTAAGCACGCATGTATTTGTTTGTTTAGACTTGAGATCCCATAAAAACACAGTCTGTTTCTATTTTGCTCATCACTGTATATGCCATGCAGATTGTAATCTATCATCTCTATCTATCTGTCTATCTATCTATCTCTCTATCTATCATCTATCTATTTCTTCTAAGGAAAGGATCCAATCCAGTTTCTTCACTTGACAGATGAGAAAACTGAAGTCCAGAAGGGTTAAGTGGACTGGATAAAGGCCACAGTTTTGGGTGTAGCAGAGCCAGTTTTTCTGTCTCTCAATGCAGTATGCTTTTCATTACACCTCCACTGTGCATATGTAGACTCAGCAATCTAAGACAGAGCCCTGCTAATTGGAAATGACTTGGGAGATGTCAGCTTTGATCGCATAGCTCAACTCACCACTGTGAAGTGATCATGGACACTGGACTCCACTGGCCAACAAAGGCAGCAGTGTGAAAACGGCTGTATTTCATTGACTGAGGCCAGGAAGTCTGAGATAAATAAAGAAGGAACACTTTGCCCTGACTCATGAATCCACTCTCAGCGAAGTTGGTGGAAGTGAAAGGAATAGTGGTAAACCAAAATCTGACTCACCAGCCACCAAGTCTGATTCCTCCTACTGGGGCATATCTGCTCTCAGGCTCCACTGGCCCACTTCTAAGCAAGTCAAGAGATCCAGTATCACACTCTGTCAGCCTCCATCAGCCTTGCTGGGTGATGGCTGTGGATGAGGTGCAGCGAGGAATGTGCCCTTCCCTTCCTCTACACGCAGGAGAGGCAGATCCAACAACGCAGGAAAATGAGGTTGAAGAGAACATTTTTTTCCTAAGAACAAAAAATAAAATAGTTTTTAAACACCAAACTGTGGGATGCACTTAATCTCACTTACAAATTTGCTCATCAAATTAAGAAAATGTCTTTGTTCTAATAGCATGTTCTAATAGCATGGATGGGTCAGGTCAACATATGTCTATTTCTCCAAGAACGAGCAACAACAAGTCGAATAGAATAAGAGAGGCACTGTGCTCAGGAATTATAATGCCAACACCACCACTAAATACTAAAAACAAGGAAAATATTTCTCCTAAAAGGACCCAGTTTATGATCTTGAGAGCCAACATAGAACAATGAAGACAGTATTTGAAGGCTTTTGGCAAAAGTAGGTAAAAAGTCAGCATAAAACCAGTTATATTGCTAACCTAATTCATCTAGGGCATCTCCTGTGCTTCCTGCCGAGGGCCATGATTTGGGGGCTGGGTTAGCATGGGGTCTAACCTGGCATGTGATAAGCACCGTGGGTAAGCGGCTGCAGCTGTGAGAGTCAGTACATTGCAATGCAAAGCAGCAAAGTTGGAAATGACACGGACTGCGTGTGTGCACCTCTGCCATTCATCATCTGTTGCTGAAGACCCTCTCCTCCACTGAATGAGGCAACCACCCTTGCTCTAAACCAAAAGCATATGTGGTAGGCACGTCCTTCTCAGCAGTGATAAGGACGGTTGCTTGTGTCATGGGATTGGCCATTAACAAACTCAACACATCCTGGGGGTGTCCCTGCACCGAGCAGGCCCTGTAATGAGGGTTAATTGTGGGGTTAATAGAATGATAAACTTTGCTATCCTCAGCAGCTGCAGGTAATACTGTAGCACAACCATTCACATATGGAACTAATTTAGGAGCTGCCCCAACCTAGGCACCTTTAAGGGCTAATAATAGAGAGCACATAATTGCATGTGTGGTATAAACAGCCTTTTAATTATAGATCCGAAAAGCTCTTCTTCCTACTACATGATTCAGAGCATTCATGACTGGCCAGTACGTGATTTCTGAGGAATTAAAACCAGATTAGGAAGAGTATTGCAGCCAAGCATGCTCTTCTGTGATAAAGCCTAATGAGGGTTAATTGAACTTTCCTGTTCACCAAGTGCTTACTCAGTGCTTAGCGCTGTGTGTGTGTGTGTGTGTCTCACTGGTGAGAGGTTAGACAGTTCTTGAAAAACCCTGCCAGATATATATTGCTCTGTTTCAGTCTGAAAGATGACACCATTAATACAGACTACTAATTCTGAGCATCTGTGCAGACCCAGGCAAGAACAGTAGTTTTCACTTACAGAGCACAAAAGTACAAAACAGGCAACAGAGAGTCAGTTTAGATTTCTTTTTTATGAATGCTAAAATCCATGGAATAAACCATAGAGAGGATAAATAGCTTTCCTTGGCACTTTCCTGACTGTTAGCTTCAGGCTGGTAAACAGATGGGATGGGAAGAGTGGTCACGGAATAGGCTCTCCCCATGGTTGTATAGTGTGTTTATCTACTTCCCCAAATGACACAGGTGGGAAGGACACGACGAAGGATGTGGCTGAGCTTCCAGAGGTAACGTTGAACATTTTGTACAAACAGTGAGTGGTAGCATTTGTTCCACCAAAGAGAAGATGCTATGTTGTGGTCAAAAACAGTGAACTCAGTGGAGAGTTACAAATTCCACTTCAAGCAGAGTGTACTCCCTACTCCTCACGTCAATTTGCCAAATTACTTGAGCTCTCTGGATTTCAGTTCAGCTATTTAATAAGATCATTCTTTAGACTGATTACATGATACAATACTTCTCCCAGATTTTCAAGAAAATGAGTTAGTCATTTGCTTCACTGCAGACCACAACATTTTGGGACAAAGGATGATGTCTCTTTATTAAAACTCTATGAAAAAGACATCCCTTTGTTTCAGGATTTATTGGTTAAGTACGTTTAAGTCAAATTAATGATTTTATTATACAACTTATTGGGACATTTTATAAGCAATTACTTTGAATGAACATGTGCAGTTTTACAAAAACGAAAGCCTCTTTTCAACCACATTCAATAAATACCTAACGTGCTACTGTTTCTAAATTGAAATTCAACATCTAAATTGAATCTCCATTCCTTGTGTCTTCGATTCTGTTTTAAATCTTACAATAGCGTCTAGAAATATTAAATAATTTTTGAACTTCTATGCTCGGACCCATTTATGACATTCTTTCCCATACACACATAAACGAATTCACTTATTGACTTATCCGTTAATTCATTCAACAAATTTGCTTATTGGTTTTTGCACTGTGTGTTTGGCACTGTTCCAGGAGCAGGGTGACTCTGAAGAGAACAAAATAAAGTTTCTGTTCTTGTCAAGCTTACATTCTGGTCGGGGGTGGGTAAGCTGGAGAAGAAACTATGTATATAATAATACGTATAATCATATATAAATGCTTACATATCTCAATATATATGTATATTTACATATATGTGTGTATATGTGTGTCTAATTATGTATGTATGTATCTAATTACACATCTACCTAACTTCAGATTTGTGGTTACTGCTAGGCCTCTGTGAGATTTTTAAAAGGTTCCCCTTTTCGGCAAAAAAAAAAAACAAAACTTTTAAGGTGTTCTTCTGGGTTGACTTCTTATGGAGCGAGAGGAAAGGGCTTGGTCAGCAGAGTGGGCGCGGCCCTGGGCCCTGGCTTGCCTCCTGCCCCAGGGCCCATTTATCAGGCACAGCTGGGACCACCATACCTGGTGGGCCTACTGGGAATGATCTGTGGGAAAGCGCTGTTTAACACAGGCCGTGAGGGAAGGACTCTCGGATAAGGTGGTATTTAGGCAGAGACCTAGGGGACTAGGAAGCAGACCCTGCAGGTCTCCGGAGGAAGTGCATCTAGGCTGAAGGAGGCGTTTTCTCAGAAGAGCAAAGGAGCCAGTGAGTCTGGGTCACACTGAGTGAGACGGAGCAGGGAATTCAAGTCGTGAAGAGACACTGACAAGCCTTTGGATTTTACGTTATGTAAAATGGAAAGCCACTGACAGGTTTGGCGCAGAGAAGTGACACAATCCCACTTATTTTAAGAGGATCCCTCTGAGCTATTGCACAAAGGACACACAATGCGGGTGTCAGCTGGAAGCAAGGAGGTCCATACGGAAGCTATTGCAACAGTGCAAGTGAGAGGTAATGGTTTGATTAAAGATAATATTGGAGGGACTGATGATAATCCCTCATAACCTGCGTATGCTTTGAGGAAAAACAATGAAAGAATGTATATATGAGAGAAAGAGGGGAGTCAAGAAGTTTCAGGGTTTAGGAAGAAGCAAATGAATGAACACAGAGTTGTCACTGATGGAGATGAGGAATACTGGCGTTTGGAGCAGGGTCTGTGGGGAAATCAAGAGTTTGGTTTTGAACGTACCAAGTTGAGCTGCCTCTGTAGCTACCCACGTGGGGGTATCAAGTAGGCAATAGTATCTAGAGTTCAGGAGAGAGGCTGGAGCCAGAAAGCACAGTAACGGCCTCGTGTTGTTACCACTTAGGTAGATCAAGCCTTCCAGCAGGTTCTACATGACCCTGTTCTGGAAGATTTTGTTATCTGGAGTTTATTCACACACATTCAGTAGCATTTAAGAAAACCCCTTAGGTAACTGAGTCTTTCAATTTGTTTAGAGAATGTGGAGGCTCTAAAAAGTTGTTTTGCTTTCCTTCTCATTAAAAAACATGACTATTCTATCAGGGTTGCAAGTCAGCATGTGAGATGTGATGAAAAGCATGTTCCCAATTAGGAGGCATTCCAGGGCCTTCAGAGAGAGGGTATACCATTCTTCCAGGGATATGCTAACCTCCAAAAGGTCTGTGTCTGAAAGACAGAGTGTGACACAGCCTGTTCTCCCTTCTCGCATCTTCCAAGCACATCCATCTTTGGTGCACAGTCCAAATCACACCTCCTGCATCAATAATGCCTTTGACAGCCATGTTAATCATGTCTGCCTTCTCCTCTGATCTCCTACATCACCTAGTCTGTAAGCTTATACTTAGTCTTTTCTGACTGTCCCATGGCCTCTGTTTGAATGGATATGCCCCTTAATATGCTTGTGCCTTCCCGAAGCTAATCTCTTGGCCTCAGTTTCCTCATTTGTAAGGAAGCAGAAAGCCTAGCATGGACTCTATGACGTGAACCTACAACATGCAGCCTTGCAGATGTGTTATGTTCTAACATTAGTGAAAAGTGTTCTATGTTATTGCTCAACAAATGATGGATATAATTTCATGAATATGTACATATAATTATTTTTACTCCTTTAGTATTTTTATGAATCTTGTCTTTCTTTTCCCATCTTTATGGTGACATATCATGTAATAGCATGCAAGAGCTCACATGTTGTGAGAAGAATTAAAAATGAAAGGGAGACTATTTTTGAGGTAATTATGTATTACCTCAAAAGAATAAAATATATCCTTTTGAAATGGCAACTTACTTAGAAAATTTTGGAGGACTCACTAATTTGGCAATACCTATGCTGTAACCAAAACAATAAAAAAATGACTACATCAAGTAAAAGCATTCAAAGAAATTAACCTTCTTAAGGATTTTTGCATGAATAGTAGCTAAACTCACATTTTAAAAATTTATTAGTCAGAATATATAATAGTAAAGGAAACTATCTGTAGTTAAAATATAAATCTTGTGAAATTAAAAAGAAAAACATTGGAAGCTAAAAATTTTCACTAAATGACTCAGAAGGAAAAATTGCATTGGTAAATGAATTTTTCTTCCTGAAATAAGAAAGACATGGCAATTCGAATAACTTTTCTCTTACAGTATATCAAGACACTTACACTGACCTTCAAAGTAAGCTGGACTTAAAATAACCTGAGACCAACTGCATTTTCATCAGAGCTATGCTGCTCTATTACCTTAACCATCATTCATTGTCTAAGTCAAACAGTTTATAGAGAGAGAACATGAATTCTAACCCCAAGTCAGGGCTGCTATCAATGAGTTTGGAGGTTTACATTCTGTTGGTGTGAGGTCACTATTTGCTGTCACTGGTGATCAACGACCCAGCCCTGGGCTGTCTGACTTTAGCAAATTTCCCAGTTTTAACAGGTTTACTTACAAATCTTAGAAAATGATTTTCTATTGAAATTCACCAAATCACATTTTGGTGATTTAAAATAGCAAACTATTTTCAAAAGCAGTAGTAATCTAAATTGCCATGCAAACAGTTGGTGTTTTAGAAACAGTGATTGATGAAACAGATGGGAAAGGATTATTTCTATAAATAGAGACTTAAAACCTTTTAGCAAGATCATTCATATCACCCTGCTTAATCTCTTACGGCAATTGTTCTAGTCTTCTGGCAATCTGACAATCTCTTCCAGTCACTGTGAAGGTACTATTTTCTTCCCCACATTAATACACAAAGAACTGGGAGTACTATGGTTAATATTTTACTGAATTGTGGGAAAGTAGTAGGTTTTCCTCAGTCCCAAAGGGTACTGACATTTTAACCCACTTATCTCCGATTTATTCAAGTTCTTGACAGTGCCAAAAGAAGGATGCATTTTGCCTGAAGGATCTATAGTTAAGGCAATTTGACATATGCTTTTCTTCTCTCTGAAGGGGGTGGTTCCAGCTGTACAATTGCCATTTCATGGTGCAGCAGTCATAAGATTATTCCTTAGATGGTGAAGTTTTGTGCCACCACAGAATTGTGAAGATCTATTAAAACGGTAAAATGACATTTAACATTAAATTCTAAATTTTGTGGAAAAGCACTCAAAACTTCAACCCAAAATTGTAATCAGAGATTATCTGAAGGAGGAACTGGGGGAAATGCCCAATGATACACGATAGGGTAAATATAAAGCTAAGATGCTTATTAGATATTAATCTCTTTTGTCAATGTATTTCTCATATTGACTGAATTTCTCCTTTAAGCGGCTAACTATAAGAATGGACACCCCCAAAGAATTTTCTTATCATTTTACAAAAGATAAAGTAATAAGAAAATTCATGATTATGTGATGTACATGAATTCATGAACCCATGATTTACATGATTAAGCTGGGTACCCCTTAGTTAAAGGGTAATAGAGTCCTCGTCTCTGGCTCTCCTATTTGGTCACCAGAGTAGCATCCCAGGACAGGAAGTTCCTGCATGTGGTCTTATTGAAGAGTGATGGGTTTTGTTTTCAAGTAAGCATCACAGATATTCTCACAGAAATGTAGTGCCAAACTGCTGCATGATACTATGCAATTCAACTTGCTGTGCATTTCCCAGAACTACCACACGTATTCTTCACAGTCCAGGCAGCTGTCAGGCAAATGTGAGCTCTAGGTTATAAAGAGACGGGACAGAGAGTGTGAAGGGGCTGGAATAAATCCATCACCGATGCCGGAAAAACAGTTCAGACACCATGCCTTCCTTGACAAGAGGGTCAGCATCATGAACTTCGTGAATAAAAGGATGAGTCTATGGCAATCTTAGTCTCTAAGTTTTCACTGGGAGGTGTTCTGAAAGTTCTTAAAATGGCGTTTTTCAGCCTTAGATGCAGAATAAATGGAATGTGCTAAGAGTTCAAACAAAATGGATTTTTTTTGGCATCAGCTTTTAAAAATGATTTATAATAAAAAGAAATGCAAACATAATGTTGTATCTTCATTTTATTTATCATCCTCAGGACCCTCAGGAAATATCACATAATGAATGATTTTTCTTTTGAATTGTATTATTAAAATGAAGTTACTGCATTTCATATATATATATATTATACATATATATAATATATATATCTTAAAGTAAATGTTGCCACCTCTGTGTATCTACCTTCTGATACTATCAACTAATTTCAATACTGCATCTTGATCAAATCATAGTGGTAATTATTTTATTGTCATTTTATAAGCCACATAATTATCACATGACTATAATTTTTAAAATAGGAAAAAAAATCACATTGCTTAAAAACATTCATAAAGTGCTACTTAAAATTTAGATTTGGCTGTTTTAAAGATAAAATCATTCCCTAAAGAATGAGAAAATTTTAAGTGTGAGAATATTCTCTTGAGGAACACTGCAAAAATTTCTAGAAATACGGTAAGCAGTAGCAATATTACTAAAATTGCAAAAGCTCTCTAGGTAATTAAAGACAAAAAACCTCATTTGAATGTTAAAGTTCCACTGCATTTGTTGAAAACTAAGTTACATTCCTGTATATCATCCTTCATTTTTGGTGCAGAAGGTCCCTGATACAGATGCAAAACCTACAGCTTTTCGAAGAGTGACATCTGGGCCACTAATAAACATAGAACAGGATGAATGGGCCAGAGGTACCTCTAGAATCCACTGAAGCTTCAGTCTTCCCACTTGCCTGGAGTGAGACCTTTTGTTTCTTCAGAGTAGCAAAGGTTTCCAAGGTGCCAGTCTCTTCAGCAGCTAAAATCCAAAGTTTTTCTCTTCCTGCACCCCTACGTGTCAACAAGCGGTCGGGAGTTTGGGTTTGCATGGCTTTGGTTGTGTTGCAGGAGGTGTGGGAGGGGAGCAGGTAGAAAGGAATGATCTGCATGTAGCTCCTTCAGTCATGAAAGGTGTCCAGGGAGCCGCACAGACAGGCAGGCCAAGGAGAAAGCCAAGGTGTTTCCTGTCTTAACAGAGCTGGGCTCCTCTGGCTCTCCATTCTCTTTCACCATCTCATTTATGATTAAAAACTAAAATATAGTTTTAGTGTGGTTTTCATTCCCCCACTGTCAACACCACTTCTCAAAAAAATGTACACCTTTTGGATGAAACATAAACTAGGAAAGTTACAGTTCCCGACCATTCTCATTACATACAGCTGCCCCTTTTCCTGCCGTTCGTTCCTTCATCACACTTTACACAATTATTTTTTTCATAGAGCTCAAAGGAAATCAACGTTTTATTAAATGCTTTATTTTTAAAATTGTTTTTCAAAATGTAACAATGGAGCACATCCAAAGAATTTATCTTAATCCCTAATATACGTAATAATTTCCAATACACCAGAGAAGAAAACTGTCCAGTCAACACTCCTCTGAGTGAGCTGTGACAGGAGCTATGAAGAGGAAGATTAGAAAGCAAGGGCTCAGATTTATTTCTATATCATCTATTTGACTTCTCGGCTAAAACAGAATTAGTTTAAGTCACCACAAAATCAAGTTATAGTCTAAAGAAACAGTATTGATTTTTCTTTCCATCATTATAGACATGTATATTTAGTTTATTTTAAACCAGATTTCTCACTTTCATTTTCTAGCACAAAAAAGTACCTTTTAACAATTCATACTCATGGAAGATCAATCTGGAATTTTCAGTTTCCTTACTACTAAAGTCATTTTTAGACCTCTGATATTGGTGAATCATAGTCATTTAATTAATAAATTTGGGGAAACATTTTCTCATATTTTCTAATAGTTTTACATTTTAGAATAAAAAGAGTTTAGCCCTTTAAAATGTTTTCTACTTGATGAATGTCTTCTTTTTTCAATTTTATTTTCTAGTTCAGGAATGTGAAACAGCTCAATAGGAAATACAGTAAGTATTTGCCTGTGGATAACTGGCCTCGATTGCTATATTAGCCACTAGGGAAAGTGAGCATGATGACCTCTTCTAGATGTTGTTTTAGCATATCACACACCTACTTTGTAATCTACATAATTGCTAGTGTCTGCAACAAGCTTGTTAAAATAAATGTTTCCAAGTGTCAGGATCAAGGTTCTTTTTAAAAGGCTACCAATTGCAACATCTAATGAATATATTCAGAGGAAAGGGAGGAACGATGCTTGTGAGGAGTAATGGAATGTTGAAATTGGATGAAAGCCTAGAAGATTACACAGGTGTCCCTGCTAGTTGACGAGAGAGCAAGGACCAGAGCAGCAAGATACATCTCCATCCTACTAGAAATTATTCACTAGAACTGTACACTTCAATATAATTACTAAATATCCGATACATGCTGGGCAATGTTCTTGTCACTGGCAAATAAAAAATGAAAACATAATAATCTCTAAAAAAACCCCAAGAAAGTCAGATACAAAAGCCAAGAGAGAAAGGAATGGCCAAGTCAGTGAGTGATGTGGAGACCCTGAGTGGGGTGCGGCCAAGAAGTGTACGTGGGGCTGGAAATACGGAGGTGACCTTGACAAGCAGGTTTAGTGTCCTGCTCAGAAGGGAACGCAGCATGTGTGTAGGCTGAAGGAACTACGGGAAACTCCCCAAAAATAAAAACATGAAAGAAACCAATCAGAAAATGGGCAACAGGTATAAACAGGCAGGTTTACAGAAAATGAAACCCAAAATACCTCTAGAAAAATAAAACATGGTTCATCCTCAGTAATCAAGGACACAAATGAAAACCATGAGATGCCATATAACTTCCATTAGATATGGTGCTTGCAGTGGAGGGGGTGTCTGAGGACAACAACGCATATTGGGAGGATATGAAGAGAGAAATTCTCATAATTGGGCTAGCCGGAGTGTAAATTGCTACAATTTGGAAACGAATTTGGCAACATATTGACAATTCAAAATGTGCCTGTACAATGACCCAGAAATTTCTCTGTCTTCCCTAGAGAAACTCTTGCACATATACACCTATACACATGCATCAAGTTCACTGAAGCATTGCAATAACATACACGGAACAGCAATCTTTGGGAGAACAGATTTTTAAATTATCCGGCCACTGCCTGATTCTGGTCCCAGACGCAGCAAGGCAGAAACCTCAGCCCTTTTACCGATTTTCGTGTTTTGGATCTATTTCTTTGCTGTGGGGATATCTGCCTTATATTTACGTGTGGCTATGTCCTTTGGTTTTCTATTTTTATATTTTATTCATCATTGCTGTTTTTATCTCTACCCAGAAGCACCAAAGCCATATTTTATATATATATATTCATCACTCAAAATTAGGGAAGCATCTTTGTAGACTAGAAATGGAAAAGAAAAACGCAGTAAGTGGAGATTGAAGGTGAAGATTTATTGCACTGTGTGTCTAGCAACGGGAAGACATGGCCCGGAATTCCATTTCTGTGGGGGTGAGCGACTCTGAGTATGCCTCACATATCCTACAGGGCCAAAACCTGTCTCACTCTGTGAAACTGAGATTCAGAAAGGCATCCCACCAGGAAATGGAGGCAGAAAGGGTTGCTCAGGCTGCGCCAGCAAAGACCTTCTCCCTGGTGGTAAATGAGAGAGAAGCCCACACATACACATGCGCATACACACATGCACACTCAGAATTTAGTCTAATGTGATAAGACTGTGTACAGAGACTCATAGGTGAAGAAAAGAACATCACCTTTGGGAAATGTCAAACCATTTGCTGAGCTGAAAGTTGAGTTTATAATGGGCACAAATAGCTGGCTTTCAATTAAAATGGGCATTAAGTATGATTTTGTTTTTCTCTAAGTGCCTTAGTCAGCTTGGGCTGCCACAATGAACATCAGAGACTGAGTGGCTTAAGCAACAGAAATTTACTTTGCACACTCTGGAGGCTGGAAAGCTCTGGTGAGGGATCTCTTCCCAGCTTGTAAAAAGTGGCCTTCTCACTCTATTCTCCCATCGGGGAGAGAGAGAAAGCTGTCCAGTGTCTCTTCTTACAAAAGCACTAGTCCCGTCAGCCCAGGGCCCTGCCTAATGACCTCATCTAACCCTAATCACCCCCCAAAGGCCCCATCTCCAAAGACCATCACATTGGGGGTTAGGGCTTCAACATACGGGTTTTGAGGGAACAAATAGTCCATAACACTGAGTTTGATTTGATTTTATATCCCAAATCTACCAGATAATGGAAAGTAAATTTCAATCAATTTTGAGTAATCTTTGCCAACTAATGGTATATCCCCCCATCATTCTGTTTGCTGGGTCTAAATTCCAAGAGCTAACAGTATCAGGGCTTGAGAGAGGTGAGCATACAGGGACATCGATACTCGTTATCTCTCCAGATGACACCTTTGAAGTTTCCTTATTCTGATCATGTCCGCAGGGTAGGTCTCAGCTGCTTCATTCTTCATGCTTTTCTTCATAGAACCTCTTAGTCTCGTGTGCTTTCCCCACCCCCCGTCTCCCTCCCCTCCCTCATCCCCACTCTGTTCAGGAACTTCTGTACTCCTCTGTACTGTGCGTCAACATCTGTCTGCCGCCCATTCAGTGTCAGATACGGAGAACCTGACACTCTCGTAGGCCTTTCCTCCCGGACATTCCCTGCAGCTGTCTCTGCACTGCCACTCTCAGTATGTCATGGGCTTGCATCCCAGGAATCGAGCTCCTTGCTCTTATATTTCCTAAGACCAGCTGCATAATTTGTAGAGGCCAGGGCAAATAAAAATTTAGAGTTCCTTGTTTAAAAAAATATTGGAAATTTCAAGGCAGCAACAGCAAATCATTAAAATAAGTGTGGAGAGCTTTTAGAGCAAGATCCTGGGCTGGTGCATGCCCATGAGGATGGTCCTGGTGTCGCTGCTGTTTCTCCATATACCCTGCCCATATCCCTACACACACACACACACACACACACACACACACAGAGTGTGACTCAACTTTGAGGAAGCGGACATAACTCAAGCTCAGGGAGCTACTAGCATTTAAGTTTCTCTTGCCCTCTCACTCCTGTCTGCCATCACCCCAAAGTAAGGACTCAGGGGGGGTTGGGGAGATGGTTACAAGGATTACTAGGGAGTGAGGAGAACACCATATTCTTCCAAAGGTTCTGCTTTTGTGTTCCACAGCTATCATAACTCTAGTTGAGATATTTAAATTATTCTTTCCTCCCTTTTTTTTTTTTTTTTTGGTTATTCCTTCCCTAGGTTAGAAATGTGAAAAGTTTTAGAGGGTAAAGTCATGGTAGACAAGCAACTCTTGGGAGGTGTGCTTCAATTAAGACCCCAAAATATCTCTTGCTACACTTTCAAACAATGTGAAGGGAGGTGGCATGAGATAAAGACAGAAAGGTAAGGAAGAGCCAGGGGACTTTCAGTTTTAGCTCTAACAGGTAAAGAGCCTGGAAGTTGTCCCTCTCATCTGCATAATAAGAGAATAAGTTGAACAAACTGAGTATCAGCCACTTTCCTCGGACCCCACTAGAAAAGAAGCCACAGGGAAAAGCACCACCTTGAAATCTGGAGAGACGGGAGCAACTCAAAAGTCAAAGCTGAGATCTGTTTACCTGGAGCAGAAGCCACTGAAGCTGTAAACTTATAGGACGACTGAAAAGGCCATTTTAAAGAACAGGTGGAGCATGTGTGGACTCGTGGGAGAGTGAAAAACTCCTGGAGCTGCAGGTCTCACTGGGCCTCACAGTTGCCGACTAGCTCCTCATGAGGTCCTCCTGAGAAGCCAGGACGGTTCCCTCTTGCCTCTGGCAGAAGGGGAAGAGAAATCCTTGTAAAATGCACCAGGCTTCCCCATAACAAAGGCTTACCCTCTACAGGAAAGGACTTTGCTAGAGCTTTATTCCATTTGGGGGAAGGGAATTCCTCCTGTTCTAGCCTTCCTGTCTCACTTGACAGAAAAACAAAAGATCAACAAACAAACAAAAAATACAGGACTTCTGCTTCTGTGAAGACACAACACATCCATTTTCCCCTTTTCTTCCTGCTAAATACCTCTAAAATCTCTGGAAATAGTATATAAAACAAGGTAAGAAGCCTCTGAAAAGTGGGGAGAAGAAAGCTGGTCAGTTAGGAAGGTTGGGACACGGGGAATGACACAGTGGTAAGTTCCTGGCTTTACTTTTTGCCTCATGCAACCAAGACTTGGACCCGAATAAGCCAGGAGACGCAAAGGGTCACAGACAACAAAAGCTCCAACAAAAACCTGCTCGCCTAACCAGAGGACCACAAAAGGGACAACACAGCAAGACCGGAAACTTTTGGAAAATACCTCTTTATTCCACACAAACAGCAGGAAAACAAACAAACATCTGGCCCCAAACCTACCACCACCAGCAAAAGCCAAGTGGAGAGCCCAGACTTCCACCCTCATTAGGCTGTGCGGGGGTGTTCCAGCGTTCCCGCCTCCCACCCCGTGGTACTGGTGGAGACCACATGGGAGCCTAGAGTTCTACTCTCACCCAGCAGTAACAAGATGATCCTCACCCTCCTGATGGATTGGTGTAGGGGGAGACCCATTGGAGAGTCAAGTTAGTCACCACTGCCCAGTGGTACCAAAGCCACTCTCTCCATAGTGTCAGTGGGAACCACATGGGGAGCTGGAATTCACCCCTACCTACAAGGTCATGTAGCAAGGCATCACTGAAGCAGTACCCTGTTAAGTGTTTCACAGAGGTCATGGTTGGGGAGGACATACTGAGGCACAATTCGATGCAGAAAATGTCGAAAAAGTGAGTCAACCATGATGGGTGTGAGTCACAGATAAAGGTTTCAGAGTCAAGTGCTAATTGAAAGCAAGAAGGTAGGACGTGACTACCTAAAGAATTTGGGTAAAAGTGAGAAAAGAAAAGGGGTAGAACTAAGGTTAGCTAGGTTCAATAGAAGGGATACAGGATAACGGAATGAACGGAGCGACTTCCTTCCAGAACATGTATTATAGAAGCCCCGGAGCATACTCCCCCACAGTCCCAATGACTTCTGGGTGCTGGGATAACTCTGGTACAGTGCATTGATCTGTATCCTTAACTTGTCCCTGAATAAACTTTTGTTATTTAATATGTGCTACCTTCTCTTCCATTTCTTTATCTCCCCTCCTCCCCATGGGCGGGGGAAGGGGGAAGGGGGTGTTTAATCAAACTTAAAACAGAGGCTAGAAAGAAATCATTAATGTTAATTCTGTTCAAAAGCTAGAGAAAAATCCTTTTTAAAAATTCTGGATACTAATGTAGTAAATTTATTTTAATTTATTTTCACCTAAAGGATTTTATGTTTCTTTGAATTTTCTGAAGACTTTTTCTGTGGTAAAGTCTTTTATTTTTTATCCTTTCCAGCTTTACTGAGGTATAATTGATGAATAAAATAACACAGTTAAAGCGTACAACATGATGATTTGATATATGTACACATTGTGAACAGTGAAGCATTCTTGACTAAGATTAAATAAATGGAGTGATCAGTTTGACTTGAATCCTAAATTTTTAGCTTCATCTCTACATTTTAAATGCCTCCACTCTACCTGTTCAATAAGGTCTATTTTTAGTTAACTCAGGATTTCTCATAACTCCAAACTGTTACCTACCAAAAATTCCTAAATCCAAAAACTTTCAAAAAGCGAATGCGTCTTGTTGTCATGCATTTAGTCTCAGCTTAAATTCTTTAAAGATGGCCACTTCAACTTGACCGTGTCTTTTAATGAACATACTAAATAATGAACGTGTCATATAATTCTCTGCACAGGATCACAAAGCTTGAGAACTGAGCTGAATGTTGTACAGCTAGTGATAGTAATCAGTTTCAGGATATCCCTACTCTTTGACTGAAATGGGGACTCCACAGTCCTTCCTTTGTGACTAATATAGAATTTGAAACTAGATACCCAGAGGTAAATAGGAAATATTTCAGTCTACTGAGCTTCTTCATATTAATGACTGAAGCAAAAAAAGGAAGGATTGATTGTGCTTCTTTTACAGGAAATGAAGCAATGGGAATTAGCAGGATTCCAAGCATGTGTAGAAATACCACAGAGAAAAAAATAATAAAGCAATATATTTGCATTATCTACCAGGGATCTGAAATCTAAGACAGGTAAGGAAGACATATGCAAAAACAGATTATGGCTACTGCAGGATTGTTAGCTTTCAATAAAGCACAATTTATTGTCTGTTTTACATCAAAATGGATTTCCTCTGGAAGAAAAGTACCCTCTTGCTTTCTGGAGCATAGTATGTAAGAGAAACATTTTAATTTTAACTCCCTCAGTGACAGTGACCCCTCTGCCCTCTCCATTTTATAAATTATTGACAAAGCATCAGGAAGATTCCAATTGTGCAACAGCTAATTGGCCCCTCTGGTCATTTCTCAACAGCCCTGAAAAGTTCATTGGTTTTAGATAAAGACTTTCCCAGAGTTGCAGGCTCAGGCATTCCGAGAGTTTGAATAAGTTTGTGTTCTTTATTTGCTTTTTAAATACAACATTTTGAGGCCAAGGCTTGGCAAAGAACTATGAGGTTGGGATATTTGCTGGCTAAGGAAAAAATGAGAACTAGAATTGGTATTTTAAATGGAATTAAATTTGAAATGTATATTTTAAAGCAAAAATAGGCTTTAGCTGATTTTAAAATAAGGGAAAAATGAAGGTTGATATAAAATGAATGTTGATGGAATTAAGTTATGAGGAAAGACTTAAAGGTAGCAATATTTGAATAAAATATTGTCATCCTCAAGCAATATCTTAAAATGTATTTTAGAAGCCTTAAACTGGTATCAAGATTTTGGCTTTCAGGATAACATTTTTTCTATCTATGCAAAAAAAAAAAAAGAGCTTTTGCTGTGAAGTGGTCAAATGTATGATGAAAATGCTTACAGCTTGTATTTGAAATGGAGTATTTTCCATTCTCTTTTTGGAATTTTATTTTGGTTGAGAATTGCAATGTCAAACCAACACTTTTCCTCCTAGCTCTGTTACCTGTGGCCTCTGAACTGCGTGAGGTACATCACTGTACCTGTGGAGTAAGCTCTTCACACAGAATGAAGTTAATCCAAGCAGATGGGTGTTTCAGTCCACAGACTAGACTCACAGTTGTCCACGTCTACGACTAAAACCGAACTGCAATTCTCTGCCAGGCTCTCATTTCCATATACATTGTTTTTCCACTACAGTGCTGTTACTAAATTGTGGTCTTTGGTGGGGGTGCAGGGGGAATGTGTGTGTGTGTGTGTGTGTGTGTGTGTGTGTGTGTACACAAAGATGAGCAGAAGAGACTGAAGCAATTTTTCCCTTTCTTACCTCTGCAAATTTTTTTTTAAGAATATTATTTCAGTTGTTTATGACAATTAGGTCTCAGAAGCTGTATCAAGTACTTTATTATAGTAGGATATGTTCAAGAACTTCTGCTTATCTCAGTATAAGATATACTCTGGGATGTAACTATTTTTTTCTATTTTATCTTCTTCTTTAAACCTTTTGTTTTCCCTACCTGTTAAGTTTCTGTTAACTGACAGGTAATTCATGCAGATGGAAAGGGAACACAACACAAAGGGAAATTTAGGGGAAAAAGAAAAATTAAAGAGGGGAAAAAAGAATGAGAGGGAGAAAAATATTAGAAAATTTAATAAAATTAGATTTCCATTTAGGTCCATAGCATTTTTAAAAAGTTTCTCAAACATTCTTCTAGGCAGTATATTTTCAAAGCAATGATTTTCAGAAAAAAAGGAAAATAAAAGGGGGTAAATTTTATATTATCCCAACCCTAATTCAAATGAAGATTTTTTGAAACTCTAAGAATATAAACACATCTGAAATTATGTACATAATGTATATCAAGGAAAATCAAACAGAGGCATGACTCATAGTCTAAGAGTTAAAAATGGATGCATTTAGGAAACAAAGGCAATTATCCAGTTTTAATCTAGACTTCAAACTGTCATTTGGGAATCTTCCCACCATTTCAAGCTATATCATACACTACACAGTGTAACGTTAAACACAGTACACAGTTTATTATTCTTCATTTCTCCAATATCTACTGCATACATTCAGGACATATAAAGAACAATTGTATTTTTATTCTTTCTTGAGTTTTAGAACTGTAATTACTGAAAGTAGACATTTATACTTCTTATTTACCCTAGCATTTCAAACCTTTCCAAAATTATGGACACATTCGTATTTCCATACTTTCAGTTAAAAATCAACTCCTCAATGTTCTGTTTGTTCTAAATGAGGAATTTTGTTTTGTACCTGGTTTGGACCAAAGTGTCATAGGCTACCACATTTCCAGATGTCACCCTTATCCTCATTATAAAATCTGGTGGTGAAAGGTTTGTTTTTCTGTGCTTTAGTTTTTATGATCTCTGGTAGCCTGAGGTCACAAATAATGATTCTATGTGCATGGTATATATTGTCCTCAAAAGTTGTAACGTCAGAAAGGAAGACTGTCCACAAGAGGAACTGAAATAGAGTACCACGCATCTCTACACATCAGGGGGTGGACCCCAGCCCTGCTCTCAGGGCAGTCAATGTACACGGTCACGTGTGTAACAAACCGCGTCTTCGCGTACAGAGCTCACGTTGAACACCATCCAAACTTTGCTTTGCACCTATTTATACAATTTTCTTTTTTTTTTCTTTCTTTCTTTTTTTTGGGGGGGAGGGGGGGCACACCACGTGGCTTGCGGGATCTTAGTTCCCTGACCAGGGATGGAAACTGGGTCCTCAGCAGTGAAAGCATGGAGTCCTAACCACTGGACCGCCAGGGAATTCCCTATACAATTTTCAATACTGGAAAATCCTATCTATGATTCACAAAACATCAAATCACCAGACACTGTTGCTATATTACTTTGCAAACAAAGTTGTGAGATCATTACCAGCCAGAAAGTAGAAAGAAAACAAATTTAACAAATCATTCAATTGTCTCTTAACTTGCACGGCAGCACTGATTACTGTAAGTCAAAGTGTCACTATGGTAGAACACCAATGCATCTCTGTACTAGAGAAGCTATGAGGGTGTATATGATAAATTGGGGAAAAAATTGCAAATTCAAAAGTGCAGTATTTTCCCACCTCTGTCAGCAGCAGAAGAGAACTTTTAACCAGTGCTACTTCTCTGTGCAACACCAACATGTAAATATCGATTCTATGCTATACTCCAATAAAAGGACCCCAGACTCCTTGAGTCTAGTAAATTTTTTTTTTTTTTTGGTCATGTAGCATGTGGGATCTTAGTTCCCTAACCAGGGATTAAACCAGTGCCCCCTGCAGCGGAAGCACACAGTCTTAACCACTGGAGTGCCAGGGAAGTCCCCCAAATCACCATGAATTGAAACATTTTGTTGTAAAACATCAAAGTTACTTTGCAAATTTTAGGGGAAGTATGAAGAAGTGTCAATTTAAAGACTATCCTACTAATGAATCTGTAAAAGTCTGAATATAAAATAATAAACAGTAATAGTTCTATTATGTTTTATTTGATAATGAGATATATTTTGTTAATATAAGCACTAAATTTAATCAGAAAAGTTGAAAGTTTAGAAAAGCATGAGCTCATAATGATCCTCAAAAGAAAGAAAATGTTCATATAAATTGTTCACAAAGAAAGCTGTAATGTAAGAGCAGATATAATAGACACATGAATTGGAGCATTCATTAAATGTGAATTTTATTTCTTCTGTAAATATGTTTATAAATGCATTATTCACTATTTAAAAATTCCTAGAACTCAGAGTTTAATAAAGAATTTTTTCTCTCATGTCACAGTTCAAATCTAGCTTTACTCACATTCCAATAACTAGAATTCAACCACCTGACCACAACTAACTATAAAAAAGATGAGAAATACAGTTCAGCTTTGTGCCCCAGAAGAGAATGGAAATTGTGTCTGAATAATTAGCCAAGTCCTATCCTAATAAGACAGTATATTTCTACCTCTGTAAACAAGGAAAAAGGCATACAGGGACTTTTGAGTAACTTAAATTGTTCCAGAAAAATAAGTACTGTCCCCTAAAGGAAGGTTTGGCAAAATTTTTTAGTAAAGGGTGAAATTTTACTTTTTGTAGGCCATAAGGTCTCTGTTGAAACTACTCAGATTTACTGCTACACTGTGTCAAATGAAGGAAAAACAACAACAACAACGTAAGAGCAGTGAGTTTCAATTTTATTTGGGGACCTCTCTGAGGACTACAGCCCAGGAGACAGCCTCTCAGACAGCTCTGAGGTAGCGTTCCAAAAAGGAAGGGGGCAAGAGCCAGTATATATATTAATTTTTCGGCTATGGAAATACATGTGGCCAAGCACACATCATGGTAAAAGATTACTGTTAATCACAAAAAACAGATCTCTCAGGTTAATGATTTTAATGATTTTCTATGTATGGGGAAAGGCAAGAATCCAGGGTCATTAAAATTCTTCCTTCAATATGCATCTTACCTATCTAGGGGCTGTGTATCTGAAACACAGACCACTTCCTCCTGCTTTTCTCCATCCTGAATTCCCCACAGGCTGTACCGTCAAGGGGCACTGCATGGGTTTTGACTTAACCTTTGATATAATCACATGATGAGTGAGACTCTGTTTACGTGTGCAAAAGTGGCCATAAACAATACCTAAATGAATGGGTATGGCCATGTTCCAATAAAACTTTATTTATAAAAACAGGTGTCAAGCCTGGGATAGTTTGCTCACCCTCACCCTAACTGAAGGATGACTGATCAACAATGATTGACACACGTATTAATTAGTTACAAAGAGAGTTCAAGCGTTAGCACTAGTCATCACATATAGCAAATAAGTAGAAAGAGCATTTAACAATGTTCTAAGAAAACCAATTAGCCAAATGTCTTAAAATGCAGAGATAACTTTATCTCCTAGGGGAAAAATTCTCCAGCTAGATCTAATAGTAATAATTAAAATTTTTTTTAAATATAGTTTTACTAGTGGCAATAGAGCATGTCAATATAATTACAAGAAAATGGGTAATGATAAAAGCATATCATTTAGGGATGAACCATGGGTTGCATAAAACCAAAGCTAATGTAAAGGCATAGATGTTAAGTATTATTGATTTGGCACAATTTAGGTGTAACAATAAATTAGAAGTTCAGCATGATGCTCAGTGACATGGATTTAAATAACTTTGACATGCTTGTCAGGACCTGGGCCTTGAAAAGAAATAACTGATTAATAACCCAGATCTTGAGAATTGACTTATCTAAGACAACACTTATTTTTCATTTTATTCCAGTAAGATTATTAAGACCATAGGAAGATAAAGTTAGACAGGAATAAAAACAATGGCAAGGAAGATGCAAATTTAGGTAAGTGGCATTTATAAATAATGCTTATCAATAACATTGTAGACTCTGTTATAAATATTCCAATTGGTTTTATAATTACTTTTTATAATTTGTCTGCTTTTAAAATGCTAAAGTTGTTAAGAGAATATATGTTGGAATTGTGATTTTAATTAAAAATTTTTAAGTGATTATGTTTGTTTCCAGTAAATTTGTAAATGTTAGGGAAATTTCGACTTTTTAAATCCATAAAGATTTATGATATGTTTTAGTAATGTGTAACTATTTAAAGGAACTGATTAATTTTTAAAATGGTAGTTGACTGACAAATCAATAATACTGGGTACTATACGAAGTTCAAATGTTTTTCTGTATTGTTTTCACCACAACCTTTTGGCAATTAAATAAGCTATTACCAAACTGCAGCACACAAAATATACCAAACACAAAAACCCTATCATGAACTAAATGTATAATATCCTTCATAAAAAAAATTTACATTGTATCATCAGCACTTAAACAGTTAAATATTTTTAAAACCGCTCTCTGTTCACCAATAGCACCTCTCCATCTATAGTTTATTTGATGAACCCTGAAGATAGTTCATCTTTACCTTAGCATTTTTAAGCACTTAGTATACTGAATGGTATTTTAAGCACCTGATTTCAACTAAATCAACAAGTAACGCTCAGAGCAGTTCACGGTGTTGAGGGGGTCTGAGTAATAATTTTCTGTTCTTCATTTCTAAAATTGGCGACAGGTTTGAGGCAACCATGAAAAAATATTTCCCATGAGGCAGAATAGCTGCTACTCTGATTACATCTGCTGCTGTTGAAATTATTACCCAAAGGAGAGAAATGATTTGTATTTGATTATTTCTATATAGTACACCTCTTATCATGAACTAAGATCAGTAGAGGGAGAATACCATAGTTTTCATGAAAAATAATTTTGCTTTAGTTTATTAAATATATTTCTGTATCAGTGTAAGTATCTGGAGATACATACCCATCACCCCATCCTTCCACCTAAGAAATTTTAAAATACTGGACTGAAGCTAACAAATGACATGAGAGAATTCCTGGCCTTCGTTCAGTTCCATGCCAGTGCCTAACAGACACCTTATTTTCTCATATGCTAAGATGATTGGGTTTTGGTCAACTGGAGATGTTCATCCTAAGGTGATGTCATAATTTTCTGTGATAGAGAGAAAACTGCCTTTAGAGAGAAGCCTAATCAAAGGCAATTCTCTACTCTGTTCTTGACAATCCCCAGCACTACAAAGAAACAGCCTTTATCCCGGATCCACAGATGAGGTGGTTATTGCTTTATCGGAGCCATGTCTAAGGTTTTCATGAGAGGCATGGGTTATTTAAAGGTTATTAAGTTATTTAACTTAAAATAGTTAACCACTAATTTTTACATTGTGGTAACATACACGGCCTTTTAGGCATTAGAGATTAAAAAAAAATAGCCTCACTCATGTATTTCAGCGTCATAAATTCAGGGACTACTGAACTGTAGTGTCGGAATCACATGAGGAAGACAAGCCTTGGTCCTCTCTATTCTTAGTTTTAGAAGCTCATCAAGGTCGTTTTTACAGGGTTTTCCTCAATGGCTCATTTCCTGAAAATGGGTCCTGAAGATCTTTATAGGGAAGCTGCAGTTCCTGTGCTTAACGCAAATAAGGAGAAAACCCTAATAAGGAAACACAAGATGTTTTCCATTAAGATTTTTAAGAGACATGAAGCATTTCAAAGAATTATGCAAATATATCATGCTGTGTGCCATTTAGCACATTTTATTATCTCACATATTAGTGTAATTTAGTGCTTGAGCAGTGAAAACCTCTGCCAGGGTTGTTGAAAGCATGAGGCATCTGTAGTCAAAATGCTGACATTAGCAGCCTACAAAATGTGGACAACTGTAACCATAAATTACAGAAATTACCAAGAAGATCCTTCCAGAGTAAGGCAGAGATCTGATGAAATACAGATGTCTCTGGAGTTCCCTCATATGTGCATAATTTCATAGCTGCACATTCTGATATTCTGAAGATTTTATTCCCATTCCTTTGGGTACTAACACTTTTAATACTTCCTTGGTCAACAGGTGGAGATGGCAGTAAAAGATATAAATCATTCCAAACATGATATTAAAAACTTATCCTTGCTCATTTTAATCAAGAGCTTGCAAAAAGTTAAACTGAAATACAGGTATACACTGCCATAAAAGAGAAAAAATAAATGATTGTTTCTTCGCAAATATATGAGATATATCCTGCCCCTCTTCCACCGTAACAATGAGTTACAATTTAAAAAGAGTGAGAAGAAGGAGAGGTGAAGTCAGTTTATTTAGTCTGCTTCTCAGTGTTTCCTGAAGCCAGTGACCAAGCAGAGGCAAGGGTGTGTGGCCTGCGCCCTTACACAGGACCCTTCCCTTGGAAGGCCTCTGCACTTGGCTTAGGCTCTGCTTAACCACTTTTTTTTTTTTTTTTTTTTGGCCAAACTGTGCAGCATGTGGGATGTTAGTTCCGCGACCAGGGATCGAACCCATGCCCCCTGCACTGGAAGCTCAGAGTCTTAACCACTGGACCGCCAGGGAAGTCCCTGCTTAACCACTTTTGAACAAGGTGTTCCTTGTTTCATTTTTCAGTGGCCCCACGATACACAATTAGCCCTGTCGGTGGAGTTCCGGGTCCTCTGGACCCTAGGGAAGTCTATTTCAGAGGCATCCGGGATTTGAGAGCAGGGAAAAAGAGAACTGAAGAAAAATGAACTGACACTCAATGTGCACTTTTTTAAATATTCGGACATTTGCAATTTCCTGTATGGGGCAAGAAGCTGAGAACTGTTAATAGAGAGCTGCTTCTAAGAGGGCGAAAACTTATCAGAGATTCAACAATCTGACCATTCCGAACAGAAAAAATTGGATGACAGGCCTGTTGAGGTAGCCAGAGGTTGCTATTTCTTTGGGTCCACCTATAATTCTGATTGAGGTCTGGGCTTGGACCAGGCAGATGCTGCTGCTGAGGAACCAGCAGAGCTGTTGGTGGTTGTGGGGATTCTAAGAAAGACAGGAGGCTCAAGGTCCTCACCATCTGGCTGACTTTCCCCTCCCAACACTTACTGAAGTCTGAAGCTTGAGGGGCTGGAGGACAGAGTTAAGACAAAAGTCTCTGTAAATCACTGGGTCATTTCTCAAAGCCTAAAGATGCAACAGAAACAAAGATTCACTAGGTGGAGGGTCAGCTCAGGATTCAGCAGACAATGATGGAAAGGCCTGTGAGTGACACCTGCTGGGACAGATCTGACAGAAGGGCTTGCAGATTTGCTTTTCTTCAGCTGCTGCCTCTGTCAGACCCTGAGTCCGCAGGCCCACTCTATTCCACACTGACACTTGGACAGCTCAGGTTTGAAAACTCCCTTTCCCTTGGGCCGACTGCTTTCCAGCCTCCTCATCCTTCCTAAAGGAGAATGACCTATGTGTCAGCAGGACAAAGATCCAGAAATGCACAGAAGCTTCACGGTAAGCCTCAATCCTTAAAGGGACTCAACTGCCAACTCCAAGTGAAGAGAAGGGGTGAGCAGAAAGCAGGAAGTCATTACAGTAATGAATCACCAGCTGGGCTTTGAGCTCCTTTACCACTAATTTATTTTTTTTTAACTTTTTATTTTATATTATAGCCGATTAACAATGTTGTGATAGTTTCACGTGCACAGCAAAGCGACTCAGCCATACATATACATGTATCCATTCTCTCCCAGACTCCCCTTCCATCCAGGCTGCCACATGACATTAAGCAGAGTCCCCTGTGCTATACAGTAGGTCCTTGTTGATTATCCATTTTAAATATAGCAGTGTGTACCACTAATTTAATGCAAAGGTTTATTATATTCACAATTTACACTTTTGAAAAATCATTTAATCTTCACATAAATAACTATCTTTGTGTTTTATCACGGAGGAAATTATAGGTAGCAAATCAATATTTTATTTTGGCAAACTTGTACCTTACAGCTAAGGAAAACTAAAGTCTTATTCTAAATTAAGGCAGCATTAAGTAAAGAAATGGCATTTTTCTCCTTTTCGTGACTACAACACCTAATGATTCAATACTTTCTCTGCCCACTTTTGTCTTTTAATATTGATAGGCTGTTTTTCTGTAATAAGCATTTAAATAGGAATTAAAACTTTACCATTTTCTTTGAAAAGTAATAACGAACTGACTTGAAATTTATAGTTTCCAAGTTTGGAAATTCTTTGACATTTCATTTTCCTTTATCAGAAGTGAGTGGGATATTTGTTGCTGCTGTTTTCTTTTTGTTTATTGATCCTAAACTAAACATAATAGAGTCCCAAAGTTATTCTCTTACTCCCCTTTCAGCAATCAGACTTTTTCTGATTTCTAGATTTCACTTGATATATATATATATATTTTTTTTGCGGTACGCGGGCCTCTCACTGTTGTGGCCTCTCCCGTTGTGGAGCACAGGCTCCAGACACACAGGCTCAGCGGCCGTGGCTCACGGGCCTTTAACACATAAATCTTGTTATAAAAGTATTTAGAAAAGTATCAAAAAAGTTAAGAAAAGCAGAGAAAATAAAGCTTAGAGATAATTCCATCATCCAAAATTAGCACCAATAATATTTTGGAATATTTTCTTTTAAAATGCGTTTTAGGATGGTTTAGTTATATTTCCATGCTACTTTCTGTGTCAATAAATCGTTTTTCTAAAAACATAAGCTTAATGTGTAAATCATATTAATTCTTATATATTTGCTGTAGTTAACAAGTTACCTTGTTGTGAGGCATTTAGATTATTTCCAACTATTTAGTACCCTAAATAACACTGCAAGAAATGCCCTATTACTCATTTAATTTGAATTCATTTGTGCACAGTGATGTCAGGAATGTGGAATAAAACTGGTCCTGCTTCAACTCTCGAATTTTCCTTTAGAGATGATCCTCAGTTTGAGTTAGAGGAAGAAGGTCTTTTCCTGTGATTACGTAGCACTCAGAAATTCCTTACTTATGTGCTTTACAAAACAAAAAGTAAGATGGAGTGTGGCAGGCAAAGTCAAGAACATGTTTATTAAATGTGAAAGCAGCCTGAAACATTTCACTCACAGTCAGGTTGGCTACCTGTGATCTAACCCTAACCCTAACCCTAACCTCTGCTTGTCTGAATATTTTTTTTGGGGGGGGGGGGACTAAAACAAAATTTCAGAAGAAGCATGAGCTATTTGGTGTATGTCTCCAATAATTAACAAGTAGAAGATACATTCCTGCATTATAAATAACTGTTACGAATTTATCCATGACCCTGGGGATAAGGAATAGTATATTTCTTTATTTTTCTATTTCTAGTCATATCTGATTTAAACATACCACTTGCCAAAGTGATAGAGAAATTCAATATTAGTTCATTTAAACTTATAACTTAATTCTGGAAGTTTAAGCATCACTCCCCCCAACACTGGGAGAATTCCCTTTCTAAATCAATCTTCATCTCTGATCTAGCTTTCACTCCTTATATTCATGGTCTCACTGTGGAGCACTTGTCTTCACAATATTGTGCACTGCTTACGCTTGTCTGTTACCCCTGAATCCTTTCCAACCCTTGTCTATGAGAGAAAAAAACATTTTAACAGTCATAGAATGCCTCTGCTTTTTCAATCCACACTTTGAACTGAGAATTGTGGAATTTAAGCCAGTCGTCTTCTTTTGTAGTGCTACAAAGAACTGGATTTCTGCTAGGAGATCCTTAGAGAAATGAGAGGAATACAGAATCAGTTACTTGACCAAGTTGGGGCTATTGAAAGTAAAACTATTTACTCGGAGATGAGACTCTGCTAGCTCATGGCATGCAGTCGTGAATGCTGGTCATGCCATCATCAGTGAACACCAACCAGTTAGGAAGTACCCACTGAAGGACAGACTTGGAGCCAAGTGACAAGAGGAATGTGGAATTTGAGCTAGTCAGTCATGACTTCCTCTTGGATTATATTTAATTTCTCTACTAAAAAAATTAATATGAAAGCAATCACCTAGCATTCAGAATTCAATTACATAGTTAGAGAAATTCAATATCATAGACTTGCTTGTTTGCTAAATCCTTCTTTTGCTTTTCTCCTCTTGATATGGATGTGGCTCGTTGCTTCTAT
This sequence comes from Leucopleurus acutus, assembly GCF_964270905.1. Classification (NCBI taxonomy): domain Eukaryota; kingdom Metazoa; phylum Chordata; class Mammalia; order Artiodactyla; family Delphinidae; genus Leucopleurus; species Leucopleurus acutus. Next base: position 194,732,817 of record NC_139142.1, read on the forward strand.
TGAACACGGCACAACAAGTCAGTTCAGTCCCTCTCCTGGCTTTCTTTATAAAAGTTGCATATCTCAGAAATGAACAAATAGACTAGTTTTAGCTTACTTTCCACCTCTTTTATTAAAAGTTACAAATCCCCATTTTTTTTTAGCTACCAAAAAACCATAGAGGATATTCTGGTTTTATGTTTGCTATATCTTTTACAAAGAAGAAAATAAACAGCTAATGAATTGGAAGTCAGAGTCAATTTCCTAAAGGATTGAGACACTTTTGTTGAAATCTCTGTGCATGTAGGTGGCATGGTAAATCCTTTAACAGACCTGGTACCTACACCTTGCTCTAGAACATTTTTTCCTCCACCTGCCTCTTTAGCTTCTGTTTTAGCAGGTGTGGGTGGCTTGTGGTTGAAAAAAATAATGACCCGCAAAGCCCCTCATCTTTGACACTGAATCTGTCACTTGAATCACCCTTACGTTATAAACTTGACTATTGACAAAAACTTTCAGGGAGAGAATATCCCCATTTGCTTTGCTTGTAAGGGTCTCCTAATTAAAAAAACAAAGAAGCTCGATTAAACAAGATTTTAACTTCTCCATATCCAGTAAGAATTTCAGAGACAATTCATCTCAGGGATTTTAAGCTTGCATTCAGGTGTCCTCTCTGGTCTGGTCCTTAAGCAATGTGCATTCAAGAGCTAGTGCCCCATTGGTATTCCACTGTGTGTGTATGCATGTGTGTGTGTGTGTGGCACAAGTAATATAACTGTGGTGCTTTTTAAATAATTGTCTTACCCAATTTGACAGTGACTCTGTTGTGTTTCTCTGTTGATGACAAACATTACACCCATACAAATACATTCACACCCAGTGAGAACTCTAGGTTTTCAAATTGGATTTAGGCTTTCATTTCTTTTTGAAACTTTGAATTAAAATTATATCATCTTTTCAATATACTGATTTTAAAACATTCATGTGCCATTTGTAAGAAAAATAACAAAGTGTAAAAGCAAAGTGTCTTTATGAGTCACAAATTTTTATTTTAATTTAATATTCCTTAAAATAATAATGGTATTTCTTCCATGAGGCATTTTATAATGCTTTAAGATTTAATAATTTCAAACACAGAAAGAATAATTTTTAAACATATAATTAGATTAAAATTTTATTTTATAAGATTTACACGAATATAAAAGTACTATGAATAAATAAAAACTCTAAGCCAATGTATATAAATGTATAGCACATTTAATAAAATGCCTGAATTTAAAGAAGGTCTGCCAGCGGTAAAAAGCTACACTGTAGAATATTTGAAGACACCTATTTAAATTGTGCCTGATGGCAGGTTTTTTTCTTTTTTTGGCTGTGTTGGGTCTTTGTTGCTGTGGGCAGGCTTTCTCTAGTTGTGGTGAGCAGGGGCTACACTGCATTGCAGCACGCAGGCTTCTCATTGCGGTGTCTTCTCTTGTTGAGGAGCACGGGCTCTAGGCGCACGGGCTCAGTAGTTGTGGCTCGCGGGCTCTACAGCGCAGGCTCAATTGTGGCGCACGGGCTTAGCTGCTCCACGGCGTGTGGGATCTTCCTGGGCCAGGGCTCGAACCCGTGTCCCCTGCTTTGGCAGGTGGATTCTTAACCACTGCGCCACCAGAGAAGTCCTGAGACATCTATTTAAAGGAAATACTTCTTCTTTTGTATTTCTTATTGCTTTTGCACTTATTTTTCTGTATATATTTTTGAAATGATCATATTCATGCAAAGTGTTTAGCACACTGCCTGGCAGACAGAAAAGTTTTGCTATTATTTATATCCCCTCACAAATGTTCAGTTATAACCTTCTCATATTCAGAAGTAATTTCCTAACTTTAGCTAATTCTACTGATAATATGTTGAAATAGTTGTCTAAAAAAACACATAACTGACACTTTACAAAGATGAGGATTGTATCATACACACACAGAACAATAATCCTGCTTGGTATTAGGTGATGCCTTTTCAATCTGTGAATGTGGAATTATCAGAATAAATTATTAGAGGAGGAGGTTTATATATAATATACTCATTTATGTATTTATTTTACTTAATTTACTTAGTTTAATTTAATTTACTTATTTTACTTAATTTGTAAACTTGTGTAGTGTAATCTTGTATATTTCATGCTTTTCTTGACATTGATTGTAAAAACTATGTTTTTCTATTTTATAAAATTTAACTTGAAATGGCAAATAATTAAATAATATCTTCATTAAAATCAGTCAACAAAAATGGAAATGAGAAGTGTAATAAATTGAGAAACTAGAAAAATAAAGCATCTTGAACAAAATATGAAAAAATAAGTTATACTACTCTACAATTAAAAACAACTCCTCTCAGATTGTTAAACTATTTTATGTTATGTTGTAAATGAGACACCCTGAGCACACGCAGAAAGGATTAAATTAGAATAATAAACAGCTGTGATTGTGGATATATTAAAAGAAAGAAAAAAGTTTTAATTGAGTAAATGTATGACTTATAATTTTAAAATGTTGTTTTATTAAATATCTATTTAAATATAAAAATAAAAATTTGTAAAAAGGCCAATATAAATATTTCTGATTTTTAACAGATTTTGTGGGAAAAGAAACATTATTAAATTATAGAAAGCATAAATAATTGTTGTTTTGATAAAAAATCTAACTCTGTACCTTCTAAATTACAAATACAATTCTTTTTTAAAAGCCAACAAAATACTTCAATTTTTTCAATTTATTTAAGTGGCAGAAATTACTATAAGGAAATAAAACTAGATTTAATAAACAACCTATAAATAAATAATTTACCATTTGGAAAAGCTTAAAAATGTTTCAAAACTTTATAAGATTAAGAAATATGATAATGAACTAATTATTAGAGAAATGCAAATCAAAACTACAATGAGGTATCACCTCACACCGGTCAGAATGGACATCATCAAAAAATCTACGAACAATGAATGCTGGAGAGGGTGTGGAGAAAAGGGAACCCTCCTGCACTGTTGATGGGAATGTAAATTGGTACAGCCACTATGGAAAACAGTATGGAGGTTCCTTGAAAAAATAAAACTAGAACTACCATATGACCCAACAATCCCACTACTGGGCATATACCCAGAGAAAACCATAATTCAAAAAAACACATGCACCCCAATGTTCATAGCAGCACTACTTACAATAGCCAGGACATGGAAGCAACCTAAGTGTCCATCAACAGAGGAATGGATAAAGAAGATGTGGTACCTATATACAATGGAATATTACTCAGCCAGAAAAAGGAATGAAATTGGGTCATTTGTAGAGACATGGATGGACCTAGAGAGTGTCATACAGAGTAAAGTAAGTCAGAAAGAGAAAAGCAAATATTGTAATAATAACGCATATATGCGGAATCTAGAAAAATGATATAGATGATCTTATTTGCAACGCAGAAATAGAGACACAGATGTAGAGAACAAATGTATGGATACTAAGGGAGAAAGGGGTGGGGTGGGAGGAACTGGGAGACTGGGATTCACACATACATTATTGATACTATCTATAAAATAGACAACTGATGGGAACATACTGAATAGTACAGGGAACTCTACCTAATGCAATGTGGTGACCTAAATGGGAGGGAAGTCCAAAAGGGAGGGGATATCGGTATGTGTCTGGCTGATTCATTTTGTTGTGCAGTGGAGGCTGACACAACATTGTAAAGCAGCCATACTCCAATAAAAATTAATTAAAAAAAGAAAAGAAATATGACAATGAGAAACACACACACACACACACACACACACACACACACACACACACACACAGGTGGAGTGGTGCCAAACCTTACAACACAGAAATTTCAAGACTTTCAATATTTTTTTAACAGAACAGAATAAATGAGTTATCCATTCCAAGAAGTGAATAAAAGATCAGAAAACATGCCTAAGAGAAGGAAATTAATAAAGAAAAAGCAAAAATGGTGATTTAGAAAATAAAAAATACAAAACAAATTGTAATACTTTAAAAAAATTTTCTTAAAGAAATAATCTCAAGCTAGAATAATCAAGAGGAATGAAAGAAGACATACACGAATAAACGATGAAGGGGAAGATGTGAACACTCTTACTGCAAATTAAATTAATTTTAAAGAACTTTTTTTATGAACAATAAACATGAGTGTCATTCACTCATTGAGCCCGGATTCATTTTTATTGTTTCTGCCCAGCACTTGTTTTGTACTTTCAGAGGCCTCAAGTATTTCTTCAGTTTTGGAAATGTTGAGGCATAATGTAAAGTATAAAATTAGTGTGGGAATGGCCAATTTTTTCTTGTTTAAATATTCTCTACGATTAGAAGAAAAACTTATCCAGGTGGACCCTTCGTAAATATTTGTTGAGTGGATGAAACTTCTTTTTGTTTTTTCTCGTGAATTTTTTAAATTTTTATTGGGATACAGGGGATGGGTTGAGAAATATCTCTGCAAGTGATGCCCCACTAGGGAAATGTCCATTCTACTCTTCCCAGGATAATGTTTAGAGCTTTTTCTTTTTGTTGGAGCTGCTGCTCTTGCTGGCAGCAGCCTCTTCGGGCCCACTGCTGAGTGGCTCCTCCTTGGAAGAGAATTTCCTCTTTTTTGGGGTGGGGGTGACGTTCTTGTTTCCTGACTCTCAGGGTCACTAACTGGTTCCTCTTTAGGGAAAGACTTCTTCCTCTTGGGAAGCCTTCCACTGCCAGCTGTCTCTTCAAGATCATTACCAACCAGCTCCTCCTTGGAAAAAGATTTCTTTTTCTTGGGTTTGGAGAAGGAGACAGATGGGTCTTCCATTCCATTCTCCTGAGGAGCCCCCTGGGGCTTTTGCTTTTACTTCTTTTTTGTGAACCTTCTCTTTAAATATGCTGCTCCTTCATTCTCTCTGTCCTCCTTTTGGAACTTCTATCAAACCTGTTAGATGCTATCTTCACTGGTCTTTTTGATCTTTCAATCTCTTTATCTGGATAAATTCCTTATTATTATCATCAAGCTTCCTAATTCTCTCTTTGATTGTATTTCTTGTTTTTATGCTTCTTTTTCTTATATAATTTTCATTTCTAGAGCTGTTACTTATTTATACCTGTCTGTACTTTATTCTTTTTTTGCATGCTACTTCAAAATCTCCTGCTCTTTTTCATGGGTTGTATTCTTTTTTAAAAATCCCATTAAGAATTCTTAACATACTCACTTTAAAATCAAATGTAGACTGCTATAATATTTGTAATGTTTCCTATGGTGAACTCAACTCCAGAATGCTTGTATATGTAAGTATTTTATTATCTCTCACAGTTAACTTTCCTTTCACATTCTGTAATAGTTTTGCACACTCACCTTGAATGGGAGGTACTGTACTCATTCTTAGTTATAATGTTTCAAACAGAATTCATCATCTTTCTCCACTATTCTACATAATGTGCAGTTTCTCTTGGATGTTCTTTATGAATTGTTTAACCAGGGACCCTTGTCAAAAACAATGTATCATTGACTCTTCCAACTATTTTATCTCCTTTCCTATATATTGTCCAGTTATTGATTTTTAACATTTTGCTATTTCTGCTCTTCCCATCTCTACATAACCCACCTGAGATTAGCCTTCTATAAGCAACTTCAAATTTCAGTCCACACTAGCTGTGAACACTATTCAAATTGCTGTTGTATTCCCAGAACATAAATTTACTTCACATGTAAATTTGAGTTATATGAATTTTACAAAATGTATACACAATTTACAAGCAAAAGTGAGTTATATGCATTTTACAAAAAATTCCATAAAAGATAAAACGAGATGATGATATATGTTGGAACGCATCACAATTTTTCTCCAAAGTAATTTCCATTAGAATTCCCTCCTTCCAGAACCCTCCTATACTGTTGGTGGGAATGTAAACTGGTGCACCCACTATGGAAAACAGTATGGAGCTTCCTCAAAAACCTAAAAATAGAGTTGCCATATGATCCAGCAATCCCACTCATGGGCATATATCCAGGCAAAACTACAATTCAAAAAGATACATGCACCCCTATGTTCACAGCAGCATTATTTACAATAGCCAAGACATGGAAACAACCTAAATGTCCATCGAAAGATGAATGGATAAAGAAGATGTTGTACATATATACAATGGAATACTACTTGGCCATAAAAAAGAATGAAATAATGCCATTTGCAGCAACATGGATGGACCTAGAGATTATCATACTAAGTGAAGTAAGTCAGAAAGAGAAAGACAAATAACATATGATATCACTTATACATGGAATCTAAAATATGACACAAAGTTATCTACGAAACAGATTCACAAACATAGAGCACAGACTTGTGGTCACCAAAGGGGACTTGGGGGTGGGGAAGGGATGGATTGGGAGGTTGGGATTAGCAGATGCTAACAAGTATATATACAATGGATAAACAACAAGGTCCTACTGTTTAGCCCAGGGAACTATATTCAATACCTTGTGATAAACCAATGGAAAAGAATATGAAAAAGAATGTGTGCATATACATATATATATGTATATAACTGAATCACTTTGCTGTACAGCAGAAATTAACACAACACTGTAAACCAACTATACTTCAATAAATTTTTTAAAAAAGAATTCCCTCCTTTCTAACTCCATTCAGAGCTCTCCAATAATACATCATGAATGAAAATTTTAGTTCTTTTTCATCTTATCTGTTTACACAACTTGCATTAAAGTTCAGGTTCACTGAGAAGCATATACCAAGATGAATTAGGAGTCCAATACATCTATTGGAGGAGTGAATAGGAAAAGGTGGAAAAGTCTTCAGATTACAATGCCAGCCTTACGCCTGAGGAAGGAGAGAGGGAAGGAAGAAGCATGGACTCCACACAAAATGATCATGGATAGCAATAAATCATCAGTTTTGTTTGCTTTCCATACCAGTGTTGATTATTTATCTGATTATCTCCCTGTATAAAACTCATATTGATTATATTGCCATGAAATGCAATTACACAAGCTGTATACTCTTCCACTCTAAAGGGGGAAGTTATACATGGGACAGAGACTTGAACTACAAATACTATCCTCCAATTCCCTTCCAAATTATGGATACCATAACTGTATTGTGAAAAATGATTCAATAGTCCTGTTTCACTTCACTCTTCATACAGACACCCTTCATATGGTTTCCGAAGTGCAACTCTTAGCCATATCTTATGTTCTGAGTAGGCTTTTGACTGGAGATTTCTACCTTTCAGAAAAAAATGTGTTCAAATCATGATTAACTCTTGCGTGGATGGACCAGAACCAGGGCAAACGGAGACCAGCTTTTGTGACCCAGGCAAGATAAAATCATTTCCTCTTTGATGACTCAAATGATATACGTATTGCATATTTCAGGGGGCTCCGTAAGCATAATTCTCCCCCAATATGTTGGTATTGTTTCAAATCAAACTGTGTAAGTTTGCTCTTTATTAGGATGAGGTTTTATAATTCTCAAAGCATTTTTAGGAACATTTTCCTCAAATGAACCCTGAATCAACCTTGTGAGATAATCATAGGTGGAATTATTACCCCCATTTTACAATTGAGTAAGTGGAGTCCAAGAGCTGTTCAATTTTTTGAGCTGGATTTTGGTCCACCGTTTCATGTAACCAAGCTTTGATTCCTTGTGCATTTGCCTATCAATTTTGCAAAGAATTTAATGACGGTTATAACATGTAAAATAATTAATTTTTCTCTTTGCTTGACAACAGAAACAATGGGAATTATGTGTAATATGCTTGGAGTATCTACAGATTATTTTGACTGGACAAGCACTTTCTCAGACATCATTCCAAGAACTAAAGAAAAATGATGAAATGTTCAAAAGCTACATTATAGTGCTTTGGGAGGGAAAAGAGAGAATGTTGCAGTATGTTTTCATATTTTACCTACTCAAGCTACATTACAGGAGATGTTTTAAACAATGGATAAAATCTGTCTCTTACAGTCCAAAAACAATGAGCCAAACCACAATTTTCCAAGGATATCTGAAATAAATACCTACATACAGCCTCCTAGATACGATTTTTTTTCTTACCTAGTTTATCAAATGTGTCTGCTTATAGCTTTCTTACCTACTCTACCTACCACCTTTTAATTAAATAAGATGATAAAATTTCATCTTAGTGCAGAATTTCCTTTGCTTGGCCTTGATGCTTTGTTCTGCTGCATATCACCTGCCTTGGCTTTCTATTGTATGGCTGTTTACACAGGGATGTGCTGTAACTCAAGAATAAGCAGAAGGTGCTTTCATTGTTAGAAATCAAATTGGTTTAACCTGTGATTGGGGTAAAGGCGGCCCCAGCTTTCTGATAACTGTGCTCCCTGCTGAAAATTGCTAGGTTGCTCTTTTTCTCTTTTTTCCTGTCACTTTAACTGGGTTTGGAGGCCTTTACAAGTCCAGAGCACTACTATTTAGGCAATCAGTTTTCTACTGTGAATTAATAGGCCAAATGTATTGAGCAGAACCGACCTTTGCTTCTATATGTAATGCCGTTGTAATTGATGTGAACTTCTTTAAGCTAGGTTGCAGGTATTGGATTACTTCATAGTTCTTTATCGCAATCAGCAGGGTGTTAATTTGATTTTTTTTAACTCCTGAATTCTGTCATTCTCATTACCAGTTTCCTAATGAAAATCGATGGATAAAATAAATGAAACCTAAATATCATAATCCTAAAAATCCTACTATTTTAGAGTTCTATAGTCATTTGCTTTTGGCATTCATTGAACAGTGTCTGGCTTGTAGAAGGATAAACAAGCTTTTTTTTGCAACAGGTATAGAGTACAAAATACAAAACTAATCACCAATTGTGTACGTGCTCAGAGTAAGCATTCATCAAAGGACATACTATTCCTTAGCATAAATTAGGCTTATGGAAAATATTTGTAGCACAGAAAATATAACTAAAGTTTAGAAATCTATTAAATTAGCCGAATGGTACTTAATATTTCTGATGAAAATTTGGGCCTATTATGAAACTGGTTATTTTATGCTTAAATAACTTTAATTATTTCTGTAATTTTCTGAGACAAAGATTTTCAACAGCTGCTCTTAAAAACTGGAGAATTGGAAGGGGGAAAATGCTATTAATAACTGCTTCCTGAGAAGCATGTTTACAAAGTTCTCTGTTCTCCTCTCTTCAAAATAAATATCTTGGCTTCCCATTTTAATTCTGGTCATCAGAATTACCTAAAGTTTTCACTGATAATATCATCAAGCCCTGAAGGAAATTCAAGATAATACAGCGATATCCTTAGTTGAAAAGAGTATGAGTATGATTTTCAACCCTGCAAATGTAAAGGTAAGAAAAATTATCCTGGGTAAACCAACAGCAAAAGGAACATAATATTCATATATCCTATGTAATTCAGAGCACTTACTTCAGGTATATGAATATTTGTATAAAAGACGTTTATTCATCGAAAATTTTCTTGAAATTGATAAATGTTGGCTACACAATAACATCCTTTAGTCAACTGACTAACATAATATCAGTTTTCACCAACATCGGATCAAGAAAATGAAAACGTTAACAATAATTGCACGCTAAGTATGTGTGAATAAAAAACAGCAATGTTTAGTCCTTTTAAGTTATGCCACATTAACATACAAATATGTTATTTTCAGTTTATATGGAGAATTAACTAGTATCTTGTATTTTCAGGACATGTTGAATAATATTATATTGATTATATTAATAAAGTTATAATAAATGCTAACATCAAACTTTTGTTATGTGCCACATACAGTTCCTTGGCCAAAATGAACAGAATTTTAGCTGCAGATTTATAGCTAGGACTAGTCATTCAGGCCAGACATTAAACAACTAATGGATACCAGACAACAGTGTGTATGTATTCAAAACTGGGCTCCTTTTCCCTTGCTTAATGCTGTTTAAGCACCCTTGCTTAATGGGTGTCATTAGATTTACAGACCCTAGTATCTTACCATAAAATCACACCCCACATTCGAGAAATTCATTTTTAACAATTCTAGTTACCGAACGCTTACATTTTTCTCATCAACAACTACTTAGGTTGTTTCAAAGCTTAACCCTTTTGTTTGGAAATAGATCAAGGTCAGTCACACAGACAGATGATTTACGATTAGGGCAGATCGAGCCCCCCACCTCCTACCCGCACCCCGCCTGGGAGGCCAGGTTCGGCTGTGGCACCAGGGAGGGAGTGGGTTCCGGGTTTCAACGAAAAATATGCCAAGTGCACCGGGTTCCTATTCTCCATCCCCACCTTTCACCCTAAGCGGAAGACTCCCAAAGCCCAGGGCTGGCATTCCTGGGTCAAGGTCATTCTGCGAATGCAGAGCGCGGAGAGAGTACAAAGCGCGGCCGGGAGTCACTGGGGTGGCTGAGAGGCAGCTCACAGACCAGCTGCGTGGGACATTGAGAGCATGACCCCGCAACCCAAGCCGCCCACGTGCACCAGCCCCAGAAGTGGGCCTCAAACCCACGGTGCCCCGACCCAGGGTCCAGGCCGCAGCTGGCGCCGCGTGTTCCACCGGGCAGTGCGCCTCCTCGCGGATGCAGGGGAGGCCCAGGAGCCCGCGGTTAGCGTGCTCCTCCTTTTCCCACCACATACCTGGTCTTTACGAGGATCTGACGGAGGTGTGAGCGTAACAACGCCGGGAGGCAACGACTCCCCTGGGTCAAGGGCGACCCGGGCGCTCTTCTCGCCGCAGGCCTGGACCGCAGCCCCATGCTGGGCCGACTCCAAAGTCCAAATTTCCTCCCTCAAACTTCTCGTGGTGAGAGACGCGGGAACTGAATCAGACTTGTTCTTAGAGCCCACGACCTGGCGTAACCCCTGCCTCCGGCGCCGGGCCTGGGCTAGCACCCCGGAACCGAGTGTGCATGAGGCATAGCCGGCACCGTCCGGAGTCCCGGAAGTGCCCCCACCCGGCGTCCCGGAAGTGCACTCCCCCGGGGCCGAGGGCTCGGGCCGCTGGCTGGTAGTGGCTTCCCGTTCCAACTCGAGGCCTTGCCCGCTGCTGCTTCGTGGAGCAGCGAGATACTCCGGGTTGAGGTACGTTTTGACGACTGAGTAACGAAATGGTCTAAAATGAATTTTGAGTTAGAGTTTTGGACTCTAAGGCTGCACATGTAAAGCTGTCCCCCGAGTTCTTCTTGGCCACTAATCTAAACGAATTTGATAACTTTTGAGTTATGCTTAGTTGGAAATTTTCATCCATTCTTACTGCTGTGGAAGTGGTAAGATTTTTTTTTAATGGGAAGCAGATATTTTGGGCAATTATATATATATATATATATATGTCCAACATATATGTCTAACGTATAGACATAATATATGTCTAACGTATAGACATAGTGTATGTCTAACATATAGACATAATATATGTCTAAAATGAAATGTAATTTTGGACAGAAGAATCACATTAATTTTTTAAATTTTAAATTGATCCAAGCCTCTAACTGAAATTCATTTTTCAACAGCTCTTGCTGATTAAGTTGATCCTATTTTTAGTTTTCATCTGAGTTGGCCACTTGAAGCCTTAGAAGGCTTACAGGAACTCAGTCTGTTTGTTAGTTATCTTTTACCAAAATCATAGCCTTGTTTGGTCTTAAAATTGATCATACTGTAAGGCCCTCTAATTTTGAGATGGAGGAGAGGTGGAAAACTTGGTACAAACATGTATTCACCATTTTCAAGGACAAATAATTGGATTACTTAAACCAATAATCTTGATTTCTGCCCATTTTAAGAGAGCACATTGCTTTCTTGCCTTTTTTTCTTTTCTTCATATGCATTGATAAAGATGTGGAGTATGCACTCTTACTGGAAGTTGCCTGAGCTGATAATCTTTTTCAGGAATTCTTAACCTGTGGTTCAAATACCCTTTGGGGGATGGTTGTCCATGGATAGATTTTAGAAGATGGGGGCATTCCCTCAGTTGGGTGAAAATTTCTTTTGTTTGTGTGTTAAGTGTATTTTTTCTGGGCAGAAGATCCATAGCTTTCACCAAATTCCCAAAAGCGCTTGTAACCACCCAAAATTAAGAGCCGTTGGTTTTTATGATGCATAGGTTGCAAATGAAGGATGAACTTGGAGACGGAAACTTTTGTAGTTCTTTGTAACAATTGGACAAGATGGCAGCCCTGTAAATTTCAATCTACCCTTAACTTTTAGAAACCTTGAATTTTCTTTAAACAAAATAATCTTAGAAGTCCCTTTTATTTCTAAGTTCTGCCTAGTTAGGCCTTTTTGAATTATTATCCACGAGTCAGTTTATGTATAACACATTAAATTAATAAATGAAGTAGACAAGATTTATTTTAATAGTATCTATGCATGAAATGTCAAGTAGAAGATATAGGCAAATACTTTAATGATTCATACCCAAAAGCTTCTTTAATCAAAATAAAACAATAACAACAATAATAACAAAATATTATCTGGCCCTAATTAAACATTCAGAAAATTTAATGTGAATTGCTTCTCTCTTCTCTCTCTGCACATATGTAAATGCTTGTGCACATTCCAACCATGCCTAGGTTCCCAAATTTTTTTTTGAAAAGTTTTCCATTTTCCTTAAAGTTTAATGACTGTCAAAGTGGACGAAACAATAGATAAGGGAGGTGGGACCTTCTGACTGAGTCAGACTGTGCTATCCAGGAGAGGAATTCAAGACCAGATGGTATTTATCTCCTGTAGAGGACCCAGGATAGAATTTAAATTTAAATACTTAGAGGCCTTTCGTCTTGAGTAGCAGACTTTGCCCATTTCCCACACTCACAGCTCCCCAGCTTACTTCCAACCTTGTCTGAGAGGATATCTTCCATTAATTCAAGAAGAAGTATAATATGTGGTTTATTTAGAATTTGCTCTTTGCACAGAGACTTCTATTTAGAGTACCCACTGCAGCTAAGATTTGGCTGTGGTCCCCCAAATAGCCTGAACCAGGCAACCTCAGCAAATAGATGCAAGATACTAGCAATTTATTTCATCTCAGCTCCCAAGTGATCACCAGATGATAACAACCCTTGGACACTGTTAATCTCTGCTTGACTCCAACTCGTGACTGCAAGGTAAAAGGCAGGACATTGTCTCTGAGCAATTCGCGTGCACTTCCACAGATTGCTGGTTGGGCCAATGTAATTGAAGCCTCTTCTCCAGTGGTTACTTTAAAAAATTCATATCCAAAGTCTTTAGTCTTTGTTGGACTGGAAGGTAGGAGGGCTTTAACAAGAAAAATGCCTGAAGGCCAAAATGTGGGAGCTTAGGATCCAATAAAAATTAGAAAGGTTGAAAAGGTAACCATGTGTGTTCCCTGCCCAGTAAACTTTGAACAACATCACAGTAACTATGACTAGAAAAAGCCTCTGGAAATGATAAAATATAATGTGTGCGTGTGTGTCTATGTTTACTTACCAATATATACCATTGAGTGAAAAGCTGTTTCCGTGAATTGGCTGAGGCTGGGGCTCCCACCCCAGCGGTGCTCTCCATGTTGGGGAGGCCTGGACAGAGCCACGAGGATAATCTCAGAACCATCACATAATCTCTTGTCCTAGACCCAAGATGAAAAATTTCCTTAAGATCAAGACTTGACAAGCATCATTTTTATTACAATAAGATCTTCCTAATATAAAAAATTTGAATATACATAGATTTTGTTCTGTTTTGCGCACACCTATGAGACTTATGCCTCTATTTTATGAAAACTTTACATTTCTTCTCAATGATTCTAATTAGACAAATTGAGCTGAAAAAAAAGTGACACAGCAGAGAAGGTAAGGGACTCCTTCCACGCATTGTTTATACAGCGAAAGGAAACAGGCAGAGGTGCTTCCTTCTGTCTGGTGGTGAAAATTGCTGAGAGATGGGTCAGTGGAAAGACAGAGCTAGAGCACCATCCTACTTTGCCCCGTGTTTTCTGCATACATTTATCATCTTCAGCACTAAGACCACGCAACCTTTTGTTTTGAGAAGGGTTGAGAAACACTGGATCTGTGGCAAGTTGAATAGGTTAAAGTGTTCTGAAGCTTCTCTGTACCGTTCATCTAAAATGGCCTACATATTGGGGCTATTGTGGGATCCCTGAATTTCGATGAAACAAGTACTTTTAAAATTTGAGTTTAATTTGTAATTCAAGTTTAAATCATAACATCATTTTGCAGTATGTGTCATGATAGTATATGTTGCTGACTCAGTAAAGGTTCTAATTTGAATATTACTGGAATATGAGAATTTTAAGTTCTATGCTAAAATCTGGAGTATTTCAATTCAATTCAATGTAATCAACATTTATTGAGACTCCAGTAGGAGCCCTTCACTAATGTACTACTCCAAGTTTTGAGGGTACAATATGGTCCCTGCTCACAAAACCAGACCTGTAGGCAAATAAGGTACCATATATTAAGGTCAAGAATAGAATTTTGCTTCAGATAAAATAGCAGCTCAGATGAGGGAATGGTTGACTTTTCCAGGAATCACTAAGATTAGAAAGGGCTTCTGCGGGGATTGATATTCAGGTCAGTTTTGGATAATGAGTAAGAATTCACATGAATCAGGAGAAGACCTTTTGTGATGGAAAGCATAGTGTGTGCAAAGGAATATGCACATAAGGTACCATGTAGATTTTTAAGGCAGTCAAGTCGTGGTTGGTAAGTGGCAATGATAAGGAACAAAAAGTAGATTCAGAGTGGTTCATGAAAACCTGGTAGGTTTTCAGTATAATTATTTTTATAGAATAAACGGAGACTTGAATGGAAATATAAAATCTTCAATTGCTGTTAGAACTTCTCAATGGAATTACAAAACCTGTTTAATTAACTGAACTTGCTAGCAGCAATTCTCCGTGTGATAGCACTAGGTAAATTTTAAAGAGTGCAGAGAAATTGGGCAATGCATAAACAAAAGTGGACTTATAATCAGAGAACCAGGAGTGAAGAGTCCTAGCCTTCCCAGCCCTATTTCATATTAGCTATGGAATATGCTCAAATCTCTTAGCTTCCCAGATGTTATTTCACATCTGTACAATGGGTTAATGATAACCTGTTCTGGGGGGATTCGCACAACTCCAAAGTTTATTTTGAAGGTCAAATTGACATGCATATAAAGTCATCTTTTAAATTCTAAGTTTAAAATATTTTATTCTACAGTCAAGGAGACTGTGGCCCTAACAAATTATATGTTTATGAAAAGTTAGTGTGTATTAACAGCAAGAACTGACAATTAAAACCATAAACTTTGTATTCTTATCCCTGTGCTTTTCCTTTGTTCAAGCAAAAATGTGTATCTCCTACACACCTAACTGTCCACTACAGGGCAGGGGACAAGTATACTGAGTTTTAATTCCTGTGGATAGCAGGAATGCTCCCTACAAAACCCAACCCATACCAAAAATTTTATATGCCTAATGCATTTGCTTTCAGAATAACAATGTATTTGTAAGGCACTGGGGAGTAGGAGAAAGAATGCTCTTCCTCTCTCTGCCCCAGAGCAACTTGAATTTTTTCCACCTCAGTTCACTCTGGCAGGGAGTTCATTTCTGCTCCCATCACACCCCAAGCACCATTCATTCAAGGCTGTTACGTGGAGGAGATGAGAGAATTATATCAAACGAGGGTAGCAAAATATTCTTACACACATTCATAGGTACGTACATATTTTGACACCACTGTCCTGAATTTCCACATTTATTCCCATCGGAAGGAATTTCTCCAGCCCAATTCTAACAGTGTATTCTTGGAATTTCTTATCTAGACCTTTCTCCCACTTTCGTGTCCGTATCTAGGTCTGCCATGTTCCCGCTCCAAACCTCTCGTGTTAACTTGATATTCCTCTTCATTTATTATGCAGAGCTACAGCTAGTTCTTTCTTTTACCTTTGTGGTCCTGGTTAGGCCTGAGTGAATGTAGTAACTTCACATATCAGTAGAACTTTTACACTATAAAATGGGGAGTTTGAAAATTTTTAGGGCAAACATTGAGCCACTAACCCGAAGGAAAAAAAAATGATCATTTTTAATAATTTAAGTTAATCATAAAGTCTTGTGAATTAAGATGTTTTTAGCCTTTCAATTCAAAGGTAATAATAACTGAGCATGCGTTTGTCCTTTTTCCACATCTATCCATCTTTATTTATTGTATCTGTGGTCTCTGCTAACTCATTGCAAAACTGAACTCCTATCTGCTCACCCATGTTTTGTCTTTATGGATCAGGCAGGACAACTGTGTATAAATTCACAAATTTTTTTGGTAACTTACTCTACTGTTAAACAAATCTTCCTGAAATTTGACCTAAACAATTCATGTCATATTCCTTCAGGAAAGATGAAGAATAACTAGAGTGTTCTCAGTGTAATTGTCTTGATGGCAATAACAGATTCTATCCTTAATATGGTACCCTAGACAAACTGGCCCTGATTTCTTAAACTGTGTCTTTTAAAAGGTTTAATGTTTCATTTCTCTGGTTTCTTTACTCATTTCAGATGTCTTATAGCTCTGTGTATAATTTGAATCCTAAATATCAGCTCAAGATCCTCCTGAGGACCCTGCTGTGTTTTTCTTTTTAATTTTTTATCTCTATCTTAATAAAAATAGAGATATACTTTGTATATGTACAAAGTACATATTTGTGTAGGTACTGTCCTTTTTTTTTAAAGTGTTATTCTCAGGTGTGGCCTTCAGGGATATTCAAGCTGTAATTGGAAGGATTCAGATGAAATGAAAATTTCATTTTGATCATGACTTGGGATTTTGTGTGTGTGTGTGTGTGTGTGTGTGTGTGCACGCTTGTGTGTGTGTTTATGTGCCTTTAGTATTAGAAGTTATAGGGAATCCCTTCTATTGTTTCTTTCTCTCCCTTCATTTCTCACCTTTTATACTCAATAAGGGATTTTTTTTATATCTTAGGTTAACTTATTTTGTTTTTCATTATAAAATCATAGGCTCTCAGAGCCAGAAAGAACTTTAGAAAGTATAGCAGAATGATTGATAGAGACAGCTCTACAGTTAGATTAAATCCTTTTTCTCAGTTTCTAGTTATATGATCTTAGGCAAGTCGCATAAGTTACCTCTGTTCATTTTTCTTATTTGTAAAATGGGGGAAATAATGGTGCCTGTCTCTGAGATCAGATTGTGCTAAGGGTGAATTAGTTTGTGTAACAAGCATAAATCAATGCCTGGGACATAGTAACTATTCTTTCCTCTGCCTCAGTCTCTCTCTGTCTCTGTTTCTCTTTCTCTCTCTCTGTCTCCCTCTATATAAAGAACAATATGGGTTTGAACTGTACAGGTCCATTTATATGTGGATTTTTCAAAATAAATACATGTTATAGTACTACATGACCCTGATGGGTTGAATCTGAGAATGTAGAACCTCGAATATGAGGGCTGATTGTAAAGTTATACATGGATTTTCAGCTTTGCAGAGGGTTGGCACCTCTAAACCCCACATTGTTCAAGGGTCAGCTGTGTATGTGTGTATTTATATATAAAATCTTCAGTCCCATAAAGACCTCCTATGTCATATCTATCCTCATTTCCAAAAGTAATTAGCATTTTATTGTAGTTCACTATAATGATTTGCACTCACAAAGCTTGTATAATTTGCAAAGTATTTTACATATGTTACCATATTCTATCCTAAGAAGAATTTTGAGATATTTGTGGACATACAACATTTATTCCTTATGGTAATAATGTAAACATTCTGATAAATGACTATACATTGTGTATCTTGAATATATCACTAAACTTGGAGTTTTTTATGAAGTTACCATGTATCCTTCATAACTAATAGTAATATTTTGACAGAATTCAATATTACTTGAATATTTTGCATAAAAGTCATGATATAAATAGTTTATATAAAACATTTATGTTTCCACATCCTATTACATTGTTCCTACTGTAAAAAATAAAAAGATGGACTAAAAACATCATATTTTTTCAACACACTGAAGAGCTTTGGATGCAAAGAGATCTAAAGGAAATAAATTCTAGTGAAAAACAAGCCCTTCCAAGAGGGTCAGCAGTCTAGGGCAGCTGGGAGTGTTGCCAAGTCTGAGCCTGTGCTGGCAGAGAAGCAGGCCTTTCATGGGTGGAGGAAATTTGTTTCTGTCAAGAAAGATCACTCATAGGCTTGGAATTCATAGAATCCCTATATGCAGAACAGAGTTAGTTCTCCCTGCCTACCTGCTAGTTCTCCACAAAGGATAGAAATGCATGTTAAAAAACAAGAAAGGTTACTAACGTTTTAAAGCAATTAGTGATATCAATATGTTGACGGATTTATAATATATGTAGAAGTAAAATATATGGCAATATTAATAGGAAAGGATTGAGGGGTATATAAAATTATAATATTAAAAGTCTTACATTATTCATGAAGCTGCAAATTGCTAACCACCAGAAATATACTACAAAAATATATAGTTAAAAAGCCAATAAAGAAGGTAAAGGGGAATAATAAAAAGTTGATTAAAAGAAGATAGAAAAAGATAAACAAAGAACAGATGGGATAGCCAGATAAAAAAAGATAAAGAACAGATGGAATAGCCAGATAACAAGATAGCAGACTTAATTTCAGCCAAATCAGTAATTATTTTAAATATAAATGGACCAAATTCTCCAACTAGAGTGATTTTCATTAGATTGAAAAAGACCTAATTTTTATACTTTTTCTTTTTGTAATGGAGGGCTTTACTTGAAAGGTTGACAACATGAAGAAAGATCCAAAATCCAACAAACCATTTAGTTAAAATGTTACTTTTTTTGGGAAACAGAGTACATATAGTACCACAAAGTATAAAAAATGCAGAAAACAGTTTATATGAACTTTTTGACTGTTGACAATGTCATTGTTAAGAATAAAACTAACTTAGTTTTGAGGTATTTTAGAATATAGATTGGGCATTTTTAAAAAGTGAAAAAAACTACAGACATACATGAATTCAGTATTGACTCAATCTATTCTGTTCATAGTATGATAACAACTGACGTTTAAACTGGCTACATTTTATTCATAACATATCCAAGGTAAAGATGATGCCACAGAAAGTTTTTAAAGTTCTAAAATAAAACAGCATGCTTACAATGGCTCAAAGCTGCATATGGTAAAAGTACTTCTGGAAAATGTAGTTATCTAACATGGGCCTAGCTATATTTTTATAACTCTAAACTTACTTCTATATGAAAAATAAGCAATCTACTCTTAAGATTTCACTGATTCCACTAATTCAATTTTAAGGATACTAACAGAACTTTATAATAAAACACTTCCAACGTGACAACATACATAAGAAAGATATAAGAAAAGGTTTTAATTCAAACCAAAACCTGCTATAAGTTTTAAAAAATATTCACTTAAAAATTAGTTGAAAAAAATACACTTAAACACTAGAGTACCGTTCTGAAGAAAAGCTTTTTATGACTTCAGTGACACATTATTTTTAAGCAGCAGCAGTCTTAAACACCTTTATATCCTTCAAAATACTGTTGACAATTTGTTTTTTAATAACTGCATTAGGTGCCACAAAAGGGACTCTTGTTCTTTGAGAGTCAGCTTCCTTGTTATTGTAGGAGATACTGCCAAGCAGGAGCATTAGAGTCGTGTAGGCAGTACTGAAATACTGCGCTACTGCAATACTGCTGGCGTCTGGAAGGGCCTCCTGATGCGTGGGGTGACAGTTACACATCTGAAGAGTCACTCCAATCAGTCTTGGTTACTAAGCTGCTTTTCAGTGTGCTGGATTCATCCTGAGGTCCTTCTCCCTTTGGCCCTTTCAGGTTAGTTGCACCCCAGGCACTTGGCACTTAAGTAGAATTTGACTCATTCTTCACAGGTGGAGGTTCCTTCTGTTCTCTTCCAATTCTTCTCCCCAAAGATTTCTCTTCCTCTAAGGATGATATGTCCCAGTCATCATCGTCCACATCTGCACACTTTAGATCTTTTTGTTCTTTTTTGATGAACGCCTCTGCAACATTAAGCCCACCAACTGGCTTATTCACATTTCTGTGATTTGAAACTGTCTTTTCAACTTTTCCAGTTAATGTTTTAATGGAGGTTCCTGTGGGCTTGGGAGAAATATCAGAGTCCTTAAGTTCACCTCCCTCAGTCCAGTCAGTGTCACTTTTGACAGTGCTCCTTCCAAAGCTACTCTTGTTGCTTTTAGATGACAGCACAGGAAGTAAGTCTGGTGAGGCATAGGCCTGGATGAGGTCCTCATCGTCCAGCTCTTCCTCTGAACTGAAGGGAGGGGTCGCAGTAGTTGAAGACTTTATGGGAAAATGATCTTCTGTGATATTTTTCTTAACTTTTGGAACAGATGTCCTATCAGTAAAAACAGGTCTTTGTCTAACCAACTGTCTGCTTTTGGGAGGAAGATGTATTGCTTTGGGTATTTCTCCAGGTGAAAGGGTGTCCACTTGAGAAGCACTGTACCTGTCTGTGGACAGTAGTGTTCTCTCGTCAATTTTACGGGTGACTTGACGTTCAAGGAATTCACGAATTTGCTGAATGTTAGGTACTTGTCATTCCCGCTCATGTCTTGCTGATACTATGGTTCTTAGCACTCTATTCAAGTGGTCACTTGGAAAACCACATATATCTGCATTAATCCCCAAGGTTTCCAGTAACTCCACCAAACTCTCCTCCAAGACTGTTCTTATTTCCTTAGCGAGGGAAGGGTTATTCTTCAGTTTTCCTTAAATGTATCTTGTTATTTAATTTCTGTTCATTTTCCTTTCCTTTTTCTTCTTCTGAAAGTTCTTCTATTCGTTCCAGTATGTGCAATGAGAATGCCTGTTCATGTGCCATTGTTAGACTTGACTTAGCATCCAAAGTCTGTGGTGCTGTGGTATTCATAGGTACAGTTGGGGTAGTTGGCTTAGATTCAAAAGTTTGCCAGGTTAAAGGATTCCCTCTGGCTTCACTGACACTGTTTAATGGTTTACTGGTAAACTCTTTAATCTTTTGTCTCTGAGTGATGATCAGCTCTTTCTGCTCCTGGAGCCTCTGCCCTAGCTCTTCTATCCTTTTCTTGTAGAATACATTACTTGCATTTAGATCATCTATCATTAGGCTTCGAAGTTTCTCTATATGTAACAGGAGCTGGCTTTTCTCTTTCTTGTGTTCTTGATGAAGAGCCTGAACTCAAGCTGTCCACTTGCTTTCCTGACTATCAAGAAGTTGCATCACATTTTGGAAATCCTGGGGTTGCTGAGGACGTTCTTCTTTAAACTCATTTGCATCTTTTAACGTGCCTATGCCTGACTTGATCTGCATGTTGGACTTCTGGACTTCTGACAATTGCTATTCTAATGCTGAATTCTTAGAAGTCAGTTCTTTAAACTCCATCATAAACATTTCCTTGACTTTTTCCATTTCATCCACTAGTTTCTCCTTTTCTTCTTTCCATCTATCAAATAACTTCAGAAATTCTTCCTCTTTTGTTTTCTACATTTCATATTCCTTAGAGAATCTGACTGCATGGCCATGCTGTGCAGCCTCTAGCTGACACTTGGTGAGCTCCTTCAACATGGCGGTCTCATTCTGGAGCTTGTCAGTCTGTATGTACCCTTGTCTTATACTCTGCAAGATGGGAATCTTCAGGGTGGCAGCACTGAATATGACTTTGTAGAAAAGCTTGGTTCATAAAGACCTTGTCACGAAAACGGCACTGGTAATACCTGGCTTTGGCCTCAGTCATCAGCTGCTGGGTGGAAATCAACTTTTTCCTGCATTTACACTCTTCCTTGAGTAACTTGATCTCACTGGCCTGCTTGGTGAGGAGTTTCTTGCTCTGCTCGCACTAGGCCAGGCCCAGGCGCAGCCACTCCTCCAGGTTGTGCAGCTGCGAGGTGAGAACTCCTGTCAGTGTAAGTCGAGTATAAGTCTCTTATACTTTTTATAAGAGACTCACTTAAGAACATATATAGATTGAAAGTTAAATGATGGATAATAACATGTAAACTATAAGAAAATTAATGTAATGTAAAGGAAAATTAAAATTAAAACCACACTGAGACGTGACTATCCATTAGAATGGCTAAAATTAGAAAGATGGACAAAACTATGTGTTGTCAAGAATATGGAGCAACCAAACTCTCATATACTAGTTGTGGGAATGCAGACTTCTACATGCTCATTCAAAAACTGCTTGACAGATATTATAACTAAACATATTCAAGAAAAACTAGTGCATATGCTCTAAGTAAATAAATAAAAATTGCCTGTACTAAATGGTTCAGAGCAGCAATGAGGTATCACCTCCACCAGTCAGAATGGCTATCATCAAAAAGTCTACAAATAATAAATGCAGGGGAAGGTGTGGAGAAAAGGGAAGCCTCCTACACTGCTGGTGGGAATGTAAATTGGTTCAGCCACTATGGAAAACAGTATGGTGGTTCCTTAAAAAACTAAAAATAGAGCTACCATGTGATCCAGCAATATCACTCCTTGGTATATATCCAGAAACTATGAAAACTCTAGTTTCGAAAGATACATGGACCCGTGTTCATAGCAGCATTGTTTACAATAATGAAGACATGGAAGCAACCCAAGTGCACTCCAACAGACAATGGTCTTAAGAAGATTGTGTGTGTATATACACACAATGGAACATTACTCATCCATAAATAAGAATGAAATATTGCCATTTGCAGCAACATGGATGGACCTAGAGAATATTATGCTGAGTGAAATAAGTCATACAGAGAAAAACAAATACTGTTTGACATCACTTATATATGGAATCTAAAATATAATACAAATGAACTTATATACAAAACAGAAACAGACTCACAGATATAGAAAACAAACTTATGATTACCAAAGGGGAAAGGAATGAGGGGGGAGGGACAAATTAGAAGTATGGGATTAACAGATACAAACTACTATGCATAAAATAGATAAGCAATAAGGATTTACTGTATAGCACAGGGAATTATACCCAATATCTTATACTAACATATAATGGAATATAATCTGCAAAAAATGAAAAACAAAACTGAATCATTATGCTGTACACCTGAAACTAAAGCATTATTGTAAATCAACCATACTTCAATAAAAAAAAATTTATTTCTAAGTTCACCATACAATCTTTATTTCTTCCAATATTTCCTACATTTTGCTGTAATTAACTTTTCTGAAACATAAATATCTGATTATGTGTCTTCTCTACTCAGAAATCTCTACAATCTCTTCATGGCTTAGAAGGAAAATTATGATGCTTGGCACATTGTAGATACCAATTACCAGTCCACATGCACATGCCTTTCCTTCACCCCCAGTCTTCTCTTCCATGTTCACACCAGTTCTCAGTGTCACAGTCACATGGAATTCATTGTTTCATGAGCATAGCCATACTTTTTAACTTGCATTTATTTAAACCATCTGACCACATGGAATTGCCTATCCCGACCTGAAACTCAGCTCAGAAAATTCAGTGTTATGCCTTCCATGAACATGTCTTTAAACACTTTTGAAATTAAGTAGCATCTCCCGTGATCACACAGCCTTTGCTGTATATGTAGTAATCTAGCACTCACCTTGTGTGGAGTGATCTAGTATTCACCTTGCTCTGCTTTTTCTTTTTCTTTTTTTTTTTTTGGAGGGGGGGGGCGGTTAGTTAATGACTTCTCTCTCATCTATTATGAAAGAGTATTGTCTTTTTTTTTAACATCTTTATTGGAGTATAATTGCTTTACAATGGTGTGTTAGTTTCTTCTTTACAACAAAGTGAATCAGCTGTACATATACATATATCCCCATATCTCTTGACTCTTGCGTCTCCTTCCATCTCACCCTCTCTATCCCACCCCTGTAGGTGGTCACAAAGCACTGAGCTGATCTCCCTGTTCTATGTGGCTGCTTCCCACTAGCTATCTATTTTACATTTGGTAGTGTATATATGTCCGTGCCACTCTCTCACTTTGTCCCAGCTTACCCTTCCCCTCCCCATGTCCTCAGTCCATTCTCTAGTAGGTCTGCGTCTTTATTCCTGTCCTGCCTCTAGGTTCTTTGTGACCATTTTGTTTTCTCTGGTTTTGTTTTTTAGATTCCATATATATGTGTTAGCAGACGGTATTTGTTTTTCTCTTTCTGACTTCACTCGTATGACAGACTGGGTCCATCCACCTCACTACAAATAAATCAATTTCATTTCTTTTTGTGACTCAGTAATATTCCATCGTATATATGTGCCAAATCTTCTTTATCCTTTCATCTGTCGATGGACACTTAGGTTGCTTCCATGTACTGGCTATTGTAAATAGAGTTGCAATGAAAGTTGTGGTACATGACTCTTTGAATTATGGTTTTCTCAGGGTATATGCCCAGTAGTGGGATTGCTGGGTCATATGGTAGTTCTATTTTTAGTTTTTTAAGGCACCTCCATACTGTTCTCCATAGGGGCTGTATCCATTTACATTCCCACCAACAGTGCAAAAGGGTTCCCTTTTCTCCACACCCTCTCCAGCATTTACTGTTTGTATATTTTTTGATGATGGCCATTCTGACCGGTGTGAGGTGATACCTCATTGTAGTTTTGATTTGCATTTCTCTAATGATTAGTGATGTTGAGCATACTTTCATGTGTTTCTTGACAATCTGTGTATCTTCTTTGGCGAAATGTCTATTTAGGTCTTCTGCCCACTTTTGGATTAGGTGGTTTGTTTTTTTTTGATGTTTATCTGCACGAGCTGCTTGTCAATTTTGGAGATGAACCCTTTGTCAGTTGCTTCATTTGCAAATATTCTCTCCCATTCTGAGGGTTGTCTTTTCATCTTGTTTATGGTTTTCTTTGCTGTGCAAAAGCTTTTAAGTTTCATTAGGTTCCATTTGTTTATTTTTGTTTTTATTTCCATTTCTCTAGGAGGGTAGGTCAAAAAAGATCTTGCTGTGATTTTTGTCATAGAGTGTTCTGCCTATGTTTTCCTCTAAGAGTTTGATAGTGTCTGGCCTTAACATTTAGGTCTTTAATCCATTTTGAGTTTATTTTTGTGTATGGTATTAGGGAGTGTTCTAATTTCATTCTTTTACATGTAGCTGTCCAGTTTTCCCAGCACCACTTATTGAACAGGCTGTCATTTCTACATTGTGTATTCTTGCCTCCTTTATCAAAAATAAGGTGACCATATGTGCGTGGGTTTATCTCTGGACTTTGTAGCCTGCTCCATTGATCTATCTTTCTGTTTTTGTGCCAGTACCATACTGTCTTGATTACTGTAGCTTTGTAGTATAGTCTGAAGTCAGGAGCCTCATTCTTCCAGCTACATTTTTCTTTCTCAAGGTTGCTTTGGCTATTCAGAGTCTTTTGTGTTTCCATACAAATTGTGAAATTTTTTGTTCTAGTTCTGTGAAAAATGCCATTGGTAGTTTGATAGGGATTGCACTGAATCTGTAGATTGCATTGGGTAGTATAGTCATTTTCACAGTGTTGATTCTTCCAATCCAAGAACATGGTATGTCTCTCCATCTGTTTGTAACATCTTTAATTTCTTTCATCAGTGTCTTATAGTTTTCTGCATACAGGTCTTTTGTCTCCTTAGGCAGCTTTAATCCTAGGTGTTTTATTCTTTTTGTTGCAATGGTAAATGGGAGTGTTTCCTTAATTTCACTTTCAGATTTTTCATCATTAGTATATAGAAATGCCAGAGATTTCTGTGCATTAATTTTGTATCCTGCTACTTTACCAAATTCATTGATTAGCTCTAGTAGTTGCCTGGTAGCATCTTGAGGATTCTATATGTATACTATCATGTCATCTGCAAATAGTGAGAGTTTTACTTCTCCTTTTCCAATTTGGATTCCTTTTATTTCTTTTTCTAATTTGATTGCTGGGGCTAAAACTTCCAAAACAATGTTGAATAATAGTGGTGAGAGTGGGCAACCTTGTCTTGTTCCTGATCTTAGTTGAAATGGTTTCAGTTTTTCACCATTGAGGACAATGTTGGCTGTGGGTTTGTCATATGTGGGCTTTATTATGTTGAGGTAAGTTCCCTCTATGCCTACTTTCTGGAGGGTTTTTAATCATAAATAGGTTTTGAATTTTGTCGAGTGCTTTTTCTGCATCTATTGAGATGATCATATGATTTTTATCCTTCAGTTTGTAAATATGGTGTATCGCATTGATTGATTTGCATATTTTGAAGAATCCTTGCATTCCTGGGATAAACCCCACTTGATCATGGTGTATGATCCTTTTAATATGCTGCTGGATTCTGTTTGCTAGTATTTTGTTGAGGAGTTTTGCATCTATGTTCATCAGTGATATTGGCCTGTAGTATTCTTTCTCTGTGACATCTTTGTCTGGTTTTGGTATCAGGGTGCTGGTGGCCTCATAGATTGAGTTTGGGAGTACTCCTCACTCTGCTATATTTTGGAAGAGGTTGAGAAGGATGGGTGTTAGCACTTCTCTAAATGTTTGATAGAATTCACCTGTGAAGCTGTCTGGTCCTGGGCTTTCGTTTGTTGGAAGATTTTTAATCACAATTTCAATTTCAGGGCTTGTGACTGGTCTGTTTATATTTTCTATTTCTTTCTGGTTCAGTCTCGGAAGGTTGTGCTTTTCTAAGAATTTGTCCATTTCTTCCATGTTGTCCATTTTATTGGTATACAGTTGCTTGTAGTAATCTCTCAGGATCCTTTGTATTTCTACAGTGTCAGTTGTTGCTTCTTTTTCATTTCTAATTCTATTGATTTGAGTCTTCTTTTTTTCTTGATTAGTCTGGCTAATGGTTTATCAATTTTGTTTGTCTTCTCAAAGAACCAGCTTTTAGTTTTATTGATCTTTGCTATCATTTCCTTCATTTCTTTCTCATTTATTTCTGATTTTATCTTTGTGATCTCTTTCTTTCTGCTAACTTTGGGGGTTTTTTGTTCTTCTTTCTCTAATTGCTTTAGGTGTAAGTTTAGGTTGTTTATTTGAGATGTTTCTTGTTTCTTGAGGTAGGATTGTATAGCTATAAACTTCCCTCTTAGAACTGCTTTTGTGACATCCCATAGGTTGTAGGTCATTATGTTTTGTCACTTGTTTCTAGGTATTTTTTGATTTGCTTTGATTTCTTTAGTGATCTCTTGGTTATTAAGTAGTGTATTGTTTAGCCTCCATGTGTTTGTATTTTTTACAGATCTTTTCCTGTAATTGATATCTAGTCTCATGGCGTTGTGGTCGGAAAAGATACTTGATAAGATTTCAATTTTCTTAAATTTACCGACGCTTGATTTGTGACCCAAGATATGATCTATCCTGGAGAATGTTCCATGAGCACTTGAGAAGAAAGTGTATTCTGTTGTTTTTGGAGGGAATATCCTATAGATATCAATTAAGTCCATCTTGTTTAATGTATCATTCAAAGCTTGTGTTTCCTTATTTATTTTCATTTTGGATGATCTGTCCATTGGTGAAAGTGGGGTGTTAAAGTCCCCTACTATGATTGTGTTACTGTCGATTTCCCCTTTTATGGCTGTTAGTATTTGCCTTATGTATTGCGGTGCTCCCATGTTGGGTGCATAGATATTTACAATTGTTATATCTTCTTCTTGGATCGATCCCTTGATCATTATGTAGTGTCCTTCTTTGTCTCTTGTAATAGTCTTTATTTTAAAGTCTATTTTGTCTGATATGAGAATTGCAATCAAGCTTTCCTTTGATTTCCATTTTCATGGAATATCTTTTTGATCCCCTCACTTTCAGTCTGTATGTGTCCCTAAGTCTGAAGTGGGCCTCTTGTAGACAGCATATATACAGGTCTTGTTTTTCTATCCATTCAGCCAGTCTATGTCTTTTGGTTGGAGCATGTAATCCATTTACATTTAAGGTAGTTATTGATATGTATGTTCCTATTACCATTTTCTTAAGGTTTGGGTTTTTTATTGTAGGTCTTTTCCTTGTCTTGTGTTTCCTGCCTAGAGAAGTTCCTTTAGCATTTGTTGTAAAGCTGGTTTGGTGGTGCTGAATTCTCTTAGCTTTTGCTTGTCTGTAAAACTTTTAATTTCTCTGTTAAATCTGAATGAGATCCTTGCTGGGTAGAGTAATCTTGGTTGTAGGTTCTTCCCTTTCATCACTTTAAAAATGTCCTGCCACTCCCTTCTGGCTTGCAGAGTTTCTGCTGAAAGATCAGCTGTCAACCTTATGGGGATTCCCTTGTATGTTATTTGTTGTTTTTCCCTTGCTGCTTTTAATATTTTTTCTTTGTATTTAATTTTTGATAGTTTGATTAATATGTGTCTTGGCCTGTTTCTCCTTGAATTTTTCCCGTATGGAACTCTCTGTGTTTCCTGGACTTGGTTAACTATTTCCTTTCCCATATTAGGGAAGTTTTCAACTCTAATCTCTTCAAATATTTTCTCAGTCCCTTTCTTTTTCTCTTTTTCTTCTGAGACCTCTATAGTTCGAATGTTGGTGCGTTTAATGTTGTCCCAGAGATCTCTGAGACTGTTCTCAATTCTTTTCATTCTTTTTTCTTTGTTCTGCTCTGTGGTAGTTATTTCCAGTTTTTTGTTTGCCAGGTCAGTTATCTGTTCTTCTGCCTCAGTTATTCTGCTACTGATTCCTTCTAGAGAATTTTTAATTTCATTTATTGTGTTGTTCATCGTCATTTGTTTGCTCTTTAGTTCTTCTAGTTCTCTGTTAAACGTTTCTTGTTTTTTCTCCATTCTATTTCCAAGATTTTGGATATCTTTACTATCGTTGTTCTGAATTCTTTTTCATGTAGACTGCCTATTTCCTCTTCATTTGTTAGGTATGATGGGTTTTTACCTTCTCCTTCATCTGCTATGTCTTTCTGTGTTTTCTCATTTTGCTTAACTTACTGTGTTTGGGGTCTCCTTTTCGCAGGCTACAGGTTCATAGTTCCCGTTGTTTTTGGTGTCTTCCCCCAGTGGGTAAGGTTGGTTCAGTGGGTTGTGTAGGCTTCCTGGTGGAGGGGACTAGTGCCTGTGTTCTGGTGGATGAGGATGGATCTTGTCTTTCTGGTGGGCAGGTCCACATCTGGTGGTGTGTTTTGGGGTGTCTGTGGACTTATTATGATTTTAGGCAGCCTCTCTGCTAATGGATGGGGTTGTGTTCCTGTCTTGCTAGTTGTTTGGCATAGGGTGTCCAGCACTGTAGCTTGCTGGTCGTTGAGTGGAGCTGGGTCTTGGCGTTGAGATGGAGATCTCTGGGAGATTTTTGCCGTTTGATATTATGTGATGCTGGGAGGTGTCTTTTGGAGCAATATCCTGAACTCGGCTCTCCCACGTCAGAGGCACATGCGTGATGCCCAACCAGAGCACCACGACCCTGTCATCTCCATGTCTCAGAATGAAAGGGAGAAAGAAAGAAAGAAGGAAGGAAGGAAGGAAGGAAGGAAAGAGAGACAGGGAGGGAAGGAGGGAGGAAGGAAGGAAGGGAGAGAAGAAAAGAAAGGAAAGTTATTAAAATAAAAAATAATTATTAAAAATTTTTTAAAAATTTAAGTAATCAAAAAAAAGAAAGAAAGAAAGAAGAGAGCTACCAAACCAAAAAACAAGTCCACCAATGATAACAATCACTAAAATCTATACTGAAACAAAAACAAACCTGACAGACAGAACCCTAGGGCCAATGGTAAAAGCAAAGCTATATAGACAAAATCACACACAGTAGCATACACATACACACTCACAAAAAGAGCAAAAGGGAAATATATATATAAATATCGTTGCTCCCAAAGTCCACTGCCTCAAGTTGGGATGATTCATTGTCTATTCAGCTATTCCACGGATGCAGGTACATCAAGTTGATTGTGGAGGTTTAATCCGCTGCTCCTAAGGCCGCTAGGAGAGATTTCCCTTTCTTTTCTTTGTTTGCACAGCTCCTGGGGTTCAGCTTTGGATTTGGCCCCGCCTCTAAGTGTAGGTCACCTGAGGGCATCTGTTCCCCATCCAGACATGACGGGGTTAAAGAAGCAACTCATTCAGGGGGTCTGGCTCACTCAGGCTGGGTGGAAGTAGGGGTACAGATGCGGGGTGAGCCTGCGGCAGCAGAGGCCAGCATAACGTTGCACCAGCCTGAGGCGCGCCGTGCGTTCTCCCGGGGAAGTTGTCCCTGGATCACGGGACCCTGGCAGTGGCAGGCTGCACAGGCTCCCCGGAAGAGGGGTGTGGAGAGTGACCTGTGCTCGCACACAGGCTTCTTGGTGGCGGCAGCAGCAGCCTTAGCGTCTCATGCCTATCTCTGGGGTCTGCGCTGATAGCCGCGGCTCGCGCCCGTCTCTGGAGCTCCTTTAAGCAGCGCTCTTAATCCCCTCTCCTGGCGCACCAGGAAACAAAGAGGGAAGAAAAAGTCTCTTGCCTCTTCGGCAGGTCCAGACTCTTTCCCGGACTCCCTCCCGGCTAGCCGTGGTGCACTAACCCCCTTCAGGCTGTGCTCACACCGCCAACCCCAGTCCTCTCCCGGCGCTCCGAAGCCGGAGCCTCAGCTCCCAGCCCCGCCCGCCCCGGCAGGTGAGCAGACAAGCCTCTCGGGCTCGTGAGTGCCGGTCGGCACCGATCCTCTGTGCGGGAATCTCTCCACTTTGCCCTTCGCACCCCTGTGGCTGCACTCTCCTCCGCGGCTCCGAAGCTTCCCCGCTCCGCCACCCGCAGTCTCTGCCCGCGAAGGGGCTTCTAGTGTTTGGAAACCTTTCCTCCTTCATGGCTCCCTCCCACTGGTGCAGGTCCCATCCCTATTCTTTTGTCTCTGTTTTTTCTTTTTTCTTTTGCCCCACCCAGGTACGTGGGGAGTTTCTTGCCTTTTTGGAGGTCTGAGTTCTTCTGCCAGCATTCAGTAAGTGTTCTGTAGGGGTTGTTCTACATGTAGATGTATTTCTTATGTATTTGTGGGGAGGAAGGTGATCTCCACATCTTGTTCTTCCGCCATCTTGAAGCTCCTCCCCAATATTGTCTTTTTAATGTTGATATTCCCTTCTGTTTCACAGAGTACTGTGCACATATTTGTAAATTAACTTTCAGTTGAATTAATCTTATTGGTGAATTCACCTATCAATTATCCTTTTCAAGTATTTTCCTTTAGAAATGTCTTTGCCTTGATATATTCTAATTTCTAAAGAAAACTGAATTTAATTTTGACCATAACATTTTTCAAAACAAAGTAATGGAAAGTACCATGAAATTCTAATGCTAGTTCTGAATAACACTTTAAATGGTACATCAAATGTAAAAAAAACAAAACCCAATTCCCCTGAAAGCCAGAGGAAGAAAAAAAAAATCCTTGATAATGCTATAACTAAAAACAGAGGAAATTAATACAATGCACAATTTTAATCCCAAGATTGCCATTTTTTTCCTTGGCTTTGGGACAAAATGAACACATTTATAAACTTTGCTTCTTGTTTTTCCTCATATTGACCTTACACATAACATACTGTGCAACTGAAACAACAAAGGAGCAAAATGATGCTTGAAAAATGCAACACTTTCTTGCAGCAATTCCTTAGGTGAATTTTAAATTGAAATGGCACCATTCTGTAATCACTAGGAAAGATCCTGAGTGTGCCAGTATTCCTTTCAGTTCAGATAAACATTGATAAGATCAAAGCCGGCTGTAGGTTATCTGCCTTTACCGTGCCTTGACTGAATCTCAGAGTGAAATCATGCAGTTTTTCTTTATTTCGGTTAAGCCTTTGATCTTTTTAAAATACAGGCATGTCTGGCTAAGAAAATAGCTATAGAAGGCAAAAAGACATGCAAAAGAAAATGTTAACCACCAGTTGTGTTGTTAAATGGGTTCAAGTTTAGGGTTTTGACAAGTATTTGATGTAAACATGAATTCAGCTTATTTCCTGTGGAGCATATAGGTCTCCAGGCATTTATTTTGGATGAAGTAAATACCTAAATCTCTCTAAATTTTTAAAAGACCTCAGTAATGTAAGTAAATGGTGTTCTTTTTAGTTTGGATTTCTGCATGTGATTCTATGTGGAATCTTAGGAAATAAGGAGTAAAATAATAAAATTAAAGGCTATTTAAATAACAGTTCAGTGTGCATCTTAGGCAAAAACATAATATTCTGCTTTTTAAAAAGGTGTAAGTTAGTATTCTTTTTTCTTTAGTTACTGATAAACATTTCTATTTTCACTCAATTTACTCCCGGTCCCATGTACTATATTTGGAGCTAGAGTTTGGGTTGAAGGAGAGGAGAGCAAATCAATTTATAATATGGTTTTAATCAATAAATATATTACTCAAAAGTGTGACCTTTAACTCTTAGTTAAAAAACCCATACCTAGCAAGATGATTAACAACTTTTTATACAAACAAGTGCCTTACAATACTCAAACATTTAAAGTGCACTAAAACCATCTTCAAAATTATTGGCAATCAGCATATCATGAGTTCACTTTTCCAAAGAGGCAGAAGTTGCTCCTTTTACCATGGATCTGTCTTTTCTAACTACCAGATGAAATAGCTGCATATAACCACCTGCAAATTTGATGTTTTAGTCTCTTTATTTGCTTTTGTGTTATGTTTACTGTCCCCCTTATATCAATCAGTAGTTCTATTCTTTATATATCTCTCTTCCTTAAAAAGTATGCCTTCATTTAAATGGAAAACATATTTTTAAGGGAGACATTTACTCATGCCTAGACTTGTGGGGTTTTTTTGTTTGTTTGTTTTCTTTTTGTTTTTTTTTCCTCAATTGCTGATCTGCCCCAAGGAAATGAATGTCGCTCTACTTATGATGCTGTTCTTTTTGTTGGATGTCTGTGGTTTATTACAGCTGGGGATTTTATAGGTGTCCACACTAAGCCTTTTCCTTGAGAGCAGAGATTACTTTGCCCAGTGCTTTGCTCGCAGAAATATATTTTAGAAATCAAGACAATATCTCAATATCTCTCTGGTTAATTCTGATTTGTTTCCACTGTTCACAAAGAGTGATTCTAAGCTCTTCTCATGGTCTGAAAGCTTTAAATCATTTCATGAAACCCTACTGTAAATACCACCACAAAACACCTACAGAGACATAATTGGGTATTTCACATTGCACTATTTTTGCTTTTAAACCTCCTTGAGATCAGTCAAATTATCTTTCATAGTAGAGATAAACTCAGAATAAAAAAGTGGGCATAGTTATGTACCTTGAGAGAAGAGTGAAGAAGGAATGGACACACATTCTCTGTCAGTAATGATTATTTTGTTGTTTGTTTTTTAAAATCTGTCTACTGCCCCAACCTACCAATGGACAGTGGTCATCTGATCGTAACAGCGCTCTGTGATAGTTCAAATCCCATAAATCCTCTTTATAACATGAGAAGAAATTAGGGCATTCTGCAGTTAATAGAATGTGAATATTTACACAGCTCAAGCATAATTTTCCAAAATCTTAATAATAGAACGCTCATACAAATACATGAACCTGTGTCAAAATTAGTTTTACCCATTCATAAAGGAACCAGTGAGATGGGAAAACTGGTTAGAAAAATTCTGCATACTTTTTTTTCAAAAACAAGAATTTTAGAATAAGGTAGCTAGATTAGACTCAAAACTGGTTACTATCTTTCAAAAAAATGGTGCTGTGAAAACAGGCATCCACATGTGAAGAATAAAGTCAGACTGTTACCTTACACCATACACAAAAAATAATTCAAAATGCGTCAAAGGCTTAAATTTGAAAGCTAAAACTATAACACCTTTAGAAGAAAACATAGAAGAAAAATCTTCCCAACCTTGGATTTGACAATGATTTTTTGGATATGACACTAAAGACACAGGGAACAAAGGAAAAAATAGATAAATTGCACTTCATCAAGATTAAAATCTTTCGTGCATCAAAGGACACTGTCAAGAGAATGAAAAGACAACTCACAGAAGGGGGAAAAATATTTGCAAATCATATATATATATATATATATATGATTATATCTAGAATATGTAAAGAACCCTTACAACCCAGCACAAAAAACAACTCAGTTAAAAAATTGGTAAAGGACTTGAATAGACATTTCTCCAAAGAAATACACAAATGGCCAATAAGTGCATGAGAAGATGCTCAATGTCACTAGCCCTTAGAGAAATGCAAATCAAAACAGAGAGATACAACTTCACACCCTTCACAGTAGCTCTTATCCAAAAAGACAAAAAACAAGGGAAAAAAAACAATAACCCAGAAAATAACTAGTGTTGGTGGAGGATGTGGTGTAATTGGAACACTTGTGCATTGCTTACAGGAATTTGAAATGGTATACCTGGTATAGAAAACAGTTTGGTGGTCCCTAAAATAGTTTAATGTAGAATTACTGTATGATTCAGCAATTTCATGCCTAGATATATATATAAACAAAATGTTTATCCATATAATAGAATAGAATTCCACCTTATAAAGGAATGATATTCTGATACGTGCTACAACATGGATGAAACTTGAAAACATGCTCAGTGAAATTACCCAGACACAAAAGAACAAAGTAATATGATATACTTAGAATAGGCAAAATCATAGAGAGAGAAATTAGAATAGATGTTCTCAGGATCTGTGGGGAATAGTATATTATTGTTTAATGGGAACAGAGTTCCTGTTTGGGATGACGGAAAAGTTCTGAAAATGGATAAGGATGATCATTGTACAATATTGTGAATGTACTTAATGCCACTGAATTGTCAACTTAAAATGGTAAAAATGATAAATTTTATGTATATTTTACCACACACACACAAGAAAAAAAAACCCTTCCCAATTGCACTGTGTCTGTGGTGACTGAATATAAATGCTAACCTTCGTTAGGAAAAAGGGAATGGAAAGTTGATATAATGCAGTAACTCTCAATAATATGTATGTTGAAATGTATTCAGGGCAACTTTTCTGAATGTCAGCCAACTGCTCTCAGTTGTGAAAAAAACTGATCAATATCCCCCAGGGTGATAACCTCAGGCATTGTCTTTTCCTAAGAGTGGAACCTCAGGTGGTTGTCTTTTCCTACGAGTGAGAAATCTGCACACTAACATATATCAATAATTTCTTAGTATGTAGTATGGAATCAAATAGTACATAGTAAAGTCAAAAAAGAATTAAGTAATCTTTTGGTTGCTCTGTTAAGTATTACCCCAATATAACACTGAAAATACATGTCTCATATCAGAGTTTTGGTTAATTTTCCTTAAAAGTCTTCTATCACAAAATCATTTTAGTTAATACTAATTTGTAACTAAGTTCCTCCTGCCAGTTCCTTATTTTGATCATCAAAATATCAAAACATTACTCTTGGTCAAAAAAAAAATGGTCTTACTATGGTAGGCCTTGATAATTTACTTGGGTATAGAAAGAGGTTGTCAAACTTGCGGGTCAAGCCTTCCCTCCTCAAGGTTCTCAAGTATACTAAGAATTCATGGCTTTCTAGAAGTGACTTCCTCATCCCTTTGAGGCTGGAACCATAGAACAGGTCCTTCCTAGAAGAACCTGGTAGGCATTGGATCAGCATTTAAAGTGCAATCCTTGTCTGTTAATGGTGAGTTTTCATATCTGATAAAGGAGATGTGTAGCCTTGGATGTCCAGTTAAATCACAGGAAAAAAAGGACACATTCTTTATGAAACTATGCAAATAATATGTTGCCATTAAAAGTAAGGAGATGCTGTAAAAAATATTATTTTGAATTCTCAAAGAATACTGAAAATCAGATACCATTTAAATAATGCACTTCAGTTCTTATAACACACAGTCTACTAAATTTAGGATCAGAGGTAAATTAGGAAAAGAAGGAAAGGGCTCTGTCATATATCCATCAGAAAAGAAAACATTGAAACCACGTCACTATTCTAAACAATTGCTATCCACACATAACTTCCCTCGTGAATACTTTTCAGTCCTCTGCTTTCATAAAGTCATCTGCTTCTGAACCAAAAAGAGAAGCCCTTGAAATAACAAAGGTTAGAAATAACTAGTATGGTCACTATTTTATAGCAGAACGTTCAAACAAGTGTTAGAGGGAAGCAAAAACCACCTAGAGATGAGACTACATGGCTGTGGTTAGTTTACTACAGTAACAAGAATATGACAATAGAGGAGAGTAAAGTTCTGCGTTAGTGTGCAGTATTTCATTATTTTATAAAGATTTCATCAATGTTTCACCTGAGGGCATGAACATATCATGGCCTTGACAGTCTCCAATCTGTTAGGTAATATATACAGTCTCTGAAATGTTTATGTCAATAGTACTTTACCTCTGTAAAATTAACCAGGAAGGCTGAGCTTTTTAGATTTGACAACTGTCTTCATGCAACTCATAAAGATGTGTGAAGCTAGTGAAAAAATATGCCAAACAAGTCTAGCTTCTTTTAGCATCACTTTTTATAGGGTGAAAATCTTTATGATTTTTCCAGGAGTCCTCTAGAAATCTAAAAGATACTTTTTTTGTCCTAAAACAAATCCTAAAAAATTATTTTTCTGAATTCTATATATAATTTTGGGTATGCAAAAATAAAAAATGTTAGCAGAGGATATTTAGTTACCTGATTAAGACAGGAGGTAAATGCTGAGAATGAATGGGAGCTGAGCTATCTAATGCTCAAAGTTATAAGGCAGCATTAAACTAAACAGAAGATGTTGGAAT
Organism: Leucopleurus acutus; assembly: GCF_964270905.1. Classification (NCBI taxonomy): domain Eukaryota; kingdom Metazoa; phylum Chordata; class Mammalia; order Artiodactyla; family Delphinidae; genus Leucopleurus; species Leucopleurus acutus. The sequence continues at coordinate 194,769,395 of NC_139142.1, forward strand.
TGTAAGGAAGTTTATCCCCTTCAAAGTGAGAAATTTGGGCTGTTTCAAGCATGTTAAAATATCAAATTTCCTATAGGAAGATTCCCAAATGGTAAATAATGATCTTTTATTACTTCTTACAGCAGAATGAATATTACGAGATTAGTTTTGTCATTTTAACAAATAAAGAGAAAATCTAAATTTTAGTCTTGCTTTAATATAACATTTGGCACCAAAGAATTCAAAATGTTTTCATAAAGCCATTTTAGCCACATTATAACACATATCATTTTGTCTTTTACACTTGTCATTTGCAGCTATTATAATCAAAGGAGAATAAATACCATTTCCTCAGACCTCCTACAACTTGCTATAAACATTCAAGTTTTTTCCTTCACTATGCTGTTTCATATTTTGAATCCTTACAAAGCCACTTTATCTTTTGAAAGCAAAAATACATCCTATTCCCTTGAATACATATTATTTGCCATAAATATTCTAGTATAATTGCAACTACTCCTATTATAACTTTTAAACAAAATATCTGTCCTTCACAGAGAGAACAGGGAGGTAGAGAGTTAAGAAGCCTGTCATACTTACTGCATACCAGTGATGAAGTAATCCCCTAAAGCTATCTACATACCTTTTATAACTTCATAAATAATATAATTGTGTCACTCTGCAATTATAGCAAGGTTTTGCTGTTATATCTTCAAAAATTTTATGTTAATTAACTCAAGTATTCATTCAAATTTTTAAATTAAGCATTTTGGAAATTATATTTAAGCTAATACTTTTCAAAACAGAATGAGTGCTGATATGAAAATTGGCAGAATAATAATTTAATTAAATTGAACAAAGTTTTATATCTTTCTGTGTCTCATCTTAAACGTGTGGAGTAATATTAAATTATCTAATCATTAAACAGAATACGAGGTTAAGAAAGGTCAAGTTAACTATTATCTTAATGAAGAACTAAACTCAAATCTTATATATTTAAAAGGACAAAATTGTATTATTGCCCAACCTGATAAAACCAGAGGACACAAATTTAGCTTTTCTTTTTAAACCAAAATTATTAAGCCATTCTTACTAGTCCAGGGAATCACCTTGTTCCTATAAATTCGGATTGAGTTAGCAATTTCTTTGAGAAGGCTTTTTTTTTTAACTAGGAAAATTATGTCTCTAAATTTTCTGGTAGCTGCGAAAGAATATTATATGTATGTAGCTGCTCCTTAATCTCTATAAATTAATCAGGTTCTTTCAGCATAGGAGACATTATAATTTAATTTATTAATATTCTCTAGGAGTAGGAAAATATTCCACATGCAACACAATGAGAGCTAAAAGATTTTCCTAATGATAGACAAGCATAGTTTCCAGTTTCATAATCTCAGTTTTACTGTCTCAGGTACAGAAAAATTTACAGCACAGAACACAAAAACCCTTCCAGGCCTCAAAAGGCTGTTGTCTCCCAGTGGGCATAAATAATTCCTTATTTTATATAGACAACCAAACAAAAGGATTAATGAGATCTAGAATGAGCACCCATCTCTTCAGTAGGTATTGCCAAATGGTTAGACCAAAAAAATCAGATTTCCAGTCATTGCTGCCACCAGTGGGGAAAACTTATGGGCTATGTACCAACTAAAAGCAGAATTGAACTTAGTCAAGGAACAGAAACAAACAAAAAACCCACATACACAGTTAGGAAGAGAGAGTCAGAGAAGGCAGCATTTCATTTCCACTTCACAGTTGGGATTCCCTCCAAGGGCCGAGTAAACAGGCCTGGGAATAGAATGCACAAGAGGTACACTTCTTATGTAAATATAAAATTAACACATGTTAAATTAATGTATTTAATAACATTCACTATGCATTGAGATGGTAAACCTAGTGCCAAGAGCATATGAAGAAATGGGTATTTATTAACCTTTCTGTAAAAAAATTAGAAATTTAGAATAAAATTGCTAGGTTGGATAAAAAACTCTTTGTACAGGATAGCAAAACCGAAAGTTTTGCAACTGTCTTTTCTACCAAACAGAAATCTGCAAGTTAATATATAACTTCTATGTTGCTGGGCTCTAATCTAATCCTCCTAGTTAATTGAATAATCCTTGAATTGCTCTGTGAAATAATTCCTGATCATAACACGAAAAGACAGGTCTCCCCACTTCTGCTTTCTTTCCAAGATTTGGATACTTCTCCTTTTTATGAAAGAAACTGTAAAAGAAACATGAGATGTTTTTACTATAATATAGTGCTTAAGTTTGAAGAAAATTCTAGATCTTAAAAGTCTTTTAATCACTCATTCATCGTCATTATTCAAATCACTTCTCCTCTGAGACAGTTTTTCAGTTTTTGAAATGAAGATGAGATCAAGATGATTTTTGGGCTCTTAAGGTTTTTAAAAATTCTGATATTAGCTGAGCTTCTTAAATTTTTGTAATTATATACGCTGACCAGTAATTAAGCTTTTCTGTTTTTTTGGTGTTTTAAGTAGTTAGAGGGCTTAGATAAACTTGAATCAGGCCAGTGGCTTTCCATTAGAGAAGAACAGAAAAGAAGGAGAAATATTATTGACACTGTTCAGATCAGTGCCCACAGGGGAAGGCTAGACCCTCTTGATAAAAGTATCAGGAAAAAGCCCAAAGGCAATCCAACCTTCTCACTAGATTCTAATCCCTGATATCATCCCCCCCCCCACATCATGCACACACACACACACACACATCCCCCTCCACACTTTCAAAGAAACCCTAAGGCTGTAAGGAACAGAGTTTAAAAGTTATTGGTCTATGCAAAGTTAAATATAGGGAGTCTGTTGTGACACAAAGTATAACTTTGTCTATTCCATGAATCTAAACAGCTTTCTGTTTACATCAGTCTTAATTCAGTAATTTGCAAGCTCCTCAAAATTATTCTCTCTCTCATTCGCCTTACCTCCCTCCCTTCCTTCCTTCTCCCCTTCCTTCTTTTCTCCCTTCCTTTTATTGAATGTAGTCGTAAGTATAATGCAAGAATTTCCTACAAAATTGAAGATAGAATTTCACTGTATTCCAGTCTTCTCAAGTAGGCAAATTAGACAGAGAAAGGTGTTTGCTAGTTAGACATCTAGAGTCCATGCTCCTTTTCTACTCCTCTAATCTATTCTGTGCTATGAGAACGTGTCCCCTTTTGCAGGGTGCATAATTCCAGAGTCCAAATCTGAAGCTGTCCTGCCTTGAACTCCTTTGGACAAATCCTGACCTGGCCTCTGCCTGAAGTGACCTCATGTAATTTGGTGCAAAAATAGTAATATGCTGCTTACAAGGTGCTCAGATCACACTGAAGAACACGGGCACACCAGTATCTTTCTAAAATCTAAATTTCTGAATCTCACCTCAAAAATGTTGTGGACCTATATTTGATAAAGGGGAAATAATGCAATTCAATATTACAGTACTTGGATGCCTATAGGAGATGACTTGTATATACAAAAAGAGTGAATTAAAATATTAATCTCACTCACTGTATAAAGGAAAATTCCACACATGGCCTCTCTCCTGCTCCGGGCCAAGTCTCTGGCTCAATGATGTATCTTGTATTTTCCTTAGTTTTTATAAAGAAGACCCCCACAGTAAATCCTACTTTCTTTATTCTTATTAACTGTTAATTCCCTTTCACCCTTGGAGGTATTCTTCCCCACAAAACCCAATATATGAGAAGAATTTCTTTTTTTAAAATCAGGGATGTAGTGAATGGACTTGGGCATTGGGGTTATACAGATCTGGGTTACTGAACTTAATATTATGACATACTGTGACTTTTTCTTTTTTAAGTATCTGTTTTTAAGATAACTCTAAGAGAACCAAAATCTAAATTACCCTAATTCTTTTCAATATCTCTTTTCTACCAAATTCCCCAAACACAGGTAGAGGTTGGTCTAATCCTAATCTGTCCCTTAGGTACAGAGGTATAAACATTCTTTCCTCCCTGTAATTCAGAGAAGAGTTTACTGAATGAGTTACAGAGCTCCTCAATCCTATCCCCACAATCACCAAAGAGACTTTATTGTGGGCATGGCTGACATGCTGGATAAAAAACTTGGGAAATGAGTAGAGAGAACAGGAAGACTGTGGAAAATAAAAGGTTTCTTTCCGCAGTATAACAAAGTGAGAAAGCCAGACTTTTTAAAAGTTAAAGTTCATTTTTTCCTAGGTTATTACCTCTGAAAATAGCACTATCTTGTTTAATTTGGATTGTAATAAATATCTTCAAAGATTTCCACCAGTTTAATGAAGTAATAACAGGCCAAATTTGGTCTACCATCATTAACAATCGTCTCTGACAAAGGGTTTTAAACCCAGGAGCCAACTCTGATCCATTTTTAGCAGATGCTTGGAAGAATGCATTTTAAAATATATTTTTATCTGTATGAGGGCTCTTAAAAAGAAAAACAAAAATTACTAAGTCCTTCTTGAGTTGTTGTGAAAAATGAATTTGTTAATACCTGTGAAATTCTTAGAACAAGACCTTTTACATGGTAAGAATGCATTCCATTTCCATTTCTCTAGGAGGTGGGTCAAAAAGGATCTTGCTGTGATTTATGTCATAGAGTGTTCTGCCTATGTTTTCCTCTAAGAGTTTGATAGTGTCTGGCCTTACATTTAGGTCTTTAATCCATTTTGAGCTTATTTTTGTGTATGGTGGTAGGGAGTGATCTAATCTCATACTTTTACATGTACCTGTCCAGTTTTCCCAGCACCACTTACTGAAGAGGCTGTCCTTTCTCCACTGTACATTCCTGCCTCCTTTATCAAAGATAAGGTGATCATATGTACGTGGGTTTATCTCTGGGCTTTCTATCCTATTCCATTGATCTATCTCTTTTTGTGTGAGTACCATACTGTCTTGATTACTGTAGCTTTGTAGTATAGTCTGAAGTCAGGGAGCCTGATTCCTCCTGCTCCGTTTTTCGTTCTCAAGATTGCTTTGGCTATTCAGGGTCTTTTGTGTTTCCATACAAATTGTGCAATTTTTTGTTCTAGTTCTGTGAAAAATGCCAGTGGTAGTTTGATAGGGATTGCATTGAATCTGTAGATTGCTTTGGGTGGTAGAGTCATTTTCACAATGTTGATTCTTCCAATCCAAGAACATGGTATATCTCTCCACCTATTTGTATCATCTTTAATTTCTTTCATCAGTGTCTTATGATTTTCTGCATACAGGTCTTTTGTCTCCTTAGGTAGGTTTATTCCTAGATATTTTATTCTTTTTGTTGCAATGGTAAATGGGAGTGTTTTCTTGATTTCACTTTCAGATTTTTCATCATTAGTGTATAGGAATGCCAGAGATTTCTGTGCATTAATTTTGTATCCTGCAACTTTACCAAATTCATTGATTAGCTCTAGTCGCTTTCTGGTAGCATCTTTAGGATTCTCTATGTATAATATGTCATCTGCAAACAGTGACAGCTTTACTTCTTCTTTTCTGATTTGGATTCCTTTTATTTCCTTTTCTTCTCTGATTGCTGTGGCTAAAACTTTCAAAACTACATTGAATAAGAGTGGTGAGAGTGGGCAACGTTGTCTTGTTCCTGATCTTAGTGGAAATGCTTTCAGTTTTTCACCATTGAGGATGATGTTGGCTGTGGATTTGTCATATATGGCCTTTATTATGTTGATGAAATTTCCCTCTATGCCTACTTTCTGCAGGGTTTCTATCATAATGGGTGTTGAATTTTGTCAAAAGCTTTCTCTGCATCTATTGAGATGATCATATGGTTTTTCTCCTTCAACTTGTTAATATGGTTTATCACATTGATTGATTTGCATATATTGAACAATCCTTGCATTCTTGGAATAAACCCCACTTGATCATGGTGTATAATCCTTTTAATGTGCTGTTGGATTCTGTTTGCTAGTATTTTTTTCAGGATTTTTGCATCTATGTTCATCAGTGATATTGGCCTGTAGTTTTCTTTCTTTGTGACATCCTTGTCTGGTTTTGGTATCAAGGTGATGGTGGCCTCGTAGAATGAATTTGGGAGTGTTCCTCCCTCTGCTATATGTTGGAAGAGTTTGAGAAGGATAGGTGTTAGCTCTTCTCTAAATGTTTGATAGAATTCGCCTGTGAAGCCATCTGGTCCTGGGCTTTTGTTTGTTGGAAGATTTTTGATCACAGTTTCAATTTCAGTGCTTGTGATTGGTCTGTTCATATTTTCTACTTCTTCCTGATTCAGTCTTGGCAGGTTGTGCATTTCTAAGAATTTGTCCATTTCTTCCAGGTTGTCCATTTTATTGGCATAGAGTTGCTTGTAGTAATCTCTCATGATCTTTTGTATTTCTGCAGTGTCAGTTGTTACTTCTCCTTTTTCATTTCTAATTCTATTGATTTGAGTCTTCTCCCTTTTTTTCTTGATGAGTCTGGCTAATGGTTTATCAATTTTGTTTATCTTCTCAAAGAACCAGCTTTTAGTTTTATTGATCTTTGCTATTGTTTCCTTCATTTCTTTTTCATTTATTTCTGATCTGATTTTTATGATTTCTTTCCTTCTGCTAACTTTGGGGTTGTTTTGTTCTTCTTTCTCTAATTGCTTTAGGTGCAAGGTTAGGTTGTTTATTCTAGATGTTTCCTGTTTCTTAAGGTGGGCTTGTATTGCTATAAACTTCCCTCTTAGAACTGCTTTTGCTGCATCCCATAGGTTTTGGGTCGTCGTGTCTCCATTGTCATTTGTTTCTAGGTATTTTTTAATTTCCTCTTTGATTTCTTCAGTGATCACTTCGTTATTAAGTAGTGTATTGTTTAGCCTCCATGTGTTTGTATTTTTTACAGATCTTTTCCTGTAATTGATATCTAGTCTCATGGCATTGTGGTCAGAAAAGATACTTGATACAATTTCAATTTTCTTAAATTTACCAAGGCTTGATTTGTGCCCCAAGATATGATCTATCCTGGAGAATGTTCCATGAGCACTTGAGAAACATGTGCATTCTGTTGTTTTTGGATGGAGTGTCCTATAAATATCAATTAAGTCCATCTTGTTTAATGTATCATTTAAAGCTTGTGTTTCCTTATTTATTTTCATTTTGGATGATCTGTCCATTGGTGAAAGTGGGGTGTTAAAGTCCCCTACTATGAATGTGTTATTGTCGATTTCCCCTTTTATGGCTGTTAGTATTTGCCTTATGTATTGAGGTGCTCCTATGTTGGGTGCATAAATATTTACAATTGTTACAACTTCTTCTTGGATCGATCCCTTGATCATTATGTAGTGTCCTTCTTTGTCTCTTCTAATAGTCTTTATTTTAGTCTATATTTTCTGATATGAGAATTGCTACTCCAGCTTTCTTTTGGTTTCCATTTGCATGGAATATCTTTTTCCATCCCCTTACTTTCAGTCTGTATGTGTCTCTAGGTCTGAAGTGGATCTCTTGTAGACAGCATATATATGGGTCTTGTTTTTGTATCCATTCAGCAAGTCAGTGTCTTTTGGGGGGAGCCTTCAATCCATTTACATTTAAGGTAATTATCAATATGTATGTTCCTATTCCCATTTTCTTAATTGTTTTGGGTTTGTTATTATAGGTCTTTTCCTTCTCTTGTGTTTCTTGCCTAGAGAATATCCTTTAGCATTTGTTGTAAATCTGGTTTGGTGGTGCTGAACTCTCTCAGCATTTGCTTTTCTTTAAAGGTTTTAATTTCTCCATCAAATATGAGTGAGATCCTTGCCGGGTAGAGTAATCTTGGTTGTAGGTTTTTCTCCTTCATCACTTTAAATATGTCCTGCCAGTCCCTTCTGGCTTGCAGAGTTTCTGCTGAAAGATCAGCTGTTAACCTTATGGGGATTCCCTTGTGTGTTATTTGTTGTTTTTCCCTTGCTGCTTTTAATATGTTTTCTTTTTATTTAATTTTTGACAGTTTGATTAATATGTGTCTTGGCGTGTTTCTCCTTGGTTTTATCCTGTATGGGACTCTCTGTGCTTCCTGTACTTGCTTAACTATTTCCTTTCCCATATTAGGGAAGTTTTCAACTATAATCTCTTCAAATATTTTCTCAGTCCCTTTTTCTCTTCTTCTTCTGGAACCCCTATAATTTGAATGTTGGTGCATTTAATGTTGTCCCAGAGGTCTCTGAGACTGTCCTCAGTTCTTTTCATTCTTTTTTCTTTATTCTGCTCTGCAGTAGTTATTTCCACTATTTTATCTTCCAGGTCACTTATCCATTCTTCTGCCTCAATTATTCTGCTATTGATCCTTTCTAGAGCATTTTTATTTCATTTATTGTGTTGTTCATCGTTGCTTGTTTCATCTGTAGTTCTTTTACGTCCTTGTTAAATGTTTCTTGCATTTTCTCTATTCTATTTCCAAGATTTTGGATCATCTTTACTATAATTATTCTGAATTCTTTTTCAGATAGACTGCCTATTTCCTCTTCATTTGTTAGGTCTGGTGGGTTTTTACCTTGCTCCTTCATCTGTTGTGTGTTTCTCTGTCTTCTCATTTTGCTTATCTTACTGTGTTTGGGGTCTCCTTTTTGCCAGCTACAAGTTCGTAGTTCCCATTGTTTTTGGTGTCTGTCCCCAGTGGCTAAAGTTGGTTCAGTGGGTTGTGTAGGCTTCCTGGTGGAGGGGATTAGTGCCTGTGTTCTGGTGGATGAGGATGGATCTTGTCTTTCTGGTGGGCAGGTCCACATCTGGTGGTGTGTTTTGGGGTGTCTGTGGACTTATTGTGATTTTAGGCAGCCTCTCTGCTAATGGATGGGGTTGTGTTCCTGTCTTGCTAGTTGTTTGGCATAGGGTGTCCAGCACTGTAGCTTGCTGGTCGTTGAGTGAAGCTGGGTCTTGGTGTTGAGATGGAGATCTCTGGGAGATTTTTGCCATTTGATACTACATGGAGCTAGGAAGTCCCTTGTGGAGCGGTGTCCTGAAGTTGGCTCTCCCACCTCAGAGGCAGAGCACTGACTCCAGGCTGCAGCTCCAAGAGCCTTTCATCCACATAGCTCAGAATAAAAGGGAGAAAACGTAGAAAGAAAGAAAGAGGATAAAAGAAAATAAAATAAGGTAAGGTAAAATAAAATAAAGTTGTTAAAATAAAACTATTAAAAAAAATTTTTTTAAGTTAAAAAAAAGAAAAGACAGATAGAACCCTAGGACAAATGGTGAAAGCTAAGCTACACGGACAAAATCTCACACAGAAGCATACACATACACACTCACAAAAAGAGGAAAAGGAGAAAAAATAATAAATCTTGCTCTCAACGTTCACCTCCTCAATTTGGGATAATTCGTTGTCTATTCAGGTATTCCACAGATATAGGGTACATCAGGTTGATTGTGGCAATTTAATCAGCTGCTCCTGAGGCTGCTGGGAGAGATTTCCCTTTCTCGTCTTTGTTCGCACAGCTCCCGGGGTTCAGCTTTGGATTTGGCCCCGCCTCTGCGTGTAGGTCGCCGGAGGGCGTCTGTTCTTCGCTCAGACTGGACGGGGTTAAAGGAGCAGCTGACTCGGGGGCTCCGGCTCACTCAGGCCGGGTGGAGGGAGGGGTACGGAGTGCGGCCAGTGTGATGTTGCACCAGCCTGAGGTGCACTGTGTGTTCTCCCGGGGAAGTTGTTCCTGGATCCCAGGACCCTGGCAGTGGCAGGCTGCACAGGCTCCCCAGAAGGGGGGTGTGGAGAGTGACCTGTGCTCGCACACAGGCTTTTTCGTGGCGGCAGCAGCAGCCTTAGCACCTTATGCCTGTCTCTGGGGTCTGCGCTGATAGCCGCGGCTCGCGCCCGTCTCTGGAGCTCCTTTAAGCAGCACTCTTAATCCCCTCTCCTGGCGCACCAGGAAACAAAGAGGGAAGAAAAAGTCTCTTGCCTCTTCGGCAGGTCCAGACTTTTCCCTGGACTCCCTCCCGGGCAGCCGTGGCGCACTAACCCCCTTCAGGCTGTGCCCACACCGCCAACCCCAGTCCTCTCCCTCAGCTCCGACCGAAGCCCGAGCCTCAGCTCCCAGCCCCGCCCGCCCTGGCAGGTGAACAGACAAGCCTCTCGGGCTGGTGAGTGCCGGTCGGCACCGACCCTCTGTGCGGAAATCTCTCCGCTTTGCCCTGTGCACCCCGTTTCTATGCTCTCCTCCGCGGCTTCGAAGCTCCCCCTCTCCGCCACCTGCAGTCTCTTCCTGCAAAGGGGCTTCTAGTGTGTGGAAACCTTTCCTCCTTCACGGCTCCCTCCCACTGGTGCAGGTCCCGTCCGTGTTCTTTTGTCTCTGTTTATTCTTTTTTCTTTTGCCCTACCCATGTACGTGGGGAGTTTCTTGCCTTTTGAGAGGTCTGAGGTCTTTCTGCCATGGTTCAATAGGTGTTCTGTAGGAGTTGTTCCACGTGTAGATGTATTTCTGATGTATCTGTGGGGAAAAAGGTGATCTCCGCGTCTTACTCTTTCGCCATCTTCCCCCTCTCCAAAAAGAACATTTTAAAGTAACAAATAGTAGAGTCTACTCTGTGTGAAGGTTAAATTGATTCCATGCACAATTTGATATTTAAAGTTGTTTAGAAGACCATCCCCAAAACATCCATCAATATAGAATACTGGACTTTCGGATATAAAGCCACCATTAGACCCACAACATGTAAAGAACTTGGATACTATCAATCTCGTCCTTACCACAGGAAAACGCTAAAAAACTTGAAAATCAATAACTTTTCTAGTACCCGTCACAGAACTGAGGTCATAGTGAAAACTACCATTCCCAAATCTGTAGAAGACAGGTGAATTCAAAGAGTCACAACCAAGACATGCTTTCGTAAAGAAGTCACTGGAGCCAGAAAGTGGTAGGAAGACTTAAATGGTAACTTTGACAAATTGATGGACGTTGAGAGTGGACTAACTTGAAAGAAGACTCCTGAGGAAGAGTCTTGTGTGAAGGGGTTTCCATCCTCCATAGGTTTTTTCTCCAGAAACACTACCTCATTCTCATGGGGAAGAGCCAAGTAAAATGCCCTCATGGCTCTAATAGAGAAAGGGGAAAATTAAATATTTTGATATTTCCAGAACATTCTCTAGGGGAAGACTTCCCCATCACACTTGGGGGAAGGGCATTTCCCTGACTGTAGCCCCCTTTAGGCTTCTGATTTTACCTAGGGGCTGGAGGGGGAATTAAAGAAACACTTTTGAAGGTCACAGCGCGAGACACATGCCCACTAAGAGACTTGAGTTGTAATCATAAGATTATAGAGTTTTTACCACCATGCCAATAGGGCTACAGTGTAAAAACAGTGGATTACAGCTGAGAGAGCTACACATTTCATGGTCTATCTCAGGATGAGTTCTTAGGGAAACTCAAAGACAACAGGGGAGGCAAAAACAAGTACATTAGAGGAATTTGAAATCTCTGGCAGCTAAAGCTATAGCAAACAGTAAAAACTGGCACCCAACTCCTAGCCAGATTAATATAAAACTTCACACTAAATACCTATTTATCTTAGTTCCTATTACCCAGTAAATCATGTCTGGATTTCAAAGTAAAGATACAAACCATGCTAAAAGGCAAAGAAAAGCACAGTCTAAAAATATAAAGCAGGCATCAGAAGCATACTCAGATATGACACAAATTTTGGAATTATCAGGCAGAGAATCTAAAATAACTAAAATATGTTAAGAGCTCTACTGGAAAAATTAGCAACATGAAAGAACATATGGATAATATAAGCAGAGAGATGGAAACATTAGGAAAACATTTGTTAAGTGCTACAAGTCAAAAATACTAGTATAGTCTTCTGCTTTCCAGCTTTACATGTAAGAAACTTAGAAGTCATCACAACAAGAAAGAAGCTGAAAAACAGAAAATCAACACCTTTTTAGATCCATCAGACAATTGAGGTCACAGGACAAACCACCACACTGAAAACTGGAGACACAGGCAGATACAAAGATGCACAGTTTACTCAGAGCAGAAATGCCCAGAAACCACTAATGGAGCTAATGTCAGTTCTTTTTACTTAGAACAGTGTTTTTATTTTCTAGTATTGCTTTTTGATATTAGGATGACCATCACTCTGCTTATATTGCCTTGTAGTATACTTTGTAAAAATTTTTTTGCCTTTCAACAAGTTATTAAAAGACATTTTCAAAGGTAAAAATCAGACTTTGAAGAGACAAGAGCAATCATCAGACCTGGACTGAGACGTGGCAGCAGTGTTGGAATTATTAGACTGGCAATTTAAAATAACTATGACTAATATGCTAATGGCTCTAATGGAAACCAATGTGCTAGAGCAGATGGATAATATAACCAGAGAGATGGAAATTCTAATATCAAAAAGAAATTCTAGAAGACAAAAACCCTGTAACAGAAATGAAGAATGCCTTTGATGGGCATTAGACTGGAAATGGCTGAGGAACTTGAAGATATAACAGTAGAAACTTCCCAAATTGAAAAGCAAAGACTAAAAAGACTGGGGGGGAAAATCCCAACGTAGAACAGTATGTCCAGGAACTATGGACAATTACAATAGGTGTAAGATAAATTTACTGGGAATACCAGAAGGCAAAGAAAGAAATAGAATAAATATTTGAAGCAATGATGACTGAGAATTTCTCAACGTTAATGTCAGATGTCAAACCACAGATTCAGGAAGCTCAGGGAAAGCAAGAAAGATAAATGTCAAAAATCTATACCTGGGCATATCATGTTCAAACTTCAGAAAATCAAATACAAAGAGAAAATCAAAAGAAACCAGAGGAAAAAATACCTTAGCTATAGAGGAGCACAGATAACAATTACATTTGACTTATCTTCAGCAATGATGTAGGAAGATGAGAGGAGTGGAATTAAATATTTGTGTTGGAAGATAAAAACTCATCAACCTAGAATTCTATATCTAGTGAAATGATGTTGTCAACCAAAAATTGAGGAAATTTGTCATAATAGACCTACCTTACAAGAAATAGTAAAAGAAGGTCTTCAGAGCAAAGGAATATATAGGTCAGAAACTTGTAACTATATTAGAAAGGAAAAATATGAGAGAAGAATAAGTCAAGGTAAAAGAAAAGCTTTTATTTTTCTTACTTTTAATTGATTTCACAAAACAGTGTGTTCTATATAATAGCAACAATGTATTAAATGATTATAGTTCATGAATAAGTGAACTGAATGACAGTGAAGATATAAGGGACAGGAGAGATGAATTAGGGATACTTTGTTATAAGATACTAGCACTCCCCTGAAGTGGTATAGTCTTGTATGAAAGGGTTAGTTGTGGATGTATATTGCAAACTTTAGGGCAGCAACTAAAGAAGGCAAAATAAGGAGCATAACTGACATGCTAACAAAGGAGACAAAATGGAACCATATATTATGCTCAAATTCTGTAATATCTTATATAGGGAAAAAAATCTGAAAAAGAATGGATATATGTATATGAATCACTTTGGTGTACACCTGAAACTAACACAACACTGTAAATCAACTATGCTGCAATATAAAGTTGAAAAATTAAATAAAAAAGGAAGACAGAAAAACAGAAGGGCAATGAATAGAAAATAATAACTAACGTCATTGAAGTATTTAGACATCAATTGTTTAGATACACCAATTAAAAGAAAATGACTATGAGAGTGGATGAAAAAAAGAGACCCAAATATTTGTTGTATACAGTAAATCCACTTCAAAAATAAAGACACACGTTGATTGAAAGTAAAGGGATCAATTAAGATATACCAGGCTGACACTGATAAAAAAAAAAAAGCTGGAACACCCATACTAATTTCAAACAAGGCAGACTTCATAGCAAGGAAAATTATCAGAGATAAGAAAGGCATTACGTAATGATAAAAGGGGGCTATTCTCTAAGAAGACATGACAGATGTGTATGCACCTAACAACAGAACATCAAAATATGTGACACAAAAACTAAAAACTGCTAAGGGAAATGAGCAAATCCACAGGTATAGTTGAAGAATGACTTCAGTGTACCTCCAACAAAAATAAACAGTTTCGTCATACAGAAAACCAGTAAGTTTATAGTTGAACTCAACAGCACCATTAATGAACTAGGTCTAAGTGACATTTATACATTATTTTACCCAACAATAGCAGAGTAAGCATCCTTCTTGAGGTCACATGGGATATTCACCAAAATGAACCATATTCTACAACATATAAAACACCTTCACATACTTAAAAAAACAAAATGCAATATACATTCTTAGACCACAGTGGAATTAAACTAGAAATCAATAATACAAAGATAGGAAATCCTAAAATACTTGGATACTAAATAGCACACCACTAAGTAACATATGGGTCAGGAAGAAACCTCAAGGTACTTTTTAAAAAATACTTTGAATTAAATGGAAATGAAAATACAATTCATCAAAAGTTATGGGATGCAGGGAAAGCAGTGCTTAGGGGAAAATTTATAGCACTAAAACCATATTGTGGAAAAGAAGAAAGATCTAAAATCATTGATCTAAGTTTTCAACCTAACAAAGTAGAAAAAGAAGAGTAAATTAATCCAAAATAAGAGAAAAGAAACAATAAAAACTAAAGGCAATGGCATTTTCCACAAAACTACAACAAAACATCTTAAAATTTGTACAGGGACAAAAAAGATCCCAAATAGCCAAAGCAATCTTAGGAAAGAAAAATGGAGCTGCAAGAATCAGGCTCCCTGACTTCAGACTATACTACAAAGCTACAGACATCAAAACGGTATGGTACTTGTACAAAAACAAAAATAGAGATCAATGGAACAGGGTAGAAAGCCCAGAAATAGAGGAATGGCAGCCTGAACTCCACCACACCGGGGTTTTTTTTGTTTTGCGGTATGCGGGCCTCTAACTGTTGTGGCCTCTCCCATTGTGGAGCACAGGCTCCGACGCACAGGCTCAGTGGCCATGGCTCACGGGCCCAGCCACTCCGTGGCACGTGCGATCTTCCCAGACCAGGGCACGAACCCATGTCTCCTGCATCGGCAGGCAGACTCTCAACCACTGCGCCACCAGGGAAGCCCCACACCGGGTTTTTTGAGTAGCCGTGTGAGGAGGGAGGGGAGTGTGGCACCAGACATAGCACTGGGTTCAACACCAGGATTGGTTTCAGGCAGGAAGCTTTCGACACTACACTGGGACCATCAGACTGTGCTGGCACCGCACCCGAAGCTGTAGCAGCCACTGTGCGCAGGTGCTCAGCCAAGTGGCTGACAGGGTCTTGGTGCTCCGGCCAGGTGTCAGGTCTGAGCCTCTGATGTGGGAGAGCTGAGTTCAGGACATTGGTTCCCCAGACACCTCCCAGCCCCACGTACTATCAAACAGCAAAAGCTCTCCCAGAGATCTCCATCTCAACGCTAAGACCCAACTCCACTAAACAACAAGCAAGCTACAGTTCTGGACACCCCATGCCAAACAACTAGCAAGACAGGAACACAACCCCACCCATTAGCAGAGTAGCTGCCTAAAATCATAATAAGTTCACAGACGTGCCAAAACATACCACCGGACACAGTCCTGCCCACCAGAAAGACAAGATCCAGCCTCAACCACCAGGACACAGGCACCAGTCTCCTCCACCAGGAAGCCTACACAACCCACTGAACCAACGTTACCCACTGGGGGAAGACACCAAAAACAATGAGAACTACAAACCTACAGCCTGCAAAAAGGAGACCCCAAACACAGTAAGTTAAGCAAAATGAGAATACAGTGAAATACACAGCAGATGAAGGAGCAAGGTAAAACCCACCAGACCAAACAAATGGATGGGAAATAGGCAGTCTACCTAAAAAAGAATTCAGAATAATGATAGTAAAGATAATCCAAAATCTTGGAAATAGAATGGAGAAAATATAAGAAATGTTTAACAAGGACCTAGAAGAACTAAAGAGCAAACAAACAATGATGAACAACAAAATAAATGAAATTAAAAATTCTCTAGAAGGAATCAATAGAAGAATAACTGAGGCAGAAGAACGGAGAAGTGACCTGGAAGATAAAATAGTGAAAATAACTACTGCAGAGCAGAATAAAGAAAAAAGAATGAAAAGAATTGAGGCAGTCTCAGAGACCTCTGGGACAACATTAAATGCACCAACATTTGAATTATAGTGGTCCCAGAAGAAGAAGAGAAAAAGAAAGGGACTGAGAAAATATTTGAAGAGATTATAGTTGAAAGCTTCCCTAATATGGGAAGGGAAGTAGCCAATCAAGTCCAGGAAGCACAGAGTCCCATACAGGATAAATCCAAGGAGAAACACGCCAAGACACATTAAACTATCAAAAATTAAATACTAAGAAAAAATATTAAAAGTAGCAAGGGAAAAGCAACAAATAACATACAAGGGAATCCCCATAATATTAACAGCTGAACTTTCAACAGAAACTCTGCAAGCCAGAACGAAGTGGCAGGACATATTTAAAGTGATGAATGGAAAATACATTCTCCATGTTATCACCAGGATAGATCATATCTTGGGTCACAAATCAAGCTTTGGTAAATTTCAATATTAAGAATATTGAAATCGTATCAGGTGTCCTTTCTGACCACACTGCTATGAGACTAGATATTGATTATAGGAAAAAAATCTGTAGAAAATACAAACACATGGAGGCTAAACAATACACTACTAAATAATCAAGAAACCACTGAAGAAATCAAAGAGGAAATCAAGAAAAACCTAGAAACAAATGACAATGACAACATGATGACCCAAAACCTATGGGATGCTGCGAAAGCAGTTCTAAGAAGGAGGTTTATAGCAATACAATACTGCCACAAGAAACAAGAAACATCTCAAATAAATAAACTTACACCTAAAGCAATTAGAGAAAGAAGAACAAAAAAAAACCCCAAAGTTAGCAGAAGGAAAGAAATCATAAAGATCAGGTCAGAAATAAAAAGAAATGAAGGAAACAGTATCAAAGATCAATAACACTAAAAGCTGGTTCTTTGAGAAGATAAACAAAATTGATAAACCATTAGCCAGACTCATCAAGAAAAAAAGGGAGAAGATTCAAATCAATAGAATTAGAAAGGAAAAAAGAGAACTAACAAATGACACTGCACAAATACAAAGGATCATGAGAGATTCTGACAAGCAACTATATGCCAATAACATGGACAACCTGGAAGAAATGGACAAATTCTTAGAAAACTACAACTTTCTGAGACTGAATGGGGAAGAAATAGAAAATATAAACAGAACAATCACAAGCTCTGAAATTGAAACTGATTAAAAATCTTCCAAGAAACAGAAGCCCAGGATGAGATGACTTCACAGGCAAATTCTATCAAATATTTAGAGAAGAGCTAACACCTATCCTTCTCAAACTCTTCAAAAATATAGCAGAGGGAGGAATACTCCCAGACTAATTCTACGAGGCCACCATCATCCTGATACCAAAACCAGACAAACATGCGCAAAAAAAGTAAACTACAGGACAATATCACTAATGAACATAGATGCAAAAATCCTCAACAGAATCCAACTGCACATTAAAAGGATCATACACCATGGTCAAGTGGAGTTTATCCCAGGAATGCAAGGATTCTTCAATATATGCAAATCATTCAATCTGATAAACCATATTAACCAATTGAAGGAGAAAAACCATGTGATCACCTCAATAGATGAAGCTCAATAGAAAAAGCTTTCAACAAAATTCAACACCCATTTATGATAAAAACCCTCCAGAAAATAGGAACAGAGGGAACTAACCTCAACATAATAAAGGCCATATGTGACAGACCCACAACCAGCATCATTCTCAATGGTGAAAAACTGAAACCATTTCCACTAAGATCAGGAAAAAGGCAAAGTTGCCCACTCTCACCACTATTATTCAACAAAGTTTTGGAAGTTTTAGCCACAGCAATCAAAGAAGAAAAAGAAATAAAAGGAATCCAAATCGGAAAAGAAGAAGTAAAACTCTCACTCTGCAAATGACATGATACTCTACATAGAGAATCCTAAAGATGCTACCAGAAAACTACTAGAGCTAATGAATGAATTTGATAAAGTAGCAGGATACAAAATTAATGCACAGAAATCTCTTGCATTCCTATACACTAATGATGAAAAATCTGAAAGAGAAATTAAGGAAACACTCCCATTAACCATTACAACAAAAAGAATAAAATACCTAGGAATAAACCTACCTAAGGAGACAAACGACGTATATGCAGGAAACTATAAGACACTGATGAAAGAAATTAAAGATGATACAAAAAGATGGAGAGACATACCATGTTCTTGGATTGGAAGAATCAACATTGTGAAAATAACTATATGGATTGGAAGAATCAACATTGTGAAAATTACTATCCAAAGCAAAGTACAGATTCAGTGCAATCTCTATCAAACTACCAATGGCATTTTTCAAAGAACTAGAACAAAAAATTTCACAATTTGTATGGAAACACAAAAGACCCTGAATAGTCAAAGCAATCTTGAGAAAGAAAAGTAGAGCTGGAGGAATCAGGTTGCCAGACTTCAGGCTATACGACAAAGTGACAGTAATCAGCACAGTATGGGGCTTCCCTGGTGGCGCAGTGGTTGAGAGTCCACCTGCTGATGCAGGGGACATGGGTTCGTGCCCCAGTCCATGAGGATCCCACATGCTGTGGAGCGGCTGGGCCCGTGAGCCATGGCCGCTGAGCCTGCGCATCTGGAGCCTGTGCTCCGCGAAAGGAGAGGCCACAGCAGTGAGTGGCCCGCGTACCGCAAAAAAAAAAAAAAAAAAAAAAAAAAAAGTATGGTACTGGCACAAAAACAGAGATATAGATTAGTGGAACAGGATAGAAAGCCCGGAGATAAACCCATGCACATATGGTCACCTTATCTTTGATAAAGGAGGCAAGAATATACAGTGGCGAAAAGACAGCCTGGTTAATAAGTGGTGCTGGGAAAACTGGATAGCTACATGTAAAAGAATGAAATTAGAACACTCCCTAACACCATACACAAAAATAAACTCAAAATGGATTAAAGACCTAAATGTAAGGCCAGACACTATCAAACTCTTAGAGGAAAACATAGGCAGAACACTCTATGACATAAATCACAGCAAGATCCTTTTTGACCCACCTCCTAGAGAAATGGAAATAAAAACAAAAATAAACAAATGGGACCTAATGAAACTTAACAGCTTTTGCACAGCAAAGGAAACCATAAACAAGACAAAAAAACAACCCTCAGAATGGGAGAAAATATTTGCAAATGAAGAAACTGACAAAGGATTCATCTCCAAAATTTACAAACACCTCCTGCAGCTCAATATCAAAATGACAAACAACCCAATCCAAAAATGGGCAGAAGACCTAAATAGATATTTCTCCAAAGAAGATATAGTGATTGCCAACAAACACATGAAAGGATGCTCAACATCACTAATCATTAGAGAAATGCAAATCAAAACTACAATGAGGTATCACCTCACACCAGTCAGTATGGCCATCATTAAAAAATCTATAAACAATAAATGCTGGACAGGGTGTGGAGAAAAGGAAACCCTCTTGCACTGATGATGGGAATGTAAATTGATACAGCCACTATGGAGAACAGTATGGAGGTTCCTTAAAAAGCTAAAAATAGAACTACCATATGACCCAGCAATCCCACTCCTAGGCATATACGCTCAGAAAACCATAATTCAAAAAGAGTCATGTACCACAATGTTCATTGCAGCACTATTTACAATAGCCAGGACATAGAAGCAACCTAAGTGTCCATCGACAGATGAATGGATAAAGAAGATGTGGCACATATACACAATGGAATATTACTCAGCCGTAAAAAGAAACGAAATTGAGTTATTTGTAATGAGGTGGATGGACTTTGAGACTGTCATACAGAGTGAAGTAAATCAGAAAGAGAAAAATAAATACCATATGCTAACACATATATGGAATGTAAAAAAAAAAAATGGTTCTGAAGAACCTAGGGGCAGGACAGGAATAAAGACTCAGATGTAGAGAATGGACTTGAGGGCATGGGGAGTGGGAAGGGTAAACTGGGACGAAGTGAGAGTGACATGGACGTATATACACTACCAAATGCAAAATAGATAGCTAGTGGGAAGCAGCTGCATAGCACAGGGAGATCAGCTCAGTGCTTTGTGACCACCTAGAGGAGTGAGATAAGGAGGGTGGGAGGGAGACGCAAGAGGGAGGAGAAATGGGGATATAGGTATATGTATAGCTGATTCACTTTGTTATACAGCAGAAACTAACACACCATTGTAAAGCAATTATATTCCAATAAAGATGTTAAAAAAAGAAAAGAAAAGAAAGCCCAGAAATAAACCCATGCAGCTATGGTCAATTAATCTATGATGAAGGAATCAAGACTGTACAATCGAGGAAAGACAGTCTCTTCAGCATATGGTGCTGGGAAAACTGGACAGCTTCATGTTAAAAAATGAAGTTGGAACATTCTTTCACACCATACACAAAAATAAACTCCAGTAAGACTGGATACTGTGAAACTTTTAGAGGAAAACATAGGCAAAACACTCTTTGATGTAAGTCGCAGCAAGATCTTTTTTGAGCTGTCTCCTAGAGTAACGAAAATAAAAACAAAAATAAATGGGACCTAATTAAACTCAAAAGATTTTACATAGCAATGGAAACTATAGACAAAACGAAAAAACAGCCCACAGAATGGGGGAAAATATTTGCAATCGAAGTGACTGACAGGGATTAATCTCCAAAATTTACAAACAGCTTATGCAGCTCAATATCAGAAAAACAAACAACCCAATCAAAAAATGGGCAGAAGACCTAAATAGATATTTCTCCAAAGAAGACATACAGATGGCCAAGAGGCACATGGAAAGTTGCTCAAAATTGCTAATTATTAGAGAAATGCAAATCAAAACTACAATGAGGTGTCACCTCACACCAGTCAGAATGGCTATGATCAAAAAATCTACTATCAGTAAATGCTGGAGAGGGTGTGGTGAAAAGGGAAACCTCTTGCAGTGTTAGTGGGAAGGTACATTGATACAGCCACTGTGGAGAACAGTATGGAGGTTCCTTAAAAAACTGAAAATAAAATCACATGATCATATCAAGAGATGCAGTAAAAGTGTCTGATAAAATGTAACTCCCATTCATGCAAGGAATAAAGGGGAACTTTCTTAATTTGGTAAAGAATATCTACAGAAAACCCACCGGTAAAATAACACCTAATGGGAAGAAACTAGATACTTCCGGGAATTCCGTGGTGGTCCAGTGGTTAGGACTCCATGCTTCCACTGCCGGGGGCACAGGTTCAATCCCTGGCTAGGGAACTAAGATCCTGGAGGGGGGAGGAAAAAAACTAGATGCTCTCCTGCTAAGATCAGAAACAAGGCAAGCATGTTTCCTATTAAAACTCTTATTCAATATTGTATTGGAAGTACATGATCTAAATATACCAATTAAAAGACAAGTATTGTCAGCATAGATAAAGAAACAATACTGAATTATATATTGTCTACAAGAAAACCACTTTAGGTATAAAGACACTTATAGGTTAAAAGTTTAAAAAAAGGGAAAAAGTAAATATGCTAATACAAATTGAAAGGAAGCTCAAGTAGCTGTATTGATTTCAGACAAAAGAGTAAACAGAAAGTGACGTTACATAATAATAAGGGGGTCAGTTTTCCAGGAAGAAATAACAAAACTATGTGTGTATGCAACTAACAACAGAGCATCAAAATATGAAGCAAAAACTGGTAGAACTGCTAGGAGAAATAGACAAATATTATAGTTTGAGACTTGAACATGCCCTTATAAGTAAATGATAGGTCAAGTCAGAAAATCAATAAGGACACAGCTGACCTGAACAGCACTGTAAATTAAATTGATATTTACAGAATAATCCATCAATAACAGCAGAATACACATTCTTCTCTACCTTGTATGGAACGTGAACCAAGATACACCAAATTGTGGGCCATAAACACCTTAAAAAATATAAAAGAATAAAAATAAAACAAAGCGTACTCTCAGAACAAAATAAATTGGAAATAAATAACAGGAAGAGGGCTTCCCTGGTGGCGCAGTGGTTGAGAGTCCGCCTGCCGCTGCAGGGGACACGAGTTCATGCCCCGGTCCGGGAAGATCCCACATGCCGCAGAGCAGCTGGGCCCGTGAGCCATGGCCGCTGAGCCGGCGCGTCCAGAGCCTGTGCTCCGCAACGGGAGAGGCCACAACAGTGAGAGGCCCGCGTACCGCAAAAAAAAAATTAATTAAAAAAATTTTTTTAAAAATAACAAGAAGAGAGAAAATCTTCAAATATTTGAAGATTAAACAACACTTCCAAGTAACACATTAGACTAAGGACAAGTCTTAAGAGTCAATAAAAATACTGTGAACTAAGTGAAAATGAAATTAAAACTTACCAAACTTTGTGGGATATGGAAAATCCATACTTAGAGGGAAATTTATAGCATTAAATGTGTATACTAGAAAAGGAATAATATATAAAATGAATAACCTAATTTCTACCTTGATATTAGAAAAAAAGAGAAAATAAAAAGTAAGCAACAGAATAAAGATATAATAAAAAAAAGTAAGGAAATACCAGTGGGTTTGGAAATAGGAAAACAATAAAATCAATCAAACCTAAAGCTAGTTCTTTGAAAAGATCAATTAAAATGAAAAACATCTAGTCAAGCGAAGGACAAAAAAGAGCACAGCTTGCCAATATTTTAAATGAAAGAAGGGTCATGACCACTGATTTTGTGGACATGAAAAAGACTTGGACTTGAAGGGCATTATGCTAAGTGAAATAAGTCAGACAGAGAAAGACAGATGATGTATTATATCACTTATATGTAGAATCTAAAAAATACAACAAACCAGTGAACAAAAAAGAAGCAGACTCACAAATGTAGAGAACAAACTAGTGGTTACCAGTGGGGAGGCAGGGGAGGAGCACTAAAGAGTGGGAGGTGGGAGGTACAAACTACTGGGTGTAAGCTGGGCCCAAGGATGTGTTGTATAATATGGGGAATACAGCCAATATTTTGTAATAACTGTAAATGGAAAGTAACCCTTAAAAATTGTATAGAATTTTTAAAATACAAAACAGGTTTAAGGAGGAAAAAATGGATAATAAAGGAACATTGTGAAAAACTCTATGCCCACAAATTTGATAACCTAGATAAAAAGGACCCATTCCTTGAAAGAAACAAACTTTTCCACTCACACAGGAAAAAATAAGTAATCTGAATAATCTTATACCTACAAAAGGAATAATTAATATTTATTCAATACAATAATTAATAACCTTCCAGAAAGAAAGTTCCAAGTCCAGGTAAATCTTGTCAAATATTTAAAGAAAAAAAATTATACCAATTTTGCACATTCTTTTCAAGAAAATAGAAAGAGAGGGAATACTTCCTAACTCAGTTTATGAGGTAAGCATTATTCTGATACCAAAACTCAGTAGAGACATTACAAAAAATTAAAACTACAGATCAGGATTTCTCATGAGGGATGGATTTAACAATCCCTCACAAAATAGTAGCAAATTCAATCCAACAATGTATAAAAAAGAAAGTGTATCACAGCCAAGTGGGATTTATTCCAGGTAGGTAGGGCTTTTTCAACATTAGAAAATGAATCTGTGAAATCCACCAAATCAACAGGCTAAGGAAGAAAAAATCATGTGATTATATCAACTGATGCAGAAAAAGCTTTTGACAAAATTTATTCATCATTTTTAAACTCAGCGAACTAGAAAGAGGAGAATTTCCTCGACTTGATAAAGAACATCTAAAAGAATACTAGCACTAACATCATACCTAATAGTGAGAAACTGCATACTTTCCCCCAAAGATCAAGAGCAAAGCAAGGATTTTTTTCTCTCACCGTTTGTAAAATGATACTGCCACTTTAGAAGACAAATTGGCAATTTTTTACAAAACTGGAGCCTTACCATACAATATAGCAATTGTATTTGAAAATTATGTCCACACTAAAACCTGCATGTGACTCTGTATAACAGCTTTGTTCATAATTGCCAAAACAGGAAGCAACCAGGATATTTTACAATAGATGAAGAGATAAACTATGGTACATCCATAAAATGAAGTATGTTTAAACTACTGTCAGGGGTTCAGTGTGGAGTTTTAATAGGTAAAGTCTAGGAATTATTTGGGTTAGTGAAACTATTCTGTATGATACTGTACATTTGAAACATGATACTATGCATTTGTCAAAAGCCAAAGAACTTTATAGCACAAAGAGTGAACTTTAATGTATACAGATTTTTAAAATTTTAGGTAAGAAGGAGTTGTCAGAATTATACACACACACACACACACACACACACACACATACATTGCATTTACATACCCAAATCCAATATCTCATCAAAATGCCAGCCCTTATAATTGCCTAAATTTAGAATATTAATTTGTTTATATTAAAACCCATTTTTTCTCTACATAAAGATATAAAATGCAAAGCAATAGCTTTTTTGTATTTAAAATTCTCTTAAATATGTATATAATCTTACAAATTCCAGTTTTGAATTTCTCTCAAATTTCAGTAAATCTCTATCAGATGGCACATCCTATGATTTCATTAAGTAATGTTTCTTCTTTTATTGAAGTAACTATTAAAATATCACTTTCTCAAGCAGCCTTCTTGGAACATTGACATAGAGATGACAACTTCCACCAATGAAATCTAGAGGAAATAGGAAACTTCAATGGCCTCACACAAGTTGAGCAAAGAATGTCTAGATCTTTACCTGAATTATGCACTGAATTCTTGACAAAGATGAGAACAAAACTAAATTTAAAGCACTTAATTTATAATAATAATGATAATCTCAATTTAAGGACGTTCATGGTCCACGTACAGCACTATTCATGTTGCCTACTTTATGACAAACTTTGAAGATAACTAACCCCACTTCAGAATTGCACATGAGAAACCAACATACTGAAAAAAATGCTAATCTGCCCAAAGTCACACAGCCAATATTCCCAGCTTTGGGAGCACGTCTCTCTGATTTCAAGCTATCATTCTTTCTGTCACATTGCGCTGCCTTACAAAAGTTAATTATTTTAAAAAATATTCCTATTGTTCACTTTCTTTAAGAATCTTCTATAATATATATGGCTTTATCTAAACTGTCTGAAGAGTTTAGAGATCAGGGAAAATTATAACTTGAGATTGCAGGGTTGTTTGTGTAGCCTTGGCTGCTGAAATGACCCAGAGTGAGGTGACTGGGGGCAGGGGGAGCACATGGCCTTTTCTTTCAGACTGATCTTGACCTTGTGCAGCTGGGGGGCATGTTGGTTCCAGCCAGGGGAAGGCTTGTGTGGGATTTCAAGCAAGAACAGTCTGTGTACATCAGTTACTGAAAAGATAATGTCTTATTCTTAAGATATTTGAAGAGGGAGACTCCCAAGCCCTTTGGAGAGATGACAAGAGGCTCCACCTGTGGGAGTCCACGGTGCATGAAGTGGGATGCGCTGATAGGTACCTGAGCCAGAAGGGACACCTTCTTAGAATGTGTGCATCAAGCACCGTTGCCTCCCAGACTGTGCTCGTTGTCTGGAGAAAAAGCACTTCTGCAGTTGTTTGATCTGTGATGTGTTCTCACACTTATTTTTCACCAAACGCCAATTTTATTTGAGAATTGGGAGTTGAGAAAATACTCAGATGCCTAAAAGCCCCTGTACCTTTACATTTCCCTGTACTGCTTGTGACCTGTGTTCACCACACAAATGTGATAAACACAGTGCAGACCCTAGGCAGTAAGATGATTCTCAGCCAATACATGAGAGACATTTTTGAGAAAAGAAAAATCATCAATTTAATTATATGCAACTAAATGATAAATTCTTTGAGGTTTTCTCTTTTTTTTAATTTTCTTGTACAGTAAACCAACATAAAGCAGAATTAGTTAGGAGTTAAATCATGTTTGGGCTTGTGTACGTGAGAAGGAGTTTGGATTTTATCCTATTGGCCTTAGGAAACCACTGTTAGGTTTCAGTAGAGGATTGATGTTAAAAGCTTTGATTTTTTTTTTTTAGAAAATCACTCTGATGATCAGATTGAAAAACCTCCTAAAATAAGTTGATACAACTACTCCTCCTTCAGCCTAACTCTATTTCTGCATTCCAGAGTTTTCTGGAAGTGGTAGCCTCCATGGAATCACAAAAGATACTCCCTGCTCCTCCAAATTATAATAGGACACTTTTTTTGTAGGAAGGGATAAAATTCCAATACTAGCCTCCTGAAATTCAAGCTTGTAGGGATAGCCCAAAATAAACTTAACCATGGTACAGTGTCAGGGAAAAATAATTAAGTTTTGAAATGGAATTGTGCTGAAGAGAGGGGTAAGCTAGAGATGTATCAGTCACTAAATCAGGTACTGTCTTGTGGCTGAAGAGGTCCTCGTGAGGAGTGGAGAATGACCGAGAGTAGGACCCACTCTGACCTGAGAACGTGCTGGACCAGCAGAGCCTTTCCACTGAGCTGAGATGAGAAAAGAAGACCAGAGTCCAGGAAGAGAAGAACAGGTTAGAAAACAGATGTGCAATCAGTTGAGGCAAACAATAGAAAGCGTTGACTACAAAAATTGAGAGTACGGAGAGTAAATTGTTTCCTCATACTGGCAACAGGGCATGGAGATAGCCTGGGAGCTAAAGGCATAGGGTTGAGTGAGACAAATTCAGCACCCCATATTTCATGAGTAGAAGACTCTGTTATTCCCTGTGAAGTTGGCAAATGTAGTCAAAAAAGGCAAACAATGCAATACAAAATACTGATTCCAGTTGTATTCCTAACATATGAAAGGAGTATTAGATTGTACTCTAATATGTGCCAAATGCATGGTTGCAAAATTGATTGTTAATGTGCTAAGTGAGAATAATCTTAATAACTATGCACATAACACCATGCTAACGTGGGTTTTATATGTTTTATAAACATATAAAGCTCTACCCATTGAAATCTGTAATGTGTGGGAGGGCATCTACAGTACTTCTTGTACTAAAAATACTTGAGACAATTGGGAATTTTTAATTC
The DNA here is from genome assembly GCF_964270905.1 of Leucopleurus acutus. Lineage (NCBI taxonomy): Eukaryota > Metazoa > Chordata > Mammalia > Artiodactyla > Delphinidae > Leucopleurus > Leucopleurus acutus. The sequence continues at coordinate 194,796,375 of NC_139142.1, forward strand.
TAGGACACTATTTTAAAGGAGTAATTTCTGCTCGTGTAAACATTTGTTATATCCTCTGACTTTCTTTGGAACTCTTTTCACCATCTTGGGATATTGTTACTGGTAGAAACAAAATCTGTTTTATCAAGATTCTGAAAAGCATGTTTAAACATTTTTCTTTCCTTTTTCTTTACAACATAAAGATTCACATTGTGAATTATACAGCTTACTGACGGGGGGGGGGGGGGGGGGGTGGTCTGTGATGAAACTAACAAGAATTTCTCTAAACTCTTAATGAAATTAAACACTGAGATGTTAAGATAAACAAGAAGCAAGATGTTTGAACGTGAGAGTATTAGGACCAAGGGTTCAGCCTAAGAAAAAATAAATGCATTTTGTAAAAACTGCAGTTACCTTAATGAGTAATGCAAGGCAAACAGTTCAAAGGAGTGAATGCAGGCATAGGTTAAATTGGGAAAAGATTGAAGAAAATGGAAGGGGAATCTTGAATGGTTCACCTCTAGGTAAAGTAACAGGCATTTTCTATAAACCAGATAGACTTTTAATGGTGATTCTATTTTCATCTAAAGCATCTGAATAAAAAAAAAACAAAACAGTGCACGAACATACAGAAGGAAGTAGAACTGGGGAATGGTGAGATAACTGATGTATCATTTCAGGAACTTAGAAAACTCAGCAATTCTCTGGGTTTTTAGCAAAAAAGAAAATATTTGTTTTTAATCATGTGTGTAAAAGGTAGCTGTTGTTTCACTAGTAAACTCGTGTAAAACACAGTAAACTGCCACCTAAATCTAAAATGCAGCATGTGATCGAAGAGCTTCCCCACAGAATGGGTGGTATGAGCGCTGCTGCTGACATGACTATAGCTCCTTCCATCTCCTATGGCTGGTGGAAAACACGGGTTCAGAATGTAGATTCAATTTTCTTTTCTGTGATTATCTAAACTTCAGGTAGGTAATCACAGAAAATTAATGAAAAGATAAACAGCAAATTGTTCACAGTGATTGTCTATGTGGGATGATCTTATGAATGACTTTATTTTCAAGTTTTCTCAGTATTTTTCCAGATAGTCAAAATAAACTCTGTGTGTGTGTGTGTGTGTGTGTGTGTGTGTGTGTGTTTCTTCCACACATATAGTGGAAGAAACAATATATATGAGGAAAAACTGTAAATTGATAATGTAAGAATCCAGTATCAATTTCTGGTGCGTCAGCAGAAAAACATGTTGACCACGTTCAAGAATCTCCTGGCTGCAACATTCTCAGGTGATGGGCTAGGACACACACCTCTTTTTCAAAGTCAGATCAGGATATCTATGGCTTACTAGCTTTGTTGGCCCCTTTGTTATACAAGTTCTTAAATCCTTTACATTTATTTTTGGAAAATTAAAAATTCATTGAGTCCTTTTATTTCTGTGATATCTCAATATTCTCAGTTCCTCTCTATTTTTTTTGTAACCATGTCATTTGCTTATACAGAGTTTGAAAGTACTTATTGCTTAGTTACTCATCATTTCAGGGAAACAGGTAAAATCACTTAGCTATGTACTTAGGGACTGATTTATAAGATAATTATCATATAATCAGGGAGAACATTGTTCAGTTATGGTGCAAAGTATAGAAAGATTATTTAATTACTCTTTCTTGCTCTTTACTGAGTTAATAAAATTCTTTCCTTCACTCTCCACCTGTTCCTCTACTTCCTTCTCATCTTTTCTTCATTTCCTTTTTCTTTTTATTTGATGCCATATAGTATGATATGGTGAAAATGTAAGATTACTTTTAAAATGGAAAAAAGGAAAACATAAGAGGAAATGACATTAACATATTTAATTTTAGTTATATTTTCTGTAAATAAGTGGTTATGCTAGTTATAACTTACTATTATAACATATTGGCTATAAAGAATGTAAAAGATTACAGAAAACATAGGGAAATGGGCAAAAATTTGAACATATGTTAGATTTGTTCTAGAGATGTATAAACTCACTATCTATAAGCCTTATATGAAACTTATTGAAGAAGAAAATCTAAAATAAGAAAGTATACATATTAAAGGATGCGTGGACAGATGAATGGGTCAGGACTCCTTGCTTTGTCAAAGTGACAAAAGGAGATTAATTAACTAAACAAATGTGTCTTGAACTACATAGTCCACGTCAGGCACTGGTCTAGGCATTGGGGGTAGAGCAGTGAGCAAAATGAAGTCCCTGTTCTCATTAATTGTACATTCTTTGGGACTGTTATAAATACGTTGATGAAGCTGATATCTCAGTGAATTTCATGAACCCCAAACTTATTTATTGACCTTTACCCAAATTTGTCATCCCATACTACCTGGCACACAATTGATGCTATATGAGATTTTGTTAATAAAATATATGTCATAATAATGGCTAAGTGAGCTGTTTCATTTTTTCATTTTAGAACATTAGGTTTTCAACTTCTTTACTCTAAAATCCTACACTGTGAATTAAAAATAATCTTATATGCCTCATAGATACTTCTATAGGGATTTGTGTCCATCTCAGTGATACAGTTTACAATAAGTTAAATGTGGCTAACAGCAGAACTGCATAGGATTAGGGAATTTGAAAGTCGCTACTTTGTCTGTGGTTTCCTGTTGTTAAAAATGTCAAGTTTTGCTTGACTTCAATTCAAAACCATACACATTTTTCAAAATTTCACTTGACTGTTTTTCTCAAATACTTGCTAATATGCCAATACTTATTTTAGTTTTTTGTTGTTGTTGTTGTTGTTTTGCACAGCGTAAATGACTATCCTCAAAAATTATGGGAATGTCCAAATCTAGAACACCTTCCCATTTTCTAAGGATCTGTTTTAGAATTACTTCATAAAGACAATTTTCTGTTCAGCCATGTTAAAGTATAACCTAAAGGTTTTAGCAAAAATTAATGGGCTTTTTAACAATTCAGCCAGATTCTAAAATTTGGAAAAAACAGATTTCATCCTTGCCTGAAACTCCTTCCTGGAATTTTGTGTTTAAATTATCCTTTTTATAATTAGAAGTGAATATTGTCAACTAGAGGAAGCATGGAATATTGGAGAAAAGTAAAAGAACACATAATTCAGCACTGGTTAAGCCTTTCTTGGTTTGGGAAATTTTGAGAATGATTTTTGGAGGCTTGCCTAGAATTTTAGGGATGCCAATAAATGTTCTGTAAAATAGTAGGTACTCCATTTCATTCTGGTAGAAAATTTTTTAAATCTATACCGAAGTCAGAGCAAGCTCAAGGTCACTGCTGGATTTAGGCCTCTCACAAGAGTTATATTTTTCCATAAGGCTTAGGAAAGAGAACAGATTTTAAATACAGTATGCAAAAGAAATCTGCATTCTGGCATTCCGAAGTATCTCTTTGCACTTAGAGTGCTTATCTGCAAAGCACAGTGTTTCATTTCAATGGAATATTTGACACATGGGCTCAGTAGGTCTCCCACTCATATTTTACTTTAATTATGATGCTTACAATGTACAATCATTTCCTTTATTTATAAATAGCCTTTGTTAAAGGAAATCAAAGTCTGACAAAGTTTAGATTGCAATGCTTTTTTAGTATTAATGGTGACATCAAACATTTACTCTTCATGCCCTGTTAACCCTTCAGTCACAAATTCTAGCCTTAATGGCCATAATACATAACCCTCTTTTCCTGATGTGCTAACCTAAACTAAGGTTGACAAATCTAAAGAGAGCCTCCTTTTGGTTTAAGCTCTTGGGCCTACATTGTGTTTCTGTCACAGGAGTGATGGTAAGAGGGACTAATTAAAAGTCCAATGAATGTGCCAGGGTTAAAATCACAGACTCTGCTCATTAACAGTCGTTTACCTATTTCCAGAGAATTTCCAGAGAATTCTTTCCGTGTCTGAAAAGAACAAAAACTGAAGGGGGGAGGGAGAAATAAGTTGAAAGAATCATTTATAAATATTTTATATTAGAAATGTGATTTTAAAAAAAATTCACAGATACCCTCAATGGAGGAAATGAAGTCTAAGTAGATTTTCAAATACTGCTTTTTTTTATTATGTGTGCATGTGTATCTGTGTGTACATCTGAGTGAGTGTGTGTGTGTGTGTGTGTGTGTGTGTGTGTTTTAAAGGGGGAATATCCTCTCTAAATCTAAAGAGTAGAAAAAGAAATAGGAAAAACAATCAAAGCCATTTTGTTAATTGTCTTTTTCCTGCTGTTTCCATGGTAATACTGGCTGCCAGACTTCTCTGCAGAGTGACAGTCCAACAATTCACACACTACACCCTTTCAAGCACAATGAATGGCCGTGAAAGAGGCCGAACAGGCACCATTCAGGAAACATGTGATATCTACTCAATGCACTACCTTTCATCCACATTTTCCAAATTGCAGTTAATTTAATTCTAAACAAATGGCTAAGGGGGACAAATGAGGATTAGAAGGAAAAGAACATCTTGAGCGCTAATGGGGATGGTTTGTGTGAAGAACAATATAGCACTTTCTTCTGTTGCCAAGAAGGCTGGATGTAAAGATGCACTTTCCCTCTGCATCTGAGGCCTTCGTTTAGACGCTATGTCAACAATGAGAACCACGGCAGAAAATTCCCTGGCAATATAGAGTTTATGTAGGTTTTGGCTTTCCATTTGGAAACACATTTGATACAGTACGAAGTAATTTCATTTACTAGGAAATTATCACATCAGACTTTCTACTGACATTTAGGAGCTACTAGTTTTTGTAAGGTTATATTTTCCTCTATTTTTAACATCCTTTAAGGTTCAGGGGAGGGAAAGCAGTGAATTCAAAAGTTCTTGTAACAAAATACAAGGAATTATCTTTATTCAGTCTAGAGTTGCATGTGATTTCTGTGTTTAAATGTCAGTAAAGTAGGCCACAGTCATTTAAAAAACAACACAGACCAAGAAAAGGTGGAATGGTGTCCCTGCGAACTATTTCATGTTATTTGAATGAAAGAATCATGAAAGAATTCTCTCTCATGTTCATGTAAGTCTTCAGATAAATGCCTCACAAAACTCAGGATAATTCATTTTAGATACAGCATATGTAAATTGATATTTCTAATTAAAAAATAATTTAAGGTAGGACTTTTTATTCCATTGGTGAGCTTTATGTGTTACAGTGTCATGAACAATTTGGTTAGAGGTACACTAGTCAGATACCAACCTCAATGTTCCATATTCAGTGTCATAAATCCGTCTCTAAGCACATTTGTATTTCATCTGTCACATGTAACTTTCTAAGAGACCATACTTATTTATTTATTTCCTGATCCAGGAAAATGAATCCAAATGAATTTGCTAATAATTCTTCGTCTCCCTTACAACATAGTTCTGCTTGAAATATGAGCACATCCATAAACTTATCTGCACCACTGTGATGATTACATAATTCACGTTTAATCCAAGTGAGTTATTTGAGAGGTACCACATTGGTCTTCAGAGAATTTTTGACTCTACAGTAGTTTCAGAAGAATACACTTTTATTCAGCTCTGATTTGTCTGCTATCAGATAATCTATAAAGAAATGAGACTTGTAATGACTTTGGTTTCTGAGTAGATTAGTCCTAGGGCTTAAGTATGAAATTGCCCTAAATCTTTTCAGAAATTTAAATGACACCAGGATCATAGTATTTCAGACGTTTGACAAAAGTCTTAAAATTCTTCCTTCTTTACTAGTTTCTTCTACTTTTTTCTCTAGTGTTTGGGACCCTTAGGGTTGACAACCTATAGTTGTTGAAATGCGCCAGACAAAAGGTCATTTCCCTCACGTAGATGAGCTGGGATCAGATGTTACCTTGTGAAAAAGTTGTGTTTGATGCAGAGATGCAGGTGGGGAGCCAGGACTCCTATTATTTCTGAAGGTTTTGATCTGCTCGATGGAATCTTGATGTTTCTTGTAAAGAGGGATAGAAATGGATACTTTTAGTGAAGAGTGGCTTTTAGTGTCTAGGAGGCTGATACTATCATTTCAAGGCTGAGACTCAAAAGCATCCAGCTCTGGGCAGGGGCCAAGGGGGCCCCCATTGTAGAGTGTGGCAGACAGACCAGCCTCCCCTCGCGCTCCCACCACGCCCTCAGCTTTGCTTTCTGTTTTCAAGCCTGCATTCCTATGGGATTCAAACATACCTTGGGGATTTTAACTGCTGAGAGAAGTGGGAAAAACCTGTGTTTAATCACTGTCAAGCCCACCCCTGCATGCTATTGTACATCTTGGGGGAGAGTCATTGCACTATTATTTTTAAAATCCATGAAGTTCAAACAATCCTACTTTTTTGTAATATTCCATATAGAAAAAAAAGCCTATGTTAAGTATTCAGCTGTTAAGTATTTACAGCTGTTGATGCACAGGTAAAAGACAGTTAACTACAAAGATAGTGTTACAATGCCTGAGGAAAGCACACTGTCCACAATGAGAGGGAGAAGACAGGCTAGTGACTCAGTGGTGCTTATCTAGCTATATACCCTGTCTATCTATACACCTTAGTAGTATCTCTCAGGGCCCTTTCTCTTTAGGAAAGAAAAATTTCCTGGACTGGGTTTCAAATTTAAAAATAAATAAATAATGACATCATTTTTCACAAAAGGAGGAAGAAAACAATAAGGAAGCACCAGGAATGACCAGTGGCAGGTCGTCACATGTCCCACTCCTATTTGCAGAGGTTCATTTTCTCCCAATAGAACAAGTCATCAAGTTCTTCTACAGAGGATACCAGTGTCCTAGAGACCCACAGGTGGATAGAGAGACTGAGGAAACTCTTGAATAGTGAGCCACACTGAGTGAATATTTGTCTAAGTGCATTTCTTCTGAGGAGATGGTCACAGTTTTACACACATCTCAAAAGATGACGTTACCCGAGGGTGGGGATGTCCCTGGCTTGCAGGGTATTAACAGCATTGGTGCTAAAACCACTGTGTGTTACATGAGATTTCCTTAGTTTCATTTCCCAGAGGGCCTGAAAACGCTCTCACCATAAAAATGAACAAACTTCCACTCAGTCCAGTAAGTTCCTTAAAAACAAAAACACATGGTGTTTGTCATGTATTTGTTTGGAATGGGTGTCCGTGACCTGTTTCTCACACTTGGTCCAAATAAAGAGAACAGTCACTAAACTCAGAAGCTTCCACAAGTGCTGGTAATTCGCGAGTGATTTCAATGTTTTTATTAACCCTGTTGAGCCACACAAAAGTGACACTGAGAATGAAGATACAGTGTCTTGTGTTACTTTGGGACACAGATATGTGTCTTTAATTTTACAATGTCACTATTCGCAGAAATGGACCTCCTGCATATTTAAACCGTATTTTGAGACTAATAAAGAACAGCTGAAAGTCTTCATCTTTAGAAAAGATGGAGAAAAAACAGGAATGAATCACACGGCACTGTCATTCTGGGCATATTAACTCCCTATAACAGGGAAATATGGGTCCCTTGGACCATCTCAAAAGCTCCAGCAAACGCTGACCAAACAGCAGATGTCTGAACTTAACTTGTCATCTTTAAAGACAGTATTTAATTATTTCCCTTCATTCAGGCAACAAATGGCTCTTTTAGCAGGGACCGTCCATGTTCCTCAAATTCTTTCTACCAGCAAAGTGCTGGTATTCGTATTCTGTTTTAGAGGAAGATATCAATTACCGTTGGTCTCAGTAGCCATGTGTCTATTCTGAAGCAATTAGGATAGCAAGAACTCTTGATTTTTCTCTTATCTGGACATCCAGTTACTCGAATGATACTTTCAACAAAGACATGGGATGAAGACCACAAACTCCAAATCTGCCCTCTTTCTGGCAGATGGTTTTGAATATCTCAATACAAAATAAAGAGTCTCTAAAATGACTGGTCCAATATTAATTTTGAATATTTTTCTCATTTACCAATATTCTACTAGTCAACTCTTAGTTATCTAGGTTTTCATTTTCTATGGAATTTGTTGTTCTTAGCTATTCAGCCATTCTGCCATTTTTAGGAGATAAAACAGAATGAAACAAAAATCTGTTGGAGTTTCTATTTTGCTCTAATTACTGATGAAGACCAAATTTTAAAAGTCATCAAAAGTGAACTTTTTACGTTATCAGTTCACTTTATTAATGGTCTTATTCCTTTTAAAAAGCACATACATGGGTTTGCCCTTGCCTAGGCAAGGTTCTAAGCGACTTGCATACATGAACTCAATTAATCTTCATGACAACCCCTTGACACGGATGGAATGACTAACCATATTTTTCAGATAAGTAAAAAAGGATTTACAAACTTTAACTTATTTAAAGTCACAAAGCTCATGAATGCTACTGCAGGATTTGAAATCAGGCAGAGTATCTCAGATGTTCTGAGCTTTTAACCCAAATGTTTGCCTCCTATTTACTCCTATGATTACTTTGTCTTAATATTTGTTTTTCACGAAATTAAGGTATTTTCCCAAGTTTTCTTTGATTTGTATTTGTTTGTGTGTCTTTTTTCATCATTTAATATTCATCATTTCTTTGTTATGTTTTAGATATATCTTTTATAAATAGCATGTTGCTGAATTTTTTAAAAGCAAATCTGATAATTTATGTGTTGTAACTGGCAAATTTTGTCATTAACAATTATGGTGACAACTGATAGATTTATCTTTACTTACTTTGAGCTTTGTATATGTCTCGCTTTTCTTAGCTTTATTTATTTTTTTAATTTTGTTTTTGCTTCTTTCTTTTTTGTTATTTCTTGATTCTGCTTTGCTTGTTTTTATATCTTATCTTTTAAAAAATGTAACAATTTATACATTATAATCTTATTTTGTGTGAATGTATTTACTTAGGTTTACTGATCATTACCATTTGCTTTACTCTCTATTCTTCCTTAAATCTGCCTCTTTCTTTCTCATTTCCTTCCTTCCTTCCTTCTTTCCTTCCTTCCTTCCTTCATTCTTTTCTACCTTTCTTTCCTCCTTCCTTCCTTTTTTTTCTTTCTTTCTTTCCGTTCCTTTTCTTTCTTTCTCTTTCTTCCTGAAATACATCACTTAGAAGTTTTGTATTGTTCTGTTGGTGGTAAGCACTTTCAGTTTTACCATTCCATTATCTTCTCACTTTTATTGTTGTTGAGAAGTATTCAATCAATTTGCTTTAAAGAACTTTAAAAACATATGATATACCTTAACACACATGGACAACTCGGAGCAACACATAACAACACATAACTGTAAGGGGCTATTATTCAATGTCAGTATCTTAGAAGAATGATACATTGTCACACACTTTTCCTAAACTAACTCACCAGGTAATCCAGTTAACTTACATAGGAGAAACTTGATTATAAGCAACAATGCTAATATACAAATAATAATAATAACTACGATAGTTGGCTGTTTCTTTTTCCAGGAACTCTTCTAAGGCCTTTTCAGAAATTAATTAATCTAACCATTTCTATGATGTGTCTGGGTATAATTTTCTTTGTATTTATTCTGTTTTGGTTGTGAAGTCTTTCTTAAACTTATGGGTTCTTGTTTTTAATTTATTTTGCAAAATTTTCTGCCATTACTTTTCAAATACTTTTTCTGTCCCATTCTCTTTCTTTACATCCACAAACACATATGCTAAGTATTCACTGTCTCATTTATCTCTACATTATTTCCAAATTTTTCTACCTTTTAGGCTTTCTGAATCTCAGCCCACATATTTCTTCTGATCTTTGAGTTTACCTATCTCTTCAGCTGTGTGCAATCTCCTGTTAAATTCATATGCTGGGTTTTTAAGCTCAGTTATTGCATTTGAAAGCGCCAAAGTGTCCATGAGATTCTTTTTATACTTTCTAGTTTTCTATACCTCCTACCTTGGCATTTAATTTTTTTTTTAATAAATTTATTTTATTTATTTTTGGCTGTGTTGCGTGTTTGTTGCTGTGTGCGGGCTTTCTCTAGTTGTGTAGAGCGGGCGCTACTCTTCATTGCGGTATGAGGACTTCTTATTGCCGTGGCTTCTCTTGTTGCGGAGCGCAGGCTCTAGGCATGTGGGCTCAGTAGTTGTGGCTCGTGGGCTCTAGAGTGCAGGCTCAGTAGTTGTGGCACACTGGCTTAGTTGCTTCTCGGCATGTGGGATCTTCACAGAGCAGGGATTGAACCCATGTCCCCTGCACTGGCAGGCGGATTCTCAACCACTGCGCCACCAGGGAAGTCCCCATTTAATTTCCTAAACATATTACTTATAGTTATTTTCAAGTCTGTGTGCAATAAATTCTAACGTCTGAATTTCCTGTTGGTCTGTTTTAGGTTTGTTTTTATTATCTATTTCTTCTCTTGGTTTTAAATTGTATGAAGTTGTGTCCTGACAAGATTGGTAATTTTATTGAACTCTAGACATTGTCAATGAAAACATTATAATACGCAGATCTGAATAATGCTGTTTTCTTCCAGAGAGGATTCACTGTCACTTCTGGTGAGCAGTTATGGTTAGGGACAGATTAACTTAAGGTTAATGAGCACTGATCCACAGCAGGGCTTCCAAATTTGTAAGAGCTGATCTATTTCTGATTCACCTCATTTAGTTGCATATAGTCCTTTGAGGGGTCCCAGCTGATAGCCTGGGGTGTTAAAATGTTCCCTTCTTCTTCTTGAGCTGTGAACACCAATTTTTGTCTTTATAGCTCCATATGATTTTTGAAAGCACTGCCAGCTTCTGAGTATTTCAGCAGCCTCATCAAAAATAAAAAATATTCAATATCTCAGGAAGAAAAGCAACACAATGTAGGGCTCACATCTCTGAACTGAACTCCAGAATCTCGTCCCCACAGTCCACAGGTGTTCACTAACTTGGTAACTCTCTGATGTTTTCAAGCACACCCCCCCACCCCCACACACACACTATTCTGCATCTTGGCCTGCATTCTTAATTACTATACATAATTTAATGCCTGGCTGTGTCTGGATAATAGACAATCAATACACTGTTAGGAGAGAGGAAGACAAATATATTTCTAAAGAACTTACTCATGTTTCGGGGACTCTTAAGTACCTTACATATATTATCACACTGATGAGTAAAATCCCTAGGAAATTACATTTACAAATGATAACTGAGTATGGAGACATTAAGCAACTTGTCAAAATTTGCATATCTTCAAATGGTCAAGCCAAGATTAAAAACCAGGCTTGTATGAAGGAAAACATTTCATTGTCTTCTTGATATTAATATTCTCTATTCTTTAACTTTTCTTTTTTCTTTTTCACTTCTTCCCCTCTTCTCAGTCTCTCCCCCCTTTCCTTTCCCTTCCTTTTTTTTCTTTCTTTATAAAATATAAGGAGAAAACGTGATCCAAAGACATTCTTAGCCTGGATTCTGACTAGCCCAGGTACCAGCACCAGTGGCAGTGGACATTATGATGACATTGGCTGTCTGGTGAATTAGGATAGGGGAGGCTGGGTCTGCTACATCCCACGGAGCAGCTGTACCATCTCAACTGTTCCCCACGTGATCCCTGAGCACCACACGTCCCTTCTTCTCCCTGATCTCCTAGTCTCCCAGCTTGCCACAGGTCTCTCCACTTATTCTCAGACCTTAGTTTAGGTACCAACATTATCTTTGACTGAGAGCTACATCCACTTCCTAAATGTATCCATAATTTCCATTTTGCCAGGCCCCAATCCATTCTCCAAGCTACAGCCAAATTGATCTTTGTAAAATGCAAAACTTTTGATGGTGTCACCTACCTGCCAAAAGCCCTCAGTGACCTTACATACCCCTCAGAGTAGCCCTCAGCAGGGAACTGAAAGCACTTTATGGTCTACCCGCTTCTCACTTGTCATTGGCTCTGCACATTTTTCATAGCTCTTTAACATGTCATGTCCCCTTTTTTATTCATTTTTTTCTCACATATTTTTTTTCTTTGGCATTGTAATGTCTTTACCCCTCCCTGTTTTATCTTCCACAACTCCTCCATTTGTAATATCAACTTAGTCATGACCTCCTCCAAGAAGATTTTTCTAATCACCAAAGGCAAGATTTCTACGTGCTGCCACAGGTCTCTGTGCAGTCCATATTATCAGCTCACTGGTCCTGCTGTCCTAGAGTTTCCTATTTACTCGATTATATCCTAGTCACCATTGTGCCTCACAATCAGCATGAGACCTAAAGAGCCCTCCTTAAATGTTTATCTAATAAATGACTGAATAAACGAGTGATAAAAAGATAAAGATGCAGCAAATTACCCATAGTGTAACCTAATTTATATGCAAGAAAAACTCTTAAACACGTATATACAAATAAACAGGCATACTAGTAAAATAATTGGAAGATGATATAGCATAATATTTATAATAGTTATAATATAAATGTTTTCATAAATCACTTGCATAATTCAAACAGTCACATAAAAGAGATTATAAGTGCTACTCCTAATTTTATCACATCTGGGATTTCCAGTGCTTTTGCTTATCACCTTCTGGAGTGGCATTGTGCTACTGGGAACTGAACCATAATCTGATTTCATAAATTATACTCAACAATTATATATTTAATTTCTATCATGTTGTTATCACTTGACTTGTTGCCATGGTAGAAAGGAATGACTTTACAACTGTTTTTGAGTTGCTTACAAACTTTTGGAGAGAAAAAATATTAACATATAGATAAAAAGTTAAGGGTTTTTCTACCAGGTAATCAGGAGGTGTGTATAGTTGTTTGTAAAATATTCAGAGGTTGGACTTTATATATTTTAATACCTTTCCATTCTACTCCTCTCTCTGAGCCAATCTCTTCTGCTCCACTGTACTTCCTTTTGAGGCATAGAATCCTACACTTAAAAAAACTGAAATAACTTCAAGAAGCATACTATTTGAATGTCTCCTTCAACATTATCACCAAGTGGTTGCATTTTTCAGACCTGAACACCCCCAGTAATGGTAACTCAGTAGTTCTCAAGATTCTACTGTTTTGTGCTATCTCCTGTAGTTTCCAATCACATTGTCAAGACCAAGTCCAATCCCTTTTCGCCTGTTAACCAGACAATATCTGAAGATAAATATTTTGTTGCTTCTGAATCTCCTCTTTTTATTATTTTAAAATCCTTAATCAAATCTAGACAAGCATTAGCTGACCCGCGGGGTTGGCTTTTTGAAACCATGTACAAGTGTGTATATCTCCACAATAAAATTTTTCTTCTTAGATTCTGGCCTGTCTCTACTCATCAAGATATTTTATACGTATAATATATTTATATGTATAATATATTCACCTAATGCCAGTACCTAATACTGGCAATGACTTAAAAATAGGTACCATTATTATCCCGATAGTACAGATGAAGAAATTGAGGTACCAAGAGGTGAGATGACAAGTGTGCAAAGATGGAATTGAAATTTGAGACCATTTGGCTCCAGAGTCCATCCAAATGATATAATGCCACTCTGCTCTCTGATGCTGTGAATAGTTGTACACTGTGACTACAATCGCAGTGACAAACATATAGCTTATTATTTTCTCTCTGTGATGGTCAAAGTTTATCAGGGGATTTGTGCCTCTATAGCTACAAAGCTAGTGGGGGGCTTCCCTGGTGGCGCAGTGGTTGAGAGTCTGCGTGCCAATGCAGGTGACACGGGTTCGAGCCCTGGTCTGGGAAGATCCCACACGCTGCAGAGCAACTAGGCCCGTGCACCACAACTACTGAGCCTGCACACCTGGAGCTTGTGCTCTGCAACAAGAGAGGCAGCGACGGTGAGAGGCTCGCGCACTACGATGAAGAGTGGCCCCCACTTGCCACAACTAGAGAAAGCCCTCACACAGAAACAAAGACCCAACACAGCCAAAAATAAATTAATTAATTAATTAAAAAAAAAAAAAGCTAGGGGGAACATTATCAAAAGATTCTTCCAGCAAGCTCTACTACACAACACACTTCTGTCCCTAACTCCTACTTATTTTTAAAACATTAATTCAATTAGACTATGTCTTGCAATTATTTTTGCATTTTTCAACAAATTCCTAAATCATTCCGTAATATGTTTTTATATAAAAATACATATGCATATTTTAAAATATAACTATATGTTAAATTCTAAAAATTTAAATATAAAGCCATATTTAAATAAATGCACTAAGAAAAGATTAGATGAAATATCTGAATGTCTGTAATGAAGTTGTTGCAAATGGATTTGGGGAATATTACTTTTTTTTTAACATCTTTATTGGAGTATAATTGCTTTACAATGTTGTGTTAGTTTCTGCTTTATAACAAAGTGAATCATCTCTATGTATACATATAACCCCATATCTCCTCCCTCTTGTGTCTCCCTCCCACCCTCCCTATCCCATCCCTCTATGTGCTCACAAAGCACCGGGCTGATCTCCCTGTGCTATGCAGCTGCTTCCCACTAGCTATCTATTTTACATTTGGAGAAAATATTCGTAAATGAAGCAACTGACAAAGGATTAATCTCCAAAACATACAAGCAGCTCATGCAGCTCAATATCAAAAAAACAAATAACCCAATCCAAAGATGGGCAGAAGACCTAAATAGACATTTCTCCAAAGAAGATATACAGATTGCCAACAAACACATGAAAGGATGCTCAACATCACTAATCATTAGAGAAATGCAAATCAAAACTACAATGAGGTATCATCTCACACCGGTCAGAATGGCCATCATCAAAAAATCTACAAACAATAAATGCTGGACCTCTCCAGCATTTGTGGAGAAAAGGGAACCCTCTTGCACTGTTGGTGGGAATGTAAATTGGTGCAGCCACTATGGAGAACAGTATGGAGATTCCTTAAAAAATTAAAAATAGAACTACCATATGATCCAGCAATCCCACTACTGGACATATACCCTGAGAAAACCATAATTCAAAAAGAGACGTGTATCACAATGTTCACTGCAGCACTATTTACAATAGCCAGGGAATATTACTTTTTAAGTCTATTAATTTGGTGAAGTAGCCAGGGGAAGCAAAATAATATACTTCCTACTTATGTTTCAATTCTGTCTGTTTTGAAATTTGAAAGAAATGAGAGGCAATTAGGAAATTTTACCATACATTTAACAGTGAAAGTTGGTATTTTTCCCATTATTGTGATTCAAAATAAATATAATGCTTCTCCTCCATAAAATCCAGTGGAAGAAGTTCAGAAACGGAACAGGAGGTAATTGTGTCCTTGACAGGGACAGAGTGACATCGTGTGGAATAAAAGAGAACAGAACTACCCCACAAGCTCTCCCCAGAAGAGCACAGCCTGACATAGGAGACGAATGGCAGACTTTTTAAGTTCAGTCACCTTATCTCCCTAAATTCACCTTAGAATTCTTCATGGAGAATGTGGACATGTTCAAGCAGGCTGACAGCAAAGAGGGTGTATGCAGTTAGACCGGAATATGTAACATTTTGTAAGAAATATTTTATACTCGAAAAAGAATAAAGCCAGTGGTAAGACATTATGACCCATATACATCTGATATATATATAAATATATATTTATACTTATATAAATATATATTTATATATTGTATATTTATACATTATATAAATATATTTATATTTATAAATATATAAAGAACCTTCCCATTCCTCCCCCTGGCCCCCAACACACATAGCATAGTTTATCCATACTTGGATCTGGAAACTTCAGAGATCTAAAAGCACTTAAAATAAAACTCACAGCTTAAATAATTACTGAAGGAACTTTCTTCTCAATTAAATACTCTTCAGAAAAATTCACAACAATGTAATTTATTCCAAGTCAACTAATATAAATCAATTGTTCCAACCAAGAGAAGCCGGGAAATCACTGGTAAAGATGCATTTGAGATTGGATTTGGGGAAGAAATTTGACTTACACATGTTTTTGAAGAAAGATATATGCAGCATCGGGAATTGTGCATATGAAATTTTTTTCACTTATTCAACAAATATTGATGGGCATATATTACATTTTAGTCACTGTGGGAAGTGTTGGAGACACCTCTTAGCAGGGTAGAGAATTTAGTAGAGTCTGATGGATAGGGATATTTTAGGTTTTTTGAGTAGGTGTTAATTTCGAATGCGAGAATAAAGCCTAGAGTTGTTACTATAAGGGCTGTTAGTTTTAGGTATAAAGGTATAGTTATTAGAGGGGTAGTTATTGGGGGTATGCTGTTGGAGAGGATGAATCCGGCAAAGATGCCTCCAATTAATAGGCGTTTAATGGGGTTAATCAGTATGGGGTTAGTCTCATTAATGTTTATGAGAGGAGGGAAGCGAGGTTGTCCTAGTAAAGTAAAGAAAATAATGCGAGTGCTGTAGATAGCTGTTAGGGAGGTGGCGATTAGTGTTAGTAGTAGGGCTCAGGCGTTGGTATAAGACGAAGTGGCGGCTTCAATGATGAGGTCTTTAGAGTAGAATCCTGTGAGAAATGGTATTCCTGTTGGTGCGAAGCAGCCGATGATTAGGGCAGTTGTAGTGAAGGGAAGGATTTTGTATAGTCCTCCTATCTTTCGAATGTCTTGTTCATTGTTTAGATTGTGGATGATGGAGCCGGAACATAGGAATAACATAGCTTTGAAGAAAGCATGTGTACAAATGTGCAGGAATGCTAGGTGCGGTTGGTTGAGGCCCAATGTCACTATTATTAGGCCAAGTTGACTGGAGGTGGAAAAAGCAATGATTTTTTTGATGTCATTTTGGGTTAAGGCACAGATAGCTGTGAATAGGGTGGGGAGGGCACCTAGAGAAAGTATTATTGTTTGAATAAATTTGTTATTTTCTGTTAGAGGGTAGAAGCGGATAATAGGAAAACTCCCGCTACGACTATTGTGCTTGAATGGAGTAGGGCTGAAACTGGAGTGGGACCTTCTATTGCTGAGGGTAGTCAGGGGTGTAGACCAAATTGGGCTGATTTTCCAGCTGCGGCTAACGTGAGTCCTATAAGAGGGAGGATTGGGGGATTTTGGTTGAGTGTGAAGATTTGTTGTAAGTCTCATGCGTTTGTATTATGTAGGAATCAGGCTATGGATAGAAGGAATCCGATGTCTCCGATACGGTTATATAGGATTGCTTGAAGAGCGGCTGTATTAGCGTCTGTTCGTCCGAATCATCAGCCAATTAATAGGAAAGATATGATTCCAACTCCTTCTCATCCGATAAATAATTGGAAGAGGTTATTAGCTGTGACGAGGATAAGTATGGTAATGAGGAAGATAAGTAGATATTTGAAGAATTGGTTGATGTAAGGGTCGGAGTGCATGTATCATATTGAAAATTCTATGATAGACCATGTAATGAATAGTGCTACAGGCATAAATATAAGTGAAAAGTAGTCTATTTTAAAGCTGAGCGTTAGTTTAAGGGTATGGATAGTAATTCAGTGTCAGTTTGAGATGAGTATTTCTTGATTTGTGTGGATAAATATTATTATTGGGATCAGGCTGGTGATGAAAGCAAAGAGGGTTATATTTTTTACATAATGTTGGTACTTGTTGTTTTTGTAGAAGTTTGTACTAGATGCTATAACGGGGGCGATCAGTATGAGTAGTGTGAGTAGGGCGGAAGAAGTAAATAAGTTTATTACTTTTATTTGGAGTTGCACCAATTTTTTGGTTCCTAAGACCAATGGATAACTACTATCCTTTAAAAGCTTGAAAAAGCCACATTGTTAAGTGTGGGGGGCATGAATTAGCAGTTCTTGCAATACTTTTTCGGTAAGTAAGAAGTTTTTGTCTTCTGTTTTTAGTTTCACAAACTAACGGTTTTTTTAAACTATACTTACAATAGAGAGGTCCTAAAATGATTTTAGGGTTTAGTGACAGGAGTAGGAGGGGTATAATGTGTAGGGCTATTAAGGTATGCTCCCGTGTAAAAGTAGGGGTAAGGTTGTTAATATGGTGTGTGTGTTTGCCGCGTTGTGTTATGATTAGTATGTATAGGGAGTAGAGGGCTGTGATTACAATATTTGTTCCTATGAGGATGATAGTGAGGTTTGATCATGAGAAGGTTGATATAATTACGAGCAGTTCTCCGATCAGATTAATGGTGGGGGTAGGGCGAGGTTTGTTAGGCATGCTAATAGTCATCACGTAGCTATTAGTGGGGAAAAAATTTGTAGGCCTCGTGCTAGGATTATGGTTCGGCTATGAATACGTTCGTAGTTCGAATTTGCTAAACAGAATAATATGGAGGATGTAAGGCCATGGGCAATTATTAAGGCGGTAGCTCCTATGTAACTTCAAGGGGTTTGGATAAGGATAGCTGCAATGACGAGTGCTATGTGGCTGACTGAGGAGTATAGAAGTCCTTGTCCTTGACCTTCTGGCAATATAATGAGATGCCAGAAAAATGAGAAATGTTTAAAATATGCATCAAATTCCATTTTAGCATTTGTGGAGAAGATCAGAATATTTTTCTATAGATCTAATAATAGGGTAAATTACACCACTCTTTCGCCATAAAATATCCAGAGAGAGATGTTTAAAACCCAAGTCATATTACACCTCTCACCTTAAGATGTTACCATCACATTTATATCAGTTGGAATTCTTACTGGGTCTTCGGTGCTGTCCCCCATTGGTCACTCCCAGCCTGAGCCAGTCTCTGCTGGCCACAGGCCTTTGCACAAACTCTGCTGTGCCTGAAACATTCCTCCCTCATTTCTGTACTTCTGGCTCTTATTTTTCAAGACTAAAGGTGACTAGTGATGCCATATCCTCACAAAGGGCATTCTCTGACTCTCCAGCCCAGTGCTTCCCCCTAGCCTCTATATATCCCTTCGTCCCATTATGACTCTCTCCTTGGCACTTCTTGGTCGCTGCTATTTTTATTTGTGTGTATATTTTTTATGTGGCTCCCCTAACAAGAATGGAAGCTCCCAGTGAGAGCTCTTTTGCTGTTAGCCGTACGTCTCTATCATGTGGAATGAAGGGTCTCCACTCAGAGGTATTAACTGAATGAATAATGTTTTGATCCTTATTTATTTATATTTTTATTAATTACAGACAACTTCTTCCAAAGAAGAGACCTTGAAGCACTTTTTATTCTGTTGTTTTCTCCCTCCCTCCCTCCCTCTCTCCTCCCTTCTTTCTTTCTTCCTTCCTTCTTTTCTTTCCTTTTCTTCCTTCCTTTCTTCCTACCTTCCTCTTTTCTTTCTTTCTTCCCCTATTTTCTTCCTCTTTCCTTCTTTTCTTATTTCTTTCCCTTACAGAAATATGAAGATTTTCATGCTTAGCGTTTAAGGAAAAATGACAACTTAACACCAAATCAAATGTCTTTATATTGACTGAGTTCTTAAAAGGAGTATATGGAAGTAGGTCTCCAAACACCATGATGAACTGTTGAAACAAATAGCAAAGCTAGCATATATATACCAAATAAGGCTTGCACAATCATATTTTTTTCTAGTGAGAGCGAAGAAACAGAGCTGTTTTATTTAGAACAATGCAAATGTATTAGGTATGATAGACTTTTTAGAGAGTTTTCATACCTTTAATAAAGAAAGGAGTTGGGTTTATTCTGTGATCAGTAAGTAGTACTTACGGGGCAACACCTTTTAGCAAAGTACAAGAAAAAAATAAATTTTACAAATGAGAAAGATATGTGTGAAATTTAAATTCTGCTTATCCAGTGCCAACTCTAATTAACTGGTGGTAGCTGCCCTGAGTACTGTGTATCCAAGGATTCTGAGGTCATGTTCAATCTTTGTGGGTAGTTCTGTGATTGAATAAAAATGCCTATGTAAGCAGCAACCTGAATTAAATTATCTCAGTTGAAATACTTAGAATGATTTCCACTTTCTCTAAAGGACTTGGCTGATACTAGGGCACTTCCCCAGGTGTTCTGTTTATATAGTACAGCAATTAAAAGTACAGTTATTGAAAATGCATTGAAGTACACTACACTTGGGAAATCTTATAGATAATCTGTGAAATTACCTAGTTTTTCCTGCTTAGCATGGTACAGGGAAACACTGAGATGCACAGAGTGGGTGGATGCATCCAAATTTTGAGTTGCCGTATAGGAGACTGTTCAGCTATCTAGTCTTATTCTTAGAGATAGAAAAGAACAATGATTGCAGCATAATACTGAACATTCCTTTGGTCCCATATTCTATACACATATAATGAGATACCTTTTTGGCCAGCATGCCACTTGAGCTTGATTTCAATGATTAATTTCTGCCCTTGTGCTTGATAGAGACATTTGTTGGCAAAATTATCTGATATGAATGTGGGCAAGTGTGTAGAGGTATTCTGAAATGAGTTGCTTTAAAATAGTAAAATTAGACTAAATAGCTAAGTAGTCTATAAATTTGAACATAGTACTTGAAAGAGAAGCATGCAGCGACTTCCCTGGTGGTCCAATGGTAAAGAATCCACCTTCCAATGAAGGTAATGTGGGTTCAATCGTTGGTCGGGGAACTAAGATCCCACATGCCGCGGGGCAACTAAGCCCACGTGCCACAACTACAGAGCCCACGCACTCTGCAGCCCGCGCACCACAACTAGAGAGAGAAAACCCGCACACCACAACCAGAGAGAAGCCCACATGCTACAACTAGAGAGAGAAAACGCACGCGCCACAACTAGAGAGAAGCCCGTGCGCCTCAGCAAAGAGCCCACACGCCACAACAAAACATCCCGCGTGCCACAACAAAGACCTGATGTAGACAAAAAAAAAAAGAAGCAGCTTGTATTTATTT
This sequence comes from Leucopleurus acutus, assembly GCF_964270905.1. NCBI lineage: Eukaryota > Metazoa > Chordata > Mammalia > Artiodactyla > Delphinidae > Leucopleurus > Leucopleurus acutus. Next base: position 194,817,018 of record NC_139142.1, read on the forward strand.
ACAGGGCATAGTGATTGAGTCAATGTCTGCTAAGTTAAAGTTCATAAATGTTATATAAAGAGGTAGATGAAATCTACATCCCAAATCTACATTGAACTTCACATTCAAGAGGATACATTTTAAAATAACTTATCTCTGTGGATCCAGAAATTGTGAAAATATGTATATTGAACACTAAAAGTTATTGAACAGCTCTTAAATACTATAATTCAGTTCTGATACTTCTATCCAGCCTCTTTTTCCCTTTGTGTTTGGAGAAGGAATAGGCTGAGGAGGATGTGGCCGGGAGGCAAATATAGAAAATGATGGAGAAGAATTTAGTAAATATTACTTGCATACAAGAGAGCAATATGGAGCTTTTTATTTTAGCTACTTAATTCTTGGAATTTATTCTTAAAATTGGTAGGTCCTTTAAAAAGAACTTTCATAGTTTTGAAAAACAATGTGAAATGGAATATATTGACAAGGTTCAGTTTCACCATCCCTGGAACTTTTCATTGCTGATTTTGGTGACCTATAATTTTCAGTGAAGACATTATCAATAGCTTGAAATCTGAGAAAAGATAACCCTGGACTTAGGCTTGCCCCAAAGAAACTCTGTGTACTACAGAGGAAGAGATGAACTAAGTGAATATTTGCAATTTCTGTTTATTCACAAAAGTGCATTTGAATAACGTCAGCGTATTAATTATTCAATCTTTAATTTCAATATTTTGATTTTTTTTCAAAAAAATCTACTCCCAACTACTGGTTAATAAAGAGAGTCTAAGTTATAGAACATTTTTAAAATAAATTTATTTATTTATTTTTGGCTGCGTTGGGTCTTCGTTGCTGCATGCCGGCTTTTCTCTAGTTGTGGTGAGCAGGGGCTATTCTTTGTTGCGGTGCACAGGCTTCTCATTGTGGTGGCTTCCCTTGTTGCGGAGCATGGGCTCTAGGTATGTGCGCTTCAATAGTTGTGCCAAATGGGCTCAGTAGTTATGGCTCGCGTGCTTAGTTGCTTGGCGGTATGGGGGATATCCCCAGACCAGGGCTCGAACCAGTGTCCCCTGCATTGGCAGGCAGATTCTTAACCACTGCACCACCAGGGAAGTCCCTATAGAACATTTTTAAGGGGGAAAATTTCCTTTTTCTCTCGAGACTCCTCTCTATGTATGGCTTTCTTTTATTGTGGGGCATCTCCTACTGCCAGGGAAAATAATACCAAGATATATGTGTTTTTGGTTTCTTCCTACAGTGCAAGTCATAATAATTTTAAAAAGATAGTAAATTCAAGGATAATTGAAGAGATTTATAGCATTTAGATACACATTTGCTGCAATTGCAAGAGCAGGGATTTAATATTTGTGGTCTAGTGATTCAGAGATTTGGGGAGAAATAGATATCTGTAGACATTCCTAAATATGTGTAAATATAGATAACTTTAAAATCTTGCTCCTCAACTCATTCTTTAGACATAGGAAAAACCCACCTAGTTTCTTAAAGGATACCTCAGTAACAAACTTCCAAATTTGAGTATTGGTATGCTGTCTTCATTAATTAATAGATAAGCTTCAAGAAATCTAGAATTTATGCCTAAATGGCTAGTCCCCAAGTCTGAGAACCTTAATTATCCATTCATAAGTCTGAATAAACTGAGTAAAATTTGTATGAATTAATACCCATATAGTAACAAGGCACTTTACTTTCCAATTGATTTAAAACTTGAGGTTTTAGTAAAAAGTGTTTGGCTTTATCTTCACAGTAACATTTTTGGCATTTGAACTAAATCTAATGAAGGCTAATTATTTTGACGTATGTGTATGGATTAATATTATTTCAATAATTTTACTAGTATAAAAACATTGAGGACTTCCCTGGAGGTGCAGTGGTTAAGTATCCACCTGCCAATGCAGGGGACATGGGTTCGAGCCCTGGTCCGGGAAGATCCCACATGCCGTGGAGCAACCAAGCCCATGTACCACAACTACTGAGCCTGCGCTCTAGAGCCTGTGAGCCACAGCTACTGAGCCTGTGCGCCACAGCTACTGAAGCCCATGCACATAGAGCCCATGCTCCTCAACAAGAGAAGCCACCACAATGAGAAGCTCGCGCACCGCAACGAAGAGTAGCCCCCGCTCGCTGCAACTAGAGAAAGCGTGCATGCAGCAACAAAGACCCAACATGGCCAAAAATAAATAAATAAACAAAATAAAATAAAAACATTGACTGGCTGTTTACAGAGAATTATCCATAAAATTTTTTTTGACAATTCAGGAAATATAATATTTTCAATTTTGAATTCATCAGCAAAGGTCAAAACAAAATACTTTTTAAGTGAATCGCCAATATTTTGTCTTCTTTTTTAAAAATTTCACTTTTATTTTATATTGGAGTATAGTTGATTTACAATGTTGTGTTAGTTGCAGGTGTACAGCAAAGTGATTCAGTTATGCATATACATATAGCCATTCTTTTTCAGATTATTTTCCCATATAGGTTATTACAGAATATTGAGTAGAATTCCCTGTGCTGTATAGTAGGTCCTTGTTGGTTATCTATTTTATATATGCAGTAAGTTCCCTACATACAAACCTTCAAGTTGTGAACTTTCAAATATGCGAACGTGCGTTTGCATGTGCAGTCATATAAGTTAGTTCACGTGTCTGACGTACATTGTCACATGCGTGCATCCTCTACAAGTGGTTGTGCTTTTGTGTATCTTACTGTACAATACTGTATGGAATAGAGCAGTACAGTATCTTTATTTCAAGCCCAGGCTATCTGGAAGCAAGTGTAAAAGCAGCAGTGATGAAACTGGTACTGCTACCAGCCCCTGTATGCCAGCTGTTGTAGTGTACTACTGTACTTTTCAAGGTACTGTACTGTAAGATTAAAAATGTTTTGTTTTTTGTGTTTGTTTTTTATGTATTATTTGTGTGAAAAGTGTTATAAACCTATTACAGTACCGTACTATATAGCTGATTGTGTTAGTTGGGTATCTAGGCTAACTTTGTTGGACTTACGAACAAATTGGACTTACAAACGCGCTCTCAGAATGGAACTCGTTTGTATGTAGGGGACTTATTGTAGTAGTGAGTATATGTTAATCCCAAACTCCTAATTTATCCGTCCCCCTCACCTTTCCCCTTTGGTAACCATAAGTTTGTCTTCTATGTCTGTGAGTCTGTTTCTGTTCTGTAAATAAGTTCATTTGTATCATTTTTTTAGATTCCACATATAAGTGATATCATATGATATTTGTCTCTCTCTGTGTGACTTATATCACTTAGAATGATAATCTCTAGGTCCTTCAATGTTGCTGCAAATGGCATTATTTTATTCTTTTCTATGGCTGAGAAATATTCCATTGTATATATGTACCATATATATATATGTACACATCTTTGATGATTATCAGGTATAAAGCATTTTTCTTCAGGAAAGAGGATACTGTCCACTGTTTTCAATTACATTTTCTCTGTTTGCAGCAAGGAGAGTGAATTGCACTTTCCTGTCAATATTGTCTTCCTCAAGCACAGCTACTGTTATTTACTGATTAGGAAAATAATGCCTTTTCTTTTTTTTAAAATAAATTTATTTATTTATTTAGGGTGCATTGGGTCTTCGTTGCTGCGTGCGGGCTTTCTCTACTTGCTGTGAGCGGGGGCTACTCTTCATTGCAGTGCACGGGCTTCTCATTATGGTGGCTTCTCTTGTGGCAAAGCATGGGCTCTAGGCGCTTGGGCTTCAGTAGGTGTGGTGCACAGGCTCAGTAGTTGTGGGGCACGGGCTTAGTTGCTCCGCGGCATGTGGGATCTTCCCGGACCAAGGCTCGAACCCGCGTCCCCTGCATTGGCAGGCAGATTCTTAACCACTGCGCCACCAGTAAAGTCCCTAGGAAAATAATTTCTGAATTTTTTTTTTACAAAGTTCCGTAAGTTAGTAGGGGCAGAAATTCTGATCCATCAATATGGAACATTCATTTAAAATTCTATTAATTAAAAATGGCAAGACATAACAGAATTATCTGGAGTAATAGTAATACCCCATGTTATGATAGGGGTTTGTGTTCAGGTGTATGCATTTGTCAAAACTCATCAAGGGTACATTTAAGATTTTTGATTGTGTCCACTGAAAAAAAATGCACAACCTAAAAGTTGAGAATTATGTTTTATTTGGGGCATTACTGAGGACTATAGCCTGGCATGGAAGCCTCTCAGATAGCTCTGAGGAACTATTTCAAAGAGGTGGAGGGAAGAGCCAGTATATACATTATTTTTTTGGCTATGGAAATACATGTAGTTGAATTTACATCTTGGTAAAAGATTACTGCTAATCACAAAAAACAGATATCTCAGATTAAATTTTTAGTGCTTTTCTATACATGGGAAGATGCAAGAGTCTGGGCTCATTGAAATTATTCCTTTGCTATGTACCTTAACTAACTATAGGGCCAGTATCGTGTTTTCCTCTGTCCTGAATTCTCCTGAGGGCACACCCGCTGGGGGGCAGAGGGTGAGGGTGCAGCTGCAGTGGCCGATGGCTTGGTGGCCACGACACCCTTTGTTTACTGAAATGGCAGGAAACAGTCTTTCTCCACAATTGTATATAAGTTTTACCTCAGAAGAAAAAAATAAACTACAAATAATTATGGAATTCTTATTAATGATATGTATGTTAAGGTATTTAGGGGAATTTGTAATAATGTCTATAAATTATTTGAATCAAAAATGCATTAAAGGGCTTCCCTGGTGGCGCAGTGGTTGAGAGTCCGCCTGCTGATGCAGGGGACATGGGTTCGTGCCCTGGTCCGGGAAGATCCCACATGCCGCGGAGCGGCTGGGCCCGTGAGCCATGGCCGCTGAGCCTGTGTGTCCGGAGCCTGTGCTCCGCAACGGAAGAGGCCACAACAGTGAGAGGCCCGCGTACCGCAAAAAAAAAAAAAAAAAAATGCATTAAAAAGATGGGTTGGTTGATGGATATAAAATGTCATGATAAAGCAAATATATTTTAATGCTATTGGTATAATCTAAGGAGTAGATATTGATTGTTCACTGTAAAATTGTTTAAATTTTTCTATATGCTTAACGTTATTTATAATAACACTTAATTTTTTTTAATTACAACTAAAAGAAAAATTGCATATTTGTATCTTCCTAAAGAAGGCTGCTTTGCTCCTTTTTTAAATTATTTATTTATTTGTTTATTTATGGCTGTGTTGGGTCTTTGCTGCGCGTGGGCTTTCTCTAGTTGCGGCGAGTGGGGGCTACTCTTCGTTGCGGTGCGCGGGCTTCTCATTGCAGTGGCTCCTGTTGTTGCAGAGCATGGGCTGTAGTCGCACAAGCTTTAGTAGTTGTGGCACGTGGGCTCACTAGTTGTGGCTCACAGGCTCCAGAACGCAGGCTCAGTAGTTGTGGCACACGGGCTTAGTTGCTCAGTGGCATGTGGGATCTTCCCGGACCAGGGCTCGAACCCGTGTCCCCTGCATTGGCAGGCAGATTCTTAACCACTGTATCACCAGGGAAGTCCTGGCTGCTTTGTTCTTGAAGATTATTTTTAAAGATTTAAGGAGTACTTGATTAAATAGATCAAATTGTTTTGTCAGTTCAAACAACTTACATTGTTAAGTAGATCAAATTGTTAATGAGACATACTTTGTATGACTAATTATTAAACTAATTTTTCCTGTAGGAAAATAATATACAGATGAGGGTTTTTACCTTTAATCTATCTGTGTAGCTTTGACCCTGTGGACCGAAACTGAATTAGCATTTTGGTTTCTTGCCCTTCCATTGACCCCAATTTTCAGAGGTTTAGAAATTGGCTACAAAACTGGTTTGGATTCTGAAACTTGGCACCAAAACCTAAAACCCAAGACCAAGCCGTCGTTTTCAGTTTATTTTCGAGCTTATTGGCAAGAAGTCCTAACTTTCATTTCTTTGCCTTAGACGATAATGCCAAGGATGTCAGGACACAATGTCCCTCAGGTGATGTATCAGGAATACCTGAAAACACGTGCAGTAGGATGTTGGCCTTAGGAGTCCAAAACTGCTGAAGCAGGAATTCAGAAATAAATGAGGGGCAAGAAAGGTTTAATTTTCAGGTATGAGGTATCATTCTGTTTCATTCTTACTAAATTCTCCATGGATGGATGAATTTTCTGGCCAGCGACTCAATATGTCAGTAAGTTGATTTACCATCTTACTATTTTTCTGTGTGAACATTTTAAAATAAAGAGAAAGAATTGTAATGTTAATCATTTGTAGATTCAGGTGGAGAAGGTGGATCAGTTATTTCTTCTGATTTATTTTTCTTTTTTTTCCCATTTTTTTTACTTGCACATTTCCTTCCTATTCAGTTGATTAACACTTTATATTTCTTAAGATTATCCTTCTATTGAGATCCTTACATTTTCAATCAAGGACCCTGGGCTGGTTCTGAACTGTGTAGGAAACAAAATACTAAGTCAGAAGTAGCTGTCTGCCCCTAAGAATTTACCCAGAACAATAAACCAAAGTAAAGACAAAAGCTAGAGAGAAAACAATAGGGAAGGAATGAGTTTGATGGGCCTATTCATTCAATAAATATCAGTTTAGCACTTCTGAATAGCCAGTTTGGCATGAAGTGCTTTGCAGGGAAGTGCAGAAATGAAGATATAGTTTCTATCTTTGAAAAACCAATAAACATGCTGTGAAAATTGAATAAACAAGGCTTCATACTGAAGAACCATACCAGGGTTGCAATAAGACACTTGTAAGTAGTCAGCAGGCAAGTTGACTGCAAAGACTTTTCTAGTAAGAATGTGTAAAATGATGAGTAGTGAAACCTAAGAATGAAGAGGAGCTATTTATGGGGCAGAGGCGAAGTGAAGACAAAGGAGGAGATGGGCCAGCAAAGACCATTGCTGAGGATGTTTAAGACTGACAGCCAGTATCTGTTAAGCACTTACTTTATATCTGTTAAGAAATACTTTATGTGCATCATCTTGTTTAATGCTAAAACAGTTTCATGTAGTAGGCACTGTAATTCTGTCCATTTTACAGACAAAGCAACTGAGGCTATGGAGTTTAAGTAACGTTCCCAAGGTTACGTGGTTAGTATGAGGTTGAACAAAGATTCATAGATGACTGCTCTAGTTTCAGAACCCAAACTCATAGGATAGTCAATAGTTCCAGATGCTCTAATGATGCTGCATTGGGATGGACTGAAAAGTGAAAGAGAACACAAATAACAGGAGTGGAAAGATATAGAACATGAGATAAAGGATTCTATGGTTATAACAGTTACAATAAACAGCAGTAAAGCCCTAATTCACAAAACACCGTAACAGTGAAGAGAATGTCAATTCCTAACTTTCAAATATTCTCTAAAAATGCTTAAAAATGATTAAGTGAAAAATAAAACCTGAGAGCCTCAGCAAGATAAATCCTCCAAGTTATGCTTTCTCCACCAAAATTGGTTTAAGAAATAACATCTTTCAGACTTCCCTGGTGGCACAGTGATTAAGAATCTGCCTGCCAATACAGGGGATATGGATTTGATCCCTGGTCCGGGAAGATCCCACATGCTGCTGAACAACTAAGCCCGTGTGCCACAACTACTGAGCCTGTGCTCTAGAGCCTGCGAGCCACAGCTACTGAAACCCGCGCACCTAGAGCCCGTGCTCTGCAACAAGAGAAGCCGCTGCAATGAGAAACCTGCGCACTGCAGCGAAAAATAGCCCCCGCTTACCACAACTAGAGAAAGCCCATGCACAGCAACAAAGACCCAATGCAGACAAAAATAAATAAATAAAGAAATAATTTTTTTAAAAAAAGAAAGAACATCTTTCTTATTATATAGTATATGTTTGGTTATTTCAGGATAATCTACTGGGTGACAATGGTAATCTCTTAGTGGAAAATTTGTGCTTCTGTCTACACGTTATTTCATTTGATTAGCCCAAAGTTCATCATTTCCTATCTCTCCTGTCTTCCTCTAGATTTTTTATCCCAACTACTATCATTGTGTTTGGAGAGTCCCCAGTACTTAGACCAAATACGGTAATTCATATGCCAAAAGGTATATATCTTCTAATTGATATGTAGAGGAAATGTAAAAAAAATAAAAGCACACAGTATATACTGTTATCATTTTTCAATTATTTATTCATTTATTTTGACACTTGATTGTCAATTCTAAGTTATCTTGGCTAATAGAAACTTTCATTTGTTTCCTGTGTCCCTTTATTATATGTCCATCAGTGTCTTTGCTTATTTTTTTTAACACTACTTATTTTCTGGCACTACGTAATGCTCCAGGCTCACCTTATATATTTTCTGCCTCACTCCTGGAATCATCCATTTCTCCAAGAAATCTTGGTTCTTCTGGAGAATGGTATTAGACACCAAGATCTGGGTGCTAGGCGTGCTCATTCCTACTAAAGTGTTATAACCTTCTCCACTGGTAGAGAAGAGAAAAAAATGTATATATACCAAGTCATATATATACACATAAATATATATATGTTTCTGTATGTAACCATCTGCATCCAAATTAAACTGAACACGAGTTCATTCTGATATCTCCAATCCTAATCTATTATCTATGGACCATTCTAGCCTTCTCCCTTTGTGTATCTGTAACCTCCTACTCGCTTTATCAACATTATCAACTACAGTACGGTGCTTCTGTATAGCTCCTTTTACCTTGATTTTTGAGACTCACTCATTTCCAAAGTTAAATAACTCTGTCAGTAACTTTTCCCTACTCTTTTCAGTGAGGTTGTTTCATACATTTGTAGTACAGTTAGATTGCTTTGTTAGATTGTTTTGTTACATTCTGCAGTCCCTCCTAAGATCCATTGAACTCCTAAATATTTTTTTTAATTTGTATACATTAAAGTTCACTATCTGTGTCAGTGAGTTTTGACAAATGCATACTGTCACATACCCACAATTATAGTATCATGCAGAATAGTTTTACCCCGTTAAAAGTCCCATGTGCTTCACCTATTCAATACCCTTTCTGCAGCTTAAGTCTTTTTAATTAAATCTCCTTCTTAAGAAGGAGGACAAAATATTGCCCTTTATTTTGACATATATGACTATATAGCCTTCATCATCTGACTTATGTTTACTTTTCCAGACATATCTTTAGAGTCATATTCAAAGGCAACCAAACATTGTGCATTCCATGCAAATCAAGCTATTTGTATTTCTTAGAATGTATCATCTTGACAATTAATTTACACTAAATACTTCTCTGTCTGTCAAAACTGTTCTTGTAGACATGAAAGCCTGGAAAATTTCCACACATTCTTCAAAAATGATCTCAAATATTGCCGCCATCAAAAAAAAGCCTCCTTGGCAGAAATGTACAGTGGAGAAAGGACAGCCTATTCAATAAGTGGTGCTGGGAAAACTGGACAGCTACATGTAAAAGTATGAAATTAGATCACTCCCTAACACCGTACACAAAAATAAGCTCAAAATGGATTAAAGACCTAAATGTAAGGCCAGAAACTATCAAACTCTTAGAGGAAAACATAGGCAGAACACTCTATGACATAAATCACAGCAAGGTCCTTTTTGACCCACCTCCTAGAGAAATGGAAATAAAAAGAAGAGTAAACAAATGGGACCTAATGAAACTTAAAAGCTTTTGCGCAGCAAAGGAAACCATAAAGAAGACCAAAAGACAACCCTCAGAATGGGAGAAAATATTTGCAAATGAAGCAACTGACAAAGGATTGATCTCCAAAATTTATAAGCAGCTCATGCAGCTTAATAACAAAAACACAAACAACCCAATCCAAAAATGGGCAGAAGACCTAAATAGACATTTCTCCAAAGAAGATATACAGAGTGCCAACAAACACATGAAAGAATGCTCAACATCACTAATCATGAGAGAAATGCAAATCAAAACTACAATGAGATATCATCTCACACCAGTCAGAATGGCCATCATCAAAAAATCTAGAAACAATAAATGCTGGAGAGGGTGTGGAGAAAAGGGAACCCTCTTACACTGTTGGTGGGAATGTAAATTGATACAGCCACTGTGGAGAACAGTATGGAGGTTCCTTAAAAAGCTACAAATAGAACTACCATATGACCCAGCAATCCCACTACTGGGCATATACCCTGAGAAAACCATAATTCAAAAAGAGTCATGTACCAAAATGTTCATTGCAGCTCTATTTACAATAGCCCAGAGATGGAAACAACCTAAGTGTCCATCATCGGATGAATGGATAAAGAAGATGTGGCACATATATACAATGGAATATTACTCAGCCATAAAAAGAGACGAAATTGAGCTATTTGTAATGAGGTGGATAGACCTAGAGTCTGTCATACAGAGTGAAGTAAGTCAGAAAGAGAGAGACAAATACCGTATGCTAACACATATATATGGAATTTAAAAAAAAAAATGTCATGAAAAACCTAGGGGTGAAACAGGAATAAAGACACAGACTTACTAGAGAATGGACTTGAGGCTATGGGGAGGGGGAAGGGTAAACGGTGACAAAGCGATAAAGAGACATGGACATATATACACTACCAAACGTAAGGTAGATAGCTAGTGGGAAGCAGCCGCATAGCACAGGGAGATCAGCTCGGTGCTTTGTGACCGCCTGGAGGGGTGGGATAGGGAGGGTGGGAGGGAGGGAGACGCAAGCGGGAAGAGATATGGGAATATATGTATATATATAACTGATTCATTTTGTTGTGAAGCTGAAACTAACATACCATTGTAAAGCAATTATACTCCAATAAAGATGTTAAAAAAAAAAAAAAAAGTGAAAGGCAAGGAAAGACTGAGGAACTGTCATGGATTGGAGGAGACTAAGGAAACATGATAACTAAACCCAGTGTTGGAATCTGCACTGGATCCTGAACAGGTAAAGACCTTAGTGGAAAAACTGGTGAAAGTTGAATAAAGTGTTTGGTTCATTAATAAAAAAAAAAAAAAAAAAAAAAAAAAAAAGCCTCCTTGATCACGTAGAACACGTTAAGTAACATCTTATGTTTTTTCATTTTATTTGTCATTTTATTATCCTTCTATATTGTTATATTTCTATTATTTTGCCCCCTCACTAGAATTTAATCACCTTGAAGAAAAATAGTATATTATTCATCTCTATACAACGAATAAATGAACAAGTGAGTGGGAGAATGAATGAGTCAACCATACATATTTATTTCTGATTTTACCTTCCAGAAGTTGAGCTTTTTGGAAATTGAGGCTAGTCTAAGGCTAAAATGTTAAATCTCATCTTCCAAGGGGAGTTCTAAGGGATCTGGAGTCTAACCACCTGAGGATCACAAGGTCTAGTTATGGAAGGCTTGGATGTAAACTTGATATAAACTGTGTTCCCTTAAAGTTGCTGCATAGTTTCCTTATTGCATTCACTCATTAAGTTTGAAAAGGTGCTAAATATCCCCATATGACTGCTTAGCCTGACTTTTATAAGTATACAGGTATACATATACAACTCTAAGAATGATTCCTTGGCCAAATGGTGAATTTGGATATGCTGTACGATTACAGCCCCTTCCATGGGAATCCTTTTGTCCTTACTTTCACACTCTCAATACACAAATTTAGTACAGATATCAACATATTAGGTAAAAATGTCACCATATTAGGTACAAATTTCACCACTGAAATTCCATGTTCCAAAGGCATCAAAACAAGTCAGTAAAGGCAATTTAAATTCTTGTAGTACATCACAAGACTCCCTCTCTATGTCGCTTAGAATCACTACCCTAAACGTTCAGTGTGAAGTTCAATTGCTCAACAGCTGAATATTTTTTTAATAGATCTTTATTGGAGTATAATTGCTTAACAGTACTGTTAGTTTCTGTTGTACAACAAAGTGAATCAGCCATATGCATACATATGTCCCCATATCCCCTCCCTCTTGAACCTCCCTCCCTCCCTCCTTATCCCACCCATCTGGGCCATTGCAGAGCATTGACTTGATCTCCTGTGCTATGCAGCTGCTTCCCACTAGCTATCTATTTTACATTCTGTAGTGTATATCTGTCGATGCTACTCTCACTTTGCCCCAGCTTCCTTCTCCCACCCCATATCCTCAAGTCCATTCTCTATGTCTGCGTCTTTACTCCTGCCCTGCAACTAGGTTCATCAGCACCATTTTTTATTTTAAGATTCCATATATATGTGTTAGCATACAGTATTTGTTTTTCTCTTTTTGACTTACTTCACTCTGTATGAGAGACTCTAGGTCCATCCACCTCACTACAAATAACTCAATTTTGTTTCTTTTTATGGCTGAGTTATACTCCATTGTATATATGTGCCACATCTTCTTTATCCATTCATCTGTCAATGGACATTTAGGTTGGTTCCATGTCCTGGCTATTGTAAATAGTGCTGCAATGAACATTGTGGTACATGTCTCTCTCTCTTTTTTTTTATGTTTAAAGAATATTTAATGACATGGTAAAGTGTCCAAAATATAAATCACTGCGAAAAGAATACAACATAGAACTGTACACAATACACACAATAATTTCAGTTTTATAAATATCTGAACATACATAAATCTAAGGTAGATACCTATATAGATATAGATAAATTAAAATTGATTAGAATGTTAACCACAATTATCTCTAATTTGGGGAATACATATAGGTGACAAATATTTTTGTTCTCTGATTTTTGGTATTTTCCCAATGTTCTGTAATGAACGTGTGGTAGTTTTATAATCATGAAAAATATGTTATTTTAATATTTTATAATTAAACCAAAATATTGACAAAGTTTTATTCATGTCTAGATTCTATAAAGTTAACATAGCTTTGGTAGTAAACCTGGCAAAGTTAGAACAAGAAAAGTAACCCATAGACCAATTTGTCCCCAACTGGTATTCCACAGAACTCTGTCCCTAGGTATCCCAGAAAAAAAAGTTTCATTTCTATATAACAGCTTAATAAATGTATAACAGCTTAATGAAAACAGAATTTACTATAACCAAGTACATACATTCCTCCAATGTAAGAAGTTAAAATCTGGAAATCTACTGGATCACTAAGAAAAAAACAGAAGAAATTCAATAAGATGCTTCACCCATTCTAGATTTTATATATTTGGGTACACTAAGAAATAAAAAGATATTTCTTTAACCTGATAAATATTATATCAATTTTAAATCAATAACTAACATCATTCTTAATAGTTTCTTTAAAAAAAATCAGTAGTATTCCTTCAGAGTAGCAATGACCAGTCAGAAGATATAATGAGAAAACACACACACACACACTATTTTAGTTGGAAAAAAAGCAGGATATAAATAGGATTTATACCCTGAAGCCAAACGCTCACATAATCACAGTATTTGCATACCCAGGTTTGGGTTTGACCTCTTCAGCCCTGCTGCACCTGCCATTGGGAGTCCATCAGTCATGTTGGTAAGTTTCTTAGGGATGTTTTTTAGTTCACCCACATGGGTATCTAACTTAGTGAGGATGTTAATTTTTCTATCCATAAACAAATCAAAACATAGAGGCTTGGGGTTTTGTTTGTGGCAACAGCAGAGATTGAGGGCAGAGGATACCTTCTAGATAAAGAGGGTCACTATGAGCACGGATTGACCATTACTAGACCAGATATGGAGACCCTAGAGCATGATGCGTTCGGGGAAGAACTTGCAGTTAGCTTAAGGGATGTGAGTGGGTTGAGGAAACAGGCTTCCCTTACACCCAAGTGTCTCTTGGAGTCTCCTGCCTTTCAGAACACACATGTCTAGGTCAGCTTCCAGCCTCTCTGGGGCTTGTTGGCCTAGTATTCAGGCCCTGGTTTAAAGGGATGAGGGCAGAGCAGCTGGCTGGCTCAAGATGCGTGAATGGGTTGGGAGGCTTCCCCTGCCCCAAGCCCGGTTGAGGCAGACCCCTAGTGTCTTCAGGATCTGGGAGCTTCCTCCAGGAATGGCCAGCCTAAATCTGACTTGTGCAGGGTCACATGCCTAAAATCCAGGCCCTGAATCTGAGGGAATGGGGGCCTGGCAAGAAGCAAGCTGGAGGAAACTGCGTGCATTTGGAGGCCCCCATGTCCCCAGGCTCTGGCAGTGCCATCATCAGTAACTTCTCTTGTTTGTTTGTTTGTTTTTAGTCTCTCAAAAAAAATTTTTTTAACATCTTTATTGGAGTATAATTGCTTTACAATGGTGTGTTAGTTTCTGCTTTATAACAAAGTGAATCAGCTATACATATACGTATATACCCATATCTCTTCCCTCTTGTGTCTCCCTCCCTCCCACCCTCCCTATCCCACCCCTCTAGGCAGTCACAAAGCACCGAGCTGATCTCCCTGTGCTATGTACCTGCTTCCCACTAGCTATCTGTTTTACGTTTGGTAGTGTATATATGTCCGTGCCACTCTCTCACTCTGTCCCAGCTTACCCTTCCCTCTTCCCGTGTCCTCAAGTCCATTCTCTAGTAGGTCTGTGTCTTTATTCCCGTCCTGCCCCAGGTTCTTCATGATCATTTTTTTTTAGATTCCACATATATGTGTTAGCAGATGGTATTTGTTTTTCTCTTTCTGACTTACTTCACTCTGTATGACAGACTCTATGTCCATCCACCTCACTACAAATAACTCAATTTCGTTTCTTTTTATGGCTGAGTAATATTCCATTGTATATATGTGCCACATCTTCTTTATCCATTCATCCGATGATGGACACTTAGGTTACTTCCATGTCCTGGCTATTGTAAATAGAGCTGCATTGAGCATTGTGGTACATGACTCTTTTTGAATTATGGTTTTCTCAGGGTATATGCCCAGTAGTGGGATTGTTGGGTCATATGGTAGTTCTATTTTTAGTTTCTCAGGGAACCTCCATACTGTTCGCCATAGTGGCTGTATCAATTTACATTCCCACCAACAGTGCAGGAGGGTTCCCTTTTCTCCACACCCTCTCCAGCATTTATTGTTTGTAGATTTTTTGATGATGGCCATTCTGACTGGTGTGAGATGATATCTCATTGTAGTTTTGATTTGCATTTCTCTAATGATTAGTGATGTTGAGCATCCTTTCATGTGTTTGTTGGAAATCACTATATCTTCTTTGGAGAAATGTCTATTTAGGTCTTCTGCCCATTTTTGGATTGGGTTGTTTGTTTATTTGATATTGAGCTGCATGAGCTGCTTGTCAATTTTGGAGATTAATCCTTTGTCAGTTGCTTCATTTGCAAATATTTTCTCCCATTCTGAGGGTTGTCTTTTCATCTTGTTTATGGTTTCCTTTGCTGTGCAAAAGCTTTTAAGTTTCATTAGGCCCCATTTGTTTATTTTTGTTTTTATTTCCATTTCTCTAGGAAGTGGGTCAAAAAGGATCTTGCTGTGATTTATGTCATAGAGTGTTCTGCCTATGTTTTCCTCAAAGAGTTTTATAGTGTCTGGCCTTACATCTAGGTCTTTTATCCATTTTGAGTTTATTTTTGTGTATGGTGTTAGGGAGTGTTCTAATTTCATTCTTTTACATGTAGCTGTCCAGTTTTCCCAGCACCACTTATTGAAGAGGCTTTCTTTTCCCCATTGTGTATTCTTGCCTCCTTTATCAAAAATAAGGTGACCATAGGTGCATAGGTTTACCTCTGGACTTTCTATCCTGTTCTATTGATCTATATTTATGTTTTTGTGCCAGTACCATACCATGTCTCTTTTTGAATTATGGTTTTCTCAGGGTATTTGCCCAGGAGTGGGATTGCTGGGGTCTATTTTTAGCTTTTTAAGGAACCTTCATACTGTTTTCCTTAGTGGTTGTATCAATTTACATTCCCACCAACAGTGCAGGAGGGCTCCCTTTTCACCACACCCTTTCTAACATTTATTGTTTCTAGATTTTTTGATAATGGCCATTCTGACCAGTATGAGGTGATACCTCATTATAGTTTTGGTTTGCATTTCTCTAATAATTAATGATGTTGAGCATCTTTTCATGTTCCTCTTGGCCATCTGTATGTCTTCCTTGGTGAAATGTCTATTTAGGTCTTCTGCCCATTTTTTAACTGGATTGTTTGTTTGAGCTTCATGAGGTGTTTATATTTTGGAGATTAATCCTTTGTCTGTTGTTTCATTTGCAAATATTTTCTCCCATTCTGAGGGTTGTCTTTTTGTCTTGTTTATGGTTTCCTTTGCTGTGCAAAAGCTTCTAAGTTTAATTAAGTCCCATTTGTTTATTTTTGTTTTTATTTCTGTTACTGTAGGAGGTGGGTCAAAAAAGATCTTGCTGGACTTCCCTTGTGGTGCAGTGGTTAAGAATCCGCCTGCCAATGCAGGGGACACAGGGTTAAGCCCTAGTCC
Source organism: Leucopleurus acutus (assembly GCF_964270905.1). Lineage (NCBI taxonomy): Eukaryota > Metazoa > Chordata > Mammalia > Artiodactyla > Delphinidae > Leucopleurus > Leucopleurus acutus. The sequence continues at coordinate 194,833,320 of NC_139142.1, forward strand.
GGGAAGATCCCACGTGCCGTGGAGCAACTAAGCCCATGCGCACAACTACTGAGCCTGCTCTCTAGAGCCCACGTGCCACAACTACTGAAGCCCGTGTGCCTAGAGCCCATGCTCTGCAACAAGAGAAGCCACCACAATGAGAAGCCCGTGCTACGAAGAGTAGCCCCCACTCACTGCAACTAGAGAAAGCCCACTTGCAGCAATGAAGACCCAATGCAGCCAATAAAGAAATAAATTTATTTATTTTTAAAAAAAGATCTTGCTGTGGTTTATGTCAAAGAGTGTTTTTCCTATGTTTTCCTCTGAGAGTTGTATAGTGTCTGGTCTTACATTTATGTTTTTAATCAATTTGGAGTTTATTTTTGTGTATGGTGTTAGGTAGTCTTCTAATTTCATTCTTTTACATTTAGCTGTCCAGTTTTCCCAGCACCACTTATTGAAGAGGCTGTCTTTTCTGCATTGTATATTCTTGCCTCCTTTGTAGTAAATTAGGTGCCCATATGTGCGTGGGTTTATCTCTGGGCTTTCTATCCTGTTCCATTCATCTGTATATCTGTTTTTGTGCCAGTACCATACTGTCTTGATTACTATAGCTTTGTGGTATAGTTTGAAGTCAGGGAGCCTGATTCCTCCAACTCTGTTTTTCATTCTCAAGATTGCTTTGTCTATTCGGGGACTTTTGTGTTTCCATACGAATTGTAACATTTTTTGTTCTAATTCTGTGAAGAGTGCCATTGGTAGTTTGATAGGGATTGCATTGAATCTGTAGATTGTTTTGGGTAGTATAGTCATTTTCACAATATTGATTCTTCCAATCCAAGAACATGGTCTATTTCTCCATCTGTTTATGTCATCTTTGGTTTCTTTCATCAGTGTTTTATAGTTTTCTGAGTACAAGTCTTTCACCTCCTTAGGCAGGTTTATTCCTAGATATTTTATTCTTTTTGTTGCAGTGGTAAATGGGAGTGTTTCCTTAATTTCTCTTTCTGAATTTTCATTGTTGGTGTATAGGAATGCCAGAGATTTCTGTGCATTAATTTTGTATCCTGCAACCTTCACCAAATTCATTGATTAGTTCTAGTAGTTTTCTGGTGACATCCTTAGGATTTTCTATGTATAGTGTCATGTCTTTGGCAAACAGTGACAGGTTTACTTCTTCTTTTCCAATTTAGATTCCTTTTATTTCTTTTTCTTCTCTGATTTCTCTGGCTAAGACTGCCAAAACTATGTTGAATAAGAGTGGCGAGAGTGGACATCCTTGTCTTGTTCCTGATCTTAGTGGAAATGCTTTCAGTTTTTCACCATTGAATATGATGCTTGCTGTGGGTTTCTCATATATGGCCTTTATTTTGTTGAGGTAAGTTCCCTCTATGCCCATTTTCTGGAGAGTTTTTATCATAAATGGGTGTTGAATTTTGTCAAAAGCATTTTCTGCATCTACTGAGATGATCACATCGTATGGTTTTTATTCCTTAATTTGTTAAAATGGTGTATCACATTGATTGATTTGCATATATTGAAGAATCCTTGCATCCCTGGGATAAATCCCACTTGATCGTGGTGTATGATCCTTTTAATGTGCTGTTGGATTCTGTTTGCTAGTATTTTTTTCAGGATTTTTGCATCTATGTTTTATCAGTGATATTGGTCTATAATTTTCTTTTTTTGTGATATCTTTTTCTGGTTTTGGTATCAGGGTGATTATTTTATTTTTAATGAAAGCAATCAAACACAACTGAGGAAACAGTGCAGCTTTCTTTACTAGATCTTCCAAATAAAAGAACCAGTCATGCCAAGTTAAACCAGGTATTTCTATAGACCAAAGTAACACCTGCATATGGAGCAGGCTTGGTGTTATTTACCTTCCCTGCGCTGAGCTCAACAATTAGCCAGAAGACAAAACTGTGCTTGGAAAATCCAGTCAAATAAAATGAACTATTTAACCTAATAATGAAAAGAATGATTAATTCTAGGGTCCACTCTTAGAAGACCAAGGTGCTTCATTTAGGGATAAACGAAAATCTTCCCCAATTACTTCTAATCATTAACCTTCTTAAATCAATCTAACCATTTGCCGTGAACTTCTTGAATAGGAATATGTTTTCCTTTTATTCTCTGAAATGGAACTGATTCGAGGTAGAAATTTCAATAAACAGTAATGAAAAAAAGTTTAGTGAGGGAACCTATTCAAGTATTTTTCTTAGGAAAACTTCATCAAGTCAGCAGGTTCCACATCAAGAACTGAACTTTTCCATGTTTGTCTGAACCAAACCTAGAATGTACTCTTTGAAGTTAACTCTAGTATTGCCAATTTAACAGTAATCTGCAAGAGCACCAATATATAAATAAAATCAGTAAGTGTTTATTGGCTGACTACTCTTGTTCTGGGTGGCAGAAGTAAATAAGAAACTCACAAATGTTCTCAGTCAGAAAAACACCAGTTAGTAGTCACTGAGTAGTGAAAATGCCACAGCCTCTGACCTAGGTGTTAGTCACTTAGAAACAAAGGAGACAGTCTAGAGGGAATATGACGTTTGGCCTCAAGGAGCTCATTGATTGGAATCAGAATGTACACAATTATCTGTAATAAAATGTTTTGGCATGGACCTTTATAATAATCACATATTCCCAAGAGCAGACTTTATAGAAAGGGATCTTGGCATTGGAATCATGTCAATGAGATTGTAGATTATAGAGCTAGGATTTATTTTTTATTTCAGTTTGCATCCATCTCTACCCCCCTTCTCCTAACAACAAAAAAGATTATTTCTACTCCTTCTCTGGGTGTGATTTGTTTAAAGTCCAACAGGTGTGATGAGGAGGTGCAATCCTTTTGAATTAGGCTTCAAAAATACTCTTCCTTGAACTAGGAAAGAATAAAGAAAATGAATGTTATGAGGCAAAATATTAACAGAGGCTCGGATTTTGAAAAGTTAGGGGAAAGGAGGTGGCAAACTAGGGTTTAGGAAACAGCTACACTAATTTTGTTGGGAATAAATAAATATCAGTATCTTCATCGTTTTTGAACTGCTAATCTCCTTGATCCTTTGATAATAAAGAATGAAATAATGTTTTGCTGTCTTTAGTTGATTAAGGCAGAGCATTTAGACTGTGATTGTTTTCGTATAAAGCACAAAAATATATTGTATTAAAATACCTTTATGAAAGAAATACACCAGGCTCAGTGGTTAAATGACTTTTTTCCCTTTAAAAGTTAAACGAATTTTCATTCTCATTTTATGCACATGTTGAAGATAAGATTTTTGCAATTGCTCTAACACAAATACTGCTAACCTTCGTTACAGTAACATTGCTCTTTTCTTTGGAATAAATGAAGCCTCAAAACCAGTGAACCATTTCCTGCTATGTGTTGTTCTTGCAGTTTCATTACCTCCAGATCCACTGCCAGTTTGAAAGCTCCTGTGCATAAAGCATCGCCAAGCTTGAACGTATAATAAACCTTCTGTAATATTCTTGGAAACCAAAGACACTGAGCCCAGGGAGTGAAGCGTTTATATGTTTAAGTCAGGTATTGCAATTCTCCTAATCTCATGAGATTCTAAATAACCATTGGCTGAATAAAGCTGTTTTCTGCTGACATTAAAATTTCACCCAAGTCTGTCAATATAAAAATGAGAGGCTCCAAAGTAGAAGGCAGGGTTTGCATTCACAGAAGAGTGAGAAAACTTGAGTGGTGTCATGACTGAGAACAAACACTCTTAGGCTGTGGCCAGAAAGCACAAACCCAAGAGTTTTGGTGGGGAAAAAAAAAAAAAAATATTGAGCATACATTTACCTGAGACAGTTTTTTTCAGGGATAAATCTATGCCTTTGTGGTTCCTTTAAATCACTGAAAACCATTTTATTTTCTCACACAACCTTCCAGTCTGAGTAAAGGAAATTAGTGAATATAGAAATGTTTATCCTTGGTTGTTACAAGTCTCTGGCATCTATTGCAAATTTTCTTACGGTTATAATTTGCGTTCATTACGGCTCACAAATTACTCACTAGTCAAGTAGGATCCAGGTCTCAGACCTTAGACCAGACATGGAAAAACTGATCAAGCAAGCCTGGGTCCCTTCCTATTGCAAGAAAATACTAGGACTGAGGTTAAGGTCGAAGTTGAAGCTAGCAGGAGCGAGAGTTTAGATGTCCTCAAGACCCTAAATCATCATCTGGCTTTCTTCCCGCCACTGCTGGAGCAGTAGTCAAAAAGGTACAAGCATACATAGTACTCTTCTAGAAAAACCAGCAGTAAGAACATTTCAGATAATAGACATCATAAGGCCCGAGAAAATTCTCCTTCTACAGAAATACCATTTTCCTTATTTTTTTCAGACTGTCAAGGCAGTTTCAGAAGTCTAAGAAAACACATACCTGTTATTCGAATAACAGGATGCCTCACGTATATGTTACCGGTCCTGGTAATATGTGTGGGATTTTCATGGCTGAACCGACCTCTGCCTGACTCAGTTTCCTGTTCTGTACAAAGGGAATAAATCAGAACTCCAGAGGTTTAGTGACAGACTTAGCTCCTGTTCTCCTATTCTTGCAAAGTAGCCTCAAGCACTGTTTCCCAAATCCACCCTCCTTCCCGAGAACACCTGAAGTTTCATTTATGTCCACTGTGAACTGACCCCGAAGGTTGGTCGAGATACTGGCCCTTGCACTGTGAGTCACCTCTGCTTTCCTCTCCTCCTCCCACCGTCTACATCCGAAGGTCCGAGTTGAAGCTGTTCAGGAACCAGCTGACAGTTGAAAGGAGTGGTGGCCTGTTGGAAGGTTGTTATTTTTCCCCACCCCCATCATTCTTCCTTTCCCTCTTCTTCCCTTCCTCAAATGGCTTGGCTGCTGCAGCATGAGACAAATAGTTGAGCTGTCTGCTCTCTGCATGAGGTGAGGTGAGGAGGGAGCAGTGACCGCCAGGCACCAGATTGATGGTGTGTGGAAACCAGAGCCAGGGCTGCCAGCAGCCAAGTGCTTCTCCGCGGGGATCCCACATAATACACTTTCCAGATTTCTGGGCCTCCATCCAGCCACACACTTCTGTGCCTGCAGCTCTCCCTTCATGAGAAAGGGGTGGAGGGGGAAGGATGGGGGCGAAGGCCTGTGTTTGCACTTGCTTACTTATTTACAACCTTAATAAATGTGTTTAACATATGTTACTTTAAGAAGCAGCCAGGGAGAGGAAGGCAATCTGACTATCTCTTTCTACAAAGCCTCCACTCATCCCCTTCTGGGGTGGATGATTAAAGTTAGATAAGGGCCAGTCTAAAAGCATGATGTCTTCCAGGGCTGACAGCCACTGAGGTAGGCTTATGTGAACACAGTGAAAACACCACTGATAAAGTCTCCTCCACTGTCAGTCCTGCTGCCACAAGCAATTAGGATTCCTATCCTAGACCATCACCTCTGTGCATAATTGCTGCTGTCTGGAAACACAGTGCTTCTGGAACATGCTTCACTTTGGAGCTCCAGAGAACTCTGCAGCTGGGAAAAGACTTGCCTCCGAGGCCATAGGGGGACTAGATTATGTCCTTAGGAATTAACTGAGAATATCACCTTTCCCAGCATCACCTGGTGTGGAATGCCTTTCTCTTCTCCAAAGTTCTTCAAAGCTAAAGTTGAAGCAGGCAAAATAAAAGTACAAGTCAATGAGAAGCAGTTGAGTGAATAGAGTCTTTTGAGAACAAATTGCATTTGTGCTCACAGGTGAATTTAAGCTATCGGTATAATCAAAAGTACAGAGACATTACAAGCTCAAAATCATGTTTTTAAAAATTGTCCCTACAGAGATGAGGTCTTCTCGCTCAAGGTCTCTGACTCGACATATACATTTTTCTCACCTCTTCTGAGACACCATTAAAAGGACACAGTAAATGAATTAAAAGTCATAAATCCATAATAAGAAAAAGAAGGAATTCATGGTGAAGATGGAAAGTAGATAAAAGGATGGAAATTATTAAACCGAAATAAAATACGAAATCTATAATGCAAGAGGTGGGGACTACATAGACAAGGAAACATGTTTAATGAGACATGCAGAGAACAACAGAGGGTAGGAGTGAAAACACGGTGAAATATTAAAGGATAAATTAATTCCTTTAAAATATAGAGGAAATCATAGATTCCCTATCGATTCCTGCCTCTTCCCAACTTGTGCAGACCAGGAGTTTACCTCCAGGCAGCACATTGGAGAGTTGTTCTCTATAAAAACTGTCAAACAGTTTTGGAAACTAAGACACCTTAGATGGATATTGTCATTCTAGAATAAAGCACTAATAATTCTGGCATCTTTGAGAACCTCAAGGGTAAGGCCAGCATCTTTCTCACTCATACTAAAGCAAGTTTTTTTTTTAACATCTTCAGGCTTCCTCTCTGTCATCCTCATCTCTCAGTATAAAATATAAAACAACAATTAAAGATGACTAGATATTTGAAGCAAGCCTCCAGCATGAAAATAAAGACCTAGATAAAATTAACCTCAAAAGAAGCAAATATTCATGGAAATGGACATTTTAAAAAATCAAGAAAACCCACCTCTACTCAGAAAAGTTTCAGTAAGTAATATGTGAAGGAAGAAAAGTCAACAGTAAGAAACAACCCAAAAAACTATAAGAAAAAAGAGTCAGGATTTGTTTTAAGGATGATTAATTAAATTAAAATCAATAGAACAACAACAAAAAAATCAGTAGAACACTGGGAAGATAAAATGAGGACCTCTCCAAGAGCTGAAGCTAAAGGACATAAAGTGTTAATCTAGAAAATTTAATATCTGACTAGCTAGTTTTCAAGAAAAAAAAGTAGGGGAAAAAAACCAATTAAAAAATTACCAAAGAAATAATGGAAGAATTTCCCCAAATCTTAAATAAAACAGATTACTCTATGTTTTCATATTTAAAGGACACTTTAAGTGCCATTTAGTAAGAATTTGTGAAAGACGTACACCTAGAACTATTATCAATTATTAAAGTACTGAGTATATCAAAACAAGATGCTAGAAAGTTTCACAGAGAACAAACATCTTTTAAAAGAAACAAGATCAGTCTTGCATCTAATTTTTTCACAAAAACAATATATCCTAGAAGATAGAGAACAGAAATTTTTAAAGTATGGAGGGAGGGATATATTTAAGAAATTGAAATTATATTTTTAGCCAAAACATGCATCAAGCATGAGTATGAATAAATTTTTTTTTTAAGATTTGTAAGTTTTATCTTACAAGCATCCTCCATGAGGAAGGTTTTGAAGTTGTACACTAGCAAAACAAGGCTGGGAAACAAGAAGGAAAAAGATGTAGCATACAAGAAATGCTCGTCTTGCTTAAGAGTCCACTTAAAAAATTCTTAGCCATGCTGGAAACCTACAATTAATCTTTCCAAATTTGATCTAGAAGCCAGTTGCTTCTAAGAAGAATGTTTTCAATGTAAGAGAAGAGTATAGTACAAAAGAAGATTAATATTTGTAGGAACTTGGAAGAAGTTAGAAATAAATGTGGTATTGATTTTATCTCTCAATAAGAAAAAATAGAAGGCAATCTCAAATTCCAGGAAAAACAAAAACATGTCCAAGAAAATCATGATCTAAGTATGAAACAAAATAGAATGCGACTTAATATAAACAATTGATAGGCAAGAATGACAGGGAAATAATTTTCTTTGATATTAGAAATACCAGTTTTTGTGTGTGGCATAAGGCTTATAACAGCAGAACTGAAGAGAAGGAAGGGTAACAATAGCACACTGCTTCATCCTTGGTAAAAAATATTCACCTGATCATCATCATGTAAACATTTTGTTGGCTGTCAACTTTTAGAATCAGGATGAAGGACTTGATTTTTGTTATTGAACAGAAATAGGATGTGACAGAATTTGGAAGTAGAACTTGAGTAGAGGAGAGGTTACATTCAGAAAATTAATGTTCTCATCTTAAAAAGCAGCATCTCAAAAGACACCATGGAGTGTTGATGAATTTTAAATGTACAAAATTATCCATAGTTATCCATGTAGTTACAAAGGTATCCATTAAAGGAACTAAAATCAGTAATATAACAAAATACAGAAGTAGAAGGAGGAATTATTGAGGTATTTGAATAAACAAAATTCTTATCTATTGGGACAGGAATGTATGAACATCAATAAATAGTGATATTTTTATAACTTGAAGATAATCACAAAATACTGATAACAGAAATATTTCAAAATAATTGCATTTCCTATAAGAATCTGTTCTGTAATTAAGAGTCTGGGCGAGGTGGTTACTCTTTTCTCTTCCCTATTGTGTTGTTCCATTTTTATACTACACAGCATAAATTAATTTTTAAAAAGTGTAACAAAAATAAGAAGGGTTTATGGATATGATTAAAATGTTTAATTTCAACATGACCAAGTCCACTGCTTTTATTCTCCACCTTCCACTCTCCCAATACCATCAAAAGTGTTTAGAGTATTCAAACAAATATATGAAATTGAACATTTAGCCATATTAACAATACAAATTTGTTCAGCCACTTAATTTTTTTCTCTTGCTGACTTCACAGCTGTCAATCAGCAGGAGAAATCTCCCAACTATTCTAACATCAGCTTCCATACGGTTGATTTTTTTCATCTTTAATGACTCCTGAGGGAGGTAGTAGATTTTTTTAATCAAAATTGATTTCAATATTTTGATCATCTTATTAAGCACACACACAAGAAAGCCACAAAATCTATTTTCTTTCCATCACACCTTCCCTATTCTTAAAGCATTTTTGTCTCTTGAATAATATAATACTATTTACCTTTCCTTCTTCCATTCTAAGGAGTATCAGTAAAAATCGATGTCCACTACTGCAGTGGAACTCAAATGCCTTGTTGACAGGGCCTGGCATCATATCAATATATTAAGAAGGTAAAATTATTAAAAATACAATAACCTTCATATTTTAAATCGTAACTTGTCCATTTATTCTCTGCTTTATTTGTTAACTACATTCCTGATCATTTGGGCTTGTCTTGAAAATTTTATTTTTATGCCCTTTAGCTAAGTCAAATTTATATTTCTGGAATGTAGTTCATTAATTCTAAAACACTGTCAATTTTCAAAAGTGTTTTTGACATGTCCTCGTGTTATGGGAAATTGTCTAGGGGAAAGCTAAAGGGAAAAAAACAGAAAACAGATACTTGGAGTGGATTTTTAAAAATTACTTATTATGGTTACTCATTTCAAACTTTTAACACTTTCATCGAACAGGAAAGCGTGATTTTATCTAGACTATGATTTTTAGTTACTCCACTATTTATTAAAAATGAGAAAAACATAGGGTATTCTAAGAGCTACTTGCTTTCTGTGTCAATTAAAAGAAAGCATTTTATTGTCCTTATTTAGAGTAGATAAGATTTATTTTTTAATGTACTGAAATGTATTATAATTTTGTTCCTTTGGTAAATGACTTATTAATGGGAACTGAACCTAAATCCTGAGTAGATTGAGAACATGTCAGTTGTTTTCCTGCCTTGAATTTTGAAAGTTAATTATTTTTGTTTCCCACTAGTTCTTTTTAAAACTGCTCTACTTCTTTCCACGATTATTTTACTGAGAACATTACACTTCATTTTAAAAGCCCTTGGGGGAGAAAGTCTTTTCTATAGGGATTATTTTAAATTTAGTAACATATATTAATGGAAATGAATAAACTGATTGGATATAAGGATGAGAGGACAAAGTATGACAAAACAGACTTTCAGTTTACAGTTATAATATATCTTGTTTAAATGATACTCAATTGCTGCCCTCTCTAACCTGGATTGTGGCAGTCAACTTTTAAATAGCTTTCCCACTGCCAGTGTGTTTCCAAACATGGCCCATCTACCTCACATTCTTATCAGTTATTTATCTATTTCATGAAAACCATTGTGTCATACTCCTGTGTAAAAAATGTGTTAACTCCCAATGATAATGGGGCAAATTCCAATTTTCTTAGCAAAACTAACAAGGCCCTGTAGGGTCTGTACCCAACTGCCTCCGACCTCATTGCCCTTTCCACTCACACCAGATTTCTCAAGAGACCTGTTTGTGCTTTCTCCTTTTTCTTACCGTACATTCACTGCTTAGCACAAGGCAATCTGCCTTCCACTTTTATTATTGTACTGAAATGTCACCAATGACACTTTTCCTTCCTAAAGCACTTTCTTCTGCTGCTTTTATTGACACAACTTCTGCCTGGTGTTTCCCTGTCTCCTTAGGTGCTCCCTCACTGTCTCCCTTGGGTTGATTCAGTTGCAAGCAACCATTTAAAGGTCGGCAGCTCCTCAAAGCTTAGGGGTCAGCCTTCTCCTCTGGTCTCTGATCTCTTCCTAGGTGATTGTATCCACATCTACAGAACTATGACCATGTACATACAGTTGACTCAGAAATCAGCATCTACACACTAGGCCATTGCACTGGGCCCTGGACCGTATGATCAAACTGCCCACTTGACACATGTCCTTGAATGTTGCAAAAGATCCTCAAAATAAACTTGTCCACAACCTAAATCAGAAACTCGTTCCAAAGCTTAGTCTATTTAATATAAGTTGCTACTTGCTATCCTGTTTTGAGAAGCAAAATGCTCTGGAGCAAGGCTTGATACTTTTCCCTCATCACCCCCTACTCCCTTAACCAGTAAATTAAGGATTTAATTATCTATCCAGGGATTTGCAAGCTGCAGGTCCCAAGTTTTGATATAAGTTAAAAGGGTCAGGACCATCATTTTTTTTTCTTTTAATGAAAAGGAATATAGTAAACTAAAGCTGAAAGAGTTCAGTGTCAATTTTAAGTCACAAATATGTATTTTCATTATAGACTTACACGTGCATGCATACACTGGGTTGAAATGGAAAAGAATATTTCTTATTCTAGACCATGGTCAAAATTTTGTTTCCTCTTCTTCTTTCCACACCTCTATCCACCACCACCATTCTAGTCCAAGTTACCAACAGATCCCTCATGGACCAATAAAATAACCTAATGGATTTACACTATAATCTTAGCACAGTGCCTGGGACATGAGAGCCACTCCATTAATATGAATGAATGACTCTAACTTTACCTTTTCAGTTTCACATCCTACTGGTCTCATTCACAAGCTGTAGTACTTAATCACATCCAACTTCTCTCCATTCTGTAAATATGTGTGTCACGAGGTGTTACGGGGCTAGGGGGAGCAGGAGTGGGCTCTTGTCTAACACTTGGAAATGAATTGTCCGAGGAGAGACACGTACTGATATAAGGCAAAAGACTTTATTGAAAAGGGGTGCTCTAGGGGAGAACAGCAGGGTAGGGGAACCCAGGAGGACTGCTCTGCCTTGTGGCTCTCAGTCTCAGGTTTTATGGTGATGGGGTTAGTTTCTGGGTTGTCTCTGGCCAATCATCTTGCTCGTGCCCATATTTGGTCCAACTCAGGGCCCTTTCTGGCACACATATCTCTCAGTTAAGTTGGTTTCCAGTGTGAGGGTTTCTGGGAGGTTGGCCCCTCCTGAATTTCTCCAGTTGGTTTTGGTGGCAGCTTGTCAGTGCTGTGTTCCTTATTGGGACCTCCTGTTGTGAGACGACTCATGCCAGCAGTGCCTGACCAGGGCAGGTGGTCTCGATCAAGAGGTCCCTAACAAACATACTCATCCATGCCATACTGTTTTCTCCATTTTATTTTATTTTATTTATTTGTTTAGAGTGAAAGCAGATTTATTCAGGGAGATACGCACTCCATAGACAGAGTGTGGGCCATCTCGGAAGGCGAGAGTCCCCAGGGTACAATTCATAGGCTAACAAGTGGGGAAGGGGAGGGGATTTCCAGGAACTGTCATGGCGGCTTTGGGCATGTGATTTAGATACGAATGTATTATAATACAATAAGCATATAATGAGGCTCAAGCTTTTGTGGAAGCTGAATCTTCCGCCATCTTCAGCTGTTTCCTGCATTTTATTTTATTTTATTTTTAATTTGTTTTTACTTATTTATTTTTGGCTGCGTTGGGTCTTCGTTGCGGTGCATGGGCTTCTCACTGTGGTGGCTTCTCTTGTTGCAGAGTACGGGCTCTAGGCTCAAGGGCTTCAGTAGTTGTGGCTTGTGGGCTCTAGAGTGCAGGCTCAGTAGTTGTGGCATGCGGGCTCAGTAGTTGTGGCATGCGGGATCTAGGCGCAAGGGCTTCAGTAGTTGTGGCACATGGGCTTAGCTGCTCCACGGCGTGCAGGATCTTCCCAGACCGGGGTTCGAACCCATGTCCCCTGCATTGGCAGACGGATTCTTAACCACTGCGCCACCAGGGAAGCCCTGTTTCCCGCATTTTAAATGCCAGGTTCCCCTCATACACAACTGAAAATCTGTGAGGGCAAACTGGTCCTGCTCAGCAATGTATCTGGTGAGTCATGCAATAACTGGCAGATAATAAATGCTTCATACATAGCTTTTGAATGAGTGTAGGTATGAATAAAATGGTGTTAGAAAGTTGAATAATTTGAAGGGAGTGAAAACTGTTTACTTGACAACACAATTAAACAGCTGGTGGTTTGAAAGTCAAAATAGTTTGTAGGTCTTGCTATGTCTACATCTAAAATTTAAAATTCATGGGGCTTCCCTGGTGGCACAGTGGTTGAGAGTCCGCCTGCCGATGCAGGGGACACAGGTTCGTGCCCCGGTCCGGGAAGATTCCACATGCCACGGAGCGGCTGGGCCCGTGAGCCATGGCCGCTGAGCCTGCGCGTCCAGAGCCTGTGCTCCACAACGGGAGAGGCCACAACAGTGAGAGGCCCGCGTACCGCAAAAAAACAAAAAATAAAAACAAATAAAATTCATGCTTCTTTTGAAAAATCAAACTGATTTGCTAAATAACTCAATGGAAAATCTTAGAAATGTACAAAATACTTGCTCGTATGATTTTATAAACTGTTTTGTGCCAAATTCTTAATACTTTTTGCTTTCTCAATGCAATGAGATGTGTGTCTTATTTAAAAGCTTTTTGTTTCTCCATTAAATTATCTTATATTTCCATTTTACCTATATTCTGCCTTTCAAAACCATTACATTAACCTTTACTTTTTAATAAATTTTAATACTAAGGTTGAGAAACATAATTTGAACATTGGAAGCACATAGTATTCTAGACGTTATGATTTTACTGCATAAAAGAAAGAATAAACTGTCCCAAACAATTTTACTTTTAGTCTAGTTCTAAAGCAATTTTCCTGGATTGCAATGAGTAAGGGTTCAAAGACACGTGAGGCCAGTTTGAAGTAACTTAAACTTCATGGATTTAAGACTTTGAATTAACTTCAAATCTTCCCAGAGTAAAATATGCTTTTTTTTTTTTTTACTCTTTCAAAAATTGCTTTATATTTTTAATTTTTTTTTTTTTTTGCAGGTAGGTGTATCAAGGTACATTTAATTTTAAAAATAACTATAGGGGGCTTCCCTGGTGGCGCAGTGGTTGAGAGTCCGCCTGCCGATGCAGGGGACACGGGTTCGTGCCCCGGTCCGGGAAGATCCCACATGCCGCGGAGCGACTGGGCCCGTGAGCCATGGCCGCTGGGCCTGTGCGTCCGGAGCCTGTGCTCCGCGGCGGGAGAGGCCACAACGGTGAGAGGCCTGCGTACCGCAAAAGAAAAAAAAAAAAAAAACTATAAAACTTTGAGAAATATTTCTGAACATGAATTAGCTGTTACAAAATGATTTTGCAAGTTAGCTGTAAGTAAAGAATATATATTTATATATATATAAATGTATAATTTTCCTTATGCTCTATATGGATTTAAGAATTTATATTATATTATGTTATATATCATGTATTGACAGTGCTCTTATCCTCTTAAGAAGTCTACAAGAGACTGAAGAGTAAAAGAATCTACTTGTACAAAACTGATAACTTTCAATGTGTCTGTTTTGTCTTTGTACCTGTTCTTGAGTGCGTAAAACAGTAGTGATTGTAGCTTAAGTGAACAATAGTAATCAGGAACATTAGGCTCTCTTTAATACATGCAAATGTATGGACTGTTTGTTTAGCATGGCTCAATTCAGCAATTTGGTCAAACGTGTTTCCAACTTTTATGCTTGATCCATTTGTGTCTACATTCTGCTATATCCCGAGTGCCCTCAGTTTTATTATTTGCTTTGATTTTGTTTTTTAAATAAAATTCTGACCACTACAGTCTCTTTTAAATTATCCAGTAGCTCCCTAAAGCTTCCAGGATCATGTCCAAGTTTCTTACATGATGTGTAAAGTTTTTAACCATATGGCCCCAATTTTTTATTCCAAACTTCTCTTTCACTAATCCTTGTCATACATTCTGTGTTCCTTTCAACTCCAATCCTGTTTGTCTCCTAAAACAGTTCTACTTCTTTGCCTTTGCGCATGGTCTTTGTGGAATGCCCTCCTTTTTACCACAGGATGCACCCAGCTTAATCCTCCAGGGTCAGTAGTGATGGTTCTTCTCTCTGGACCTTTTCTGTTTGTCTCCAGCAGTCAGGCTCAGTGGTTAGGAGCTCTTCGTCTGTTCTCCACAGCACTGTTTCAGATCCTTTATAGCATTGTCACTGCATTACATGGTACTCATTGGATTGCATCACATGACAGTGTTATTCTTTTTCTGCTGCAAATTCCTTGTGGGTAGAGAATTTGCTTTATTCATTTTATATCTAAAATATTCTATTTCTTCTCATATAACGAGCAATGAATCTTTAGTGAATTGAATGATGTGTGAGAGAGTAAGAAGAAAAAATTGGGCTTGAAAATTACACAGTAATATATCTTATTTCTTACCATTTTCATAACTTCTGCCTATATTTTATTGATAACCAGGCCTTGAATATACATGACTAGGTAATCCGCGTCTGACATCTTGGGGAGGCTTGCAGCAAATTAATCTTCTAATTGTTTGTTTATATTGTTCTATTTGATCATCACAACTTAGTCTCAAACATGGAAAAGACAAGGAATTTCATCTACATGACAAATGAATAAACAGGAGATAAATAGGATGTGTTAATAATGGGATTTGTTAATACTCTGTTAAAAACATGATAAATTTTTACTCTCTGTGATAGTAACAAAATGAAATAAGTTGTATTCCTAGAGTTTACTTATAAATTAAACACATTATTACCACTTTATTTCCTTATCTCATCTCTTTAAGAAAAATGTGTTACTTTAAAATGATCTATCAGTATAATTTTATATTGCAAGAACAATAAAATTATTCTTAAGGCAATTAGGGGTTTCATTGTAATGGCAACTGTAAAAACGGTTTCTCATTCACTGCAGGGTGCGTGGCACAGACCTTTAATACAGCCAATGTCACTAAGAAGTTGAAAATACTGTACTACAGAATCAGTGGAAATCAAACAAACAAGTGTCCATCCTCTTTTCTTTGTCTAACATGTTTGGATATTAGTATTGAAAAAGCTCTGTAACAAGTTGCAAATTATGTGTGAAATGAATCAGCTCTGCTCAGCATACAAGCAGAGAGTATAAAGCTACTTATGCAAATACAGTTCTGCTGTGTTAATTGCTATAGAACTCAGATCACATATGGCAGAAGGATAACCAAATTTAGGTGACTTATACACTGATGTCGCATTGAACTCCCTCCAAATGTCCCTATGAGATAAGAATTGTTATTAGTGCCAATCTTAAAGATGAGGAAATTGAGCAGAAGACCTAAATAACATGGCTAAGCTAGTAAGAGGCAACGTCGGGGTCACCCCTCAGCATGCTGTCCCTAGATCCTGTCCTCTTCACCACTATTCCACCCAGCTTCTGACCACCTCTACGAGTTCTCATGATGCGTGCACGGGTGAGCGGGTGCAGTGGGTGGCGACGCATCACATCGCTGCACTGACACCTATGGCACACTAACAAAGTGGCTGTGGGAAATACCAGTGTCCTTAAATAGATGAACCCTGCTGGGACCCCCTTAGAGCAGATACCCCCTGTCTGCAGAGAGCAGACAGCCCTACCTCACACCAAGTCTTAGAGCCTCTAAGAAGACTCTTCGCTGTTGCTCTGGTGGGCCAGCTCTTAAACACACACAGTTTGTACACCCTACAAAGGGGATTTTTCTCATTCCATAGAATCTATATTACTCAGATCATCCCGAGTAACCCTCAAAATTGATGGCAATCTGTCTGTCTACTCACACATCCCTGGAGAGACAGAAAGACACTTATTTTGCATATATTGTTAAGACTTTTCTTTTCCTCTCTCTAGCCCTCTTTGTAGCCCACTGAGCCAAGAGCAGCTGCCCTGAGCCCCTTCCTGCTTATAGTTTTCTTCCTAAGCAGTGCCTGTCCTCACGGTCTCCTCTAGAGTCTTCCCTCTTTCTGTCACCCAATATCACTTGGTCTGCTAAATACCAAGAAAAAGAAAGACAAAAGTCTTGAAACCTGCCCTGTGCTACGCAATTTCACATACTTTCAGGAATCCAGATATTGGGGAGCTTCCTGATGAACTCACATAGTACACTAGGGGGCAGAGCCAATCGGAATTCAGGCCACGCTAACCCCAAAGCCCGTTTGCTTCCCACAGTCCCACTAGGAATCATCCTTTAAAGGAGGGGAACTTATGTAAAAATATGAAACATTTATAGGTCACATTTATTTTTCCTCTTAAAAATGGAAATCATTGCATTATATTTAATAGGGAAAACTATATATTCCTTCAGCTTAGATTTATTCCTTTTATGGAATAAAATTATGTGTATTAGATAACAGGCACTGTTTTGTAGCCTCTAGCATGTAAATAGCTGAGATTATTTAATATATTACAACTCAAAGTCTGTTTTCTTATCTTTTATTTCTCATCTTTGTATAGTATGTATGTAAAGTGTCCTCTTCATTTTTGGAAAAAAAAGACAAAAAGACCCTCAAGATAATTCCTCCTGTTATAGAAGATGAATTTGGAGGAAAGCATTGGAAATTACTTATTGAAGTTGAAGTTGCAGAGCAGTGACTGAAGGTAGGTGGTGGCATCCATTACCACACTCACCAAACAATTGCAGAGTGCGCCATCCCACTGGACGTGGCTGTAAGGAGATGGTAAAGATGCAGTGCTTGTCTTCCCCCTATGAAAGTCCTTTCCTTTCTCTTGGCTACAGAACCACCTCTCTTTTGGAGTTAAACAGGGGAACAGAGAAGCCTAGAGAAGCCCCACACTGAAATGTTCTCGCAAACGTCTCTAGGTGTTCCAAACAGCAATCTGCTGTGTTGAGTTGGCTCCTGGGGCCTTGAGGTGCCAACCTAATGCAGGTGTATTGAACAGAGAAGCCTTACTCCCCAACTCTTAGAATGAACACCTTCCAAACCCATGAGCTTGAGTCTGTGGCTTAAGTTGCTCAAATAAATGCATGGGCCTACAGACATATTTCATGCTTTCCTATACTATGCTAATTAGATAGTGAATTCAAGTTAACATGCTAATGACCAACAAGAACTTAAGGTTTCATGGTGTTCAAATAATGTTCACATTTATACAGGGGCTTCTGCCTAAGTTCAAAAGAACAAATAATGTAGAGGTTGTACAGGAGGCCAGGCTTAAAGTACGTTTGTCATTTTCAGCTTTATATACATTTAATGCAAGAGTTGATTATAGGAGGTGATGGTATCCATGTGTGAACAATATTCAATATTATGGCCACACAAACACACTCGGGCATACACACTTCTTATAGTAATTAACTCAAAGCGCCCAATATGTGCAATTTCCTATAAAATAGGAGATTGATCAAAATACTCATATGTATGAATCAGAGGTAAGTATATAAGTGGTAGTAATCTAAGTGATGTTAGAAGTAATAATTGCTATTATTATTATGTTATTAGAAACGCTTCCTCTTTAAAAACTATATAAAAGGATGCTATAATTTTGTGTGTGTGGTTTTTCTTTTAAGTCAAGAATCTTCTTCAGCATAGTGATATATAGACCTCAATGGTTAAATTATGGTGTTTCACATGGTTGGATATATATCACAGGGAGGGTGGGAAAGATCCATGAAGTTGTAATGCTAACCAATAATAATTATCCAATATTATAATAATAATAACAACCAATAATAATTATCACTTTATCATTAAAGTGATAATCCAACATTATCACTTTAATATGGTTTTATTCACAGTTCTTTTACAACATGTTCAAAAATATTTCAAGCAGGCTGAAAAGTATAAGTAGGCAACAATATAAAAATTATTCAGATTTGTCCAATTTCAATGTTATTTTTTGTGATTTCAAACTTTACATGTAATATCTTAGAAAGTGGAATACACTGATATTATACTGGAAATATCATAAAATATGGTCCCTATCCTGAGGGTCTTGGTGCTTTAGTTTGAGAGAAATATGCATAAAAGAGAAGGGTATGGAATTCAGTGTGATAGGAATACAGTATAATATTAGAAGCATGTGCTAAGTGTAGAGGTGAAGCAAGTGGGATACAATCTACTCTCCTCCATCAACAATGAAGAGTAACCATTATTCCTCCCCAACTCAATCTGCGTTCAACTCCCAGCAGTTTCTACCCTCTGGGAAAAAAGATTGCGTTTGACACTTTCTAAAATCCATACTCTCCAGCATCATCAGATATCCTTCACTGTCCCCTCACACTAACTTGAAATTTGTGTGCTGTTGAAGCCCCTTCTTCCACATTTGTCTGTGTTTTCAGATTGACCTGTTGTACTTTCCATTAAGTACCTACTGGCAATTTTATTGTTCTGCTGTCAGGGCCATTTGAGGCACCGATTCCTTTATTCTGCTTTTACCTCATAGATGATGATACTGAATGGTGTCGTAGCTGTTGGTAGTTTGTATTTTTAGGTTCAGGAGAAATTCTTGTCACCTGGGTTTTTTGTAGATGTTATTTACAGGTGTTTCTGTCATTACTCTTACTCTGTTACTGTTTGTTCATCAGCGTCCCATAATCCTTCATTTAATTTTTTTTTATTCATTTAATTCTAAGGGTTAGATTTACACATTTGGTCAAAGCTGTTTACCAGTCTAGGAGCAGAAGTTTTTAAGTATCATTACTCTTTTCTCTGTAGGCAACAATTAGAAATTGACATCATTCCCACAAGGAAAAATATAACTTCTTAAAAAAGAATATTTTATACAATTTTGTAGTGCAACTACAACTAAATAGGCCATTTAATCATTTTAATCCAACAAAAAACATTTTAAGAAAAAGAACAAAAGGAAAAAAATGGAGGTAGATTACGCTTTGTAGTGATAAGGCATTTCTTCTGGGAACCTAAACACTTTAAAATAAATTCAGTTAAATGTTGAAAAATTATGCATTATAGCCTGAAAATAAAAATCTACAGTACTACAAAATTCATGATCCTTTACACGCCCGACATAAAACCTTGGCATCGGCTGCCATGGTTGCAACCTAAGTCATACTTTCAAACGAGCCATATGAGTTATAAAGTCTCTCATAAAAACACAGCATTTTTTTTAGTGACCAGAAAATGAAAACCTAGCTCTCTTCAATTCACCTCTATCCTTTTTCTCTTAATGTTATTAATGGCCCAAAGTGGGGATTAATGGAAAGTATAGTATGGCTCCATGATGGCAATAGACATTTGTTTTCTATGAAGTTAATTCATTTTCCAACAATAACAAAGCATTTTCCAATAGCGGAGTAGGAAAACAGAGGGGTTCTTTATATTCCAGCAGGATTTTTAGGTCTGTGCTCCTTTTAGATATCACTGAAATTAATATTGCCTGACAGCTTTAAGACTTGAGGGCTGATTAAGCTAGACAAGTGGTGGGAATAACAATGAGTTGTTCTTTATGGATAATTGGAACTGTGGTAACTTTTTCACTTGACATTCGGCATAGCCTGTTGGATAGAGTGTAACTGGGAATGGAATATTTGATCTCTTTGAGGAAAGTATAGTATTTTATTCATTTTTAAATGCTCAATACCTAACAAAAAGCCTGGCACAGAATAAAAGCTAAAAATATTTGTTGCATTCAGACTGAATAAGTAGATAAATGAGTGCATGAACTAATAAATAGAATTCACTTTTCACAAAGGAAACATTATCCTCTTCATCTATCCAGATATTGAACATAGTCCTTGGCAACTTGCTATCTGATATCCAATATACGATCACTTAAAGTAGAGTAGTCTACTTTGAGAATGCTGAATTTTGTGGTTAGAATGAACATGACCCCTGTAAGGCACCATGCCACGAATAAAACAGAAAACAATAATGTGGAAAAATATTTTTCCCCCGAATGTTTCCTGTGCCCACATTCTATTTTAAAACATGATTGATGACCAATTTTGCTGAAGAAAGCTTAAAATAGAGAATTTGACAATTCAGCTTCTCGTATTTCTTTCCAACAGATGGCTGCTTTTCTGTTTGGAGTACCGTCATTTCTTCTTTGTCAGATGAAATTCAATGTAATAAGAGATTAGATTTCTCTTCTTTTCTCTTGATTTTTAGTACTGCAAAGTTACTAAAGAAAAATTCAACACATAGGGAAAATTTGTTCAAAATGAATAATAACACTATGTTGCAGTTTAATTAGGGCCATACTCCTTTGAGAATGGCAAGCAGATATTCTGCATTTTTAAGCAGCTTTGTACAAATCCAAATGACCTGGAGGCGAAGACTACATGAATCAATTACATTCACTAAATATCCCAAATCTCAGTTTTGTCCAAAGGTTCAAATACCTCACAAAAGCTGTCAAAAAGTCACAAGACACTGTAAATCTAAAATCTTATTTTTTGTTCACATCGTGAGCTAGAAATACTAACTGGCACCAAAAAGTACAAAAAATGAACAAGAAAAGGAGACAAAAAAATAAGTAGCTTATTTTATCTGAGTAGCAAATAAGCTAGCTACACACAGGTGTGAAGTTTATTTTCCAATGGGTAAAAATTTTAACATTAAATTCTAATGGAAAGATAAATAGTTTGTTTATGCTTTAAACTATATCAAAAAAAAAAAAGACCAACACCCATGGCAACAGCAATAACCAAAGAGGTTAACATTTAACCTACATAATTTCACACTGTTTTAGATTTTCAAAAAATTATATTTTTTGTTAATGTTCCCCTAAATACCTATTTTATGTATTCAGCCATGTCAGAAATTTACTTATTTATTTTTAATTTTTTTTCAATACCACAATAAGTTTAGTGAACATCCATCATCTCATATAGATACAAAACTAAAGAAGTTTAAAAAGTTGTTTTTCCTTGTGATGAGAACTCAGGATTTACTCTCTTAACAAATTTCATATATAACGTACAGCAGTGTTAATTATGTTTACCATGTTGTACATTACATGCCTAGTACCTATTTATTTTATAACTGGAAGTTTGTACTTTTTGACTGCCTTCAACCAATTCCCCCTCCCCCAGCTCCTGTCTCTGGTAACCACAAATTTGATCTTTTTTCCTATGAGTTTGTTGGTTTGTTTCTGAAATGTAATTGACCTACAACACTGTTAGTTTCTGTTACATTGGATATTTCTATACAATTCAAAATGATCACCATGATAAGTCTACTTACCATCTGTTACCATACAAAGATACTACATAATTATTGACTATATTCTTCACACTGTACATTTCATACTTGTAACATTTATTTTGCAGCTGGAAGTTTATACCTCTTAATCTCCCTCATCTCCAACTCCCTCCCCTCTGTCAACCATTATTGTCATAGATACAGAGAATCTGTAACTGTTTCTCTTCTGTTATGTTTTGTTCATTTATTTTGTTTTTCTAGATTCCACATGTAAGTGAAATCATATAGTATTTGTCTTTCTCTGTCTGACTCATTTCACTTACAATAATACACTCTAGGTCAATCCATGATGTCATAAATGACAAGATTTTATTCTTTTTTATGTCATATTATGTCATATATATATCACATTTTCTTTATCCATTCCGTATCTTGACTATTGTAAATAATGATGCAGTGAACATGGGAGTGTATATATCTTTTCTAATTAGGATTTTAATTTTCTTCAGATAAATACCCAGGAGTGGAATTCCTGTATCATATGGTAGTTCTATTTTGAATTTTTTGAGGAACTTCCATATTGTTTTCCATAGTAGCTATACCAGTTTACATTCCCACCAACAGTGCCCAAGGGCTCCTTTTTCTTCATATCTTCACCAACACTTATTATTTGTTGTCTTTTTGTTAATAGCCATTCTGACATATGTGAAGTGGTATCTCATTGTGGTTTTTTTTTTTTTGCGGTACGCGGGCCTCTCACTGCTGTGGCCTCTCCCATTGCGGAGCACAGGCTCCGGACGCGCAGGCTCAGCGGCCATGGCTCACGGGCCCAGCCACTCCGTGGCATGTGGGATCTTCCTGGACCGGGGCACACACCCGTGTCCCCTGCATTGGCAGGCGGACTCTCAACCACTATGCCACCAGGGAAGCCCTCTCATTATGGTTTTGATTTGCATTTCCCTGATGATTCGTGATGTTGAGCATCTTTCATGTGCCTGTTGACCATATGTATGTCTTCTTTTAAAAAAATGTGTGTGTGTGTATACACACACACACATATATCTGAAAAAAAATTCAAAAAGATACATGCACCCCAGTATTCATAGCAGCATTATTTACAATAGCCAAGATATGAAAGCAGCTAAAGTGTCAATAAACAGGTGAATGGATATAGAAGAAGTGGTATATATATATGGAATATTAGTCAGCCATAAAAAAGTGAAATTTTGCCATTTGCACCAACATGGATGGACCTGGATGGTCTTATGCTTGGCAAAATAAATCAGAGGAAGACAGAGGAAGACAAATACTGTATGTTATCACTTATATATGGAACATAAACAATAAAACAAATGAATGAATATAACAAAACAGAAAAAGACTCACAGATATAGAGAACAAACTAGTGGTTACCAGTGAGAAGAGGCAAAGGGGGGGGCAAGATAGGAGTAGGAGAGCAATAGGTATAAACTACTATGTATAAAATGAATAAGCCACAAAAGTATATTGTACAGCACACAGAATATAGACAATATTTTATAATAACTTTAAATGGAGTATGATCTATAAAAATATTGAATTACTATGCTGTATACCTGAAACTAATATATTGTAAATCAACTATACTTCAGTAAAAAAAAAAAAATTCAATCTAGTTTAAATGTGAAAATTGGAAATGAATAAAACTGTTACTGTTTGCTGTTGACATGATATTAAGAAAATCCTATAGACGCCACAGAAAAAACTACTAGAACTCAATGAATTTGGTAAAATTGCAGGACACAAAATTAATACACAGAAATCTGTTGCATTTCTATATACTAACAATGAAATGTCAACTTGCAACAGCAATTCATTGGAACAAATTCATACTTTAACATCTCCTTGAGGTGATTATGATTCCCATAACTCTAAAGGGCCTCTGTCGAATAATTAGAATAAAATATTTTGCCTGACACCAAAACCTGGATCATTTCTCTTACAGCCAATTATACGTGCTAAGTAGACTATTTTTCCTTTATAATTGGTCTGGGAGTACATCAGACCACTATTTTCAAAGTGGGTAATAGTAAAAGTGTCACTTTCTCACCTTTTTTGATCTCTCATGTTTGTAATCTGAAGCTGGTATCATGCCTTGTACATGAGACATATTCATTAAATTTCTGTTGAATTGAACTGCTTACAAAATATAATCCCAAGATGTTTTTATGCAATGGATTATTTCACCATAAGCATTTTTTTTCTCTCTTCTCCACAGGGTAAGATAAGACAGAAAGTAGTTCATATCCAGATGATAAATATGTATAAATTGTATGTTTTGTGTTTAGTATGAAGGAGAAATCTTCATCATTATCAAATGTTGCAAACAAAGTAACAAAGTTTTCTGAAAGGTTTTAAGAGAAAATTTTCAGTTAAGTAGAAAATTTCATATCAAAATATTGTGATATATTTTTAAGTTCCCTTTTCTGTTAAAAGAGAAAAGTCAACGGGTCAAGAGAGAGTGAAAATTCATTTTTTAAATTCTTCTCTATGCTCCAAACACATCAGATTGATACACAGAATATTTTTAAAGTAAATGACATAGAAGAAGTAAAAATAAGATTAATATCACCTTGGATCAAGTGTTACACAGAGAGAAGGGGGCATTAACTATCAGCTAATTAAAAACAAGTAGACAATGTTAAAAACTAGACTCCTTGCAAAGACATATGCATCCCCATGTTCATTACAGCATTATTTACAATAGCCAAGATATGGAAACAATCTAAGTGTTCATCACTAGATGAATGGATAAAGAAAATGTGCTGTATATATATATATATATATATGTATGTATGTATGTATGTATACACACACACATATATATATACACAATGGAATATTATTTGGCCATAAAAAGGATGAAATCTATGTTGTCATTTGCAACAACATGGATGGATCTTGAGGGCATTATGCTAAGTAAAATAAGACAAATATCATTATAATCTCAATTATGTGTAGAATCTAAAAACAAAAAAGAAAAACAACAAATAAAAGAACAAGGTCATAGATACAGAGAACAGATTAGTTGGCACCAGAGGCAGGGGGTTGGAAGTGGGTGAAACAGATGGAGTCAAAAGGTACAAACTTCCAGTTATAAAGTAAATGTCATGAGGATATAATGTACAGCATGGTGACTGTAGTTAATAATACTGTACTGCATATTTGAAAGTTGCTAAAAGAATAGATTTTTATTTATTTATTTATTTTGGGCTGTGTTGGGTCTTCATTGCTGCGTGCAGGTTTTCTCTACTTGGGGCAAGCGGGGGCTACTCTTCCT
Organism: Leucopleurus acutus; assembly: GCF_964270905.1. Classification (NCBI taxonomy): domain Eukaryota; kingdom Metazoa; phylum Chordata; class Mammalia; order Artiodactyla; family Delphinidae; genus Leucopleurus; species Leucopleurus acutus. Next base: position 194,858,130 of record NC_139142.1, read on the forward strand.
TGCGGTGTGCAGGCTTCTCATTGCAGTGGCTTCTCTTGTTGCAGAGCACGGGCTCTAGGCATGTGGGCTTCAGTAGTTGTGGCACACAGGCTCAGTAGATGTGGCTTGCAGATTCTAGAGTGCAGGCTCAGTAGCTGTGGCACACGGGCTTAGTTGCTCCATGGCATGTGGGATCTTCCCAGACCAGGGTTTGAACCCACATCCCCTGCATTGGCAGGCAGATTCTTAACCACTGTGCCACCAGGGAAGCCGCAAGAATAGATCTTAAAAGTTTTCATCACAAGAAAAAAATTCTGTAACTATGTGAGCCGACGGATATTAATTAGACTTACTGTGGTGATCATTTCACAATATATACAAATATCAAATTATTATGTTGTACACATGAAACTAATATAATGTGGTATGTCAATTACACCTCAATAAAAAAATTGACTCTTAAATGGGCTAATAAGGCCAAAAGTACCCTGTTTGTGGTGGAGAACTAAAAAAAATCTACTACATAAGATAAGGAGTTTCAGGGCTTTCCTGGTGGCGCAGTGGCTGGGCGTCCGCCTGCCGATGCAGGGGACGCGGGTTCATGCCCTGGTCTGGGAGGATCCCACATGCCGCGGAGCGGCTGGGCCTGCGCGTCCGGAGCCTGTGCTCCGCAGTGGGAGAGGCCACAATGGTGACAGGCCTGCGTACCGCAAAAAAAAAAAAAAAAAAAAAAAAAAGATAAGGAGTTTCAGTCAACCTTTCCAGACCTTGAAACAAATACAAAAATGTATGTGATTTCTCCTCTGCACTGTAGGGTTTATAAAGCTGTGAGAGAAAGAAATGAGATCAGCACCCAAGACTTGGGCATTCACCTTCCACGCTCAATAATTGTATTGTGACTTTCCCTAAGTATCTGCTGGACAGAAACCCCAAGGTCCTGTCCTGGCCCGGTTCTGAGCTCTAAGTGGCCGGGTGGAGTAACTAATATCCTTATCAGGAAAGGTGAATTCAGAGAGATTGTGAGGACTTCCACACAAAAGCCCTTTAACTAAAATTGTAAAGTGCCACGATAGATGCTAACACTAAAGAAAATCAGCAAAGAGAAGAATCTTTTCTCATTACATGCAATTAATTGAGTAATCTGAAAATTACTTTAAAATAAATAGTATACATACACAGACATAAGGAGACACCAATGAAAAGATGAAGGAGTGTCTTGACCAACCTGAAAATCTAAATTTTAAAAGTTATTGAAAAAAGTGTACTTATAATCAATCTATTAATTAATTAATTTACACATGAATATTTAAAATCACATATTACACAAATACATTAATTTGGAAAGATTACATTTTCACTCATGTTAACTAAAATAATTTAATACAAATTTGTCACATGTGTCTTCAAATATATAACAAAAGAGAGTTTTGTCTACTCGGAAATATAAATGATGAAGCATGTAGATAAAAGTCAACTATTCAATTACAAAATTTATTTAATTTAGTTACATGTAAATATTCACATTGCATATTATATAAAATAATTGAAAATAGTCCTCTTTCCACTCATATTTCACAAAACAAATGTTCTCCAATGTCTCACATGCATTTTTAACATCTCTTTTCTCATTGACTTAAAGACAGTTATCACTTTTAAACTGTTTTACCTAGCCCATCATCTTCAGTTATATCTTCATTATTTGAAATACAGTACATTTCTATTACTGTATTATCTTATTCCTAAAAATTGTATCCTGAGTCACAGGTACTCATTCCCAACACACTAGCAGTTTGTTGTTTTTCATGTCTTATAGGTCTTTACTTGTGATTTATATAACATAAAAAAATCAGCATATATTTTTTATGTGGATCTTAAGAGTTTTCCAGCTCTTCTTCATTGGTAATAGTATCATTATGATTTCATCACATATATACGTGTAATGTTTTTAGTCTAATATTCTTCTCCCTTATAAAAGATGTTAGACTTTATTAAAAACTTGACAATATGGTAGACACCCAAACCAAAATGCACTGCTACCAAATGCTTAGGTGGTAAACAAACTACACTAAGAATATATTTAAATATCTGGGAGGCAGTCACAATTAGGGCAAATCTTAAGAGCCAAACTGGCTGAAACCACAAAAGAAGATCTGGGATTCCTGAAATAGCTATATTCTCAGTGAAGCCTGAGTAAGAAAAAAAACGCCCTCTGTACAAAGAGGAGTAACAAGAACCAGGCTTTCTCTGATCTATCTTAGATCAACTACCATTAATATTACCACTAATATGACTGAAACAAATGACTATGAGCACCACTTCTACTCCAGTATGATTGTCTATGCTACCAGTCTAATACTACAGTAAGTACTACTACTAATATATTGTCATAATCATAATCATATGTATAAGCAGAAGTATAGAACACATAGGAAACAAGACATTATAGATGAGAGTCAACAGAGAATAAAACAACAAACTTAGTCACTCTGCTCATGACTTCTGATAATGAGATGATCAGGTAGAATTTAAGATAGTTATGTATGAAATATATGTTTCCTAAAAATATTTTTTCTGAAAAAATAACAAAGGGGTGATAAAAAGAAATATAAAACAGACCAAGCAGATTTTTTCGGCTGTATTGAGGTATAGCTGACAAATAAAATTGTATATTTTTAAAGCGTACTTGAGATGATTTGATATATGTATATACTTTGCACAATGATTCCCACAAAAGATTAACACATCCACATCTCTCATCGATACCTTTGTGTGTGAGGGGTGAGAAGACTTAAGATCTACTCTATTAGCAAATTTTACATACACAACAAAATTTTATTAATTATAGTCATCATGAGGTATATTAGCTCTCCAAAGCTTATTCATCTTATAACTGAAGCCTTGTACCCTTTAACCAGCATCTTCCAATCTCCTTTAGGTGTCAGTTCCTGGTAACTGCCATTTTACTCTCTGTTCCAGTGTGAAATATTTTTAAAGTTAGATTCCACATATGAGATCATAGAATATTTGTCTTTGTCTGACTGACTTATTTAGCTTAGCATAGTGTCCTCTAAGTTCATCATATGTACCTCTAATTTTATCCAAATGACTGTGTATTCTTCCTTCTTGTAGCTAAATTATATATGTATATCTCACATCTTCTTTATCTATTCATCTGTCAGTGGACCCATAGGTTGTTTCCATATCTGGACTATTGTGAATAATATTGTATTGCACATGGGCATACAGGTATCTCTTTGAGATACTGGTATCATTTCCTTCAGATATAACCCAGAAGCATGATTGCTGGATAATACAGTAGATAAGCTGTTTTTTTTGTTTTCTGGGTTTTTTTGTTTTGTTTTGTTTTGTTTTAGAACCTGCATTCTGTTTTCCATAGGAGCTGTATCATTTTGCATTCCCACCAATAGTGAGTAAGGGTTCACATCCTCACCAACAACTTGTTATCTCTTGTCGTTTTGATAATAAAGCTATCCTAAGGGGTGTGAGGTGATAGCTCATTGTGGTTTTGACTTACATTTCCCTGATGACTAGTGATGTTGAGCACATTTTCATGCACCCAGTGGCTATTTCTATGTCTTCTTTGGAAAATTTTTTATTTAGGTTCTTTGCCCTTTTTTAATCAGTTTTTTTGTGTGTTTGTTTGGGAGTGGGTTGGTTTGGTTTGGGGGTTTTGTTTTTGTTTTGATTTTTGGTGTTGACGTTTATAAGTTTTAGGGAGTGTGATGCCTCTCCAACATTTTCCTTTTCCTCAAGATTGCTTTGTCTATTCAGGGTCTTTTGTGGTTCTATACAAATTTTTTTACTGTGAAAAATGCCACTGAAATTTTGATAGATATTTCACTGAATCTATAGATGGCTTTGGGTAGTATATACATTTTAACAATATTAATTCTTCCAGTCCATGAACATAGTTATTTTTCCATTTATTTGTGTTAGCCTCAATTTCTTTCATCAATGTCTTATAGGTTTTAGTGTAAAGGTCCTCCTGGGTTGAACTTATTCCTAAATATCTTATTGTTTTTAGTGGTACTGAAAATGAGATTATTTTCTTAATTTCTCTATTAGTTCATTGTTAGTGTTTAGAAACACAACCAATTTTTCATATTGATTTTATATCCTGCAACACTATCAATTTATTTATTGATTATAACAGTTTTTTGTGGGGGTGGAGACTTCAGGCTTTTTTATATGTAAGATTATGTCATCTGCACACAGACAGTTTTACTTGTTTCTTACCAACTTGAATATATTTTATTTATTTTTCTTATCTAATTGCTCTGGCTAGGAATTCTACCACCATGTTGAATAGAAGTAGCAAGAGTGGGCATCATTATCTTTTTCCTGATCTTAGAGGAGAATCTTTAAGTTTTTCGCCATTGATTATGATGTTAGCTATGGACTTGTCATATATGCCCTTTATTATATTGAGGTACATTTCCTCTATACCTAGGTTGTTGAGAGTTATTATCATGAAAGGATGTTGAATTTTGTCAAATGATTTCTCTGCATGAACTGAGGTGATCATATGAGTTTTATCTTCCATTTTGTTAACGTGGTGTATCACCTTGATTGATTTGCATATATTGAAATATACTTCATCTGAATGATAAATCCATGATCACGGTGTAGGCTCTTTTTAACGTGGTGTTGAATACGGCTCAACAATATCTTGTTGAGGATATTTCCATCTAAGTACAATACATTAGAGATTTTGAACTGCAATTTTTTTCTTCTTATAGTGCCTTTATCTGGCTTTGAATGAGGATAATGCCAGCCTCATAAAATGAATTTGGAAGTGATCTTCCTCTTCAGTTTTTAAGAAGAGTTTGAGAAGAATTGATATTAAGTCTTTAAATGTGTGATATAATTCAACAGTGAAGCCTTCAGGTTCTGGTTTTCTTTGTTAGGAGATTTTAATTACTGCTACAAACACCTTACGATTATTTGTTTCTTCATATTTTCCATTTATTCATGTTAAGCGTTTGTGGGTTGTATGTCTTTCGGAAATTATCTTTTTTTTTTTTTTGATTATCCAATTTTTTGGTATATAGTTGTTCATAGTAGTCTCATGTAATTCTTTGCATTTGTATTAGTTGCAATGTTTTCTCTTTCATTTCTGATGTTTAAATTTTGAGTGTTCTCTCTTTTTTTTATTAGTCTAGCTAAAGGTTTGTCAATTTTGTTTTTCTTTATATAAACAACAGCTCTTATTTTTGTTGATCTTTTCTATTATTTTTCTGATCTTTATTTTATTTCTGCTATGATCTTTGTTATTTTCATCCTTCCGCTAATTTTGGGCTTGGTTGCTCTTCTTTTTCTACTTCCTTGAGACACAAAGTTAGGTTATTTATTTGCAATCCTTCTTTTTTCTTCTGTGTGTGTCTATTACTGTAAACTTTCCTCTTAGAACTGCATTTGCTGATCCCATAATTTTTGGTATGTTATGTATTCATTTTTATTTCAAATTTTTAAAATTTAATCTTTGACCATTGGTTGTTCAGGAGTATATTGTTTAACTTCCCTGTATTCATGAATTTTCAAGTTTTCCTCTTGTTATTAAGTTCAGGTTTTATACCATTATGGTTAGAAAAAATACTTAGTTGGACTACAACTCTTAATTTTGTTAAGACGTATTCTTTGACATAATATATGATCTATTCCTGGAAAATATTCCATGTAGCCTTGTAAAAGACTTCTATTTTGCAGCTGTGGTTTAGAATGTTCTGTATATGTCTTTAGGTCCCTTTGATCTAAAGTATAACTCAAGTCAAAAGATTTCCGTATTGATTTTGTTTTTGTCTGGATGATCTATCCACTGTTGAATGTGGGTCTTAAAATCCACTTCTATGATTGAATTATTGTCTAATACTTTCTTTAGAGCTGTTAGTATTTGCTTAGTATATTTAGGTGACCTGTTGTTGGGTACATACATATTTGCATTGTTTTAGAGTTAGGTGATTAATACACCACCATATTACAGTAAAATAGTATTATAAATTTGCTTATATACTTACTTTTACCAGTGTGTTGTATATTTTTGAATGTTTTCATGTTACTAATTAGCATCTGTTCATTTATTCTTGAGGAATTTCTTCCAGTGGTTCTTGTAAGTCAGTTCTAGTGGTGATAAATTTTCTCACGTTTTCTTTGTCTGGGAAAGTCTTTTATCTGTTGGACAACTTTGCTGGGTAAAGTATTTGGTTTGCAGTTTTTTCTTTCAGCATTTTGAATATAACATCCAAATTTCTCTTGGCCTACAAAGTTTCTGCTAAGGAATCTGCTTATAGCTTTATATCTGGGAGATATTCATTTTGTAATGAGTCATATTGGGGACATATTGTCATATGTCCCCATATAGCATATGACATATAAGCTTCATGAATTTGGATGTTTAAATCTTTCCAAATCAGCCATTTCTTTTTTTTTAAAATAGATCTTTATTGGAGTATAATTGCTTCACAATACTGCGTTAGTTTCTGTTGTACAACAAAGTGAATGAGCCATATGCATACATATATACCCATATCCTCTCCCTCTTGAGCTTCCCTCCCACCCTCCCTATCCCACATCTCTAGGTCATCGCAAAGCACCGAGCTGATCTCCCTGTGATATGCTACTGCTTCCCACTAGCTATTTTACATTCAGTAGTGTATATACGTTGATGCTACTCTCACTTCGTTCCAGCTTCCCCCTCTGCCCCCTGCATCCTCAAGTTCATTCTCTATGTCTATGTCTTTATTCCTGCCCTGCCACTAGCTTCATCAGTACCATTTTTTTTTTGGATTCCATATATATGTGTTAGCATACAGTATTTGTTTTTCTCTTTCTGACTTACTTCACTCTGTATGACAGACTCTAGGTCCATCCACCTCACTAAAAATAACTCAGTTTTGTTTCTTTTTATGGCTGAGTAATATTCCATTGTATATAAGTGCCACATCACAGATTGAGAAAATACAAGAAATGTTTAACAAAAATCCAGAAGAACTAAAAAACAAACAGATATGGACAACACAAGAACTGAAATGAAAAATACACTAGAAGGAATCAATAACAGAATAACTGAGGCAGAAGAACAAATAAGTGAGCTGGAAGACAAAATGGTGGAACTATCTGCTGAGGAGCAGAATAAATAAAGAAGAATGAAAAGAATTGAAGGCAATCTCAGAGACAACACTAAACACACCAACATTCAAATTATAGGGGTCCCAGAAGAAGAAGAGAAAAAGAAAGGGTCTGAGAAAATTTTGAAGAGATTATAGTGGAAAACTTCCCTAACATGGGAAAGGAAATAGTCACCCAAGTCCAGGAAGCACAGAGAGTCCCATACAGTATAAACCCTAGGAGAAACACATCATGATACATATTAATCAAACTAACAAATTAAATTCAAAGAAAAAGATATTAAAAGGAGCAAGGGAAAAACAAAAAATAACATACAAAGGAATCCCCATAAGGTTATCAGCTGATTTTTCAGCAGAAAGTCTGCAGGCCAGAAGGTAGTGGCAGGATATACCTAAAGTGATGAAAGAGAAAAAACTACAACCAAGATTACTCTACCCAGCAAGGATCTTATTCAAATCAGTCAATGTGATATACCATATCAACAAATTAAGGAATAAAAACCATATGATCACCTCAGTAGATGCAGAAAAAGCTTTTGACAAAATTCAACACCGATTTATGATAAAAACTCTCCAGAAAATGGGCATAGAGGGAACCTACCTCAACATAATAAAGGCCATATATGACAAACCCACAGCAAACATTGTGCTCAATGGTGGAAAACTGAAAGCATTTCCTCTAAGATCAGGAACAAGACAAGGATGTCCAATCTTTCCACTCTTATTCAACATAGTTTTGGAAGTCCTAGCCATTGCAATCAGAGAAGAAAAAGAAATAATACAAATTGGAAAAGAAGTAAAACTGTCACTGTTTACAAATGACATGATACTATACATAGAAAATCCTAAAGATGCCAACAGAAAACTACTAGAACTAATCAATGAATTTGGTAGGGTTGCAGGATACAAAATTAATGCACAGAAATCTCAGCCATTATTTCTTTAAATAAGCTCTCTGCCCCATTTTCTCTCTTTCCTTTTTCTGGATTCAGTAGGTAACACATAGATTATTTCCTTTAAGCGATCCTATAATTAATGTGGGTTTTTTTTTTCACTCTTTTCATTCATTTTTCTTTGTTTTCCTCTGACTGGATAATTTCAAATGACCTCCCTTTGACTTAACATTTTCTTTTTTCTGCTTGATCAAGTCTGATGTTGATGCACTTTATTGCAATTTTTATTTCATTTATTATATTCTCTAGCCTCAGAGTTTTTGTTTGATTCTTTTTTGTGATTTCCATCACTCTATTAAACTCTCATTTTATTTGTGTATTTTTCTCCTGATTTTATTTAGTTATCTTTCTTTGTTTCCTGTAGTTCACTGAGTTTCCTTAATTCAACTCTTTGGAATTATTTATCACAGATCTTGACTTCTTTGGGGTTGGTTACTGGAAAATTTTTATGTTCCTTGGGTGGTGTCATGTTCCTTAAAGGCTTATATAGCTGTCTTCACATTTGAAGAAGGAGCCACCTACTCCAGTCATTACTGACAGCTTTGGTGAGAGAAATACATTCTATCAGTCCTGCAAGGAATTCTGAAGCTTTCTCAGACCTTTACTATGGTGCACTTGTTCCACATTTCTTGTTCCCTGTTGGGGGAGAATTATTAATTTGGAATGCCTTCTCTCAATCCCGAAAATCCAGCCCAGGTGCAGACAACCTCCCACTTGCTTTCTCTGAGGCAGTGATTAATGCTCGTTTGTGTGCTTTCTCCCAGTCCCACAGACTTTGGTTTGTGTTTTGCACGTGCTTACTAGCCACCTGCAACCACTTGCACTTGCCTCCCTTGGGCCCCGTACAGGGAGCTGGCCAAGGTGTGGGGATCTGTGTGGAGTGCTAATGGTGCTCCTGGGCGAGTTGAGGATATCCACAGACAAGGTATTCTGGGGCCTCATAGGAGGACTTTCTTATGGGGTCCATGAAAAGACTCTTCATATTTATCATGTTCTTTAAGAGCCCTGACTGCAGACTTCTCAGCCCCTCTGTACCCTCCAGTGTTACAATACAACTCAGTACTCTAAATGAATTGAGAAAGAATTGTAGTTCATTGTCAGCATCCAACATGGATGAGGGAGACAGGCATTCACTCACACAACCTAATTTTCCCCTGTGGGAGCAATTTCATGCCAAGAAGTCCTCGGCACTGAGCTGTGCTGCCTTGAAGGATGGTTCACACAGGTAATTTGAAACTATTCCTCTTACCCTCTTCAATGTATCCAGTCTCTGGGGTTTTTTTGCTCCAACTCTGTGCTGGAATATTGTCACAAAAATCCTGGACTTCCAAAATGTCACTCTCATTCAAGGGTGATTGTCAATATTGGCTTCTTTGGGGGGGGAAGACAGTAGAAAATCCCTCTTTTGACATTTTTCTGATGACACTCCAGACCAAGAAGTTTAAAGAAGAACAAAAAAGAAAATATAAAAATGATGGGGGGAAAAAAGAATACAATGAAATAATCGATTTAAAGAGCTGAGATTAAAAAAAGAAATGTCCAAAGAGCCCAACTGGAAATCCTAAAGATGAAGAATACAATAATAGTACTAAAGAATTCAACAGAGATATTCAATAACAGACTTGACTAAATAGAATAAAGAATAAAGAACCAGTGAACTTAAGGTAGATAAGTTGAAAATATCCAGTCAGAAGAGCAAAAAGAAAAATGAATGAAAAAGTATGAAGAAAGCTTACAGGACTTATGGGACTCCACCAAAAAAAAAGTTTGGGGGGCGGGTTGAGAAATATAAACACTATGGGAATCCCAGAAGGAAAAGAGAAAGAAAAAGGGAAAGAAAGTATATCTGAAACAAAAATCGCTCAAAACTTCCCAAACCTGGAGAGAGAAATGGGAACACAGATTCATGCACCTCATAGAACATTTAAAATGTTGAGCCCATAAATCACAACAATATTTTTTTTGATTCATCTCCTAGAGTAATGGAAGTAAAAACAAAAATAAACAAATGGGACTTAAAAGCTTTTGCACAGCAAAAGAAACCATAAACAATGGACGAATGGGAGAAATAGAATGGGAGAAAATGTTTGCAAAAAATGCTACCGACATGGGATTAATTTCCAAAATATACAAACAGCTCATACAGCTTAATATAAAAAAAAGTCCAAAAATGGGCAGAAGACCTAAATAGACATTTCTCCAAAGAAGACATACACATGGCCAACAAGCACATGAAAAGATGTTCAGTATCACTAATTATTAGAGAAACACAAATCAAAACTACAATGAGGTATATCACCTCACAGAATGGCCATCATTTAAAACTCTACAAAAAATAAATACTGGAGAGAATGTTGAGAAAAAGGAACCCTCTTACACTGTTGGTGGGAATGTAAATTGGTGCAGCCACTATGGAGATTCTTTAAAAAAATAAAAATAGAGTTACCATATGATCCTGCAATCCCACTCCTGGGCATATATCCAAGAAAACAGTAATTTGAAAAGATACATGTACCCAGTGTTCATAGCAACACTATTTACAATAGCCAAGTCATGGAAGCAACCTAAATGTCCATTGACAGATGAATGGATAAAGAAGATGTGGTACATATGTACAGTGGAATATTACTCAACCATAAAAAGAATGAAATAATGCCATTTGCAGCAACATGGATGGACTTAGAGATTATCATACTAAGTGAAATAAGTCAGACAGAGAAAGACAAATATCATATCCACTTATATGTGGAATCTAAAAAACTGATACAAATGAACATACTTACAAAATAGAAATAGATCCACAGACACAGAAGACAAACTTATGGTTACCAAAGGGGATAGTGGGGGGTGGGGGAGATAAAGTAGGAGTTTGGGATTATCACGTACACACTACTATATATGAAATAGATAAACATCAAGGACCTATTATATAGCACAGGGAACTATATTCAATATCTTGTAATAACCTATAATGGGAAAGAATCTGAAAAAGAATAGATATATATGTACATGTATAACTGAATCACTTTGCTGTACACCTTAAACTAACATAGCATTGTAAATTAACTATACTTCAATGAAAAAGTAGTTAAATTTTTAAAAGTAACCCTCCAAAAAGACAGTTCCATATGTATGTAATTTCTTTGGATTGGCTGTCTTCTAGCACTTTTATGTAGATGGGTCAGTTATCTAGGTTTTCTTTTGGCAAGTACCTGATTGTTGAACTGCATAGGGGAAACAAAGAGTAACTGAAAACAAAATTCATGATCCTCGGAAAGCACTATAGATGTACCACATACCTTACTGAGGTGGTGGAAGATTGTCAAAGGGTAAATGGTAGTAGTTGTTTGTCAGGTTCCCAGTGAGAGAAAAAACAAAGGAAGTTTCACAGATCAAGAGCAATAATGTTGCCTATATTGAGATTAGAAACGTCCTGGTATGGAGCATGGACTTGCATTTCTGCCTTACTACCTCAGATCCCCAAGCTCAAGTGCAGTGTCATGAAGCTGTAATTGGCAAGAGTAAACTCCTCAGGATAAAGGGGGTTAAACGTACCTGCCATGGATACCTGGGTAAGCAGTGCACACTCTCACTTCTTATTAGATGTCTAGCCAGAATCAAAGTCCCTGGATTAATAGTTCATCATATCAGGGCCAGAAGTGTTTTGCATCCTCCAGACATGCCTAGTAGCATACCTTAGGCATCTGGGCTGGCCTCAGAGTCTTTTCAGTGGGTTTCAAGGCATTCACACATGTAAGAGAAGCAGACAGTTTTACACAGTGTTTGAAATAAAGGATCTTCTAAACACTCCTCTTGCCCCAACGTATTTACCCAAATCGAAGAACCTGTCCTTCACTTTTGGTTTAAATGTTGCTATCAGCAGGTCCTACTCTACCCTGCATCCCTTTTCCTGTAAAGAGGGCAACACACCAAGATGAATACTAACACGCTAAAAACTATTTTTAATCAGAATTATTAAGATTATTATCTTCCAAAGATAAAAGAATGAGCAAGGTGGGTGGAAAAGATGATAGAAGAGAAAGGACTGGGAAGAAAAGGTGAAGTACACTTAGTCCTCCTTGTCTGCAGATGTGCCTCAGTTCTCGCTTTTATCTCTCTGAAGGCAGGCAAATGAGATTTTGTGTGGGCGAATGTGTGTGTGTGTGCGCGTGCGCGCATAAGAGAGAGAAGGAGAGTGAGAGGATATTGCGTGAGTGTCCGAGTCTTTTTCAGAGGAACAGGCTTTGCGAGTTTCCATTTTCTTCAGGAGCCCAGTGTTTTTAGCAGCCCTGGCACGGTTCTGAGTGAGGAGGCAACGGAGACACAGCAGTTGTGCTACGGCTGCCCCGTTGCAGCTGTTGAATGGCTGTACTCCCACCTGTGCTACTCGTGGGGTCTTTCCTACATGAGTTCTGGTAGACTTGGCCCAGAAGAAGCATTCTAGGAAAATACAGTATAACTCTAATGATTCACCAGTTACTAATCAATCGATTGAATACACATAAATGTATGTATATGAGTGTTTTGTCTGTGTATTTTCAAGCTGTTTTATAACATTCGAATGTGGAACAATGGTACGTACAATGGACTTTCTTAAGACTTTAGTAATCAGTAATAGCAATCAAAGGCAAAAAAGGAGGAACAAGAATAACAACTAAAATTCATTCCAGGGTTCACATTTTACCAGGCAGGCATTGTTAAGGGTATTAGCCCATTTAACCCTCCCAATCTTGCAAGTAAGGTTTTACTATTTTCCCATTTTATGGATGATGAAACTGAGGTAAGGTTTAACAGTAAACTACCTCTATGAAAGCACATATTTAATATTCTTAGAAATAGGTCATTCTGTGAAATAGCAAAAAATATTTTTGCCTTTAAAATATACTTACAAATTTCAACTCAATAGGAAATAAGTGCAAAGACACTGTGCTGAGTTCTGTATGTTTTAATAAGCTTAGAAAGTGTCTACTCTTGAGGAGTAAATTGCAACCCAGTAGTGCCCAAGCTTGTGTTCAGAATGGATTTTAAGAAGGTAGATGTCTCCATGCAGAAGATAAGCTCAGTTTTACTAGCCCAAGACAACTCCTGGACTATGTGAAAATGCAAGTGGCTAGTATTTGTATGAATATACTTACGTCTTCTTTAATTGCTTGTCCTGAACCATATATAGAACTGAAATGATTTCCCTCAGATTCTTTGTGTGTGATGGTATCTGAGTTCATCATTTTTTCTTTAGGCGTTTCTGCCAGTTTGTTTGACTTCTCAAGGAAGCATTGTCTTGACAGCGTCCAGGGTCATCCTCCATAGTGGAGCTCATTAGAACAGTGCAGACACAAAGAGCACACCGAAGAAAAAAGGCAAGGCTGTAATGGGAATAACAGTGGTTTGGATAATCCAATTTACCTTCTTCTGGGGAGAAAAGAAATTCAACCTCATAGATAGAGTATCTTTCCCCAGAGTAATTCCTGGATGTTAGACAAGTTTATTCACTTAAAAAAGATGACTGTGAGTACAGAAATGCCATTTAAGATGTACAATAGAGGCCAAGGAAAAGAAACCATCTAGTTTATTTTCAGGACCATTATTAATTCCTACGGAATCTGTAAAGCAACACTTCGATAACAATGTAATTTAAAGGCTATCTCATGATATTACATCTTGGACTGAGAGGGTAGTAACTGCTTGCTTTTTTTTTTATTTTATTCAGTGTTCTGCACAATAATTTTCCTGAAGTTAAATGCTGTGTTATATAATATTTTATTTTTTACTGTTAAAATCTTCATTTACAAGAGTTTTTAATAGTATTATAATGGTGAGAAATCAATGTTAATATAATCAAAGGACTGATTATGAAAAGGGAATATTCACTGTGTGAATTTGCCTAGGTGTTTATAAGAAAATTCAATGACATGGATTTCATCATGAATTCAACTCACTCTGAGGAACATTTCCTAAATGCTTACTCTATGACAATATGAGCTAAGTATTATTAAAAAAAAAAAAGAGAGAGAGACTCACTATTTTCTCTGAGCTCTGGGTATTTATGGAATGTTAGATAATGTAGGCTTTAATTTTCTTATCTGTGAAATAAGAAAATTAAACTAAAATTAGAAAGAAACAGTGGAGGCATTTCTCTGAATTTTGTATGCTTGTGCTCCTATTTCTACAATTCAGCTTCCCTTCTACTCCAAACCTCATTAATAAGCAAGAATTCTCATGAAACATTAGAAATCATCTAACGGAAATGTATGTGCACAGCTTGCATCACACTATTACAACTGGATGACTTTAGAAGTTGTTTGGTTGCCAAAATGTAGTTTGCATGGAGGTCACACAGACTTAAAACTTATTATTAGTTACATTTATCCACACTACTAATAGAATAGTGTCCACACTACTGTGTTGCTTTGGAAAATAGCCCAAAACCCACCAGCTTCATATTTTCGGACTTTCAGCCTGGAGATGATTTTACTTGTTCTCCAACTTAGATGTGTGCTAAGGCCAAATAAATTGTTTGAACAACTTTAAGGAGCCCAAACTAATAAATTAATAGGCTGTGCCTAAAAATATGAGATATTTTTGTTTTATTTAATCATTGGGATTAAGCAATTCTAGTTGTCCAGAGGTACTAGGTATTGGATCATCTCAGTGAAGAGCTTGAACAAAACAGATACTGTAAAACTTGGTCTTTATTGCTAAAAATGGAAAGTCTGAAGATAGGAAATTTGACCTAATATTGGCCTCAAATGGAAGCAAATTCAAACCAGAGCATAGGGATGGAAGACGTCCATGATGTCATTACCATTCCAAGTCTATTGTGAAACGAGGAAAATCACCTCCTGATCTCAGCTCGATGCCTGAGGATGCAAAGTCCAAGGGGAGGCCTAGGTTCTTTCTTTATCATTGCTTTTGTATTTATCCCTAAACTTATTCTGAACACGTTTTTCCAAAAATACATAAATATGTGCTTCAGTGTACAAACAGGTGATAAAGGGAAAGAAAAGGGCATGTGGAGGAGTTAGAGGGACCAGTGTTTGAAGCCTATTCCCACTTACTTGCTGTGTGACACATACTTAATCTTTCTGAGACTTCATTTCCAAATGTATGAAAGGGAGACTTTCGCATGGGCAGCATCTGACACAAAGTAAAGCTGTCAGAAATCATTGCCTCCTTCTCTCCTTTCTATTCTGCCACCTGCTTCTACACTGCTACACAGTCTGATCCCATTCCCAGAACCATCTTCTCCACGGCATTGGCACGAGTGAGACTTGCTGTGTTTTGTTACTTGATTAATATCTTATAGCCATAAATAATGCATCCACCTACTTGGAGATTGCTGCATTCCAGGCTGCTGACTTATCTTGAGAGTCACAGACAGCCCAGCCTCTCTGGGGTCAATAATGGTGGGGATGAGCTCTGAGATCCTGGGGTAAAGCAGGTGGGGTGGAGGGTGGGGGTGGAGATAAGTCTACATGAAGCAGAGCTAGTGATGTTGGTCAACCAGAAATTAGAGAGCAAAGGAAGAAGCAGATGCAGTTTGCAACTAGAGTGAGAAGAAACAAGCAGAAAACAGGAGATCAATGTGAATATATTCTCTCTTTTTGTGTGGATGATATGATGAGAGGCTAACTATACATTACCTGAAATTCCTTAATGAGATCAAATAAAAAGGGGCTATGGATTAGTACCTCCATCTAGAGATTAAACAGGAGGTTCATACTGGCAGAAGTCCTGTACGCAGAAGTGGACTATCTTGTGATAGTCCTGGGTGAGGAAGCACATCTTGAGGAAGGCTGCTGCGTCAGTGTACTTGTATTAGGGTAGGACCTTCCTGTCCTTCCAGGATTAGATATTGTTTTGGGTATCATGAATTTATGGGTAACTTTATATATGACATTCATGAGACCAAATCTGCTAGGGACTGGCTTCAATTGGCTTCAGAAGTGCAGGGAGCAGTGGGGAGTATAAAAGAAAGATGGGTCTTGGCTTTCTGTAGTTCCTTCACAGTTACAAGGTAGTGATTTTCTGCAACTTGTTTACAAAATATATGCTTTAGAAAATGAAAATGAGATCTAGCAATTATGGATTCCAGTGTTCATGCTAATATGACCTGACCCAGATGGTGAATTGGCGAGAATTGCTAGAGTAAAGTTGATGCAGGAGAGTGGGACTTAGTTGTGAGTGGTCTCAGTTGCAGATTATGGCTAATTTTAGAACCCAGTGGTCTTTACTAAGGAAGGAAGTGCAAATTTCACAATTATAAACAGCAAGAGAAACGCTGTTTTTAGGTTCTTAACTGCAGGAGTTTCTGTTTAGTTTAGTAAAAGAATGCTTACATTCCATTGATACTGAGGGTGCAGGATAACTCAGTTATGTAATGAAGTCCCAACTGATGATGAAACAGTATCCACATTGGCTTTAGTGACAACATTGTTGAAAAGATAAAAAACACAACCATAAGGCACGTGATCCCTTGAAATAATGGCACTGTGTCTCATCAGCAATATAACTTCCCAAATCATAAGGGATGGAAGGGAAGAAGTTTTGGTGCAGGACAGCGGCTACGGTATGAAAGGAAGATTAATTGAAACAAATTATTTAAGTCTTCAAAGAGTATAGAGTATTTATAGTTCAGATTTACCCATAGTTTAGAGCACAGAGCAAATCCTGTCTTTTCCATGATGCTTTCTTGGACTTCTTACTAATGTCTTCCATTATATTTAAAAAAAAAATCTCAGTTATAGCATTTTGCATAATCTAGTTTGTGATCCTACTTAATGCTTTATGATAATCTTTTCTTCTTTAGAGCAGTGCTATCCAATGGAAATATAATGTGAGTCACATTTGTCACTTAAATTTTTCAGTAGCCATATTTAAAAGGTAAAAAGAAATGGAGATTTTTTTTTGCTTTACTTCAATGAACATTTTATTGAAGTTTATTATATTGTATTATGTGTTATAAACTTTTTATATACATATAGAAACATTTACAGTCTTAGGTGTGCAGCTTGAGGAATCACCACTAAGTGAATTCATTTATGTAACTACCACCCAAATCAAGAAATAGAACATCTTGGAAGCCTCGCTTATGTCCCCTCCTAATCGTGACCCTCTCTCTTCTCCTAAGAGGTAACTCTGTCCTAACTTCTAACACCACAGATTATTTTTACCTATTTTTGAACTTCATATAAATGGAATCATATAGTACATATTCTTTCATATATACATTCTTGCACAAAACACTGTGTTTGTGACATCCATCTATCCTGCTGTTGATTTTCAGTGTTGTATACTTATGCCATTGTGTGAATAGACCACAATTTATTTATCCATTTTAGACCACTTTGAATAGTGCTGCTAGAATCATTCTTCTGCATTTCTCCTGGAGCATGTATGTGGGCTTTTCTTTGGGTATTTATCGAGGAGCTGAATGAATACATACTTCAGCATTCTTAATTTCAGTTATCATATTTTTTTATTCTAGAATTTCCATTTGATTTTTTTTACAGTTTCAATTCCTCAGCTGAAATTTTCTTTCTTGTTATCTGATTTTTCAAATATATTAATAAAGTTATTTGAAAGACCATGGATCATAATTCGAATACCTGACTCCCCATGGTTGGCAATATTAATTTTAATAATATTTTTATCTTATCCAAGATCTTATCATTTCAGAATATAATCAATATAAAATTATTTTATATTGATATTTTATAATCTTTTTTCATACTAATTTGATAAAACCCAGTGTGCATTTTATAATTATAGCATGTCTCAGTTTGGACCAACCATATTTCAAGTATCAAGAGCCACATGTGGGTAGTGGCTACTGCATTGGACAGCACAGCTCTAGAAATGAGCTCCTGTCTGACTTCTTTATTATTTTCAGAATCTCCTGTAACGCCATGAGTGACATGGCACATAAGAGACACTCAGTATAAAAATACATTGAATTAAACTCATCTTAGCTATTCGTGACGTGGAGTCAGTGAGACTCTATCAGGAGATTTAACCAGGTAGAAAGGGTGTTTGCCTCAAATAGGAGCACTGATCTGGGCTAAAATCCTCCAGTCAAATGAAACTTCATGAAGCATATGAAGACAGAAGCTTGCTAGTAGAAGACAGAAGAGCCCGGGAGCTGGTGCTGGGAACTTGGATGACAGCCCAGTGCATTTTGCCTTGATGCCAGAGCTGAGTGTGAGCTGTAAGCCATCCCTTCCTGGACTCTGGATTGAGTATCTGGGCCCTGGAGCATCACTCTCTCACTGCATATCTGTTCATGGACCTTGGGCTAACCTTCCCTTTCCCTTTCCTTTGAAGTAGCACTGATTCTTGCACCCTGGGTGAGGAAAGGACACTAAATAGTATCCTTTATCCCTTAAGCCCTAAGTGATAACCAGAAAAGTCCAACAGAAAAGTGACTGGTGTTAAGTTGCTTCTTTCAAAGAGTAGTTCTCCAAGCCTCTTCTGAAGCTAATGTGATAATATAGCTTTACTCGACCTGAGGTCTTAGGCTAAGGTGTCAAAAAGCCAGAGTGTGCTGCTGTGTTGATCATGAGCTGTAATTCCACTGACAGTTTCTCCAATTTATAGATCCTTGTCTCGGACTCAAGAGGCTTGTTTGAATTCCCTGATGGAAAGCTGACAGTTTGCCAACAATTCATTATTTTGGAGGCCAGTTAAGGCTTCATAGGAGCACATGCATTTAAATACATTTTTTTAAAACATCTCCAGTATTCCTCAGATCTTAGTTTCTTTAATACGTCCTTTGTTTACTTGCTTTACTGGTTGCCATAGAGCTTACAATATACATTCACTACTAATCCAAGCCCACTTACAAATAACACTATACCACTTTACCAGCAGTGTGAGTACCTTATAACAAAATAGTTCTACTTCCTCCCTATTTCTCCCCCTGTCCCTTATAGTACTGCCATCATTCATTTCACTTGTATATAAACATATATGTGATATTTATATAAGCATACACAACCAAATACATTGTTGCTCTAATTATTTTGAACAACCTTTTACCTGTTAGATCGATGAAGAATAAGAAAAATGAGTTTTTATTTTACCATCACTAATTCTTCTTCAATGTTCTTCCTTCCTTTATGCAGATCCAAGTTTCTGACCTATATTATTTTCTTTCTTTCTAAAAAAAAACTTCTTTTAACATTTCTTGCAAGGCACATCTACTGGCAGCAAATTTCCTCAATTTTTGTTTGCCTGATAAAATCTTTATTTCTCTTTAACTTTTAAAGGATAATTTCATAGGGTACAAATTCTAGGGTGGCGGGGTTTTTCTCTCAACACTTTAAATATTTCACTCCAGTCTCTTCTTACTTGCATGCTTTCTGAGGAGAAGTTGGATGTAATTCTTACCTTAGTTCCTCTACAGGTAAAGAGTTTTTTCCTCTGGCTTCTTTCATCTTTGATTTTCTACAGTTTGAATATGTCATGCCTAGGTGTAGTTTTGGGTTTGTTTTGGGTTTGTTTAGGAGTTTTTTGGCATTTATCCTGCTTAATGTTCTCTGAGCTTCCTAGATCTGTGATTTGATGACTAACATTAATTTGGGGAAATTCTCAGTCATTATTGTTTCAAAAATCTCTTCTATTCCTTTCTCCCCTTCTTTGGAACCAAGCAGAACCCTGCAGAGCCCTCCCTAAATACAAAGGACCCTCTATGTCCCCTGCCTCTTGTTTGTAGAAAGCTGAAGTCTCCCAGGCCTCCCAGAGTCTCAAAAGCGTAGGCTCAAGTAGTTAATGATTAGGACCTTAGAGTCACAGAATCAGTGTCTGATGAAATAATGAGATTAACAGTATTGCACATAATTATATCTTTGTGGGCGTTAGAACAGCTTGCTCTGCCCATGTATGTAAGCAGGAAACTAAAATTGTCAGCAAAGAGATGCTGGAGACCCATGTCAACATCTTCCACTCAGAAAATACGGTGCCCAATGTCAGCACAAATAAGTTACAGAAGATGGACCTAGCCCCTAATCCCGTAAAAATGGAATGATGTCTGACAAGTGGGGACTTGTAAGCAGCTCTTTTGCCCCTTTCCTGTTTGTCTATGTCTGTTCCCTGTAAACCTTAATTATAAAAATGAGATCACTAGGTAACATTTAACCTAACTCCTGACTTGTGCTCTACTGAATATACACAATGCCTTTCCTAACCTGTCGACTCCTTTCCTGGATTAAAAGGAGTATGAATGAAATCCAGTAGTTAAAGAATAACTGACTCTCTACCCCAGCTTCCCCTTAGCAAATTTGCAGGCAGACCATGCAGGCAAGAGAGCATCCAAAGGAAGATCAGGAGAAGTCAGCAGTCTGCACACAATGGAAAAATGATGAAGAATCTGACCTCCTACCTTAATGATTAACTGAGATTGTTTCTCCTTTTTCCCTTTAAAAATTGTCACGGCTGAGCAGAATCTTTGGAGTTGGTGTCCAGACATGAGTTCAACTTCTCCCCAGATTGCTGGCTTTTCTGAATAAAGCACCTTTCATTTCTACCAACACTTACCCCTCAATTATTGGCTTTTGAGCACTGAGCATCCGAACCTGTGTTTGGTAACATCTTCTCCTGTGTATTCACATTACTTATGTGTTACTCCTTCTGTAGTTTTCTCATAGTCCTAGGATATTCCCTTCTGTTTTGTTTGTTTGTCTCTTTGCTTTTCAGCTTTCAAGGATTCTATGGCTAGATCTCCTAGCTCTGATATTCTTTCCTCAGCCATGTCCAGTTTACTAGTAAGCCCATCAAAGGCATTCTTTATTTCTGTTTTAATGTTTTTGATCATTAGCATTTCTTTTTGGTTGTTTCTTAGAACTTCTGTCTCTCTGCTTACATTACCCACTTGTTCTTTGTGTGTTGTCTACGCACTAGAGTCCTTAGCATATTTATCAGAGTTGCTTTAAATTCCCAATCTAATAATTCTAATATCCCTGCCACATCTGGTTCTGATGCTTTCTCTGTGTCTTCAAATTGTGTTACTTGCCTTTCGGTATGTTTTATAATTTTTTTCTTAAGACTCGGACATGATGTACTGGGCAAAAAGGAACTGCTATAAATAGGCCTTAGTAATGTGGAGGTGAGGTGTGGGGGGATAGGAGACACTCTATGGTCCTGTGTTAGGTCTCAGTCTTTTAGTGAGCCTGTGTCTCCAGACCATGAACTTCACAAGAGTTTCTCAGTTTTTTTCTCCCCCCTTAGGTAGGACAGGATGGCTAGAGTGGGCTGGAGTTGGGTGTTTCCCTTCCCTGGTTAGTTAGGCTGTGATAAAACCCCAGCAGGTTAGGCTCTGGTTAACTAGTTTTCCCTGCGGGCAACCCTTGTTAAGAAGAACAGAATATCCAGGCATATTTCAAAGTGGCTCTTTCCCTCTCCCCCAGCAGGAACGCTTGGGAGATTTTTCTCCTATATTTACTATAGGAATCTGGTTATATTCCTGGAGGTAAATCTCACAGTATTGACTATGACTGGGTACCCCTGATGCCTTTTAACTCTCAGACTTGTCGGCACTGAGCCTCCAGCAGTTTGTAAATTACGGTGCTGATTTCCTACCCCAGCATTGGAATCTGCTCTGGTGAGCTGAGACTCCCTGTATTTGCCTGTCTCTCTCTCCAATCTTGGGAGCAGCTGTTTGCCCTGGGGATTCAGGAAGAGTTAATTTTCCAGTCTGTTTAGCTTTTTACTTATTAGGGTGGAGTGGTGACTTCCAAGCTCCTTATAGACAGAACTGGACACTTAGTTTCTTTTAAGACACTATAATATTTTATGATATGATATTGATATATTCTACCTGTGGTAAGAATGAATAAATAACATATAGATCTTAATAGTCTCATCAGTAACATTATGAATTTCATCTCAATTTGCTTTCTCTTTACTTCATTAGAGACTAGACTTTATTTTTCTTTTTAACTGTTTGAATCCCTGTGCTATCTATTGCTAATTTTGTCTCTCCGATTTGCACATTGTAAAATACATCCTCATTGAATTATATCTTCATGGAAATTTCAGTTTTGTGACTAATAATTTTAGCTTCTATTAGTTGTTTTGTATTTCTTTATTTACATTTAAAATGCCTTAGTATCATAGAATTATAGTCTGTCAGAATCTTGGAAATTTTCTGGTACAATTTCTTAATTTTATATCCAAGACATTAAGACACATATAATTATGCTTTTTGTGCAGGTTCATGCAGCACACATTCATAATCCAAACTAGAACCGACTTGCCATTTTGCTCTGAATAAAAGCTAACATCATGCAAGACATACAGGACTGGTGCCTGGCATCTCTGGTTTCACATAGAATACTTTCCCCTGTGCTGGGCCACTCCTCCTGCTGTTCCCCAGACACCAGGTACATGGGCTGCTGGGGGCCTCTGCCTGGATGCTCCCTCTTCACAGAACTTTCTTCCCCCGCTTATCTGCACAGGTAATGCTACATCTTCTTCAAGCCTTTGCTCATTGTCACCTTCTCTATAAGACTAACTCTCACCACCCAGGTTTAAATTTCACCTTCCCATGCACACCACATCTCCCTTACTAGGCTCCCATTTGTCTATTTCTTTTTACCACTTTTGAACATACCATATCTGTTACTGAACTCAGGTTCAGCTGCTCGCCACCCAAAAGCCAATAATCACGGGGCAAGTGTCAGTAGCAAGGAAAGTGCTTGATTCAGAAAAGCCAGCAATCTGGGGAGAAGTTGGACTCATGTCTGGACACCAACTCCGAAGATTCTGCTCAGCCGTGACAATTTTTAAAGGGAAAACAATCTCAGTTAATCATTAAGGCAGAAGCTCAGATTCTTCGTCATTTTTCCGTTGTGTGCAGACTGCTGACTTCCCCTGATCTTCCTTTGGATGCTCTCTTGCCTGCGTGGTCTGCCTGCAAATTTGTTAAGGGGAGGCTGGGGGTAGAGAGGCAGCCATTCTTTAACCACTTAATTCCTTATTCTTATTCCTTCTAATCCAGGGAAGGAATCAACAGGTTAGGCAAGGCATTGTGTACATTCAATAGAGCAGAAATCAGGAGTTAGTTTAAATGTTGCCTGGTGATCTCATCTTTGTGATTAAGGTCTGAGGAAACAGAAATGAACAAACAGAGCCACTTACATATCTTCTCTTCTTTACAGTCTGTCTCCCTTACTTAGCATGTGTGTCCCACAAGGGCACAGGCTTTTGTCTACATCTGTTCACTTATGAAGCCCAAGACCTAAAACAGAGCCAGGCACCCGATAATAACTTTGTTAGCATTTGTTGAATGGATGAATGACTGAATTCCAGTTGATTGATTATTTAATTTTTATGGCAACTTCATTTATTAAGCTTATATCTTATAAGAGCATTTAATTTAATAGCATCTAACAGCCATTTTAAAATGACATTAGCAAGCAGGAACGATTGAGCTGGAAAAAATAATGAAAATTAATGTGGTCAACATAAATGTAGGTTAAAGTATTCAAATTAGTTATTTACCTTAGTGAGAACAACCTGGGGGATTAGGGAACAGAAGGTCGATGTGTAAATTCAGTTCAGGAAAGTAGTTCTCAAAATGTGATCTTATCTGTCAAAACACTGCTTGTATTAACACTAAGAAGTCATTTCCTTTTTTCCCTCTTATTCTCCCCCAAGTGTACAGTGAAGTTTTCTTGAGACTACATGATGTGTAATATCACAACAGATTGAATGCACACACAGATTTGGGAATCCAGCTGTCTTCTATGGAAGAAGACATAAAAGCAAGTTACAAAAATGTAAAATAGTGCTTTTCTTCGCACTCTATATTTCTTTTATCAGTATAGTTAATTTTCATTACAATATTATTTATAGTGGCATGTAATGGTATCATTATTTCAAAATTAATTAATATATAGGTTTTTTAAAAAAATCTTCAGCTTTAATTTCTAAAATGGTAACTATTAAGGGATATAACCCATATAGACAAAAGCTCTTTGAGGCCCCCCAAAATTTTTTTAAAAGTGTAAAAGTTTCTTAAGACCGAACTTTGAGGAACACTGATCTACAACAATATTGACCTGCTTTTACAGAGTTCAATGACTGTGTCACTGAGGTATTCTGGCCAGTTTGGAACATTGGTCAGATTAAATATGGACAGGCATGAATTTCAAGACCTTACTTCAAGAGTGAGGTAGTCAGACAGCCAATAAATCAGAAGAACACAGTGTAGTGGCTAAGAGTTTGGACTCTGAGGCCAGACTACCTGGGTTTGAATCTTACCTCTACTAACTTCCTGGTTGTGTGGTCTGTGCATTTCTCTTATCTATAAAAAAAATCGTAGATATGTCATACAGTTGTGAAAATTAAATGATTTAATATATGAGAAGCACTTAAAACAGTGCCTAGCACATATAAACACTATATAAATTGTAATTATTGTTGTTGTTACCGTTATTAGTTTCTGCAGGCATAATTTGCACTTCCTGGAAAAAAGCAGTAACAGGAAAGAGTCTTATGGGGCTACATCATAGTAAGAAGGGCCAGTAGACAACTAATAAACGCACAAATAATAACAAATATTATTGGAAGTAATGATAAGGGCTGTGAATAAGATAACAGTATTGGGATGCAGAATTACCAGGAGGCAGATGTCTCCTTTTAGCTGGAATGATCAGGGAAGACTTTTGAAAAAAAATTTTTTTTTTTTTGCGGTATGCGGGCCTCTCACTGTTGTGGCCTCTCCCGCTGTGGAGCACAGGCTCCGGACGCGCGGGCTCAGCGGCCATGGCTCACGGGCCCAGCCGCTCCGTGGCATGTGGGATCCTCCCGGACCGGGGCACGAACCCATGTCCCCTGCATCGGCAGGCGGACTCTCAACCACAGCACCACCAGGGAAGCCCTGCTTTTGAAAATTTAACATTTGAATAGAGACTGGAATTATGAGCAAGGAGGAAACCACATGAAGATCATTAAGAGAATAATTATACAAGGAAAGGTGAGCCTCAGAGGCCCTAGAGTGGGAATGGCACTGACATGTTCAAGAGGCAGCTTTTAAGGTAATTGTTGCTAAAACAATAAATTCTGGGAAAAATGGAAGGAGATGGGGTTAGTACCATGGTACAAATTAAATATTTTCCTGCATTCTGTGGAAAACTGTTACAGGGTACTGAATGTGGAGTGACTGGAAGGGAAGTCTGTAGGGTGGAGGATGACTTTACAGGTGAAAGGGGAGGTGAACAAAGGCAAGGAGGCTGGTTAAGAGGCTGTGGCTTAGAGATGACGGTGGCTTGATCTGAAGTTGTAATAGTAGGGATGGTGAAGTGGTCACATTTTATCGTATGTTTTGAAAGTAGAACCAGTAGGATATATTGGGTTGGCCAAAAGGTTTGTTCATTTTTTTTCCATAAGATGGCTCTAGTAGTACTTAGTTGTCTTTAACTTTATTGGAAACAACTTTGGTAGATTGTATGTAACAGCTGTCATATCAGTGTGCATTTAAAAAAAGACGTATCAAAATTGGTGAATTTTTGTGTAGCCTTTTTAATATTGAAGATGGAAGAAAAAAGCAACATTTTCAGCATATTATGCTTTATTATTTCAAGAAAGGTAAAAACGCAACTGAAACGCAAAAAAAAAAAGATTTGTGCAGTGTATGGAGAAGGTGCTGTGACTGATCGAACGTGTCAAAAGTGGTTTGTGAAGTTTCATGCTGGATATTTCTCTCTGAACGATGCACCACGGTCAGGTAGACCAGTTGAAGTTGATAGCGATCAAGTCGAGACATTAATTGAGAAAAATCAACGTTATACCACGCGGGAGGTCGCCGGCATACTCAACATATCCAAATCAAGCATGGAAAATCACTTGCACCAGCTGGTTATGTGAATCGCTTTGATGTTTGTGTTCCTCATAAGTTAAGCGAAAAAAACCTTCCTGACCGTATTTCCACATGCGATGCTCCACTTAAATGTAATGAAAACGTTCCATTTTTATTATATTTATTTTTTGAAAACATTCGATTTTTAAAACAAATTGTGACAGGCAATGAAAAGTAGATACTGTATAATAATGTGGAATGGAAGAGATCGTGGGGCAGGTGAAATGAACCACCACCAGCCACACCAAAGGCCGGTCTTTATCCAAAGAAGGTGCAATTGTGTATACAGTGGGATTGGAAGGGAGTCCTCTCTTATGAGCTCCTTCTGGAAAACCAAACAATTAATTCCAACAAGTACTGCTCCCAATTAGACCAACTGAAAGCAGCACTCGACGACAAGCATCCAGAATTAGTCAATAGAAAACACGTAATCTTCCATCAGGATAACGCAAGACCGCATGTTTGATGACCAGGCAAAAACTCTTACAGCTTAGCTGGGAAGTTCTGATTTACCGCCGTATTCACCGGACATTGCACCTTTGGATTTCCATTTATTTAGGTCTTTACAAAATTCTCCTAATGGAAAAAATTTCAATTCCCTGGAAGACTATAAAAGGCACCTGGCACAGTTCTTTGCTCAAAAAGATAAAAAGTTTTGGGAAGATGGAATTATGAAGTTGCCTGAAAAATGGCAGAAGGTAGTGGAACAAAAGGGTGAATACATTGTTCAATAAAGTTCTTGGTGAAAATGAAAGATGTGTCTTTTATTTTTACTTAAAAACCGAAGGTACTTTTTGGCCAACCCAATAATAAAAGGATTAAATATAAGTGTAGAGGAAAGAGAGAAATCAGGAATGATTTCTAGCTTTTGGACTTAAATATTGAATGAATAATAGTATTGTTTATTGAGATGGGGAGTTTGGGAATAAAAGAAATTTTAATAGAAAATCAGTAGTTTTGTTTGGACTATGTTGATTCTGTGACATAAAAAAAGAATTTCAAGTAAGCAAGTGTACAAATGAATTTGAGATGCATGAGAGAAGCCCAGGCTACACTTCACATTGCAGAGTCTTAGATTACTTAGAAAGAAGTATAACATATAAAAGAATGGTAAGGACAGGATTCTGGGCAAGCCAGTATTTAATAGTAGAGGACAATTATCCAGCATATGAGTTGAGAGGAGCAACCAATAAATTATAAAGAAAACGAGGAGGGTATGGTGTCTGGGACTCCAGCAGATCAAAGTGGCACTTTCCAAGGAATGTCTATAATTAATACTACCAAAAGCAACTGAGATGAGGACAAAGAATAGACCATTGGCTTTGTCAAATATTCATGATTTTGTTAAAGTTTCTTTGAATAGAATTGTGAGGACAAAGGCCCAACTGTAGTGATTAGAAGGTGGTTAGGTGAAAACAGAAACTTCACACAATTCTTTTGCAAAATTGGGGGCTGTAAATCGGGAGATTGCAGGAGCTAGACACGAGGTCTAAGAAGACTTTCTTAAATGTGAGAGGAAAGAACAGGTGATAATGGGTAGTGAAAAAAATCGACAAATTTGAAGTCTCAGTGAAAATGCTGGAATGGTTATAGTACAATAAGTGCTCTGAAATAAAAGGTGAGAGTCCAAGACTGTCTTCATATTTGAAATCAAGGTTTCAGAAGCAATGCAGTCGTTGGTCATGACCAGATCTGGATCCTTGTGAGATCCTTGGCACCATGAGAGATGAGGTGGAGAAAAAGTTCACTGAGGATACGGAGTTTAAGGACCTGAGGGGCCAGAGTTTTAGATGAGTCATATATCTGGATGTCTGAGATCACCAAGCTTCCGGGAAGGGGAAGACGGGGGCTGAGAGATGGTAGAACACACTGACGAGGAGAGGAAATGATAAAGACTGGCACCAAACACTTCAAAGGAGCTTCTGTTTCTGAAAGGCCAGAAGACTCTGGAAGTAACAAACAGAAGCAGGGATCCTATCAACTCCACAAGCACATCTTGAAGCATGAGGGAAGAAAAGAAGAAAAAGCTTTTATTTTCTAGGACTTGAAAGGAAGGAGTGTCCTCAGGGGACAGCTAAGTTTCTATTGGAATAATAAACAGAAGTGAATGCTTAGAGGAACAGAATTTGCTTTTAACAGACCAAGAGAACTAAGTGGAAGATTTGGGGAGGAAGGTCTGGGAGTTTGGATAGAACACATGATTTACACAAGGAATTGGGAACATGAATCTACATGATGACAATTCATCTGAGAGTCTTGTTTTTCTGACAATGACTGAGGAGTGGAGAGATGCGAGGAATGATGGGTTTCATCCTGGAAGTCTTTGAGCTAAAATGATTGAGAACTCAGGGAACCTGGAGAGAAGTGGATCCAGAGCACATGGCAATTGAGTGTCTCGGCGGGGGCGGGGGGGGGAGGGCGGGCACTGTCTAACCAGCAGGAAGTCTGGAAGTCAGGGGGCTTCCCTGGACACGCAAGCTGAAAATGTCAAGGCTACTGGTCTTGCTGCCAGACAGGTTTTCAGCACCTGAAGGATGAGAAACTCAGGGCAACTGGTCTGGAACAGAGACCATTACTGAGACATTTGGGGTTTGAGAGCTGTACAGTAATGTCAATGTCTCATCTGGGGAACTTCAGGAAGGCAGTGCTTTTCCAAATGTTTGGGTATAAAAATAAAATCTGGGGATATAATTATGATCCTTGTTCTATAGACAGTGAGGCTGCTGTTAAACCACTTCAACAAATTCTACTTCAATATTCTGGACAAGTTCTCGACCAACAAATCCAAATCTTAGAATCTCAGATAGTTATGTGCTTAGATGGTTAATATCATTGCTGCTACTATGACACTATTTGTAGTTTGAAGTAAATGTCTTTTCCTCTGTTTCTCTCAGGAACATTTTGGTGAGAAGTATCCTTTCCTTTCCTTTCTCAATTTTAAGATGTCAGTGGAACAGTATTAGCTCCTCTATGTAGAGGACCCGAGACTCCCGGGAGGGAAGTGAGAGGCAGATGACACAAATTCCCAACTGGTAAAGACCAGCAGCCGTGGGCCAGGTTGAAGGGAAAGAATGAGCTCTTCTGCCACTTGAAAGGTTCTAAGAACGTGCATCTTAGTAGACACTGCAAATAGGAATCCGGGGTTTTCTGAGCAAAAGGAGTAAGTGGAGGATTCACACCCATTTTTTCTAAGTCGAGGTTTGGAGACAGGGAAGCAAGAAGCCCTGATCCAGACTGCAGACTCTGATCAGTATTCACCACTGAATGTGTGCAGTGGTGGCAACAATGAATCAAGATTCGAGGCTGGGGACCAGGTTGGTTTTGGAGGTCCCACTGTTTTAGTAGCCTTCTCAGTTTAAGCTCTCGCCCCTGTACTTTCCTCAACTAAGACTTTCAGTAGTCTTTCCGTCGTTACCCCAGGGGACTTGCTTGGCAAAGCTAACAAATCAGGCTGCTTTTACAAATCAACAACAAGGCCTGCTAGGTTTCTGCCTCTGCCCAGGGCTGCCAGGTTCCTAACAAGCACCAGGAGATGGAAGGAGGCAGATGGCAGGAAGCACACTTGGCCCTTGCGCTAGAGAAAGAAGGATTGTGAGGCCGCTGCTTGCTATACAACGCCTTCCTCCCTTCATTCTTTTCCGAGGAAAATAAACCAAGTAGCCCTGAGGGAAATTGAAACATACCTTAACAAAACAGAGTTGGTGCATGAAGAAATATATTTAAACTGCATTTTCTGTTGGAAAGCAAGCACTGGAGAAATATCCTTTTTACTCTTGTCTATCCTCTGCTTCCAAATGAAGGAAATAAGAAAATGTCAGGAAGAATACAGAGCTGATCTCTACAGATTGGGCTGGGTTAGAGTCCAGTGTGTTTCCATGAGCAGCTTAATCAATAGTCCCAAAGACTCCTTGACTACTTTGTGTATCTCACATTGTATCATTTTCCATCTCAAGGCCAAGTTCTAAGATGTCAGTCTATGTCTGCCTAATTGACTGTGCTCAGGAACCTCTGACACTGAGAATTACTGCTAGTCTAGTCCAATGAAAATGAAGAATTATATTGCTCACAAGGCATTAAAAAAAGAATTAAAATATACTTTAAAAACCTAAAACTAAATTTTAGGTAATATTTTCTGATGATCTTGGTAGTTTGAAGTGAATCAGTTACCAGGCATAGACCTAAGTATTATTTTACATACCAGTATTTGGGATTGCAGGCATTTGGATAGGATTTACATTTTTCACTAATATTTTTATGGACCTAGTGGATCATCTAAGAGTTTTAAACAGCGTTAAGGGCTACTATCATGCAAATATTTTAAAACTAGATTTTTTTCAAGGTCCAAGTAGCAGAAGGAAGTGAAGATTAAGGAAAAGGAAAAGGGTGTTTCAGTAGGAGTCAATTGGATAGTAAGAATGGACTGAAAAGTAAAGTGCAGAATTTGAAATATTTAGCATCCCTAGCTTATTCCAACACTTGCATAATGATCCAATATACTCATTGTAATAACCTATGCTTAGTATTAAAGAGATAATCATCACATACGATTGTAAAGATCTTTCAATTTGAACAACATGAGATGAGTATTCAAACCTCTTCAAATCTCATATAAATTATGAGACCTAGGGGGCTTCCCTGGTGGCGCAGTGGTTGAGAGTCTGCCTGCCGATGCAGGGGACACGGGTTCGTGCCCCGGTCTGGGAAGATCCCACATGCCACGGAGCGGCTGGGCCCGTGAGCCATGGCCGCTGAGCCTGCGCGTCCGGAGCCTGTGCTCCACAACGGGAAAGGCCGCAACAGTGAGACGCCCGCGTACCGCAAAAAAAAAAAAAAAAAAAAAAAAATTATGAGACCTATATAGCTCTGATTGCCTAACCTGTCTGCCCAGCAGAATCACCTGGCAAATTAAAAAAGTGTTCCTGAACCTCCCCACGACCTTCAGTTTGGGCACCTAGGAACCTCATTAATTCAGCGCTCCCCAGAAGATTCTGCTAAGCACTCACATTTGAGAAACATTCCAGCATAGAATTCCGATCTTCCTCTTGCTTCTGACTGGGAGCCTATTTGCAAGTCAGGACTGGCATTGCAGCACGTGACCTGTACATTTACATGGACTCAGTCCTAGGAGGAACTCACATGCAGTTCAATGCGGGGGGCCGGGGGGCCAGGGGGCGGGTCGCCATCTTGAAATTCTTAATAATTTTTGAACAAAAGGCAGAGCATTTCCATTTTGCATTGGGTGCACATACTATGTAGCCAGTCTTGCCCCTTGTGTTTTTCTCATCAGCAGAATCACTCTTGAAAGAAGCAACCAAAGGGTCCTAGGAAAGGATGAGTCCAGGAGACTCTGAAAGCTCTACTAACCCAGACTGTTACTAATACACCCACAATTTAATATAACAATTCTCCCACACTGGTGGGATTCAGGGTGTCTCATCTCAAGGAAGGAAGGTGGCTCCTGCCCCAGCTGAGAGTTCTGATTGTGTTTGGCTCTCTGCAGTCTCCATTGCCCTGTGTCACCATCTTGTTCCACCTTCCAGAGGACACTCCTAAGATCCCTGTGGTCAGTCTTCCTTCTCTGGAGAGTTCCTCACAGCAGGACACGTATTCCTGTCAGTTGCTCCTGCCTCCCTTCATGAGAAGAGTGATAAATTCTTTGTCAGTATGTGTTTTGCAAATATTTTTGCCAGTTAATATCTTAATTTTTCATTTTTGTAAATGTGTCTCATAGAAACAAAATTTTTATTTTAATAAACTTTATCATTTCATTGATTTCCTGTTTGTTAGGTCCGTTATAAGAACTCTTTTGCTAACCAATGCCACATAGATTTTATGCTATATATTCCACTAGAAATGTAATAACTTGGACTGTTACATTTAGGTCAACCAACAATTTTGATTTATTTTTTGTGCATAGTGTGAGTTAAGAGTCAATGTTCATTTTATCCACACAGATATACAATAATTCTAGCAACATTTCTTGAAAAATATATCTTTTCCAAATTGAATTATCTTGGCACTTTCTAAAAAATCAATTGTTCACTTAATGGTGAGTCTATTTCTGGATTGTCTATACTGTTTACACTATTCTATTGATCTATGTGCCTATCTTTATGTCTATTCTTACTGTCTTGATTACTGAAGCTTTATAGTAAGTTTTGAAATCGTATAAGATAAATCCTTCAATCATGTCCTTCTATTTCAAAACTGCTTTGGCTGTTTTATTTATATATATATATATATATATGCGCACACACATTTTTTTCCATGTAAGTTTTAACATTATCTTGTCAATTTCTTCCAAAATTCTGTTAAGATTTGATTGGGTGGGACTTCCCTGGTGACGCAGTGGTTAGGAATCCGCCTTCCAATGCAGGGGACAGGGGTTTGATCCCTGGTCCGGGAAGGTCCCAAATGCCGCGGAGCAACTAAGCCCGTGTGCCACAACTACTGAGTCTGCGCTCTAGAGCCCAAGAGCCAGAACTACTAGATCCTACATGCATGCCGCAACTAAGAGTTCGCATGCCACAACTAAGGAGCCGGCAAGCTGCAACTAAGGAGCCTGTGAGCCACAACTAAGGAGACTGCCTGCCGCAACTAAGACCCCAGTGCAACCAAAATAAATAAATTTTTAAAAAAAGAATTAAATGCTCTCATTATTTAAAAAGAAAGATTTGATTGGGTAATATTAGCCTCATAAAGTAAGCTGACATATTCCCTTATTCTCTCTTTTTGAATAGTTTGTGTAAGAATGATAGTATTTATTCCTATAATATTTCTGGACTTCAACAATTTTTTATTGAAAAGTTATTTTTTTTATTTGGAGTATAGTTGATTTACAATGTTGTGTTAGTTTCAGGTGTACATCAAAGTTATTCAGTTATACATAGATATATATCTTTTTTTTCAGATTCTTTTCCCTTATAGGTATTAAAAAATATTGAGTATAGTTCCCTATGCTATTCAGTAGGTCTTTGTTGGTTATCTATTTTATATATACTAGTGTGTATATGTTATGTCCCAAACTCCTAATTTATCTCCACACGCTTTCCCCTTTGGTAACCATAAGTTGCTTTTTTGTTTTTTGTTTTTGGCCACACAGGGCGGCACTTGGGATCTTAGTTCCCCTACCAGGGATTGAACCCATGCCCCTGCAGTGGAAACGAGGAGTCTTAACCACTGGACCGCCAGGGAAGTCCCCATAAGTTTGTTTCGTATATCTGTGGGTCTATTTCTGTTTTGTATATAACTTCATTTGTATCTTTTTTTTTTTAGATTCCACATATAATGATATATGATATTTGTCTTTTTCTGTCTGGCTTACTTCACTTAATATAATAATCACTAGATCCAACCATGTTGCTGCAAATGACATTATTTCATTCTTTTTTTATGGCTGAGTAATAGTCCATTGTATAAATATACCACATTTTCTTTATCCATTCATCTGTCGATGGACATTTAGGTTGCTTCCATGTCTTGGATATTGTAAATAGTGCTGCTGTGAACATAGGTGTGCATGTATCTTTTCGAATTATGGTTTTCTCTGAATATATGCCCACGAGTGGAATTGCTCGATCATATGGTAACTTTAATTTTAGTTTTTTAAGGACCCTCCATACTGTTTTCCATAATGACTGCACCAATTTTCATTCCCACCAACAGTGTAGGAGGATTTCTTTTTCTCCACACCCTTTCCAGCATTTATTATTTGTAGACTTTTTGATGATGGCCATTCTGACTGGTGTGAAGTGGTACCTCACTGTAGTTTTGATTTGCATTTCTCTAATAATTAGCGATGTTGAGCATCTTTTCATGTGTCTTTTGGCCATCTGTATGTCTTCTTTTTGATTATAAATTAAATGTTTTAAATCACTAGAAGACTATTCAAGTTCATTTTTTTGTTTCTTCTTGAGTCAGTTTTATTATATAGCCTTTTTCAAGTAATTGTCCATTTAATGTAGGCAGTCAAAATTATTGGCAAGAGTTTTTTTAATAATATTTTCACATTTTTGTATATCTGCAGGATCTATAGTGATGTTTCCTATGTCATTTCTGATCTTGACAATATGTGCCTTCTCTATTTTTTACTTAACCAGTTAAGCTAGAAGCTTATAAATTTTATTGATTCTCTCAAAGGACCAGCTTTGGTTTCACTGATTTTTCTCTTTTGTTTTTTCCTTTTTAAAATTTCATTGATTTTTACTCTTATAAAATATTATATGTATTATTTCCTTCTATCTACTTAATTGGGTTTAATTGTTATTTTAGTCTAATTTTATAAAATCAATCCAGATCATTGACTTGAAATCATTATTTTTTCTAATATATGCACTGCATTTAAATAATAGGTTTTACCCCAAGCACTGTTTTGACTGTGTCCTAAAATTTTTGCTGTAATTCCATTCAATCCAAAATATTCTCTAACTTCCTTTTTGATTTTTTACTTTGACCCATGGAATATTTATAAGTGTGTTGTTGAATTTTCAAATATTTGGGGTTTCCTCATTATCTTATTTTGGTAAATTTTTAATGCAATTGCATTTTTGTTAGAGGTTATTTATTTTTTAAATTTTTTGGCCGCGCCTCACATCATGTGGGATCTTAGTTCCCCAACCAGAGATCAAACCCATGGCCCCTGCAGTGGAAGTGTGGAATCTTAACCAATGACACCAGGGAAGTCCCTCAATCTTTTTAAATCAATGGAGTTTTTATGACCCTGCATATGATCTAGTCTGATAAATACTTTATGTGCCCTTAAAAGGTATGTGTAATCTGCATGTATCATGTTTTATATTGTGCAGGTATCATGTTTTATAAACATAAATTGTCAGTGTTGTTGATTAGATGGTTCAGATCCTCTATATCTTTCTTATTTTTTCCCCTAATTTGACCACAAATTTCTGAGAGGAGGGGTTTATTCTCTTTAGTGCATTGAATAGTGGCCCCCAAAAGAGATGTTAACTCAGAACCTTAGAATGTAACCTTATTTGAAATAAAGGTCTTTGTAGATATAATTAAGGTAAGGCTTTTGAGATAAGATTATCCTAGATTAGAATGGGACCTAAAACCAGTGATAGACGTCTTTGTAAGAGACAGAAAAGGAGAACACATACACAGTGGGCAGAGGCCATGTGAAGATGGAGGCAAAGACTGGAATTATGCTTCCACAAGCCAAGGAATGCCAGGGACCACCAGAAGCCAGGAAAGGCAAGTGAATATTTCTCCCCTAGAGCCTGCAGAGAAATCATGGTTCAGCTGAAACCGTGACTTCAGATGTCTAAACTCCAGAACTGTAAGAAAATAAATTTAGGTTGTTTTAAGCTACGAAATTTGTGGTGATTTGTTCTAGAAGCCCTAAGAAGCTAACACACTCTCCATCTATGATTGTGGAATTTTCTATTTCTGTGTTCAATTCTGTCAATTTTTGCTATTTGTATTTTGCAACTCTTTTAATGATTGCATAGATACTTAATGATTGTTATGTCTTCTTGTTTAATTAACCACTTTTTATTAGGAAATGTTTTATCTCTATTAATACTTTTCATACTAAAAATGTAATTTTTTTTCTGATTTCTATATAGCTACTCCTACACACATAAGCTTACTATTGGCATGGTAAATATTTCCCATGCATTTACAGTCAACTATTTGTGTCTTGTAATTTAAAGTTTGCTGTCTTATGGACAACATATACTTGGGTCTTGTTTTACTTAAATACTTTTAAAATTTGTGGTATTTTATTGAAAAATTTAGTCCATTAACATTTAATGTAGTCATTCATACCATTAGGTTTAGGTGTATAATTTCAATATCTGTTTCTTCTATGTCTCTTCTATTTTTATTTCCCCCCATCATGTGTTTTAAGGAATATTTAAATAGCTTTTAGAATTTAATTTAAATTTACTGTT
Source organism: Leucopleurus acutus (assembly GCF_964270905.1). Taxonomy (NCBI): domain Eukaryota; kingdom Metazoa; phylum Chordata; class Mammalia; order Artiodactyla; family Delphinidae; genus Leucopleurus; species Leucopleurus acutus. Next base: position 194,893,972 of record NC_139142.1, read on the forward strand.
GATTTTCAGCTATACTGCTTTTCAATCTTTAAAAATGTGGTTGGATCATAATATACATCTATAAGTTTTCACACTCCACTTACAGTAAATATTGTACCAAGTCATTAAAAATATAGAAAGCTTGCCCCAATATTCAAATCTGTACCCCCCATCCCTTATGTTATAATTACTTTATGTATTACACCGATATACTATATAAACCTCACAAGGCCATGTTGTTGTGTTTGTTTTAAGCTCTTCTACAAAAGTGCTAGGAGGGACAAAAAATTAAAATGTACTGATTGTTTTCTACTTAACCAGATATTTACCATTTCTAATGTTCTTCCTTCTCTTCTGATGATCCAAGATTCTATCTGGTGTGATTTACCTTCAATTTGAGTAATGATTTCTTATAGTGAAGAACTGTTGGCAATGAATTCTCTTAGGGTTTTTTAATCTAAAATTGTCTACTTGTGATTTTTTTTGTTGAAGGATATTTTCAATGTATGTAGACTCTTAAATTTTCAGTTTTTATTTTAAAGTATTGTTCCACTTTTATCTGTTCTCACTGATTTTTAACAAGAAGGTAGCTGTTAGTGAGAGCATTGTTCTCCTGTATATAAAATTTCCCTTTTCTCTTTCTGTTTTTGAGATATTCTGTTTATTTTGACTTTCAGCAATGTGACAACAGTGTGTCTCAACCTGGATTTCTTTGTGTTTATTCTGCTTGGTCTTCATTGAGACTCTTATATCTATAAATTTTTGTCTTTCATCAAATTTGGGGTAATAGTAGACATTGTTCCTTTAAATATTTTCTGTTCCATTTTCTCTCTGTGCTGCTTCTGAAATTCTAACTACATGTATATTGAGCTGTGTAGTATTATCTAAAAAGTTCCTGAGGCTCTGTTCATATTTTTTCAGTCACCTTTTCTTCTGTTCTTCACATCTACTGATCAGTATTCAGGTTCACTTACTCCTTCCTCTGAATCTCTGATTGCTGATTATAATTGCATCCAGTGAATTTTTTAGTTCAGATATTGTTTCTTTTCAGTTGTAGTATTTCTGTTTTGTTCTTTTTTATTGTTTCTGTTTCTCTGCTCGGGTATTGTACCTTTTTATACACTTCAAGTATATGTTACCTTACTTCATTTAGGGTAGTTAAAATGGCTTATTTAAAGTGCTTTTCTGCTAATTCCAGTTTCTTACTCATTGCAGTGTTGGAATAGGTGGATTTTCTTTTCTCTTGAAAATGTGTTCTATTTTCTTGGTTCTTTGCATGTCAGTAATTTTCTTTCTTTCTTTCTATCTTTCCTTTTTTTTTTTTTTTGCCACGCCACATGGCTTGTGGGATCTTATTTCCCTGACCATGCATTGAACCCGGGCCCATGGCAGTGAAAGCACCGAGTCCTAACCACTGGACCACCAAGGAATTCCCCCAAGTAATTTTTAATTGCGTCCTACACACTATTAATGTTTAATTGTAGAGAATCTAAATTGTTTGTTTTGGGGTGTTTTTTTTTTTTGTTTTTTTTTAAATATTTATTTATTTATTTGGTTGTGCTGGGTCTTAGTTGCGGAAGGCGGGCTCCTTAGTTGTGGCTCACCAGCTCCTTAGTTGCGGCATGAGAACTCTTAGTTGCGGCTTGCATGTGGGATCTAGTTCCCTGACCAGGGATGGAACCTGGGCCCCCTGTATCAGGAGTGCGGAGTCTTACCCCCTGCGCCACCAGGGAAGCCCCTCTTTTGGGGTTTTTTGATAAATGTTTTATTTTTTGTTTCAACAGACAATTAACTTTGCAGGATTTGAATAGCAAACTCTATTTCTTGGGCAGCAGCTCTAGTGTCAATTCAAATCTTTTATGTTTAGTTGAAATACTTTAGTCTTTTCTGCAAATATGTGACTCAGGAGACAACCATAAATATGGGTAGACCAAATTATGGGATTCTTTCTACAGATCTTTTTCTTCCATTATTTCCTCACTCTCTTAAGCCATCATGGTTTCCCAGGCTATATATTTTTTCTGAGGCTTCTTCTGATGCGTTCAGAAGAATGCATATTTCCCATTGTGTCTTACCACTCAAGTGCACTTAGCTCCAGGTGAAAAGCCACAGCTGGGAGCTTATTTCATCCCCACCACTTCCTCCCTTCCATCAGAGTCTATCTAGTTCTGATCATTCTTCATTGTCTTCAGATTTTTTTTTTATTATGTCTGCATTTTATGGTTGTTTTCTTTAGGGACGGGGTTTTGTTAGGGCTTTAGACCATCAACACCAAAAGCAGAAGTCCACATATAATTTATCTTGGATTGAGCCCTTTCTACAGGTTAAGCAATATGTACTTTATATATAGCAGCATATTTAACACAGACCATATTTCTGTAGTACAGGTAGATTAATCCCATTTTCTAGATGAGGAAACTGAGTCTCAGGTAAAGCAACTTGCTGAATACCATACATTTAATAAGAGTTGGAGATGGATTTGAAACCTTAGTTCTCTGAATCCACTGTTCATGTCCTCAAATTTCGCTGTGATGTGCTGGCCAATATTCTAGCTGGTGCACTATTGTAAGGAAATGTTATTCAATATTTGGTACATATGTAAAGCAACAGAGTAAAAAGCTATGATTCTTCTTTATAATGATAGAACTTGAGGTTGCAAGTGAAGTAACTTTGCTCTTTTATATTTTGGCTGGAGATTGGTTTCCTATAAAATTTCAGAAGGAAAGCATATTTCCATTGGTTTATATGAAGTGATAATGAGACAATTTTTATTCTGTTAGGGGAAAAAATTTAATTATGCAGGAATTCTCTATATCGTAACCATAGCTAAATTTGCCCATGTCTGAAGAGAGCAATTATGGACTGTCATTGTTCTCCTTTGCATACATTATTTCCCTACAGACAAGAAAGAAGACGGGCAGAGCCAAGCAATGTCCTCACCCTCAATAGAGAAAAGTTCTTAACTAGCCAGTACTTCTCAGTGTTCTTGAACCTGCATTAATATGCAAATAGTTAACTGGTTCATCCGCAAGGCTGAGTCAGGAAGGACCTGAAACAGAAGGGTTAAGTCATGGTGAATTACAGGAGTCAGGCAACAGAGCAAAAATATTGTGAGTAAAGCTTCCTGAAGGCATATGTTATACATGGACCTTATGACTAAATGATTTAAACAAAATGATTCATTTTGTCGAAACAGTTCATCATTCCTGACTCGCCTGTTCACAAAAGCTATTACATGTGGTGATAATGAGAAATTTCCTTCCACATATTTGCTTATCTCAAGAAGTTACTTGTGTTGGTAAAAATGAGGAGCAGCATCATTAAGTAAGAAGGAATAATATTCAGCATAAATACAGTTTTATGAAAGATGCCAAATGAAAGCTATTCCAGATGAAATCTATTTAAATTTATAATAAGTTAATTAATGTAAGTAGTAAATGCAATTATAAGAAATGCTGGAGTGTTGCGAATAATTTCTAGTTTAAGATGACATATGGTAATGTTTTTGCTGTAGTACAGGTTTATTTTTTTAACAGATTGGAAGTTTGGCAGGAATATCAATGAGCTTCTCTCTCAGCCCTGACCCCCTGCACACATACACATTTTCCTTCTTGGCAGCACTGCTACCAAATCTCAAACTCTACGACAAAATTAGTGTTTTATTTTGAAGAATATCTGGGTCTCCAAGGTCTACACTTGAACCTGGATGATGGGCTTATACTAAACATTTTCCTTCATCTCTTAAGTAAAACCCTCTAAAGAATATTCATTTTATCATTCTCCCTGATCATCTGTTAATGTTGCATTTTCACAGCAGATAAAGTGAGAATCTCAGGGTCGCTGTTCTCACCATAAGACAATGTAGATGCTCATTCAATTTTATTATTATTATGTTTTCAGTCCACAAAGGAGATTCAGGTATCAGCTTATTTTAATCACACAATGTTCAGAGATGCTGGTGTCAATTTTTTAGACTTATCACCAGTAAACATAGCAAATCCACCTGCTTTGTCTACTATTGTGAGTTCTAGTTTTTGGTTTACATAACATAACTCATATATAAAGAAAACAATATATATTGCAAAAGGGTTTATATACATTCAGTCCAATAATAACACAAGCAACCCCATATCTACCACCTGGTTTGAGAATTAGAATATGTTGAATTGTGTGACCCCCCTCCCCTGAGATTACCATTATCCCAAGTTTTGTGCCTATTTTCTTGCTTTTTAAAGAAATAATTTTACCACCCTAAATATACTATTTTTTTTTTTTTTTTTTTTTGCGGTACGCGGGCCTCTCACTGTTGTGGCCTCTCCCGCTGCGGAGCACAGGCTCCGGACGCGCAGGCCCAGCGGCCACGGCTCACGGGACCAGCTGCTCCGCGGCATGTGGGATCCTTCCGGACCAGGGCACGAACCCGCGTCCCTTGCATCAGCAGGCGGACTCCCAACCACTGCGCCACCAGGGAAGCCCATACATATATTTTAAAAGAGTTCAATTTTGCACAGTTTTGAACTTTATATAAGTGAATGAGTTGCTAATATTCTTCTGTAACTTGCTGAAGAATATTAAAGTAATATTTAAGGTTTTTAAAGCTATTTTCATAAAAGGATTGGCATTTAATTGCTATTTCCCATATTAACTCTGGTTTGGGTTTTGTGGTTGTGCAAACCTCAAAAAATGAGTGGAGTTATGATTCCTCTTTTATTTTTTCTTCTCTATTTTAAGGTTTGGCTAAGATTTAACAATGCATTTCTCACATATTTGATGAACACATAAAATCAGTTAAGCTTGCTCTTTCCTGGGGAAAAACTATTTAACAATTAATTCAATTTCTGTATTATGGGACATTTTAATTTATTTCATATTGAGTCAGTTTTGGTAATTTATATTTTACCTGAGACATTTATTTTCTTCTAAGTTTTAAAATTTATTACCATAAAGTTTGTACATGATTTCTTGTTTTTAATCTGTTGTATCTACAGTTAGGTCCCTCTTTTTTATCTCCTAATGTTATTTATATTGCCTACTCTCCAGTTTTATTTTGATCTTACTAGATTTCTATCAATTTTATTAGTCTTTTTAAAGAATAAATTTAGCTTCTTTTGAAGTTTTGTCCTCTACTTCCTTAACATCTATTCTTATTTTTAAATTTGTCTTCTGTGTCTTTGTGCTATATTTGTTGTAATTTTTCTAATTTTTTGTTTCCTAGCTCATTAATTTTCTACCTTTCCTCTTCTTTCTGATAAGATTTTGTCTGAAAGCTTCTTTCTAATACTGTAAGCTTTAACATATTAATTACTTCATTTAGTTGCCATAGTAATTTACTTTATTATGAGTTTGTTTAAAATGTTTTTAAATTTTCAGACATATGAGGTTTTTAAAAGTTATCTCTTTATTATGGATTTCTAAATTAATTATGTATGTTAGTGAGTTTTTAAGACTCATAACCTAGCACAAGACTGATTTTAAAAATGAAGCATGGGGGGCTTCCCTGGTGGCGCAGTGGTTGAGAGTCCGCCTGCCGATGCAGGGGACATGGGTTCGTGCCCCGGTCTGGGAAGATCCCACGTGCCGCAGAGTGGCTGGGCCCGTGAGCCATGGCCACTGAGCCTGCGCGTCCGGAGCCTGTGTTCCGCAACGGGAGAGGCCACAACAGTGAGAGGGCTGTGTACCGCACAAAAAAAAAGAAGCATGGGGAATTCCCTGGCGGTCCAGAGGTTAGGACTCTGTGCTTCCACTTCAGGGGGCAGAGGTTGGATCCCTGGCTGGGGAACTAAAATCCTGAATGCTGTGGGGAGTGGCCAAAAAAAAATAATATAAAAAAAAATGAAGCATGAAAAGAGTATCTATCATCATGTAACAAGTATGATATTCTTTTTTTCAAATATTGATTTATTTATTCATTTGGCTACACCGGGTCTTAGTTGCAGCATGCTGGATCTTTGTTGCCACATGCAGGATCTTCACTGTGGCATGAGAGATGTTTTTAGTTGCAGCATGTGGGATCTTTAGTTGTGGCATGTGCGCAGAGTCTTAGCCACTGGACCACAAGGGAAGTCCCAAGTATGATATTCTAAACAGGATTATTACAGGATTATTATTATTTATTCATTCAAGTATTCTGTAACTTTCTCATTTGGGGTTTGCTTGAATTACCAATTAGATATACCAAACTTAAAGATGTATTACAAACTCACTTTAAGATGCTGAATTTTTCCTTATTGTTTTTAGTTCCCTAATGTTTGCCTTGTATAATTTAAGAAATTATATTAGGTGCATACAGATTTTAAGTTATCTTCCTAGTGTAATTTATCATGTGTGTTGGACATACTTATATCTAATAATGTTTTTGCTTCAAAGCCTATTTTGTCTAATATTAAAATATCTATTTAGCTTCCTTGTATGTGATATTTGCCTATTATTTTTGTGTAATTACCTGTCATTTTCTTTCAATCATAATATACTTCTTATATTAGTTGTGTCTTTTATACAAAACACATAACTCATTTTTGTTATTAACCCACCCAATTTTTAAAAAATTTTAACTAGCAAGCTTAGTTCACAAACATTTATTTCTTTTTTATTTTAATTTCTATTGGTTTTGTTTTTCTGATTTTTCTTTTATCTCTTCTGACATTTTTTTTTGTATTGATTATAAGTTTTATTTCCCAATTCTGAAGCTTCTGGAAAATTCTCCATCTTTTTTACTCCTTAAATTCTATTCCTCTCCCCACATTCTTTCTTCTCTCCTAGAACTCTAGTCAGAATCCTGTTAGACACTTACAGTCTGTTTGTCAAGAACTTTGACCATTCTTCCCTGTTGTACTGTCTGTATGCACATGCTTCTTTCTTAATATCTTCATCTAAATTCTTCAATCCATGAATTTTCTCTTCAGCAGAATCTAATTATGGTCTGCAATCTAGCTATTGAAATTTAATTTAAATTATGTTCTCACATTCCCAGAACATCTATCTTCTTCTTTTCTAATTTACCTGGTCATTTTTTATTTTTCTCATATACATGTATGGGCTTCCACATCCGTGCTTTATTTCTTTAAACATATCCTATATAGCTATTTTATACCTGTATTCACTAATTGCAGCATCTGCAGCCTTGAGGGGTTCTGTTTGTCTTTTGGCTGTCTCTCCTTAGTGGTATCTTGCTTTCATGTGTCTTGTAATTTTTAATCAGGAGCTTATTTTTGTGTGACTTTGATAAGTGGAATCTTGAAGTGTCTGGGTGGGGTAGTGATACCTATGGAGATAATTTCCCTGTGTTCCTACCTTGCACCTGGCCTACATTAAATATATTTCTAGGCTGGAGGTTTACCAGAGCACATAGGTGGTAACGGTTGGAATCTCAGACCTTTGTGAGAGTAAAACTGTCACTGTGAATTTTCAGAGCAGATATCTAGAATGTTTTTTGTTTTACACCAGAATCAAGGTGAAGATCAACCAATCTTCCTTTGCTTAGAAAATATTTTTCTACCTTGCCCTTCCATTGAGGGTTTAGTTTGCTGAGCCTTCCAATACTATGAGAGTCTCAGTTACAAACCCCCCTGCTCCCCCCCTACCCATTATGTGGACCAAGTGTTTGTCTCTTGTTCCCTGTGTGGTCAGTGAAGTGTGCAGCACCTGGTAACAGGAAAAATTCTCACAGCAGAAGTGGTTTCAGTGCCTCATTAGCACACTGATATGCAGCCCCCTCTTTGTTTTGAGACTTGTATGTTTTCCTAACATTTTGAAGTGCTCAGCTATATATTTAAAGTTATCTTTTTGGTATTTTAGTCAGAATTCTTAGATCTTTGGTGGTGGGAATATTTTTCTTTGTGAGTCCCTACTCCATCATTGCTTGAGTGGAAATACAATAAGTATTTATCAATCAGGAGATCCTGAATTTTCATCATGTTTTTCACCGTGAAGATGCCACAGCGCTTTGAAAGAGAAAAAAAAAAAAACCCTACATTTCCTACAGCTCTGGTGTGTACTAACCACACTGCCTTGCGTCCTGCCTTCCTTTTACTCACTTTCCTTTTCCACTTGACTCCACATGATTATATTCAGATATATCAAACTGACATTTCCCTCCACACACAACACACACACACACACACACACACACACACACACACACACGCACACAATATACTCACCCAACTCCTTCAAAAACTTACATTCGTGTCAGAACAGAGAGAAACCCGTTTCTGTTCTTTTACTGACCTATTGTAAGGGCGCCATCGTGACTTTAGATGAGCCAAGAAGCTTGGATTTGAATAATAGCTCTGTCCGTATTGGCTATACAGGAACCTGAGTTTGTGATCCAACCCATATAAGCCTAGGTATCCTTTTCTGGAAAAATGAGGAGTGGAGCTGGTGAAGGAGGCAGTGAGGAGTTGTTCCTTCCTGTCAAGTTCCAGTCATGAAGGGCGGGGGCAACTCTAGGGTCTGCGACCTGGTATGTGTGTGTAACTGGAGGTTTTGTACTGCACACTTGGAAATTGCTGGGAAGGGGAATTTTAGTTATGCATTTTTTGGTCATGATAAATAAATAATAAACATAAATTTAAGAAATGAAGAGGAAGACTTAAATAATCTCTGAAACTTTTCAAATATAATAACAACTGAATCTATAAATCTGACATTTGAACAAGCATTGAAGAAGTTTTAAAATCAGGGTTCATATGATCCTACAACTTACATGAGTTTGCTCCTCAATCACCATCTGTTAGTAGAAGCCTTGCTTTAAAAACTAAAAACAGAATTACCATATGATCATGCAATCCCACTCCTGGGCATATATCCAGAGAAAACTATAATTTAAAAATATACACCCCAAAGTTCATAGCAGCACTATTTACAATAGCCAAGACATGGAAGAAACCTAAATGGATAATATATAATGGAATATTACTCAGCCATAAAAAAAGAATGAAATAATGCCATTTGCAGCAACATGGACAGACCTAACAATTATTACACTAGGTTAAGTAAGTCAGATAAAGACAAATATCATGATATCACTTATATGCGGAATCTGAAAAAAATACAAATGAACTTATTTACAAAACAGAAATAGACCCACAGACATAGAAAACAAACTTATGGTTACCAAAGGGGAAGGAGAGGGAGGGATAAATTAGCAGAATGGGATTCACATGTACACACTACTATATATAAAACAGATAAACAACAAGGTCCTACTGTATAGCACAGGGAACCATACTCAATATTTTGTAATAATCTATAAGGGAAAAGAATATATATTCACTGTGCTGTACACCTGAAACTAATACAACACTGCAAATCAACTATACTTCAGTTTAAAAAAAAGAAAAGAAAAAATGCAGAAGCCTGGCTGAGTGAGAAGCACCACGTCTCGTGAGCAGAAGTGGTGAAATGGCTATAGCTTTCTGGGCTCCCTTTGTGGCACATCCCAAGGTGAAACGCTTGTGCTCAACTTCAGAAGCTGTTGCCTTGGAAAATGTTATTTAAAACCTTTCACTTACAGATATCTGCATCTGATTAATCAACTCATAAACACTAAGGCCTAGATTCTGAGTTGGTCATTAATGAATAAATTAATTGTATGAGAATAAATGACAGTTTGTTCAATAGAGTTCTAAGGATCTGAGACAAAAATATTGGTGGAAGGGAAGTGTAAAATGCTTGGACAGGTGAAAACCCAGAAGAGCTGTCCATGTAAATCGTGCCATTTTTTTGCAGACAAACTACCCAGTTTTAATGCTCAGTGTACCCTGGAGCATTTTGGTTATTCATTTTCCCCCAAAGTTGTTGCTAAGTAGAGCCCTCAAATGTCTTCCCCTTGATCGGCTCTCTCCCTTTCATCTCCTGCTCTCCATTAGCTGAATCTCTCCCAGAAGGAAGGCAGGGCTCTGCCACACCAAGGCCAAGGGCTCTGAGTGCTCAAACAAAGCCTCCAGGTTGTGGCTCCCTCCCGGCTCCTGGGAGGCGCACTCCATCCAACACAACAGCGGCCAAAATGGAAAGTGGGAAAAAACAATCTTCTTTGGCAGGAACAGTAGGGCATGCACTGCCAAGTCTTATGAATTCATGTCAGTGAAGACTGGCATTTCTTGAAATTCTCCAAACAAATAAAAGGGAGAACCTTGCTGCATTTGCATGCAGAACATATTCAGTCCAGACGACTGCTAATTTTCTTCCAAGAGTCAAAACACAAGATCCTGACATCTTGCAGATTAGCCCCTTGTCACATTGTTTTTCTCTGTCCTGTCTCCTATTTATTCCACTGGCAGAGGGGAACCATACTTTACTTTCCTAAGAAGCTACTCTCCTAAAATCGAAGACCAGACTTTGTCATGAATTTACAACAGGGATGTGCTCTAAGACCATCGCAGGAAGAAGGCATTCAGGAAAGCAGGTCTGGGTGGAAAAGCCCTCATTAGTGCGCAAACACTACTTACTTACCCAAGGCCAGCCTGTGTGTTTTCGTTCCTGCTGATACAGATTGCAGAGATGGACTTCAGGTAATACAGTACCTGGAAAAACACACAGCGAAGTCCAGATGTGCATTGCATACAAGAGAGTATGCATTAACTTTTTACAAAAACGGATAATTAGGACTCAGGTTCACTCTCAGGTTACACACTGGATCTGCTCTACAGAACAAACTGGTCAATCAGCATAAACCCAGGATCCCCGAACCAAGATAAATTAAGCCAAGGTTGAAGAGACAGGTTATAGAAAAAAAATTTTTGAAAGGAAAAATGGTCATAATTATGCTAATTTTAAACAATTGCATTAATAATCAGATAGTCTGAGAAAAGTTCAGGTACCATATAGTGGTCTAATACGGAACTTGTATAGAGAATGACGGACTCTAGAGAATGAAATATATCAAGTAGAAATAATTTCTAGGTCCTCAATGTCCTGTCTTTCATCATTGATGCTAAAACATTTCTACCAAACAGGATAATAGGATAGTTGCTTTAAGATTTTTACTGAAAATATCTTGTTTGTTTCTAATATTTTCACTACTTTCTAATTTGTAACCTACTTCTAAGGTGAATACTACTTACATGCTTATTTTAGAGGTAAAGCATGAATATTTTACTGAGTATGCTTATATATGTACATCACTGAACTAGGTACTATGAGAGGTAATGAAGGATAAGACATGATTTCTAATGTTAATGAGATTAGTACTAATAGAAGAGGGGGGCACATTATGAGTGGCCAGCATCAGAAGAACAATTAATTGGAGGGGATCTGACACAGAGCCCAGTTCAGATGAAGGGCTGGGTGTCGCTATATGTAAATTATTTCCTTTCTCATAAATCTCACTCTAATCATATACAAAATACGAGAACTGGTTTTAAACTTTAATGAGTGATTGTGTGACTGAACGTGTATTTGGAGTTCCCAGAATCTGTGTAACACATTAGTGTGTTATAACACATTAGTGTGTTATTTTCATAACACTCCCACTAGTGTCCCACATAAGGGGTGGGGAAAATGCCATCGAATATCGCACAGCGCGTCTCCAAACCTTTTGAACCGACTGTCGTAATCTCTATTGAAAAGACTTCTTTGAGGCTCATGCCATTCAGCTCTGCTGTTTTCTGTTTCTCCTTGTCACAGTCATCTTTACACGTCAGCTTTCTCTGTGTAACAACTGACCTAAAACTTAGTGGCTTAAAGCAAAACTCATTTACACAACTCATATGTCTGCAGGGCAGCGATTTGGACTGTGCTCACGTGGGGTTTTCTTCTGGTCTCAGCTGGACTCATTTCCTGCTGCGAGGGTGCCTGAGGGATGACTAGACCAGGCCAACCTCAGATGGCACAGGGTATTTCTGCTCCATGTGGGCTAGTGCAGCAGACTAGCCGGCGCTGGCGGGGGGAGCTGGGAAGAACCAGGAGAAACAAGTGGAAGAAGCAGTCAAGGGTTTTGAGGCCTTGGCGCCACACCATCAACTGCACCACACTCCATACATCCACTGATGCAAGTTATGAGACCGACACAAATTCAGGGGGAGGGAAGCGATTTCTCTTCTGCCTGGGAAGGTGGGAAGGGCTACAGTCACCAGTGGCATGGATGCAGGGAGAGATGCAGCGTGGGGCCATGTCTGCATCTCTCTTACCTGATCTTCTGGTCCCTCCTCTCCAGTCCCTGAGGAGCCCTTGGAGTCATGGTCCACGTCATCTCCATGTCCATCATCTCCATCCTCTGACCGACTTCAGGATCTCCATCCAGCCTTCTATTTCCCAGGTTCTGAACCTCTTCATCACCAAAGACTCCCACCTCCATGTCCCTTTGCTCATCTGCTGCCTTACCATGCCCTGAACTTCGTCTACACTGGAACAGATCCACCTCGGAAATAGTAGAAGTGAACACTCCATTTCCTGACAAGATCTCAACACTTTGCGCTCTCATGATGACCTGACCCTTTTCCATGGGCATTCTTGGCCTTTCTTCTGGGCCTTTAAAACTTCTCCCCGTATATCAGTTCCCTTTCTGGTCACCTCCTGTGCTGTTCAATTCTATGCTACATCATTTCAATCACTCTCCTGGTTATAGCTTCAAATTCTTTCAAAAATACATCACGGCAGGGACCTCCCTGGTGGCGCAGGGGTTAAGAAGCCACCTGACATTGCAGGGGACACGGGTTCGAGCCCTGGTCCGGGAAGATCCCACATGCCATGGAGCAACTAAGCCCATGCACCACAACTACTACACCCGCAGTCTAGAACCCGCGAGCCACAACTACTGAGCCCGCATGCTACAACTACTGAAGCCCACGTGCCTAGAGCCCATGCTCCACAACAAGAGAAGCCACCAAAATGAGAACCCTGCACACTGCAACTAAGAGTAGGCCCCGCTCGCCACAGCTAGAGAAAACTCATGCACAGCAATGAAGACCCAACGCAGCCTAAAATAAAAATTAAAAAAAAAAAAAAATCACAGCAATGTGGCAGCTTAGGTGTTGTTCCCTAAAGAAAAAAATACGGCCACAACACACCCCAATATTCAGCGGGACATTAGAGACAAACCTGGGCCCACAAACCACACATCTCACACTGGGGCCTGTGCAGAGTCAGCCCTGGCCTGCTTTGCCGTTCACATTCTTCGACCTCTGCCACAGTGGTTGTTACTGTCTGGAGTTTATGGAGCCCTTACATGTGTTCCTTGTTTATTGTGGTATTTTAGCTCAGCCAGGGCATTAGTAAAGCAAAGAAGACTAAGCACATTTACAAAGGGACATAGAAAGGAAACTTTTTTCCTATGAGCTTTTGGCAAATAAACTTGAAACAGCACTAGGAAAATTCGATGGTTTCCACTCCACCCTCCTAAGCCTCTTACCATCCTAATCTCGCCTCACCTACCTGAAGAGGGCTGGAGGAGCACAGTAAAGCCTTGGCTATTTCCTGAGCCAGTAGTCATTTTTAACTTCTCAGAAACAGAGGAACAAAATACTAACAATATATAAAAAGCCATAAACACAGAAAATGAGTTTCTATTCATGGAGGCCAAAGTGGTAAAATGTGGCATTTGTTTAAGAAGGACAGAGTGAGTCCCCAAGTTACATTAGCTGTAATTGAATGTGTTGAAATCCTCAGACTGGTAAAATCTTCTGGTTATACAAGGGCAAAACCTCCTCGTTGGGAATGGACCTCATTTTCTCCCTCTGACGCTAACTGCTACCAGGCGTTCATTTCACTTTAAAAAAATAAATACAGTGTTCTTTTACCTCAGACTTCACTATTTTATTTCAAATTTTCTGTAAACAAATAGAGCATTGAAGACAGAGGAGAACACTTAGGCCCATGAAAATGATCCTTTTATCCATATCACAGTGCTAATAAATTTTACACTCAACTGGAACACAAATCTTCAGCATCTACTTCCTCTTCCTGTACTACAAGGTCAGAACAAACCCAGTTATGTATCACTTTGTTAATATACTTGTTTTCTTTTTTTGTATTGCCCTTCTTGGTAGCTATATACCTAAACATCACAGTGTAAGACAAAGTGAATCAACAAGCAGAATAAAACAAAAAAAGAAAACAATATTCCTCCTACTCTCCTGCCCCTTTCACTTTATTGCTCTGTACCGTTTTTGTTTTTGTTTTTTTCGCGGTACGCGGGCCTCTCACTGTTGCGGCCTTTCCCGTTGTGGAGCACAGGCTCCGGACGCGCAGGCTCAGCGGCCATGGCTCACGGGCCTAGCCGCTCCGCGGCATGTGGGATCTTTCCAGATCGGGGCACGAACCTGTGCCCCCTGCATTGGCAAGCAGACTCTCAACCACTGCGCCACTAGGGAAGCCCGCCCTGTACCTCTTAATTTATGCATTCTTGCTCAGCCCCGAAGGCAGAACTATCTTAAAGGGAAATGGTCATCAGTGAATGATTACTCCAGCATCCTCTGATGACTCACTGAAGGGTCAGCGACCCAATCAGCAGAAATATACCCTTTTAAAAATAACTAAAATATGGCTAACAAATGAGTCTCCAGTGAGAAACAGAAGGGGAATATTACAGGCAATCACTAGCTTAGGAACAGGCTACACTATAAACCTTTGTGTTTTAATTAGCTATTTTAAAAAGAAAAGTTTTTTAATTTTTTCAAATGAAGAACATTTTGAATCGTACTAGTTCCCAATATCAACCTTAGAACAGTGTCCACAGAGATGGACAGTATTTAACCCAACTCTGATCTCCAGGGTGGTGGATTTCAAAATCAGGTTCAGGTACCACTTACATGGAAGCACTTGCAGAGGGAGTTGCCAGAGACGATGCCTGGACCAACAACAGACCCGCCAGGTCACGCTTCCTGTGGGAAAGCCCTGGGGGATAAGGGTGGAGGGGTGGGCTGGGAAGAGAAATTGTGGAAAACTAGTCATGTATGGCATCATTCTAGGTCATTTGCATCTCAGATATTGTGGGGATTTTTCCCAGAGAGTGGAGTTGGTAAGTCTAAAAAGACCTGCCTCTCAATCACACAACGGATGCATTTATAATTTGAATAGTCATAATTTGGGTATTGCTTCTACATGGAAACCTCAGTATCTTTTAAGGAACACATCCGAGCTCTTCAACACTAGCCACTACTACATTATACATACTTAGAATCTGGGTTTTAACATGCATAAGAAACTTAAGGTAAAAAAAATTTTGAATCACAATTCTCAAAGAAACATGGCTATGAGCTCTAAATGACTCTGACAGGAAACTAGTGCTAGACTTGGAAATAATGCCTCAGACAACCTCAAGCTCGAGGCAAAGAAGGAAATTTTCCGCTGGCATAAGCAGTTTTCAAACTTCTTTCCTGTCTATGCACCACCATCACTCCAAACCCACCCCTCACCTCGACAATGGCAGCTTTATAGAGAGAATCAAAATGCAAATTTGAATCATAATTTAAAACGAGTAGTTGCAGAAAACAAGGATACTGGAGACTCTGTTATAGCAATGAAAAAGAATCATACCGAGAAAGTAGGAAATAATTAGTGAATGCAGGTTACCTGTTTAGAATTAAAAGTAATTAAAAACTTTTAAGTGTAAACTAATATTTTTATTGGTGAAAAAAGTGAGGTTCCAAAAGCTGATTTTGTTAAACTACAAATAATACAAGTCTTTAGTGGTAGAATTGTTCTTAGAACCTGAACTTTTAATAAATGGTAGCTTTCAGACATAAAAAGTCACCTATTAAAAAAAATTAAATAATAATTATTTAACATCTTATCGATTAAATAATTAAATGGGGGAAGATATAAAGAAATCACATAATAGAGTTGAGCAAAAAAACAAATTATGAGAAGGGTAATATCTAATTTACTGTCCACTGCTGGTTATTTGAGAGTGATTAAATTAAATTGTATATTTTATGAAATATTTAATGAATACCAATTGGCATTGATACATTGCTATATTGACTATTCAGAACCTATTTTCAGAAGTAAAATTATTTCTAAAAGTGAGCTATACATATTTATTAAAGCAAAAAATTTTACAGCCGTTACTTGCTTTGAATATTAAAAATAGAAAACAGAATAATTATATATATATTTGTATTTTATCCATTTATTAGTATCCATGTCACTAGCATTTTTCTGAAAAATATATATTTTCTTAGTATGGTATTTTACATACTTATCATCTGCTTTCTTGAGAAATGAAAAGCCAGTTCTGACTTGATTTTTTTAATTAAAATGTATTTTTTCAGGTAATTTCCACCGGAAGTGGTTATTGCAGAAAGAGAACAAGTTACAAACAATAAAATAGTTATAGATTTAGTCCACACAAAGCCACTACAGCAAGATCTTCTTAGCCTTTGTTATTTTTTCTTACACTTTTAGTTTCCCAAGTTTCCCTCTGACTTTTCTACCTGATCTTATGTGTCTCCCAGGCCCCTTAGAAAGAAAGGACCATGCACAAGTGGCTGAGGTGAGCTGACATGGGGCAGGCACCAGGGACAGCAGCAAAGAATGGGAGGATTCCTCCACCCCAGACTTTTATGTCAGCTCACAACCTGCTTACAGCTGTTGACAACCAGCTTGCTGTCTGTTAAACTGAGCAGTTAGATCAGATTTGGAAAAGAGACACAGGCTACCGTTGGCCCCCTTCATATTTTTTTTTTTTAAGAGTCTTTATTGAATTTGTTACAATATTGCTTCTGTTTTACGGCCGCGAGGCCTGTGGGATCCTAGCTCCCAGACCAGGGACTGAACCTGCACCCCCTGCATTGGAAGGCAAAGTCTCAACCACTGGACCGCCAGGGAAGTCCCTCCCTTCAGATTTAACTACATACGCTTCTTGCATACTGTGAGACAAGCTATGGCAGAAGCTGGAAGTGAAAAGTGGACAGTAGCCAAGTCCATCACAGATTATTATAATGCAACAGTTAAATGTTATTTTCTTTTAAATGACAAAGCATCAAGATTAGTGCTAAATGGACAGACATGGTTCAGGAGGCATAAGCCAATCCTGTCTAGGACATCCTAATTATGAGATTTCTAGGACCAAGACCAGGAGAGGTTCTTGTCTGTGCCTTATTAAGGTGCTGATACAGTAAATGGTGTTTCTGGTATAATTGGCAACAACAAAGCATGCAATGTTTGGTATTTGTCCCACAGAGTCTTTTGAAAGAGCCTCCTTCCACCCTTTAAATATCCCCTTTAAGAATGAATCTGGCCTTGACTCTAAGGATTTTTTTTTTTTTTTTTTTTGTGGTACGCGGGCCTCTCACTGCTGTGGCCTCTCCCGCCGCGGAGCACAGGCTCTGGACGCGCAGGCTCAGCAGCCACGGCTCACAGGCCCAGCCGCCCCGCTGCACGTGGGATCCTCCCGGACCGGGGCACGAACCCGTGTTCCCTGCATCGGCAGGCGGACTCTCAACCACTGTGCCACCAGGGAAGTCCGACTCTCAGGATTTTAAGATCTTAGTGTGGTTTCCTCTCAATCCGTTCCTTTGGAGGATATTTCATCAGAAGCCTCCACTAACTTAGTGAAATCACCTTGGAAGGTAACCCTAAGCTTTAGACAAGATTGCAGCCCCGGCCGAGACTTTGGTTTCAGCTGGGTGCAACCCTGAAGCAAGGACCTTGCTAACCTGTGCTCAGATTCCCGACCAAGGAAAACTGTGAGATAATAAATTAGTGTTGTTTTAAGCTGCTAAATTTTGATAACAGAAAATAAATACAATTTTAAATTAATATAATTTCAATAAATTAATTTTATTTATGTATGTATATATAATATATATGCATATATAGTAAACAGATAAAATGCACACAGCCTATCAGATACTCATGGGCCATTTGTGAGGCCCTATACAGCATGCTGTAGCATATGTATCATATGCATACATACATACATGCATTACCTATTGGAGAAGTGTGGAGTTTCCTATGAATTTACCAGGTATAGATTTTTAAGACCAACCTGCAAAAGGGCTCATTCATTACTCATAGATGAAGCTTGGCAGATATCTGCCAGTGCAATAGATGGTGATTTGTTTTTTTTTTAATTTTCTTTTATTTTAATCGAAGTATAGTTGATTTACAATGTGGTATTAATTTCTGCTGTACAACAAAATAATTCAGTTATACATATATATACATTCTTTTTTATATATTCTTTTCCATTATGGTTAGTCATAGGTTATTGAATATAGTAGGACCTTGTTGTTTATCCATTCTCTATATAATAGCTTACATCTGCTGACCCCAACCTCCCACTCCATCCCTCCCCCAACCCCCTCCCCCTTGGCAACCACCAGTCTGTTCTCTATGTCTGTGAGTCTGTTTCTGTTTCATAGATAGGTTCATTTGTGTCGTACTTCAGATTCCACATATAAGTGATATCATTTGGTATTTGTCTTTCTCTTTCTGACTTACTTCACTTAGTATGATAATCTCTCGTTGCATCCATGTGCTGTAAATGGCATTATTTCATTCTTTTTTATAGCTGAGAAGATGGTGATTTAGATTTAATTTCATAGTCTAGCAGTTAGCCTTTTATGAAGAATTTTTTAAAATAGAACAGTTGCATGTTCTACTCTGTTTTGCACATTATATAAAATATAATCCTTTTTCTACATAACAGAGTAAATATTATTCAGCAACAAATTAATGTGAATACAACACTTAAGACCAGGCTAAAGCCCGTGGATTCTGCATCACCCATTTGTAGAAGTGTAACATTAGGCCTATGTTGGTGATATACCAAATGTTTTCTAGAAAATGCACGTGGATAAAACATTGCACAGCAATGTAACTTTGGGAAAGACAATGCTCTTTTCTTCCCTTGGAAATTTATTTGTAATATATAGCAGCATTCTAAAGATTCTGAGAAATCGTTAACAGAGTTAACACAGAGGATGAGATTGTTACTTCAGACACACAAATCAGAGATCTTTCCTGAGCTTTACAAATAATTTCTTAAAAGTGGTCAAATGGCACAAGTGAAACAGGAAGAAGGCTGGGGCATAGAGAGTGATGCCCCATGTGCTTCCTTCCCACATCACATGCATGCTCCCTGGCTCATAATATTGATGAGCTTTTAGAATCAGATACACATATTATTACCTCACAAACTTAGAGGATGTAGATAGTAAAATGACTGCATCTTGGATACCAGATAGTTTTATATTTTATATGACATTTCTGGAGGGCACGCTTTTTAAACCCACAGATTCTAAGCTTGTTTTCTATAAGCAATTCTGAACCACAGACTTCCTAAAAGCATTTCACAGGTAAGGACTCTACTCCTGGCAAAGACTACGAGTCTATTTACCAGGAGGTTGGGTTTCAGCCAGGTTAACATGAAAGAATGAGTCTCCCACTCTAACAGTAATGGGAGAGAAATAGATCATGGGCCAGCTGCCTTAATTCCTTTCACTCCACACTGAAGTTTAAAAATATCTATCTGTTTAATTTGTTTCATCTAGTTTTCAACACCTTATTTAACTAAGGAATAATTTTCTAAATATTAATATACAAGGAACACATTTTGGGAAACGTTGGATTAAATAATTCTGAGATTCTTTTTAGTTATGTAATCATATAAGTTATTTGAAACCTCAGACAAGACACTTAACCTCTTTAAACCTCTCATTTCATATCTGTAATGATACTTATTTTTTGCAGAATTATAGTAGGTGTTAGGAATAATGCATAAAATACCTATTATAGTTTAGCATAGGACCTGTTATACGTTGGCATTAAATATGTAGTAGCCTTTTGCTCATTGGTATTTGAGTTCAGGTATCAATTTGTAAGTTTTAATTTAAAAATAACTCTTCGTATTCGGTTCACTCAGATTCCACTCTCTCACTTCGTGGTTCTGCACTCTGAGATGTCCCTCCTTGTTTATGGTTGGGAACCAGTGTTTGCGGCTGAGTAGTTTTATCCACCCGCTTCATGCCAGTAGAATTTGGGGGAATCTAACAGCTTCTTTTCATTTTGTACTGTCTCTATTCAATTTAGTCCAAACAGACATGTTTCTGCTGGAACAGTTTTCTCAGAAACCTTGTGGGTCTTCCATGTATTTCACAGGAGTTCACATCACTGAACAAAAACAAGGCCCAAAGATTTTTTTCAAGATAATCTGTTGTCTATCTTGGTGGCCTGCTGAGATGATTGAGCAGCAACACACTAAACCTTCCAGGAGATTAAACACGCAGGTCTGATGGAGAGGTTCTGTGAAGGACACTTTTAATCTCTTGAAAGGGCCCTTTGTGTGATTGTGTGACTAAATACTTTGACGTTTTGACCTGTCCGAGGCTTTAGCAAAAGGTTGGATCATCGCACATCAGTCTCTTCTCTATGCCGTAACTTTGGCTGCCATTTCTAACTTTTAGTGTCTTTTGTTATATGAAAGGTCTTTCAGAAAGTCCTGGTTCCTCTTTGTTTAACGTTTTCCCCCTAAATTTATCTCTCACCTTTCACAGTTTACCATATACAGCAAAAAGAAATCAGACAGTGCTGTCAACAAAATTGTTTGGAATTTCCTTAGCTACTTAACAAGTTGCTTAGCTACTTAACAAGTTTCCTTAGCTACTTAAGTTGCTAAGCTACTTAACAAGTTGCTTAGCTACTTAACAAGTTTCCTTAGCTACTTAACAAGTTTCCTTAGCTACTTAACAAGTTGCTTCTTTCCACATAACTGCAGAAGACAATTTCGTTATGTTTTCTGCCACTAAAGAGCATAACAAGGATCCTTCATTCCTCTAGTTTTTGATAACATATTCCTCACCTCCTTCTGAACCCTCACCAAAGTGTCCATAAGTCCAACTTTCTACTAACAATCTGTTCAAGGCAATCTATGCTTTCTCTGTCATATGCGTCAAAATTCTTCCACCCTATTCTAAAGCTACTGCCACATTTTAGGTTTTGTTACAGCAGCACTTCATTTCCAGGTACCAAAATCTGTGTTAGTTTTTCACTGGTCCATTACAAATTACCACAAATTTAGTGGTTTAAATCAACATAAATGTATTACCTCACAGTGTCCTTGGTCAGGAATCTGGGCTGAAAATCAAGGTGAAAATCAAGTCTCAGCTAAAAATCAAGGTGTTGGCTGAGGCTGCAACCTCGTATGAGGGTTTGGGCTCTCCTTAGTCTCACTAGCTGTTGACAGGATCCAGTGCTCATGGCTGTAGGACTCCTGGTGATTCATTTTTTCAAACCAGCAGGATTGTCGCTGCTGTGGGCTAGGCCAGTGCCAACTTTACACAGCCAAGTAACCAAGTTGAGGGCAGCTAATCCATCATAATCACAGGTCCCATCACACTCAAGGGGAGGGAATATATACACTGAGGGGCGGAAACCTTGGGGGCCTTCTTAGGTTTCTCCTTACAACAAATACATTTGTATTTTTGTCTCTTTTACATGTTCCAATTCTGAGTTCACTTGTCTCCCACAGTTACTGTGGTTTTATCATGTTATGTTTTCAGGTTAGGATAATTAGGATTAACTAGCATTTAGTTAATTCTCCTAACCTAGAGACTCATATCTACTCTCAGTTCAAACAAATCTGTTCTATCATGTCATTCACTATTTTCTTTTCTCCGTCTATGTGGTTTGTTCCTTCTGGAATCCCTAATGAAAGTATTGTGAACCTCCTGGGTCTAACCTTCATGCTTCTTAAGTTCTCTTTTATAACTTTCCTATGTTGGAGAAGAATTTCTCAAGTCATATAAAAAATATTCTCAAATTTCACTGAGCTTTTAATTTGAATTTTTTTTAATTTCTTTTAGAAATTTTCTTCTAACACTCAGTTTAATCAATTATAAAATGGGTAGATTAATAATTGTAGAGATATGGCATGGTTTAGAAATAACATTTAAAGCTGTGAGATTGAGCTTCCCTGGTGGTGCAGTGGTTGAGAGTCCACCTGCCGATGCACGGGACATGGGTTCGTGCCCTGGTCCGGGAAGATCCCACATGCTGCAGAGCGGCTGGGCCCGTGAGCCATGGACGCTGAGCCTGTGCGTCAAAGCTGTGAGATCATGGCTTGCTACAATAGGTTTTCAAAATTTTCTGTTATCACAGCAGTTCAAAGGAAAAAGACAAAAACTCTGCTCCAATAAACTCCCATTTTAGAATCATTTTAGGGTATTTTCTCTAGTTGTACAGCATGGCCCTTCTCTTTTATGCCGTAATTTTTCTATATCTGTTTACTGATTACGTTAAAAATAAACTGGCATTGAAGATCAGTGAAAAGGGTAGAATTAGTTAACAAATCATATAAGAATTTGCTTATTCATAGAAAAAAATTGGTTTCCTTTCTTACATCATACAAACGAAAGTAATTCCCTGTAGATCCAGGACTTCAATGTGAGCTATATTAAGAGATTAAATCTTTTAGAAGAAAATAGAATATATTTATTTTCCTGAGGAAAGAAAAGATTTCTTAAATAAGAGCCAGAAGAGTACATGTAAAAGTAAGGTAAATGTGAAAGTATTCAGTTACACTAAAATTAGAACAAACTACAAGAACATAATTACGATACATGTAACCAATTACAGTTTAGTACTTGGATCAAAGAAATCAAAGAATTTCTTTGAATCTATAAAAAAAATATAAACCCAATGAAAACATAGTCATTTCATAGCAGAGGACAAAGAAATGGCTAATAAAGATATGAAAATTTCCTCAAGTCAATTTATAATCAAGGACAGGAAAATGAAACCACAAAGAGAAACAAACTCACATGTATTAGGCTGACAGAAAGTTTTGATGAGTGTTCGGAGCAATGACATCTCTCATGCACGGACAAAGGCTGTGTGAATTGGCATAGCATTGTGGAAAACAATCTGGCATTATCTAGAAAAGGTGAAGATATGTACCCCAGAATTAAACTTTCAGTTCTAGCATAACCAGGAAAAACAATGCGTGTTCAAGATGTGCGCACAAGTGCACGAGTGTGCACATCAGCATTGCCTATATTAGAATCTGTGTGTAAGCAGCCCAGACGCACATCAACAATAGAATGACCGAAGAACACGTGGACTATTCACACAATGGAATAACATCTAGTGGTAAAGATGAAAGGACTAGAGTTTTAAGGAACCGCTCTGATGCATCTGAGGAAACCAATGACTGAGCGATAAACGCAAGTAAAGAAAATCATCCAGCATGTTTCCATTTGCATAATATTAAAAATAGGCCAAATTAATCATTATTTTGTTTGGGGATACACTTCTGTGAAGAAGAGAAAGTAGCATTAATGGTGAATGATTACAGAGACAGGAAAATATAGTGGTTTCAAGCACAGACTCAGGAATTAAACTGCCCTGGTTCCAGATCTGCCACTAATTCACTGTGTGACCTTGGTCAGGTGCCCTACATCTCTGTGCCTCAGTTTCCTCATCTAAAAATGGGGTAATAATTGTACCTGTTTCATAAGATTATATATGGGTAGTTCAGTTTGAACTGCTCTACATGTTTGTTCTCTCTTGTTCAGACTAAATGCTGTATGGTTCTCACCATTAGTGAAGATGAGGCACATAGGGGTACAATCTGAAAGGAGCCCACGGGGACTCCAAACGCTTTCTCAAATCATCGCCATAAGGTGGTTGGCACATTCCCAGTGACATTTTATTCCATTCTTTAAACTGCACATATACACTGTGTACCTCTTTTATGAGTCCTACATCTTATATGTTGAAAGATACAAACATAAAGGTTTTAGACTATAAAACCATTTGCCCATTTCTTTCTCTTAAAAACTATAATATACCATGTAAACTGCAAACTCCAGATTAGTGGACTATTTTATTTTTTCTTCTATTTCCAAGAATTGGTATTTAAATATTACTTGTTGTTAAACTGACTTCATTCTAGACAGCACTTGATACACACACACAAATTGGTTTTTAATCTGTGTATGTGATTATGGTGAATCTTCTAAGGAATAAATGATTTCCTCTGGGCAGTGGTTCATTTCTAAGACTGTAAATCTATTAATTTACTCCAAGAATTTAGTATAGTTTGGTAAATTTGTATCTGGAAGGGACTCTATTTTAATTCATATTTAAGGAACTGAAGTACAGTGAAATTGTTCTCCAAAATGGCTTAGTTTCCTTTACAGCTCCTCCCAACATGTTGTTAAGATCTCAGGAAATGTGTGAAATCTCTTGCTGCTTTGCTTCAATGGCTGAGGAAACACAGGCAATCCATCTCTGCTTTTGTGTCCTACCTTCAACCAGTCTTCAGCCTTGTAACTCTGGTCTGCATTAACCAAAAATCTGTCCTGATATTTCACATTTGAACCTTCATTATCATATTGATAATTCCGTTGTCACCACTACCTGGTTTAGCTCTTTTTGTCCCTGGGATGCTGTTTATTGACCTTTTAGGATCTCATTCTCAGAAGCTTTCTTTCCAGCTTTGTGTAAACCTGAACTCAGCCCCAGCCCAAAATCCCAGAACCAAGAGCTCAAGCCTGTCTAGAAGTGTGGTTTAGACATCAGGGATTTAGTCAATAATTATACAGTTAATGAACAACAAAGTTGAACCTAGGAGCCATCTGAACTCTTGTTTCACTTAGTGCAATTTAGTCGATCTGTGTGGTTTGGTATATTTGCATTAATTTGCATTATTTGCAATCTCCTCACTATTCTCCTCTTTAAATACTAAGAAATTTCATCTGATAAGCAGCACATCTTAGAGGCTAAATATAAATTGGCTTAAAGCATTGGGTTTTGTGGCAACCAGTCCTGCTGATCATCTTAGCTTATCCACTAATACTCTCCCCCAGCCCATGCTGTTCAAACATACTGGCTCCAGTTTTCTGCAAAAACAACTCATATGGTTCTACCTCAGGGCCTTGCAGTCACTGCCTCTTTGCTTATAGTTCTGTTCCTAGATGTCCAGATGGCTTATTCCACCACCTCCCTTAGATCTAAGCTTAGATATTACTTTATTGATGAGGCATAATCTGTTTATTCCATATAAGGTAGCAATCTTTCTCTCCCCAAACTTTCAATCTTCCTTCCCCTGCTATATTTTTTTTAATATCAATTGACTGACTGATTGATTGATTCGACTGCACCAGATCTTAGTTGCAGCACGTGGGATCTTGGTTGCGGCATGCGGGAACTTTAGTTGCGGCATCTGGGCTCTTAGTTGCGGCACGTGGGATCTAGTTCCCTGACCAGGGATGGAACCCAGGCCCCCTGCATCGGGAGCGCGGAGCCTTAGCCACTGGACCACCAGGGAAGTCTCCTCCTGCTATATATTTTTTCTACATAAAGTTTTCACCATCTGACAGAGTTTGTATTTTAACTTTGTTGGTAATACTTCTTCATCACCAGAAACATGTTCCACAAGGTCAGGGTTTTATATCTGCTTTCTAATTACCATACCACCAGTGCTAAGAACACAGGGCTTGCTCAACAGTTAAGGGAAGAATGAAGAAGGTAGAAAAACAGTAAGTGAAAGTCAGCCGAGCTCATAACGGCCTGACATCCAGTGTCAGAAGCCTGCCTGCCACGTTATGTTGGGCGGGGGCCGTCTGCTCCTTCTCACGTCTGTCACAAACTGCCTTATTACAGCGCATATACCACGGTTTAATTAACAGACCTTGCCAAATGGAAAAGAGGAGCGTGAGTAAGAAGTGTGAAAAATGGCGTTGTCTGTTTCTTACATGTCTTCATTCCTTTTGTCTCTCTGCATTTCTTTCCTCCCTCGTGTGTCCACCTCTCCATTTTACCTTTGTGCCCTCTCCTCCTTGCTCCTTTGCCCCTGTTATATGGCTAAATGCATCTGTGGCACTAAACCAAGCTGAGGGGCAGAGATTATTGAGGGTTGATGAGGCACATAACAGGCGCAGTTAATCTGCCCTGGAGAGTCTTGAAGGAGGAAGGGGGCCTTGCGGTGAAACTGGTTAGGGTATTCTGTAAACCAATGGCCTCCAATAAGCATTCGATTTAAACCGAGCAAGATATTGTGTAGGAATTGCTCTCAGTTTCTTAGAAACACCTGCCAATGAAGAAGCATTGTGATGAATTACTTTAAAAACTGAGAGTGTTTTTCAATTAGCTTTGCTTCTTTTGTGAGGATTAGTTTCCCTTTCTGAAAAATATTTGAGTAAATGAGAAAAAGTGAGTAAGATTCAGCGTGTAAAGAAAAAGTTAAACCTTTAACATTGAGTGATTGCCTGTCAACTTGCACATTAGACAGAGGTTTATCATGGAATCAGATATGATGTTTTGGGGATACCATTTGTTAATCCTCCTGCCTACACTCAGGCACACGCTACCTGATCCCTGATCATTCTGCCGCTAGAATCCCATATTACGTAAATTCCATGGTGAGTAAATTTACTTCATAAATCCAGAATTCCTTGAAATGAAGAAAAACGGAATATCTAATGAGTTGTTGGTCATGTACCTAACTCTAAATTAGAAGTTCTAATTTAAAGAACTGGAATTATAATTATGAGCAGGGAGTACAAACTCAGAAGCCAGTATGAAAGACCTTAGCTGTAAGTGCAAACCAATATCAGAAGCAGCTATTTGTGACAGACAAGAAGGAGTCTCTACATTGTCAGTTCTTGGACAAGAGTCTGGGAAATACAAGATAAATCCTAAACAAATAATTCTCTATTTCTTTCTTTAAATTTTTCTTTAAAGCATTTTATAACATTTCACACGAATCCATTGCTCTGTCTCAGGAGTTTTGTAAACTACCTAAAATTGTACATAAAATTTTGTGTTTATGTTTGGATGTAAATGTTTTTGGAAAGCGGGTCTATAGTAACCTTAGATAATTTTTATGAGCCCCGCCCCCCACAAAAGTTAAAGAACTACTGCTCTATAATCTTTTGGAAATTTGGAAAAAATGTGAGAGGAGTGTCTGGCTTTCCGTTCATTGTGGTGTTTTTATTTGACAGAAGTCCAAAGGGCTGCCAAAGTGAAAGTTCTTTGGTTACAAGAAACAAGCCCAAATGACCCAGCTGAAGCCGTTCTAAGATGCCTGATTGGCAAACACAGAAAGAGAATCTAGTTGTTCTAAACAGAAACTTAATTTATGGGATGAATATCATGGATTTCCTAGAACTGACTGGAAGTCTAAGGAGCCAGTTTTAAAAATATGGGCAACAACTGAGGAGGGCCATTGGAGGAAAATCAAAATCCAAACATGAAGAGTGGTCAGGGCCACGTTGTTTCTAGTGCAGAGCCCTGCGTGATGTGGCAGTGCTTCCAGAACACCGGGAATCACCAACTCTTCAGAAACTTGAAAGAAATGCAAACGGTCCCAATTTTTTAATCAGTTGATTCTTTGCAAAATCAACCTTTACATTATAAAGGTTGATAGAAACGGAAATGTTGATAGATGTCATTGATAGCAATGGAAATGTCGCTTACCAATATTCTGCACAGTATCTTTTTGCATATTTGAAAGTCTATTGATAGTTAAGGTTGTTCTTCAAACCTATAGACTAATTATTTCCATGCAGTTTGAATTTCCAGATAATGCAGACAATAAATATTAATATACATGCTTTTAAGGAGTTAACAATAGCAGTTCAAACCATGCCATTTCCAAATTATCTATATTTCACATAAATAAAATTTTAGTCCCCAAATTAAAGAAATAATTCCATCATATAAGTGAATGCAATACCAGTCATCATTTAGATTCAACCCTTTGAGACCACTCTCTACTAAGATACAAAAAAAAATAGAACTCAAATCAAATCATCACGCAAAACAAAGTTCAGTTACAATTTTAAGTGAGAAAAAGGAATGTAACAAGATTCTTTTAAAGGTTCAGATAAAAAGTGTACCTATTAAAATAACATAAGAACAACTATATAACTAGATAACGCAACTGAGTATAGTGTTGAACATGATCACCTTAATATCTCACATAATGTTATTCTGGTCCATTACATTGATGATACAATAGTAATTGGTCCAGATTAGCAGCCAAGTTTCAAGCAATCTAGATCCTTGCTACTCAGAGTGGTCGTTGGACGGGCAGCAGCGATATTGCTTAGAAGTTTTTAGGAATGCAGAGTCTCTGGCCCCATCCCAAATTTATGAATTAGATTTTGCATTGTATCAACATTTTCAGTTGATTCACTGAGTTGACGCTCGTTTAAATATGAGAAGCACTGCTCCAGTGGTCAGTTAAGTCCTTTTCTTAAAGGACTATGGCTTTAACTAGGAAAGAATAAGGGTTAAGAAGAATCACCTGGGAGCATTAAAAAAAAATCCCCACACCTGCCCTATGAGCAGACTCTGCAATATTCTCAGAGTAGAACAGGCTTGTAGCCCAGCACAAACGCTTTTTAGAAAACTCCCCGAATAAGTGTTTTAACCTGCCCTCCCTGGTTTGAGAACGTCTTACTTAGGAATATTCATCCCTTAATAACCATTTCTAAGTCCCTGCTCAGTCGTGCTGGCTTAGAGCACAGGTCACCTGCTGGATCTATCCAATTGTATGACGCTTATCAATTTACTTTGTTCCTCTCTAACTCATTTGCTGCATCTGTCAAGAAGGGATACTAATAGCACCCACCTGATATCATTTTGAGATAATTAAATAGCATGTAAATATAACATGTTTACAACTGTTGTGATAAAATGTGCATCAATGAGAAAGTCCGTGATG
This sequence comes from Leucopleurus acutus, assembly GCF_964270905.1. Taxonomy (NCBI): domain Eukaryota; kingdom Metazoa; phylum Chordata; class Mammalia; order Artiodactyla; family Delphinidae; genus Leucopleurus; species Leucopleurus acutus. Next base: position 194,922,566 of record NC_139142.1, read on the forward strand.
ATGTTGATAGTGGTGGTGGTGACAGTCCTCCCCGGCACAAAAGGTTCCCGAATATATCTTGGTTTTGAACCATTTAGAGTGTGAGTTCTAGATTTTAATTACAAAACTACAACTGTTTTAACAATGTGATTGCTTTCAAATCATCATATCATGCACACCTGTCCTTTTGTTAAATAAATTTTGTTCAATAATACAAGGGGTTTTTCTTAAAGACTACTTACAAAGAAGCTAATTTATTAATTAAGATGATGAGCTGTTAGTGGCCCCTGACTACCACTTCCCAAAGTTTCCAATGAAAATACTCATGACAATATGTAAAGAAAGGCAGATTACAACCGTATATAAACTAGGGCACTGGGTCATTGTTCTGTCAGAAACTATGAGGATTTCTCATTGCAAGGTGGAGAGAGAGCCAATGACAAAATACTGGGGCTGGTTAGAGAAGGGCGAAGGGGTCTTGTACACCCTGACAGGCTACACATCTCCTCAGGGATGTGGGCCTTCACTAACCATGTATAGAAAGTGCTTCCTATGTCTCTACCCACCCAAGGCTATTTATTTCCTGCCCCACATTTCTTAATAGTCCATTAGTATACGATTTTCTCCATTTATGTTAAAACCACATCCCACTGATGCAAAGCCATCAGGGATAGAAGTAGTCCTGCATTTGAACACTAGGATTGGAAGGAAAAGGTAAATAACAGGAGGTGCCTGTGCTGTTTGGGCATGGGCTGTACTTTTTCTTTTTTGAAAAACATTTTTTTATTGAAGTATAGTTGATTTACAATGTTGTGTTAGTTTCAGGTGTACAGCAAAGTGATTCAGTTTTATATATATGTATATGTATGTGTATATATATTCTTTTTCAGATTCTTTTCCCTTATAGGTTATTACAAAATATTAAGTATAGTTCCATGTGCTATACAGTAGGACCTTGTTGGTTATCTGTATTATACATAGTAGTGTGTATATGTTATTCCCAAACTCCTAATTTATCCCTCCCCCCTTTCCCCTTTGGTAACAATAAGTTTGTTTTCTATGTCTGTGGGTCTATTTCTGTTTTGTATATAAGTTCATTTATATCATTTTTTTTAGATTCCACATATAAGCAATATCATATGATATTTGTCTTTGACTTCCTTCACTTAGTATGATAATCTCTAGGTCCATCCATGTTGCTGCAAATGGCATTATTTCATTCATTTTTATGCCTCAGTAATATTCCATTGTGTGTGTGTATATATATGTATACACCACATCTTCTTTATCCATTCATCTTTCGATGGACATTTAGGTTGCTTCCATGTCTTGGCTATTGTAAATAGTGCTGCTATGAACTTTGGGGTGTATGTATCTTTTCAAAATTATAATTTTCTCCAGATATGTGTCCAGGGGTAGGATCTCTGGATCATATGGTAGCTCTATTTTTATGGGCTGTACTTTTTTCTTGCTCTGCTTTTTAAGAATGTACAAGTTACAGTGTGCTTCAAATCATTTATAACTAAATTCTCCCACATACATTCACATAACTAAGCAGGAACATATGTATTTTCATCTATCCTTCAGAACTGCATAAAATCAATGACTAACACTAAGAATTTGGCTAGGAGCTGTGATAATCATTCAACCCTTTAGTTTCAGGTCTGAAATGAGCATTAAAATAGCAATCGGGGGCTTCCCTGGTGGCGCAGTGGTTGAGAGTCTGCCTGCCGATGCAGGGGACACGGGTTCGTGCCCCTGTCCGGGAGGATCCCACATACAGCGGAGCGGCTGGGCCCGTGGGCCGTGGCCGCTGAGCCTGCGCGTCCGGAGCCTGTGCTCCGCAGCGGGAGAGGCCACAGCAGTGAGAGGCCCGCGTACCGTGTTAAAAAAAAAAAAAAAAAAAAGCAATCAGGTGGATGGTAATTGGAGCCCAGCCAAGGAGAATGTACCCATGCAGTTTATTGGCAATCACCAGGCCTAATTCATTTCAAAGAGAAAAAACAGACAAAAAAATAATTAAAGCAATCAAACAACAAAATAAAAAAACAACTTTTGGGATTTAAAAACATCATAGAGCATAAATGGAAAAGAATAGTTCAGAAGAAAAACCATACTTTTAGTTAAAAAATAAAAAGGAAAATTTTTTCATAATCACATTTAAAATTTTTGTTATGCACATTATTTGTTTATTTATTTATTTTTATTTATTTTTTTGGCCATGCCATGCAGCTTGTGGGATCTTAGTTCCCCAACCAGGGATTGAACCTGGGCCCTCAGCAATGAGAGTGTGGAGTCCTAACCACTGGACTGCCAGGGAATTCCCTTAAATTTTTTAATTTTTATTTTATATTGGAGTGTAATTGATTTATAATATTGTGTTGATTTACAATATTGTGTTAGTTTCAGGTGTACAGGAAAGTGATCTAGTTATACATATACATATACCCATTCTTTTTCAGATTCTTTTCCCATATAGGTTATTACAGAATATTGAGTAGATTTTCTAAAAGGAAAATTTTGGTCCAAGAAGTGCAATTAAATTTTAAAGAGCATGAAATTTTTGTTAAAAAAAAAAAAGAATCAAGAAAACATTCACTCTGTTGACATGAGGCATGAAAATTATGATGATCCCACTGAGGGAATTAAAAGGGACCTGAGTGATGGGTGTGCGTTTAGAAAGAGGTCAGCCAGCTGACCTGCCCATGAACACTTCGGCCAGAGCCTCCAGAAGTGATCGAAAGGGTGGTAAGGGGAGTGGTGACCTGAAGCTCAGACACTAAAGGAGGGAATGCGTCCTAGTTAGTGAGGACACCGGAGGGTAACACCCTGCAAGGGTCAAGTGTAATGGGGTGAAAAATATAGGCAAGAGGGGAGACCTACCACAGGGAACTGACAGTCAGCATGTTTGTAATGACAGTGTTCAGATGCAGTGGTTTTAAAGATTAAGTGATCTTGAAATTGGCATTCCATGTCATTTTTAAAGATGAGTGGTAAAGCAAATATTTTATTCAGATCTCTCTGTTTCATTCTGTCTCTCCCCCTTCCTTTCCATCATCTGTTCTTAATGTGGAAGTTTAAAATCCAATCTCACATCAGTTCCTTTTAAAAGTATAGTGTGAAAAGCTCCCCTTAGTACACCTGTGTCATCACCTGGGTTTTGCTGCCACTTGGTGGTAAGAAGAAGCCATGAGTCTTAGACACACTATTGTTCAAGTCAAGCCAGTGAACTACAGGAATATGTTCCAGGTTTACTGGTAAGAGTACTTCATTGTAAATCCTTTTATATTTTGTAGGCAAAGGGCTTTCATTGTTTTACACGCAAGGTTTGTTGAATATACTTTTTAAAACAAAGTTTGTTATAAGCATTGTATAACTTTTAGTATGAAATGGACCATAATTTAAAAGTTTGGGCTAGCTTTTTGTCTGTCTTTCTTTATATTCTGAATGTGAAATTGTATTGGAGAGAGCTAAGCATGAAATAAACTCACCCTCATCTGCATGCAGACGTCTTTCCGCTAGTGGAGCTGCACATTGAGGATGGTGAGGGCGAGGCTGTGAGGTCCATGAACTAAGCAGTATTTGAGCCAAAGTTCAGAAACTGGGGCCCTGAACAGTTTTTTGTGTCATGACAGCACTTGGAGGTCCTTCATTTCTAAAGCATCTGGTGGAAAATGACCCCTTATTGTAGTCCAAACCCCATGCTCCCCTCCAACACAAAGCATTGCTTCATTTCCTTCATTTAGAATGTTGTTTCTTTTCAGATTCTACCCATCCCACAAGGCCTAGTTTTAAAATGTTAGCTGTCTTTATTTCTTCCCGTTCTCATCTCTCTTTAGCACTTGTGCCTTATGCTGTATTTTCCACTTGGTCACATCTGTGATGGTGACAAAATCTTTTATTTCTTTTGCATCAACTCATTACTTAATGTAGTCATTTAAATAGTACTAAGACAGCATGTACTAATCTGCAACGAATTTGTGCAGTAACTGAGAGTATGAATTTGGAAAATTTTGTAGCAGTATGACATTGCCACAGTGTTTTTATTACATTTTACAAAATGTAATAGGCCTTCACAATGGGTAGTTTGAGAAGCACCACTGAAGACAAAAAAAGATAAAACTTCATAAATGCTTATTTGATGATCCTTAAGGTAAGTAAACTAGGTATTCTATAAAGTGCTGTCCTTCACCCAAAAAAGGCAATAATTAATAACAGTAGTTACTTAAATAATTAAATTACAATGATTCATTTCTGTGGTAAGATTGAAGAATGAGTTTTCTGAGCCTGATTAATTCTTTCACAAAATGTTCGCTTAGATAAGCACTTCACTTTTAATGGATAAATGTACTTTTATAAAATCTGAAGGAAAACACGTTTTGAAAATTCTTATCCTTACCTCAAAACTACTTTTTCTGCTGGTACCTCTGACTAAAAGACTTTAATATATCAACGAAAGCCTTTCAGTCAGAGATACCCTACTTTTTGAAATTTGAGCCACCTTTAAAGGTCCAAATGTTTACAAAAGTAGTTTCCTCTCTTCTCTCATTGTATTATTATATTAATGCCTTAATTTGTGGTGATTTGTGAATATGTCATATTTTCCTTAAGCTTAAGGTCAAGCTCATTTATTATAATTTTGTATATTCCTTAATGTCTTGCCCAGAAGAAGTGCTCAATAAATGTTTGCTAAGTTAACACCATTGAATAAAACCAAACAATGTCATTTCTATTATTAATAATGATTGACTCCGCATTAGCAGGGCAGGAATCCTGAGGCATTTGTCTACAAGCATTTTCAAAATGACCAGCCAACTTTAGTACCAGAGACCAGGGTAAAGGACCTGGGTGACGTCATTGGATGACCTTGGCTTTCCTTAGACATGATTCAACCCAATGGATCCAGATCAGAGAGTTTCAGAGTTGAAAGGGGCCATAGACGTCATCTAAATAAATAGCCAAACCAGAAAAACTATTTCAAGGACTACTTGGAAGATGTGTTAAGCTGTTAAAAGTGAAGAAGGCTAAGAATCTAAGATGATAGTTGCTTAAGAATAATGCCGCCTCATAAAAGAATACTGCTGACCACTACAACCAAAGCAATATTTTTTTTTTTCCTGCGGCACGCGAGCCTCTCACTGCTGCAGCCTCTCCCGTTGCGGAGCACAGGCCCCGGACGCGCAGGCCCAGCGGCCATGGCTCACGGGCCCAGCCGCTCCGCGGCATATGGGATCTTCCCGGACCGGGGCACGAACCCGCGTCCTCTGCATCGGCAGGCGGACTCCCAACGACTGCGCCACCAGGGAAGCCCAAAAGCAATACTTTTGATGAAAGTAGATTCATAGATCTGTACACATCTTCAAATATTTAAAACTGATATAAGCTTGATATGTGATCCAACATGTTTCTGTAAGAGCTCCAACTTCTTTTTGTTTGAATGTTAAATGTATTCCTTAAGCAAGTGATTTGAAGAAGATTTTCATCATGCCTGCCTTCCCCCGTCCTCCCTCAACTGAAGATGGGAACCCAGCCGTCTACACTGGCACAGGGTCCGCTGGTGCAGTATCTTGGTGACATGGCGGTGGAGAAAAGCACCGGGTCAGTCTCCAGATGACTTCCTGTGAGTTTTCTGCTTTCACATGAAGCTTCTGAGAAAGGAGAAAGAAAAAACTCATAGGAAATGCATTGCCTTTCAAGAAAGGAGACCTGCTGTGCAGAGGTGCACACAACTGTGGACAGAGTTCAATATTTTAAATGAATTTTTCCACATAGTTTATGTGACCTCATTTAAAAGACTGTTTTTGGACTCCCTGTTTCTAATTTATACCTATATTTTCCTGTTCACTTAAATTTAAGGAAATACTCATGTTAGCATTGAGAGCTGTGTCTTTATTTCCCTTTTCTCTTGTGTTCTCTGACTGTGTCGCAAACGGCACTGATGCTGCACGGTGACGTGAATCCAGACACACTGCACGCTCAGGGAAAGAGCTCCCCTTGTTTCGCTCAGCCACCCACTTACTGGTCTCACATTTGATAAGGATAAAAATAGAAACACGTGTCAAACACCATAGTCAAAGTACTTAAACGTGAAAGTTAAAAACACCTTAATTGACTCATGACGGGCAAGGTGACAATACGCATATGATTTATGATATTCCTCTACAATCTCTATTTATAGACTACATGTATGTAATCACCTCAGTTACTTAGAATCGTGTTCATTTACAAGTGACAGATAACACTCAAGATAAGTGTTATTCAGTGAATTCAGCAAGTGTATTTCTTGCTCATATAGAATTAGACGTTAAGTGGACCATCCAGGTTTGGTGTGGCAGCTCCACTTCATGAGTTATCAGGAACCATACCTCTCCAGCTCCAGCTAGAATATGGCTCATTTACTTATGGCCAAATGTGCCTTTGAGGAAACACAACTACCAACTCTGGGAAATCACAGACACACAACAATTCTGCCCTTATCTTACCTTCTCTAATTTAAGTTCCATGGCCACACTGAGCTGCAAGGGAGGCTGAGGAATATAGTCTTTACCTGAATAATAATGCTGTCAGCTAAAAATATTGTTCCAGTCTCTATGAGAAAAAGGGGAGAGAAAGTTTTGAAAATAAATTAGAAATCTTTGACACACATTATCCCTTTCTATAACAGAAATGATTCCTGTTTAAGGAATTCTTTTAATACTAATGAGAAAAAATTTGGGAAATCCAACAGAATAGAGAACAAGGAGTATGAATAGGTATTTCAAGGTAGGGACAACACTAATGGATTAAAAAATATATAATCAGGTAAGCAACACAAAATAACACTTTACAGACACATTAATAAATTTTAGAAAGTTGCAGCATAACAAATATTAGTGAAAATGTGGGTAGGCAGGCATGTTCATGTTTTCTTTCAGGGATGCAGACTCATTTAGAGATCATTTTCTTTTTTTTAATGTATGTATATATTTTTATTTGTTAAGTATGGAAAGTGTGCTTTTTGGTTCCCTGTGTATTTTTTAATATTTTTAATTGAAGTATAATTAATTTACAAAATTGTCTTAGTTTCAGGTGCACACCAGAGTGATTCAGTTTTATATATACATTTTTTTACTTTTTCAATCTTTTCCATTATAGGTTAGTACAGAATATTGAATAGAGTTCTCTGTGCTATACAGTAGGTCCTTGTTGTTTACCTATTTTATATATAGTAGTGTGTATATGTTAATCCCAAACTCTGATTTATCTCTCTCCCTTTTGGTAGCCATAAGTTTGTTTTCTATGTATGTGAGTCTATTTCTGTTTTGTAAATAAGTTCATTCGTATGATTTTTTTTTAGATTCCACATATAAGTGATATCATACGATATTTGTCTTTCTCTGTCTGACTTACTTCATTTAGTATGATAATCTCTAGGTCCATCCATGTAGCTGCAAATGGCATTATTTCATCCTTTTTTTAAATGGCTGATCAATATTCCATTGTATATATGTACCAGATCTTTATCCATTCATCTGTCGATGGACATTTAGGTTGCTTCCATGTCTTGGCTGTTGTAAATAGTGCTGCAGTGAACATTGGGGTACTTGTATTTTTTAATTATAATTTTGTCCAGATATATGCCCAGTAGTGGGATTGCAGGATCATATGGTAACTCATAAGGAAACGCCATACTGTTCTCCATAGTGGCTGCACCATTTACATTCCCACCAGCAGAGTCGGAGGTTCCTTTTTCTCCACACCCACTCAAACATTTTTGTTTAACTTTTTATTTTATATTGGAGTATAGCCGATTAACAATGTTGTGATAGTTTCAGGTGCACAGCAAAGCAACTCAGATATACGTATACGTGTATCCATTCTCCCCCAGACTCTCTCGCTCGAACATTTATGTAGACATTTTAATGATAGCCCTTCTGACTGATGTGAGGTGATATCTTATTGTAGTTTTTATCGGCATTTCTCTAATAATTAGCAATACTGAGCATCTTTCCATGTGCTTGTTGGCCATCTGTATGTCTTCTTTGGAGAAATGTCTATTTAGGTCTTCTACCCATTTTTTGATTGGGTTTTTTGTTTTTTGTTCGTTTGTTTGTTTTTTGATATTACCTGTATGGGCTGTTTGTATATTTTGGAAATTAATCCCTGTCAGTAGCATCATTTGCAAATATTTTCTCCCAGTCTGTAGGATGTCTTTTCGTTTTGTTTATGGTTTCCTTTGCTGTGCAAAATCTTTTAAGTTTAATTAAGTCCCATTTGTTTATTTTTGTTTTCATTTCCATTACTCTAGGAGACGGATCCAAAAAATTCTTTGGCCTATTGGTTATTCAGTAGTATGTTGTTTAGTTTCCACATGTTTGTAAAATTTCCATCTTTCCTTTTTCGACTTCTAGTTTCATACCATGTGGTCAAAAAGATACTTGGTGTGATTTCAATCTTACATTTTCTAAGACTTGTTTTATGGCCTATCAAATGATCTGTTCTGGAGAATGTTCTGTGTGTGCTTGAGAAGAATGTGTATTATGCTGCTGTATGGTGGAATGTTCTGTATATGTCTGTTAGGACCACTTGTTCTGATGTATAGTGCAAATTCAAAGTTTGTTGGTTTTCTGTCTGGATGACCTACACATTGTTGAAGATGGGGTAATGAAGTCCCCTAGTGTTAATGTATTATGGTCTAGTTCTCTCTTCAGATCTGTTAGTATTTGCTTCATATATTTAGGTGCTCTGATGTTGAGTGTGTATACATTTATGATGGTTATATGTTCTTAATGGGTTGAGCCCTTTATTCTTATATAATGAGCTTCTTTGTCTAGTTACCATTTATTTTTCAAGTCTCTTTTGTCCAATATATGTAGAGCTATCCCTGTTTTCTTTTGGTGTCCACTTGCATGAAATATATTTTTCCATACCTTCACTAAGATCCCATGTGTGTCTTCCAAGCGGATGTGTGTCTCATGTAAGCAGCATATAGTTGCATCCTGTTTTTTTTAATCCACCCAGCAACTCTGTGCCTTTTGATTGGTGAATTCAATCCACTTACACTTAGAGTAATTATTGGTAGGTAAGGACTTATTTATGCCATCTGATTACTTGCATTCTGGCTATTTTATCAGTCCATTGTTCCTTTTTCCCTCTCATGCTGCCTACCTTTGTGGCTTGGTGATTGTCCTTGGTGGTATGCTCTGATTTCCTTTTTTGAATCCCTAGGTTTTTGCTTTGTGGCTACCATTAAGCTTACATAGAACATCTTATAGATCAAACAGTCCATTTAAAGTGTTATCAAATGAACTTTCATTACATACAAAAACTCTACCCTTTACTCCCTCCCCCTTACTTTTTAAATGTCATAATTCACCTCTTTTTAATATTATATTTATGATATAAATATTGTTTTTCTGGGGAAAGTCTTATTTCTCTTTCATTTCTGAAGGATGATTTTGCTGGAGAGAGTATTCTTGGGTGGCAATTTTTTTTCTTCCAACACTTTGAATATATCCTTCCCCTCTCTCCTGGCCTGTAGGGTTTCCTCTGAGAAATCCACTGATAGCCTCATGGGAGTTCCTTTGTAAGTTACAATCTTTTTCCTCTTAATGCATTTAGAATTCTTTCTTTGTCTTTGATTTTTGACAGTTTAATTATAACGTCTCTTGGAGAAGGTTGTTTTGAATTGAGATAATGGGGTGCTCTATTAGCTTCATGAACTTGAATGTCCAAGTTTTCCCAGGTTTACAGCTATTGTTTCTTTTAAAAATCTCTCTGCCCCTCTCTTCTTCTGAATCTCCCATGTTTCTGATACTGGATTGTTTGATCCCATTGATCACATAGGCTTTTTCCATTATTTTTTTTTCTCCTCTGACTCAGTTATGTCAAAGTTCCTATCCTCTAGCTCACTGATTCTATCTTCTGTTTTGTCTATTCTGCTACTGATGCTCTCCCTTACATTCTTCACTTCATTCACTGAGTTCTTCACCTTCAGAACTTCTGTTGTTTCTTTTTTGTATCTCTCTTTTAAATTTCTCATTTTGTTAATGTATTGTTTTTCTGATTTCATTCAGTTGTCTTTCTGTTTTCTTGCAGCTCATTTAGTTTCCTCAAAACAACTATTTTGAATTCTTCATAAGGTAAATCACAGGATTCTGTGTCTTTGTTTAACTAACTGGTGGCATACTGAGGATTCTGGGGGGGAGGGTTTTTGGTGATTTTATGTTTCCTTGATTTTTCATATTCCTTGAAGTTTGTGTTGCTGTTTTTGCATTTAAAGTAGAAGTTACCTCTCAAATCTTTACTAGTTGCCTTCAGGTGGAATATGCTTTTTGTTGGTCCTGCTTATGTCTGGGACTTTCTCTGACCTTGAATGAATACACCTGACCCATGCTTCTTGCTCCCTCTGGTAGCATGATTCTCAAGCTTGTATCTTTTCTTTAGATCTTACTACTCATCAGGCTGGCTGCTGGTTTTCCAGAAGGTGTCACTACAGCTCAAATTTGCAGTTTCTCCCTGCCCACAGACCCTGGCCTGTTTTATGCGTGAACTTCCTGTTTGTTTGTGCTGGCTCTCACTGTCACACTCAGGAGTACCTAAAAGAGCTGGCTGCATGGTGGGTTTAACATGTGGTGCAGTGGGGGTGTCTGCAGGCCAGGTGGGGCAAATCCTCAGGTAAGGTTTGCCCAGCAGCTTGTGGGAAGGCTTACTGCTGGAGTTCTGAAAGCATTCAGTAGTAACAGTGTCCTTTTACTGCTCTGCAATATTTCTTATCTACCCTTTTCTTGATTTCCTTCCGCTCCAGAGTTGTGGAGATCTGCCTCAATATTCTGGGCACAGCAGGAGAGAAATGGGTTTCTCCAGCATTGCCCTGCACAGCTGGGAAGCTGGGCATTCTCTCACCTATCACTCTTTCCTCACAGGAGAGTTCACTGCCAGCTTGTTTGGCCCTCTGCTGTTCTGTCTTGTGGAGGGGCAGACCTTGCAAAGTTCCTCTTACCCTCTCCAGTGCATCCAAACTCGTTTTGCTTTGTTTTGTTTTGGTTTTGCTCTGATAGCAGGCTGAATCTTTGCCCAGGAAGCCTGGATTTCAAAAAAGCCTCTCTCATCTGTGGCTGTCTGCCCAAATCAGTACTCTCCAGGTTTTCCCCAACTATGGCCGAGAGTGGATGGGGCTGGGGCTGCTTCACTGGTTCCTGCTGGTTCCACAGCCTGTACCAAGTTCCGTATGCACAGGTAGGCAAGACTCTTCCTGGGTCCCTTGGCATATGATGCCAGATGCCACAACTCCCACAGAGGCACTTTTGTTCATGGATAGATTCTGAATTTTAGGTCTCAAATTTGGAGAGAGGGGCAAAAAGGAGGGATGTTATGCCATTAGATGCTAACATTACTCCATTACACCTAGTATTTTAGTTCTATGAATTTTGTATTCTTCAGGTATGGAAAACCACATCTCACTTTTTATCTTTACTACAATTTTGTTTTTGTCATCATTTGTTTGGTTAATAGGAAAGGTAACCTACATTATAGGACTACAAGATAATTTTTGTGAATTTCTGTCCTAAGCAAAGTTTTCTTTCTTCACAATAATACAAAAAGATTCATTTATTGGATATCAGGTATCAAATATCATTGATCTTATATATCAGCCCTTATGTCTTCTAGCCAGATTTACAACTCAATTTAATTCCAGATGTCTAGGATGTCTTTGTCCTTTTCTCTAAATTATTTGAATATTTTTATAAAATCTTAATCTGAACTACCCTATTATGGCTTCTTATAGGCCCCTTCGAATTTCTTGAGGAAGAATTACAGAAAATTTTAAAAGGAGAATAATATGAATGGCAAAGATATAAACACATGAAAATGTACTGATATCAAGTATAATGAAATAATTGCAACCTTAGACTACATTAAAGTAGCTTACATATTAATACATTTTAAAACTTTACCACATACACATGGGAATGTGGGGAAAGGCCCTTGTGCATTACTGATGGGAACCTACCTTGATGCATCCTCTTTGGATGGTATTGTTACCATTTCAAAGCTGTGAATACCGTTACCTTTGATTCAACAGTTCTTCCTTGCAGCACTGTGTGAACTAGAAAAAAAAATAGAGATAAACTAAATGTTTGAATGTATGCATCTCTTCTTTCCTTTTGCTTCTTCCCTCTTCCTTCATTTTCTGCTGGAGTTAGGCTTTGTAATTTGTTGTCTGAGACGCCTGGGTAGAGAAGAAAAGTGAAAGGAGCCTCCAGGAGGCAGAGGCTTTTCAAGTCCTTGGAATGTATTCAGTGAAGGACACTAACTGTCCTGGACACAAGAGGGCAAAGGGAGAGCTTTGGAAATGGATCAAGGCAGAGTCCCCTCCCTCTGCACCTGCAGCGCTGTGAGGGGTGTGAGGGAGGGCTTTTCCCCAAGCCTGATGGCCGCTTTGTCCCCTGGTTTTGCAGGACCAGCCCTCAGAGAGGATTCACAGTCTTCAGGAGGATGTCCTGTTCCAAGTCTGGCACAAAAACAGCAGAAAATTCATAAGTGGGAAAAGAACAGAGAAAATTCACCTTTAATTAGTGATCAGATTTAGCTTTTCATCAGCCTGGTTGGAATTAAGTTGATTCAAAGGAAATAATTCATTTTTTAAATGCACTTGAGTTTTGTATTCTGGAGTGTACACACATTAGTTTGTATACTAGAACTCATGTTGTCTATATGCCTTAAAATGGAGGACTAGAGACTTAATTAAAGAAATTATTGAAACATCCCTAGAAAGAAATACTCTACCACTTGTAAAATCCATGTGGTATATCTACACTTGCTCATAGGGAAAGTGTTCAGGGCCCCGTGCTCAGTGAAAAAAGCAAGGTTTAAGATTTGATGAATATAACACATATACTTCTATATATGCATTGATATGTTTGATATGCATAGAATATTTTTGGACTATATAGGAAACTTAACAGTGATGACTTGTTGAATGGAGCAATGTTTCAGGAGATCGAATTTTTTTTTAAATGTGGATGTTGTGAGTTTATTTTTATAATATATTGATTATATTATAATATATATTATATATTATATAATAAATCAGTGCATGTCTTTATTTTATAATTTTCTGAACTAGTTCATAATAAGAAGCAATATGAGAAAGTCATTTTTATATTTCCTTGAGTAGGCAAAAATTTTAGCAATAACATGTATTTTTTATAAATACATTTTAAAATCATTATTTTATTTATAGTAGATATAGAGAAAGTTCACAAATTGTAAGTCAAGTAGATTATTATTTAGAATGTGCTTTACTTGAGCGTTGGAAATATTTACATAAGTAACTATATACTTATGTGACCCTGTATAGATGAATAACATGACTTATTTAGAAATCACAACTGAGGAAAATAATTATATAATAATTACAGACATCATACTTCATTTTATTGTACTTCTCTTTATTGTGCTTTGCAGATATTGCATTTTTTACAAGTTGAAGGTTTGTGGCACATCTGCATTGTCATATGATGGTTAGAATTTTTTATCAGTACAGCATTTTTTTTTAAATTGGAGTATAGTTGTTTTACAATGTTGTGTTAGTTTCTACCGTACAGTGAAGTGAAGCATTTTAATTAAGGTATGTATATTAGTTTTTTTAGACATAATGCTATTGTACACTTAGTAGACTGCAGTATAGTGTAAACATAACTTTTTAAATCATTTTTTTAATTCTTAATTTATTTTAAGTTTTTAAATTATTTTTGACTGCTTTGGGTCTTCATTGCTGCTTGCGGGCTTTCTCTAGTTGTGGTGAGGAGGGGCTACTCTTCCTTGTGGTGTGCAGCCTTCTTATTGCGGTGGCTTCTCTTGTTGCACAGCACAGACTCTAGGTGTGCGGGCTTCAGTAGTTGCAGCACGCGGGCTCAGTAGTTGCAACACGCAGGCCCTAGAGCATGTGGGCTTCAGTAGTTGTGGTGCGTGGGCTCAGTAGTTGTGGTTCATGGGATCAGTAGTTGTGGCTCATGAGCTCTAGAGCACAGGCTCAGTAGTTGTGGCACATGGGCTTAGTTGCTCTGCGGCATGTGGGATATTCCTGGCCCAGGGATCGAACCCGTGTCCCCTGCATTGGCAGGCGGATTCTCAACCACTGCGCCACCAGGGAAGTCCCTAAACATAACTTTTATATGCACTAAGAAACCAAAATATTTGTGTGACTCTCTTTATTATGGTGCTGGAACCAAACCCACAATATCTCCTAGGTGTGCCTGTATATGATAATTAGTTGAAAATATTTATTCTAATATAATCCTGTGGACCTCGTAGGCTGGTTCTTCCTGCCCTCTGGTGGCCATTTCTCAAAATGCAGACAAAGTTGTGTTAAGATGACAGTTTAAACTGTTAATATAACACAGGTATATGAATCAGGCTCCAAATTTTAGATATTCGATGAGCCTGAGAAATCATCTGACTTGATTTTCTCATTTTGATTTTACTACATAATCACAATATCCCGATTACATAGGCTTACTTCACATTACAGACATAAAGTTGAATTTTGGCATCTCTTGTCTATGTGACTTAGATATTAAATCATCCATAGCTATAGTAACTTCCTGTAAAATGTTTGCAACTATAGTATAATCTGAGGCCCTATAAACATCTCGTAAGGTATGCTTTTCTAATTAATTAATTAATTACTTTAAGATTAGTCTCTTTCCTACTGTTAGGAACTACATACTCTACCATTTGAATTTCACAGGTAAACACAGCAATGCTGAGGGTAGCCAAATTAACTTAGTAACTGGTAGACCCAGAACTTGAAAACAGTCTGACTCCTGACTTTGCGTCTTCCTTTTCCTTTTTCTGTTTCAAATCTGTATAGTTAATTAAGAATAGATTTTAAATTATTTAATTAGAATAAGTTATTAGTGTATAGCTTGTGAAGTATCATATAGCATATTTTAACATTTGTTTATCATATTTATCATGTGCTAATATATATGTCAGCCTCAAAGATCTGGGCTTTTCTATAAAGTTTGAGTACCAATATTCTATTTTGGATCGATGATGGTGGGGAGAATGGATTCAAGTGAGAATAAGACTAAAGGAAGAAACTAATGTTGCAGCAATGCAAGTATTTCATACACTACTTAAAAGGATTTGAATTATTCTAAAAATAATTTTGGAGGCAAAATGCTTATTATTTCCCCTAATCGATTAAAATAGGATAAGGAAAGAGAAGTTTAGCAAATGGGTCCTGATTTCCTTGATATCATAATCAATGGTATAATAAATGGAACAGGAACCACAAGGGACTGGGCAATAGGAGAAAAAAATAAAATAATGCTACTGGAGCATATTAAACATGAATTGCTTACAGGACATCCAAATGGAACTATCCAGCAAACATAGGCAATGTGTCTGGAGACCAGGTAATATCATTCTATCATTGTCAGGCATTTACTCCTCAGTTACCTCTCATTCTTTATTTACTAAAAATCTTTTAATAATAAACATATAAACAAAGGATTTTCATTATCTAAAAATTGGGCTTCTCAAATTCTGAAGATTAGTGATACAGTACACATTAGTACTTTTTTTTTTTTTTTTTTTACCACTATGTACTTTCCCATTCTTTTTAAAATCAAAGTTCTTTCACTTGGCCGGCCTAGAGAGGGTTGTATGTCGCTCCATCCCAGCCAGCTGGGAGAGGCTGTGTGTTGCTCTATCAAAAAGAAGGCGGTGTGTTGCAGAGGTGGAGATCGAAAGCACCTAGTAACTCAGAAGAATGAATTGGATTCTTAAGAACTGAAATTTGGGAGACAATGAAGAAGTGGGTAAAGCAGAAGTAAAAATCAGAGCTGTGTACTCTTGGGTAGGATGCATGAGGAGTTGGGCACAGGAGCTTGGAAGCAGGTTGAAAACAATGGGAAGATTCTGGGCTGTGCAGTCTGGCATCAAGGCAATTCCTCGTGATCAAAGCAAACCCCAATAAGAGAAGTTCTCAAGATTGTCTCTCTGCGGGAGATTGGCTACTGTCTCTGCTAAGCCTCCTGAGTTACTCAAGCCAGAACTTAAAAGGCAGGACGCATCACCCCTCTCATTAATGAACACATCACTACCCACCCCCTTCACCAAAGAATTACAGTATCTGCACTGGGTTGGTCCTTTATTCCTTTAACTTTACAGATGAGCAGACTGAGGCACTGGGAGAGGGAGATCCTGACCCCAGGTCCCCCAGTAAGTAGCACATGTGTCAGGACCAGAACCCAGCTTTCTGTCTTGTGGTCCAATGCTCTTCTTCCTCCCTACTTGGTCCTGAAATAAAAAATATTTTATGGAACCCCTTGTTCCATAAATTCCATGTGGAAGGAACCCCCAAAGACCAAAAGAGTTCAGGGAAACTCATTCAGATGCAAATACAATGTATCTTAAGGTAGGCAACCCTTTTCAATTAAACAATACATTGGCATGCATGTAATTTCATTCCTCTCTCATTTTAACACAATGTGGTCACTGCCAACAATGAAGTGGACTGAAGCAAGGTTTGTCTCCGTTTTTAGGTGCTCCTGGTCATGGAACGGAGGATGAACTCCACTGCGTTCTCAATGACCTCCTTGCCCACAAGGTTTAGGAATTTGGGAAACTCTGGCTCTGGTTTTGTGCCTGAACCATCTGGCTTTCCCTCGGGCTTGTCATCTGAAAAACACGACAGAATCTCAGGGATGATTCTCAGCTGGAGGAAAGGGAAATTTCTTTCACTGCAGGGAGCCCTAGAGCCTTTTACACCCCCTCTCACTAATTCTATAGCCTCAGATAATTATCCTTATTGCACATTTACTGCCTGCCTGGTTAACGTCTTCACATGCATTATGTCATTTATTCCTAAAACCGAACAGACCAACAGATATTGCTACTTAGGTAGACATTGGTCCCCTTTCCAGATGAGAAAACTGAAGCTCACGGAGGTTAAGTAACTTGTTCAGAGTTAAACAGCTGGTAAGTGCCGGTGCCGGGGCTGAAATTCAGAATGCCTGGTTTTAATGTATTTTTCCTCATGGAATCCCTGGGCCTGTGGTCATGATAATAATGAGGATGATATAATCATAGGTAGCATTTACTGAGCACACACCTGTGACAGGCAATCTACATGCATTATCTCATTTTATTCTCACAGCAACCCTACGAGGGAGGCAAAATTATTATCCCAAGTTAAACGTAAAGAAACGGAAGTTGTGAGAGGTTTAGGAGCTGGTCGAAGTCACAGAGTTGATAAGTGACAGAAACAGAATTCAATCCCGTGTCCATCTGGTACTAAAATCTGGATTTCTAAGCACTCTGTAATGAGCTACATTGTGTTTGACAGAAAAGTTATGATCTAACCACAAGTGTATTATAAGATTGAAAGTAGTATAATGATGATTAGGAGAAGTTCTATCACCTGTATATCATCTGATAGTTCTGTAGATAATGATTTTACATCTACTGTGTAATTTCACACTTGACCAATCTTGTGGAGTATGCAGATTTTAGCTCACTGGACTAAGAAACTTAGAAGATAGGGCTTCCCTGGTGGCGCAGTGGTTGGGAGTCCGCCTGCCGATATAGGGGACGCGGGTTCGTGCCCCGGTCCGGGAAGATCCCAAATGCCGCGGAGCGGCTGGGCCCGTGAGCCATGGCCGCTGAGCCTGCGCGTCCGGAGCCTGTGCTCCGCAACGGGAGAGGCCCCAACAGTGAGAGGCCCGCGTACCGCAAAAAAAAAGAAAAAAGAAACTGAGAAGATTAAGCGACTTGCAGAAGATCTCACAAATAGCAAGAGAAGGTGGAACTGGAGCTGCAGGTCTCTTACTCTTGACATTTAACCAAGTGCCCACATATGTGGACATGACGCTCACATAAAACTCAGGGCAGCCACGGTGACCAGAATTGCTTTGTTTTCGTTACAGGAAGGGGAAAGAAGGAAAAGGCCTATTTGTGACATGCAGGTACTGGGATGTGCGTTCATCACACGGCCTGATCCTTATTCAGTTCAGTGACAGGAGTACAGTTTTACAGGAAGGAAAACAGATGCTCAGAGGAATTAAATGACACACCTAAAAATCACAAATCTAGAAAGTGGCTGAGTCAGGGTTGGAACCTACATTTTTTTTTTAACTCCACAGAGCATGTTATTTATATGATATGATATGATATAATACTGCCTTCAAGCAATTGGAGACATTCACCAGGTGCAAGCCAGAGATTCCTTGCATGAAAAGTGAGTTCCTTTTTGCTGTGTTTCTACGTGCCTACTTGCCTAACAATTTAATTTTATCAACTTTTTATTTTATCATGACACTAAATGCTAACTTTTCAATGTGAAAGGAGCCCTGGATTGGAGTGTGTGTGAAGGCTGAATCCTTGGCCACAGCCCTTGGATCACATATATAATGAGAGGTATTAGAGTGTGGTGGGTCATGTTTTGGAGTCCTACATACCTGAGTTTGAATCGTGTCTTCAACAAAAAATTCACCATGTGACCTTGTAAACAATACTTAACTACTCTGTTTCCTCATTGTGTTATTGTCAAGATTAAAGGATACTTTATATATCTCTATTATATACCATATATGTATGTATATATATGCATATACATATATCTATAGATCTATATTATATAAACCACTTAGACTTACCAGGCCTAAGGTAAGCCCACAATAGATGCTCACTGTAGTATTATTACTATTATTAATAATAATAGCAACAGAATGATTCATAGTAGCTTTCTCCTCTAGTGCTTAGAGATTATGAAAATTTTGAAAGGCTGTTAAAATCTTAAGAAATTTGAAACTGTTGAAAAAATAATAAAAATTAAGAAATTTGGCATACCAAAAACAAATCATCAAAATCAATAGTTGAATGTTTTCTCCTTTCAAATATAATATGGGGTAGCCTTTATTTACATTAACTACCTGACTGAGTTTCTTAGTCAATCTAAACACAAAGTTCTGAAAAAATACAGTAGTGCTGATATTTATACAGTTTTTATGGTTTACAAAGTGATTACAAAAGCATGTTCACTTGACCTGGCGAAGCTGATAGTTATCCCATTTTACAGATGAAGAAACTAGGTTCAGGCTGTGAACTGATTTAACCACTTTCAGAGTTCGTGAGAGACCGACCTGGGACTGGTCTCTAGGATACAACACTCACCTTTCACTTTACCACAGTGATGGACACGTTAGTCTCTGAAGCCATCCCTGCAGTAACTCTGTGGGAGTGTCGGCCTGTGTGTCGTGCTCGTAGACAGTGGGTGGCCGAGGGTGTGAGTTCTGCCAAGTTACATTTAGAACGACTCAGAAGGTTCTGTTACTAAATATTTGCACTGTCTGGTTTTCTGACCTATCATTCTGAATGGAGACGAGTTAAGAGCTCAGTGCTTCTGCAGAGCAAAAATTAATTAATGGGAATTCTGCAGGCTGCCTTGTGGTCCTCTATGTGCTTAGACCAGACATGAAAGAAGTAGATGCTTTATAACAGAAGGAATTGGAGGACTTAGGTTTCAGGCCAGGTGTGCCACATCTACCTGTGTCCATGCTCAAGTAACTTTCCCTCTGCAAGATCAATTTATTTACCTGCAAAAGGGAAATGATAATCTGCCTGTTTACTTAAAAGATTATGAGAACTGGATGAGATAATAATACATGATAACAACAACAGTTAATATTTACTGGGTGCTTATTATGGACCAGATACTTTTCCAATGTTTTGTCTCTTTTATTTAATTTTCGTGACAGCTAAATGAGAAAGTTAACTACTGATATTCCCTTTAAGTGTAAGGCCCATAGGCGTTAAATAGCATGCCTGAAGTTATATTTCTTTTTTTTTTTTCATTTTAACATCTTTATTGGAGTATAATTGCTTTACAATGGTATGTTAGCTTCAGCTTCACAACAAAATGAATCAGTTATATATATACATATGTTCCCATATCTCTTCCCGCTTGCATCTTCCTCCCTCCCACCCTCCCTATCCCACCCCTCCAGGCGGGTTACAAAGCACAGAGCTGATCTCCCTGTGCTATGCGGCTGCTTCCCACTAGCTATCTATTTTACATTTGGTAGTGTATATATGTCCATGCCTCTCTCTCGCTTTGTCACAGTTTACCCTTCCACCTCCCCATATCCTCAAGTCCATTCTCTAGTAAGTCTGTGTCTTTATTCCTGTTTCACCCCTAGGTTTTTCATGACATTTTTTTTTCTTAAATTCCCTATATATGTGTTAGCATACGGTATTTGTCTCTCTCTTTCTGACTTACTTCACTCTGTATGACAGACTCTAGGTCTATCCACCTCATTACAAATAGCTCAATTTAGTTTCTTTTTATGGCTGAGTAATATTCCATTGTATATATGTGCCACATCTTCTTTATCCATTCATCCTATGATGGACACTTAGGTTGTTTCCATCTCTGGGCTATTGTAAATAGAGCTGCAATTAACATTTTGGTACACGACTCTTTTTGAATTATGGTCTTCTCAGGGTATATGCCCAGTAGTGGGATTGCTGGGTCATATGGTAGTTCTATTTGTAGTTTTTTAAGGAACCTCCCTACTGTTCTCCACAGTGGCTGTATCAATTTACATTCCCACCAACAGTGTAAGAGGGTTCCCTTTTCTCCACACCCTCTCCAGCATTTATTGTTTCTAGATTTTTTGATGATGGCCATTCTGACTGGTGTGAGACGATATCTCATTGTAGTTTTGATTTGCATTCTCTAATGATTAGTGATGTTGAGCATTCTTTCATGTGTTTGTTGGCAGTCTGTATATCTTCTTTGGAGAAATGTCTATTTAGGTCTTCTGCCTATTTTTGGATTGGGTTGTTTGTTTTTTTATTATTAAGCTGCATGAGCTGCTTATAAATTTTGGAGATTAATCCTTTGTCAGCTGCTTCATTTGCAAATATTTTCTCCCATTCTGAGGGTTGTCTTTTGGTCTTATTTATGGTTTCCTTTGCTGCGCAAAAGCTTTTAAGTTTCATTAGGTCCCATTTGTTTATTTTTGTTTTTATTTCCATTTCTCTAGGAGGTGGGTCAAAAAGGATCTTGCTGTGATTTATGTCATAGAGTGTCCTGCCTATGTTTTCCTCTAAGAGTTTGATAGTTTCTGGCCTTACATTTAGGTCTTTAATCCATTTTGAGCTTATTTTTGTGTATGGTGTTAGGGAGTGATCTAATCTCATACTTTTACATGTAGCTGTCTAGTTTTCCCAGCACCACTTATTGAAGAGGCTGTCCTTTCTCCACTGTACATTCCTGCCTCCTTTATCAAAGATAAGGTGTCCATATGTGCGTGGGTTTATCTCTGGGCTTTCTATCCTGTTCCATTGATCTATATTTCTGTTTTTGTGCCAGTACCATACTGTCTTGATTACTGTAGCTTTGTAGTATAATCTGAAGTCAGGAAGCCTGATTCCTCCAGCTCCGTTTTTCATTCTCAAGATTGCTTTTGCTATTCGGGGTCTTTGGTGTTTCCATACAAATTGTGAAATTTTTTGTTCTAGTTCTGTGAAAAATGCCAGTCGTAGTTTGTTAGGGATTGCATTGAATCTGTAGATTGCTTTGGGTAGTAGAGTCATTTTCACAATGTTGATTCTTCCAATCCAAGAACATGGTATATCTCTCCATCTATTTGTATCATCTTTAATTTCTTTCATCAGTGTCTTATAATTTTCTGCATACAGGTCTTTTGTCTCCTTAGGTAGGTTTATTCCTAGATATTTTATTCTTTTTGTTGCAATGGTAAATGGGAGTGTTTTCTTGATTTCACTTTCAGATTTTTCATCCTTAGTGTATAGTGTATAACTAAATGAGAAATTTAACTACTGATATTCCCTTTAAGTGTAAGGCCCATAGGCGTTAAATAGCATGCCTGAAGTTATATTTCTTTTTTATTGAAGTATAGTTGATTTACAATGTCTTGTTAGTTTCTGGTATACAACAAAATGAATCAATTATATATATACATATATGTGTGTACATATATACACATATATATTCTTTTTCATGATGGTTTATTACAGGATATTGAATATAGTTCTCTGTGCTATACAGTAGGACCTAGTTGTTTATTTTTTATATAGTAGTTTGTATCTGCTAATCCCAGACTCCTAATTTATCCTCCCCCCTGCCTTTCCCCTTTGGTAACCATAAGTTTGTTTTTCAAGACTGTCTGTTTCTGTTTTGTAAAAATGTTAATTTGTATCATATTTTAGATTCCACATATAAGTGATATCATATATTTGTCTTTTTCTTTCTGACTTACTTCACTTAGTATGTTAATCTCTAGATCCATCCATGATGCTGCAAATGGCATTATTTCATTCTTTTTATAGCTTTGTAGTATTCCACTGTATATATGTACCACATCTTCTTTATCCATTCGTCTGTCAGTGAACATTTAGGTTGTTTCCATGTCTTGGCTATTGTGAATAGTGCTGCTATGAAAATAGGAGTGCATGTATCTTTTTGAATTATAATTTTGTCTGGATATATGCCCAGGAGTGGGATTGCTGGATCATATGGCAATGTTTTTTTTAGTTTTTTAAGGAAACTCCATACTGTTCTCCATAGTGGCTGCACCAATTTACATTCCCACCAGCAATGAAGGAGGGTTCTCTTTTCTCCACACCCTCTCCAGCATTTGTTATTTGTAGGCTTTTTAAAGGCGGCCATTCTGACCAGTGTGAAGTGATACCTTATTGTAGTTTTGAATTTCATTTCTCTAATGATTAGTGAAGTTGAGCATCTTTGCATGTGCTTATTGGCCATCTCTATGTCTTCTTTGGAGAAATGTCTTTTTAGATCTTCTGCTCATTTTTTGATTGGATTATTTCTTTTTTTGTTATTGAGTTATACAAACTGTTTGTATATTTTGGAAATTAAGCCTTTGTCAGTTACATCATTCACAAATATTTTCTCACAATCCATAGGTCACCTTTTTTTTTGTTTATGGTTTCCTTTTCTGTGCAACAGCTTATAAGTTTGATTAAGTCCCATTTGTTTATTTTTACTTTTATTTCTATTGCCTTGGGAGACTGACCTAAGAAAACATGGCTATGATTTATGTCAGAGGATGTTTTGCCTGTTTTCTTCCAGGAGTTTTATGGGGCCATGTCTTATGTCTAAGTCTTTAAGCCATTTTGAGTTTATTTTTGTGTATGGTGTGAGGGTGTGTTCTAACTTCATTGATTTCCATGTGGCTGTCCAGCTTTCCCCACACCACTTGCTGAAGAGACTGTCTTTTCTCCATTGCATATTTTTGCCTCCTTTGTCGAAGATTAATTGACCATAGGTGTGTGGGTTTATTTCTGGGGTCTCTATTCTGTTCCACTGATCCATATGTCTGTTTTTGTGTCAGTACCATGCTGTTTTGATTACTGTAGCTTTGCAGTATTGTCTGAAGTCTGGGAGGGTTATGCCTCCAGCTTTGTTCTTTTTCCTCAGGATTGCTTTGACAATTCTGAGTCTTTTGTTGTTCCATATAACTTTTAAGATTATTTGCTCTAGTTCTGTGAAAAATGTTATGGATAATTTGATGGGGATCGCATTAAATCTGTAGACTGCTTTGGGAAGTATGGCCATTTTAACAGCATGAATTCTTCCAACCCAGAAGCATGGGATATCTTTCCATTTCTTTAAATCATCTTCAGTTTTCTTTATCAGTGTTTTATAGTTCTTAGCATATAGGTCTTTCACCTCCTTGGACAGGTTTATTCCTAAGTATTTTTTTTATGCAATTTTACAAGGGATTGTTTTTTACTTTCCTTTTCTGATATTTCATTGTTAGTGTAAAGAAATGCAACAGATTTCTATATGTTAATCTTGTATCCTGCTGAATTCATTTATCAGTTCTAGTAGTTTTTGTGTTGAGTCTTTTAGGGGTTTCTATGTATAGTATTATTTCATCTGCATATAATGACAATTTTACCTCTTCCCTTCCCATCTGGATACCTTTTATTTCTTTTTCTTCTTTGATTGCTGTGGCTAGTACTTCCAAAACTATGTTGAATAGAAGTGGTGAGAGTGGGCATCCTTGTCTTGTTCCAGATTTTAGCAGGAAGGCTTTCAGCTTTTCACCATTGAGTATTGTGTTGGCTCTGGGTTTGTCATAAATGGCTTTTATTTTGTTGAGATATGTTCTCTCTGCACCCACTTTGGTAAGAGTTTTTGTCATGGAAGGATGTTCGATTTTATCAAGTGCTCTTTCTGTATTTATTGAGATGATCATGTGGTTTTTGTCTTTTCTTTAGTTGATGTGGTGTATCACATTGATTGATTTACATATGTTGAACCATCCTTGTGACCCTGGGATGAATGCAACTTGATCGTGGTGTATGATCATTTTTATCTGTTTTAGATTTGGTTTGCTAATATCTTGTTGAGAATTTTTGCATCTATCCTTGTTTTATATAAGGACATTCAAGCTTGGAGAAGTTAAGTAATTTGCCTAGCATTACAAGTCGTGAATGAACCAGAGCAAGGAATTGAACTCAAGGACATGTGACTTCAAACTTTGGGGTTGTAACTATTACATTATTTTGCTCAGTGCTGCTACTGGTAAAAAGTCTGGGTCAAGCAAGGACCCTGTAGTCACCAGCCTGTTTTTGCACAGATTCATCTGTGTCTGCTCTGCTTTACCCACTGACCCACATCAGTCACCTCTGTTTGAGCTCAGTTTGATATATCAAAGGTGCAGGGTACAGAGTGCCTTCTTAATCCTTGGCAGAAAGTGAGCTAGAGACAGGGCTGCAGAATTAAACACAGGATGGGATGCCTCATGACAGTTGAATTTCAGATAAACAGTGAGTAATTTTTTTTAGCATATGTCACAGGACATACTTTATGAAAAGAAATTTTGTTGTTTAACTGAAATTTAAATTTAAATGGCATCCTGTACTTTTATTTGCTGAATCTGGCCACCTTACCTGGAGAGACCCTCATCAGAGTTTTCTTACATTAAACCTCAGATCAGAGAGTAAAGGACAGGACTGAGGGAGATCCAAGAAATGATGAAAGGGTACCATGTGAGAAGTTAAAATCATATATGGAAAGTGGAAGTTACTGAAAAGCCCCAATTCCTCTTTAATATCACATCTGGGGCATATTTCACCCCTGAATTCCTCCTAAGAAAATCATTAGCCCCTCTCTTGTTCTTGGTTCATTCTACCTAAAGTTTCAGACCAGCCATGGAAGGGATTCATGGGGCTGCAGGAAGGGCTCCCATTCCCATGGTACCCATATGCTGAGAAGGGGCTCCAGTCTTTGTCACCCTAATCCCCTTTCTACACATTGCTTATAACTTAGTCAATCCTCATGCCACTCATCGATTTATCAATTTCTTATTCAGTGGACATTTCTTGAGCTTGCGCTATTTGCCAGGGGTTCTGCTAGGCCCAGGGACAAGAAGATGCAAAACACCAGTCCTCGACCTTGCCTTTGCTGAGGAGGCAAACATGTCACCTAACAACTGCAATTTAAATACGAGAAGTGCTGGCGGAGGTATGGACAGATTCCTACTGAAGGCTGTCGGGAGCGGTAACATTGCCTGGAGATGCAGTCATGGAGGTGTTGTGTGTTTGAGGCCTCGAAAGGTGAGTCTGTAGGTATTCACTATGCAAGCAAGGCATGGCGGAGACACTTTAGGTAGGAAGAATGGCATCTGAAAAGGCACAGAGGTGTGGAAGAGCAGACCGTATATAAGCCCTCAAATTCTTGAGTGTTGAAATTAGAAGGGAAAATGAAAGTGAGCTAACTGAATCTTGAAATGTGTTTTAATTAATGAACATGCAAGGGAGATATAAAAGAGAGAGGGAGGGAGAGGAGGAAACAGAGAACACTGTGGGGAGTAAGAAACTACAAATCACTAGGTATCAATATTAGCGCTCATAGCTCTTCCTCTGCTCGTTTCCCTGTTCCAATCTCAGATATGCACATCACCATCCATCCAACTATCTGAAATGCAAGTTTTCTTTAACTCTTTTTTTCACCACGGAACTCATTTGCTCACACAGTCCTATCAATTCTCCACTCAGATATCCTTCCGATTTATCAAATTCTCTTCATTTCCACAGGAAATGTCATAGTTTGGGCCATTGTCTTGACTATTCCAATAGCATTCTGGTCTTTCTGATGTGTGCCTCCCCCGTCTCCTCAACATTGCTGTCATTTTTGTCTTTCTGAAACATAATATTGTTTACATCCTCTAATGGTTTTCTTAGAAGGAATTCAAGGGTGAAATATGCCCCAGATGTGATATTAAAGAGGAACTGGGGCAATGTGTCACTCCATCCAGGTTGGCCAGGAGAGGGCTGTGTGTTGCTCTATCAAAACCAGCCAGACAGCTGTGTGTCTCTGTTCAAAACTGGCCAGGAGAAGGCTGTGTATCTCTCCATCAAATCAGCTGGGAGAAGGCTGTGTACCTCTTTATCAAAGCTGGCCAGGAGAGATGGTGTGTCGCTCCATCCCAGCCAGCAGGCAGATGGCAGCATGTCTCCCTACATTTAAAAAGGCTGGGAGAGAGCTCTATATCTCTCCATCAAAACAGGCAGGGAAAGGGCTGTGCATCACTCTATAAAAACTGGCCTGGAGAGGGCTGTGTATGGGTCCATGAAAATGGACCAGGGGAGTGCACTCTGTTGCTCCAACCAGGCTGGACAGGAGAGGGCTGTGTGTTGCACTTTAAAAATTGGACGGTAGATGGTGGTATATCCCACCATCTCAGTGGTTAAGAATCCGCCTGCCAATGCAGGGGACACGGGTTCAATCCCTGGCCTGGGAAGATCCCACATGCTGTGGAGCAACTAACCCCATGTGCCACAACTACTAAGCCTGTGCTCTAGAGCCCGTGAACCACAACTACTGAGCCCACGTGCCTAGAGCCCGTGCTCTGCAACAAGAGAAGACACTGCAATGAGAAGCCCGCACACCACAACAAAGAGTGGCCCCCGCTCGCCACAACTAGAGAAAGCCTGTGCGCAGCAACGAAGACCCAATGCAGCAAAAAATAATAAATAAATAAATAATTTCCATTAAAAAAAAAAAAAGACATGCCTTGAGAGGGGGCTGTCTATGTCTCCATTAAACCAGCTGGGAGAAGACTGTGTATCGCTCTATCAAAACAGGCCGGGAGAGGGCGGTGTGTCATTCTATCAAATACAGATGGGAAAGGATGGTGTGTCACTCTATTTTGGCCGGATGGGAATGGCAGACATGTCGCTCCATCCTGTTTGGCTGAGACAGGGCTATGTTTTGCTGTATCAACACCAGTCGAAGTGTATTGCTGTGTGTTGCTCTAGCAAAGCCAGCCAGTAGATGAAGGTATGTCCCTCCATCCAGGCCAGCCAGGAGAGGGCTGAGTTCCCTCCATCCCAGCAAGCCGGGAGAGGGCTGTGTGTCACTATCACAGCAGACAAGGTGAGGGCTGTGTGTCACTCCATTAAAACAGGCCTGGCAAGGTTGTGTTTTGCTCCGTCAAAACGTGACCTGAGAGGGCTGTGTATCTCTCCATCAAATTGACAGGGAGAAGAGTGGGTATCCCTCTATCAAAACAGGCCAGGAGAGGGTGGTGTGTCACTCTAGTGTGACAGGTAGGGAGAGGGCTGTGTATAGCTCCATCAAATCCAGATGGGAGAGGGTGATGTTTCACCCTATTTTGACCAGACACAAGAAGCAGGCGTGTCCCTGCATCCCATTTGGCCAGGAGAGGGCTGTGTGTTGCTCTGTCAGAACTGGCCAGGAGAGGGCTGTGTACCATCCATCAAAACCCTGCTGGGATACAGCTGTGTGTCTCTCCATCAAAACCAGCCTAAGAGGTCTGTTCGTGGCTCCATCAAAATGGGCCAGGAGAGGGCGGCATGTTGCTCCATTCTATCCACTTGCAAGAGGGCTGAGCGTCATTCTATTCCCGCTGGCCAGCCAGGGGCTATGTCAATACATCCAAAAGAGATCAGAGGAGAAATTAATGAAACAGAGACTCAAAAAAGGTCAATGAAACTAAAATCTGGTTCTTTGAAAAGATAAAATTGAGAAACCTTTAGCCAGACTCATCAAGAAAAAAGAGGAGAGGGCCCAAATCAATAAAATCAGAAATGAAAACACTACAACTGATGCTACAGAAATACGAAGGATCATAAGAGACTACTGCGAGCAACTATAGGCCAATAAAATGGACAACCTACAAGTGGACAAATTCTTAGAAAAGTACAATCTCCCAGTACTGAACCAGGAAGAAATAGAAAATATGAACAGACCATTTACCAGTACTCTAATGAATCAGTAACACACGGAAGTCCAGCACCAGATGGCTTCACAGGTGAATTCTACCAACATTTAGAGAAGAGTTAATACCTGTCCTTCTGAAGCTATTCCAAAAATTTGCAAAGGAAAGAATTCTTCTTAACTCATTCTGTAAGGCCACTATCACCATGATACCCAAACCAGACAAAGATATCACAGCAAAAAGAAATTTACAGGCTAGTATCACTGATGAACATAGATGCAAAAATCTTCAACAAAATACTAGCAAACCGAATGCAACAATTCATTGAAAGGATCATATACCATATCAAGTGGCATTTGTCCCAGGGATGCAAGGATTTTTCAATGTCCACAAATCAATCAGTGTGATACACCACATTAACAAATTGAAGAATAAAAATCATATGATCATCTCAATAGATGCAGAAAAAGCTTTTGATAAAATTCAACATCCATTTATGATAAAAACTCTCTAGAGAGTGGGCGTAGAGGGAGCATACTTCAACATAATAAAGGTCGTACATGGCAAATCCACAGCTAACATCATACTCAACAGTGAAAAGCTGAAAGCATTTCCTCTAAGATCAGGAGCAAGACAAGGATGTCCACTCTCGCCACTTTTATTCAACATAGTTTTGGAAGTCCTATCCACAGCAGAGAAGAAAAAGAAATAAAAGGAATCCAAATTGGAAAAGAAGAAGTAAAACTGTCACTGTTTGCAGATGACATGATGCTATACATGGAAAATCATAAAGATGCTACCAGAAAAGTACTAGAGCTCATTAATGAATTTGGTAAATTTGCTGGATACAAAATTGATATACAGAAATCGGTTGCATTTCTATACACTAACAACAAAATGTCAGAAAGAGAAATTAAGGAAACAATCCCATTTACCATCACATCAAAAAAGAATAAAATATCTAGGAATAAACCTTCCTAAGGAGGCAAAAGACCTGTACTCTGAAAACTGTAAGACACTAATGAAAAAAATTGAAGATGACACAAACAGATGAAAAGATATACTGTGTTCTTTGATTGGAAGAATCAATATTGTTAAAATGACCATACTCCCCAAGGCAAACTACAGATTCAAAGCAATTCCTATCAAATTACAAATGGCATTTTTCACAGAACTAGAACAAAATTTTTTTAAATTTCTGTGAAAACACAAAAGACCCTGAATAGCCAAAATACTCTTGAGAAAGAAGAATGGAGCTGGAGGAATCACACTCCCTGACTTCAGATTTTACTACAAAGCTACAGTCATCGAAAGAGTATGGCACTGACATAAAAACAGATATTTAGCTCAATGGAGAGAAAGGATAGAAAGCCCAGAAATAAACCCACACACTTATGGTAAATTAATCTTTGACAAAGGAGGCAAGAATATACAATAGAGAAAAGAGAGTCTCTTCAATAAGTGGTGCTGGAAAAACTGGACAGCTACAAGTAAATGAATGAAATTAGAGTTGGCTGAGAGAGGTCTGTGTATCACTCCATCAAAACAGGCCTGGAGAGGGCTGAGTGTTGTGTTTTATGTTTTGGAAATACTGCTAAATTCAGTGACATCAACAGTTTAAAAGAGATCAAGCAGGATTCAATATTTTCCACCTTCTGCCTTTTATTTTTTTCAGTTTTTGAAATAATTATTATAGTATTTTGTTTAATTAATTTTAAATTGATATAGTTGATGTACAATATTATATAATTTTTTCAAGTCTGCAACATAATGATTCACATTATTTAAAGTTTATACTCCATTTATAGTTATTATTAAATATTGGCTATATTCCCTGTGCTGTACAACATAATGATTCACATTATTTAAAGTTTATACTCCATTTATAGTTATTATTAAATATTGGCTATATTCCCTGTGCTGTATAGTATAGCCTGGCAGCTTATTTATTTTATACAAAGTAGTTTGTACCTCTTAATCCCTTACCCCTATATTGCCCCTCCCTACTTCCCTCTCCCCATTGGTAACCACTACTTTGTTCTCTATATCTGTGAACCTGTTTCTTTTTTGTTGTATTTACTAGTTTGCTTTGTTTTTTAGATTCCACATATAAGTGATATTATACAGTGTTTGTCTTTCTCTGTCTGCGTTATTTCACTTAGCATAATACCCTCCAAGTCCATCCATGTTGTTGCAAATGGCAAAATTTTATTCATTTTTATAGCTGAGTAGTATTCCATTGGTATGCATGTGTGTGGTGTGTGTGTGTGTGTATATATATATATATGTATACACACACACACATACCACAAGGTATGTGTATGTATATATATATGTATATATACATACAACTTCTTGTTTATCTACTCATCTGTTGATGGACACTTAACTTGCTTCCATATCTTTCCAATTGTAAATAATGCTGCTATAAATTCGTGTGCATGTATCTTTTCAAATTAGTGCCTTTGGGTTTTTTGGAGATATACCCAGGAGTAGAATTGCTGGGTTATATGGTAGTCCTTTTTCTTATTACTACATACTGGTGGATGGCTACTTCCTAGTGGTATTAAATATTTTAGCCCCTTTTGCTTTCCTTCCTGGGGGAAAATTTTATTTGTTGGTGTGTTTCTATTCAAGTTCATTTTCTGAAGTGTCTTCTCAAGTGGAGCCAGTCCCGGGGCACCTTAAGTCAAGCAACCATGAATTATGTATGCATGGTTACCATAAGACTTTGATATTCTTTTCTTTTTAAATAATATATATTTTATTGAGATATAGTCAACATATTGTATTAGTTTCAGGTATACAACATAATGATTTGATATATGTATTTATTGCAAGATAAGCACCACAATAAGTTTGGTTAACACACATCACCACACATAGTTACAAAAAATGTTTCATGAGGATGAGAACTTTTAAGATCTACTCTCTCAGCAACTGTCAGATACACAATTCACTATTGTTAACTAGAGTCACCATGCTGTACATTACATCCCCAGGACTTATTTCCCTTAAACTGGAAGTTTGTACCTTTGGACCATCTTCATCCATTTCACCTACTCTTCTACCCACTGCCATTGGCAACCACCAAACAATTTTCTGTATCTATGAGTTCAGTTTTTGTTTTTTAGATTCCAGATATAAGTGACATCATATAGTATTTGTCTTTCTCTGACTTGTTGACCTAAAACAGGCAGTTATTTTACTAGCAAAATGGTTTATTTAGGAACAGCAAAGAATCGCAATTCAGGAGTTGCAATCTATGGTGAACCACTGGCAAGTCTGGAGAACAAAGGCGAGGAAACTTCTCTTACAGAGGAAAATGGAGAGTTAGAAGGGGCTGTTATAAACAAAGAGCCCATTGAAGGGAATTGGGAGTTTGGTGACGTGTAGTGGCTTTTTATTGGCTGATTTGTGACAGTTTATCATCGGCTAGGAGGTACCAGGCAAGGAGAAATTCTTCCTTTCTTCTGCTGTGTAGTAAATTAGTAACCTTCTTCCTGTTGGAGATGAAAATGTACCTCTCTTCTTGTTGGGTCTGCAACTGACATTGAATGGTTAAGTGTAACAGCTCCCCCTTCTGACCCCCAACTCCATTTTAAATGAGGTTTCTGTTTATCAATTTTCACAGACTTATTTCACTTAGCATAATTCCCTCAAGGTCCATCTATGTTGTCCTGATGGCAGGACTTCCTTCTTTTTCATGGCCATATAATATTCCATCATATATTTATCACATTTTCTTTATCTATTCATCCATCAATGACGCTTATGTCGTTTTCATTTTTTTGCTATTGTAAATAATGCTACAGTGAACATGAGGGTGCAGATGTGTTTTCCAGATAGTGATTTTGTTTCCTCTGGATAAATACCCAGAAGGGGATTACTGAATCATATGGTAGTTCTATTTTTAATTCTTTGAGGAACCTCTTTTCACGGCAGCTGCACCAATTTATATTCCCACCAACAGTGCACAACTGTTCCCTTTTCTCTACATTTTCCCAGACACTTGTTGTTTCTAGTCTTTTTGATAATAGCCATTCTAACAGGTATGAGGTGATATTTCATTGTGCTTTTGATTTGCATTTCCCTGATTACTTGTGATGTTGAACACCTTTCCATGTACCTTTCAGCCATTTGGTATGTCTTTTTTTTTTTTTTGCGGTACGCGGGCCTCTCACTGCTGTGGCCTCTCCCGCTGCAGAGCACAGCATCCAGACGCGCAGGCTCAGCGGCCATGGCTCACGGGCCCAGCCGCTCTGCGGCATGTGGGATCTTCCCAGACCGGGGCACGAACCCGTGTCCCCTGCATCGGCAGGCGGCCTCTCAACCACTGCGCCACCAGGGAAGCCCTGTTGTCTAGTTTTGGTATCAAGGTAATGATGGCGTCATAAAATGACTTTGGAAGAACCCACTTATCTTACATTTTTGGAAAAGTTTGAGAAGGATTGATATTCATTCTTCTTTAAATGTTTGGTAGAATTCACTCATGAAGCCATGTGGTCCTGGACTTTTTGTTGGGGAGTTTTCATTATTAATTCAATCTCTTTACTAGGAATTGATCTGTTTGGATATTCTATTTATTCATGATTCATTCTTTTTAAGTTGTATGTTCATAGGAATTTATCCATATCTGCTAGGTTACAGATTTTTTGGCTTATAATTACTCATAGCAGTCTCCTATGATCCTTTGCTTTTTCATGATATCACTTGTCCTTCATTTATAGTTTTATTTATTTCAGTCCTCTCTTTATTGATTAGTCTAGCTAAAGATTTGTCTATTTTGTTTATATTTTTAAAAAACAGCTCTTACTAGTTTCATTGATCTTTTATACTGTGTTTTGGTTTCTATTTCATTTATCTCTAGTCTGCTCTTTATTGCCTTCCTTGTACTAACTTTGGGCTTAGTTTGTTCTCATTTTTCTAGGTCCTTATTAGGTTGTTTATTTGAGATCTTTTTCTTTCTTAATGTAGATTTATTGCTATAAACTTCCCTCTAAGGACTGCCTTTGCTACATTCCGTAAGTTTCCGTATGTTGTGTTTCCATTTTCATTTGTCCTGAGGTATTTTTTTAATTCTCTTTTGACTTCTCATTTGACCCATTGGTTGTTCAGTCGTATGTTGTTTAATCTTCACATAGTTGTGAGTTTCCCAGTTTTCTTCTTGTAACTGATTTGTAGTTTCATACCACTGTGGTCAGAAAAGATGCTTGATAGGATTTCAATCTCAATTTTATTAAGACTTTCTGTGGCTCAACATGTTATCTATCCTGGAGAATGTTCCATGTACGGTTGAGAAGAATGTATATCCTGTTGCTGTTTGATGGAATATTCTATAAATATCTCTTAAGTCCATCTGGTCTAAGGTGTCATTTAAGTCCAATGTTTCCTTATAGATTTTCTGTCTGGGTGATCTATCCATTGATGAAAGTGGGGTATTGAAGTCCTCTACCATTATTGTATTGCTGCCTATTTCTCCCTTTATGTCTGTTAATATCTGTTTTATATATTTAAGAACTCCTTGATATTCTTAACATTATTTTTAAAATGCCTTTGGATTCCTTAACATGAGTCAAACAATCAGAATATACTTGGTTCACTGGAATGTGTATAAACATGATATGTTTCCTACCCTTAACAATATCACAGGTCTAACCAAAAAGACAATGTGGAACTGCAGGAAAATTGAAACTTTTTGAAGGGTCACATAGGATAGGAGATCTGTCTTGGCAAAATGTTTTTGAAGGATATTGCCACTCATTCCAGAACCAAGTTGAGACTTGTCTTCCCTTGCTCTTGTCTTCTTTACCAGGTAGTGTTCATTAACTTTTTTTTTTTTTTTTGGTTGCTAATATCTATTGTTTAGCTGCTGAGCTACAAAACCTATCACAGCAGTCATGCCAAAAGCTGAGCGTTTCTTTGGTCTGGCTTTTAGGAAGTTAGTAGAAAAAACTAATGTAGGACGTACTGGAGCAAAACAGGAGCAAAGAGCACTGAAGCCAGGCAGAGGCCACTTATACCCAGTCCCCGTATGTAAGATTGCCACCCAGAGCTATAGCGAGCAGTGGTGCGCTCTTCTTGAGAAATCCTGAAATAATGCCAGAACTGAGTTTTGTAGTGATTTCCTTCAGTCCCTCCAATTTTAACCCAAATGGACAGGTTGAAACTGTTTCCTGAGGCTGTATCAGAACAGCTTTCCTCATGTCACAGAAATTTCCAGAAGTTTGAGATTTAGAAGTAGAACGTGTGGTGGGGCAGTGGTATCAGAGCCCGCTGCAGGAGCACAGGGGAGAGGCTGGCATCCCATCAGCAACCACCTTCATCCTTGATGACACACCGCACACCTTGTTTAGTTGTTGAACAGGTTTCTCTAAATCAGCGGGAAACTCCACACACTATTAGATTATGCAGTGATCCAATCAGTCTCTGCTGAGAGCTGACGATATGGCCACCACTTTGCAGGGTGCAGTGATGTGGGAAGGACTGAGACCCCATGCTTCCTGTCCTTGTGTCATTTAAGGCCCAGCAGTGTCTGGAGTAATACCTTTTTTGTAAAGGGGCAGAAGCTTGGTTTTGGTGGATTTGGCTATCAGAATGGGAGACAGTGCCCTCTGGGTTTTTCTGCCCTCTGTTTTCTATACCTGTGTTTTTGCATCAATTTGTCCTGCTAGGACTCCAACTCAGACCAGTTATTTAGTGCATGGGGCCAAGAATCCAGCAGTAGTCTACAAATTCACTACAATGTCCATTTTTGTGGGTGAAATAGTATAATCCACTAAATCCCTACAGTTTTGATTCCACCGTGTCATCTGTGGGTGCTCTGTGAACTGAGGATTGAGTACTCACATTAGAAAAAAATGAATTTGAAATCCCAGTGAGGTTGTGCAAGTGTCTGGGTGGTGTGGGTCACATGTGTTCCAAATCCTGTTCTGAGCTATTCCACTGACTTATTGACTTTGAGCCACTGTGTCTTACATCAGCCTGGCCATTGTAAACCAAGGGGTCCTGGCCAAACGTGTGGTAAACATTCCACTGCAGAATCATGATCTCTCCCTAAGAGGAATGTTAACTTTGGTTTCCATTACTAATTGAGAAGAAAGAATACCAGGTTAAAATGCTGCCTCCAGCATTTACTAGCTGTGTGACCCTGAGAACTTGGGCAAGTTAATATAACCTCTCTGAACTATTGCTTTAGTTCATTATGAGTAAAATGGGGCTAATAATATTTACCTTGTAGTGCTGTAGTGGCTAAATGATAAAGTCCCCAGTAGAGTGTTGACATGTACTGTGGGCAGGTGATGGCTGCTCCACGGATGGTAGCTGTGAATGACTTAACGGTTAGTGTTTTAGCGCAGTGAGGAGTCAGAGAGAAAGGGGACCAAGGGGAAGACTTCATATTACTATGGAATGCGAAGGAATTCCTGATAAGGCAGGACAAATGGGAACCATTTCTGAAGGAAGCCATTGAATCTCTTTCTCACTAGATTCTTTAAAATAAGACGATATCCATCTGTTGAAAGAATTCACTACAGAGTGGATAACCCTCTGAGGTATACTTTGGGTTCTGGGAAATGTCTGTTAACAGAGGGATTGCTGTTGAAATTTACCCATGAACCCAGACCCTGACCCTTGTTATAAGCTCATCCCTAATCCTTCCAGCTTGGTGATAGACCAACTCACTGGCCTTCTGCAGTTTTGTTTTCAAGTCGGAGGGAAGCAGAGCTGATACTGAAGCAGCATTTATAGGTCCTTTTTTTTTTTTTTTTTAAAAAAAAAGCAAAACAAGATTGCCGTGGAAACTGAAGGCAAAATGACAAAACTCCAAGGGGGGCTATCCTTTGTTAATTGCTTATGAAGATATGAGAAAGGAACAGAAAGTTCAAGCCTGGTAAAATGATGGATCTATTCCAGAGGAGGAAATGAAAGAATAGGTAACAACATCCTTGGGGAGGCCCCAGACAGCACTGTGGAAGCATTTGATTAGAGAGTTTCAGTTACATTGCCTCTCAGATTCATGCTGAGGTTAAAAAAAAAAGCTTGAGTTACATTGACTACTATATGATTAAACTGAGACTCTCTGGGGAGGAAAACAAAATGGTCAGCATACATGCTTCTTGGCTGGATTTTAAATCCCTTTTTAAAAATTACCTGTCATTTCTTCAAGGATTAAATAGGAAGGTAGAGTGTTTCCTAAGTTTCAGTGAATTCAAACACTTCAGGTTTTTTTCTATCTATCTATAAAAAAGACATAGCCCAGGTATTAAAAGCTAAGTGTAGACTGCACAGCATTATAAAACATAAAGTACTCTTATTCTTTACAGCTTCCTTTAAAACTTAAACGTGTATCAGAGAACAAAATTAAACCTCTATTTAAAAAGTACACCTTTGTTCAAAATGTTCTTTTAATTTTTGTAGAACTCTCATACTAAAGCAGTTTGTAAGAGCGGTAGGTTATTAAGGCTTCACAAGGAAAGTACTATTGTATATAATTTCAAGCCACACCTAGTTATCAGTGCCTAGTTAGAAACTGGTGGAAAAGTGACTATTTAATTCTTCTTTATGAGTAAAGTAAAAAAAGATATGTCAGGATGAGGGGTGATGTTTTGGTGCTATTAGGATGGTGTTATTTCTATGGACCAGCATCACCCAAATTCTGTTTTGGGATTAACTCTTCCTCTGCAAAGTATTCTTGACCTGAGCGTGAGACTGAAAGAATAAAAACTAAACAGGAAACAAAACACAGGATTCTTTATATCTAAGGATAACTAATATTAGAAAAAGGTCACTCCAATGGAACCCACTTAAAGTTAGGACTAAAAACATCATAGTAGACAACATAAAACCTAGAGATTATCATATTAAGTGAAGTAGGTCAGACAAAGACAAATATGTGATATCACTTATATGTGAAATCTTTACAAATGATATAAATGAACTTATTTACAAAACAGAAATAGATTCACAGACATAGTAAACAAAATTATGGTTACCAGAGGGAATAACGGGGGCAGGGGTGAAAGGTAAATTAGGAGTTTCAGATTAACATACACACCCTACTATATTTAAAATAGATAATCAATAAGGACCTACTGTATAGCACAGGAAACTCTAGTCAATATTCTGTAATAACCTAAATGGGAAAAGAATCTGAAAAAGAATAGATATAAGTAAAATATATGTAAAACTGAATCACTTTGCTGTACACCTGAAACTAACACAACATTGTAAACCAACTATACTCCAATATAAAATAAAATTTTTTAAAATAAAAATAATAAAAAAACAGGTTTGATATGTATGATTTTTGACAAATAAAATGAAAATTTATAAAAATGAGTTTATTTTGTTTTATAATTAACAAAATGATCTTATAATGACAATTGTGCACTAAATCATTTGTCTCAACCAAAAATAAATGGAGTGTTGATTTGAAGGATGTGATGGACTGTCACTTTGGTGGCCCTCAATGAACCATGCTTCTTTTTATCTGTACCCCTGTGAGTCGCTTCACACATTGATTCTGGTCTTGGCCACATGACTAGCTTTGACCAATGGAACATTAGTGAAAGAAGTGAAAGACTGGAAAATCCTTGGACCTTGTCTTCTTAGAATGCTTCTTCTTGGAACCCATCCACCACGCTATGAGAAAGCATAAGCAACCATATGGAGAAGCCCACCTGGAGGAGAATCGAGACCCCTAGCCAAGTCAAACTGGGCTCCCAGACTGTAGCCAGTACCAATTTCCATCCCCGTATGAGTCCATTTCTAAAATGAGTCCATTTTAGATCCTCTAGACATCCCGTCTCCAAGCCAACAACATGTGAAGCCCAGTAACCTCCTGGTCAACCCACAGAGTTGTATGAGGTAATAATAAATTGTTAGAAGCCATTAAATTTGGGGTGGTGTGTTATGCTGCAATAGATTAACTAAAGCAGAAACTATTACCTCCAAGTGGGGTCCTGCCATCACATGTGGCATTGATTTTGAGTCTGGGAGAGGAATGGAGAAATTTGGAGGAATGATGAAGAGACTGTTTGGTGGAGGCTGAAAGGTAGTGAGGAATATCTTATAGGCAGCTGAAGGAAAGAGAACTTTCAGCTTCCAATAGGATATAGGCAGAAAAATTAGCAAAACTATTAGCAGTATTGCAGAAAAACTAGCAAAACTATTAGCCTGTGGACATATGGGAAATAGAAAGGGTACCTCATGGCCTTGTGGATCTGGCTGAGGAGAGTTCTGGACAGAATGTTGAAGGTGCCATCTGGCTTCTTTAAGATGCCTATGGTAAAGTCCAGGAGGAGCCTGTTGAGGCAAAGAGGGGACTATTTAGATTTCAAGCAGAATTTAGAAGAACTAAAAAAGCACTAGAACTTGTGGGCTTGATAACAAAATTTCATTCAACCCTAGTCTCTCCAAGAAAAACTTTCTCAACGTAAGAAATGGCCTTGGTTTGCAGATGAAATACAGGGTGCTGTTAGTAAAATATGACCTCAGGGTCAACGTCTCTGTTAAGGCATCAAAAAGATTTAAGGAGTATCTCAATCATCCTCTCAGCTACACAAGAAGACGTCTAAGAATCTTAAAGGTGTTTTCCCATAGCTTCCTGATTTGCAGCTCCAAACAGAGAAATGGTTGTCTTGAAGAGATTTGTGAGTGTGATGATTTATCTAATAGAGTGGATTATAATTTGATACATAGAAAACTACAAAGTTTGTAATGTAATGTAAGCTACAGTAATCAAAACAGTATGGTACTGGCACAAAAACAGAAATATAGATCAATGGAACAGGATAGAAAGCCCAGAAATAAACCCACGCACCTATGATCAATTAATCTATGACAAAGGAAGCAAAAATATACAATGGAGAAAAGATAGTCTCTTCAATAAGTGGTGCTGGGAAAGCTGGACAACTACATGTAAAAGAATGAAATTAGAACATTCTCTAACACCGTATACAAAAATAAACTCAAGATGGATGAAAGACCTAAATTTAAGGCCGGACACTATTAATAGCTCATTTTTTAAATTGCTGAATAATACTTCATTTTATATCAGTTTGTTTATCTGTATACTTGTGGGTGGACTTTTGGGTTGTTTCCTGTTTGGGGCTATTACAAATAAAGCTGTAATGACATTCCTATTCAAGTCTTTGTACGGAATATGTGTTAATTCTCTTGGGTAAATACCTAAGAGTGAAATGGCTCTATTGTATGTTTACCTTTTTAAGGAACCATCACATTGTTTTCCAAAGTGGTTGTACAATTTCCCTTCCCACCAGCAGTGTATAACGAGTTCCAGTTCCTCCACATTCTCAACAACACTTGATATGATCAGTCTCTTTAATTTTTGCCATTCTAGTAGATGTTTAGGGGTAGCTCACAATGGTTTTAATTTGCATTTCTCTAACGACTAATGATGCACTTAGTTGCCATCCTGATATCTTTTTTGGTGAAGTGTCTGTTCAAGTATTCTGCCCATTTTTATATTGGGTTTTTTGTCTTCTTACTGGGTTTTGAGAGTTCTTTGAGTATCCTGGATATGCATCCTTTATCAGATATACGCTTTGCAAACATTTCCTTCAAGTCTATGGCTTGACATTTTATTCTCTTAACAGTGTCTTTTATAGACGGAAGTTTTAAATTTTGATAAAGTGCTATTTTTGCCTAACCCAAGTAAGCAGAGGCTTTCTCCTAAAAGTTTCATGTTTTGTATTTTGAGTTAATTTTTGCCTATGGTGCAAGTTATGGATTGAAGTTCTTTTTTTTTCTTTTACATATGAATATCAAATTGTTCTATCACCATTTGTTCAAAAAACAATCCATTCTTCAATGAATTGACTCTGCATCTTTGTAGAAAAACACTTTATTTATTTATTTACTTCTGCACTCTCTATTCTATTCCATTGGCTTATGTATCTGTGTTTACACCAAAGCACACTTTATTGATTACTATAACTTTACAGTAAGTCTTGAAACCAGGTAATGTTAGTCTTCTAAATTTGGTCTGTATTTTTTAAGTTGGTTTGTCTAAGTTCTTTGCATTCCATATGAAATCTGGAATCTGCTTGTCAATTTCTACCAAAAAATCCACTGAGATTTTGATTGAGATTGCATTAAATTTGTAGATTAGTTTGGTTAACATTGACACCTTAACAACATTGAGTCTCCTGACCTGTTAGCAAACTGTGTGTCCATTTTTCACAGTTCTTCCATTTCTCTCAGTAATATTTATAGTTTTCAGTGTATAGTCGTTTCAGCTTTATTCCTAAGTATTTTATATATTTTGATACTACTGTGAATGGTATTGCTTTTTAAATTTCAATTACCAAACGTTTGTTGTTATACATAGAATACAATTGATTTTTGTATGTTGATCTTGTATTCCATACTTTGTTAAACTTGCTTATTAGTTCTAGTAGCGTTTTTTTTGTGGATTGTATCAGATTTTCTATATAGATGATTATGTCAGCTATAAATAAATAGAATTTGTTTACTAAATGAGTTAAAACATTTCATAATATCACTGTCTTAGTCTGCTCAGGTAAATGGTTTATTTATTAAACCATTTTAATTGAAGTATAGTTAATTTATAATGTTGTGTTAGTTCCAAGTGTACAGCAAGGTGATTCAGTTATATATATATGTGTGTGCGTATATATACACACACACATATATATACACGTATATATGCAGATTCTTTTGCATTATATGTTATTACAAAATATTGAATATAGTTCCCTGTGCTATACAGCAGGTCCTTGGTGGTTATCTATTTTACATATAGTAGTATGTATCTGTTAATCCCAAGTTCCTAATTTATACCCTCGACTTCCCCTTCTGGTAACCATAAGTTTTCTCGCTCTGCCTGTGTGGCCTCTGGAATCTGATGCTGGGGTCTGAATCCTTGCTCAGTCACTTTGTAGCTCTGTGATCTTGGCTAAGTCAATTAACCTCTCTGTACCGAAGTACCTTATCTCTAAAATGAGGACGATACTAATACCTACTTTGAAGTGTGGTTTGGAGAATTAATTAAGATAACATACGCGAAGTCCTTACAAGAGTGCTTGGCCTGTAGTATGCAATGTGAGTGTTAGCAGTTGTTAACATTATAATTTGGCAATGCTTGCTCGCTCTACGTCGGCCTGCCAGGAGTATAAGCCGTTTCATATCCTCTCTCTTTTTTTCTAGCAAACCTGCAAAACACCTGCTAAATAACTGTTATGGGCTGAATTGTGTCGCCCTCCCCCCACTCCCCACCCCCTACCCCCGTCCCGCCTCCTTCTCCCTGTCCAAATTCATATATTAAAGCCCTAACCCCCAATGAGGCTATATTTGGAGACAGGACCTTTAGAGAAG
Organism: Leucopleurus acutus; assembly: GCF_964270905.1. Taxonomy (NCBI): domain Eukaryota; kingdom Metazoa; phylum Chordata; class Mammalia; order Artiodactyla; family Delphinidae; genus Leucopleurus; species Leucopleurus acutus. The sequence continues at coordinate 194,964,139 of NC_139142.1, forward strand.
TAATTAAGGTTAAATGAGGTCACAAGGTTGGGTCTTAGTCATCTTTATAAGAAGACACACCAGAGATTTCCCTCTCTCGCTACATGTGCACAGAAAAAGGCCAAGTGAGGACACAGTAGGAAGGCGACCATATAGGAGACTGGAAGAGAGACCACACCAGAAAGCAATCCTGCTGGCACCTTGACCTTGGACTTCCAGCCTCTCACTCTGTGGTATTTTGTTACGACAGCCTGAGCAGACTAAGACACTATGATACTATGATAATGTGATACTATCACATTTCACTGTGATACTATGAAATGTTTTAACTCATATATTCCATGAGAGGCAAATAAGCAGTCCTGACATACAACGTCTGATGCCAACCTGGGTACCATTTCCCCATTGTGGGAAAGTCTGGCATCTACCATGGTTGAGGTGGGGGAGTGCTGCAGAGTCATATACCATTGGGACTACTGCCCACTTGATTCCCTCAATATAGCTATTTTTCCTACAAAATTTGTTGAAGCCCCAGGCTGACTACTAGCTATACAGGGGTTAGTTATTAACTGCGAGAGCTGTTACTCTTATTTCTTTCTTCTTTCAGGCCCATCACAGAGTCCACTAAGTCGCTGATCAGATTCTGGACTAGTGTGACCTCATGCAGGCTGTAGCCTTCCATTCCCTCCCGAGCTGGGCAGCGCTGGCTGGAGTCCTGGTCATTCCACTTGTTGGGATTCCCAAAGCCCTCCCGATTTGGGGGTCATGGAGGTGAGGCCCAGCCTTGGAATTTTCTCTCCTGCTTCTCTATCCTCTTTTCTCTTTACCTTTCCTTCCAGAATTCCCTAAGAACTCTTTTCCCTTCAGTACAGAGAAGAATTCAGCTGGGTTCCAAGGCTTAAACTTGCAGACACCCTGGTTAATAAGATGTTTGCAGAACAAAGAGCCTGCCATTTTAAGGCAGTTTTGCTTGTACATTTATTATAAATATATATTATATATAACATGTATGATATATGTACGATGGTATGTATATTATATGCATGATATTATGTATATGTGTGCTATATTGAATATATAAAAGATACATATTTCTAAGTAATATCCTTTATTTTCTTCTTCTTACTACATTAGGAACAATTAAAGAAAATTGGAGATAAAAGCAACCGCTGAGTTTAGAAATATAGAACTGTGACTTCGGGTCTCCTCAGGTTCACTCACTGACTTGTGAAAAGCTGTTTGAAATTTACCTCTGAATTTATTTCTCAGGTGTAGGGTGTTCAGAATACGAAAGCAGTAATTATGTAAATCATGAAGTCAGGTGGCTGTAGGAAAATCAGAGCACTATGGCTTTGGCTTTTCAAATCTTTTATTAAGACTTTCCAAAGACCATCATTAAAAAATAAGCAGAGCGAGAGAGGAGGTCCAGAAAAGTTTATTAGATCACACTTAATTTCCTAGTTAACCTCTGCGAAGGTAAAGTCAGATTGCTATATATTTGACTCTAAATGAACTACATAGAAAATGCAAAAACATATACAGAGTAATCGTGGCAATTGACAGCGCTCGTTTTAAAGAGGTCGCGGGTCTGCAACAGGCTTTGCGCCTGGAAAGCTTTGACTCAGTCATCTGCGCGCAGGAAGAGGGCTGGGCCGCCGCTCCCAGCACTGGCTTTCTCGCGCGCTGCCCCCACATACCGCGCCCGCCCCGGGGCGACGCATCCACCGCAGAGCGTCTGCGGAGCGTCGCGAGCCCCCCAGCCCCGGCCGGCGTCCCGGCTCCGCCCCTCCCGCCGCGGCCACGCCCCTGCCCCGGGGGGCGTGAGGAGGCGGCGGCCAGTCCTCCACGCGCCGCTGTGGGGCGTCACGGGCTGGGACGGGCCGAGTGAGCCTGGCGGCGGAGAGAGCGGCGCGCGGAGCTGAGCGCCCAGGGCTGCGCTTCTCCGGCCGGCGGGGCGGCGCCGTGGGCCGGACGCTCCGGGCTCCCCGACGGCGCCGGCGGCCCAGCTCCGCCCCGGGCCTCCCCGCCCAGCGCCCCGGTAGTGCGCCCCGGGCGCAGCGCCCACCCGGCCGGTCGCAGCCGGCACGCTGCCCTCGCGGCTGCTCGCCGCGCTCTGCCTGGCCGAGCGGCTCGGGGCCGCCTGCGGCTGCCAGCTGCCTTCGAGTGGAGACCCCTGAAGGAGGGCCGCGGCGCCCAGCTGACCGAGAGCATCTCGTACGCCAAGGTGCTGGCGCTGCACCAGGAGGTGCACGGCCTATACAGCTCCTGCCCCGCAGTACGAGGCCGGCAAGGCGGGGCGCCTCTACCGGGCCGAGGTCAAGCTGCTGTGGACCAGGCGTGGGGCAGCGTGCTCGAGGTGCCCGCGGGCTCCAGGCTCCACCTCAGCGACCTGGGCTACTTCTGTCACTCCCACACCGTGGTCTAGGATTACGCCTGTTTCTTCTTCCTCAGGTGAGCCTGCCACCTCCCGCCCATACCACCCCCTCGGCCCATTTGCGTGACCAACTGAGGTCGCCTTTATCCGGAGCCGGATCAGGAACTCGCAGGGAGTCCTGTCCGTGCGATGTTAGATGACGCCTTGGGCACCTTTCTGTGCTCTTCGTTCTTTCCTGCTCCTCCCGTCGTGTCTACAACATCCTGGGTACCTCTGGCCAAGACTGTTGGAAGAACAGGGAGTGTTCCTGTGCTTTAAGAACAGAAGAGTGTTTCAGGCAGAAGCTCCAGGTGCTTTCCAGCAACAAGTAGCCAGCCCATTCCAGATAGCAAAGGTTTATGCGCGGGGCTCCGCGGGGAGACCCTGGTCGCAGTGCTTTGAGGAATATAAAGGTAAATCAGGCAGGACCCTCTCTGATTGAGTTCATGCAAGTTGGTCTGTGGTCCAGATGAAACGCTTGTGTGTAAGAATTCAGGTGACGGGTCTGACTAAGGTTTGAAATAACAGCAGGTGGAACCCTAATTGAGGTGGAATCCTAGTATACTTGGAACTCTGTGTTTTAAACTGGATTTGGTGGGAGTAGTTTGGGATGGGTGGTGGTCACACCAAAGCAGAATCCCTTTGAAATCAATTGTTGGAATTCTGGCTCCTCTTTTCCTGTGGGTTTGAGCAAGTTACTGACCTTGTCCAGAATCTCAATAGCCTCACCTTCATAATGTGAGAAACAAGGTTGCTTGAGACGAAAACCCAGTCACTCACACAAAACACCTGGTGCAGGTTAGATGCGGACCAGTCACTATTCTGCACACCTGCTTAAATGCCAACATGGCGCTGGTGTGGAATGCAGCCCAGCTGGCCTCCCGTTTCACCCGCGTTAGCTCCCATCGGCTGCCTGCCGGCAGATCTCAATGCCAGGCTCTAACAAACAGATTTATGGAGGAGGGGCGGGGGGTGGGATGCTGGGTGGGGTCAGGGCCTTGCGGGGGTCACAGGGCTTTGAAGAATATAGAAGTGAATTAGGCAGGAGGCCCTGTCTGATTGGAGACTCCTGGAATCTTGGGCAGTTCCGTGAAAGTTGCGCTGTGGTCAAGACGAAACACATGTGGATAAGAATTTAGGCAATGGGTTTGACTGAAGTTTAAAGTAAAAAAACTGCAGGTGGAACCCTAAATGCATTGGTTGTCTCCAGTTGAAGGAGGAGACTGAGAGGAACCTCAGAATGGAATCGAATGCATCTATCGAGATAGCGATTGAATCTACAGCTGTGATGGGCGATAGATCCAGTCTTCCCAGTCTGTGGAGTAGGATTAAAGATATTTGGAATGACCATGACCTTGGTCTGCAGACTCACTCTTAGCTCTTTAGATTTCATGTCACTGAGAAACAAAAGAGTGAGTTCCGCAGAGGGCTGTCCGTAAGCTCATGGCAACATATTTTCCATGCTGAAGCCAGAATATCTAAGATTAGAATATGTGGCGTGCTTTGTGTTGGCTTGGGTGGCTTAGCTAGATTCAGTTGAATTTATTTTTAATTGCTGAACAAGTACAGTTTCTAAATAAACTCGTCAAGGAGTGAGACAGTACCTTCTTGATACAGAGAAAAACTAGAGTTTTCATGTCTTTATTTAAGGAAAACACTGGGGACCCAGCTACAAAACTATTCAACAATGAAACTTCATTTTCCAAAGAAAAAAACCAGAGTACTTGAGAAGACGTTATTTTCTTTTCCTATTGTATAATGAAATACTGTTTTGTCCACTGGTTCTGTGGTCAACCAACTCTTTCATCTTCTCTCTGACATGTTTATAAAACGTTAGGGCAGAAATACAGAGTCAAATGGTAGTCTGATAGATTTCTATTTCACAGAGTTATGTTGCCCTGATGTGTGTTAACGGCTGCATACAAAGCATTCCTCCTCTGTTATCCTGGGACCCATTGAGAAGAGAACAGATTCTGGTCAGCGTCACAGGAGAAGGTGGCGCTGGAGACTCCCTGGTGAGCCCCACATGCCCCCCATGGGCTGGAGAGTAACTCGTATCTCTCATTTTCCTTTTGTTTACTTCTTCATCTTGACAACAGGCATTTTTTGCGAGGCTCAATGGAAATGTTAACTAACTTTTATACTGCAGTTACTCTAGCCAGAGACTTTTTTTTTTTAATGCAATCCTTACATCACCATCAAAAAGTAAGGTGCTTTTGTCATCCTCCTTTTATAGATTGTAATACTGAAGCTTAGAGAATTTAAGAAATTTGTTTCCTGTCAGACAGAAGTAGTAGTGGTAGGACTTGAACCTGGGTCATTGCAACTGGCCTCCCTTTCACCAAGAAACAAGGAACACACTGTCTATGAGAAGGAAGGCCACCTGGGAGATAACACAGATAGACAAATGCAGACACATGCACACACGCTCTGCCCCCAAACTCACCTTTTTCAAAAGCTTAAGGATAGACTCATGAAGTAGGAGGCAGAGAAACAATTAGAAATAATGAGAGCCGATGGAGACTGTCACAGTCTTCTGTTGACTCAAGATTCAAGAGGGCGCACCCCATGGCTGTCCAATCTACAGCTCTGCTTTCTTCCTCTTTCTTGTTAGGATGGATGAAAATTATAACCTCTTGCCTCATGGAGTCAATTTCCAACATGCCACCTTTCCAGACACTCAAGAGAACAGAAGGATGTTTTCCAGTTTTTGAACTGTTCCCAGTGGCAGCAATGGTGACTTTTTCCAGTGACCAGGAGATCCAAGAAGACAGTTGGTAAGAATTGGTACCCTGTGCCAGAGCAAAATAATAGAACAGCTACATTTTGACCCAGAGAGTCAAGAGTGCTCTTCCAGAAGCTCAGACCAAAGAGTATTTTCCTCCGTGCCCCCGACCGCCACTCCCAGCAGTTAACAAACCCTGCTCATAAACCTTCGACTCCTGAGGCTTTACTATTGGGCGTGGAGTTCCTCACAGTCAGGGAACAAGATGGGATGAAGGTTGGCACGCTGTGCCTCAATTGCCTCTTCTGTAAAATGGAAACAATAGTAGCATCTACGCTATAGGGCTGGTGCCATAGGTTTTAACTCTGTAGGAAATGTAGCTATGTAAAGCCCTTAGCATAGCGCTTGACAGAGAAAGTGCTCAATACATGTGAGCTGTTATGACTACTACCATTATTATTATTATAATTGATAGCATAAGGCTACTCTGATTGATAGCATAGGGCTCTGAGGAATTTTCTAAAAGGAAAGAAAAGTCCTCAAGAAAATGAAATGAGAGAATTATAGTAGCTAACACTTCTATGATTCTTATCTATAGCTATTAAGACGTAGAGGTACAGGGTGACCAAGGTAGTCGTGGACCGTAAGGGTCAGGATGATTTGGGGCATGAACATATAAAAGGGGTATTCCAATCTGAGGCATTAGCCAGAGTTGTGGGGACATTCTGAGGACTGTCACTTTGCCAAAGCAGTGGCATTGACACAGTTGAGGTGGGACGATTGTGGGACCAGGTCAGGAGAGGTGGTGGCCCATGGCTCGCAGTCTCCCATCTGAGATGTTTTTAGAACCACATGACAGACTACTGGAGAGAGTTCTGATGTGGGTGTCCCCCAGGACAAGGACTTTTTTGTGGGTCAAGGAACCAATCTGAACATGTTGGGTGGCTTCCTTCTTTCCACCCGTCTGTGCTGGCCTTGCGAAGAGTGTCTTTCTCTCGTCTGGTGGGTTGGCCTAGGGGGACGGCCTTGTTCTTCCAAACCTCCTTATCTTCTGCCCTGGCTCCCTGGCACCTGGAGGCCTTCTGCATGTTCTTTGCACAGACCCTGTTCTCACGATGGGCAGGGGTGTCCAGCTAAGGAAAAATGTTGATTCTTGCTTCCTAGACATTATCAAGGGTCCCTTCCTCAGGCCTACCCTACTGGCAGATCTAGACTCCTCTGACCCCTCCTCCATGGTTTGCCAGAATTTTCTGAACTCTGCTCCCAGCATGGTTCCAAGCACCTGTTTGTTTTTCTGCTCTTAATCTGTACTGGTACCCACCCCACATTGAGCTGGACCTACCAGGTGTCAGCCTGAGTATCCCTGGCTTGAGTCAGACCTTCGCATGTTCCAAATGAAATCTTTTTGGTCTCCGTCCTTTGCTTCTCCATTTTTATGGGAGTTTGCTTATTTCACTAACTCTTTGGTAACAATAGATGTGTATCAAAAGATCAGATGTTGTTCCAAAAACACCTTATAGCTTAGCCCCCAAACTCTTTAGGTGCATCACTAATTAGCCCTATGGTCACATAATGAAGCTATTAATATTTCCCTGGAATTAGATATTCCATCATTAGAAAAAAATAGAACAACAGGACCATGGAGAATTGTTTCAAGGTGAAGGCAGTTCTATTTCGGGTGGTCAGATGTTGATCTTGGGGAGAATCTCTTTTCCCTTTCATCACCCTGGTCTCTTAGATAACAAGGGGTGGGTGTGTGCATTGCCCTGAGAGTCAAAAGCTTTGGGGGAGGAAAATTAATTCTTCCAGATTGCTGAGCTGCTGTGTAGCTGAATTTACGCGTTGGAACCGATGGACCTTGCACTTTCCAACACCTTAGCTCCTTCCATTTTTATCCCTTGTCCTCTTTGAAAGGTACCACATCAGACCTCAGTTAGCTTGTTTCAGAATTTAAATTTAAACTGCAAATAAATTGGCTTTTTGGTAAATTTTAGCATTTACATTTTATGATACTCGAGAAATTTTTACTTCCTCTGCAGTGAGTAAAGTAGTTGTAAATTGAAGATCTCAGAGTTAGATGAAGAATTGACAATTACTTGCTCTTTTCTTCCCAAAAAACCCACTAAAACTTCTCTGCCTTTTCCTTTTGAAGGTGAACATCTTATTTTCTCTCCTACCCAGAATAAATACATCACGTTACATCAGAAGCAGTCTGTTTTTCCTATGGTGGTGGGTCCTCAGTCTTAGGAGGGATCAGAGGAGCTGTTCAGGTCACCTTTTGTTTAAAAATTTATTTTATTGAAGTATAGTTGATTTACAATATTGTGCTATTTTCTGCATAGTAGAGTGATTTCGTTATACATATATATACATTCTTTTTCATATTCTTTTCCATTATGGTTTATCACAGGATACTGAATATAGTTCCCTGTGCTCTACAGTTGGACCTTGTTGTTTATCCATCCTATAGATAATAGTTTGCCTCTGCTGACCCCAGCCTCCCAACCCACCCCTCCCTCTTCACCCCTCCCCCCCTTGACAACCACAAGTCTGTTCTCTATGTCTGTGAGTCTGTTTAGTAGGTAAGTTCATTTGTGTCATATTTTAGATTCCACATACAAGTGATAAGGTATTTGTCTCTTTCTGACTTGCTTCACTTAGTGTGATAATCTCTAGGTCCATCTGTGTTGCTGCAAGCAGCATTATTTCATTCTTTTTTAGGGCTAAGTAGTATTCCATTGTATATATGTACCACATCTTCTTTATCCGTTCATCTGTCAGTGGACATTTAGGTTGTTTCCATGTCTTGCCTATGGTGAAGAGCGCTGCTGTGAACGTAGGGGCATGTGCCTATGGTGAAGAGCGCTGCTGTGAACGTAGGGGCGTGTATATCTTTTTTGTTTTTGCCGCTGTTGTTTGTGGCTGCAGCGTGCAGCCTGTGGGATCTCAGTTCCCCGACCAGGGGTCAAACCCCTGCCCCCTGCAGTGGAAGCATGGAGTCTTAACCACTGGACCACCAGGGAAATCCTAGGAGCATATGTATCTTTTTGAATTAGAGTTTTGTCTGGATATATGCCCAGGAGTGAGACTGCTGGATCATATGGCAACTCTATTTTTAGTTTTTTGAGGAACCTCCATACTGTTTTCCAGTTTACATTCCCACCAACAGGAGGGAGGGTAGGAGGGTTCCCTTTTCTCCACACCCTCTCCAGCGTTTGTTATTTGTAGACTTAATGATGGCCATTCTGCAGGTCAGCTTTTTGTTCCAGTTAGACGTTTGCTAATCAGAGCACGTGAACCTTCCGCATGCTCTGAGGCCTTTGTGAATGGCCCTGGACGTTGCACGTTACACGGCTTCCCTGTATTCCATGCTGTATCTTAGAGGATGATAAATCCTGGAGGAACACTGCCGAGCTCTTGTCCTTTTCCCTGCTGCTGCTCTCTAGTCCCCCAGTCAGCCTGATCGGTGGATCTGGGCCTTGGTTGTCAAGAGCGCATTTCATTCTTTTCCCTCAGAGGTCTCACTCTCTCAGAGCATCGCGTGAATCTGGGACTGCAGTGTCAATCCAGAGGTTAAGAAATGGAACCAGAGGACGATCTTACGTAGGGAAGCTTTTTGTGATGCACACCCAGGGTGACATGCAGCTCCGTCCTCAGCAGGCAAATAAATCCTCCCATTCTCTAGTTCCATCCTCAAACATCCCACCCACGCCTCAGTCAGTGGAAACACATTCTTGCTTTCAGAAGTTGCCGGGAAGTCAGCATCATCGTTACTAAGTATTCAGCGTCTCTGGTGCAGTATCATGGTGTTATGGGACCTCAGGGGACGTCTGTGGCAGGTCAGAGCATCCATCCCATTTACTGGCAGGGTTCTCTCCACACCAGCCAAGAACGTTTTCCTTCCTCTTCTCTTCTCTGCTGGGTGAGTGTAACACAGAACAGAAGTCGGCTGTTCTCCCCTCTCTGCAAGTCCTGTCCCCTAGGACCAAAACCCAGACTCACCCACACTTACATCAGTCTGTCCTAGAATGTCATGGGGTTGAAACAAAATCTGTGAAAGACCTGCTGCCATTTTTCTTTTCCTTTTTTGGAATCTGGAAGGGTGGTGGGGAAGTTGTCATCCTCCGAACTGCATGGGAAGGAATGTCGACTTTCCATCAGAAGATCGAAATTGACTCTGACATTTCCAGAGGCGTGACCTTGGGAAGGACCCTTTATTTCTCACAACTTCAGTTTTCTCATCCATAAAATGGGGCTAAAACCATGTAAACTGTCTCAGGTTGTTGTAAGGACCTAATTAGAGAATATGTTTGAAAGCACTTAGTAAACTATACAAAGTGATGCAAGGGTTTACGACTAAATTGATAATTAGAGAGCATGGCTTTAAATGTTAAAGAACACGTAGCTTTTGAAAGGCTGCTTGCTTCTTCCCAGGGCGGTGGCAGAGTGGTGGCGGCAGTGCTGAGGGGGGATGTGTGCTAGAGACGGGAACAGTGATGGCGAAGCTGTCCTGTGAGCTGTAATTCATTCAACAGTTCATTGGGTTCTGGCCAGGGAGCACGTCTTTAAAAATTCATCTGTTCAGTTATAAACATATAACACATTCAGGTGGGTTCCCAAATCTAAGTATAAAATGATAGTAGAGTTTTTTTCCCCTACCTCTGACACTCGTCTACCCAGTTAGTTACACCTACCCTCTAAACAAGTAGCCACTGTTAAGTTTCTCAAACATTCAATGAGTATTTTCACCCAATAAGTAATTCAGATGTGATTTACTGTTGTCTCTGACACCAGCGGTACTTCACTATGCACCATGCGCTTTGCTATGCCCTGCTTTATTCACAAGTAGAGCTTGAAGATCTTTCCATATCAGTGCATGTAAAATGTTCTAGATAGTATTCCACTGTATGAACGTCTCACAGTATATTTAATCAAGTCCCCTGTTGATGGGTCGTTACGTTGTTTCCAATCCATTGCTATTATTAAAGAGTGCAGACATGTATGACATTATACATACCTCATTTTGTGGGATTGTTGATTCCAATCTTTAGCAAATATTTATTGAGTGCCTACCTTGAGGCAGCTACTGTGTTAGATACTAGAGTTTCAGCGTTGGGCAAAATACAAAGTCCCTGATCATGGAGTTTATAGCCCTAGTGTTGGTGGTTGACATGATCAAAAGACCACATTAATGACTTCATAATTTTATTTTTTAATTAATTTTTATTGGAGTATAGTTGATTTACAAGGTTTCTGCTGTGCAGCAAAGTGAATCAATTGTACATATATCCACTCTTTTTTAGATTCTTTTCCCATATAGGTCATTACAGAGTATTGAGTAGAGTTCTCTGTGCTATACAGTAGGTCCTTAATAGTATAATTTTAAGTGGAAATAAGTACTCCAAGGAAAGGAAAGGAAATCAGGAAGTCTGGTGTAAACTTCAGGGTAAAGAAAACGTTTTCTGCTGAATTGATTCTGGGGCTAAAATCTGATGGAAGAGAGTTATCCTAGTTAATATTGGGGTAATGGGGTCATGAGAGCAATCCAGAGGAGAAGAATCTGTGCAAAGGCCCTGTGGTAGCAGGGTCCATGGTACCTTTGAGGGAATCAAAGAAAGCCCCTGTAGCTGGAGGAAAGGGAGTGAGTGCAAAGGATGAGGCCAGAGCACAAGGTGGGGCCAGACCATGCAGGGACTGATAGATCCTGGTGAGGATTTGGGCTTTGTTCTAACGGTAATGGGAAACCTTTGATGTTTGGAAAGAGAGGGTGATGGGACCAAATTCACATTTATAGAAAGACAAAGTGACAGGAGTGGAGAACTGGATTGGAGGGGATCCGGGTGATATAGTAATAAGTAGTGGTGGTTAGAAAGCTACCAGATAGAAGTTGGTCTAGGACGGAGGCAGAGAGCATGGAGCGATGTAAGCAAATTTGAGAGATATTTAGGAAATTAAATCAGTAGATGTTAATGACAGGTTGAATTTGGGTGGTAAAGGAGGTGGGAGGGTCAAAGATAAGTCCTGTGTTCCTGGCTGACGGCATGCCAGGACCAACACTGATAAATGGGAGTAGGACAGGTTTGGTAGGAAATTCGTGAGTCCAGTGTTGGACATCTTGAGTTGAGGTGCCCTTGAGCCATCCATGTGAGATCTTGACTAGGTGGTTGGATCTATAACTTTGCAGCTTTGAGAAGAGCTCTGAGTAGAACTTACACCTTTGGGTCTGAGCCATAACTAGGTCAGCTGAAATGGGAAATGGGTGACATTTCCAAGGGAGAGGGCTTAGAGTAAGAGTAGAAGCCCTAAGGTAGGACCGAGTGGTGTAGAACGCTAACACTGGTGGAGAAGGAGCTGTCAGACAAGGAAAACTAGGAGAGTCAATGGCACAGGATATCTCTGAAAGGATGAGTGATCGACAGAACCAAAAGCTGTTGAGAAGTCAAGATGAGGACTAAAAAGTAACCAGTTGACTTTGGCAGAGATGAGGACAGTTCCATGGAGTAAGGGAGTAGAGTCTAGGCTGTAGAGGTGGGAGGAGGGAGTGGGACAAGAGGATATGGAGATGGTGGGGGTGGACGAACTCCTTCAGGACGTTTGGCTGTGGAGGGTTGAATACAGATGAGGCTGCAGGTACAGGGCGCAGAACGGTTGAGGGAGGGGGTTTTGTTGTATTTAAAGATGGCAGCCATCCTGGTCAAACGATCTTGGTCCCTGTTTTCCTACTTATCAGATGCTGTCTTCCCAAGTAGACTAAACAACTCAAGGGCAGGGATATCTATTTTATACACTGTTGTATACTGTTGTGCATTTTTATGGTGTCTTACACATTTATTGAATAAATTATCTCTCATCCAGAGAGCTCTGAGGCGTTAGGAAGCAGAGGTCTTTTCTCTCTCCCTCTCTATTTCTAAATTAATATTTAAAATCCACATACAGTAAAAAAAAATTTAATATTTATTTATTTATTTATAGTTATTTTGGCTGCGTTGGGCCTTTGTTGCTGCACGGGCTTTCTCTAGCTGCTGCGAGCGGGAGCTACTCTTTGTTGCGGTGTGTGGGCTTCTCATTGCAGTGGCTTCTCTTGTTGCGGAGCACAGGCTCTAGGTGTGCAGACTTCAGTAGTTGCAGCACGTGGGCTCAGTAGTTGTGGCTCTCGGGCTCTAGAGCACAGACTCAGTAGCTGTGGCGCACGGGCTTAGTTGCTCCGCGGCATGTGGGATCTTCCCAGACCAGGGATTGAACCCGTGTCCCCTGCATTGGCAGGTGGATTCTTAACTACTGTGCCACCAGGGAAGTCCGCATACAGTAAAATTTGCTTTTTTCATGTATAGTTATGTTTTGGCAAATACACATGGTTGTATAATCACGACTACAGCCACAATATAGAAAAGTTCCATCATTGCCAAAACCCTCCCCTGTGCTGTCACTATATAGCCAGACCCTTCCCCAACCTCAACTCCTGGGAACCACTGATTGGGAACCTCAGTGTGGACTGTCATCCATAATGACTGTACCAATTTACATTCCCACCAACAGTGTACAAGGGTTCCCTTTTCACCATATCCTCAGTAACACATCTTTCAAATTTTGCATAATAGCCATCCGTCCTAACATCCCATTATGGTTTTGGTTTGCATTCAGCCATTTGCATGTCTTCTTTGGAGAAATGTCTGTTCGGGTCCTTTGCCCATTTTAAAATCAGGTTTTGTTGTTTTGCTATTTACTTGTATGAATTCCTTATATATTTTGGACGAGATAGATGGCTTTCAAATATTTTCCCCCTATCCATATGTTGCCCTTTCATTTTAATTGATTGTTTCCTTTGCTGTACAGAAGCTTTTTATTTTGACACAATTTTTGCTTTTGTTTCTGTGCTTTGCGGGTCATATCTAGAATATTATTGCCCACACCAATGTCAAGAAGCTTTTTTCCTATTTTCTAGTAGTTTTATAGTTTTGGGTCTTACATTTAAGTCTTTATTTTGAGTTAATTTTTGTATATGTGTGTGAGATAAGGGTCCAGTTTCATTCGTCTGCATGTGAATCCAGTTTTCCCAACACAATTTATTAAAGAAACTATTCTTCCCCATTTTGTGTTCTTGGCATCTTTACTGAAGCTCAGTTGACTGTAAATCTGTGGATTTGTTTCTGGGCTCTTGATTCTATTCCGTTGGTCTATCTGTTTTTATGCTTGTACCATACTGTTTTGATTACTGTAGCTCTGTAATATAATTTGAAATCATGAAGTGTGTTGCCTCCAGCTTTGTTCTTTTCTCAAAATTGCTTTGGCTATTCAGGAGCTTTTGTAGTTCCACACAAATTTTAGAATTGTTTTTTTCCACCTCTGTGAAAAATGCCATTGCAATTTTGATAGTGATTGCTTTGGGTACTATGAACATTTTAACAGTATTCTTCCAATCCATGAACATGGGATATATCTCCATTGATTTTTGTCTTTCTCTCATCAGTGTTTTAAACTTTTCAGTGCATAGGTCTTTCACCTCCTCCATTAAATTTATCCCTAGCTCTTTTGTTCTTTTTGGTGCTATCATAAATGGGATTGTTTTCTTCATTTCCTTTTCAGATAGATTGTTGCTGGTGTAAAGAAATACGACTGGTTTTTTTTGATATGTTGATTTTGTATCCTGCAAATATACTGGATTCATTCATTCTAATCTTTTGTGGTGTCTTCAGGGTTTTCTACATATAGAATTGTGACATCTGCAGACAGAGAATTTTACTACCTTTGTTCTAATTTAGATGTCTTTTATGTCTTTTTTTGCTAGTACTTCCAGTATTATGTTTAATAGAACTGGGAAGAGGGGGGAAAACTTTCAGTTTTACCAATTGATTATTATGTTAGCTGTGGGCTTTTCATAAATGGCCTCTATTGTTTTGAGGAAATTCCTTTTATATCTATTTTATTGAGCATCTTTTATCATGAATGGATGTTGAACTTTGTGAAGTGCTTTTTCTTCATATTGAGATGATCACATCATTCAGATCTTTCATTTTGTTAATGTGCTGTATCACATTGATTGATTTGCATATGTTAAACCAACCTTCCATCCCAAGGGTAAATACCATTTATTCAAGGCGTATAATCTTTTTGATGTGTTGAATTCAGTGTGCTAGGATTTTATTGAGGATTTTTGCATCTATGTTTATCAGAGACATTTGTCTGTAGTTTTGTCTAGCTTTGATATCCAGTGAGGCTGGTGTCATAAAATGAGTCTGGAAGTAATCCCTCTACATGTATATTTTGGAAGAGTTTAAGAAGAATTGGTATTAATTTTTATTTGAATGTTGGTAGAATTCAACTATGAATCCATTTGGTCCTAGGCTTTTTGCTTTTGGGAGTTTTTTGATTACTGTTTGAATCTCCTTATTTGTTATTGGTGTGTTCAGTTTTACTGTTTCCTCTTGATTCAGTCTTGACAGGTTGTATATTTCTCAGAATTTTTCTGTTTCTGCTAGGTTATCCAATTTGTTCACATAATTGTTCATAAATAGTCCCTTATGATCCTTTTTACTCCTGATGTATCTATTGTAATGTCTCTTTCGTTTCTGTATTTATTTATTTCAGTCTTTTTTCTTCTCAGTTTAAGTAAGGGTTTATTGATTTTGTTTCTTTCAAAAATTCAACTTAGTTTTTTTCTGTTATTTTCTAGTCTCTATTTATTTTTGCTCTGATCTTTATTTTTTCCCTTCCTGCTGCTAACTTTGGGTTTGTTCTTTTGTAGTTCATTGAAGTGTGTAAAGTTTGGTTGTTTACTAGAGATCTTCTTTTATAATGTAGTCATTTATCACTGTAAACTTTTCTCTTAGTACTGCTTTTACTGTGTCCCATAAGTTTTGGTATGTTGTGTTTTCATTTTCATTTGTTTCAACGTTTTTAAAAATTCCCTTTTAATTTCCTCCTTAACCCATTGGTTATTCAAGAGTGTGTTGTTTAATTTCTGTGTATTTGTGAATTTTCCTCTTTTCCTTCTATTATTGATTATTCCATTGTGTCCAGAAAAAAATGCTTGGTATAATTTCATTCCTTTTAAACTTGTTAAGACTTGTTTTGTAACCTAACATGTGATATATCCTGGAGAATATCTGTGTGTGCTTGAGAAGAATGTATACTCTTCTGCTGTTGGGTGAAAAGTTTTCTATATGTCTGTTAGGTTCATTTGGTCTATACTGTTGTTCAAGTCTACTCTTTTATTTTAAATTTATTTATTTGGCTGTGCCAGGTCTTAGTTGTGGCACACAGATCTTCATTGCAGCGTGCAGGATCTTTAGTTGCGGTGTGTGGGATCTTTTAGTTGTGGCATGTGGTATCTTTTAGTTGCGGCATGTGGGCTCTTAGTTGCGGCACACGAGATCTAGTTCCCTGACCAGGGATCAAACCCAGGCCCTCTGCATTGGGAGCCTGGAGCCTTAACCACTGGACCACCAGGGAAATCCCCTGTTTAAGTCCACTCTTAATTGATTTTCTGTCTAAGTGTTATCTCCATTATGAAAGTGGGATACTGAAGTCTGCTACTATTACTGTATTGCTATCAGTTTCTCCTTCAGATCTGTCAATATTTGTTTTATATACTTAGGTGCTCTGATATTGGGTGCATATATATTTATAATTATTATATCTTTCTATTGAACTGACCCCTTTATGATTATGTAATGACCTTCTTTATCTCTGGAGACAGTTTCTAAAACCTGCTTTGTCTGATATTAGGATAGTCACTCCTGCTTTCTTTTGGTTACCATTCACATGGAATATCCTTTTCCATTCCTTCACTTTCAGTCTCTGTGTCTTTGAATCTAAAGTGAGTTTCTTATAGATATCATACAACTGTATCTTAATTTTTTTGTATCTCTCCAGCTACTCTGTATCTTTTTGTTGGGGAGATTAGTCCATTTAAGTTTAAAGTGATTATTGATGCAGAAGGATTTACTGTTGTCATTTTGTAACTGGTTTTTGTCTGTCTTACAATTCCGTTGTCTGTGTTCTTCTCTCTTGCTATCTTCAATGCTTCGTGCTATGGGTTTTTTATTGATAGGTTTTGATTTCTTTGTCTCTCTTTCTTTTGTGTAACTTCTGTAGGTATTTTCTCTGTGGTTACCCAGGGGCTTACATAATATACTGTATAGGTATAACATTCTGCTTCAGGCTGACAGCTACTTAACTTCACTTGCATACAAGAAGTCTTGTCTTTTACGTCTCCTCCTCCTGCATTATATGTTCCTGATGTCACAGTTTACTTTGAGTTTCACATATTCATTAACATTTAGTTGTTTCTAATGCTTTTGTCTTTTATAGTCTGTAGTAATACAGTATGGTCTTTGTTTATATATTTACCTTTACCAACTAGTTTCATGCTTTCTTATGCGCTCATATTTCTGATCAGTGTCTTGCAACTTGAACTGCCTTTAGCATTTCTTGTAAGGCAGGTGATAGACTTTCTTAGGCTTTGTTTGTCTGAGGAAGTCTTTATCTCCCCTTTTTTTTTTTTTATTTTTTTATTTTTGTTGTGTTGGGTCTTTGTTTCTGTGCGAGGGCTTTCTCTAGTTGTGGCAAGCGGGGGCAACTCTTCATCGCAGTGCTCGGGCCTCTCACTATCGCGGCCTCTCTTTTTGCGGAGCACAGGCTCCAGATGCGCAGGCTCAGTAGCTGTGGCTCACAGGCCCAGTTGCTGTGCGGCATATGAGATCCGCCCAGACCAGGACTCGAACCCGTGTCCCCTGCATTAGCAGGCAGATTCTCAACCACTGCGCCACCAGGGAAGCCCTCCCCTTTGTTTTTGAAGGACAAGTTTGACAGAATTGTGTTCTTGGTTGGCAGTCCTTTTACTTTTTGTTTTTTTTTTTGACTGTATCGGGTCTTAGTTGTGGCACACAGGATCTTCACTGTGGCATGCGGGATCTTTCCTTGTGGCGCGCAGGCTTCTCTCTACTTGTGGCATGCAGGGTTTTTTTCCCTCTCTAGTTATGGCACGTGGGCTTAGTTACCCCACAGTGTGTGGGATCTTAGTTCCCCGACCAGGGATCAAAACCGTGTCCCCTGCATTGGAAAGTAGACTCTACCACTGGACCATCAGGGAAGTCCCTTCTTTCAGTATTTTAAGTACATCATTCCACTCCTTTTGACTGGCAAGATTTCTGTGAAAAATCCTCCAATAGTCTTATTGGAGGGGGTGCAGAGTTCCCGTCTACGTAACAAGTTGCTTTTCTCTTGCTCCTTTCAAAATTCATTCCTTGTCTTTAACTTTTGACAATTTGAATGTAGTGTCTTGGTGTGGGTCTCTTTAGAGTCATCTTATTGGTGTTCTCTAGGCATCCTGGATCAGGATGTCTATTTCTTTCCCCAGATTTAGGAAGTTTTCAGCCATTATTTCTTTCAACAAGCTTTTTGCCCCTTTCTCTGTCTTCTCTTTCTGAGTCCCCCACAATGCATACGTTGGTCCACTTGGTGGGTCCCCATAAGTCTCTTAAGGTATCTTCACTCTTTTCACCTTTTGTTTGCTCCTCTGCTTAGGTGATTCCCACTGATCTGTCCTTAAGTGTGTTGGTGCTTTCTCTTGTTTTATCTGGGATGCTGTTGAACTTCTCTGTTGAATTTTTCAGTTCAGTTATTGTATTCTTCAGCTCTATGATTCCTCTCTGGTACATTTTTTATATTTATGTTTTGAGCATACAGATCCTGCCCATATTTTGCTAGATTTATACTTCATCATTTATTTGTATTCTACAATCAATGATACTGCTTTTAATGTTATTTCTAATTATTGACTGCTTGTCTGTGGAAATACAATATTTTTTTATTTACCTTGTAACCCACAATCGTGCTAAACTCACTTATTAGTTCTAAGAGCTTTTGTAGATTCCATGGCTTTTTTGTTTTGTTTTGTTTTTTTGCGGTACGCGGGCCTCTCACTGTTGTGGCCTCTCCCGCTGTAGAGCACAGGCTCCGGACGCGCAGGCTCAGCGGCCATGGCTCACGGGCCCAGCCGCTCCGCGGCATGTGGGATCTTCCCGGGCCGGGACACGAACCCGTGTCCCCTGCATCGGCAGGCGGACTCTCAACCACTGCGCCACCAGGGAAGCCCTCCATGGCATTTTGTATGTAAGTTATTATGTCTTCAATGAAGAGAGAGAGTTTTATTGCTTTCAAGTTTGTATGCCTTTTTTTTCTTATTGCATTGGCTAGGACTTCCTGTATGAGGTTGCATAGGAGTGATGAGAGGACAGCCTGTTTTAAGTATGCTATTTTTAGGTTTTGGTGTTCATGCCTTTTATCAGGTTAAGGACGTTTTCTTCTATTCCTAGCTTGGTAAGAATTTTAACCATGAATTGAAGTTGAATTTTGTGAGATGCTGTTTCTGCATCTGAGATGATCATGACATCTTTCTTCTTCAGTTTGTGATAAAGTGAACTATATTGATTGTCAAATGATGAACTACCCTTGTATTCTCAGGAAAAATCCCATTTCTTATATATTGATGGACTTAATCTGCTAATATTTTGTTGAGAATTTTTTACATTTATGTTCATGAGGAATATTGGTCTGTAGTTTTCTTATAATAAAATAATCAAAAAGTGGGCATCAGGATAATATTGGCCTCACAAAATGAGTTGGGAAGTGTTCTTTCCTCTCCTTTTTTTTAGATGACATTGTGTAGAATTGGTATTTTTTTCCACTAAATGTTTGTGTATTAGTCTTCTGTGGAAAACAAAATACCACATGATGGGTGGCTTAAACAAGAGAAATTTATTCTCTGTCAGTTCTGGAGGCCAGCAGTCCAAGACCAGGGTGCTGGCAGGGTTGGGTTCCGCTGGGTCCCTGTCTGTGGCTGGCACAAGGCCACCCTCTTGCTGCCTCTTCACAGGGTCGTCCCTCTGTGCGTGAGCATCTTTAGCGTCTCTCCCTTTGTCCTCATCTCCCCTTCTTATAAGGACACCAGTCTGGTTGGATTAGGGCCCACCCTGACAGCCTCATTTTAACTTAATGACTGATTTAGAGGCCCTACCTCCAAATACAGTCACATTCTGAGGTACTGGGAGTTAGGGATTCAACATACAAATTTTGGAGGAACACAATTCAGTCCATAACAGTTTGGTAAGAATTTATCCGTGAATAATCTGGGCCTGGAGTCTTCTTTTGTTGGAAGTTTCTAAACTACTCACTCAATTTCTTTGATAGGACTACTTAGACTGTCTGTTTTTCTTATGCCTTGTGGCAGTGCAGATCTAAGACTAGGGTTGGCCGCAGTGCAAGACTGGGTGAGGAAAAAAAAGAAAAAAGAGGAAAACCAGGGACTTCCTCCATACTCTCTAGTACACTGGGGCTCCTTTTCTTGGTCTTCCGGATAGAAATAGATTTCTCCTAGAGTTTTTGCTGCATAGGTCAACGACTCAGCCCCCTTTGATTCAGGTCCCATTGCCTCTAGCTGTTTTCAGGGTCTTCGTGTATTATGTGCAGAGATTTTAACATAATCGGTAGGAATCATAGGCTGTGTTCAGTTTACTTCATCTTGACTGGCACTGGAAGCTGATGTTTCTGTTTGGCCCCATTAAGAACATCTGGTCAATCTTGCATAGGACATACTGCAGGGAGGGAAATAACAGTATTTATTTTCTGATGATCAAAAGCAAATAGGAATGGGAAAGAGGATCTGTAGTTTTTAAAGTGAAGTTTGAGACCAAATGGGTCAAGAAAATCATAATTCAGTTCATCAGTATCTTCCATGAAGCCCTAGAAGTATTTGATTTAAAATGTCCCTGGGGCTTCCCTGGTGGCGCAGTGGTTGAGAGTCCGCCTGCCGATGCAGGGAACACAGGTTTGTGCCCCGGTCCGGGAAGATCCCACATGCCGCGGAGCGGCTGGGCCCGTGAGCCATGGCCGCTGAGCCTGCTCGTCCGGAGCCTGTGCTCCGCAACGGGAGAGGCCACAACAGTGAGAGGCCCGCGTACCACAAAAAACAAAAACAAAATGTCCCTGGAACTTTGTTTTGCCTAGACAGTCTAGTTAACCAGATAATTTGTTCAAGAACGAAGACATCCCTTAGGGATGGAGGAGTATGACATCAGTTTAACAAGTATGTGTCCACTTGTTAAATGCAAGTTAAATACTTTTTCTGTATTTATTCTTCTTTGATACCACATCAAAACTCAAAAAGTAATAGTTTCTTAAAAGTTAGTTGCAGTACAGAATCTAAAACCTTATCAATGAACTTTTTGAATTCCTACATGAGAATCCAGTAGTCTTTCTTGCACTTTGAATGGATTTTTTTAGTTCATGTGTGATTTTGTAACATGATGAATTGACCATGTGAAAAATATTAGTTCAGAGTTATACAGATCTTGAAAATGTTGAGATTTTTAATTATACAATATTTTTAAAAGTCCTTTTCATCAATATCACCACTGATCTCATCAGGAAAGTCTCAAAGTAATGGAAAAACGTCGAGCACAAAGTTTTCTAAAATTCTAATTTTTGCCTGAAAGCTCAAATTTTATCCCTGGCAACAAATACTGCTTGTTTTCCTTGAAGTGACAGACTTACTTTATTCATTTTCAAGAAAATGTCTATCAAACATTCAAATCTATAGTTTGTCATTCATTCTTTCAAGGAAAAATAGTCTTTCACAAGGAAAGCTACTAGTTCAGCTCAGAACGCAATCACCTAAGTGTTTTTCCTTGAGACACAACCATTGTACCTTGATAAGCAGCAGAAGTGCTTTGTGTCAGCTTCTGATTTCTTCACACAGAGTTAAAAACATGTGTCCTCAAGGGTCGGGATTTAATTAATGATTTTTCACTGATTCATCAAGGACATTCTTAAATTAAATGGCCTTCTTCTTTTCTGCCCACACAAGACACTGAAAATAGGTCATTCATTTGGCCAGACAGAGCCAGAACTATGAAGTAGGTAGGGTTAGGGTGGTGGTCTTTTTCATTTATTCATTTATTCAGACCTTCATAGTACACATATTTATTGAATACCTGCTATATGTTAGGCACTGAGAATACAAAAGAAAACAAGCTTCTGCCCTCCTGGAGCTTATACTGTAGTGGGATGAGGGAGAGATAGTCAATACATCAGTCAATACATCAGCCCATTAAAAATGGCAGGTAGAGCTTCCCTGGCAGTGCAGTGGTTGAGAGTCCGCCTGCCGATGCAGGGGACACGGGTTCGTGCCCCAGTCCGGGAGGATCCCACGTGCCGCGGAGCGGCTGGGCCCGTGAGCCATGGCCGCTGAGCCTGCGCGTCTGGAGCCTGTGCTCCGCAATGGGAGAGGCCACCACAGTAAGAGGCCCGCGTAGCGCAAAACAAAAAAAAAAAAAAAAGGCAGATAATGACGTGTTTGGCCAAGAATTGAAAGAGGGTGGTAATTGACAAAGAGGAACTAGTAACTACTTTAGGTTGAGGAGGTAACCCCTACACTGAAGTCTGAATGACACAGTTCCAGCTGTACGAAGATCAGGCAGCAAAGCGTTCCAGGGAGAAGAAAAAGCCGGTGCCGTTGTGCAAGACAGACCGCGCTTGGCATGCTTGGGGGGTGGAAAGGTGTGAAGGGGAGCGATATTGGTGGGGAAGAACAGAATGAGATGAGTTTGGAGAGGTGAGCAGGAGCTGGACCATCTAGAGCTTTCTAAGCAAGGGTAAGAAGTTTAGATCTTTGTGCTTCGGGGAGCCGTTGAGGGGAGTGATGTGCCCTGAGTGACGGAGTCTGGGCCTAGGGGTCGCCAGGTGCTGGACAGGAATGGCTAAGTTCAGGGGACACTTGGAAGTGGGGCTTTTCCTGTGTTCCTCCAGTGTTCCCTGATCACAGTGTACTCTTCCATCCCCGCTTTTTAGGGCTTTTCCTCTTTTTCCTCTTCCTAAAGAGCCTTGGCCACCCCCAAGGTGTTGGCCTAGTACCCTATTTTGTGCTGCACAATTTACACTTTGTTTTGGGAATATTTGCATCTTAATTTACTAGTAATTTGACTCTTTACAAACAGAGTTTTAAAGTGGCAATTTGCCTCTCCATAGGGTTTTAGGATGAGCCTTGGGTTCTAACATTGATTCAGTACCAATTGTGACTTTGCATATCACTTAACCACTCTGAACTAAGGTTCCTTACCTGTAACATGGGTCAGATTATATACCCTCTTTGCTTTATTCATAGCACTGTAATAAAAAACAACTGAAACGACATATTTAAAAGTACACAGTCATGATTACGTGTGAGACATTGTGTCTTGGCTTTCATGCCCCATGTGTACCCATTCTCCAGCATGTAGCTCACAAGAGTGAGAATAAAAGATCTTGAGGCAGGCATGCCTTTATTCCATCAGTAGAGATTTTTGATACTTCCTACATTCTCAGCATTGTGTCGTGTATTATGGAGGATGTGGTAGAGGAAGACGACCTGGTGTCTGAACTCAAGCATCTAGTTAGAGAGATACGGTTAACCCACGTGGAAAGATGGATACTGCTGCTGGGCCTTATGACCCAGTGGGAAGGATTTGGATAAGTGGCGAGAAGATGGAGTCAGACAGGAAAGAGCATGGAGGGAAGCCCACAGGTGAGGATGTGTTAGGACAGCAGAGCTGCATTCGGGGGACTGGAGGGCAAGTGAGGACACTTGTTAGCAGGTCCACGCTGGGAGGTCTTGATTTGTTATCAAGTATGTGCAGTTCATCTGAAAGGAGGATTCCCTCCAACATGTTGTAGAGGTGATGGCTTGTGGCTGTACTGCGCGGTCTGTCATTTCCTCTTGACTTCTGCCTTCAACTCTGAGCTTTATTTAAATACTTCCATTACTTTGAAACATTGGCTAATGCTCTGACTGTATAGTTAAAAATGGAAAGAAAGCTTCCAGACTTCTTGTTTTGGAATAAATATAGATTCACAGGCAGTTGCAAAGAAATGGAGAGAAGTCTTTGGTACCCCTTGCCCATTCTCCCCAGCTGAGCATCTTGTGTAACTAGCGCAACAGCAAAACTCGGTAATGACATTGGAAAATGCACACAGCTGATTCAGATGCTACCGGTTATACATGCACTTGTTTGTGTGTGTAGCTTCCTGTCACGGCCAACCGAGTCAAGATACAGAACCGTCCCATCACCCCAGGCTCCCTCGTGCTACTCCTCACAGCTACACCTTCTCCACTGCCCATTCCCAAACCCTGGCGGCCACTCATCTGTTCTCTATCTCCAGAATTCTATTTCAGGTGTTACATGAGTAGAACCATATAGTTTATGGAACTTTCTGAGATTATCTTCCTTCACTCAGTATGATGTCCCTGAGGTTAATCCAAGTTGTTGAATTTCTTTTTATTTACTGAGTAATAGTCCATGTTATGGATGGACCACTGTTTGGATAACCACACACCCCTCAAGGACATTGGGGAGTTCCCAGTTATGAGCTATAATGAAAAAAAGCTACTCTGAACATTCATGCATAGGATTTTGTGTGGACAGAAGTTTTTATTTCTCTACAGTAAATGCCCAGGAGTGTTGTATGCTGGGTCATCTGATAAACCCATTTGTCATTTTAAAAGAAACTTGCAAAATATGTTCCAAAGTGGCTGAATCGTTTACAGTCCCACCAATAACGTATGAGTGATCCAATTTTTTACATCGTTGCCAGCATTTGCTATTGTCATATTTTTGTTTTAGTCATTCTGATAGGTATGTTCTCACTGTGTTTAAATTTTTTTCAGATATAATTCACATACCATAAAACTCACCCTTTTAAAGTATATTATTTGATGGTTTTTAGTATATTCACAGATATATGCAACCATCATCATTGTCTGTATTTCCAAAGCATTTTCATCCCTCCAAAAAGAACCCAGTACCCATTACCAGTCACTCCCAATTCAGCCCTCTTCCCAGCCCCCGGCAACCACTATCCTCTGTCTCTATGGATTTGCCTGTTACAGACACTTCTTATAAATGAAACCTTATACTATATGGCCCTTTGTGAACGGCTTCTTTCACTTAGCATAATGTTTCCAGGGTTCATCCACGTTGTAATGTGAATCTGTACTTCCTTTATATAGCTGGGTAATACTCTATTGTATGAATACACCACATTTTCTTTCCATCAGTTGATGGACATTTGGGTTGTTTCCACATTTGCCTGTTGTAAATAATGTTTCTAACAACATTTATGTACAAGTTCTTGTGCATCTGTGTGTTTCCATTTCTTTGGGGTATTTTCCTAGGAGTTGAATTGCTGGGTCGTAGGGTACTTATATGTTTAGCCTTTGGAGGAGCTGCCAAACTGATTTCCGAAGCAGCTGCACCATTTTCCATTCCCACCAGCAGTGTGTGAGGGTTCCAGTTTCTCTGCATCTTTTTCAACACTTGTTATTATCTGTCTGATTGATTCTAGCCATCCTACTGGAAGTGAAGTGGTCTTTCATTGTAATTTTGTTTTTTCATTTCCCTGATGACTGATGATTTGAGCATCTTCTCATGTGCTTACTGGCATTTGTGTAGCTTCTTTGGAGAAATGGCTATTCGTCTTTTGCCCAGTTTTGAATTGGGTTGTCTTTTTATTGTTGCGTTGTCACAGTTCCTTACATATTTTAGATACTAGACCCTTATCAGATATATGATTTGCCAGTATTTTCTCCCATTCTGTGGGCTGTCTTTTCACTATGGTTTCAATTTGTGTTTCCCTGATGACTGCTGACGTTGGTTATCTTTTCACCTGCATGCTTTACCATCTGTATGGCCTCTTTGATGAAATGTGTTCATATCTTTTGCCCATGTTGGTCATTTCTTCTTACTAGAGCTGTGGCTGTAGACATTTTCCTTTAGAGTATATATGTCTTCAAACTCACCTCTGTAGCAGCACTAAGATGGATCAGAGACACAACTGTTAAGCTACGCATCGCTATAGATTTTTTAAATTGTGATTAAAAAAACACGTAACATGGAATCTACCCTCAACAATTAGGTATACAATACAAATGTTAACTATATGCGTGTCGTTGTACAGCAGATTTCTAAGACTTCTCCATTTTGCACAAACTGAAACTCTAGACCCGCTGAATAGTAACTCCCCATTCCCCCACCTCCCGGCTCCTGGCAACCACCAGTCTGCCTTTTGCCTCTGAGTTTGACTACGTTAGGTGCCTAAGACCAGTGGAATCATGCATCATTTGTCACTCTGTGAATGCTTTGTTTCACTTCACACAGTGTCCTCCAGGTTCATCCATGCCGTAGCCGGTGACCGTGCTATAGATTTGGATCCATGCAAGGCCAGTTCTCATTTTTAACTCATTAATAATCACGTTATCTCACCATGACTCAGTTTCTCCATCACGGAAAGCTTGGCCGTAACTAAACTCAGAGCTTTGTGAGTAATCCGTACTCTCGTCCTGTGGACCGCCTCACAGGTGGCAGTTACGCGCACCTTTGCCAAAGAATCAGAAGTCAGCAGGAGAAAGTTCTCATCCTGGTTTGTTGAAGAGGCTTCACTGAGTGGCCTCATTTCTTCATTAATTTTTCATTTATTGCATAAGGAAGCTCACCCTTTAATCCCCAATCCATTCCAGAGTACCTCAGCACATATATCCTGAAATGCAGAGGGGAGGGCCAACAAGGGGTCTGGTTCTCAGTAAAGGGTCTTCTATGGCCCCAAAGGGAGGATGCTCAAGCTGGCCTCCATCTGGCCCCTTGAGGCACCCGGTTCTCGGGGAGTTGCTATGGAAATGTGCTCCAGTACTAGGAGGAAAGGAAATGAAGCATTCCGAGAGTCTCGCAGGCTAGGCAATGGACGTTCTGACGTCTGTTCCCCAAGTCTCCTGCAGTTGCTTTCTTTGTTGTGTTCTTCATATTTCACTGTTCCCATGTGGACACAGAGGCTGAATGTGTTGACTGTCCTTGTAGAGGCTTTACAACGCAGCATGAGAGATGTATAAGATCTCTGCCCATCAAGCTGTGGATTGAAATGAGAAAGGATGAGCGTTTATTGCCATTATCTTGGAAGCTAAAAATCTGCCACCATCTGAGCTCTCCTGTACGCATCTTAGCTCATGCAACCTTCTCTTGGGAAGGGAAAACGTATCTTTGTCTTTATGCTTTTTTCTTCCCCAAACCCCCTCCACCCTGTAGGCCCTTTGCTTCTGCATCATCCCATCCCGGGAGGTGATCAGCAGCTTCAACTCTCCCCCGTCTCAGCACACACTGTGGTTTTGCGCACAGTCAGGGGCCCCTGGGGATGGATCTCGGTGGTCAGAACAAACACCACCTGTGAATTTTGAGCCAGAGGAGATTCCTCCAGTCTTCTCCATACTGCCAGACCCTCAGGGATGCTGTCAGGCTTCAGTTCCCATGGCTGGTTGAAATCAGCTGTGACCCCTGCAAGAGCCACACTTCCCCTGGGGGCCTAGGCAAACCCGGATGCTGCCAGCATGTTCTGGGGTCGGTGTCCCTGGAGCACACTCAAGGCCAGTCCATTTACTCTGCACACATGCAGAGAGAAAAATGTCGGTGCTAGAAGGGAGCCGAAAAGTCTTCCAGTCAACCCCTTAATGCACCATCACGGAAGAATTTTATAGGAAAACAAAGACCTGCCCCAGAGCTACAGCTCTTAGCAGGTGGCCAAGTGATGCGGTTTTTTTTGTTTGTTTGTTTTTTCCGGTACGAGGGCCTCTCACTGTTGTGGCCTCTCCCGTTGCGGATCACAGGCTCCGGACGCGCAAGCTCAGCGGCCATGGCGCACGGGCCCAGCCGCGGAGGTGTGGGATCTTCCCGACTGGGGCACGAACCTGCGTCCCCTGCATCGGCAGGCAGACTCCCAACCACTGCGCCACCAGGGAAGCCCAGTGATGCTGTTTTGACTTTAAATACAATAATCATAATTTCAATGATAAAACTATTACAATATTAGTAGAAGCTAGCATAGGGTTCCAAAAGTGTGAAGCCTCTGTCGCAGCTTTGTAGTAAAGCAAAATAGTCATAATACAGATCAAAGGAAGTAAACCAATGCACGTGTGCATACGTACATACAGTACATTCATACATACGTAAAAAGGAAGGACATTCTTGCACAGTGTCAGCTGGTAACACTGTAGGTGCTTTCTAAATTATTTCTGTTTATTTATTTGCCCTGACAAGAGGGTCATTTTTCAATCTCCTTATTCTGTGACCAGAGAGAAGGGTTGATTTCTCAGTGTTCTGGGAAGTGGTTGTAGTTGTGTCTGGAGACCAGGGTTAGTCTCTGTGCTGTTTGTCTTTTTGTTTCCATCTCTAGGTTCTCCCTGCAGACCCGGGTTGGGCACCTGCCCGGTGCCCTCGGTTCCCACCTTTCTCTTTCTCAGAGTCCCATTCTCTAGGCCCCAGAGATTTCTTCTGCCCCACCTGTCCTTTGCTGATCTGTGTTGTATAGCCCCAAGGCTCTGCTAGACAGGTGAAGCTGATCCCAAACACTAATTCCAGGTGAAGTGGTAAAGGAGATTAGTGGCATTATTGCCTTTCCATAAACATTTACATTTTAAAGCGTTAGATCCTTTAATTCTAAAAAAAAAAGAAAAAAGTAGGAGGGGAGAGGGCAGGGACATGATAGGGGAAGGGGATTAAGAGGTATAAATTACTAGGTATAAAATAAGATACAGGGACTTCCCTGGCAGTCCAGTAAAAGACTTCACCTTCCAATGCAGGGGGTGCGGGTTTGATCCCTGGTCAGGGAGCTAAGATCCCACATGCCCTGCGGCCAAAAAACCAAAACAGAAGCAATATTGTAACAAATTCAATAAAGACTTTAAAAATGGTCCACTTAAAAAAAAATCTTAAAAAAAAATAAGATACAAGAATGTAATATACAGCACAGGGAATATAGCCAATATTTTATAACTTTAAATGGAATATAATCTATTAAAGTATTGAATCACTGTATTGTAAACCTGAAACTAATATAGTATTGTAAGTCAACTACAACTGAAAAACAGTGAGTGGAACAGGCCACTCAAGCAACAGTGGGAACGCAGCTTTTCTTTTCTGGGCAATGCCTTGGGTCACTCAAACCACATAGTTGATACCACCCAGACACCATGCGTGCACAAGCCCAGCCCCAAGTTTGTTCCTCTGTCCAGTTCTTCCTAAGGAAGATTAAACCTGCTTTACTCCAGGTGTGTCTTTTATGAGTATTTATCTGTTTATAATCTGGTCCTAAGCTACTAATGAAAAGGGATCCTCTCCTTTGAATCCAGTGTATTCCTTAGGATTAGGTTCAGGCCAAGGACCAGAAAACCCAAGAGGCTTAGGTAGAAGTTTGTTTCTCACTCTTGTGAAAGTCAGGTAGGCAGGCCAGGCTTGAATGGAACGCCCTGGGTTACTCCCAGGGTATCTGGTTACTCCACTGTGCATGGTCTCCATGACTAACTCGACTCATGGCCTAAGATGTCCACTCCAGCTCCAGCCATCACGTCTGCATTCTTGCCAGTAGGAAGGAAAAAATGTTAAGAGAAGGACATGCCTTTTCCCTTCATGAAGCACTTCCCAGAAGTTGTACGTTATACTATTCTACCTACCACTTCTACCCACATCCCGTGGTCAGAACTTGATCACATGGCCGCACTTGGCTCAAGGCAGCCGGGATACGTGGGTTCTCACCTGGGCAGTTACAGTTAGTTACAGCCAGTTCTCACAGGACTCTGTTACCGAGGAAAAGAGAGAACCAATATAGAGGGGCCACTGGCAGTGGTGTTTGGCTCTTCTGCTATTTAAATAACCAAATGAGTCTTCCCTCCCAGGGACCCTGAAAATCAAATGTGATGTTGCAGTCCATTCACAGCCCCACTGCTTCCCAGGTGTCCTCATAATGTCACAAGAGATAAATGAACTGGCCTAAGGACAAGGACTTGAGCTCTGACCAGACTTGTTGGTCTTCAGTTGGTCACCAGGTGTTTATTTAGTGCTCCCAGACTTAGGGCATATAAGGGCAAACACTGTCTGATAATGACCTTCATTCACATCATTAAGATTAAAGAGAGAGACCAGCTGCTCTAGGAAGAGTCCTGCAAGTACAGAGAGAGAGGGAAGGGGTCTGAGGTGAAGGTGGCCCCTCCCCACATCTTGTATGTGTGCTGCCTTCCTTCAGCACATCCGATTCTCATCCCCGCCATCCCTTTGACGAGGGAAGCACCCTGACCCTAAGGTGACTTCTGCAGACATCTAAGCTCATTCATAACATGGATCTTATTAGCGTAACTCTCCACGGATCATATGATTCTGAAGTCTTTGCAGACCATTTCATTGCACTCTGCTGTGAAGCAGTAACATATGTGAAAGGTAGCAGTTTTCCAAACTGTAAAGTCTTATTCCCAGGAGAAACAGTGTACTGGGGCTTGGCTTGGGGGGAAAAACTCAGTCACTCTTTTTCCAGATGCCTTGTTTCTCTCTGTGGGTGTTGCTTCTGTAACTGAGATAGTCTGGTGTATTTATGCAATTTTCTTTTCTCTGTAAAACACAGCTGCCGGCAGGGTCCTGTGCTTTGCCAAAAAATCAGCCTGTTTTTAGTTAAGTCTGCTGTGTTTACACGGAAGTAAAACTGGAGATAGGGAAGGTCCTGGGATGGGCACTTAACCCATCCGAGCCAGGTCTATCCTCTCCAAATTTAAAGGCCTCCAATCTTACTTTGATGAACTATGCTGGTACATAACAGTCTTTATTTTCAGGAAATGGGGAGTTAGCCAGTTAAGACTTTTACTAAGTCACTGGCTATAAACGTATTGATTTTGGTCACTCTAGATTGCTCAGGCTTTGATTTCATCATTCTTTTAGGTGATTATCATGATTTGGTTGGAATCTCTAGTGTGTCTCTGTGTGGCCCCGTGTGAGAGAGCTGACCTTCCCAGAGTGTCTAATTTATTCTTTTTATTTTATTTATTTTTTAAAATTTTTATTGGAGTATAGTTGATTTATAATGTTGGGTTAGTTTCTGCTGTACAGCAAAGTGAATCAGTTATACATATACATATATCCACTCTTTTAGATTCTTTTCCCATATAGGTCCTTACAGAGTATCGAGTAGAGTGCTATACAGGAGGTCCTTATTAGTTATCTATTTTATATATAGTAGTGTGTATATGTCAGTCCCAATCTCCCAATCTAATTTATTCTTAGAGACCAGCTGATATCTGGACAGAATCAATCCATTTCTACTGTTTATCACATACTAGTAATCTGCATTATAAAATATAAAGCTTCCTTCTCCGGCAGCTTAAAAGCTGCAGTTGGATGGGTTGGATGGAAGTTAAGCGCTCGAGTAGGCATTTAGCTTACTCCAAAGAAGGGCAGCTTTTCTGTTGGACTGGGGAGATCAGAAGATGCAGATATGTTTAAGGAATGAGGAAGAAAGTTGAGGAGACTATTCTGCCCCCCCCCGTTTCTCTCATACACACATACACACACACACACACACACACACACACACACACATACACACATACATATACATGGAAGTCTTTATTTCTCTATAAAGCAGGAAGCAAAGTCATCTGCCAGGAGTGAAGAAAGAGGCGGTAGGAGAAGGGTTTGCGCAGAGTGCTGAAGGCTGGCATCACAGTTGTGAGCGACAGGAAAGAGTTGACTTGAGACACATAAAGGAAGGGCTGCGCAGGGTTGAAGTTGGAGACGCTGAGTTTGTAGCGGAAGCAGTCAGCATCTGGGAGTAGAAGGAGAGAAGGTAGGTCTTTGGTTAGATCTGGAGCTGCTGTACTGTTGGGGTTTTTATTAAAAGGACAAGAAGGCAGAGGGGTTGCGGGTATGAGAACATAGTTGAAGTTGTGGATCACTGATTCATTCATCCATTAAGCAAATATTTATGAAGCAGCCGTGGGAGACAGGGTGGCTGGCTAGGGAAGGAGGTGAAGTCAGGAGTAAACGGAGAGGTGAGGAGGTAAGAAGCCTCAGGAAGTCAAGGACCAAGAGAGGAAGTGAGGGCGTGAGCAATCTGGAAGGATGACAGTGGAAGCCGGTGTGTAAAGAGCTCAGCATGTGTGCCAAGCGTTATTTTAGATTTTGGGGTAAATTAACTCATTTAACTCTCACAGTAACTGTATGAGAAAGGACTATTATTCTTCTTACTTTACAAGCATGGGAAGGTTAAGTAACTTGTCCAAAGTCTCCCCACTATTACAGAGCTGGAATTTGAACCCAGATAGTCTGGCATCAGAAAGCCCAGGCTGTCACACACTGTACTTACACTGCCTCTAGGAAGGTGTGGTCAGAATGGGTGCAGAATGTTAAAGGTGGAGTGGTTCCACGCCATTACCCCATACTGAAGACATCCATAGGAGAAAGGGGCTAAAGCCCGGTATAGACAAACATCCCTGAAGGCAAGATCGTAGGTGCGTTATCCGTGTGATTCCTGTGGGGAGAGAAGAATGGGCTAAAAGCATGCACGGGTGTAGGCTGGTGATTAGAAGGCCAGTGGATGACAAATGAAGTGGAGATGGTCATACAATCAGATGGCCTGAGTCTGAAAGAAAGCTCCAGGGTTCTCATACGTGAGTAGAGGAGGAATAGTTTGGAAATGCCATTGTCGGGGAAAGAAAAAGCAAATCCCTTCTCCCAGCCCTGCAGCCTGAGGAACTGGGAAGCTGTGTTCTTAGGGACGAGCCAGGCTTCAGCGAAGCAGGCAGATGGAAGGAGGATTCTCCCTGTGAGATGAAGGTGCTTGAGGATTGATTTTCTATACTGCAGAGTTCCAGGGATTTGGGACGGAGGAGGGTGTGGGGAGCCTGGATCAACGCAAGGGAACACAGAGAAAATTAGAGTGGGAGCAGGGCCAAGGATGGGAGACGGAAGGGGCCAACATTTGGGGTGATGGCAGACCTGGGCAGATTGTTTGCCTTCAAGGGTCCAGGTAGGGCCCTGGTGTGAAGTTGCATGGGCCTCCATGTAGGCCAAGGCCCAGGTCATGATCGTCGTCCAAAGGGCTCGGGTTGGCCTTCCATCTGAGCCAGGCCAGTGAACATGCTTTCCACAGACCATCAGCTTTCCTTTACCCATGGCAACAAGCTGTGAATGGGCTTATTCTGAGGGACACTCTATCCCTGTCCAGCATAGAGCTCCGTGACAGTCTGGTGAAATGTAAGGACCCCTTTTCAGAATAATAATTTAAATGCGTAAAACAAGATGCCCAGGGTTACAA
Organism: Leucopleurus acutus; assembly: GCF_964270905.1. NCBI lineage: Eukaryota > Metazoa > Chordata > Mammalia > Artiodactyla > Delphinidae > Leucopleurus > Leucopleurus acutus. The sequence continues at coordinate 194,996,406 of NC_139142.1, forward strand.
AGGCAACCAATTTTATGTACATAGGTGATCAGAATATGAAAAACGAATTTGTGATATAGAAATATACATGATCTATTATTGACACATTCTAAAATAAGAACTAGCTACAGGTCTAATAAAAATTTCAAAGTAATGATGAGCAAAAAGAATGAAATTGGGTCATTTATAGAGACATGGATGGACCTACAGACTGTCCTACAGAGTGAAGTAAGTCAGAGAAAAACCAATATTGTATATTAATGCATATATGTGGAATCTTAAAAAAATGGTATAGATAATCTTATTTGCAAAGCAGAAATAGAGACACAGATGTAGAGAACAAATGTATGGATACCAAGGGGGGAAGGATGGGGTGGGATGAATTGGGATATGGGGATTGACATATATACACTATTGATACTATGTATAAAATACACAACTAATGAGAACCTGCTGTAAAGCACAGGGAACTCTACTCAATGCTCTGTGGTGACCTAAATGGGAAGGAAATCCAAAAAAGGGGGGATATACGTATAGCTGATTCACTTTGCTGAACAGTAGAAACTAACACAACATTGTAAAGCAACTCTACTCCAATAAAATTTTTTTAAAAGACATCAAATAAAATATGTAACAATAAAATAAACTGAATTAAAAATAAATGATGAGCATAAATAATTTATTGAGATATAAGGTAAAATGAAGATATCTGTAATTTCTACCAGTGACATAAATGCCAGGTATTGCTAATACTGCTGTGGTTCGTTGAATGAATGTGTAACAGGGTGAAATGTGATATTTCAGTTAGTGAAAATAAATGTGATATTTTCCCACCCAAATCCACAGTCTGTGAATTCTACTTACAGACCCTTTGGGGCGTGAGGACCCCAGAGTAAGAACCCCATAGAGGAAGCACACACATAGGACCTAATTCTTGATATGCAGACAGTTTAGGACTTCTGGCTTTTCCCATTCTACTATAGATGCCTAAAAAAATTGAGAGCTGTTGCTTTTGTGGGTGGACCTCATTCATAAAGGTTTGTGAATACAGTATACTTGTCAGATCTGTAAATCAGATCTTCAAATCAATTTGTGCCCCCCACTATGTAGAGTCAAGTCTGGACCAGAGCCTGGGACAGACACATGTCATTGGAGTTCCACTGATGCCCCGTCCTTACAAGCCCCTCCTTTACTCTGTGCTCCAGATCTTCTAGAACGGGCTTTCTCAACCTTAGCACTGTTGGCATTTGGGGATGGATACTTCCGTGTTGTGGGGCCTGGCCTGTGCATTGAGAGATGTTTGGCAGCATCCCTGGCCTCTGTCCACTGACAGCAGTAGCATTATCCCTTAAGTCATGACAAAAATGTCTCCAAACACTATCGAGTGTCCCCTGGGAGGTAAAATCACCCCCAATTTGAGAACTATCCTCCAGAACACGGTTTCAGCTGTTAACCCAATAGTAGTAGCCACTCTCTGCTATGGCCATTGTCACCTGCAGAGGAAGACAGTTCTACTGCACGTGTCAAAACGGCATCCCGTCCCCTTAATGTCACATTAACCTCTTACTAATCATACAGAGAAACGTTCACACATTGAAGGGACTTCTCATTCCAGTCATGGAAAGAGAACCTTTTATTTTCTTAACCATTTTTAAATTGAAGTACAGTTAATTGACAGTATTGTGTTTCAGATTACAGCAAAGTGATTCAGTTATATATAAATATTTTTCATATATTTTTCCATTATAGGTTATGATATTGAAATGTAGTTAACATATATTATATCTTAATATAAAGATATTGAAATATAGTTCCCTGTACTATATAGTAGGTCCTTGTTTAACTTATATAGTAGTGTACAGATGTTAATCCCAAGCTCCTAATCTGTCTCTCTCCCCATCCCTTTTGGTAACCATATGTTTGTTTTCTATGTCTGTGAGTCTTTCTGTTTTGTAAATAGGTTCATTTGTTTCATTTTTTTAGATTCCACATATAAGTGATATCATACGATATTTGCTTTCTCTGACTTACTTCACTTACTATGATAATATCTACATCATCAATGTTGCTACAAATGGCATTATTTCATTTGTGTTTATGGCTGAGTAATAATTCCATTGTGTATATATATCACATCTTCTTTATCCACTCATCTGTCGATGGACGTTTAAGTTGCTTGCATGTCTTGGCTGTTGTGAATAGTGCTGCTATGAACACTGGGGTACATGTATCTTTTTGAATTAGAGTTTTGTCCAGATATATGACCAGGACTGGGATTGCAGGATCATATGGTAACTCTATTATTAGTTTTTTAAGGAATCTCCATACTGTTTTGCACAGTGCCTGCACCAATTTTCATTCCCACCAACAGTGTAGGAGGGTTCCCTTTTCTCCACACCCTCTCCAGTGCTTATTATTTGTAGACTTTTTGATGATGGACATTCTGACTGGTGTGAGGTGAGACCTTATTGTAGTTTTGATTTGCATTTCTCTAGTAATTAACGATGTTGAGCATTTTTTCATGTGCCTGTTGGCCATCTGTATGTCTTCTTTGGAGAAATGTCTGTTTAGGTCTTCTGCCCGTTTTTTCATTGGGTTGTTTATTTTTTGGATATTGAGCTATATGAGCTGTTTGTATATTTGTAAATAAAGCTGTTATCAGTTGCATCATTTGCAAGTATTTTCGGCCAGTCCATAGGTTGTCTTTTCATTTTGTTGATGGTTTCCTTTGCTGTACAAAAGGTCCCGTTTGTTTATTTTTGTTTTTATTTCCGTTACTCGAAACGGATCCAAAAAAATATTGCTACAATTTATGTCAAAGAGTGTTCTGCTTATGTTTTTCTCTAGGAGTTTTAGAGTGTTCAGTCTTACATTAGGTCTTTAGTCCATTTTGAGTTTATTTTGTATATGGTGTTAGATAATGTTCTAATTTTAATCTTTCACATTAAGCTGTCCAGTTTTCCCAGCACAACTTATTGAAAAGACTGTCTTTTCTGCATTGTATATTCTTGCCTCCTTTGTCAGAGATTAATTGACCATAAGTGCTTTGGTTTATTTCTGGGCTTTCTATCCTGTTCCATTGATCTATATTTCTGTTTTTGTGCCAGTACCATACTGTTTTATTTTAATTATTATTTATTAATTTATTTTACAGTAGGTCCTTGCTAGTTATCTGTCTTAAATATAGCAGTGTGTACATGTCAATCCTAAACTCCCAATCTGTCCTTCCCCGCTGGTAACCATAAGTTCATTCTCTAAGTCTGTGAGTCTGCTTCTGTTTTGTAAATAAGTTCATTTGTATCATTTTGTTTTTTAGAGTCTGCATATGAGTAATATCATATGGTATTTGTCTGACTTACTTCACTTAGTACGATAATCTCCAGGTCCATCCATGTTGCTGCAAATGGCATTATTTCATTCTTTTTAATGGCTGAGTAATACTCCATTGTATACACATACCACATCTTTATCCATTCCTGTCAATGGACATTTAGGTTGCTTCCATGTCTTGGCTACTGTAAATAGTGCTGCAATGAACATTGGGGTGCATGTATCCTTTCAAACCATGTTTTTCTCTAGATATATGCCCAGGAGTGGGATTGCTGGATCATATGGTACCTCTATTTTTAGTTTATTAAGGAACCTCCATACTGTTTTCCATAGTGGCTGTATCCATTTACATTCCTACCCGCAGTGTAGGAGGGTTCCCTTTTCTCCGCACCCTCTCCAGCATTTATTGTTTGTAGACTTTTTGATGATGGCCATTCTGACTGGTGTGAGGTGATATCTCATTATAGTTTTGATTTGCATTTCTCTAATAATTGGCGATGTTGAGCATCTTTTCATGTTCCTCTTGGCCATCTGTATGTCTTCTTTAAGTCTTTAGCCCATTTTTTGACTGGGTTATTTGTTTCTTGGATATTGAGTTGCAAGAGCTGTTTGTAAATTATGGAGACTAATTCCTTGTCAGTTGCATTGTTTGCAAATACTTTCTCCCATCCTGTGGGTTGTCTTTTCGTTTTCTTTGTGGTCTCCTTTGCTGTGCAAAAGCTTTTGAGTTCAACTAGGTCTCATTTGTTTATTTTTGTTTTTATTTCCATGACTCTGGGAGATGAATCAAAAAAGGTATTTATTTCTGCAATTTATGTCAAAGAGTGTTCTGCCTGTGTTTTCCTCTGAGAGTTTTATAGTATCCAGTCTTACATCTAGGTCTTTAAATTTTTTTAAAATTTTTTAAAAAATTTATTTATTTTTGGCTGTGTTGGGTCTTCGTTGCTGTGTGTGGGCTTTCTCTATTTGCGGCGAGTGGGGGCTACTCTTTGTTGCGGTGTGCGGGCTTCTCATTGTGGTGACTTCTCTTGTTGCGGACCACAGGCTCTAGGCACGTGGGCTTCAGTAGTTATGGCACACAGGCTCAGTAGTTGTGGCTCAGGGGCTCTAGAGCGCAGGCTCAGTAGTTGTGGTACATGGGCTTAGTTGCTCTGAGGCATGTGGGATCTTCCTGGACCAGGGCTCGAACCCGTATCCCCTGCATTGGCAGGTGGATTCTTAACCACTGTGCCACCAGGGAAGCCCACATTTAGTTCTTTAATCCCTTTTTGAGTTATTTTTGTATATGGGGTTAAGGAATGTTCTCATTTCTTTTTTTACATGTAGCTGTCCAGTTTTTCCAGCACATTTATTGAAGAGACTGTCTTTTCTCCACTGAATAGTCTTGCCTCCTTTGTTGTAGATAAATTGACCATAAGTGTGTGGGTTTGTTTCTGGGCTTTCTATCCTGCTCCATTGATCTCTATTTCTGTTTTTGTGCCAGTACCATATGGTTTTGATGACTGTAGCCTTGTAGTGTAGTCTGAAGTCAGGGAGCATGATCCTCCAGCTTCATTCTTTTTCCTCAAGTTTGTTTTGGCTATTCAGGGTCTTCTGTGTTTTCATACAAATTAAAAAAATTTTTGTTCTAGTTCTGTGAAAAATGCCATTGGTAATTTGATAGGGATTGCATTGAATCCATACATTGCCTTGGGTAGTATGGTCATTTTAGCAATATTGAGTCTTCCAATCCAAGAATACAGTATATCTTTCCATCTCTTTGTGTTATCTTCAATTTCTTTCATCAGTGTCCTGTATTTTTCAGAGTACAGGTCTCTTGCCTCCTCAGGTAGGTTTATTCCTAGATATCTTATTCTTTTTGATGCAGTGGTTGCATTTGATGGATTGTTAATTTCTCTTTCTGATAGTTCATTGTTAGTGTGTAGAAATGCAGTAGATTTCTGTATATCAATTTTGTGTCCATTCATGAGCTGTAATAGCTTTCTGGTAGTGTCTTTGGGATTTTCTATGTATAGTATCATGTCATCTGCAGACAGTGACAGTTTTACTTCTTCTTTTCTGATTTAGATTCTTCTTACTACTTTTTCTTCTCTGAATCCTTGGCTAGGACTTCCAAAACTATGTTGAATAAAAGTAGCAAGAGTGGCACCCTTGTCTTGTTCCTGATCTTAGAGGAAATGCTTTCAGCTTTTCACTGTTGAGTGTGATGTTAGCTGTGGGTTTGTCATAAATGGCCTTTATTATGTTGAGGTAGGTTTCCTCTATGCCCACTTTCTGGAGAGTTTTTATCATAAATGGATGTTGAATTTTATCAAAGGCTTTTTCTGCATCTGTTGAAATGGTCATACAGTTTTTATTCTTTAATTTGTTAATCTAGTGCATCACACTGATATGCAGATATTGAAAAATCCTTGCATTCCTGGGATAAATCCCACTTGATCATGGTGTATGATCTTTTTAATGTGCTGTTGGATTCTGTTTGCTGGCATTTTGTTGAGGATTTTTGTATCTACGTTCATCAGAGATATTGGCCTGTAGTTTTCTTTTTTTGTGACATCTTTGTCTGGTTTTGGTATCAGGGTGATGGTGGTCTCATAGAATGAGTCTGGAAGTGTTCCTTCCTCTGCAATTTTTTGGAACAGCTTCAGAAGGATAGGTGTTAAATCTTCTCTGAGTTTGTTAGAATTCACCTGTGAAGCCATCTGGTCCTGGACTTTTGTTTGTTGGGAGTTTTAAATTCACAGTTTCAATTTCAGTACTTGTGATTGCCACTTTGTTAATTATTTGGGATTTGCTTTTCTAGGTCTTTTTATCCCTTCTTTTGTTCTTTTCTCTTCTGAAATGATGACTATCTTTAGTATTATGTTTGGATTCTTTTTCTTTTCTGTGTGTATATCTATTATGGATTTTTGTTTTGTGATTACCATGGGGTTTTGGTATAGCAGTCATGTATACATGATTATTTTAAGCTGTTGATCTCTCAATTTGAAATGCACTGTAAATACCCTGCATTTGTACTCTCCTTCCCTCATTATTACTGGTTTTGTTATCATATTTTATATCTAATTGTTTTGTGCATCCCTTAACTGCTTCTTGTGGATACAGATGATGTTACTACTTTTTTTGGATTCAGGAGAAACATTTATTTGCTGAGGCAGCCTAGTTGTAAAAATAATGTATAAAGTACTTAACTACTTGATAAGAAGCTAACTTTTACATTAGAAATTTAAAGTAGTAATGATTCTACAGTATGCTAGGAACGTAGTAATAATTATAAATGATATTCAAACTACATCATCTACACTGGATATACAATTTCTCTAAAAATTGGTACAGCAATATTCAGCTTGGACAGCTTTTAAAAATAAGTTGGATAATCATTTGCCTTTATAATATAAAGTAGCACTAAAAGACCACCCTTATCTTTTCCCCAAAGGTCTCCCCTGTTTAACAGTCAAGTTACCTGGAATTCTATCACTAACGATTTAGTCTTGTTGAAATAGATTGCTAGGCCCAAGATGGAGTCACTCCTGCTCAGGGTGATGCGTCAGCGAACAAAAACTTAGGTATCTTTTGCATCCCTGTAAATACTCCTCCACTTGGCCAGAAATGCAGTATATCCACTCAGCCAGTCACCAAACACCAAGCCAACAATGGGCTCTGTACTTATGTGCTGTTCCTTCTTACCCTAATCAAGGCCTCAGCCAACATGTTTTCTATGCTTTCTATTTCTATTTTTCTCTGCCTTGTTCTTTATTCTTTTTTTTTAACATCTTTGTTGGAGTATAATTGCCTTACAATGGTGTGTTAGTTTCACCTTTATAACAAAGTGAATCAGCTCTACATATATATATATGCCCATATCTCCTCCCTCTTGCATCTCCCTCCCTCCCACCCTCCCTATGCCACCCCTCTAGGTGGTCACAAAGCACAGAGCTGATCTCCCTGTGCTATGTGGCTGCTTCCCACTAGCTATATTACATTTCGTAGTATATATATGTCCATGCCACTCTACTTCGTCCCAGCTTACCCTTCCCCCTCCCTGTGTCCGCAAGTCCATTCTCTACATCTACGTCTTTATTCCTGTCCTGCCTCTATGTTCTTCAGAACCGTTTTTTTTTAGATTCCATATATGTGTTAGCATATGGCATTTGCTTTTCTCTTTCTGACTTACTTCACTCTGTATGACAGACTCTAGGTCCATCCACTTCACTACAAATAACTCAATTTCGTGTCTTTTTATGGCTGAGTAATACTCCATTGTATATATGTGCCACATCTTCTTTATCCATTCATCTGTCGATGGTCACTTAGGTTGCTTCCAATAGGTCCTGGCTATTGTAACTAAAGCTGCAATGAACATTGTGGTACATGACTCTTTTTGAATTATGGTTTTCTCAGGGTATATGCCCAGCAGTGGGATTGCTGGGTTGTATGGTAGTTCTATTTTTAGTTTATTAAGGAACCTCCATACTGTTCTCCATAGTGGCTGTATCAATTTACATTCCCACCAACAGTGCAAGAGGGTTCCCTTTTCTCCACACCCTCTCCATCATTTATTGTTTGTAGATTTTTTGATGATGGCCATTCTGACTGGTGTGAGGTGATACCTCATTGTAGTTTTGATTTGCATTTCTCTAATTATTGGTGATGTTGAGCATTCTTTCATGTGTTTGTTGGCCATTTGTATGTCTTTTTTGCAGAAATGTCTATTGAGGTCTTCAGCCCATTTTTGGATTGGGTTGTGTATTTTGTTCATATTGAGCTGCATGAGCTGCTTGTCAATTTTGGAGATTAATCCTTTGTCAGTTGCTTCATTTGCAAATATTTTCTCCCATTCTGAGGGTTGTCTTTTTGTCTTGTTTATGTTTTCCTTTGCTGTGCAAGTTTCATTAGGTCCCATTTCTTTATTTTTGTTTTTATTTCCATTTCTCTAGGAGGTGGGTCAAAAATGTTCTTGCTGTGATTTATGTCAAACAGTATTCTGTTTGACATAAACAGAAACAGTGTTCTGCCGATGTTTTCCTCTAAGAGTTTTATAGTGTCTGGCCTTACATTTAGGTCTTTAATCCATTTTGAGTTTATTTTTGTGTATGGTGTTAGGGAGTGTTGTAAGTTCCTTCTTTTATATGTAGCTGTTCAGTTTTCCGAGCACCACTTTTCTCCATTGTATATTCTTGCCTCCTTTATCAAAAATAAGGTGACCATATGTGTGTGGGTTTATATCTTGGCTTTCTGTCCTGTTCCATTGAGCTATATTTCTGTTTTTGTGCCAGTACCATACTGTCTTGATTACTGTAGCTTTGTAGTATAGTCCGAAGTCCAGGAGCCTGTTTCCTCCAGCTCCATTTTTCTTTCTCAAGATTGCTTTGGCTATTTGGGGTCTTTTATGTTTCCATACAAATTGTGAAATATTTTGTTCTAGTTCTGTTGAAAAATGCCATTGGTAGATTGATAGGGATTGCATTGAATCTGTAGATTGCTTTAGGTAGTATAGTCATTTTCACAATGTTGATTCTTTCAATCCAAGAACAGGGTATATCTCTCCCTCTGTTTGTATCATCTTTAATTTCTTTCATCAGTGTCTTATAGTGTTCTGCATACAAGTCTTTTGTCTCCCTAGGTAGGTTTATTCCTAGGTATTTTATTCTTTTTGTTACAATGGTAAATGGGAATGTTTCCTTAATTTCCCTTTCAGACTTTTCATCATTAGTGTATAGGAATGCAAGAGATTTCTGTGCATGAATATTGTATCCTGCTACTTTACCAAATTCATTGATTAGCTCTAATAGTTTTCTGGTAGCATCTTTAGGATTCTCTGTGTATAGTATCATGTCATCTGCAAACAGTGACAGTTTTACTTCTTCTTTTCTGATTTGGATTCCTTTTATTTCTTTTTCTTCTCTGATTGCTGTGGCTAAAACTTCCAAAACTATGTTGAATAATAGTGGTGAGAGTGGGCAACCTTGTCTTGTTCCTGATCTTAGTGGAAATGGTTTCAGTTCTTCACCGTTGAGAACGATGTTGGCTGTGGGTTTGTCATATATGGCCTTTATTATGTTGAGGTAGGTTCCCTCTATGCCTACTCTCTGGAGAGTTTTTATCATAAATGGGTGTTGAATTTTGTCAAAAGCTTTTTCTGCATGTATTGAGATTTTCATATGGTTTTTATCCTTTAATTTGTTAATATGGTGTATCACATTGATTGATTTGCATATATTGAAGAATCCTTGCATTCCTGGGATAAACCTCACTTGATCATGTTGTATGATCCTTTTTGTTTGTTTGTTTTTCAGTATGCGGGTCTCTCACTGTTGTGGCCTCTCCTGCTGCGGAGCACAGGCTCCGTACGTGCAGGCTCAGCGGCCATGACTCATGGGCCCAGCTGCTCCGCGGCATGTGGGATCTTCCTGGACCGGGGCACTAACCCATGTCCCCTGCATCGGCAGGCAGACTCTCAACCACTGTGCCACCAGGTAAGCCCTGTATGATCCTCTTAATGTGCTGTTGGATTCTGTTTGCTAGTATTTTGTTGAGAATTTTTGCATCTATATTCATCAGAGATATTGGCCTGTAGTTTTCTTTTTTTGTGACATCTTTGTCTGGTTTTGGTTTCAGGGTGGTGGTGGCCTCATAGAATGAGTTTGGGAGTGTTCCTCCCTCTGCTATATTTTGGAAGAGTTTGAGAAGGATGGGTGTTAGCTCTTCTCTAAATTTTTGATAGAATTCACCTGTGGAGCCGTCTGGTCCTGGGCTTTTGTTTGTTGGAAGGTTTTTAATCACAGTTTCAATTTCAGTGCTTGTGATTGGTCTGTTTATATTTTCTATTTCTTCCTGGTTCAGTCTCAGAAGGTTGTGCTTTTCTAAGAATTTGTCCATTTCTTCCAGGTTGTCCATAATATTGGCATATAGTTGCTTGTAGTAATCTCTCAGGATCCTTTATATTTCTGCAGTGTCAGTTGCTACTTCTCCTTTTTCATTTCTAATTCTGTTGATTTGAGTCTTCTCCCTTTTTTTCTTGATGAGTCTGGCTAATGGTTTATCAATTTTGTTTATCTTCTCAAAGAACCAGCTTTTAGTTTTATTGATCTTTGCTATTGTTTGCTTCATTTCTTTTTCTTTTATTTCTGATCTGATCTTTATGATTTCTTTCCTTCTGCTAACTTTGGGGGTTTTTTTGTTCTTCTTTCTCTAATTGCTTTAGGTGTAAGGTTAGGTTGTTTATCTGAGATTTTTCTTGTTTCTTGAGGTAAGATTGTATTGCTATAAACTTCCTGCTTAGAACAGCTTGTGCTGCAACCCATAGGTTTTGGGTCGTCTTGTTTTCATTGTCATTTTTTCTTTGTATTTTTTGATTTCCTCTTTGATTTCTTCAGTGATCTCTTGGTTATTTAGTAGTGTATTGTTTAGCCTCCATGTGTTTGTATATTTTACAGTTTTTTTTTTCCTGTAATTGATATCTAGTCTCATAGCATTGTGGTCAGAAAAGATACTTGATATGATTTCAATTTTCTTAAATTTACCAAGGCTTGATTTGTGACCCAAGATATGGTCTGTCCTGGAGAATGTTCCATGAGCACTTGAGAAGAAAGTGTATTCTGTTGTTTTTGGATGGAATGTCCTATAGATATTAAGTCCATCTTGTTTAATGCATCATTTAAAGCTTGTGTTTCCTTATTTATTTTCATTTTGGATGATCTGTCCATTGGTGAAAGTGGGGTGTTAATGTCCCCTGTTATTACTGTGTTACTATCAATTTCCCCTTTTTTGGCTGTTAGCATTTGCCTTATGTATTGAGGTGCTCCTATGTTGGGTGCATAAATATTTATAATTGTTATATCTTCTCCTTGATCATTATATAGTGTCCTTCTTTGTCTCTTGTAATAGTCTTTATTTTAAAGTTTATTTTGTCTGATATGAGACAGCTTTCTTTTGATTTCCATTTGCATGGAATATCTTTTTCCATCCCCTCACTTTCTGTCTGTATGTGTCCCTAGGTCTGAAGTGGATCTCTTGTAGACAGCATTTGTATGGGTCTTGTTTTTGTATCCATTCTGTCTATGTCTTTTGGTTGGAGCATTTAATCCATTTACATTTAAGGTAGTTATTGATATGTATGTTCCTATTATCATTTTCTTCATTGTTTTGGGTTTGTTTTTGTAGGTCTTTTCCTTCTCTTGTGTTTCCTGCCTAGAGAAGTTCCTTTAGCATTTGTTGTAAAGCTGGTTTGGTGGTGCCGAATTCTTTTAACTTTTGCTTATCTGTAAAGGTTTTAATTTTCCCATCAAGTCTGAATGAGAACCTTGTTGGATAGGGTAATCTTGGTTGTAGGTTTTTTCCTTTCATCACTTTCAATATGTATGCCACTCCTGTCTTGCTTGCCGAGTTTCTTTTGAAAAATCAGCTGTTAACCTTATGGGATTCCCCTGTGTGTTATTTGTTGCTTTTCCCTTGCTGCTTTTAATATTTTTTCTTTGTATTTAATTTTTGATAGTTAGACAGATAGTTAGACAGTTAGATAGATAGACAGATAGATAGATAGACACTGTGCCTCAGTGTGTTTCTCTTTGGGTTTATCCTGTATGGGACTCTCTGTGCTTCCTGGACTTGACTGATTATTTCCTTTCCCATGTTAGGGAAGTTTTCAACTCTTATCTCTTCAAATATTTTCTCAGACCCTTTCTTTTTCTCTTCATCTTCTGGGACCCCTATAATTCAAATGTTTGTTTAATGTTTAATGTTGTCCCAGAGGTCTCTGAGACTGTCCTCAATTCTTTTCATTCTTTTTTCTTTATTCTGCTCCCCGGCAGTTATTTCCACCGTTTTACCTTCCAGCTCACTTATCCGTTTTTCTGCCTCAGTTATTCTGTTATTGGTATTTTTAATTTCAGTAATTGTGTTGATCATCACTGTTTGTTTGCTCTTTAGTTCTTCTAGATCTTTGTTAAACGTTTCTTGTATTTTCTCCATTCTGTTTCCGAGATTTTTGATCATCTTTACTATCATTACTCTGAATTCTTTTTCAGGTAGGTCGCCTATTTCATCTTCATTTATTTGGTCTTGTAGGTTTTTATCTTGCTTCTTCATCTGCAACATATTTTTTTGTCGTTTCTTTTTTCTTTCCTTTTTTTTTTTTTTTTTGATGTGTGGTGCTGTATTCCTGTCTTACTGGTTGTTAGGTCTGAGACGTCCAGCACTGGAGTTTGCAAGCAGTTGGATAGAGCCAGGTCTTGGTGCTGAGTTGAGGATCTCTGGGAGACATGACTCTGATTGATATTCCCTGGGGTCTGAGGTTCTCTGTTAGTCCAGCAGTTTGGACTCAGAGCTCCCACCACCAGAGCATGGGCCTGATCTCTGGCCTGGGAACCAAGATCCCACAAGCATGTGGCAGGTGAAATAATGGTCCCCCAAAGACACGGACATCCAAATCCCGGAACTGCCTGGCTTGTGCATGGTAATGGGGACCTGGGGCTGCCAGAGGGGCAGTGCAGTGGCCTGAGGTGCATGGGGCAGCCTGGTGTCCTCTGGGTCAGAGCCAGGTCGTCTGCACTGCCCACGCTGCCCAGTGCTCCAGGGACTCTGCCTGAGCTTGATAGGCGTCTGCACCCCGGTTTCACGTCCGAGACCCTGGTTTTACATCAGTGACCCTCTTCTTTGTTTTTTTAAAAAATCTCCCCCATTAAAAGAGAAAGTCTGCCTCAGATAAGATGAAGTCTGTGAAAGGGGGTTTATTCCTGCTGCATTGAAGGACTTATCGCTCAGTTTAGAAGGTGCTTCCAGAGCAGGACCACCCACACCTAATTTGGAAAATGGTTCCCTGTCTGTGTCCTAGTCACCTGTCAGGAGACATTTCTAAAAGGAAGACCAAAGAAGAGCAGTCGTGGGATGTTCCAAGGAGCGTCCATGGGCGACCACTGGAGACAAGACCAAGACTATCATCTTTTGCCTCAGGAGAATACTGCTTCTCTCAGGAATCCTGCAACTTATAAAACTCCTGAGTGAAGTGATGTCGTGGGCAGAAGTGTCTTTAAAGCATCACAGTATACAAATATTATGAAGTTTGCAATTTACCTCAATTCCAGTGATCTTACCAAAAACTAAACTTGCCTAAAAACTAAAAGCCCCTTTCTTCCAGAACAGTTGATTTCTTACAAAAAGAGCATGACACCCAGGTTGTTACAAGTTTGAGCTTAATTAGAAAATCTATGGAGGGGGAGAGGTGTTGAATCCAGATTAATCCAATTAATCATTCAAAAAATATCTTCTATACCTACTCTGATAAGCCAGTGGTTCTCAAATTTGTGTGTTAATGAACCACCTGGGGTGCTTGTTAAGATGCAAATTCCCAGGCCCAGCTCCAGACTCTGATCAAAGAGGTTGGGTTTGGAGCCTAGGAATTTGCATTTTAAACAGTCATTTCAGGTGATTCAGATGCAGAAGATCCAAAGACCTGTCTCAGAGAAATATTGCCCTAAGAAAGGGTAGGATTGGGCATTCAGGGAGGGCTTCAAATTCACTTCCCATTCATTCATTCATTCATTCCCTCCCTCTCTCCTGTACTCATTAATTCAACAAACGTTTCTGGTGCCCTTGCATTGTACTTGATGATGTGGGACATAGTAAATATAAAGAGACTCAATTCCTGCCTAGAAGGAATTTATACTTAATGACTGATAGGCTTATAGCTATAGCTATAGCTATAGATAGGTATATAGCTATAGCTATAAGTCTATCAGCCATTACACATATAGCTATAGCTATAGAGATAAATAGATAAATTTGTATATATTTATAGAAATACAAATATATATTTACATAAATATATGTATATAAATATACATTTTAATCATTTATCATTTTATCCATAGAAATGTATATTTATATAAATATAACATATATATGAATGACAATGTAAAGTGGTACATATTAAATTTACAGACATGGTACCAAAAAGAGTGTTGCAGGAATTTAGAAGTTGTGCCAATGTGAGCTAGTGTGGTCGGGAAAGGAGAGCAACTCCGTGGAGCGGGTGGGACATGGCCTGGGCCCTGAACGATGGGGAGTGAGCGGGATATTTGAGATGAAGGAACAACATTAGCTTCCTATCATACTTGTTAAGCAAGGACATTATTATCATCATAAGCCTACACTAAAGATAGCAGAGTTGGAAAGCATGGCCAGGGCTTAAATGGATAATCTTGTTAACTCCCTTCAGAGGAGCCATAAAGGATGAGAAACCAAAAGTTCCTGACTCAGCAACATCCTCTCCTTGTGTTTTCAGTATTCTCGTGCCAAGTGGACCATTTTTTACTTCAGTAAATTGATAAATAGTAGCAATTCTTGACATGACATGTGTAGCATATATATCCTGCTTTTCTCTTAGATCCATATCTATTTCATCAAGCTGCTTTAAAAGTTAAAATTATGGTCATAAGACATATGAAGGGCATAGACAATTAGCACCGTGAGAAGAGGATCAGACTGTTAGAAACCAAGGAAGGAAGATTAGTCCAATTAAAAATGACTTCTTGGGCTTCCCTGGTGGCGCAGTGGTTGAGAGTCTGCCTGCCGATGCAGTGGATGCGGGTTCGTGCCCCGGTCTGGGAGGATCCCACATGCCGCAGAGCAGCTGGGCCCGTGAGCCATGGTCGCTGAGCCTGTGCGTCCGGAGCCTGTGCTCCTCAACGGGAGGGGCCGCAACGGTGAGAGGCCCGCATACCGCAAAAAAAAAAAAGACTTCTTATTTAATAAAGAGATCTGCATTCCTTAGGACTTGTGCTTAGACATATTATTTTTAGCTATCTTTTGCCTATCTCATTACAGGAAAGACATTTTAATCTAGCTACTTTGTTTTCCTTCCCCAGATCTTCTCCCCAACATCCACAAAGCATCAAAAACAATATATTTAAGCCAATTTTGTCCAGGAGTTTTCACTGACCATGTAGAGAAGAGGTATTACTATACCACCACCACACTTGGTGGGAAAGGGGACCCTTCCGGAGCCAGACAGTTGGGTTTTTAATCTTAGATCCATCACTTACTATCCATGTGGCTTTGGTGAGGTTACTTAACCTTTATGTGCCTCGGTTTCCTAATCTATAAAGTAGACACAAAGAGGGTCTTGTGATGGTTAAATGAAGCCATACATGGAACGCGCTTAGAACAGCCCACATAGTAAGTGCTTCATCAGTGTTAGCTGTTGTCATGAGCTCTGGTGTTGAGGAGAGGACACACGAGCAAGTTTCTTGGGATATATATAGGCAGATTGGAGAGGCCTTAATATGTATTTGAAAATCAACTATAATATGGGGCTAAAAATTATTCAACACCCCCCAAAACATTATTTATATCCTTCCTTGTAAGAGAAAACATTTAAGACTGTTTATAAGAATACTCAACATAAAATCATATGACACAGACCTTAAATAGGAGAGGAACAAGAGTAGGGGCATAAAAGAGAACTGGAGAAGAGCTAGTATAAAATGCATTCATGGTATTTGTCTCTGAGCTTTCTAGTAACCGTTGTAAAAAGGGAAACCTGATCAGTTACAAGATCAAAAACAGGCCAGTTGTTCAGGAGAAACACATTTTTTTTTTTTTTTTTTTTTTTGTGAGACGCGGGCCTCTCACTGCTGCGGCCTCTCCCGTTGCGGAGCACAGGCTCCGGACGCGCAGGCTCAGCGGCCATGGCTCACGGGCCCAGCCGCTCCGCGGCATGTGGGATCCTCCCGGACCGGGGCACGAACCCGCGTCCCCTGCATCGGCAGGCGGACTCTCAACCACTGCGCCACCAGGGAAGCTCGCAGACTTTTTTTTTTTTTTTTTTTTTTTTTCCGGTACGCCGGCCTCTCACTGCTGCGGCCTCTCCCGTTGCGGAGCAAGGCTCCGGACACACAGGCTCAGTGGCCATGGCTCACGGGCCCAGCCACTCTGCAGCATGTGGGATCCTCCCAGCCCGGGGCACGAACCCGTGTCCCCTGCATTGGCAGGCGGACTCTCAACCACTGCGCCACCAGGGAAGCCCGCAGACTTTTTAATGATGGACAGTCTGTTGGGTGTGAGGTGGTACCTCATTGTAGTTTTGATTTGCATTCATGAATGATATTTTTATTGTCAAATCCAATGACCCCTTTCTCAGCTATTTTTTTTTAAGTTTCGAAATAATCAGTTACTCACTCTTTGGCATTCTCTTCTCCTTTGGCTTTGAGGGCACTAAATACTCCTGGTATTCCTCCCCACTTCCCTATTCTGTCATTAGCCTTTAGGACCTTCTCTCCACCCATCTCCTATAGGTTGGAGTTCTCTGGGTTTCCATCTTTGGTTCTTTCTTCATCTTCCTCTACACATTTCCCCCAAGAAAGCCAATCCTCTCCCATGAATTCAACTGCCATCTTGAAGACAGTAATTCCCAAACTTACGCAGTAGAGTCACATGTTGAATTGGGTTGACTTCTAAGATCAGGGTCAGAGGTAAGAATAGCATTTGTCAACATGAGACTTACTCATTGTTTTTTAATTGAAAAAGAGATGAAATAGTTGGCTCAAATTTGGAGTTGTTATGAAGGACAATGTTTCTCTGAAGACTGGAATTATACTCAGAGTGGTGAGATGTTCATATTGTGAGGACCTACAAGGGAAATGAGTCCATTTGGAGGAAGAACAGGTTCACACCTCCCATTTCATGGTCTGCTTAGAGCTTGGAGCCATAGTGTAAAATGGCAAAAAGAAAACAATTTAAATAATTCTTCCCCACTCTCCATTATTTATTTATTGAAGACTGAGCATGCACAGGTGAATTTGCATATGTCATGATGACTCCCTGTGTCTCTACAAACTCTGTCTGCCTATTAGACATTTTCATTCAGTTGTCCCACAAGATTTCAATCTCATCCTGCCCAATATTTTATCTATTGTCTTTACTTCCCACTCAGTGTTAATTAGATATAGCAAGATATCCACTCTATATTATTGCTGTAACAAAGATACTCCCAATTCTTAGTGGCTTAACCAATAAAAATGTATTTCTCATCTGTGTAACAGTCCAAGGTAGGAGTTCTGGGTCAGGAGGTGGAGGGTGAAATGGGGCACAGGAGGTCCACTCCACAAGGTCTTTCAGGGATCCAGACTCAAGGAGTCTCTGCCATCTTCAATATGTGGCTTCCGAGGTTGCCTTTGTGTGAGGAGGAGGGAGCAGAAGGGAGTATGGTAAAGACACGTCTGAATTTTAGTGTCACATCACTGCTGTCCCACTCCGTTGGGCCACCTAGATGCATGGGAGGAGAGCATAGCACCCGCTTATTGGAGAGTCTGTCACACTCTCGCTTCCTCCCCACTTCTAATTTTTCCTTCCACAAGTATTTTCTGTGTCTCAGTTTCCTCTTCTGTAAAACAGGCCCCAAATTGTTCTCCTCACAGGAGTTGTTGTGAAACGTGAAATAACCTATGTAAGACAATTAGAATTGCCTGACTCACAGCTGATGCTCCTAAGTTGGTTAACTACTATTGTTATCAATCAGTTGCAAGAGTTCATCAGCAACTCAGGTGCACCAGGCTACAAACTCTCCTATCCCATCATCAACTTCCAGTCAGTTGGTGAGTCCTACTTACTTATTTAAAAAATACGTACATATCTATGTTTCCTTAAATGCAGGGAATAATGCTTCTGACCTAGAAATTAAAACATATGGATTTGGATTAAAAAAAACAAAACCAGAAGCCACTCTCCTTGAGGGATCCCATGTATTCACATGGCTTCAACCGCCATCTTTAAAAATGGGTCATATATGACCCAATGACTGGATTAGAACTCCCAGCTGCAAAAGATCTAGAAAAGTCTTCTTTTTCCCTCATTTTAAAACCGAGGAAACCAGCCCGGGTAAAGGCAGAGCCGGGACTCAAAGCTGGTCTTTTAACTCCAATCAAGCACTTCATTGGACGCAGCTGCCTTCCTGCAGAAGCGTGTTCATATACTCCTCTTGATTCTCATTCGTGTGTTGACCTCCTAGTTTAACTTCACAGAAAAATAAACTAAGCCAAAGCCAAGCCAACAACTCCTCTTCCACATCCTCACAATTTTTAGTTAGTGTCTATTAAGTGAAAATGTCCACTGCACGAATTTCCTCTAATCTCCTATGTTACCAAACCAATTACAATTCCAGAGTGTGTACTAAATTCTGACTCTTCTGCCTGGTTACTGGGATCCCCAAGCCCAGTGCTGTCTCCCTTCCTGTTTTTTATTCTGAGCAGCAGATAGCGTTGTACACAAGCCTGGAAAGATGTTTTCTATACTCAGGCAAAGTTGAGGGAAGATGTGCTCAAATTTTTTGCTAAACACTGCTTAATTTTTTTTAACATTTTTTTTGGAGTATAATTGCTTTACAATGGTGTGTTAGTTTCTGCTTTATAACAAAGTGAATCAGTTATACATATACATATATACCCATATCTCCTCCCTCTTGTGTCTCCCTCCCACCCTCCCTATCCCACGCCTCTAGGTGGTCACAAAGCACCGAGCTGATCTCCCTGTGCTGTGCGCCTGCTTCCCACTAGCTGTCTATTTTACCTTTGGTAACACTGCTTAATTTTATAGACATGATCGCCCTCCTCTTCCCAGGCTTCCCAGGTTACATGCCTGGCCTATAAAAATCTCACATGCCTTTCCCCTCCACTCGCTGGATTTCAGTGCCCAGAATGACCTCGGAAATCATGGGTTGAAGGTGGTGGGGTCGCCTCCATCTTGGGTCCCTGAATGACTGCATGGAGCCTAGTACCCCTCTGACTTGGGCCCACATTGGGCTGCTACATGAGTAAGAACTAAGCTCTCAGGTGTTAAGCCTCTGAGATTGCGGGGTTCATGGCAGTGGTTAGCCTACCTTCACTGAACAGAATTAACTGGTGGAAACCTAGTGTTCCTTGAAGAAGTGTAACCCTGACTTGCTTAATGTTCTTTGTTCTGACAAGATATAAAATTGTGTGGAAAACCCTGCTTCTGTGGAGCAGTTTCTCAGTAACCTGGGAAGCGGGCTTCTGGGCTAGTCCTTAGTTTGGAGCAAATAAAACTCTTGTCTATTCTTATTATTGATTGATTATTTTTGTAGACATTGCACAGAAAGATAGATAAAATAAATTGGTTGGAGATACCTGAGGTTCATTTGGGGGCAGAGTCAGAATAATAATTCAAAGGAATTCCAACATCTAGAGATTTGTCTTATCCACATAGTACTATTGTCACTTTTCTCAAAGCCCAGGGCCCAGAAATGACCCATGGGTTCTGCTCTCCTACAGATATGGTTTATTTAAGTATTTAAATGTGTCTCTCTCCACACCACGTGCACCCAGGTTAGAACCTGGGCCAATTTCACCACCTTTCAGGTTGGCCGTTGCCTGTCCTGTGGAATCAAAATGACAGATTTACACAGCTCTGCGGGTTGGATCAGAAAGTGCTTGTGAGTAAATGTTTGTTCTACGCTTCTTCCCAGGCTTAGCTGCTACCTGGAAGAGCCCATAGAGAGAGAAAACAAAACAAAACAAAACAAAACTTGTTTCTTTTTCTTGGGAAATAGGCAGAGGCACGGTGAACATCCACTACAGCTGTTCTCCACACCTGGGATACGTTTAATCAGAATACAATGCATCAAGCCCACAAAAACAGGGCGGAGTCCCTTCCTTGCCAAGGAAGTGGTAACAGCCCCACCTGCGTGCACATTACCTCCAACCCCACCCCCATCTGTGGGACGATTGGTGATTGAACTCTTTGGGCTTTGAACTCTTTTTTCCCTCCAATGAGTGTCCAGCCGATGGTCTTGCTGTGTGTTGTTTATTCCCCGGTACTTCATGGGTGGTTTTCTCTGAACTTTAACCCCAGAACCTGTGACCTGAAGGGCTGAGAGCTCTTATTTCCATCACATTTCAGCTGCACCCTCCCCTTCAACTGTAGGCAAACCATTTGATTTCTGCTGCCTTTGTGTTTCCATAAAAGGAAGTTTTTGGGGGGATGATTTCCAAGAAATCTCAAATGGTTTTAAGACCAAAAGCTGGCTTTGATTTCTTATCTCGTTTCCTCCATCTGTTTTGAGTTTTGTTCTTCTTGGTTTGCAGAGGTTTATAAAAGTGCATTTGTCATTTTCCAGCTTCACAGGTGAGAGCAGACGTTTCCAAAGAGCAAAGCTAGTCTGCGCTGAGGCGGAACCAGTAATCCATGTAGCTGGCCATTGGCTCTAACCAGATCTCTTGTTCTGAGTAGGTGTGCAGAGTGAAGGTACAGGTAGACAGGCTTCATGATTCCTGTGTTCCAAGAACAGAGGTGCCCTACAAGCTCACTCTCCAACCTTCTTTTCCAGCAGGTAGTAACTGATTTGTTTGAATTTTGAGCTGCAGTCAAGAATGGAGGGTCTAATTGGATCTTCATGCTAAACAAAATGTTCAGGACTTGTGCATAGAATATTGACTAATTTCTAACTTGTCCTGTACTCTTCCTGGTGAGTAGAGAGAAAGGGTAGCAGGGGCTTGTTCTTGCATATCTTCGGTGGTGGTGTCTTAGATCAAATACCTAAGACGTCCCCAAATGCGACCCAAGTCAGGTGACCCAACCTTCTTTCCCATGCTATAAACAACTTTGGGGGCTTCTCTTCCCAACCATGATACTTGAACTGTGTATTCTCATCTTCATCATGATAGTAGAGCCTACACTTTGTGTTTTGCAATGAGAAGATGGACAATTCAAACCAAATGATTAAAATCCACGTGGCTCTGGATGTAATGAGAAACAGTCACATAATGAGATACAATCTCTCTCTCACACACACATGCACACACCACTCATATATGTTTGGATTTTAATTTTACTCTGCATCTAATAGCACAGAAGGCTTCCTGTTGTACTGGAACCTCCATCTAAAAATGGATAACACCAGTAGGAAAGCTGGGGCAGAAGGTAACATTTCCTTAGCAGGTAATGGCCCACGGAAACAAACCAATCTCAGGTCAACCAATCTCACTCTGGAGAGTTTCAAGAGATCCATAGCTGTCCTGAATAGGTCAGGCCACATAGAAAAGACACAGGAGACTCAGCTTGGAGCTCTTGGGACCAGAGCAGATGACTTAATGTTTCTTTATATACAGCTATGTGTTCTTTGGGGGAAAAGATGGGGCGGGGGATCAAGTTGGTTTGGGAAATTCTGCACTAAACAAAGTTAAACAGGTTTCTTTAACCTTTAATAGTCAGGTTTTATCACAAATCTCTAAGAGGGGAAAGTAAAAGGGAGCTTTTCCCGAACGTTTTTGACCTGGGAGTTCCTCTTCACTGGGAATCTCTAACATTTTCAAGGGGCACTAATGTCCCACCAAACCCAATTTGGAGAAGGCTATTTGGAGAAGTCAGGGAAGCCTCAGCTGTCTCAGCTCCGCTGAGACTCTGCTCCCAAGTCAGTGGGGACAGTCCAAGGGGGTGGCCTTCACGTTTGGACACCAACATCCTTGGGAGTATGTGAAGACTTGCTCAGGGTACATCAGTGCATGGATTAAAAAACGCTCTAGATCCACAACCTGCATGTGCACTTTCCTAAAATTGCTCTGCAGAGAGCCGAACGGCTGTGAGCCATTCCAGTGGGCAGAGGGTCTCCCCTTCTACAAGGGCCACTTCATAAAGGTGAGACATGCCTCTCTCTCCCCCTCTTCTTACTATGATGAGGGGCCCACAAATCTCTGGGGTGCCAGACAAAATGCTGTTTTTTGAGGAAGTGTATGACTGTTGACTTAGTAATAAATCTTTTGGCAACTCAGATGATTTCTAATTCTTTGCTCTCATGAAAATTGTGGGAAGACCTAACTGAGCTGTCAGAGATTAGATCATTTAAAATAATTTTCATGATAGATCACCCTATCAGAAGGAGCTTGGTAACTGACATTGCTATGATAAAATTCCTTTCATTCCCATCTATTTTCATGAAAAAGGTTTCATGGTGCTAACAATAACTGTAACAATAATTATAAAATGGAAATAATGATGAGGAACCCCATCTATTTTGGTAAGGAGTCTGATGAAAAGTAGTTTTTCTGATAAAATTGTCCTTTTTATGTTTAATAATTATTTATAAAAATTATATTTTGATAAATCATATATTAATAGTGTCTATAATGATAATTTAGTCCCAGAATTATTTCTTTGGTATCTAGAGCTATTTGGCTACAGTATTTAAAAATTAATTTCAAATTAATTGAAATGTGCAAGACTAATTTCAAGTTATATATATATTTGCTGCAGATAATTATGGGTGATCAATAAAAGAATTTTAGGCATAAAATGTATCACATTAACATAAAATCACGTGAAGAAAGTGGAGTGGAAATACAACTTTCAGGAGTAAATGAAATAATTTTGGCCTATTAAAGATGAGCTTGTTGGTATATATTAAAATGAATTATGGTATATAAATTGCTATGGTATTAGATTGTATTGGAAATATTGAAAAAAGTCATATTAGAGGTTTTTAAAAATAATTTTTATTGGAGTAAGTTTTTTAAAAAACATTATTTATTTATTTATTTATATTTTTGGCTGCGTGGGGTCTTTGTTGCTGTGCGCGGGCTTTTCTCTGGTTGTGGTGAGCAGGGGCTACTCTTCGTTGCAGTGCTCGGGCTTCTCACTGTGGTGGCTTCTCTTGTTGCGGAGCATGGGCTCTAGGTGCGCAGGCCCTAGAGTGCGCGGGCTTCAGTAGTTGTGGCGTGTGGACTCAGTAGTCGTGGTGCACAGGCTCTAGGGCACAGGGGCTTCAGTAGTTGTGGTGCGCAGGCTCAGTAGTTGTGGCTCGCGGGCTCTAGAGTGTAGGCTCAGTAGTTGTGGCTCACGGGCTTAGTTGCTCCGCGGCATGTGGGATCTTCTCGGACCAGGGATTGAACCCGTGTCCCCTGTATTAGCAGGCAGATTCGTAACCACTGCGCCACCAGGGGAGTCCCTGGAGTATAGTTGATTTACAATGTTGTGTTAGTTTCAGGTATACAGCAAAGTGAATCAGTTATATATATACATATATCCACTCTTTTTTAGATTCTTTTCCCATTTAGGTCATCACTGAGTACTGTGTAGAGTTCCCTGTGCTATACAGTAGGTCCTTCTTAGTTATCTATTTTATACATAGTAGTGTGTATATATCAATCCCAATCGTAGAGTTTTATTTTTAATTGTTCAGTATTTCCAATTCACCAGAAGTTATATCCTTTGTAACTATTTAAATTGATGAAGAAATGCTTAAGATGTTAACTTAAACAGGGGTGAAAAGACATGTAGTTTTAAAAAATCATTTTAAGGGGTAACCAAGCAGGAAGTTGAAGGTCTCTGCATCCAACAGCACATAAGAGAATTAAAAGGTAGGGGTCCGGAGATGGGCCACATTTGGTCTGAATCAGGCTCACTTCACCCTTCCGCCCTCTGCCATCCCTCTACTGTAGCATCCAGGTCTATCAGGTGCTTGGTGCCCTCAGCTCCCAACTTAATGTCCCACGTTACCACTAATCTTCTCCCAGGTGTGGCACTCATTTCTTTCAGACTTAATAAGCAATCACGTTGACTTGGCCCTAGGACCACCTCATGCACCCATCCCGGGAGTCGTGATCCCCTGCCTCACGCTCCCTGCCTTGTTCTTGCCCCAAATCCCAGAAACCTTCAAATGGTAGAAAGCCCAATGTTGGTCCCAATCCCCAAGCCCTAGTCCATACATCGCTGTCTCCACAATTAGCATTAATTCGTAGGTTTACAGTTTTCAAAGTGCCTCCCTCCTTATATTTCTCATTTACTGTTTACCACAGCCTGCTGTGATAGATAGAAGATAGAAAGAAGACGGATGGGTGGATAGATAGACAGATGGATAGATATATACATACATACATAGGAGAAATTGGGGCTCAGCGGATTTAAGTGATTTGCCTGTGATGACACAGCAAGAAATGGTGGAGTTAATATTTGGATCCAGGTCATCTGTCTTTAGACTCTTTTCTTTATCCACAACATCTCACTGTTCCAAGTCCAAGGTCAAAGCAAACAAGTTGGGATCTTGAGTCTGGCTCACTTAGCGACCTTAATGAGTACAACTCCTGGAAATGGTGATGGGTGTTAGTACATTGTCCTTGTCTGATGGCCATTGTCTGGGGCCATCACACTTCATCGAGATTTTCTGCTGGACAGTCGGACAGGACTTACAGACAGCAAGGGAAAATCAACACATATGCATATTTACCATGGAACAAGATTACTTAACTCGGAACAAGATATTATGGTGTGGAGCCCAGACAAGCTGAGTATAAACAAACATTCACGTAAAAATGTGCAAGATTTGCCGTGACTGGTGTTTTAGTCTATGTAGCTGTACCAGAAATAAGACTGGGTTGGATGTCAAAATACCAGTCATCTAGCTTTAGTTTTTATTTTTAATTAAAGACAACGACTTTTAGAAACCAAGAGAAATACTATATTTGTTTCAACTTACCTCAAAAGGCCCAAATTTATAGGTATTTGTGGTTAAGTTGACTTTACGCTTTTGTGGTTATTTTTTTTAAAAACTTTTGAGGATACCTTTTTTCTTTTTTTTTTTTTAAGTGTGTTCAGACTGCTAGACATACAGTTTAGAAAAATAATTATTCTGTCTTTCGGGCTTGATTTTTTTATTCTTCAGTGTGAGGTATTTCAGTTGAGGCTGAGTCCTTAAGAACATTATAAAGTTAATTGGGATCTAAAAGTGATGATTCTCTAGGACTTAAGTCATTTTGTAGGTAAGATACACAGTAATCGCTTTAGTCCACTTAGCCTACACAGGAAATAATTTATTAAAGAAAAGGACTGCGGCATCGTAAACAGGACAAGGTCACCTTCCAAGACCACCTGGAAGTTCAGGTGTGCAGATGGCCAGGAGTTCAGCACCCGGGAACTTATTCTGCCTGTCCTTGTTGGTTGATTCCAGCTGTTTAATTCTGAGCACAGCTCAACTTGCTGGATAGTCAGGCTCCACTGGCAGCCAGGACCCGCTGGCTTCAATATTTTTAATACAAGTTGAGAGGGTTACCACGACTGAGTTCTTGCGTGGAATTTAGAAGCAAATCTGGGTGAAACAGTGGGGACTTTCCCAAGAAAACTCTGGGTAACCAGAAAAACTTGATAGCCCCCAATGCCAGTTCTCTGTTCCCCTCTGGTTTTGCTCACTCAGCAGGGGCTGGACCACTTGAGTATAGCGCTTCATCCCTCTGTGACTGGATCATCAGACCCTCGTGCGTAGATTGTCCAACTGAAGGGTGTTAGCGATCACTTACCAGTGTAAATGACCACCCAGGCAGCTACTGACATGTGGGGCGGGAAAATCTTTTTCTGTGAAACTTGGCTGTGCAGGAGAAACAGCGTGCAGGCCTTTGGCCTCTACATAGCAATAATGCATCTGCCACCATTATTATGACAACTAAAATCACCCCTCCCACGTTTCCAAATACTGGGCGGAGGTGGGCGAGGAGGAGAGGGTCATATTATTTTCAGCTGCCAATGTTGCGTACAGGGAGGACACAGGGCTCCAGGCATGTGGAACATAATGCAAATTATATGACGTCAGAAGTTTATTCTGATATCTCTTGACTTTAAACATCCTCTGCTACTATCCATCTGTAAAGTAGGAATTAACATAGGAATTAATTTACTATTCATGGCCAGTGTGTGTGAAGTACTTTAAAGTCCTACGCAAAAGGTATTAAATAAGTGCCCCAGATTATTTATTATCTATTTATAGTGTAAGGCAGTAGCAACAGGAGTATAAATTACAGAATAAAAAATTTAAATTGGAATCCATTCTGGAAGTACTTTTTAAAAAAAGACAGATCGGGGTGGGTAGAATACAACTGTGCTCAGACTGATAGCTCTGGGAGGAGCTGGAATATTCCAGTCTGGGATAGTCTGGAATATTCTCTATATGCCCCAGTGCTGAGCACGAAGGCTGGCACGAAGCTGACAGTCAACCGTGGTGTGTTCATCCAAACTGAAGCACATGCATGTTTGCATTTGAGCTGCTCTCTTAGTTTGTCAAAAGGTGTATCTTGGAGTTTCACTTCTCATTACTCCAGGGGTTCCTGACCTGGTTTCCCTGGATTATGGTGAGGAAACTGGACCCTCAAAGTAGCCCAGATTGAGTGGGCACTCAGAAGGAATCACCCTGAAGCAGGTATGCAAGATGTGGTCAAAACAAGCCACCAGTGCTGCTGGGCAGGCGTATAGAAGCAGCCCCCTGGGCAGCCCATAAACCCCTTCCTCAAGGAGCTCTAGCATCCTGAGCAAGAGGCTGGCTGCCAAGTGCTCTGAGCTGCCGGGAACATCATCCGTATTCTTGTTTCTAATGTGCAGATACAGGCTCTGTGTCTGTAAGTACAAAGAAAGGAGCGGGGCTGGGTAGACAAGCAAATACGTGTGAGCACCCCAGGCTGCTTCTTGCTACATGCCTTCCAACAAAAGACGTGGAGCCTCTACTGCTGAGCCTCAGCAAGTCCTGTAACCTTGTCTGTCATAGGAGCGTCCTCTTCTGGAACACACATAGTATTGTGTTTTTTCCCCTTAAACAATCAACTTTTGTTCTTTCCCAGCAGAACTCCCACACGGCCCCAGGCTACTCTTTCTCTAACTGGATTGTGGGAACACTACTCTCCTTTCCAGCTCTCCTTGGAAATCCATTAGGGACCTTCCCTGGAGAAAAGCTGTTTCTTGGGGTTCTAACTGGTTCGTTACATTCCTCCACCTGGATCCAGGGGAGGAGTAGGGTAGTATGGACACAGGTTATGCGTCCACCAGTTTCACCAAATGAGGCAATATAGAATGTCCACAATATCAAAGGATGCTCATGTGGAAATCCTAGCTGGCCCGGGAGTTCACACTTTAAAAAATGACTTTGCAACCAAATTCAGAGTGTGGCAAGCTCTTCAGGACTCCGGACCAGTTTTTTTTTCAATTAGCTAATGGCATGCAAAGAAAAAATGGAAGAGAGAGGGGAATGCTCTTGTGTGAAAGAAATATGAAAGGGACCTAAGTTACATCATAACTTTATACACTGTTTCAAATAAACCTATGGTAAGAAAAACTGTTTCAGGTATTTGAGGAACTTTTATGAAGTTGGGTTTCATAACTTTGTTGGGCATTATGTTAATGGAATTATGGTTTTGTGATATAATATTATATTTTCTTCTTTTTAGATGCCTAATGAAGTATTTAGTGGCAAAATGACTTGAGAACTTGGATTTGCTTTAATATATCCTAGCTTAAAAGAAAAGGACAACTGATGAAACAAACATGGCAAAATGTTGAATGGTTATTGAAGCTGGGTAATTGGTACCTGGGGGGTTGTTATACACTATTTTGGGGTATATTTGGAATTTTTTATCAAAACAATTTAACAAGGGGAAAATTTAATGTTTTATATAAAAATATGGGAATTAGTTATGGGATAAAGAACTTAAGATATTTAAAACTTTTGCTTTTTGTCTAGTTTAGAGAGAGCCTGGTTTCTTAGAACTTTTCCAATTAAAGCTCTTTGAAAAAGAGGTTTCTATTTGCAAATTTGGTATGGTTTACCTGAAGTTTAAAATTCATGTAGAGCTGTGTATTGCTCCATCAAAGTCCACCTGCAGAGGGCGGTGTGTCACTCCATTCTGGCTGGCCCAGAGAGAGCTGTGTGTTGCTCCTTTAGATTGTGCTGGGAGAGGGCTGTACGTCACTCCATCAAAACTGGCTGGCAAAAGCTTTTAAATTTCATTAGGTCCCATTTGTTTATTTTTGTTTTTATTTCCATTTCTCTAGGAGGTGGGTCAAAAAGGATCTTGCTGTGATTTATGTCAAAGAGTGTTCTGCCTATGTTTTCCTCCAAGAGTTTGATAGTGTCTGGCCTTACATTTAGGTCTTTAATCCATTTTGAGCTTATTTTTGTGTATGGTGTTAGGGAGTGTTCTAATTTCATACTTTTACATGTACCTGTCCAGTTTTCCCAGTGCCACTTATTGAAGAGGCTGTCTTTTCTCCACTGTATATTCTTGCCTCCTTTATCAAAGATAAGGTGACCATATGTGTGTGGGTTTATCTCTGGGCTTTCTATCCTGTTCCATTGATCTATATTTCTGTTTTTGTGCCAGTACCATACTGTCTGGATTACTGTAGCTTTGTAGTATAGTCTGAAGTCAGGGAGGGTGATTCCTCCAGCTCTGTTTTTCGTTCTCAAGATTGCTTTGGCTATTCGGGGTCTTTTGTGTTTCTGTACAAATTGTGAAATTTTTTGTTCTAGTTCTGTGAAAAATGCCAGAGGTAGTTTGATAGGGATTGCATTGAATCTGTAGATTGCTTTGGGTAGTAGAGTCATTTTCACAATGTTGATTCTTCCAGTCCAATTACATGGTATATCTCTCCATCTATTTGTATCATCTTTAATTTCTTTCATCAGTGTCTTATAATTTTCTGCATACAGGTCTTTTGTCTCCTTAGGTAGGTTTATTCCTAGATATTTTATTCTTTTTGTTGCAATGGTAAATGGGAGTGTTTTCTTGATTTCACTTTCAGATTTTTCATCCTTAGTGTATAGGAATGCCAGAGATTTCTGTGCATTAATTTTGTATCCTGCTACTTTACCAAATTCATTGATTATCTCTAGTAGTTTTCTGGTAGCATCTTTAGGATTCTCTTTGTAGAGTATCATGTCATCTGCAAACAGTGACAGCTTTACTTCTTCTTTTCTGATTTGGATTCCTTTTATTTCTTTTTCTTCTCTGATGGCTGTGGCTAAAACTTCCAAAACTATGTTGAATAATAGTGGTGAGAGTGGGCAACCTTATCTTGTTCCTGATCTTAGTGGAAATGTTTTCAGTTTTTCACCATTGAGGACGATGTTGGCTGTGGGTTTGTCATATATGGCCTTTATTATGTTGAGGAAAGTTCCCTCTATGCCCACTTTCTGGAGGGTTTTTATCATAAATGGGTGTTGAATTTTGTCAAAAGCTTTCTCTGCATCTATTGAGATGATCATATGGTTTTTCTCCTTCAATTTGTTAATATGGTGTATCACGTTGATTGATTTGTGTATATTGAAGAATACTTGCACTCCTGGAATAAACCCCACTTGATCATGGTGTATGATCCTTTTTCTCTTTTTTTTTTTTTTTCCTCTGGTCCCTTTAATCTTGCCTCAGGTGGTTTCCTGGCTGTTCCTCCCTTGATTAGCAACTGTTCGAATCTGCCCTTTGGAACTCAGGGAAGGTCATGGAGGCTGGGGTCTATTCCCTACAAACAAGAAACAGGGGACAGAAAGACTTCCATGCCCAGAAGCCCCACAGGGTCCTTCTCGGTTTCAAAACCATGCTGCTCAAGGTCTCCCGACCTTCCAGAAGGATTATGGGAGTGGGAGGGGGTTTGCATCACAGCCCCACAAACCGGTGATGCTGGACTCCTTGATTCCCATTTCCATCAGCTCTGCCACCGGCCACCCTCTTGCTCACCCCATCCCCAGGCCTCTCCACCAGCAATTTCCCTTTCACTTTCTTCGAACAATTCAGCTCCCTCCAGCCTTCGCCACTGACCTCAACTTGCATCCCCTTTGCATTTCCAGAGAAGCCTCAGCTGTGCTGCCAGCCAGCTCCAGGCTCATGTCCCACCCACAAGGATGATTCATTTCTCTCCTGATAAGATACACGTGCCTCATGGTTCCTCTCTCAGGAAAAGCCTCAGCATCAGGTTTGGTTTGTCATGAAGAATTGTGGGCTTCCTTTGTCATGCTAGCATGGGGTGAGCACAGAGGCTGTGGGAACATGGGAGGGGGAGGCTATTGGAGTCTGGGGCACAGGTGAAACTGTGCAACTCAGATCGGGACTTGGACCCACGGGCTGGGGCTGGAAGCCAGCCAAAACCCAGATTGGGACTTGAACCCACAATATTTTAACTGAGGTCACACACCCAGTCTCAGGACTTAATGAAGCTCAGATTCTCGGTGTCTCGTGGCAGAAAGAATTCAGTGAGAGACAAAGTGATAGGTAAGAAGTGGATTTACTTAGAGACAAACACACTCCACAGACAGAGTGTGGGCCATCTCAGAAGGTGAGAAAGGCCCATGGTGTATGATCCTTTTAATGGAAACCATAAACAAGACCAAAAGACAACCCTCAGAATGGGAGAAAATATTTGCAAATGAAGCAACTGACAAAGGATTAATCTCCAAGATTTACAAGCAGCTCATGCAGCTCAATGACAAAAAAACAAACAACCCAATCCAAAAATGAGCAGAAGACCTAAATAGACATTTCGCCAAAGAAGATATACAGATTGCCAACACACACATGAAAGAATGCTCAACATCACTAATCATCAGAGAAATGCAAATCAAAACTACATTGAGGTATCACCTCACACCGGTCAGAATAGCCATCATCAGAAAATCTGCAAACAATAAATTCTGGAGAGGGTGTGGAGAAAAGGTAACCCTCTTGCACTGTTGGTGGGAATGTAAATTGTTACAGCCACTATGGAGAACAGTATGGAGGTTCCTTAAAAAACTCAAAATAGAACTACCATACGACCCAGCTATCCCACTACTGGGCATATACCCTGAGAAAACCATAATTCAAAAAGAGTCATGCACCAAAATGTCCATTACACCTCTATTTACAATAGCCAGGACATGGAAGCAACCTAAATGTCCATCATCAGATGAATGGATAAAGAAGATGTGGCACATATATACAATGGAATATTACTCAGACATAAAAAGAAAGAAATTGAGATATTTGTAGTGAGGTGGATGGACCTAGGGTCTGTCATACAGAGTGAAGTAAGTCAGAAAGAGAAAAACAAATACCGTATGCTAACACATATATATGGACTCTAAGAAAAAAAAAATGGTCATGAAGAACTTAGGGGTAAGAGAGGAATAAAGACACAGACCTACTAGAGAATGGACTTGGTGATATGGGGAGGGGGAAGGGTAAGCTGTGACAAAGTGAGAGAGTGGCATGGACATATATACACTACCAAATGTAAAATAGATAGCTAGTGGGAAGCAGCCGCATAGCACAGGGAGATCAGCTTGGTGCTTTGTGACCACCTAGAGGGGTGGGATAGAGAGGGTGGGAGGGAGGGAGACGCAAGAGGGAAGAGATCTGGGAACATATGTATACGTGTAACTGATTCACTTTGTTATAAAGCAGAAACTAACACACCATTGTAAAGCAATTATACTCCAATAAAGATGTTAAATAAAAAAATAAATAAATCCTAAGCAGTTATGAAATAAATAAAAATATTAATCCAATAAAAAACTGGCCGGCAAAATATTTACGAACAATAAGTGTTGGAGAGGGTGTGGAGAAAAGGGAACACTCTTGCACTGTTAGTGGGAATGTAAATTGATACAGCCACTGTGGAGAACAGTATGGAGGTTCCCTGAGAAACTACAAATAGAACTACCATATGACCCAGCAATCCCACTACTGGGCATATACCCTGAGAGAACCATAATTCAAAAAGAGTCATGTACCACAATGTTCATCGCAGCTCTATTTACGATAGCCAGGACATGGAAGCAACCTAAGTGTCCATCGACAGATGAATGGATAAAGAAGATGTGGTACACATATACAATGGAATATTACTCAGCCATAAAAAGGAATGAAACTGAGTTATTGGTAGTGAGGTGGATGGACCTAGAGACTGTCATACAGAGTGAAGTAAGTCAGAAAGAGAAAAACAAATAACTATGCTAACACATATATATGGAATCTAAAAAAAAAAGAGAAAGAAAAAGAAAATGGTCAGAAGAACCTAGGGGCAAGACGGGAATAAAGATGCAGACCTACGAGAGAATGGACTTGAGGACATGGGGAGGAGGAAGGGGAAGCTGGGACAAAGTAAGAGGGTGGCATGGACATATATACACTACCAGACGTAAAATAGATAGCTAGTGGGAAGCAGCCGCATAGCACAGGGAGATCCGCTCGGTGCTTTGTGACTACCTAGAGGGGTGGGATAGGGAGGGTGGGAGGGAGGGAGACGCAAGAGGGAAGAGATATGGGAACATATGTATATGTATAACTGATTCACTTTGTTATGGAGCAGAAGCTGGCACACCATTGTAAAGCAGTTGTACTCCAATAAAGATGTTAAAAATATAAAATAAAACCAGCCAGGAGAGGGCTGTGTGTTGCTCCATCCGGGGGGCAGGGAGGTTCCTTTATCAGGCTGCATTCTAACAGGCAGAGAGAGGATTGTATGTCACTTCATCCTGGCCGGCCAGGAGATGGTTGTTATGTTGCTCGTGGTTATGTATCGGTTCGTCCTAGCCACTGGGATGTAGTTATATTTTACTATCGACCGGGATGCAGCTGTGTTTTACACAAAATTCAATAAATGAGGAACGGCAGAGAGAACACAGGCATTACTGCGTTACCAGCCCATGTGTTTTCTGCGATTTCATTGTTCCACGCCTCAGGAGAAATGTCACAGAAGCTGGATGTGATCTAGAGTCAGAGATACAGACAATAATCGTAACACTGCCGGGTTTTTGTTTTGTTTTAAGTTAGTCTCTTCTCTTCCTCTGATTAATATCTCAGGAAAGTTCTGTTCATACACACGGAGTTTCATCCCTGACATGCAGACTTCCCTCTCATCTTCTATTCTCCTCCAGATCGCCTTCAAAGCTGCTGATTTATTTTCAAGACACTTACTCAGATCTCTGGCTCTCTTCCAGCCTCCCCGGGAAGAACTGTGTTTGTAATGAGCTCATCTTCCTAATGAATCATGGACTCTGTCCAGAAAACTTAGTACCCAGGAAAATGCAGTTCCTGGTCAACTTATGAATGCTTTTCCTCTTGCCTACCTCTCTGTCCACCTCTTCCCCTCCCTATAACATTTCTTTAGCTTCAACATTGTATTTTTCTTGAGGATATCAGGTTTCATCTCTGTGGGCCTTGCTGAGTCAGGATGTTTATATCAGCTCATGGAGGAAATCTCACACGGGATGACGAGCTGCCAGCCAACCTGACTGTAGTCACGCCAACCAACCTTCTAATGAGGGCTGGCTGTTCCCCAGCGCAGACAGGGTAAACTGTTGACGTTTGTGCCCACCTAGCCCAAGGTGCTTGTCACAGGGCACCCCTGGGGGAGGAGAGAAAGCTTACTCAGGGGTAAATCTTTCAAACGAATCATCTTGTTTCTGGACGGTAATCCCTACAGTGAAGGAAAGTCTCAAGGGCACCGCAAGTGGGGAGGACTTCGCATCACCTCTGGCTCAGGTGAGTCAGACTGACCTAAAGGGGAGCCCGCCCCTCAGCTGTGCTCCCTGCAAACAGTCCCCAGGCTGCCGCTGCTCCAGTAGCTGCATCCCAGGGCTTCTCACTCCTTCTCCCGGGGATCTTACTAAAATGCAGATTCTGAGTCAGCAGGTCCGTGGTGGGGTCAGAGCTGCTGTGTTTCTAACAAGCTCCCAGGTGACACTGCTGCCGCGGATCCCTGGACAGGGACTCAAGCAGCCTCTTCCGCTGGTTCTCACGCCTCCCTGCACATTCAAATCACCTTGAGAACATTTCGGAAATACTAATGCCCAGGCCAACCTCACCAGGATCGCTGGTGAGAAGGTGCCCTCGTGGACTGAGGGCTTCGTTCCTGGCTGTACCACGTGGGCCTCCTCTAGTTGACGACGCGAGTGATGCTAGAGGGAGAGACAGACAGACAGACAGGCAGTTAGAGAACATGAAAGTACCAGGATAGAAACCACAGTCTTTTTATAACCTAATCTTGGAGATGGTACCCCGCTGCTTCTCCCATATTCCATTCATTAGAAGCGAGGATTACCCAAGGGCTTGACTACCAGGAAGTAGGGACCGTAGGCGGCACCCCACAGCGTTGTCCCTCTGTTGGCGCTCTCACGACCGCTCAGCCACCCTTGCCGACCGGACAGAGTGGGTGAGGCTGGACCGTGATTTGTGGCCCAAGTCCGTGTGCTGAGGGAGAGGCAGCATGGGAACAGAGCTGCTGGATTCTGGAAAGACCCAAGGTGTTCTCAAAACGATATGCACTCAACTCATGTCTTTAAAATCTTTTATTTGCTGTAAGAATGTAGCACAAAACACCAAAGCATTAGCAAACTGCCCTGGAGAAGCTGCAAGCTTCAAGACACAACATTTCCTACGTGACTTGAGAAGCTTTTAACTCCTCGGGGGCGGGGGTGGGGTGGGGAACAAGCTTTGGTGAAATGCCTCAAATCCACGGGTGCACCCCATCGACCAAAGGGTGTCAACGTGGTCCTTCTTAAAGAACTCACGAGTTCCGATGCTCCACGTGGAGGTGGAAAAGGAAGCCGTGCCCACAGCTGGTCCTCATGACTGAGGTTAAACCCGGGCACAGACACTGGCTGGAAAGGGCTCTTCCTCTGGACCAGGTCAAGTGGCTCCCCTCCACCTGAAGATGAGGGGGAACACCCTCAGGGGCAAAATATACCAGTGGACCCGGTACACGTGGCCCCTTCTCTCTAAGGCCAACGCTCATGTGCAGAGGGGTTCACAGTGCCTGAAGCACTTGATGGTGAATTACCATTCACTATTCACCATTCACTGAATTACCATTCAGTCCTCACAACAGCCTGTGAGGTGAGTGGGAATGGTCCTGATTTCTGCCTCGTACACGAGGAAACGGAGACTCAGAGGGAGGAATTGAGTTGTGTAAGGGGCAGAGTTGGGCCTGAGCGGGTCTGGGATGCAGACCTGCCCTCCTCAGAGCCCAGGGCAACTCACCCTCACAGCTGAGCAAATGAGGAAGGGGCAGCGGAAACCCGGCCGAGTGCAGGGTAATAAGTGGGCTCATTTCACAGCTTTGGAAGAAAGATGTGTTTTCACGGAGGCCTCCTGGGCCAGCAGGAAATATAATAGAGCCCACGAGCAGGTGAAGGCATAAGAGAAGGAGGCCGACGGGGATGTCTCTTGGGTCCTTCCTGACCCACTCTCCAGGCTGGACTCCCAGCTCTCACCTCTGTGGCCACCCACAAGCCCAGCATGATCTGGGCTGAAAACTCGGTCCTCTCCCTTGTCCTGTTCCGCCCTCTCAGGTGAGGGCTTTCTCACTCACCAACAATTTCCTGAGCACCTCCTGTGTGCCAGGCACGTCGTAGCACTGAGGATACAGCCGTGAGCGACACACCGCACGACACACCTCTGCCCTCGTCGAGGTTCCACGCCCCCCTTCATCTCTCCTCAGCCCCTCCGTGTGTGCTGGAGCTGCAGGCATGGTCAGAAGAGTGGGGGCTGTGAGTCCATCATCCGTTTCTTCATCATCTGCTGAAGAAGCAGCAGGTAAGCTTTCTCCTCTCCAGGGTCAGGGCTGTGCAGAGTGACCCTTCCCAGTGGGAGGCCCTCTCATGATGGACCCCGCGTAGGCACACTGTGACGTGTGCCCTGGAAAGTGCTGGTAAAACACTGGCTGGGATCACTGAACACCAGACATCCCCTGGCCGTGTCTCATCAGAGGCCAACAACTCTGCGTGTCCCTCATGGTGTTTCCCCCCATCCCCCCAGATCAGCCCTGAGGGGATATTGGAGAGTCCGAGAGCCAAAGTGGAATCCAAAGACTTGATCGTGGTCCCGGATGTGCCACTAGCGAGCTGGATAATCTTGGGTGAATCATTCTAATCTTTGTCTTCTGTATCTTCATTTACGCCATGATGGGTCCCCAAGGTAGCTTCCAGCTCTAGAACCCTCTGACACCCAGACATCGCCGAATCCCCGTGTTACAGTTGCGCTGGGTGCCAGTGCCTCGCTTCGGGCTTTGCTCTTTGCCTGGAAAAGACTGTTGCCATGTCCCGTGTACCCTGTTTTCTTCGTGAGAAACATGGGAAAGCGTCTCAGTTGAACCTGTGAATTTCGGGCTTTGCCAGCTCTGGACCCCGGCCCAGAGGCAAGGGAGAACATGAGTTAGAATTGTTATAGTGGTTATGAAACCCACACTTCCCGTCAGTTCTTTCCAAGTCTGGTGTTAAATGAACAAGTTCAAATATGAATGTTAACAAGGGTGATTCAGGCCTAGAGAAGGGCGTAGCATGACGCTGGCTTTAAATAATGGCAATAAAAGCACTTTTCTGATCCGTTTGTTGACAAAAGGCAGCAAGAGATCATTCGTCTAGTTCAGTGATCTCCAAACAGTTTTGATGGTGCACCCTTCTGACATAGTGTTTTTGAACATGCAAGCATTCCTGATATGTGAATATTTGTGTATTTGGAAATTATAGGCATGTAGTATTATGCCTACAAATGAACATATAAAGCGTACACAAAGGAAGAAAATTAAAAGGACAAGATCAAAACAAAGAAACTCTTGGCAGCAGAACAAATTGTTTATCTTTGTTACCTTAATGTGATTTCGTAGGTTGTTTATTTTTGTAATACAGTGATTTGCAAGTCCGATTCCAAGTCTAGTTTGTCTAAATTCTTGGTCTCTAAGCACTGTTGTAGCTGAAAACGTTGCAATGCAAAAATATGTAGATCGAAATGGAAGAAATCCATTGCTGGGGGGATTGTAATTGGGGACTTGACCGAATCCAAATTGGAAACGTACAAGACTGAAGGTGGTGTCGTTACAGGACGTCCCTTCCTTCCAATCTCCTTCTTCTACCCTTCCTACCAAAGACCCTGTACCCCACTAAATCACGTTACACAAATATAGAACTACAATCCAGGTACAAACAATTTCCCAAAGACCCTATATTTCTTGTAAAACAGTAGGTTAATGTTTGTATTTAACTCTTACTAAACACTGAAATTTTTTGAAAATTCACAGCTGAATGGAAATATGTATTAATGTCTTTCTCTTGATTAAGACAATCCAGGGAGCTTGGGGCTTCAGACCACTAGAGTAATGGCCCCCAAACTCTTAGAGGATGTGGCCCCTGTTTGTGGCACTCAGCATACTAGCAAGTAGAATGGACTAAGAAAAGAAGACACAGTGCAAATAGCTTTTTAAAAAATGAATTTGTAAAGAAAATGTGGTGTTTACATTCAACGGAATATTATTCAGCCTTGAAAAGGAAGGAGATCCTGCCATTGGTGACAACATGGCTGAACCAGAAGGACATTAAGTGAAATTAGCCAGTGACAGAAAGACAAATACTGTATGATTCCACTTATATGGGGAATAGTCAAACTCATAGAAGCAGAGAATACAGCAGTGGCTGCCAGGGGCTTGGGAGTCAGGAAATGGAGAGCTGTTATTCAGTGGGTATAAAGTTTCAGTTATGCTGGATGAATATATTCTAGAGATCTGATGTACCATATCATGGCTATAGTTAACAACACAATCTTGTGCAGGACACAGTTTGTTAAGAGGGTAGATCTCATGTTAAGTGTTCCTACCAAAACCCAAACAAACAAAACCAAAAGGACACAAGGAGACTCTGAGAGGTATTGGATATTTTTATTACCTTGCTTGTGGTTATGGTATCATGGGTGTTTGCATATGTCCAAACTCATCAAACTGTACACATTAAGTATGTGCAGTTCTTTGTAAACCAGGTGTACCTCACCAAAGCTGTAAAAACTGATTTGTATTTAATTACTCCAAGTGGCATCTACATCTGTTGAGCAATAGTGAATACACGTAGGAGACGTATCTCATCAGTCCACAGGCAAGGAATTAGGCAACATTACAACTGCAGTCCTCGACCACAGCCAAGCCCCCATGAAAACACTCCCCTAGAGGGAGGGAAAGCACTTGGGAATAAATATCCAGACCTCTTAGTGATTGTCTTGAAAATCCAAGCCTATTACACGTGACATTCCTTATACTAACCAAAGGGCCTTGTGGTAAAGCAGGCATTGTGAAATTCTAAGTCCTTTCCTAGTGCCAGTCGGTGTGCTGAGCGACACTTGTGACCTCGCCAAAAAGTACAATGAAGTGAGAAAACGGAGAGGAGTACAGCTACAACGCTTGCACTGAAAGGGGACCATCTGTGGTCTAACTGAGATGCTAGGACGTCCCCTCGGGCAGTGGTTCTCAAAAATGAAACGGTCATGAGAAACACCTGGGCATCTTGTTAAACCGCAGATTACGAGTCAACAGGCCTGGGATGAGGCCTGAGATTCTAAATTTCTAACAAGCTCCCAAGAGACGCAGGTGCTGCAGGTTCAAGACCACACCTTGAGTAACGAGACCCTCCCATCGGTGTGTCTTCGACAGGGGAGTCCAGTCTTTCCCGAGCCTGTCACAACTAGCTGGCAGCAGTCCAACAGGCGTGGACTCCAATAGAGGCTGGCACTGGTGAGCTCTACCTAAAGCAGAGAAGCTAAAGGTAGTAACTAACTAAGGTAGTTACTAAGGTAGCCCAGCCAACTACCCTTCAGTATCACCTCCAGCCAATCAGATGGCACCTTCCCGTTAAACTTCTTTAAATCCACTTCCCATCCTTTCCGAGGGGTGGGCACTCCAGCGGGAGACAAGACGCTCTTTAGGGGAAGAGGCAGCAGCTGAGCAGCTGAAAATAGCTCTGAGGGCAGATGAAGTGGGGCTGCATCTCT
Source organism: Leucopleurus acutus (assembly GCF_964270905.1). Taxonomy (NCBI): domain Eukaryota; kingdom Metazoa; phylum Chordata; class Mammalia; order Artiodactyla; family Delphinidae; genus Leucopleurus; species Leucopleurus acutus. Next base: position 195,035,255 of record NC_139142.1, read on the forward strand.
GCTTGGGCTGTTAGCACAAAGCCCTCCCAGGGTAGCTCTTTGTGGAAAGTCCCCCTGTGACCTGAGCCGGCAGAGAGGCAACTCCAGTGGGAATAAGCCAGCTCTCACGTGCTGGGCAGGACGGGTTCCAGCACCCACACCTCAAAGGTAAGACCAGGAGCCCCAGGGGCAGCCATTTCTTCCGGTCGGGACCACTGTGGTTCTTCCTCTCCTTTTCTGAAGGAAGCTGCCCGCTGGGATTTCAAGGCGATACTCTGGCCCCCGCGCTCCCGTGAAGTGGCTAGAAACTGCTGTTGTCTTTCACTAGAGAAGGCGTAAAGGAAAAAGATTTTCTCAGTAGCGAGAAAAGCTGTTAGACTTGGTTGAAGCAGAGCAAGGTGCCCCAACCCCTCAAGTAAACGTGTGCAACCCTGTTTTTCCCAGAGGAAATGAGGCAGTTTTTGAAACGTTTCTTAAAGCGACTGTGAATTAGCTTGTGATACTCTTAAAGGCATCTGCCCACAGAGTCACACTTTGAGCAGACTTGCCAGTGAATCGTTTTGGGAGGCTACGTGGCTGATTTCCCCACTCAGGAAGAGCTGCAGGAACCTCTTGCTTTCCCTTACCAACCCCTGGTTATTCGTTACCGATGGCGGTAGTGGAGGGTGGATCTGAATGACTGAGGGCAAATGCCAGGAATATTTTGCTCACCTTCTCACCCCCAGGACACCAGTCAGCACTATTTGTTGCACGAATTTCCAAATTACTGGGTTAGTAAATGGAACTGGCAGGTCAGCCTCTCTGCCAATTACATGTCCCGGGCGAATGCACGTGGTCCCGCCGCGCAGCTCCCCTTGGTTTCTCCCACCTGCAGCCTGCTTGTTTGGGCGCTGCCTGTCTCAGCTGTGCTGCTTCGTTTTCCCTTTGTCTACGCTCTGCTCTCGCTCTGGCCGTTCATTAGCCTGCTTAGAAACTACCCGGACGCTAGCTCTGCTTTCCTGCTTACAGAGGACAGGCAGGTGGAGCCTTGAGAGCCCTCACCAGCTGTGCTGTCACCAGCACGATCGTCTAACTTGCTCGCGGGGCCATCAGAGGGGAGGGTTTGAGGAAGTAGGGCTTTGCCGCATTGCCTTGAAGCCCAGTTGGAGTAGAGGTCAAAACCCTCCTCTGTGTCCTTTTAACCCCTTTGTTCGTCTTCCCTCTGTGCCCAGGCAGAGGGACTTTTAAACTGGAAAAGGTATTGGTTCAGAACTGAGCAACCCAGCCTAGCATGTCAGGGCCGCGATGGCTTCTGGGAAATGGCCAGAACCTACCTGGAGCCAGTGGGGACACGAGTCACCAACCTGCCCTGTACCTTGCCTGGTGTCATCTTAGGGTCACCTTAGTGTCATCCCACCACTAGGATGGATGTTCACCCAGTATTCAGTTTTTTTTTTTTTTAACATCTTTATTGGGGTATAATTGCTTTACAATGGTGTGTTAGTTTCTGCTTTATAACAAAGTGAATCAGTCATACATAAACATATGTTCCCATATGTCTTCCCTGTTGCGTCTCCCTCCCTCCCACCCTCCCTATCCCACCCCTCCAGGCTGTCACAAAGCACCGAGCCAATATCCCTGTGCCATGCGGCTGCTTCCCACTAGCTATCTAGCTTACTACGTTTGTTAGTGTGTATATGCCCATGACTCTCTCTCGCCCTGTCACAGCTCACCCTTCCCCCTCCCCATAACCTCAAGTCCGTTCTCTAGGAGGTCTGCGTCTTTATTCCTGCTTTACCCCTAGGTTCTTCATGACATTTTTTTTCTTAAATTCCATATATATGTGTTAGCATACGGTATTTGTCTTTTTCTTTCTGACTTACTTCACTCTGTATGACAGACTCTAGGTCTATCCACCTCATTACAAATAGCTCAATTTCGTTTCTTTTTATGGCTGAGTAATATTCCATTGTATATATGTGCCACATCTTCTTTATCCATTCATCCGATGACGGGCACTTAGGTTGTTTCCATCTCCGGGCTATTGTAAATAGAGCTGCAATGAACATTTTGGTACATGACTCTTTTTGAATTTCGGTTTTCTCAGGGTATATGCCCAGTAGTGGGATTGCTGGGTCATATGGTAGTTCTATTTGTAGTTTTTTAAGGAACCTCCATACTGTTCTCCATAGTGGCTGAACCAATTCACATTCCCACCAGCAGTGCAAGAGTGTCCCCTTTTCTCCACACCCTCTCCAGCATTTATTGTTTGTAGATTTTTTGATGATGGCCATTCTGACTGGTGTGAGATGATATCTCATTGTAGTTTTGATTTGCATTTCTCTAATGATTAATGATGTTGAGCATTCTTTCATGTGTTTGTTGGCAGTCTGTATATCTTCTTTGGAGAAATGTCTATTTAGGTCTTCTGCCCATTTTTGGATTGGGTTGTTTGTTTTCTTGTTATTGAGCTGCATGAGCTGCTTGTAAATTTTGGAGATTAATCCTTTGTCGGTTGCTTCATTTGCAAATATTTTCTCCCATTCTGAGGGTTGTCTTTTGGTCCTGTTTATGGTTTCCTTTGCTGTGCAAAAGCTTTGAAGTTTCATTAGGTCCCATTTGTTTATTTTTGTTTTTATTTCCATTACTCTAGGAGGTGGGTCAGAAAGGATCTTGCTGTGATTTATGTCATAGAGTGTTCTGCCTATGTTTTCCTCTAAGAGTTTGATAGTTTCTGGCCTTACATTTAGGTCTTTAATCCATTTTGAGCTTATTTTTGTGTATGGTGTTAGGGAGTGGTCTAATCTCATACTTTTACATGTACCTGTCCAGTTTTCCCAGCACCACTTATTGAAGAGGCTGTCCTTTCTCCATTGTACATTACTGCCACCTTTATCAAAGATAAGGTGTCCATATGTGCATGGGTTTATCTCTGGGCTTTCTATCCTGTTCCATTGATCTATCTTTCTGTTTTTGTGCCAGTACCATACCGTCTTGATAACTGTAGCTTTGTAGTATAGTCTGAAGTCAGGGAGCCTGATTCCTCCAGTTCCTTCTTTCGTTCTCAAGATTGCTTTGGCTATTCGGGGTCTTTTGTGTTTCCATACAAATTGCAAAATTTTTTGTTCTAGTTCTGTGAAAAATGCCAGTGGTAGTTTGATAGGGATTGCATTGAATCTATAGATTGCTTTGGGTAGTAGAGTCATTTTCACAATGTTGATTCTTCCAATCCAAGAACATGGTATATCTCTCCATCTATTTGTATCATCTTTAATTTCTTTCATCAGTGTCTTATAATTTTCTGCATACAGGTCTTTTGTCTCCTTAGGTAGGTTTATTCCTAGATATTTTATTCTTTTTGTTGCAATGGTAAATGGGAGTGTTTTCTTGATTTCACTTTCAGATTTTTCATCATTAGTATATAGGAATGCCAGAGATTTCTGTGCATTAATTTTGTATCCTGCCACTTTACCAAATTCATTGATTAGCTCTAGTAGTTTTCTGGTAGCATCTTTAGGGTTCTCTATGTATAGGATCATGTCATCTGCAAACAGTGACAGCTTTACTTCTTCTTTTCCGATTTGGATTCCTTTTATTTCCTTTTCTTCTCTGATTGCTGTGGCTAAAACTTCCAAAACAATGTTGAATAATAGTGGTGAGAGTGGGCAACCTTGTCTTGTTCCTGATCTTAGTGGAAATGCTTTCAGTTTTTCACCATTGAGGATGATGTTTGCTGTGGGCTTGTCATATATGGCCTTTATTATGTTGAGGAAAGTTCCCTCTATGCCTACTTTCTGCAGGGTTTTTATCATAAATGGGTGTTGAATTTTGTCAAAAGCTTTCTCTGCATCTATTGAGATGATCACATGGTTTTTCTCCTTCAATTTGTTAATATGGTTTATCACATTGATAGATTTGCGTATATTGAAGAATCCTTGCATTCCTGGAATAAACCCCACTTGATCATGGTGTATGATCCTTTTAATGTGCTGTTGGATTCTGTTTGCTAGTATTTTGTTGAGGATTTTTGCATCTATGTTCATCAGTGATATTGGCCTGTAGTTTTCTTTCTTTGTGACATCCTTGTCTGGTTTTGGTATCAAGGTGATGGTGGCCTCGTAGAAGGAGTTTGGGAGTGGTCCTCCCTCTGCTATATTTTGGAAGAGTTTGAGAAGGATAGGTGTTAGCTCTTCTCTAAATGTTTGATAGAATTCGCCTGTAAAGCCATCTGGTCCTGGGCTTTTCTTTGTTGGAAGGTTTTTAATCACAGTTTCAATTTCAGTGCTTGTGATTGGTCTGTTCATATTTTCTATTTCTTCCTGATTCAGTCTTGGCAGGTTGTGCATTTCTAAGAATTTGTCCATTTCTTCCAGATTGTCCATTTTATTGGCATAGAGTTGCTTGTAGTAATCTCTCATGATCTCTTTTATCTCTGCAGTGTCAGTTGTTACCTCTCCTTTTTCATTTCTAATTCTATTGATTTGAGTCTTCTCCCTTTTTTTCTTGATGAGTCTGGCTAGTGGTTTATCTACTTTGTTTATCTTCTCAAAGAACCAGCTTTTAGTTTTATTGATCTTTGCTATTGTTTCCTTCATTTCTTTTTCATTTATTTCTGATCTGATTTTTATGATTTCTTTCCTTCTGCTAGCTTTGGGGTTTTTTTGTTCTTCTTTCTCTAATTGCTTGAGGTGCAAGGTTAGGTTGTTTATTCGAGATGTTTCCTGCTTCTTAAGGTGGGCTTGTATTGCTATAAACTTCCCCCTTAGAACTGCTTTTGCTGCATCCCACAGGTTTTGGGTCGTTGTGTCTCCATTGTCATTTGTTTCTAGGTATTTTTTGATTTCCTCTTTGATTTCTTCAGTGATATCTTCATTATTAAGTAGTGTATTGTTTAGCCTCCATGTGTTTGTATTTTTTACAGATCTTTTCCTGTAATTGATATCTAGTCTCATGGCATTGTGGTCAGAAAAGATACTTGATACAATTTCAATTTTCTTAAATTTACCAAGGCTTGATTTGTGACCTAAGATATGATCTGTCCTGGAGAATGTTCCATGAGCACTTGAGAAAAATGTGTATTCTGTTGTTTTTGGATGGAGTGTCCTATAAATATCAATTAAGTCCATCTTGTTTAATGTATCATTTAAAGCTTGTGTTTCCTTATTTATTTTCATTTTGGATGATCTGTCCATGGGTGAAAGTGGGGTGTTTAAGTCCCCTACTAGGAATGTGTTACTGTCGATTTCCCCTTTTATGGCTGTTAGTATTTGCCTTATGTATTGAGGTGCTCCTATGTTGGGTGCATAAATATTTACAATTGTTATATCTTCTTCTTGGATCGATCCCTTGATCATTATGTAGTGTCCTTCTTTGTCTCTTTTAATAGTCCTTATTTTAAAGTCTATTTTGTCTGATATGAGAATTGCTACTCCAGCTTTCTTTCGGCTTCCATTTGCATGGAATATCTTTTTCCATCCCCTTACTTTCAGTCTGTATGTGTCTCTAGGTCTGAAGTGGGTCTCTTGTAGACAGCATATATAAGGGTCTTGTTTTTGTATCCATTCAGCTAATCTGTGTCTTTTGGTGGGAGCATTTAGTCCATTTACATTTAAGGTAATTATCGATATGTATGTTCCTATTCCCATTTTCTAAATTGTTTTGGGTTCGTTATTATAGGTCTTTTCCTTCTCTTGTGTTTCTTGCCTAGAAAAGATCCTTTAGCATTTGTTGTAAAGCTGGTTTGGTGGTGCTGAACTCTCTCAGCTTTTGCTTGTCTGTAAAGGTTTTAATTTCTCCATCAAATCTGAATGAGATCCTTGCTGGGTAGAGTAGTCTTGGCTGCATGTTTTTCTCCTTCATCACTTTCAGTATGTCCTGCCACTCCCTTCTGGCTTGTAGGGTTTCTGCTGAGAGATCAGCTGTTAACCTTATGGGGATTCCCTTATGTGTTATTTGTTGTTTTTCCCTTGCTGCTTTTAATATGCTTTCTTTGTATTTAATTTTTGACAGTTTGATTAATAGGTGTCTTGGCGTATTTCTCCTTGTATTTATCTTGTATGGGACTCTCTGTGCTTCCTGGACTTGATTAACTATTCCTTTCCCATGTTAGGGAAGTTTTCAACTATAATCTCTTCAAATATTTTCTCAGTCCCTTTCTTTTTCTCTTCTTCTTCTGGAACCCCTATAATTCGAATGTTGGTGCGTTTAATGTTGTCCCAGAGGTCTCTGAGACTGTCCTCAGTTCTTTTCATTCTTTTTTCTTTATTCTGCTCTGCAGTAGTTATTTCCACTATTTTATCTTCCAGGTCACTTATCCATTCTTCTGCCTCAGTTATTCTGCTATTGATCCCATCTAGAGTACTTTTAATTTCATTTATTGTGTTGTTCATCGTTGCTTGTTTCATCTTTAGTTCTTCTAGGTCCTTGTTAACTGATTCTTGCATTTTGTCCAATCTATTGTGCATTCTATCTCCAAGATTTCGGATCAACCTTACTATCATTATTCTGAATTCTCTTTCAGGTAGACTGCCTATTTCCTCTTCATTTGTTAGGTCTGGTGCATTTTTATCTTGCTCCTTTATCTGCTGTGTGTTTTTCTGTCTTCTCATTTTGCTTATCTTACTGTGTTTGGGGTCTCCTTTTTGCAGGCTGCAGGTTCGTAGTTCCTCCTGTTTTTGATGTCTGTCTCCAGTGGCTAAGGTTGGTTCAGTGGGTTGTGTAGGCTTCCTGGTGGAGGGGACTAGTGCCTGTGTTGTGGTGGATGAGGCTGGATCTTGTCTCTCTAGTGGGCAGGTTCACGTCTGGTGGTGTGTTTGGGGGTGTCTGTGGCCTTATTATGATTTTAGGCAGCCTCTCTGCTAATGGGTGGGGTTGTGTTTCTGTTTTGCTAGTTGTTTGGCATAGGTTTTCCAGCACTGTGGCTTGCTGGTCGTTGAGTGAAGCTGGGTGCTGGTGTTAAGATGGAGGTCTCTGGGAGATTTTCGCCGTTTGATATTATGTGGAGCTGGGAGGTCTCTTGTTGATCAGTGTCCTGAAGTTGGCTCTCCTACCTCAGAGGCAGAGCCCTGCCTCCTGGCTGGAGCACCAAAAGCTTTTCATCCACACGGCTCAGGATAAAAGGGAGAAAAAGTAGAGGGAATTAGTAGAAGTATGAGGAAAGAAAGAAGGAAAGGAGGGTAGGAAGGAAGGAAGAAAGAAAGAAAGAAGCAAAGAAGGAAAGAAGGCAAGAAGGAAAGAAAGGAAGGAGGGAGGGAGGGAGGGAGGAAGGAAGGAAGGAGGGAAAGAAGGAAAAAAGACAGAAAGAAAGAAGATACAGTAAAAATAAAATAAAGTATAATAAAGTTATTGAATTAAAAAATTCTTTAGAAAAAAAAAAAGGGACGGAAAGAACCTTAGGACAAATGTTGGAAGCAAAGCTATACAGACAAAATCTTACACAGAAGCATACACATACACCCTCACTAAAAGAGGTAAAGGGGGAAAAATCCTAAATCTTGCTGTCAGAGACCACCTCCTCAATTTGGGATGATTCGTTGTCTAAAGGAGGGAAGGAAGGACGGAAAGAAAGAAAGAAAGAACGAAGGTAAAGTATAATATTGTTATTAAAATTAATTATTAAGAAAAAAAATTTAAAAAAAACATGGACGGATAGAACCCTAGGACAAATGGTGGAAGCAAGACTATACAGACAAGGTCTCACACAGAAGCACACACATACACATTCACAAAAAGAGGAAAGGGGAAAAAATCATAGATCTTGCTCCTAAAGCCCACTTCCTTAATTTGGGATGATGGGCTGTCTATTCAGGTATTCCACAGATGCAGGGTATATCAAGTTGATTGTGGAGCTTTAATCCGTTGCTTCTGAGGCTGCTGGGAGAGATTTCCCTTTCTCTTCTTTGTTCTCACAGCTCTCAGGGCTCAGCTTTGGATTTGGCCCTGCCTCTGCGTGTAGATCGCTGGAGGGCGTCTGTTTTTTGCTCAGACAGGATGGGGTTAAAAGAGCCGCTGATTGGGGGCTCTGGCGCACTCAGGCCGGCGGGGACGGAGGGGCACAGAGTGCGGGGCGGGCCTGCGGTGGCAAAGGCCGGCGTGACTTTGCACCAGCCTGAGGCGCGCTGTGCGCTGTCCCGGGGAAGTTGTCCCTGGATCCCGGGAACCTGGCAGTGGCGGGCTGCACAGGCTCCGCGGAAGAGGGGTGTGGAGAGTGACCTGTGCTCGCACACAGGCCCCTCGGTGGCGGCAGCAGCAGCCTTAACGTCTCCCGCCCGCCTCTGGGGTCCGCGCTTTCAGCCGCGGCTTGCGCCCGTCGCTGGATTCCGCGCTTTCAGCCGCGGCTCGCGCCCGTCTCTGGATTCCGCGCTTTCCGCTGCGGCTCGCGCCCGTCTCTGGGGTCCGCGCTTTCAGCTGCGGCTCGCGCCCGTCTCTGGGGTTCGCGCTTTTAGCCGCGGCTCGCGCCCGTCTCTGGAGTTCCTTTAAGCAGCGTTCTTAAACCCCTCTCCTCACGCCCCAGGAAACAAAGAGGGAAGGAAAAGTCTCCTGCCTCTTCGGCAGGTGCAGGCTTTTCCTCGGACTCCCTCCCGGCTAGCTGTGGTGCACTAACCCCTTCAGGCTATGTTCAAGCCGCCAACCCCAGTCCTCTCCCTGCGCTCCGGCCTCAGCTCGCAGCCCCGCCCGCCCCGGCGGGGGAGCAGACAAGCCTCTCGGGCTGGTGAGTGCCGGTCGGCACCGATCCTCTGTGCGGGAATCTCCCCGCTTTGCCCTCCGCACCCGTTGCTGTGCAGTCCTCCGCAGCTTCGAAGCTCCCCCCTCCGCCACCCGCAGTCTCCGCCCGCGAAGGGGCTTCCTAGTGTGTGGAAACTTTTCCTCCTTCACAGCTCCCTCCCGCTGGTGCAGGTGCCGTCCCTATTCTTTTGTCTCTGCTTTTTCTTTTGCCCTACCCATGTACGTGGGGAGTTTCTTGCCTTTTGGGAGGTCTGAGGTCTTCTGCCAGCCTTCAGTAGGTGTTCTGTAGGAGTTGTTCCACGTGTAGATGTATTTCTGGTGTATCTGTGGGGAGGAAGGTGATCTCCGCGTCTTACTCTTCCGCCATCTTCCGCCTTCTCCCAGTATTCAGTTTTAACCAAGCCTGGCCCTCTAGCAGTATTCATAACAGCTGGAAGGGACAGTGTTCGAGTCAATTTAATCAGACAGTTCCAGGTGTTTCCTTTCAGTGGCCAACTGTGTGTATGTGACGCCTTCAGGGTGCCTAGGAGAACGCCAGGGGCTCTGAGGACCTAATCAACAGTAGACACGCTTAGGCAGTGGTGGCCAGCGCTTGGCCAGGTGGAAAGGATGGACAGCTGGAGCACGGAGGATCTTCAGGGCAGTGGAAATACTCCGCATGATACTATAATGGTAGATACACGTCATTATATGTGTTCAAACACCAAGAGTGACCCCTAATGCAGACTGCGGACTTTGGAGGCTGATGGCGTGTCAGTGTAGGTCCATCAGTTGTAGCGGATGCCTCACTCTGGTGGGGGGGGGGGGACGTTGCCGGTATGTGGCTCTGCTCCTCTGAGAATGAGGTACAGGGAGAGAAAGTCATGGATTAAGACCTGGAGGCGCGGGGACACGCTCTGGCCGATCTGGACGTGACGGGTGGGTTGTCTGCACACGACGGGGGCAGGAAAGAGGCTGCTGTTGGTTATGACAGAAACTCATCTAGGGCTCCTTCCCCCACCCTGCCTCGCCTGGCCCCTCCCTCCCTCCCTCCCTCTCGGGGAACAGACGCTGAGCTGTGTGCAGGCTGGAAACTCACATTCTGCGTCAGATGCTTAGTTTATTTGGGAGCCGATTGTGAGCAAGCTTGGACCTCCTTGTCTGCTTCCCTGTGGCCCAAACACTGGCTGGCCACATGGCCAGGCATGGGCCAGCCTGGAATGAAGACCCTGTGGTAGGGCCCCCCCATGGTGTCCAAGACTTCAGGCTGCCCCGGTTGGCTAATTCTCACCTGGGGTGATTTGCTCACTCCTGGTCGCTGGGGTCTGGGGAGGGGGGTGGGGACCCTTCGGGATGACCTTTCTCACGTCTTGTTTGAACTCTTACAATTTGGCTGAATTTCTTTTTTAAAAAAATGTATTTTATTGAAGTATGGTTGATTTACAATGTGTTAATTTCTACTGTACCGCAAAGTGATTCTGTTATACATATATATATACATTTTTTCATATTCTTTTCCATTATGGTTTATTACAGGTTACTGAATATAGTTCCCTGTGCTATATAGTAGGACCTTGTTGTTTATCCATTCTATATATACCAGTTTGCATCTGCTAAACCCAAACTCCCAATCCATCCGTTCCCCAACCCCTCTCCCCCTTGGCAACCATCAGTCTGTTCTCTATGTCTGTGAGTCTGTTTCTGTTTCATAGAAAAGTTCATTTGTGTCATATTTTAGATTTCACATATAACTGATATCATATGGTATTTGTCTTTCTCTTTCTGACTTTCTTCACTTAGTATGATAATCTCTAGTTGCATCCATGTTGCTGCAAATGGCAGTATTTCATTCTTTTTTATGGCTGAGTGATATTCCATTGTATATATATATATACACCACAACTTCTTTATCCATTCCCCTGTCGATGGACATTTAGGTTGTTTCCATGTCTTGGCTGAATTGCTTAAGGACCTGGCTCAGTGGTTGTAGGATGTGGCTGCACATTGAAATCACCCGTATGAGTCTCGCTGGTTCTGATGTAATTGGTCTGTGGTGTGACCTCTGCAGTGGGAATGTTTAAAGCTCCCTCTGATGATTCTAGTGTTGGAAAAAGGCGGGGGCTCAGTGGCCCAGCTGAAGCATTTCTAGATCTGATGAGGATTAAATAGCCTGACACTGGAACTCCTTACTGCCCTCATCTGGTTCGTACAAAGAAGAGATGACTTGGAGAAGAAAGATTGGATTAGGATGCTTCTCTGGAAACCCTCCTATCTTTAAGGCTAAATGTTCTTTAAGGCTAAATCCACCAGGTGACCAATCTCTTCTCTTTTGAGTAAAGGATTTGAAAACACTTTTGATACATGTTATATATCAGATAAGATACAGAATGCCCAGTTAAACTCGAATTTCAGAAAACAGTGAATTTATTTAGTATAAGCATAGCCTATGTAATACTTGGGATATACTTATACTAAGAAATTATTCAAATTCAACTTGGAATCCTGTATTTTTGTCTGAAAAATTGGGAGATTATAATAGATAAAGTACTCAGAATTCTTCTGTTACAGATGACCAAAACCCAACTGAAACTAATCCAAGCAAAAAAAAATTAATTTATTAATGGGTTTCTGTAACTGAAAAGCCTGCTTATTGGGGCTGTGTTTAGATGTGTCCAGGGAGCTGTCTCCATATTTCTTAGCTCCTCTTTTCTCCATCCAGGTCTTTCTAAATAGAGGGAAAGAAGGCCTTTGGGGGCTCTGGCCTTGCCTAGTCCTAACAGCTTGTGATCCCAGTGGAAGAGAAAGTCTCTCCTGAGTGCTGCAGAAACAGGCAAGGCTGATTTTTCTGGCTTGAGGCCACACATCTACCCCTGAACCACTGTGGCCAAGGAAGTTGAGTAGTGGGTTTGCTCTTGTGTTTATGCCATGCCGGTCCCTATGGCTGGAGGGGTGGTTACTCCCTGCCCCCGCCCCTAAATCACATGGACTGATCAGCATTACAACAGATGGGAATATGGGCGGTTTTCCAAGCGAAAGGATTCTGAGCACACGTATGTCTACTACATGCAAAGAGGGAATGCACTTCTTTTTTTTTTTTTTTTTTGCGGTACTCGGGCTTCTCACTGTTGTGGCCTCTCCCGTTGCAGAGCACAGGCTCCGGATGCGCAGGCTCAGCGACCATGGCTCACGGGCCCAGCCGCTCCGCGGCATGTGGGATCGTCCCAGACCGGGGCACGAACCCGCGTCCCCTGCAGGCGGACTCTCAACCACTGCGCCAGCAGGGAAGCCCGGAATGCACTCCTTGATCATCCCAAACGTGAGCATGCACTGCCTAAGGAAGGGAGGATCTGAATTAGCTAGGATGGCTGTGAGGTCAGAAAGAGGGGGCGACCCCCTGAGGGTCTCTAAATGAACCTCACAGCTGCTCAGCTGTTCTAGCAGGAGAGCACACACATCTTACCTCTCTGCCGTCCAGCGGGGGCTCGTGCATGAAGAAGAGACCAAGGTCTTTAGTGTGTCATGTGGGGTGGGGCTAGAGGGCCAGTACTGCCTTGCTGGGGGCATCCTTCCTCCAGCTCTGTGTACCCCTCTGGCTATACAGAAAGGGGGAAACCTCTCAATCTGCTATGGTTGAAGACCCCCACTTCTGATGTCTGAATGGCTCATCCACAACATTCTGACTGCACTGTGCCCTGGTCACCTCACCAAGGTGGCACCTGAAAATTCTCTGGCCGGGTGGGTGGCTGGCTGTTTACACTCCAGAGGGAGGGGCAGGGCTGCAGGAGTTGCCCCATTCTGCTCTGTGTCATGACCTTTCTGTTCGTGGGGCTCATGTTTGAGTTCTCGGCTGTCCCGCTAGAGCATAGGCTTCTTAAAGGCAGAGATTCTTCCTTCTCTTCTTTCCTTGGGCCCAGCGTGGGGTTTTGTTGGATGTATTAAATTACTAGAAAGGTGGGGAAGAAGGCTCTGTTATCCTCCTGTCCCCAGTTCTCATAAACCAACATTTCTATTTAACACACCTCTCCATCAGGGAGTGTCTATCAGAATCAATGTGTTCAAACGAAATGGCCTATCTCATGCTTTAGGAAATTGTGATGGAGAAGGTGGGGATGTTGGGTTGGACAGGAATGTGTTTTTGGTTTTTGAAGAGCTCCACCAATAATTCTGATAAGCTGCTCTCTTCTTCCCACAAACCACCTTCAACGGAAAATAGTTCTGAAACAATTCTCTCCTATGGCTTAGAATATCAAAACTAAGTCTGGAGCAGCAATGCCTGTGGTTCGATTTCAACACATCTTCACACTACGTGGTATGCCATGATTATGTTGGAAATAATTTAGTAGAAACGTCAGCCAAATAAAGTTGCATGTCGCTAACCAATTCTAGTCTTATATTTAGAAGTACTTTCATGCAAGCACAAAAGGAGATTTCTAGAAAAAGAGGTTCATTAATTGGGGGAGGTGGTTTCCCTTCTTCCGATGACTTAGGTTTAGTTCTGACAGAGCTTGAGGGTGGGACTTAAAGTTCTTTTTCCTCTGGCTCCTGAAAAACGTGTTGTGACAGTGATCCCCATGATGTCTGGGGATGGAACTACTATTGGCAACATGGATATTAAATATGGGGAGGAAGGAATGCTCTGTTTGCTTTACTTCAAGTTATAATGAATAAGAATCAAATCCTGCCCAATAATGTCAAAAAGAACGGGGAGCTGGGAAGCATGAAGTCGAACAATAGCAGTGAGAGGGGCTCAGTGTGGGGTTGCCAGGCTGGCAGAATAGGAAAGGAAAGTGGTGAGTAACAGCTTGTGGATGAGAGACACCTAAAACCCAGGACTCGGACTCGCCTGTGATGTAGATTCCACCTGGCGACTCTGAACTTATTCCAGTGTCCCAGCTATCGGCACCACAGAAGAGCTTTCCCACACCCAGGTCTCCTCCATCTCTGTCCCACTCAGCTCAAGGTAAACCACGCCTCTCTAGAACCAGTGGGAACATAAGTAAACTCAATGGTTATCTGGTCCCAACACTTAGGTTTTAAATGACAACAAATGAATCAGAATCACTCAAGAAGTCAGGGGCCTCTCCCACCCCTGCTCCTGACACCCTTCCCCCAAATAAAAGCAGTATTTTCCAGTCAACATAAGTTTCCACATTGCAGGTTTATACATGAGTATTTTTTTAAATAAATTTATTTTTGGCCACGTTGGGTCTTGGTTGCTGCACGCAGGGTTTCTCTAGTTGCGGCAAGCGGGGGCTACTCTTCATTGTGGTGCGCTGGCTTCTCATTTTGGTGGCTTCTCTTGTTGTGGAGCATGGGCTCTAGGCACGTGGACTTCAGTAGTTGTGGCGCGCGGGCTTCAGTAGTTGTGGCTTGCGGGCTCTAGAGTGCAGGCTCAGTAGCTGTGGCTCGCGGGCTCTAGAGCGCAGGCTTAGTAGTTGTGGCACATGGGCTTAGTTGCTCCGTGGCATGTGGGATCTTCCCGGACCAGGGCTCAAACCCGTGTCTCCTGCATTGGCAGGCAGATTCTTAACTACTGCACCACCAGGGGAGTCCTACACATGAGGATATTAACATCTAGCCAAATCCATTATTTTCAGATTCATACTTGAACTGAAATGATAATAATACTTTATAATTAATTTTTTTAACCATTAGATTACTTCCCTAATGGTGGAAACTTTCCCACCGAAATACAGCTATAGGGCTTCTGTGCTCCACCCTCCCAAGGGATTTGAAGTCATTGTCTAAAGAAGTCATTCACAAGCCCCAAATTTCCCCACAGACCTATGATTTACCTTGAAAACCACTGAAGTTTTTCTTATTGTACATCATTAATAGATCTGGGCTTATTTTAATATAAAATAAGATTTTAAACCATTAACTATCAGGAAAGCTGAAATGAACATAAGTGATATCATATATTAGGGTTATAAAAATTTAAGAACATAGACTCACATAAATATGTAGAAAATAACAGTGTTTTCTCACTGCTATACAAGTCATGATTGGTAATTACTAAGGAGAGCTGCCCAGAATAGTGTCAAAGACTTGGTATAGTATAACATTTGGGGCCACTTTTGGTATAAATTTACTGAGACAGTGGGGTTGAATGGTACACTGAAAAAGTTCCCAATGCACTATATCTTCACCATCTTGCGAAGTATTCATCAACATTTTCTGTGAGGAAAGATGGTGGGTCCTTAGATAGTGTCCTTAATTTTACCATCAGTGTGATGATTTTTATTACACATCAAATAATTAAGAGTCCCGAACACATTATAGTTCTCTCAATTCATTCTCTTTAACTCTCAAGCCTTTTTTCATTGCAGGGATCTTGTCATGTTTAGGTTTATTTTTTTAATGTAATTTTGCCTTGAGATTGTTGAGAGTGTCAGGCCTTGGAAAAATATCTGCCTAAATAAACCAATTTTGAGATATTTAAAAAAATTTATTACTATGTTTAACCAGTGGTGCACTATTTTTAAAAAAGCCCCGACATGTTGTTTGCCAATTACAGTGGTGTAAATAGTCCCACCATGGCCGATATCTAGCTGTCAACATGCATCACTGAGTAGGAAGTTGGGATAAAATAGCACACGTTGGTATGAGGAGGCAGGACCAGCAGACTCTGGCACAGCAGTGATGTTAACCTATATGGAAAGATGCACACAACCTGTACATATAATTTAACAAATTCTTTTAGAGAGAATACCCATATAACTCCACCAAGGTCAGGAAATAGAACACTGTCAGTGCCCCGGATGTCTACCACATGCCCTTTCCCAGTTATCACCTCTTCTTCCCCGTGAGAGTTAACCGTGCCCTCCCTTTTGTGGTGATCTCTCCCATGGTATTCTTTATACTTTTACCACCTAGGTATACACCCCTAATCGTTCTGACTTATTTTGGCCTATTTTGAACTTTATGTAAATGGAATCATACCCTATATCTTCTTTTGTCCTTTGTTTACTTTGCTCAACGTTACATTTGTGAGATTTACCCATGTTGGTGCACGGAGCTAGAGTTCGTTCATTTTTACGGCTGTCTAGTGTTCCAAAGTCTGAATCTACTGGATGATGTGCTGGAACCGGCTTGTACTGGCTCAGAGGAGCTGACTGTTGAATGTTCAGGACTTTTGCAAGCTGGTTGATACCATGTTGGGAGCTTGAAATTGGCCATGAATGGGAGTATTTACATCACAGAAATTGGCAAATGCTACAAACCAGGGTTTTCCCCCACTGTTGTTAAACATCTTCCAGCATGCCCCTGAATCTACTATAATGCATTTATCTGTTCTACAGTAAATGGACGTTTGGTTTGTTTCCAGTTTTTGCCAATGAATATTCTTACCTGTGTCCTGGTACATAGGTACTCAAATTTCTGAAGCCTAGACTATCCCTCAGGAGGGAAGTTGTTGCTAGGTCATAGGGTATGCCCATGTTCAATCGTAGTCAATAATGTCAAATTTTCCAATTATTTTCATTTACATGGAACCCCAGCAGCTTTGAGAATTCCTGTTACTCAATATTATTGCCGTCCTTGGAACTGCCAGACTTTTACATTTTTACCGAAACAGTGTTCGTATACTTATGTATCCTTATAGTTTTAGGTTGCAGTTTCCTGATAGCTAGTGAGCTTGAGCACCTTTCCTTAGGTTATTTGGCCCATTTGAATGTTTTCTTTGTAAAGTATTAATACTTAAGTCCTTTGCCGATTTTTTTTTTTTACTGTCTTTTTGTTGTTGATTTTCAAATTTCTTTATACTGATATTTTAATATAAGCATCTAAGGCTATAAACTTCCCTGTATTTCTTTTTTATCTCTTCCTTGAAGTTTATTAGCATAGTTGCTTTGCCATTAACAAAAAGTCTTGTTTATGGTTAATATGGGTGCCTTAGTATAGACTTTATGTTTACTGTGATCGTCTCATGAATTTTGCTTGACATCCTTTAAACCTCTCTGGAATCACTTTATTCCTCTTCATTCTGAGCTATAATTTAAAGACGGAGTGTAGAGATTCTTTCCATTTCTCTGAGGCTTAAAGAGGCAGGAAGAAGAGGGGAAATTTTGCACGGGTTGTATATGGGGTCCTGTACTATCCCCTCCAGCCTCAGATACTTGTAAATGTCCTGGGCCCACTCTTTGTAGCCAGTGTATTGCCTTCTCTTGGGTGCTGGAAAGTTCCTGTAACCCAACACAGTGCACTGGAAGATGGCAAGTCTTGAATGCCCTTCTAGGCATCTGCTAGGTCCCACTGAAGGCTAATGGTAAAGGGAAAGAAGGAAGCAAAATATTATTATATAATAAAAAGACATATGTCTTAGTCCACTTGAAACTGCCATAGCAAACTCTCATGGACTGGGTGGCTTAAACAACAGACATTTATTTCTCACAGTTCTGGAGACTGGGAAGTCCAAGATGAAGGTGCTGGCAGGTTCAGTGTCTGGTGAGGGCCCACTTCATAGACAGATGTTTTCTCACTATGTCTTCACATGGCACAAGGGGCAAGAGAGCTCTCTGGGGTCTCTTTTATCAGAGCACTAAGCTTACTCTGTTACTTCACCATCCCACTAGTGCCCTGTCTACCTGCATGGCCAGGAAGAGCTCAACACCACCACCCTCAGCCAATGAGAAGGGGGGAGAAATGAGTGATGGGCATACAGCTCCCATGTAAGTGCCCAACCATAATTGCACACATCACTTGTGCTCATCCTATTGGACAGAACTTAGTCATGTGGTCACACCTAGTTGCAAGGAAGGCTGGGAATTGTAGTCTTTACCTGGGGGGCTAAAACTTGAGGGGTTCTAGTAATGAAAGGAAGAAGTGGGGGAAGATCTGTTGGGAGTCAAGAAACAGTATTTCCACAGGTACTCAGCCAAGCTGCCTGGTGACGACATTAAGAGATCACCAGGCACCTCACCCTGCCTCTACTTCTGGTCTCACTTTCCCCTGTAAGTTTTCTTCTTCCCTTCCTGTACCTGCTCTTATCTCCTTCTCAGGTTCTGCTAGCCCTTTGGATATCAGGCCCTCAGAAATAGCTCAGGAAAGTTCTATCAGAGCCCCCAAGGCTCTATAAAGTAGGAACCATGGAAAACCTAAGGACCTCTTGAGGCAGGTTATACCCATCATGCTCTGTGGCCTTCATCCTTTGGTTGCATGGTGAGCCATCAGAACTCTAGTTTTAATTTTTCTGATATTAGGGTTTTGGCCTTGGAAAATGAAGCTGCTTGGGGGAAAGGAAGAGAGACTAGAAAATGGGGCTGGCCCACCTACAATAGAAGGTATAGAACATGGGTTCTCAATGTTAGGGTCACCCAGGGAACTTCAAGGGACCACCAAGGCTGAGAACCACTGGTGTAGATTGTAGAGAGCACATACCCCATGTTTTGCAAACCCAACTTCACAAGCTCATAGATGGGGTGACAAAGGTCACTATGACCCATCAGTGACTATGTTTCAACTTTGACCGCTCAGAACTATGTCACCCGCCCTAGGAGCCTTCTGGAAATGTTTGTGCATCCTGAAAGACCATTTAGGGTGTGAGCTAGAAACTGGAATCCTCTGAAACAATCCAGCCACCTGGGAGTAAAAAGCACACCAGTGAATCTGATTCCTATTGCAGGTGCCACATCTGTCACAGCTGCCCCTCTGCTCCCTTTTCTGAGCAGCTTCTCTTGTCCCCAGGGCCAGATCTTTTTTAAAAAATTTCTATTTTTACCCACTCCTGGGCATATACCCAGAGAAAACCATAATTCAAAAAGACACATGCACCCTAATGTTCATTGCAGCACTATTTACAACGGCCAGGTCATGGAAGCAACCTAAATGCCCACTGACAGACGAATGGATAAAGAAGATGTGGTACATATATACAATGGAATATTAATCAGCCATAAAAAGGAACGAAACTGGGTCATTTGTAGAGATGTGGAAGGACTTAGAGACTGTCATATAGAGTGAAGTAAGTCAGAAAGAGAAAAATATTGTATATTAATGCATATATGTGGAATCTAGAAAAATGGTACAGATGAATTGGTTTGCAAGGCAGAAATAGAGACACAGATGTAGAGAACAAATATATGGACACCAAGGGGGGAAAGCGGGGGTGGTAGTGGTGCTGTGATGAATTGGGAGATTGGGATTGACATATATACACTATTATGTATAAAATAGATAACTAATAATAACCTACTGTATAAAAATTCAAAAAGTTTTCTATTTTTATCTCCTATAACTTTTTTATTGGAGTATAGTTGATTTACAATATTGTGTTACTTTATGTTGTACAGAGAAGTGAGTCACTTATACATATATCCACTCTTTTTTAGATTCTTTTCCCATATAGGCCATTACAGAGTATTGAGCCGAGTTCCCTGTGCTATACAGTAGGTCCTTATTAGTTATCTGTTTTATACATAGTAATGTATATATGTCAGTCCCAATCTCCCAATTTATCCCTCTCCTGGTAACCATAAGTTTGTTTTCTATGTCTGTGAGTCTGTTTGTGTTTTGTAACTAAGTTCATTTGTATCATTTTTTAGATCCCACATTTAAGTGATATCATATGATATTTGTCTTTCTCTGATTTCACTGAGTATAATAATCTCTACGTCCATCCATATTACTGCAAATGGCATTATTTCGTCCTTTTTTATGGCCAATATTCCATTATATGTACATGCCACGTCTTTATCCATTCCTCTGCTGATGGACGTTTAGGTTGCTTCTATGTCTTGGCTATTGTAAATAGTGCTGCAATGAACACTGGGGTGCATGTATCTTTTCAAATTATGGTTTTCTCCAGATATATGCCCAGGAGTGGGATTGCTGGATCATATGGTAGTTCTATTCTTAGTTTTTTAAGGAACCTCCATACTGTTCTCCATAGTGGCTGTACCAACTTACATCCCCACCAACACTGTAGGAGGGTTCCTTTCTCTCCACACCCTCTCCAGCATTTACTGTTTGTAGATTTTTTGATGATGGCCATTCTGACCGGAGTGAGGTCATACCTCACTGCAGTTGAGATATGCATTTCTCTAATAATTGGTGATGTTGAGCATCTTTTCATGTGCTTTTTGGCCATCTGAATGGCTTCTTTGGAGAAATGTCTATTTAGATCTTCTGCCCACCTTTTGATTGGTTTTGTATTTTTTTTTTTTTTGATATTGAGCTGCATGAGCTGTTTGTGTATTCTGGAGATTAATCCCTTGTCGGTCGCATCCTTCGCAAATATTTTCTCCCATTCTGAGGGTTGTGTTTTCATTTTGTTTTGTTTTTCTGTGCAAAAGCTTTTAAGTTTAATAAGGTCCCATTTGTTCATTTTTGTTTTATTTCGATTACTCTAGGAGGTGGATCAAAAAAGACATCGCTGCGATTTATGTCAGAGAGTGTTCTGCTTATGTTTTCCTCTACGAGTTTTACAGCATCTGGCCTTACATTGAGGTCTTTAATGCATTTTGAGTTTAGTTTTGTGTATGGTGTTAGAAAATGATCTAATTTCATTCTTTCACATATAGCTGTCCAGTTTTCCCAGCACCACTTAATGAAGGGACTGTCTTTTCTTTATTATATTTTCCAGCTTCCTTTGTCATAGATTAGCTGACCATATATGCGTGGGTTTACCTCTGGACTTTCCTGTTCCATTGATCTATATAACTGTTTTTGTGCCCAGGGCCATATCTAATGCCCTGATATTGCTGCCAACAGGAAGGGACAAGAGGGATAAGGGGACAGGTGGCGAATTGGGGGCTGGTTTACTGAGGGATGTGGGAACACCCTGGAGTGGTTCCCACCCCTTGTGTGCCCTCTTGTTGCCTCAGGTGTCCCTCTTCTTGTAAAATAAACAGGTAGCGGGGCAGAAAGCTGCCATTTGAAAGTCCACTAGAATCTGGACTGAGCTGGTTGCTGTAATCGGGCAGCTGAACCCCCACCAGGAAGATGACAGGCTGATGGTCGGCACACAGGGGGTTCTGAGAACAGTGCAAGGCTCCCCATCAGGTGTCCTTCTATACGCACAGTATCCTCTTAGATGGGTTCCTGGAAACCACTTTTTCTTGGTCACTTGCTCATTCTCCTTCCTTTACACCCTTCTGTGCACCTGACCTGATCCCGGATCCCATGTGCCTCTGTTCCTGTGTCCAAGTCTGGGCCACCTATGCCTGGTTCTGTCTTAGAAGGGCTACGACTGTCCATCCATCACGAGATCCTTCAGGCACAAGCACCCTCAAGACCCAGACCTCTCACCTACCAAGGTGGTTTCTTTCGCATAGCATCAGGCTGGGCGTCATTGTGCTGAACGACCCCAGCAGACAGGCTGGGATGTGGGAAGGGACACACAGAGGAGAGAGTAGATAGAAGCAGCAGGGAGGCCAGTCCTGCCCCACACCTCAGCCTGTGTGACAGGAGCAGCTCTGGGCTGATGGTGTGGGTGACGTGAGCCACAGGGGGCTGGAACCATCTGCAGGAGCACAGCTGAGCTGCCCTGGGCCCCAGAGTGAAGCAGAAGGTGAGTGACTCAAGGGGCATGATCGTCCTCTGGGAATTCTTAGAGAAATGGCTGTCGATTCACAGATTTTTCACAGTTTTCCAATTCTGGGAATTTCCCAAGAGGGGGGCATATAGAATTTTATTTCCATTGAAAAATGTCTCTAGGTGACTTAGAGCTATTCCAATTAGAAATCTACTCCTAAATAGAATAAAACAAAATTACAAAAAATTGTAGAGTGGGAGACACAGATCTTGAAGGGAATCACTTCCTGAAATGAACAGTCATGTGTGAGGAGAGTGATCATCTCTGGGGAGTGATGGGCACGTCGAGAGGAGGGGAACGTCCTCAGACAGTCCCTCCCCTGCACACCTGTGCTCCCAATGCATAGCTTTTCCCTCCTTTACACTTTGGATATTTCCATTTGTTCCTTGCATGCCAACTCCATGTCTCATTTGACTGGTGCGACCACTAAAAATTGTCTCAGTTTTTGGCTTCAGTGGCTTTTTTCTTATGTATCCTTTCATCATTCTGAAGGCAGTGTATCTGCCCCGTTAGCGTCACGTCACTCCCAAGAGCCCCGGGCTCAGCTCACCTCTCGCACCTCTTCTCCCAGTTATAATCCCTGCTAAAAAGAGCTTTTGGCTCCCTTTTGCGTAATAAGGACCCTCAAATCTACTATATGAGTAGCCTTCAGTGCTACTCAAAGTGTGGTTTCTGAGAAGAGAAAAATAGTGGAAACATCCAGAAAGTTTTTAGCAAGTTGACGTTGCTGTAACATCCAAGTGGGTGATTTTGAACTTTACATGCTATTCCCAGTTGCCAGCTCCCTTCCAGTGGTTAAAATGGGCCCTGGAGTTGCTAAAGTGGTGTGCTGAGGATGATGACCCAAAGTCATGCAGGTTCCTAATGCATTATAGTGGCAACACGGAGGAAGTAGGATGGCCTATGACCTATGTCTTGGTTTGCCTGGGAGAGTCCCAGCTTAGAACTGTTGTCCTCGCATAATTATGTCAGAGTGTCCCTATTCACTCTCAGAAGTGTCCACGTTTGGACAGTAAATTAAATGGCCACTCTCCCTGATCCCCATCCACATTGCATGGCCTCTGTGTTCACCCTCATCTCGTCACCCCAAATTGCATAAGAAGCCACAGTGATTTCAGAGGAGGCCAGAGAAATGCTCCATCCAATTCAAGTACGTTTCTTCTTCAGGGATCTAATCCTCGGATTCATTTTCTTTATACGCGCTTGGTGCCTTGTGAGTTATATTCCAGTCATTACTGAGGAAGCCCCCTGGTGGGATCAGAGAGCCTTGCTCCACAAGCGACTTTCTGCAATGAGACGTCACAGGAGTCAAGAGCCAGAGGATGCAAGCAGATGGAGAAAGGGTGATGCCTTCTTTTCACTCTGAGTTGACTGATGTTCTCTGTACATGACGATCTGTAGTTACTGCCTATGTGGTCCCTCGGGAAGAAACTAAAAGTCCAACTTGTCTACAAATACATGCCCTTAACCTGTTGCTATGTCTAAAATTCCTACTTCACAGCTACTCTTTCAGTTGAATCCCAAACTCCCAATCCTTCCCTCCCACACTCCCCTCCCCCTTGGCAACCACAAGAATGTTCTCTATGTCTGTGAGTCTGTTTCTGTTTTGTAGATAAGTTCACTTGTGTCATATTTTAGATGCCACATATAAGTGATATCATGTTATTTGTCTTTCTCTTTCTGACTTACGTCACTTAGTATGATAATCTCTAGTTGCATCTGTGTTGCTGCAAATGGCATTATTTCATTCCTTTTTATGGCTAATATTCCACTGTGTGTGTGTGTGTGTGTGTGTTTATACACACATATACCACATCTTTATCCATTCATCTGTCGATGGACATTTAGGTTGTTCCCATGTCTTGGCTATTGTAAATAGTGCTGCTATGAACATAGTGGTGCATGTATCTTTGTGAACTATAGTTTTGTCTGAATATATGTCCAGGAGTGGGATTGCTGGATCATATGGCAACGTTAGTTATTTGAGGAACTTCCACACTGTTTTCCACAGTGGCTGCACCAACTTACATTCCCACCAGCAGCGTAGCAGAGTTCCCTTTTCTCCACACCCTCTCCAGCATTCATTGTTTGTAGACTTTTAAATGATGGTCATTATGACCGGTGTGAGGTGGTACCTCATTGTACTTTTGATCTGCATTTCTCTAATAATTAGTGATATTGAGCACCTTTTCGTGTGCCTATTGCCCATCTTTATGTCTTCTTTGGAGAGATGTCTATTTAGGTCTTCTGTCCGTTTATTGATTGGGTTGTTTGGGATTTTTTTGTTATTGAGTTACCTGGTAGTTGGTTTTGAGCCAAAGTACAAAAGAACTGAAGGATGAGAAGCGATAACTGGCTGTTGTTTAAATATGTATTTATTTATTTTGGCCACGCTGGGTCTTTGTTGAGGCCTGCGGGATCTTTAGTTGCGTCATGCACACTTTTTAGTTGTGGCAGGCAGACTCTTAGTTGCAGCATGCATGTGGGATCTAGTTCCCTGACCAGGGATTCCACCCGGGTCCCCTGCATTGGGAGCGTGGAGGCTTAGCCACTGGACCGCCAGGGAAGTCCTGGCTGTTGTTTAAAACTGTGGACATTCAAATGCTTTTTCTCCTTTGTATTCTCATAGAATGCTAAGGAAGGTTGCAGTGGATTTTGCATGGCTAGGATTATCAAAGATGGAAACTAAATTGTCTTAATCAGGATAGCCTCCCCATTGCCCTTCAACTCACCCTTTTTTCTCCCTTTCCTTAAAACACCAACAGTGTTCTTGCCTTTTAGGGAGGTCCTTCTTCTGAAGAGCAACTTCTTCACTCCTAGACACGTGGCTCAGTGCAGCCCTGAGCAGTTCCCAGGGTTGGAGTTCCTGTTTGTGGACCTTCCTAAGAACCTTGTAATGAGGAGTTAGGGACCCTCCATGGTATGGGCTCACACACTGACTTCTGCAATGGACTATAGTGGAGTGATGCTGGCTTTCTCGTGGAAATGTACTGTTTTACAATCTCAAGCAGAGAATGGAGCTATTATAAAATCAAGTTCTACTTACAAGTTGAAGTCAAGCATCAGCGCCCTTCCTTTCAAGGCTCCCCTCTTTCCAGTGCGTATGGCAAAGGTGTAGGTGTTAGCTTCGGTGTCTCCTGAGGGGACTCTTGGTATTACTCCTGGAGTCTGAGAGCTCTTCCATCCCTCAGGGATCCCACTTTCCTGCTGGCGTGGATGCACCTTTTTGATAGGGTGCCATTCCCTTCCCCTGGGTACCAGTGGAAGGAGGGATGTGGAATCAGTCAGAGTTCCCCTCACTGCCCCATCACATTAGGGTCCACACCAGCACCACACAAGACTGAAGTCTTCACAAAACCATTTCATTACACTTGACCTAACAATATGAAAGAGGATGACTAAATAAGACTTCCCCCATAGTTTATGGAAAAAATACCTCAAAACTTAACCCTCCATGGACAATAAGTTACCTGCTTTAAGAACGAGGAATGTTTTTTTAATGCACTGACATGGAGCAATCTCCAATATATATTTTTAAATAGGTAAAGTACAGAATAGTGTTCTGTGTGTGTGTGAGTGTGCGTGTGTGCACATGTGCATGTGTGTGTATGTGATAAGATACACAAGAAACTGATAATTTTGGCTGGTTCTGGAGAGGAAACCAGATGGCTGGCGTATTTGGGTAGGACTTTTCAGTATACATCCTTTGCCACCTTTTGAATTTGGGATCATGTGAATGTATTAATAATTCAAAAATTAAAGCTAAAGTTATCAGTTTTTGTTTAACATAGCTTGAGCTGGATTTTCTGTCATTTGCAACCAAAGAAACGTGACTGGGCTACCTTTATGGCTATATATTTAGTTTGCTCTATCCATAAAGCAGGTATCTGTTTCTCACATATGAAACACTCAATGTTACTTATTTCTTTTTAGTTCCGTAGTGAGTGCTGTATGGATTTCTTCATGTTACCACCTGCTCCCTGGTGCCTTTTACTGAAGGGTTTGGGTAATTAAATGGAATTTCATCCTGGGGGTGGGCGCAGTACCTTATAATTATGTGCTAAATATGACTTTCCTCAAAGTCCAAGAGGAAAATAGTTAAGAAGTGAAGCCTTACCAGGGAATCCCCTCAACGGAATATTCCTTTTCCTGCCCAATTCCCAAAGGGAAATATTTCAGCTCTACAGTCTTCCAACATGTGGGAATCTCCACCCACCTAGAGTGTGTACTGCAATGCCTTAGTACATGTGAGGGCTCCTGAAATAGAAGCTCTTATTAGTATTCCTACTCTGCAATTCACTTGAGGGCCAAGAGAATCCCTGGGAATCAGATATCTAGAAGTTCACAAGCCAGGGCCCATCACTTACTAGCTATCTGAGTGGGAGGAAGTTAGCCTTTCTGACCTTTATTTTTCTCATCTGTAAAATAAGTTTCCATTTTATATTTGTAAAATACTTGCTCTAGGATGGTTATGGGGATCCAATGAGACAACGGAGAAAAAGCATTTAACCCAGAGTCTGGTGCAGAGTAAATAACAAACAGCTCAAGACCTCACAGTGGCGAGGCGTCTCCATGTGCGTCACGAGCCGTTAGGCACACTTCTGTATTCAGAGGATAGCTGTGTGCCACTCAGAGCGCAACTCTTCAGTGGTGCTGAACATCTTCTTTTGAATAACATGGGATTTATAACCATGCTCCCCACAGCCTAGCCTTCATTTTCTGTGCCTCACAGTAAACTTTTTAAGCAAAGAACTACTTGGCAGTATCAAACAAGGCCAGCTGCCCTAAATTAAAAATTTTAAACATTTAGTCTGGTTCTACACTGAAGAGAGCTCTCTGATATCTGGAGAAGTTTTTCTTTTCCTTTTGGAAAGTGAAGCATTTTGTTCTCTGAGTGATTGGATATAGGCATAGATTGTCAAGTGATTACCACAGTAAATTTAGACTATTCATTTTTCTTCTTGTGAAAAGAACTTTTAAGATTTACTCTCTTAATTTTGAAATATGTAGTATCCCATTGTTAACTATTGTCACCGTGCTGTATATTACATCCCCAGGACTTACTTATCTTATAATAGAAGTTTGTACCTTTTGACCACCTTCATCCAGTTTGCCCACTTTCATCCAGTTTGCCCACTCCCTCCCCCTGCCTCCGGAAACCACCAATCTGTTCTTTGTATCTATAAGTTCAGGTTCTTTTTAGATTCTATCTATGAGTGAGATGATACAGTATTTGTCTTTCTTTGTCTGACTTATTCACTCAGCGTAAAATCCTCAAGGTCCCTGCTTGTTGTCCCTAATGGCAGGATTTCCTTCTTTTTTATTGTTGAATAATATTCATATGTATATGTGTATATATATGTATGTATTTGTATACACATCATATCTTCTTTTTCCAGTCATCTGTTGATAGACACTTAGATTGTTTCCATGTCTTGTCTATTGTAAATAATGCTGCAGTGAACAGGGGGGTACAGAGAGCTTTTCGAGAGAGTGATTTTTTTTCTTTCATAATTGAGATTTTATTGGTTGTTTTGAGGATGAGTGCACAGACATTTCAATTTGTCCACAATTCTCAACATACGTACCAAAAATCTAAAAAATCATGTAGTTGTGATTCTTTTCTACACAGTTATTGCAGTGACTTTCCAGCTTAAAATCTGGAGGCAAATTTCCATTAACAGGACATCAAGTACCAACATCTTCAAATATTGGTATGTTGTTACATCATAAGTCCTACTAATTCACAATTTAATATCACGTACCCTACATAGTCAAATTGTCAATCATTCACAGCACATTAACAAAGTTACTAGGAAAACTGGACTACCGCCACCAAGGATGTTACAGAGTGCACAGAATTCTGCCCAGGAGAGCCAAGATCAAGGAGTGGGTGGCTCGCTTTAGGAAACAATTCTACCAGAAACAACATGGGAAGAGAAGCAATTTAAAGTGTTCAGGACATTAAATGCACAACTGACTCCAAACTGCCATTTAGTGTGCTTTGTATTATAGGATAGAAAGGCTACCCCCCCATCTATGGAATGTTAAGCTCACACCCAAGACAATCAAAGCCTCCCATATTCAATATCCCACTATTTTCTGGTTGTACCAAAAAATAACCAAAAAGCAAATGATTTCACCTCTTAAAAATAAAAAGAAGCATTTACAGTTAAAAAATGGGATGAGGTAGGATTCCCTCCTTTTTAAAAATGTTTCTAGAACTACTAAAAAACTTGCGTTTACAAAATAGTTGATAAAAATGTTCCTCTGGAAGGTACAAGAAGGGAGACAGGGGCCACTGATAGGACCGGGTGCGTGGTATTAATCAGACTTGGCTTCTTTCTCTCCTGCTTCATTAGAGGCTGGGGGCTCCTCGTTTTTAGTTTCTCTGTTTTCCGCAGGTAAGTCGTCTTCAGTCTCTTGGTTAGCCACTTCGGCCTGTTTTCCCTTTGCTCCCCTTTTCTCTTCTGTTTGCACTTTTTTGTCTGAAGATGTATCCTTTCCTGCCGCCTGTTTTGGGCTTCGTTCCCACTTCTGCAGGAGCGGGTGTAGCTGACAACCTCGCCCATCTCCCCTCGGGCTCCTCGTTTGCCGCCCCCGTGGCGGAGCTGACCTTTGGCAAAGCTGGGATGCATGGCCGCTGCCGTTCCTCCTGCTGCCCAAGCTGCTTGGGGACCCGCTCGAGATAGTGATTTTGTTTCTTTTGGATAATTCCCATAAGTGGGGCTGCTGTATCACATGGTGGTTCTCTTTTTAATATTTGGAAGAAACTCCGTACTGTTTTCCATAGTGGCTGCACCAGTTTACATTCCCATCAACAGTGCACAAGGGTTTCCTTTCTCCACATCCTCTCCGGTATTTATTTCTTGTCTTCTTGATAATAGCTATTCTAACAGGTATGAGGTGACATCTCATTGTGGGTTTGATTTGCCTTTCCTGATTATTAGTGATGTTGAACACTTTTTCATGTATCTGTTGTCCATTTGTATGTCTTCTTTGGAAGAACGTCTATTCAGTTCCATTTTTTTTGTTTCTTTTTTTATATTGCGAGTTCTTGTTAGTCATCAAATTTATACACATCAGTGTATACATGTCAATCCCAATCACCCAATTCAGGACACCACCATCCCCACCCCACTGTGGTTTTCCCCCCTTGGTGTCCATACGTTTGTTCTCTACATCTGTGTCTCAACTTCTGCCCTGCAAACCAGTTCATCTGTACCATTTTTCTAGGTTCCACATACATGCGTTAATAGACGATATTTGGTTTTCTCTTTCTGACTGACTTCACTCTGTATGGCAGTCTCTAGATCCATCCACGTCTCAACAAACGACTCAATTTCGTTCCTTTTTATGGCTGAGTAATATTCCATTGTATATATGTACCACAACTTCTTTATCCATTCATCTGTCAATGGGCATTTAGGTTGCTTCCATGACCTGGCTATTTTAAATAGTGCTGCAATGAACAATGGGGTGCATGTGTCTTTTTGAGTTATGGTTTTCTCTGGGTATATGCCCAGTAGTGGGATTGCTGGATCATACAGTAATTCTATTTTTAGTTTTTTAAGGAACCTCCATACTGGTCTCCATAGTGCTGTATCAATTTACATTCCCACCAGCAGTGCAAGAGGGTTACCTTTTCTCCACACCTTCTCCAGCATTTGTTGTCTGTAGATTTTCTGATGATTCCCATTCTAACTGGTGTGAGGTGATACCTCAGTGTAGTTTTGATTTGCATTTCTCTAATAGTGATGTTGAGCAGCTTTTCGTGTGCTTCTTGGCCATCTGTATGTCTTCTTTGGAGAAATGTCTATTTAGGTCTTCTGCCTACTTTCGGATTGGGTTGTTTGTTTCTTCAATATTGAGCTGCATGAGCTGTTTATGTATTTTGCAGATTAATCCTTTGTCCGTTGATTCGTTTGCAAATATTTTCTCCCATTCTGAGGGTTGTATATTTGTCTTGTTTATTGTTTCCTTTGCTGTGCAAAAGCTTTGAAGTTTCATTAGGTCCCATTTGTTTATTTTTGTTTTTATTTCCATTACTCTAGGAGGTGGATCAAAAAAGATCTTGCTGTGATTTTTGTCAAAGAGTGTGTTTCCTATGTTTTCCTCTAAGAGTTTTATAGTGTCCGGTCTTACATTTAGGTCTCAAATCCATTTTGAGTTTATTTTTGTGTATGCTGTTAGGGAGTGTTCTGATTTCATTCTTTTACATGTATCTGTCCAGTTTTCCCAGCACCACTTATTGAAGAGACAGTCTTTTCTCCATTGTATATCTTTGCCTCCTTTGTCATAGATTAGTTGACCATAGGTGTGTGGGTTTATCTCTGGGCTTTCTATCTTGTTCCATTGTTCTATATTTCTGTTTTTGTGCCAGTACCATATTGTCTTGATTACTGTAGCTTTGTAGTATAGTCTGAAGTCAGGGAGTCTGATTCCTCCATCTCTGTTTTTTTCCTCAAGACTGCTTTGGCTATTCAGGGTCTTTTGTGTCTCCATACAAATTTTAAGATGATTTGTTCTAGTTCCGTAAAAAATGGCTTTGGTCATTTGAAGGGGATTGCATTGAATCTGTAGATTGCTTTCGGTAGTAGAGTCATTTTCACAATATTGATTCTTTCAATCCAAGTACATGGTATATCTCTCCATCTGTTTGTATCATCTTTAATTTCTTTCATCAGTGTCTTATAATTTTCTGCATACAGGTCTTTTGTCTCCCTAGGTAGGTTTATTCCTAGGTATTTTATTCTTTTTGTTGCAATGGTAAATGGGAGTGTTTCCACAATTTCTCTTTCAGATTTTTCATCATTAGTGTATAGGAATGCAAGAGATTTCTGTGCATTAATTTTGTATCCTGCTACTTTACCAAATTCATTGATTAGCTCTAGTAGTTTTCTGGTGGCATTTTTAGGATTCTCTATGTTTAGTATCATGTCATCTGCAAACAGTGACAGTTTTACTACTTCTTTTCCAATTTTTATTCCTTTTATTTCTTTTTCTTCTCTGATTTCCGTGGCTGGGACTTCCAAAACTATGTGGAATAATAGGGGTGAGAGTGGACATTCCTGTCTCGTTCCTGATCTTAGAGGAAATTCTTACAGTTTTTCACCATTGAGAATGATGTTTGCTATGGGTTTGTCATATATGGCCATTATTATGTTGAGGTAAGTTCCCTCTATGCCCACTTTCTGGAGAGTTTTTATCATAAATGGGTGTCGAATTTTGTCAAAAGCTTTTTCTGCATCTATTGAGATGATCATATGGTTTTTATTCTTCAATTTGTTAATATGGTGTATCACATTGATTGATTTGTATCACATTGAAGAATCCTTGCATCCCTAGGATAAATCCCACTTGATCATGGTGTATGATCCTTTTAATGTGTTGTTGGATTCTGTTTGATAGTAATTTGTTGAGCATTTTTGCATCTATATGCCTCAGTGATATTGGTCTGTAATTTTCTTTTTTTGTAGTATCTTTGTCTGGTTTTGGTGTCAGGGTGATGGTGTCCTCGTAGAATAAGTTTGGGACTGTTCCTGCCTCTGCAATGTTTTGGAAGAGTTTGAGAAGGATGGGTGTTAGCTCTTCTCTAAATGTTTGATAGAATTCACCTGTGAAGCCATCTGATCCTGGACTTTTGTTTGTTGGAAGATTTTTAATCACAGTTTCAATTTCATTACTTGTTATTGGTCTGTTCTTATTTTCTGTTTTTTCCCGGTTCAGTCTTGGAAGCTTATACCTTTCTAAGAATTTGTCCATTTCTTCCAGGTTGTCCATTTTATTGGCATAGAGTTGCTTGTAGTAGTCTCTTAGGATGCTTTGTATTTCTGCGGTGTCTGTTTTAACTTCTCCTTTTTCATTTCTAATTTTATTGATTTGAGTCCTCTCCCTCTTTTTCTTGATGAGTCTGGCTAATGGTTTATCAATTTTGTTTATCTTCTCAAAGAACCAGTTTTTAGTTTTATTGATCTTTGCTATTGTTTTCTTTGTTTCTATTTCATTTATTTCTGCTCTGATCTTAATGATTTCATTCCTGCTGCTAACTTTGAGTTTCGTTTGTTCTTCTTTCTCTAGTTCCTTTAGGTGTAATATTTGATTGTTTATTTGCGATTTTTCTTGTTTCTTGAGGTAGGCTTGTATGGCTATAAACTTCCTTATTAGAACTGCTTTTGCTGCATCCCATAGGTTTTGGATCGTCGTGTTTTCATTGTTATTTGTCTCTAGGTATGTTTTGATTTCCTCTTTGATTTCTTCAGTGATCTCTAGGATTTTTAGTAATGTATTGTTTAGCCTCCATGTTTTTGGTTTTTTAATGTTTTTTTCCCTGTAATTCATTTCTAATCTCATAGCGTTGTGGTCAGAAAAGATGCTTGATATGATTTCAATTTTCTTAAATTTACTGAGGCTTGATTTGTGACCCAAGATGTGATCTATCCTGCAGAATGTTCCGTGCGCACTTGAGAAGAAAGTGTAATCTGCTGTGTTTGGATGGAATGTCCTATAAATATCAATTAAATCTGTCTGATCTATTGTGTCATTTTAAAGCTTCTGTTTCCTTATTTATTTTCATTTTGGATGATCTGTCCATTGGTGTAAGTGAGGTGTTTAAAGTCCCCCACTATTATTGTGTTACTGTCGATTTCCTCTTTTATAGCTGTTAGCAGTTGCCTTATGTATTGAGGTGCTCCTATGTTGGGTGCATAGATATTTATAATTGTTATATCTTCTTCTTGGAATGATCCCTTGATCATTATGTAGTGTCCTTCCTTGTCTCTTGTAACATTCTTTATTTTAAAGTCTATTTTATCTGATATGAGTACTGCTACTCCAGCTTTCTTTTGATTTCCATTTGCATGGAATATCTTTTTCCATCCCCTCACTTTGGGTGTGTATGTGTCCCTAGGTCTGAAGTGGGTCTCTTGTAGACAGCATATAGATGGGTCTTGATTTTGTATCCATTCAGCAAGCCTGTGTCTTTTGTTTGGAGCATTTAATCCATTCACGTTTAAGGTAATTATCAATAGGTATGTTCCTATGACCATTTTCTTAATTATTTTGGGTTTGTTTTTGTAGGCCCTTTTCTTCTCTTGTGTTTCCCACTTAGAGAAGTTCCTTTAGTATTTGTTGTAGAGCTGGTTTGGTGGTGCTGAATTCTCTTAGATTTTGCTTGTCTGTAAAGCTTTTGATTTCTCCATTGAATCTGAATGAGATCCTTGCCAGGTAGAGTAATCTTGGTTGTAGGTCCTTCCCTTTCTTCACTTTAAGTATATCATGCCACTCCCTTCTGGCTTGTAGCGTTTCTGCTGAGAAATCAGCTGTTAACCTTATGGGAGTTCCCTTTTATGTTATTTGTCGTTTTTCCCTTGCTCTTTCAATAATTTTTGTTTGTCTGTAATTTTTGCCAGTTTGATTACTATGTGTCTTGGCATGTTTCTCCTTGGGTTTATCCTGTATGGGACTCACTGCACTTCCTGGACTTGGGTGGCTATTACCTTTCCCATGTTAGGGAATTTTTGACTATAATCTCTTCGAATATTTTCTCTGGTCCTTTCTCTCTCTCTTCTCCTCCTGGGACCCCTATCTTGCGAATGTTGTTGCGTTTAATGTTGTCCTGGAGGTCTCTTAGGCTGTCTTCATTTATTTTCATTCTTTTTTCTTTAGTCTGTTCCACAGCAGTGAATTCCACCATTGTGTCTTCCAGGTCACTTATCCGTTCTTCTGCCTCAGTTATTCTGCTGTTGATTCCTTCTAGTGTCGTTTTCA
The DNA here is from genome assembly GCF_964270905.1 of Leucopleurus acutus. Taxonomy (NCBI): domain Eukaryota; kingdom Metazoa; phylum Chordata; class Mammalia; order Artiodactyla; family Delphinidae; genus Leucopleurus; species Leucopleurus acutus. The sequence continues at coordinate 195,068,217 of NC_139142.1, forward strand.
TTTCAGTTATTGTATTGTTCATCTCTGTTTGTTTGTTCTTTAATTCTTCTAGGTCTTTGTTAAACATTTCTTGCATCTTCTCGATCTTTGCCTCCATTCTTTTTCCGAGGTCCTGGATCATCTTCACTATCATTATTCTGAATTCTTTTTCTGGAACTTTGCCTATCTCTACTTCATTTAGTTGTTTTTCTGGGGTTTTATCTTGTTCTTTCATCTGGAACCTAGCCCTCTGCCTTTTCATCTTGTCTATCTTTCTGTGAATGTGGTTTTTATTCCACAGGCTGCAGGGTTGTAGTTCTTCTTGCTTCTGCTGTCTCCCGTCTGGTGGATGAGGCTATCTAACCATTTTTTTTTGTCATTCATTCGGTAGCCATTTATTGAATGCTTACTGTGTACCAGGCCTTACTCAAGGCTCTGAGGAGGCATCCATGAACAAAGCAGATAAAAATCTCTGCTCCTGTGGAGCTTACATTTAAGATCTATCGTAAGGGATGGGATTAGCAATAAATTTACATAAATTCAACCATACCTATCAGCAAAGTGAAAAAAACACATTTAAATAGTTTAATTATTGGTACTACAAAAGTCTACTGTTAATATGTAGTTTTTTTGTTATATATTCTACTTACTATGTTCATAAACTATTCATACCCATGTATAACTCTACAAGCGTTTGAATTGTAAGATTATATAGAGATTTTCAAGGACCATTTTGAGCATGCTTGATTCCATCCTTAGCACAGCCCTAAAAACCCACCCACCTTCTGAGCTGTGACTGTATTGTACCACAGTGGAAACTCTGAGACTGTTGGGCAAAGGAGAACCATTTTAAGTATTTGAGCATGAGAGTGACAGCATGATAAATCTATGGCTGGTCTGTTTAGTCTGGTAACAGGGAACAAGAGATAGTGCATTCACATAAACATACACAGTCAATCAACAGTGGAATTCATGTCAAGAATTTTAAAAAAGTTCGTGAACCATTTCCCATTGTTTTAAAACAGCTAAAATAGTAAGAGCTTGAGGTCATAAATATTTATAATCAACTCCTGATTATAAAATCTAAAAGAAAAAATCTTAACACATGGGCTTATTCTGACTAAAGGGTTATCATTTTAATCAATTTTTTCAAAGAGTATTTAAAAAGAACACCTAGTTAAGAAAAAATCATTTTTAAATTTTGCAGTATTGGCAAAGTGATTGGTATACATTAATACCAATCATTTAACACTGAAAACATTCTTGTACAATGTAAAAAAAAATTGACAGTATGTGACTGGAAATATTCCATTACCATAAAGCTACAAACAGATTTACGCTCCTAAGAGCAAAGTTAGAAAAGCAAAAATAATACTATAACACTGATTAGCACCAAGACAGAACTTCTTTGCACTTAGGGCCTGATTGGTTGTATTTAAACATAACCTCCACCAAAAGGGACCAAAATGACACCTTATTTGGTAAAAACAAAGAAGAAAAGGATAAAAATATACACACTGAGGTCTGGAAACTGAAGAATGCCCACTTTAAAACAATAAAATCAATCGTACCTGTTTTTTAACTAATGTGACATTTGCAAAATACATCCATGTCACTTTTCTTCCTCTTTAGTTCACTTTTACAATTCAGACTGCCCCATTTTTGTTAATGTGTTGTCACACTAGTGTAAATAGATATTCTGAATTATAGGAGTTTGCCATAATGAATCCAGACCATTGGAGCCAGACCCAGTAGCTCAAACAATCTTAGCTGCAGCTCATTCCAACTAGTGAAACACATTATTTATCTGTGTAGTTTTAAAAATCCTTAGCTAGATGAGGGGTATGTGTGTGTGTGCGTGCGTGTGTGTCTGTCTGTGTGTGTGTACACATACAAGTTTGCCAGGGCCGTGGGAGAGTGTCTGCATCCCAGAGAGAGGAGTGATATACAAGCAACCGTACACAATGGCCTGAAAGACTTGGGCAGCCAGACACCGAATTTCCCCCCAAACAAACCTGAGGCTGAGCAATGGGGGAATTACAGGATCTGTGCTCACAACGTGGAATCAGTGACAGGTTCGGAAAACTAAGACGAAGGCAGGATGCCTCGGCCACAACATTCCCATGACACTGGAGATGTGAAGCAGCGACAGGGTTCAGGCAGGGATCAGGGACTGACTCTGGCTGCACTTGGAGGGATTCCCTGGGTCTGCAGCTGAGGATCCCTGGACCTTCCCCAAAGGGCATTGGCAGTGGCCCTCCACCTCTTAGCGAGGACGTCTCACGGATCCCAGGGTCTGAGCCTGGGTATCCCCGCCTCCTGGTCTCAGAGGTTCTCTCAATACAGGTACTATCCCTTCTAGAGGCTTGGCCAAAACCCATCACTACCTTCCACTCCCAACTCAGTCTTAGAAAGGGGTTCTCCTTCTGTCTCTGTGGGGTCCCTGAGTTTGAGGTAATGCCAACGTACCGTACGCTGTGTGGCAGTAACAAAGTCAGGCAGTCCACTGGAAAGCTCAAGCAATCTAGATTCAATATATTAGCTTGTTTCTGCTATCTCAGTAATACCTTTTAGCGAGATAGTTTCTCCACACAACTTATAATGTGTGGGGTAAAGGAAAAAAATATTGCTAGAATATGATAGAAAGATTTTAAAAGTTCAGCACTGAAACTCCTCCTTTAGGGAAGGAAAAGGAGACATATTATGTTCCCACTCTCTATTTTCCATCCTTGACTCTGAGGTACAAGAGCACCAAGGTTCCTGTAGAGCGTGTTAAAGGTTCTCCTGGTCCCTCTACCCACAAAACAATCCTAGGGAAATCCTGAAGCGTCTACTTCCCAAATCTGTAACCATATCTCTGGGCATGTCTATGTAGCTCTTTAATTCACTTTCAAAATCCATAGCATTTTTAAAACAAAATGACATAGTTGCATTCTTTAAATGCCAGCCATGAAATCATCACTTAAAAAAAAAAAACTAGTCAGATTATATATACATAAGTCAGATAAAATTCTTTTTTTTTTAAAATTTATTTATTTATGGCTGCGTTGGGCCTTCATTGCTGTGTGCAGGCTTTCTCTAGTTGTGGCAAGTGGGGGCTACTCTTCCTTGCAGTGCATGGGCTTCATTGTGGTGGCTTCTCTTGTTGGGGAGCACAACTGCGCTAGGCGTGCAGGCTTCAGTAGTTGGGACACGTGGGCTTCAGTAGTTGTGGTACACAGGCTCAGTAGTTGTGGCACGTGGGCTTAGTTGCTCCACAGCATGTGGGACCTTCCCAGACCAGGGCTTGAACCCGTGTCCTCTGCATTGGCAGGCAGATTCTTAACCACTGTGCCACCAGGGAAGCCCTCTCTCTCTTTTTAAGGAGCTTTATTTGGTCTGCTGAAGACATGCCTATGGCTGCTTCTAAAAGCCCTTAGGGAGAGCCTCAGATGATATCCTGCAGTTGGATATCTTGCTCCAGTGTTGTCAGGTTCTTAAACTACACTGTAGGTATAAGTTGTTGCATGAAAATTCCCCAAAATGTGCACACTAAATGCAGAGAAAAACCTCATTTATAATTCAGGTGAATTTTCATCACACCAAAATAATCAAACCTGTTCAAACATGTAACTTTTCTCTTTTTTCCCCCATGAACTAAATCCTCTTCTTTAAAAAATGGTCAGATTTGAAGATCAAGTTAAAATCCACCATATTTCAAGTTAAACTCTGAGGGTTTCTATACAACTGTAGCATGATTTCAAATTCATATTGGCATTCATCTTTCTATATTTTCCTATATTTATCCTAAATAGGCTTCCTGGATCATAATATTTACATAGAAATTGAAAGCGTTTTATATTATATTGCGAAGTTCCAGTAAATTCTGTTTATCAGGGTTTACCCTTAGCTCAATGTCATACAACTTCTGCATGAGGCAAGTATACCGGTAACAAGTTATTTCAAATACAAAACTCTTAGCTCTGTGTCATAATTAAATTTGGGTAAAACTGCAAGCCTTCCACTGAATCATCTCAGCAAGAAGCAACCTTTCTTTAGCCAGGAGGACAGACATTCCCACAGGCTTAGCAAACTCTTCTGATGTTAGAGACCCCTTTTCTGAAACCGTCTCCAAGGCTGAGGCCACCATTTACTCCTCCTTGTGGGACTGAAGTTCAATTACCATGATGCCGCTGTCAAACACACGGAGGCCGAGAGGTAATTTCAGGGCTTCCAGCATCTTGCATGCATTCACTAAATCTTCTGGTGAGAGCAATTCCATTCCTCGAGCTTGGTTTACTAAACAGTACACCTCTGTGCGTGACATTTATTCCCCCTCGTTCCTCCAAAGGCGCCTGCAATATTCCAGCCAGCTGTTTGGCCAGCTGCGTGTGGTACTGTGTGCCTGAGCCGTACGTTTCCCTGGTAACTGGGTTAGCTATTCCCATGCTCAGTAAATAGGATTTAAACCTGATGGCCTCATCATCTGTGATGTCACCTTGCTTCTCTTTAATCTTATTAGCGATGGATTTTGATAACACCACCAATTCCCTTAGCCTTGACCATTAGCTTACTGAGGTCTCCGAAGGCCTCAGAAATGTTTGTCAGTTTCTTTTCTTTTTTCTTCCAGTTTCTTTTCAATACCTACAATTCCTACAGCCCTTATTCTTCCTGGCTGGGGTCCTCTATTTGCTTGTAACAACTGGGAAACTGGCATATTCTCCCACCTTCTCTGTGTCACTTCCTCTGATAAATGCCTGTAAAACTCAATCTGGCCGTGTTCTTTGAAGGAAAGCTTGATGTTCTTACTACTCTGGAATGGGCCAGGTTCTTTGTTAGAAGGATCTGGGTGAAGATGAACCACTATTTGGGCACTTTTCCCAATTCCAGCTGCCTGTTCTTCAATGAACACAATTTGGGAAAGAGGAAAGGCCATGCAGCATTCATGATTTTTCTGATCTCTCCAAATTAGATGGTGTGTACTAAGAAGGAGGGCCCCAGCATCAAATGTTATCTTCTCCTTGCCATCACAGATGTGCACCCTGCCTCAGTTCCATTTTTAAGTGGATCGTTTTTTGCCCTAATGAGTTGTGTTCTTTATATCTTTTGGATATTAACCCCCTTATCAGATATATGATTTGAAATATTCCCTCCTATTTAGTAGGTTGCCTTTCATTTTGTTAGTGGTTTTCTCTGTTACGAAGAAACTTTTTAGTTTGAGGTCGTCTCTCTTGAATTTTTGCTTTTGCGGCCTTTGCTTTTGGTGCCAAGTCCAAAAATTATTGCCAAGACCAACTTCAAAGAGCTTACTCGCTATGATTTCTTCTAGGAGCATTATGCTTTCAGGTATTACATTCAAATCTTTAATCCATTTTGAGTTGATTTTTGTGTATGGTAGAAGATAGTGACTCAGTTTCATTCTTTTGTATGTGTTCAGTTTTCCCAACACCATATTTTGAAGAGACCATCCTTTCCCCACTGTATATACTTGGCTCCTTTGGTATAAATTAACTGACCAAATATGTGTGTGTTTCTGGAATTTCTACTCTGTTCCACTGATCTATGTGTCTGTTTTTGTGTCAATACCATACTGTTTTTATTACTTAGTTTTATAATATATTTTGAAATCAGGAAGCATGATGCCTCCAGCTTTATTCTTTTTCAAGATTGCTTTGGCTATTTAGGGTCTTTGTGGTTCCATACAAATGTTAGGATTGTTCTATTTCTGTGAAAATTGCCGTTGTAAGGATTGCACTGAATCTGTAGATTGCTTTGGATAGTTGGACATTTTAACAATATTAATTCTTCCAACCCAAGAGCACAGACTATTTTTCTATTTGTGTCTTCTTTAAGTTCTTTCATCAGTGTCTTATATATTTCAGTGCACAGGTCTTTCACCTCCTTGGTTAAATTTATTCTTAGGTGTTTTATTTTCTTTGATAAAATTGTAATTGGGATTGCTTTATTAATTTCTCTCTTTGTTCATTGCTAGTGTATAGCAACACAACAGATTTCTGTATATTAATTTTGTATACAGCAACTTTACTGAATTCATTTAGTAGTTCTAATAGTTTTTTAGTGGCATCTTTAAGATTTTCTATATATGGTATCATGTCATCTGTAAACAGTGACAGTTTTACTTCTTCCTCTCCAACTTGGATTCCTTTTATTTCTTGTCTGATTGCTGTGGCTAGGACTTCCAATACTGTGTTGAATAAACATGGCGAGAGTGGGCATCCTTGTTCCTGATCTCAGAGGAAATTCTTTCAGCTTTTCACCATTGAGTATGATGTTGGCTATAGGTTTGTCATAAATGGTCATTATTATGTTGAGGTTTGTTCCCTCTATACCCATTTTGTCGAGGATTTTTAACATAAATCGATGTTGAATTTTGTCAGTAGTTTTTTCTGTATCTATCGAGGTGATCATATGATTTATTCTTCAATTTGTTAATGTGGTGTATCACATTGATTTGCAGATATTGAACCATCCTTGCATCTCTGGAATAAATCCCCCTTGGTCATGGTGTAGGATCATTTTAATGTATTGTTGAAAATGTTAAAACCGTTGGCTGAGCACCTACTAAAAGGCTGGAATGAGCCTGAATATTAAAGAACAAAAGCTCAGTATGACCGGAGAGTAGTGAGCAAAGTTGAGAGTCAGGAGCAAGGTGAATGGTCTGAGATAGAGCTGAGAAAAGTATGGATCAATGGCTTTTCAGGGATTATGAAGGCCATGGAAGCCCTTGAAAGGTTTACAAAGGGGATTAAGAAGACCTGATTTAACATTATAGTAATCACTCTGTCTATGCTGTGGAAAATTATTACAGAAGCAAGGAAACTTGTAGGAGCCTGTTGCAGCAGTACAGGCACTGGGGGCTTGGACCATGGTGGTGGCCTTGGACCATGGTGGTGGTCTTGAAGAAGGAGAGAAGTGGATAGTTCTGGATATATACTGGTGATAGAGTGTTGCTAATGTATTTCACGAAGGAGATGAGAAAAAGAAAAAAAATCAAGAATGACTCTATCTGTTTTGGCTTGTGCTATGGGTAGATGCTGGTATCATATGTAAGGTAAGGGAATCCCAGGCAGAAAACTGAGTTCTGTTTTAGACCTGATAAATTTCAGGTGTATATTAGACAGCCACATGGAAACGTCATGCACACAACAGAATCTGATAGTTTGGAGCTCAGGGACAAGATCGAGGCTCAAGATACAAGGAAATGTCCGTAGCAACATAGAGTGTATTGTTACTACGTCTCCTTGAAATCGCAGTGGCCACCATTTCTCCTGTCTCCCGCTAAGGTCCAGTTCAGTGTCTCTAGATGCCTACAGGGAGCAAAGTCTAGGGGCTTTGGAAGGGGAGGCAAGCATAAAGATGGTTCTCACTCAACACTGATAGTCAATCACCACATTCCTATGAATATTTCCCTTTCCTGTGGGATCATATGTATTTTCAGACTCCATTTAACTCCCTGTTTTTCAGGTCTCACGTTAAAGGTCACCTTCTTAGAAAGACCTTCTCTAGCCTCCCTATGCAAAATAGGTCTCCTCGCTTGGTTTCCACCCCTACTGCACTATTTCCTCATCCAACACACTGTTAATTTTATTCGTATCATTCATTTATAATAATTAGTTTATGTTTTTTATTTCCCCCTCCAGTGGAGAGAGAATTAGACTCTATGATGGAAGGAAACAGGCCTGCATGGTCATCATTGTCAGCCAGAACTAGCACTGTGCCTGGCACATAGTAGGTGCACAATAAATATTTGTTGAGGACGTGAACAAGCTGCCCCTGTCTGAGATATCATGAGTGGATTAATTGATGCTCTAAGCATGGGCTGGAGTAGCCTTACTCCAGATCACCAAGCCCTCTGCCCAAGACAAGGAATGGGTTTTGCTCTATTTTGTTTATTATGGTAAGAACATTTAACATGGGATCTACCCTCTTAACAAAATAGTCAAACTCGTAGAAGCAGAGAGTAGAACGGTAGTTGCTAGGGCAGGGTGAGGGGGATGTGGGAAGTTGCTATTCAATGGGTATAAACTTTCAGTTATGCAAGATAAAGCAGGTCTGAGGAACTGGATTTTATTTAACCTTTTTAAATTTTTATGCATTTTAAAATTATTTATTTGTCTGCACCAGGTCTTCGTTGCCACATGCAGGATCTTCGTTGTGTCATGTGGGATCTTTTTTTTAGTTGTGGCATGTGGCATGCGAACTCTTAGTTGCGGCATGTGGGATCTAGTTCCCTGACCAGGGATCAAACCAGGGCCCCCTGCGTTTGGAGCATGAAGTCTTAGCCACTGGACCACCAGGGAAGTCCCTATTTAACTTTTTAAAAATATATATATAGTTAATTTACAATGTCATGTTAGTTTCAGGTATACAGCAAAGTGATTCAGTTATACACACAAATATATTATTTTTCAGATTCTTTTCCATTATAAGTTATTACAAGACATTGAATATAGTTCCCTGTGCTATATAGTAGGTCCTCGTTGTTTATTTATTTTACACATATTGTGTATTTGTTAATCCCAGACTCCAAATTTATCTCTTCCCCCTCCTGCCCCTCCCCCACTGCAATTCCCTTTGGTAACCATAAGTTTGTTTTCTATGTCTGTGAGTCTATTTCTGTTTTATAAATAAGTCCACTTGTGTTCTATCTTAGATTCCATACATAAGTGATATTATATATTTGTTTCTTTCTGACTTTCTTCACTTAGTATGATAACCTCTAGGTTCATCCATGTTGCTGCAAATGGCATTATTTCATTCTTTTTTATGGCTGAGTAATATTCCATTGTGTATCTATACCACATCTTCTTCATCCATTCATCTGTAGGTGAACATTAGGTTGCTTCCATGACCTGGTTATTGTAAATGGTGCTGCTATGAACATAGGGGTGCAAGTATCTTTTCGAATTAGAGTTTTCTCTGGATATACGCCCAGGAGTGGGATTGCAGGATCATATGGTGACTCTATTTTTAGTTTCCTACGGAACCTCCACACTGTTCTCAATAGTGAGTGTACCAATTTATATTCCCACCAACAGTGTAGGAGGGAGGAACTGGATCTTAAAGACCCCACCTGGGATAATTACCAGGGAACATAGAGGCAAACAACATGGTAGAATTCCAAGACCCGTGAGTGCTGTTTGCTTCAATCACTGAGCATGATGGCATATGCAGAATTATGGCCCAGAGATGGGTGGATCCACTGTAACACCCTGCTAAGCTCCTGAAATGAAAGATTTTTTGTAAGCATTTTAAGTTGTTCTCATGAGATGTCAGGGCCAGCAAGCTGAAAAACCATGTGACTGTTTGCCACCTGCCTGGTTTGAAATCTAGTCCCTTCCATGGAAAATGCAATTGAGAAAAATATTTCAAGATTTCTAATCAAGATGCGTCCCCTGCAGGAGAGAAGGCTATTTTTATGTTCCATCCCAACACACTGCAGAGTTCTGGGAATGCAGCAAGTATCCAGCTTCTATGAGAGGGACTGGAATGAGAAGCTAAGTGCTAGCTCTCCTCCTAAGGAGGAAGCTGAAAATATGACAGAGCTCTCTGTTTCCCAGCAACATCTCCCCTCCAAATCTCCTGAGAGGCAGAAAGAAGGAACAGCGGGACCAGTTAAGAAAATATACTGGGACTTCCCTGGTGGTCCAGTGGTTAAGACTCTACGCTTCCACTGCAGGGGGCTTGGGTTTGATCCCTGATCTGGGAACTAAGATCCCGCATACCATGCTGTGGCCAAAATGGGGGGAAAAATATACACACACACACACATACACACATAGATATACACAGTGGCAGAAATATTATAAAGGGAAGATGAAATGGTAAAGGCTTTTGTTAATCTGAAGTAAAGGTATTCTTAAGAGTATTAATCTATACATGTGAATTAGCCAATAGGGAGGCATGAAGGCAAAGGGAAAACCTGTCAAAATTTCCATTATTCTAGAGGAGGTCAGAGTTCATAGCTTGAGACACATCGTGATCTACGCATGTTAGAATTTGTTCTTCTTTTGAAATATTGTTTATGCCTCTTAGTCTGATGAAAAAGTCTCACTAAACAGTGTAATAAAGTTCTGGAAACATCTGTATATATCAATCACTGCAATTTGGAAGGGAAAATCAGAAAAGGGAGGGCTTAAATCTTTGCAGTCTGTTTCCAGGAAAGAGGAGCTGGTGACCCTCCTAGCTGAAACCTTCCTGATATTCGATTATCTGAGAGCCAGAAAATGGGAAGCACTTGATGTGTGCAACCTGTTGGCTTGTTGGCACTTGGTGTCTGACACCAAAATGGTAAAAATGAGTTGAGAGTAGAGCCTTTTCCTCAGGGATGTAACAGTAGTTGTTTGTGAAATGCTGTGTGGTCACATTCAGTGTGCTGTGCTCTGTGGGTTATAATGTTCCCTTTATTCCCCACCACAACTCTCCAAAAAAAAAAAAAAAGGACAATAGTCCAATCCTTCAAAGTCCCAGTGCAAAAGTAAAATTTAAAAACGGCCAATAGCATGGGTTGAAAACATGTATAACCATGACTGACATGATTTTAAAAGTAGAAATAGGTTCTATGTGAGGGGAGTTAGGACTATGGGAGAATCCTCCCATTCTTTCCTCCTCTTTTGTAGCTGAAAGCCAGTTGTAGGCCTCCCCCCTCATCAGTGACCCTGCTGAATGGTGGGCATCCGTCGCCACATGCAGATGAGGGAGCGATGTTGAAGGCCCAGCCTCACACTGCTTGCTGGGGTGGATGATGGATGGATAAACATTCTGTAGCGGTGGCAGGACAAATATTCTACCCATCACTGATGTTTATGATTGAAACAAAAAATCTATGGAGATTAGAGGAAATCATGTCTCTCAAACTGATCATGTTGCTTTCCTCTCAGAAGTCCCCGTGGTGTACAGTTCTTGGCAAACAGGCAGACTGGGTGCGTGTAAAGGCGTATGCCTCTGGGACATTGACAGGGGTTACCTGGAGGAGAGCGGTGGAAGGGCTGGGCTGGCCCCTCCCTCCACCTGCTGCTTAGAAAAACTTTCCACTTTGCCTTGGATTAGGTAACCCAAGACTGACAATAACTTCCGTCTTCCAAACTAAACACTTGGTCTGAGTTATTAACTCCAAGTAAAAAATTGCCTTGGGGGATCCAAAGCAAAGTCACACTTAACGAAGAAAGTCCGTTTTTAGTGCTGCCCACACGCAAGGTCGGGGGGTGTAGGTAGAACCACTCTTTGGAAGAGATTCCTGTACTTGAGGAAATGTAAAAAAATCAATCCTCTTCATGTATCTTCCAGGGCTATGTTGGAAAGCAAATATAGATATAAAGATAATAGATTGATTGGTTTTTAAATGTACTAATGGGGAAACTAGTATAGAGAAGCTAAATCATCTCTATAACATGAAACCAAAATGGTAAAAATGAGTTGCGAGTAGAGCCGTCTGATAAAGGGTTAATATCTAAAGTATATAAGGAACTCAACTAACTCAAAAGCAAGAAAACATAGTTTTAAAATGGGCAAAGGACCTGAATAGATATTTCTCAAAAGAAGACGAAGAACCAACAGGTATATGAAAAGGTACTCAACATCACTAATCATCAGGAAATGCAAGTGAATGCCACCATGGATATCACAAAAAAGACAAAAGATTAAGTGTTGGCAAGGATATGGAGAAAAGGGAACACTTGTGCACTGTTAGTGTGATTGTAAATTGGTACAACGATTATGGAAAACAGTATGGAGGGTCCTCAAAAAATTAAAAACAGGACTACCATATGATCCAGCAATCCTACTTCTGGGTATATATCCAAAGAAAATGAAATCAGTATTTCAAAGAGAGATCTGCACTCCCACATTTATTGCAGCATTTATTGATAAAACAGCCAAGGAAACAACCTAAGGGTCCACTGACAGATAAATGGATAAAGATGATGTGGTGTATATATGTGTGTGTGTGTATATATATAATATATAATATACATATTATACAATGTAACATTATCCTTAAAGAGAAGGGAAATCTTGTCATTTGTGATAACGTAGATGAACCTGGAGGACATTATGCTCAATGAAATAAGCCAGACACAGGAAGTCAAATACTGCATGATGTTGCCTATATATAATAATCTGAAATAGTCAAACCCTTAGAGAGTAGAATGGTGTTTACCAGGGGCTGGAGAGTAGGGGAAGTGCGAAAATGTTGGTCAAAGAGGACAAAGCTTAAAATGTGCAGGATGAATAAGTTCTGGATGTCTAATGTACAGCCCAGCAACTACAGTTAAATATACTGTATTGTATACCTGAAATTTGCTAAGAGAGTAGTTCTTAATTGTTCTTAACAAAACAAAAGTAACTATATGAGGTGATGAATATCTTAACTAGCTTGACTGTGGTAAGCATTTCATGATGTATCTATACATATATGAAAACATCATGTATACCCTAAATATATACAATTTTTATTTTTAAATTATTCCTCAGTAAAGCTGGGAGAAAAATGTGTCCATAGGGATGTACCCTTCTCACCACAGGACATGATTTTATACCATTAAATTGAATTACTGAACCCAAGTTGAGGCAGGAAAATTCTAAGACAGCTCCCACAGATCCCCAACTCCTGGTATTTTTGTTGGGTTGTCCTCCCTTTGGGTGTGTGTAGGACCTTGTGACTTCATTCTAACCAATGGAATACTGTAAAGGTGATGGGATATGACTTTCTTGATCAGGTTACACAAGACTGTAACTTACACCTTACTTGTGGACTTTCTCTGTTGCCCTCTTGGCTTGCATGCTTTGAAGTAAACAGTCATGCTGGAGCAGCCCACGTGGCAAGGAATTGAGGGCAGCCTCCAGCCAACAGCCAGCTAGGAACCAAGGGCCTCGGTTCAACAGCCTGCAAGGAACCAATCTTACCAACAACCACGTGAGCCTGGAAATAAATTCGAGCCTTCAGATAAGACCCCAGTCCCCGCCGGCTCCTCAGTTGCAGCCTCGTGATAGTCCCTGAGGCAGAGAACCCAGTTAAGCCGTGCCCAGAATCCATGGAAAATGTGAGATAATAAATGCATTTTGCTTTGAGGCAATAAAACAGTGTGCATGTGCTATCTCACAGTTAGTTACTAAGTCATTAGTAATTACACAGTTATTACTGTGTGGTACTTTGTTACACAGCGATAGGTGGCTAACGTATCAGTCTAAACTACTTGCATTTGGATCAGTTTACCGATGTTCAGAGGTGCTCCAGGTACCTCAATGTTTATCTTCTTCCCCAGGGGGCTCCCCAAGATAATTACCCCTAAAGTGTTTATTCTGAAGATAAATAACCTATTTTACCTTCAGAGCAGTGACTTCTCAATTCTTGCTGCATATTATCATCCTAGGGAAGGTGGTTTATTTGCTTATAGATATTCCCTATCTGGTAAGATATTGTTCTAATGGATTCTGTTTTGTTTACTATTTTATATATGTTCACATTACTTAAGAGGAGAAGCTTCAGGGTTTCCTCTTGACCTTCCTTGCCATACTAGCCTTACCCGCATGGTTCAGGGATCCAATGTGGGCGTCCGACAGGTGCCAAGAATGTCTGTTCCAACTGTGTACTTGGGAGCTGGGAAAAGTAAACACAGACCCATGAGACTTACTGTGGCGGGACTTGGGCCAGAACACCATTCACTATGGGACACGCCCCTCCCTCAGTAAGCATCGCCTCTGTCAGCTCAGGGACAGCTCAGTGCCATCACTGAATCCTATTCAGGTTCTAGGGCTTCCCTTTCTCTGGTGCACATGTACACTAGTGAGCACCTGTACACACAAGGGAGATCTATAACGTCCTGTAATGTTACCACAGGGTTTTCTTCAGGGTTTCTGATCTCCCCTTTAATCAAGGGCTCTATGAACTCTCTCAGGTCTTGGAATCAGTTGAAGGGCCATGACTAACGTGTAAGTAGAGACTCAAGGCAGGCCTCTGTTTCATGTATATATTGGGATGGCCAGAAAGTTCGCTTGGGAGTTCGTTCGGGTTTTCCCCATACGATCTTTTTTTTTTAATTCCCTCCCCCCTTTTTTTAAATTAGTAGATATCTAGAACTTTAACATCTGGGTCATGGGTATGAACGTTTTACATTTTAACAGGTGGTGCAAAGTGAATGTTCTCATTGACCAGGTCGCCACTGGTAAGTAGATCCCTCTGTCTATAAAACCTTGCCAATGCACGGTATTCTCAGATGTAACATTTCTTCTTATCTGATCACTGTAAAATACCACTAGTGATTTAATTTCTATTTCCCTGGTTGTTAGTGAGGGCAAACTTACTGTCCTGTTTCTTAACCATTTGTATTTCCTATTCAATGAATTACCTATTATATTTATTTTCCTACTGGATCATCTTTTTCTTACTAATTTTTAGCAGTTCTTTTTATATTCTGGATATAAACATTTTGTCTTTCATATTTGTGTTGACTATCTTTCACAATCTGGTTCTTGTCTTTGAACTCTGTTTAGGTGTCTTTTGTTTAAAAGTAGTTTAAATTTTTCAGGTAATCGATTTTATTTATATGTTCTTTTACGGTTTTTACTTCTTTTAATTTTAGGAAGACAGGTTTAGTTCCTTTTTTGTTCTCTAGTACAATGAGTATGCAGTAATTCTGGATCAGATGTGAAATCAATGTAGAGTTGAAACTCAGTCGATACTCGTCCTAATGGACTTAATCAACGGAGAATCTCAAAATATCTAATACGTGTACCCCATTTTAACAAAGTGAAGGTACCGTTTTCTTTTCTCATCAATGATTTTATGCCTGAGCTTATTATATTTAGCAGTTGGATTCTCCTCCTTTGATTTTCAACATCGTGTAATTAGACATTTGACAGTCTCCACTGAATGGCTTTCTCATTCTGTCACTAAAATTTTAACAGCAGTTATTAAGTGAAACAAGAGAAAGCTGTGTTCACCAAGAAATACTCCAAATTCAAGGGAAAATGGGTTTCAGAATTGGAATTAACATGGTTATGTCACATGAGAAAAATCTATCTTGGACTTTCCTGCTTTATGTACACCTGGCCCACTCTGTTCACACATTAAATTTCCTGTGTCCCAAACACCTTACAGCACATTTATCCTTGTCTGTTTATTAGCTTATGTTCAGAGTAAGGTATCAAGTAGTGAGACTTTTAGAAGTTTGACAAGGTCTAAAGTGACTGCTGCCCCAAATTTTAGCAATGGAGATCGAATACAGAATCTTAGTGAGACAGACAGACTCCTGGCATACCACTGTACCTTGGGGCCAGCCTCCAGATTTCTTATACATGCTAATTTAAGAACATGTGGTGGATAGTGACTGCTTTGAGTTTTTTTTTTTTTGAAACTTAGTAACATTTTATTTCAGTTCCCAACTAGTTATTAATACAATTTGTGCTGTCACAATAACTGCACCACTTTATGAAAACATTTAGTTTTTGTTCATGAAGAGACCACTTTCCCTCCTACAAGACACTCTTTAGTTGAGCTCCAGTTTACTTTTTAAGTAATTTGTACAAACTCCTTTATAGAAAAACATTTTCCACTTCAAATTTATGGTAATATTGAAATTATTTTTTTAGATGTTCGCTCAATGAATAGTTTTTACCAGGAAAAAGAAAAGCAAATATTAATTCATCCTTTCTTTGAAGGGTCTAAAACATGTAATTTAGGCATATACAATCTTTTTTTTTCCACAACTCACATACACACTGTATTTTATTTTTACAAGAGATAAATAGACTGACACCAAGCATCGTAAACGGATGACCACAACAAAAGCAACAATGATTGCAATGACCAAACACGAAACACACTCACACTATGTCATAATAGTGACATTCAGTCCAGGAATCCTCCATGGTAACAGCTCCTTTACTTTGCAGTGAAAATTGATTTGTATATTTTTTGCCTCTGAGTCCTTGTGGGATTTTTTTTTTAATTCAAACAGAAAGTCACAAAAATTATAAATCATCCTCATCAGTTCACTCAGTCCCATGTAATTAATTTTTTTCATCTTGACCTTTTGTTAGCACTTTTATGAATTCATCACTTTTCCATTAGAGTTCTGAAAATGCTTATTCATTCAGTTCAGCAGTATAGTCAGTTACCAGAAACCTGTACTTGTCTGAGTCTTTTCCATGAATTCCTTGAAGATGAAACCCTTTTATAGGAACATTTTTGCGAAAGCATCAGAGTACACCCAGAACTGTCTGTAAATGACAAAAGACTTAAAAGTGACCACAGTTAAAGATTTGATGAAAGTTCGTAATAATGCAATGGACAATGAAATTTAGTTATTTCTGAGATATACATTTTAAAGTAATAACTAGAATTATGACTTATAACATTATACCAGAACGTATAAGATTTTTAGAAATTTCATGTAATGTCTGAAACATTTATATTAACATATTTCCATACACATAACCCAAAGAAAGTTTAGTATTCTTTGTTTTTTTATACTGCAGGTTCTTATTAGTCATCAATTTTATACATCAGTGTATACATGTCAATCCCAATCACCCAATTCAGCACACCACCATCCGCACCCCCCGTGGCTTTCCTCCCTTGGTGTCCATACGTTTGTTCTCTACATCTGTGTCTTAACTTCTGCCCTGGAAACCGGTTCATCTGTACCATATTTCTAGGTTCCACATACATGCGTTAATATATATTTGTTTTTCTCTTTCTGACTTACTTCACTCTGTATGGCAGTCTCTAGATCCATCCACGTCTCAACAAATGACTCAATTTCGTTCCTTTTTATGGCTGAGTAATATTCCATTGTATATATGTACCACAACTTCTTTATCCATTCGTCTGTCAATGGGCATTTAGGTTGCTTCCATGACCTGGCTATTTTAAATAGTGCTGCAGTGAACAATGGGGTGCATGTGTCTTTTTGAATTATGGTTTTCTCTGGGTATATGCCCAGTAGTGGGATTGCTGGATCATATATTCCTATTCCCACCAACAGTGCAAGAGGGTTCCCTTTTCTCCATACCCTCTCCAGCATTTGTTGTTTGTAGATTTTCTGATGATGCCCATTCTAACTGGTGTGAGGTGATACCTCAGTGTAGTTTTGATTTGCATTTCTCTAATAAATGGTGATGTTGAGCATCCTTTCATGGGTTTGTTGGCAACCTGCATGTCTTCTTTGGAGAAATGTCTATTTAGGTCTTCTGCCCATTTTTGGATTGGGTTGTTTGTTTCTTCAACATTGAGCTGAATGAGCTGTTTATATATTTTGGATATTAATCCTTTGCCCGTTGATTCGTTTGCAAATATTTTCTCCCATTCTGATGGTTGTCTTTTCATCTTCTTTATGGTTTCCTTTGCTGTGCAAAAGCTTTGAAGTTTCATTAGGTCCCATTTGTTTATTTTTGTTTTTATTTCCATTACTCTAGGAGGTGGATCAAAAAAGATCTTGCTGTGATTTTTGTCAAAGAGTGTTCTTCCTATGTTTTCCTCCAAGAGTTTTATAGTTTCCAGTCTTACATTTAGGTCTTTAATCCATTTTGAGTTTATTTTTGTGTATGGTGTTAGGGAGTGTTCTGATTTTATTCTTTTACATGTAGCTGTCCAGTTTTCCCAGCACCACTTATTGAAGAGACTGTCTTTTCTCCATTGTATATCCTTACCTCCTTTGTCATAGATTAGTTGACCATAGGTGCGTGGGTTTATCTCTGAGCTTTCTATCCTGTTCCATTGATCTAGATTTCTGTTTTTGTGCCAGTACCATATTGTCTTGATTACTGTAGCTTTGTAGTATAGTCTGAAGTCAGGGAGTCTGATTCCTCCATCTCTGTTTTTTTTTCCCTCAAGACTTCTTTGGCTATTTGGGGTCTTTTGTGTCTCCATACAAATTTTAAGATGATTTGTTCTAGTTCCATAAAAAATGCCACTGGTAATTTGATAGGGATTGCATTGACTCTGTAGATTGCTTTGGGTAGTGTAGTCATTTTCACAATATTGATTCTTCCAATCCAAGAACATGGTATATCTCTCCATCTGTTGGTATCATCTTTAATTTCTTTCATCAGTGTCTTATAGTTTTCTGCATACAGCTCTTTTGTCTTCCTAGGTAGGTTTATTCCTAGGTATTTTATTCTTTTTGTTGCAGTGGTAAAATGGGAGTGTTTCTTTAATTTCGCTTTCAGATTTTTCATCATTAGTGTATAGGAATGCAAGAGATTTCTGTGCATTAATTTTGTATCCTGCAACTTTACCAAATTCATTGATTAGCTCTAGTAGTTTTCTGGTGGCATTTTCAGGATTCTCTATGTTTAGTATCATGTCATCTGCAGTGACAGTTTTACTTCTTCTTTTCCAATTTGGATTCCTTTTATTTCATTTTCTTCTCTGATTTCTGTGGCTAGGCCTTCCAAAACTATGTTGAATAATAGTGGTGAGAGTGGACATCCTTGTCTTGTTCCTGATCTTAGAGTAAATGCTTTCCGTTTTTCACCATTAAGAATGATGTTTGCTGTGGGTTTTTCATATATGGCCTTTATTATGTGGAGGTAGGTTCCCTCTATGCCCACTTTCTGGAGAGTTTTTATCATAAATGGGTGTTGAATTTTGTCAAAAGTTTTTCTGCATCTATTGAGATGATCATATGGTTGTTATTCTGCAATTTGTTAATATGGTGTATCACGCTGATTGATTTATGTATATTGAAGAATCCCTGCATCCCTGGGATAAATCCCACTTGCTCGTGGTGTACGATCCTTTTAGTGTGTTGTTGGATTCTGTTTGCTAGTATTTTGTTGAGGTTTTTTGCATCTATATTCATCAGTGATATTGGTCTGTAATTTTCTTTTTTTGTAGTATCTTTGTCTGGTTTTGGTATCAGGGTGATGGTGGCCTCATAGAATGAGTTTGGGAGTGTTCCTGCCTCTGCAATGTTTTGGAAGAGTTTGAGAAGGATGGGTGTTAGCTCTTCTCTAAATGTTTGATAGAATTCACCTGTGAAGCCATCTGATCCTGGACTTTTGTTTGTTGGAAGATTTTAAATCACAGTTTCAATTTCATTACTTGTGATTGGTCTGTTCATATTTTCTGTTTCTTCCTGGTTCAGTCTTGGAAGGTTATACCTTTCTAAGAATTTGTCCATTTCTTCCAGGTTGTCCATTTTATTGGCATAGAGTTGCTTGTAGTAGTCTCTTAGGATGCTTTGTATTTCTGCGGTGTCTGTTTTAACTTCTCCTTTTTCATTTCTAATTTTATTGATTTGAGTCCTCTCCCTCTTTTTCTTGATGAGTCTGGCTAATGGTTTATCAATTTTGTTTATCTTCTCAAAGAACCAGCTTTTAGTTTTATTGATCTTTGCTATTGTTTTCTTTGTTTCTATTTCATTTATTTCTGCTCTGATCTTTATGAGTTCTTTCCTTCAGCTACCTTTGGGTTTTGTTTGTTCTTCTTTCTCTAGTTCCTTTAGGTGTAAAGTTAGATTGTTTACTTGAGATTCTTCTTGAGGTAGGCTTGTATAACTATAAAATTCCCTCTTAGAACGGCTTTTGCTGCATCCCATAGGTTTTGGATCATCGTGTTTTCATTGTCATTTGTCTCTAGGTATTGATTTCCTCTTTGATTTCTTCAGTGATGTCTTGGTTTTGTAGTAACGTATTGTTTAGCCTCCATGTTTTTGGTTTTTTAATGTTTTTTTCCCTATAATTCATTTCTAATCTCATAGTGTTGTGGTCAGAAAAGATGCTTGATGTAATTTCAGTTTTCTTAAATTCACTGAGGCGTGATTTGTAACACAAGAGAATGTTCTGTGTGCAGTTGAGAAGAAAGTGTAATCTGCTGTGTTTGGATGGAATGTCCTATAAATATCAATTAAATCTGTCTGATCTATTGTGTCATTTAAAGCTTCTGTTTCCTTATTTATTTTCATTTTGGATGATCTGTCCACTGGTGTAAGTGAGGTGTTAAAGTCCTCCACTATTACTGTGTTACTGTCGATTTCCTCTTTTATAGCTGTTAGCAGTTGACTTATGTATTGAGGTGCTCCTATGTTGGGTGCATAGATATTTACAATTGTTATATCTTCTTGGATTGTTCCCTTTTTCCTTATGTAGTGTCCTTCCTTGTCTCTTGTAAC
Source organism: Leucopleurus acutus (assembly GCF_964270905.1). NCBI lineage: Eukaryota > Metazoa > Chordata > Mammalia > Artiodactyla > Delphinidae > Leucopleurus > Leucopleurus acutus. Next base: position 195,088,310 of record NC_139142.1, read on the forward strand.
ATTCTTTATTTTAAAGTCTATTTTATCTGAGTATTGCTACTCCAGCTTTCTTTTGATATCCATTTGCATGGAATATCTTTTTCCATCTCCTCACTTTCAGTCTGTATGTGTCCCTAGGTCTGAAGTGGGTCTCTTGTAGACAGCATATAGATGGGTCTTGTTTTTGTATCCATTCAGCAAGCCTGTGTCTTTTGTTTGGAGCATTTAATCCATTCACGTTTAAGGTAATTATCAATAGGTAAGTTCCTATGACCATTTTCTTTATTGTTATGGGTTTGTTTTTGTAGGTCCTTTCCTCCTCTTGTGTTTCCCACTTAGAGAAGTTCCTTTAGTATTTGTTTTAGAGCTGGTTTGGTGGTGCTGAATTCTCTTAGATTTTGCTTGTCTGTAAAGCTTTTGATTTCTCCATAGAATCTGAATGAGATCCTTACCTGGTAGAGTAATCTTGGTTGTACGTTCTTCCCTTTCATCACTTTAAGTATATCATGCCACTCCCTTCTGGCTTGTAGCTTTTCTGCTGAGAAATCAGCTGTTAACCTTATGGGAGTTCCCGTGTATGTTATTTGTCGTTTTTCCCTTGCTCTTTCAATAATTTTTGTTTGTAATTTTTACCAGTTTGATTACTGTGTGTCTTGGTGTGTTTCTCCTTGGGTTTTTCCTGTATGGGACTAGCTGTGCTTCCTGGGCTTGGGTGACTATTTCCTTTCCTATGTTAGGGAAGTTTTTGACTATAATCTCTTCGAATATTTTCTCTGGTCCTTTCTCTCTCTCTTCTCCTTTTGGGACTCCTATAATGCGAATGTCATTGTGTTTAATGTTGTCCTGGAGGTCTCTTAGGCTATCTTCATTTCTTTTCATTTTTTTCTTTAGTCTGTTCTGCAGCAGTGAATTCCACCATTCTGTTTTCCAGGTCACTTATCCCTTCTTCTGCTTCAGTTATACTGCTATTGATTCTTTCTAGTGTAGTTTTCATTTGTTATTGTAGTGTTTATCTCTGTTTGTTCTTTAATTCTTCTAGGTCTTTGTTAAACATTTCTTGCATCTTCTTGATCTTTGCCTCCATTGTTTTTCTGAGGTCCTTGGGTCATCTTCACTATCATTATTCTGAATTCTTTTTCTGGAAGGTTGCCTATCTCCACTTCATTTAGTTTTTCTGGGGTTTTATCTTGTTCCTTCACCTGGTACAGAGCCCTCTGCCTTTTCAGCTTGTCTGTCTTTCTGTGAATGTGGTTTTTGTTCCACAGGCTGCAGCATTGTAGTTCTTGCTTCTGCTCTCTGCCCTCTGGTGGATGAGGCTATCTTAGAGGCTTGATGGGAGGGACTGGTGTTGTGTAGAGCTGACTGTTGCTCTGGTGGCCAGAGCTCAGTAAAACTTTAATCCACTTCACTGTTGATGGGTGGGGCTGGGTTCCCTCCCTGTTGGTTGTCTGGCCTAGGCAACCCAACACTGGAGCCTACCTGGGCTCTTTTATGGGGTCAATGACAGACTCTGGGAGGGCTCCCACCAAGGAGTACTTCCCAGCACTTCTGCTGCCAATGTCCTTGTCTCCTTGGTGAGCCACAGCCACCCCCTGCCTCTGCATGAGACCCTCCAACACTAGCAGGTAGGTCTGGTTCAGTCTCCCCTGGGGTCACTGCTCCTTCCTTTGGGTCCTGATGAGCACACTACTTTGTGTGTGCCCTGCAAGAGTGGTGTCTCATTTTCCCCCAGTCCTGTCAAAGTCCTGGAATCAATTCCCACTACGCTTCAAAGTTTGATTCTCTAGGAATTCCTCCTCCTGTTGCTGGACCCCCAGGTTGGGAAGCCCGACGTGGGGCTCAGAACCTTCACTCCAGTGGGTGGACTTCCGTGGTATAAGTGTTCTCCAGTTTGTGAGTCACCCACCCAGCAGTTATGGGATTTAATTTTCCTGTGATTGCGCTCCTCCTACCATCTCATTGTGGCTTCTCCTTTGTCTTTGGATGTGGGGTATCTTTTTTGGTGAGTTCCAGTGTCTTCCTGTCTATGATTGTCTAGCAGCTAGTTGTGATTCTGGTGTTCTCGCAAGAGGGAGTGAGAGCACGTCCTTCTACTCCGCCATCTTGGTTCCTCTATCTTCCCATACGATCTTACGGAAAACCCCGAACGAACTTTTTGGCCAACCCCAATATTTATATGTATATATTTAATAGGAGGTCCGTCAGCTTTTCAGTCCTGGGAACTCCATGATCAGTCGTTTGGATGGCCTCTTTAGTCATGCTTTCTTTTGGTTTAACACTCATTTTTGTCTCTTGAAGATGAGCACTGCGACATGGACTTTGCACCCTAGGACCCCATTCTACACTGAAATCACAGGACTAGTTCAATGGCATCTCCCACGTTCATCTCTCACCTTCTGAAGATGGCTTCAGTTTTAAGGACAGTGACGCTAAATACTTTTTCATTTTCGTTTTCTTTTCTCACAGCTTTACTGAGATATATTGACATACAACATTGTGTAAGTTTAAGGTGTACAATGTGTTGAATTGATACACTCAACATATTGCAAAATGATTACCACCATGGTGTTAGCTAACACCTTCATCACTTCACATATATACTATTACATTTTTGTGGTGAAAACATTTAAAATATACTCTATCTTTTAGCAACTTTCACACATATAATACAGTATTATCTGGAATCACCATGCTGTACACTTCAGATCCCCAACTTACTCATCTTATAACTGGAAGTTTGTCTGTTTGACCAACATTTCTCCATTCAGTCCCTCCTCCCTCCCAGCCCCTGGTAACAACCATCCTAGACTGTTTCTATGAATTTGAATTTTTGGACTTAACGTATAGGTGATATTATACAGTAGCTGTCTGTCTCTGATTTATCACAATTAGCATAATGCCCTCAAGGTCCATCTATGTTGTTGCAGATGGCAGATTTCTTTCTTTCTCATGACTATTATTCGTGTGTGTGTGTGTGTGTGTGTGTGTGTGTGTGTACATACCACATCTTCTTAATCCATTCATCCATGGACAGATATTTAGACTGTTTGCATATTTTGGCTATTGTGAATAATATTGCAATGAACATGGGAGTGCAGATATCTTTTCAAGATCCTGTTTTCATTTCCTTTGTATATACACCCAGAAGTGGGATTGCTGGATCACATGGTAGCTCTATTTTAAATTTCTGACAAACCTCCCTCCTGTTTTCCATAGTGGCTGCACCAATTTGCATTCCCACCAACAATGCTCAGAGATTACCTTCTCTCCTCTTTGCTAACACTTTTTCTCTCTTGTCTTTTTGATGACAGCCATTCTAACAGGTGTGAGGTGACATCTCATTGTGGTTGTGATTTGCATTTCCCTGATTATTGATGTTCAGCTCTTTTCATATAACTGTTGGCCATCTGTGTATCTTCTTTAGAAAAATATCTATTCAGATCCTCTGCACATTTTTCAATCTTTTTTTTAACTATTGAATAGTGTGAGTTACATATAAAATTTGGATATTAACCTCTTATCAGAAATATGGTTTGTCAATATTTTCTCCCATTCAGTTGGCTGTCTTCTCACTCTATAGATTGTCTTCCTTACTGTGCAGAAGCTTTTTAGTTTCGTGCAATCCCATTTGTCTAGTTTTGCTTTGGTTGTCTTGCTTTTAATCATACCATGAAAAGTACTGCACAATGTCAAGAAAAATTTCCCGTATAATTTCTTCTAAGAGTTTTATGATTTCAGGTCTACGTTCAATTCTTTAGTCCACTTTGAATTAAATTTTGTATCAGGTGTGAAATAAGGGTCCAATTTCATTCTTCTGTATGTGGTTATCCAGTTTTTGCCAACACCATTTATTGATGAGACTATCTTTTTCCCATTATGTATTCTTGGCACCTTTGTCAAAGATCAGTTGACTGTAAATGCATGAATTTACTTCTGGACTCATTCTGTTCAATTGGTCTAAATGTCTGTTCTTATACTAATACCATACTGTTTTGATTACTATAGCTTTGTAATATACTTTGAAATCACACAATGGGATGCCTCCAGCTTTGTGTTCTTGCAGAAGATTGCCTTGGCTATTCAACTCTTTTGTGGTTTCATATACATTTTAGGATTGTTTGTTCTATTTCTGTGAAAAACACCACTGGAATTTTGAGAGAAATTGCATTGAATCTATAGGTCACTTTGGGAAGTGTGGACATTTGAGCAGTATTAATTCTTCCAGTCCCAAAGCACAGAATATATTTCCATTTATTTGTGTCTTCCTTTCATCATTGTCTTATAGTTTTCAGTGCACAGATTTTTGCCTCCTTGGTTAAAGACATTCCTAGGCATTTTATTCTTTTTGATGCAAATATAAATGGGATTGTTTTTATTTCTGATAATTTGTTTTTAGTGTATAGAAAAACAACTTATTTTTTTGAGATATAATTGACATATAACACTGTATTAGTTTTAGGTGTACAACATGATTTCATATATATATATATATATATATATATATATATATATATATATATAAAATAATGAAAGGATTACAACAGTAAGTTTAGTCAACATCCATCACCAGACATAGTTACAGTTTTTTTCTTGTGATGAGAACTTTTAAGAACTACTCTCTTGGTGACTTTCAAATATACAATATAGTATTGTTAACTAATAGTATTGTTAACTAGGGTCACATGTTGTACATTACAATCCCAGGACTTGTTTATCTTACAATTGGAATTTTGTGCCTTTTACCACTTTCATCCATTACAACCACCACCTACCTTTGGCAGCCACCAATTTATTCTCTATCTTTTAAAATTTAGATTCAACATATAAATGATAACATATGGTATTTATCTTTCTCTGATTTATTTCACTTAGCATAATGCCCTCAAGGTCCATCTGTGTTGATCCACATCGCAAGACAGTGAGATTTCCTTCTTTTTTGAAATGGCTGAATAATATTCCATTGTGTGTGTGTGTGTATATATACACACACACAAAGGTATATATACATACATATGCATATATATATATATATATATCACACACACAGATTCTTTATCCATGTGTCCATTGATGGACTCTGGTTGTTCCCATATCTTGGCTGTTATAAACAATGCTGCAATGAACACGGGCATGCAGGTATCTTTTCCAAATAGCGATTTTGTTGTTACTTTCAGATAAATATCCAGAAGTGGGGATTGCTGGATTATGTGGTAGTTTTATGTTTAATTTTTTGAGGAACCTCTCTGTTTTCTACAGACCTCTCTGTTTTCTACAAACCTCACTGTTTTCTACAGTGGCTGCACCCATTTACACTCCTGCCAACAGTGCACAAGGGTTCCCTTTCTCCACATCCTTGCCAACATTTGTTATTTTTATCTTTTTGATAATAGTCATTCTAACAGGTGTGAGGTGATATCTTGTGGTTGTGATTTGCATTTCTGTGATGATTAGTGATGTTGCATACCTTTTTATGTATCTGTCAGCCATTTGTATGTCTTCTTTGGAAAAACATCTATTTAGATCCTCTGTACGTATGTTAATCTGATTTTTTTTTTTTGCATTGAGTTGTATGAGTTCTTTATATTTTTTGGATATTAACCCATTATCTTTGGATATTAACCCATTATCAGATGTGTGATTTGCAGATATTTTCTTCCATTCCATTGGGTGCCTTTTCATTTTCACGGATGGCTTCCTTTGTTGTGTGCAAAATATTTTTAGCTTGATGTAGTCTCACTTATTTATATTAGCTTTTGTTTTTGGGATCAAATCTAAAAAAACTTTGCCAATACTGATGCCAAGAAGCTTACCCCTTAGGTTTGTTTTAAAAATAAATTATTTATTTATTTATTTATTTAAAATTTTGGCTCCGTTGAGTCTTTGTTGCTGCACGCAGGCTTTCTCTAGTTGTGGTGAGCGGGGGCTACTCTTCATTGCGGTGCGCAGGCTTCTCATTGTGGTGGCCTCTCCTGCTGCGGAGCACGGGCTCTAGGCATGCAGGCTTCAGTAGTTGTGGTACGCAGGCTCAGCAGTTGTCACGCACAGGCTTAGTTGCTCCTCAGCATGTGGGATCTTCGCAGACCAGGGCTTGAACCTGTGTCCCCCAGGCAGATTCTTAACCACTGCCCCACCAGGGAAGTCCCTATTTGTGTCATCTTTGATTTCTTTCATCAGTATCTTTTAGTTTTCTGAGTACAGGTCTTTTGCCTCCTTAGGTAGGTTTATTCCTAGGTATTTTATTCTTTCTGATAGGATGGGAAATGGGATTGTTTCCTTAATTTCTCTTTCTGATCTTCTGTTGTTAGTGTATAGGAATGCAAGAGATTTATGTGTATTAATTTTGTATCCTGCAACTTTACTGAATTATTGATGAGCTCTAGTAGTTTTCTGGTAGCATCTTTAGGATTTTCTGTGTATAGTATCATGTCATCTGCAAACAGTGACAATTTTACTTCTTTTCCAATTTGGATTCCTTTTTCTTCTCTGATTGCCTAGATTAGGACTTCCAAGACTATGTTGAATAACAGTGGTGAGAGTGGACATTCTTGTTTTGTTCCTGATCTTAAAGGAAATGATTTCAGTTTTTCACCACTTTCTGGAGAGTTTTTATCATAAATTGGTGTTGCATTTTATCAAAAGCTTTTTCTCCATCTATTGAGATGATCAGATGTTTATTCTTCAATTTGTTAATGTGTATCACACCGATTTGCAGATATTGAAAACTCCTTGCATCCCTGGGATAATCCCACCTGATCATGGTGTCTGATCCTTTTAATGTATTGTTGGATTTGGTTTGCTATTATTGTGCTGGAGATTTTTGCATCTATGTTCATCAGTGATATTGGTCTATAATTTTCTTTTTTTGTGGTATCTTTGTCTAGTTTTGGTATCAGGGTGATGATGGTGGCCTAGTAGAATGAGTTTGGGAGTGTTCTGGAGAAAAGTCTCTTCAATAAGTGGTGCTGGGAAAGCTGGACAACTACAGGTAAATCTAACACCACATACAAAAATAAACTCAAGATGGATTAAAGACTTAAATGTAAGACTGGATACTTACTGGATACTGGAGGAAAACATAGGCAGAACACTCTTTGACATAAACTGCAGCAGTATCTTTTTGCATCCACCTCCTAGAGTAATGAAAATAAAAACAAAAGTAAAAAAATGGGACCTAATTAAACTTAAAACCTTTTGCACAGCAAAGGAAGCCATAAACAAAACAAAAAGACAACCCACAGAATGGGAAAATATATTTGCAAACTAAGTGACCAACAAGGGATTAATCTCCAAAATATACAAACAGCTCATGTAGCTCAATATCAAAAAAAACAGCCCAATCAAAAATGGGCAGAAGATCTAAATAGACATTTCTCCAAAGAAGACATACAGATGGCCAAAAAGCACATGAAAAGATGCTCAACATCACTAATTATTAGAGAAATGAAAAGCAAAACTACAGTGAGGTATCACCACTCAGAATGGCCATCAAAAAGTCTACAAACAGTAAATGCTGGAGAGGATGTGCAGAAAAGGGAACCCTCCTACACTGTTCATGGGAATGTAAATTGGTGCAGCCACTATGAACAGTATGGAGGTTCCTTAAAAAACTAAAACTAGAACTACCATATGATCCAGCAACCCCACTTCTGGGCATCTATCTGGAGAGAATCGTAACTCGATAAGATACATGCACCCCAATGTTCCTGGCAGCACTATTTACAACAGCCAAGAACCTAAATGTCCATTGACAGAGGAATGGATAAAGAAGATGTGGTACATGTATACAATAGAATATTAGCCATAAAAAGAATGAAATAATGCCCATTTAATGCAGCAACATGGGTGGACCTACAGATTATCATCCTAAGTGAAGTAAGTCTCACAGAGAAAAACAAGTATCACAAGCTATCACTATAAGTGGAATCTAAAAAAATGATACAAATGAACTTATTTAGAAAACAAATAGACTCAGGGACTTTGAAAACAAACTTACGGTTACCAAAGGGGAAAGGTAGTGGGGGGGCAGGGATAAACTAGGAGTCTGGGATTAACCTATACACACTACTATATATAAAAACCACTATGCTGTATACCTGAAACTAACAAAACACTGTAAATCAACTATACTCCTATGTAAAATAAAAATTAAATTAAAAAATACGCTCCATGGTTTATCTTCCTACATGCTTATCCGTTTGTATACTGTTGATTCCCTGTTGGGGCAGGTCACTCTTCACTTTCTGCTTTCAGTTAGCAATTTTGCCTATTAGGTTGTAATCTGGGTCCAAATCATTTTCCAGTAAAGCCAAAGCTTGAGGATCAGCCAGCTGGAAGGGAAACTGGATCCACAGAGGGCCTTTAGCATCTTTCCACGAAAGGGCTTTGCCTGCACTGAGGTGCAAATACCCGGATTCTGGAACCCTTTCTAGTCATCACCAGATGGGATGGAAGTGACTGTCTCTTTTGAAAAATTGAGTTTTTTGTTTCTTACCTAAGCCACCTTGGTTTCTAACAGAAAATAAAAGATATTCTAACTATCTGTCACCCCTATCCAAAAGGACAGAGCTCCAGTGACCCAATCAGCAAATGACCAAAACCCCAAATAGAAAAATGCACAGGGAATATGGATAGTCCACAGGCAGGGGAATGTAAATCTCTCTTAAATGGAGGGAAAGCTTAGGCCTACTCTTAATAATTGCAAAGTAGATCCACAATGAATTTTTTTTCTTTTCACAAAATCAAATTTTGATTTTACTCTTTGGTAAAATCAGAGTTAGGATTTGGGGAAATAGGCATTCGCATATACTGCGGGGTAGAGTGTAAACTTTGATAAAGAGAAATTTGACTATATCAAAATGAAAACTGCATATACCCTTTGATCTAGTCATTCTGGGACTTCATCTGATATATATACTCCCACGTGAGCAAATTACATGTGTGTGTGTGTATTACAGCTAACACTGTAATAAGAAGGTTGAGGAATGACATTAGCATCATGGCCATATAAAATATCCCTTACGCCCCTGTCCACCAACAAAAAGTTGGCATTTATCCATGAACAAAAGTGACTTTGTGAGAACTGTGGGGTCTACCAAGGGACCCAGAGGAGCCTTGCCCACCCATGTATTGATGTCGACAGACATCAGTCCTGGCTGTGGACCCTGCAGTGGTCTGTGAGCTGCCTCCAGCCCCTCTCAGGCAAAGGACCTCAACAGGTATTTCTCCAAAGTAGATATACAAATGGCCAACAGATATATGAAAAGGTGCTAATCATCACTAATATCACTAATAATCAGGAAAATACAAATCAAAAACCATAATGCCATATCACACCTGTCAGGATGATTCTCATCAAAAAAATAAAGAGATAGGGTCCCAGTTCAAGACGGTGACCTAAGAGGATCCTAAGCCCACCTCCTGCCATGGACGCACCAAATCTACAGCTACATACAGAACTTCTTCCCCTGAAAGAAACCCCAAAACTAGCTGACTTCTACATATGAGGCAACAGAGAAAAAACCCACATCGTAGGAGGTTGGAGAAGCTGAGACAATCTCATCATAAACCTAATGCAACAACCTGCTATCAAGAGGGAACTGACAACTCTGAGCTCATCCCTGATGAGCAAAGGGGTTCAACCCCACTTCAGGCACCCTAACTTTCAAGACCTGCTCTGAGAGGTGAGCCCTGAAATTTCCAAGTTTGAAAGCCACCAGGGCTTGGGTACATGAGAGCCCAGAGGCTATGGGTGAGCTGAGAAACAGTCCCTAAAGGGCTCACACAGACGCATCTGGCTGCCCACCACCACAGCCCAGCGCAGAGGCAGCCAGCTGAAAAGCACCCAATTTGTTTGTCTTAAAGCTGTGGCCTGAGGAGCAGACTTCTAGCTGAACACACAACTAAAGGCCAACTGCAATGCTCTCCAAAGACGATGGCCAGCAGGTGCCACCATTGTGCTTTCCCTCTGCCCACTCCAGGTCGCGGTGTCTCCAAGAAAGGGGCTTAGGTATATACCTGACACCCTAGCTTTTGTGTCCGCCACCCAGAGAACACATCCTTTGATGGTGTGGCTCTTGTGGCCAATGGGGCTTGTCTTCATGGGTTCATCAGGATGGTGTCAAACAAAGAAATAGTTCTTAACTGGCTATCATCATAGGGTTCAAAAGCAGAAGGAGCAGACAGAAATGCCCATCTCCCAGTCTTCTCCTGAAAGAGATGTATTTGAAAGCTATAAAAGCTGCTGCCTGTGGGTCTGGTTTCCAATTAGCCTGAATCTAAGGGCTGACCGAAATCCTCCCCCTGGCAGGTCAGAACACACTCAACTACCAGTTAAGAATAAAGTGGGCTTCTTGGACAATCCCGAAGGTTTGAGAGACAACCAAGAGCTAGGGCAGAGTTGAACAATAAGATTCATCTCCTACACAAAGCCACTCCTTCAAGACTGGGAGAGGTAGTTGTTTTATCTAATGTATATAAACCAACACAGAGAGTCAAGGAAAATGAAGAAACAGAGGAATATGTTCCAATGGAAAGAACAAGATAAAACCCCAGACAAAGGCCTTAATGAAATGGAGGTAAGTAATTTTTCTGATAAAGAGCTCAAAAGATGGTGATAAAGATGCTCACTGATCTCAGGAGAACAATCCATGAATGAGAATTTCAACAGAGATTGAAAATTTAAGAAAGTACCAAATAAAAGGGACAGAGCTGAAGAAGAAAAAAGGATCACTGAACTCAAAGCCAGGGCAATGGAACTCATCCAATCAGAACAGCAAAAAGAAAAAAGAATGAAAAGAGTGAATGAAGGTAGCTTATGAAACAACATCAAGCAAAGGGATTCCAGAAGAGGAAGAAAGGGGCAGAAAACTCATTTGACGAAATAATGGCTGAAAACTTCCCTAACCTAGATCCAGATCCAGGAAGCCCAGAGACTATTAAATAAGATAAACCCAAAGGAAGATACATTGTAATTCAAGTATCAAAAGTTAAAGACAAGGAGAGAATCTTAAAAGCAACAAGAAAAATACAATTTGTTATGTACAAGGGAATCCTACAGGACTATGAGCAGATTTTTTCAGCAGAAATTTTGCAGCCCAGAGGGTGTGGCGTGATATATAGAAAGAGCTGAAAGAAAAAAACTGCCAACTAACAATACTCTACCCAGGAAAACTGTCCTTCAGAACTGAAGGAGAGATAGAGTTTTCTAGACAAGCAAAAGCAAAAGAAGTTCATCACCACTGGACCAGCCTTACAAGAAACGTTAAGAGGGAGTTATTCAAGCTGAAAAGAAAAGGTGATAATTAGTAATAAGAAAACATATGAAATTATGAATCTCACTGGTAAAGGTAAGTATACAGTAAAATTCGGAATAATCTAATTTCATAAAGGCAGTGGGTGGTTAAGCACTTATTAAGCCAGTAGGAAGGTTAAAAGTAGTAAAAATAACTATAACTATATAATTTGTTAATGGATACATAAAAGATGTATCTGTGACATCAAAAGCATTGGAAAATAAGTTATTAACTTAAAATGGACTGTTGTAAGTTGTTTTATATAAATCTCATTTATATAAAATGAGTAGTTTTGCTTTGCTAACTACAAAGCAATAACCTATAGTAGATACACAAAATATAAAGAGAAAAGACTAAGCATACCACTACAGAAAATCATCAGACAGTAAAGAGAGCAAGAGAAGAAAGGAACAGAGGGATTACAAGACAACCAGAAAGAAATTAACAAAATGGCAATAAGTACATACCTATAAGTAATTACATTAAATGTAAATGGACTAAAGTTTCCAATTAAAAGACAGACTGGCTGAATGGATATAAAAAATGACCCATCTATACGCTGCCTAAAAGATATTCACTTCAGGGGAATTCCCTGATGGTCCAGTGGTTAGGACTCAGCACTTTCACTGCCAGGGCCTGGGTTTGATCCCTGGTTGGGGAACTAAGATCAAGCAAGCCAAGCAGCATGGGCAAATAAATGAATAAAATATAAAATATAAGAGACTCACTTCAGCTTTAAGGACGCATAGAGACTAAAAGTCAAGGTATGGAAAAAGATATTCCACACAAATGGAAAACAAAAGCAAGCTGGAGTACCTGTATTTATACCTTAAGAAACAAATGTCATTATATAATGATAAAGAATCAGTTCATCAAGAGGATATAACATTTGTAAATATTTATGCACCTAACATAGGAACATCTAAATATTTAAAGCAAATATTAACAGACGGGAGAAATAGGGAGCAATACAGTAATATTAGGGGATTTCAGTACTCCCCCATCCACAATGAAGAGATCATACAGACAGAAAAATAAGGAAACACTGGGCTTAAGTCTATCTGGTCTAACATGTAGTTTAACATTTATAGAACATTCCATCTGAAAGCAACAGAACATAGATTCCTCTCAAATGTACAGGAAACATTCTCCAGGACAGGTAATATGTTCGGTCACAAAACAAGTCTTAATAAATTAGAAGACTGAAATCTTGTCAAGCAGCTTTTCTGACTACAATGGTATAAAAGTAGAAATCAATTACAGAAGAAAACTGGAAAATTCACACATATATGGAGAATAAATATGCTCCTGAACAACCAAGGAGTCAAAAGAGAAATCAAGGAGTAATGCATACCAGGGACTTCCCTGGTGGTCCAGTGGGTAAGACTCTGCACTCCCAATGCAGGGGGCCTGGGTTCAATCCCTGGTTGGGGAACTTGATCCCGCGTGCATGCCACAACTAAGAAGCCCGCATGCCGCAACGAAGATCCTGAGTGCTGCAACTAAGACCCAGCATAGCCAAAATAAATAAAATAATAAATATATAAAAAAAGAAATAATATATACCATAACTTATGGCATGCAATAGAATCTGTTGTAAGAGGGAAGTTCATAGTGATAAATGCCTACATGATGAAACAAGAAAGATCATGAATAAACCTAATTTGACACCTCAAGGAACTAGAAAAAGAAAAAAATGAAGCCCAAAGTTAGTAGAAGGAAGGAAATAACAAAGATTGGAGCAGAATAAATGAAATAGAGACTAAAACGACAATAGTGGGATTAGACCAAGATGGCAGAGTAGAAGGACCTTGGGTTCACCTCCTCTCACGAACACACCAAAATCACAACTGACTGCTAAACAACCATCATTAAAAAGACTGGAACCTACCAGGAAAAAAAAATCTTCTACAACTAAAGACATTAAGGAGAAACCACAATAAAACAGCACTGGTGATATAATCAAATCCCATACCCCCCAGGTGGGTGACCCACAAACTGGAGAATAATATAGTGCAGAGGCTCCCCCACAGGAATGAGAGTTCTGAGCTTCATGTCAGCTTCCCAGACTGGGGGTCTGGTACTGGGAAGAGGAGCCCCCAGAGCATTTGGCTTTGAAGACCAGTGGGGCTAAATTTCAGGAGCTCCACAGGACTGGGGGAAAGAGAGGTTTCACTGTTAAAGGTGTACAAAAATGTCACACTCAATGGGACCAAAAGCAAAAGCAGTAACTTCATAGGAGCCTGGGCCAGACATACCTGCTGGTCTTGGAGGGTCTCCAGGGGAGGAAGGGGGTGGCTATGGCTCTCTCTGGGGACATAAAAGCTGGTGGCAGACATACTGGGGAGTATTCATGTGCATGCGCTCTCCTGTAGGATGATACCGTGCTTGGGTCATCAGCACCAAGACCTGGCCCCACCCGACAACCTGTAGGCTCCAGTGCTGGGACACCTCACGCCCAACAACTAACTGGGCAGGAACACAGCCCCACCCATCAGTAGAAAGGCTGCCTAAAGACTTGCTGAGACCACAGCCACTTCTAGACATGCCCCTAGATGCAGCCCTGCCCACAAGAGGGCCAGGATGCAGCCCCATCCACCAGTGGGCAGGCGCCAGCCCCTCACACCAGGAAGCCTGCACAAGCCTCTAGAGCAGCCTCACCCACCGGGGGACAGACACCAGAAGCAAGGAAATTACAGTCCTGAAGCCTACGGAATGGAGTCCGCAAACACAGGCCAGACCCTACCCTGGGGCCAGCTGGCCCCTGGCCCTTGGGTAACAAGAGGGGACACAGAAGGCCACTTCGCCAAGGTCGAGAAACATAACTAACCCACCACATACATAAAATGCAAATAGAGATTTAGACAAAATGAGGTAGCAGAGGAATATGTTTCAGATGAAGGAACAACATAAAACCACGGAAGAACTAAGTAATGTGGACACAGGTGATCTACCTGAGCAAGAGTTCAGAGTAATGATCACAAAGATGGTCCAAGGCCTCGGGAGAAGCGTGGGCGCACAGAGCAAGAGGTTAGACGTTTTGAAAAGGGTTAGAAACTATAAACAAAAACCAGACTTGAAGAATATAATAACGGAAACGGAATGCTAGAAGGAATCAACAGTAGAATAAATGAGGCAGAAAAATGGATCAGTGAGCTGAAAGAGTAGTGGAAATCACTGCCGCAGAACAAAGAAAAAAGAATGAAACAAATGAGGTCAGTTTAACAGACCTCTGGGATGACATTAAGTGCACTAATATTCACATTAGAGGGATCCCAGAAGGAGAAGAGAGAGAGAACGGGCCTGAGAAAATATTTGAAGAGATACTAGCTGAAAACTTCCCTAGCCTGGGAAAGGAAACAGTCACCCAAGTCCAGGAGATGCAGACAGTCCCATACAACAGCGGTTCCCCACGTTTTTGGCACCAGGGATCAGTTTCGAGGAAGACAGTTTTTCCACGGATGGGGTTGGGAGGGTGGGGGATGGTCAGGCAGTAATGAGAGCGATGGGGAGCGATGGGGAGCAGCAGATGAAGCTCCGCTCACTCGCCTGCTGCTCACCTCCTGCCGTGTGGCCCGGTTCCTAACAGGCTGCGGACCGATACTGGTCTGCAGCCTGGGGGTTGGGGACCCCTGCCATACAGGATTAACCCAAAGAGGAACACACACAGGCACACAGTAATCAAATTGACAAAAATTAAAGACAAAGAGAAAGTATTAAAAGCAAAACATACAAGGGAATTCCAATAAAGTTACCAGCTGCTTTTTCAGCAGAAACTCTGCAGGCCAGAAGGGAGTGGCAGGACATATTTAAAATGATGAAAGGAAAACACCTACAACCAAGAATACTCTACGCAGCAAGACTCTCATTCAGATTTGACAGAGACATCAGAAGCTTTACAGATAAGCAAAAGCTAAAAGAGTTCAGCACCACCAAACAACCTTTACAACAAATACTAAAGCAACTTCTTTAGGTGGGAAAAAAAGGCCACATCTAGAAACAAGAAAATTATGAAATGGAAAGGCTCACCAGTAAAGGCTAATATACAGTAAAGGTAGGAAATCACCAACACGTAAACTAATAGGGAAGTTAAAAGACGAAACTGGTAACATCAGGGGACCTTCAAGATGGTGGAGGAGTAAGACGTGGAGATCACCTTCCTCCCCACAAATACATCAGAAATACAGCTACATGTGGAACAGCTCCTACAGAACACCTACTGAACACTGGCAGAAGACCTCAGACCTCCCAAAAGGCAAGAACTCCCCACGTACCTGGGTAGCGCAAAAGAAAAAAGGATAAACAGAGACAAAAGAATAGGGACGGGACCTGCACCAGTGGGAGGGAGCTGTGAAGGAGGAAAGGTTTCCACACACTAGGAAGCCCCTTCGCGGGCGGAGACTGTGGGTGGCGGAGGGGGGGAAGCTTCGGGGCCGCGGAGGAGAGCGCAGCAACAGGGGTGCGGAGGGCAAAGCGGGGAGATTCCCGCACAGAGGATCGGTGCCGACCAGCACTCACCAACCCGAGAGGCTTGTCTGCTCACCCGCCGGGGCGGGTGGGGGCTGGGAGCTGAGGCTCGGACTTCGGTCAGATCCCAGGGAGAGGACTGGGATTGGCTGCATGAACACAGCCTGCAGGGGGCTAGTGCACCAGAGCTAGCTGGGAGGGAGTCCACGAAAGAGTCTGGACCCGTCTAAGAGGCCAGAGACCATTGTTTCGGGGTGTGTGAGGAGAGGGGACTCAGAGCACGGACTAAACGAGCTCCAGAGACGGGCGCGAGCCACAGCTATCAGCACGGAAAACAGAGAAGGGCATGAAACGCTAAGGCTGCTGCGGCCACCACCAAGAAGCCTGTGGGCGAGCACAGGTCACTCTCCACACCTGCCTCCCGAGAGCCTGTGCAGCCCGCCACTACCAGGGTCCCGTGATCCAGTGACAACTTCCCCGGGAGAATACATGGTGCACCTCAGGCTGGTGCAACGTCATGCTGGCCTCTGCCACCACAGGCTCGCCCCCTAATTCGGTAACCCTCCCTCCCCTCTGCCTGAGTGAGCCAGAGCCCCCTAATCAGCTGCTCCTTTAACCCCGTCCTGTCTGGGTGGGGAACAGACGCCCTCCGGCGACCTACACGCAGAGGCGGGGCCAACTCCAAAGCTGAGCCTTGGGAGCTGTGCGAACAAAGAAGAGAAAGGGAAAGCTCTCCCAGAGGCCTCAGGAGCAGCAGATTAAATCTCCACAATCAACTTGATGTACCTGCATCTGTGGAATACCTGAAAAGACAGCGAATCATCCCAAAATTGAGGCAGTGGACTTTGGGCGCTACTGTAGACTTGGGTTTTGCTTTCTGCAAACGTCTAACTTGTTTCTGGCTTTATGTTTATCTTAGTTTAGTATTTAGGGTGTGTTATCATTGGTAGATTTGTTGATTTTTGGTTACTCTCTTCCTTTTTTTCCCATATATAGTTATATATATTTTTTTCCTTTTTCTCTTTTTGTGAGTGTGTATGCTTCTTTGTATGATTTTGCCTGAATAGCTTTGCTTTTACTATTTGTCCTAGGGTTCTGTCAGTTTTTCAGTGCTTGTTGGCATTGGTGCATTTGTTTTTTGGTTTCATTGCTCTCTTCTTTCTTTCTTTTCTTTTTTATCACTTTTTTAAAATTTTTACTAGTTATTTTTTATTTCAATAACCTTATTTTTTCTTTCTTTCTTTTTTTCTCCCTTTTCTTCTGAGCCATGTGGCTGACAGTGTCTTGGTGCTCCAGCTGGGTGTCAGCCCTGTGCCTCTGAGATGAGAGAGCTGAGTTCAGGACATTGGTCCACCAGAGACCTCCCGGTTCCACATAATATCAAACAGTGAAAGCTCTCCCGGAAATCTCCATCTCAGCGCTAAGACCCAGATCCACTCAACGACGAGCAAACTATAGTGCTGGACATGCTATGCTAAACAACTAGCAAGACAGAAATCCAACCCCACCCATTAGGAGACAGGCTGCCTAAAATCATAAGGTCACAGACACCCCCAAACACACCCTCAGACACGGTCTTGCCCACCAGAAAGACAAGATCCAGCCTCATCCACCAGAACACAGGCACTAGTCCCCTCCACCAGGAAGCCTACACAACCCACTGAACCAACCTTAGCCACTGGGGGCAGACACCAAAAACAACGGGATCTACGAACCTGCAGCCTGTGAAAAGGAGACCCCAAACACAGTAAGTTAAGCAAAATGAGAAGACAAAGAAATACACAGCAGATGAAGGAGCAAGGTAAAAACCCACCAGACAAAACAAATGAAGAGGAAATAGGCAGTCTACCTGAAAAAGAATTCAGAGTGATAGTAAAGATGACCAAAATCTTGGAAATAAAATGGAGAAAATACAAGAAACATTTAACAAGGACCTAGAAGAACTAAAGAGCAACCAATGATAAACAACACAATAACCGAAATGAAAAATTCTCTAGGGCTTCCCTGGTGGCGCAGTGGTTGAGAGTCTGCCTGCCGATGCAGGGGACACAGGCTCATGCCCCGGCCCGGGAAGATCCCACGTGCCATGGAGCAGCTGGGCCCGTGAGCCATGGCCGTTGAGCCTGCGCGTCCGAAGCCTGTACTCCGCAACGGGAGAGGCCACAGCAGTGAGAAGCCCGTGTACCGCAAAAAAAAAAAAAAAAAAAAAAAAAATTCTCTAGAAGGAATCAATAGCAGAATAACTGAGGAAGAAGAACGGATAAATGACCTGGAAGATAAAATAGTGGAAATACCTACTGTAGAAAAGAATAAAGAAAAAAGAATGAAAAGAATTGAGGACAGTCTCAGAGACCTCTGAGACAACATTAAACACACCATCATTCGAATTATAGGGGTCCCAGAAGAAGAGGAAAAAAAGGGACTGAGAAAATATTTAAAGACATTATAGTTGAAAACTTCCCTACTATGGGAAAAGAAATAGTTAATCAAGTCCAGGAAGTGCAGAGAGTCCCATACAGGATAAATCTAAGGAGAAACAGGCCAAGACACATATTAATCAAACTCTTAAAATTAATTACAAAGAAAAAATATTAAAAGCAGCAAGGGAAAAGGAACAAATAACATACAAGGGAATCCCCATAAGGTTAACAGCTGATCTTTCAGCAGAAACTCTGCAAGCCAGAAGGCAGTGGCAGGACATATTTAAAGTGATGAAAGGGAAAAACCTACAACCAAGATTACTCTACCCAGCGAGGATCTCATTCAGATTCGACGGAGAAATTAAAACCTTTACTGACAAGCAAAAGCTAAGGAATTCAGCACCACCAAACCAGCTTTACAACAAATGCTAAAGGAACTTCTCTAGGCAGGAAACACAAGATAAGGAAAAGACCTACAATAACAAACCCAAAACAATTAAGAAAATAGTAATAGGAGCATACATATTAATAATTATCATAAATGTAAATGGATTAAATGCTCCAACCAAAAGACACAGACATGCTGAATGGATACAAAAACAAGACCCATACAAATGCTGTCTACGAGAGATCCACTTCAGACCTAGGGACACATACAGACTGAAAGTGAGGGGATGGAAAAAGATATCCCATGCAAATGGAAATCAAAAACTGCTGGAGTAACTTTACTCATATCCGATAATATAGACTTTAAAATAAAGAATGTTACAAGAGACAAGGAAAGACACTACATAATGATCAAGGGATCAATCCAAGAAGAAGATATAACAATTGTAAATATTTATGCACCCAACATAGGAGCACCTCAAAACATAAGGCTAATGCTAACAGCCATAAAAGGGAAAATTGACAGTAACACAATAAGGTAGGGGACTTTAACACCCCACTTTCACCAATGGACAGATCATCCAAAATGAAAATAAAGAAGGAAACACAAGCTTTAAATGATACATTAAACAAGATGGACTTAATTTTTGTAGGACATTCCATCCAAAAACAACAGAATAAACCTTCTTCTCAAGTGCTCATGGAAGATTCTCCAGGACAGATCATACCTTGGGTCATGAATCAAGCCTTGGTAAATTTAAGAAAACTGAAATCGTATCAAGTATCCTTTCTGACCACAACACTATGACTAGATATCAATTACAAGAAAAAATCTTACAAAATACAAACACGTGGAGGCTAAAGAATACAGTACTTAATAACTAAGAGATCACTGAAGAAATCAGAGGAAATCAAAAAATACCTAGAAACAAATGACAATGGAAACACCACAACCCAAAACCTATGGGATGCTGAAAGCAGTTCTAAGCAGGAAGTTTATAGCAATACAATCCTACCTCAAGAAACAAGAAGCATCTCAAATAAACAACCTAACCTTTCACCTAAAGCAATAAGAGAGAACAAAAAAACCCAAAGTTAGCAGAAGGAAAGAAATCATAAAGATCAGATCAGAACTAAATGAAAAATAAATGAAGGAAACAGTACCAAAGATCAGTAAAACTAAAAGCTGGTTCTTTGAGAAGATAAACAAAATTGATAAACCATTAGCCAGACTCATCAAGCAAAAAAGAAGACTCAAATCAATAGAATTAGAAATGAAAAAGGAGAAGTAACAACTGACACTGCAGAAATACAGAGCATCCTAAGAGACTACTACAAGCAACTCTATGCCAATAAAATGGACAACCTGGAAGAAATGGACAAATTCTTAGAAAAGCACAAACTTCCAAGACTGAACCAGGAAGAAGTAGAAAATATAAACAGACCAATCCCAAGTACTGAAATTGAGACTGTGATTAAAAATCTTCCAACAAACAAAAGCCCAGGACCAGATGGCTTCACAGGCGAATTCTATCAAACATTTAGAGAAGAGCTAACACCTATCCTTCTCAAACTCTTCCAAAATATAGCAGAGGGAGGAACACTCCCAAACTCATTCTACGAGGGCACCATCACCCTGATAGCAAAACCAGACAAATATGTCATAAAGAAAGAAAACTACAGGCCAATATCACTGATGAACACAGAGGCAAAAATCCTCAACAAAATACTAGCAAACAGAATGCAACAGCACATTAAAAGGATCATACACCATGATTGAGTGGGGTTTATCCCAGGAATGCAAGGATTCTTCAATATATGCAAATCAATCAATGTGATACACCATATTAACAAATTGAAGGAGAAAAACCATATGATCAACTCAATAGATTCAGAAAAAGCTTTTGACAAAATTCAACACCCATGTATGATAAAAACCCTCCAGAAAGTAGGCATAGAGGGAAATTACCTCAACATAATAAAGGCCATATGAGACAAACCCACAGCCAACATCGTTCTCAATGGTGAAAAACTGAAACCATTTCCACTAAGATCAAGAACACGACAAGGTTGTCCAATCTCACCACTATTATTCAAAATAGTTTTGGAAGTTTTAGTCACAGCAATCACAGAAGAAAAAGAAATAAAAGGAATCCAAATCAGAAAAGAAGAAGTAAAGCTGTCACTGTTTGCAGATGACATGATACTATACACAGAGAATCCTAAAGATGCTACCAGAAAACTATTAGAGCTAATCAATGAATTTGGTAAAGTAGCAGGATACAATATTCATGCACAGAAATCTCTTGCATTCCTATACACTAATGATGAAAAGTCTGAAAGGGAAATTAAGGAAACATTCCCATTTACCATTGCAACAAAAAGAATAAAATACCTAGGAATAAACCTACCTAGGGAGACAAAAGACTTGTATGCAGAACACTATAAGACACTGATGAAAGAAATTAAAGATGATACAGAGGGAGAGATATACCCCGTTCTTGGATTGAAAGAATCAACATTGTGAAAATGACTATACTACCTAAAGCAATCTACAGATTCAATGCAATCCCTATCAATCTACCAATGGCATTTTTCAACAGAACTAGACAAAAAATTTCACAATTTGTATGGAAACATAAAAGACCCCAAATAGCCAAAGCAATCTTGAGAAAGAAAAATGGAGCTGGAGGAATCAGGCTCCTGGACTTCAGACTATACTACAAAGCTACAGTAATCAAGACAGTATGGTACTGGCACAAAAACAGAAAATATCGATCAATGGAACAGGAAAGAAAACCGAGATATAAACTCACACACATATGGTCACCTTATTTTTGATAAAGGAGGCAAGAATATACAATGGAGAAAAGTGGTGCTGGGAAAACTGAACAGCTACATATAAAAGAAGGAAATTACAACACTCCCTAACACCATACACAAAAATAAACTCAAAATGGATTAAAGACCTAAATGTAAGGCCAGACACTATAAAACTCTTAGAGGAAAACATCGGCAGAACACTGTTTCTGTTTATGTCAAACAGAATACTGTTTGACATAAATCACAGCAAGAACATTTTTGACCCACCTCCTAGAGAAATGGAAATGAAAACAAAAATAAAGAAATGGGACCTAATGAAACTTGCACAGCAAAGGAAAACATAAACAAGACAAAAAGACAACCCTCAGAATGGGAGAAAATATTTGCAAATGAAGCAACTGACAAAGGATTAATCTCCAAAATTGACAAGCAGCTCATGCAGCTCAATATGAACAAAATACACAACCCAATTCAAAAATGGGCTGAAGACCTCAATAGACATTTCTGCAAAAAAGACATACAGATGGCCAACAAACACATGAAAGAATGCTCAACATCACCAATAATTAGAGAAATGCAAATCAAAACTACAATGAGGTATCACCTCACACCAGTCAGAATGGCCATCATCAAAAAATCTACAAACAATAAATGCTGGAGAGGGTGTGGAGAAAAGGGCACCCTCTTGCACTGTTGGTGGGAGTGTAAATTGATACAGCCACTATGGAGAACAGTATGGAGGTTCCTTAATAAACTAAAAATAGAACTACCATACGCCCCAGCAATCCCACTGCTGGGCATATACCCTGAGAAAACCATAATTCAAAAAGAGTCATGTACCACAATGTTCATTGCAGCTTTAGTTACAATAGCCAGGACCTATTGGAAGCAACCTAAGTGACGATCAACAGATGAATGGATAAAGAAGATGTGGCACATATATACAATGGAATATTACTCAGCCATAAAAAGACACGAAATTGAGTTATTTGTAGTGAGGTGGATGGACCTAGAGTCTGTCATACAGAGTGAAGTAAGTCAGAAAGAGAAAAACAAATGCCATATGCTAACACATATATGGAATCTAAAAAAAAACGGTTCTGAAGAACCTAGGGGCAGGACAGGAATAAAGACATAGATGTAGAGAATGGACTTGCAGACACAGGGAGGGGGAAGGGTAAGCTGGGACGAAGTAGAGTGGCATGGACCTATATATACTACAAAATGTAATATAGCTAGTGGGAAGCAGCCACGTAGCACAGGGAGATCAGCTCTGTGCTTTGTGACCACCTAGAGGGGTGGCATAGGGAGGGTGGGAGGGAGGGAGATGCAAGAGGGAGGAGATATGGGCATATATGTATATGTAGAGCTGATTCACTTTGTTATAAAGGTGAAACTAACACACCATTGTAAGGCAATTATACTCCAACAAAGATGTTAAAAAAAAAGAATAAAGAACAAGGCAGAGAAAAATAGAAATAGAAAGCACAGAAAACATGTTGGCTGAGGCCTTGATTAGGGTAAGAAGGAACAGCAGATAAGTACAGAGCCCATTGTTGGCTTGGTGTTGACTGGCTGAGTGGATATACTGCATTTCTGGCCAAGTGGAGGAGTATTTACAGGGATGCAAAGATACCTAAGTTTTCGTCTGCTGACGCATCACCCTGAGCAGGAGTGACTCCATCTTGGGCCCCGCAATCTATTTCAACAAGACTAAATCGTTAGTGATAAAATTCCAGGTAACTGACTGTTAAACAGGGGAGATCTTTGGGGAAAAGATAAGGGTGGTCTTTTAGTGCTACTTTATATTATAAAGGCAAATGATTATCCAACTTATTTTTAAGAGCTGTCCAAGCTAATAATTGCTGTACCAATTTTTAGAGAAATTGTATATCCAGTGTAGATGATGTAGTTTGAATATCATTTATAATTATTACTGATGTTCCTAGCATACTGTAGAATCATTACTACTTTAAATTTCTAATGTAAAAGTTAGCTTCTTATCAAGTAGTTAAGTACTTTATACATTATTTTTACAACTAGGCTGCCTCAGCAAATAAATGTTTCTCCTGAATCCAAAAAAAGTAGTAACATCATCTGTATCCACAAGAAGCAGTTAAGGGATGCACAAAACAATTAGATATAAAATATGATAACAAAACCAGTAATAATGAGGGAAGGAGAGTACAAATGCAGGGTATTTACAGTGCATTTCAAATTGAGAGATCAGCAGCTTAAAATAATCATGTATACATGACTGCTATACCAAAACCCCATGGTAATCACAAAACAAAAATCCATAATAGATATACACACAGAAAAGAAAGAGAATCCAAACATAATACTAAAGACAGTCATCATTTCAGAAGAGAAAAGAACAAAAGAAGGGATAAAAAGACCTAGAAAAGCAAATCCCAAACAATTAACAAAATGGCAATACGAATTACGTTTTGATAATTACCTCAAATGTAAATGGATTAAATGCTCCAACTGAAAGTCACAGACTGGCTGAATGGAAACAAAAACAAGACCCATATATATGCTGTGTAAAACAGACCCACTTCAGATCTAGGAATACACACAGACTGAAAGTGAGGGGATGGAAAAAGGTATTCCATGAAAATGGAAATTAAAAGAAAGCCTGAATAGCAATACTCTCATATCAGAAAAAATGGACTTTAAAATAAAGACTGTTACAATAGACAAGGACCAAGGGCTCAATCCAAGAAGATGATACAACAGTTTTAAATGTATATGCACCCAATATAGGAGCACCTCAGCATATAAGACAAATGTTAACAGACACAATAGGAGAAACTGACAGTAACACAATCGTAGGCGGGACTTTAACACCCCACTTACATCAATGCACAGGTCATCCCAACAGAAAATCCATAAGGAAACACATGCTTAAATGACACATTAGACCAAATGGACATAATTGATATTTATAGAGTGTTCCATCTGAAAGCAACAGAATATGTGTTCTTTTCAAGAGAAGATGGAATATTCTCCAAGATAGATCACATGCTGGGCCACAAAGCAAGCCTCAGTAAATTTTTAAAAATTGAAATCATATCAAGATTCTTTTCCAACCACAATGCTATGAGGCTAGAAATCAACTACAAGAAAAAGAAACTGCCAAAAAATACAAACACGTGGAGGCTAAACAATATGCTACTAAACAACCAATGGATCACCGAAGAAATCAAAGAGGAAATAAAAAGTCACCTAGAGACAAATGAACACGAAAACATGATGATCCAAAACCTATGGGATGCAGCAAAAGCAGTTCTAAGAGGGAAGTTTATAGCAATATAAGATTACCTCAAGAAACAAGAAAAATCTCAAAGAAACAACCTAACCTTACACTTAAAGCAACTAGAGAAAGAACAAACAAAACCCAAAGTTAGTAGAAAGAAATCATAAAGATCAGAGAAGAAATAAATGGAGACTAAGAAAGTAGAAAAGATCAATGAAACCAAAAGTTGGTTCCTTGAAAAAATAAACAAAACTGATAAGCCTTTAGCCAGACCACCAAGAAATAAAGGGAGAGGGCCTAAATCAGTATCAGAAAAAGAAGTTACAATTTGGACCACAGAAATACAAAGGATCCTAAGATGCTACCATGAGCAACTATATGCCAATAAAATGGACAACCTAGAAGGAATGGAAAAATTCTTAGAAAGGTACAATCTCCCAAGATGGAACCAGGAAAGAATAGAGAATATGAACACACCAATCACAAGTACTGAAATTGAAACTGTGAATTTAAAACTCCCAACAAACAAAAGTCCAGGACCAGAAGGCTTCACAGGTGAATTCTAACAAACTCAGAGAAGATTTAACACCTATCCTTCTGAAGCTGTTCCAAAAAATTGCAGAGGAAGGAACACTTCCAGACTCATTCTATGAGACCACCATCACCCTGATACCAAAACCAGACAAAGATGTCACAAAAAAAGAAAACTACAGGCCAATATCTCTGATGAACGTAGATACAAAAATCCTCAACAAAATGCCAGCAAACAGAATCCAACAGCTCATTAAAAAGATCATACACCATGATCAAGTGGGGTTTATCCCAGGAATGCAAGGATTTTTCAATATCTGCATATCAGTGTGATGCACCAGATTAACAAATTAAAGAATAAAAACTGTGTGACCATTTCAACAGATGCAGAAAAAGCCTTTGATAAAATTCAACATCCATTTATGATAAAAAACTCTCCAGAAAGTGGGCACAGAGGAAACCTACCTCAACATAATAAAGGCCAATTATGACAAACCCACAGCTAACATCACACTCAACAGTGAAAAGCTGAAAGCATTTCCTCTAAGATCAGGAACAAGACAAGGGTGCCATTCTTGCCACTTTTATTCAACATAGTTTTGGAAGTCCTAGCCAAGGAATCAGAGAAGAAAAAGTAGTAAGAAGAATCTAAATCAGAAAAGAAGAAGTAAAACTGTCACTGTCTGCAGATGACATGACACTATACATAGAAAATCCCAAAGACACTACCGGAAAGCTACTACAGCTCATGAATGGACACAAAATTAATATACAGAAATCTACTGCATTTCTACACACTAACAATAAACTATCTGAAAGAGAAATTAACAATCCATCAAATGCAACCACCGCATCAAAAATAAGAAGATATCTAGGAATAAACCTACCTGAGGAGGCAAGAGACCTGTACTCTGAAAAATACAGGACACTGATGAAAGAAATTGAAGATAACACAAACAGATGGAAAGATATACTGTATTCTTGGATTGGAAGACTCAATATTGCTAAAATGACCATACTACCCAAGGCAATATATGGATTCAATGCAATCCCTATCAAATTACCAATGGCATTTTTCACAGAACTAGAACAAAAAATTTTTTAACTTGTATGAAAACACAGAAGACCCTGAATAGCAAAAACAAACTTGAGGAAAAAGAATGGAGCTGGAGTATCATGCTCCCTGACTTCAGACTACACTACAAGGCTACAGTCATCAAAACCATATGGTACTGGCACAAAAACAGAAATAGAGATCAATGGAGCAGGATAGAAAGCCCAGAAACAAACCCACACACTTATGGTCAATTTATCTACAACAAAGGAGGCAAGACTATTCAGTGGAGAAAAGACAGTCTCTTCAATAAACGGTGCTGGAAAAACTGGACAGCTACATGTAAAAAAATGAAATTAGAACATTCCTTAACCCCATATACAAAAATAAACTCAAAAAGGGATTAAAGAACTAAATGTGGGCTTCCCTGGTGGCACAGTGGTTAAGAATCCACCTGCCAATGCAGGGGACACAGGTTCGAGCCCTGGTCCAGGAAGATCCCACATGCCTCAGAGCAACTAAGCCCATGTGCCACAACTACTGAGCCTGCGCTCTAGAGCCCCTGAGCCGCAACTACTGAGCCCGTGTGCCATAACTACTGAAGTCCACGTGCCTAGAGCCTGTGCTCCTCAACAAGAGAAGTCACCACAATGAGAAGCCCGCACACCGCAACAAAGAGTAGCCCCCACTCGCCACAAATAGAGAAAGCCCACACACAGCAACGAAGACCCAACACAGCCAAAAATAAATTTTTTAAAAAATTAAAAAAAAATTTAAAGACCTAGATGTAAGACTGGATACTATAAAACTCATAGAGGAAAACACAGGCAGAACACTCTTTGACATAAATTGCAGAAATAAATACCTTTTTCGATTCATCTCCCAGACTCATGGAAATAAAACCAAAAATAAACAAATGAGACCTAATTAAACTCAAAAGCTTCTGCACAACAAAGGAAACGACAAAGAAAACGAAAAGACAACCCACAGGATGGGAGAATGTATTTGCAAACAATGCAACTGACAAGGAATTAGTCTCCATAATTTACAAACAGCTCTTGCAACTCAATATCCAAGAAACAAATAACCCAGTCAAAAAATGGGCTAAAGACTTAAAGAAGACATACAGATGGCCAAGAGGAACATGAAAAGATGCTCAACATCGCCAATTATTAGAGAAATGCAAATCAAAACTATAATGAGATATCACCTCACACCAGTCAGAATGGCCATCATCAAAAAGTCTACAAACAATAAATGCTGGAGAGGGTGCGGAGAAAAGGGAACCCTCCTACACTGCGGGTAGGAATGTAAATGGATACAGCCACTATGGAAAACAGTATGGAGGTTCCTTAATAAACTAAAAATAGAGGTACCATATGATCCAGCAATCCCACTCCTGGGCATATATCTAGAGAAAAACATGGTTTGAAAGGATACATGCACCCCAGTGTTCATTGCAGCACTATTTACAGTAGCCAAGACATGGAAGCAACCTAAATGTCCATTGACAGAGGAATGGATAAAGATGTGGTACGTGTATACAATGGAGTATTACTCAGCCATTAAAAAGAAT
The DNA here is from genome assembly GCF_964270905.1 of Leucopleurus acutus. Taxonomy (NCBI): domain Eukaryota; kingdom Metazoa; phylum Chordata; class Mammalia; order Artiodactyla; family Delphinidae; genus Leucopleurus; species Leucopleurus acutus. The sequence continues at coordinate 195,116,100 of NC_139142.1, forward strand.
GAAATAATGCCATTTGCAGCAACATGGATGGACCTGGAGATTATCGTACTAAGTGAAGTAAGTCAGACAAAGACAAATACCATATGATATTACTCATATGCAGACTCTAAAAAACAAAATGATACAAATGAACTTATTTACAAAACAGAAGCAGACTCACAGACTTAGAGAATGAACTTATGGTTACCAGCGGGGAAGGACAGCTTGGGAGTTTAGGATTGACATGTACACACTGCTATATTTAAGACAGATAACTAGCAAGGACCTACTGTAAAATAAATTAATAAATAATAATTAAAATAAAACAGTATGGTACTGGCACAAAAACAGAAATATAGATCAATGGAACAGGATAGAAAGCCCAGAAATAAACCAAAGCACTTACGGTCAATTAATCTCTGACAAAGGAGGCAAGAATATACAATGCAGAAAAGACAGTCTTTTCAATAAGTTGTGCTGGGAAAACTGGACAGCTTAATGTGAAAGATTAAAATTAGAACATTATCTAACACCCTATACAAAATAAACTCAAAATGGACTGAAGACCTAAATGTAAGACTGAACACTATAAAACTCCTAGAGAAAAACATAAGCAGAACACTCTTTGACATAAATTGTAGCAATATTTTTTTGGATCCGTCTCGAGTAACGGAAATAAAAACAAAAATAAACAAATGGGACCTTTTGTACAGCAAAGGAAACCGTCAACAAAATGAAAAGACAACCTATGGACTGGCCGAAAATACTTGCAAATGATGCAACTGATAACAGCTTTATTTACAAATATACCAACAGCTCATATAGCTCAACATCCAAAAAATAAACAACCCAATGAAAAAATGGGCAGAAGACCTAAACAGACATTTCTCCAAAGAAGACATACAGATGGCCAACAGGCACATGAGAAAATGCTCAACATCGTTAATTACTAGAGAAATGCAAATCAAAACTACAATAAGGTCTCACCTCACACCAGTCAGAATGTCCATCATCAAAAAGTCTACAAATAATAAGCGCTGGAGAGGGTGTGGAGAAAAGGGAACCCTCCTACACTGCTGGTGGGAATGAAAATTGGTGCAGGCACTGTGCAAAACAGTATGGAGATTCCTTAAAAAACTAATAATAGAGTTACCATATGATCCTGCAATCCCAGTCCTGGTCATATATCTGGACAAAACTCTAATTCAAAAAGATACATGTACCCCAGTGTTCATAGCAGCACTATTCACAACAGCCAAGACATGCAAGCAACTTAAACGTCCATCGACAGATGAGTGGATAAAGATGTGATATATATATACACAATGGAATTATTACTCAGCCATAAAAACAAATGAAATAATGCCATTTGTAGCAACATTGATGATGTAGATATTATCATAGTAAGTGAAGTAAGTCAGAGAAAGCAAATATCGTATGATATCACTTATATGTGGAATCTAAAAAAATGAAACAAATGAACATATTTACAAAACAGAAAGACTCACAGACATAGAAAACAAACATGGTTACCAAAAGGGATGGGGGGAGAGACAGATTAGGAGCTTGGGATTAACATCTGTACACTACTATATAAGTTAAACAAGGACCTACTATATAGTACAGGGAACTATATTTCAATATCTTTATATTAAGATATAAGATATAATATATCTTAACTACATTTCAATATCATAACCTATAATGGAAAAATATCTGAAAAATATTTATATATAACTGAATCACTTTGCTGTAATCTGAAACACAATACTGTCAATTAACTGTACTTCAATTTAAAAATGGTTAAGAAAATAAAAGGTTCTCTTTCCATGACTGGAATGAGAAGTCCCTTCAATGTGTGAACGTTTCTCTGTATGATTAGTAAGAGGTTAATGTGACATTAAGGGGACGGGATGCCGTTTTGACACGTGCAGTAGAACTGTCTTCCTCTGCAGGTGACAATGGCCATAGCAGAGAGTGGCTACTACTATTGGGTTAACAGCTGAAACCGTGTTCTGGAGAAAAGTTCTCAAATTGGGGGTGATTTTACCTCCCAGGGGACACTCGATAGTGTTTGGAGACATTTTTGTCATGACTTAAGGGATAATGCTACTGCCGTCAGTGGACAGAGGCCAGGGATGCTGCCAAACATCTCTCAATGCACAGGCCAGGCCCCACAACACGGAAGTATCCATCCCCAAATGCCAACCGTGCTAAGGTTGAGAAAGCCCGTTCTAGAAGATCTGGAGCACAGAGTAAAGGAGGGGCTTGTAAGGACGGGGCATCAGTGGAACTCCAATGACATGTGTCTGTCCCAGGCTCTGGTCCAGACTTGACTCTACATAGTGGGGGGCACAAATTGATTTGAAGATCTGATTTACAGATCTGACAAGTATACTGTATTCACAAACCTTTATGAATGAGGTCCACCCACAAAAGCAACAGCTCTCAATTTTTTTAGGCATCTATAGTAGAATGGGAAAAGCCAGAAGTCCTAAACTGTCTGCATATCAAGAATTAGGTCCTATGTGTGTGCTTCCTCTATGGGGTTCTTACTCTGGGGTCCTCACGCCCCAAAGGGTCTGTAAGTAGAATTCACAGACTGTGGATTTGGGTGGGAAAATATCACATTTATTTTCACTAACTGAAATATCACATTTCACCCTGTTACACATTCATTCAACGAACCACAGCAGTATTAGCAATACCTGGCATTTATGTCACTGGTAGAAATTACAGATATCTTCATTTTACCTTATATCTCAATAAATTATTTATGCTCATCATTTATTTTTAATTCAGTTTATTTTATTGTTACATATTTTATTTGATGTCTTTTAAAAAAATTTTATTGGAGTAGAGTTGCTTTACAATGTTGTGTTAGTTTCTACTGTTCAGCAAAGTGAATCAGCTATACGTATATCCCCCCTTTTTTGGATTTCCTTCCCATTTAGGTCACCACAGAGCATTGAGTAGAGTTCCCTGTGCTTTACAGCAGGTTCTCATTAGTTGTGTATTTTATACATAGTATCAATAGTGTATATATGTCAATCCCCATATCCCAATTCATCCCACCCCATCCTTCCCCCCTTGGTATCCATACATTTGTTCTCTACATCTGTGTCTCTATTTCTGCTTTGCAAATAAGATTATCTATACCATTTTTTTAAGATTCCACATATATGCATTAATATACAATATTGGTTTTTCTCTGACTTACTTCACTCTGTAGGACAGTCTGTAGGTCCATCCATGTCTCTATAAATGACCCAATTTCATTCCTTTTGCTCATCATTACTTTGAAATTTTTATTAGACCTGTAGCTAGTTCTTATTTTAGAATGTGTCAATAATAGATCATGTATATTTCTATATCACAAATTCGTTTTTCATATTCTGATCACCTATGTACATAAAATTGGTTGCCTTTGTAACCCTGGGCATCTTGTTTTACGCATTTAAATTATTATTCTGAAAAGGGGTCCTTACATTTCACCAGACTGTCACGGAGCTCTATGCTGGACAGGGATAGAGTGTCCCTCAGAATAAGCCCATTCACAGCTTGTTGCCATGGCTAAAGGAAAGCTGATGGTCTGTGGAAAGCATGTTCACTGGCCTGGCTCAGATGGTAGGCCAACCCGAGCCCTTTGGACGACGATCATGACCTGGGCCTTGGCCTGCATGGAGGCCCATGCACTTCACACCAGGGCCCTACCTGGACCCTTGCAGGCAAACAATCTGTCCAGGTCTGCCATCACCCCAAATGTTGGCCCCTTCCGTCTCCCATCCTTGGCCCTGCTCCCACTCTAATTTTCTCTGTGTTCCCTTGCGTTGATCCAGGCTCCCCACACCCTCCTCCGTCCCAAATCCCTGGAACTCTGCAGTATAGAAAATCAATCCTCAAGCACCTTCATCTCACAGGGAGAATCCTCCTTCCATCTGCCTGCTTCGCTGAAGCCTGGCTCGTCCCTAAGAACACAGCTTCCCAGTCCCTCAGGCTGCAGGGCTGGGAGAAGGGATTCGCTTTTTCTTCCCCCGACAATGGCATTTCCAAACTATTCCTCCTCTACTCACGTATGAGAACCCTGGAGCTTTCTTTCAGACTCAGGCCATCTGATTGTATGACCATCTCCACTTCACTTGTCATCCACTGGCCTTCTAATCACCAGCCTACACCCGTGCATGCTTTTAGCCCATTCTTCTCTCCCCACAGGAATCACACGGATAACGCACCTACGATCTTGCCTTCAGGGATGTTTGTCTATACTGGGCTTTAGCCCCTTTCTCCTATGGATGTCTTCAGTATGGGGTAATGGCGTGGAACCACTCCACCTTTAACATTCTGACCACACCTTCCTAGAGGCAGTGTAAGTACAGTGTGTGACAGCCTGGGCTTTCTGATGCCAGACTATCTGGGTTCAAATTCCAGCTCTGTAATAGTGGGGAGACTTTGGACAAGTTACTTAACCTTCCCATGCTTGTAAAGTAAGAAGAATAATAGTCCTTTCTCATACAGTTACTGTGAGAGTTAAATGAGTTAATTTACCCCAAAATCTAAAATAACGCTTGGCACACATGCTGAGCTCTTTACACACCGGCTTCCACTGTCATCCTTCCAGATTGCTCACGCCCTCACTTCCTCTCTTGGTCCTTGACTTCCTGAGGCTTCTTACCTCCTCACCTCTCCGTTTACTCCTGACTTCACCTCCTTCCCTAGCCAGCCACCCTGTCTCCCACGGCTGCTTCATAAATATTTGCTTAATGGATGAATGAATCAGTGATCCACAACTTCAACTATGTTCTCATACCCGCAACCCCTCTGCCTTCTTGTCCTTTTAATAAAAACCCCAACAGTACAGCAGCTCCAGATCTAACCAAAGACCTACCTTCTCTCCTTCTACTCCCAGATGCTGACTGCTTCCGCTACAAACTCAGCGTCTCCAACTTCAACCCTGCGCAGCCCTTCCTTTATGTGTCTCAAGTCAACTCTTTCCTGTCGCTCACAACTGTGATGCCAGCCTTCAGCACTCTGCGCAAACCCTTCTCCTACCGCCTCTTTCTTCACTCCTGGCAGATGACTTTGCTTCCTGCTTTATAGAGAAATAAAGACTTCCATGTATATGTATGTGTGTATGTGTGTGTGTGTGTGTGTGTGTGTGTATGTGTGTATGAGAGAAACGGGGGGGGCAGAATAGTCTCCTCAACTTTCTTCCTCATTCCTTAAACATATCTGCATCTTCTGATCTCCCCAGTCCAACAGAAAAGCTGCCCTTCTTTGGAGTAAGCTAAATGCCTACTCGAGCGCTTAACTTCCATCCAACCCATCCAACTGCAGCTTTTAAGCTGCCGGAGAAGGAAGCTTTATATTTTATAATGCAGATTACTAGTATGTGATAAATGGTAGAAATGGATTGATTCTGTCCAGATATCAGCTGGTCTCTAAGAATAAATTAGATTGGGAGATTGGGACTGACATATACACACTACTATATATAAAATAGATAACTAATAAGGACCTCCTGTATAGCACTCTACTCGATACTCTGTAAGGACCTATATGGGAAAAGAATCTAAAAGAGTGGATATATGTATATGTATAACTGATTCACTTTGCTGTACAGCAGAAACTAACCCAACATTATAAATCAACTATACTCCAATAAAAATTTTAAAAAATAAATAAAATAAAAAGAATAAATTAGACACTCTGGGAAGGTCAGCTCTCTCACACGGGGCCACACAGAGACACACTAGAGATTCCAACCAAATCATGATAATCACCTAAAAGAATGATGAAATCAAAGCCTGAGCAATCTAGAGTGACCAAAATCAATACGTTTATAGCCAGTGACTTAGTAAAAGTCTTAACTGGCTAACTCCCCATTTCCTGAAAATAAAGACTGTTATGTACCAGCATAGTTCATCAAAGTAAGATTGGAGGCCTTTAAATTTGGAGAGGATAGACCTGGCTCGGATGGGTTAAGTGCCCATCCCAGGACCTTCCCTATCTCCAGTTTTACTTCCGTGTAAACACAGCAGACTTAACTAAAAACAGGCTGATTTTTTGGCAAAGCACAGGACCCTGCCGGCAGCTGTGTTTTACAGAGAAAAGAAAATTGCATAAATACACCAGACTATCTCAGTTACAGAAGCAACACCACAGAGAGAAACAAGGCATCTGGAAAAAGAGTGACTGAGTTTTTCCCCCCAAGCCAAGCCCCAGTACACTGTTTCTCCTGGGAATAAGACTTTACAGTTTGGAAACTGCTACATTTCACATATGTTCCTGGTTCACAGCAGACTGCAATGAAATGGTCTGCAAGGACTTCAGAATCACATGATCCCTGGAGAGTTACGCTAATAAGATCCATGTTATGAATGAGCTTAGATGTCTGCAGAAGTCACCTTAGGGTCAGGGTGGTTCCCTCGTCAAAGGGATGGCAGGGATGAGAATCGGATGTGCTGAAGGAAGGCAGCACACATACATGATGCGGGGAGGGGCCACCTTCACCTCAAACCCCTTCCCTCTCTCTCTGTACTTGCAGGACTCTTCCTAGAGCAGCTGGTCTCTCTCTTTAATCTTAATGATGTGAATGAAGGTCATTATCAGACAGTGTTTGCCCTTATATGCCCTAAGTCTGGGAGCACTAAATAAACACCTGGTGACCAACTGAAGACCAACAAGTCTGGTCAGAGCTCAAGTCCTTGTCCTTAGGCCAGTTCATTTATCTCTTGTGACATTATGAGGACACCTGGGAAGCAGTGGGGCTGTGAATGGACTGCAACATCACATTTGATTTTCAGGGTCCCTGGGAGGGAAGACTCATTTGGTTATTTAAATAGCAGAAGAGCCAAACACCACTGCCAGTGGCCCCTCTATATTGGTTCTCTCTTTTCCTCGGTAACAGAGTCCTGTGAGAACTGGCTGTAACTAACTGTAACTGCCCAGGTGAGAACCCACGTATCCCGGCTGCCTTGAGCCAAGTGCGGCCATGTGATCAAGTTCTGACCACGGGATGTGGGTAGAAGTGGTAGGTAGAATAGTATAATGTACAACTTCTGGGAAGTGCTTCATGAAGGGAAAAGGCATGTCCTCCTCTTAACATTTATTCCTTCCTACTGGCAAGAATGCAGACGTGATGGCTGGAGCTGGAGTGGACATCTTAGGCCATGAGTCGAGTTAGTCATGGAGACCACGCACAGTGGAGTAACCAGATGGAAGGGCCAGACCCCAGGGCGTTCCATTCAAGCCTGGCCTGCCTACCTGACTTTCACAAGAGTGAGAAACAAACTTCTACCTAAGCCTCTTGGGTTTTCTGGTCCTTGGCCTGAACCTAATCCTAAGGAATACACTGGATTCAAAGGAGAGGATCCCTTTTCATTAGTAGCTTAGGACCAGATTATAGACAGATAAATACTCATAAAAGACACACCTGGAATAAAGCAGGTTTAATCTTCCTTAGGAAGAACTGGACAGAGGAACAAACTTGGGCCTGGGCTTGTGCATGGATGGTGTCTGGGTGGTATCAACTATGTGGGGTTTGAGTGACCCAAGGCATTGCCCAGAAGAGAAAAGCTGCGTTCCCACTGTTGCTTGAGTGGCCTGTTCCACTCACTGTTTTTCAGTTGTAGTTGACTTACAATACGGTATTAGTTTCAGGTTTACAATATAGTGATTCAATACTTTTATAGATTATATTCCATTTAAAGTTATAAAATATTGGCTATATTCCCTGTGCTGTATATTACATCCTTGTATCTTATTTTTTTTTAAGATTTTTTTTAACAGGACCATTTTTAAAGTCTTTATTGAATTTGCTACAATATTGCTTCTGTTTTATGTTTTGGTTTTTTGGCCGCAGGGCATGTGGGATCTTAGCTCCCTGACCAGGGATCAAACCCGCACCCCCTGCATTGGAAGGTGAAGTCTTTTACTGGACTGCCAGGGAAGTCCCTGTATCTTATTTTATACCTAGTAATTTATACCTCTTAATCCCCTTCCCCTATCATGTCCCTGCCCTCTCCCCTCCTACTTTTTTCTTTTTTATTTAGAATTAAAGGATCTAACGCTTTAAAATGTAAATGTTTATGGAAAGGCAATAATGCCACTAATCTCCTTTACCACTTCACCTGGAATTAGTGTATGGGATCAGCTTCACCTGTCTAGCAGAGCCTTGGGGCTATACAACACAGATCAGCAAAGGACAGGTGGGGCAGAAGAAATCTCTGGGGCCTAGAGAATGGGACTCTGAGAAAGAGAAAGGTGGGAACCGAGGGCACCGGGCAGGTGCCCAACCCGGGTCTGCAGGGAGAACCTAGAGATGGAAACAAAAAGACAAACAGCACAGAGACTAACCCTGGCCTCCAGACACAACTACAACCACTTCCCAGAACACTGAGAAATCAACCCTTCTCTCTGGCCACAGAATAAGGAGATTGAAAAGTGACCCTCTTCTCAGGGCAAATAAATAAACAGAAATAATTTAGAAAGCACCTACAGCGTTACCAGCTGACACTGTGCAAGAATGTCCTTCCTTTTTACGTATGTATGAATGTACTGTATGTACGTATGCACACATGCATTGGTTTAGTTCCTTTGATCTGTATTATGACTATTTTGCTTTACTACAAAGCTGCGACAGAGGCTTCACACTTTTGGAACCCTATGCTAGCTTCTACTAATATTGTAATAGTTTTATCATTGAAATTATGATTATTGTATTTAAAGTCAAAACAGCATCACTGGGCTTCCCTGGTGGCGCAGTGGTTGGGAGTCCGCCTGCCGATGCAGGGGACGCGGGTTCGTGCCCCAGTCGGGAAGATCCCACACCTCCGCGGCTGGGCCCGTGAGCCATGGCCGCTGAGCTTGCGCGTCCGGAGCCTGTGATCCGCAACGGGAGAGGCCACAACAGTGAGAGGCCCTCGTACCGGAAAAAACAAACAAACAAAAAAAACAGCATCACTTGGCCACCTGCTAAGAGCTGTAGCTCTGGGGCAGGTCTTTGTTTTCCTATAAAATTCTTCCGTGATGGTGCATTAAGGGGTTGACTAGAACACTTTTCGGCTCCCTTCTAGCACCGACATTCTTCTCTCTGCATGTGTGCAGAGTAAATGGACTGGCCTTGAGTGTGCTCCAGGGACACCGACCCCAGAACATGCTGGCATCCGGGTTTGCCTAGGCCCCCAGGGGAAGTGTGGCTCTTGCAGGGGTCACAGCTGATTTCAACCAGCCATGGGAACTGAAGCCTGACAGCATCCCTGAGGGTCTGGCAGTATGGAGGAGACTGGAGGAATCTCCTCTGGCTCAAAATTCACAGGTGGTGTTTGTTCTGACCACCGAGATCCATCCCCAGGGGCCCCCGCCTGTGCGCAAAACCACAGTGTGTGCTGAGACGGGGGAGAGTTGAAGCTGCTGATCACCTCCCGGGATGGGATGATGCAGAAGCAAAGGGCCTACAGGGTGGAGGGGGTTTGGGGAAGAAAAAAGCATAAAGACAAAGATACGTTTTCCCTTCCCAAGAGAAGGTTGCATGAGCTAAGATGCGTACAGGAGAGCTCAGATGGTGGCAGATTTTTAGCTTCCAAGATAATGGCAATAAACGATCATCCTTTCTCATTTCAAGCCACAGCTTTATGGGCAGAGATCTTATACATCTCTCATGCTGCGTTGTAAAGCCTCTACAAGGACAGTCAACACATTCAGCCTCTGTGTCCACATGGGAACAGTGAAACATAAAGAACTCAACAAAGAAAGCAACTGCAGGAGACTTGGGGAAGAGACGTCAGAACGTCCATTGCCTAGCCTGCGAGACTCTCGGAATGCTTCATTTCCTTTCCTCCTAGTACTGGAGCACATTTCCATAGCAACTCCCCGAGAACCGGGTGCCTCAAGGGGCCAGATGGAGGCCAGCTTGAGCATCCTCCCTTTGGGGCCATAGAAGACCCTTTACTGAGAACCAGACCCCTTGTTGGCCCTCCCCTCTGCATTTCAGGATATATGTGCTGAGGTACTCTGGAATGGATTGGGGATTAAAGGGTGAGCTTCCTTATGCAATAAATGAAAAATTAATGAAGAAATGAGGCCACTCAGTGAAGCCTCTTCAACAAACCAGGATGAGAACTTTCTCCTGCTGACTTCTGATTCTTTGGCAAAGGCGCGCGTAACTGCCACCCGTGAGGTGGTCCACAGGACGAGAGTACGGATTACTCACAAAGCTCTGAGTTTAGTTACGGCCAAGCTTTCCGTGATGGAGAAACTGAGTCATGGTGAGATAACGTGATTATTAATGAGTTAAAAATGAGAACTGGCCTCGCATGGATCCAAATCTATAGCACGGTCACCGGCTACGGCATGGATGAACCTGGAGGACACTGTGTGAAGTGAAACAAAGCATTCACAGAGTGACAAATGATGCATGATTCCACTGGTCTAAGGCACGTAACATAGTCAAACTCAGAGGCAAAAGGCAGACTGGTGGCTGCCAGGAGCTGGGAGGTGGGGGGAATGGGGAGTTACTATTCAGCGGGTCTAGAGTTTCAGTTTGTGCAAAATGGAGAAGTCTTAGAAATCTGCTGTACAACGACACGCATATAGTTAACATTTGTATTGTATACCTAATTGTTGAGGGTAGATTCCATGTTACGTGTTTTTTTAATCACAATTTAAAAAATCTATAGCGATGCGTAGCTTAACAGTTGTGTCTCTGATCCATCTTAGTGCTGCTGCAGAGATGAGTTTGAAGACATATATACTCTAAAGGAAAATGTCTACAGCCACAGCTCTAGTAAGAAGAAATGACCAATATGGGCAAAAGATATGAACAGACGTTTCATCAGAGGCCATACAGATGGTAAAGCATGCAGGTGAAAAGATAACCAACGTCAGCAGTCATCAGGGAAACACAAATTGAAACCACAGTGAAAAGACAGCCCACAGAATGGGAGAAAATACTGGCAAGTCATATATCTGATAAGGGTCTAGTATCTAAAATATGTAAGGAACTGTGACAACGCAACAATAAAAAGACAACCCAATTCAAAACTGGGCAAAAGACGAATAGCCATTTCTCCAAAGAAGCTACACAAATGCCAGTAAGCACATGAGAAGATGCTCAAATCATCAGTCATCAGGGAAATGAAAAAACAAAATTACAATGAAAGACCACTTCACTTCCAGTAGGATGGCTAGAATCAATCAGACAGATAATAACAAGTGTTGAAAAAGATGCAGAGAAACTGGAACCCTCACACACTGCTGGTGGGAATGGAAAATGGTGCAGCTGCTTCGGAAATCAGTTTGGCAGCTCCTCCAAAGGCTAAACATATAAGTACCCTACGACCCAGCAATTCAACTCCTAGGAAAATACCCCAAAGAAATGGAAACACACAGATGCACAAGAACTTGTACATAAATGTTGTTAGAAACATTATTCACAACAGGCAAATGTGGAAACAACCTAAATGTCCATCAACTGATGGAAAGAAAATGTGGTGTATTCATACAATAGAGTATTACCCAGCTACATAAAGGAAGTACAGATTCACATTACAACGTGGATGAACCCTGGAAACATTATGCAAAGTGAAAGAAACCGTTCACAAAGGGCCATATAGTATAAGGTTTCATTTATAAGAAGTGTCTGTAACAGGCAAATCCATAGAGACAGAGGATAGTGGTTGCCGGGGGCTGGGAAGAGGGCTGAATTGGGAGTGACTGGTAATGGGTACTGGGTTCTTTTTGGAGGGATGAAACTGCTTTGGAAATACAGACAATGATGATGGTTGCATATATCTGTGAATATACTAAAAACCATCAAATAATATACTTTAAAAGGGTGAGTTTTATGGTATGTGAATTATATCTGGAAAAAATTTAAACACAGTGAGAACATACCTATCAGAATGACTAAAACATAAATATGACAATAGCAAATGCTGGCAACGATGTAAAAAATTGGATCACTCATACGTTATTGGTGGGACTGTAAACGATTCAGCCACTTTGGAACATATTTTGCAAGTTTCTTTTAAAATGACAAATGGGTTTATCAGATGACCCAGCATACAACACTCCTGGGCATTTACTGTAGAGAAATAAAAACTTCTGTCCACACAAAATCCTATGCATGAATGTTCAGAGTAGCTTTTTTTCATTATAGCTCATAACTGGGAACTCCCCAATGTCCTTGAGGGGTGTGTGGTTATCCAAACAGTGGTCCATCCATAACATGGACTATTACTCAGTAAATAAAAAGAAATACAACAACTTGGATTAACCTCAGGGACATCATACTGAGTGAAGGAAGATAATCTCAGAAAGTTCCATAAACTATATGGTTCTACTCATGTAACACCTGAAATAGAATTCTGGAGATAGAGAACAGATGAGTGGCCGCCAGGGTTTGGGAATGGGCAGTGGAGAAGGTGTAGCTGTGAGGAGTAGCACGAGGGAGCCTGGGGTGATGGGACGGTTCTGTATCTTGACTCGGTTGGCCGTGACAGGAAGCTACACACACAAACAAGTGCATGTATAACCGGTAGCATCTGAATCAGCTGTGTGCATTTTCCAATGTCATTACCGAGTTTTGCTGTTGCGCTAGTTACACAAGATGCTCAGCTGGGGAGAATGGGCAAGGGGTACCAAAGACTTCTCTCCATTTCTTTGCAACTGCCTGTGAATCTATATTTATTCCAAAACAAGAAGTCTGTGAGCTTTTTTTAAACTTTTAACTATACAGTCCGAGCATTAGCCAATGTTTCAAAGTAATGGAAGTATTTAAATAAAGCTCAGAGTTGAAGGCAGAAGTCAAGAGGAAATGACAGACCGCGCAGTACAGCCACAAGCCATCACCTCTACAACATGTTGGAGGGAATCCTCCTTTCAGATGAACTGCACATACTTGATAACAAATCAAGACCTCCCAGCGTGGACCTGCTAACAAGTGTCCTCACTTGCCCTCCAGTCCCCCGAATGCAGCTCTGCTGTCCTAACACATCCTCACCTGTGGGCTTCCCTCCATGCTCTTTCCTGTCTGACTCCATCTTCTCGCCACTTATCCAAATCCTTCCCACTGGGTCATAAGGCCCAGCAGCAGTATCCATCTTTCCACGTGGGTTAACCGTATCTCTCTAACTAGATGCTTGAGTTCAGACACCAGGTCGTCTTCCTCTACCACATCCTCCATAATACACGACACAATGCTGAGAATGTAGGAAGTATCAAAAATCTCTACTGATGGAATAAAGGCATGCCTGCCTCAAGATCTTTTATTCTCACTCTTGTGAGCTACATGCTGGAGAATGGGTACACATGGGGCATGAAAGCCAAGACACAATGTCTCACACGTAATCATGACTGTGTACTTTTAAATATGTCGTTTCAGTTGTTTTTTATTACAGTGCTATGAATAAAGCAAAGAGGGTATATAATCTGACCCATGTTACAGGTAAGGAACCTTAGTTCAGAGTGGTTAAGTGATATGCAAAGTCACAATTGGTACTGAATCAATGTTAGAACCCAAGGCTCATCCTAAAACCCTATGGAGAGGCAAATTGCCACTTTAAAACTCTGTTTGTAAAGAGTCAAATTACTAGTAAATTAAGATGCAAATATTCCCAAAACAAAGTGTAAATTGTGCAGCACAAAATAGGGTACTAGGCCAACACCTTGGGGGTGGCCAAGGCTCTTTAGGAAGAGGAAAAAGAGGAAAAGCCCTAAAAAGCGGGGATGGAAGAGTACACTGTGATCAGGGAACACTGGAGGAACACAGGAAAAGCCCCACTTCCAAGTGTCCCCTGAACTTAGCCATTCCTGTCCAGCACCTGGCGACCCCTAGGCCCAGACTCCGTCACTCAGGGCACATCACTCCCCTCAACGGCTCCCCGAAGCACAAAGATCTAAACTTCTTACCCTTGCTTAGAAAGCTCTAGATGGTCCAGCTCCTGCTCACCTCTCCAAACTCATCTCATTCTGTTCTTCCCCACCAATATCGCTCCCCTTCACACCTTTCCACCCCCAAGCATGCCAAGCGCGGTCTGTCTTGCACAACGGCACCGGCTTTTTCTTCTCCCTGGAACGCTTTGCTGCCTGATCTTCGTACAGCTGGAACTGTGTCATTCAGACTTCAGTGTAGGGGTTACCTCCTCAACCTAAAGTAGTTACTAGTTCCTCTTTGTCAATTACCACCCTCTTTCAATTCTTGGCCAAACACGTCATTATCTGCCTTTTTTTTTTTTTTTTTGCGCTACGCGGGCCTCTTACTGTGGTGGCCTCTCCCATTGCGGAGCACAGGCTCCAGACGCGCAGGCTCAGCGGCCATGGCTCACGGGCCCGGCCGCTCCGCGGCACGTGGGATCCTCCTGGACTGGGGCACGAACCCGTGTCCCCTGCATCGGCAGGCGGACTCTCAACCACTGCACTGCCAGGGAAGCTCTACCTGCCATTTTTAATGGGCTGATGTATTGACTGATGTATTGACTATCTCTCCCTCATCCCACTACAGTATAAGCTCCAGGAGGGCAGAAGCTTGTTTTCTTTTGTATTCTCAGTGCCTAACATATAGCAGGTATTCAATAAATATGTGTACTATGAAGGTCTGAATAAATGAATAAATGAAAAAGACCACCACCCTAACCCTACCTACTTCATAGTTCTGGCTCTGTCTGGCCAAATGAATGACCTATTTTCAGTGTCTTGTGTGGGCAGAAAAGAAGAAGGCCATTTAATTTAAGAATGTCCTTGATGAATCAGTGAAAAATCATTAATTAAATCCCGACCCTTGAGGACACATGTTTTTAACTCTGTGTGAAGAAATCAGAAGCTGACACAAAGCACTTCTGCTGCTTATCAAGGTACAATGGTTGTGTCTCAAGGAAAAACACTTAGGTGATTGCGTTCTGAGCTGAACTAGCAGCTTTCCTTGTGAAAGACTATTTTTCCTTGAAAGAATGAATGACAAACTATAGATTTGAATGTTTGATAGACATTTTCTTGAAAATGAATAAAGTAAGTCTGTCACTTCAAGGAAAACAAGCAGTATTTGTTGCCAGGGATAAAATTTGAGCTTTCAGGCAAAAATTAGAATTTTAGAAAACTTTGTGCTCGACGTTTTTCCATTACTTTGAGACTTTCCTGATGAGATCAGTGGTGATATTGATGAAAAGGACTTTTAAAAATATTGTATAATTAAAAATCTCAACATTTTCAAGATCTGTATAACTCTGAACTAATATTTTTCACATGGTCAATTCATCATGTTACAAAATCACACATGAACTAAAAAAATCCATTCAAAGTGCAAGAAAGACTACTGGATTCTCATGTAGGAATTCAAAAAGTTCATTGATAAGGTTTTAGATTCTGTACTGCAACTAACTTTTAAGAAACTATTACTTTTTGAGTTTTGATGTGGTATCAAAGAAGAATAAATACAGAAAAAGTATTTAACTTGCATTTAACAAGTGGACACATACTTGTTAAACTGATGTCATACTCCTCCATCCCTAAGGGATGTCTTCGTTCTTGAACAAATTATCTGGTTAACTAGACTGTCTAGGCAAAACAAAGTTCCAGGGACATTTTGTTTTTGTTTTTTGTGGTACGCGGGCCTCTCACTGTTGTGGCCTCTCCCGTTGCGGAGCACAGGCTCCGGACGAGCAGGCTCAGCGGCCATGGCTCACGGGCCCAGCCGCTCCGCGGCATGTGGGATCTTCCCGGACCGGGGCACAAACCTGTGTTCCCTGCATCGGCAGGCGGACTCTCAACCACTGCGCCACCAGGGAAGCCCCAGGGACATTTTAAATCAAATACTTCTAGGGCTTCATGGAAGATACTGATGAACTGAATTATGATTTTCTTGACCCATTTGGTCTCAAACTTCACTTTAAAAACTACAGATCCTCTTTCCCATTCCTATTTGCTTTTGATCATCAGAAAATAAATACTGTTATTTCCCTCCCTGCAGTATGTCCTATGCAAGATTGACCAGATGTTCTTAATGGGGCCAAACAGAAACATCAGCTTCCAGTGCCAGTCAAGATGAAGTAAACTGAACACAGCCTATGATTCCTACCGATTATGTTAAAATCTCTGCACATAATACACGAAGACCCTGAAAACAGCTAGAGGCAATGGGACCTGAATCAAAGGGGGCTGAGTCGTTGACCTATGCAGCAAAAACTCTAGGAGAAATCTATTTCTATCCGGAAGACCAAGAAAAGGAGCCCCAGTGTACTAGAGAGTATGGAGGAAGTCCCTGGTTTTCCTCTTTTTTCTTTTTTTTCCTCACCCAGTCTTGCACTGCGGCCAACCCTAGTCTTAGATCTGCACTGCCACGAGGCATAAGAAAAACAGACAGTCTAAGTAGTCCTATCAAAGAAATTGAGTGAGTAGTTTAGAAACTTCCAACAAAAGAAGACTCCAGGCCCAGATTATTCACGGATAAATTCTTACCAAACTGTTATGGACTGAATTGTGTTCCTCCAAAATTTGTATGTTGAATCC
Organism: Leucopleurus acutus; assembly: GCF_964270905.1. NCBI lineage: Eukaryota > Metazoa > Chordata > Mammalia > Artiodactyla > Delphinidae > Leucopleurus > Leucopleurus acutus. The sequence goes on from NC_139142.1 coordinate 195,132,579, forward strand.
CTAACTCCCAGTACCTCAGAATGTGACTGTATTTGGAGGTAGGGCCTCTAAATCAGTCATTAAGTTAAAATGAGGCTGTCAGGGTGGGCCCTAATCCAACCAGACTGGTGTCCTTATAAGAAGGGGAGATGAGGACAAAGGGAGAGACGCTAAAGATGCTCACGCACAGAGGGACGACCCTGTGAAGAGGCAGCAAGAGGGTGGCCTTGTGCCAGCCACAGACAGGGACCCAGCGGAACCCAACCCTGCCAGCACCCTGGTCTTGGACTGCTGGCCTCCAGAACTGACAGAGAATAAATTTCTCTTGTTTAAGCCACCCATCATGTGGTATTTTGTTTTCCACAGAAGACTAATACACAAACATTTAGTGGAAAAAAATACCAATTCTACACAATGTCATCTAAAAAAAAGGAGAGGAAAGAACACTTCCCAACTCATTTTGTGAGGCCAATATTATCCTGATGCCCACTTTTTGATTATTTTATTATAAGAAAACTACAGACCAATATTCCTCATGAACATAAATGTAAAAAATTCTCAACAAAATATTAGCAGATTAAGTCCATCAATATATAAGAAATGGGATTTTTCCTGAGAATACAAGGGTAGTTCATCATTTGACAATCAATATAGTTCACTTTATCACAAACTGAAGAAGAAAGATGTCATGATCATCTCAGATGCAGAAACAGCATCTCACAAAATTCAACTTCAATTCATGGTTAAAATTCTTACCAAGCTAGGAATAGAAGAAAACGTCCTTAACCTGATAAAAGGCATGAACACCAAAACCTAAAAATAGCATACTTAAAACAGGCTGTCCACTCTCATCACTCCTATGCAACCTCATACAGGAAGTCCTAGCCAATGCAATAAGAAAAAAAAGGCATACAAACTTGAAAGCAATAAAACTCTCTCTCTTCATTGAAGACATAATAACTTACATACAAAATGCCATGGAGGGCTTCCCTGGTGGCGCAGTGGTTGAGAGTCCGCCTGCCGATGCAGGGGACACGGGTTCGTGCTCCGGTCCGGGAAGATCCCACATGCCGCGGAGCGGCTGGGCCCGTGAGCCATGGCCGCTGAGCCTGCGCGTCCGGAGCCTGTGCTCTACAGCAGGAGAGGCCACAACAGTGAGAGGCCCGCCTACCGCAAAAAAACAAAACAAAACAAAAAAGCCATGGAATCTACAAAAGCTCTTAGAACTAATAAGTGAGTTTAGCACGATTGTGGGTTACAAGGTAAATAAAAAAATATTGTATTTCCACAGACAAGCAGTCAATAATTAGAAATAACATTAAAAGCAGTATCATTGATTGTAGAATACAAATAAATGATGAAGTATAAATCTAGCAAAATATGGGCAGGATCTGTATGCTCAAAACATAAATATAAAAAATGTACCAGAGAGGAATCATAGAGCTGAAGAATACAATAACTGAACTGAAAAATTCAACAGAGAAGTTCAACAGCATCCCAGATAAAACAAGAGAAAGCACCAACACACTTAAAGACAGATCAGTGGGAATCACCTAAGCAGAGGAGCAAACAAAAGGTGAAAAGAGTGAAGATACCTTAAGAGACTTATGGGGACCCACCGAGTGGACCAACGTATGCATTGTGGGGGACTCAGAAAGAGAAGACAGAGAAAGGGGCAAAAAGCTTGTTGAAAGAAATAATGGCTGAAAACTTCCTAAATCTGGGGAAAGAAATAGACATCCTGATCCAGGATGCCTAGAGAACACCAATAAGATGACTCTAAAGAGACCCACACCAAGACACTACATTCAAATTGTCAAAAGTTAAAGACAAGGAATGAATTTTGAAGGAGCAAGAGAAAAGCAACTTGTTATGTAGACGGGAACTCTGCACCCCCTCCAATAAGACTATTGGAGGATTTTTCACAGAAATCTTGCCAGTCAAAAGGAGTGGAATGATGTACTTAAAATACTGAAAGAAGGGACTTCCCTGATGGTCCAGTGGTAGAGTCTACTTTCCAATGCAGGGGACACGGTTTTGATCCCTGGTCGGGGAACTAAGATCCCACACACTGTGGGGTAACTAAGCCCACGTGCCATAACTAGAGAGGGAAAAAAACCCTGCATGCCACAAGTAGAGAGAAGCCTGCGCGCCACAAGGAAAGATCCCGCATGCCACAGTGAAGATCCTGTGTGCCACAACTAAGACCCGATACAGTCAAAAAAAAAAACAAAAAGTAAAAGGACTGCCAACCAAGAACACAATTCTGTCAAACTTGTCCTTCAAAAACAAAGGGGAGGGCTTCCCTGGTGGCGCAGTGGTTGAGAATCTGCCTGCTAATGCAGGGGACACGGGTTCGAGTCCTGGTCTGGGCGGATCTCATATGCCGCACAGCAACTGGGCCTGTGAGCCACAGCTACTGAGCCTGCGCATCTGGAGCCTGTGCTCCGCAAAAAGAGAGGCCGCGATAGTGAGAGGCCCGAGCACTGCGATGAAGAGTTGCCCCCGCTTGCCACAACTAGAGAAAGCCCTCGCACAGAAACAAAGACCCAACACAACAAAAATAAAAAAATAAAAAAAAAAAAGGGGAGATAAAGACTTCCTCAGACAAACAAAGCCTAAGAAAGTCTATCACCTGCCTTACAAGAAATGCTAAAGGCAGTTCAAGTTGCAAGACACTGATCAGAAATATGAGAGCATAAGAAAGCATGAAACTAGTTGGTAAAGGTAAATATATAAACAAAGACCATACTGTATTACTACAGACTATAAAAGACAAAAGCATTAGAAACAACTAAATGTTAATGAATATGTGAAACTCAAAGTAAACTGTGACATCAGGAGCATATAATGCAGGAGGAGGAGACGTAAAAGACAAGACTTCTTGTATGCAAGTGAAGTTAAGTAGCTGTCAGCCTGAAGCAGAATGTTATACCTATACAGTATATTATGTAAGCCCCTGGGTAACCACAGAGAAAATACCTACAGAGGTTACACAAAAGAAAAAGAGACAAAGAAATCAAAACCTATCAATAAAAAACCCATAGCACGAAGCGTTGAAGATAGCAAGAGAGAAGAACACAGACAACGGAATTGTAAGACAGACAAAAACCAGTTACAAAATGACAACAGTAAATCCTTCTGCATCAATAATCACTTTAAACATAAATGGACTAATCTCCCCAACAAAAAGATACAGAGTAGCTGGAGAGATACAAAAAAATTAAGATACAGTTGTATGATATCTATAAGAAACTCACTTTAGATTCAAAGACACAGAGACTGAAAGTGAAGGAATGGAAAAGGATATTCCATGTGAATGGTAACCAAAAGAAAGCAGGAGTGACTATCCTAATATCAGACAAAGTAGGTTTTAGAAACTGTCTCCAGAGATAAAGAAGGTCATTACATAATCATAAAGGGGTCAGTTCAATAGAAAGATATAATAATTATAAATATATATGCACCCAATATCAGAGCACCTAAGTATATAAAACAAATATTGACAGATCTGAAGGAGAAATTCATAGCAATACAGTAATAGTAGCAGACTTCAGTATCCTACTTTCATAATGGAGATAACACTTAGACAGAAAATCAATTAAGAGTGGACTTAAACAGGGGATTTCCCTGGTGGTCCAGTGGTTAAGGCTCCAGGCTCCCAATGCAGAGGGCCTGGGTTCGATCCCTGGTCAGGGAACTAGATCTCGTGTGCCGCAACTAAGAGCCCACATGCCGCAACTAAAAGATACCACACGCCACAACTAAAAGATCCCACACACCGCAACTAAAGATCCTGCACGCTGCAACGAAGATCTGTGTGCCACAACTAAGACCTGGCACAGCCAAATAAATAAATTTAAAATAAAAGAGTAGACTTGAACAACAGTATAGACCAAATGAACCTAACAGACATATAGAAAACTTTTCACCCAACAGCAGAAGAGTATACATTCTTCTCAAGCACACACAGATATTCTCCAGGATATATCACATGTTAGGTTACAAAACAAGTCTTAACAAGTTTAAAAGGAATGAAATTATACCAAGCATTTTTTTCTGAACACAATGGAATAATCAATAATAGAAGGAAAAGAGGAAAATTCACAAATACACAGAAATTAAACAACACACTCTTGAACAACCAATGGGTTAAAGAGGAAATTAAAAGGGAATTTTTAAAAACATTGAATCAAATGAAAATGAAAACACAACATACCAAAACTTATGGGACACAGTAAAAGCAGTACTAAGAGAAAAGTTTACAGTGATAAATGACTACATTATAAAAGAAGATCTCTAGTAAACAACCAAACTTTACACACCTCAATGAACTACAAAAGAACAAACCCAAAGTTAGCAGCAGGAAGGGAAAAAATAAAGATCAGAGCAGAAATAAATAGAGACTAGAAAATAACAGAAAAAACTAAGTTGAATTTTTGAAAGAAACAAAATCAATAAACCCTTACTTAAACTGAGAAGAAAAAAGACAAATAAATAAATACAGAAACGAAAGAGACATTACAATAGATACATCAGGAGTTAAAAAGGATCATAAGGGACTATTTATGAACAATTATGTGAACAAATTGGTAACCTAGGAGAAACAGAAAAATTCTGAGAAATATACAACCTGTCAAGACTGAATCAAGAGGAAACAGTAAAACTGAACACACCAATAACAAATAAGGAGATTCAAATAGTAATCAAAAAACTCCCAAAAGCAAAAAGCCTAGGACCAAATGGATTCACAGTTGAATTCTACCAACATTCAAACAAAAATTAATACCAATCCTTCTTAAACTCTTCCAAAAAATAGATGTAGAGGGATTACTTCCAGACTCATTTTATGACACCAGCCTCACTGGATATCAAAGCTAGACAAAACTACAGACAAATGTCTCTGATAAACATAGATACAAAAATCCTCAATAAAATACTAGCACACTAAAACACGTCAAAAAGATTATACACCATGAATAAATGGTATTTACCCTTGGGATGGAAGGTTGGTTTAACATATGCAAATCAATCAATGTGATACAGCTCATTAGCAAAATGAAAGATCTGAATGATGTGATCATCTCAATATGAAGAAAAAGCACTTGACAAAGGTCAACATCCATTCATGATAAAAGATGCTCAATAAAATAGATATGAAAGAAATTTCCTCAAAACAATAGAGGCCATTTATGAAAAGCCCACAGCTAACATAATAATCAATTGGTAAAACTGAAAGCTTTTCCCCCTCTTCCCAGTTCTATTAAACATAATACTGGAAGTACTAGCAAGAAAAAGACATAAAAGGCATCTAAATTAGAGTAAAGGTAGTAAAATTCTCTGTCTGCAGATGTCACAATTCTATATGTAGAAAACCCTGAAGACACCACAAAAAATTAGAATGAATGAATCCAATATATTTGCAGGATACAAAATCAACATATCAAAAAAAACCAGTCGTATTTCTTTACACCAGCAACAATCTATCTGAAAAGGAAATGAAGAAAACAATCCCATTGATGATAGCACCAAAAAGGACAAAAGAGCTAGGGATAAATTTAATGGAGGAGGTGAAAGACCTATGCACTGAAAAGTTTAAAACACTGATGAGAGAAAGACAAAAATCAATGGAGATATATCCCATGTTCACGGATTGGAAGAGTACTGTTAAAATGTTCATGGTACCCAAAGCAATCACTATCAAAATTGCAATGGCATTTTTCACAGAAGTGGAAAAAAACAATTCTAAAATTTGTGTGGAACTACAAAAGCTCCTGAATAGCCAAAGCAATTTTGAGAAAAGAACAAAGCTGGAGGCAACACACTTCATGATTTCAAATTATATTACAGAGCTACAGTAATCAAAACAGTATGGTACAAGCATAAAAACAGATAGACCAACGGAATAGAATCAAGAGCCCAGAAACAAATCCACAGATTTACAGTCAACTGAGCTTCAGTAAAGATGCCAAGAACACAAAATGAGGAAGAATAGTTTCTTTAATAAACTGTGTTGGGAAAACTGGATTCACATGCAGATGAATGAAACTGGACCCTTATCTCACACACATATACAAAAATTAACTCAAAATAAAGACTTAAATGTAAGACCCAAAACTATAAAACTACTAGAAAATAGGAAAAAGCTTCTTGACATTGGTGTGGGCAATAATATTCTAGATATGACCTGCAAAGCACAGGCAACAAAAGCAAAAATTGCGTCAAAATAAAAAGCTTCTGTACAGCAAAGGAAACAATGAATTAAAATGAAAGGGCAACATATGGACAGGGGGAAAATATTTGAAAGCCATCTATCTCATCCAAAATATATAAGGAATGCATACAAGTAAATAGCAAAGCAACAAAACCTGATTTTAAAATGGGCAAAGGACCCGAACAGACATTTCTCCAAAGAAGACATGCAAATGGCCGAATGCAAACCAAAACCATAATGGGATGTTAGGATGGCTATTATCCAAAACTTGAAAGATGTGTTATTGAGGATATGGTGAAAGGGAACACTTGTACACTGCTGGTGGGAATGTAAATTGGTACAGTCATTATGGATGACAGTCCACAGTGAGGTTCCCAATCAGTGGTTCCCAGGAGTTGAGGTTGGGGAAGGGTCTGGCTATATAGCGACAGCACAGGGGAGGGTTTTGGCAATGATGGAACTTTTCTAAATTGTGGCTGTAGTCGTGATTATACAACCATGTGTACTTGCCAAAACATAACTATACATGAAAAAAGCAAATTTTACTGTATGCGGACTTCCCTGGTGGCACAGTGGTTAAGAATCCACCTGCCAATGCAGGGGACACAGGTTCAATCCCTGGTCTGGGAAGATCCCACATGCCGCAGAGCAACTAAGCCCGTGCGCCACAACTACTGAGTCTGTGCTCTAGAGCCCGAGAGCCACAACTACTGAGCCCACGTGCTGCAACTACTGAAGTCCGCACGCCTAGAGCCCGTGCTCCGCAACAAGAGAAGCCACTGAAATGAGAAGCCCATTGAGAACCGCAACAAAGAGTAGCTCCCGCTCACAGCAGCTAGAGAAAGCCCGTGCAGCAACGAAGGCCCAACGCAGCCAAAATATAAATAAATATTTAAAAATTTTTTTTACCGTATGTGGATTTTAAATATTAATTTAGAAAATAGAAATAGAGAGGGAGAGAGAAAAGACCCCTGCTTCCTAAGGCCTCAGAGCTCTCTGGATGAGAGATAACTTATTCAATAAATGTGTAAGACACCATAAAAATGCACAACAGTATACAACAGTGAATAAAATAGATATCCCTGCCCTTGAGTAGTTTAGTCTACTTGGGAAGACAGCATCTGATAAGTAGGAAAACAGGGACCAAGATGGTTTGACCAGGATGGCTGCCATCTTTAAATACAACAAAACCCCCTCCCTCAACTGTTCTGTGCCCTGTACCTGCAGCCTCATCTGTATTCAACCCTCCACAGCCAAACGTCCTGAAGGAGTCGTCCACCCCCACCATCTCATATCCTCTTGTCCCACTCCCTCCTCCCACCTCCACAGCCTAGACTCTACTCCCTCACTCCATGGAACTGTCCTCATCTCTGCCGAAGTCGACTGGTTACTTTTTAGTCCTCATCTTGACTTCTCAACAGCTTTTGGTTCTGTCGATCACTCATCCTTTCAGAGATATTCTGTGCCATTGACTTTCATAGTTTTCCTCGTATCTGTCTGACTGTTCCTTCTCCACCAGTGTTAGCGTTCTACACCACTCGGTCCTACCTTAGGGCTTCTACTCTTACTCTAAGCCCTCTCCCTTGGAAATGTCACCCATTTCCCATTTCAGCTGACACCTAGTTATGGCTCAGACCCAAAGGTGTAAGTTCTACTCAGAGCTCTTCTCAAAGCTGCAAAGTTATAGATGCAACCACCTAGTCAAGATCTCACATGGACGGCTCAAGGGCACCTCAACTCAAGATGTCCAACACTGGACTCACGAATTTCCTACCAAACCTGTCCTATCCATTTATCAGTGTTGGTCCTGGCATGCCGTCAGCCAGGAACACAGGACTTATCTTTGACCCTCCCACCTCCTTTACCACCCAAATTCAACCTGTCATTAACATCTACTGATTTAATTTCCTAAATATCTCTCAAATTTGCTTACATCGCTCCATGCTCCCTGCCTCCGTCCTAGACCAACATCTATCTGGTAGCTTTCTAACCACCACTACTTATTACTATATCACCCGGATCCCCTCCAATCCAGTTCTCCACTCCTGTCACTTTGTCTTTCTATAAATGTGAATTTGGTCCCATCACCCTCTGCTTTCCAAACATCAAAGGTTTCCCATTACCGTTAGAACAAAGCCCAAATCCTCACTAGGATCTATCAGTCCCTGCATGGTCTGGCCCCACCTTGTGCTCTGGCCTCATCCTTCGCACTCACTCCCTTTCCTCCAGCTACAGGGGCTTTCTTTGGTTCCCTCAAAGGTACCATGGACCCTGCTACCACAGGGCCTTTGCACAGATTCTTCTCCTTCTCTGGATTGCTCTCATGACCCCATTACCCCAAAATTAACTAGGATACCTCTCTTCCATCAGATTTTAGCCCCAGAATCAATTAAGCTGAAAATGTTTTCTTTACCCTGAAGTTTACACCAGACTTCCTGATTTCCTTTCTTTTCCTTGGAGTATTTATTTCCACTTAAAATTATACTATTAAGGACCTACTGTATAGCACAGAGAACTCTACTCAATACTCTGTAATGACCCATATGAGAAAAGAATCTAAAAAAGAGTGGATATATGTATATGTATAATTGATTCACTTTGCTGCACAGCAGAAACCTTGTAAATCAACTATATTCCAATAAAAATTAATTAAAAAATAAAATTATGAAGTCATTAATGTGGTCTTTTGATCATGTCAACCACCAACACTAGGACTATAAACTCCATGATCAGGGACTTTGTATTTTGCCCAACGCTGAAACTCTAGTATCTAACACAGTAGCTGCCTCAAGGTAGGCACTCAATAAATATTTGCTAAAGATTGGAATCAACAATCCCACAAAATGAGGTATGTATAATGTCATACATGTCTGCACTCTTTAATAATAGCAATGGATTGGAAACAACGTAACGACCCATCAACAGGGGACTTGATTAAATATACTGTGAGACGTTCATACAGTGGAATACTATCTAGAACATTTTACATGCACTGATATGGAAAGATCTTCAAGCTCTACTTGTGAATAAAGCAGGGCATAGCAAAGCGCATGGTGCATAGTGAAGTACCGCTGGTGTCAGAGACAACAGCAAATCACATTTGAATTACTTATTGGGTGAAAATACTCATTGAATGTTTGAGAAACTTAACAGTGGCTACTTGTTTAGAGGGTAGGTGTAACTAACTGGGTAGACGGGTGTCAGAGGTAGGGGAAAAAAACTCTACTATCATTTTATACTTAGATTTGGGAACCCACCTGAATGTGTTATATGTTTATAACTGAACAGATGAATTTTTAAAGACGTGCTCCCTGGCCAGAACCCAATGAACTGTTGAATGAATTACAGCTCACAGGACAGCTTCGCCATCACTGTTCCCGTCTCTAACACACATCCCCCCTCAGCACTGCCGCCACCACTCTGCCACCGCCCTGGGAAGAAGCAAGCAGCCTTTCAAAAGCTACGTGTTCTTTAACATTTAAAGCCATGCTCTCTAATTATCAATTTAGTCGTAAACCCTTGCATCACTTTGTATAGTTTACTAAGTGCTTTCAAACATATTCTCTAATTAGGTCCTTACAACAACCTGAGACAGTTTACATGGTTTTAGCCCCATTTTATGGATGAGAAAACTGAAGTTGTGAGAAATAAAGGGTCCTTCCCAAGGTCACGCCTCTGGAAATGTCAGAGTCAATTTCGATCTTCTGATGGAAAGTCGACATTCCTTCCCATGCAGTTCGGAGGATGACAACTTCCCCACGACCCTTCCAGATTCCAAAAAAGGAAAAGAAAAATGGCAGCAGGTCTTTCACAGATTTTGTTTCAACCCCATGACATTCTAGGACAGACTGATGTAAGTGTGGGTGAGTCTGGGTTTTGGTCCTAGGGGACAGGACTTGCAGAGAGGGGAGAACAGCCGACTTCTGTTCTGTGTTATACTCACCCAGCAGAGAAGAGAAGAGGAAGGAAAACGTTCTTGGCTGGTGTGGAGAGAACCCTGCCAGTAAATGGGATGGATGCTCTGACCTGCCACAGACGTCCCCTGAGGTCCCATAACACCATGATACTGCACCAGAGGCGCTGAATACTTAGTAACGATGATGCTGACTTCCCGGCAACTTCTGAAAGCAAGAATGTGTTTCCACTGACTGAGGCGTGGGTGGGATGTTTGAGGATGGAACTAGAGAATGGGAGGATTTATTTGCCTGCTGAGGACGGAGCTGCATGTCACCCTGGGTGTGCATCACAAAAAGCTTCCCTACGTAAGATCGTCCTCTGGTTCCATTTCTTAACCTCTGGATTGACACTGCAGTCCCAGATTCACGCGATGCTCTGAGAGAGTGAGACCTCTGAGGGAAAAGAATGAAATGTGCTCTTGACAACCAAGGCCCAGATCCACCGATCAGGCTGACTGGGGGACTAGAGAGCAGCAGCAGGGAAAAGGACAAGAGCTCGGCAGTGTTCCTCCAGGATTTATCATCCTCTAAGATACAGCATGGAATACAGGGAAGCCGTGTAACGTGCAACGTCCAGGGCCATTCACAAAGGCCTCAGAGCATGCGGAAGGTTCACGTGCTCTGATTAGCAAACGTCTAACTGGAACAAAAAGCTGACCTGCAGAATGGCCATCATTAAGTCTACAAATAACAAACGCTGGAGAGGGTGTGGAGAAAAGGGAACCCTCCTACCCTCCCTCCTGTTGGTGGGAATGTAAACTGGAGAACAGTATGGAGGTTCCTCAAAAAACTAAAAATAGAGTTGCCATATGATCCAGCAGTCCCACTCCTGGGCATATATCCAGACAAAACTCTAATTCAAAAAGATACATATGCTCCTAGGATTTCCCTGGTGGTCGAGTGGTTAAGACTCCATGCTTCCACTGCAGGAGGCAGGGGTTTGACCCCTGGTCGGGGAACTGAGATCCCACAGGCTGCACGGTGCAGCCACAAACAACAGCGGCAAAAACAAAAAAGATATACATGCCCCTACGTTCACAGCAGCACTCTTCACCATAGGCAAGACATGGAAACAACCTAAATGTCCATTGACAGATGAACGGATAAAGAAGACGTGGTATATATATACATGGAATACTACTCAGCCATAAAAAAGAATGAAATAATGCTGCTTGCAGCAACAGAGATGGACCTAGAGATTATCATACTAAGTGAAGCAAGTCAGAAAGAGACAAATACCGTATCACTTGTATGTGGAATCTAAAATATGACACAAATGAACTTATCTACTAAACAGACTCACAGACATAGAGAACAGACTTGTGGTTGTCAAGGCGGGGAGGGGTGAAGGGGGAGGGGTGTGCTGGGAGGCTGGGGTCAGCAGAGGCAAACTATTATCTATAGGATGGATAAACAACAAGGTCCAACTGTAGAGCACAGGGAACTATATTCAGTATCCTGTGATAAACCATAATGGAAAAGAATATGAAAAAGAATGTATATATATGTATAACGAAATCACTCTACTATGCAGAAAATAGCACAATATTGTAAATCAACTATACTTCAATAAAATAAATTTTTAAACAAAAGGTGACCTAAACAGCTCCTCTGATCCCTCCTAAGACTGAGGACCCACCACCATAGGAAAAACAGACTGCTTCTGATGTAACGTGATGTATTTATTCTGGGTAGGAGAGAAAATAAGATGTTCACCTTCAAAAGGAAAAGGCAGAGAAGTTTTAGTGGGTTTTTTGGGAAGAAAAGAGCAAGTAATTGTCAATTCTTCATCTAACTCTGAGATCTTCAATTTACAACTACTTTACTCACTGCAGAGGAAGTAAAAATTTCTCGAGTATCATAAAATGTAAATGCTAAAATTTACCAAAAAGCCAATTTATTTGCAGTTTAAATTTAAATTCTGAAACAAGCTAACTGAGGTCTGATGTGGTACCTTTCAAAGAGGACAAGGGATAAAAATGGAAGGAGCTAAGGTGTTGGAAAGTGCAAGGTCCACTGGTTCCAACGCGTAAATTCAGCTACACAGCAGCTCAGCAATCTGGAAGAATTAATTTTCCTCCCCCAAAGCTTTTGACTCTCAGGGCAATGCACACACCCACCCCTTGTTATCTAAGAGACCAGGGTGATGAAAGGGAAAAGAGATTCTCCCCAAGATCAACATCTGACCACCCAAAATAGAACTACCTTCACCTTGAAACAATTCTCATGGTCCTGTTGTTCTATTTTTTTCTAATGATGGAATGTCTAATTCCAGGGAAATATTAATAGCTTCATTATGTGACCATAGGGCTAATTAGTGATGCGCTTAAAGAGTTTGGGGGCTAAGCTATAAGGTGTTTTTGGAAAAACATCTGATCTTTTGATACACATCTATTGTTACCAAAGAGTTAGTGAAATAAGCAAACTCCCATAAAAATGGAGAAGCAAAGGACGGAGACCAAAAAGATTTCATTTGGAACATGCGAAGGTCTGACTCAAGCCAGGGATACTCAGGCTGACACCTGGTAGGTCCAGCTCAATGTGGGGTGGGTACCAGTACAGATTAAGAGCAGAAAAACAAACAGGTGCTTGGAACCATGCTGGGAGCAGAGTTCAGAAAATTCTGGCAAACCATGGAGGAGGGGTCAGAGGAGTCTAGATCTGCCAGTAGGGTAGGCCTGAGGAAGGGACCCTTGATAATGTCTAGGAAGCAAGAATCAACATTTTTCCTTAGCTGGACACCCCTGCCCATCGTGAGAACAGGTTCTGTGCAAAGAACATGCAGAAGGCCTCCAGGTGCCAGGGAGCCAGGGCAGAAGATAAGGAGGTTTGGAAGAACAAGGCCGTCCCCCTAGGCCAACCCACCAGACGAGAGAAAGACACTCTTCGCAAGGCCAGCACAGACAGGTGGAAAGAAGGAAGCCACCCAACATGTTCAGATCGGTTCCTTGACCCACAAAAAAGTCCTTGTCCTGGGGGACACCCACATCAGAACTCTCTCCAGTAGTCTGTCATGTGGTCCTAAAAACACCTCAGATGGGAGACTGCGAGCCATGGGCCACCACCTCTCCTGACCTGGTCCCACAATCGTCCCACCTCAACTGTGTCAATGCCACTGCTTTGGCAAAGTGACAATCCTCAGAATGTCCCCACAACTCTGGCTAATGCCTCAGATTGGAATGCCCCTTTTATATGTTCATGCCCCAAATCATCCTGACCCTTACGGTCCACGACTACCTTGGTCACCCTGTACCTCTACGTCTTAATAGCTATAGATAAGAATCATAGAAGTGTTAGCTACTATAATTCTCTCATTTCATTTTCTTGAGGACTTTTCTTTCCTTTTAGAAAATTCCTCAGAGCCCTATGCTATCAATCAGAGTAGCCTTATGCTATCAATTATAATAATAATAATGGTAGTAGTCATAACAGCTCACATGTACTGAGTACTTTCTCTGTCAAGCGCTATGCTAAGGGCTTTACATATCTACATTTCCTACAGAGTTAAATCCTATGGCATCAGCCCTATAGCGTAGATGCTACTATTGTTTCCATTTTACAGAAGAGGCAATTGAGGCACAGCGTGCCAACCTTCATCCCATCTTGTTCCCTGACTGTGAGGAACTCCACGCCCAATAGTAAAGCCTCAGGAGTCGAGAGTTTATGAGCAGGGTTTGTTAACTGCTGGGAGTGGCGGTCGGGGGCACAGAGGAAAATACTCTTTGGTCTGAGCTTCTGGAAGAGCACTCTTGACTCTCTGGGTCAAAATGCAGCTATTCTATTATTTTGCTCTGGCACAGGGTACCAATTCTTACCAATTGTCTTCTTGGATCTCCTGGTCACTGGAAAAAGTCACCATTGCTGCCACTGGGAAAACATCCTTCTGTTCTCTTGAGTGTCTGGAAGGATGGCATGTTGGAAATTGACTCCATGAGGCAAGAGGTTATAATTTTCATCCATCCTAACAAGAAAGAGGAAGAAAGCAGAGCTGTAGATTGGACAGCCATGGGGTGCGCCATCTTGAATCTTGAGTCAACAGAAGACTGTGACAGTCTCCATCGGCTCTCATTATTTCTAATTGTTTCTCTGCCTCCTACTTCATGAGTCTATCCTTAAGCTTTTGAAAAAGGTGAGTTTGGGGGCAGAGGGAGTGTGTGCATGTATCTGCATTTGTCTATCTGTGTTATCTCCCAGGTGGCCTTCCTTCTCATAGACAGTGTGTTGTTTCTTGGTGAAAGGGAGGCCAGTTGCAATGACCCAGGTTCAAGTCCTACCACTACTACTTCTGTCTGACAGGAAACGAATTTCTTAAATTCTCTAAGCTTCAGTATTACAATCTATAAAAAGAGGACGACAAAAGCACCTTACTTTTTGATGGTGATGTAAGGATTGCATTAAAAAAAAAAAGTCTCTGGCTAGAGTAACTGCAGTATAAAAGTTAGTTAACATTTCTATTGAGCCTCGCAAAAAATGCCTGTTGTCAAGATGAAGAAGTAAACAAAAGGAAAAGGAGAGACGCGAGTTACTCTCCAGCCCATGGGGGGCATGTGGGGCTCACCAGGGAGTCTCCAGCGCCACCTTCTCCTGTGACGCTGACCAGAATCTGTTCTCTTCTCAATGGGTCCCAGGATAACAGAGGAGGAATGCTTTGTATGCAGCCGTTAACACACATCAGGGCAACATAACTCTGTGAAATAGAAATCTATCAGACTACCATTTGACTCTGTATTTCTGCCCTAACGTTTTATAAACATGTCAGAGAGAAGATGAAAGAGTTGGTTGACCACAGAACCAGTGGACAAAACAGTATTTCATTATACAATAGGAAAAGAAAATAACGTCTTCTCAAGTACTCTGGTTTTTTTCTTTGGAAAATGAAGTTTCATTGTTGAATAGTTTTGTAGCTGGGTCCCCAGTGTTTTCCTTAAATAAAGACATGAAAACTCTAGTTTTTCTCTGTATCAAGAAGGTACTGTCTCACTCCTTGACGAGTTTATTTAGAAACTGTACTTGTTCAGCAATTAAAAATAAATTCAACTGAATCTAGCTAAGCCACCCAAGCCAACACAAAGCACGCCACATATTCTAATCTTAGATATTCTGGCTTCAGCATGGAAAATATGTTGCCATGAGCTTACGGACAGCCCTCTGCGGAACTCACTCTTGTTTCTCAATGACATGAAATCTAAAGAGCTAAGAGTGAGTCTGCAGACCAAGGTCATGGTCATTCCAAATATCTTTAATCCTACTCCACAGACTGGGAAGACTGGCTCTATCGCCCATCACAGCTGTAGATTCAATCGCTATCTCGACAGATGCATTCGATTCCATTCTGAGGTTCCTCTCAGTCTCCTCCTTCAACTGGAGACAACCAATGCATTTAGGGTTCCACCTGCAGTTTTTTTACTTTGAACTTCAGTCAAACCCATTGCCTAAATTCTTATCCACATGTGTTTCGTCTTGACCACAGCGCAACTTTCACGGAACTGCCCAAGATTCCAGGAGTCTCCAATCAGACAGGGCCTCCTGCCTAATTCACTTCTATATTCTTCAAAGCCCTGTGACCCCCGCAAGGCCCTGACCCCACCCAGCATCCCACCCCCCGCCCCTCCTCCATAAATCTGTTTGTTAGAGCCTGGCATTGAGATCTGCCGGCAGGCAGCCGATGGGAGCTAACGCGGGTGAAACGGGAGGCCAGCTGGGCTGCATTCCACACCAGCGCCATCTTGGCATTTAAGCAGGTGTGCAGAATAGTGACTGGTCCGCATCTAACCTGCACCAGGTGTTTTGTGTGAGTGACTGGGTTTTCGTCTCAAGCAACCTTGTTTCTCACATTATGAAGGTGAGGCTATTGAGATTCTGGACAAGGTCAGTAACTTGCTCAAACCCACAGGAAAAGAGGAGCCAGAATTCCAACAATTGATTTCAAAGGGATTCTGCTTTGGTGTGACCACCACCCATCCCAAACTACTCCCACCAAATCCAGTTTAAAACAGAGTTCCAAGTATACTAGGATTCCACCTCAATTAGGGTTCCACCTGCTGTTATTTCAAACCTTAGTCAGACCCGTCACCTGAATTCTTACACACAAGCGTTTCATCTGGACCACAGACCAACTTGCATGAACTCAATCAGAGAGGGTCCTGCCTGATTTACCTTTATATTCCTCAAAGCACTGCGACCAGGGTCTCCCCGCGGAGCCCCGCGCATAAACCTTTGCTATCTGGAATGGGCTGGCTACTTGTTGCTGGAAAGCACCTGGAGCTTCTGCCTGAAACACTCTTCTGTCCTTAAAGCACAGGAACACTCCCTGTTCTTCCAACAGTCTTGGCCAGAGGTACCCAGGATGTTGTAGACACGACGGGAGGAGCAGGAAAGAACGAAGAGCACAGAAAGGTGCCCAAGGCGTCATCTAACATCGCACGGACAGGACTCCCTGCGAGTTCCTGATCCGGCTCCGGATAAAGGCGACCTCAGTTGGTCACGCAAATGGGCCGAGGGGGTGGTATGGGCGGGAGGTGGCAGGCTCACCTGAGGAAGAAGAAACAGGCGTAATCCTAGACCACGGTGTGGGAGTGACAGAAGTAGCCCAGGTCGCTGAGGTGGAGCCTGGAGCCCGCGGGCACCTCGAGCACGCTGCCCCACGCCTGGTCCACAGCAGCTTGACCTCGGCCCGGTAGAGGCGCCCCGCCTTGCCGGCCTCGTACTGCGGGGCAGGAGCTGTATAGGCCGTGCACCTCCTGGTGCAGCGCCAGCACCTTGGCGTACGAGATGCTCTCGGTCAGCTGGGCGCCGCGGCCCTCCTTCAGGGGTCTCCACTCGAAGGCAGCTGGCAGCCGCAGGCGGCCCCGAGCCGCTCGGCCAGGCAGAGCGCGGCGAGCAGCCGCGAGGGCAGCGTGCCGGCTGCGACCGGCCGGGTGGGCGCTGCGCCCGGGGCGCACTACCGGGGCGCTGGGCGGGGAGGCCCGGGGCGGAGCTGGGCCGCCGGCGCCGTCGGGGAGCCCGGAGCGTCCGGCCCACGGCGCCGCCCCGCCGGCCGGAGAAGCGCAGCCCTGGGCGCTCAGCTCCGCGCGCCGCTCTCTCCGCCGCCAGGCTCACTCGGCCCGTCCCAGCCCGTGACGCCCCACAGCGGCGCGTGGAGGACTGGCCGCCGCCTCCTCACGCCCCCCGGGGCAGGGGCGTGGCCGCGGCGGGAGGGGCGGAGCCGGGACGCCGGCCGGGGCTGGGGGGCTCGCGACGCTCCGCAGACGCTCTGCGGCGGATGCGTCGCCCCGGGGCGGGCGCGGTATCTGGGGGCAGCGCGCGAGAAAGCCAGTGCTGGGAGCGGCGGCCCAGCCCTCTTCCTGCGCGCAGATGACTGAGTCAAAGCTTTCCAGGCGCAAAGCCTGTTGCAGACCCGCGACCTCTTTAAAACGAGCGCTGTCAATTGCCACGATTACTCTGTATATGTTTTTGCATTTTCTGTGTAGTTCATTTAGAGTCAAATATATAGCAATCTGACTTTACCTTCGCAGAGGTTAACTAGGAAATTAAGTGTGATCTAATAAACTTTTCTGGACCTCCTCTCTCGCTCTGCTTATTTTTTAATGATGGTCTTTGGAAAGTCTTAATAAAAGATTTGAAAAGCCAAAGCCATAGTGCTCTGATTTTCCTACAGCCACCTGACTTCATGATTTACATAATTACTGCTTTCGTATTCTGAACACCCTACACCTGAGAAATAAATTCAGAGGTAAATTGCAAACAGCTTTTCACAAGTCAGTGAGTGAACCTGAGGAGACCCGAAGTCACAGTTCTATATTTCTAAACTCAGAGGTTGCTTTTATCTCCAATTTTCTTTAATTGTTCCTAATGTAGTAAGAAGAAGAAAATAAAGGATATTACTTAGAAATATGTATCTTTTATATATTCAATATAGCACACATATACATAATATCATGCATATAATATACATACCATCGTACATATATCATACATGTTATATATAATATATATTTATAATAAATGTACAAGCAAAACTGCCTTAAAATGGCAGGCTCTTTGTTCTGCAAACATCTTATTAACCAGGGTGTCTGCAAGTTTAAGCCTTGGAACCCAGCTGAATTCTTCTCTGTACTGAAGGGAAAAGAGTTCTTAGGGAATTCTGGAAGGAAAGGTAAAGAGAAAAGAGGATAGAGAAGCAGGAGAGAAAATTCCAAGGCTGGGCCTCACCTCCATGACCCCCAAATCGGGAGGGCTTTGGGAATCCCAACAAGTGGAATGACCAGGACTCCAGCCAGCGCTGCCCAGCTCGGGAGGGAATGGAAGGCTACAGCCTGCATGAGGTCACACTAGTCCCGAATCTGATCAGCGACTTAGTGGACTCTGTGATGGGCCTGAAAGAAGAAAGAAATAAGAGTAACAGCTCTCGCAGTTAATAACTAACCCCTGTATAGCTAGTAGTCAGCCTGGGGCTTCAACAAATTTTGTAGGAAAAATAGCTATATTGAGGGAATCAAGTGGGCAGTAGTCCCAATGGTATATGACTCTGCAGCACTCCCCCACCTCAACCATGGTAGATGCCAGACTTTCCCACAATGGGGAAATGGTACCCAGGTTGGCATCAGACGTTGTATGTCAGGACTGCTTATTTGCCTCTCATGGAATATATGAGTTAAAACATTTCATAGTATCACAGTGAAATGTGATAGTATCACATTATCATAGTATCATAGTGTCTTAGTCTGCTCAGGCTGTCGTAACAAAATACCACAGAGTGAGAGGCTGGAAGTCCAAGGTCAAGGTGCCAGCAGGATTGCTTTCTGGTGTGGTCTCTCTTCCAGTCTCCTATATGGTCGCCTTCCTACTGTGTCCTCACTTGGCCTTTTTCTGTGCACATGTAGCGAGAGAGGGAAATCTCTGGTGTGTCTTCTTATAAAGATGACTAAGACCCAACCTTGTGACCTCATTTAACCTTAATTACTTCTCTAAAGGTCCTGTCTCCAAATATAGCCTCATTGGGGGTTAGGGCTTTAATATATGAATTTGGACAGGGAGAAGGAGGCGGGACGGGGGTAGGGGGTGGGGAGTGGGGGGAGGGCGACACAATTCAGCCCATAACAGTTATTTAGCAGGTGTTTTGCAGGTTTGCTAGAAAAAAAGAGAGAGGATATGAAACGGCTTATACTCCTGGCAGGCCGACGTAGAGCGAGCAAGCATTGCCAAATTATAATGTTAACAACTGCTAACACTCACATTGCATACTACAGGCCAAGCACTCTTGTAAGGACTTCGCGTATGTTATCTTAATTAATTCTCCAAACCACACTTCAAAGTAGGTATTAGTATCGTCCTCATTTTAGAGATAAGGTACTTCGGTACAGAGAGGTTAATTGACTTAGCCAAGATCACAGAGCTACAAAGTGACTGAGCAAGGATTCAGACCCCAGCATCAGATTCCAGAGGCCACACAGGCAGAGCGAGAAAACTTATGGTTACCAGAAGGGGAAGTCGAGGGTATAAATTAGGAACTTGGGATTAACAGATACATACTACTATATGTAAAATAGATAACCACCAAGGACCTGCTGTATAGCACAGGGAACTATATTCAATATTTTGTAATAACATATAATGCAAAAGAATCTGCATATATACGTGTATATATATGTGTGTGTGTATATATACGCACACACATATATATATAACTGAATCACCTTGCTGTACACTTGGAACTAACACAACATTATAAATTAACTATACTTCAATTAAAATGGTTTAATAAATAAACCATTTACCTGAGCAGACTAAGACAGTGATATTATGAAATGTTTTAACTCATTTAGTAAACAAATTCTATTTATTTATAGCTGACATAATCATCTATATAGAAAATCTGATACAATCCACAAAAAAAACGCTACTAGAACTAATAAGCAAGTTTAACAAAGTATGGAATACAAGATCAACATACAAAAATCAATTGTATTCTATGTATAACAACAAACGTTTGGTAATTGAAATTTAAAAAGCAATACCATTCACAGTAGTATCAAAATATATAAAATACTTAGGAATAAAGCTGAAACGACTATACACTGAAAACTATAAATATTACTGAGAGAAATGGAAGAAGTCTGTGAAAAATGGACACACAGTTTGCTAACAGGTCAGGAGACTCAATGTTGTTAAGGTGTCAATGTTAACCAAACTAATCTACAAATTTAATGCAATCTCAATCAAAATCTCAGTGGACTTTTTGGTAGAAATTGACAAGCAGATTCCAGATTTCATATGGAATGCAAAGAACTTAGCCAAACCAACTTAAAAAATACAGACCAAATTTAGAAGACTAACATTACCTGGTTTCAAGACTTACTGTAAAGTTATAGTAATCAATATAGTGTGCTTTGGTGTAAACACAGATACATGAGCCAATGGAATAGAATAGAGAGTGCAGAAGTAAATAAATAAATAAAGTGTTTTTCTACAAAGATGCAGAGTCAATTCATTGAAGAATGGATTGTTTTTTGAACAAATGGTGATAGAACAATTTGATATTCATATGCAAAAGAAAAAAAAAGAACTTCAATCCATAACTTGCACCATAGGCAAAAATTAACTCAAAATACAAAACATGAAACTTTTAGGAGAAAGCCTCTGCTTACTTGGGTTAGACAAAAATAGCACTTTATCAAAATTTAAAACTTCCGTCTATAAAAGACACTGTTAAGAGAATAAAACGTCAAGCCATAGACTTGAAGGAAATGTTTGCAAAGCGTATATCTGATAAAGGATGCATATCCAGAATACTCAGAGAACTCTCAAAACCCAGTAAGAAGACAAAAAACCCAATATAAACACGGGCAGAATACTTGAACAGACACTTCACCAAAAAAGATATCAGGATGGCAACTAAGTGCATCATTAGTCATTAGAGAAATGCAAATTAAAACCATTGTGAGCTACCCCTAAACATCTACTAGAATGGCAAAGATTAAAGAGGCTGATCATATCAAGTGTTGTTGAGAATGTGGAGGAACTGGAACGCGTATACACTGCTGGTGGGAAGGGAAATTGTACAACCACTTTGGAAAACAATGTGATGGTTCCTTAAAAAGGTAAACATACAATAGAGCCATTTCACTCTTAGGTATTTACCCAAGAGAATTAACACATATTCCGTACAAAGACTTGAATAGGAATGTCATTACAGCTTTATTTGTAATAGCCCCAAACAGGAAACAACCCAAAAGTCCACCCACAAGTATACAGATAAACAAACTGATATAAAATGAAGTATTATTCAGCAATTTAAAAAATGAGCTATTAATAGTGTCCGGCCTTAAATTTAGGTCTTTCATCCATCTTGAGTTTATTTTTGTATACGGTGTTAGAGAATGTTCTAATTTCATTCTTTTACATGTAGTTGTCCAGCTTTCCCAGCACCACTTATTGAAGAGACTATCTTTTCTCCATTGTATATTTTTGCCTCCTTTGTCATAGATTAATTGATCATAGGTGCGTGGGTTTATTTCTGGGCTTTCTATCCTGTTCCATTGATCTATATTTCTGTTTTTGTGCCAGTACCATACTGTTTTGATTACTGTAGCTTACATTACATTACAAACTTTGTAGTTTTCTATGTATCAAATTATAATCCACTCTATTAGATAAATCATCACACTCACAAATCTCTTCAAGACAACCATTTCTCTGTTTGGAGCTGCAAATCAGGAAGCTATGGGAAAACACCTTTAAGATTCTTAGACGTCTTCTTGTGTAGCTGAGAGGATGATTGAGATACTCCTTAAATCTTTCTGATGCCTTAACAGAGACGTTGACCCTGAGGTCATATTTTACTAACAGCACCCTGTATTTCATCTGCAAACCAAGGCCATTTCTTACGTTGAGAAATTTTTTCTTGGAGAGACTAGGGTTGAATGCAATTTTGTTATCAAGCCCACAAGTTCTAGTGCTTTTTTAGTTCTTCTAAATTCTGCTTGAAATCTAAATAGTCCCCTCTTTGCCTCAACAGGCTCCTCCTGGACTTTACCATAGGCATCTAAAAGAAGCCAGATGGCACCTTCAACATTCTGTCCAGAACTCTCCTCAGCCAGATCCACAAGGCCATGAGGTACCCTTTCTATTTCCCATATGTCCACAGGCTAATAGTTTTGCTAATTTTTCTGCCTATATCCTATCGGAAGCTGAAAGTTCTCTTTCCTTCAGCTTCCAATAAGATATTCCTCACTACATTCCGATCTCCACCAGTCTCTTCATCATTCCTCCAAATTTCTCCATTCCTCTCCCAGACTCAAAATCAATGCCACATGTGATGGCAGGACCCCACTTGGAGGTAATAGTTTCTGCTTTAGTTAATCTATTGCAGCATAACACACCACCCCAAATTTAATGGCTTCTAACAATTTATTATTACCTCATACAACTCTGTGGGTTGACCAGGAGGTTACTGGGCTTCACATGTTGTTGGCTTGGAGACGGGATGTCTAGAGGATCTAAAATGGACTCATTTTAGAAATGGACTCATACGGGGATGGAAATTGGTACTGGCTACAGTCTGGGAGCCCAGTTTGACTTGGCTAGGGGTCTCGATTCTCCTCCAGGTGGGCTTCTCCATATGGTTGCTTATGCTTTCTCATAGCGTGGTGGATGGGTTCCAAGAAGAAGCATTCTAAGAAGACAAGGTCCAAGGATTTTCCAGTCTTTCACTTCTTTCACTAATGTTCCATTGGTCAAAGCTAGTCATGTGGCCAAGACCAGAATCAATGTGTGAAGCGACTCACAGGGGTACAGATAAAAAGAAGCATGGTTCATTGAGGGCCACCAAAGTGACAGTCCATCACATCCTTCAAATCAACACTCCATTTATTTTTGGTTGAGCCAAATGATTTAGTGCACAATTGTCATTATAAGATCATTTTGTTAATTATAAAACAAAATAAACTCATTTTTATAAATTTTCATTTTATTTGTCAAAAATCATACATATCAAACCTGTTTTTTTATTATTTTTATTTTAAAAAATTTTATTTTATATTGGAGTATAGTTGGTTTACAATGTTGTGTTATTTTCAGGTGTACAGCAAAGTGATTCAGTTTTACATATATTTTACTTATATCTATTCTTTTTCAGATTCTTTTCCCATTTAGGTTATTACAGAATATTGACTAGAGTTTCCTGTGCTATACAGTAGGTCCTTATTGATTATCTATTTTAAATATAGTAGGGTGTGTATGTTAATCTGAAACTCCTAATTTACCTTTCACCCCTGCCCCCGTTATTCCCTCTGGTAACCATAATTTTGTTTACTATGTCTGTGAATCTATTTCTGTTTTGTAAATAAGTTCATTTATATCATTTGTAAAGATTTCACATATAAGTGATATCACATATTTGTCTTTGTCTGACCTACTTCACTTAATATGATAATCTCTAGGTTTTATGTTGTCTACTATGATGTTTTTAGTCCTAACTTTAAGTGGGTTCCATTGGAGTGACCTTTTTCTAATATTAGTTATCCTTAGATATAAAGAATCCTGTGTTTTGTTTCCTGTTTAGTTTTTATTCTTTCAGTCTCACGCTCAGGTCAAGAATACTTTGCAGAGGAAGAGTTAATCCCAAAACAGAATTTGGGTGATGCTGGTCCATAGAAATAACACCATCCTAATAGCACCAAAACATCACCCCTCATCCTGACATATCTTTTTTTACTTTACTCATAAAGAAGAATTAAATAGTCACTTTTCCACCAGTTTCTAACTAGGCACTGATAACTAGGTGTGGCTTGAAATTATATACAATAGTACTTTCCTTGTGAAGCCTTAATAACCTACCGCTCTTACAAACTGCTTTAGTATGAGAGTTCTACAAAAATTAAAAGAACATTTTGAACAAAGGTGTACTTTTTAAATAGAGGTTTAATTTTGTTCTCTGATACACGTTTAAGTTTTAAAGGAAGCTGTAAAGAATAAGAGTACTTTATGTTTTATAATGCTGTGCAGTCTACACTTAGCTTTTAATACCTGGGCTATGTCTTTTTTATAGATAGATAGAAAAAAACCTGAAGTGTTTGAATTCACTGAAACTTAGGAAACACTCTACCTTCCTATTTAATCCTTGAAGAAATGACAGGTAATTTTTAAAAAGGGATTTAAAATCCAGCCAAGAAGCATGTATGCTGACCATTTTGTTTTCCTCCCCAGAGAGTCTCAGTTTAATCATATAGTAGTCAATGTAACTCAAGCTTTTTTTTTTAACCTCAGCATGAATCTGAGAGGCAATGTAACTGAAACTCTCTAATCAAATGCTTCCACAGTGCTGTCTGGGGCCTCCCCAAGGATGTTGTTACCTATTCTTTCATTTCCTCCTCTGGAATAGATCCATCATTTTACCAGGCTTGAACTTTCTGTTCCTTTCTCATATCTTCATAAGCAATTAACAAAGGATAGCCCCCCTTGGAGTTTTGTCATTTTGCCTTCAGTTTCCACGGCAATCTTGTTTTGCTTTTTTTTTTAAAAAAAAAAAAAAAGGACCTATAAATGCTGCTTCAGTATCAGCTCTGCTTCCCTCCGACTTGAAAACAAAACTGCAGAAGGCCAGTGAGTTGGTCTATCACCAAGCTGGAAGGATTAGGGATGAGCTTATAACAAGGGTCAGGGTCTGGGTTCATGGGTAAATTTCAACAGCAATCCCTCTGTTAACAGACATTTCCCAGAACCCAAAGTATACCTCAGAGGGTTATCCACTCTGTAGTGAATTCTTTCAACAGATGGATATTGTCTTATTTTAAAGAATCTAGTGAGAAAGAGATTCAATGGCTTCCTTCAGAAATGGTTCCCATTTGTCCTGCCTTATCAGGAATTCCTTCGCATTCCATAGTAATATGAAGTCTTCCCCTTGGTCCCCTTTCTCTCTGACTCCTCACTGCGCTAAAACACTAACCGTTAAGTCATTCACAGCTACCATCCGTGGAGCAGCCATCACCTGCCCACAGTACATGTCAACACTCTACTGGGGACTTTATCATTTAGCCACTACAGCACTACAAGGTAAATATTATTAGCCCCATTTTACTCATAATGAACTAAAGCAATAGTTCAGAGAGGTTATATTAACTTGCCCAAGTTCTCAGGGTCACACAGCTAGTAAATGCTGGAGGCAGCATTTTAACCTGGTATTCTTTCTTCTCAATTAGTAATGGAAACCAAAGTTAACATTCCTCTTAGGGAGAGATCATGATTCTGCAGTGGAATGTTTACCACACGTTTGGCCAGGACCCCTTGGTTTACAATGGCCAGGCTGATGTAAGACACAGTGGCTCAAAGTCAATAAGTCAGTGGAATAGCTCAGAACAGGATTTGGAACACATGTGACCCACACCACCCAGACACTTGCACAACCTCACTGGGATTTCAAATTCATTTTTTTCTAATGTGAGTACTCAATCCTCAGTTCACAGAGCACCCACAGATGACACGGTGGAATCAAAACTGTAGGGATTTAGTGGATTATACTATTTCACCCACAAAAATGGACATTGTAGTGAATTTGTAGACTACTGCTGGATTCTTGGCCCCATGCACTAAATAACTGGTCTGAGTTGGAGTCCTAGCAGGACAAATTGATGCAAAAACACAGGTATAGAAAACAGAGGGCAGAAAAACCCAGAGGGCACTGTCTCCCATTCTGATAGCCAAATCCACCAAAACCAAGCTTCTGCCCCTTTACAAAAAAGGTATTACTCCAGACACTGCTGGGCCTTAAATGACACAAGGACAGGAAGCATGGGGTCTCAGTCCTTCCCACATCACTGCACCCTGCAAAGTGGTGGCCATATCGTCAGCTCTCATCAGAGACTGATTGGATCACTGCATAATCTAATAGTGTGTGGAGTTTCCCGCTGATTTAGAGAAACCTGTTCAACAACTAAACAAGGTGTGCGGTGTGTCATCAAGGATGAAGGTGGTTGCTGATGGGATGCCAGCCTCTCCCCTGTGCTCCTGCAGCGGGCTCTGATACCACTGCCCCACCACAGGTTCTACTTCTAAATCTCAAACTTCTGGAAATTTCTGTGACATGAGGAAAGCTGTTCTGATACAGCCTCAGGAAACAGTTTCAACCTGTCCATTTGGGTTAAAATTGGAGGGACTGAAGGAAATCACTACAAAACTCAGTTCTGGCATTATTTCAGGATTTCTCAAGAAGAGCGCACCACTGCTCGCTATAGCTCTGGGTGGCAATCTTACATACGGGGACTGGGTATAAGTGGCCTCTGCCTGGCTTCAGTGCTCTTTGCTCCTGTTTTGCTCCAGTACGTCCTACATTAGTTTTTTCTACTAACTTCCTAAAAGCCAGACCAAAGAAACGCTCAGCTTTTGGCATGACTGCTGTGATAGGTTTTGTAGCTCAGCAGCTAAACAATAGATATTAGCAACCAAAAAAAAAAAAAAAAGTTAATGAACACTACCTGGTAAAGAAGACAAGAGCAAGGGAAGACAAGTCTCAACTTGGTTCTGGAATGAGTGGCAATATCCTTCAAAAACATTTTGCCAAGACAGATCTCCTATCCTATGTGACCCTTCAAAAAGTTTCAATTTTCCTGCAGTTCCACATTGTCTTTTTGGTTAGACCTGTGATATTGTTAAGGGTAGGAAACATATCATGTTTATACACATTCCAGTGAACCAAGTATATTCTGATTGTTTGACTCATGTTAAGGAATCCAAAGGCATTTTAAAAATAATGTTAAGAATATCAAGGAGTTCTTAAATATATAAAACAGATATTAACAGACATAAAGGGAGAAATAGGCAGCAATACAATAATGGTAGAGGACTTCAATACCCCACTTTCATCAATGGATAGATCACCCAGACAGAAAATCTATAAGGAAACATTGGACTTAAATGACACCTTAGACCAGATGGACTTAAGAGATATTTATAGAATATTCCATCAAACAGCAACAGGATATACATTCTTCTCAACCGTACATGGAACATTCTCCAGGATAGATAACATGTTGAGCCACAGAAAGTCTTAATAAAATTGAGATTGAAATCCTATCAAGCATCTTTTCTGACCACAGTGGTATGAAACTACAAATCAGTTACAAGAAGAAAACTGGGAAACTCACAACTATGTGAAGATTAAACAACATACGACTGAACAACCAATGGGTCAAATGAGAAGTCAAAAGAGAATTAAAAAAATACCTCAGGACAAATGAAAATGGAAACACAACATACGGAAACTTACGGAATGTAGCAAAGGCAGTCCTTAGAGGGAAGTTTATAGCAATAAATCTACATTAAGAAAGAAAAAGATCTCAAATAAACAACCTAATAAGGACCTAGAAAAATGAGAACAAACTAAGCCCAAAGTTAGTACAAGGAAGGCAATAAAGAGCAGACTAGAGATAAATGAAATAGAAACCAAAACACAGTATAAAAGATCAATGAAACTAGTAAGAGCTGTTTTTTAAAAATATAAACAAAATAGACAAATCTTTAGCTAGACTAATCAATAAAGAGAGGACTGAAATAAATAAAACTATAAATGAAGGACAAGTGATATCATGAAAAAGCAAAGGATCATAGGAGACTGCTATGAGTAATTATAAGCCAAAAAATCTGTAACCTAGCAGATATGGATAAATTCCTATGAACATACAACTTAAAAAGAATGAATCATGAATAAATAGAATATCCAAACAGATCAATTCCTAGTAAAGAGATTGAATTAATAATGAAAACTCCCCAACAAAAAGTCCAGGACCACATGGCTTCATGAGTGAATTCTACCAAACATTTAAAGAAGAATGAATATCAATCCTTCTCAAACTTTTCCAAAAATGTAAGATAAGTGGGTTCTTCCAAAGTCATTTTATGACGCCATCATTACCTTGATACCAAAACTAGACAACAGGGCTTCCCTGGTGGCGCAGTGGTTGAGAGGCCGCCTGCCGATGCAGGGGACACGGGTTCGTGCCCCGGTCTGGGAAGATCCCACATGCCGCAGAGCGGCTGGGCCCGTGAGCCATGGCCGCTGAGCCTGCGCGTCTGGATGCTGTGCTCTGCAGCGGGAGAGGCCACAGCAGTGAGAGGCCCGCGTACCGCAAAAAAAAAAAAAAGACATACCAAATGGCTGAAAGGTACATGGAAAGGTGTTCAACATCACAAGTAATCAGGGAAATGCAAATCAAAAGCACAATGAAATATCACCTCATACCTGTTAGAATGGCTATTATCAAAAAGACTAGAAACAACAAGTGTCTGGGAAAATGTAGAGAAAAGGGAACAGTTGTGCACTGTTGGTGGGAATATAAATTGGTGCAGCTGCCGTGAAAAGAGGTTCCTCAAAGAATTAAAAATAGAACTACCATATGATTCAGTAATCCCCTTCTGGGTATTTATCCAGAGGAAACAAAATCACTATCTGGAAAACACATCTGCACCCTCATGTTCACTGTAGCATTATTTACAATAGCAAAAAAATGAAAACGACATAAGCGTCATTGATGGATGAATAGATAAAGAAAATGTGATAAATATATGATGGAATATTATATGGCCATGAAAAAGAAGGAAGTCCTGCCATCAGGACAACATAGATGGACCTTGAGGGAATTATGCTAAGTGAAATAAGTCTGTGAAAATTGATAAACAGAAACCTCATTTAAAATGGAGTTGGGGGTCAGAAGGGGGAGCTGTTACACTTAACCATTCAATGTCAGTTGCAGACCCAACAAGAAGAGAGGTACATTTTCATCTCCAACAGGAAGAAGGTTACTAATTTACTACACAGCAGAAGAAAGGAAGAATTTCTCCTTGCCTGGTACCTCCTAGCCGATGATAAACTGTCACAAATCAGCCAATAAAAAGCCACTACACGTCACCAAACTCCCAATTCCCTTCAATGGGCTCTTTGTTTATAACAGCCCCTTCTAACTCTCCATTTTCCTCTGTAAGAGAAGTTTCCTCGCCTTTGTTCTCCAGACTTGCCAGTGGTTCACCATAGATTGCAACTCCTGAATTGCGATTCTTTGCTGTTCCTAAATAAACCATTTTGCTAGTAAAATAACTGCCTGTTTTAGGTCAACAAGTCAGAGAAAGACAAATACTATATGATGTCACTTATATCTGGAATCTAAAAAACAAAAACTGAACTCATAGATACAGAAAATTGTTTGGTGGTTGCCAATGGCAGTGGGTAGAAGAGTAGGTGAAATGGATGAAGATGGTCCAAAGGTACAAACTTCCAGTTTAAGGGAAATAAGTCCTGGGGATGTAATGTACAGCATGGTGACTCTAGTTAACAATAGTGAATTGTGTATCTGACAGTTGCTGAGAGAGTAGATCTTAAAAGTTCTCATCCTCATGAAACATTTTTTGTAACTATGTGTGGTGATGTGTGTTAACCAAACTTATTGTGGTGCTTATCTTGCAATAAATACATATATCAAATCATTATGTTGTATACCTGAAACTAATACAATATGTTGACTATATCTCAATAAAATATATATTATTTAAAAAGAAAAGAATATCAAAGTCTTATGGTAACCATGCATACATAATTCATGGTTGCTTGACTTAAGGTGCCCCGGGACTGGCTCCACTTGAGAAGACACTTCAGAAAATGAACTTGAATAGAAACACACCAACAAATAAAATTTTCCCCCAGGAAGGAAAGCAAAAGGGGCTAAAATATTTAATACCACTAGGAAGTAGCCATCCACCAGTATGTAGTAATAAGAAAAAGGACTACCATATAACCCAGCAATTCTACTCCTGGGTATATCTCCAAAAAACCCAAAGGCACTAATTTGAAAAGATACATGCACACGAATTTATAGCAGCATTATTTACAATTGGAAAGATATGGAAGCAAGTTAAGTGTCCATCAACAGATGAGTAGATAAACAAGAAGTTGTATGTATATATACATATATATATACATACACATACCTTGTGGTATGTGTGTGTGTGTATACATATATATATATATACACACACACACACACCACACACATGCATACCAATGGAATACTACTCAGCTATAAAAATGAATAAAATTTTGCCATTTGCAACAACATGGATGGACTTGGAGGGTATTATGCTAAGTGAAATAACGCAGACAGAGAAAGACAAACACTGTATAATATCACTTATATGTGGAATCTAAAAAACAAAGCAAACTAGTAAATACAACAAAAAAGAAACAGGTTCACAGATATAGAGAACAAACTAGTGGTTACCAATGGGGAGAGGGAAGTAGGGAGGGGCAATATAGGGATAAGGGATTAAGAGGTACAAACTACTATGTATAAAATAAATAAGCTGCAAGGCTATACTGTACAGCACAGGGAATATAGCCAATATTTAATAATAACTATAAATGGAGTATAAACTTTAAATAATGTGAATCATTATGTTGCAGACTTGAAAAAATTATATAATATTGTACATCAACTATATCAATTTAAAATTAAACAAAATACTATAATAATTATTTCAAAAACTGAAAAAAATAAAAGGCAGAAGGTGGAAAATATTGAATCCTGCTTGATCTCTTTTAAACTGTTGATGTCACTGAATTTAGCAGTATTTCCAAAACATAAAACACAACACTCAGCCCTCTCCAGGCCTGTTTTGATGGAGTGATACACAGACCTCTCTCAGCCAACTCTAATTTCATTCATTTACTTGTAGCTGTCCAGTTTTTCCAGCACCACTTATTGAAGAGACTCTCTTCTCTCCATTGTATATTCTTGCCTCCTTTGTCAAAGATTAATTTACCATAAGTGTGTGGGTTTATTTCTGGGCTTTCTATCCTTTCTATCAATTGAGCTAAATATCTGTTTTTATGTCAGTGCCATACTCTTTCGATGACTGTAGCTTTGTAGTATAATCTGAAGTCAGGGAGTGTGATTCCTCCAGCTCCATTCTTCTTTCTCAAGAGTATTTTGGCTATTCAGGGTCTTTTGTGTTTTCACACAAATTAAAAAAAATTTTGTTCTAGTTCTGTGAAAAATGCCATTTGTAATTTGATAGGAATTGCTTTGAATCTGTAGTTTGCCTTGGGGAGTATGGTCATTTTAACAATATTGATTCTTCCAATCAAAGAACACAGTATATCTTTCCATCTGTTTGTGTCACCTTCAATTTTTTTCATTAGTGTCTTACAGTTTTCAGAGTACAGGTCTTTTGCCTCCTTAGGAAGGTTTATTCCTAGATATTTTATTCTTTTTTGATGTGATGGTAAATGGGATTGTTTCCTTAATTTCTCTTTCTGACATTTTGTTGTTAGTGTATAGAAATGCAACCGATTTCTGTATATCAATTTTGTATCCAGCAAATTTACCAAATTCATTAATGAGCTCTAGTAGTTTTCTGGTAGCATCTTTATGATTTTCCATGTATAGCATCATGTCATCTGCAAACAGTGACAGTTTTACTTCTTCCTTTCCAATTTGGATTCCTTTTATTTCTTTTTCTTCTCTGCTGTGGATAGGACTTCCAAAACTATGTTGAATAAAAGTGGCGAGAGTGGACATCCTTGTCTTGCTCCTGATCTTAGAGGAAATGCTTTCAGCTTTTCACTGTTGAGTATGATGTTAGCTGTGGATTTGCCATGTACGACCTTTATTATGTTGAAGTATGCTCCCTCTACGCCCACTCTCTAGAGAGTTTTTATCATAAATGGATGTTGAATTTTATCAAAAGCTTTTTCTGCATCTATTGAGATGATCATATGATTTTTATTCTTCAATTTGTTAATGTGGTGTATCACACTGATTGATTTGTGGACATTGAAAAATCCTTGCATCCCTGGGACAAATGCCACTTGATATGGTATATGATCCTTTCAATGAATTGTTGCATTCGGTTTGCTAGTATTTTGTTGAAGATTTTTGCATCTATGTTCATCAGTGATACTAGCCTGTAAATTTCTTTTTGCTGTGATATCTTTGTCTGGTTTTGGTATCATGGTGATAGTGGCCTTACAGAATGAGGTAAGAAGAATTCCTTCCTTTGCAAATTTTTGGAATAGCTTCAGAAGGACAGGTATTAACTCTTCTCTAAATGTTTGGTAGAATTCACCTGTGAAGCCATCTGGTGCTGGACTTCCGTGTGTTACTGATTCATTAGAGTACTGGTAAATGGTCTGTTCATATTTTCCATTTCTTCCTGGTTCAGTACTGGGAGATTGTACTTTTCTAAGAATTTGTCCACTTCTAGGTTGTCCATTTTATTGGCCTATAGTTGCTCGTAGTAGTCTCTTATGATCCTTTGTATTTCTGTAGCATCAGTTGTAGTGTTTTCATTTCTGATTTTATTGATTTGGGCCCTCTCCTCTTTTTTCTTGATGAGTCTGGCTAAAGGTTTCTCAATTTTGTCTTTTCAAAGAACCAGATTTTAGTTTCATTGACCTTTTTTGAGTCTCTATTTCATTAATTTCTCCTCTGATCTCTTTTGGATGTATTGACATAGCCCCTGGCCCGCCAGCCAGAATAGAACGACACTCAGCCCTCTTACAAGTGGATAGAATGGAGCATCACGCCGCCCTCTCCTGGCCCATTTTGATGGAGCCATGAACCGACCTCTTAGGCTGGTTTTGATGGAGAGACACACAGCTGTATCCCAGCAGGGTATTGATGGATGGTACACAGCCCTCTCCCGGTCATTTCTGACAGAGCAACACACAGCCCTTTCCTGGCCAAATGGGATGCAGGGACACGCCTGCTTCTTGTGTCTGGCCACAATAGGGTGAAACATCACCCTCTCCCATCTGGATTTGATGGAGCTATACACAGCCCTCTCCCTACCTGTCACACTAGAGTGACACACCACCCTCTCCTGGCCTGTTTTGATAGAGGAATACCCACTCTTCTCCCTGCCAATTTGATGGAGAGATACACAGCCCTCTCAGGTCACGCTTTGGTGGAGCAAAACACAACCTTGCCAGGCCTGTTTTAATGGAGTGACCCACAGCCCTCACCTTGTCTGCTGTGATAGTGACACACAGCCCTCTCCCGGCTTGCTGGGATGGAGGGAACTCAGCCCTCTCCTGGCTGGCCTGGATGGAGGGACATACCTTCATCTACTGGCTGGTTTTGCTAGAGACATAGACAGCCCCCTCTCAAGGCATGTGTTTTTTTTTTTTTTAATGGAAATTATTTATTTATTTATTATTTTTTGCTGCATTGGGTCTTCATTGCTGCGCACAGGCTTTCTCTAGTTGTGGCGAGCGGGGGCCACTCTTTGTTGTGGTGTGCGGGCTTCTCATTGCAGTGTCTTCTCTTGTTGCAGAGCACGGGCTCTAGGCACGTGGGCTCAGTAGTTGTGGTTCACGGGCTCTAGAGCACAGGCTTAGTAGTTGTGGCACATGGGGTTAGTTGCTCCACAGCATGTGGGATCTTCCCAGGCCAGAGGTTGAACCCGTGTCCCCTGCATTGGCAGGCGATTCTTAACCACTGAGATGGTGGGATATACCACCATCTACCGTCCAATTTTTAAAGTGCAACACACAGCCCTCTCCTGTCCAGCCTGGTTGGAGCAACAGAGTGCACTCCCCTGGTCCATTTTCATGGACCCATACACAGCCCTCTCCAGGCCAGTTTTTATAGAGTGATGCACAGCCCTTTCCCTGCCTGTTTTGATGGAGAGATATAGAGCTCTCTCCCAGCCTTTTTAAATGTAGGGAGACATGCTGCCATCTGCCTGCTGGCTGGGATGGAGCGACACACCATCTCTCCTGGCCAGCTTTGATAAAGAGGTACACAGCCTTCTCCCAGCTGATTTGATGGAGAGATACACAGCCTTCTCCTGGCCAGTTTTGAACAGAGACACACAGCTGTCTGGCTGGTTTTGATAGAGCAACACACAGCCCTCTCCTGGCCAACCTGGATGGAGCGACACATTGCCTCAGTTCCTCTTTAATATCACATCTGGGGCATATTTCACCCTTGAATTCCTTCTAAGAAAACCATTAGAGGATGTAAACAATATTATGTTTCAGAAAGACAAAAATAACAGCAATGTTGAGGAGACGGGGGAGGCACACATCAGAAAGACCAGAATGCTACTGGAATAGTCAAGACAATGGCCCAAACTATGACACTTCCTGTGGACATGAAGAGAATTTGATAAATCGGAAGGGTAGCTGAGTGGAGAATTGATAGGACTGTGTGAGCAAATGAGTTCCATGGTGAAAAAAAGAGTTAAAGAAAACTTGCATTTCAGATAGTTGGATGGATGGTGATGTGCATATCTGAGATTGGAACAGGGAAATGAGCGGAGGAAGAGCTATGAGCGCTAATATTGATACATAGTGATTTGTGGTTTCTTACTCCCCACAGTGTTCTCTGTTTCCTCCTCTCCCTCCCTCTCTCTTTTATATCTCCCTTGCATGTTCATTAATTAAAACACATTTCAAGATTCAGTTAGCTCACTTTCATTTTCCCTTCTAATTTCAACACTCAAGAATTTGAGGGCTTACATACGGTCTGCTCTTCCACACCTCTGTGCCTTTGCAGATGCCATTCTTCCTACCTAAAGTGTCTCCGCCATGCCTTGCTTGCATAGTGAATACCTACAGACCCACCTTTCGAGGCCTCAAACACACAACACCTCCATGACTGCATCTCCAGGCAATGTTACTCCTCCCGACAGCCTTCAGTAGGAATCTGTCCATACCTCCGCCAGCACTTCTCGTATTTAAATTGCAGTTGTTAGGTGACATGTTTGCCTCCTCAGCAAAGGCAAGGTCGAGGACTGGTGTTTTGCATCTTCTTGTCCCTGGGCCTAGCAGAACCCCTGGCAAATAGCGCAAGCTCAAGAAATGTCCACTGAATAAGAAATTGATAAATCGATGAGTGGCATGAGGATTGACTAAGTTATAAGCGATGTGTAGAAAGGGGATTAGGGTGACAAAGACTGGAGCCCCTTCTCAGCATATGGGCACCATGGGAATGGGAGCCCTTCCTGCAGCCCCATGAATCCCTTCCATGCTGGTCTGAAACTTTAGGTAGAATGAACCAAGAACAAGAGAGGGGCTAATGATTTTCTTAGGAGGAATTCAGGGGTGAAATATGCCCCAGATGTGATATTAAAGAGGAATTGGGGCTTTTCAGTAACTTCCACTTTCCATATATGATTTTAACTTCTCGCATGGTACCCTTTCATCATTTCTTGGATCTCCCTCAGTCCTGTCCTTTACTCTCTGATCTGAGGTTTAATTTAAGAAAACTCTGATGAGGGTCTCTCCAGGTAAGGTGGCCAGATTCAGCAAATAAAAGTACAGGATGCCATTTAAATTTAAATTTCAGTTAAACAACAAAATTTCTTTTCATAAAGTATGTCCTGTGAAATATTGGGGACATACTTATGCTAAAAAAAATTACTCACTGTTTATCTGAAATTCAAATGTCATGAGGCATCCCATCCTGTGTTTAATTCTGCAGCCCTGTCTCTAGCTCACTTTCTGCCAAGGATTAAGAAGGCACTCGGTACCCTGCACCTTTGATATATCAAACTGAGCTCAAACAGAGGTGACTGATGTGGGTCAGTGGGTAAAGCAGAGCAGACACAGATGAATCTGTGCAAAAACAGGCTGGTGACTATAGGGTCCTTGCTTGACCCAGACTTTTTACCAGTAGCAGCACTGAGCAAAATAATGTAATAGTTACGACCCCAAAGTTTGAAGTCACATGTCCTTGAGTTCAATTCCTTGCTCTGGTTCATTCACGACTTGTAATGCTAGGCAAATTACTTAACTTCTCCAAGCTTGAATGTCCTTATATAAAACAAGGATAGATGCAAAAATTCTCAACAAGATATTAGCAAACCAAATCCAAAACAGATAAAAATGATCATACACCACGATCAAGTTGCATTCATCCCAGGGTCACAAGGATGGTTCAACATATGTAAATCAATCAATGTGATACACCACACCAACAAAAGAAAAGACAAAAACCACATGATCATCTCAATAAATACAGAAAGAGCACTTGATAAAATCGAACATCCTTCCATGACAAAAACTCTTACCAAAGTGGGTGCAGAGAGAACATATCTCAACAAAATAAAAGCCATTTATGGCAAACCCAGAGCCAACACAATACTCAATGGTGAAAAGCTGAAAGCCTTCCTGCTAAAATCTGGAACAAGACAAGGATGCCCACTCTCACCACTTCTATTCAACATAGTTTTGGAAGTACTAGCCACAGCAATCAAAGAAGAAAAAGAAATAAAAGGTATCCAGATTGGAAGGGAAGAGGTAAAATTGTCATTATATGCAGATGAAATAATACTATACATAGAAAACCCTAAAAGACTCAACACAAAAACTGCTAGAACTGATAAATGAATTCAGCAGGATACAAGATTAACATATAGAAATCTGATGCATTTCTTTACACTAACAATGAAATATCAGAAAAGGAAAGTAAAAAACAATCCATTGTAAAATTGCATAAAAAAAATACTTAGGAATAAACCTGTCCAAGGAGGTGAAAGACCTATATGCTAAGAACTATAAAACACTGATAAAGAAAACTGAAGATGATTTAAAGAAATGGAAAGATATCCCATGCTTCTGGGTTGGAAGAATTCATACTGTTAAAATGGCCATACTTCCCAAAGCAGTCTACAGATTTAATGCGATCCCCATCAAATTATCCATAACATTTTTCACAGAACTAGAGCAAATAATCTTAAAAGTTATATGGAACAACAAAAGACTCAGGGGCTTCCCTGGTGGCGCAGTGGTTGAGAGTCTGCCTGCCGATGCAGGGGACACGGGTTCGTGCCCTGGTCTGGGAAGATCCCACATGCCGCAGAGCGGCTGGGCCTGTGAGCCATGGCTGCTGAGCCTGCGCATCTGGAGCCTGTGCGCTGCAGCGGGAGAGGCCACAGCAGCGAGAGACCCGTGTACTGCAAAAACAAACAAACAAATAAACGAAAACAAAAAAAACAACAAAAGACTCAGAATTGCCAAAGCAATCCTGAGGAAAAAGAACAAAGCTAGAGGCATAACCTTCCAGACTTCAGACAATACTGCAAAGCTACAGTAATCAAAACAGCATGACACTGGCACAAAAAGAGACATATGCATCAGTGGAACAGAATAGAGACCCCAGAAATAAACCCACACACTTATGGTCAATTAATCTTCGACAAAGGAGGCAAGAATATGCAATGGAGAAAAGACAGTCTCTTCAGCAAGTGGTGTGGGGAAAGCTGGACAGCCACATGGAAATCAATGAAGTTAGAACACACCCTCACACCATACACAAAAATAAACTCAAAATGGCTTAAAGACTTAGACATAAGACATGGCCCCATAAAACTCCTGGAAGAAAACAGGCAAAACATTCTCTGACATAAATCATAGCCATGTTTTCTTAGGTCAGTCTCCCAAGGCAATAGAAATAAAAGCAAAAATAAACAAACGGGACTTAATCAAACTTATAAGCTTTTGCACAGAAAAGGAAACCATAAACAAAAAAAAAGGTAACCTACGGACTGTGAGAAAATATTTGTGAATGATGTAACTGACAAAGGCTTAATTTCCAAAATATACGAAGAGTTTGTACAACTCAATAACAAAAAAACAAATAACCCAATCAAAAAATGAGCAGAAGATCTAAAAAGACATTTGAGATTGAGTTTTACAGGCATTTATCAGAGGAAGTGACACAGAGAAGGTGGGAGAATATGCCAGTTTCCCAGTCGTTACAAGCAAATAGAGGACCCCAGCCAGGAAGAATAAGGGCTGTAGGAATTGTAGGTATTGAAAAGAAACTGGAAGAAAAAAGAAAAGAAACTGACAAACATTTCTGAGGCCTTCGGAGACCTCAGTAAGCTAATGGTCAAGGCTAAGGGAATTGGTGGTGTTATCAAAATCCATCGCTAATAAGATTAAAGAGAAGCAAGGTGACATCACAGATGATGAGGCCATCAGGTTTAAATCCTATTTACTGAGCATGGGAATAGCTAACCCAGTTACCAGGGAAACGTACGGCTCAGGCACACAGTACCACATGCAGCTGGCCAAACAGCTGGCTGGAATACTGCAGGCGCTTTTGGAGGAACGAGGGGGAATAAATGTCACTCACAGAGGTGTACTGTTTAGTAAACCAAGATCGAGGAATGGAATTGCTCTCACCAGAAGATTTAGTGAATGCATGCAAGATGCTGGAAGCCCTGAAATTACCTCTCAGCCTCCGTGTGTTTGACAGCGGCATCATGGTAATTGAACTTCAGTCCCACAAGGAGGAGTCAATGGTGGCCTCAGCCTTGGAGATGGTTTCAGAAAAGGGGTCTCTAACATCAGAAGAGTTTGCTAAGCCTGTGGGAATGTCTGTCCTCCTGGCTAAAGAAAGGTTGCTTCTTGCTGAGATGATTCAGTGGAAGGCTTGCAGTTTTACCCAAATTTAATTATGACACAGAGCTGAGTTTTGTATTTGAAATAACTTGTTACCGGTATACTGCCTCATGCAGAAGTTGTATGACATTGAGCTAAGGGTAAACCCTGATAAACAGAATTTACTGGAACTTCGCAATATAATATAAAACGCTTTCAATTTCTATGTAAATATTATGATCCAGGAAGCCTATTTAGGATAAATATAGGAAAATATAGAAAGATGAATGCCAATATGAATTTGAAATCATGCTACAGTTGTATAGAAACCCTCAGAGTTTAACTTGAAATATGGTGGATTTTAACTTGATCTTCAAATCTGACCATTTTTTAAAGAAGAGGATTTAGTTCATGGGGGAAAAAAGAGAAAAGTTACATGTTTGAACAGGTTTGATTATTTTGGTGTGATGAAAATTCACCTGAATTATAAATGAGGTTTTTCTCTGCATTTAGTGTGCACATTTTGGGGAATTTTCATGCAACAACTTATACCTACAGTGTAGTTTAAGAACCTGACAACACTGGAGCAAAATATCCAACTGCAGGATATCATCTGAGGCTCTCCCTAAGGGCTTTTAGAAGCAGCCATAGGCATGTCTTCAGCAGACCAAATAAAGCTCCTTAAAAAGAGAGAGAGGGCTTCCCTGGTGGCACAGTGGTTAAGAATCTGCCTGCCAATGCAGAGGACACGGGTTCAAGCCCTGGTCTGGGAAGGTCCCACATGCTGTGGAGCAACTAAGCCCATGTGCCACAACTACTGAGCCTGTGTACCACAACTACTGAAGCCCGCATGTCCCAACTACTGAAGCCTGCACGCCTAGCGCAGTTGTGCTCCCCAACAAGAGAAGCCACCACAATGAAGCCCATGCACTGCAAGGAAGAGTAGCCCCCACTTGCCGCAACTAGAGAAAGCCTGCACACAGCAGTGAAGGCCCAACGCAGCCATAAATAAATAAATTTTTTTTAAAAAAGAGAGAATTTTATCTGACTTATGTATATATAATCTGACTAGTTTTTTTTTTTAAGTGATGATTTCATGGCTGGCATTTAAAGAATGCAACTATGTCATTTTGTTTTAAAAATGCTATGGATTTTGAAAGTGAATTAAAGAGCTACATAGACATGCCCAGAGATATGGTTACAGATTTGGGAAGTAGACGCTTCAGGATTTCCCTAGGATTGTTTTGTGGGTAGAGGGACCAGGAGAACCTTTAACACGCTCTACAGGAACCTTGGTGCTCTTGTACCTCAGAGCCAAGGATGGAAAATAGAGAGTGGGAACATAATATGTCTCCTTTTCCTTCCCTAAAGAAGGAGTTTCAGTGCTGAACTTTTAAAATCTTTCTATCATATTCTAGCAATATGTTTTTCCTTTACCCCACACATTATAAGTTGTGTGGAGAAACTATCTCGCTAAAAGGTATTACTGAGATAGCAGAAACAAGCTAATATATTGAATCTAGATTGCTTGAGCTTTCCAGTGGACTGCCTGACTTTGTTACTGCCACACAGCGTACGGTACGTTGGCATTACCTCAAACTCAGGGACCCCACAGAGACAGAAGGAGAACCCCTTTCTAAGACTGAGTTGGCAGTGGAAGGTAGTGATGGGTTTTGGCCAAGCCTCTAGAAGGGATAGTACCTGTATTGAGAGAACCTCGGAGACCAGGAGGCGGGGATACCCAGGCTCAGACCCTGGGATCCGTGAGACGTCCTCGCTAAGAGGTGGAGGGCCACTGCCAACGCCCTTTGGGGAAGTTCCAGGGATCCTCAGCTGCAGACCCAGGGAATCCCTCCAAGTGCAGCCAGAGTCAGTCCCTGATCCCTGCCTGAACCCTGTCGCTGCTTCACATCCTCCAGTGTCATGGGAATGTTGTGGCCGAGGCATCCTGCCTTCGTCTTAGTTTTCCGAACCTGTCACTGATTCCACGTTGTGAGCACAGATCCTGTAATTCCCCCATTGCTCAGCCTCAGGTTTGTTTGGGGGGAAATTCGGTGTCTGGCTGCCCAAGTCTTTCAGGCCATTGTGTACGGTTGCTTGTATATCACTCCTCTCTCTGGGATGCAGACACTCTCCCGCGGCCCTGGCAAACTTGTATGTGTACACACACACACACACCTCATCTAGCTAAGGTTTTTTAAAACTACACAGATAAATAATGTGTTTCACTAGTTGGAATGAGCTGCAACTAAGATTGTTTGAGCTACTGGGTCTGGCTCCAATGGTCTGGATTCATTATGGCAAACTCCTATAATTCAGAATATCTATTTACACTAGTGTGACAACACATTAACAAAAATGGGGCAGTCTGAATTGTAAAAGTGAACTAAAGAGGAAGAAAAGTGACATGGATGTATTTTGCAAATGTCACATTAGTTAAAAAACAGGTACGATTGATTTTATTGTTTTAAAGTGGGCATTCTTCAGTTTCCAGACCTCAGTGTGTATATTTTTATCCTTTTCTTCTTTGTTTTTACCAAATAAGGTGTCATTTTGGTCCCTTTTGGTGGAAGTTATGTTTAAATACAACCAATCAGGCCCTAAGTGCAAAGAAGTTCTGTCTTGGTGCTAATCAGTGTTATAGTATTATTTTTGCTTTTCTAACTTTGCTCTTAGGAGCGTAAATCTGTTTGTAGCTTTATGGTAATGGAATATTTCCAGTCACATACTGTCAAATTTTTTTTACATTGTACAAGAATGTTTTCAGTGTTAAATGATTGGTATTAATGTATACCAATCACTTTGCCAATACTGCAAAATTTAAAAATGATTTTTTCTTAACTAGGTGTTCTTTTTAAATACTCTGAAAAATTGATTAAAATGATAACCCTTTAGTCAGAAAAACCCATGTGTTAAGATTTTTTCTTTTAGATTTTATAATCAGGAGTTGATTATAAATATTTATGACCTCAAGCTCTTACTATTTTAGTTGTTTTAAAACAATGGGAAATGGCTCACGAACTTTTTTAAAATTCTTGACATGAATTCCACTGTTGATTGACTGTGTATGTTTATGTGAATGTACTATCTCTTGTTCTCTGTTACCAGACTAAACCGATAGCCACGGATTTATCATGCTGTCACTCTCATGCTCAAATACTTAAAATGGTTCTCCTTTGCCCAACAGTCTCAGAGTTTCCACTGTGGTACAATACAGTCACAGCTCAGAAGGTGGGTGGGTTTTTAGGGCTGCGCTAAGGATGGAATCAAGCATGCTCAAAATGGTCCTCAAAAATCTCTATATAATCTTACAATTCAAACGCTTGTAGAGTTATACATGGGTATGAATAGTTTATGAACATAGTAAGTAGAATATATAACAAAAAAACTACATATTAACAGTAGACTTTTGTAGTACCAATAATTAAACTATTTAAATGTGTTTTTTTCACTTTGCTGATAGGTATGGTTGAATTTATGTAAATTTATTGCTAATCCCATCCCTTATGATAAATCTTAAATTTAAGCTCCACAGGAGCAGAGATTTTTATCTGCTTTGTTCATGGATGCATCCTCAGAGCCTTGAGTAAGGCCTGGTACACAGTAAGCATTCAATAAATGGCTACCGAATGAATGACCAAAAAAAAAAAAAGGTTAGATAGCCTCATCCACCAGACAGCAGACAGCAGAAGCAAGAAGAACTACAATCCTGCAGCCTGTGGAACAAAAACCACATTCACAGAAAGATAGACAAGATGAAAAGGCAGAGGGCTAGGTACCAGATGAAAGAACAAGATAAAACCCCAGAAAAACAACTAAATGAAGTGGAGATAGGCAAACTTCCAGAAAAAGAATTCAGAATAATGATAGTGAAGAAGATCCAGGACCTCGGAAAAAGAATGAAGGCAAAGATCAAGAAGATGGAAGAAATGTATAACAAAGACCTAGAAGAATTAAAGAACAAAGAAACAGAGATGAACAATACAATAACTGAAATGAAAACGACACTAGAAGGAATCAACAGCAGAATAACTGAGGCAGAAGAACGGATAAGTGACCTGGAAGACACAATGGTGGAATTCACTGCTGTGGAACAGACTAAAGAA
Source organism: Leucopleurus acutus (assembly GCF_964270905.1). NCBI lineage: Eukaryota > Metazoa > Chordata > Mammalia > Artiodactyla > Delphinidae > Leucopleurus > Leucopleurus acutus. Next base: position 195,175,209 of record NC_139142.1, read on the forward strand.
AAAAGAATGAAAATAAATGAAGACAGCCTAAGAGACCTCCAGGACAACATTAAACACAACAACATTCACATGATAGGGGTCCCAGGAGGAGAAGAGAGAGAGAAAGGACCAGAGAAAATATTCGAAGAGATTATAGTCAAAAATTCCCTAATATGGGAAAGGAAATAGCCACCCAAGTCCAGGAAGTGCAGCGAGTCCCATACAGGATAAACCCAAGGAGAAACATGCCAAGACACATAGTAATCAAATTGGCAAAAATTACAGACAAACAAAAATTATTGAAAGAGCAAGGGAAAAACGACAAATAACATAAAAGGGAACTCCCATAAGGTTAACAGCTGATTTCTCAGCAGAAACGCTACAAGCCAGAAGGGAGTGGCATGATATACTTAAAGTGAAGAAAAGGAAGGACCTACAACCAAGATTACTCTACCTGGCAAGGATCTCATTCAGATTCAATGGAGAAATCAAAAGCTTTACAGACAAGCAAAAGCTAAGAGAATTCAGCACCACCAAACCAGCTCTACAACAAATGCTAAAGGAACTTCTCTAAGTGGGAAACACAAGAGAAGGAAAGAACCTACAAAAACAAACCCAAAATAATTAAGAAAATGGTCATAGGAACATACCTATTGATAATTACCTTAAACGTGAATGGATTAAATGCTCCAAACAAAAGACACAGGCTTGCTGAATGAATACAAAAACAAGACCCATCTATATGCTGTCTACAAGAGACCCACTTCAGACCTAGGGACACATACACACTGAAAGTGAGGGGATGGAAAAAGATATTCCATGCAAATGGAAATCAAAAGAAAGCTGGAGTAGCAATACTCATATCAGATAAAATAGACTTTAAAATAAAGAATGTTACAAGAGACAAGGAAGGACACTACATAATGATCAAGGGATCATTCCAAGAAGAAGATATAACAATTATAAATATCTATGCACCCAACATAGGAGCACCTCAATACATAAGGCAACTGCTAACAGCTACAGAAGAGGAAATCGACAGTAACACAATAATAGTGGGGGACTTTAACACCTCACTTACACCAATGGACAGATCATCCAAAATGAAAATAAATAAGGAAACAGAAGCTTTAAAATGACACAATAGATCAGACAGATTTAATTGATATTTATAGGACATTCCATCCAAACACAGCAGATTCCACTTTCTTCTCAAGTGCGCACGGAACATTCTCCATGATAGATCACACCTTGGGTCACAAATCAAGCCTCAGTAAATTTAAGAAAATTGAAATTATATCAAGCATCTTTTCTGACCACAATGCTATGAGATTAGAAATGAATTACAGGGGAAAAAACGTAAAAAACAAAACACATGGAGACTAAACAATAGGTTACTAAATAACCAAGAGATCACTGAAGAAATCAAAGAGGAAATCAAAACATACCTAGAGACAAATAACAATGAAAACACGATGATCCAAAACCTATGGGATGCAGCAAAAGCAGTTCTAATAAGGAAGTTTATAGCCATTCAAGCCTACCTCAAGAAACAAGAAAAATCGCAAATAAACAATCAAATATTACACCTAAAGGAACTAGAGAAAGAAGAACAAACAAAACTCAAAGTTAGCAGAAGGAACGAAATCATTAAGATCAGAGCAGAAATAAATGAAATAATAACAAAGAAAACAATAGCAAAGATCAATAAAACTAAAAACGGGTTCTTTGAGAAGATAAACAAAATTGATAAACCATTAGCCAGACTCATCAAGAAAAAGAGGGAGAGGACTCAAATCAATAAAATTAGAAATGAAAAAGGAGAAGTTAAAACAGACACCGCAGAAATACAAAGCATCCTAAGAGACTACTACAAGCAACTCTATGCCAATAAAATGGACAACGTGGAAGAAATGGACAAATTCTTAGAAAGGTATAAGCTTCCAAGACTGAACCGAGAAAAAACAGAAAATAAGAACAGACCAATCACAAGTAATGAAATTGAAACTGTGATTAAAAATCTTCCAACAAACAAAAGTCCAGGATCAGATGGCTTCACAGGTGAATTCTATCAAACATTTAGAGAAGAGCTAACACCCATCCTTCTCAAACTCTTCCAAAAAATTGCAGAGGAAGGAACACTCCCAAACTCATTCTACAAGGACACCATCACCCTGATACCAAAACCAGACAAAGATACTACAAAAAAAGAAAATTACAGACCAATATCACTGAGGCATATAGATGCAAAAATCCTCTACAAAATACTATCAAACAGAATCCAACACACATTAAAAGGATCATACACCACGATCAAGTGGGATTTATCCCAGGGATGCAAGGATTCTTCAATGTGATACAAATCAATCGATGTGATACACCATATTAACAAATTGAAGAATAAAAACCATATGATCATCTCAATAGATGCAGAAAAAGCTTTTGACAAAATTCAACACCCATTTATGATAAAAACTCTCCAGAAAGTGGGCATAGAGGGAACCTACCTCAACATAATAATGGCCATATATGACAAACCCATAGCAAACATCATTCTCAATGGTGAAAAACTGAAAGAATTTCCTCTAAGATCAGGAATGAGACAGGGATGTTCACTTTCACCCCTATTATTCAACATAGTTTTGGAAGTCCCAGCCATGGAAATCAGAGAAGAAAAAGAAATAAAAGGAATAAAAATTGGAAAAGAAGTAGTAAAACTGTCACTGTTTGCAGATGACATGATACTAAACATAGAGAATCCTAAAAATGCCACCAGAAAACTACTAGAGCTAATCAACAAATTTGGTAAAGTAGCAGAATACAAAATTAATTGCACAGAAATCTCTTGCATTCCTATACACTAATGATGAAAAATCTGAAAGAGAAATTGTGGAAACACTCCCATTTACCATTGCAACAAAAAGAATAAAATACCTAGGAATAAACCTACCTAGGGAGACAAAAGACCTGTATGCAGAAAACTATAAGACACTGATGAAAGAAATTAAAGATGATACAAACAGATGGAGAGATATACCATGTTCTTGGATTGAAAGAATCAATATTGTGAAAATGACTCTACTACCCAAAGCAATCTACAGATTCAATGCAATCCCCATCAAATGACCAAAGCCATTTTTTACGGAACTAGAACAAATCATCTTAAAATTTGTATGGAGACAAAAAAGACCCTGAATAGCCAAACAAGTCTTGAGGGAAAAAAAACAGAGATGGAGGAATCAGACTCCCTGACTTCAGACTATACTACAAAGCTACAGTAATCAAGACAATATGGTACTGGCACAAAAACAGAAATATAGAACAATGGAACAAGATAGAAAGCCCAGAGATAAACCCACACACCTATGGTCAACTAATCTATGACAAAGGAGGCAAAGATATACAATGGAGAAAAGACTGTCTCTTCAATAAGTGGTGCTGGGAAAACTGGACAGCTACATGTAAAAGAATGAAATCAGAACACTCCCTAACACCATACACAAAAATAAACTCAAAATGGATTTGAGACCTAAATGTAAGACCGGACACTATAAAACTCTTAGAGGAAAACATAGGAAGAACACTCTTTGACAAAAATCACAGCAAGATCTTTTTTGATCCACCTCCTAGAGTAATGGAAATAAAAACAAAAATAAACAAATGGGACCTAATGAAACTTCAAAGCTTTTGCACAGCAAAGGAAACAATAAACAAGACAAATATACAACCCTCAGAATGGGAGCAAATATTTGCAAACGAATCAACGGACAAAGGATTAATCTACAAAATATACAAACAGCTCATGCAGCTCAATATTGAAGAAACAAACAACCCAATCTGAAAGTAGGCAGAAGACCTAAATAGACATTTCTCCAAAGAAGACATACAGATGGCCAAGAAGCACACGAAAAGCTGCTCAACATCACTATTTATTAGAGAAATGCAAATCAAAACTACAATGGGGTATCACCTCACACCAGTTAGAATGGGAATCATCAGAAAATCTACAAACGAGAAATGCTGGAGAAGGTGTGGAGAAAAGGGAACCTCTTGCACTGTTGGTGGGAATGTAAATTGATACAGCCAGTATGGAGAACAGTATGGAGGTTCCTTAAAAAACTAAAAATAGAATTACTGTATGATCCAGCAATCCCACTACTGGGCATATACCCAGAGAAAACCATAACTCAAAAAGACACATGCACCCCATTGTTCATTGCAGCACTATTTAAAATAGCCAGGTCATGGAAGCAACCTAAATGCCCATTGACAGATGAATGGATAAAGAAGTTGTGGTACATATATACAATGGAATATTACTCAGCCATAAAAAGGAACGAAATTGAGTCGTTTGTTGAGACGTGGATGGATCTAGAGACTGCCATACAGAGTGAAGTCAGGCAGAAAGAGAAAACCAAATATCGTCTATTAACGCATGTATGTGGAACCTAGAAAAATGGTACAGATGAACTGGTTTGCAGGGCAGAAGTTGAGACACAGATGTAGAGAACAAACGTATGGACACCAAGGGGGGAAAACCACGGTGGGGTGGGGATGGTGGTGTCCTGAATTGGGCGATTGGGATTGACATGTATACACTTACGTGTATAAATTTGATGACTAACAAGAACTCGCAATAGAAAAAAAGAAACAAAAAAAATGGAACTGAATAGACATTCTTCCAAAGAAGACATACAAATGGACAACAGATACATGAAAAAGTGTTCAACATCACTAATAATCAGGAAATGCAAATCAAACCCACAATGAGATGTCACCTCATACCTGTTAGAATAGCTATTATCAAGAAGACAAGAAATAAATACCGGAGAGGATGTGGAGAAAGGAAACCCTTGTGCACTGTTGATGGGAATGTAAACTGGTGCAGCCACTATGGAAAACAGTACGGAGTTTCTTCCAAATATTAAAAAGAGAACCACCATGTGATACAGCAGCCCCACTTATGGGAATTATCCAAAAGAAACAAAATCACTATCTCAAGCGGGTCCCCAAGCAGCTCGGGCAGCAGGAGGAACGGCAGCGGCCATGCATCCCAGCTTTGCCAAAGGTCAGCTCCGCCACGGGGGTGGCAAACGAGGAGCCCGAGGGGAGATGGGCGAGGTTGTCAGCTACACCCGCTCCTGCAGAAGTGGGAACGAAACCCAAAACAGGCGGCAGGAAAGGATACATCTTCAGACAAAAAAGTGCAAACAGAAGAGAAAAGGGGAGCAAAGGGAAAACAGGCCGAAGTGGCTAACCAAGAGACTGAAGACGACTTACCTGCGGAAAACAGAGAAACTAAGAACGAGGAGCCCCCAGCCTCTGATGAAGCAGGAGAGAAAGAAGCCAAGTCTGATTAATACCACGCACCCGGTCCTATCAGTGGTCCCTGTCTCCCTTCTTGTACCTTCCAGAGGAACATTTTTATCAACTATTTTGTAAACGCAAGTTTTTCAGTAGTTCCAGAAACATTTTTAAAAAGGAGGGAATCCTACCTCATCCCATTTTTTAACTGTAAATGCTTTTTTTTTTATTTTTAAGAGGTGAAATCATTTGCTGGTTGGTTATTTTTTGGTACAACCAGAAAATAGTGGGATATTGAATATGGGAGGCTTTGATTGTCTTGGGTGTCAGCTTTACATTCCATAGATGGGGGGGTAGCCTTTCTATCCTATAATACAAAGCACACTAAATGGCAGTTTGGAGTCAGTTGTGCATTTAATGTTCTGAACACTTTAAATTGCTTCTCTTCCCATGTTGTTTCTGGTAGAATTGTTTCCTAAAGCGAGCCACCCACTCCTTGATCTTGGCTCTCCTGGGCAGAATTCTGTGCACTCTGTAACATCCTTGGTGGCGGTAGTCCAGTTTTCCTAGTAACTTTGTTAATGTGCTGTGAATGATTGACAATTTGACTATGTAGGGTACGTGATATTAAATTGTGAATTAGTAGGACTTACGATGTAACAACATACCAATATTTGAAGATGTTGGTACTTGATATCCTGTTAATGGAAATTTGCCTCCAGATTTTAAGCTGGAAAGTCACTGCAATAACTGTGTAGAAAAGACTCACAACTACATGATTTTTTAGATTTTTGGTACGTATATTGAGAATTGTGGACAAATTGAAAACGTCTGTGCACTCATCCTCAAAACAACCAATAAAATCTCAATTATGAAAGAAAAAAAATCACTCTCTCGAAAAGCTCTCTGTACCCCCCTGTTCACTGCAGCATTATTTACAATAGACAAGACATGGAAACAATCTAAGTGTCTATCAACAGATGACTGGAAAAAGAAGATATGATGTGTATACAAATACATACATATATATACACATATGAATATTATTCAACAATAAAAAAGAAGGAAATCCTGCCATTAGGGACAACAAACAGGGACCTTGAGGATTTTACGCTGAGTGAAATAAGTCAGACAAAGAAAGACAAATACTGTATCATCTCACTCATAGATAGAATCTATAAAGAAACTGAACTTATAGATACAAAGAACAGATTGGTGGTTTCCGGAGGCAGGGGGAGGGAGTGGGCAAACTGGATGAAAGTGGGCAAACTGGATGAATGTGGTCAAAAGGTACAAACTTCTATTATAAGATAAGTAAGTCCTGGGGATGTAATATACAGCACGGTGACAATAGTTAACAATGGGATACTACATATTTCAAAATTAAGAGAGTAAATCTTAAAAGTTCTTTTCACAAGAAGAAAAATGAATAGTCTAAATTTACTGTGGTAATCACTTGACAATCTATGCCTATATCCAATCACTCAGAGAACAAAATGCTTCACTTTCCAAAAGGAAAAGAAAAACTTCTCCAGATATCAGAGAGCTCTCTTCAGTGTAGAACCAGACTAAATGTTTAAAATTTTTAATTTAGGGCAGCTGGCCTTGTTTGATACTGCCAAGTAGTTCTTTCCTTAAAAAGTTTACTGTGAGGCACAGAAAATGAAGGCTAGGCTGTGGGGAGCATGGTTATAAATCCCATGTTATTCAAAAGAAGATGTTCAGCACCACTGAAGAGTTGCGCTCTGAGTGGCACACAGCTATCCTCTGAATACAGAAGTGTGCCTAACGGCTCGTGACGCACGTGGAGACGCCTCGCCACTGTGAGGTCTTGAGCTGTTTGTTATTTACTCTGCACCAGACTCTGGGTTAAATGCTTTTTCTCCGTTGTCTCATTGGATCCCCATAACCATCCTAGAGCAAGTATTTTACAAATATAAAATGGAAACTTATTTTACAGATGAGAAAAATAAAGGTCAGAAAGGCTAACTTCCTCCCACTCAGATAGCTAGTAAGTGATGGGCCCCGGCTTGTGAACTTTTAGATATCTGATTCCCAGGGATTCTCTTGGCCCTCAAGTGAATTGCAGAGTCGGAATACTAATAAGAGCTTCTATTTCAGGAGTCCTCACATGTACTAAGGCATTGCAGTACACACTCTAGGTGGGTGCAGATTCCCACATGTTGGAAGATTGTAGAGCTGAAACATTTCCCTTTGGGAATTGGGCAGGAAAAGGAATATTCCGTTGAGGGGATTCCCTGGTAAGGCTTCACTTCTTAACTATTTTCCTCTTGGACTTTGAGGAAAGTCATATTTAGCACATAATTATAAGGTACTGCTCCCACCCCCAGGATGAAATTCCATTTAATTACCCAAACCCTTCAGTAAAAGGCACAAGGCAGCAGGTGGTAACATGAAGAAATCCATACAGCACTCACTACGGAACTAAAAAGAAATAAGTAACATTGAGTGTTTCATATGTGAGAAACAGATACCTGCCTTGTGGATAGAGCAAACTAAATATATAGCCATAAAGGTAGCCCAGTCACGTTTCTTTGGTTGCAAATGACAGAAAATCCAGCTCAAGCTATGTTAAACAAACACTGATAACTTTAGCTTTAATTTTTGAATTATTAATACATTCACATGATCCCAAATTCAAAAGGTGGCAAAGGATGTATAAGGAAAAGTCCTACCCAAATACCCCAGCCATCTGGTTTCCTCTCCAGAACCAGCCAAAATTATCAGTTTCTTGTGTATCTTATCACATACACACACATGCACGTGCGCACACACGCACACTCACACACAGAACACTATTCTGTACTTTACCTATTTAAAAATATATATTAGAGATTGCTCCATGTCAGTACATTAAAAAAACATTCCTCATTCTTAAAAAAGGTAATTTATTGTCCATGGAGGGTTAAGTTTTGGGTACTTTTTCCGTCAACTATGAGGGAAGTCTTATTTAGTCATCCTCTTTCATATTGTTAGGTCAAGTGTAATGAAATGGTTTTGTGAAGACTTCAGTCTTGTGTGGTGCTGGTGTGGACCCTAATGTGATGGGGCAGTGAGGGGAATTCTGACTGATTCCACATCCCTCCTTCCACTGGTACCCAGGGGCAGGGAATGGCACCCTATCAAAAAGGTGCATCCACGCCAGCAGGAAAGTGGGATCCCTGAGGGATGGAAGAGCTCTCAGACTCCAGGAGTAATACCAAGAGTCCCCTCAGGAGACACCGAAGCTAACACCTACACCTTTGCCATACGCACTGGAAAGAGGGGAGCCTTGAAAGGAAGGGCGCTGATGCTTGACTTCAACTTGTAAGTAGAACTTGATTTTATAATAGCTCCATTCTCTGCTTGAGATTGTAAAACAGTACATTTCCACGAGAAAGCCAGCATCACTCCACTATAGTCCATTGCAGAAGTCAGTGTGTGAGCCCATACCATGGAGGGTCCCTAACTCCTCATTACAAGGTTCTTAGGAAGGTCCACAAACAGGAACTCCAACCCTGGGAACTGCTCAGGGCTGCACTGAGCCACGTGTCTAGGAGTGAAGAAGTTGCTCTTCAGAAGAAGGACCTCCCTAAAAGGCAAGAACACTGTTGGTGTTTTAAGGAAAGGGAGAAAAAAGGGTGAGTTGAAGGGCAATGGGGAGGCTATCCTGATTAAGACAATTTAGTTTCCATCTTTGATAATCCTAGCCATGCAAAATCCACTACAGCCTTCCTTAGCATTCTATGAGAATACAAAGGAGAAAAAGCATTTGAATGTCCACAGTTTTAAACAACAGCCAGGACTTCCCTGGCGGGCCAGTGGCTAAGCCTCCATGCTCCCAATGCAGGGGACCCGGGTGGAATCCCTGGTCAGGGAACTAGATCCCACATGCATGCTGCAACTAAGAGTCTGCCTGCCACAACTAAAAAGTGTGCATGACGCAACTAAAGATCCCGCAGGCCTCAACAAAGACCCAGCGTGGCCAAAATAAATAAATACATATTTAAACAACAGCCAGTTATCGCTTCTCATCCTTCAGTTCTTTTGTACTTTGGCTCAAAACCAACTACCAGGTAACTCAATAACAAAAAAATCCCAAACAACCCAATCAATAAACGGACAGAAGACCTAAATAGACATCTCTCCAAAGAAGACATAAAGATGGGCAATAGGCACACGAAAAGGTGCTCAATATCACTAATTATTAGAGAAATGCAGATCAAAAGTACAATGAGGTACCACCTCACACCGGTCATAATGACCATCATTTAAAAGTCTACAAACAATGAATGCTGGAGAGGGTGTGGAGAAAAGGGAACTCTGCTACGCTGCTGGTGGGAATGTAAGTTGGTGCAGCCACTGTGGAAAACAGTGTGGAAGTTCCTCAAATAACTAACGTTGCCATATGATCCAGCAATCCCACTCCTGGACATATATTCAGACAAAACTATAGTTCACAAAGATACATGCACCCCTACGTTCATAGCAGCACTATTTACAATAGCCAAGACATGGGAACAACCTAAATGTCCATCGACAGATGAATGGATAAAGATGTGGTATATGTGTGTATAAACACACACACACACACACACACTGGAATATTAGCCATAAAAAGGAAGGAAATAATGCCATTTGCAGCAACACAGATGCAACTAGAGATTATCATACTAAGTGACGTAAGTCAGAAAGAGAAAGACAAATAACATGATATCACTTATATGTGGCATCTAAAATATGACACAAGTGAACTTATCTACAAAACAGAAACAGACTCACAGACATAGAGAACATTCTTGTGGTTGCCAAGGGGGAGGGGAGTGTGGGAGGGAAGGATTGGGAGTTTGGGATTCAACTGAAAGAGTAGCTGTGAAGTAGGAATTTTAGACATAGCAACAGGTTAAGGGCATGTATTTGTAGACAAGTTGGACTTTTAGTTTCTTCCCGAGGGACCACATAGGCAGTAACTACAGATCGTCATGTACAGAGAACATCAGTCAACTCAGAGTGAAAAGAAGGCATCACCCTTTCTCCATCTGCTTGCATCCTCTGGCTCTTGACTCCTGTGACGTCTCATTGCAGAAAGTCGCTTGTGGAGCAAGGCTCTCTGATCCCACCAGGGGGCTTCCTCAGTAATGACTGGAATATAACTCACAAGGCACCAAGCGCGTATAAAGAAAATGAATCCGAGGATTAGATCCCTGAAGAAGAAACGTACTTGAATTGGATGGAGCATTTCTCTGGCCTCCTCTGAAATCACTGTGGCTTCTTATGCAATTTGGGGTGACGAGATGAGGGTGAACACAGAGGCCATGCAATGTGGATGGGGATCAGGGAGAGTGGCCATTTAATTTACTGTCCAAACGTGGACACTTCTGAGAGTGAATAGGGACACTCTGACATAATTATGCTAGGACAACAGTTACAAGCTGGGACTCTCCCAGGCAAACCAAGACATAGGTCATAGGCCATCCTACTTCCTCCGTGTTGCCACTATAATGCATTAGGAACCTGCATGACTTGTGGGTCATCATCCTCAGCACACCACTTTAGCAACTCCAGGGTCCATTTTAACCACTGGAAGGGAGCTGGCAACTGGGAATAGCATGTAAAGTTCAAAATCACCCACTTGGATGTTATAGCAACGTCAACTTGCTAAAAACTTTCTGGATGTTTCCACTATTTTTCTCTTCTCAGAAACCACACTTTGAGTAGCACTGAAGGCTACTCATATAGATTTGAGGGTCCTTATTACGCAAAAGGGAGCCAAAAGCTCTTTTTAGCAGGGATTATAACTGGGAGAAGAGGTGCGAGAGGTGAGCTGAGCCCGGGGCTCTTGGGAGTGACGTGACGCTAACGGGGCAGATACACTGCCTTCAGAATGATGAAAGGATACATAAGAAAAAAGCCACTGAAGCCAAAAACTGAGACAATTTTTAGTGGTCGCGCCAGTCAAATGAGACATGGAGTTGGCATGGAAGGAACAAATGGAAATATCCAAAGTGTAAAGGAGGGAAAAGCTATGCATTGGGAGCACAGGTGTGCAGGGGAGGGGCTGTCTGAGGACGTTCCCCTCCTCTCGACGTGCCCATCACTCCCCAGAGATGATCACTCTCCTCACACACGACTGTTCACTTCAGGAAGTGATTCCCTTCAAGATCTGTGTCTCCCACTCTACAATTTTTTGTAATTTTGTTTTATTCTATTTAGGAGTAGATTTCTAATTGGAATAGCTCTAAGTCACCTAGAGACATTTTTCAATGGAAATAAAATTCTATATGCCCCCCTCTTGGGAAATTCCCAGAATTGGAAAACTGTGAAAAATCTGTGAATCGACAGCCATTTCTCTAAGAATTCCCAGAGGACGATCATGCCCCTTGAGTCACTCACCTTCTGCTTCACTCTGGGGCCCAGGGCAGCTCAGCTGTGCTCCTGCAGACGGTTCCAGCCCCCTGTGGCTCACGTCACCCCACACCATCAGCCCAGAGCTGCTCCTCTGTCACACAGGCTGAGGTGTGGGGCAGGACTGGCCTCCCTGCCGCTTCTATCTACTCTCTCCTCTGTGTGTCCCTCCCCACATCCCAGCCTGTCCACGGGGGTCGTTCAGCACAATAACGCCCAGCCTGATGCTATGTGAAGGAAACCACCTTGGTAGGTGAGAGGTCTGGGTCTTGAGGGTGCTTGTGCCTGAAGGATCGCGTGATGGATGGACAGTCGTAGCCCTTCTAAGACAGAAGCAGGCATAGGTGGCCCAGACTTGGACACAGGAACAGAGGCACATGGGAACCCGTATCAGGTCAGGTGCACAGAAGGGTGTAAAGGAAGGAGAATGAGCAAGTGACCAAGAAAAAGTGGTTTCCAGGAACCCATCTAAGAGGATACTGTGCGTATAGAAGGACACCTGATGGGGAGCCTTGCACTGTCCTCTGAACCCCCTGTGTGCTGACCATCAGCCTGTCATCTTCCTGGTGGGGGTTCAGCTGCCCGATTACAGCAACCAGCTCAGTCCAGATTCTAGTGGACTTTCAAATGGCAGCTTTCTGCCCCTCGACCTGTTTATTTTACAAGAAGAGGGGCACCTGAGGCAACAAGGGGGCACACAAGGGGTGGGAACCACTCCAGGGTGTTCCCACATCCCTCAGTAAACCAGCCCCCAATTCGCCACCTGTCCCCTTATCCCTCTTGTCCCTTCCTGTTGGCAGCAATATCAGGGCATTAGATATGGCCCTGGGCACAAAAACAGTTATATAGATCAATGGAATAGGAAAGTCCAGAGGTAAACCCACGCACATATGGTCAACTAATCTATGACAAAGGAAGCCAGAAAATATAATAAAGAAAAGACAGTCTCTTCATTAAGTGGTGCTGGGAAAACTGGACAGCTATATGTGAAAGAATGAAATTAGATCATTTTCTAACACCATACACAAAACTAAACTCAAAATGGATTAAAGACCTCAATGTAAGGACAGATGCTATAAAACTCGTAGAGGAAAACATAAGCAGAACACTCTCTGACATAAATCGCAGCAATGTCTTTTTTGATCCACCTCCTAGAGTAATGGAAATAAAACAAAAATGAACAAATGGGACCTTATTAAACTTAAAAGCTTTTGCACAGAAAAGAAACCATAAACAAAATGAAAACACAACCCTCAGAATGGGAGAAAATATTTGCGAAGGATGCGACCGACAAGGGATTAATCTCCAGAATATACAAAGAGCTCATGCAGCTCAATATCAAAAAAAAAAAAAAATACAACCCAATCAAAAGTTGGGCAGAAGATCTAAATAGACATTTCTCCAAAGAAGCCATTCAGATGGCCAAAAAGCACATGAAAAGATGCTCAACATCACTAATTATTAGAGAAATGCATATCTCAGCTGCAGTGAGGTATGACCTCACTCCGGTCAGAATGGCCATCATCAAAAAATCTACAAACAGTAAATGCTGGAGAGGGTGTGGAGAGAAAGGAACCCTCCTACACTGTTGGTGGGAATGTAAGTTGGTACAGCCACTATGGAGAACAGTATGGAGGTTCCTTAAAAAACTAAAAATAGAGCTACCATATGATCCAGCAATCCCACTCCTGGGCATATATCTGGAGAAAACCATAATTTGAAAAGATATATGCACCCCAGTGTTTATTGCAGCACTATTTACAATAGCCAAGACATAGAAGCAACCTAAATGTCCATCAGCAGAGGAATGGATAAAGACGTGGCATGTACATATAATGGAATATTGGCCATAAAAAAGGACAAAATAATGCCATTTGCAGTAATATGGATGGACCTAGAGATTGTTATACTCAGTGAAGTCAGAGAAAGACAAATATCATATGATATCACTTAAATGTGGGATCTAAAAAATGATACAAATGAACTTAGTTACAAAACACAAACAGACTCACAGACATAGAAAACAAACTTATGGTTACCAGGAGAGGGATAAATTGGGAGATTGGGACTGACATATATACATTACTATGTATAAAATAGATAACTAATAAGGACCTAGTGTAGAGCACAGGGAACTCGGCTCAATACTCTGTAATGGCCTATATGGGAAAAGAATCTAAAAAAGAGTGGATATATGTATAAGTGACTCACTTCTCTGTACAACATAAAGTAACACAACGTTGTAAATCAACTATACTCCAATAAAAAAGTTATAGGAGATAAAAATAGAAAAGTTTTTGAATTTTTATTTTTTTATACAGCAGGTTATTATTAGTTATCTATTTTATACATATTAGTGTATATATGTCAATCCCAATCTCCCAATTCATCACACCACCACTACCACCCCCGCTTTCCCCCCTTGGTGTCCATATGTTTGTTCTCTACATCTGTGTCTCTATTTCTGCCTTGCAAACCAGTTCATCTGTACCATTTTTCTAGATTCCACATAAATGCATTAATGTACAATATTTGTTTTTCTCTTTCTGACTTACTTCACTCTGTATGACAGTCTCTAGGTCCTTCCACATCTCTACAAATGACCCAGTTTCGTTTCTTTTTATGGCTGATTAATATTCCATTGTATATATGTACCACATCTTCTTTATCCATTCGTCTGTCAGTGGGCATTTAGGTTGCTTCCATGACCTGGCCATTGTAGATAGTGCTGCAATGAACATTAGGGTGCGTGTGTCTTTTTGAATTATGGTTTTCTCTGGGTATATGCCCAGGAGTGGGTAAAAATAGAAATTTTTTAAAAAAGATCTGGCCCTGGGGACAAGAGAAGCTGCTCAGAAAAGGGAGCAGAGGGGAAGCTGTGACAGATGTGGCACCTGAAATAGGAATCAGATTCACTGGTGTGCTTTTTACTCCCAGGTGGCTGGATTGTTTCAGAGGATTCCAGTTTCTAGCTCACACCCTAAATGGTCTTTCAGGATGCACAAACATTTCCAGAAGGCTCCTAGGGCGGGTGACATAGTTCTGAGCGGTCAAAGTTGAAACATAGTCACTGATGGGTCATAGTGACCTTTGTCACCCCATCTATGAGCTTGTGAAGTTGGGTTTGCCAAACATGGGGTATGTGCTCTCTACAATCTACACCAGTGGTTCTCAGCCTTGGTGGTCCCTTGAAGTTCCCTGGGTGACCCTAACATTGAGAACCCATGTTCTATACCTTCTATTGTAGGTGGGCCAGTCCCATTTTCTAGTCTCTCTTCCTTTCCCCCAAGCAGCTTCATTTTCCAAGGCCAAAACCCTAATATCAGAAAAATTAAAACTAGAGTTCTGATGGCTCACCATGCAACCAAAGGATGAAGGCCACAGAGCATGATGGGTATAACCTGCCTCAAGAGGTCCTTAGATTTTCCATGGTTCCTACTTTATAGAGCCTTGGGGGCTCTGATAGAACTTCCCTGAGCTATTTCTGAGGGCCTGATATCCAACGGGCTAGCAGAACCTGAGAAGGAGATAAGAGCAGGTACAGGAAGGGAAGAAGAAAACTTACAGGGGAAAGTGAGACCAGAAGTAGAGGCAGGGTGAGGTGCCTGGTGATCTCTTAATGTCGTCACCAGGCAGCTTGGCTGAGTACCTGTGGAAATACTGTTTCTTGACTCCCAACAGATCTTCCCCCACTTCTTCCTTTCATTACTAGAACCCCTCAAGTTTTAGCCCCCCAGGTAAAGACTACAATTCCCAGCCTTCCTTGCAACTAGGTGTGACCACATGACTAAGTTCTGTCCAATAGGATGAGCACAAGTGATGTGTGCAATTATGGTTGGGCACTTACATGGGAGCTGTATGCCCATCACTCATTTCTCCCCCCTTCTCATTGGCTGAGGGTGGTGGTGTTGAGCTCTTCCTGGCCATGCAGGTAGACAGGGCACTAGTGGGATGGTGAAGTAACAGAGTAAGCTTAGTGCTCTGATAAAAGAGACCCCAGAGAGCTCTCTTGCCCCTTGTGCCATGTGAAGACATAGTGAGAAAACATCTGTCTATGAAGTGGGCCCTCACCAGACACTGAACCTGCCAGCACCTTCATCTTGGACTTCCCAGTCTCCAGAACTGTGAGAAATAAATGTCTGTTGTTTAAGCCACCCAGTCCATGAGAGTTTGCTATGGCAGTTTCAAGTGGACTAAGACATATGTCTTTTTATTATATAATAATATTTTGCTTCCTTCTTTCCCTTTACCATTAGCCTTCAGTGGGACCTAGCAGATGCCTAGAAGGGCATTCAAGACTTGCCATCTTCCAGTGCACTGTGTTGGGTTACAGGAACTTTCCAGCACCCAAGAGAAGGCAATACACTGGCTACAAAGAGTGGGCCCAGGACATTTACAAGTATCTGAGGCTGGAGGGGATAGTACAGGACCCCATATACAACCCGTGCAAAATTTCCCCTCTTCTTCCTGCCTCTTTAAGCCTCAGAGAAATGGAAAGAATCTCTACACTCTGTCTTTAAATTATAGCTCAGAATGAAGAGGAATAAAGTGATTCCAGAGAGGTTTAAAGGATGTCAAGCAAAATTCATGAGACGATCACAGTAAACATAAAGTCTATACTAAGGCACCCATATTAACCATAAACAAGACTTTTTGTTAATGGCAAAGCAACTATGCTAATAAACTTCAAGGAAGAGATAAAAAAGAAATACAGGGAAGTTTATAGCCTTAGATGCTTATATTAAAATATCAGTATAAAGAAATTTGAAAATCAACAACAAAAAGTAAAAAAAAAAAATCGGCAAAGGACTTAAGTATTAATACTCTACAAAGAAAACATTCAAATGGGCCAAATAACCTAAGGAAAGGTGCTCAAGCTCACTAGCTATCAGGAAACTGCAACCTAAAACTATAAGGATACATAAGTATACGAACACTGTTTCGGTAAAAATGTAAAAGTCTGGCAGTTCCAAGGACGGCAATAATATTGAGTAACAGGAATTCTCAAAGCTGCTGGGGTTCCATGTAAATGAAAATAATTGGAAAATTTGACATTATTGACTACGATTGAATATGGGCATACCCTATGACCTAGCAACAACTTCCCTCCTGAGGGATAGTCTAGGCTTCAGAAATTTGAGTACCTATGTACCAGGACACAGGTAAGAATATTCATTGGCAAAAACTGGAAACAAACCAAACGTCCATTTACTGTAGAACAGATAAATGCATTATAGTAGATTCAGGGGCATGCTGGAAGATGTTTAACAACAGTGGGGGAAAACCCTGGTTTGTAGCATTTGCCAATTTCTGTGATGTAAATACTCCCATTCATGGCCAATTTCAAGCTCCCAACATGGTATCAACCAGCTTGCAAAAGTCCTGAACATTCAACAGTCAGCTCCTCTGAGCCAGTACAAGCCGGTTCCAGCACATCATCCAGTAGATTCAGACTTTGGAACACTAGACAGCCGTAAAAATGAACGAACTCTAGCTCCGTGCACCAACATGGGTAAATCTCACAAATGTAACGTTGAGCAAAGTAAACAAAGGACAAAAGAAGATATAGGGTATGATTCCATTTACATAAAGTTCAAAATAGGCCAAAATAAGTCAGAACGATTAGGGGTGTATACCTAGGTGGTAAAAGTATAAAGAATACCATGGGAGAGATCACCACAAAAGGGAGGGCACGGTTAACTCTCACGGGGAAGAAGAGGTGATAACTGGGAAAGGGCATGTGGTAGACATCCGGGGCACTGACAGTGTTCTATTTCCTGACCTTGGTGGAGTTATATGGGTATTCTCTCTAAAAGAATTTGTTAAATTATATGTACAGGTTGTGTGCATCTTTCCGTATAGGTTAACATCACTGCTGTGCCAGAGTCTGCTGGTCCTGCCTCCTCATACCAACGTGTGCTATTTTATCCCAACTTCCTACTCAGTGATGCGTGTTGACAGCTAGAAATCGACCATGGTGGGACTATTTACACCACTGTAATTGGCAAACAACATGTCGGGGCTTTTTTAAAAATAGTGCACCACTGGTTAAACATAGTAATAAATTTTTTAAAATATCTCAAAATTGGTTTATTTAGGCAGATATTTTTCCAAGGCCTGACACTCTCAACAATCTCAAGGCAAAATTACATTAAAAAAATAAACCTAAACATGACAAGATCCCTGCAATGAAAAAAGGCTTGAGAGTTAAAGAGAATGAATTGAGAGAACTATAATGTGTTCGGGACTCTTAATTATTTGATGTGTAATAAAAATCATCACACTGATGGTAAAATTAAGGACACTATCTAAGGACCCACCATCTTTCCTCACAGAAAATGTTGATGAATACTTCGCAAGATGGTGAAGATATAGTGCATTGGGAACTTTTTCAGTGTACCATTCAACCCCACTGTCTCAGTAAATTTATACCAAAAGTGGCCCCAAATGTTATACTATACCAAGTCTTTGACACTATTCTGGGCAGCTCTCCTTAGTAATTACCAATCATGACTTGTATAGCAGTGAGAAAACACTGTTATTTTCTACATATTTATGTGAGTCTATGTTCTTAAATTTTTATAACCCTAATATATGATATCACTTATGTTCATTTCAGCTTTCCTGATAGTTAATGGTTTAAAATCTTATTTTATATTAAAATAAGCCCAGATCTATTAATGATGTACAATAAGAAAAACTTCAGTGGTTTTCAAGGTAAATCATAGGTCTGTGGGGAAATTTGGGGCTTGTGAATGACTTCTTTAGACAATGACTTCAAATCCCTTGGGAGGGTGGAGCACAGAAGCCCTATAGCTGTATTTCGGTGGGAAAGTTTCCACCATTAGGGAAGTAATCTAATGGTTAAAAAAATTAATTATAAAGTATTATTATCATTTCAGTTCAAGTATGAATCTGAAAATAATGGATTTGGCTAGATGTTAATATCCTCATGTGTAGGACTCCCCTGGTGGTGCAGTAGTTAAGAATCTGCCTGCCAATGCAGGAGACACGGGTTTGAGCCCTGGTCCGGGAAGATCCCACATGCCACGGAGCAACTAAGCCCATGTGCCACAACTACTAAGCCTGCGCTCTAGAGCCCGCGAGCCACAGCTACTGAGCCTGCGCTCTAGAGCCCGCAAGCCACAACTACTGAAGCCCGCGCGCCACAACTACTGAAGTCCACGTGCCTAGAGCCCATGCTCCACAACAAGAGAAGCCACCAAAATGAGAAGCCAGCGCACCACAACGAAGAGTAGCCCCCGCTTGCCGCAACTAGAGAAACCCTGCGTGCAGCAACCAAGACCCAACGTGGCCAAAAATAAATTTATTTAAAAAAATACTCATGTATAAACCTGCAATGTGGAAACTTATGTTGACTGGAAAATACTGCTTTTATTTGGGGGAAGGGTGTCAGGAGCAGGGGTGGGAGAGGCCCCTGACTTCTTGAGTGATTCTGATTCATTTGTTGTCATTTAAAACCTAAGTGTTGGGACCAGATAACCATTGAGTTTACTTATGTTCCCACTGGTTCTAGAGAGGCGTGGTTTACCTTGAGCTGAGTGGGACAGAGATGGAGGAGACCTGGGTGTGGGAAAGCTCTTCTGTGGTGCCGATAGCTGGGACACTGGAATAAGTTCAGAGTCGCCAGGTGGAATCTACATCACAGGCGAGTCCGAGTCCTGGGTTTTAGGTGTCTCTCATCCACAAGCTGTTACTCACCACTTTCCTTTCCTATTCTGCCAGCCTGGCAACCCCACACTGAGCCCCTCTCACTGCTATTGTTCGACTTCATGCTTCCCAGCTCCCCGTTCTTTTTGACATTATTGGGCAGGATTTGATTCTTATTCATTATAACTTGAAGTAAAGCAAACAGAGCATTCCTTCCTCCCCATATTTAATATCCATGTTGCCAATAGTAGTTCCATCCCCAGACATCATGGGGATCACTGTCACAACACGTTTTTCAGGAGCCAGAGGAAAAAGAACTTTAAGTCCCACCCTCAAGCTCTGTCAGAACTAAACCTAAGTCATCGGAAGAAGGGAAACCACCTCCCCCAATTAATGAACCTCTTTTTCTAGAAATCTCCTTTTGTGCTTGCATGAAAGTACTTCTAAATATAAGACTAGAATTGGTTAGCGACATGCAACTTTATTTGGCTGACGTTTCTACTAAATTATTTCCAACATAATCATGGCATACCACGTAGTGTGAAGATGTGTTGAAATCGAACCACAGGCATTGCTGCTCCAGACTTAGTTTTGATATTCTAAGCCATAGGAGAGAATTGTTTCAGAACTATTTTCCGTTGAAGGTGGTTTGTGGGAAGAAGAGAGCAGCTTATCAGAATTATTGGTGGAGCTCTTCAAAAACCAAAAACACATTCCTGTCCAACCCAACATCCCCACCTTCTCCATCACAATTTCCTAAAGCATGAGATAGGCCATTTCGTTTGAACACATTGATTCTGATAGACACTCCCTGATGGAGAGGTGTGTTAAATAGAAATGTTGGTTTATGAGAACTGGGGACAGGAGGATAACAGAGCCTTCTTCCCCACCTTTCTAGTAATTTAATACATCCAACAAAACCCCACGCTGGGCCCAAGGAAAGAAGAGAAGGAAGAATCTCTGCCTTTAAGAAGCCTATGCTCTAGCGGGACAGCCGAGAACTCAAACATGAGCCCCACGAACAGAAAGGTCATGACACAGAGCAGAATGGGGCAACTCCTGCAGCCCTGCCCCTCCCTCTGGAGTGTAAACAGCCAGCCACCCACCCGGCCAGAGAATTTTCAGGTGCCACCTTGGTGAGGTGACCAGGGCACAGTGCAGTCAGAATGTTGTGGATGAGCCATTCAGACATCAGAAGTGGGGGTCTTCAACCATAGCAGATTGAGAGGTTTCCCCCTTTCTGTATAGCCAGAGGGGTACACAGAGCTGGAGGAAGGATGCCCCCAGCAAGGCAGTACTGGCCCTCTAGCCCCACCCCACATGACACACTAAAGACCTTGGTCTCTTCTTCATGCACGAGCCCCCGCTGGACGGCAGAGAGGTAAGATGTGTGTGCTCTCCTGCTAGAACAGCTGAGCAGCTGTGAAGTTCATTTAGAGACCCTCAGGGGGTCGCCCCCTCTTTCTGACCTCACAGCCATCCTAGCTAATTCAGATCCTCCCTTCCTTAGGCAGTGCATGCTCACGTTTGGGATGATCAAGGAGTGCATTCCGGGCTTCCCTGCTGGCGCAGTGGTTGAGAGTCCGCCTGCAGGGGACGCGGGTTCGTGCCCCGGTCTGGGACGATCCCACATGCCGCGGAGCGGCTGGGCCCGTGAGCCATGGTCGCTGAGCCTGCGCATCCGGAGCCTGTGCTCTGCAACGGGAGAGGCCACAACAGTGAGAAGCCCGAGTACCGCAAAAAAAAAAAAAAAAGAAGTGCATTCCCTCTTTGCATGTAGTAGACATACGTGTGCTCAGAATCCTTTCGCTTGGAAAACCGCCCATATTCCCATCTGTTGTAATGCTGATCAGTCCATGTGATTTAGGGGCGGGGGCAGGGAGTAACCACCCCTCCAGCCATAGGGACCGGCATGGCATAAACACAAGAGCAAACCCACTACTCAACTTCCTTGGCCACAGTGGTTCAGGGGTAGATGTGTGGCCTCAAGCCAGAAAAATCAGCCTTGCCTGTTTCTGCAGCACTCAGGAGAGACTTTCTCTTCCACTGGGATCACAAGCTGTTAGGACTAGGCAAGGCCAGAGCCCCCAAAGGCCTTCTTTCCCTCTATTTAGAAAGACCTGGATGGAGAAAAGAGGAGCTAAGAAATATGGAGACAGCTCCCTGGACACATCTAAACACAGCCCCAATAAGCAGGCTTTTCAGTTACAGAAACCCATTAATAAATTAATTTTTTTTTGCTTGGATTAGTTTCAGTTGGGTTTTGGTCATCTGTAACAGAAGAATTCTGAGTACTTTATCTATTATAATCTCCCAATTTTTCAGACAAAAATACAGGATTCCAAGTTGAATTTGAATAATTTCTTAGTATAAGTATATCCCAAATATTACATAGGCTATGCTTATACTAAATAAATTCACTGTTTTCTGAAATTCGAGTTTAACTGGGCATTCTGTATCTTATCTGATATATAACATGTATCAAAAGTGTTTTCAAATCCTTTACTCAAAAGAGAAGAGATTGGTCACCTGGTGGATTTAGCCTTAAAGAACATTTAGCCTTAAAGATAGGAGGGTTTCCAGAGAAGCATCCTAATCCAATCTTTCTTCTCCAAGTCATCTCTTCTTTGTACGAACCAGATGAGGGCAGTAAGGAGTTCCAGTGTCAGGCTATTTAATCCTCATCAGATCTAGAAATGCTTCAGCTGGGCCACTGAGCCCCCGTCTTTTTCCAACACTAGAATCATCAGAGGGAGCTTTAAACATTCCCACTGCAGAGGTCACACCACAGACCAATTACATCAGAACCAGCGAGACTCATACGGGTGATTTCAATGTGCAGCCACATCCTACAACCACTGAGCCAGGTCCTTAAGCAATTCAGCCAAGACATGGAAACAACCTAAATGTCCATCGACAGGGGAATGGATAAAGAAGTTGTGGTGTATATATATATATACAATGGAATATTACTCAGCCATAAAAAAGAATGAAATACTGCCATTTGCAGCAACATGGATGCAACTAGAGATTATCATACTAAGTGAAGAAAGTCAGAAAGAGAAAGACAAATACCATATGATATCAGTTATATGTGAAATCTAAAATATGACACAAATGAACTTTTCTATGAAACAGAAACAGACTCACAGACATAGAGAACAGACTGATGGTTGCCAAGGGGGAGAGGGGTTGGGGAACGGATGGATTGGGAGTTTGGGTTTAGCAGATGCAAACTGGTATATATAGAATGGATAAACAACAAGGTCCTACTATATAGCACAGGGAACTATATTCAGTAACCTGTAATAAACCATAATGGAAAAGAATATGAAAAAATGTATATATATATGTATAACAGAATCACTTTGCGGTACAGTAGAAATTAACACATTGTAAATCAACCATACTTCAATAAAATACATTTTTTTAAAAAAGAAATTCAGCCAAATTGTAAGAGTTCAAACAAGACGTGAGAAAGGTCATCCCGAAGGGTCCCCACCCCCCTCCCCAGACCCCAGCGACCAGGAGTGAGCAAATCACCCCAGGTGAGAATTAGCCAACCGGGGCAGCCTGAAGTCTTGGACACCATGGGGGGGCCCTACCACAGGGTCTTCATTCCAGGCTGGCCCATGCCTGGCCATGTGGCCAGCCAGTGTTTGGGCCACAGGGAAGCAGACAAGGAGGTCCAAGCTTGCTCACAATCGGCTCCCAAATAAACTAAGCATCTGACGCAGAATGTGAGTTTCCAGCCTGCACACAGCTCAGCGTCTGTTCCCCGAGAGGGAGGGAGGGAGGGAGGGGCCAGGCGAGGCAGGGTGGGGGAAGGAGCCCTAGATGAGTTTCTGTCATAACCAACAGCAGCCTCTTTCCTGCCCCCGTCGTGTGCAGACAACCCACCCGTCACGTCCAGATCGGCCAGAGCGTGTCCCCGCGCCTCCAGGTCTTAATCCATGACTTTCTCTCCCTGTACCTCATTCTCAGAGGAGCAGAGCCACATACCGGCAACGTCCCCCCCCCCCCACCAGAGTGAGGCATCCGCTACAACTGATGGACCTACACTGACACGCCATCAGCCTCCAAAGTCCGCAGTCTGCATTAGGGGTCACTCTTGGTGTTTGAACACATATAATGACGTGTATCTACCATTATAGTATCATGCGGAGTATTTCCACTGCCCTGAAGATCCTCCGTGCTCCAGCTGTCCATCCTTTCCACCTGGCCAAGCGCTGGCCACCACTGCCTAAGCGTGTCTACTGTTGATTAGGTCCTCAGAGCCCCTGGCGTTCTCCTAGGCATCCTGAATGCATCACATACACACAGTTGGCCACTGAAAGGAAACACCTGGAACTGTCTGATTAAATTGACTCGAACACTGTCCCTTCCAGCTGTTATGAATACTGCTAGAGGGCCAGGCTTGGTTAAAACTGAATACTGGGAGAAGGCGGAAGATGGCGGAAGAGTAAGACGCGGAGATCACCTTCCTCCCCACAGATACACCAGAAATACATCTACACGTGGAACAACTCCTACAGAACACCTACTGAAGGCTAGCAGAAGACCTCAGACCTCCCAAAAGGCAAGAAACTCCCCACGTACATGGGTAGGGCAAAAGAAAAAGCAGAGACAAAAGAATAGGGACGGCACCTGCACCAGCGGGAGGGAGCTGTGAAGGAGGAAAAGTTTCCACACACTAGGAAGCCCCTTCGCGGGCGGAGACTGCGGGTGGCGGAGGGGGGAGCTTCGAAGCTGCGGAGGAGTGCACAGCAACGGGTGCGGAGGGCAAAGCGGGGAGATTCCCGCACAGAGGATCGGTGCCGACCGGCACTCACCAGCCCGAGAGGCTTGTCTGCTCCCCCGCCGGGGCGGGCGGGGCTGCGAGCTGAGGCCGGAGCGCAGGGAGAGGACTGGGGTTGGCGGCTTGAACATAGCCTGAAGGGGTTAGTGCACCACAGCTAGCCGGGAGGGAGTCCGAGGAAAAGCCTGCACCTGCCGAAGAGGCAGGAGACTTTTCCTTCCCTCTTTGTTTCCTGGGGCGTGAGGAGAGGGGTTTAAGAACGCTGCTTAAAGGAACTCCAGAGACGGGCGCGAGCCGCGGCTAAAAGCGCGAACCCCAGAGACGGGCGCGAGCCGCAGCTGAAAGCGCGGACCCCAGAGACGGGCGCGAGCCGCAGCGGAAAGCGCGGACCCCAGAGACGGGCGCGAGCCGCGGCTGAAAGCGCGGAATCCAGACACGGGCGCGAGCCGCGGCTGAAAGGGCAGAATCCAGAGACGGGCGCGAGCCGCGGCTGAAAGCGCGGAATCCAGCGACGGGCGGGAGACGTTAAGGCTGCTGCTGCCGCCACCGAGGGGCCTGTGTGCGAGCACAGGTCACTCTCCACACCCCTCTTCCGCGGAGCCTGTGCAGCCCGCCACTGCCAGGTTCCCGGGATCCAGGGACAACTTCCCCGGGACAGCGCACAGCGCGCCTCAGGCTGGTGCAAAGTCACGCCGGCCTTTGCCACCGCAGGCCCGCCCCGCACTCTGTGCCCCTCCGTCCCCGCCGGCCTGAGTGCGCCAGAGCCCCCAATCAGCGGCTCTTTTAACCCCATCCTGTCTGAGCAAAAAACAGACGCCCTCCAGCGATCTACACGCAGAGGCAGGGCCAAATCCAAAGCTGAGCCCTGAGAGCTGTGAGAACAAAGAAGAGAAAGGGAAATCTCTCCCAGCAGCCTCAGAAGCAACGGATTAAAGCTCCACAATCAACTTGATATACCCTGCATCTGTGGAATACCTGAATAGACAACCAATCATCCCAAATTAAGGAAGTGGGCTTTAGGAGCAAGATCTATGATTTTTTCCCCTTTCCTCTTTTTGTGAGTGTGTATGTGTATGCTTCTGTGTGAGATCTTGTCTGTATAGTCTTGCTTCCACCATTTGTCCTAGGGTTCTATCCGTCCATGTTTTTTTTAAATTTTTTTTCTTAATAATTAATTTTAATAACAATATTATACTTTACCTTCGTTCTTTCTTTCTTTCTTTCCGTCCTTCCTTCCCTCCTTTAGACAACGAATCATCCCAAATTGAGGAGGTGGTCTCTGACAGCAAGATTTAGGATTTTTCCCCATTTACCTCTTTTAGTGAGGGTGTATGTGTATGCTTCTGTGTAAGATTTTGTCTGTATAGCTTTGCTTCCAACATTTGTCCTAAGGTTCTTTCCGTCCCTTTTTTTTTTTCTAAAGAATTTTTTAATTCAATAACTTTATTATACTTTATTTTATTTTTACTGTATCTTCTTTCTTTCTGTCTTTTTTCCTTCTTTCCCTCCTTCCTTCCTTCCTCCCTCCCTCCCTCCTTCCTTTCTTTCCTTCTTGCCTTCTTTCCTTCTTTGCTTCTTTCTTTCTTTCTTCCTTCCTTCCTACCCTCCTTTCCTTCTTTCTTTCCTCATACTTCTACTAATTCCCTCTACTTTTTCTCCCTTTTATCCTGAGCCGTGTGGATGAAAAGCTTTTGGTGCTCCAGCCAGGAGGCAGGGCTCTACCTCTGAGGTAGGAGAGCCAACTTCAGGACACTGATCAACAAGAGACCTCCCAGCTCCACATAATATCAAACGGCGAAAATCTCCCAGAGACCTCCATCTTAACACCAGCACCCAGCTTCACTCAACGACCAGCAAGCCACAGTGCTGGAAAACCTATGCCAAACAACTAGCAAAACAGAAACACAACCCCACCCATTAGCAGAGAGGCTGCCTAAAATCATAATAAGGCCACAGACACCCCCAAACACACCACCAGACGTGAACCTGCCCACTAGAGAGACAAGATCCAGCCTCATCCACCACAACACAGGCACTAGTCCCCTCCACCAGGAAGCCTACACAACCCACTGAACCAACCTTAGCCACTGGAGACAGACATCAAAAACAGGAGGAACTACGAACCTGCAGCCTGCAAAAAGGAGACCCCAAACACAGTAAGATAAGCAAAATGAGAAGACAGAAAAACACACAGCAGATAAAGGAGCAAGATAAAAACCCACCAGACCTAACAAATGAAGAGGAAATAGGCAGTCTACCTGAAAGAGAATTCAGAATAATGATAGTAAGGTTGATCCGAAATCTTGGAGATAGAATGCACAATAGATTGGACAAAATGCAAGAACCAGTTAACAAGGACCTAGAAGAACTAAAGATGAAACAAGCAACGATGAACAACACAATAAATGAAATTAAAAGTACTCTAGATGGGATCAATAGCAGAATAACTGAGGCAGAAGAATGGATAAGTGACCTGGAAGATAAAATAGTGGAAATAACTACTGCAGAGCAGAATAAAGAAAAAAGAATGAAAAGAACTGAGGACAGTCTCAGAGACCTCTGGGACAACATTAAACGCACCAACATTCGAATTATAGGGGTTCCAGAAGAAGAAGAGAAAAAGAAAGGGACTGAGAAAATATTTGAAGAGATTATAGTTGAAAACTTCCCTAACATGGGAAAGGAAATAGTTAATCAAGTCCAGGAAGCACAGAGAGTCCCATACAAGATAAATACAAGGAGAAATACGCCAAGACACCTATTAATCAAACTGTCAAAAATTAAATACAAAGAAAGCATATTAAAAGCAGCAAGGGAAAAACAACAAATAACACATAAGGGAATCCCCATAAGGTTAACAGCTGATCTCTCAGCAGAAACCCTACAAGCCAGAAGGGAGTGGCAGGACATACTGAAAGTGATGAAGGAGAAAAACATGCAGCCAAGACTACTCTACCCAGCAAGGATCTCATTCAGATTTGATGGAGAAATTAAAACCTTTACAGACAAGCAAAAGCTGAGAGAGTTCAGCACCACCAAACCAGCTTTACAACAAATGCTAAAGGATCTTTTCTAGGCAAGAAACACAAGAGAAGGAAAAGACCTATAATAACGAACCCAAAACAATTTAGAAAATGGGAATAGGAACATACATATCGATAATTACCTTAAATGTAAATGGACTAAATGCTCCCACCAAAAGACACAGATTAGCTGAATGGATACAAAAACAAGACCCTTATATATGCTGTCTACAAGAGACCCACTTCAGACCTAGAGACACATACAGACT
The DNA here is from genome assembly GCF_964270905.1 of Leucopleurus acutus. Lineage (NCBI taxonomy): Eukaryota > Metazoa > Chordata > Mammalia > Artiodactyla > Delphinidae > Leucopleurus > Leucopleurus acutus. Next base: position 195,202,658 of record NC_139142.1, read on the forward strand.
GAAAGTAAGGGGATGGAAAAAGATATTCCATGCAAATGGAAGCCAAAAGAAAGCTGGAGTAGCAATTCTCATATCAGACAAAATAGACTTTAAAATAAGGACTATTAAAAGAGACAAAGAAGGACACTACATAATGATCAAGGGATCGATCCAAGAAGAAGATATAACAATTGTAAATATTTATGCACCCAACATAGGAGCACCTCAATACATAAGGCAAATACTAACAGCCATAAAAGGGGAAATCGACAGTAACACATTCCTAGTAGGGGACTTAAACACCCCACTTTCACCCATGGACAGATCATCCAAAATGAAAATAAATAAGGAAACACAAGCTTTAAATGATACATTAAACAAGATGGACTTAATTGATATTTATAGGACACTCCATCCAAAAACAACAGAATACACATTTTTCTCAAGTGCTCATGGAACATTCTCCAGGACAGATCATATCTTAGGTCACAAATCAAGCCTTGGTAAATTTAAGAAAATTGAAATTGTATCAAGTATCTTTTCTGACCACAATGCCATGAGACTAGATATCAATTACAGGAAAAGATCTGTAAAAAATACAAACACATGGAGGCTAAACAATACACTACTTAATAATGAAGATATCACTGAAGAAATCAAAGAGGAAATCAAAAAATACCTAGAAACAAATGACAATGGAGACACAACGACCCAAAACCTGTGGGATGCAGCAAAAGCAGTTCTAAGGGGGAAGTTTATAGCAATACAAGCCCACCTTAAGAAGCAGGAAACATCTCGAATAAACAACCTAACCTTGCACCTCAAGCAATTAGAGAAAGAAGAACAAAAAAACCCCAAAGCTAGCAGAAGGAAAGAAATCATAAAAATCAGATCAGAAATAAATGAAAAAGAAATGAAGGAAACAATAGCAAAGATCAATAAAACTAAAAGCTGGTTCTTTGAGAAGATAAACAAAGTAGATAAACCACTAGCCAGACTCATCAAGAAAAAAAGGGAGAAGACTCAAATCAATAGAATTAGAAATGAAAAAGGAGAGGTAACAACTGACACTGCAGAGATAAAAGAGATCATGAGAGATTACTACAAGCAACTCTATGCCAATAAAATGGACAATCTGGAAGAAATGGACAAATTCTTAGAAATGCACAACCTGCCAAGACTGAATCAGGAAGAAATAGAAAATATGAACAGACCAATCACAAGCACTGAAATTGAAACTGTGATTAAAAACCTTCCAACAAAGAAAAGCCCAGGACCAGATGGCTTTACAGGCGAATTCTATCAAACATTTAGAGAAGAGCTAACACCTATCCTTCTCAAACTCTTCCAAAATATAGCAGAGGGAGGACCACTCCCAAACTCCTTCTACGAGGCCACCATCACCTTGATACCAAAACCAGACAAGGATGTCACAAAGAAAGAAAACTACAGGCCAATATCACTGATGAACATAGATGCAAAAATCCTCAACAAAATACTAGCAAACAGAATCCAACAGCACATTAAAAGGATCATACACCATGATCAAGTGGGGTTTATTCCAGGAATGCAAGGATTCTTCAATATACGCAAATCTATCAATGTGATAAACCATATTAACAAATTGAAGGAGAAAAACCATGTGATCATCTCAATAGATGCAGAGAAAGCTTTTGACAAAATTCAACACCCATTTATGATAAAAACCCTGCAGAAAGTAGGCATAGAGGGAACTTTCCTCAACATAATAAAGGCCATATATGACAAGCCCACAGCAAACATCATCCTCAATGGTGAAAAACTGAAAGCATTTCCACTAAGATCAGGAACAAGACAAGGTTGCCCACTCTCACCACTATTATTCAACATTGTTTTGGAAGTTTTAGCCACAGCAATCAGAGAAGAAAAGGAAATAAAAGGAATCCAAATCGGAAAAGAAGAAGTAAAGCTGTCACTGTTTGCAGATGACATGATCCTATACATAGAGAACCCTAAAGATGCTACCAGAAAACTACTAGAGCTAATCAATGAATTTGGTAAAGTGGCAGGATACAAAATTAATGCACAGAAATCTCTGGCATTCCTATATACTAATGATGAAAAATCTGAAAGTGAAATCAAGAAAACACTCCCATTTACCATTGCAACAAAAAGAATAAAATATCTAGGAATAAACCTACCTAAGGAGACAAAAGACCTGTATGCAGAAAATTATAAGACACTGATGAAAGAAATTAAAGATGATACAAATAGATGGAGAGATATACCATGTTCTTGGATTGGAAGAATCAACATTGTGAAAATGACTCTACTACCCAAAGCAATCTATAGATTCAATGCAATCCCTATCAAACTACCACTGGCATTTTTCACAGAACTAGAACAAAAAATTTTGCAATTTGTATGGAAACACAAAAGACCCCGAATAGCCAAAGCAATCTTGAGAACGAAAGAAGGAACTGGAGGAATCAGGCTCCCTGACTTCAGACTATACTACAAAGCTACAGTTATCAAGATGGTATGGTACTGGCACAAAAACAGAAAGATAGATCAATGGAACAGGATAGAAAGCCCAGAGATAAACCCATGCACATATGGACACCTTATCTTTGATAAAGGTGGCAGTAATGTACAATGGAGAAAGGACAGCCTCTTCAATAAGTGGTGCTGGGAAAACTGGACAGGTACATGTAAAAGTATGAGATTAGATCACTCCCTAACACCATACACAAAAATAAGCTCAAAATGGATTAAAGACCTAAATGTAAGGCCAGAAACTATCAAACTCTTAGAGGAAAACATAGGCAGAACACTCTATGACATAAATCACAGCAAGATCCTTTCTGACCCACCTCCTAGAGTAATGGAAATAAAAACAAAAATAAACAAATGGGACCTAATGAAACTTCAAAGCTTTTGCACAGCAAAGGAAACCATAAACAGGACCAAAAGACAACCCTCAGAATGGGAGAAAATATTTGCAAATGAAGCAACCGACAAAGGATTAATCTCCAAAATTTACAAGCAGCTCATGCAGCTCAATAACAAGAAAACAAACAACCCAATCCAAAAATGGGCAGAAGACCTAAATAGACATTTCTCCAAAGAAGATATACAGACTGCCAACAAACACATGAAAGAATGCTCAACATCATTAATCATTAGAGAAATGCAAATCAAAACTACAATGAGATATCATCTCACACCAGTCAGAATGGCCATCATCAAAAAATCTACAAACAATAAATGCTGGAGAGGGTGTGGAGAAAAGGGGACACTCTTGCACTGCTGGTGGGAATGTGAATTGGTTCAGCCACTATGGAGAACAGTATGGAGGTTCCTTAAAAAACTACAAATAGAACTACCATATGACCCAGCAATCCCACTACTGGGCATATACCCTGAGAAAACCGAAATTCAAAAAGAGTCATGTACCAAAATGTTCATTGCAGCTCTATTTACAATAGCCCGGAGATGGAAACAACCTAAGTGCCCGTCATCGGATGAATGGATAAAGAAGATGTGGCACATATATACAATGGAATATTACTCAGCCATAAAAAGAAACGAAATTGAGCTATTTGTAATGAGGTGGATAGACCTAGAGTCTGTCATACAGAGTGAAGTAAGTCAGAAAGAAAAAGACAAATACCGTATGCTAACACATATATATGGAATTTAAGAAAAAAAATGTCATGAAGAACCTAGGGGTAAAGCAGGAATAAAGACGCAGACCTCCTAGAGAACGGACTTGAGGTTATGGGGAGGGGGAAGGGTGAGCTGTGACAGGGCGAGAGAGAGTCATGGGCATATACACACTAACAAACGTAGTAAGCTAGATAGCTAGTGGGAAGCAGCCGCATGGCACAGGGATATTGGCTCGGTGCTTTGTGACAGCCTGGAGGGGTGGGATAGGGAGGGTGGGAGGGAGGGAGACGCAACAGGGAAGACATATGGGAACATATGTTTATGTATGACTGATTCACTTTGTTATAAAGCAGAAACTAACACACCATTGTAAAGCAATTATACCCCAATAAAGATGTTAAAAAAAAAAAAACTGAATACTGGGTGAACATCCATCCTAGTGGTGGGATGACACTAAGGTGACCCTAAGATGACACCAGGCAAGGTCCAGGGCAGGTTGGTGACTCGTGTCCCCACTGGCTCCAGGTAGGTTCTGGCCATTTCCCAGAAGCCATCGCGGCCCTGACATGCTAGGCTGGGTTGCTCAGTTCTGAACCAATACCTTTTCCAGTTTAAAAGTCCCTCTGCCTGGGCACAGAGGGAAGACGAACAAAGGGGTTAAAAGGACACAGAGGAGGGTTTTGACCTCTACTCCAACTGGGCTTCAAGGCAATGCGGCAAAGCCCTACTTCCTCAAACCCTCCCCTCTGATGGCCCCGCGAGCAAGTTAGACGATCGTGCTGGTGACAGCACAGCTGGTGAGGGCTCTCAAGGCTCCACCTGCCTGTCCTCTGTAAGCAGGAAAGCAGAGCTAGCGTCCGGGTAGTTTCTAAGCAGGCTAATGAACGGCCAGAGCGAGAGCAGAGCGTAGACAAAGGGAAAACGAAGCAGCACAGCTGAGACAGGCAGCGCCCAAACAAGCAGGCTGCAGGTGGGAGAAACCAAGGGGAGCTGCGCGGCGGGACCACGTGCATTCGCCCGGGACATGTAATTGGCAGAGAGGCTGACCTGCCAGTTCCATTTACTAACCCAGTAATTTGGAAATTCGTGCAACAAATAGTGCTGACTGGTGTCCTGGGGGTGAGAAGGTGAGCAAAATATTCCTGGCATTTGCCCTCAGTCATTCAGATCCACCCTCCACTACCGCCATCGGTAACGAATAACCAGGGGTCGGTAAGGGAAAGCAAGAGGTTCCTGCAGCTCTTCCTGAGTGGGGAAATCAGCCACGTAGCCTCCCAAAACGATTCACTGGCAAGTCTGCTCAAAGTGTGACTCTGTGGGCAGATGCCTTTAAGAGTATCACAAGCTAATTCACAGTCGCTTTAAGAAACGTTTCAAAAACTGCCTCATTTCCTCTGGGAAAAACAGGGTTGCACACGTTTACCTGGGGGGTTGGGGCACCTTGCTCTGCTTCAACCAAGTCTAACAGCTTTTCTCGCTACTGAGAAAATCTTTTTCCTTTACGTCTCCTCTAGTGAAAGACAACAGCAGTTTCTAGCCACTTCACGGGAGCGCGGGGGCCAGAGTATCGCCTTGAAATCCCAGCGGGCAGCTTCCTTCAGAAAAGGAGAGGAAGAACCACAGTGGTCCCGACCGGAAGAAATGGCTGCCCCTGGGGCTCCTGGTCTTACCTTTGAGGTGTGGGTGCTGGAACCCGTCCTGCCCAGCACGTGAGAGCTGGCTTATTCCCACTGGAGTTGCCTCTCTGCCGGCTCAGGTCACAGGGGGACTTTCCACGAAGAGCTACCCTGGGAGGGCTTTGTGCTAACAGCCCAAGCAGAGATGCAGCCCCACTTCATCTGCCCTCAGAGCTATTTTCAGCTGCTCAGCTGCTGCCTCTTCCCCTAAAGAGCGTCTTGTCTCCCGCTGGAGTGCCCACCCCTCGGAAAGGATGGGAAGTGGATTTAAAGAAGTTTAACGGGAAGGTGCCATCTGATTGGCTGGAGGTGATACTGAAGGGTAGTTGGCTGGGCTACCTTAGTAACTACCTTAGTTAGTTACTACCTTTAGCTTCTCTGCTTTAGGTAGAGCTCACCAGTGCCAGCCTCTATTGGAGTCCACGCCTGTTGGACTGCTGCCAGCTAGTTGTGACAGGCTCGGGAAAGACTGGACTCCCCTGTCGAAGACACACCGATGGGAGGGTCTCGTTACTCAAGGTGTGGTCTTGAACCTGCAGCACCTGCGTCTCTTGGGAGCTTGTTAGAAATTTAGAATCTCAGGCCTCATCCCAGGCCTGTTGACTCGTAATCTGCGGTTTAACAAGATGCCCAGGTGTTTCTCATGACCGTTTCATTTTTGAGAACCACTGCCCGAGGGGACGTCCTAGCATCTCAGTTAGACCACAGATGGTCCCCTTTCAGTGCAAGCGTTGTAGCTGTACTCCTCTCCGTTTTCTCACTTCATTGTACTTTTTGGCGAGGTCACAAGTGTCGCTCAGCACACCGACTGGCACTAGGAAAGGACTTAGAATTTCACAATGCCTGCTTTACCACAAGGCCCTTTGGTTAGTATAAGGAATGTCACGTGTAATAGGCTTGGATTTTCAAGACAATCACTAAGAGGTCTGGATATTTATTCCCAAGTGCTTTCCCTCCCTCTAGGGGAGTGTTTTCATGGGGGCTTGGCTGTGGTCGAGGACTGCAGTTGTAATGTTGCCTAATTCCTTGCCTGTGGACTGATGAGATACGTCTCCTACGTGTATTCACTATTGCTCAACAGATGTAGATGCCACTTGGAGTAATTAAATACAAATCAGTTTTTACAGCTTTGGTGAGGTACACCTGGTTTACAAAGAACTGCACATACTTAATGTGTACAGTTTGATGAGTTTGGACATATGCAAACACCCATGATACCATAACCACAAGCAAGGTAATAAAAATATCCAATACCTCTCAGAGTCTCCTTGTGTCCTTTTGGTTTTGTTTGTTTGGGTTTTGGTAGGAACACTTAACATGAGATCTACCCTCTTAACAAACTGTGTCCTGCACAAGATTGTGTTGTTAACTATAGCCATGATATGGTACATCAGATCTCTAGAATATATTCATCCAGCATAACTGAAACTTTATACCCACTGAATAACAGCTCTCCATTTCCTGACTCCCAAGCCCCTGGCAGCCACTGCTGTATTCTCTGCTTCTATGAGTTTGACTATTCCCCATATAAGTGGAATCATACAGTATTTGTCTTTCTGTGACTGGCTAATTTCACTTAATGTCCTTCTGGTTCAGCCATGTTGTCACCAATGGCAGGATCTCCTTCCTTTTCAAGGCTGAATAATATTCCGTTGAATGTAAACACCACATTTTCTTTACAAATTCATTTTTTAAAAAGCTATTTGCACTGTGTCTTCTTTTCTTAGTCCATTCTACTTGCTAGTATGCTGAGTGCCACAAACAGGGGCCACATCCTCTAAGAGTTTGGGGGCCATTACTCTAGTGGTCTGAAGCCCCAAGCTCCCTGGATTGTCTTAATCAAGAGAAAGACATTAATACATATTTCCATTCAGCTGTGAATTTTCAAAAAATTTCAGTGTTTAGTAAGAGTTAAATACAAACATTAACCTACTGTTTTACAAGAAATATAGGGTCTTTGGGAAATTGTTTGTACCTGGATTGTAGTTCTATATTTGTGTAACGTGATTTAGTGGGGTACAGGGTCTTTGGTAGGAAGGGTAGAAGAAGGAGATTGGAAGGAAGGGACGTCCTGTAACGACACCACCTTCAGTCTTGTACGTTTCCAATTTGGATTCGGTCAAGTCCCCAATTACAATCCCCCCAGCAATGGATTTCTTCCATTTCGATCTACATATTTTTGCATTGCAACGTTTTCAGCTACAACAGTGCTTAGAGACCAAGAATTTAGACAAACTAGACTTGGAATCGGACTTGCAAATCACTGTATTACAAAAATAAACAACCTACGAAATCACATTAAGGTAACAAAGATAAACAATTTGTTCTGCTGCCAAGAGTTTCTTTGTTTTGATCTTGTCCTTTTAATTTTCTTCCTTTGTGTACGCTTTATATGTTCATTTGTAGGCATAATACTACATGCCTATAATTTCCAAATACACAAATATTCACATATCAGGAATGCTTGCATGTTCAAAAACACTATGTCAGAAGGGTGCACCATCAAAACTGTTTGGAGATCACTGAACTAGACGAATGATCTCTTGCTGCCTTTTGTCAACAAACGGATCAGAAAAGTGCTTTTATTGCCATTATTTAAAGCCAGCGTCATGCTACGCCCTTCTCTAGGCCTGAATCACCCTTGTTAACATTCATATTTGAACTTGTTCATTTAACACCAGACTTGGAAAGAACTGACGGGAAGTGTGGGTTTCATAACCACTATAACAATTCTAACTCATGTTCTCCCTTGCCTCTGGGCCGGGGTCCAGAGCTGGCAAAGCCCGAAATTCACAGGTTCAACTGAGACGCTTTCCCATGTTTCTCACGAAGAAAACAGGGTACACGGGACATGGCAACAGTCTTTTCCAGGCAAAGAGCAAAGCCCGAAGCGAGGCACTGGCACCCAGCGCAACTGTAACACGGGGATTCGGCGATGTCTGGGTGTCAGAGGGTTCTAGAGCTGGAAGCTACCTTGGGGACCCATCATGGCGTAAATGAAGATACAGAAGACAAAGATTAGAATGATTCACCCAAGATTATCCAGCTCGCTAGTGGCACATCCGGGACCACGATCAAGTCTTTGGATTCCACTTTGGCTCTCGGACTCTCCAATATCCCCTCAGGGCTGATCTGGGGGGATGGGGGGAAACACCATGAGGGACACGCAGAGTTGTTGGCCTCTGATGAGACACGGCCAGGGGATGTCTGGTGTTCAGTGATCCCAGCCAGTGTTTTACCAGCACTTTCCAGGGCACACGTCACAGTGTGCCTACGCGGGGTCCATCATGAGAGGGCCTCCCACTGGGAAGGGTCACTCTGCACAGCCCTGACCCTGGAGAGGAGAAAGCTTACCTGCTGCTTCTTCAGCAGATGATGAAGAAACGGATGATGGACTCACAGCCCCCACTCTTCTGACCATGCCTGCAGCTCCAGCACACACGGAGGGGCTGAGGAGAGATGAAGGGGGGCGTGGAACCTCGACGAGGGCAGAGGTGTGTCGTGCGGTGTGTCGCTCACGGCTGTATCCTCAGTGCTACGACGTGCCTGGCACACAGGAGGTGCTCAGGAAATTGTTGGTGAGTGAGAAAGCCCTCACCTGAGAGGGCGGAACAGGACAAGGGAGAGGACCGAGTTTTCAGCCCAGATCATGCTGGGCTTGTGGGTGGCCACAGAGGTGAGAGCTGGGAGTCCAGCCTGGAGAGTGGGTCAGGAAGGACCCAAGAGACATCCCCGTCGGCCTCCTTCTCTTATGCCTTCACCTGCTCGTGGGCTCTATTATATTTCCTGCTGGCCCAGGAGGCCTCCGTGAAAACACATCTTTCTTCCAAAGCTGTGAAATGAGCCCACTTATTACCCTGCACTCGGCCGGGTTTCCGCTGCCCCTTCCTCATTTGCTCAGCTGTGAGGGTGAGTTGCCCTGGGCTCTGAGGAGGGCAGGTCTGCATCCCAGACCCGCTCAGGCCCAACTCTGCCCCTTACACAACTCAATTCCTCCCTCTGAGTCTCCGTTTCCTCGTGTACGAGGCAGAAATCAGGACCATTCCCACTCACCTCACAGGCTGTTGTGAGGACTGAATGGTAATTCAGTGAATGGTGAATAGTGAATGGTAATTCACCATCAAGTGCTTCAGGCACTGTGAACCCCTCTGCACATGAGCGTTGGCCTTAGAGAGAAGGGGCCACGTGTACCGGGTCCACTGGTATATTTTGCCCCTGAGGGTGTTCCCCCTCATCTTCAGGTGGAGGGGAGCCACTTGACCTGGTCCAGAGGAAGAGCCCTTTCCAGCCAGTGTCTGTGCCCGGGTTTAACCTCAGTCATGAGGACCAGCTGTGGGCACGGCTTCCTTTTCCACCTCCACGTGGAGCATCGGAACTCGTGAGTTCTTTAAGAAGGACCACGTTGACACCCTTTGGTCGATGGGGTGCACCCGTGGATTTGAGGCATTTCACCAAAGCTTGTCCCCCCCCCCCCCCCGAGGAGTTAAAAGCTTCTCAAGTCACATAGGAAATGTTGTGTCTTGAAGCTTGCAGCTTCTCCAGGGCAGTTTGCTAATGCTTTGGTGTTTTGTGCTACATTCTTACAGCAAATAAAAGATTTTAAAGACATGAGTTGAGTGCATATCGTTTTGAGAACACCTTGGGTCTTTCCAGAATCCAGCAGCTCTGTTCCCATGCTGCCTCTCCCTCAGCACACGGACTTGGGCCACAAATCACGGTCCAGCCTCACCCACTCTGTCCGGTCGGCAAGGGTGGCTGAGCGGTCGTGAGAGCGCCAACAGAGGGACAACGCTGTGGGGTGCCACCTACGGTCCCTACTTCCTGGTAGTCAAGCCCTTGGGTAATCCTCGCTTCTAATGAATGGAATATGGGAGAAGCAGCGGGGTACCATCTCCAAGATTAGGTTATAAAAAGACTGTGGTTTCCATCCTGGTACTTTCATGTTCTCTAACTGCCTGTCTGTCTGTCTGTCTCTCCCTCTAGCATCACTCGCGTCGTCAACTAGAGGAGGCCCACGTGGTACAGCCAGGAACGAAGCCCTCAGTCCACGAGGGCACCTTCTCACCAGCGATCCTGGTGAGGTTGGCCTGGGCATTAGTATTTCCGAAATGTTCTCAAGGTGATTTGAATGTGCAGGGAGGCGTGAGAACCAGCGGAAGAGGCTGCTTGAGTCCCTGTCCAGGGATCCGCGGCAGCAGTGTCACCTGGGAGCTTGTTAGAAACACAGCAGCTCTGACCCCACCACGGACCTGCTGACTCAGAATCTGCATTTTAGTAAGATCCCCGGGAGAAGGAGTGAGAAGCCCTGGGATGCAGCTACTGGAGCAGCGGCAGCCTGGGGACTGTTTGCAGGGAGCACAGCTGAGGGGCGGGCTCCCCTTTAGGTCAGTCTGACTCACCTGAGCCAGAGGTGATGCGAAGTCCTCCCCACTTGCGGTGCCCTTGAGACTTTCCTTCACTGTAGGGATTACCGTCCAGAAACAAGATGATTCGTTTGAAAGATTTACCCCTGAGTAAGCTTTCTCTCCTCCCCCAGGGGCGCCCTGTGACAAGCACCTTGGGCTAGGTGGGCACAAACGTCAACAGTTTACCCTGTCTGCGCTGGGGAACAGCCAGCCCTCATTAGAAGGTTGGTTGGCGTGACTACAGTCAGGTTGGCTGGCAGCTCGTCATCCCGTGTGAGATTTCCTCCATGAGCTGATATAAACATCCTGACTCAGCAAGGCCCACAGAGATGAAACCTGATATCCTCAAGAAAAATACAATGTTGAAGCTAAAGAAATGTTATAGGGAGGGGAAGAGGTGGACAGAGAGGTAGGCAAGAGGAAAAGCATTCATAAGTTGACCAGGAACTGCATTTTCCTGGGTACTAAGTTTTCTGGACAGAGTCCATGATTCATTAGGAAGATGAGCTCATTACAAACACAGTTCTTCCCGGGGAGGCTGGAAGAGAGCCAGAGATCTGAGTAAGTGTCTTGAAAATAAATCAGCAGCTTTGAAGGCGATCTGGAGGAGAATAGAAGATGAGAGGGAAGTCTGCATGTCAGGGATGAAACTCCGTGTGTATGAACAGAACTTTCCTGAGATATTAATCAGAGGAAGAGAAGAGACTAACTTAAAACAAAACAAAAACCCGGCAGTGTTACGATTATTGTCTGTATCTCTGACTCTAGATCACATCCAGCTTCTGTGACATTTCTCCTGAGGCGTGGAACAATGAAATCGCAGAAAACACATGGGCTGGTAACGCAGTAATGCCTGTGTTCTCTCTGCCGTTCCTCATTTATTGAATTTTGTGTAAAACACAGCTGCATCCCGGTCGATAGTAAAATATAACTACATCCCAGTGGCTAGGACGAACCGATACATAACCACGAGCAACATAACAACCATCTCCTGGCCGGCCAGGATGAAGTGACATACAATCCTCTCTCTGCCTGTTAGAATGCAGCCTGATAAAGGAACCTCCCTGCCCCCCGGATGGAGCAACACACAGCCCTCTCCTGGCTGGTTTTATTTTATATTTTTAACATCTTTATTGGAGTACAACTGCTTTACAATGGTGTGCCAGCTTCTGCTCCATAACAAAGTGAATCAGTTATACATATACATATGTTCCCATATCTCTTCCCTCTTGCGTCTCCCTCCCTCCCACCCTCCCTATCCCACCCCTCTAGGTAGTCACAAAGCACCGAGCGGATCTCCCTGTGCTATGCGGCTGCTTCCCACTAGCTATCTATTTTACGTCTGGTAGTGTATATATGTCCATGCCACCCTCTTACTTTGTCCCAGCTTCCCCTTCCTCCCCATGTCCTCAAGTCCATTCTCTCGTAGGTCTGCATCTTTATTCCCGTCTTGCCCCTAGGTTCTTCTGACCATTTTCTTTTTCTTTCTCTTTTTTTTTTAGATTCCATATATATGTGTTAGCATAGTTATTTGTTTTTCTCTTTCTGACTTACTTCACTCTGTATGACAGTCTCTAGGTCCATCCACCTCACTACCAATAACTCAGTTTCATTCCTTTTTATGGCTGAGTAATATTCCATTGTATATGTGTACCACATCTTCTTTATCCATTCATCTGTCGATGGACACTTAGGTTGCTTCCATGTCCTGGCTATCGTAAATAGAGCTGCGATGAACATTGTGGTACATGACTCTTTTTGAATTATGGTTCTCTCAGGGTATATGCCCAGTAGTGGGATTGCTGGGTCATATGGTAGTTCTATTTGTAGTTTCTCAGGGAACCTCCATACTGTTCTCCACAGTGGCTGTATCAATTTACATTCCCACTAACAGTGCAAGAGTGTTCCCTTTTCTCCACACCCTCTCCAACACTTATTGTTCGTAAATATTTTGCCGGCCAGTTTTTTATTGGATTAATATTTTTATTTATTTCATAACTGCTTAGGATTTATTTATTTTTTTATTTAACATCTTTATTGGAGTATAATTGCTTTACAATGGTGTGTTAGTTTCTGCTTTATAACAAAGTGAATCAGTTACACGTATACATATGTTCCCAGATCTCTTCCCTCTTGCGTCTCCCTCCCTCCCACCCTCTCTATCCCACCCCTCTAGGTGGTCACAAAGCACCAAGCTGATCTCCCTGTGCTATGCGGCTGCTTCCCACTAGCTATCTATTTTACATTTGGTAGTGTATATATGTCCATGCCACTCTCTCACTTTGTCACAGCTTACCCTTCCCCCTCCCCATATCACCAAGTCCATTCTCTAGTAGGTCTGTGTCTTTATTCCTCTCTTACCCCTAAGTTCTTCATGACCATTTTTTTTTTCTTAGAGTCCATATATATGTGTTAGCATACGGTATTTGTTTTTCTCTTTCTGACTTACTTCACTCTGTATGACAGACCCTAGGTCCATCCACCTCACTACAAATATCTCAATTTCTTTCTTTTTATGTCTGAGTAATATTCCATTGTATATATGTGCCACATCTTCTTTATCCATTCATCTGATGATGGACATTTAGGTTGCTTCCATGTCCTGGCTATTGTAAATAGAGGTGTAATGGACATTTTGGTGCATGACTCTTTTTGAATTATGGTTTTCTCAGGGTATATGCCCAGTAGTGGGATAGCTGGGTCGTATGGTAGTTCTATTTTGAGTTTTTTAAGGAACCTCCATACTGTTCTCCATAGTGGCTGTAACAATTTACATTCCCACCAACAGTGCAAGAGGGTTACCTTTTCTCCACACCCTCTCCAGAATTTATTGTTTGCAGATTTTCTGATGATGGCTATTCTGACCGGTGTGAGGTGATACCTCAATGTAGTTTTGATTTGCATTTCTCTGATGATTAGTGATGTTGAGCATTCTTTCATGTGTGTGTTGGCAATCTGTATATCTTCTTTGGCGAAATGTCTATTTAGGTCTTCTGCTCATTTTTGGATTGGGTTGTTTGTTTTTTTGTCATTGAGCTGCATGAGCTGCTTGTAAATCTTGGAGATTAATCCTTTGTCAGTTGCTTCATTTGCAAATATTTTCTCCCATTCTGAGGGTTGTCTTTTGGTCTTGTTTATGGTTTCCATTAAAAGGATCATACACCATGGGCCTTTCTCACCTTCTGAGATGGCCCACACTCTGTCTGTGGAGTGTGTTTGTCTCTAAGTAAATCCACTTCTTACCTATCACTTTGTCTCTCACTGAATTCTTTCTGCCACGAGACACCGAGAATCTGAGCTTCATTAAGTCCTGAGACTGGGTGTGTGACCTCAGTTAAAATATTGTGGGTTCAAGTCCCAATCTGGGTTTTGGCTGGCTTCCAGCCCCAGCCCGTGGGTCCAAGTCCCGATCTGAGTTGCACAGTTTCACCTGCGCCCCAGACTCCAATAGCCTCCCCCTCCCATGTTCCCACAGCCTCTGTGCTCACCCCATGCTAGCATGACAAAGGAAGCCCACAATTCTTCATGACAAACCAAACCTGATGCTGAGGCTTTTCCTGAGAGAGGAACCATGAGGCACGTGTATCTTATCAGGAGAGAAATGAATCATCCTTGTGGGTGGGACATGAGCCTGGAGCTGGCTGGCAGCACAGCTGAGGCTTCTCTGGAAATGCAAAGGGGATGCAAGTTGAGGTCAGTGGCGAAGGCTGGAGGGAGCTGAATTGTTCGAAGAAAGTGAAAGGGAAATTGCTGGTGGAGAGGCCTGGGGATGGGGTGAGCAAGAGGGTGGCCGGTGGCAGAGCTGATGGAAATGGGAATCAAGGAGTCCAGCATCACCGGTTTGTGGGGCTGTGATGCAAACCCCCTCCCACTCCCATAATCCTTCTGGAAGGTCGGGAGACCTTGAGCAGCATGGTTTTGAAACCGAGAAGGACCCTGTGGGGCTTCTGGGCATGGAAGTCTTTCTGTCCCCTGTTTCTTGTTTGTAGGGAATAGACCCCAGCCTCCATGACCTTCCCTGAGTTCCAAAGGGCAGATTCGAACAGTTGCTAATCAAGGGAGGAACAGCCAGGAAACCACCTGAGGCAAGATTAAAGGGACCAGAGGAAAAAAAAAAAAAAAGAGAAAAAGGATCATACACCATGATCAAGTGGGGTTTATTCCAGGAGTGCAAGTATTCTTCAATATACACAAATCAATCAACGTGATACACCATATTAACAAATTGAAGGAGAAAAACCATATGATCATCTCAATAGATGCAGAGAAAGCTTTTGACAAAATTCAACACCCATTTATGATAAAAACCCTCCAGAAAGTGGGCATAGAGGGAACTTTCCTCAACATAATAAAGGCCATATATGACAAACCCACAGCCAACATCGTCCTCAATGGTGAAAAACTGAAAACATTTCCACTAAGATCAGGAACAAGATAAGGTTGCCCACTCTCACCATTATTATTCAACATAGTTTTGGAAGTTTTAGCCACAGCCATCAGAGAAGAAAAAGAAATAAAAGGAATCCAAATCAGAAAAGAAGAAGTAAAGCTGTCACTGTTTGCAGATGACATGATACTCTACAAAGAGAATCCTAAAGATGCTACCAGAAAACTACTAGAGATAATCAATGAATTTGGTAAAGTAGCAGGATACAAAATTAATGCACAGAAATCTCTGGCATTCCTATACACTAAGGATGAAAAATCTGAAAGTGAAATCAAGAAAACACTCCCATTTACCATTGCAACAAAAAGAATAAAATATCTAGGAATAAACCTACCTAAGGAGACAAAAGACCTGTATGCAGAAAATTATAAGACACTGATGAAAGAAATTAAAGATGATACAAATAGATGGAGAGATATACCATGTAATTGGACTGGAAGAATCAACATTGTGAAAATGACTCTACTACCCAAAGCAATCTACAGATTCAATGCAATCCCTATCAAACTACCTCTGGCATTTTTCACAGAACTAGAACAAAAAATTTCACAATTTGTACAGAAACACAAAAGACCCCGAATAGCCAAAGCAATCTTGAGAACGAAAAACAGAGCTGGAGGAATCACCCTCCCTGACTTCAGACTATACTACAAAGCTACAGTAATCCAGACAGTATGGTACTGGCACAAAAACAGAAATATAGATCAATGGAACAGGATAGAAAGCCCAGAGATAAACCCACACACATATGGTCACCTTATCTTTGATAAAGGAGGCAAGAATATACAGTGGAGAAAAGACAGCCTCTTCAATAAGTGGCGCTGGGAAAACTGGACAGGTACATGTAAAAGTATGAAATTAGAACACTCCCTAACACCATACACAAAAATAAGCTCAAAATGGATTAAAGACCTAAATGTAAGGCCAGACACTATCAAACTCTTGGAGGAAAACATAGGCAGAACACTCTTTGACATAAATCACAGCAAGATCCTTTTTGACCCACCTCCTAGAGAAATGGAAATAAAAACAAAAATAAACAAATGGGACCTAATGAAATTTAAAAGCTTTTGCCAGCCAGTTTTGATGGAGTGACGTACAGCCCTCTCCCAGCACAATCTAAAGGAGCAACACACAGCTCTCTCTGGGCCAGCCAGAATGGAGTGACACACCGCCCTCTGCAGGTGGACTTTGATGGAGCAATACACAGCTCTACATGAATTTTAAACTTCAGGTAAACCATACCAAATTTGCAAATAGAAACCTCTTTTTCAAAGAGCTTTAATTGGAAAAGTTCTAAGAAACCAGGCTCTCTCTAAACTAGACAAAAAGCAAAAGTTTTAAATATCTTAAGTTCTTTATCCCATAACTAATTCCCATATTTTTATATAAAACATTAAATTTTCCCCTTGTTAAATTGTTTTGATAAAAAATTCCAAATATACCCCAAAATAGTGTATAACAACCCCCCAGGTACCAATTACCCAGCTTCAATAACCATTCAACATTTTGCCATGTTTGTTTCATCAGTTGTCCTTTTCTTTTAAGCTAGGATATATTAAAGCAAATCCAAGTTCTCAAGTCATTTTGCCACTAAATACTTCATTAGGCATCTAAAAAGAAGAAAATATAATATTATATCACAAAACCATAATTCCATTAACATAATGCCCAACAAAGTTATGAAACCCAACTTCATAAAAGTTCCTCAAATACCTGAAACAGTTTTTCTTACCATAGGTTTATTTGAAACAGTGTATAAAGTTATGATGTAACTTAGGTCCCTTTCATATTTCTTTCACACAAGAGCATTCCCCTCTCTCTTCCA
This sequence comes from Leucopleurus acutus, assembly GCF_964270905.1. NCBI lineage: Eukaryota > Metazoa > Chordata > Mammalia > Artiodactyla > Delphinidae > Leucopleurus > Leucopleurus acutus. The sequence goes on from NC_139142.1 coordinate 195,219,641, forward strand.
TTTTTTCTTTGCATGCCATTAGCTAATTGAAAAAAAAACTGGTCCGGAGTCCTGAAGAGCTTGCCACACTCTGAATTTGGTTGCAAAGTCATTTTTTAAAGTGTGAACTCCCGGGCCAGCTAGGATTTCCACATGAGCATCCTTTGATATTGTGGACATTCTATATTGCCTCATTTGGTGAAACTGGTGGACGCATAACCTGTGTCCATACTACCCTACTCCTCCCCTGGATCCAGGTGGAGGAATGTAACGAACCAGTTAGAACCCCAAGAAACAGCTTTTCTCCAGGGAAGGTCCCTAATGGATTTCCAAGGAGAGCTGGAAAGGAGAGTAGTGTTCCCACAATCCAGTTAGAGAAAGAGTAGCCTGGGGCCGTGTGGGAGTTCTGCTGGGAAAGAACAAAAGTTGATTGTTTAAGGGGAAAAAACACAATACTATGTGTGTTCCAGAAGAGGACGCTCCTATGACAGACAAGGTTACAGGACTTGCTGAGGCTCAGCAGTAGAGGCTCCACGTCTTTTGTTGGAAGGCATGTAGCAAGAAGCAGCCTGGGGTGCTCACACGTATTTGCTTGTCTACCCAGCCCCGCTCCTTTCTTTGTACTTACAGACACAGAGCCTGTATCTGCACATTAGAAACAAGAATACGGATGATGTTCCCGGCAGCTCAGAGCACTTGGCAGCCAGCCTCTTGCTCAGGATGCTAGAGCTCCTTGAGGAAGGGGTTTATGGGCTGCCCAGGGGGCTGCTTCTATACGCCTGCCCAGCAGCACTGGTGGCTTGTTTTGACCACATCTTGCATACCTGCTTCAGGGTGATTCCTTCTGAGTGCCCACTCAATCTGGGCTACTTTGAGGGTCCAGTTTCCTCACCATAATCCAGGGAAACCAGGTCAGGAACCCCTGGAGTAATGAGAAGTGAAACTCCAAGATACACCTTTTGACAAACTAAGAGAGCAGCTCAAATGCAAACATGCATGTGCTTCAGTTTGGATGAACACACCACGGTTGACTGTCAGCTTCGTGCCAGCCTTCGTGCTCAGCACTGGGGCATATAGAGAATATTCCAGACTATCCCAGACTGGAATATTCCAGCTCCTCCCAGAGCTATCAGTCTGAGCACAGTTGTATTCTACCCACCCCGATCTGTCTTTTTTTAAAAAGTACTTCCAGAATGGATTCCAATTTAAATTTTTTATTCTGTAATTTATACTCCTGTTGCTACTGCCTTACACTATAAATAGATAATAAATAATCTGGGGCACTTATTTAATACCTTTTGCGTAGGACTTTAAAGTACTTCACACACACTGGCCATGAATAGTAAATTAATTCCTATGTTAATTCCTACTTTACAGATGGATAGTAGCAGAGGATGTTTAAAGTCAAGAGATATCAGAATAAACTTCTGACGTCATATAATTTGCATTATGTTCCACATGCCTGGAGCCCTGTGTCCTCCCTGTACGCAACATTGGCAGCTGAAAATAATATGACCCTCTCCTCCTCGCCCACCTCCGCCCAGTATTTGGAAACGTGGGAGGGGTGATTTTAGTTGTCATAATAATGGTGGCAGATGCATTATTGCTATGTAGAGGCCAAAGGCCTGCACGCTGTTTCTCCTGCACAGCCAAGTTTCACAGAAAAAGATTTTCCCGCCCCACATGTCAGTAGCTGCCTGGGTGGTCATTTACACTGGTAAGTGATCGCTAACACCCTTCAGTTGGACAATCTACGCACGAGGGTCTGATGATCCAGTCACAGAGGGATGAAGCGCTATACTCAAGTGGTCCAGCCCCTGCTGAGTGAGCAAAACCAGAGGGGAACAGAGAACTGGCATTGGGGGCTATCAAGTTTTTCTGGTTACCCAGAGTTTTCTTGGGAAAGTCCCCACTGTTTCACCCAGATTTGCTTCTAAATTCCACGCAAGAACTCAGTCGTGGTAACCCTCTCAACTTGTATTAAAAATATTGAAGCCAGCGGGTCCTGGCTGCCAGTGGAGCCTGACTATCCAGCAAGTTGAGCTGTGCTCAGAATTAAACAGCTGGAATCAACCAACAAGGACAGGCAGAATAAGTTCCCGGGTGCTGAACTCCTGGCCATCTGCACACCTGAACTTCCAGGTGGTCTTGGAAGGTGACCTTGTCCTGTTTACGATGCCGCAGTCCTTTTCTTTAATAAATTATTTCCTGTGTAGGCTAAGTGGACTAAAACGATTACTGTGTATCTTACCTACAAAATGACTTAAGTCCTAGAGAATCATCACTTTTAGATCCCAATTAACTTTATAATGTTCTTAAGGACTCAGCCTCAACTGAAATACCTCACACTGAAGAATAAAAAAATCAAGCCCGAAAGACAGAATAATTATTTTTCTAAACTGTATGTCTAGCAGTCTGAACACACTTAAAAAAAAAAAAGAAAAAAGGTATCCTCAAAAGTTTTTAAAAAAAATAACCACAAAAGCGTAAAGTCAACTTAACCACAAATACCTATAAATTTGGGCCTTTTGAGGTAAGTTGAAACAAATATAGTATTTCTCTTGGTTTCTAAAAGTCGTTGTCTTTAATTAAAAATAAAAACTAAAGCTAGATGACTGGTATTTTGACATCCAACCCAGTCTTATTTCTGGTACAGCTACATAGACTAAAACACCAGTCACGGCAAATCTTGCACATTTTTACGTGAATGTTTGTTTATACTCAGCTTGTCTGGGCTCCACACCATAATATCTTGTTCCGAGTTAAGTAATCTTGTTCCATGGTAAATATGCATATGTGTTGATTTTCCCTTGCTGTCTGTAAGTCCTGTCCGACTGTCCAGCAGAAAATCTCGATGAAGTGTGATGGCCCCAGACAATGGCCATCAGACAAGGACAATGTACTAACACCCATCACCATTTCCAGGAGTTGTACTCATTAAGGTCGCTAAGTGAGCCAGACTCAAGATCCCAACTTGTTTGCTTTGACCTTGGACTTGGAACAGTGAGATGTTGTGGATAAAGAAAAGAGTCTAAAGACAGATGACCTGGATCCAAATATTAACTCCACCATTTCTTGCTGTGTCATCACAGGCAAATCACTTAAATCCGCTGAGCCCCAATTTCTCCTATGTATGTATGTATATATCTATCCATCTGTCTATCTATCCACCCATCCGTCTTCTTTCTATCTTCTATCTATCACAGCAGGCTGTGGTAAAGAGTAAATGAGAAATATAAGGAGGGAGGCACTTTGAAAACTGTAAACCTACGAATTAACGCTAATTGTGGAGACAGCGATGTATGGACTAGGGCTTGGGGATTGGGACCAACATTGGGCTTTCTACCATTTGAAGGTTTCTGGGATTTGGGGCAAGAACAAGGCAGGGAGCGTGAGGCAGGGGATCACGACTCCCGGGATGGGTGCATGAGGTGGTCCTAGGGCCAAGTCAACGTGATTGCTTATTAAGTCTGAAAGAAATGAGTGCCACACCTGGGAGAAGATTAGTGGTAACGTGGGACATTAAGTTGGGAGCTGAGGGCACCAAGCACCTGATAGACCTGGATGCTACAGTAGAGGGATGGCAGAGGGCGGAAGGGTGAAGTGAGCCTGATTCAGACCAAATGTGGCCCATCTCCGGACCCCTACCTTTTAATTCTCTTATGTGCTGTTGGATGCAGAGACCTTCAACTTCCTGCTTGGTTACCCCTTAAAATGATTTTTTAAAACTACATGTCTTTTCACCCCTGTTTAAGTTAACATCTTAAGCATTTCTTCATCAATTTAAATAGTTACAAAGGATATAACTTCTGGTGAATTGGAAATACTGAACAATTAAAAATAAAACTCTACGATTGGGATTGATATATACACACTACTATGTATAAAATAGATAACTAAGAAGGACCTACTGTATAGCACAGGGAACTCTACACAGTACTCAGTGATGACCTAAATGGGAAAAGAATCTAAAAAAGAGTGGATATATGTATATATATAACTGATTCACTTTGCTGTATACCTGAAACTAACACAACATTGTAAATCAACTATACTCCAGGGACTCCCCTGGTGGCGCAGTGGTTACGAATCTGCCTGCTAATACAGGGGACACGGGTTCAATCCCTGGTCCGAGAAGATCCCACATGCCGCGGAGCAACTAAGCCCGTGAGCCACAACTACTGAGCCTACACTCTAGAGCCCGCGAGCCACAACTACTGAGCCTGCGCACCACAACTACTGAAGCCCCTGTGCCCTAGAGCCTGTGCACCACGACTACTGAGTCCACACGCCACAACTACTGAAGCCCGCGCACTCTAGGGCCTGCGCACCTAGAGCCCATGCTCCGCAACAAGAGAAGCCACCACAGTGAGAAGCCCGAGCACTGCAACGAAGAGTAGCCCCCGCTCACCACAACCAGAGAAAAGCCCGCGCACAGCAACAAAGACCCCACGCAGCCAAAAATATAAATAAATAAATAAATAATGTTTTTTAAAAAACTTACTCCAATAAAAATTATTTTTAAAAACCTCTAATATGACTTTTTTCAATATTTCCAATACAATCTAATACCATAGCAATTTATATACCATAATTCATTTTAATATATACCAACAAGCTCATCTTTAATAGGCCAAAATTATTTCATTTACTCCTGAAAGTTGTATTTCCACTCCACTTTCTTCACGTGATTTTATGTTAATGTGATACATTTTATGCCTAAAATTCTTTTATTGATCACCCATAATTATCTGCAGCAAATATATATATAACTTGAAATTAGTCTTGCACATTTCAATTAATTTGAAATTAATTTTTAAATACTGTAGCCAAATAGCTCTAGATACCAAAGAAATAATTCTGGGACTAAATTATCATTATAGACACTATTAATATATGATTTATCAAAATATAATTTTTATAAATAATTATTAAACATAAAAAGGACAATTTTATCAGAAAAACTACTTTTCATCAGACTCCTTACCAAAATAGATGGGGTTCCTCATCATTATTTCCATTTTATAATTATTGTTATAGTTATTGTTAGCACCATGAAACCTTTTTCATGAAAATAGATGGGAATGAAAGGAATTTTATCATAGCAATGTCAGTTACCAAGCTCCTTCTGATAGGGTGATCTATCATGAAAATTATTTTAAATGATCTAATCTCTGACAGCTCAGTTAGGTCTTCCCACAATTTTCATGAGAGCAAAGAATTAGAAATCATCTGAGTTGCCAAAAGATTTATTACTAAGTCAACAGAGTCATACACTTCCTCAAAAAACAGCATTTTGTCTGGCACCCCAGAGATTTGTGGGCCCCTCATCATAGTAAGAAGAGGGGGAGAGAGAGGCATGTCTCACCTTTATGAAGTGGCCCTTGTAGAAGGGGAGACCCTCTGCCCACTGGAATGGCTCACAGCCGTTCGGCTCTCTGCAGAGCAATTTTAGGAAAGTGCACATGCAGGTTGTGGATCTAGAGCGTTTTTTAATCCATGCACTGATGTACCCTGAGCAAGTCTTCACATACTCCCAAGGATGTTGGTGTCCAAACGTGAAGGCCACCCCCTTGGACTGTCCCCACTGACTTGGGAGCAGAGTCTCAGCGGAGCTGAGACAGCTGAGGCTTCCCTGACTTCTCCAAATAGCCTTCTCCAAATTGGGTTTGGTGGGACATTAGTGCCCCTTGAAAATGTTAGAGATTCCCAGTGAAGAGGAACTCCCAGGTCAAAAACGTTTGGGAAAAGCTCCCTTTTACTTTCCCCTCTTAGAGATTTGTGATAAAATCTGACTATTAAAGGTTAAAGAAACCTGTTTAACTTTGTTTAGTGCAGAATTTCCCAAACCAACTTGATCCCCCGCCCCATCTTTTCCCCCAAAGAACACATAGCTGTATATAAAGAAACATTAAGTCATCTGCTCTGGTCCCAAGAGCTCCAAGCTGAGTCTCCTGTGTCTTTTCTATGTGGCCTGACCTATTCAGGACAGCTATGGATCTCTCGAAACTCTCCAGAGTGAGATTGGTTGACCTGAGATTGGTTTGTTTCCGTGGGCCATTACCTGCTAGGGAAATGTTACCTTCTGCCCCAGCTTTCCTACTGGTGTTATCCATTTTTAGATGGAGGTTTCAGTACAACAGGAAGCCTTCTGTGCTATTAGATGCAGAGTAAAATTAAAATCCAAACATATATGAGTGGTGTGTGCATGTGTGTGTGAGAGAGAGATTGTATCTCATTATGTGACTGTTTCTCATTACATCCAGAGCCACGTGGATTTTAATCATTTGGTTTGAATTGTCCATCTTCTCATTGCAAAACACAAAGTGTAGGCTCTACTATCATGATGAAGATGAGAATACACAGTTCAAGTATCATGGTTGGGAAGAGAAGCCCCCAAAGTTGTTTATAGCATGGGAAAGAAGGTTGGGTCACCTGACTTGGGTCGCATTTGGGGACGTCTTAGGTATTTGATCTAAGACACCACCACCGAAGATACGCAAAAACAAGCCCCTGCTACCCTTTCTCTTTACTCACCAGGAAGAGTACAGGACTTCAAGTTAGAAATTAGTCAATATTCTATGCACAAGTCCTGAACATTTTGTTTAGCATGAAGATCCAATTAGACCCTCCATTCTTGACTGCAGCTCAAAATTCAAACAAATCAGTTACTACCTGCTGGAGAAGAAGGTTGGAGAGTGAACCTGTAATCATGAAGCCTGTCTGCCTGTACCTTCACTCTGCACACCTACTCAGAACAAGAGATCTGCTTAGGGCCAATGGCCAGCTACATGGATTACTGGTTCGGCCTCAGCACAGACTAGCTTTGCTCTTTGGAAACGTCTGCTCTCACCTGTGAAGCTGGAAAATGACAAATGCACTTTTATAAACCTCTGCAAACCAAGAAGAACAAAACTCAAAACAGATGGAGGAAACGAGATAAGAAATCAAAGCCAGCTTTTGGTCTTAAAACCATTTGAGATTTCTTGGAAATCATCCCCCCAAAAACTTCCTTTTATGGAAACACAAAGGCAGCAGAAATCAAATGGTTTGCCTACAGTTGAAGGGGAGGGTGCAGCTGAAATGTGATGGAAATAAGAGCTCTCAGCCCTTCAGGTCACAGGTTCTGGGGTTAAAGTTCAGAGAAAACCACCCATGAAGTACCGGGGAATAAACAACACACAGCAAGACCATCGGCTGGACACTCATTGGAGGGAAAAAAGAGTTCAAAGCCCAAAGAGTTCAATCACCAATCGTCCCACAGATAGGGGTGGGGTTGGAGGTAATGTGCACGCAGGTGGGGCTGTTACCACTTCCTTGGCAAGGAAGGGACTCCGCCCTGTTTTTGTGGGCTTGATGCACTATATTCTGATTAAACGTATCCCAGGTGTGGAGAACAGCTGTAGTGGATGTTCACCGTGCCTCTGCCTATTTCCCAAGAAAAAGAAACAAGTTTTGTTTTGTTTTGTTTTCTCTCTCTATGGGCTCTTCCAGGTAGCAGCTAAGCCTGGGAAGAAGCGTAGAACAAACATTTACTCACAAGCACTTTCTGATCCAACCCCCAGAGCTGTGTAAATCTGTCATTTTGATTCCACAGGACAGGCAACGGCCAACCTGAAAGGTGGTGAAATTGGCCCAGGTTCTAACCTGGGTGCACGTGGGGTGGAGAGAGACACATTTAAATACTTAAATAAACCATATCTGTAGGAGAGCAGAACCCATGGGTCATTTCTGGGCCCTGGGCTTTGAGAAAAGTGATAATAGTACTATGTGGACAAGACAAATCTCTAGATGTTGAAATTCCTTTGAATTATTATTCTGACTCTGCCCCCAAATGAACCTCAGGTATCTCCAACCAATTTATTTTATCTATCTTTCTGTGCAATGCCTACAAAAATAATCAATAAACAATCAATAATAAGAATAGACAAGAGTTTTATTTGCTCCAAACTAAGGACTAGCCCAGAAGCCTGCTTCCCAGATTACTGAGAAACTGCTCCACAGAAGCAGGGTTTTCCACACAATTTTATATCTTATCAGAACAAAGAACATTAAGCAAGTCAGGGTTACACTTCTTCAAGGAACACTAGGTTTCCACCAGTTAATTCTGTTCAGTGAAGGTAGGCTAACCACTGCCATGAACCCCACAATCTCAGAGGCTTAACACCTGAGAGCTTAGTTCTTACTCACGTAGCAGCCCAATGTGGGCCCAAGTCAGAGGGGTACTAGGCTCCATGCAGTCATTCAGGGACCCAAGACGGAGGCGACCCCACCACCTTCAACCCATGATTTCTGAGGTCATTCTGGGCACTGAAATCCAGCGAGTGGAGGGGAAAGGCATGTGAGATTTTTATAGGCCAGGCGTATAACCTGGGAAGCCTGGGAAGAGGAGGGCGATCATGCCTATAAAATTAAGCAGTGTTACCAAAGGTAAAATAGACAGCTAGTGGGAAGCAGCTGCATAGCACAGGGAGATCAGCTCGGTGCTTTGTGACCACCTAGAGGGGTGGGATAGGGAGGGTGGGAGGGAGACACAAGAGGGAGGAGATATGGGGATATATGTATACATATAGCTGATTCACTTTGTTATACAGCAGAAACTAACACACCATTGTAAAGCAATTATACTCCCAAAAAAATGTTAAAAAAAATTAAGCAGTGTTTGGCAAAAAATTTGAGCACATCTTCCCTCAACTTTGCCTGAGTATAGAAAACATCTTTCCAGGCTTGTGTACAACGCTATCTGCTGCTCAGAATAAAAAACAGGAAGGGAGACAGCACTGGGCTTGGGGATCCCAGTAACCAGGCAGAAGAGTCAGAATTTAGTACACACTCTGGAATTGTAATTGGTTTGGTAACATAGGAGATTAGAGGAAATTCGTGCAGTGGACATTTTCACTTAATAGACACTAACTAAAAATTGTGAGGATGTGGAAGAGGAGTTGTTGGCTTGGCTTTGGCTTAGTTTATTTTTCTGTGAAGTTAAACTAGGAGGTCAACACACGAATGAGAATCAAGAGGAGTATATGAACACGCTTCTGCAGGAAGGCAGCTGCGTCCAATGAAGTGCTTGATTGGAGTTAAAAGACCAGCTTTGAGTCCCAGCTCTGCCTTTACCCGGGCTGGTTTCCTCGGTTTTAAAATGAGGGAAAAAGACGACTTTTCTAGATCTTTTGCAGCTGGGAGTTCTAATCCAGTCATTGGGTCATATATGACCCATTTTTAAAGATGGCGGTTGAAGCCATGTGAATACATGGGATCCCTCAAGGAGAGTGGCTTTTGGTTTTGTTTTTTTTAATCCAAATCCATATGTTTTAATTTCTAGGTCAGAAGCATTATTCCCTGCATTTAAGGAAACATAGATATGTACGTATTTTTTAAATAAGTAAGTAGGACTCACCAACTGACTGGAAGTTGGTGATGGGATAGGAGAGTTTGTAGCCTGGTGCACCTGAGTTGCTGATGAACTCTTGCAACTGATTGATAACAATAGTAGTTAACCAACTTAGGAGCATCAGCTGTGAGTCAGGCACATTCTAATTGTCTTACATAGGTTATTTCATGTTTCACAACAACTCCTGTAAGGAGTACAATTTTGGGCCTGTTTTACAGAAGAGGAAACTGAGACACAGAAAATACTTGTGGAAGGAAAAATTAGAAGTGGGGAGGAAGCGAGAGTGTGACAGACTCTCCAATAAGCGGGTGCTATGCTCTCCTCCTATGCATCTAGGTGGCCCAACGGAGTGGGACAGCAGTGATGTGACACTAAAATTCAGACGTGTCTTTACCATACTCCCTTCTGCTCCCTCCTCCTCACACAAAGGCAACCTCGGAAGCCACATATTGAAGATGGCAGAGACTCCTTGAGTCTGGATCCCTGAAAGACCTTGTGGAGTGGACCTCCTGTGCCCCATTTCACCCTCCACCTCCTGACCCAGAACTCCTACCTTGGACTGTTACACAGATGAGAAATACATTTTTATTGGTTAAGCCACTAAGAATTGGGAGTATCTTTGTTACAGCAATAATATAGAGTGGATATCTTGCTATATCTAATTAAAACTGAGTGGGAAGTAAAGACAATAGATAAAATATTGGGCAGGATGAGATTGAAATCTTGTGGGACAACTGAATGAAAATGTCTAATAGGCAGACAGAGTTTGTAGAGACACAGGGAGTCATCATGACATATGCAAATTCACCTGTGCATGCTCAGTCTTCAATAAATAAATAATGGAGAGTGGGGAAGAATTATTTAAATTGTTTTCTTTTTGCCATTTTACACTATGGCTCCAAGCTCTAAGCAGACCATGAAATGGGAGGTGTGAACCTGTTCTTCCTCCAAATGGACTCATTTCCCTTGTAGGTCCTCACAATATGAACATCTCACCACTCTGAGTATAATTCCAGTCTTCAGAGAAACATTGTCCTTCATAACAACTCCAAATTTGAGCCAACTATTTCATCTCTTTTTCAATTAAAAAACAATGAGTAAGTCTCATGTTGACAAATGCTATTCTTACCTCTGACCCTGATCTTAGAAGTCAACCCAATTCAACATGTGACTCTACTGCGTAAGTTTGGGAATTACTGTCTTCAAGATGGCAGTTGAATTCATGGGAGAGGATTGGCTTTCTTGGGGGAAATGTGTAGAGGAAGATGAAGAAAGAACCAAAGATGGAAACCCAGAGAACTCCAACCTATAGGAGATGGGTGGAGAGAAGGTCCTAAAGGCTAATGACAGAATAGGGAAGTGGGGAGGAATACCAGGAGTATTTAGTGCCCTCAAAGCCAAAGGAGAAGAGAATGCCGAAGAGTGAGTAATTGATTATTTCGAAACTTAAAAAAAAATAGCTGAGAAAGGGGTCATTGGATTTGACAATAAAAATATCATTCATGAATGCAAATCAAAACTACAATGAGGTACCACCTCACACCCATCAGACTGTCCATCATTAAAAAGTCTGCGAGGGCATCCCTGGTGGCACAGTGGTTGAGAGTCCGCCTGCCAATGCAGGGGACACGGGTTCGTGCCCCGGGCTGGGAGGATCCCACATGCTGCAGAGTGGCTGGGCCCGTGAGCCATGGCCACTGAGCCTGTGTGTCCGGAGCCTTGCTCCGCAACGGGAGAGGCCGCAGCAGTGAGAGGCCGGCGTACCGGAAAAAAAAAAAAAAAAAAAAAAAAAGTCTGCGAGCTTCCCTGGTGGCGCAGTGGTTGAGAGTCCGCCTGCCGATGCAGGGGACGCGGGTTCGTGCCCCGGTCCGGGAGGATCCCACATGCCGCGGAGCGGCTGGGCCCGTGAGCCATGGCCGCTGAGCCTGCGCGTCCGGAGCCTGTGCTCCGCAACGGGAGAGGCCGCAGCAGTGAGAGGCCCGCGTACCGCAAAAAAAAAAAAAAAAAAAAAAATGTGTTTCTCCTGAACAACTGGCCTGTTTTTGATCTTGTAACTGATCAGGTTTCCCTTTTTACAACGGTTACTAGAAAGCTCAGAGACAAATACCATGAATGCATTTTATACTAGCTCTTCTCCAGTTCTCTTTTATGCCCCTACTCTTGTTCCTCTCCTATTTAAGGTCTGTGTCATATGATTTTATGTTGAGTATTCTTATAAACAGTCTTAAATGTTTTCTCTTACAAGGAAGGATATAAATAATGTTTTGGGGGGTGTTGAATAATTTTTAGCCCCATATTATAGTTGATTTTCAAATACATATTAAGGCCTCTCCAATCTGCCTATATATATCCCAAGAAACTTGCTCGTGTGTCCTCTCCTCAACACCAGAGCTCATGACAACAGCTAACACTGATGAAGCACTTACTATGTGGGCTGTTCTAAGCGCGTTCCATGTATGGCTTCATTTAACCATCACAAGACCCTCTTTGTGTCTACTTTATAGATTAGGAAACCGAGGCACATAAAGGTTAAGTAACCTCACCAAAGCCACATGGATAGTAAGTGATGGATCTAAGATTAAAAACCCAACTGTCTGGCTCCGGAAGGGTCCCCTTTCCCACCAAGTGTGGTGGTGGTATAGTAATACCTCTTCTCTACATGGTCAGTGAAAACTCCTGGACAAAATTGGCTTAAATATATTGTTTTTGATGCTTTGTGGATGTTGGGGAGAAGATCTGGGGAAGGAAAACAAAGTAGCTAGATTAAAATGTCTTTCCTGTAATGAGATAGGCAAAAGATAACTAAAAATAATATGTCTAAGCACAAGTCCTAAGGAATGCAGATCTCTTTATTAAATAAGAAGTCTTTTTTGTTTTTGCGGTATGCGGGCCTCTCACCGTTGCGGCCCCTCCCGTTGAGGAGCACAGGCTCCGGACGCACAGGCTCAGCGACCATGGCTCACGGGCCCAGCTGCTCTGCGGCATGTGGGATCCTCCCAGACCGGGGCACGAACCCGCATCCACTGCATCGGCAGGCAGACTCTCAACCACTGCGCCACCAGGGAAGCCCAAGAAGTCATTTTTAATTGGACTAATCTTCCTTCCTTGGTTTCTAACAGTCTGATCCTCTTCTCACGGTGCTAATTGTCTATGCCCTTCAAATGTCTTATGACCATAATTTTAACTTTTAAAGCAGCTTGATGAAATAGATATGGATCTAAGAGAAAAGCAGGATATATATGCTAAACATGTCATGTCAAGAATTGCTACTATTTATCAATTTACTGAAGTAAAAAATGGTCCACTTGGCACGAGAATACTGAAAACACAAGGAGAGGATGTTGCTGAGTCAGGAACTTTTGGTTTCTCATCCTTTATGGCTCCTCTGAAGGGAGTTAACAAGATTATCCATTTAAGCCCTGGCCATGCTTTGCCACTCTGCTATCTTTAGTGTAGGTAGGCTTATGATAATAATAATGTCCTTGCTTAACAAGTATGATAGGAAGCTAATGTTGTTCCTTCATCTCAAATATCCCGCTCACTCCCCATCGTTCAGGACCCAGGCCATGTCCCACCCGCTCCACGGAGTTGCTCTCCTTTCCCGACCACACTAGCTCACATTGGCACAACTTCTAAATTCCTGCAACACTCTTTTTGGTACCATGTCTGTAAATTTAATATGTACCACTTTACATTGTCATTCATATATATGTTATATTTATATAAATATACATTTCTATGGATAAAATGATTAAAATGTATATTTATATATATATTTATGTAAATATATTTGTATTTATATAAATATATACACATTTATTTATCTCTATAGCTATAGCTATATGTGTAATGGCTGATAGACTTATAGCTATAGCTATATACCTATCTATAGCTATAGCTATAAGCCTATCAGTCATTAAGTATAAATTCCTTCTAGGCAGGAATTGAGTCTCTTTATATTTACTATGTCCCACATCATCAAGTACAATGCAAGGGCACCAGAAACGTTTGTTGAATTAATGAGTTCAGGAGAGAGGGACGGAATGAATGAATGAATGAATGGGAAGTGAATTTGAAGCCCTCCCTGAATGCCCAACCCTACCCTTTTTAGGGCAATATTTCTCTGAGACAGGTCTTTGGATCTTCTGCATCTGAATCACCTGAAATGACTGTTTAAAATGCAAATTCCTAGGCTCCAAACCCAACCTCTTTGATCAGAGTCTGGAGCTGGGCCTGGGAATCTGCATCTTAACAAGCACCCCAGGTGGTTCATTAACACACAAATTTGAGAACCACTGGCTTATCAGAGTAGGTATAGAAGATATTTTTTGAATGATTAATTGGATTAATCTGGATTCAACACCTCTCCCCCTCCATAGATTTTCTAATTAAGCTCAAACTTGTAACAACCTGGGTGTCATGCTCTTTTTGTAAGAAATCAACTGTTCTGGAAGAAAGGGGCGTTCAGTTTTTAGGCAAGTTTAGTTTTTGGTAAGATCACTGGAATTGAGGTAAACTGCAAACTTCATAATATTTGTATACTGTGATGCTTTAAAGACACTTCTGCCCACGACATCACTTCACTCAGGAGTTTTATAAGTTGCAGGATTCCTGAGAGAAGCAGCATTCTCCTGAGGCAAAAGATGATAGTCTTGGTCTTGTCTCCAGTGGTCGCCCATGGACGCTCCTTGGAACATCCCACGACTGCTCTTCTTTGGTCTTCCTTTTAGAAATGTCTCCTGACAGGTGACTAGGACACAGACAGGGAACCATTTTCCAAATTAGGTGTGGGTGGTCCTGCTCTGGAAGCACCTTCTAAACTGAGCGATAAGTCCTTCAATGCAGCAGGAATAAACCCCCTTTCACAGACTTCATCTTATCCGAGGCAGACTTTCTCTTTTAATGGGGGAGATTTTTTAAAAAAACAAAGAAGAGGGTCACTGATGTAAAACCAGGGTCTCGGACGTGAACCCGGGGTGCAGACGCCTATCAAGCTCAGGCAGAGTCCCTGGAGCACTGGGCAGCATGGGCAGTGCAGACGACCTGGCTCTGACCCAGAGGACACCAGGCTGCCCCATGCACCTCAGGCCACTGCACTGCCCCTCTGGCAGCCCCAGGTCCCCATTACCATGCACAAGCCAGGCAGTTCCGGGATTTGGATGTCCGTGTCTTTGGGGGACCATTATTTCACCTGCCACATGCTTGTGGGATCTTGGTTCCCAGGCCAGAGATCAGGCCCATGCTCTGGTGGTGGGAGCTCTGAGTCCAAACTGCTGGACTAACAGAGAACCTCAGACCCCAGGGAATATCAATCAGAGTAATGTCTCCCAGAGATCCTCAACTCAGCACCAAGACCTGGCTCTATCCAACTGCTTGCAAACTCCAGTGCTGGACGTCTCAGACCTAACAACCAGTAAGACAGGAATACAGCACCACCCATCAAAAAAAAAAAAAAGGAAAGAAAAAAGAAACGACAAAAAAATATGTTGCAGATGAAGGAGCAAGATAAAAACCTACAAGACCAAATAAATGAAGACAAAAGAGGCAACCTACCTGAAAAAGAATTCAGAGTAATGAGAGTAAGGATGATCAAAAATCCCGGAAACAGAATGGAGAAAATACAAGAAACATTTAACAAAGATCTAGAAGAACTAAAGAGCAAACAAACAATGATGAACAACACAATTACTGAAATTAAAAATACTCTAGAAGGACCAATAACAGAATAACTGAGGCAGAAAAACGGATAAGTGAGCTGGAAGGTAAAATGGTGGAAATAACTGCCGGGAGCAGAATAAAGAAAAAAGAATGAAAGAATTGAGGACAGTCTCACAGACCTCTGGGACAACATTAAACATTAAACAAACATTTGAATTATAGGGGTCCCAGAAGATGAAGAGAAAAAGAAAGGGTCTGAGAAAATATTTGAAGAGATAAGAGTTGAAAACTTCCCTAACATGGGAAAGGAAATAATCAGTCAAGTTCAGGAAGCACAGAGAATCCCATACAGGATAAACCTAAAGAGAAACACACCAAGACACATATTAATCAAACTATCAAAAATTAAATACAAAGAAAAAATATTAAAAGCAGCAAGGGAAAAGCAACAAATAACACACAGGGGAATCCCATAAGGTTAGCAGCTGATTTTTCAAAAGAAACTCGGCAAGCAAGACAGGAGTGGCATACATATTGAAAGTGATGAAAGGAAAAAACCTACAGCTAAGATTACTCTACCCAACAAGGTTCTCATTCAGACTTGATGGGAAAATTAAAATCTTTACAGATAAGCAAAAGTTAAGAGAATTCGGCACCACCAAACCAGCTTTACAACAAATGCTAAAGGAACTTCTCTAGGCAGGAAACACAAGAGAAGGAAAAGATCTACAAAAACAAAACCAAAACAATGAAGAAAATGGTAATAGGAACATACATGTCAATAATTACCTTAAATGTAAATGGATTAAATGCTCCAACCAAAAGACATAGACAGACAGAATGGATACAAAAACAAGACCCATACAAATGCTGTCTACAAGAGATCCACTTCAGACCTAGGGACACATACAGACAGAAAGTGAGGGGATGGAAAAAGATATTCCATGCAAATGGAAATCAAAAGAAAGCTGTCTCATATCAGACAAAATAAACTTTAAAATAAAGACTATTACAAGAGACAAAGAAGGACACTACATAATGATCAAGGAGAAGATATAACAATTGTAAATATTTATGCACCCAACATAGGAGCACCTCAATACATAAGGCAAATGCTAACAGCCAAAAGAGGGGAAATTGATAGTAACACAGTAATAGTAGGGGACATTAACACCCCACTTTCACCAATGGACAGATCATCCAAAATGAAAATAAATAAGGAAACACAAGCTTTAAATGACACATTAAACAAGATGGACTTAATTGATATCTATAGGACATTCCATCCAAAAACAACAGAATACACTTTCTTCTCAAGTGCTCATGGGACATTCTCCAGGACAGACCATATCTTGGGTCACAAATCAAGCCTTGGTAAATTTAAGAAAATTGAAATCATATCAAGTATCTTTTCTGACCACAATGCTATGAGACTAGATATCAATTACAGGAAAAAAAAAACCTGTAAAAAATACAAACACATGGAGGCTAAACAATACACTACTAAATAACCAAGAGATCACTGAAGAAATCAGAGAGGAAATCAAAAAATAGAAAGAAAAAATGACAATGAAAACAAGATGACTCAAAACCTATGGGATGCAGCACAAGCTGTTCTAAGCAGGAAATTTATAGCAATACAATCTTACCTCAAGAAACAAGAAAAATCTCAGATAAACAACCTAACCTTACACCTAAAACAATTAGAGAAAGAAGAACAAAAAACCCCCAAAGTTAGCAGAAGGAAAGAAATCATAAATATCAGATCAGAAATAAAGGAAAAAGAAATGAAGCAAACAATAGCAAAGATCAATAAAACTAAAAGCTGGTTCTTTGAGAAGATAAACAAAATTGATAAACCATTAGCCAGACTCATCAAGAAAAAAAGGGAGAAGACTCAAATCAACAGAATTAGAAATGAAAAAGAAGAAGTAGCAACTGACACTGCAGAAATATAAAGGATCATGAGAGATTACTACAAGCAACTATATGCCAATATTATGGACAACCTGGAAGAAATGGACAAATTCTTAGAAAAGCACAACCTTCTGAGACTGAACCAGGAAGAAATAGAAAATATAAACAGACCAATCACAAGCACTGAAATTGAAACTGTGATTAAAAACCTTCCAACAAACAAAAGCCCAGGACCAGACGGCTCCACAGGTGAATTCTATCAAGCATTTAGAGAAGAGCTAACACCTATCCTTCTCAAACTCTTCCAAAATATAGCAGAGGGAGGAACACTCCCAAACTCATTCTATGAGGCCACCACCACCCTGAAACCAAAACCAGACAAAGATGTCACAAAAAAAGAAAACTACAGACCAATATCTCTGATGAATATAGATGCAAAAATTCTCAACAAAATACTAGCAAACAGAATCCAACAGCACATTAAGAGGATCATACAGGGCTTACCTGGTGGCACAGTGGTTGAGAGTCTGCCTGCCGATGCAGGGGACACGGGTTAGTACCCTGGTCCGGGAAGATCCCACATGCCGCGGAGCGGCTGGACCCATGAGTCATGGTCGCTGAGCCTGCACGTACGGAGCCTGTGCTCCGCAACAGGAGAGGCCACAACAGTGAGAGAACCGCATACTGGGAAAAAAAAAAAAAAGGATCATACAACACGATCAAGTGGGGTTTATCCCAGGAATGCAACGATTCTTCAATATATGCAAATCAATCAATGTGATACACCATATCAACAAATTAAAGGATAAAAACCATATGAAAATCTCAATACATGCAGAAAAAGCTTTTGACAAAATTCAACACCCATTTATGATAAAAACTCTCCAGAGAGTAGGCATAGAGGGAACCTATCTCAACATAATAAAGGCCATATATGACAAACCCACAGCCAACATTGTTCTCGATGGTGAAAAACTGAAGCCATTTCCACTAAGATCAGGAAAAAGACAAGGTTGCCCACTCTCACCACTATTATTCAACATAGTTTTGGAAGTTTTAGCCACAGCAATCAGAGAAGAAAAAGAAATAAAAGGAATCCAAATCGGAAAGGAAGAAGTAAAACCGTCACTGTTTGCAGATGACATGATACTCTACATAGAGAATCCTAAAGATGCTACCAGAAAACTACTAGAGCTAATCAATGAATTTGGTAGAGTAGCAGGATACAAAATTAATGCACAGAAATCTCTTGCATCCTATACACTAATGATGAAAAATCTGAAGGAGAAATTAAGGAAACACTCCCATTTACCATTGCAACAAAAAGAGTAAAATACCTAGGAATAAACTACCTAAGGAGATAAAAGACCTGTATGCAGAAAACTTAAGACACTGATGAAAGAAATTAAAGATGATACAAATAGATGGAGAGATATACCCTGTTCTTGGATTGGAAGAATCAACATTGTGAAAATGACTCTACTACCCAAAGCAATCTACAGATTCAATGCAATCCTTATCAAACTACCTCTGGCATTTTTCACAGAACTAGAACAAAAAATTTCACAATTTGTACAGAAACACAAAAGACCCCGAATAGCCAAAGCAACCTTGAGAAAGAAAAACAGAACTGGAGGGATCAGGCTCCCAGACTTCAGATTATACTACAAAGCTACAGTAATCAAGACAGTATGGTACTGGCACAAAACAGAAATATAGATCAATGGAACAGGATAGAAAGCTCAGAGATAAACCCACGCACCTATGGTCACCTTATTTTTGATAAAGGAGGCAAGAATATACAATGGAGAAACAACAGCCTCTTCAATAAGTGGTGCTGGAAAAACTGGACAGCTAAATGTAAAAGAATGAAATTAGAACACTCCCTAATACCATACACAAAAATAAACTCAAAATGGGGCTTCCCTGGTGGCACAGTGGTTGAGAATCTGCCTGCCAATGCAGGGGACACGGGTTCGAGCCCTGGTCTGGGAGGATCCCACGCGCCGTGGAGCAACTAGGCCCATGTGCCACAGCTGCTGAGCCTGCGTGTCTGGAGCCTGTGCTCTGCAGCAAGAGAAGTCTGCAGCAGTGAGGGGCCCACGCACCGCGATGAAGGGTGGCCCCTGCTCGCCGCAACTAAAGACAGCCTTCACACAGAAATGAAGACCCAACACAGCCAAAAATAAATAAATAATTGCAAAATGGATTAAAGACCTCAATGTAAGGCCAGACACTATCAAACTCTTAGAGGAAAACATAGGAAGAACACTCTATGACATAAATCACAGCAAGATCCTTTTTGACCCATCTCCTAGAGAAATGGAAATAAAAACAAAAATAAACAAATGGGACCTAATGAAACTTAAAAGCTTTTGCACAGCAAAAGAAACCATAAACCAGACGAAAAGAGAACCCTCAGAATGGGAGAAAATATTTGCAAATGAAGCAACTGACAAAGGGTTAATCTCCAAAATTGACAAGCAGCTCATGCAACTCAATATCAAAAAACAAACAACCCAATCCAAAAATGGGCAGAAGACCTAAATAGACATTTCTCCAAAGAAGATATACAGATTGCCAACAAACACATGAAAGAATGCTCAACATCATTAATCATTAGAGAAATGCAATTCAAAACTACAATGAGATATCATCTCACACCAGTCAGAATGGCCATCATCAAAAAATCTACAAACAATTAATGCTGGAGAGGGTGTGGAGAAAAGGGAACCCTCCTGCACTGTTGGTGGGAATGTAAATTGATACAGCCAGTATGGAGGTTCCTTAAAAATAGAACTACCATGCAACCCAGCAATCCCACTACTGGGCATATATTTTGAGAAAACCATAATCCAAAAAGAGCCATGACCACAATGTTCATTGCAGCACTATTTACAATAGCCAGAACATGGAAGCAACCTAAGTGTCCATGGACAGATGAATGGATAAAGAAGATGTGGCACATATATACAATGGAATATTACTCAGCCATAAAGAGAAACGAAATTGAGTTATTTGTAGTGAGGTGGATGGACCTAGAGTCTGTCATACAGAGTGAAGTAAGTCAGAAAGAGAAAAACAAATACTGTATGCTAACACATATATACGGAACCAAAAAAAAATGGTTATTATGAACCTAAAGGCAGGACAGGAATAAAGATGCAGATGTAGAAATGGACTTGAGGACACAGGGAGGGGAACGGTAAGCTGGGACAAAGTGAGAGAGTGGCATGGACATATATACACTACCAAATGTAAAATAGATAGCTAGTGGGAAGCAGCCGCATAACACAGGGAGATCAGCTCGGTGCTTTGTGACCACCTAGAAGGGTGGGATAGGGAGGTGGGGAGGGAGACGCAGGAGGGAGGGGATATGGGGATATACATATGCATATAGCTGATTCACTTTGTTATACAGCAGAAACTAACACACCGCTGTAGAGAAATTATACTCCAATAAAGATGTTAAAAAAAAGTAGAGATATATATATGTTTTATAAAAACAAAGAAAAAAACAAAAGAAGAAGTGAACCCAATAGGTCTACTATTTCAACTCAATGCTGCGTTTTTCTTTTCTCCTTTTCCTTGGTAGGGAATTTCCTCTTTCCGTACCTGAAGCTTTGACTTCACCTTCTGTAATGGGTGTTGTTTGTCGTATGGAACGTTCCTAGTCTTTGTGAGACGAAGTCAGAATCCCTTGAAATGAAGAATTAGAATTCCACTGAATTGGTTCCAGATGATTTGGTGTCTTTTTTTCTAATCCTCCACTTACATGATATTCATTTGAAATTCAAGTCGCCTAATACTAGGGCTCAGGAAATAGAGGAATAGGAGCCTTTCTTCTGGAGTTCCCATAACAATACTTTTAACCAAGTTCCCTGGTCTTATGCTCCCTTGAGCTCCCTCTTCTCTCTCTCTCTTTCATCTTCTCCAACTTTGTAATTCTCTTTATAGGTTTTTCTACAGTATTTTATCTTTACCTTTTTTTGAAGTATGTTTCATCACCTCCATTCTTTACTGTTTAATCTTTCTCAAAAGCATAAGTTCACACACACACACACACACACACACGCACACATGCACACATGCACACACACACAAGTTCCCCACACCAGCTCTGTGTTTAGGTTCTGTTTTACCGGGCTGTCTCTGTGTTTGACTTAGGTTTTAATTATTCCACGGTATTACCACATGCCAGGAGAGACAACCATTTTCCTGTCCACTCCCCATTTTGATACACGTCACACTAAAATGCAGCAAAGGAAAGGGTCGCCGGCAGACAATATGAGTGCTTTAAGATGCTGGCCTTACATGAATACATTTCATGTTTTCCAAAGACGAGGCCGGTGCATCCGAGCTACAACCAGTCATTTGGCGCCATCTTCGGGACGCAACGAGTCACAGGCTGGGAATATCCGATCTGACTTAATTCAGTATCAGATGCCCACCGCGCACCTGGAACTGTCCTGAGCAAATTATTTCCTGCTGGAACGAAGCTTTATATCCCTTTAGAACAAATCTCTCCAACTCCTAGTAAATATCTCAGAAGCTAAGGTGTCTTTCCTACTACTTCCTTCCCATTTCCTTTGCAGTTTCGTAAAGTGCTTTTGTTTTATTTTGCCCAGTGTGTCATGAGAATTAAGGGGCTCATTGACAACCAGCAACAAACTACTAGAGAGAAGAAACCACGGTCGTTGCATCTCTAGCATCCAGCACAGAGACTAGAGCTCCGGAATTTGTTTTGATTTGGGGTTTGTAGCTTTTGGAGGGGGGGCGGTTGTAGCTTTTTGAATGACATAATAAGCACTTAATATCTGAGGTGGGGGAATATGACACACAAATGTTTTTATTTTAAGGAGAGAGACTTTTCTAGACTTCCCAGCCTAGGTGGGTTATGATTTTAAAGCTCCTAACTAGGAACCCTCTCCCCTCCTTTGAAGTATTGCCTCTGTTAAGAATAAGGGGGGAAACACTAAAAAGAAAAACTAATGGAAATGGAGCAGGACCCTGTGAGAACCTCCCCATGTCCCTCTTGTTTGTAGAAGAGCTTTAGTCTCCTAGGTCTTCCCCAAGTTCCAAAGAGTAAGCTTAATCAGAGAAGTGAGAAAATGCAGAAACAAAGGAAAACAGTCAAGCAAGACAAAATAATGAGAGTTTAGCCATAAACAAAGTCAAGGACTTTTAGTTCCTCCTCAAGGGCTATAGATGATATCCTGAGCCACATCCTTGAGCTGTTTTGCAGATACTGAAACCCTCAGCAGGTGGAGGAAGTTAACTGCATGCTGACCACAAGCCCATAGACCCCAGACCAGTTGGAACCAGAAGGCTGATGATGTTGACTCCCAAAACACCCCACTGTTACCTCACCACCAACCAATCACACAAGCTGATCAGGTATCTTACATCCTCACCCCTAATGTTGCCTTTTAAAGCCCTTCCCTGAAAGCCATTGGAGAGTTTGGGTCTATTGAGCCTGAGCCGTCTGTTCTCCTTGCTTGGCCCCATGTTGGGCACCTTGGAATAAACACCACACTTTTCTTCACCACAACCTGGTGTCAGTAGATGGGCTTTGCTGCATATTGGGCAAGTGGACCCAAGTTTGGTTTGGTAACAAAATCAATACAAACTCCTGCAGGGGGCAGGAAGGAATATATAGGTTGCATTATAGGGTCTTCATAAAACCTAGCCTAGAATTGGAGAAATATTAGACTATTTCAATATTCTTCTTAAAATTGATAATTAAAATATCTGCCCAGTGTGATGGTTAATTTATGTGTCAACTTGGCTAGATTATGATCCCAGCTGTTTGGTCAAACACCAGTTTAGATGTTTCCATGAAGGTATATTTTAGATGTGATTAATATTTAAATCAGTAACTGTGAATAAAGCTGATTGCCCTCCATAACATCGACGGGCCTCATCCCATCCGTTGAAGGCCTTAAGAGCAAAGACTGAGGCCCCCAAAATGGAAGGAATTCTTTTCAAGATGGAAGCATAGAAACCCTGCCTGAGTTTTCAGACTATTGTCCTGTGGAATTCAGACTCAAGACTGCAACATCAACTCTTCCCTGAATTTCCAGCCTATGGGCCCATCCTGCAGATTTCAGAACTCTCAGATAGGTAGATAGATAGATAGAGAGGTAGATAGATAGATAGATGATAGATAGATGGGTAGATAGATAGGTAGATAGATAGATAGATGATAGATAGATAGATAGATAATCTCTTATTGTTTTTATTTCCCCTTGGGAGAACCCTGACTAATACACTAATACAGAACTGCACTTTAATGTATGTATGTTCTACACAACAGGATCTCAAACTTGATATGCACCAGGATACACACCATTAGAATCATTGTCTCTGGGAGGTACCAGCCAGGGCATCTATATATATAATAAGTTGTACAGTTGGTACACTAGGACAGTTTAGAACTAGATTTGATAAAGAGCCTCGATGCACATTAAGACTTATTATGTATAGCTCAGAAAGGGAAAAGGGAACCCATATTTATTAACCACCTGCTATGTGCCAGGTACCGGGCTAGGCTCTTCCAAGTATATTATCTCATATCTCACCCAATTCTCTCAGTGCTGGTCACCTCAGCAAGGTTAGTAACCTCCTCAGGACCTACCCATTCATTTGTTCATCAGATGTTTGCTGAGCAGCTGCGATGGGTCAGGCACTTTGCATGGCCCTGGGGATACAAAGGTGAATGAGAGACATGGTCCCCTCGTTGGGAGAAAATTCTAGGAAGAAAAACCAATAATAGTCAAGTGAACTAGAAATGAATAATTCTGCAAGGCATGTGAAAAGTGTCTTGAAGGAAGTGGGTAGGATGGAGTGACAGAGAATAGCTATGGGATGGACCCACTATCAGTTAAGTTAGACAGTGAAGGTGAAATGAAGAAAGCCAATGAAAAACAAGGATGTGTGATGGGGGTGGGGGAAGGAATCCCAGGCATCATTGGGCGGGCACACATCAGGACTGCTTTGTGCACTTCCACTGAAGCTGCCTGTACAGCATCCTGGAGAAGACATCCCAAGGAGGTAGATGGATATACCAGTATGAAACTCAAAGGAGGGGTCTGACGTGGAGACATAAAGTTGGGAGTCGTTAGTGGGTAGGTGGGATTTATAGATGGGATAGATGGGAATGAGATGTACAGTGTGAGGAATGTAGTCAATAATTATGTAATATCTTTGTACGGTGGCAGATCGTAACTAGACTTAGCATGCTGACCATTTTCAGGTGTATAAGAAGATCCAATCACTATGTTGTATGACCGGAACTAAAAACCAAACAACAACAAAAACTACCAATACAATTTCTACTAGCACCTGGAGCAGATGCTGTGCAGGTTTCCGTAGAAGTAGCCCCTAGGAAACAATTTTGTTTCTCGAGACCAAAAATGTCTTATTACTCAGAGAGCTAGGTCTTTCTTTTGACTTTACTTTATTGAGTTCTGTTTTGAACATATGTGCGTGTGCATGAGAAAGAGGTGAATGGATGGATGATGGATGGATGATGGATGGATGATGGATGATGGATGGATGGATGATGGATGGATGGATGGATGGATGATGGATGATGGATGGATGGATGATGGATGGATGGATGGATGGATGATGGATGGATGGATGGATGGATGATGGATGGATGGATGGATGGATGATGGATGGATGGATGGATGGATGGATGGATGATGGATGGATGGATGGATGGATGGATGATGGATGATGGATGATGGATGATGGATGGATGGATGGATGGATGATGGATGATGGATGGATGATGGATGGATGATGGATGGATGATGGATGGATGGATGGATGATGGATGATGGATGGATGATGGATGATGGATGGATGATGGATGGATGATGGATGATGGATGATGGATGGATGATGGATGATGGATGATGGATGATGGATGGATGGATGATGGATGATGGATGGATGATGGATGATGGATGATGGATGGATGATGGATGATGGATGGATGGATGATGGATGATGGATGATGGATGATGGATGATGGATGATGGATGGATGATGGATGGATGATGGATGATGGATGATGGATGGATGATGGATGATGGATGATGGATGATGGATGGATGGATGGATGGATGATGGATGGATGATGGATGATGGATGATGGATGGATGATGGATGGATGATGGATGATGGATGATGGATGGATGGATGGATGATGGATGATGGATGATGGATGGATGATGGATGATGGATGATGGATGGATGATGGATGGATGATGGATGATGGATGGATGGATGGATATAAAGTGTATATATGGATGGATTTTGCCCTTATGTGATCATTACAATGAAAGTAACTGAGGGCTTCCCTGGTGGTGCAGTGGCTGAGGATCTGCCTACCAGTGAAGGGAACGCGGGTTCGGGCCCTGGCCTGGGAAGATCCCACTTGCCGCGGAGCAACTAGGCCCGTGAGCCACAACTACTGAGCCTGCGCGTCTGGAGCCTGTGCCCCGCAACAAGAGAGGCCGCCATAGTGAGAGGCCCGCGCACCAAGATGAAGAGTGGACCCCGCTCGCCGCAACTGGAGAAAGCTCTCACACAGCAACGAAGACCCAACACAGCAAAAATAAATTAATTAATTTTAAAAAAAAGAAAGTAACTGAGCAGATTTTATTAGAAGAATAAAATGAGCTCCTAGAAAAAAATAAATAAATACATGGGAGTGACGGAATCACCTCGAGAGACTCGTAGACAGAAGGTAGAGCCCAGGACCAAGACGTAAGGACTCCAGCCATTGGAGGCCAACAGGAGGAGCACCTGCAAGGGAAGGTGAGTGGGTGGGTGACGGAGGGCTGGTGGAGGAGCAGGAGCCCAGCCAGCACGTGGCGGGGCTAGAGTTCAAATCTGCTGTCTGCATCCGTCGCCCTTGCTCTGCTCACTGCGTTCGCCTGGTGCATTTGGAGAGCTAACAGCCTCACGCTGGATTCGTATCACACTCTAGCAATCCCGTTGGAATGTATTAGCTCACCGATTCTTATGGTTGTAGAACGAGAACAAGGCAGGTGCTACCTGTCTGGCAGATGACGACGCTGACGCTCAGAGAAGTGAAGAAACTGTTGGATGGTGAATCAGGAGTCCAGGCTGCTGCCTGGGTATCTTTCCTGCTTAGTCCTAACCCTCAAAGCTGCCTAACCCTTAAAGACCATTTTCATGGCTTCTTTATCATCATCAAATCTTGTCTTTAGTAAAAAGCACCTGTTGCACGGGATAGTGTGCAAAAAGCATTATTCAATTGGTGCAAATTCCTGATGAAGAGCTTCGATGACAAATGGAGGGAGAGGCAGAGTACGGGTGTCAGAGATCTGGTCTGAGAGGAACTGGGAAAGAAATTAATTACAGGGTTTTTCCCCAAACAAACTCATGCTTTTTAAATTTTTTTTTGGACCTAAAATCTGCCAATCAGAGCTCCCTAAACTTTTTCTCAATCTTGGCTTCCAATGCACCATTTTAGCGACTTTAGAGGACAAAGGGGGCAGCTGCCGAAAAACCTGCGGAAAAGTTTTCAGCCTCAGGAACGGAGGAAAACCGACGGCAGGGACCGACCTGAAACTTAGTCAAAAGGACACTGCAAGCAAAACCATCTCGTAGTTTTAGAGGGCTGTACCCTCCAAAAACAAGGATAGATGACAGTCATGGTGGGGAATGGGTGGGAGGGGGCGGACAAAGTCTATTTTTTAAATTTTATTGAAGTATAGTTGATTTACAATGTTGTGTTAATTTCTGCTGTATAGCAAAGTGACTCAGTTATACATATATATATATTCTTTTTCATATTCTTTTCCATTATGGTTTAGCACAGGATACTGACTATAGTTCTCTGTGCTATACAGTAGGGCCTTGTTGTCTATCCATTCTCTATGTAATAGTTTGCATCTGCTAATCCCAAACTCCCAATCCATCCTTCCACCACACCCCCCTCCCCCTTGGCAACCACAAGTCTGTTCTCTATGCCTGTGAGTCTGTTTCTGTTTCGTAGGTAAGTTCATTTGTGTCATATTTTAGATTCCACATACAAGTCATACCATATGGTATTTGTTGGAGAAAGTCTACTCTAGACTGTATGGAAGATGCTACCCCGAGGGAGCCACGTGTGGGAGACAGAGAGAGGGAGAGAGTCCCAAGGCACCCCAGCTGTTTGAGTCTTCCCAGACCTGGGGGTGCAGAAGTCTTTGAGAGGAACCCAGCTTCAGTTACCATCTGACCACACCTGCCGAAAACTCAGGCAAGAACTGACTAGCAGAGCCCCAATAAACCTAGATTCGTGAGCAGATATGAATTGTTATTTTAAGCCACAACTGGGGACGGGGGCTGCTACACAGCGATAAATAAATAGACAGCTGTTAAATCACCACCCTGTCCCCAACACACACACACTCACAACTCTGGTAATCACACTTTGGTAACTGAGAAGCATTTGTTGATTAATTTCAATGACAAAAACCACTGTTCCAGGTTCTGCAGATGTAAAGCTGGGGATAAAAAACAAAACAAAACAAAACATGCTCTTTCCCTCAAGAAGCTTGCAGACTTGTAAGAAAAGAAAAAGATCAAAAACAAGCAAACGAAGCAAAAACCCATAAATACTAGATTATAAGTGCAGTGATAAAAGCCCACTGAGGTTATTAGTATAGACACACAGAGATGGGGCAGCTAACTCAATCTGAAGAAAGGTTGGAGGCGATAAGAAGAAAAGGATGGGCGCCAGGAGAAGAGGCAGAGGCACAGAGATGGGCAGACAGCATGAGAAAGGCACTGAGGGACGACGCGCACACGGTGGGGACAGAGACAACCCTGTAGGATGGCTGGAAATCACACTGGAGAGGTGGACAAGGCTGTGTCACCAAGAGCTTAGTAAGCCGCTAAGAGGCGTGGACTGGATCACCCAGGAAGCCACCGATGTCATCTGGGCAGAGAAGTGACATGATCGGATCTGAGTTTGGAACAGACCTCTTTATTTTTATTTTTTTAACTTTATTGAAGTATAGGGGGTTTTTTTTTACAATGTTGTGTCAATTTCTGCTGTCAATCAGCAAAGCGATTCAGTTACACGTATATATATTCCTCTTCATATTCTTTTCCATGATGGTTTAGCACAGGATATTGACTATAGTTCCCTGTGCCGTACAGCAGGACCTTGTCGTTTAGCCATCCCATATACACTAGTTTGCATCTGCTCATTCCAAACTCCCACTCCTTCCCTCCCCCACCCGCCTCCCCCTTGGCAACCACAAGTTAGAACAGACCTCTTTAGTGGCTGGCTACAGAATGGCTTAAGGGAAGGGAAGGTGGAGCGAGAGGGATGGGCTGAGAAAGCATCTGTGAGGCGGGGCCAGCGCGTGCCGGAGCTGCCTAGTACCATCTTGTAAAAGCCAATAACGTTTTTAGGAATTGGGGTGAGACCGTTAAACCTTTAATAGCTTGAAATCAACCATGGTAGAAGAATTTACGCCACCGAAGTCAACAAATGCTGCAGATCGAGGCTTTCCAGCCAGAGCCAGTTGTTAACCGCTTACCAGCACACCCCTGATGGAAGCAGAGATGCTGGAAGCAGGAAAGTTTAAGTAGAAGGGGCAGGTCTCGATGATTACCTCGATATGGAGGGAAGGGTCAGAGTGCCTCCAAACATCTAACATCTGCAACTGGGTGAAGGTGGATGATATGAGTTGACATGCAGGACGAAGAGGAAAAATCTGCTTGTCCAAGACAGTGAATTCAGGGGTTATAACACGTTGATTTTGAGATGCTTTAAAGGACTGCCAGCGAGAAGCTGATGACCCAGGCCTGAAGCCTGGGGAGAGTGTGAGCAGGACTCTGAGAGCAAGTAAGATGGTCCAGGGTCAGGAAGGAGAGCATGACAGCGTGCTGAGGAGAAATGTCGGGAACACAAAGACTTCAGCGGAGACAGAGGCCAGAAGGAGTGCTCAGAGCAGCCTGAAAAGCACATAAAGCCAAGCGCGTGATCACAGGTGTCAGACGCAGCCGGGGGGTCCATACGATAACTCGAAGTATTTACAAGTGATACACCCCACTCCACCGTCCTGGGGTGCAAAAATGGCATTTCTTTAGCGTTCAAACCACAGTGGCACTGAGTACCCAGCTCTCTAATTGCTGGCAGCCCATCCTAACGTGCTTAGGGCTCCTGTGTCATGCGAGTCTGAGGGCCCCAGTGTGAATACACTGTGCAGATGTCTGTCCCAGGAAATGTCATCTTACAGAGAAGGGGCAGGAAGGTGGTGAGTCCTCCATGTGTCTCTGCTAAAAGCCCCCATTTCTGTGCCAGGAGACACTCGAAAGCAAGCATTGCTGAGGCTGCAGCCCCACCATATGGGATGCAGGAGGCAAGGATGCCTGTGTCCTTGGTGATTCCATGAGCCACGGTGCTACATGCCAAAGCAGGCCATAGCTCCAAGGTGCCACTCTGCACACACACACACACACACACACACACACACAGGCACAGACACAAAGACACACACAGACACACACACAGACATGCACACACAGACACACACAGACATGCACACACACACAGACATGCACACACAGACACACACAGACAGACACACAGACATGCACACACACAGACACACACAGACACGCACAGACACACACACAGACACACACAGATGTACACACAGGCACAGACACACACAGACATGCACACACACAGAAACATGCACAGACATGCACACAGAGATATGCACAAACACACATAGATATACACACAAACACACACAGGCACACACACAGATATGCATACACACAGACACACAGGCACTCACAAATATATACAGACATGCACACACATGCAGATACATACATACACACACAGACACATACAGACATATACATACAGATACACACAAACACACATACAGACACACAGACATGCACGTACGCAGACAGGCAGACACACACACACCACACACACACACACACACACACAGCCATTCCCTCAAGGACCCCCACAGTGCTGAGGCGTCTGGAACGAGAGCAGTCACAGCATCAGTTACCTGCTTTGCGTGGAAAGCTCTCCCGCCTGGGGATCCCCAGGATCCCCTCCCAGCAGCTGACCTTAGTCCAGGTCTACCTGCTTCATTAGTGGCGCTAATACATTGCAAGGGGACTCATCTTCCCCTTCACGGGTGTTTCCTCCAGGGAGGGGAGGCAGGGCTCACTGGGGCTACCCTCCTACCTCTCTCTGCCCCTTCACTTACATTTGGGGGGACTTATGTGACTGGTACATTTGGGAAGGATCAACTGGGTACATGTATTCCCCCCTCACTTTCCTATTGGGAATGACCTGTCCCAAAGAGCATGAGGTCCTCTTGGCCGGGGCCCTGCCTGGGTGGATAGTCTGTAAAATACTCGAGCTGGACTTTAGCTCCCCAGTGGGTAAGCCACACCCCTCCAGGCAAGCCTTCATCAATCTTAAAGGAAAATGGTCATCTTCCATCTGCCTTTCTCTTTTGTCTTTTTTCTCAATTTGTTCAGAAGCCATGCAGAAAAGGAAGAGGGCTATTTTCTGAGCCCCCTCTAAGACCCTGACAGAACGACAAAGAGAAAGTTTGAAGTGTCAGTTTCCTCCACCGCCACAGAGCTCTCTGACCGCCAGGCAAAGTGCCATGACCATGTCACAACCACAAGACATGGATCAAAGCAGAGGCCTGCCTCGAGCCAGCGTCCCAGCCCTCGCCAAGGAAAAATCCATGAAGGTGTGCTTGTGCACACCCACCCCAAAACACTACAGTGAGGGGCCCCGAAGTGGCTCTTCCCAGAACAAAGAAGGTCTGCTCCAAGATGACTTGGGGCCCCCATGCTACAAAGAGAAATGGCTAGAAATGACTCGTCAGCATCTTGTGCTAAAAACAATTCTACACCATGTGACACATCCACTGAATTTAGCAACGGGAGGTCTTTAGTGATCTTGGACAGAGCAAAGCGTTCTCAGCCAAAAGCATTCAGGAAGCGCCGACCTCCGTGTGAATCACGCAGATTCTAAAGGCCTCGGAAAGCAGAGATTCTCCTAAATGTTGCTGCATGGAGACTTTTTGACCCACAACCCCCATTTTCAGTCTAAAAATCTATGGATAGTCCATAAAATATTGGAAATTCAAGGAGTCAAACATCACCTAAGACATCTGGGGGCAAAGGAAATGAACTAGAACAGATGATTGTAAAGAGAAAAGAAGAACCAAGGAAAGGTTTATGTATCTAGTGATGGAGTTAGTTTTAGAATGGTAGGGACTTCCTTATGTTTCTAGGTCAAAGGAAGGTGGCCCAAGAAAGGGAAAGTGACCAACAGGAGAAGCCGAGAGTAATTTTTGGAGCAAATCCCTCAAGGAGTTTATAATCAAGTAGCTTTTACTTGGTAAATACATCCTATATCAATGATAAATGAAAGAACGTGAAACCCAAACCTTGTAAGCTTTTTTTTTCTTTTTCTTTTTTGATTTGAAGTATAGTTGATGTACAACATTATATGTTCTAGGTATACAACAGTGATTCAGTTTTTAAAGGTTACACCCCATTTATAGTTATTATAAATGTTGGCCATACTCCCTGTGTTGTACAATATATACTTGTAGTTTATTTATTTTATACGTAGTAGTTTGTACGACTTAATCCCCACCCCTATCTTGCCCCTCCCCCATTTCCCTCTCCCACTAGTAACCACTAGTTCGTTCTCTATGTCTGTGAATCTGTTTCTTTTTTGTTATATTCACTAGGCTGTTGTATTTTTTAGATTCCACATATAAGTGATATCATACACTATCTATCTTTCTCTGTCTGACTTTAAGCAAAACTTGTAAGTTTTAAATACAGCATAGATGGGTAATCATGCTTTTAAGATATTTCCAAAGAAGTTGGCATAACAATTCCAAGTCACTCTTATTGTCAATATTAAAACTTACCAAAAAAGGGGGGGTGGGGACTTACCTGGCGGTCCAGTGGTTAGGACTCCGTGCTTCCACAGCAGGGGACCTGTGTTCGATCCTTGGTTGGAGAACTAAGACTCTACAAGCCACACAGCACGGCCCAAAAAACCCCAAAAAACAAAAGCAAACAAACAAAACTTACAGCATTTTTTCTTAATATTTGGGGAATTATGGATAAAACTCTGAATCTCTACAAAAGGCTCTACAACAAGCACATGGAGGTTCACCACTAGCTCTCAGGTTTCTCTCTAGAGCTGTGGTCCAAGATATCAGAAGCTGCAGCTTCCACCCAGAGGTCAGTAAAATGCAGAAAACCACTGCTGATGGTCACAGATGCCCACAGTCCTGGGCTGAGAATGGTCCAAGGAACGCGAGAGGGGCTGCAAATCCATCTGCTGAAGCCCTTGCTGCAGCCATGGCACAGATGCCCCTTCTCAGCCCTGTCCTGGAGCCTCAGAAATCTAGCCCCCAGGCTGCTTGCCTCTGTGACATCAGGGAGTAGGGGCTGTGCTGACAGTCTCTGACACTGCCTCTTTGGTCCTCTGCCTTCTCCATGCCCACCCCTGCTCCTCTACCCATCAGGAATCAACAACAGGGCACCCAGTAACAGAAGACCAGATGGAAAGCCTGAGAACAAGCACAAGACGAGTCAAGACCCTGGAAGTGGGGTGGGTGAGAGAAAGGCACAGAAGGTTTATGTGCAGTGGGAGGGGAAAACAGGAGGTCCAAAGGGGAGAACCTTTCCTCCTTCTTATAAGATAGCGGCCATGTTGGAGACAGAAGTATGGTTTGGTGCCAGTGGAGAATCTGGAGCAGGGAACTAGACCTGTAGAGCAGAGGATCTGTGGCTGCAAGTCCCTTATGAATGAACTCTGTGATGGGCTGGGATGTACAGCTGGGACCTGAAGATAAGACTTATATGTTTTCCAGACTTTCTAGGTGTGCTCCCATTAAGACCGTTTGGGCAAGGTCTGTACTGCTCCCTCCCTTTCGTGATAGCATTGTAAGCTGAGGAGCTGTGTAAAACGATAAGATTCAGGACTCTGCTGGTCGATAAAGGGCCTTTGTGTGAACTAGAATAAGGAGTTGTGTCCCTGGAAAGATCCAGCCCCACACCAAAGCATGTGGCTTAATGAGTGTACTGCCAGCTGCACCTCAGCCCGTATTCATCCCCATTGTGCAGTGAGTAGCCTGCACAACCGTACATAGCAGCCTCAATCAAATCCTAGCAAGAGGAAACCATAGTAAATTCATGTTAGCAAATATATATACAGGAAGTCTGGGCAGTCTTATTCACCATTTAGTCATCTTAATTGGCTTTTTTTTATTGGTTCTTAGTTATCATAAGAAGACTCAACAGTTTAGAAATAGTGCTGCGGAGGATAGAAAGGATCTACATGCATCTCCAAAGACAGAAAGATTCCAATTCCATAGGAGAGAGACAAATCTTAGGATAAATGGAGGAGAGATATGAATTGACTAAACCAGTGTTTACACACAAGAAAGAGACAACATAAGATGACATCCCCTAAAAGCCAGCAATGTCCGTATCAACTATAATTAGCACAAGCCTCCAGGTAGAATGAATAACATTGAGAAATAGATTGTTGATCTTGAAAGATCTCAAAAAGGAATCAGGGATGAAAACTAAGCTGCAGATCTCCCAGAGATGACATATTACCAATAATCGGGGACTTCTCTGGTGGTCCAGTGGGTAAGACTCTGCGCTCCCAATGCAGGGGTCCGGGTTCGATCCCTGGTCGGGGAACTAGATCCCACATGCATGCCGCAACTAAGAGTCCGCATGCTGCAACTAAAGATCCCACATGCCGCAACAAAGATCCCGTGTGCTGCAACTAAGACCAGGCACAGCCAAAATAAATAAATATTTTTAAAAATAATAATGATAATAATCGAAGCCATCGAGTGAATGATTCAGACAGGCTGCCTGTCACCTGCTTGCCCTCATCTCCAAAAAATTAGGCAAAAGAAGGAAATGATGCATTAAACAGCATCAGGGAGACAAGATGGGAAGGAGGGAAGAAATGTTTTAGCAACTGTAAAAATTGTAGAATTAGGTTTAGAACAAATTTGCCCCTCAAATTCTCCAGGGTCTGGTTCAGGTCCAAGAAATACATAGCTGACCATATAAAACTCTGTCTTGCAGCTTACATACAATGGCCAACTCTTTGGAAAGTCATTTTTCACATAATGAGTATATTATTTAACACTTG
This sequence comes from Leucopleurus acutus, assembly GCF_964270905.1. Classification (NCBI taxonomy): domain Eukaryota; kingdom Metazoa; phylum Chordata; class Mammalia; order Artiodactyla; family Delphinidae; genus Leucopleurus; species Leucopleurus acutus. The sequence continues at coordinate 195,253,825 of NC_139142.1, forward strand.
GTTATGGACATAGTCACATAAAGAACACAAGTAAACAACTTTGTGTTATTGTTTTGTTCTTTTGAAGTCGATGGGAACTGATTGACTGGAGTCTTCAAATCTCAAATCTACTCTTCTGCTCCTGCCTTTACGATGGCTCTGTGGCCTTTGAAAATTTCAATGGCTCCTTCTTCCCTACACTTTTCCTCCCCCGACTTCTGGGACATGGCCCAGTTTCCCTTTTTCCCCTCTGTCAGCTCCCTTTGCCTCCTCTTCAACTTTCTATTTCCTTGGAGCACCTCTTAAATGGAGAACTTTCTAGAATTCAACCTTTGCAGATGAGATCTCTGAGGATGACTCCTAAGGCCATATTTCCAAGCCTAATCTCTCTCCTGAGGTTCAGACCCATTTTCCCAAATGGTTGTGGACATCACACACCTGTCCCACATGTACTTCATTCAGCTGTCCAACAGGTACTTCAAATTCCTCAGACAGGACGAATGATCTTCCCACCAGCACTGCTGCCCATCCTGTGTCTCTCATCTCAGCTAATGGTCCTACCATCTGTCCAGTCACCCAGGCAGAAATTCTTAATACTCTTCAATAACTTCTTTTTCTCACCTGTCATATCTAGTCATCCTGAAATTCTGTCCACTCCACCTGTATAAAACCTCCCAAATGTATCTCTTTTTTTTCTGACAGAGTCCAATATATGGCTTCTTTTGAAGCTGAGATGGAGGTTCCCTGTATGTCTGATTTCAAGATTACTGGGAAGGGCCCAACCCTAAAAAAAATTCCTCCCTGAAATGGTGGATCCCTGAAATTCCTCTAACAGACAAGGTTTTTATTACAGAATTAGAAATCATCTGAAATGCAGAAGGCTCTGGAAAGGTGACATCTTATATTGAAAACACACAAAAGTGTCACTGCTGTATCATACAGCCTTCCAGTGGGAAAGTTGATGCGACACACAGAGAGTAAGGGTGTAAATTGGAGGGTGAGGGATAAGAGCAGGGAAGAAAATGTGCAGGGGGCAGAGAGTAGTCACTGGGGTGACATTTCATGAACATACAGACAAAGAAACTACGCTTGAGCCAACCAAGCCAGAATCAACTAAAATATACTTTTGCACCGAAAGGTAAATTTAAAAACTCACAAGGATGGGAGCCAAGGTAGATAGGAAATTGTTTTATAAAAAGATTCACAGACACTCTTCTCCTGTTTCTACAATAAACAGAATGGAGCAGTTTCCCATTATTGGGTCTTGTTACAATAAGACCCAATGAATGTGAAAGTTCTAAATTTATGTGAGATCTCTGAAATTACTGCAGTGGGAAATACTGCCGAAGCACTTCTAAGTTCACAAATAGATCTCCCTCTTGGAGTTTTCACAGCCAGCTCTTCGAAACTTGGCCACCTTTGCCGTAATATTCCATGAAAATCCAGTCGTCAAGAAATGTATTTTGGCTGGGACTTTTTCCAGCTCCCTGGGGTCGGATCAAATTAACTGAGGTGAGAATTTCTTTATGTGAATTCCACACTGGAATAACTACTATATATTCCATTCCTAACTCATTTTCCTTCCTTAGTTCCCAGTGGAACCAGAAAGAGAAATTAATGAGGTCAGGAATAACAATGGGGTAACAGGCTGTAAATTGTTTTTTCTAGGTTTCTTTTTTATTATTTTTCTTTAAACAATTGCCAAGACTGGAATCAAAGATAAAGAGAAGGCACAACAGTTTTGCTCTGGTTTGTGTCATTCAGATTTAAAATTTTTTTTTGTTTTTCTTTTCTTTTTTACAAATACAAATTAAACATGAAAAAACTCTACTTCAAAAAGAATCTAACAGGGCTTCCCTGGTGGCGCAGTGGTTGAGAGTCCGTCTGCTGATGCAGGGGACACGGGTTCGTGCCCCAGTCCAGGAGGATTCCACATGCCACGGAGCGGCTGGGCCCATGAGCCATGGCCGCTGAGCCTGTGCGTCTGGAGCCTGTGCTCCGCAACGGGATAGGCCACAACAGTGAGAGGCCCGCGTACCGCAAAAAAAAACAAAAAAAAAGAATCTAACAGTTCAGGAAAAGCTTATCAGTTGCATTCTAGACATTTAAAACCTATCTCACAATTTAAATTTCAGTGGTAAAAACAGTAGGTTTTGGAACTGTTTTGTGATCACGTATCCAAAGAAAAGCTCCACTAACACTCCTTTTATTCAGTTTTTAAACATACCAGAGAGAATCTAAACTGTCAATTTTTCCAACAGCAAATTTTCCACACCAGAAGGTAGTCATGACTCTCAAAGAAGAGACAATTTGGGGTTTTCCTGCCTTCAAAATATTTATCAAATCCTGTTAATTCTCACAGGCTTTTGAAACATGTAGAAAAGGGTTCGAGACCTTGTCCGGGAAGATCCCACATGCTGCAGAGCAGCTAGGCCTGGGGGCTACAACTACTGAGCCTGTGCTCTAGGGCCCACAAGCCACAGCTACTGAGCCCATGCACCACAACTAGTGAAGCCTGCTCGCCTACAGCCCATGCTCCACAACAAGAGAAGCCACCGCAATAAGAAGCCCGTCAACACAACTAGAGAAAGCCCACACGCAGCAACGAAGACCCAACACAGCCAAAAATAAATAAATAAAATTTTTAAAAAAAGAAATATTCCAATGAATGAAACATACCAAATGTCAGTAATAAGCAAGACACATTCCTTTGGGGAAACTGTTAAAAAGAAAAATCCAGTCTGTATATGCAAATAAAGCAAGGAAATGCAGTCTTTTTTTTTTCCTTCTTCTTTAAAAATCCATTTCTCCTAAAATATCATTCCACAAAATTGGAAGTGAAGGACTAAAATGGGGTGAGGGGGGAGGAAGGAGCACACACCATTAACACAAAAAGTAAAATTGTACAAACTTAAGCAGTTTATGATAGACTAGGATCAGATTCCAAGATACCAAAAGTTGGCTGAAGAAATTCACCATTCTGTGGGAGCTAGGGTTTGTACTGCTGCCTGAAGATCGGTGAAGAGCAATTCACTGCCTCGGAGCACTGCCCCTTCCCACTCCAAATCCTGGGTTTTGCACCATGCCTCCGCGGGGGGGCGCCTCTCATCCCACCACCCAACCCGCCTTGAAGGCCTCCAGGTCCCTGCAGGCGGTTATCTCGGCGGTCCCCTTCCCGGGCGGCTCCAGTCTTCTTTTCTTCCACATTCAGGCAGACCTCACCTCTGAACATGATGGGCCTGTTGCGAAGCACCTTCTGAACAGGCTCAGAATCATCAAACAAAACGAACCCCAATTTGGGTAATTTCCCACCACTGTTAATATGCAGCTCCACCACATTCCCATAATTTTGAAAAAATCTTTAAGTTCTACTCCACCTCATGAGGCAGGTTGCCAATAAAGAGCTGGTGGCCGTCAGGGTGTCTCACGGGGTTCAACATCACCTGCTCACCAGCCTCACGGGCTGCTCTAGGTTCCCTCTGGGGAGGAACATTCATTCGCTGTTCTCGCACCCTTTGATCCCTCTGAGGCCTCTGCGGTGGAATCTGAGATTCAGGCTTAGACTCTGGACGAGGCTGTGAAGCTGGTAGTTTAACAACATGAGGTGGTATCCCAGTAACTGGAACAGCTCCACTGGGTGGAAGGTTCTTGCTGGTCACAGATGCCCAAGAAAAGGTTCTCAAGTCCTCCCGCACTGTCTGGGCTATGTCTGCAGGCGCTGCAGAAGAACTCTTCTGAACAGCCTTAGGGGTAGTTTCTTCCAATGCACTCAGGCATTTCCTCTTGGACCACAGACGCAGGTTCTTGCTCCGGTTCTGGTTCAGGATCAGGCTCTGGTTCAGCAACAGGTTCTTCTAAATGTCCTTCTAAGTCATTGCTGACAGTTGGATCATAGAAAGTTCCAGAATCATCAGGTACCACCTCAGTGGTCTTCTGTCTTTCTTCAGGTTCCTCTGCTTCTTCTTCAGATCCTTCCTGAGGCTCAGTGACCAAGCCACCAAAGACCTCATCTTGGTATCTGAAGATATCATTGTGAACATAAAAATTATTCGCAGCAGAGCCCTCAGGAGCAGGGACAAAGGTCTCATGAATGTCCTCAAAGCCTGGTTGCTATTAGAGAGCAAGCCCATCACCTGGACCACCACACCGTCATTCAGAGTGGCATGAGTGTCGACATGACGGATCTTAGTGCGGCAATTCGTGAACTTTTGTGACATCACTTTCCTACGGATTTCTTTCTGTCCATAGACCACATCTGCTGGCTTTCCATTTGAATCCAATCCCCCATGGACATAAGAAGAGTTCTTTCCATAAAATTTGTGTAGCATGTCTGCGGCCTGGTTCAGCAGTGTGTAATACTGTCTTACAAATTCTCACCTGACCAGCAGGGGACTAGGCTTCTCCATAACCATAGCTTTGGTCAATTCAACCTGCATGGCTGAGCGGGAGAGGAACGAGCTCTGCTCCACACACGGCAAAAAGCAAAAAACCCCTCACTCAACTGCATCAGCACCAGTTGCAAAACTTAAAGCTATATCAGCTGGAGAATTGAACCATGGACCTTAGAAAAGAAAGAGGTATGCTCCTGGCATCCAGTTGTGAAGATCGGAGGGGACCAGCCCCAGAGAAACCTGTATTACTGCTCATCAGGGCATTATGTCTATAAATCTAATAACTGTCTATTGGTCTGTGACAAGAGAAATGGGAACTCTGTCCACAAAATCAGAAAAGGGGTAACGTAGTCTGGTGAGGGGAACACTGAGGTTTTGTGGGACAAAAGATCATGGGCAATCCAGCTAAGGTTTTGTATCCAGTTTTATAATAGTCTATTTGAAAGCCATATATGAATACATTTTCTCATGAAAACAGGGGACTTGTAACTTTTCAAATTGCAAAATCACTTCTGATAATTTAACTAGCCACGCCTTAAGTCAGGGTCTATAGAAGTACAATGGTTAATTTTATGTGTCAACTTGAATGGGCCATGGGGGACCCAGACATTTGGAAAAACATTATTCTGGGTATTTCCATAAAGGAGTTTTTGGATCAGTTTAAAATTTAATTTGATAAGGCTGAATAAAGCAGATTGTTCTCCCTAATGTGGGTGGGCCTCATCCAATCAGTTGAAGGCCTGAATAGAACTGGGGGCTGACTCTCCCCCAAATAAGAGGAAATTCTTCCTGTTTGGCTGCCTTGAGCTGGGACATCAGATTTTTCCTGCCTTCAGGTTCAAACTGAAACATTGACTTCATGGGTCTCAAGCCTGCCAGCTTTTGGCCTGGGACCACAGCTTCAGCTCTCCATCACACCCAATCCTGTCTCTCAAGCTGGCCAGTGGCAGCCTCCATGATCATATGAGCCAATTTTTCATAATAAATCAATCATTCTCTCTCTTCCTCTCTCTCTCTCTCGATATATATATATGTATTTCAAACTGTAAAATCAAAATAAAATTATATATAATACATAATTATATCATATAAATATAATCTATAATATAAATATATTATATAATATAATTATATATTAATATAGCATAATATATAATATCGATATACAAAGCATATAAAGTATAATATAATTATATAGTATAAATATAATATGATATATAACATATATAATAATATACAAAAATATATAAGATATATAAAATATATAGTCTGACACCCAGGCCTGTGCCCCCCCATTCCCCCATGCACTTCTGAGAAGTGAGACATCTCATTTTGGAAGAATAAAGGAGATGAGAAAAGGAGAAATCATGTCCTTCAACACTGACAGATGAATTATTTAATCAGAAGCAAGAAACTGTGTAGAAAGTGAGACACTGAGGCAATTTCTCACTCCTCAGGCACACAAAGAAGAGGATGGCAATGCTTTTCAGACCATGACGAAGAATTGTGGTATCTCATTGTGATTATTTTCCCAAATCAATGGGCGCCGGCTAATTAATTTTGCTCCAGGAACTGTTAACACTTTTAAAGTAAAACAAAGAAACAAGAATTTTTTTTAACATCTTTATTGGAGTATAATTGCTTTACAATGGTGTGTTAGTTTTTGCTGTATAACAAAGTGAGTCAGCTATACATATACATATATCCCCATATCTCCTCCCTCTTGCATCTCCCTCCCACCTTCCCTATCCCACCCCTCTAGGTGATCACAAAGCACCGAGCTGATCTCCCTGTGCTATGCGGCTGCTTCCCACTAGCTATCTATTTTACATTTGCTAGTATATATAAGTCCATGCCACTCTCTCACTTCGTCCCAGCTCACCTTTCCCCGTCCCCGTGTCCTCAAGTCCATTCTCTATGTCTGTGTCTTTATTCCTGTCCTGCCCCTAGGTTCTTCAAAAGCATTTTTTTTTTAGATTCCATATATATGTGTTAGCATATGGTATTTGTTTTTCTCTTTCTGACTTACTTCACTCTGTATGACAGAGTCTAGGTCCATCCACCTCACTACAAATAACTCAATTTCATTTCTTTTTATGGCTGAGTAATAGTCCATTGTATATACGTGCCACATCAAGAAACAAGAATTCAGTGTTCCTCCATGCTCTACTTTGACTTGATGGAAAAGGTGGCAGGGAGTATGACAGCGTCTGTGTTTACACAATGGGAAGAAGCAGGAAGTAGCAGTATTATTGTGGTCTTCTTATTCAATGTTCACAAAGGACTGAAGATCACCTAAAAGATAAACACCCAGCTTCTCCCCAATGAGTTTACTGTTTCAAGGTCTAGAGCTGGGGGGCAAAGGAGAGGAAGGAAGTAGAGACCGCATACACACGCACACACAAACACACACACACTTGCTCTGGCTTTTCTCAAAGCGGAGGCATTGTTCCTGGGACTCCAGATACTTGTCTGAGGCTGCTGCTAAATGGGCGACAGATTAGCCCCTAATCCCAGAGCCTGGCTCTGACGGAAGCCTCACTCCTCATCCAGGGAGTTGCTGCAACACCAGGTATCAGTAAGAGGGAAGCGACCTATTAGAGGCATTTACACGCACTCGCCTGAGTCCCTGTTTCCAGTTCTTCGGGGTGTATACCTAGGAGTAGAATTGCTGGGTTATATGGTAATTCTGTTGAACTTTTTTTGAGGAAGCCATCCTCAGAATATTTGGAGCCAATCGTGAACTGAATCTAACTAAAGCTCAAACGAAGCCCAGACCCAGCTCAGCTACAGAGTAGATGACTGACACAGCCACCTCACCGCTGGCCCAACAGAAGAAGGGGCATACACTTCACTGGATAGCATGATGATTTATTTCTGGTATTATTTTTGGTGGTTTTTTGTGTTGTTGTTATTTTGGTTTTCTGGGGGGGAGGGGTGGGTGGGCGGGCAGCGCCACGCAGCCTGTGGGATCTTAGTTCCCTGACCAGGGATCGAACCCATGCCCTCAGCAGTGAAAGCGTGGAGTCCTAACCACTGGACCGCCAGGGAATTCCCTCGGTGTTGTTTTTGCAGCTGTACTGAGATATGATTTACATACCTTAAAATTCACCCATTGTAAGTGTACAATTCAATTATCTTTATGCTGAGAGAGTTGTGCAATCCTCATTACAAACCAGTTTTAGAATATTTTCCTCAATCCCCCAAAATTCCCGCGAGCTTGTTTGCAGTCCAAGCCACTCCCAGCCCCAGGCAACCACAGGTGTGCTTTCCGTCTATGCTTTCCTTTTCTAGGCATTTCATATATATGGAGTCATAGTATAGGTAGATCATAGTTTAGGTAGTCTTTGGATCTGGTATCCCAAGTATGTATCTTTTTCTACCAGTAGCTCAGATATGCATAAATATGTTACATATCTTTACTTTCTGTGCACCCAGCCCTTGCCCTGTAGGAGTGTAGGGAAATCCACTCTTGAGCATCACTGAGGCCTTGAGTGGAGGCTCTCCTTCCCTGGGGTCATGGAAAAATCCAGGAGGGCTTTTGGCATCCACTGGAGTTAGGGCCATTTATTCCTCAGCCCGTTAAGTTGATCAGTCCATTGATGCTGGTATCCTCACCATCTACCATAAAGCTTCTTCTAGGGAGAGGGCAGGTTGCTCTGTTATTTCCAGGGACAAGCCAGCATTCCAGAATCTGCAGAAGCTGTGAGAACAAGTCCCCAAGGTGCAATAGATGTCTCACATAGCTGTGTCACTCCGAGAGCTGGCCATGTGTCCTGCTGCTGCAGGGGCTGAGGCTTGAGTCCTTGATGCTCAGGAGACCGCCAACCTCCACCCCCTTCCCATTCGCCCAAATGCTGTGAAAGCCCCCCACCCCACCTGGGTTCTCAGCTCTCTCCCTCCGGGACACCTGGGATAGATGATGATTGGGCTTTCTCAAGAGACAAGAAGAAAGGTTGGTCTTCCAAGAATCTTGCAAATACCCTTGTGATAGGAAACACAAAGGGATTAGCTGTATTCTCCAAACAAAGCGGGTGGGTAGGGAGGGGCACAGAAAGCATGACACAAATGAGCATCTCACTAAATAGCCTACCACGCTGCTTTGCATTAACCTACCGCAAAACCACATCAGTGGACAGCGGAAAGCATGTCGTAATTTCAGTTTCCTTAGCTGCACTTAGATTCTATCTACTCATGGAAGTGTGAGAGAGGAAGGAGGCATCCCGCTGGACTATTCAGGCTAAGAAACAGAGTTGGTTCTTTTTATTATTATTATTTTATTTTTTTATTTATTTTGGGCTGCGTTGGGTCTTCGTTGCGGTGCGCAGCCTTCTCCCCGCGGTGGCTTCTCTTGTTGCGGAGCACAGGCTGGCCTGTGGGCTTCAGTAGTTGTGGCTCGCGGGCTCTAGAGCACGGGCTCAGTAGTCGTGGTGCACTGGCTTATGGGATTTTCCTGGACCAGGGCTTGAACCTGTGTCCCCTGCATTGGCAGGAAGGACTCTTAACCACTGTGCCACCAGGGAAGTCCCCAGAGTTGGTTCTAACACTAGCAGTAAGAAGAGCAACTAACATTGTGCATCAGGCATTGTTCTGAGTGTTTTACATGTATTATCCCTTAATCATCACAGTGACCTTAGGCAGTAAGCTCTGTATTTCCAAATCCTTTATTTAAAGCCTTTGGCGTGAACTCTATTTCAGAACTCAGAATTTTTGGGATTTCAGGAAGGTAATAGGTGCATGTAATTTACATAATATAACTCCCCAAGAGGGTCTGAAACAGATCTCATACAATCTAATTAAGGTGACTTCAGTGAAACAAATAATCATATTAAGTGATGTAAATAAAGAATGTAAATAACTTTGCATCGGTTTGGGTCTGGTTCTGCCACCAAATGAACTGAGAAAGGCTTTGGATTCTCAGACCTTTGGAATTTTGGACCTGTATTAGAGGCCCCATTTTACAGATAAGAGAATGAGGCTCATCGAGATTAGGTAACTCGTCCAAGGTCACACAGCTAAGAAGTGGTGGGAGTGCTCAACGTTTCAGGAGCAAGTGGGTCTGGAGAAAACGACCCTGACCACTTTCTCTACCAGAAGCTCACCCACCCTCAACCTTCTCACTCTACAGCCGGTGGCAGCCTTGTGTATGACGCCTCCCCCCACCCCTAACTATCCCACCCCATCCCATCCCATCCCTGCTCCGAGCTTCTCTAATACTCATTTAAGCTCTCCTTTAACATGGTTTAAAATACCGGAAGTGAGCCCGTAGGGTTGACTCGCCCCAGGCACCCCTAACAAGCCCAGGAGGGGCCCTCCAGAATTGGGTCTGGGGCAGGTACTGACTTGCTAGCCCTCTTTGCCTTGAGCAGGGGGTTAGTCTCTGGGTGGTGTTAAGAGTCGGGCAGGAAGAGCTGGCCTGGAGCAGGCGGTCTAAATAGAGGAGTTGAATCCTTCAGGATACCAGGAGAGGGCGCGTCCCCCCTTTCCTATTTCGATTCGGGTTTTTTTTTCGTTTCCGTCTAACCAGCAAGCAGTTTGGGTGAGCTGCAACGTGCTTGGTATCCCGCTGATTCGAGCAGCGTCAGCCTCTTCATTCGTAAATCAAGCTTCTTCCCACGTGCGACGCGTCCTTCTTACTCTTCAGCACAAACCTGCTCCCAGACTCTCTCTCCCGCACCTCCTGGGACGCCGCCCACATTTGTTTTATCTTACACGAGTGGCCTGTTACCCGGAGAACCGGCCGCACCGGCTTCGCCGAGACCTGGACCTCGCGATCAGACGCCTTGTGTGTCCTGTGTCTGCGTCCTTGCTTATCCCTCTTCGCGGTGCTTACGATGCAAACTAGGGCGGCTCTCCCTCCTTCCTCGTCTTGTTTCCTCACTTTTCACGCTGTCTAGTCTGGAGGCAACCACCCTCCTCCGGTCCAGTAGATCAATACTTCTGCCTTCCAGGTACAGTCCAGGTCGATCTAGTAATCCCACCTGCCTGGAGCACCTGAAACCTCCGAGTGTCAACGGCTGGCCTGTTCCCCGGGAACAAGAGCCCCAGAAGCATCCGGCAGGCTTTGTGTTTTTAATTAAAGGTCTATTTCAAGGGCAAAATCGGGTGGAAAGCCGTGAGTGCTCAATTAACTCTATCTAAATGTAAGGCCTTTAACAGAGGTTGAGGTCTCGTCCCAAGGATGCCCGAGACCGTCGCCCTCTTTCGGTGGGGCGCAGCGGCCCCCGTGGCTCTGGACTTCTACACGCACCCCCTGCGGCGAAGACCGACACCTCACACTCCATTTAATTAACAGTGTTTTAATTAACGCCGTCCGTCAGGGCAGTCACACTGGCTTAATGCGCAACCCGCATTAACCCGCGTCCGGGTCTGGACCCTGGGAGAACTGCGGGGCTAGCAGGGAGGCTGTGGGCTGGCCCACGAGACAGGCAGGGAAGAGAGTTGGGGCGGGGCCTGCGGGGGGAGCGGCCTGCCGAGGGGCGCAGCCTGCCGAGGGGCGGGCGTTGGGGTGGGGCCTGCGGCGGGCGGGGCCCGGGAAATTCCCGGGAGGAGGTGAGGAGGCTGGCGCGACTGTCAGCTGAGCAGCGCTGGGTGGGGTCGCGAGGCCCCGCGTCCGCCAGAGGCTCCCCAGTCCCCGCCGCCGCCGCCGCCGCCCCCGGCCGGTCCCCTGGTCGGCGTCTGCATCCGGGTCCAGAGCACTCTCCCAGCGGTAACGATGCCGAGGAGGCAGTGACCCCGAGGGAGGCCAGAACCCGGGCGGCGGGTGAGCCGGGGCAGGGGGCGGGTAGGGGGCTCCCTCTCCGCCCTGGAAGCGGTTCCCGTAGCCGCCTTCCCTGCGACCCGGAGCCAGTAGGGACGTGGGTGGAGAGGGTGGGGCGTCCCCTCGGGTGGGACGGCTGAGCTCGCTGGGAGGGTTTCCGGGCCCTGGCGATCCTGACCTGGTGCGGAAGGGCAGCGGGGGCGTCCAGCCCAAAACGCCCCTTCCCCCTTTTTTACCCTCCAGGCTGGCCGCAGGTGCCTTCCCCTGTAGGTCATGAAGGTGGTCAGAGGCTGACATCCTTCCGCAGGTTGGGAATGATTGTACAGCCAGTTCCTCATTATAAGGGAAGGGGTTAAGGACACACCTTTGGAAGACGTGCAAACTACTCTAGCTTTACGAGATGGCCCAGGACACTGAAGAACCGGTGACCGCTCTCTAAGGTGGCGGTATTACTGAACAGCTGAAAAGAATCTTCATAAACCGTTGTGTCTAGGAGGGCATGTATGTATGTATGTGTTTGTGTGTGTTTATAGATACATAGAGAATATGAATATGTGATGAGGCCGAGAACCCCAAAGGGATTGTTTCTGTCGTGTAAGCTGCAAGCAATGAGCATCGCTAAGAGAAAATGTAACCCAGGTTCCGTCTAGCCTCCTTCCTCCACCAGGAAGACTGCTGTATGGAAATTATATGCCACAGCACTGCTTAAGGATGAAACGGAAAACCAAAACTTAAAACATCAAAAGCCTGGGATCTGGTTAAGCAAACGCACTGTTAACAGAAGAACCCCTCACCCTTGCTCTTTGCCGGAAGGAGAGAAGAGCTAGGGGGCCCTGGCCACCCCGCCCAGGATATGCCCAGTTTGGAGTGGGCTGGGGAGGTCCAGTAGCAGAGGCCAGTCCAGGGACTGCCCCGTAATGCCCTGGGCAAGACAAGTCGAAATGTAGCCTGTAGAGAGGACAGTAATTAGAGTCTTTCGGGTGATTGGCCAGTTCTTCTACTGGGCCAATTTTAGTTTTTCATTATAAAAGTAGTATTTTTTTTTTTTTTTTTGGTAACTGACCTCAAGTTGCATATTAATGTTATGGGCTCCAACTAAACTCTCCGAAAAAACAAAAACAAACATTCTTGAAAGGAATTGGTCACTGTTTTACCCTCCCATGGAATCCCCACCCTTAGGTAGGGGCACATGGGTATTCTCTTCTCCAAGCCTCACTTTTTCTGAATTTTATAGAGACTTGGACTGTGTGATATGTTCTTTGGAATCTATGGAATAGTAAATCCAAAGGAAAAGGAAGAAATTAAACTCTGTGTTTTGAAAATAAAATCTGTTTCACTGAGAAAGAAAAAAATTATATTGAAAGTTCTTGTTTTCACTTTGACCTATTATGTGGGTTGAGTAATAGAATATGTGTTATGAAATGACATCCAGATACCTTTGTAGTGATATTTTAAAAGTGGTACTAATTTTCAAAATAAGTTGAGTTCAAGAATCCGGAAATGAGTGCCACTGAACTGTAGAAAAACTCATAATACTAGTATGTTGGGTTTGTGTTTTACAAGTGTATGACTTTACCTCTTACGCTATAGCTTCATTTCATTTCAGCAGACATTTCCTGAGAGCCTGTTCTCAGTGTGCCAGTCTGCAGGAAGAATAAAATAGAGACCTTGACTTAGGTTTGATGGGAACATAGACTGGCATGGTGTGATCACAGTACTTTACATAAAAGGACCAAGGGGGTGGAACACACAAAGCGCTGTTGGGTGCTCAGAGGAAAGAACAGGTCATTTTACACAGGACATCTGTTCGAGCTGGCATTGAACTGTCCAGTGGGAGTTTGCCAGGGTAGAAGCAGATCCAGGCATCTCGGGGAAGGGTAGAAAAGCAAAAGAAGGCCAAGAACTGTGAGCTCTTTAATGTGCCTCCGGCATGAGTGGCATTGGTGACAGGAGATGGTACTGCTGGGTAAGTGGGGGCCAGTCTCTGAAAGGCCATGTTTGTCTTGCTCGGGAGCTGGAGCTCTGTCTGTGTGGGAGGGGTTTAAGCAGGGGGATGCCCTGGTATTAGGAAAGAAACCATGGAGGTAGTGGGGCTGCAATGGAAGGAGATGAGTCCAGCCATGGAGGAAGCTATGCAAATTCATTCAGCAAGTATTTGTTGAACCCCCATATATGTCACGTAATGTTCTAGGTGCTAGGGACACGGCAGTGGACAAAACAGACGAAAGTCCCGTACTCTGTGGGCCAGACAAGACAAGAAGGGCCTGACCTAAGCTGGTGGGGCCTGAGAGGAGGTGGGAGTGACAGGACTCGGTGACCCATTAGACTTGGGGGAAGAGCAAATAGGAAGAATCAAGCATAACTCTCAGGTTCCTGCCTTGGGTGATGAGGCTGTCTATTTCCATTTTCTGTATGTTTGCACTTAGGAAAGTCAGAGTACCATTTCTGGCATAAAAGCTAAGTCTTCTTTTACCCCCTTAATAGGATATGTACTTTGAGTTCTTTTTCCAGGATGGTGATGAGTTTAGTTGATGCAATCTTGGAATGTTACTCAATCCCCTTGAAAACCCAAACCAGGATTTGCCAATAGCCAGCAATTGTCTCTGATCAGGAAATAGGTTTTCACTGTTTAAAACTAATGTATCCATGTGGGGATTGAACCTGTGAATACTTAATCAGCAGGTTCGGAGAATCAGCCACACCAGGGTAAGGACCTGGGTTTATTCTGTATTATTCTTGATGGTCCAACGACCAATGGAGAGAAGTCAGTGTAAGGCAGATTTCTGTTGGATACAAAACAGCTTTCTGGCAGTCAGAGCCATCCTGGAATAGAATGGGCAGTTGCCTGCTAAGGTCATGTGCTCATTTTTTCTGTCATTGAAGTCATTCGAGCCTGGTCTATATGACCATCTGCCATGGAAACCGGACAGGACATTCCTGCATTGAATAAGTTCGGCTGGGTCATTTTTAAGGCCAACTCAGAAACAAGATTTAAGCTCCTGCCTACGAAGTCAAGTCACTGCTGTAATTACTTGACCTCTGGAATTAAGAACAATAATTATAATCAGGAATTTGAATAGCAGATCCAGGAATAAAATCTAGGAGATTTTGCTTTTGATCTTCCACCTTCCAGGTGGTTCCTATTTTTCCTCATTGGTGAAATCTTGACAAATCCTGTGCTAAATTAATTCACCCTTCTGTAGTTAAAAATAAAACACCTTTGTTTAGAAATGATGCATTTCTGATCATTGGTTGGATTTTTATGAGAAATTCTGTTATTAGACAGAATCTTGGAGTAAATGGCTTAGTTCCTCAGTTCATAACCTTTGAGGATGTGTGCAAGGATTTATAATACATCCCTGCATTTTCTCAATTGAAAATATTTCAAGGTGATGCTAAACATTTAGAGAATTCAGCTTTCTCTAACTGGCATTCTACCAGTAGACATCTCATATACACACTGTACTGTGATAGGTTGTAATGACGCCCCCCAAATATTCTAAAATCATAAAATGCACTTTGAGTCACCAAAAATCAATTAAATTGCTTTTAGTAAAATTTTGTTCATAAGTATTTATGTGCTTATGTTTGGCATTTATGTTAACTTCTTATATACTATGACATTTGAATTACCAAATAGTTTTCCTAACAATGCTGCGTAGCAAAGAGCTCACTATAATCGGGACGGGCGTATGTATTAGTGAGAGAGGGCAGCATGGCTATGAGGGTGCTGGGGTGTACGTGCTGGACAGTGCGGGTTGGACTGTGATCTTGCTAGAAGCTTAATACTTTTCATAGGGCTTTTGAGCTGAAAGCAGCTATAGTGATCATCATTTGCTAGGCAAGTCAGTAAATCATCACAGAGGTCAGATGAGTTCTCAAGGTCACGTGTCTGGTTAGTGGCACCCGGTTTATTTTTCTACTGTCTCCCTCAGCATAACCCTGTTTTTTTTTTTTTCTCTCATGTCCTTATAAAATCTGGGCAACCAGAAAAAGTTGCTAAGTAGAACCGGTTTTAACTGTTACAGTTGTGCCTCAAGTCTTGGTGGAGATATAACGGAAAGTCAAGGAGGAAAAATATCAGAAGGAACAGTCTCTTCTCTCCCCTCCCCCTTCCCCTACTCTTCCCTCCCCCTGCTTTAGATACTTTAAAAACAAATCTGTTAAAGGTCTCCAAAGTATAGTCTAATCCTTGAATACCTGAGGAAATTTAATATTGACAAGTGAATGACACACGTTACAAGGATTTTATCTTTGTCAATTACTTAGAATTTTAGTATTCTTTGCAAAATAGATAGGAGCACTGTTATTTAGTAAAAACCCATTTTTATGAAATTTTAGCGCCAACATAGCACTATGCAAAAATGAGTTTTATGGAAAGTCAGAAACTGGCTTTATCCAAATTATTTTATGCAAAATAATCCAAATTATTTTATTGGGGAAAACAAGAGCAGTCTATTCTGGTCACCTAATGCTAAGAGATAGCACACTTTAGCAGTGTACCTCTTTCTAAATGAATCAGGATATGCTTTCAAAAGGCTCAAAATGCTTTATCCGTGTTTTTCACTTCATAGAATTGCCATCCTCATTAAAGAATTCCATGAGGATGCCTTTCCTGTGCCAGCTGCTCTAGAGGAATCACACAGGCCACAGTGCTGGGGGCTGGCTGTCCCCTCAGCGGCACTGTCTCTGATTTCCTACAGGTCCTTTATTTTATTTATTTTTTTAACATCTTTATTGGAGTATAATTGCTTTACAGTGGTGTGTTAGTTTCTGCTGTATAACAAAGTGAATCACCTATACATATACATATATCCCCATATCTCCTCCCTCTTGCATCTCCCACCCTCCCAATCCCACCCTTCTAGGTGGTCACAAAGCACTGAGCTGATCTCCCTGTGCTGTGCGGCTGCTTCCCACTAGCTATTTTACATTTGCTAGTATTTGTAAGTCCATGCCGCTCTCTCACTTCGTCCCAGCTCACCTTACAGGTCCTTTAGACCAAAAGCAGGTCACCAGGCTCTCAGTTCCAGGAGACCTCCAGAGAGCCTAGGGATTGCCTCCTGCCAGTGGGAAAGAAGCACCGCTCTGCACCCCAAGGGTTTGGTGCATTAATATACGGGCATTAATACATGGTGGTTTCCCCAGCTTCTGCCCTAACATGCGCAGGGACTTAACAACAAAAACCATAACTGCAGCTTCCCTTGCAGCCTCTTAGAGAGAGAGTCATTTGTACTCTGCCTTCCTGTCGGCAGTGGCAGGTTCTATCGGCACACGTGGGAACTTCTTACAGGGACGAGGTTCTTTGGACGCAGTGAAAATTTGTTAGTAACTTGTTTGTAAGCAGTTCATTGACTGTTATTGCTAAGAAGTAAGAAGAAAAAATCCTTCCGGCAGCCTTGGTTATTTCTTTAAGATTTCTGGCAGTGTGCGATGGATGGGTGAAGTGGAATCTGAACTCTGGGTGAGGTGAATGGGCCCGCCTTCCATGTTTATCTATAGAGCACACCCAGAGGTTATACAGCAATAGATCAGAGAGCACTTCTCTCTCCTCAGCTTCCAGTGACTGATGCCGTAACTCTGCAATTCCTCATGAAAAGGTATATCATCATCTCTGTGAAATGTGTAAAAGAAAATGTTTGCCCACAGCATTTGATTTCTGTGTTTGTCCAGGTGGTAGGCCATAGAGAAGTACAGTTGGGTACACCCATCTATCTTATTTATGGTCACACTGACCCCTCGACAAATAAAGTGGTATGCTTAAAATATTCTCAGAATATGCAACAACTAAGCAAGATTTTCTTAGTCTTTTAGAACGCTTTGCAAAAGTATCGACTATGGAAGCCTAAGTATTCAGTGCTGCCTTCACTGTATGACAGGGCTGGGTTTTGGAATCATCCTTAATGCTCGGTTGTGCCCTTCATTGAGTGACCTTGGATGAGCTATAAAACCTCTGTGAACTCAGCTCTGTCGCCAGGAAAATGGCTGTCCAGTTGAGTTTTAGTGAGGATTAGAAACTGACAGTCTGGTGCAGTGATCAAGAGCATAGTAAGCATTCGAAATACGTTAGTTCTCCCTTTCCTCTCAGCCAAATATACAAGAAATAAAGAGATTTTGTAACAATTAATTATTGAGATATAATTCACATACCATACAATTTCACCCAAAATAGGAAGATTTGAGCTTAAAGATTTTTCTGGAGAAAAATCCATTTAATAATACTTTGCCAACATCTACAAATGTATACATGGAAAGCCTCTTGAACTCCTCACGTTAGGATTCCTGATCATCGTGGTATCATGTCCGTCTCTCCCTCCTCTATCCCCCATCTCCTCACTGTACCCCTTTATACACACTTATACACAGACATACACATACAAACTAAAGCTAGGATGTACCTTTTTTGTTTAAAAAGGAAGAATCAAGGTTGTTCAAAATATAATGGGAGAGGGCTGCCCTGGTGGCGCAGTGGTTGAGAGTCCGCCTGCCAATGCAGGGGACGCGGGTTCGTGCCCCGGTCCGGGAGAATCCCACATGCCGTGGAGCGGCTGGGCCCGTGAGCCATGGCTGCTGAGCCTGCGCGTCCGGAGCCTGTGCTTCGCAACGGGAGAGGCCACAACAGTGAGAGGCCCGCGTACCACAAAAAAAAAAATATATATATATATATATATATATATATATATATATAATGGGAGAGAAAGCACCTTGTAGAATACTTATTAGCACTTGCACATGGGCTTGTGGGACTCGTGAGGACGCCATGCAGAGGGGAACAGTTATATTTTTGGTTTGTGACTTTTCCATAGGAACTGCTGCCATGTCCCACCAACCAGTTAGCTGCCTGACTGAAAAGGGGGACAGCCCCAACGAAACCACAGGAAATGGACCCCCCAGTCTGGCTCACCCGAACCTGGACACGTTCACCCCGCATGAGCTGCTGCAGCAGATGAGAGAGCTTCTAATTGAGAACCATCAGCTGAAAGGTGAGCAACACTGGCCCCATGTTTCTTCATTCACGCTGGGCCTTCGGGAATGCCATCCTTTGGTAATAGCTTATAGGTGAATCCCTGTCTCTGCGCCTGGTTCCTTGGGGGAAGAAAGAGCACAGAATTAGCTCTGAGTAAGGCTAACGCTGTTTCCATTGTTTACTTTTGGATACAGGTAAAAATAAAGAGTATGCGTCTCTGGGAAATGGTATAATGACATTTAGCCCATTTAAAAGGAAAAAGAAAACAAGGCTGCTATTATTACAGAGTTAGTCCTAAATATTACCTTAAAAGAAAGCATTCTAATATCTCCAGCCATGGTTTTTGGGAGAACCAGTGTTTGAATCCAGGAGTGATGGACCTCAGTCTATGTAGTTATTAATAGACATTTTGTTATAAGTCAATAAAATCAATTTTATTTTCTTGAGACTCTTCAGGACTAGAGACGACATTAGACTCTGCTAGTCCTGTCTGGAAGCGGAAACCACTCACTCATCTTGCTTCGCAGTCTTTCCGGCTGACCCTGGGGCCCAGGCGGGTTCCATTCATGTCCCCAAGTCCAGTCCCCTGGTGTGACACTCTCCCTCTGCACCCCATGCAGAAGCCATGAAGCTGAACAATCAAGCTATGAAAGGGCGATTTGAGGAGCTTTCAGCCTGGACAGAAAAGCAGAAGGAGGAACGCCTTTTTTTTGAGACCCAGAGCAAAGAAGCCAAAGAGCGCCTAACGGCACTGAGTCTTGAAAATGAAAAACTGAAGCAGGACCTCGGAAAATTGAAAGGGAAAACTGAAAGGTCATTCGAGGTGAGCAGACTGACCACTTGTGATTTTATTCCGTTCATATCTGTAGTGCAGTCTTACTTGACCAGACTTCTAGATCAAAACCTTTCACGGTGCAGGCTAGATGGGTGCTTTGCATTATCTTGAAAGAAGCGTGCTTGATGAGAACATTGGTTACAATTTTAAGGGTCATGGATAATCTCTGGTGAAGGAAAGAAATGGGTAAAGCTTTGACCACATTGATTATAGTCAAAAGAGTGTTACGGTTATAAGTCAGTATTTTGTATTCATTATAGATGGTACGGAAGGACCTCTGCCTAGAACCATCCAAGTGTTAGTCGTCAGTTTATGTCTTTGATGTAGAATTACACTTTAGAAATCTGTCATGCAGAATTTTCACTCATTGACCTTGTCCTTTCTCTCCGTCTAAAATAGATTCCTCGCTTTATGTTTTACATTTACTTCTGAAAACTGGTTTGACAAATGTCATGTGATATGAGGCTGTAGGGTTGCCACATTTCCACTGACCCAAAGAACCCAAGAAGTGTGCTCACACCTGAGAACGAGTATCAAAGATGTGAGTGAAAAAGAAAATCAGAGCACATTTGAAGCCTCTGCCCATATTCTAAGGCTCACTGGGTATTATTTGTTTAGATGGACATCTGCAGTTCATTTTCTTCCAAACCTAGAACTTAACAGCTTTAGGGAGGATGGAACACTGGGTTAATTCTTGGATATCAGTGATTTTCTTTCCTTTTTTTTTTTTTTTCAGTTCATTTACAATATTGTGTTAGTTCAGGTATGCAGCAAAGTGATTCAGTTATATAAATTTTTTTCAGTTTATTTTCCATTATAGGTTATTACAAGATACATAGTATAGTTCCATGTGCTAAACAGTAAATCCTTGTTGCTTATCTATTTTATGTACAGTAGTTTGTATCTGTTCCCTTATTTTTTTTCTTTTCCATCATGGTTTATTACAGGAAGTAGTTTGTATCTGTCAATTCCATACTCCTCATTTATCCCTCCCCTCATCAGTGATTTTTCTTGAGACTTTACCTTGAACTTTGTTGATGTCTAATTTCTTAAATAGGTAAAGAATACAAACAAAGAAATAAAATAAGGAAAAGAGAAATATGGAATAATCTAAAGAATGAAAAGTTGTTTAGAAAAATATCATAGTTTATATCAATGATCTTACTCATCAACTCCTGCTCACGGGACAATGAAAACATTCAGCTTTAATAAATTTGTATTTGCATTGCAAATGTTTCATTGTTGATAAGAGTTATCATGTCTGATGCTTCAGTTTGTCTTACAGTTCAAAGGGCATTAAGTCACTTCTTTGGGCGAAACCTCTCATTGTCTAAATATTTTTGAGGTAGAATACTCTGAAGAAATGATCACTGGGATATATGGGTAATTTTCTACTTGCTGGAAGAAAATATCTCACTTTGTTTTCCTCCCTTGGCTTTTGGGATGTGGGCTGACAGTTGGCTTCAGCCTGCGGGGGCCCAGCACTTTGAAGCCAAAAAGGAAGCTTCCAGAAGCAGTTTGTCTGCCTGAGATAGTCTGCCTGTAGGTTTTCCAAAAAGGTCCCAGTATTGGAAGAAGTTGAGATCAGAAGCTGGAGCTCTGGACAGCTTCTTTCAGTGCAGACGATCAGCTGAAGCAAACTACAAGCAGGACTCAGAAATGAGTCCTTGGGACAAAGTGACGTTTAGGACTCTTAAAAACCCTTGGTCATCAGCTGTATCCCCCCAAACTGTACCTCCCAGGCCCACCCCTTGCCCCCCCTGCCTCTTCTGTAATGTTTGTCCCCTGGACCACTTGTGTTGTTGTTTTTTGGTTTAAAAAAAAAATTTTTTAATTTATTTATTTTTGGCTGCACTGGGTCTTCGTTGCTGCGTGCGGGCTTTCTCTAATTGCGGCGAGCGGGGGAAGTGCAATGGGCTTCTCATTGCAGTGGCTTCTCTTGTTGCAGAGCACGGGCTCTAGGCACGCGGGCTCAGTAGTTGTGGCTCGCGGGCTCTAGGCACGCGGGCTCAGTAGTTGTGGCTCGCAGGCTCTAGAGCGCAGGCTCAGTAATTGTGGCACACGGGCTCAGTAGTTGTGACGCACAGGCTTAGTTGCTCCGCGGCATGTGGGATCTTCCCGGACTAGGGCTCAAACTCATGTTCCCTGCATTGGCAGGCGGATCCTTAACCACTGCGCCACCAGGGAAGCCCAGTTGTTTTTAATTTAGGCCCTCATCTTCCTGATTTACTAAAGCGCTCAAGGCCTCAGATTTTCCTCACTCATGCTGGCCCATCTTTGCTGCTGCTTCTGCAGGATGCGCCCCTCCTCCCCACTCACCCACCCCCACAAGCCATCAGGGCCTCTCCTGTGGTCTGTGTCACACAACGGAAGGGAGCAGGGAATTTCCTTTGGAAATCTGCCTCTGATCTTTAGGGTGAGGCCGAGGCATTACTGGTTCTGTCCAGTTTCACTGAATTATACATCGTAATGATCTCTAAAGAGTACTTTTTAACTTTTAACTACAAATGGCCAGGCAAAGGTCATTAGATAGACTCTTGTTTTTGGATTATAAAATGGCATATCATCCTGGGCACGTTTCCAGGACAATATAAGCACAGAAAAAGACAGAAATTGTTGTGTCACGAAGGCTAATCAGTGCTAAGTGCTCAAAACTGATGAAACGCATAACAAATAATGGAGTTGGGCTTGAGAGCCAGAGAATAAGCCCTGGAAGTTTAGTCCGGGAAGACAATGGACGGAGCCTTAACAAGTGAAATGAAGAGAAATTTCAAGTGTCACCTCACAAGGTGCTTTACAGCCAAATCAGCGGATCCGTAATTTCCCCAGGATAGTTAAGAGATCCGCACAGTTGCAAAAAAGAAAACTAACCTGACATCTGAGATTCTAGAGTCATGGCCTTATATCCCTGGTCGTCAGACCCTTGTTTAAAACTCTTATTTCCTTCCTTAAAAGTCCATTCTTCACAGTGTACTCAGGGAGGGCAAGAGGGTGGATGTGAAAATCCCTCACAGAGCATAGTCTTGCCCTTCCCTGCCTGCTTCCTAGTACCAGGCTAGGCAGTACATTTTCTTTTATGTTTTCGTGCCTTTAAATATACATTTCTTTGGTCTGAGTCATTACCAGGAGAGACTGCACAGGCTTCTAACCTTTCCTTACAGACCTAACCCTTCAGTTTTACAACGCGTTGCTTTTTGTAACGCTTGTGGGAGTTTCCTAGCAAGACGATGGTCCAAATGAAGGCAGAGCATGATTCCACTGGTGTGAGGGGCATTTCCATGCTGCCAATTACTACCAAGCCTTCTCTTCTTAATACTTCATGGACTAGCTGGTTTATGGTCCGTGCACAAGCCT
Source organism: Leucopleurus acutus (assembly GCF_964270905.1). Classification (NCBI taxonomy): domain Eukaryota; kingdom Metazoa; phylum Chordata; class Mammalia; order Artiodactyla; family Delphinidae; genus Leucopleurus; species Leucopleurus acutus. The sequence continues at coordinate 195,276,111 of NC_139142.1, forward strand.
TTCTGATAATTTTTTGGTTTTACTATAAGCCTTTGGGCCTGTTTACCATTCCTTAGGAGATCTGTCATAGGTGTGTGTGTGTGTGTGTGTGTGTGTGTGTGTGTGTGTGTGTGTGTGTGTGAATTTTCTGTGTGTTGCAATCCTCTGATAATCTCAAATGTATGTGTTTCTGGTGGCACCATGTCCATAAGAGCAGTGAGGGAAGAAATCAGAGAGGCTAAGAAGGTCACGACTGGAAGAGACCACAGAGACCACGTGGTACCACGTCTTTCTTTCTGAGCCGAGAAAACTGAAGCCAAGACATTGAGTGAATCCCCTCAAGGTGACACGTGCTCTGATTAGCAGAGTGTGGACTAGAATCTGCTCTCCCTTCTCCCAAGTAAAAACACCACATGTCAACAGGCTCTTTCTCTTATGACTTTGTCATATGTAGTAACTGCAACAGGATGAACACAGCAGGTACTCAGGGAAATATTAATGTTTATTATTAATTTTTATAGAGGCAGAAATTTAATTTTTCCACCCTTGGTACCAGCCTCTGAATTTTCAGTTTTCTTATTTCTCACCAGAGTTATTTTTAGCAACCTTAAAACATGAGCATAGAGTACTGACCAGACTACATACCTGGGAGAATTGCGTTGTGTTTTGTCATTACTATAACATTATGCCCTTGGTGCTCTGGCTTCTGAATAGACATGACAAGAATGGGGAGAGTAGGGGTGGGTATGCATTTGTGGGGGGGAAAAAAGGCAAGAGGTTGAGTTGTGGCAGTTCTTTGTGGAATCTGGGACTAGAATTTCCAAGTCTACCATTGCCAAAGTCTGGCTGGTTATTTTCGTGGCATCAGATTATTTCAGCATGCTGAGGAAGCCTTTCTTGTCATGAGGTTATTTTAACTTCCACTTATTTGCATATGATAAAATAATGTAAGCTTTTCCATTTTAATTGGCATGTCAAAACAAATGGCTAAGGATAAGCTAGAATATCCTACTGTAAAGCATAGCTGTCTTGCCAGTGGGTTTGGAGACACTCGAGTTTGATGGCCAAGTCCCTAGCGTGATTCATTAATTCACTTTGCTCCTCGTCCCCAAGGTCCCCAAGGCAGAAGCAGAACAGGAAGTGGAACAGCTGAAGACCCAGGTGGCACGCCTTCAAGCTGAAAAGGTCGATCTGCTGGGCATCGTGTCTGAATTACAACTGAAGCTGAACTCAGGTGGCCCCTCCGAAGACTCCTTTGTTGAAATCAGGATGGCTGTAAGTGTGTTGGTTTTGGTTTTGTTTTAAGCAAGTTACAGAAACCTCACCTGGACAGCTGCTACAAATACCACCATTTCCTTTCAACATGAGGTAGCCAGATAGTGGGGAAACTTCAGCGTAGTCAACGTAAATGTATAACATGATGCTTGTGGCTATCATAGCTGAAATGGAAAATACTGATTACCTTTTATGACCAAAGAGATAGTCCTTTTTCTTCCAGTATGTCCTGACAAGAGATAGTCCTTTTTCTTCCAGTATGTCCTGACAAATTTATGTGACTGACCTAAAAAGAAAAAAAAGGCATAAAATTTTTCAGCCCAGGACTCAAAGCTGTGTTCAGCATTTCACTTAGGTAAGCGGAGTTGTGATCAGATGTGGTAAAGTCAAAAGGCTTTAAAACACTTACTAATAACAGAACCCTCTTTTCAAGCAAAGTCTTATGAGGAACGTTGGTATATTAAAACTAAGAAGTGGAGAAAAGAAAGAGCAGAGCGGTTCTGGTTGTACCCTCAGGGAATACCCTGGCTTGTCCCTTCCCTCTAACGGCAGCTGCTAGGGAACCCCCGAGAACAGGGTTTGAAGGCAGGGTGGTCTAACTGGCATTTACGTGCAACCCCAAATGACGCGAGCTGGGCGAGGCAGCATGTGCCGGCCCATCCCTGGTGGGAAGCATGTGTCGGGGTAGCTGGCGTGCAGGCAGTCCTGCTAAAGAGCACAGAAGGTAAGTGAAGCCCAGAGGGACCTCTCCTCTGCTACTAGAAAAAAACTGCATACAGGGTGAGGGAGACAAGCCCAGGAGGAGAAAATCCTCCCTCACACACACAGTCACTCCGGCTTTGTCGGAGTACACGTCTGATACAGGCAGAGAGGTTACCTGGGTCTCTGAAAGAGAAAACTCGACTTTGTAGGTAAGTGGGAGTGGGGCGGGGTGAGGGGCACCTTACGAAAGCTTAATAACTAACGGATGTGTCTGAAATGGTCGAGTGCGACTTTACCTTCTCATTTATTTGCTGTGCACAAGGTGAACAGAGTTGCAGAATGGCTCTTAATAGCCCTACCACCCACGCCCCTCATAAATTTTCGATGAATAGGGGCTGAAGTCAAGCGAAGTAAAATACTAATCAGGAAGTACACTAATGTCAGAGGACTCTTTCTGCAAGTGAGCAAAGATTATGAAAACACAGCGTTGATCAAAGAGCATTAACCTTCTGCAGATAGCTGATAAAATTCAGGAAGCCCAAGGAGCGTATCAGAAGTTTCCAAATGAGGCTTCTTTCTTTGGGATGAATGGTTAGCATAATATTCTCCCTCACTGATGAGTGACAGTTATTTCTAGTGTCGACATGTTTTTCTTGCCTTGCTTCTGTGAACAGAAAAACACTGCCCAAGATTTAGGAATGGTGTGCACACACAGAATTGTCTAGAACCATCTCTGTATTTTTGGAAGATCTTTCTGCTAGCTCACTGGAATAGAAATGTCTTTCAAGGGACTTCCCTGGTGGTCCAGTGGTTAAGAATCTGCCTTCTGATGCCGGGGATGCCGGTTTGTTTCCTGGTCAGGGACCTAAGATCCCACATGCTGCAGGGCAATGAAGCCCACGTGCCACAACTAGAGAGAAGCCCGTACGCTGCAACGAAAGATCCCGCATGCCTCAACTAAGACCCGACGCAGCCAAATAAATATTAAAAAAAAGAAAAAGAAAAAGAAACGTCTTTCAAATCATTTAAGTGTCTTAGTCTTCCTGTTCCCTAAGTGGCCCGACATGCATACAGATTTCTAATAGGAGCTAACCTATGCTTGTGAGCCTTGCCCACAGAAAACAGCCTTCTTTTCAACGTGGCTTCAGCAAGTTCTAACATTTTGCATGTTAAAGGACTGTGTGGGAAAGGTATGTGGAACTGTCACTAGCTCTGTGTGACCTTAATCTGGTCAGGGAGAAGGGAACTGCCAAGGAGAAAGAGAAGAAGATAAGCTTTCCTGTGCTGGCGGTCAGGTTGACTGCTGAATGAGAGGAGCCCGACCTTCTCGACCTTCTCGTCTTCGCCTGGATGTTTATAGTCCTGACGGGGAGTGCAGGTTGAGGGAAGGGTAAATTTCCATTACATTTGAGTGACCGAATTTAAACATTTCACATTTCCACGTTTGATAGGTTCCTTGGGTTGTGTGTCATCCAAATTCCTGCTCTTTTGCCTTTTTCTCTTTTGATAAGGAATTTGTCTTGCAGACATACTATGTTAAATCCCTTTCATTTCTGCTTTTACAGGAGGGAGAAGCAGATGTGGCAACGAAAGAAATCAAGCCAAGTCCTGGGCCCACAAGAACTGATTCCATTCACACGTATGTGAAGACAGACTAGGGCTTTCAGACAGACATGCTGGGCAGTCTTGTCACTTTCAGCTCTCCCCTGGGAGGCCAAACATGGTGGGCTGAAAAAGCCACTTATTAATTTATACCGGGACCTTTCAAGAGTGTTCCATTTGAATTGCTATTTAATGTTGCAGCCCAAACTGGTGGAGAAGAAAAACTATGTTTGGTGCCTTTGTCGGTGAACTGACCCCTCACCACTCTGTGTAGAGGTGTTTCATCTCCATCAGATGGGCAGTGAAAACAAGCTTCTTCTCAATTAAGAGACCCATGTTTCCTGGTTTGTTTACCGGTGCAGTCTGATCCGGACCAGGCTGCCCAGCTGATTAGGGGGAAGTTTCCATTTTGTCTTCCCTGTTCGTTCCCGAGTACAAGCCAAGGTGACGAATTCAGGATAATCTTCCATAGCAATGACTGTTGTTGCTCTGAGTGACGGTGGCTGTTTTTTGAAAGTGCCCAGATATCTTACCTGGGGAATTGCAAGTAGACTTGTGACAAGTAGATATTAGGAAGCCGACATCTTAAGAGGTAGGGGGACCTTGAGGAGGAGATGGCAGGGGAACTGGGCACCTGAGTCTCTTGCAAGCAGCTCTGACCCAGAATGCGCTGTCAGCTCATCCTCTGTAAGCAGGTTCCTACTGCATGACTCTGCTTAAGAAGAGTTATCTGAAAATTTCCCTAAGGATCTCTTCCCTCATAGGCTTTTAGTATCTTTTTTCTATAACTTGATGAATGTACTTATAAAACATATAAGTGGGTTATATTTTTTTCAGTTATGCTCCCAAGCCTTTGTATAAGGGAGAAAATCAGGATTAGATAATATTTTTTCATCAAACAGGGCAGTTGGCAGAAATGAAAGTTACTCCCTTTTTTAGTTAGAAATTCCTCAGCTTCCCCCTTTCCCCTATTGCTTTTTTAAAAAAATTTATTTATTTATATTTATTTATCTTTGTCTGCATTGGGTCTTTGTTGCTGCGCGCAGGCTTTCTCTAGTTGCAGCGAGCGGGGGCTACTCTTTGTTGTGGTGCAAGGGCTTCTCTCTAGTTGTGGCGTGTGGGTTTTCTCTTCTCTAGCTGTGGCGTGCAGGCTCTAGGGCGTGTGAGTTCTGTAGTTGTGGCGCAGGTCCAGAGCACTTGGGCTCTGTAGTTTGCGGCAGGCGGGCTCTGGTTGAGGTGCGCCAGCTCAGCAGTTGTGGTGCACAGGCTTAGTTGCCCCGCGCCATGTGGGATCTTAGTTCCCCGACCAGGGATGGAACCCGCGTCCCCTGCATTGTAAGGCTGATTCTTTACCACTGGACCACCAGGGAAGTCCCCACACAGCTATTTTTTAATAACAGCTTCCTTACCCTGTTTGAAAGTATTTTAAGGAGTCAGAGATGGATTTCCAGGTTCAGAGTTTGAGCTTTGGCGACGGGAACTGGGATTGAATCCTGGCTTTTTGTTAGATGTGTGACCTTGAGTAGGTTACTGAAAGAGCAGCTGCCGTTGGCATCAGCATAGCCGTCCAGAATGTTTAGTTGCTGCAGTGCTCGTTGTGGTTTTCTTCATCATTGAACTGCCTCTTGATTTAATCTGAGTTGGAAATCAAGAAAAATATTTGACATGCCAACAGTGCCTATATTTCTCTTCTCTAATTGTTTGAAACCAGAAACAAAAATGATTTTCTTCTCCTGACTAGAGAACGTGGTGGTTTCAGTCGAGTTGGAGAAAGGCCGGTGGTCTGCATGTCACCATGGGCAGCACACATGCTTGTGCCCTTTGTATGACTGTGGTCTTCCTGGAGATTAGTCCTCTAGGAAAGCCGGACACCAAAAACCAGGGCTACCTCTGCTCCACTGTTTCGGTGGGTCCTGTGGTCTGGTGCCGTGGACATGGTGACCATTTGGAGGAAGCAAGCACGTGCAGTGTAAATCGAGCCTACCCATCAGTCCCCACTCCTTCCCTGGAAAGCATGGAGGAGTGAGGCACTGGTGGTCACTGGGCCAGCTGTGCTTGGTCTGTAAATGAGAATTAACTAGAGAATATTCTGGAAAGCAGTTCCTTTAAACCAGTTCCAGTAATATTCGTAGACTCTGACATTTTTGTTTTCTCATGAAAACCTTTTAACCTTTATGCTGTCCTGATGTAGGAGCAAATCTGCAGAAGGTGCCAGGAATTATTTGGAATTTGAGGAATTAACTGTGAGCCAGCTCCTGCTTTGTCTAAGGGAAGGAAACCAGAAGGTGGAGAGACTTGAACTTGCCCTCAAGGAAGCCAAAGAAAGGTATGAAATAGGCAATGCGAAATATGCATACATTGCTTTTTTTTTTTTAAGAAGATGTTGGGGGTAGGAGTTTATTAATTAATTTATTTATTTTTGCCGTGTTGTGTCTTCGTTTCTGTGCAAGGGCTTTCTCTAGTTGTGGCGAGCAGGGGCCACTCTTCATCGCGGTGCTCAGGCCTCTCACTATGGCGGCCTCTCTTGTTGCGGAGCACAGGCTCCAGACACGCAGCCTCAGTAGTTGTGGCTCACGGGCCTAGTTGCTCCGTGGCATGTGGGATCCTCCCAAACCAGGGCTCGAACCCGTGTCCCCTGCATTAGCAGGCAGATTCTCAACCACTGCGCCACCAGGGAAGCCCCATACATTGCTTTTTTAACAGTTTTATTGAGATATAATTAAGATACCATACAATTCATCCATTTGAAGTGTACGTTTCAATTTTTTTTTTTAGAATATTCGCAGAGTTATGTAGCCTTTACCACATTATAGTTTTAGAACATTTTTCCTTCCAAATAAGCAACTCAATACCTGTTAGCACTCACTCCCCATTCCTCCTAGTAATTCTACTTTCTGTCTCCATAGACTTACCTTTTCTGGACACTTCATACAAATGGAATCATACAACATGTAGTCTTTTGTGATTGGCTTATTTTATTTAGCATAATGTTTTCAAAGTTTATCCATGATGTAGCATGTGTCAGTTCTTTTCTCCTCTTTGTTGCCAAATAATATTCTGTGACGTAACTAGACAACGTTTTGTTTATCTCTTCATCATTTGGTGAACATTGGGGTTGTTCCCACTTTTTTCCCATTATGAATAATATTTGCTTTCAACATTCATGCACAATATTTTGTGTGGACATATCTTTTTAATTCTCTGGGTATATACCTAGGAGTTGAATTGCTGGGTCACATGGTTACTGTTGAATTTTTTTTTTTTTTTTTTTTTAACATCTTTATTGGAGTATAATTGCTTTACAATGGTATACTGTTGAATATTTTGAGGAACTACCAAACTGTTTTCCACAGTGGCTGCACCATTTTGCATTCTCACCAGCAATGTATGAGGGTTCCACTTATTCCACATCCACATGAACACCACTGTTGTGTATCTTTTTGATTATGACCATCCTCGTGGATGTGAAGTGGTATCTCATTGTGATTTTGATTCTGTTTCCCCAATGGCTAATAATGTTGGGCATCTTTTCATGTTGGCCATTTGTATATCTTCTTCTTTGCCCATTTAAAAAAATTGGATTGTCTTTTAATTATTGAATGGTAAGGGTTCATTAATATTCTGGATACAAGTCCTTTATGAGGTATATGGTTTGCAAATATTTTCTCCCAGTCTGTGACTTATCTTTTCACTTCCTTGTTGCCATCATTTGCCAAAAATATAAAATTTTTTTATTTTGATCTAGTCCTGTTTATCTGTTTGGTTTTTTGTCCCTTCTGCTCTTGGTGTTGTATCTAAGAAACCATTGCCTAACCCAAGGTTACAAAGATTCACCCCCTGTGTTTTTTCCTAAGAGTTTTATACTTTTAGCTCTTACATTTAAGTCTGTGATCCATATTGAGTACATTTTTGTGCATGGTGTGAGGCAAGGGTCCAACTACATTCTTGCATAAGTAGATATATTGCTGTCCCACACCATTTGTTGAAAAGATAATTCTTTTCCTCACTGAATTGTCTTGACACCCCTGGTATAGATCAGTTGACCATAAATGTAAAGATTAATTCCTAAAGACTCAGTTTTATTCAGTTGATCTATATGTCTATCCTTATGTCAGTACTACACAGTCTTGATTACTTTAGTTCTGTAGTAAATTTTGAAATTGGGAAATGCAAGTCCTCCAATTTTGTTCTTCTTTTAAAAGATTGTTTTGACTATTCTGGGTCCCTTGTTTTTTTTTTATGTAATTCTTAGGATAAGTTTGTTAATTTGGGGGGAAAAGCCAGCTGGGATTTTGTTAGGGATTGCATTGAATCTGGAGATCGATTTGGGAAGCATTGCCATCTTAACAATATTAAGCCTTCTGATCCATAAACATGGGTGTCTTTCCATTTACTTAGGTCATCCTTAATTTCTTTCAATGATGTGTTGTAGTTTTCAGCATACAGGTCTTGCACTTCTTTTTCAAAATTTATTCCTTTGTATTCTAGTCTTTTTGGTGCTATTATACATGAAATTGTTTTCTTAATTTCATTTTTGGATTATTCATTGCTAGTGTAGAGAAATACAACTGATTTTTTTTTTTTTTTTGCGGTATGCGGGCCTCTCACTGTTGTGGCCTCTCCCGTTGCGGAGCACAGGCTCCGGACGTGCAGGCTCAGCAGCCATGGCTCACAGGCCTAGCCACTCAGCGGCATGTGGGATCTTCCCGGACTGGGGCACGAACCCGTGTCCCCTGCATTGGCAGGCGGACTCTCAACCACTGCACCACCAGGGAAGCCCCTACAACTGATTTTTGTATATTGATCTTGTAGCCTGCAACCTTGCTGAATTCATTTATTAGTGCTAATCATTTTTTTAGTGGATTCCTTAGGATTTTCTGTAAACAAGATCATGTCATTTGCAAAGAAATAGTGCTACTTCTTCCTTACCAACCAGGATTCCTTTTATTTCTTTTTTTTGCATAATTGCCCTGGCTAGACTTCCCGTACAGTGTTAAATAAAAGAGGAGAAAGTAGACATCCTTGTCTTGTTCCTGATCTTAGAAGAGAACACTTTCAGTCTTTCACCATTAAGCTGGTATTACCTTTGTTTTTCATAGATGCTTTTATCAAGTTGGAAGCTCCCTTCTGTTTCTAGTTGCAATTTTTATCATGAAAGGGTTTTGGATTTTGTTAAATGCTTTTTCTGAGTCTATGAAGATGATTGTATGGGTTTTTTTTTTAATATTTACCTTTATTTATTTGGCTGTGCCAGGTCTTCACTGCAGCATGGGGGATCTTTTTAGTTGCGGCATGAGGGCTCTTAGTTGTGGCATGCAGACTCTTAGCTGTGGCATGCATATGGGCTCTAGTTCCCTGACCATGGATCGAACCCGAGCCCCCTGCATTGGATCACAGAGTCTTAACCACTGGCCCACCAGGGAAGTCCCTGTATGGGTTTTTTTTAACCTCTATTAATATAATGTATTACATCGATTGATTTTCCAATGTCAAACTAACTTTTCACCCCTGGATAAATCCCACTTGGTCATGACGTATGATCTTTTTTATATGTTGCTAGTTTGGATTGCTAGTCTTTTGTTAAGGATCTTTGCATCTGTATACCTAAGGGGTACTGGTCTGTAGTTTTCTTTTCTTATGTTGTCTTTGTCTGGCTTTGGTATAAGGGAAATACTGGCCTCATAGAATGTGATATACACACGCACTTTAGGATAAAATTTATTTACCTCACAGAGTTGTGAAGTCAATGAATTTCTACGTGTGACTGAACTTTTTATGAAGGCAAAGTGCGAAATCACATAAGACGGGGGAGATAATGCAACAGTTTTAGGGTTCCATTGATTGCAACATTTAATAATAAATATACTGTAAATAGGATATACTATAATATACATAAATATATTATGTCTGAGACATAATTAATTCTCTCAGACATTATAAATGGCTCATTAATCTTAAAATTATAGCACTATAAGAAGCACTTTCTAACTGAAGCAGTTGAAATTTTTAACTATAAGATCTGTTTTTAAAATATGAAGCGTAAGTTATTTATTCAGGATGAGGGTAACCTAGAATATTCAGTGTTTGTCCAATGACTTATTTGATTGTCAGCTCTTTTCAGAGGTGAAAAAGGTATGATAGCTATGAATCGTAGGTTTTTACCCCATATCCTACCGCTGTCCCTTAGAAAAGTTCAGAGGTTAACTTCCAGGAAACTAGTACCATGTATTCTAATGGAGTAAAATATTCATCCTGCCTTTTTGACAAGTCCCAAAATCTAGTAATAATGCACAGAAAAATAATTAAGTAAAAGCATTCTTTTTACACCTTAATTATTCCAGCCAATTTTTAAAGGGAAGATGTTTTGCTTTGAAAAAGACCCTTAATAGTCATAAGTAATCAGTGTGTTTCTGTTTCATTGCACGTTTACCCTCCTGAGTTCTGCACACCATTCTAAGAAGTCAAGTTTAGCCAGTAATTCATCCTTCCTCAGATAACACGATTAGCTTTAATAATAAAAGTATAAACTTAGGAATTTTCTGATTATACATCCGGATCTTTCATATAATCTAGTATATATTTCCTGCTTTCAAAATAATGATTAGCTCTCTGTCTGGAGGTATAGCTTTTCAGATTGCAGCTAGGAAGTCAGGCCTGCCTTTGAGATGGGTGTTTCCCTCTCTCACCCTGAGCTCCCTGTAAAGGATCCCTTTCTCAATAGCATTAAATTTCCATTTTAATGGAAATTATCATTTCCAAATTATCAGCCTTCTCGCAGTATTTAACACCTGGCAAGTCAGTGATTGGTTGCCAAGAGTAATGTTCCCCGTGTGGGTATTAGGATGACCTCCTGGCTAAGGTCGGACTGAAACCAAGAAATAAAATCACTGATTCCTGGACAACCTGGCTTGATTTACTATGTGGGATATGATGGAAAGATGTTCCAAGACCTAACATGTCTTCTTCTCAAATACATAAGTCAGTCTTCAACCATTTTCATGAGAAATAGGGGTAACAGACAGTTTAAAATTTACTCTGAAAAGTTTTAGGGATTTGTGGGGACAGCGGACAACAGACTTGCCTTTCTTCTATTGTTTGCCAGGATTCATATTTCGTGCAATTTGTGTCTTCTAAACAAACTTAAACTGATAGCCAGGAAGGAGAGGGAAAGTATACATGAAGTGTGACCCGGGATAATCAAGAGGTAGTAGGGAAAAGTCAGCCGAGATGAAAATTTGCCCTACAAAATTAAGTTGAAATTCAAATGTAGGTCAGAAGCCTGTGTCATATGTGAGTGGCGTGATAACGGCCCATCCTTCAACCCTGCACCAACCAGCTCTTGGCCCATTGATTTGCTTAGCTAGAAACAGTGCCTGTGCACCAGTTAGGTTGGGCAGTTTGCAACCGATACTAATGCTGTTTGTTTATTTGTTATTATCACTAAGTTTTTAATTTTTTTTAAATTTTTTAATTGTTTTTTTTCGGTACGCGGGCCTCTCACTGTTGTGGCCTCTCCTGCTGTGGAGCAGAGGCTACGGACGCGCAGGCTTAGCAGCCATGGCTCACGGGCCCAGCCGTTCCACGGCATGTGGGATCCTCCCAGACCGGGGCACGAACCCGTGTCCCCTGCATCGGCAGGCGGACTCTCAGCCATTGCACCACCAGGGAAGCCCCTATCACTAAGTTTTTTAAAAATCAGGTTTGAATTAACATAGTTTAAAGAATTGGTTCTACAAGCTTTTTATGGAAAAACAGTAATTCTTTGACCAACCCCCCTCCACCCCCCACCTCCTTTTCCTGCTTCTCAGACAACCACTTGCAACATATTTAGCTGGTTCTTTTGATACATACTCCCATATATCAAGATTAAATTGCTACTTAAATTTTGTTTCCTATTTTAGACATAATCTATTGACCTCCCGCTATGAAGGATGAGGATTTAACTGCCTTTCACCCTCACCATTTTCACTCCACACACTTCTGGACCCTTCTTCCCACCCCACTCCAAAACTGATTATATTGACATTGTTAGGTCACTACTCAGTGTTTATTATTATTATGTGTACATACCCACGCACACATACAGTTCTCTGTTGAGCTGTGCTCTATGCTTTGACCACTTTTCCTTTTTTATACTTAAAAAAAATCTCTATGCAGAATTACCTTTATAAAAAGTTGTTTAGTTTCACCATACTTTTCTCCAGTGAGGAAATCTCAATTACATTCAAACATGTTAGTAGTCTAATAGTTTTCTCTTGAAGACTTTTCTCCTGGAGTCAGCCTGGTTGTTATCTAGGTCCTGCTGTATTGCAGTCATCTTGGAATCTCCCTTTGTCATTGTCCTGTGGAATTCCTTCATCTCTACTATGTTGGATCACCTGTTTCCTGAATCCAATGCCTTTCTCATTCCCTAAATATCTTTAAATATCTCCACTAACTTACTAAGAAAGAATATATGGGAAGGATATTTTCTGAGAACTGCATATCTGAAAATGTCTGTTTCTACCTTTTTATACTTAATGGATAATTTGGCTAGATATAGAAATCTGTATTGGATATAATTTTCCCTCCAAATTTTGAAAGCATTACTTCATCGTATTCTAGCTTTTGGTGTTAATGTTGAAAAACTCATTGCCATTCTGATTCTTAATCTTTTGGTTTAAAACTTCTTTTGTTTTTCCTCTCCCCCAAAGATTCTTTGCTCTGTCCCAAGTTTTCTGACATTTCACATGTGCTTTGGTGTGACCTTGTTTTCATCCATTTGTTCTGGAGATTCTTGGCCTCTTTCATTCTGCAAACTCATGTCCTTCGGTTCTCAAAAAATGATCTTGAAATAATTCAGGGATAATCTCTTATCCTCAGTTTTCTCTGTTCTCTCATTCTAGCACTACTGTTATTTTTAATTGGACCTCCTGGACCAGTCCTCTGACTTTCTCAACTGGGTGTTCCTCTTTTCCATTTTTCTCTCTCTCCTTATCTCTCTCTTTCTCTCCATCCCCCCTTCACTCTTGCTCTTTCTCTTTTTCTGCTTTCTGATATATTTGATCAACTTTCATCTTCTTTGTGGGGCGGGGGACAGTTCCTTTGAATGTTCCTCTTCCATTTTATTATGGTGGTAATACGTTTCCTTCTGTCCCTAAGGATATTGATGATAGGTTTTTTTGTGTTTTATTTGAAGTTTTTCCCCTTAGCATATTCTAATTTCAGTAAGTTGTTTTATTTTCTGGTTTACTTTGTCTGTTTCATTTTAAGGTTTTCCTGAAATGTCTGGTAATCTTTACTGTTTGATCGGATTTAAGACTGGGGGGTTAGATGCTGATCAAAGTGCTGTGTGGGGCTTCCCTGGTGGTGCAGTGGTTGAGAATCCGCCTGCCAATGCAGGGGACACGGGTTTGAGCCCTGGTCCAGGAAGATCCCACATGCTGCAGAGCAACTAAGCCCATGGGCCACAACTACTGAGTCTGTGCTCTAGAACCTGTGAGCCACGACTGCTGAAGCCCACACACCTAGAGCCGATGCTCTGCAACAAGAGAAGCCACAGCCATGAGAAGCCCGCACACCCAACAAAGAGTAGCCCCCGCTCGCCGCAACTAGAGAAAAGCCCGCACGCAGCAACGAAGACCCAACACAGCCTAAAATAAATAAATTTATTTAAAAACAAACAAAGTGCTGTGTGCATGTGTAGGGAGATCTGGCCGGGAGGTTTTCTTGGGGAAGTCTTACGTCAGAAACTTTAAATCGTTTCCTTTTCCTGATCAAATTCTCCAGAGGAGACTTTTCCAGTCTCCTGTCTGAAGGGTACTTTTCTAGATGCCAGCATTCTGGAGATGAGTAGGAACAGAAGGCTGAGGGTCTTAGTATTCTGTAAGTTCCCCTCTTTTCAGTAGGGAACCCAACCCCTCAACTCTGATTAATGACTCTGAGTCAAGAGACCCTTTATTTTATGACCTTCTAGTCATTCTTAAACAGGTCCCAACTTTATCCCCACGTCCAGAGGTACCTAGTGTCACTGATTCCTGAGCCTTTGGGGGTCCCACAGTATGAAGTGGGTTCCATCTTGGCTCTCCCTACTGTTGGCTCAGATCCAGTCCTCTTGGGCTATCTAGTCAGTTCCCACTCATACCTAATGCTTCCTAAATCTTCTTGCTATTATTTCCTCTCCCTTTCTCTTTGTTCTTGTAGGTATGTGGTTTTAAAAAGTCATTTTAGTGGCATTCAAGGTGGGAGAAAAATTACATGCGTATATTTAAATCTACCGTCTTTAACCACAAGTCTCTTTATTTCATTTGTATCGGGATGGCTTTCATATGATTATGATTCAGTGTAAGAATGTTGCTATATTTGTTTGTTTTCAGGACCTCATAAACTTATATGGGTCCCAAAAAACAAGTCTTTCCCTCTCTGCCGAATCCTTATAAAGGGACACCCACTCTCATGTAGCACGTGTGCATGCACATGTGTACAAACATAAAAACACAAATTTAAAAAATATTTCTGTGCATGACAATGATGTGAAAAGAGGCAGTATTTTTCAGTGTTCAAGATAAATTATACATATCTTATACCTCCATGTGCATTCATCCCTTAAATCAATTCTAGCCAATATCAGATTGAAAGCAAAACCAGAGCTAATATAGAGAATGCGAAGAGATTGTGAAAACATTGATCTTTTATCCAGATTTTGAACAGTGTTCTTTTCAGTGCTTCCACAATTGTTTTTCCTCTGGAAGCCAAAGAGAAAGTAACTTTTCTATATTCTTTAATTTTTCAGAATTTCTGATCTTGAAAAGAAAGCGAAGGATCATTGTGAGATTGAGACCCAGACAGAGGGGCACACAGAACAAGAGAAAGAAGAGGAGAAAGGCACGGAAACTGTGGGTACTAAGAGTCTAAGACTGTTACCACACCCCCGGTGGACAGAGAGTAGTGCAGGCGCTGGAGCCGCGTCTTGTGATGTGTTATTGGCTTTAGCAGTAGAGAAATAATTTCCATGTTGAGTATTTTCTATTTCTCTCATATTTCCTTGTCCTGATCTGAATTTCATTCATTGTAAATTGTACTGAGATGTATTCCTGTCCTAGTGATTCTAGGAAATCACGTCTCTCTCTCTTCTTGGCTGATTTTCTCTCCAGAATTCCTAAGTGGACAGGCCCACTAATTGAGAAAGGAATTTTGTCCAATTTATAATAAGATCATTTGAGGATGTGACCCAGAAACGTAAGGGAGCATTGAAAGATCTTGGTTCTATCCCACTACTGGTTTGAACAAAAGAGTATGAACAAAAAAGGCTCATTTTTATATACATGCTCATATACCTTTCTGTTCTGTGGCAACTCAGAGACGTGCCTCGTAGCCTGCAAACAGTCCGAAGCTTGGGGAAAGGTGATGAAGGCAGGAAGTTGTAAGACCCATAGTAGCCCATGAGAAAGGCATTTACATAAAATACTTTAGCTAATTTATTTATTCAGCAAATATATATCAAATGCCTACTGTATGCCATGCTCTGGGCTGAGTCTCCTACTTTCAAGAGAATGGAGAATATTTTAAAAACTGAGATGAAGAGAACACCTGTGAGTAGTAGTACCCTATTGACTACAACTAATCGATAACTAATAATAGAGAAGTACTGAGACTTCCATGGCACCATAAAACTCACTGACAAAAATTCTAGAGCTGCCAGGGAAAAGGCAGTACAGTGAAAATAGTTGAGTAAACTAGAAAAATAAATCAGCCAGAGAATATGGGCATGAGTTGCTAGCTGGATAAATTAGATTGTGCTTTGACATCACTGTGATCTAGGATCCCTTGAACTATGATCAGGATTCTTTTTTTTGTTTTAATTTATTTATTTTTGGCTGCTTTGGGTCTTTGTTACTGCGTGCGGGCTTTCTCCAGTTGCGTCGAGCAGGGGCTACTCTTCATTGCAGTGCACGGGCTTCTCATTGTGGTGGCTTCTCTTTGTTGTGGAGCATGGGCTCTAGGCACGTGGGCTTCAGTAGTTGTGGCTCACGGCTCTAGAGCACAGGCTCAGTAGTTGTGGTGCACGGGCTTAATTGCTCCATGGCATGTGGGATCTTCCTGGACCAGGGCTCTAACCTGTGTCCCCTGTGTTGGCAGGCAGATTCTTAACCACTGCACCACCAGGGAAGTCCAGGATTCATTTTAATTAAGATAAAGACATTATCACAAGTGCATCCAAACTGATCAGTTAATGATCTATAATGAAACAGAGTTGTACCCAAAGCTTTTTTTTTCCATACAAGATATTTGGGGCGTTAATTGCCAAAAGTTTAATCAATTCAGCAGTCTTATTTAGACACCAGTGGTTCACACTGTTTTCTCACAAAGAGGTTCATTTAGCCTCTGACAAATGCGTGTTTGTGATTGCCTGGATGACAGGTTGGAAGTGAAGTGGAAACGTTGAACCTTCAGGTGACAACCCTGTTTAAGGAGCTTCAGGAGGCTCACACGAAACTCAGTGAGGCTGACCTGATGAAGAAGAGACTTCAGGAAAAGTAAGGATGAGAGATGAATTTTATCCTCCTTCGAAAAGTGTACAGTTTTACAAAATATGTTAATATACAAAAATATAGTTTTATTACTGTTTTACTGAGTAAAAGAAAAACAGACCTAATTAAAATATGAATTCAGAAAACCCTAATGTTCAGGTTAATATAGAAACATATTAAGAAGTCCTTGTAGTAATATGGGGGAATGGGCCCAAGGGACTCTGATTCTGCTGTTTGGGGACATTTGTTAAGCGTATATGAAGACCTGGAAAAAGCAGTGAGCCAGACTTCCTGTGACTTACGTGAGCTGACAACATTGATGTGAACAAACATAAAAGCTACAAAGGGCAAGAAGAACTTGAGTGAGATTTACTTAGGAAAACAAATTGATTTTCAATCAGTTATGAAGTCTAATTTATAAATCGGGAGAATCTTGCATTTGCTTGTTTCTCTTGATGTAAGAAGTTATCCCAAATTCAGGAAAGCTAAGTTGATGTTGTTCTTTTGGATTAGTTAGCAAACATATTTCCAGCCCAATATACAAGTGTATGTTTCCACGGAGTTACACTGACCAAGGTTGTACAGTATTAATGGTTATCTAGTACAGCATAGCAGCTGATGCGAAGGACTTTGGAGAAACAGACCTAAGGGTGAAATATGGATCTACGCCTCATTTGTGGTATTACCCTGGACAAGTTATTTATTTAACCTCTCTGAGTCTCAGTTTTATCATTTGTAAACTGTGTGTCATAATTCTGACTTTGTATTAAGTAAGCTAATGTTTAACATGCTTTGCGTTAATGCCTTGCATGTAGCTATCAATGGTTTGTATTTGCTGTTATATTGAAATTTTCTCTCTGATCTTTAAGAGGACTGAAAGCATTTCCTTCTCGCCTATTGAATCTTTGTCAGAAGTCATGCTTTTTATGCTTAACAGAGCCCATAGTTTTAAAAATACTAAAGATATCCATGGATCACTATATGAGAAGCACCTCTAGCCAATTACTAGTTTGGTCTGTATCTAAATCACAGAAATATATTTGCATGACTAGTTGAAACAATTACTCCAGGTAGACAGTAGCTTGTGTGATCTTAGATCTGTACTTGTTTATGCTAGGCATAAGGGTTCAGAAATATGTAAATTCCTTTTACAAAAATCTGTATTTTTTTATATTCAGGCATAACGGTTCAGAAATATTACTTACTTCTAGTAAAGAAGCAGGGAGGATAAAATATTTAATTTTGTACTGTTAAATTTTTGAAAAATGTAATCCTAAAATTCTTTGCATTTGCTACATAATCTGGGGATTCGTTTAAAAGCCACTGAGAAATGAAGTATTGTTTTGTCCTCATGAAATTTTGCTCTTTCTTAGATGTCAGGCCCTTGAAAGGAAAAATTCTCCAACCCCATCAGAGCTGAATGAAAAGCAAGAGCTTGTTTATAATAACAGAAAGTTAGAGCTCCAAGTAGAAAGCATGCGATCAGAAATCAAAATGGAGCAAGCAAAAACAGAAGATGAAAAGTGAGTATGCTGTGACTGAATGGCTACTTGCTAAAAGAAGATAGAATAGCTCTTTTATGCAGATTGGAATCAGGATTTAAGAATAAATTTAAAATTTTTTCTCTTTTATTTATTTGAAGGCGTACTAGTAGACTTTTCTGAGGAGATAAATGTTAAGTTTTATAATAACAGTTATGAAAATTATTTGTAATCTATCTTGATTGGGGAGGGGGGAATTGTTTTCTTTGCAAGTAAGAACATGCTAGTAGGTGGTGGGATGATAAGGGTGGAAGGGAAGATTTTGTCACCTGAGTGTTCAGAAGAGGGTTGCGAGGTAAGACTAAGCTTCTATGATATTTTTCCCAAGATTCCATTTTAAAATTTCTTTCTAAATAGGTCCAAATTAGCCACTCTACAGTTGACACACAACAGGCTTCTTCAAGAATACAATAATGCACTGAAAACAACTGAGGAACTAAAAAGAAGAGAGGTACTCATAGAAAAAAAATTACTTTCATAGCCATTTAACATTTTATGTAAATATCTAAAGTAGTTGTGTTAATCCTTAACTAGGTCTGGTTTCAAGGGTTGTTTTTCCATTTATAATTGATTTCTTGTGTCTAAGTGTTTATAACATTTTATAACTCCTGATATTCCACACATGTATAATGTGTCTTGTGTACAGAGGTGATGTGCATGTCCTATGGTCGGAGTACAGTTTTAGCATTTTTTTAATAAATTTATTTACTTATTTATTATTTATTTTTGGGTGCATTGGGTCTTTGTTGCTGTGCACGGGCTTTCTCTAGTTGCAGTGAGTGGGGGCTACTCTTCGTTGCTGTGCGCGAGCTTCTCATTGCGGTGGCTTCTCTTGTTGCAGAGCGCGGGCTCTAAGCACGCAGGCTTCAGTAATTGTGGCACACAGGCTCAGTAGTTGTGGCTCACGGGCTCTAGAGCATGAGCTCTAGAGTACAGGCTCAGTAGTTGTGGCGCATGGGCTTACTTGCTCCGTGGCTAAGCTTTTAGCATTTCTAACAGTGGATGGGTTTGTAGGAGAGCTGAGCCTGGGCTCCTATATGAGTAATGACTGTATAGTGAGACTGCTGCCTGGAGCTATCACAGGGCTAGCTTGCCTGCTGTCAGTGAACTTGAGGCCCTGGACTTATCCGGCTGCATCTTAAATTATTGTAATAGTAATAGTAATAATGCCCCCAGAATGGTGTGATAATTTAAACACCATGGATAGAGATGTCAGGTGATAGATGTATTAATTAACCCGATGGTGGGAATCCTTTCACGATGTATATGTATATCAAATCATCACGTTGTACACTTTAAATATTTTACAATTTTATTTGGCAGTTTTACCTCAATAAAGCTGGAATAAATAAAGACCGCAGGAGCTTTGAATTAGAAGGGGTCTTTGAGTTTATATTCTTAGAAATATATTTTCTGTTTTTCATTTACTTTTACTAGAATATTGTTCCTCTCTAGGACCTAGTAAATTTTTAATTCAAACATTCCACTGACTTCATAAAGTTAAGAGTAATGTCGGTGAAAGAATAGGAGTATGAGCAGCTTACACCCGCCCTGAGATAGGGTTTACTATTATCTCCCTTATTTTAGTGTTTTCTTTTTATAAATCATTATTTTAAATTAGGAAATTATTATCTTCAAGGTGTAAATTAAGTGCATGAAAGTTGCTGAATGAGTTATCACTGCTGATTACCAGAATAGTTTAGAGCCAGTCATTTTTTAAAAAATAAACCTTCATCTAATATTTTACTAAAATAGGTTGAATCATTTCAAAACCATGTCTAGAATAAGTTTGTCTTTTTCAGTCGGAAAAAGTGGATAAGGTGGTGCTGCAGGAACTGAGTGGAAAGCTGGAACTGGCAGAGAAGGCCCTGGCTTCCAAGCAGCTCCAAATGGATGAGATGAAGCAGACCATCGCCAAGCAGGAGAAGGACCTGGAAACCATGGCTGTTCTCAGGGCTCAGGTAGGCTTCGTTCCCAAATGTGAGCCGAGGCAGGCCAACCCCGATTATATTCTCTAACAGGAAAGTGATAGTGCTTAAAATATCTGTTTTGATTTTATACTATTTCCACCAGTATATTTTTAAAAACCTTTTTACCGAAGTATATCACAGGTGGAAAGTGCACCACACTTTTAAGTGTATTACTCACTGAATTTACCCATTCTACAGTTTATAGACAGCTGGATTGTTTCCAGTTTGGGGCTTTGTGTTTAATGTTGCTCTGTCATTCTTACGCGTGTCTCTTTGTTCACCTGTGCATTCGTTTCTGTTGGGTACACACCTAGGAGTGGAATTGCTTATTCATAGAGTATGCATGTTACCCAGCTTTAATAGATAATGCCAAAGAGGTTTCCAAAGTGGACCAGTTTTCACTCCCACCAACAGAGAGTTCCTGTTGCTCTATATCCTTATCCATACTTGTATTAGAATTTTTAACGATTCTAGTGGGTTTATGATGGTGTCTCATTAAATCTGCATTTCCCTGATGGTATGAGAGTGAGTACTTTTTCAGATGTTTACGGCCTTCTAAGCATCCCCTTTTGTGAAGAGCCTGATCAGGTCTTTGCCCAGTTTTCTTCTGGTTTTCTGGCTTTTTCTTCAATTTATAGGAGTTCTTTATATATTCCACATACAAGCCCTTGCCAGTTATACTTTTTGCAGATTTCTTCACTCTATGATTTGCCTTTCCACTCTCATGAAGGTGTCTGTTGAACGAAAATTCTTAATTTTAATGCAATCCAGTTTATGAGTCTTTTTATTTATGATTATAGTACTTTTTGTGTCCTGTTTTAAAAACTTTCACTATCTCAGGGCCATGAACATATTCTCCTATGTTGTCTTCTAAAAGTTTTATGGTTTTGCCTTTTACATTAAGATCTAAAAACCATCTGGAATTAGCTTTTCTATATGGAGTGAGGTAAGGGTAAAGATTCATATTTTTTTCTGCATGAATATCCTGTTCATTTGGCACCATTTATTTAAAAGGTCATCTTAAGGATTCTGATGCCCTCTTTGTCACATATTGTGTCCAGGTACCCACGGGTCTATTTCTGGATTCTGTACTGTTCCATTGGGCTATTTGTACATCCTTACTCTGGTACCATACTGTCTTATTATAAAGAATCAAATGCTTTGATATCTGGTAGAAAGTCTTCCTACCTCATTGAGATTCTTCAAGAGGACCTTAGGTTTTCCTTTTCTTATAAATTTCAGAATTCGCTTGATATTTTCTACACAGAAAAAAACCCCTGGGATTTTGACTAGAATTTTATTAAATATATATAAATCAATTTGGAGATGATTGGCAACTTTACATCATTGACTCTTCCAGTCCACAAACATGACATATCTTCTTTAATTATTTTCAGTCATATTTTTAATCTTCTTACTAAAGATTTTGCTCATCTTTTATTAGATTATTCCTATTTTCTATTTTTTTGATATTTTCTATTTTTATGATAGTTTTATAAATAGCATTTTTTAAAACTTCATTTTCTAATGGTTGCTGCTATATAGAAATACAGTTGATTCCTAATATTGACTTTCCATGCAGTAAACTTACTCAACTCACATTTTAATTCTAATAATATTTCTAAATATTCCTTTGGACTTGGTACACTAAGATCAGTTAAATAATGACAGTTTTTTTTTTTTCCTTTCCAGTTCATTATATTTTTTTTCTTTCTTTTTCTTGCCTTATTGCACTGGCTGGGACCCCAGTGCAATGCTGTGTAACAGTGGAGAGAGCAGGCAGCCTTGCCTTGCTCTCAGTCTCAGTGGCAGTGTTTCCAACATTTCACTGTTGAGTGTGTGGTGTTTGGTATAGGCTTTTCATGGGTATCACTTACTAGATTAAGAAAATTCCCTTCTCTTCCTTGTTTGCCAAAAATGTTTATTTTGAGTGGATGTTGAATTTTATTTAGGAAATGTTTTTCTTCGTATAATGATATAATTAAATAATTATATGCCTTTTTCCTTTAATTTGTTGATGTGGTAAATCACACTGATTTTTAAAATATTAAACTTTGCCTTTCTTGAATTATCCTCTGTATATATTGTTGGATTTGGTTTGCTTATATTTTGCTTAGGATTTTTGTATCTATATTCTTGAGTAAGATTGGCCTAGAATTTTCTTTCTGCTCATGTCCTTGTTGGGTTTGGATTTCAGGGTTTTACTGGCCTCATAAAACAAGTTGGGGCACATTTCTTCTCTCACTGTTCTCTGGAAGAATTTGTGTACAATTGGCTGGTTGTGACTGTTTTGGCCCACTTTTCATACTGGTGGGTGGAGTCCTTAGAGAAGAGTTTTATTAGTGAACATACATCCTGCCTGAGATGTAAAATCACCAAAAAAGTGGGAGGAAACCTTTTTTTGTTTGTTTCTATTTTGTTTGCTTAATTAAAAGTGGGATCATGCCATACATTTTGCACTACTTTTTCATTCATGATATATCTTGGATATCTCTCCATGTTATTACTCACAGCCATATGTAGTATTTTTTAACAGTTGTATGGTGTCCAAAGTGTACATTGCCATGACAGGTTTAACCAGTCCTCTATTAATGGACCTGTAGGTTGTACCAATATTTTTGCTATTATCAACAATGCTGAACTGAACATTCTTGTATCTGTGTCTTTGTGCACTTGTGGAATCTCTAGTAAGATACAGAAATGGAATGGTTGGGTCATTGGATATGCCTGTTTTTAAGTTAAATAAGTATTACCAAGTTGTCTTCCAAAAATGCATAATGAAAATTATTCTCTTACCAGAAGTAGATGAGAGCTCCTATTTCCCCACATCCTTGCATCACTCTTTTAAATGTTTGCCAATCTGAAGAAGATAAACAGATTATTTGTAGTGTAACAATGCCAGAAGTTTATTATTCCCTATATACATACTCAGTACCAGCTGCCCAGAGTGGCTGGCCCAGTGAAATATGGAAGTGGTTGACTGAACTTATGGTTTTAGTTTTATTTCGACAGGAATAGAATTTCAACCTGAGCTCTTTAAGGCATTTCCTTTGTTTGTGCATGATACTGTAGTCATGTACTTTTGCCATGTTCTGTACAGAGACATTTGTTTTGATGGATACTCTTGTTCATTCATTCAACAACTCTTTTTTGAGCACTTTATGTCAGACACTGTTCTCACTGCCGGGGATATAGGAATGGACAAAACAAAGGCCCAGTTCTTACTGGCTCAAAGCTCATAACTGATGGAGGTGAGACTCTAACTCAGATTTAGGTCTGACTCAAAAAAAAGCCCATAATCTATCAATGATAACCATAAAATGTTGGATTACTCACAAATGGCAGAAGTCCCTTAAAATGATCTATTTCATACTTTTTTGGTAACTACAGTGTGATTAGAATATTTAAATTTTTATTAATTTTACTTTTTAAAGTAATGGATAAAAATTTGTATCCGAAAAAGTAAATAAATAAATAAATTTGTATCCGAGAACCACTAAATTTGAAATGAAAAACCCAATTTTAAATATAGGAAGTTAAAAACTGGTATTGAAATAATGCTCAATTCACTATTAAGGCATTCATTTTCACTTTATAATTTTTGTAACAGTGAAGAAACTACATATTATGGCATATTTACTTTTTTATAGGTAACAAATTAGTCTCCAAACGTAGCAGCTAAAACAACAAGCATTTGTTATCTCACACAGTTGCTATGGATCAGGAATCCAAGAGCAGCTTAGCAGGGTGATTCTGACTCAGGGTCTCTCATGAGGCCACACTCAGGATGGACTGAAAGATCTATTTCCAAGATGGCTCATTCTCATGGCTATGGGCGGGAGGCCTCAGTTCCTGACCATGTGTGCCTCTCCATAGGGCTGCTTGAATACCCTCATGACACGGCAACTAGCTTCCCCCAGAGCAAGTGATCCATGAGAGAACAAGGCAGAAGCCATGGTGTCCTTTATGACCTAGTTTCAGAAGCCACACACCATTACTTCTGTAATATCCTAGTGGTTACACAGGTTGGCCCATTCATTGTGGGAGGGGACCACATGAGGGTATGATCACCAAGAGGTAAGGATCACTGGCGCCATCTTGGAGGCTGGCTACCACTGTGGAAAGCAGTATGGTAAATGGAAGCGTCCATGGTACATGGGCTTCAATCTGGGTTCAAATGCTGGTTTGAGCACTTAACTAATTTCCCCAAGATTAAGAGCTATTAAATTTATAAATGTAAGATGAGCATAGCAATTCTGCCTTCCCAGGACTTTGGATAAGGAGGAAATAAAATGGTCAATAAGGGCACCAAACATAGGACCCTGCAGATGTTTGGAATTCAATAAATAGCATCTATTTATTGTTGTTATTTTAAATTTAGCTTAAGGCCAGCCTTCATAAATATACCTGACAGGGTAAATAAACCATTTACCATATTAAGCTAGTGCTGAATATTATTTTTAAAAAAGAGACCAGAGAATTTTACTGAACTAATGGTACACACAGTATTTAAACTACCTATATCTATGTAATTGCTGGGCTCTGATAGTTTAAAGCACACACACACACACACACACACACACACACGTAACTTGTGTCTTCTATTTGAAGGTAGTTGGAAAGTCATGGTGATTACACTGGTTTCTAGCAGGGACAAGTACCTGTTATTTGCAAGACAATGTCACAGGATGCAGCTCTACCTCTTCACCTTATCAGCAGGTGAGCTGTAGAGAATCCACATTTGTCTGGGTGGTAACTTCTGTCTCTTTTTTTCCTCTAACAGATGGAGGTTTATTGTTCTGACTTTCACGCAGAAAGAGCAGCAAGAGAGAAGATTCATGAAGAAAAGGAGCAAATGGCATTGCAGCTGGCAATTCTGCTGAAAGAGAATAATGCTTTTGAAGATGAAGGCAGGTGAATGAGGGGAAGACTTAGAGCACATATCACCCGGTCTGTGGGAGAGGTGACCCACAGTGTTTCCTAATTTGAGCTATAAGAATCGCTCTGGGGCTTCCCAGGTGGCGCAGTGGTTGAGAGTCCACCTGCTGACGCAGGGGACACGCGTTCGTGCCCCGGTCTGGGAAGATCCCACATGCCGCGGAGCAGCTGGCCCCGTGAGCCATGGCCGCGGAGCGGCTGGGCCTGCGCGTCAGGAGCCTGTGCTCCACAATGGGAGATGCCACAACAGTGAGAGAGAGGCCCGCGTACCGCAAAAAAAAAAAAAAAGAATCGCTCTGAGCACACTTTGCCTGACGGTGTCCCTAACACTTAGTTTGCCCTGCAAGGCCTGGCAGCATCTCGTGGGAACCTGATCGAGTTCTTTTAGATAAATTGTAAAAACGTGACATTATGTGTTCCGAAGTCATATCCTGCCATTGTCATGGATGAAATTATTCCTAACACTTTAAATAATTCTGTAACGTTTTCAAAGAAAATACTGCTAAAATTACTTCTATCTTTAAAATTTTCATTTTTATAAAAAACTGAAATATTGAGGAATAGAAAATAGAAAAATACAGAGAATAAAATAATACACACCAATATGTATCCATCCAGAATCGACAGTTACTAATATTTGTTTTATTTTCTTCAAGTATATATATATATATTTTTTTTTCCCTTTGCCGTACGCGGGCCTCTCACTGCCATGACCTCTCCTGTTGCGGAGCACAGGCTCCGGACGCACAGGCTCAGTGGCCATGGCTCACGGGCCCAGCCGCTCCGCGGCACGTGGGATCTTCCTGGACTGGGGCACGAACCCATGTCCCCTGCATCGGCAGGCGGACTCTCAACCACTGTGCCACCAGGGAAGCCCCAAGTATATTTTTATTAAAAGAAAAAGGAGTTGTAGATGAAGTTGCAGTCTTCTCCCCACACCCCCTGCCATTATAGTCCTCTCTCCCTTCCCCACACTGCCTGCAACAGCATCCCCAGCTGTTTTGTACTTTTGCATATATACACATCTATATAATATCTTAAACCAAGGTAATATTAATTTCTTAAAACAAGGTGCCTAGGTTATAAAACGGTCACTATAGGTATTATTCTGCAACTTTCTTTACATAACTAATTTTGAACTCTGTGTGTGTGTGTATATATGTAGATTTACTTCACTCTTTAATTGCTCTGTTGTGTCTTGTTTTAGAAATATGCCCCTTTTTTCTAATCTTTTCCCCTGTCAATTGACATTTTGTTTGTTTCCTGATTTTTAAAAATCTTATTTACTTTTACTACATTGTGTCCTAGTGCCAGTAATATTTAAAGCTCAAATTACTCTTAAGTTCTGGTTTCTATGAACCTTGGCTTTGTAGTTTAGGTCTTTTTTTCTCGTACTTCTGTTGAATGCCTGCTCAACGTTGTCGTATTTCAGGGTTTCACATATAGTGCTGCTTTTCATCCCAGCAGGCAGTCCCTGATGGAAATGCAGAGCCGTCATGGGGCGAGAGCAAGTGACGCTGACCAGCAGGCTTATCTCGTTCAAAGAGGTGAGTCACGTGTGATTCTAGGTTGTCAGGGCTCCCGGGGTTAGCTATCCTATGAAGAAGATGCTTGAAGAAAAATTCCACTATACATCTATACAATGGATTCCAAATCAAGCTACCAAAAATGTAGCACCTATCTGTCTTATTTCCACAGTACCTCAAACTCCATCTACTCTCTACTGAATCCAGACCAGACTCTTCACACTAGCAGTTAAGGCCTGGCATAGCCAAACTTTTGAGCCTTCTCTTACTCTGTTCCCCTATAGATATTAGCCAATGGAATCACTTCCTGTTCCTTGAACTTATCCTAAGCTTATATAGCTACATATACTTGCTTATGCGGTATCTTCACATAGATGCCCTTCCCTCATTCATATCTCTCTTCCTACAGTCTCTTTCCAGTGAACTCTTACCCCATTATTTATGTGTTCTAAATATGCATTTAAGTACTCTAATAAATAAGCTCCCTTGGAGCTTATATGCTCACCTGCTTCCTGTTTTGCACATAGTAATGTTACCATTTATTGAGAGTTGACTATGCATGGATGCTGTGCTGATCCCTTCATACATATTATTTCATGTGATCCTCAAAAATTCCACGAGGTATATAGTATCACCATCTTCCAGAAGACAAGGTTAAATAACCCAGGATCACGAGGACTTTTAGGGACAGAACTGGACATGGGACCCAAGGTTATCTGACTGTTCACCACTACATGGTACTGCATGTAAGAGACTGGCACTAATTATGTACTACATCCAGATTTTAATTCCCTGAGTGAAATTGATCATGACACTCATTCAAAGTACGGTGCTTTGTTTATTACGTGCTTTTAATACTCGAGTAATAATGTTCCGTCATTTACAGTAAATTACATCACTGAAAGGGAAGTATTTTCCTTGAGTCTAGATATGAAAAAACATAAAATTCACAGGATCAAAGACTGACATAGCTAGATGAAAAGTTAATAGCAATGCCACTAAGAAGAATCAGGGTGTTAGATGTTATCCAAAAAAAAAAAGAGAGAGCGAGAGAGAGATGTTATCCACATTTCACATAACTGGTTCTTTAACTTTTTTTAAATGCTGGCTGAGTCTAAGTCCCTTCCACATACCAACAGACTATTGAAATGGAACTATCACAGTGTTATCAACAGCAAGGAAGCAATATTAGTATGTATAGTTAACTATTAAATCCTAGGGAAATTTCTGAGTATCCCTTTTACCTCCTAACTCCACCAATGCCCCTGCCAGAGTTCTTTTACAGGAAAAATTAGGTTAAAGTAGATATTAGAGGTAGTAATTCAGGTTAAAAATACACATAGAAAAAAAATTCCAAAAAAAATAATACACATGGTATTCATGGGGCATATGCAGAAGCAGCACAGGGACTGACATAAATATTAGCCTCAGGCATTTTTTAGCATCAGCAGGTAAAGCTGTGTTCTCTGAAGGCTGCATCTACCCACGTGAGCACCACCAGGCCTTTTCTCTAACGTGAATTTAAATATCCTATAGCAACATCCATATACCCCATACCTAGAAGTGCCTCCAAGATTGTTTTGGTTCAAAAAAAGGACAATCTCTTGCACCTGGATTTCTTAGGGGAAGATATAAGGCAAGTATCTATTTACACTTAAAAAAAAAAAATGGTCAAACACTCTTTGACTTATAATCTAAAAATTGCCACAGAGGGGCTTCCCTGGTGGTGCAGTGGTTGAGAGTCCGCCTGCCGATGCAGGGGACACGGGTTCGTGCCCCAGTCTGGGAAGATCCCACATGCCGCGGAGTGGCTGGGCCCGTGAGCCATGGCCGCGGGGCCTGTGCTCCGCAACGGGAGAGGCAACAGCAGTGAGAGGCCCGCGTACCACAAAAAAAACAAACAAACAAAATTGCCACAGAGTGCAAATGTATTCTTAATTATCCTAATAAGCTTTTTTGTCTTATAAAAAACAATATTCCAAACAGATTGTCTTAAGATTTTTTGTTTGTTTCCTAACAAAGCTGCCTTAAACAATAGCTCCCCTCAGTATATTTCATCATGGTTGTCCTCTGCCGTCTGCAGCCGTCTAAGTGTCTACTCTGGTCTGGGCGCTTGACTGAACACGAGGGAACAAAGGGGCATAAGGCATGGTCAGATCCGTGAAGGCCTATGGTTTAGTTGGAGAGACAGGATGTGCACATAAACAGATGAATTCATAATACAAGATAACAAGTAAGGAATAGAAATAACAGTGCTGGAGATAAGAGGAAAGGATAACCCCTAAGGGCCAGGGGGGTTGAGAAAGGCCTTGGAAAGATGTGACTTTAAGCTTGACCTGGAAGCCAGGATTTAGATAACTTCTGTATGAGAATAAAAGGGCAAAGGCAGAAATGAGTGTGATGTGTTAATAATGAAAACTGACTAAGCTTATTTTATAGTGAAGAGCCAGGAGGCAGAGGGAACCCATTAGCTGACTGATATCAAACAGCCCCAGTCTGCATCTTGAAACCTAGACCAGGACAAAAATAAAGGCACAGACAGATGCAATAAAGTTTAAAGGGATGAATTAACAGTCCCTGATAAGTGGCAGATTGTCATCTAGAGCAGGGTTTGGTAAACTGCAGCCCACGGGCCAAATCTGGCCTGTCACATGTTTGCATAAGTAAAGTTTTATTGCAGCATAGTCATGCCCTCTTATTGACATATTGTCTGGCTACTTTCATGCTACAGTGGCAGACTTGAGTAGTTATGACCAAAATTTATGACCTGTAAAGCCTAAAATATTTACTGTCTGGCCCTTTACAGAAAGTTACTGACCCCTGATCTAAAACAATGAGACTGTTAGAAAGCTCCCTGCTTCAGAAATCATGCTTTGCGATCAGTATTTCTATTCAAGGGTGCTTCTAAAGTTTGCTTAACACAAACTATCCGTAACAGTCTCCCATGTTAGTGAATTCAAATAATATGCTCAGAAGCAAAAAACCGTACTAAAAGTTACTTCGGGCTTCCCTGGTGGCGCAGTGGTTAAGAGTCCGCCTGCCAATGCAGGGGACATGGGTTCAAGCCCTGGTCCGGGAAGATCCCACATGCCGCGGAGCAACTAAGCCCGTGCACCACAACTACTGAGCCTGAACTCTAGGGCCCGTGAGTCACAACTCCTGAGCCCACGTGCCACAACTACTGAAGCCCGCGCGCCTAGAGCTCGTGCTCCGCAACAAGAGAAGCCACCGCAATGAGAAGCCAGCGCACCGCAACAAAGAGCAGCCCCCGCTCGCCGCAACTAGAGAAAGCCCACGCGCAGCTACGAAGACCCAGCATAGCCAAAAATAAATTAATTAATCAAAAAAAAAAAGTTACCTCCACTATCATCTGCAAAAACAAACATTTTGGGGGCTGAATAAAAATCTAGAGACCTGGGTGGAGATGCTGAAAAACTAAACTGCTTTGCATTGGTGCAGAAAGATCAGATCAATGAGGTGCTCTGGGAACTAGAAACCATTTCCTGTACTGAGCACGGTCTGCACACAGGGGACCTGCTGAGAGCCATGACTTCTTCAGAGCATTCTTTGATTTAAGACTTGAACCTCAGTCCAACTCCAGAATTGGGGGAAACAATAGGACTGATTGTTCAATTCCTTCTCCTCACTTCCTTTATCTGGATAACTCTTGTTCATTCTTAAGACTCCTCTCAAGTGGAGCTGGTCTCATCAGGGGGCCTGTCTGCACCGAGCAGTCTGAGCCAGGCGCCCTTTCCTGCCCTCCCCAACAAAACCACCTTGTGTCTGACACAGCCTCAGTGCTTCCCTCACGTCGTGCCACTGTCTCTTTATCTTGCCTGACGTCCCCACCACGTCTGTATCCCTCTCTCCCATCTCCCAAGTGCTCAAAAGCATCTACTGAATGGCCATAATTGTTGTCTCTGCTTCTGAGAAGGTCCCTGCTGTTCCAGGGTCCCTCTCCATGCTCTGCGCACTGTCCAAATTCTCTCCTTCTCCTTAGCTTACATCCTCATCTATCCTTTTCTTCTCTCAAATATTCTAGTTTTTACTAGAACATGTATCATCCTGTACCTAAAACCAAAACCACATATTTTCACATACCTAGAACCTGGAACAGAGCCTAAATCCTAACATGATAGGGAAGCAGGTATTACTTTTGGAGATTTTTTTCCATGTGTGTCGATTACTTCAGTTAAAGACCAAAATAAAACCTGTATTCATTTCCCACGAGGTATTGATTACCAAGTTTAACTGATGTTAAAATTCACCATCTGTTTTTAAAAACTGCTTGCAACATGGAAGGAATGGATTAACATTTCATTTAATGCTTATTCCCAGGAGCTGAGGATAGAAACTGGATGCAGCAGGAACAACAGAATATTCCAATTCATTCTTGCCCCAAATGTGGAGAAGTTCTGCCCGACATAGATACACTACTGATTCATGTTACAGACTGCATCATTTAAGTGTTGACCTTTCACCTCCCCCAAACTGTTGGTAAATGTCAGATTTTTTCCTCCAGGAGTTGTACTTTTGTGTCATTTGTTTCACTCAACTATTTTGGCTCATTATTTTAGGAGAAAGAAAACCATTATGTTCTAAAAAGGACATGTTTTGGTGCATTCCCACAAACTCGCAAAATAGAATCCTTAACGTACCACTCTTCTGATAAGAGGTTTGTTTTTTTTTAATATTGTTGATGTGAGCACTGAACTGTCCATGCGGGTTATGAGTGTGTGACATCGTGGATAGAGTAAATGTGGTAATAAGATGGAAGAAGCCTCACTGATTAAGAACTTTCTAAGGAGGCAGGAAAAATGAAGTGGTCACAGATTTAATCAAGAAAAGTGTCTTTGAAGTATTTTTAAATAAATTACGTTGTTATTTTTCTTTATTCATTTAAGATAGATCTATCTGGGGTTGTGTATGTGTGTATATCTTACAGTTTTACTTCAGCCACAGCCCCAAAATTATGATGTGGCTCTTTTCAGATGAGCCCTGTGACCTTTTACTTGATCCTCAGGACAAGTGAAAAAATACTGACCTACGTGAAGCGGATATATTAGGTTCACTGGATGTCACGTAATCATCCACAGTGTAAAGTTTTCTTTTTCTTTTGTTGTGCTGCAGGTATATGTTTACCAACTATACAGTAAATAGTGTATTAATTTCTAAAAAGAATAGCTATCTATTAATTTTCTTCCTGGATCAGGCTCTATATTCATAATCACAAAAATAGTTATTGCAAAAAAAAATAGTTACTGCAAAATAAAATTTTGCTTATGAATCTTTCACATTGTTCATATATGACTAGCTCATTTCATAGGATGTGTTTTCTGTATTCAGCTTCATATAAGCTCAATACTTATTCAGAACCATTTTGTTAATTCCGTGAATATGAGCAAATCCCTTTACTAGATACCAGTAAGTGGTGTTTGAATTAGAAACTGTTCTTTCTAAGGAGGTGAAAAGATAGGGATTTGCCATATTTTGTAAACCTACAGTTTACCAGCCATAAAAGTTACCAATGTCCTTATGTATCTATATCCTAAAATATTTAAGAGAAAAATTTAAAATCTCCTCTGTTTGACTTTGTCATAGGAATCTCTCCTACACAAACTTGACTTGTGTGTGCCTATGTGTGTAGGTATATATATATTTTAAAACAGGAATCAAAACAGTTAATTACAGCTTCATGCCAGGAGAACACGCTGCACAAATTCAACAGTAATTTAGATCCCCCCCTCACCCCAGGGGGTTTGTTAAAGACATTTCTAAAATAACTATGAAATTTTTACTTTTAATTTCTTGTTTATAGTTTCTAGTTTAAATTCTTTTCCCTTACTGTCTTATATTGGAGAAGATAGATTTCTACAGTATCCTAAATAAAAAAGCAAACCAAATGGTTCTACACTTAAGATATTGGGAATATCCTTTTACTTTGTTCAAGTAAAAATATTAACCTGATCCCAATGTGAAATAACAGTGTGAATGTGCTGATTAACCCTGTTATCAAATTGTTTCCTTGCTAATTAGATGGATTGTAAATGAAGGCAAGTTCATATGGTCAATTTAAATTGAGGCTATTGTTTTGGGGGAATCAAACAGTTTGGTAAACAACTTGTAAAGTCTGTGCATGTCTTATCCAGTTAATTTAGTCTTCAAGGCCTTGTTCCATGTTACCAGTTAACTACACCTCATCAGAATTTAGGCCCCTGTTCTAGGGCCAGCCATGCTGTATTCTTGTGTGGCTAATGGGAACAACAGAAAGATGGCAAATGTGAAGAAATATGAGGGAGCAAAAGAAACTTTGACAGCTAATAATTTTACACAATTAAGTCTTTAAATATTATGTTAAAAATAATTTTGGTCTGGCATGTAAGGAGCTTGGACGTCATCACTCCTATCCTTATAATAAGAAAAACGCCGAACAAACTTAAAATCGTCAACTCTTTTAAATCTTTCAGAGAACTGAGGTCACAGGGTAAACCTCTGCCCCCAAACTGGAGAGACAAACAGGGAGATACAGAGAGTCGCTGATGACCAGACCACAGTCTCAGGAGCAGAAACCACAGTAGGAGCCAGTACCTGAGTAGGAAAACGTAAACTGTAATTGAAGAATTGCTAAAGTCTCAGTGTGGATGAGCTTGAGAGTTAAAAACTCCAGGGGGAGCCCAGTCTTAGGGGGAACCCTGCACTTTCATGAGTTTTACCTCCACAGATCCTACCAGATTCCCACAGTAAAGATTAGAAAAAACTCCCCCATAATTCCAGCAGGGCTGGGGGGCAGGTGGGAGTAGACATTCTGAAATACACCAGAGCATTCTGTTCTTCTTAAGAAGGCTGCCCTCAGGGAAACTTTTTTACCAGAGCCTTACTTGCTGGGATATTATCAGAGCCTGACCAACCTGGGGGAACAGATACACCCAACTTATGCCCCCTTATTCTTAGCAGCTAAGGAGGAGGGAAAAAACCTGTAAAGGTCACAGCCCAGAGGCACAAGCTCACGAAAAGACTAACCATAGACCTATAGAATGCTTCCCCTCCCCCGCTACCCCTCACCACCACATCAACAGGGCTTCTGTATAATAACAAGGGATTACAATGGAAACAACTGCACATCTTAGACTTTCTCTAAGAAGAAGTCTATAGGGAAACCCAAAGACAACAGTGGAGACAAAAACAAGGACACCAGAGGAAATTTCAGCATATGACACAGCTGCAGCAAACACTAATAGTCCAACTCCTAACCAGATAAACAAAAACCCCACACCAAAGGCCTATTTACCACAGTTCCTTTTACCTAGTACATCATGTTCAGTTTTCAACAAAAAATTATAAGGCATACTAAAAGACCAAAAAACAGTTTTTAAAGATAAAGAAAGCATCATAACCAGACTCAGACATAATGGATAGATATAAAATGGAATTTGAAACAACTGTGATTAACATCCTAAGAGCTCTAATGGAAAAAGTGACAATATGCAGGAACAGAGGGGTAATGTAAGCAGAGAGATGGAAACTCTAAGAAAAACTCAAAAGGGAATACTACAAATCAAAAAGCCTGTAACAGAAATAAAGAATGCCTATGATGAGATCATGAGTAGACTGACCATGGCTGAGAAAAGAATCAGTGAGGGCTTCCCTGGTGGCGCAGTGGTTGAGAGTCCGCCTGCCGATGCAGGGGACACGGGTTCATGCCCCGGTCCGGGAAGATCCCACATGCTGCAGAGCGGCTGGGCCCGTGAGCCATGGCCGCTGAGCCTGCGCGTCCGGAGCCTGTGCTCCGCAACGGGAGAGGCCACAACAGTGAGGGGCCCGCGTACCACAAAAAAAAAAAAAAAAGAAGTAAAAAAAGAATCAGTGAGCTTGAAGAAATGGCATGAGAAACTTCCAAAACTGAAAAGCAATTTTAAAAAAAGAATGAAGAAGAACAGAATATTCAAGAACTGTGAGGCAGTTACAGAAAGTGTACAATGAGAATACCAGAAGGAGAGAAGGGGACAGAGGAATGTTTGAAGTAATAATGGCTGAGAATTTTCAAAAATTAATGACAGGTACAAACCACAGATCTGGGAAACTCAGAGAACACCACACAGGATAAATGCCAAAAAAGTCTTCACCTAAGTGTATCATGGGCAAAAAGCAGAAAATCAAAAACAAAAAAAAATTTTTGAAAGAAGCCAAAAGGGAAAAATAACTTACCTGTAGAAGAGGAAGGATAAGAAATATATCAGACCTCTCTTCAGAAACCATGCAAGCAAGAAGACAGTTGAGAGAGAGGAACCACCAGCCTATAATTCTGTGTCCATGGAAATTATTCTTCAAAAGTGAAGGAGCAGTAGACTATCTTAGACAAACAAAAGTTGATGGAACTTGTTGCCAGTAGACCTGCCTTGCCAGAAATGTAAGCTCCTCAGAGAAGGTCAAAAACTCAGATCTATAAAAAGAAAAGAAAAGCGTTAGAGAAAGGATACATGAAGATAAAGTCTTTTATTTTTCTTATGCTTCATGAACAGATAATAGGTTTTCTCGTTTTTTGTTTTTTGGTGTTTTTTTTGGCTGTGCTGCATGGCTTGTGGGATCTTAGTTCCCCGACCAGGGATCGAACCCAGGCCCTGGCAGTGAAAGCATGGAGTCCTAACCACTGGACTGCCAGGGAATTCCCAAATAGAATACAGTTTGTTCAAAGTAACAATAGCCACATGTATTTGGTGATTATAGCTAATGGATAAATGAAATAAATGACAACAATGTTATAAGGGATGGGAGGGAAGAATTGGGGATACTCTGTTACAAGGTATTATCCCTACTCATGAAGTGATATAGTATTCTTTGAAAGTGAACTTGGATTAGTAGTCGATGTATATTGCAAACTCTAGGGCAACACCACCCCACGCCCCCAAAAAAAGTTTTAGAAAGTATAATTGATACGCTAAGAGAAGTGAGAAAATGGAATAACATAAAATGTTCCATTAAAACCAGAAAAGTCAGAAATAGAATGAAAGACAATAGAAGAAACAAAGAACAAGGGCAGTGAACAGAAAACAGTAACAAATATGGTAGATGTTAATCCAGTTATATCAGTAATCACTTTAAACATCATTGGTCTCAATATACCAATTAAAAGACAGAAACTTTGAGAATGGATAAAAAAGCAAGACTCATCTATATGCTCTCTACCCACTTTAAAGACACATATAGATAAAATGTAAAGAGATGGAGAAAGATACAGCATGCCAACACTAATCAAAAGAAAGAGTAGCTATGTTAATTTCAGACAAGATTTCAAAGCAAGGAAAATGATCAGGGATAAAGGGGCATTACAAAGTGATATAGGGATCAATTCTCCAAGAAGACATAAAAATCCCTACTGTATATGTACCTAAAAACACAGCATCAAAATACATAAGGCAAAAACTACAGGGAAAAATATACCAATCCACTAGTATAGCTGGAGACTTGAAAATCCCTCTATCAGTGATTAACAGACCCAATAGGCAAAAAAATCATTAAGAACATAGTTGAACTGAACGGCATCAATCAACTAGATCTGACATTTATAGAATACTTCATAGTGTACATATGACAGGATACACATTCTTCTCAGGCTCTTAGTGGACATTACCATGACAGACCACATTCTGAGCCATTAAACACAGAAATTTAAATTTAATTTAAGAAATTTAAAACAACAGAAATCATACACAGTATGTTCTCATACCACAGTGGAACTAAACTAGAAATCAATAACACAAAGATACGTGGAAACCCTCAAAACACTTGGAGATTAAATACACTTTGTAAATTATACATGGATTAAATGAGTCTCAAGAGAAATTTAAATATATTTTAAACTAAATGAAATAAAATATAACATCAAAATTTGGGGATGAAATGAAAGCAGGACTTAGCAGGAAATGTGTAGCATTGACTGCATATATAGAAAAGAAGATCTAAAATCAATAGTTAACGCTTCTTTAAAAAAAAAAAACTAGAAAAAGAATGGCAAGTTAAACGCAAAATAAACAGAAGAAAATAATACAACTGAGGCCAGAAATCGATGAAATTTAAACCAGGAACTCAATAGAGAAAATCAATGAAACCGAAAGCTGGTTCTTTGAAACAATTGATAAAATTGATAAACCTCTACCCATGTTAACTAAGAAAAGAGAAGACACAGATTACCAATATCAGTGTGCCATGAATAATTGGAACTTGAAATTAAAAAAACACGATAACATCTATATTAACACCCCAAAATGAAATGCTTAGTTATAAATCCAATAAAATATGTATAAGATCTGATGAAAGAAATAAAAGAAATAAATGGAGAGATATTCCATGTTTATGTATAGGGAGACTCCATATTGTTAAGATATCAGTTCTTCCTAACCTGATCTACAGATTCAATGCAATTACAATCAAAATCCCAAGTTATTTTGTGGCTATCAACAAACTGATTCTAAAGTTTATATGGAGAAGCAAAAGACCTAGAATAGCCAACACGCTATTGAATGAAAAGAACAAAGTTGGAAGGTGGACACTACCCAACTTCATGACTTACTATAAAACTACAGTAATCAAGACAGTGTGGTACTGGTGAAAGAATAGACAAACACATGAATGGAACAGAACAGAGAGCCCAGAAATAGACCCAGAGAGTCTTTGACAAAGGGGCAAAAGCAATTCAGTGGAGAAAGGATAGTATTTTCAACAAATGGTGCCGGCACAACTGAACATCCACATTCAAAAAGAAAAATAATAATAATAATCTAGTTGCAGACCTTATTACACCTTTCACAAAAACTAACTCAAGCCACAGACTGGGAATAAATCTTTACAAAACACAGATCTGAGAAAGAACTGGTATCAAAATATCCAAAGAACTCTTAAAATGCAACAATAAGAAAACAACCCAATTTTTTAAAGGTCAAAAGATAATGGATACCTCACCAAAGATGTAGAGTTGGCAAATAAACATATGAAAAGATGCTAAACCGCGTATGTCTTTAGGGGATTGCAAATTTCAACGATACCATCTCACACTTATTAGAATGGCTGCAATTCAAAACAATAACACCACCAAGTGCTCCGGAGGATGTGGAACAACAGGAATTCTCATTCACTGCTGATGGAAATGCAGAATGGTACTTTGGAAGACAGATTGGCAATTTGTTGCAAAACTAAGCACACAATCCTTGGAATTTACCCAAATGTATTGAAAACTTACATCCATACAAAACCTGCACATGAATGTTCATAATAGCTTTACTCATAACTGCCAAAACTGGGAAGCAACCAAGATGTCCTTCAACAGATAAATGGATAATCAAACTGTGGTGTACATCCATGTGATGGAATATTATTCAGTGCTAAAAAGAAATAAGCTATCAAACCACACAAAAAAAACACATGCAGAGACCTTAAATGCATATTGCTAAGTGAAAGAAACCAATCCGAAAAGACTACACACTGTATGACTTGAACTGTATAATGCTCTGGAAAAAGCAAAACTACGGAGACAGTAAAGAAGGTCAGTGGTTGCCAGAGGTTTGGTGTAGGGATGAGGGGTTAAGAGCACAGAAGATTTTTAGGGCAGTGAAACTATTCTGCATAATACTGTAATGGTGGATACCTCTGTCAAAACCTATTGAATGTGTAACAAAGAGTGAACCCTAATGTAAACTATAGGCTTTAGTTAATAATGTATCAATATTGGCTCATCAATTGTAACAGAAAGTCCCATACTAATGCAAGATGTTAATAATAAAATTGTGTGTGTGCCAAAGAAAACATACAGATGGCCAAGGGGCACATGAAAAGATGCTCAACATCACTAATTATTAGAGAAATGCAAATCAAAACTACAATGAGGTATCACCCCACACCAGTCAGAATGGCCATTACCAAAAAATCTAGAAACAAAAATGCTGGAAAATGTGTGGTGAAAAAGGGAACCCTCCTACACTGTTGGTGGGAATGTAAATTGGTACAGCCACTATGGAGAACAGTATGAAGGTTCCTTAAAAAACTAAAAACAGAACTACCATATGACCCAGCAATCCCACTACTGGGCATATACCCTGAGAAAACCATAATTCATAAAGAGACATGTGCAACTTCCCTGGTGGCACAGTGGTTAAGAATCTGCCTGCCAATGCAGGGGACATGGGATTGAGCCCTGGTCTGGGAAGATCCCACATGCCGCCGAGCAACTAAGCCCATGCATCGCAACTACTGAGCCTGTGCTCTAGAGCCTGCAAGCCACAACTACTGAAGCCCGTGCTCCTAGAGCCTGTGCTCTGCAACAAGAGAAGCCCCCGCTTGCTGAAACTAGAGAAAGCCAGCACACAGCAACGAAGACCCAACGGAGCCAAAAAATAAATAAAATTTAAAAAAGAGGACGTACCACAATGTCCACTGCAGCACTATTTACAATAGCCAGGACATGGAACCAACCTAAATGTCCATCGACAGGTGAATGGATAAAGAAGATGTGGTGTATATATACAATGGAATATTACTCAGCCATAAAAAGAAACGAAACTGAGTTATCTGTAGTGAGGTGGATGGACCTAGAGTCTGTCATACAGAGTGAAGTAAGTCAGAAAGAGAAAAACAAATATCATATGCTAACACATATATATGGAATCTCAAAAAAAAAAAAGGTACTGATGAACCTAGGGGCAGGACAGGAATAAAGACGCAGATGTAGAGAATGAACTTGAGGACACGGGGAGGGGGAAGCTGGGACGAAGTGAGAGAGTGGCATGGACATATATACACTACAGAATGTAAAACAGATAGCTAGTGGGAAGCAGCTGCATAGCACAGGGAGATCAGCTCGGTGCTTTGTGTCCACCTAGAGGGGTGGGATAGGGAGGGAGGGAGGAGATATGGGGATATATGTATGCATATGGCTGATTCACTTTGTTGTACAACAGAAACTAACACAGTACTGTGAAGCAATTATACTCCAATAAAGATCTACTAAAAAAAATTGTGTGTGTGGAAGGGGCTATATGGGAACTCTGTTCTTTCCACACAATTTTTCTGTAATCCTAAAATTGCTCTAAAAAAATAAAGTCTATTATTTTCTTTAAAAATGAAAAAAAAATCTTTTAACTGTATATAAGATTATTTAATATGAACACATATAAAATTGTTCACATTAAATCATAAAATCAAGATTATGGTGAAAATTGACCAACAATTTCATTTGACCCATAATGAAAGGGCTAAGTTGGAATTGCTTTTAATGAAATATCAGATTTATTATGCAATCATTAATTCAATGGAAGAAGGCTGATAGAACAGCTAGTTGCAGCTTTGAAGTGTAATAGGAATCAAGTATATGGACCAATATTCAAATGTTTTAGTGAATGGAAAGGTACCAAAACTGCTTTGCTATGAAAGCAAAAAGTAGAAGTAATTTTACCATCTTCTTTGGTATCCTTTGACTTACAGAGTTCGTCATTTTAAAAATTGAATATTGAAATAACAATAACAATAAAAATTGAATATTGAAATAACAATAACAATAAAATTGAAATAACATTATGTTCTCTTTGTGAAGATACTGGTCATCACTGAGTATCCCAAGTGTTCTTTTTTCTAGGTAAGTAATTGCAAAGATATGAAATATAATACAAAAAAATATTGGCTTAGGAACTCTCAGTAAGCTGATAGGTTTATGTAGCAATTTTGTCCTTTAGAATTTATTCTGCATGCATAGAGTATGTATTGTAGTTATTAACTCAGCAAAACCAAGGAAGAAATGTGTTGAGCATTCTCATGAATTAATTAAAACCAGCAAGGCTAGAGTTTTTTTTATTGGCTTCTCTTTGCAAAGCATCAGTTGAGATGGAGGAACATACCCTGTTGCTTGAAGTAACCTCTAGATTGTTTGAAACGCAATAGACATTTATTTGGGCAACAAAGACAATATTCTGTTAGGAAAATTAAGGAGGCTGGGTTTTCCTTTCTCAGGAGGGCCATTCATCTTCAAGTAGAGAACTGCCTCTGAGGAAGGATGACAGTTTTCTCAGTAAAGCGTTTTTGTTCAGTTAGTTGGGCAAATTCAAGTTTGGGATAAGACTCTAGAGAATTCTGTGCCATAAAGCATGAGATGTGAAGGCAGATGTAAACAGATGTCTACAGGGAGGTGGTGTGGGTGCTTTGGAAACTGGCTGTTAATTCCAACAGAAGATCTGATTTTCTGATTTTTTTTTTTTTTTTTTTTGGCGGTACGCGGGCCTCTCACTGTTGTGGCCTCTCCCGTTGCGGAGCACAGGCTCCGGACGCGCAGGCTCAGCGGCCATGGCTCACGGGCCCAGCCGCTCCGCGGCATGTGGGATCTTCCCGGACCGGGGCACGAACCCGTATCCCCTGCATCGGCAGGCGGACTCTCAACCACTGCGCCACCAGGGAAGCCCTGATTTTCTGATTTTGAATAGCATTGTTTCCTGCTGGGCCGAAAGGTGGAAGCATCGATTTAATCGTCTGGTGCATTAACCCTGGAAACATACTCAAAGATATTCTGCTTCTACAATCTCTACTTTAGAGAACTCAACTGCACTCACTAAGCCTACACCTGCAGCCCTGATATGTCCCCTTGGCTTGGGTCACATATCTAAAGGTAGCGCTGAAATCTCCCCACCATCGCCTCAGGCTGAACTCACATCTCTACCCTGTCCAAAGCAAGCTCCTCCTCTGTAAGTCAGCCGTCTCTCAGCTGTTGCCAACCTGGCCATCGTCCTCTCCTTTTCCTGCCAAAGGTAACTTTCCTCTGGTCAGTTACCAAAGCAGATAAGTTTCCCTCGTAAAGTGCTTCCAATTCGTCCCTTCCCTTCAGCTCTCACAGTCTGGGACTATCACGATCTATCAAGCTTCTCTGTCTTCAATTTCTGGTGTATCCAGTTCCTGAGCACCTATCTTTTGAATTTTTTTTTCTTTTTGGCCGCACTGTGCAGCTTGCAGGATCTTAGTTCCCTGACCAAGGATTGAACCTGGGGCTACGGCAGAGAAAGCACCAAGTCCTAACCACTGGGCCGCCAGGGAATTCTCCCGAGCACCTATCTTTGTTAGCTTAATCGTCCTAAGCATTGCCTTATAAAGTAGTAAGAATAAAAGTTATTACACTTTTAATGCTTACATGTGCTGGGCACACTCTGCATATTTTCAAGTTTTTCTCATGAATCCTCACAATACCCTATGAAATAACTATGACTGTCCTTGTTTTGCACATGAGTAAGTTGAGGCTCAGAGAGGTTAAGTAACTTAGCCGAGGTTGCACAGTTAGCATGTGGCAATTAAAAATCATGCAGTCTCAACTGCATAGTCTGGGCACTTAGCCACACCTTTCTCTATCCATCTACCTTCCTCCCCCACCTGCTCAAACGGGGTCTCTTTACCGCTTACAGAATATTCATCATGTGCCACCCTATTTGTTTTACCTACATTTTAAAATGTTTCCACCTCATCTTTCCCCCTATCTTTTACCTCCTCATCAGCAAGACTGGTGCTCCCTGGTAGTCACCTTATGTTATTTGTCTTTTATGCATAGATCACATCTCCCAAACTAGACGAAATGCCTACAATATGGACCTTGTCTTTGTCCAAACATGTACACCTGAGGCACTAAGATTATGG
Source organism: Leucopleurus acutus (assembly GCF_964270905.1). Lineage (NCBI taxonomy): Eukaryota > Metazoa > Chordata > Mammalia > Artiodactyla > Delphinidae > Leucopleurus > Leucopleurus acutus. The sequence continues at coordinate 195,317,807 of NC_139142.1, forward strand.
CTGATAACCAGTGTGTGAAAAGGTACTGGAAATTCTCATTTGATCCTTCCTGAAACCCTCTAGTTATCGCTATTATCAGCACTTTACGGATGAAGAAATTGACCCCCCGCCCCGCCCCCGCCAAAGCTAAGTGCCTTGTTCAGGAGCAAATACTCTATTCTACTTTTTCTCTCTGTAAACATTTATTGTGTGCCAGGCACCAACAGCAAGAGAAAAGACAGAGGAAGAGCTAGGAAGATGAAAAAGACACGGTCCCCTGGTCTCCCGATGCTGACATTTTGGTGGGAAGAAGCAGAAAACAGTTATTCCCAACTCTGACGCAATTAAAGTCCACGGACCACGAACTCCTCCGCAAACAGTGGTTTCTACTGGGTCTAAGAATCTCATCTAGTCTTTCCTTCTCATTTTACAGACGGTGACGACGGTCAGAGAGAGGTAAAAGTGGACCAGATTTTTGGTTTGTTTTTCAGTCCCATTATCTCAACTGAAAACGAGGTTGTAAAATAACCAACCGAGCGAAATTATCAACAAGCCTGTTCAGACCTCTATACAGTCAACCCAGCCAGAGGCAATCTGTGAGGGCAGGGGGAAGGTCTGCAGTGGGTTCCGCGGTTTGACCCTCAGTGTGCAGGCTTCTCTGCGTCAAGCGTAAGAGAAAACGAGGCTCAGAACTGGATGACACGGTCAGTGCCGGAAAGTGTCAGGAACTAACTTCTGACCTCCTATGAACATACCGTACAGGGACAGTTCTACTTCCCGGCGCCTGTGGGGACGCTAGAACACCTACCGGAGGAAGCCAGGGCTGCACCGACCGGAAATTCCCTTGCCCCCAACAAAGAGGGCGCCGGTCACGTGAGCCAATCAGATTGCTCTACGCAAGGGTCACCTTCTTCCCGCCCCCCCCACGGTCGTTTCCGCCAAGACCTCTGAAGTAGCCAATCAGTGCAGCCCCGAGCCGGCGTGCGTCTGACGTCAGAGGCGTGGGGGCGGAGTCGAGTTGGAATTTTGGCGGTCTGGCTGTAGAAAGGGAAGGAGTTCGGAGCCGGTTAAGGTGCGGGTCTGCGACTGTTGAGGGGCAGGGTGAGGGACTGCCCGCGCGCGTCTGTGGGAGAGTTTAGCGAGCTCCGAGGGCGGGAGGCGCGGAGTCCGGGGGCGTTCAGGTGGGCGAGACTGGAATTGGGCGAGCGCGGGGGCGACCTGGGCCGAGCGCGGGGCCGGGCGCGGGGGTGGGCGCTGAGTGCTGAGCGGCGGAGGTTCCGGGGCTGGGGGATAGCGGGCAGTTCCGAAATGCACCGAGAGGTGCCAGGTGTTCGGCCGTCCAGGCTATTTAAGGGTCCAGTTTCTTCTTTTTAAAGGTAACCTTTTAAGACGCTTGCTAAACGGGTGCCGTCTGTACTGTGTCTTATTCATTCATTCATTTGTTCAAATTGATGATTTGCTAATAGTTACTGAATGTGTCACCCATCACTTCAGCCTTCGTGAAGTTTACACTTTAAAGTGGCTAACAGGTAACAGACAGGTACACCATAGTGGAATGTGCAATAAAGTCGTGAAAAGGAGGAGGTGAGAGGGTTCCAGGGGCCTGGTCAGATAGGGTGGTCTGGAAAGGCTTAGAAAAATGGAGAGTTAAGCAGAGACTGAGGGATGAGAAGGAACTAGGGGAGAGCTTTTCTAAGAACCTGAGGCCCCAAAGCACTTGTGTGTTCAAGAAGTTGAAAGCAGGCTAGTCTGGCTGGAGCATCCTCCGTGGGGGGGAGGGGGGGCGGAGTGGTTTCAGAAGAAACTGAGGAAGTGGAAGTAGGCGGGAGAGAGAGTAGCCATTGCCTCGCAGGAACTTTTGTAAATTTTGTTCTAAGGGCAATGGAAAAACCATTAAAGAAATTTTATCAAGGGAATGCTGCCATCTGACTTAACGTTCCTAAAAGACTACTAAGGAAAGAAAAGATTACTGTAGCTTTTGTACAGAGGATAAATTACAGAGACAGGGAGACCAATACAGGAAGCTAACACGGTAGTCCAGGCAAAAGATTGATGGTGGCTTGGACTAGGCTCTTTGGCAGTGAAATTGGGGAGAAGTAAAAGATTTGAGCAATATACTGGAGATAGAACCCCTAGCACTTGTCGGATGGTCCTAGGTGTGAGGGTGAGGAAGGGTGCGTGGGTTTGTTCGGGGGAAAACAGGGTTGGTTATACAAATAAACAAGAACAGTTTGCTCCTACCTAGCTCTCAGGAAGCTTACAGTCCCGCAGATTCCCCAGTAGACAACACAGTGCAGGGTCCATAGAACCTGCATGATGGGTCCATAGAAATGTTTGTTGAATAAATGAAAAGAAAGCACCATAATTAATATTTGACATCGGACTTAGCAAGGTCATATATATTATAGGGCCCATGTAAGTTAAGCAGTAGCCTAGAAAAATTTATATTTTCTTCTTGCAGTTCTAAAAACCATTTTAAATGAAAAAAGGAAAGTGCACAGAATTATATGACTTTATCCTAATTAACTATGCCAACTAATTCCTCTGAGCTTTGCTAACTAGTACTGAATCGAAATCTTGATGTGACTAAGGCTGCAACTAAGTAGAACCACACAATAGACTCTTATGGACAATGTAGACCTCAGATGTGTTACAAGAAATAAAACATAATGGCCCTACTATTTAGACCAGCCTTCATAATACCTGTTCACAATTTGTCTCATCTGTGTAACCTAATATCAAACAAACTATACCTCAACCGAGTTTCTGTAACCATAGCTTGGAGACAAGAAAAGGAACTGCTTCCATACTAGGAGGCAGATGGTGTTGGCGGTGGGGTGAGAAATAGCCAGAGTCTGGATGAATTCTGAGCTCGAGCCCCTACAATTTGTAGGCTTCTGGGTTTGCTGGATACGCGTGCGATGTGAGAGAGAAGGCTCAAGGGTGTCTTTTCTTATGTTCATTTCACACAGCCAAGGTCCTGCATCTCCTGCCGTCTCCTGGGCACCTGATCCTGCCGCACAGCTCTCCATCTCCACTGTTCTCTTGACAGCATGGATGGTGAGTCCTAGCTGTTTTCTCAGTTCCTCTTTGTTTCATGGAAAATCACTCTTGTGTTCATGGGCTTGTTGTTACTTATTCCACTTATAAAATAGTGAAAATCGCTGCCCTCCCCTCAAGCACTGTCTGAGTGTTTCGAAAGAAATCTCACTTCAGTCAGTGAATGTTATTTGTTTTAATCAGGTGAGATTTCTGTTCCTGACAGCACTGATTGTCTTTCATAATAACGGTAGTTGACATGTACTTACAATATGCCAAGCACTGCTGGAAGATCTTACGTATACAGTTGGCCTTCCATATCTGTGGATTCAACCAACTGCACATAGAAAACATTCGAGAAAAAACATCCAGAAAGTTCCAAAAAACAAAACTTGAATTTGCTGAGAGCCGGCAAGTATTTACATAGCATTTTCATTGTATTAGGTATTATAAATCACCTAGAGGTGATTTAAAGTGTATGGGAGGATGTGCATAGCTTATATGCAAATACTACGCTATTTTATATAAGGGACTTGAGCATCTATGGATTTTGGTATCCATGCGGGATCCTGGAACACATGCCCTGTGAATACCAGAGATGACTGTATTAACTGATCTTACCCTCACAGCAACTATTTTATAGACAGGAAGACAGATGTCTGAGTGACTTGTCACAAGTGAAACTGTCAGAGGCAGGGATTTGAACCCAGGCAGCCCACGTCGGAGTTCACATTTGATATTGAAATCTGTTGAAATGGTTTCAGTCTAGCTCTGACTTAAATTCTTATAGTGCTTTTAAATTTTGTTCATCTTGCAGGGATGTGTGCAAAATATTTACCTAGCAAAGTGATGTTGCTCTAATTAGCAGAGCTTAGCCTGAGAGCAGCACAAAAATGATTGTGCTGGCTGTGAAGAGACCCTAACAAGTAAAATGCATTATTTTTCTGGTTATGTAATTTTGTTTATTATTTTTCAAAATTTTTATTGGGGTATAGTTGATGTACAGTGTTGTGTTAGTTTCAGGTGTACTCTGGCTGGTAATTTTAAAGCCCAAGTTTGTTACACTTTGCCTTTTAAAAAAATTAAAACCAAACGTTGAAATTCATCGCACTGTGATAATATGTGAGATTCATTGTACCATTGGTATAATGATAGTTTCCTATTTCTTAAAATCACCAAATTACCTATAGAGCCATTGATGTAATACAAAGTGTAACTTTTTGATGTGAGGTGGTCATGAGAAGAAGTGGTGAATGGGTCCATGTTCTCTCAGAAATCACTGTATCTAAAAAAAGTCTCATTTGGCTGGCATGGCTTCACAATTTGGTCCAGTACAGACGAAATCAAAAAGTTTCCTGGTGCTGGGTGCTGTTGAACAACATCCATGTTTACTTGCTAGTAGAGAGAGCAAGATAATAAAAAAACAAGTAGGGAAATATCAGGTAGTTGGTAAGATGGGAGGCGCTGGAACGAGCTTGGATGCTGAGAGGAATGCGCCAGGAGACAGGGAAGAACCGGTGATGTGGGAGAGAGCTGGTGATTGTCACCCGAAGTCCTGGAGAAGCTGAAAGTGGGAACCAGTGTCTAAATGGAGGAATGGGCCAGAAATAGGACTCGACACTTCATCTGTCGTCGCTGGAGGAAAAGCAGAGAATACAGGTTCAGGTTTGGTAGTGAAAGATGATGAAGTCTGATTGCTTCTATGTTTTTTCCTATAAAATACGAAACAAGATCAGTCAGCCAAGATTAAAGTGGGAGGAGAGGGCATCAGAGGTTTAAGGAGAAACGTGTGAAGGAGTTAGAGAACAGGAAAGCAAGTGTATCGGGGAAGTGTGAGGATTTTTAAGCAGTATTGACTGCCCGTTTGTTATTGGCGGTGTATATTTAAAGTTAAACCAGTCATGGTGGTGGGTCTTTGTTCAGGAAAGTTCACCAGGTGGAGTGCAGGCAGGGACGTGGTGGCCTCGGATTTCATCAGGGTTAAGAACCATGAGGGCAAGAGAGACAAGCAGGGGAGTTAAGAAGCTTTAGAAGGCAGTGATTGTAATGATAGAACATGGATCCAAAGTGAGGAGATGGGGTATGAGGGTGGTAAAAACACTGTAGGAGGGTCGATGGATTTGGACATCTTTTTTTTTTTTTTTTTAACTTTTATTGGAGAATAGTTGATTTATAATGTTGTTTAGTTTCAGGTGTACTGCAAAGTGAATCAGCTATACATATATTCACTCTTTTTATTTTTTTTTTCTTAAGATTCTTTTCCCATATAGGCCATTACAGAATATTGAGTAGAGTTCCCTGTACTATACAGCAAGTTCTTATTAGTTATCTATTTTATATATAGCAATGTGTATATGTCAGTCCCAATCTCCCAATTTATCCCTCCACCCACCCCCATTATCCCTGGCAACCGTAAGTTTGTTTTTTCCATCTGTGACTCTACTTCTGTTTTGTAAATAAGTTCATTTGTACCCTTGTTTTTTAGATTCCACATATAAGTGATATCATATGATATTTGTCTTTCTGTGTCTGATTTACTTCACTCAGTATGACAATCCATCCACGTTGCTGCAAATGGCATTATTTTGTTCTTTTTTATTGCTGAGTAATATTCCATTGTATTGAATATATATATGTACCACATCTTCTTTATCCATTCCTCTGTTAATGGACATTTAGGTTGTTTCCATGTCCTGGCTATTGTAAATAGAGCTGCAATGAACATTGTGGTACATGACTCTTTTTGAATTATGGTTTTCTCAGGGTATATGCCCAGAGGTGGGATTGCTAGGTCGTATGGTAGTTCTCTTTTTAGTTTTTTAAGGAACCTCCATACTGTTCTCCATAGTGGCTGTATCAATTTACATTCCCACCAACAGTGCAAGAGGGTTCCCTTTTCTCCACACCCTCTCCAGCATTTATTGTTTGTAGATTTTTTGATGATGGCCATTCTGACCAGTGTGAGTTGATAGCACAGTGTAGTTTTGATTTGAACATCTTAATAAAGTGCAGGAGATGGCGATGGGAGCACTAGAGTGAGTTGGCAGAAGGATAGGATGTGGGGATCGGAGTGGGATACTTGAAGTCAGGATCTCAGAGGTAGGCTGTACCTTTGCTGTGATGACACGGAATGACCTTGGGAGTAAGTGGCTAAGATGAGGGGAGGACAGGACCATTGAAGGTGAGGTCAGGAAACCGAGAGACGAAGGCATTGCCTAGATCATCCTTGTGCAGGTTGTAGTGACTGAGAATGGTGACAGCAGTAGAGATGGAGGGGAAGAGGGAGGCATCCAAAGGGAAATCAGTCGGTGACAGCAACCAGGAGGGGATCTTGATGAAAAAAATCTTCTGTCATGAACTGTGGCTTGAAGAAAGTTAAGAGGGGGCTTCCCTGGTGGCGCAGTGGTTGAGAGTCCGCCTGCCAATGCGGGGGACGCGGGTTCGTGTCCCAGTCCGGGAGGATCCCACATGCCGCGGAGCGGCTGGGCCCGTGAGCCATGGCCGCTGAGCCTGCGCGTCCAGAGCCTGTGCTCCGCAACGGGAGAGGCTGCAACAGTGAGAGGCCCGCGTACTGCAAAAAAAAAAAAAAAAAAAAAAAGTTAAGAGGTTCCAGAGTGAACAGGGATAAGCAAAGAAGACATCAGAACCCTGGAGGTGATCTCCAGATATCTATTGCATGCTTAGTGTGTGCTGGACACTGTTCCAGCATTTGCAGTGTGGATGATTAAAGAACTTCCACTCAAGAGGGTCACAGGGCAGCCAGATTTTTGTTGTAAGAGCAACTGAAGATATAGGAAATGGGCTGGTAGTAGATTCTTTTGGGTCCAGAGAGCAGATCCCAGGAGTTTGGGAGCAAGGATGGTGGAAGATGGGGTCAGTATAACATGGAGAAGACAGATGATTTGGGGTGGTGACCGAGGTAAACTGGAATGGAAGGCATCACGGGATCAGCCCTGGTTCTCATGAAAAGATGGGTTCAAGGCCCAGAGTGTGGAGCCACTAGGCAACCTTTTTCACCTGTGGCTCCCAGTGGTGTGGGCACAGGCCTCTTCCAGGGTGTGCTCTTTACAGTAGCTTGGAACGGGAGAGAGAGGAGGGCCTCTTGGCTCCGTTTGGGGCTGTGGTGATCTCAGCTGGCGCCTAGGGAGTCTCATGGGCTCTTCTCTCTTGCTGCACCCTGCAGTCTTGGAGTCTTTGTTGACTAAGCAATTCAGCCTAATCGTTAGGCAACCCCTGACTTTAAGCTTTAGACTCTTTCATCAGATTCTAGGCCTTGAGTTTGGCTATTGGCTCATTTCCTTCTGGTAAGGGAGCATAGAGCAGTGGAAAGGATATTGGTGTACTGATCTAGAGATCTCCATCCTAACCCAGGCTCCTGTGCTGACCTTTTCACCATGTGATCCTGAACAGACCCTTAACCTCTCTAGGTTTCAGCCCCTGTCTTTCGAGCGAGGGGGTGCATCACATATTCTTAATGTTTTTGCTTTAAATGCCTCTGATTTTATAAAGGAATCATGCCCAAATAGGGGAAAAAATGAGCAAACAAAACAAACAGATAAATCAAGAAAGAAGAAATCCAACTGGCCAGTAAACATAAGCAGTTCTCTACCTCACCAGTAATCCTGGAAATGCCAATCAAAGCAGCAAGCTACCTTTTAAAATCATTCATCAGATTAGCAGAACATCTTAGATGATGTACCAGATGTTGGTGAGGTAGTAGGGAGAAACTCTCACAAATGTACAGGAAGGTAGATACATGCTTGCAGCCTCGTTTGTAGTGGGAAAAAATTAGAACTAGCCCGTTTATTGGAAAATGGCCTTTATTGGAAAATGGGTGAGTAAAACGTGATACAGTCTTACCGTGGAATACTATACAGCAGTTGAAAGAAATAAACTACAACTATATTTTGATTTGGATGAATCTTACATGCAATGTTGAATGAAACCAGGATAGGAGTAACACGTACAGTATGAAATAATCTATATAAATATTTTTAAAGCAACCTAATACTATGTTAATGAATACTTATATATTTATGTTAAAAGTATGAAGAATGGCCTCGAGTGGTATAGCAAAATTATGACAGTGATTGCAGTGGGGCCTGGAGCCAGCCAGTGGTAAGGAGTTGGGACAAGATTTGACGTGATAAACCTTTTAAACTTTTTTTTTCCCCAGCCATTTAATGTAAAAGCTAAAAGCAAACATGATAAAATGTTAATGATGGCTAATTCTGGGTGACAGGATATGAATACATTTAATATAATGCTTTGTAACTTTCTATAGTTTTTAAAAATTGCTCAGACGATTAAAAAGGGAGGGAATATATCCATCTAGAACCTAAATGTATACTTAGCGTGTTTTTCAGTTATTCCCTTGTGGGTTGAATTTCGTTTGCAGGAAGTGTCTGATTAGCTGTAGTAGCACAGGTAAACAGATCTAGCCCAGTGGCTGCCCCACGGTGGTCACTAAGCAGATACTGGCTCCTGCTTTCTTAGCCCAGTGCCCTCCAAGAAGCACTTGGGGAGAGCAGAGGTAGAAACAAGAACAATACTTATACCAGGCAAAATGGTGAATCTGCCGAGTCATTTTAACTGCCTTATGAATGTTGAATGTTTTAACTCTGCTTGTCAAAGGCTGTTTTTCACAGGTAGGCTTTCTTTCTTTGCTTTTTCTTCTTTTTCCCATAGGGGAGGAGGATGATTTGTCTCTGCTGACCGCACTGCTGGAGGAGAATGAGTCGGCCTTGGACTGTAATTCAGAAGAGAGTCAGCCCTTGACCCAGCAAGATGGTGAACCTGATGCATTCGATGAGCTCTTTGATGCTGACGGTGATGGTGAATCTTACACAGAGGAGGCTGATGAGGGTGAAGTGGAAAAGGCTGAAGACCAAAAGGAGAATTTGGATGCCCTCTTTGGAGACATGGATGACTTAGCAGATGAGGAAGAAGCTCCTACATCGCAGTCAACGCACAGCAGGGTCCTCCCTGGTCCTGCCCCCAGTCAAGGGAAAACGAATCAGGAATTGCAAGGTGCCCTACCACTTGCTTTCTCCAATTCCTTTACGGTAGCCCTGATGCAGACCGCCCATCTGACAGCTTTCCTCAAAGTAGCTGCCGCGTCAGGGGTAGAGATGAAGGACTTTGCCAAGGACATTGGACGAGTTAGTGGAGCAAGCATTTAAAGCCAGCATCGGAGGGTACAGAGGCCCCCTTATGTCAGGGTCAGCCAGGTGTGACTGATCCTTCGCAGAATGGCTCTAACATTTCTCACGCTCATTACAGAAAAATAATACTTCAGGATTTAGCAAAGGGAGCCAGGGACAAGACTACAAAGCAGCTACACGTTCTACTTCAGCAGAAGACCATTTCTGAACACTCACATTGAGGACTGCCATTTCCTTATTCCTGGCGTCTTTCTTATGTATTTTTAAATTACAGTAAAATTCTGCTCTAATCAATGGGCTGTTTCTTCTAATACAGGAGCCAGCATTTATTATATTAATTATGGTACTTGATTTACGAAATAAATATAATCATTTCTTGACTCTTAAGAACCTGTCAACCATGGACATGTATCTGTGATTATCTGTCAGTAGTACAAATTCATAACCAGCTTTGGTATTAGAGATTTGATTACTGGAAATAATCATGTTTCTTTCTCTGAGGGGACTCCTTCGAAGTGCAAAAGTTAATTGTGAGTTTTCGGTATGTGATTCTATTGTGGGTCTCAAGGTTGTGGAGGTGATGGGTGGACATCAAAAATCATTTCAGCACTTTCATCATGTATACTATTTTCTCTGGTCTGGTTCTTAAATCAATATATTTTTCTTCCCTAGATGAATTAAGGAAGTTGCAAGAGCAAATGAAGTCCTTACAAGAACAGCTGAAACTAACTACAATTAAACAGCCTGCAAGTCCAGCCCGTCTGCATAAAACCCCAGGTAATCAGACTAATTCTAAGGATAGTATGCATTTCTCTTACGAAGAAATTATAACATTACTTCTGCATCCAACTCCTGGTAAAACGGTTTTTGAGCCCCTTTCTAAATTTTCTTTACTAATTTCTTTTACTTTTAATCGAGTAGATAAATCTCCACGTCCCCCTCTTAAGGAGAAGAAAGTTCAGAGAATTCAGGAGTCGTCGCGTTTTTCTGCAGAGCTTGACGTCCCTACTCTACCAAAACCCAAGCGGGTGGCTCGGACACCAAAAGTTTCACCTGCAGGTGTAGTACTTGAGGCCTCCCTGGTTTCTCACTGCTTGGGTTCTGTTTGCAATATATTTTGGCAACGTCATGTATGTGTGTATGTGTGTGTGTGTTTTGGTGTATCTTACCTGCCCATTGAGAAAAGTAAGTTTCCTGGGAATGGAAACCATATGCTATACTTCCTAATCTTTCTCTACATCTCAAAGTGCTTAGAAAATCCTTAGGTAGAGAATAGATATTTAACTAAACGCTTAGTGGATTCAATATTTTTTTAGCTCTTATAGTCCTATAGTTGACTTGAATTATAGTCAAGTATAACCACTGGGTTGAGTTCTTATGCTAGCAGTCTAGAGATTTAATCTTCAGACTGTGAGACTGATCCCCTTATAAAATGATCAAGTTTTATTTGAAGCCAGGTTGTTTTAAACCAGAAGGTCCATTCTTTAGAAAAGGCTTCTTTGCCAGGAGTATAGAATGGTACTCAAAATCCTATTTCAGCACGTACATATATACGCACAAAATAAAATGAAAAGGATTTATAAGCTCTATGTATTGGTTTTGTCGTACTGCCTTTTTGCCCAAAGTGATTCTTTGGAAGATCTAAGACAAAATGGTCTGGAAATAACATAGTTTAGAGTAAGCAACATTTTATTGATCACACATGTTCAGAGAGGCCCTTTTCATTACAATATGATACATATGGCTCAATAGGACGGAATAGCTGTGGGCTCCTAGTGTTCGTATTTATTTGACAACAAATTATATATTCGATGTATCCACTTATTAATAGTGTTTATCCCCTTAGGACCTTTGGTATATTACTAAGCTGTTTTATTAGGCAATGTCCAAAGTTAGGTTTTGAAGGGATGGATCAAGGGCATGGTTTCTGGAGATTCTAAAGTTCTAGGGTTGTCCTGGCCCCTGGCTTGCGAGAAGTGATCCAAAGTCGCTTTGAAGGTAAACAACAATCTTACTTAAGAGAGAGAGATTTTATTAAGGAGAGTACCCAAGCTTTCTGACCCTCAGGAGCATTATCAGATGCTTCTAAAATATGAAAAGTAACCATGTCAGAATACCCTGGGCCCCCTAATTACGCCCCCCCCCAAGTAAAATGGGATTGAAATGAAATGAAACAAGAGATAAGAAGACAAAGGGGAGCTAACTTTGGATGTTTTTCAGGTAGAATTTGACCCTGTGCATACATCTCCACTAATTACTGGTTTCTGTAGGAGGTCTCTACCTCCCTTATGGAATCTTCTGCAGTGCTCTGTATATGGTGAATACTCAGTAAATGGCTTTGCCCAGAGGAACAGTGTTTTAGAGCAGCACTGCTGCAGCAGCCACTGGCTACATGTGGCTAAGTAGATTAAATTAGGCATCATTTCCTTAGCTACACCAGTCAGTTTCAAGTGGGCAGTGTCCACCTGTGGCTGGTGGCCGCCACACTGGACAGCGGTGCTATAAAACATTTTCATACACGGCAAGCTCTTTGGACCACACTGCAGATCTGGGGGTAGTACAGAAATGGTCCTGTGGGCTTGCTTTGTTCTCTCAAGATTTGGTTATTGCATATGTTGATTAAAAAAAGAAGCAATTCCATTTAATGTTTAGTTATCAGTGTGGTTTTCTTTTTAATGTTTATGTTCATTTTTTAGAGCCCCAAAGCTCATCTTTCAAGATGACAAGTGCACCCTCCCAACCACTCCGAACAACTCCTGGGAACAAGCCTGGTGGGATGACGAGGGATCAGAGTGCAGGGACCCCCAGGAGCTCTGGGGAAACAACTCAGACAGTCTCCGTGGAAGCCTTCTCCGGCCTGAGGCTCAGGTCAGTAACTGTAACGGGCCTCTCACTCTGCTCATAGGCCCCACTAGATGCCTCTTCCTCCTTCCTAGGGACCTGGCGTTTCAGAAATAGTGTGTTTGTACCGCAGATCCGCATAAGACCTACAGCTCTTGAACTTGACCATACTAGGCCATCAGCACTGGGTTTGAACCATATATTTACATATGAATGAGGAAAACTTTCTCTTGCTTGTGTAAAGAATAAAAGATATATGTTCATAAAAAGAGATCAGTAAATAATAAGTACTGTATTTAATCAGAAACTGATGGAAACAGTGATAGAGACTATTTTTAAACACCTAAAGGTATATACAGTTTAACCAGGATAGTAGTATCTTCTTACAGTTGATGTTAAGAGAAATAGCTGCGCTCTTTTTCTTCCTGATAACTTTTAAGGCCAATTTATATTCTGTGTATCTTTTCCATGGAGAAATTAAGATATTCAGTTAAAATAGGAATAAATCCCAGGATCAGTTCAGGGAAAAGCCTGGACTTTTAAATCTTCTGTGCTCTGCATCACTACTGCCTTGCATCTCCATTATTACTGCTCTTGAAGCCCGGGGCAGAGCAGTAACCCTTAACTCTGAAACCCGATTGCCTTTAGTACTGTCTATCTGAGTAGCCAGGTGCAACCCCTCTAGAAGACCTGAGCTGTCAATCTAAAATAAAACTGCTAAGCTCTTAAATAGTTTATTATTAAGCAGGGGGAGAACAAGTGACTGCTAACATGCAGTAGAAGTTTATTGTAAAGACTCCGTACTCTCCAAAATTGGGGGGAAGATCAGTATCTTAATTACATTTGAGACAGTGTCAGAGGGACAGAATACAGTAAAAGCTCATTGAGGGGGCTCAGGGTTCTTTTTCAAGGTAAACGTGGCCCTCCTGAGATGATACTGCCTTTCCCAGTTGAAACTCCCTACAGATAATGAAAGACGTTGCTGATGTGAGCGTGCTGAACGTTTGAACTGTATGGAAGTAGATGAAGTTGAAACACTCAGCCAAAGCTTCTGAGGGGCCTACAAATTTAGCGGATTGCAGAATTGTTTGAGTCTCTATAATTGTTCTACCTGAACCACAGAACCTAGAAATACTCGGAAGGATCACTGCCTGATAGTAACCTATTAACTTACAGAAATAAGGCAAAGAAAGGATTTCTTCACCTATGTCAGTGTTTGCCTCCTGAATATTCTTTATTGTTCAGAGGTAGCTCTTGGACTTTCTATTCTAGAAGCCTTCTGAAAGAGTCAGAAAGCATGTTTTTACCTGTTTTCTCTTGTCCTTGAATATGTAATATGATCAAACATGGAACAGATGTTAATATGCTACTAGAGAAAAACAATTTGCAAATTCATGAGTTTTTAGCCACTCATTAGGAAAAAGAATATATTAATTGAAGCTAGGTTCAAAGCTTTTATTTATTATGTGAAAAGGTTGGCTTAAAGAAAACTAATTAGAAATAGTAGAACTTCTGAAATTCTTACAGAATTGATGGAATTGAAATATCTTATTTGCTTAAGCAATTCATGATTTTGTATTAAAGTCAAGAGATTATTTTTAAAAGGATATTATAACTTTATATTAGAATTCATAAGAACTTAAAGAATTTGTGATCTTTATTTTCTACAGAGGTCCCAGTTCTAGATCCAAGGAAAAGCAAACCTAGCTTTTAAAATTATCTCTCTCTTTTTTTTTTTTTTTTTCCGCACTGTGCGCCATGTGGGATCTTAGTTCCCTGACCAGAGATCAAACCGATACCCCCTGCAGTGGAAGCACAGAGTCTTAACCACTGGACTGCCAGGGGAGTCCCAAAATTATCTCATTTTTATCTGCTGTAAAAATATGTGCCTTGTCCATTACTACATAACTACACCTCTCTGAAAACAGGTGCTTTAGAGATTTCTGCCAATTACATCTGTGCTAACCAATTTGCTACAGTGCCAGATAATCTCTTTTTAGAATAATAATCTACCAATCGCTGGTTTCTTGACCCAGGAAGCCTCGAGTATCCTCCACAGAAATGAACAAGAAAATGACTGGCCGAAGACTGATCAGACTATCTCAGCTCAAGGAAAAGATGGCAAGTGAGAAGCTGGAAGAAATAGACTGGGTGACATTTGGGGTCATATTGAAGAAAATCACTCCACAGAGTTCTAACAGCGTAAGCCATTTTATTGATTTCTCAGCTGTTTCATCACAGATTGACAGTGGGGACTCATATGTTCTTGATTTGTTACCCAGAGCCCATCAGTATTTCATTTTGAAGTCATTGCTAATAAGTTCCCAAGTTGCCACAACATCGTTGGGTTGGTACCCGAGGGGGAGATGTGTAAGGAGGGCCCTACTTAAAGAACATCTGGCTGTACAGGCTTCTTGGGCTTTTTACTGTCCATGTCATTCTTTCTTATGTCACTTGTCATTGTTTGTTGATGCATGTAGATGCCCCAATGACACTGCAATCCCTTTTGTGCAAGGGAAGCAGGTCCTCAGAGAGGCTGAGTTCACAGATCCTTTGGAAGCTTTACTAGGTGTAAGATGTCAATTGCAGTAGTCCTGAAATTGCTGACTTGTGCCAGTACAGTATGGTATATTTAATTTGATGGATATTGCAAAAGATGTAGCAAGTTTTAAAATAACAGTTGACTGAGGCATAACAGGAAAATTTTTATGGCCTGACAAGTCAGAAAATGTGGATGCTAAGCCTCGTTCTCCACTTAGCAGGAGTTGTAGCCTTAGGGTGGCCCTGAATCTTTCTTTGAGGACCTCCGTTTCCTTACCTGTAAAATGAAGGAACTGGCTTTTGATTCAAAGGCGCTCTCTAAAATACTGCAAATAATCTTGCTCAAAACTAATTCATTCTCCAGTTTAGATCTTGGCCAACCTTAGATTTTTTTATGAGTTCTGACACGAGGGCTTGAGTTTCAGATTCTGAATCCTGCTCTAGCTCTGTTCTATCTCGCTGAATGTGAACAAGTCTGGTTTTCATTTGGTTAAGTTCCTAATTGCATCACTACTGGCTATAATGACATGGAAATAATAGGTGTGAAATTTATCTGAACTCCTCTGTACAAATCCTTGGGAGAATAATTAGAATACTTGAGTCTAGGCGATAGCTCACCATAACCTGTAACCATGCCCACTCTGGGCTGCCTCTGAAATAGCTTGATTCAATGTTGTGTGAATTATTTTGTTTAAAAAAAAAATCTGTAAACATGGAAGATGTTCATATTATAAATGGGCAGCATTTTGAGTTGCACTTCTTGATATGTCATAGTATTTCCAAAATTTTACAGTTAAATACAACTAGTTTTCTTTAAATGATGCTTTTTTCTTCTAAGCTAAGCAAAGATTTAGAAACATTAAGCTGAAACCTCCTTATTAATATTAATAACAAAATCAGTGATAAATAATATTTACAAAATTTATATTAGTAAGTTCTTTTTTTAGTGAAGTATAGTTGATTTACAATGTTGTGTTAGTTTTTGGTATACAGCAAAGTGATCCAGTTATACATATATATATTCTTTTCCATTATGGTTTATTACAGGATATTGAATATAGTTCCCTGTGCTATACAGTAGTAGTCCTTGTTGTTTAAATATTTTATATATCATAGTTTGTATCTGCTAGTAACAAGTTTGCTATTGGCTTGCCTTTCTTCACCTTCATTTCTAAAATGAGAAGAGTCATACCAAAACCTAGAGAAAGGATTAATTTATAATTAACAGACATTCTGATGATTACATATTCAGGGTGGGTTATACTTAGATATTTTTCCACAGTAGAACACTCGAACAGTAAATGGGGACATTGTAACCCATTGTTCAAAATTTATTAAAAATAAGAATAAATGTTTGCTCCAGGGGAAAACATTTAGCATCTGGCGACTGAATGATCTTCGTGACCTGACGCGGTACGTGTCACTGTTCCTCTTTGGAGAGGTTCACAAAGAACTGTGGAAGACTGAACAGGGTACCGTCGTAGGGCTGCTCAACGCGAACCCCATGAAGCCCAAGGATGGTTCAGAGGAGGTAAGGCTCTGTTTCCGTGATTTTTTTTTTTTTTTTGGTCTTTATAACTTAGCTGAGTTCTATCACAAACATTTATATTGGTCTACCTCCAGGTAATAAGTCAAGCTTTTATATTCTTTTGTCTCCATTAAACTGGTTTTTTGTTTATTCATCTACCCCTCACCCACCAATATTCTGAATTTCAGACTACTCTAGAGTATTTCATAACAACTTCTTTCATTATATCTTTTCAGGTTCGTTCCAAGGTTCCTGTAATTCTTTCAACGCTTGGGCTCAGGTTCCCTTAGATCTCCCATGAATTTCCATGATGGCATTGAGAAGCCAATGGTTTATAGCTGAGGGAACTGTTTTCCATTTGTTAGTACAATCATAGCTGCAGCTTGTGAATTTTCATTTTTAAAGTGAATTTTCATCTTCTCAAGCATCATTAGAGTTTGGGTGCTACCTACTGATTCTCTAGTAAATTGCAAACTTCGATACAGTATGAATAGCAACAGTTTCTCCACTCAAGCCAGCAAGAAGCTACTGCTTCTGTTGTAGACAGATTATTATATCACAAGGAGTGAGAGACTAAGTTATTTCATTCCTTGCTTTCACAGAGAAGGGCAGTAAGTCTTCATTTATTGGTTAAGAAGGTGTTTGGCTACAAATAACAGAAGAACTTCACTACAGTTTCTTTTTCATAGTAAACCCTGGGGTTCATTTTTCTTATATAATAAAAAATCCAGACATAGGCAGTGTGGTGATGCCAGGGCTGGTGTCCATAAGTCTCTCAGCCTTTTCCTCTTAGTCACAAGATGGCCGTGAAGCTCTAGCCATCATATTTCCATTCAAGGCAGGAAGTGAGCCAGGCTCCTTGCTCTGCTTTTAAAGGAAAGCAGAAGCTTTTCCAGCTACCTTCCCTGCTGACTCCTGCTGAGTGGAGTCACATGACCACCACTAGCTACAAAGAATGCTGGGAAAACTGGGAACTGGATCCATCATCTAAGGCTGAGCGTTTGGATTCTGATAGCAAACACGGGAGAAAATAGACAGTGGGTGGAGAATTAAATGTGTCTTCTACACCTCCCATTTCTACACCTGTCTTATGGAACACTGGCTTCAAATTCCAGTGCACTGATAAAAAGGATAAAAAGCTTCTTAACTTGCGCCAACTGTTGTTATATCCATTCTTGCTGTTGAAAGGCCATACCTTTGTCTGCTTTTAACTCCAACTCCCCCATTTTTCTACAGGTGTGCTTATCTATTGATCATCCTCAAAAGATCTTAATTATGGGGGAAGCTCTTGACCTGGGAACCTGTAAAGCAAAGAAGAAGAATGGAGAACCGTGTACACAGACTGTGAATTTGGTAGGTTTCAGCTTTGTTGGGGTGGTTTTTGCTAAAGACAGAAACTAATAGGAATAAATTATAGGTACTTCACCTGTAATGACCTGTTTGGAACTGAGTTTCCTACATAACAAGAAGCATCAAAGTGAGAAAATTGAATGTGTGGTTAATAATGGCCAGTTTACAAAGCTGAGGGTGCGGGAAAGATTTAACCTCTTAGGAAAGTGATCTTTTATTGCTAGCTGACTAGGAGGTATAAGAAAGATAGAATTTTAATTTGCCCTCAATTCTTTCTAGTGGTGGAGATTAAACACTAATGATGAAATATGCCGAAACCTTATTTTAGTCAATACTTAACTCTATTATACCTTTTCTTAGAGCTTTCTTTTTAAAAAAATAAATAAAAGCTTTATTGAGATAGAATTCACATACCAGACAATTCACAATTCTAAAGTGCACAATTTAGTAACTTTTAATATATTCAGAGAGTTGTGCAACCATCACCACTATGTAATTTCAGAACATTTTCAGGACCCTTCCAAAAAACCCATATCCATTAGCAGTCATTCCCCACTCTTCTCTCTCCCCAAGCCCTGGCAACCACTAATCTACTTTGTCTCTATAGATTTGCCTATTCTGGACATTTCATACAATGGAATTGTATAATATGTGCCTTTTGTGTCTGGCTTCTTTCACTTAGCATAATGCTTTTAAGATTCATCTGTGCTATATCCACGCTACAAAGCCATTTATTAGCACTTCATTCCTTTTTATGGTTGAATAATATTTCATTGATGACCACACTCTTTTTATCCATTCATTGGTTGATGGACGTTTGGGTTGTTTCGCATTTGACTGTTACGGGCAATGCTGCTGTGAACATTCACGTACAGGTTTTTGTGTGGATGTCCATTTTCAGTTCCCTCGGGTATATATAAGCCTAGGATGGAATTGCTGGGTCTTATGGTAACTCTATGTTTAGGCTTTTGAGGAACCACCAAACTGGTTTCCAAAGTGACTTTTACATTCTCCCCAGCAGTATGTAAGTGTTCTAGTTCCTCCACATCCCGGCCAGCACTTGTTATTGTTTGTCTTTGATTGCAGCCATCCCAGTGGATACTATCCATCTAAGTGGTACTTCTTAGAGCTCTTTGAAAGGATTAAATGACAGATTTTGGTTTCATCTCTTTTTGTTTCCCTCATTCTTGTCTAACAGATGAACTAGTGAGCAGGACATAGGAAGGAGGGAGATGGTTGGAAAAAGAGGTCTCAGGGGGAGTACTTGACAAATCACTTAAAACGCCACTGCCACCATCTCTGAGGTTCACCCAATAGGGTAATACTTCGGAGTTTCTCTTTGTTCCTTTCACTGAAAGGGTAGCATTCGTCCAAGAGTCAACCAGAGAAACAGAAAACCTCACTAGAAACTGATTTTGTTTTATTTTTTAACTTTTATTGAGGTAAAATTCACATGATGTATAATTGACGACTTAAAAATGTACACGTCAGTAATATTTAGTGTATTCGCTTTGTTGTGCAACCACCAGCTTCTTCTAACTTCCAAACCTTTTCATCACCCCATCAAAACACACCCTACCTATTAAGTAACCACTTCCCTGGTGACCTGTAATCTGCTTTCTGTCTCTAGATATATGCCATAAAAGGAATCATACAACGTAGGACCTTTGTGTCTGACTTCTTTCGCTTAGCATAACCTTTTATTTTATTTCCTTTTTTTTAAATAAATTTATTTATTTTATTTTTGGCTGCATTGGGTCTTTGTTGCTGCCTGTGGGCTTTCTCTAGTTGCAGCGAGCAGGGGCTACTCTTCGTTGTGGTGCACGGGCTTCTCATTGCGGTGGCTTCTCTTGTTGTGGAGCACGGGCTCTAGGTGCGTGGCTTCAGTAGTTGCAGCACGCGGGCTCAGTATTTGTGGCTCTTGGGCTCTAGAGCGCAGGCTCAGTAGTTGAGGCACACAGGCTTAGTTGCTCCGCGGCATGTGCGATCTTCCCGGACCAGGGCTCGAATCCATGTCCCCTGCACTGGCAGACGGATTCTTAACCACTGCGCCACCAGGGAAGTCCCTAGCATAACCTTTTCAAGATTCATCCTAGAAGCTGATTTTACTTCCATTGTAGAAAGAGGGCAAAGGCGGTGAATGATGCCGCTTTTTCACCCAAGTAGTGTGTTCAGAGGAGTTTAGGGGAAGAACTTCTCCCACCAACCCTGCTTTTTTTTTTTTTTTTTTTGCGGTACGTGGGCCTCTCACTGTTGTGGCCTCTCCTGTTGCGGAGCACAGGCTCCGGACGCGCAGGCTCAGCGGCCATGGCTCACGGGCCCAGCTGCTCCGCGGCATGTGGGATCTTCCCGGACCGGGGCACGAACCCGTGTCCCCTGCATCGGCAGGCGGACTCTCAACCACTGCACCACCAGGGAAGCCCCCTGCTTTTTGTTTTTAATTTTTATTGGCGTAGAGTTGATTTACAGTGTTGTGTTGGTTTCGGGTGTACAGCAAAGTGAATCAGTTATACATATATCAATACATATATCCACTGTTTTTAGATTCTTTTCCCGTATAGGCCCTTACAGAGTATTAAGTAGAGTTCCCTGTGCTCTACAGCAGGTTCTTATAGTTATGTATTTTATATGTAATAGTGTGTATATGTCAATCCCAATCTCCCAATTCATCCCCGCCCCCCCATCCTTACCTAGGAAAAGAACTTCAAGTTGCTGCTTAGCTGTGCATCAAGAATGGTCTCAGAGGTCAGCAGGGAGGCTTCTTCTCGCAGAACAGCTCTCTGTGAGACTGGGAGAAAGGATCTGTGTCTCTTAACGTTGTCCCCGGCCTGTCTCCCTAACGCTGATGCAGCCGCTCTTCCTTTTTACAGAATGACTGTGAATACTGTCAGTATCACATCCAGGCCCAGTACAAGAGGCTCAGCGCCAAGCGAGCAGACCTGCAGTCCACCTTCTCCGGCGGCCGAATTCCGAAGAAGTTTGCCCGCAAAGGCATCAGCCTGAAAGAAAGGCTGTGTCAGGATGGTTTTTACTACGGAGGAGTTTCTTCAGCCTCGTATGCAGCCTCAATGTGAGACATTCTCAGGGCTTCTTTGGGGTCAGCGGTCTTGCTTGTCTTCTTTTAAGAGTAAAAAGAGTGGTTGTACGTTTCTATCCCGGTCCTGGAAGACTTGTACAGGTTTTATCTTTCATAGCGTGCTGCCTGGAACAAGACGGCTGAGGGCCTCTTTCGTTCCTGGGAAGAGAGGAAAACACTCAGAAGGCGGGGAAACTAAGTCAGGTCATGGTGGTCTTTAACAGGGAACCCACACTTCCTCTTTGGCTTCTAATGTGAATAGTGCTGCTTTGTCAGGGCTGATGGGCCGTTAAAAGTGTTAATCATAGTGTTGACATACTTGAAATCATTTCTCTGACGACTATTAGTGTGAGGTTGCCGACCTCGTGGAACCCACATTTAATTTAGTGAATGAATATGCAGAGAAGCCTCACGGGGGAGGGGGCGCTGCTGAGGCTGGCATGCGTGGCCTCCCCTCTGGGGATCTCATTCTGTCCCTGGAGTCCCTGAGTAGATGATGGATGGCCTCGTCCCTGTTCTCTAGAAAGTACATCTGAGGATGTGGCAGGTGGGGACCTGGCTCAAGGGAGCTACACTTGGTCCAAGAACAAAACAGATTTTGTCCTCGATCCAACAGAAATTGGGCTAGAGAACTCTCACTTCCTGTATATTTTGTGATATCAAGCACATTTTTAAGATTTAAAATAATTTCTGTATTTTACCAAATTGCAAAAAGCAACACACATGTTATTTTTAAAAAATGTATGTACAGTTTAGCCAAAAGGAGACAGTAAAAACCATCTATAATCCTACCACCTAGATAACTGTTAGTTTTGGTATATATGGTTCTAGGGGTCCTTTTTTCTCAAATGTGTAACGTTTTAATAGTATAAAATGAGATCATAATATACCTATACTTTGCCAACGTTCTTTTTTCCCACATAAAATAATGAATTTTACTTTGTGGAACATTCACTTATGGCATTATTTTTAGTGGCTACATGGTGTTCTTTTACATGGCTCTGTGATAATTTAAATAAGTCTCCATGGATAAACATTTATAGCATTTCCGACTTTTAACAATACAAACAAAGCTTCCGTTAATATCCTAAATTTTTGCATAGGTCTTAGGTAAATCCTAGACTACTTGGTAAGTCCTAGTCTACTTGATCAAAGTGATGGCATATTTTTTATTTCTCTTGCCAACTTGCTCTTCCGGAACGGCCTTCAATCAAATTTGTAGGTCGCCTGTTGTTTTATATCTGTGACATAATGCACACACCAGTTACACTGTAGGGCCATGGTATTAAGAAAGTCTACTTACATGGTGATTTGAGAAACGTTGACAGTTTGTAATAAATGACTACTTCTGCGCCTTCTTTACCTCACAGAGTGTTGAAGTTCAGTGATTTTCCTTTTTTGAGGGGGTGACTCTTGTCATTTCAGTGCAGCTGCTGTCGCACCTAAAAAGAAGATTCAGACCACTCTGACTAATCTGGTGGTTAAGGGCACAGACTTGATCCTTCAGGAAACTCAACAAAAACTCGGTAACTTTGTTTCTAGATACTATTTTTCTTTCTCAGGTTTAAACATGTAGCCTTCAGGATTGAAACTGGTTAGATCCTAACACTAAGTTATACTTGGTGAGTGATGTGGCCTCAGCAGAACGAACCAAGCTTGGTTGGCAGCATCTTAAGAAAAAACAGCATATTAATCTTAGCTGTGTCTTAGCTTTTTAAAATGTCTCGATGGGGACTTCCCTGGTGGTGCAGTGGTTAAGAATCTGCCTGCCAATGCAGGGGACACAGGTTTGTTCCCTGGTCCAGGAAGACCCCATGTGCTGCGGAGCAACTAAGCCCGTGTGCCACAACTACTGAGCCTGCGCTCTAGAGCCCGTGCACCACAACTACTGAAGCCTGCACACCTAGAGCCCGTGCTCCACAAGAGAAGCCACCGCAATGAGAAGCCTGCACACCGCAACGAAGATTAGCAACTAGAGAAAGCCAGTGTGCAACGAAGACCCAATGCAGCCAAAAAAATAAATAATAAAATAAAATAAAATGTCTTGATGTATCTGAGTCTAACTCTTAGCGTCCAGCACTAGAATCAGTAGTATCAGGTTCCTAGTCAAACTCGTCGGTTATCTTTCATTAAAACAGGTCTAGGTTGGAGAATGCCACCTCCACCCTGTCCTTGGGGCTCTGTTCATAACAGTGGTCCAGGTCTAGCATGGATCCTTATGCATAGTGCATATTCCAGGAATAGTGTATGAAATGACCCTGCAGGTATTAGTATTCTAATCATTTTTCAAAAATAAGATACATTTGTCTTACCTTTGCAGTCCTACTGGTCTGAGGTTAGAGGTGAAAGATTCTCTTTTCTCTTGATATTCCATCTACTTCATTTACAAATAACTAAAGTTATGAAAGCAGAGTTTAAAAAGGGATAAGTCACACAACATAAAATACTCTGAATTTTGAATCCTCTAATGCTGATATTTGTATATTCCAGGAGTACGCCAGAAGAGCTTGTCTTGCTCTGAGGAATTCAGGGAACTGATGGACTTGCCTACATCTGGAGCCAGAAACTTGAAACATCATTTAGCCAAAGTCAAGTCATCAGGTAGAATCAGCCTGTACCTGCTCTAGTGTCTGCGCGTGGGTCCCCACAGCCTCTCAGAACCCCCTCAGCCTGTGCCTTGTGTTTCAGGGATCATGGGGAGCCCGAAACCTGCTTTCCAGTCTGTCTCGGCATCAGCCTTCTTGAAGCAACAGAAGCAGCATATGTTAGAGTTGCGGAAAAAGAAATCAGAAGAAATACAGAAACGGTAGGAGTCACAGATTTAATGTTCCCTGTTTAGGTAGCTCATCTCAGGAATTCTGAGGATGTCTTAATAGATTTCAAAAGTGTGACTTTGGATTTGGGGTGGTTGGCTACCTTTTTAACTTTGGAAGTTTTTAAAAAATTAATTTTAACATAACCTTTAAAATTATAAAGCATTTAAAGTTATGTATTTCTGACTTATGCTAGTAAATCCTGAGACCTGGTGGTACAGGCTGCAGTAATTAATATCACTGTGGAAACGAGAAAGGAGTAACATATAAAGACAGTTTTGTGAAAAGGGAAAGTAGGTGTTGAGCTGTTTGGTGCCCATTTCTCAGTTTTGCCACAGTTCGGTTTTTAATTACAGGCTGGGCCAATGCGTAGATTCTGCACTTGTTCAGGTCAGTGATAAAAATGAGGCACTGAGAATGGAGAGTCATTTCAGAGGCAAAATCGAGTGGAAATGGGTGTGGAAGGTAAACAAATCAAAGACTCTTGAACTCAAGTTGTGCAGTGGTAGCAAGAGCTACTGCTTACAGTCCCCCAGCATGCGCTGAGCCACCCTGCTTTACGCTGTACACACATCTCATCGGTCCTTACCATAATCTGCGAGGTGTTATTAGCCTTGTTTTATGGCTAATGTAACTGAAGACCAGAGAGTTAGTAAGTGGTGGAGCCAAGTTTGAACTCACACCTACCTGTTCTACTCCAGTGTTGAACCATTATGCTGTCCCAGATCTAGGCTCCTGTAGGATACCTAGTTCCATGGAAAAGGACACCTATTACGAGTCAGGAGGAAATGCTTTGGGAAAATAAGAGAATGGATTTGGCCTCAGGCAGGTTAGTTTGAGGTGCTGGTGGGATATCTATAGAGGTATTCATCAGGGGCCTACAGGTGACGTAACTGTATATATATGGACATAAAAATGTATATGGAGTTGTGAACCTTGTAGGGAGTAGAAAGCACCCGTCAGTTTAAAGGCATTAGTCTGAAGTTTTTCAGAATTTTGCTGGCCAAACAAAACATACCTTTGAGCAGGATCTGCTAGGCAATTTGCAAACTCAGCCTAGAGCCTACAGGAGTGGGGATGTGGTAGGGGAGAGAAGACTGGCCCAGGATTACCTGGTACTACTAGTCCCGGGCCTCTCACTTACGAGCAGTTGGCTCTTGGGCCTCAATTTCTTTATCCCTACAATGAGAGGTTTGGCCTAGATGATTTCTGACCTTTGTTGGTTTTTTTGTTTGTTTTTTTTTGTTGTTGTTGTTGTTGTTGTTGCGGTACGCGGGCCTCTCACTGTTGTGGCATCCCCCATCGCGGAGCACAGGCTCCAGACGCACGGGCTCAGTGGCCATGGCTCACGGGCCCAGCCGCTCCGCGGCATGCGGGATCTTCCCGGACCGGGGCACGAACCCGTGTCCCCTGCATCGGCAGGCGGACTCTCAATCACTGCGCCACCAGGGAAGCCCCACTTTGTTGTTTTTAAATAGTCCTTAAAGCCATATATAAAATAATCACTGTGTGAATTATAGCACCTTTCTGTTAGGACTTCCAAATGTAACAAATGTGTTATCTCTTCCCAGTAGAGGAAACAAAGTACAGAGAGATTCGGTGAGTTCCTGAAGGATCTCAGCTAACCAGAGGGCTAGGAGTACAGTCCACAGCTTGCCTTCAGGGCTGAAGGTGCTCCATAGTCTGCACCCACTGGGAAGCGAGTTGATAAGAATAGTAATCAGTTCTAAACTGGTGAAACAATGAGCACTTATTCAATGAAAAACCAGTTAGCTTAAGAGTTAGTAGGCTACTATTGTTTTTACTGTGCACTAATCTGAATTAATAACCAAGAAGGGAAAATTATTTTACTGAAGACTGCTTATCAGCTGGTGGCCTGCCTGCGGTCTCCCAGTCTGCATGTTTTGTGCTCGTGTGCATAGTTTGTGACTGCCTATTTCTTTAAAGATTTCTCCAAAGTGCGAGTGAAGTTGAGAGCCCAGCTGTGCCATCCTCTTCTCGGCAGCCCCCTTCTTGGTCTCCACCAGCGGGGGCTGAGTTCCCCAAGCTGAAAGGAACCCCAGCCATACAGATGCCAAAGCTTGGAAGAGACATCTCAGAAGGAGATGATGTCCTATTTTTTGATGAGTCACCACCACCAAGACCAAAACTGAATAAGTTAGCAGAAGCCAAAAAGGTAACTGGCATCTCTTTTCTTCACCACTTGAATTTCTATTCTGTGACACACAGCTGGTATTTCAAACTTTATATACCTGTGACCAGGAAAGACAGTCCCCTCATACCTATTTACTGATCATGATAACTAGTCAAAGGAATTTTAAACGATAATGGGTATCAACATAATGCCATTAATTTAATCCAAGAGAACTAACTACTGTCTCCATACTAGTTCTTGTTGGGCTGCAGGAGATAACCAAGAAGAAGATACTGTTTTACAGCTGGAGACCCTAGTATTAGGGGGAAACATTCTTGGAATTGTTGAGGCAATTGAATTGTCAAATAGTGGTTTAAAGAATCCTTCTTTAAAAGAAATCTTACACAGAAGCCCAGTCTGTAGACAGATAAAAGCTAAGCTGCTCTGATTGAAGTGGGAATTGGGGGTGGTCAGAACCCCACTACCTCAGCAAGCTCTGTCTCTCCTCTTCCTGAGTCACCCTGAGCCCTCGACTTGAGCCTGTCTTCTCTTTATTCTAGTTAGCAGCTAGAACCACATGAAGGGCAAAGGCTAGCTGCAAGCCAAAGCCATACCTACAGTAATAGTAATAGCAATTATGCACGTATGTTACTGTGTGTCTGTGATATGTGCATACATGCTATTTACTATGTACAAGTACATGCTTGGCTTGCATTGTCTCATTTTATCCTTAAAACCACAACCCTAAAAGGTAGGTTAGTGCTGTCATCCCCATTTCGTAAATGTAGAAACTGAAGCTGAACAATTAAGTCAGGTTATAAACTAGTAAGTTGCAGGGCTGGAATCTTTTCCTAATCTGTCTATTCTGAAACAAACTTCCAAAATGTTTATGTGGTTCCTCTGTGGGTCTAAAAGCCTACACACTAGCTGAAAGACTAGCTGAAGTTTAACTATTGATATTTAAATAAGCTGAGATTTGTTTTACTAACTTAGAGACCTGTCTTCCATTCTTTGAAATTTTAATAATTGTGTTAATGATGCTAAGTAAAATGAAGATATATTTTGCTAATATATGTTTGAGAACAGCCAGAATTCCCTGGCTAATCACTGGAAAGGGATACAGAGCTACAGATGCCTATCTCATCTTTTAGATTTTTATCTCCCTCTCTTTCCTTTTTTTTTTAGTTGGCTGCTATAACCAAATTAAGGGTAAAAGGCCAGATTCTTACAAAAACAGACCCAAACAGCATTAAGAAGCTAAAGGAACCCCAGGATGTCCTGGAAGTGAAGGAACGTGTAGAAAAGAACAACACATTTTCTCCTCAAGGTACTGCGAATGGGAAACTTAGTAGTAGGAAAGAGACACTGCTTATAAAGGAAATGGTCCAAAACATAACCAGCCTCCCTGACATCAAAAGACATTATTTTATTTCCATTTACCTCTATGGAGAGTACCTAAGTAGAATTTCTGCAGTTGGAACTGATTGTTTTTTATAGTCACATTAAATTAAAATGAAATTATGCACAATTTGAAAACTTGAGATTTCTCATTGAATCTTTGCACATACATATTAGTAGAAAGATTTGTTTTGAAAGAAGTAGAATTCCTTTGTTTTAAATTGCCCTATTTTTATTTTTAAAACTATGAAGCTGGCAGTGTCCTTTTAACATGAGTTTGTAAATAGGAATTTTGTTACAGTTGTTGTTACCTGTTTTCATAATTGGCTCTTATTTTAAGGTGAAAACGATTCTAATTTAGTGGTCAAGTCTGCCATCCCCTCCCGCATATTCTAGTTTGTACTTCTCAACTCAGTTCTCTAAGAGCCATCCTGTGCTCATACCAAGTGGGGGTAAATGCAGTTTGAAGGGTCTTGTAGGGGGAGACGCAGCTGAGTTGGTGAGGCCCGCTGGCCCTCTGAGGTTCCTCTGTTCACTCTTTTTCTTTCTGCTCTAGCTGAGGATGAATTGGAGCCTGCCAGGAAAAAAAGGAGAGAACAGCTTGCCTACCTGGAATCTGAGGATTTTCAGAAAATTCTAAAAGCAAAATCGAGGCACACGGGGATCCTAAAAGAGGTAAAAAAAGAGCCCAGAAGGTCAAAGGTGACAGAGATGTCCTCAGACTCGGGCTAGTATTGTTAAGAATCTCTTCCTGTTTCCTTAGCCGAGATGTTAGTTGTACGTCAGTTTGTTTGATTTTGTTTTGAAGAACAGGAATATTGCTAATAGATTTTAGCTTTGCCTTTGTTGCATTGAAGAATATCATTCAACATTATTTAAATTGACTTCAGTGTTATAAAATGTTTCAGTCAATATTTTATAACTTTGAAGTATATTCTATAAAAATGTCAAATTAATGTGTTGTACACCTAAAACTAATATAAAATTGTTAAGTCAACTATACTTCAATTTTAAATGATTCATTAACTCTTTAAAACGTTTACCTGTAGTTATGTCTGTGAAGTTATGTTTTAATGGCTCTCCACTATCTACTATTTTCTGCCTTGCAGTATGGGAAGGGATTTTTCCATTCATACATTTTTATATGGACCCTGCAAATGCTCTAAATCAGTAGTTCTCAACTCAACACTCACAATGCCCCTTTTTAATAACAAGTGTTTTGTATTGTTCTCTTATTCTGAAATTAAATTGTGGATAATGTAAATTACCTAGCTAGTAATTTCAAAAATACCAATATAATATCCTAGCTGTAATATAAAGAGGAAAAAAGGGAAAATGTTTATAATAAAAATATGTATTTCATTATGTAAAATACATGGGCACAACTACCCTTGAAGAAGTAATAAAATAGAGGCTTGGATTTGTAAGTATATGTAAGTGGATTTTTCAGGCAGCTAGCAATGAATACTCAGTAGATGTGTTTTCTTAGAAACTTGAATACCGTGGGCCTATTTCTTTGACAATGTGGTTTATTTTTTTAAACTTTTGAAGACATCAAAGCACAGTTGTCTCTCCACATCCACAGGACTTTTGGAACAGTCAGTGTATGTGAAAACCATGCACAAGTATTGTGGTATTGTCTATAATGCTTTTAGGTTTGAGGGTTATAATCGGGTTTTTCATCCACATGGATGCCCTGTAGAACATTGAGAACAATCCTTTGATGTGTAAGGGACTGTTCCATGCATTGCAGAAGGTGTAGTGTCCGTGGTCCCCGCCAGTAGCAAAGGTTATGGTCACTGGGATAACAAAAAAAGTACTCCCACAAATTTTCAAAATGTCCCCCACTTAGTGCCAATATGCCAAATGATCTGCCTTTCTTTTGATTAACAAAGGGCTAACGAGACAATGATATAACTTTCTACTGGACTTGAAACTCAGTCAGGAGAGGTGCTCAAGCAGACCCCAAAAGACTGTAGAGCTGAGTTCCTTGGTTCTTGTGGCCACCAAAGACCTTGCGCCTTTTGCCTGGTGCAGCTGCACTGACTCGCGCTGTGACCACATCCTGCCCTGAATATCTCTCTGCCCTCACACCTCCTACCTGTGTTCCAGACAAGCAGGGATTGTTCCTGCCAAGTGCTTGGTCTGGAGAATAGTATCGAATAGAATGGGCGTCATCACTGAGGAAGCATCCAGCACCTCTCCCATAGCTGAATCTATATTGGAACAGTGGAAACAGTTCCCTTCTGGTGCGCACTTGATCTGATGATGCTGTTAATCACATCAGTAGTTTAAATTTGTATTTAGTGTCTCACACATCACCAAATGCTTTCATACCCTCTTTTTGCCCATTAAGGGCTTGTTTCTACTTACCGTCTGGGGTTGCGGTTCATTGATCCATGTCCTCATACAGTTACCTTGTCTGTTCAGTTCAGATTTGATTATTATTAAGCAGCTGCCTGAGTCTATATCAGATTTGGTACAAGGTCTTCTGGATGTCTTTTCATTCCAGGCCGAGGCTGAGCTGCAGGAACACTATTTTGAGCCCCTGGTGAAAAAAGAACAAATAGAAGAAAAGATGAGAAACACCCGGGAAGTGAAATGTCGGGTCGTGACGTGCAGGACGGTGAGTGCGGGAGACAGTTCTCCCCACGACCTGTCTGGGGTTGCTGTGACTCAGCAGGATGTGGAGAGTCTGGGGTGTGGGCCCACGTCTTATGACCAGAGTCCTGCCCGGGCCATTTAATTAGGCTGCAAACCAAATGGCGTCCGATAGCCCAGCACCGGGCTTCCCGTGACCCATCCACTGAGCTCTGATGGTAGAGCCTTTGTATTGAGATGTTCCTCATTTGGCCACAGCTCCTGGTTCTGTGGAAGAGCCTCTTCCCGTCTGACCACTGGACTGAGTATTCTTCTCTCTCCTCCTCAAGTTTTAGCACGCCCTCAGTCCATAGTTCCTAAGACCCTGGGGCCTTGGTTGAACAACTTGATTTGGCATCAGATGTCATGATCAACTACTGTTCTTCCCTTCTGCTCAGGTCCTAACCTACTAGATTGAATCTCAGGGCAGAGTGTGAATTGTATTATTGTCTCTGTTTGCGGAATTTTTACCCTGAGTCTATTAGAAAATTCAAAATCCTCTACTCCTCAACATTAATCAAAAATGGCCAAAAAAAAAGTTATTGCTGAATACTACTTCCATTACCATTTCTTTGAAATATGTCTGCATGGCTAATCCGCTTCGTGAACACATGTAAGAGGAGAAAGAGGTTTAGCTTACCCAGTGCAATTTTCTCTATCTTTATTCTTTTTAAAACCTTAGATTCTCCTTTACATTTAGGGGATGGGCCAAAAGGTGGAGCTTCCTTGAGAAAGTTCAGACTGTGGAGAATCAGTAAAGCTTTTACTTCGTAGGACAGCTTTTCCTCTGACAGCGTGGCTGTATTAGGACAAAGCTGGTGTATTCATTTCCTGTTGCTGCTGTAACAAATGACCACCAACTGGGTGGCTTAGAACAACACAAATTTATTATCTCACAGGTTTACAGGTCAGAAGTGGGTCTCGCTGGGGTAAAATCCAGGTGTCAGTAGGGTGCGTTCCTTTCTGGAGGCTCTAGGGGACAGTCCATGTCCTTGCCTTTCCCAGCTTCTAGAGCTCACCTGCATCCCTTGGATCGTGGCTCCTTCCTCCATCATTGAAACCAGCAATGGGAGGTGGGGTCCTCTCGTCACAAATCAACTGATTAGCAACTGTAATTGCATCTGTAACCTGAATTCCCCTTTGCCATGTAACATAACATGCTTGTAAGTTCCAGGGAATAGGGTATGCACATCTTGGGGGGATTATTTTGCCTGCCCCAATTGGCATACCACTCTCCTCTGCCCTCTTTGAGGCTGCCAAGGCCAAAAGTTACTTATCTAGACTCAGTGTGATTACCCGAAATTACATTGCACACTGTCTGGCTCTGTTTCAACCTTCACCCATCATTTCTTGTTCTTTTCAGTCCTTTGAAGGATCAAAATTAAAAGTAAATTAATATCTGTCTTGGTTTTGCTGTGTATGAAATAGGAGTAGTAATAAGTTTATAATCCTTTCCAGTGGCCTTGTAAGAGAAAATGAAAGAGCAGCTCATCATCCTTCCTGAATAGGCCCCATGGGTGTAATCTGTTGTCTTACAATCAGGGACTACAGTGAATACAGGGCAGACCAATCAAAGCTACTTAGAGATTTCCAATCCTTTTCTTCCTTCGCCCTAGCTATTGTCTTGATGTCACAGAAGATTATTGTGCATTTTACACCTGACATTGGGGCAAACATGAGAAGTGGTATCAGTAGGGGGAAAGTCAAGAAATCACATGATCACTGCAGCCAGAAGATAGTAGCTCCACTGGCACCTGCCTGGTGGCGACGAAAGAACAGAAGTTCTCAGGACAGGCTGCCCTTGTGACGGCTGGCTCATTTCTCCTTCGGAGCTCTTGACCTGACATGTGCCTTCTTTCTGCTGTTCTGTGCAGTGCGCTTACACCCACTTCAAGCCTCTGGAGACCTGCGTCAGCGAGCAGCACAACTACCACTGGCACGACAGTGTGAAGAGGTTTTTCAAGTGTCCCTGTGGAAACAGAACTGTCTCCCTCGGCAGGCTCCCCCAAAAGCACTGCAGGTTTGAGAATTGCTGGGGTTCTTGGTCTCATCCAGGCTTCCTGAACCTTTTTCCAATTCCCATGTGATGCTGTTCCCTTGGAATTGTGGACAGTCCTTGACCCCGGGAGGGTCACCCTTGCTCTGTGCCACCTTACGGCTCCTGGGTATCCCCAAATGCTCCTGGAGGGAAGGGACCCTGCCCCTTTCACAGCTGTATCCCCAATACTAAATATAGGGCCCAGTGCATAGTAGGTTATCAGAAATGTTTGTTGAATAAATAAATGGAGCCTGCGTATGGTGGGTTGGTGAAATATGTGTGTTTGTGGGGGGCTTGGATAGGGAATTTTTTTTCTCTGCTGTAAAGAGTTATTTGTTTAAATTTTTATAATATGTGAGTATGTGTGTTTTAAGGGACTTTTGCTTTTACTTTGGGGGGGAATTTTGGATACAGAGGCAGAGCTGCTGTGTTTGACTACTCAGGGGGCATGCTTCATGTAGAACAGCCTGAGGAATACCTGTGCAGTTCGGGGTGCAGTTTGTAGAACATTGTCCTTGGTGCGTTCAGTGCTCTCCTAATTTATGTACTTCTCTGTCCCCTTCTTCACTCACTATGAGTGTTGTTAGATATCTTTTCTTATTTTCCTTTGATTTATCAATGTGGTACATTACTTTGTTAAGTTTTTCTGAAGTTGAACTTTCCTTTTTTATTCCTTGGATAAGCACGACTTATCCTGATGACTTTTTTATTTCAGCACACTGTTATAATCAATTAGCTAATATTTCATATGTGATTTTTATATCTATTCATAAGTGAATTAGACCTTTTTTTTCCTTTTCTTATATAGACCTATCTCGTTTTCAAACCAAGATTATGTGAGCCTTATAAAACGAATTGGGCAGCTTCCTGAAATAACCTATCAACTAGCAATTATTTCTTGAAAGTTTAGTAAATCTCAGCTATAAAATTATTTAGGCCCTGTTCTTGGAAGAAAGGAGTGGCTTTGATTACCATTTCAATTTCATGGTCTCTTTTCTACCAATTTCAACTTTTTATATTTTTCTAGGAATCCATTTCATTTAGATTTTCAAACTTATTAATATTTAGTTGTCCCTAATGTACTTTTTTCAGTCTGTTACTTGCTATATTTTATTAACAGGTATTTACTGTATTTTGTTCTGTTGTTTTTGTTCTTCTGTTTTCAGAGTCAACCTTGATAGAAGTCTCTGCATTCTGTTAACCTTTTCAGAACACCATCTTGTAGTTTTCTAAACATTTATTGATTTTCTTTCTGTTTTCCTGATTTCCACCCTTATCTTTATGTACTTATTGTTTCTTTGGGTTTGCTTTGTACCGTTTTGTGTACATTCTTCAGTTAAAAGCTTAAACTCAACTTATTAGTATGTAACCTTTCTTGTTGCCTCATAAATCAATTTTTTTTAAATGAATTGAAGGTTTGTGGCAACCCTGAGTTGAGCAAGTCTATTGGCACCATTTTTCCAACAGCGTTTTATTTATTTATTTATTTATTTATTTATTTATTTATGGCCACGTTGGGTCTTTGTTGCTGCACGTGGGCTTTCTCTAGTTGCAGCGAGTGGGGACTACTCTTCGTTGAGGTGCGCGGGCTTCTCACTGCTGTGGCTTCTCTTGTTGCGGAGCACGGGCTCAAGGTGCGCGGGCTTCAGTAGTTGTGGCTCGCAGGCTCTAGAGCGCAGGCTCAGTACTTGTGACACACGGGCTTAGTTGCTCCGCGGCATGTGGGATCTTCCCAGACCAGGGCTCGAACCCATGTCCTCTGCATTGGCAGGTGGATTCTTAACCACTGTGCCACCAGGGAAGTCCCCTCATAAATCAGTTTAAAGCTCCTATTTCCCTCTAAGTAGTTCTGCTTTAGCAGTCACCTGCAAAGTTTGATACTTAGTTAAAATTATTTCTTAATGTCTTGGATGATTTCCTTTTTGACCCAAGAGTTAGTAATATATATGGGATTGATTTTATCTTTTTTGTTATTAATTTCTAACTTTATTGTGTTATTCTTGAAGGACATAATTTGTATGATGTTGATTCTTTGGAATTTGAGGCAATCTCACTATCACCTCTTCACCAGGATATTCTCGCTACCTTTTTGTTTGCTCATTTCGTTTTGGTTGTTTATTTCCTGGACCCCTAACTCCATTCATTTCCAGTTTCTCCAAAGCTGATTTGGGATGAGGGTGGGGGCTAGTTCATCACCTTGTCAGGAGTTGGTTTATGCATCTTTTTACAATCTAGGTTAGAATTGTTCTAAGTAGCTATTTGTATATTGATATCTGACTTCTCTCCAAAATATTGTAACAGCAAGAGCTTGTGTAAAACATTTGATTATCAGAGAAATGTGTTCATGGAGGATAAGCAGTAAGTACAACTCAAATGGAAGAACACGATGCCTTTCAGCCTCCAGGTGGCACTGTTATTTTTGTTAACATCTGCTTTCTCTGGTCTCTCGTCAATTCTTGATCTCGAGCAGAAATGGGCAGACTGTTTCTGTGAAAGGCAGATAGTAAATATCTTAGGCAGGCACTGTGGTTTGTTTCACCTCTCTTGTGGCAGCCATAGGTGATGCTCAAACAAGGAGGCTTGGCTGTGTTCAGCAAAACCTCACGAAAACGGTGGCAGGCTGGATTTGGCCCTTGTGTTATAATTGCCAACCCCTGACAGTAAGCTGTGCGTAATATCATCACTGATCTGGTCGTAGGCCACGAAAGTCTCTCAGTAGACATTCAGTTGGTCTCTAGCTGGGGAAGGTGGTGGAGAGGCTCGGGGCTAAGTTCTCGGGCAGCTGATGCTCAGGGCGGGAGTGGAGTCTAAGCCAGATGGGGAGGAAGGATGAGGCTGGTGGGGTGACCCCTACAGCCCGGACCCTCTCAGATCCAAAGCTGCTGGGAGACATAGTCCCACGGCTTCACTATATTTCTTTTCTGTTTCTCTCTCTCTTCTCCAGAGTAAACTTCATAGACAATGAGCTTTCCCCATAGCATCCCAATGCCTCCTCGGGGCTGGATTCACCT
Source organism: Leucopleurus acutus (assembly GCF_964270905.1). Classification (NCBI taxonomy): domain Eukaryota; kingdom Metazoa; phylum Chordata; class Mammalia; order Artiodactyla; family Delphinidae; genus Leucopleurus; species Leucopleurus acutus. The sequence goes on from NC_139142.1 coordinate 195,352,359, forward strand.
ACCATGTTAGAAAGTGAGAATGAGAGTCTCCAGGCCCTTTGAGTGAAGAGAGTGAAAAATCTCTGGGTTATGAAAAGATTTCCTTCCTGTTGTGTTGGTTTCACACCAAATTTAACATTGACCTTTGAGTGGAAAATCAAGATAGCACTGTCTTCCCTGTTCTTACTACTGAAAAAGGGGGAGGGGGGAGGATTGTTCAAACCAGAAGGAAGAGTAATCCTTTCTTATCACAGCCTTTTAGTTCCAGAACAGGAGAAAAAGGGGCAAGCCATAGGCTGCACGTAGCTGTAGGCTGGCTTCCTCGATCCAAGGGTCTTCCCAGTGATCAGCACTGGAAACCAAGCTTGCACTCACCACCTATAGCATGTGTAGCCCTGTTATACTACCATTTGAAATTCCTTCTCTGAAGTATCTAGCTTACTGCAGAGTTGAAGACCGTTTCTCAAGTCACTGGAGTATTTTCAGTAGCAATAGAGCATAGCCTGGAATATGAATGTCACCTTGATCAGCTTCTGCTTAAATGGGGGAGATCTTCCCCCAAGTGCAGGGAGCGCTATTATTTTCATGTCTATGGGCCCATAACCTCACTGCTGAGTCAATCCCATCTTTTCTGTTTCAGTAATTGTGGCCTCTTCAAGTGGGAACGGGACGGAATGTTAAAGGTATGTCATCTGCAAGGTGATGGGTTTTAGTGACCCATGCAAATAATATTGACCCATTTCTTATTAAACTATTTTTATTTTTCTAGGAAAAGACAGGTCCAAAGATAGGAGGAGAAACCCTGTTACCAAGAGGAGAAGAACACGCCAAATTCCTGAATAGCCTTAAATAGCCCCGACTTCAAACAGGTACCCACAGCCTACATTGCTTCTTGTGGTTCTGGAAAAGCAAGAGTATTGGCTCTGAATTGCCCCTGTTCCTGATTGACACAGTCAGAACGAATACTTGCTAAGCCTACAGCTTTGCCTCCTTCCTCGGTTGTGTTGGTTTAACATCAAATTTAATGTTGACCTTTAAGTGGAAATTCAAGGTATCATTGTCTTCCCTGTTCTCAGTACTGATGGCAGAATTCACAGTTTTTATGCCCCAAACTGGAAGGTAGATAGAGAGTTGTGTTTCTCTCTCTTGGGTTGTAGAGAATGCAGTGTTGCTTCTTGATCACATTAAGGTTCTGGTATTTATGTGGACACCCAGAGACAAAAGAATGAATTTAGCTCAGGTAACCTGCCTAACTTCTGGGCTTCAGTTTCCTCACATGTAAAATGAGGAAGGTTGGACTAAATGATCTTGAAATGTGTCTTTGAGCACTCAAAGTCTAAAAATAATACAATGTTTTGCCATCTAGAAAATTATGACCGTCGCCCTTGATAGAGAGTCTTGCTGTATTGATATTAAAAGCTGGGTTCCTTCTGTTGATTCCACTGTTACCTCTCTTTTGTTCTTGGAAATCAAGTCACTGACCCACTTGGCATTTCAATTCATATCTATATGGTCTCTATGCTGTTAGAATATCGTGGAGCTCTGTAATGGAAATGCCTAAAATCTCATCATTTTAAAATGTGGCTTTATTTAAATATGGCTTAAAGAAAGTGAAACCTCTAACCAAAACAAACATAAAATTTGAGAGGCCATGAAGCCCAATTGGAGAACAGAAATATCCCACAAGGAGAATCCTCTGGAGTTTGGGATTTGCAGATATGCTTTATCATACACGTTAAGAATTATAGGTCGGGGATCGCTGCATGTTGCAGGGTGAGGGGCAGCCTGGGACTCGTGGTTACGCCCGAGTCTCAGCCCTTCTGCTCGCTAGTTCTGTGTCCTCAGCCGAGGTGCCCGTCCTCACTTTCCCCGTCTGCAAAACGAAGGCGATGATGTCTTGGTGGCGCGGACTCATGTGAGATAGCGCGTATGCGCAAGGGCTCATAGGTGCGGCTTTTGTTACGCTTCCCAGGTAAAAGCACAGAGACCCGAGAAAGCAGGCCCTGAAAGGAGAGTTTGGTTGCGGGTCGGGAGGCGGTGTCGCAGGTGAGGCTGGAGAAGGAGGCGGTGGCAGACCTTGAACTTTGCAGTGCCTCCTTGGCTGTGGTGAGGACATGGGTCTTGGTCCTGTGTGTGCTGGGACCCACGAGACGGTTTTCAGCAGGGTGCTCTCTCATACCACTCAGCTGCTGCGTGGAGAATGAGGCGGGGGCAGGGGTGCTAAAGGCAGAACGATGCTGGCAGATCGCAGCACCTGAGGGAAAGGAACGGCAGCCTGAACGGAAGGGTGATGATGGAGGTGGACAGTGGTGGATGGCCTTAAAGGAACAGACAGATTGTGCCGGAGAGGGAGTCCAGGGTAGCGTTCCGGGTTAGGTAACTAACTGCATGGATGTTGAGGGGAAACTCTGAAGAGGTGGGAGACAGACAGCCCAGACGTTCAGATGCACCAGGCTTCCCACCCAAGGGAGATCAAGGCGGTGGCAGGAAGCAACTCTGGGGCAGCTTGGCCCACAGGGCAAGACCCATACAGTTTGAGGTTCCCCCAGAGGTTGCTAAGGGCACATGGGAATGTGGACTGTAGCCACCATTTGGTACAAACATTAGGTGCTCAATATGCTTCTGAAGAAATAGCAATTTTATGAGGACCAAGGGCCAGAAGAATGCGGTCAGCATTCCAGATAAGGCACGATGGGATTTCACTGGGTCAGCTCCGTCTTGTCCTTCAGCCAACTCAGAGGCACCCATAATGTCTTGGGTCTTTGCCCTGAACCAGCCCAGGCTTGGGAGTCACCGTCAGGAATCAGGGTATATGACTCTGTTAGAGTGACCGGCAGAAGAATAGATGGGGAGGTGAATGTTACTCATGGAAGATCCTTTCCAGGTCATTCCTCAAACACAGCTCAGTATTTATGGGTGAAATGATAAAAATGTCGAGGATTGGCTTTCAAAGCAAAATAAAGGGATGGAAGGCAGCAACGGGGCTTTCGGTGAGCCACAAGTGGCTGAGTTACTGTTAAAGCGGGTCATGGGGACGTGGAGACTACTGCCCATCTCTGTACTGCCACTTTGTTGTAAGATGTCATGGTGAAAGGAAAAAACAAGATAAGCAGCTTGCGCATGCTTTCTCTGTGACGCCTGCCCAGTGTCCCCGGGAGCAGTCAGCGCTCCTTCCTCCAGGTTGTTGCTGTATTTTGAATATTGCTCTGGCAGGGAACTTACTGTAATGGGTTTGTTTATCCATGTCACCTGCTAGCTTGTATATTTTAGTGTGGTTCAATTTCCAGGTGCCAAACATAGTGCTGACCTACTGGTGCTCAGTGAATGTTGGGTGGGTGGAGGGATTTTACAAACTGTGAATACAAGGAACTTAATGTTTTCTGAATTGTTCAAACAAACAAAAAAATAGAAGTATAGGTCAAACCTCACGCAGGTTACTACCAGAAAATTCCATTTAGGACAGTCCTCTGCCTGGGCGACCTGATTTTCCAAATACCGTTTGACCCAAGTGAATGCCACTTAAAGATTGGGTCAATTGGTAGGATTATTATATTGGGATTTAAACTCTAGCTAGGAATAATTTAGGTTTCCCCCAAGATGGTATTACAGTAGGGACATAAGGTGGTTGTGAGAGATGGTTGATTTATGTTTCTGAGAGCCAGAAATAAATTTCACATGCCTTAGATTTCATCGAAGTCTGCTCTCTGTGCATAGAAGGTGCTGTGTCTGACGCTTGCGTTCCCCCTAAGGTCACATCCTTATAGCTATATCTTTAGGAGTATTTCACTTTCCAGGAGGTGTGTGTGTGGTTTTTTTCTTTAATTTTTAACAGAGAAAATGTTTACGTTTCAAAAAGAACCAAAAGCACTTGAAATTCTGATATTTTTGATGGCTCATCTTGAGTAGATGTGTTTGTCCCATAAACCTAAAAGAGAGCTATGGATCTGAAGTAGGTCACTACTGAGCAGCTGCCTGGACACTGAATGCCAGGTTGCTCTTTGAGGAGCCCCTTCCTATGTAAGCAACTTGTTCTCGTTTGAACCAAGGGTGTTGTCAGAGTCCGGATTCACTTGTATATTGTGTATAAGTCATGTAGTAACATTCTTATAAAGGTTAATGGGTGAGCTGAACCTAGATGCCCTCTGTTTTTAAATTTGATTTTTACATTTTAAATAATTAAAAATATAATTGAGTTACTTCTCAGTTACTCTAGGTGTTGGGGGGCTTCCACTGGGTTGCCTTGTGTGTGTGTGTGTGTGTGTGTGTGTGTGTGTGTGTGTGTGAGAGAGAGAGAGAGAGAGAATATTCAGGGATGGGAAGGGATGGGTGGGCTGGAGGAGGCACGCACTTGTTTGCATTGAAAACGTGATTCATCGTGAGGCAAGTCTTTAATCCTGCCACCTTCTTTATCAATGTGTATTAAATGCTTTCATATAAATCCAAACTGTGTGTTTTTTTCTTATGCTGTCTTTGACAACGTAGAGATTATTGTATAATCACGGGCCATCAGAAGAGAGTAAGCACACGGTGGTCTAAGTTAGTACACAAAAGCTGGCCATGTCCTTCATGGTTGATCACAATGTTCTGATCTTTACAATAGATTTTTTTTCTATGCCTTTTTCCTTTATTTTCTTTTTTGGTTTATTTTATTCATTTATTTATTTATTTGGCCGTGCCACAAGGCTTGCAGGATCTCAGTTCCCCGACCAGCGACTGAAACTGGGCCACGGCACTGAAAGCCCAGAATCCTAACCAGTAGGCCACCAGGGAACTCCCTATGCTTTTTTCTGTTTAGAGGAATTAAGTGGCTTTTTAAAGAAAATCATCTTTTTCTTGAGTTTTGTTAAACCATACTTTCCCTTTCCAAACAACAAAAGGAAAACTGAACTAATGTAGATAACATATCCAGAATAGCAAATAAGAAGCTTCTGAATGATTGGTGTGGAATTGTCCCCAAAGGGAACTTAAAACATTTAAAGTTTCCACTCTTAAAATTTTTCCAAGTTTTCAACTTCTAAAAGCATTTCAAGTTGATATATAGCTAAGTTGACAGGCAGTGATTGAACGATTGGGTTCTTGTGTAAAAGTTGATGATAGAAGTAAAGCTTGATGTTTATAAGAGATTAAATGTGTCTGACAACATTAATTTTTTAAAATCAGGAGACTAAGTCTGTTTGCCTAAGTTGTCACTGCTAGCAGCCCATCAGAGCCTCTGCTCTTACAGGTAAAACAGACATCTCAGGTGCCACGAGGAGAGATTTGCAAACAGCACCACTCAAAAGACGGATGACTGACCCCCAAAATGAGATTCTGTATTTGCCAATATTGAAGAAAGAAACGGTGATATATCTAAAGAAAATAACAGAGAGGCACAAAAGGTGGAAGAAATCAGTTGGCATAAGTCGGCAGCAGTTTGTGAAAAAGCTGTGGAATTTTAGAAAATTAAAGACAGTATAGCCACACAGCTGAACTCTCCAGGTCAAAATGGGGGAGAGGCCTGCCATGTCCTGCACAGTCAGACCATGTATCCAGTAAGACTGACCTGCATTTTGGAGAAAAGCAGGACATCAGTAATCGCGGTGGTGAAAACTCAAAGCCATTTCACCAAAGAAAGGAAGAACTAGAAATACATAGAGAGTGGATTTTTGTTATTCACAGTAATTATGTCTCATAAAGTCACCAGCTGAACTAGCAGATACCCAATCGCTGCTCCTAGAGGAAATACAGGCTTAGGTTCCCTTGAGCCTCTGGTCACGTCTTCTTCACCGGATCAATACATAACCTTGTATTATGTGTGTTTCTGTTTAAAAACACCTTATTTAATATGTATCGTCGATTCATTAACATGGAACTCACAGCCGACAGCAGTGTATCTCCTAATGGAACAAAGCTGATCTCATCACACGCTTTTTCTCCAGAGGGTGCATCCCAGCCTTCTTGCCCTCAGGAACACTTAAGCACTATGCCTGTGGGCCATTTTCAGCAGCAAAAGTACACCAAAGAAGCACAAAAATGTGATGAACGTGGCATGAAAAGGACATCTTTTTACAGCATCAGAGCTGAAACCAGCAAAAGTTGTTGTTCTACCTCAGCTGAGAACAACTTAGATTTCTCGTTGGTCTGCACATGTGCATGTCCGTAAGTGACCACAAAAACACCACATTTATTGCTTTTATAAATTTTAGCAATTAGGTGAATTTGGAAAAACATGGAATCCACAAATAATGAGGAGCAACTGTGTAATATTTCCCAAACAGGGCCAGATCGGGAGTGTCCCCATTTTGCAGATTAGAAAATTAAGTGATTTGAAACTATGGGAAGAAACCAGGATTGCAATCAAGTCTGTGGTAATGTTGCTTGAGCAGAGACTTCTCTATTGGTATTTTTTTAAGTCAACTTTATTAAGGGCTAAATTTCACACAGCAAAAGGCACACATCTTAAGTGTACAGTTTGGTAAATTTTGATGAATTTATACATCCACATGACCACCACCACAAGCAAGATCGAGAACATTCCCACCACCCCAAAAAGTTGCCTCTGCCGCTTCCCAGTCAGGCCACATGCCCTGGTCCCATCCGTCACTGATCTGTTTACAATCTGCTTAGATCTGTCTTTCCTAGAGTTTCATATAAATGGAATCATACAGAATGTACTCTTATACTTCACGCTGCATATTTTGAAATAAATCCATGTTATTGCCTGTGTCCATAGTTCATTTTTTATTGTTGAGTATTTCAACTGTATGGATATGTCACTGTTTATTCACCTGTAGATGGACATTTGGGTTGGCTTGTTTCCAGTTTGGGGCTGTTACGAATAAAGCCATTAGCAATATTCAGGTGTAAGTCATTCTATGGATATGTTTTTGTTTCTCTTAGGTAAATATCTAGGAGTGGGATTCCTGGTAAGTATGTTTAGCTTTATAAGAAACTGCTGGGGCTTCCCTGGTGGCGCAGTGGTTGAGAGTCCGCCTGCCGATGCAGGGGACGCAGGTTCGTGCCCCGGTCCGGGAAGATCCCACATGCCGCGGAGCGGCTGGGCCCGTGAGCCATGGCCGCTGAGCCTGCGCGTCCGGAGCCTGTGCTCCGCAACGGGAGAGGCCACAACAGTGAGAGGCCCGTGCACCGCAAAACAAACAAACAAACAAACAAAAAAAACTGCTGAACTGTTTTCCGAAGTGGCCTTTTACATGCCCACTGATGATGCACCAGAGTTCCATTTGCTCCACACCCTCAACAGTACTCGGTGTTGTCAGTCTTCTCAGTTTTAGCCATTCCTGATGGGTGTGTGGTGGTATCTCATTGTGGTTTTAATTTGCATTTCCCTCATGACATCTTTTCCTGCAATTGGCCGTTTGTATATCTCTTTTGGTGACATATCTGTTTACTTATTTACTGGGTTGAGTTGTAAGAATTCTTTCTATGTTCTGGATACAAGTGCTTTTTGTGGATATATGTATGGTGAATATTTTCTCCCAATTTGTGGCTTGCCTTTTCATTTTTTTAAGTGTCTTTCAAAGAGCATTTTTGTCATTTTGGTGGAGCCCATTTTATCACTTTATGGTTCATGTGTTTTGTATTCTAGCTAAGAAATCTTTACCTGCCTTAAGATCACAAAGATTTTCTTCTAGAATTTTTTAATATGGTTTTAGCTTTTACTATTAGGTCTATGATCCATTTCAGGTTAATTTCTGTATAAGCTGTGAGGTAAGGGTTGTGGGTCCTTGTTTTCCAAATGGACATTTACTTGTTACGGCACCACTCAGTGAAAAGATTATAATTTCCTCATTGGATTATTTTCACTCCTTTGTCAAAAATCAGTTGACCATACATTTTGGGGGTCTACTTCTGGACTTAGTGCTGTTAAATTAATCTGGACGTCATTCCTTATGCCGGTACCATTGTCTTAATTACCGAAGCTATATAATAAGTCTTGGAATCAGGTAGTGTTAGTTCTCCGGCTTTGTTCTTTTTAAAATTTGTTTTGGCAATTCTAGGTCCTTTGCGTTTCAGTGTAAATTTCTGAATCAGCTTATCAATTTCTACCCCAGAAACCCTGCTGAAATTTTTATTAGGATTGTGTTTCGTCTTTAATATTAAGATTTTGTATCTGTGAATATACCTCTCCATTTATTTGGGTCTTCTTTAATTTTCTCAGCAATGTTTAGTGGTTTCAGTGTACAGATTGTATATATATTTTGTCTTTATTTTTAAATAGTTTTGATGGTGTCATAAACGGTATTTTTTTACAGTTTAATTTCCAATTATTATTCTGCATACATGCTAGTATACAGAAATACAATGCATATTTGTCTATTGGCCTTGTGTTCTGGGACCATGCCAAACTTACCTACTAGTATAGCAGCTTTTTTATACATTCCTTAGGATTTTCATATGGGATCTTGTTGCCTGAGAAGTTTTAACATTTCATTTCCTGTATGACTTTTTTTTCTTGTTCCCAGTCTGAGGAGGAAAGCATTTTCCTTCACCATTAAGTGTCAAGGAAGTATTTTGAGTAAGGTTGGATGAGATCTCTAAATAATGGTGTGGTTTTTCTGTTTGTCTTCTCTTATATTCCCTGGAGTGATGTTATCAATTGACCATTAGTGGGCTCAACCTTGAGAGGAGGAAGTGGATTCAAGTCCTGAGCTAAGTACATTTTCAGGTGGTGATGCTGACTTTATTACATAATTATTAATCTTGCCCAAACAAAAGTAGTGTCCAGTTGTGTGTCATTCGTGCACTTTGAGTTAAAGGTTCAAGAAAAGCTGTCTTCAGTGACTTACTAAAGGAACGTACTATTCTCTCTTTTTCAGCAGTGATTTCAAGGGACCAATCTAACGGTATATTTGGGTTTTTTATTATCTAAATCCGCTTACAAAATAGAAAATATCTTGCACCTTGTTATTACAATTCTGTGCTGGGTACATGATAAACAAACCAAACATGAGCTAATAAAATCATACTCGAAGGCTCCCGGACCTCACTGCCTCATATTAATGACGTTGTCATTTTATTTAGAAAGTTTTTAATTTGGGAGCCTACACACTAAATGGTTCAGGCTCACTAGTGTGTTATTTGAAACTCATTATTACGGGTCTAAATTAATGAGAAATTATCTAGAAAAATATTTTTCACTTTTCGCTTTATGTATTAAATCAGTGTTCTTTTCAGTCATGTCTCCTCAAATATCGCCGTTCCCATAGGAAGCTTTTTCTTTAAAAGGCTTTATGAAAACTGCTTAGCTATAAATTACTATACAGATTTTCAGTGGTAGAAAATTAGTTTAATATGTAAAGTAGGCATCACTGGTCAAAAATGAATTTTAAAGTTTAAAAATAAAAGTGGAAAAGAAGTATAGCTGGATACTTAGATGTGCACAGGTCACTTGAAGGATGCTCAGGACTTGGGGATGATGGTTTTCTTTGGGAGACAGGGAAAGGATATTGAATTCTTTTTTTTCCTGTGAAAAATTTAAATCATGTGTATACATTGCCTATGCACAATATTTTTAATTAAAAAAATCAAAATAACGTGGAAAGTGGACAAAACTTTTTTTACAGTGGTAGTACGCTGTAAGATCACAGAGTATACCAGTTAAAATTGTGAACTAGAATATCCAGACTTAACCAATTTGCTTTTGGACAAATCCCTTAAGAACTTTTAAATTATGAAAAACTTGCCAAAGAATTAGAATGTAATGATTGAAAAGGAATTAGAAATGAATTTTCCCAACTAAATATTTTTAAAAAGCATATGACACTTTTTTAAAAAAAATTTAAAATCATTTTGGGTCTTAGGAAAATTACCACCTCCTTCCAGAAATCTAAGTAAACAAAGGCACATGATAATAAGTTACAAAATCTCCCCCGGAGCACACACACTCTCAAAAAAATAAAAGAAGAAGGAGAAGATGAAGAAGAAAATAAAATGACAACATACAGAATTAGTGGAAAAAAATAATGAGTTTTCACCAATTCATCGTTTGACAAAATTTGTTTTCAACCACTTACCTGGAACCCCTAAAGGACTTGGGGATGGTAAGGAAAGAACAGAGAAGAGTTAGAAGAATGTCCCAAAGGCCACCCTTTTGACAAAGCCTATCTCTGAAAATATAGATCCTCCGTTACTAATTCCTATGAAATTCAGCTACCCCGATTCCGGTCATGTTTCCTTTGGCATCCTTCTTCCTACCCAGGAAATGGCTGCAATTGGTTCTGAGAGAAGGAATTCTAAAACCCTGAGGGATAATGGGGCCCTTGTTAAGGATGGGGTAGAACAAGGTAATAGAATTCTTCCTTCTGCCAGAATTCTTTATCTAGAGCTGACATGCCAAGCCTGGCTCTTGAACAAACAAGGAAAGGCTGCTTTTCTTTTTTTTTTTTTGCGGTACGTGGGCCTCTCAGTGCTGTGGCCTCTCCCGTTGCGGAGCACAGGCTCCGGACGCGCAGGCTCAGCGGCCATGGCTCACGGGCCCAGCTGCTCCGCGGCATGCGGGATCCTCCCAGACCGGGGCACGAACCTGCATCCCCTGCATTGGCAGGCGGACTCTCAACCACTGCACCACCAGGGAAGCCCGCTGCTTTTCTTTTAAACCGGCCACTCACCGAGACCATTCTTGGTATTTGACATCTATATGGGCCCAGCGTTCCCTCCTGTGTAAGCAGCAGGCTTTTTGAGCTAGGTGGCTGCAGAGTATGGCCTTGAGTCAGACTCCATGGGCTGCCGTGCACCTGGTTCCTGGCCCTCCGGTCAGAAGGCGTTGGGTGTGTGATTGTCACCATATGAGCCAGACTGTGGCTCCTTTGTTTCCTGGCTGAGGTGAGAGAGCAGTGCTTTGCCTTTTCTCTGTTGTACATCTGGGTGTGTGAAAACACACGCACACCCTCGTCAGTTGGGGTTACCAACCTAAAAGGTCAGGGGCTGGATCTTCTGGCTTGGCATCTGGCTCCTGGTCAACCAAGAGGGCATTTCATGCGGGTAGAGCACAGGCCCACTTGGATTGCTGGCCCAGCCGCTGGCAGCCCTGACTCAGGACCTGAGCTAGCAGTCAGCAGAACTTGCACCTGCCCCATGACAACCCTGTCTCTCGCTTCCCTGAGTAACCGAGCTGAGCAGAGGCACTGTGGTTCCTACATGCCTGTAGCAAGAATTTCTCATCTGTGTGTGTGGCCGGGTACCATGAGGGGCCCCGCCCCCGAGAGCACAGACCCTGGACCAGGGGGTCTGTCTGGCCCGTTTGCTAAGGCTCCCTGTCCTGCTCTTTTCAAGGGTGCAGTAGGAGGCGGGTGGGATGCGTGTGTGAGGCTCCTGCCCTGTAGTTCAGAGAGGACCATCTCTGACCTATGTTCCCCTCAAGCTGACTGATTTCTCCAGTGTAGACCAGAGATCGCAGAGATGGAGGACAAATAGCAGAGCTCCCTTTTGGTCTGTTCAGCTTTACGCTCCGAAACTTGGGAATACTCATTCCTCCCAAATAATTTCAGTCTCATCAGGTAATAAGAAAAAACAGTAATGAAATATTGAGGCACCTGCAGAGTTTTTATTTCATGCCAGTTTCTTCCACTGCTATCACCTTCTAAGTTGAAGCTCCTGGTACTTGTAGTGGGAGCCGTGGGGGGCAGCGGGCTTCCTGAAGAGCCCGTCTGTTGAAGACAGGCCCAAAGGCGGGGGGTGGCCAGTGGGAAAACGTAGATCGCGTAGGTGGGGTGTTCGCTGACAACCTGGTTTCAGATAAAGTGCTGGCTCTACATGAGGCGGCTTGGAGTGTGCATAATTGCTTGATCACTGAATGTTTTTAAAGATTGTATCCCAGGCTTTTAAAAAGTTGCTTTGCCCTCATTGCACAGTGTCCAGATCCAGTTAATTGTCCCACCTCTGGTGGGGGGTTTTACTACAGTTGAGCAGCTTTTCCTCGAAACAAAGTTGCCCTTTACTGTTCTGGAAACCCAGCCTCCAAAGCAGGCTGGAGCAGCCAGCCTGGGACCCAAGTCAAGGCGGTGGAGGCACAAGGCCCAGGAGCGGGGCGGGGAGGTGGCCAGGAGTGGGTGCTCATTCTTCACCCACAGTCCGCTTTGTCTTCGAGACCTGACCCCACAGGGGTGCCCACTTAGGCTGTTCCTGAGTTTTCTGCATTCTTAGTGTGGAATTCCTGAAGGCAGTTGGGAGCAAGGCTGGAAGCAGCCTCGTGCAGAGTCTGGGGCAGGAAGGCAGAGCCCTTGGGACAGAAGAAAGGGCACTGCTATGGGCGGAATTGTTTCCCCAGAAAGATATGCGGAAGTCTAACCCCTGAGACCTGTGAGTGTTGACCTTATTTAGAAATAGGGTCTTTGCAGATATAATCAAGTTAGTGAGGCTGGTAGGGTGGGCCCTTAACTCAATGACTGTTGTCCTTATAAGAAGAGACACAGAAACACAGAGGGGAGAGTGTGTGGAGACATGGGGAGAAAAGGCCGAGTGACAGTGACGACAGAGACTGGAGTGACGCTGCCACAAGCCAGGGAACAACTGAGCCCCCGGAAGCTGGAAGAGGCAAGGGAGGACCCTCACGCGGAGCCTTAGGAGGGCGTGTGGCCCTGCCCACACCTTGACTTCAGCCTTCTAACCTCCAGAGCTGCGAGAGAATAGATGTTCATTGTTCTAAGCCGCCCAGTTCTGGCACTTGGCTGTGCAGCTCTAGCAAATTAATACTATGAGGAAAAAGGAGGTGATACTAAAACTAAACCGTACCTGCTGTCTAGTTTTGGTTACTGCCGGCCTTGCTCTTACCCTGGCCTCTGAGTGATGCCATTAAGAAACCACCGTTGAACCTTAAGACTTTTTTCAAAGACATGAGAAGCACCTGGGCTTTGGAGAATGGTTTTTCCCAAACAGTTGCATTAGCAGGTCCCTTCCAGTCACGTGACTGCTGAGACAGGCTGCGGAAATAGTGAGCAGTGCTCCTGGGTCCAAGCTTCCCGACACCCAAGTCGGGAGAGGCCCAGTGTCACCTGGGAGGGACAAGCTGGTGCGGCTCAGCGTGAGATTCAAGAGGATGGTACAGAGTGTTGACTCAGCGTTTTTATTCATAAACTATAAGCAGACACGTGGTCTTTTCTCTCTACTGTGATTCTTTCATTGTTCTATGGGCCAGGAGTCTCACTGTGGGAACCATGGTGAAGCAGTGGGAAACCACCATAGGGGTGATGCCCCACAGGCCTTGGCTCACCTCAGAAATTCACCTGCCCAGAAGCGCAAGCCAGGGCGTTTCCATCCACGAGAACAGAAGGCCCCAGGCTGAGGCCCTGGGAAGGGGCCTGTTTGTATGCAAAAGAGGTGCCTGAATGCCGAGGGTGGGCGGGTTTGTCAAGTGCCGGCTTCTGGGTGCATCGGGCTGAGGTCAGATATGGTGGCGGTTGTAGAGATAGGGTGGGTACAGGCCGTCACTGTGCCACTGGCGCCACTGCTCGATGGCCTCCCGGCTTCTCTCTTCCTGTTCTGGGGACGAGAGATGAAGTCGTCGTGTGAGGATGGAGGGCTCTGATCTGGGGGCAGCCACCGAGTCCGCCCAAAGCCCCCCCCACCCCAGCCTGTGACACGTGACATGAACCACTGTGCCTGCGTCCATGGATGACAGACAGAATCCCAGCTGGAAGGGCCTGAGAGGATGCCGAATCTGAAGGCCTCGTTTTAATGCAGATCGGGCCCAGATAGGTGAGCGTCACAGAGCTGATTGCCAAGAGAGCGGAGACCGGGGCCCTGCCTTCAGTTCAGTGTTCCTTCCCTGTACAGCCAGCGAAGGGCGAAGAGCCGCATGCAGAAACTGGCCCAAAGACACACCAACTAAGACAGAATCCAAAATCACAGCAGCAGAAAAACAGACTGCAAACCATACTGTTGAAAAACTCATGGAAATGATTGTCAATTCCGAGTGATGGGATTATGAGTAAGGTGTTCCTTCTTACTGTTTCTTAGCTTTAAAAATAAAGTTATGTTTTTAAAGCTAACTGGGGAAAGGGGTGGGTGAAGCAAGTGCAGGAAGATCTTGATAATCCCTGATTCTGGGTGATGGTTACATGAGAGTTTGTTATACTATATATTTTTCCATGTGTTTGAAATGTTTCATAGTAAAGGCTAAAAAGAGCAGAAGGGAGTTTTTAATGAGTAAGAAAGTCCTGATTTTTCTGTCTTTGATAAGACATGTTTCTGAATAACGCCTTTGTGAAGCTATAGAATTAGGCTCCTGATGCCAGTTCAAGACTGCCTGTCACTCACTGTTAGGTACACTCACTGTCTCGTTAAAGCGCGAGCAGATATCCCAAGGCTATCGGTGTTTAAAAAGCACCCTCAGAAAGTTAAACAGAATTACCACTAACCCAACCGTTCTTAAAACAAGAATAGATGAATCGATAAAATGTGAGATGATAGATAGACAGACAGACAGGAATATATAGATATGTCTGTATGTATTATTCAGCCATAAAAAGGAATGAAATTCTGATATGTGCTATAACACGAATGAGCCTTGAAACATGCCAAGTGAAATACACCAGGCACAAAAGGACAAATATTATGTGATTTCTCTTCTGTGAAATATGTAGTATAGGCAAATTCGTACGGACAGAGAATATATTAGAGGTTTCCAGGGCTGTGGGGAGAGGGGAGTTAATGCATCATGGATACAAAGTTAGTTTGAGGTGATTAAAGGGGTTTGGAAAGAAATAGTGGTGATGGTTGTGGATGTACTAAATGCCACTGAATTGTACACTTAAAAGTAGGTAAGGTGGCAAAGTTTGTGTTCTAGGTATTTTACCACAATTTTTTTTTTGAGTATTTGGAGAAAACGTTGAGAGGATAGAAAGTTAATAGAAGGTAATAGCAAGGATTCAAAACTCAAAATGTCTTCCTTGCCTATTTTCTCAAATGTGGGCTTCACCAAAAAGCCTGTGACCCTGCCTTGGTGCTAGTGACACGCATCCTCTGTGGCATTGGGCAAACAGGACAGCCTGGTGGCTTCAGGATGTGGAGGAAGTGGGTGTCCCCGTGGTCCTTAGCACCTGTGAGAGCCAGGTGCCCACAACAGGAAGGGCCCTTGTGACCGCGGGGTGTGCGGGAGCCATGTCTGCTGGGTATGTTTCCTTCTATGTGAGCTTGGGGTCGGCGCTACCCTGGGTGCTGAGAATCCTCTTAGGGACTTGGTTCCTCAGAGGAAACCTGGAGCTCAGAGTCAGCCCAGGCTGTTAGCCTTGGGCCATTCAGACCTTTCTCAGGCCACGTAGAGCAGCTACCCTTGGCCAATCTTGAGAGCATGATTCTGACATAAAAACTGATATTTTCTTCCCAGATCATGCTGAACTCTTCTTAGACCATTTCATTGAGACAAAGGGAAGGTCTCGCTGGTAAAGACCCAAGGCCTGGACACTGTAGCCTTCGTGTAGGGACCACTTGTGGCCAGGCGTCGTGCAGCCAGCCTGGGATAGCCTGACCCAGGCTTCCGGCTTTGAAGGTGGAAGCAGACCTGGGCTGCTACCACGTAGGCCTTAGAAGTGGGAGTTCAACACTGTTTATCCTGAGCTTTTAGAGGCAGAACTCAGCTATTTTTGCCTTGAAGTTGGTGGTTTCGAGTAGAGTTACAAGCTGGAGCCGTGACAGAGCCGAGTGAGACTCTAACCATGCCCCTCCCACTTCCCCAGACAAGGGCCAGTATCCTGGGTGGGTTGGTAGAGGGGCCTTTGACTAAGGTGGGGTTTTCAGGCCCTCAGCAAGGTCACCGGTGTCCAGGAAGCTCCCTTCAGACCACCTGCCTAAAATTCCTCCACTGGAAACCCAAGTCCTTCCCGTCACCCGTGGTATCTCTCAGCATTCGCTTTTATGCAGCAAGTACCTCGGGGAGAGAGCGTCATCCGCTGCTCTCCAGTATTCTGAGAATAGGTGACGTTGTCAATCAAGAGAGCTAACCGAACCCGGGGTCCTGACCGACGGGGAACGTGGGCGCCTCAGAGAAGGGCTCTGAGCGCTGCTCACGGTGGAGGTTTCCGGCAACCTGGCCTCTGTGCATGGTCTGTTCCGGGGCAGAGGCAAGGGAAGGGGGGAAGCTGAAGTGAGTTTCACCTTTGTCAGCGTTTACCCTCCGCCAGGCTGGGCCTCCTGCACCTCTTTGCCTCTCCTTCTTTCATCAAGCTCGTGAGGGGGGGCGACCTCCGCTGAGCTGCTCTGCGTTGCCCCCTCCCTCCCTCCATCCTCATGGGCCAGTCCTTGGATTGAAGAACCTCTCCAAGACCTCTATGCATTTGGTCTTCCGTCGGTACAAAAACATGGGCTTTGCTGGCAAACTCGCCTTCATTTAAATCCTTCACTACCTATGTCACCTTGGTTATTCATGTATCCTTTCTAAGCTTGAGTTTTTAAAACTGTAAAGTGGCAATTGTAAGACCTGAGATGCTGGTCGTAAGCATTACGTGGTTCAGTACAGTGTCTGGCAGGGCAAGTGCTCAACCAGTGACGACGGCTGCTGTCACTACAGTCCCCGAAGGCCTGTGCCCTGCCCTGCAGCCTCTTCCTCTATGGGCAAGGCCTGAGGCCCCTGACCTTAGTCTCCTCTGGCTTTGGTGGAGGACCTGGCATCCCTCAGGTGCCTAACCCCTCATCCTAATCTATCGTGGGAGGGAAAACAGGAAATGGTTTTCATCCAGATGCTAGGGATTTGGACCTGAAACATTTAAAAATGCACAAAATAAAATGCTGCTATTAATACTGTGAGTTAGGGGCTTCCCTGGTGGCACAGTGGTTGAGAGTCCGCCTGCCGATACAGGGGACGCGTGTTCGTGCCCCGGTCTGGGAAGATCCCACGTGCCGCGGAGCGGCTGGGCCCATGAGCCATGGCCGCTGAGCCTGCACCTCCGGAGACTGTGCTCCGCAACGGGAGAGGCCACAACAGTGAGAGGCCCGCGTACCGCAAAAAAAAAAAAAAAAAAAAAAAAGCATAGCACGGAAACTTACTCTTGGAGGATAGGGTCTTGTTGACAACAAATGCAAGGAAGTCTTTAAAAACTAACGTCGGGCATCCCTGGTGGCGCAGTGGTTGAGAGTCCACCTGGCGATGCAGGGGACGCGGGTTCGTGCCCCGGTCCGAGAAGATCCCACATGCTGCGGAGCGGCTGGGCCCGTGAGCCATGGCCGCTGAGCCTGTGCATCCAGAGCCTGTGCTCCGCAACAGGAGAGGCCACAACAGTGAGAGGCCCGCGTACCGCAAAAAAAAAATACTGTGAGTTAAAAAAAAAAAAACACTGAAGGAATTTTAGAGGCCACATCCTCATTTTTTAAATGCTTCTCCCCAAGCTGTCCACCAAGGTAAACAAATCTTTAACAGGAGTATTTGCCTCTGAATTAGTACAGTCTGAGCTTTCCCCAGGATGTTTGATTTGCTGGGATCCTGCCCAACACCTGTCTGCAGGGCTCAGCCAGGTGCCACCCGCAAGGCCATGGGCATGGCCTGCAGCCCCCTGATACCTGGTGATGGTGTCCTTTCCACTAAGAGGTGCCCTAAGGGCATATTACCTCCCAAATCCACCAGAGCAGGCAAGCGAGGGGTTGACAACTTGGGAACTGAAATTGCAGACTTTCTCTAACAAAGGTCACCTTAACTGGGGTCTTATGTCCAAGCTCACCTGCGTCCAGGAACTTACTTGGAAGCATTTAAATCTTGAAGTTTTGGAAGAGACCGAAAAAGGAATAAAAACACACATTGGCCTGCCTGGTCTGATCCCTATTACCCTGTTCTATGGATTTTTTGCTATAGGTGACCCTTGAGGGCACTTAATAGATACCAAGTCGAATCCCATCCCCCATGGGAGGCTGGGATTCAAAGGCAGAGCCTCCCTCCCCCTCCACCCTCCCCCACACCCAGAGGCCTGGTTGAAACCAGCATTCCTGGAGGAGGCTGGAGCCCTGTCTCCCAAGGCCAGAGGGTGGGGATGAGGTGTGCTGACTGTCTGGTGAGAGACACAGAGGCAAAGGTCAAGGCTTTGCAAACAAGACGCTCGGGGCCCCCTGGGTGAGGGAACACGCAAACCCCATAAAAACTTGCTCTGGGTGAGGGGAGCCGCCCCGTGGGCTGTAGATGTTGACGCTGGAGGTGGGGAGGGTACAGAGCTCCCGTGACCAGAGCCATCTGAGTTCACTTGTCCTGGTTTGCTTCCACTGGTCACCCGATGCTGATGATAATAACTAGGTAAATGAAGGCCTAGGTTTTCCAGGATGGGCAGTTCCTAGAGCCATGACATTGATGGAAATCCAAGGCCCTTGAAAGTGAGTTGGAAATCCTCCCAACTCAGCTCTAACGGGAACTAAGCCAGGAGTGCAGCTGCTAAGACAGAACACACACAAGTAGGAGGAGAAAATACGATCAACCAAAAACTCCCCCAGCCCCACAGTCTCCAAGCCAGTGGTGTTCTGTCCTCTTCCATTTCTTCTCAAGTTCTGTAGCCACTGTTGTGACTTTCTCCCTGTTTTCCGAGACTCCCATAGATATGAATTGAAAGTAGACCTCCTCTTACCTCCCTCCTCTAGTTAAAATTTAGGGATAAGTACAGGCAAATCACATGGTTCTCCTGCAGAGGTCCACTTCCCCAACGTCACTCGCTGACGAGCTCTTACCATCGTTTTGCTCCTCCACGAAGTTCTCAAACTCGTTCCTTTGTTCCTCGTAATGTTCTTTCCGTAGCTCATCCGCCTGCAGCTTCTGCCTGTTCTCCGCTGGGGGAGGGGAAGAGGTGAGAGTTGCCCCCAAGAATAGGGGCAGCCGCACACATTTAGGGGGACACTAATCATTCTGCCTGAGAAACTTAATCAGGTGCAAAAGGGGCTGTTTGTGAGGGGCTAAGAGTGGGGCTTCACTGAAATGGTTCACTCCTGACACAGACTTTAAAACCTGAGGGACCTGGGGGAGTGTCCCATCCAACTGCCTTGTTTTGTGAGTGAGAGGACAGACCCCCAAAAGGTGAAGCCATCTAGCTCCAGGTGCAAAATGAATGGTGTATCCAAGCATGCTGGTCCTCTTAGAAGCTAGGAATTTGATGAGAGAAATGAATTCTGTGAGGGAATAATCCAACTTAATTTCACATTAATTAACCTGCAAGTCCATTCAGCATCTTTGCGCTCCTGTCATGGCCAGAATATATACTAAGCACTGGGATTAAAAAGTCAAGTAAGAAAGATTCTGTCCCTCTGCCTAAGGGGCCTGTGATCCACTTAAGGAGAAAGATATGAAAATAAAGTACACCCAGCATTATGGCTGCTGTGATAGAAATTGCCACGGGGTATAAGGATGTGGTCCAGGGAATCTAAGGTGATCCTGATATTCATGCCCTTAGATGACTCTCTCCCCTTGTGTGGACTGGCCTAGTGGCTCACTTCTAATGGGCAAAATATGACAGAAGTGACAGGATATGACTTCTGAGATTAGGTTACAAACAAGACTGGCTTCCATCTTGGGTTCGTGGGTCTGTCTATCTATCTGTCTATCTCTCACTTTTGCTCTTCCTCGGAGGGAAGCCAGCTGCCATGTTGTAAGCTGTCCTGTGGAGAGGCCCACTCATGGCAGGAACTGGTGTCCTTGACCAGTAGTCTGCAGGACTTGAGGTTTGCCAACAGCCATGTGCGTGAGCTTGAAAGCGAATCTTCTCTCAATCAGGCCTTGAAATGAATGCAGCCCCAGCCAAAACCTTGACTACAGCTCATAGGGACCCTGAGCCTGAGGCCACCAACTAAGCTGGACCTAGACCCCAGAAACTGGGACAATAAATGTTTGTTGTTTTAAGCTGCTCAATTTGGGGCTCATTTGTTACACAGCAGTAGATAACTAGTACAGGATATGGGGTGATCAGGTAAACTCCCTGATGATGAAAAGACCAACCTCAGGTGTCCCTTAGTTTGTGAGGCAATGCGTTCCAGTAAAGCTGGCTGTAAACTTTTTTACGAGGAGTCCCAGTTTCACATTATAAAGCTGAAGGTACGCCTCTGGTTGGAGAAATACCCCCAGTGATAACTGAAAACTGCCACTGAGAACACGTAAACACTCCTTGGCTGTTGAACATGAAGCTTACCAGAGGGAACCTTACCTGAGCTGCCAGGTCACAGCTCACCAGCAGGTGCAGCTGTCCCTCATCTGCTCTAATGTAGCCCCCTCAAAAAACCTCTCTAGATTTTAGATTTTCCAGCGTAAAATAAGTTTCTAGGTTCATCCATTTCTGCCCTCACACCTTTACATCTTTAGTCTGGCAGAAGCTTAGAGATAGGAATTGCCTGTTTTCTGGTTCCAGATTCAAGTTTATCAAAGTGTTGCCTGCCTTTACTGAACCTCAGACATAACTGGGCATTGTTCTACCCATCACCGGAGTTGACCAGGTAACAATAGATTAACTCAGGTGCATCCTAGGTGTTCACCGGGCTGTCCTGGGTTCCCACGACTGAAACCCCGAGCTTCCAACCTGGGTGACAGACCTCTGGCTTAATCATGCATCTCATGGTTCTGAATCCACTTAGAGAATGGAAACTATTTGCCTCTTAAATTCCTGCACGTTCCCCGCTGGGAGTCTGCCAAAAGTTTGCTTCTCTCATTTCCGTCAAGAACTGCCCAAACTCCATCAGTCTTTTCAGTGTTTCTTGACATTTGCTAACCTTTAAATCCCAAATTGTGCGAGGCCTGGAGATTTTCCCAGTGTGGTTGTACTTCTCCACTTAAAAAAAAGAAAGGGAATTTCATCTCCAAGCATTTTCATCTCACTTCTTGCCCATCATTTGAAAACAGTCCTGTTATTTTCACTGAGCAAGTTACCTTGCTGAGTGTGCTGAGAGGCACAAAGAGTTTATTCAGACAGACACATAAGTAACGAATCTAGCCTTGGACTCAGAGTCTGTCAGAGCTGAGTCCTTGGAAGAATCTAGTTCAAGGACAGAGAACTCAAATCCCTTCAAGGGTCGGCAGGTCATGGAAATGAGGGTCTCTGCCAAGCAGGGGATACCAGGGCGTACTTCAGGCTGAGAAGCAGACATACTTCTGAGCTCAAAAGCCTCCCGAATGCATTGGAAGTGAAGACTTTTAAAAACACTGCCGGCAGATGTAGAGAATGGACTTGAGGACACGGGGAGGGGGAATGGGAAGGTGGGACGAAGTGAGAGAGTGGCATGGACATATATACACTACCAAATGTAAAATAGATAGCTAGTGGGAAGCAGCCGCATAGCACAGGGAGATCATTTCGGTGCTTTGTGACCACCTAGAGGGATGGGGTAGGGAGGGTGCGAGGGAGACACAAGAGGGAGGAGATGTGGGGATATATGTATCTGTAGCTGCTTCACTTTGTTATACAGCAGAAACTAACACACCATGGTAAAGCAATTATACTCCAATAAAGATGTTTAAAAAAAGTAACTAGAAAAAAAAAAAAACACTGCTGGCTGAACAGCACTCTTTCAGGGGCTTGTAAATAAGGAAACGGGCCCAGGGAGAAGAAGTGGTCAAGGCCACTTAGCAGCAAAGCTGTCACCAAGCCCACATTTCCAGTTCCCGGTCCCATGTGCCCTCGTCCCTGCTTACAGTGCCTGTAGGGTGCACCGTGAATACCCGGAAAGCACACACTGAGCTATTGTGTCCCCTCTCCACTGAACATAGATTTTCCCCTTAACATTTTTTTTTAACATCTTTATTGGAGTATAATTGCTTTACAATGGTATGTTAGTTTCAGCTTCACAACAAAATGAATCAGTTATATATATACATATGTTCCCATATCTCTTTTTTTTTTGGCCTTGCTACACGGCATGCAGGGTCTTAGTCCCCCGACCAGGGACGGAACCCGTGCCCCCTGCAGTGGAAGCAGGGAGTCCTAACCGCTGGACCGCCAGGGAAGTGCCGCCCGTCCCCGACCTTAACATTTTTAACTTTCAGAAACTGAGATGCAATTCAACACTTAAGTGCATTCAGTGTGGCCCTATCCTCTTTGTTTCTTACCCCTGCAGCATAGCCAATCAAAGAGTGACCTACAATCGAGGGAATGTGATGTAACTTCTAATTCAGAGCTGCAGTCACTGAGACCCGAGGGCCTAGGTTGAGCCCTTGGTCCCTGGCCCAGCTGACTGTGGGAGAGAGAAGGAACACGAGGCAAGAGCAGAAGGCAGGCCACCGGCATCCTTACCATTGACCTCTTCTCGGGATTTGGAGGACCGCTTGCCTCGCTTCTTGAGGAAATTCAAGGCATCTGATTCCTGCATGAAGATCTTCCCTTCCACGCCTGAAACCCGAGAGAAGCCGGTCACAACCGGCACATGCTCACCAGGGCTACCTCGGGAGCCCCCTGGGTGGCCCCGGCACTCACCTTCCTGCACCTCATGTCCTGCCAACCGCCTGGAGCCCACCGCCACAGCAGTCCCCTCCCGCAGGGCTGTGGGACGAGAGCACAGCGTGAGGGCTGCCGCACCCCGACAGGAGCCCTCACCCTGAGCCAGGCCGGGACAGTCCTTCCCAGGGCTGTGACTTGCCCTGGAGACTGGATGCCTCAGATACCAGCCACACAGCCAACTTCCCCAAGAAACCACCAGGCGTGCTGGTTTCTCTGTACTGTGTTGTATTATACACACAGACACACACAAACACACACACCCAGGTACAGCCTTCTTAACAGAAGGTACACCCTCTACCTGGCCACCTGAGCAGCCTCACCTAACACCAAGGCCATCCTGGGGCCTCGCATACTCACTGGACAGGAGCACAACGGCCGAGAGACAGCAGATCAGGAACAACTGTCTCCAGGCCATCTTTGCAAAGGCCGAGGCTCTGTCTGGGAACTGCAGACACAGGGTTCTACAGATCCTGAGGCTGCCAGGTCCTCACTACTGTGTCAGGCAGATCAGGAAGGAGAGAGAGAGGCAGGAGGCTGGGATGCCACTGAGGGGGGTGGGGGGTGGGGAGTGGGAGGGGTCCCGGCCACGACTTCCATTGGCCGCGCCTGCCAGAGTACCGGAGATGTTTTTGGCACCTTGCAAACCACACAGAAGCAGAGTCTGTCATCGGAGCCTCAGCCAGGACAGTTCTGAAGTGGCCTTTCCAAGATCCGCACCCAAGGAGTTGCCTCAGAGTCAGGATTCCAAAGACCAAGGGCAAATTTCACAGAGCCCCTGGCATCTGCTTCAGGGGAGGTGGGGACTCTAGTCCTGGAAGCTGAAGCATGCGGGGGGCTCAATGGGGGACTTTGACTCGGCTGTCAGGCCAGGAGGGACCGTAAGGCTGGAAGAGCCCCCCTTAGTGTGACTCTGGCATGGACACGTGGGCCAGTCTGACAGTAGCCCCCGACTTGACATGTCCCCAGCTGATGCTCACTGTCAAGCAAAGCAAAGACCCCTTGGCCTGGGGCCCTCGAGCCCTTTCAAGACATCGAGAAAGAGAGGCAGTGGGCCTTCCACGGGAGAGAGGCGGAGCAGTGTGTAGAGCCCCTCCTCTGGGCACGCTTCTCACGGCACACCCCGTGTAGGGGAGGAAATGCATTCCCAGAAATGGGAATGCTGATGGAATCCGAGCCCTACGGGGCCATCAGAGCCCAGTCCCTTAGGAGCTTTGTTCTTGACACCGTCATGTAGTTTGAACCGTCCAAAGAGTTGCCTTTGGGCATTGTTTAGAATCGTCCTAATAGTGACCATCCCGAGACCCACCCACATGAAGCTCCCCTTTCATCAGACACGTAGTAACATCCCACATGTACTTGGACCATTGGCAGGAAAAGAATGTTAATAGCGGAAAAATAAGCAAGGCACAGCCAACAAAATAAATGGGTTGTTTTCCAGTGGAGGGAAGTGCGACTGACACCTCTGCCAGCTCTCGGTGGCTGTGAGCACACAGAGGGCTCCCCTTCAACACTGGCTGACCTCACCTAACCAGATGCGGGTGGGTTCTGCATGATCAACCCAGGAGGGGCAATACCCATGAGGACACATCAGCAAGGATTCATCTGTCAGATTGACTAGCTGTCACTTGAAAGAGGGAAGGGCCAGGAGACAGAGCGATGTTGATGGGACTTGTGGGTGAGAAAGTGGGTGTGTGAAATACCTGTGACATCCTTGATACACTAATTCTTCTTGCTGCCTTTTTTAGTTCCATTCATTTCAACCATGAATATTTATCGAACACCTACTCTAAGCCAGGCACCTGTGCTAGTCACACGCTCACCAGCTTTTAGTAAATCTGCCCAACGTTTCTGAAGTACCTTCCACCTCAGGTCGGACACTGTGCATCCACTGTCCTCGCAGAAAGGCTTAGGGAAGAATCTCAAGCCCTAGGAAGTTCTCTCAGACCCAGCCCGGAAGAAAGGGGCAGGAGATCCAGAATTCACTGAATGGAGGATGGAGGCTTGCAATGGGATGTAAGCTTTGTTCTGGAAAAACAAGCTTACATTTCTTAGATACCAAGGCTGGTGGCCTGAGGTTTCTATCAGCTACACTGATGTGCTCCAAGGAGTGGTCTGGCCACGGCTGGTCTCAAAGTATGATCTCTCAGTTCTTCCAGAGCTTTCTCTCCCTCTAGACCCTGTGGTGTCTACACTTCCCACCCTCTTTCATTCTGCACCTTCAGCTCGCCCACCTCTGGGGCTGCTCACTGCACCTGGCTGTGCTGCAGAGGTGGCCTCCTCGTGACATCATACCCCAGAGTATAACAAGCCACCCACCGCAAGGCAAAAGCATGATTCTAATACAACTATAATTTTATGAATATACTAAGACCCATTGAATTGTACACTTTACGTGGGTGAATTGCATGGTATGTGATCAGCATCTCAAAAAAGCTATTACAAAAACACGTGTATAGGGTACTTCCCTGGTGGTGCAGTGGTTGAGACTCCACGCTCCCAATGCAGGGGGCCCGGGTTTGATCCCTGGTCAGGGAACTAGATCCTACACGCATGCCACTACTAAGGAGCCCGCCTGCCGTAACTAAGACCCAGTGCAACCGAATAAATATTAAACAACAAAAACGTGTATATACACATATATTACACAATATGGAAACAGCTTCAGGATACTCATCTGTAGGGGTCATGGGTGTTGGGGGAAGGTCAGGAAGACTTTAAAGAAGCACTGATGGCTGAGATGAAGCCTGAAAGATGAGGGTTTCCAGAGCCCAGTTAGACGGAAGGCATTGTCAAAGGGCCCAGGGTAATGAAGCCCTTTTGAGAAATTGCAGGCAATGAGCAATAGCAGAGCACGGGAGCACACGGAGGGGCTGGAGGTAGCCAGGGCCTAGGTCACGGTGTAAGGGGTCTGGCCTCCATCCTTGTGAGACTAGTATGGCAGCTGTAAGCACATATCCCAGGGCCAGTCCCCCAGTTCAGCCCCAGCTCTGGACTGAACCAGCTGCATGGCCTTGGGCAAGTCATTTTACCTCTCTGTGCCCAATTCCCTCCTCTGTCACACAGGTTGATATGAGGATTGGAGACAATGCATCCACGGTTCTTACAGCAGTGCCTGGCATGCACAGACCACTGTATACGTGTTTGCTCTCATGACACAATAATGGACCATTGAATGATTTTGAGCGGGGAAGTGACATGAGGGATTTTTTTAGGAACACCACACCCGTGATGTGGAGGGTGAGAGGGATTAGACTAAAGTGGAGACAATGAGAGAAGGCTGTTGCATTCGTCCAGGTGAAGCTCAGGAATGGAGAGGACAGATATGTAAAAAGATTGAGGAAATAGAATCGGTGAGACTTGATGACTTATTAGCTCAAGGGAGTGACGGATTGGGAGGTGTGCATTTCAGGTGGCTCCTGAGTTTTTAGTTTGGGTAACTGGGTGGATGGATGGTAAGATCATTCTGTGAGGTGGAGAAAACAGAGGAAGTTCAAGGGATGTGTCATTGGACAAATCAAGTCCAGTGATCTGTGGATTCAAACCAGGTCTTCTGATGTCAAATCCAGTGTTCTTCCCATCTTCCCACAACCGTAATTTTGTGAATATACTATCCCATCCCCATGGTCAATTTTAGAACACTTTCATCACCCCCAAAAAGAAATTCCATACGCATTAGCAGTCACTCCTCATTTTCCCCAGCCCTCAAAGCCCTGGGCCACCACTACCCTGCTTTCTGTCTCTGTGGATTTGCCTCTTCTGAATATTTCACCTAAATGGAATCATACCCTGTGCGGCTTTTGTGACTGACTTCTTTCACTTCAAATACAGTGTTCAAGGGTCATCCATGTTGTAGCATGCATGCAGACTTCATTCCTTCTTATTGCTAAATAATGCCGTGTTGTACAGATATACCATATTTTATTTATCCATCCATTGGTTGATGGACATTTGGGTTGTTTCTACCTTTTGGCTATTATAAATAATGGTGCTATGAACATTCTTGTGCATGTTTTTGTGTGGGCATAGGTTTTCATTTCTGTTGGGTGGATACCTAGATGTAGAATTGTTGGAACATATGGTAACTCCATGTTTAACTTCTGAGGAACTCTCACATTATAACTAAGATGTTCATTTACTTGTCTGTCTCCTTCAATGCTGTGAGGTCTCTTTGAGGAGGAGTTTCCACCTTGTTCATACCTGAGATGGTCTCTGGCACCGAACTGACGCATAAATGTTTCAATAAACATTAATCAAGGAAAATACTCTGGGGTGAGGGCATTAAAGGGAAACATTTATGAGCTCACTTCAATGGGCTATTCATAAGAAGGTACCTCCCCAGGGACCTGAAATTTCCAAGTTTATGTATCACTGGGTTCAGGGTCCTTCTCAAGCAGCAGACATGAATTCTGTGGTTCATTTGTGGGTTGTCTTAGAGGGCAACCAAGATGGCCTTCATGTTCCCCTCAGTTTGACTGAACTTTAGACAGGTTTCTTTCTGACTGTAAGCCCCTGACCTCCCTTTTGTAAGAACATTTAATCTAGAAAATGTGCGCTTGTAAATTCTTACCCTGCACCTTTGAAATGTATGCAAATCTTCTAACCTCTTGCCAGACATTCAAGCCAGGAAGTGTCTTTCTCAAGGACCTGGGAATCATGTTTTTGAAATGAAAACACCAAAGGAGATAGCACTTCTATCTCACACCAGAGGAGATAGCATTTTTGCCCTCTGTGGGAGGGTAGGCACCTGACTTTGATGGGCACTTTATTCCAATTGTGACGGCCAATTAGCAAACACAGGTGGCCTGTGATTCCCCCTACCCTAGCTCTTAAAACCTCTCCACGTCTAGCATACCATCCAGCAATTCCACTCCTGGTTATTTATCCAAAGAAAACAAAAACACTAATTCAAAAAGATACATGCACCCCAGTGTTCATAGCAGCATGATTTACAATAGCCAGGATATGGAAACAACCTAAATGCCCATCAACAGATGATGGGTAAACAAGATGGGGTATATGTACACAATGGGGTATTACTTAGCCATAAAAAAGAACGAAATGTTGCCATTGGTAGCAACATAGGTGGACCTGGAGGGTATTCTGCTTAGTGAAGTAAGTCAGGCAGAGAAAGACAAATACTGTATGTTTTCACTAATATGTAGAATCTGAAAAGTAAAACAAATGAACAAATATAACAAAACAGAAACAGACTTACAGATACGGAGAACAAACTAGTGGTTTCCAGAGGGGAGGGTATAGGGGGAGGAACAAGATAGGGGAAGGAAATTAAGAGGCACAAACTACTAGGTATAAGGCTGTAATGTACAGTGCAGGGAATATAGTCGATATTTTATAATAACTTTGTATGGAGTATATTCTATAAAAGTATCAAATTACTATGTGGTACACCTGAAACTAATATAATATTCTAAGTCAACTATACTTCAGTTGGAAAAAAAAATCTCCAGCCCTTTGTTTCAGTAGAGTTGAGATCAGTCTCTCTCCTCTATTGCAATAGTCTTTTTATGTTTTATTTTTTAATTTATTTGGCTGTGTCGGGTCTTGGTTGCGGCACGCGGGATCTTCATTGCGGCATGCGGGATCTTTCGTTGCAGCGTGCGAGCTCTTCATTGCGGCACGCGGACTTCTCTCTAGTTGTGGCATGGGGACGGGGCGCTCCCGAGCATGTGGGCTCAGTAGCTGTGGCATGCAGGCTTAGTTGTCCCTCAGCATGTGGGATCTTAGTTCCCCGACCAGGGA
Source organism: Leucopleurus acutus (assembly GCF_964270905.1). Classification (NCBI taxonomy): domain Eukaryota; kingdom Metazoa; phylum Chordata; class Mammalia; order Artiodactyla; family Delphinidae; genus Leucopleurus; species Leucopleurus acutus. The sequence continues at coordinate 195,380,474 of NC_139142.1, forward strand.
TCGAACCTGCGTCACCTGCATTGGAAGGCAAGTTCTTAACCACTGGACCACCAGGGAAGTCCCTACTGCAATAGTCTTGAATAAATTCTCCCTTGCTTTTTCTGGTGCAGTTTTAACTTTGACAAGGGCACTGACTCAGCATCTCATTTGATCCACCAGGGAAAGAGGGCATAACTCATGTAAGTGGAAATGATCCTTAGGGAGTGGGTCCGTGCAGGTGAGGTCACCAGATGCCATGGCCCAACTGTAAGTGTTATCCTGAACTAAATATAGAAAAACCCTTTGTCTATAGCTAATACTAAGAATATATTATGTTCTTTCATTTCATTTCATTTTCAATGGACTAATTCTACCCCTGAGCACCTCCCCGTGTGGTAGAGGTGAGTTAAGGATTGTACCAAAAAGGGGACTCATGACCCTTGGAAGCAGGAGGTCCTCAGGGCTCGGCCCCCTCAGGAGCCCTCACAGAGCACGTAGATGGACACCTTTCCTGCCGCCTCCTCAGTGAGAAGGAAACACCCTATAGATGTGAATGTGAAGGCTTATTTGTTGGGCAAGAGAGTGAAAGTTTGCAAAATATAAAGTTTCAACTCATTTGAAGTGCCTCTGGATCTGACTGTGTTGACACAGGTGGGTGTGGAAAGTGAGGACTTCGTGAGTCAGGACAACATTTCTAAAACCTTCCTGGTTTCTTATTTTCCTGTGAAAGACATTCATTTCTCTAAGCACCTAGCCAGAGTGTCATAGAGCTTCTTTATAGCTCTTTCCCTCATGTACCATGGAAATATTATCAGTCCCTATGAAAATGGTGTCTAGAAGTCTCCTCCTGAAATTAAGTCTGGCAGGAGATGTCTCCATTCAGTGCAATCGGCATCACTAGGCTAATGTTCTGTTCTCAGTGTGACCAACGACGTCCTTGAGTTTATAGAGAAAATTATAACCCTTTCTCTGTGTCTTGCTTTCCCCACATGCCATGCAAGGAAGCCAAGAAGCATTTGCCTTCCACCATCACCACTAGGTTATATGACACATTAGCGGAGAAAGCTCTGAAAAGGGCATGGGGTATTCTGCAGCTGCATGGAGTACTGCTGTGAATATCTGAGTTGATATTCAGCAGGCAAGCACTGTTATGGCTAAAACAAGTTACTAAAATATCAAAATACTTCCTTATCAATTGTTCAGTATCCACTTTCCTGAGCCATCTCTCACCCACTGTTGCCCCAGGTACCCCAGGCTACCTCGCAGGACTCCTGCTTTCCATAGTCCATTATCCAAGGGGACGATGCTTGGCCCAGCGGGGAACCCTGCTCTGCTCCCACAGCTGGCCTTGATTCTGATTGGTCAATGTCTGTCCTGTGTCAGCTAAACATATTAATATCCCTCTGAATTCAGAGATTTCTAATTACTCACGAGTCATCTAAAATTACATTATATTTTTTCCCACCTCTCCTCTTTGCCACCTTTTGTGTTTCTCACACTGAAGTACTATCCCTAACCCTCACCCAAAATCCCACACCTATTACAAAGACTCATGTGCACCAAGGTTTAAAGTATCTATACTTACAAAAGTGAAAAGTGGAAACAGTCTAAATAAAACAGCAGGGCACACATGATGGTGTATGTGTGAGAGAAGAGTGTGTACCTATTGGAAATGTTACGAAAGATGGAGAACATGATGGTGTAATCGTTGCTGATGAGAAGCCACAACAGTGTAGGTAGCCAGAAAGGTGTTCCACCGTGACAGGTTCTCCTGGTTTGCTGAGGAATCCCTTTAGAGTAGGGGTGAGTAAAGTAAGTTAGTGATGTAAGGGAAAGGTGAGTTGGGCCCATTTTTCTGGAAGGAGATCAATCACCTGGAATGGGTAGATCTTCACTGTTGTGAAAATTAGTCACTTTGGCAGGTCTTATGGGACGCGGAGGGATTGGAGGGGTAGAGGAGGAAGAAGAGGGGCTGGAGGGACGCTTCAGGTCAGTGAAGGGGGGTCTTGGGCAGGTCCTCACCCAGCATCCCTTGGGCTTCTTGTCAGTGGAAACAGCAAGAGCTGATCTTTAAGACTGCTGAGACTTGTCATAGCTTGGGCTTAAGACCCTAGACTGAGAGTCACCTGGGGCTCATCTCCACACAAAGAAACAAAGTGAAGGACGTTTGTTCTACTACCCGTGGCAGCAACTAGAGCAGAGCACGTAGCTTCCACTTCTGGAGCGCCCTGTGTCGCCACGGTCACCTGTGCCCTAACCGTACGAGCCTGAGCCGTGTGACCCAGACTCACTGGCTCCCACCTTCCTCAACAGCCTCTTGCCTTTGACCCATGAGACTGAACCACTGCCCACTTTCCAAGCTGCCCCAGGCTTTGGGAGTAGCATCTTGGTGCCTGGGTTACTGGTACACCACAGCCCTAGCCTTCACTGCTCAGAAGTTGACCCGTCAGGGATTTAAAAAGCCTCCCAGTCAGAGTGGCTTGAAGCCCCTGTCCTGAAGGTGACACTTGAAGGTGGGAAGCCCACCCCCAAGGGTTTACTGCTCTACATGGTGACAACAGCTTAGCAATTACAACCACTTTAGGAACTGAAGACTTGACCCAGCCTGCTGACGGACCCAACTCACCGAGGCCAGGTTCCAGCGCAAACCCTAATCTCACTCAACCCAGTCAGAGTGGCTTGAAGCCCCTGTCCTGAAGGTGACACTTGAAGGTGGGAAGCCCACCCCCAAGCGTTTACTGCTCTACATGGTGACAACAGCTTAGCAATTACAACCACTTTAGGAACTGAAGACTTGACCCAGCCTGCTGACGGACCCAACTCACCGAGGCCAGGTTCCAGCGCAAACCCTAATCTCACTAGGCCATGGTCCCAAGATTAACCTCCCAAAGATGCAACCAAGGCAGATTGTACGGCTGCCTACAGGACCCGTGACGTACAGTGACGTACAGTGGGAACCTGTGATGAACCATAATGGAAAAGAAGGTGAAAAAGAATGTATATATATGTATAACTGCATCACTTTTCTGTAAAGCAGTAATTAACACAACGTTATAATTCAACTATACTTCAATTAAAAAATTTGTTTTTTAATTTTGCAAGGACAGAGGTATTATCGATAACCTAGGTCTGCAGTGGCACCTAGAAAGTTGTGCATTTTTCTCAACAAAGGTGCGCTATCTCTCTGGAGATGAAATACAGAGCTGCTTTCTGGTTTCAGGATGGGCTCTCTGGGGGAACAGAAAGGCAAGGCCCATGGAAGAGCATACAGACAAGGTCTATGGGACAAGAAGTGTGGGCCAAGCTGACTGGGGTCCCTGGCCATCCAGGAATCCTGTGAATATAAGGCTTATATCCTGGGTTCTCCACAGTCTGGACAGCTCGGCACGACATAAGGCAGGCCCAGGGAGGAGAGAAACTAAGTCACATCAAGAAGCTTGGGCCAGGGCTGAGCCGTGTTAAAGGAAAACAGGCACACAGTCCCCCTCAACTTGTCTTGCCCAACTTGTGGGGACAGCTTTGCAGGCAAGACTCGGGTGCGAGGGGACTCTGTTAGGCTAAGTCCTACACGACAGGCCTGGGGAACCAAAAGGACTGGTAAATAGCAGGCAAGACCCCTGACCCTCTTCCTCCCACCAGATGCCAAAATGCATCTCACCGGAGGGAGAGGGCATCATCCTGTCACTCCCAGTAACAGCCCAGCACTGGGGAATATTGTAGGGTGTAGGTTCCCCAAAGTTTGGACACCCTCTACTACAAGATACTCCAAGATGAAAGGCTTCCAGGGTCAAATTTGGGGAGTACTATATAGACTCTGTTCTCCTCCTTTGTGCCAGATTCACAATGCACAGGAGCATATTAAAGGCTCTGACAAGGCCTGCAGCTGGAAAATCTGTTTTTATTTAGCATTCCCCAAATTTAATTGACCATGCCATCTTTATCCCCCGGGATAAGGGAAAGAGTCAGCAGTTAAATTGCTCCGTTGCTGCCCCACGCCATCCTCTGACGGCAGAAGTTCCCCAGGCCCTCTCTGTAGATGTCCCTGTGACCAAGCTGCAGGCTGTTTTGTTGTGAAGCTGTGGCTGGTTCAGTGTCACACCAGCCATCTGGCCACTGCTCCCTCTCCTTCCCAGCCTCCCCTCCTCTCCCTCACTCTCGTCTCCTGGAGTTTCACTCCCCAACAGAGTCAGTGCAGAAGTTTTTGCGTCCAGTTCTGAGACTTAAGGAATCAGAGCTCACACAGACACTTCCTCTACATTCTACCAAGGAAAATAAACCACAACCATGATTTTCTTTGTGATTATAAGTAAACACCAGCAGCAGGTATTCTGAGTGTGGTGTGATAGAAAGCGTCTGATCTAGGAATTAGAACTCCGGGATTTTCCAGTCTCATCTCTTGCACAAACCAACTAAATTACTCTTCAGAGAATGGATTACCAAAAATGGGGCAACACATGTTTGTCCTCATATCTCACATTTGTGAGGATTAATAAGCATTATAGGGATTTCCCTGGTGGTGCAGTGGATAAGAATCCACCTGCCAGTGCAGGGGACACGGGTTCGATCCCTGGTCTGAGAAGATCCCACATGCCACAGAGCAACTAAGCCACAACTACTGAAGCCCGCACGCCTAGAGCCCATGCTTCGCAACAAGAGAATCCACCGCAAAGAGAAGCCCGTGCACTACAACGAAGAGTAGCCCCCGCTCGCCACAACTAGAGAAAGCCCACACGCAGCAATGAAGACCCAACGCAGCCAAAAATAAATAAAATTAAATATTAAAAAAAAAGCATTATAACTAACACTTGTTGAATGCCTACTACACTGTATGATCTCTTTTGATATTCCACCAACAAGCTGGATATTTTTACTTTCAAAGACAGGCCTTATTAATTCCATTTTTCAAATGAGCATTCTGAGACCCAGAGAGGTTAAGTAACTTGCCCAAGGTCACACAGCTATTTAATATCAGAGCCAGGAATTAAATGCAAGTTTGTCTGACCTCCAAGCTCATCTTTCCACCGTACCGTCCTGCTTGTCCAGTGAGGAAATGCATATGAAAATATGTTAAACTCCACAAAACATAGATAGTAAAATGTACTCTGTCAGAGACTTCCCTGGTGGTCCAGCAGTTGGGACTCCATGCTCCCAATGCGGGGGCGCCCAGGTTTGATCCCTGGTCAGGGAGCTGGATCCCGCATGCCACAACTGGGGATCCCACACGCCGTGGCTGAAGATCCTGCACACCGCAGCAAAGACCTGGCACAGCCAAATAAACAAATAAATACTAAAAGAGAAATAGTAGCATCAAAAAGTTTTTAAAAAATGTATTCTGGGAGTTGAAGACACCGCTGACCACATTTATCCTAATAAAGTCTATGTTCTTTGAGGCCTTTTGTTCTGGAAATGAGACACAAAATCAGTGACTTAGACAAGAGTTAGGTCTTTTATGTATATCCTTTTGGCCCCTAACTCCTTCTTTCCACTAGAGATACCTCCACACATTGCCATAATTTTTAAAAATTGTCTCAGACCGGTAACAAATATTGGCCGTCTCTAAGCCGGTGTCCTCTCTCTCCCCGCCTCGGTGGCAGCCAGCAGGTGGCATGTGGCTCACATTCTGTCCCCAGAGCTTGTCCCCAGGTCTTGGCTCCAGAGCAGGGGCCCCAGGGTCAGGGGTGGGGGTGGGAGGGTCACAGCTCTTGCTGCGGCCACTGGCCCAGCCCATCTTTCGTGTGTGCTCTTGTCCACTGCATGCCGGGCCTCCTGGCTGCCTGCATGTTTCTGAGCCCTAGATAGCCTGCCAGCACGGCACATGACTGTTGCCTATGGTCATGATCTGTGTCTGTTGTTTGTAACCAAGAGTTTTGATGGACATTGATGTATATAATTAAGTGGATTCTGTGACTCTATCAGCATCTCCACTGCACCTCAGAGGAGCTCCTTTCTGGGCTACAGACTACACCACAGGTCTCGGGGGTGTCCCTAACTTAATTGAGATCAACAATGGGCCACATCAAGGAAAAAAATAAGGATGTTAACTAAATTTATGGTAGTCACTTTGCAGTATATATGTAAATCATCATTATGTTGTGCACCTAAAACTAATACAATGGTATATGTCAATTATATTTCAATTTTATAAAATAAGAATACATTTTTTTTTTTTTTTTGCAGTACGTGGGCCTCTCACTGTTGTGGCCTCTCCCATTGCAGAGCATAGGCTCAGCGAGCCCGCTCCGCGGCATGTGGGATCTTCCCTGACCGGGGCACGAACCCATGTCCCCTGCATCGGCAGGCGGACTCTCAACCACTGCACCACCAGGGAAGCCCAAGAATACATTTTTTAAAAAGAAAAGCAGAAAAGGGAACAGCCATCCATCACACGTGAAAGCAAGCCACACTCTGCCCTGGGCAGGGCCAGGCTCACGGCACCTTCTCTGTCCTAAAGAAGCACTGTGCGGGGACTTCCTGGTGGCACAGTGGTTAAGAATCTGCCTGTCAATGCAGGGGACAAGGGTTCGAGCCCTGGTCTGGGAAGATCTCATGTGCCACAGAGCAACTAAGGCCCGTGCGCCACAACTACTGAGCCTGCGCTCTAGAGCCTGCGAGCCACAGCTACTGAAGCTCATGTGCCTAGAGCCTGTGCTCCGCAACAAGAGAAGCCACCGCAGTGAGAAGCCCGTGCACCCCAATGAAGAATAACCCCGCTCGCTGCACCTAGAGAAAGTCCGCGTGAAGCAACGAAGACCCAACACAGCCGAAAATAAATAAATTTATTTTTAAAAAAAGAAGCACCGTGGGTGCACCCCAAGCACAGCTGCCACTAGGCCAGATGCTTCTTGCCCAGGTGCAAAGGACTTGTTTGCTCTGCTGACTCCGGGCATTCATCCAGAGCACGGGGGCAAACAGGAGCTGGGGTCAAATCTCACAGGCCACCTGTTTTTGTAAATAGAGCTTCGTGGGGTCACGGCTACTGTGGTCCCCAGCTGCCTCCCGGAATTGTTGCAATAGACGCAGTATGACCGGTGAAGCGAAAAATAAATATTTTTGACTCTTTGACCCTTGACAGAGAAAGATCACTGACTGCCGACCTAGGGCAGAAATCCGGAGAAGGGCAGAGAGAGTTTTGCTTGCACCCCTTAGTGACCAGTCTCTGAGTCACTCTCAGTTTCTTCCTGTTCACTTTTTTTACTTTAAAATTTTGCTTTAGTTTCTGAATGGGGAGTGCATTCACCTGGTTCAATCAAAGTCAAATAAAAGAGAAAAGTCCTGGGCTTCCGTGGTGGCGCGGTGGTTGAGAGTCCGCCTGCCGACAGGGGACATGGGTTCCTGCCCCGCCCACATGCCGCAGAGCGGCTGGGCCTGTGAGCCATGGCCGCTGAGCCTGCACGTCCGGAGCCTGTGTTCCGCAGCGGGAGAGGCCACAACAGAGAGAGGCCCGCGTACCGCAAAAATAAATAAATAAATAAATAAATAAATAAGAGAAAAGTCCTGGGCCTTCCTCTCCCCACCCAACTCTGTTCCAAGAAATGACAGTTCTCAGGAGAATTGTGTGTATACCGGCTTTCTTTTTTGAGGTGACAGAAATGTTCTAAAATTGACTGTGGTGATGGTTGCACATATCTGTGAATCTACTGAAAGCCACTGAATTGTGTATTTTAAATGGGTGAGCCCTCTGATATGCAAAATATCTCAGTAAAGCTGATATTCAAAAAAATCAACAGTGCAGAATATGGGTGCGTGTTAATTAAATTTAATCTGCACCCTCGGAGGGATTAGTCAGCATTGAAGCATCCCCACCAGGAACTCATGTTCAAGTACTTTAACTATCATTATCTAAATCTGCACCAGAGGGTTTGTCATTCCCGTAAGGGAAGATAGAAACGTGCTCCATCCTTAATAGAGGTCGCTTGTGGCTAGAAAGAGTGTGTGGCCACAGCTCTCCTCGCATGTACAACACAGAAGCAAGCGGCCACCAGACCCCAATGGTGTGGCATTCTAGGTCCAGGGACCCTCATTCACAAGGACCCTGTGGCCAGATCAAATGACAAGGCTCACCTGCTCTCAGATCACTGTTTCCTACCCCAGGATGGCAAAGGAGAGAGATCTGAGATGAACAGACCAGGTTAGATGACTGACTCCTCTGTCCCTTTGCCAACAGCTGTTGGAATCGGTAGCAGAATCTATCCTGAGACTTGCTTTTATTGTCCACTTGACAGTTGTTGGAAGCAGGTGACATCAAAATGTTGAATAACTAGTGAGGCTTGGCATGTTCACGGTCCTGGGGCAGGTCCCCTCTGGCCGCTGGATTTGGGAGGTTGTGGGGAGGAGTCCCAGGAAAGAGGTGGGAGCAACTGGGATGGAGAGGCGGCACTTGGCCTGGGGGGCGGTGATGGAAATGCTCGGGACAACGGCTCGCTACCCACTGTTATGACGGTTTTTCCGTATTTCAGCAGCAGATATAACTGCTCTGGTACACATGGGCTCAGTGCCAGTTCTGGTGAAAGGCCAGTTTTGGCCTATGTCACCTTGCATCACTGTTACACACCTCCCGTGACCCTCTTCCCTTTTGCTTTTCTATCCCCATTTGTTGTCTTTCCTTTGTTCCCAAGGCTGTCCCATTTCTCTTATCAAAAAGGAGGAAATTTCCCACTAAGATGTTAGGATTTAATGCCAGACTTCCTGAGGCACTTGAGTTTTAAAAGAGAATGTCTAGGGACTTACCTGGTGACGCAGTGGTTAAGAATCTGCCTGCCAATGCGGGGGACATGGGTTCGAGCCCTGGTCCGGGAAGATCCCACATGCCACGGAGCAGCTAAGCCCGTGAGCCACAACTACTGAGCCTGTGCTCTAGAGCCTGCGAGCCACAACTACTGAAGCCCATGCGCCTAGAGCCTGTGCTCCACAGCAAGAGAAGCCACCGCAATGAGAAGCCCACGCACCGCAACGAAGAGTAGCCCCGGCTCACCGCAACTAGAGAAAGCCCGCGTGCAGCAACGAAGACCCAGCACAGCCAAAAATAATTAATTAATTAATTAAAAAATAAAGTCAATTCCCATTTTTTAAAAAAAAGAGAGTGTCTAGAAAGAGGCTCTGTCCTCAAACTCATGGCTAGGGCGGAATTTGTGACATGGGTGGAAGATGATTTGAAGTGGGAACCTTCTCAGCCCTCTTGCAAACACATGACAAAGGGGGTCAGCCTATGTGGGACCTGCCTTGTTCAGGATAATGGCATTAGAACTAAAACCCAAGAGTGGCTTATGTTTATTTGGAATAATTTTGTCGCTGTGAACTTCCAAAGGTATCCTTCTGAAGAAGATAGAATTGATAGTTCAGAGACAATGTCTTAGCCAAAGACTAAAGTATTGTGAGATAGAGAAGTTTCCAGGTTGGAACAGTGAGGGAATTTACATAATGATAGAGATGTACACCACCTCCCTCCACCTACTCTATTTCAGTAAGGTAGTCAACTTTCAACTGTCCTTATAAGTCTGAGCTAAGAATTTTACTTTGGTTAAAAATATCTAACCCAGCACCACCTCATACCTATTAGGATGGCTACTGTAAAAATACCAAAAATAATAAGAGTTGGAGAGGATGTGCAGAAATTGGAACCCTTGTGATTTTTCGATGGGAATGTAAAATGGTGCAGCTGTTGTGGAAAACAATGTGGTGGGTCCTCAAAAAATTAAAAATAGAACTACCATATGATCCTGAAATTCGGCAAAAGAATTGAAAACAGGGTCTCAAGGGGTTATTTGTATACCACGTTCATAGCAACTTTATTCACAATCGATACAAATTGGAAGCAACCCAAGTGTCTGCAGATGGATGAATGGATAAGCAAAATGTGGTCTATCCATTCAGTAGAATACTATTCAGCCTTAAAAAGAAGGAAGTTCTGACACTTGCTACAACGTACATGAACCTTGAGGACAGTATGCTAAGTGGAATAAGCCAGTTGCAAAAAGACAAATACTGTATGATCCCACTTACATGAGGAACCTAGAATAGTCAAATTCATAGAGATAGATAAAAGGTAGACTAGTGGTACTATGGGTTGGAGGGAGGGGTAAATGAGGAGTAGGGGGTTAGTTTTGCAAGATGAAGAGGGTTCTGGAGATAGATGGCAGTGATGGTTGCACAACAATGTGAATGTACTTAACGCCACGCAAATGTACACTTAGAAATGGTTAAGGTGGTAAATTTTATGTGCATTTTACTACAGTTAAAGATTTTTAAGCATATCCACCTAAAAAATAGACATCAAACTCAACACAATCAAACCCGTTGTGGAGCTTCTGATGAGTAACCAGACTTCTCAGTCACAGTCACCTCCTTTCCCAGCGTCCCTGTCCCCCAACATATGTGAAAGAGGTACTGGTGAAGAGGTGAAGAGTGCAGTGGAGCGAGAGGTGGCTGGAACACTCAGGGGAAAACACGTCAGGAACCGGAAATCGGGGCCAAGGCTGCACAGGCCAAGTGTGTTTAAGAGGGACATGCTCTCTCTCCTTTTTGATGTACAGTGTTGTGTTAGTTTCTGCCATACAGCAAAGTGAGTCAGTTGTACATATATATATATATATATATATATATATATGCTCTTTTTAAGATTCTTTTCCCATATAGATCATTACAGAGTATTGAGAAGAGTTCCCTGTGCTATCCAGTAGGTCCTTGTTAGTTATCTGTTGTGTATATAGCAGTGTGTATGTGTCAATCCCAATCTCCCAGTTCATCCCTCCCATCCACTACCCCGCCTTTCCCCCCTGGTAACCATAAGTTTGTTTTCTACATCAGTGACTCTGTTTCTGTTTTGTAAATAAGTTCATTTGTATTATTTTTTTAGATTCCATATATAAGTGGTATCTGATATTAGTCTTTCTCTGTCTTACTTACTTCACTTAGTATGATAATCTCTAGGTCCATCCATGTTGCTGCAAATGGCATTATGTCATTCTTTTTAATGGCTGGGTCATATTCCATTGTATGTAAGTACCACATCTTTATCCATTCATCTGTCGATGGACATTTAGGTTGTTTCCATGTCTTGGCTATTGTAAATTATGCTGCTATGAACATTGGGGTTCATGTATCTTTTCGAATTAGTTTTCTCCGGATGTATATCCAGGAGTGGGATTGCTGGATCATATGGTAGTTCTATTTTTAGTTTTTTAAGGAACTTCCATACTGTTCTCCATAATGGTTGTACCAATTTACATTCCCACCAACAGTGTAGGAGGGTAGAGGGACATACTCTCTTACGAAAGAGAAACAGTTACAAAAATGAGGGACTTCCCTGGTGGTCCAATGGTTAAGACTCTGCACTTCCGCCGCAGGAGGCAGGGGTTCAGTCCCTGGTCAGGGAACTCAGATCCCACATGCTGTGCAGCACAGCCAAAAAAAATGAGAAGTTTGGTGCTTACATTGAATAAGCAATAAATAGCAAGGGTCTCATATGTGAGGGCACTGTGAGCACTAACAGAGGTGCCCAAAGGAATAGGCAGGACCTTCAAGGGTCTTCACTATCTCTATTCAGGAAGGCAGGGTATTTACAAATGGGAAAACCATACTTTCAGGAAATGTATTAAGTGCCAGGTGGTGGTATGTACTATACATACAGGATGGTTACAAGAGTTGAGTTGAAGGAGAGATTAATTCAGGTTGTGTTGGGTTAGTAAGAAAAGATTTTGACAGGTAAATTTGAGATGGTTTGAACCGTTGAGCTGTATTACTAGAATTAGCTTTGGGAAATGTTATCATGTTTTGTTGATGCAATCATAAGCTTTTCAAACTCATTTAACCTGTGGTTTAAAAGGGGCAAGCTCAGGGGCTTCCCTGGTGGCACAGTAGTTGAGAGTCTGCCTGCCGATGCAGGGGACGTGGGTTCATGCCCCGGTCCGGTCCGGGAAGATCCCACGTGCCGCGGAGCGGCTGGGCCCGTGAGCCATGGCCGCTGAGCCTGCGCGTCCGGAGCCTGTGCTCCGCAACGGGAGAGGCCACAACAGTGAGAGGCCCGCGTACCAAAAAAAAAAAAAGAGGCGAGCTCCAAGCAGATACCAGGAGCAAGGGTTTCTGGTTTTCCTATGATTAGTCCCAAATATAGAAAAAGAGGAGCCTTTCTATTTGTTTTGTTCTGTGCTTTGAGTACCTCATATACTCTTTTTAGATGGGTCTCTGGTGAAATAAACATAAGCCCAGGATAAATCCCCTTCACCCACTGTGAAGCCAGGCTCTTGTTATCTTCCAGGTTTTTCCTTATTCTGCCAAGATCTAGTGATATTCTTATCCCAGCCCATCAGTTTCCAGCGGACATTGGCTCCCACCTTTCCAGGGGTCCCATAAGCAAAATAAGCAGTCAAGTTCATCCTGCTACTGTCTTCGTTCCATACTTGGGCCTGTTACACGGAGTGAATGTGAAAGCGTGGGTAATCGTTAGTCAAATCTATTTCATCTGCCTCCACTAACCAAGGTCGTTTTAATTGTTGCTATACGATGTTTGCCTGAGTTCTTGTCCCAGAACTTGGAGTCAGCTGTGTCTGCTTGGAGGTGAACTGGTTAAGACCGGATGGGACCACCCACCCTCCAACTGGGCATGCGCGAGTCTCCGTTAAGTGACCTTTTGACATCAGGGGGCTGAAGACACCACCCTGGGTCTGTGCGGAGCGCCTGCCTTTTTGAACGTGCAGAGACCTGAGGCTTAGCCACACCTGCGCAGAATAACAGCGATGACCTGACTGCACCTTTCCCCAATCACCTTTCCCACGCTCCCCATGCCTCAGTCCGCCCTGCTGCCTTATCCCATAAACAGCCCAAGCCCCTTGCCTCCAGGAGGCAGAGCTGAGGCTTTGTTCTTCCGTCTCCTCCCTGCTGCAAACCTCGGGTCTCAGCATTTCGGCTTGAAAAACTTTTCTAGAAACTGGTGCAAAACGAACCTGGTTCAGTAACAGATGCTTGGATATTTGTTAGATAACTAGTAGGCAAAAGGGACACGGCTAAGATGGGAAATGTTTCCCAATTGACTAGTTGGAGTTCACTCAAAAATGCACAGGGGGGCTTCCCTGGTGGCGCAGTGGTTAAGAATCCGCCTGCCGATGCAGGGGACACGGGTTTGAGCCCTGGTCCGGGAAGATCCCACATGCCACGGGGCAACTAAGACCGTGCGCCACAACTACTGAGCCTGTGCTCTAGAGCCTGTGAGCCACAACTACTGAGACCACGTGCCACAACTACTGAAGCCCGTGAGCCTAGAGTCCGTGCTCGGCAACAAAGAGTAGCCCCCGCTCACGGCAACTAGAGAAAGCCCGCGCGCAGCTACGAAGACCCAACGCAGCCATAAATAAGCACAAGGGAAGTGACAAATTCTGCTGTCTGGTTTTCCTGCTGAAGTCTACTTTTTCACATTTATTTTAAATTCAAAATTAGTTGGGGGCTTTCCTGATGGTGCAGTGGTTGAGAGTCTGCCTGCCAATGCAGGGGACACGGGTCCGAGCCCTGGTATGGGAAGATCCCACATGCCGCGGAGCAACTAGGCCCGTGAGCCACAACTACTGAACCTGCGTGTCTGCAGCCTGTGCTCCACAACAAGAGAGGCCGCGATAGTGAGAGGCCCGCACACCGCGATGAAGAGTGGCCCCCACTTGCCACAACTAGAGAAAGCCCTTGCACAGAAACGAAGACCCAACACAGCAAAAATAAATAAATTTTAAAAAGAAAAAAAAAAAAACCTTTAAAAAAATTAGTTGGAAAAGTTTATTGCAGAACAGTGCCCCATACATGCTGTTACTGGCTTTCCCTATGTACATTTTATTTCCAATTATTCCATAATCCTTAGACGCTGTCAGGGATTCTCATGTCTTCCCCAGTATCTAGCGAGACCTGAGCTTAAACTGGGTGTTCTTACAGAGAAACTGACAAAAACGGTGAAGCTAGATTTAGGAAAACATGTGCATAGCAGAATGACAAAAACGGGGACTCTTTCTTTCTTATTAAAGCTTTAACTAGAATTCTTAAGAATAAGGACTGTGGCTCCTTGCTGCCCTCAGCTGGTGTAGAAATACAGTGCTCTATTAAATTCCCCCAGTCCACACCACTCGAAATCCAAATCAAAAGTATCTAACCATATGGTATTTATTTTTCTCTTTCTGACTTACTTCACTCTGTATGACAGACTCTAGGTCCATCCACCTCACTACAAATATCTCAATTTCGTTTCTTTTTATGGCTGAGTAATATTCCATTGTATATATGTGCCACATCTTTATCCATTCATCTGATGATGGACACTTAGGTTGCTTCCCTGTCCTGGCTATTGTTATAAAGCAGAAACTAACACACCATTGTAAAGCAATGATACTCCAATAAAGATGTTAAAAAAAAAAAGTATCTAACCATTTTCCAAGACCTTTGAAAGAGGTTAGATTTCATTCGTAAATGCTGCCCTGCCCAATATGAATTGACAGAGAAAGTGACCCTGGTCTTCTCTCTTTAGAGAAAAAGGCTTGGAAAGATCGAGTCTTTAAGGAGGTTGGTTGGGCTGGAGAGGCCATGGAAGGAAATCCTGTGTCAGAACATGAGTCTCCACCCACATTTTTACTCCCTGATGCCCTTCTTAGGCCCTCCACTAACTGTGCCTCTAATATTCATTGTTCCAGATTTGAAAAGAAATCTCTCACAACACGAAATTGGGAGGTGGTGGGCTTTGCGTTTCAGAACATTAATCCCTGCTTGGGTAAAGAGCTAATTGAATGAAAGAAACTGATCGAACAGACTTCAATTATGCATCACCTTTATTAGTTGCAACCCCAAGTTTTCCTTAAAACAGTAATATTTCACTTTTACTGATTTTATGTCCATTAAAGCCACGCCACCGTGCTGCAGAATTACCTGTATGCAATTAAGTACCGGATCTGTGCACTTTGATTTTGTTAACAAGTGGATAGAAAAGATTACATCATCTCATTGAGAAAAGGTTTTCCTCTGAGACCTTGTTCCATCCTGGTTTTCTTGAAAAGAGTTCGAGCAAAGGGCTATTTCAAAGGTTGATTCTTTCTCCTTTCACGACGCGTGCTCGAAATCTCCAAACATCCTGGAAATAATACCAAACACAGTGAGTTTATGGGACACTTTGATTTACCTATTCACCATAAGACAAAGTAGATTACTAGCATCTACAAGTGGTTAAATACAAAAAAGAAAAAAAACCCATCCACAATGGTCATAACAGTAAATAAACCACATTCTGAGAGTCCAGATAATGTACCTGCCAACATCTAAAATCATGTTTTGTAGCCAAGACAGTGAGTCCCCACTCGTGTCAGTCTTGTTTTACTTGGCGCTCGTGCTGATTACAGGTGTTGGAACTGGCGGTTAAGTCTGGTCACAATACAAACAGTTTAGTACCCAAGCTCCTGCTTTCCTTGGTTATGTTTGCCTGCCCCATTCTGAGCCATGTACCCCTGATTAGATCATTATCATGAAAATGATGTCCTGGGCTACTGGTTTGGGTTTTTTCTTCTTTGTTCCTAATAAAACAACTCAGACTTTCTTGTTTATTTTTGAGCAAACAGCAAGGTATCCTGGGAAGAACGATTTTGGAACTGGACCTGACTCTGAAATCTCCGTCACTTACGTAATTGAGGGCAATCTCTTGAACTCTTCATTTTCTCATTAAGAACTTGGAGCTATAATGACTGCTCCACTGGGTTTTGGTGAAGAAGAGAAGAAAAGGGATATGAACGTGCTTTTGTACCTGACAAAGAACTCTATAGCAGAAGTTAGTATTGTTCTTTTAAGTAAAGCCAATGAACTATAGCTGAGAGAGTAACGAAAAATAAATACAGGAACTGATTCATTTAGTACAACTGTGACAGACCTCAGACGTATATACATTTTTTTCCTGCCTTGAAATTCAGGGTGTTGGATGGACGCTCCAGTTGGCAAAATATGTTGCCTTTGTAGGACATTTAAGTACTGGACAAAGGGAGAAGGACAAGACTTCCAGGATGTGCAAGTGTGAGACCAGAGCATTTTCAGATATGGGATACATTCACAGATTCCAAAGAGAAAAGGGGTTAAGGGTGGAGGAAGATTTGTGCTCTGGGAAGTTGTTTCAGAAGGTGGTACCCTGCCTTTGGTGAGCAAGGCTCTTCAGAGTACTAGAAGGCCCTGAGTTATCATTACACTCAGCCTATTTGGGGGTCATGTCGCCCCCAGAATAGATGCATTTAGTTATCTAATGCACATTTAACAAGTAGGGTCAGGTTCTTGGTTCAGATGCTAAAATGTACACAATCTACGATGCAAATAAGTTTATTTGCCTTGACTGATAACTTGTTGTCGATCAGCAGCAGCATGGAATGTTCACCAGTTAAAAACAAATAATCTGCAGATGAGGTGTATTAATTAGGGAAGCATATGGAATACCGTCTTACGCCCGCTATGACAAGCATCCGTGATCTCTCATCTCTGCTGCGTGCAGGCTCTCGTCAAACTCCAGATGCAAACTGACCCAAACAAACACTTGCTTGAGAATTGCTTTCTGGGAGTCTTACTGGAATTCCAAATGCATATACTCTCTTTACAAACAAAGGAGGCCTATGACTGACAGCCCAAACCTTTAAACCGTGTGCGTTCAGAAGGTAGCCTTGTCCTCCATTTGCTCTCCTCTGAATTTGTCATCTACTTCCTCTCCTACCTGTCCGTTCTGCAACACGACGGCCTGCGTGCCACAGGACAGCCCAGAGACTTACAGAATTCAGGTCTCCCACGCTGGGGAAGCAAGTAGTACAAACAAACTCCACTGTCATTCTTAGGTCTCAGCAATGTTTCTGAAACGAGCTCTAAACCCAAGCATTTTATACTTTCAAATTAAATCAGGTATGAGAATTATTAAGCATCTGAAGAAAAGAAAAAACCAACATCTTTACCTTGTCATTTCATACAAACATACATACCTTCAGGCTGACGTCTTTCACTCCATGGATTTTACTGGCTATCTCTAAAACTTCCTCTCCAATGTTTTCTTGACTGGTACCCTTCACATCGATGTAGTGGCAGTTGGCATCCGCAAAATGGCAGGAAATTGCCTGTGCAAAGTGAATCGATTCATGTTACAAAAACAAGAACAAACAAACAAAAAACACCCCGTTAACACCAGCAACCTAGCAAGGAGGCTTCTTTTAGAAAGTCAGTTCTGTCACTGAGAGTTCGATTTCTAGACTGAACGCTGTTCCCACGTGTCCTGAATCAGTCTCTTGACGGCTCAGCTGCTTTTTTCCCACCCAGCTAAAGGCTAATTGAGAATTTACATGACGTTTTTCACTAGCTGTGTTATTTATTTTCCAAAGGTATATACGGGGCAGGGAACAGAATTATGTAAGTAAGAAGTCTTTAACCTTTTAGCATTTGATTTTTCTAATGAGTGGATACTGCCAAGTCCTACAGAGGAATGTATTGCAGGGTTTCTCATCACCTCAGTTACAGAAGTTACTCAGTTAAGTTTGTAATGAGTTGGTATTTCAATGGCCACAGATGATGGGGTGAAAAGACCTTGCAAAGGAAATAATAGGCAGACACCCCTCTTGAATCAGAAGGATGTTTAAAGTTTGATCGCATTCACATACAATACCCACCTCGTTTCCTTTTGAAGGTAGGATGGAAGTTCCTTGGTTCTCCCCATTCTTGAAGGAGTTATAAACAGATCTAACTTGCAAGGCGGTAGTTAAAACTCATCTTCCTTGTCACAGGTTAGTTGTCTTAGGGTGACTGCACCCATCAGAAGAGCTTCCTACTTTGCCCCAAATATCAAATTTCGAGGCAGTTGAGTCACAAACTTTATTTCCCATGGAAGCCCTAGTGCCATACCAAGCCATACTGGAGCCTGAGGCAACAGGGAAAAAATGTACAGTCCTACCTGTACCCTTTTATGTATTTTTTAATGGTTAGTACTTCCCCAAACATAAAGCAGTTAAAAAATATTGAAAAATTATAAAGTCGGTATATTAAAACACATTATTTCCAGCGTAGTGCCTGTACCCCTTTGCACAGTTCTGAGGGTCATGGTAGTGGAGGGTCTGACCTCGTCTTTAAAATTTTGGCGTTGTGCTCACCATGGATTTTTTGGCATTAATTTTGATTTTTTTAACTACTACATTAAAATATTATGTAACTGGACTGTGGAGTGTTTTGGGTACCCCTGAGGGGAGTGCCTTCTTCCGTCATGCCCATCCCTCACCAGGCTCATGGAGCCTGCTGGATATTTGAATGAATGGAAGATGAAATCTGACAACTAACCCCCAGCCTCAGGGAGACACAAGGGCTTGTTGTGACAGACTGGAAAACTTCCCTCGGCCCCAAAGAAGCCCCTAATATTTAGTATAAACAGCCATGTCATCATAGGGAAATGGGAGCCCATAGTATCGTCAGATCTGCGGAATCTTAGAGACGCAAGAAATCTGGGAATTTATGAGAAATTATGTCAATTTTTAATGTAAGCACTGAAATCATGAAATTGAAAACACTGAGGCTAAGGGGTGAAAAACATGGCCATATCTGATTTCCGGGTGGCCAATTCAGACCTTCCTTTGCGATCAATAATATTTTCCCCAGTAGCAAAAATATTACAAACGTTCCTCTTATATGAGCTGTACACATCCCAGATGTTCTTATTTGGTATGTCTGCCTTTGTTTTTGCCTCTGAAACCATAGGCTAGCAGCTTCCAAGTAAGTAAGCTCTCACTCTGAAGCAATTCCATGAATGTTCAGTAGGCTGGGATCCTGAGGTCACCTGGCTCCTTGCTGCTGTGAGCAAGAAAGCGTGACGGAGGCAAATATATTTCCTGCTAAATAAACCAGACTAAAGGGCAGTTTAGTTAAAAGTCACAAATCCTTTAACTTTGAATATATCATGGCACTTTTGTTCCTAACCCGTTCATCTTCAGAAAGAGCTGTGATGTGAATGCATACCTTCCGGAATCCTTGACTTTTGTTCCGACCAGATCCATGGATGAGCAAAGGATGAAAGAAAACGGTGTCTCCTTTCTCCATCAGGAGGTGCACCCGGTCATTATTTTTGTCATAGTCCTGGATCCCGTGGAACATGATGTTAACCCCTCCCTAAAACACGAGAGAAGCCAAGTCCAGATGTGAGGAAGCCACTAATTAAAACCCTATCAATGACTCATCAGGAAAAAACAAAGCTTCTCTAAGTTCTTCCAAGAGAAACAGATAAATAAATTAGATTCAAAAAACCCGAAAAACCTTACATATACCAAAGCTTCTCAGATGACTGGTTTTAAGAAAGCCACATGTTGATGCTAAAATTTTGGACTTTTTAGACCGGATGAAAAATTTGGAATTTCCACCTACCCTTCATTACTGAATTATAAATGAAGATCTAGATCAGCTTTGCATTTTGTGGTAATGCAGGAGACCAGCTTTCCAGGTTAACCCATAATCATTCTTTCCCACCTGGAACTTGGCATAAATCATTCTTCTGTTACTCAGGAGCATCTCTGAGAAGCTAACTATTCTCCCAAACTAGGGGAGAGAAAATACTCAGTTTTTCTGGGCTGAAAAACCACTCATGTCACGTGCAGAGTAAAGAAAGAATAGTAAATTATAACATTATGGGGACTTCCCTGGTGGCGCAGTCGTTAGTAATCCGCCTGCCAATGCAGGGGACGCAGGTTCCATCCCTGGTCCGGGAAGATCCCACATGCCACAGAGCATCTAAGCCCGTGCGCCACAACTGCTGAGCCTGCGCTCTAGAGCCCGCGCGCCACAACTCCTGAAGCCCGTGAGCCTACAGCCCGTGCTCCGCAACGAGAAAAGCCACCGCAATGACAAGCCCGCGCACCGCAACGAAGAGTAGCCCCCACTCGCCGCAACTAGAGAAAGCCCACACGCAGTAACAAAGACCCAGTGCAGCCAAAAATAAATAAATAAAATAAAGAATAATTTTCAAAAATAATAAAATAAATAAAACATTATGTTTGTTTATAACTATTTTCAAAGTTAGTCACTGTATTAGGTAATGGTTATGTCTTTATGGAAGAAGCTAAAACGAGAAGTGACAAAGTTTGCAAACCTTTATGGGTCTTTGGAGGGTAGCATCCCATTTCCTTTCCTAAGACTATCCCAAATACAAATTCCTTTTGGGGAATGACTACTTTCGTACTGCACTGTATTGGAACTTTGACCCAGTGAGCTTCTCTCCGTGCACAGGGTTGATATGTAACCAAGATAAGCTAATCTGACCTCCCACCGAGGCCACTTTGAATCTGAGCAGAGGATCGAAGAGACCGGATGTAGTCAGGGTCCACTGCCCATGCCAGGTACCCCACCCAACTGTTCCCGCCGAGCAAGGACTTCCGCTTTCCTTCCCCATCCCCCAACCCCCAGAGCTGGCCAGCCTTCCCACCGGTTCTGCCTGCCCCTGCAGCCCTCCAAAACATTCCCTTCGGCTGAAGTCAGTGAAAACCCACTTCTGTTGCTTGCACCAACCTTTCCTAAACCTCAACTTAATCGACGAATTTCAGATTTTATATCAGAATCTAGACTAAAATATTTTCACTTAGCACTAATCCTCAGTGCAAGAATTCTAACTAGGCGCTTCCCTGGTGGCTCAGTGGTTAGGAATCTGCCTGCCAATGCAGGGGACACAGGTTCGATCCCTGGTCCGGGAAGATCCCACATGTGGAGCAACTAAGCCCATGCGCCACAACTACTGAGCCTACGCTCTAGAGCCCGCGTGCCACAACTACTGAAGCCCATGCACCTAGAGCCCACGTTCCGCAACAAGAGAAGACACTGCAGTGAGAAGCCTGCACACCGCAGCGAAGAGTAGCTCCCACTCGCCACAACTAGAGAAAGCCCGTGTGCAGCAACAAAGACCCAGTGCAGCCAAAAATAAAATTAATATTTTTAAAAAACAAGAATTCTCACTAGTTGGCACAGAAGTCCTGAGAGCCATATTCTTTACATCCCACAGAACCGTTTCCATTCTGTCTGCCTTAACAACAGGTGCTCTTCCCACCTTGATCATCATTATGGGATTTTTGAGACATTGCCTTATACCTAAAATGCTAAGAGTCTCCTCTCTGGTTTCTCTGCCTCTGGACTCTTATACCTGCAGTACATTCTGTGCCAGACCACAAGGTTATCGCCTTGAAGAACCAATTTGACCTCATCATTCATGGGCCCCAAAGCATTAAACAGTCCTCCAGCATCATCAGCTGAATCGATAAACCATGAACAGCCTCGCAACAGGATACTACTCAGTCCTCCCCAGAGCCTCTCTCTGCCGGTCTGTTCAGCTGGAAGGAGATGATCCCACTTCTTTACTGCGAGACCCACCAATCAGGGTGTAAGACTCATGTGGCACTTGGCACACACATCTGGTGTTGCCGCTTTGTGTCTTACCTCTGCACTTAGGCTTCATAATCTCAGATCTTTCATAGCATCACCAAAGTTCCCCACTTTGGTTGGCTTTCAAGCACTTGTTGAAAGAACAAAGATAATCATTTTATCTGACATCCTTGAATTTTCCCTGATTCTTATTCTAAATCCTAGAACAATGTTTTGCTAAGAAAGGAAATGTCATCTTATTGGCAAAGCTCCTTATGTATACTGATGTGAAATCAAAACAACAAAAGATTCTGATCAAGACTCAGCCTCCAGGCAGACTTACCTCCCACTGGGGATAATCGTGTGTCTTCAAGGGGCCTCTGTGTGTCCCTGGGAGCACAACCAGACAGCCGTTGTCCCGGTTGATGTGCTCCATGGCTGTCCAAGCACAAACGATGCTATTGCTGGGCCTGAAGGGGAAATAGTGCAGATCCTGGTGCAAGGGGTGACGGGATGTCTTCTTGCCTAAAACAGAACCTGCTGTTAAAATAAGTAAACACAAGTCTCAGAATTCTTCTCCTCTGCCTGAAAAACCAGAACAATGACCTATCCCTGCAAAAGCAAACAGATGAAACAATGCTAAAGAAAACCAGCCTCAACAGATAAGCACCAAATTGGAACACTGAATCAGCACAGTGACTGTCTTTTTTTTTTTTGGCCATGACGCGAAGCATGAGGGATCTTAGTTCCCCAACCAGGGATTGAACCCATGCCCCTTGCAGTGGAAGCATGGAATCCTAAGTGCTGGACCACCAGAGAATTCCCATCAGCACAGTAACTCTGGATCCTGTCATTCTTTCTGGGCTTCTGGTAGCCAAGGACTACTTTACACTATTTTCTAGCATGCTGTACATATGTCATCATCTCTGTTGTGCTTTATTCCTTCCTAACTCTGGTTTGGGCACAGAGCTTAGTATTCCCAAAAAAAGGCTGATTAATTAAAGAGAGTGGTCAAATCTGAGGTCCTCTGATAGCCTTCAAAGTGCCTGGTACAAAAAAATATATCGTTAATTAACTAACTAACTAAATAAAAGGCCTCTCAGAGGTTTCCCCACCAAACTAGAAGCATTTGGTGTACAATCAATGTGGATTATCAGAGATACTAGGCCCATGTTTACATTTTTCCCTAGTTTTGCCCTCTGAACGTGGTTCCCCCAGGCCACCAGATCTCTCCAAGCAAGACACCCAAGGAGGGAAAGACTTGATGTTAAACTACAGACCTGTCACATAAACCTCTCCCAGCCATCAGGAGGAAGACAAAGTAGAAAAGGATCCAGAATCTCTAATGGCCGATTTACTACCGCTGGTACAGCTGAATTTCTCAGTGTGGCCCAAGAGCCATCTGCATTAGCATCTCTGG
Source organism: Leucopleurus acutus (assembly GCF_964270905.1). Taxonomy (NCBI): domain Eukaryota; kingdom Metazoa; phylum Chordata; class Mammalia; order Artiodactyla; family Delphinidae; genus Leucopleurus; species Leucopleurus acutus. Next base: position 195,403,224 of record NC_139142.1, read on the forward strand.
GTATGGTTAATAAAAATGCAGATTCCTGGGTTCTGTTTTCTGAATCAGTCTCTCTAGGAGGGAGGTCTTAGAAGCTACATTTTAGCAAGCACAGGAAATTTTAAGAATAACTGTGGTATATGATTTATAAGAATAGTTTTAACTTTGGTAGTAATAGTAATGGCTTTAGATCAGGAAGGCAAAGTCCACACTCTCATGCATGGGTGAGACTGCTAACAAGGCTTAGAGATGTTGAATAACAGCCTCTGGGGTGTAGGGACAGTCGTGTTTACTGAACTGCATCTTTCAGAGGCCAGTTGTGTAAAAACCCAGCGATAACCCTATACTTCAATGTTTTTATGATGTAAGCTATCTTAAGACTTAAATAAAAGTACATATATTCATTTATGCGAAGTTTAGCAGTTGTACACATTGCTATTAGTTAGGACATCAACCTTATGTACTTAAACACTTTTTTTGTTGTTGTTGTTGCTTCTACTTTACAAATAAGAGCTCTTTACCAGAATCTGGAGGTTTGTTTATCAGCATCGTATGCATGGCCATAATATTGGGTCCGGTGAAGCACTCCACATATTTCAGAATCTAAGGGAGAGGGGGAAGAAAGTTCATGGGAAATCAGATACACAGGCAGGTGGCACAAAGTACATCTGTCTATACAAGAACTCGGATGGCAACTGTTTAAAACAATCAATTGATGTTTCACAACCTTGCAAACAGACCATGGAAAAGTCAGCAACTGGAAATCATTGGAAATTTACAACACTCTGAACTAAACAGGCTTTTTGGAGCCAGCTGGAAACTTGCGTACTTCTTCTACAAGAGAGACGTGAGTTTCTGTGAGACACCAACTGCAAAGGGCAGGAATGCCCTTCTTTCCACCAAAGCTGTTGGCAGTTGCCCAGTGAGAAGGCAGCTTCCTTTTCCTTCACGGAGACTCTTCGTAAGAAGGGACCACGAAAGGCCCCGACAGGTTTGCCGCTGTCATGAGTAACCCCGAGGGCAGGAGAACAGGGGCCTGGAGACCACTTCACAATCAGCATGGCCATTAATTCAACAACTCCCTCCTAAGGTCTCTGAACCAGGCAGAGTGACAGCAAATAGGACACAACAGTGAACAAGATAAGCAGGTCCCTGCCCCAAAGGAGTTTATATGCTGGTGGGAAAAAAGGTGTTAAACACATAATGACGTGGGCCGATGTGGTTGAGACCCACGCTCCGAGGAATAAGCTGCAATGGGAGCAAGTGACAGGGAGGACCACCTCCTGCATCAGACCCACTAGAAAGGGGTAAAAAGCAGAAAGGACCCAACACTGCATGCCTCCTACCTGCCAGGGGCTTTCTATATATTGACACATCAGCTCGGTTAAGCCTCACAATAGTCCCTGAAAATTAATGCCCCCATTCATTAATAATACTTTGAAATGAATGCCCCACACAAATAAGATGCCTAAGTTTGCAGAGCCAGTTAAATGAAAAAGATGGTATTCAAACTCCCTTTCTGTCTGCCTCCAAAAAACGAAGCCCAGTCTACGGCTCTCTCACTATTTGATCTCTTGTGTATAAGGAAAATCGGCAGTTTGAGTATGAAACACTTGAAATGTTACAAAAATCTCAGGAGTCAGGCCTCTTGCTTGTTTTTTTAATAAGAAGTTTGTTTTTGTCTCTTTTTCTTTTGGTATTCACTTAGGCTGCGATTTTCTAAACCTTCGTCATTCAAGAGCCATCCTCACCGTTTCTGTCCTGCTTTGCAGAATTTCCCAATATATTTAGCCAATACTCTCTCTAAATTAAATTAACTCACTTCTTTTACTTAGTTTTTTTTCTTTTTTAAAATATTTATTTATTTATTTATTGGCTGCGTTGGGTCTTCGTTGCTGTGCGCAGGCTTTCTCTAGTTGCGGCGAGCGAGGGCTACTCTTTGTTGCGGTGAGCGGGCTTCCCATTGCGGGGACTTCTCTTGTTGCGGAGCACGGGCTCTAGGCACGCGGGCTTCAGTAGTTGTGGCACACAGGCTCAGTAGTTGTGGCACATGGGCTTAGTTGCTCTGCGGCATATGGGATCTTCCTAGACCAGGGCTCAAACCAGTGTCCCCTGCATTGGCAGGTGGATTCTTAACCACTGCGCCACCAGGGAAGTCCCTCTTTTACTTAGTTTTATCCTGATTAATAATATTCCTGAAATCATGAATTTGAGGTGCTGGTTCATTTTTCCAATACATATTAAAATAAATACCCAGCTATTAAAAGAATGCCTACCTCCCTAAAATCATTGCATGAACCACCAGATACGTGGTTCACATGTTGCAGAGGTAGGAAATCTGAAAGTCCCGATAGAGCTTAATCTACTACATGTTGCCTGTGATTTCCAGCTTTTTATCCTCGATCCACCCACACAACTTCCATTTCTATAACAGGACTTGAGGTTGGGAAGCATGCATGGCTCAGAGGGGCCACTTCTCCTCCCACCCCTAACCCAAGGGGCCCTACATCCCAGGTGGCTCAGCTGTACAGTCTTTCTTCATGAATCAGATTTTTTAACAGCACTTGAGATTATAGTTTCTAATGAGTACTTTGTGCAAAGTGTCCTTTCAAACCATTCTAAACAAATGGTCATAAACTGTAGTACATTTATGCAATGGAATACTATGCAATAGTTTACTAAGTATAAAGTAGATCCAGAGATACTAATATGGAAAGATGTCTCAGATCTACTGCAAGTGGAAAAACAAAGTGACAACCAGTACGTTCCCTGTCACACAAAAGGTGGGGTTATACAGATATGCTTGATTATACCTGAAATAATTCTAGATGAATACATAAAAAAACTGAACAGTGAGTGGTGCTGGGGGTGGGAGAATTCACTTTTCATTTCATGTCCTTCCATACTATTTGGATATTTTTATAAATATGAACTACTCTTAAAGAATAATTTTTTAAAAACTAGTTTACATTTATTCGTTTGCTTTTTTTTTTTTTGGCTGCGTTGGGTCTTGGTTGCTGGGCACAGGCTTTCTCTAGTTGTGGCGAGCAGGGGCTACTCTTAGTTGCAATGCATGGGCTTCTCATTGCGGTGCCTTCTCTTGTTGCAGAGCACAGGCTGTAGGCGTGTGGGCTTCAGTAGTTGTGGCTCTCAGGCTCTAGAGCTCAGGCTCAGTAGTTGTGGCGCACGGGCTTAGTTGCTCCGCGGCATGTGGGATCTTCCCGGACCAGGGCTCAAACCCATGTCCCCTGCATTGGCAGGTGGATTCTTAACCACTGTGCCACCAGGGAGGCCCTAGTTTACATTTAAAAACAAACTCACACCTCTACTGACCAGATCATAAAACAAAATGAAAAAATAAATGGATATTACAGTAAGTAGCCTCAGCATTGTCACCCCTGTAGAAGTGCCTGTATGAAGTGTGAGAAAGGCTCTCTTGCTCTCTCTTACCACAGAATTCCTGCTCTTCTTCACCAAAAATAATTAGCAAAAGCAGGATTTCTCAGTCTTGGCACTACTGACATTTTGGGCTGGATAATTCTTTGTTTGCGGGAAGGGGCTCTTCTGTGCATGATAGCATCCCTGGGCCCAAGTAGCAGCATCCCTGACCTCCACCCATTAGAAGCCAACAGGACACCATTCCTCCTGCCTGACAAGCAAACATGTCTCCAGACATTGCCAAATGTCCATCTCTGACTGAGAACCACCACTCTAGGACCCCAGTAGAAAAGGGCTAGATGAAGTAAAAAATAATAATAATATTTCAGAGGTAGGCATGCAGATGGGCAATTAGCTTAAAGAGAAAGAGAACACAAGAAGGCCTTGAACCTCAGGGAGGGTGCAGTATCTGAAGAGTTCCTTATCTTCTTGGAAATCTTGGACCTTGGTGATCACTTTCTCACTTGGCACATACTCTGATTTTGCAATGGTCACATCTCTCATCACCATCAGTCCCAGTGGTTTCACCTCCATTCTGCAGATTCTTTCAAACTCATCCCTAGAAAAGTCAATTGGTAAATGATGTCATTACCGCAGGCTCCAAGCACCTCCCTGGCCTTGTTCTGTGGAAAGACTCGAAGGTTTGGGGGTGGTTTTTCTGCACCAAGTTGGCCTCTAGCCCCAGGTTGCATAGTTCTGATGGGAGGAAGGAGAAAATGGCCAACTCAGAAGTGCCCGCCTCCTAACTGTGAGGCTGAAACTTGCTCCCAGAGTTCAAATATTCCTTAGCTTGGCAGACCAGTGGGGAAATATTTGTGAGTTGGTTTCATCTGAATGAAAGAGCAAACACCTCCCTAGCACTACAATAAGCCAGGCCCTGTTTAAAGTATTCTCTCTCTATTTTACCTATTTAGTCCTAAAAACAACTCTAGGACATAAGTACTGTTATTTCCCCTGTTTTGCAGATATGGAAACAGGCATGGAAAGGTTAAGGAATTGCCTCATACACACAATGTTAAGCGACGGGGCTAAGATTAAAGCCAGCCACCCTGGCTCGAGCCCAGGTTCTAACAACCCACTTCCTAACAAACCCAATCCCTGAAAAATATCTGTACAGACACAAGCTAATCTTACTCATATTCCCACTATACACATATAATACATATTTCTGTTATATAACAAATAGTGTTACTGTACCTAAAATTTTGAATATCAGCATCAGACACCAAATTTTTAATGACAAGAAATCCATTTTCTTCATAAAATTTTCTCTGTTCTAGGCTTAGAATATTATTATCCCGAGTATACCTAAAGGAGAAAAAAATCTCAAGTAAGTCCAATTTAAAAATCACAACCTAACAGTATGTATCAAGAACCTGAGAAATGTATGTACTCTTCCACTAAGCATTTTTATTTCTAAGACTTTAAGGAAATAATCTGAAAAAAATGTTAAAGCTTTAGATACAAAGCATTAATTACTGTCACCAAGAAATGGAGGAGTAATTAACTAATCATATTATATCCATTCAATGGGACATGACTCAAGCATTAAAAACAAAGAGCCTATAATAGCATGGACAATGCCTATTAAATTAAAATATGACGACAATGATGTAAAACCAAGACACGACTTCTTTAAAAAAAAGACTGTAAGGAAGTACAAAAAAAAATTTTTAATAGTGATTGCCTTTATGTAATGGCATTACGGATGATTTTTTTTTAATTCCTTCTATTTCTCTGATTTTAAAATTTATTCTGTAATGAATATGTATGGTTTTTCAGATGGGGAACTAATATATTTTATGTTTTAAATTGTCTAGTTCGGGGCTTCCCTGGTGGCGCAGTGGTTGAGAGTCCGCCTGCAGATGCAGGGGACACGGGTTCGTGCCCCGGTCCGGGAAGATCCCACATGCCGCGGAGCAGCTGGGCCCGTGAGCCATGGCCTGTGCTCCGCAATGGGAGAGGCCACAGCAGTGAGAGGCCCATGTACCACAAAAACAAACAAACAAACAAACAAAAAAATTGTCTAGTTCGTGCATTCACAGAAGAAATCAAAGTAACAAAAATCTGAATAAGTGTACAGCGCACACACACAAACTCAGATCACCCTGTCCATTACTCTGGTTTGGAACTGTGACCCTATGAGAATATTCCACGGAGATCAATGTTTTCCACTTCAAAGGTGATTTTAAGACAAATCAAAGATGCTAGCTAATACATCAGACTAACCAAACGACAGGCTAATTTAAATGAGATATACGATGCCTGAATTTTACAAAATAAGATTATGCACTTTCTCACATTTTTCCCCCTTTCTGAATTTTAAAATACATATAGAAAAAGTCAGGGTCTTCAAAATTTTCCATGATCGTTAGAACAAATCCTGGAAATGTAGGATTTGTATAATGAATTCTCATCGGGCAACATGTATTTTAAATCCCAGTTACCACTAGAAAAAAAAAAAAAAACCTTTATATACATTGTATGGTTAAAAATTAAAATTAGATCTACTCACTGGAATTGTTGAGGATGGAAGCCGGCAGGAGAAACAGTCCCTGAAGTGTGGTGCGCTATCTAGGATGTGAATTAAGGCAAATGAAGTAAAGTTTAGGTGTCAACCTTTTCTAGAAACGGTCTGCCCTGGATTGGTTTTCACAAGGGAAGACGGGCTCTAAATAGTCACCAAGCAAACTGATGACACACGTAAGCTCTGATGCACTGCTGCTCACCTCATTTCATTTCACAATAGCCTGAGGAGGTGGCTGCAAGCCAGGAGCTTTACTATTCCTGTTGCATAGAGCAGGAACCCTAGGCTAGGAGAGCTCAGTAACTAGTCCAAGGTCACCGAGCAGAAAACAGCTGAGCCAAGGCTTCCACACGGTTTTCAGAGTTTCCATCCATTTCATTCCCCCGGCTATTTCTCCCACCGAACTCCTGAACGAATAAAAATGGAAAGGCTCTATTCTAGAAATAAGGAGAAACCTGTGCTATTCAAAAGAGGAATTTAACTTAGTAGGAGTCTAGTCCAAAATATTAGCAATATTGGCTGGTCATTAGAAAAAAAAAGTCTACCTTTATAGAAAATGTTTGCCAACCCTGGCTCAAGACGAGGAGCTGTTGGGACTTCCCTGGTGGTGCAGTGGTTAAGAATCCGCCTGCCAATGCAGGGGACATGGGTTCGATCCCTGGTCCGGGAAGATCCCACATGCCGCGGAGCAACTAAGCCCGTGTGCCACAACTACTGAGCCTGTGCTCTAGGGCCCACGAGCCACAACTACTGAGCCCCTGTGCCACAACTACTGAAGCCCGTGTGTCTAGAGCCCATGCTCCACAACAAGATAAGCCACTGCCTTGAGAAGCCTGCGCACCATAATGAAAGAGTAGACCCCGCTCGCCGCAGCTAGAGAAAGACCACGCACAGCAACGAAGACCCAAAGCAGCCAAAAATAAATAAATTACAAAAGAAACAAAACTGAGTTATTTGTAGTGAGGTGGATGGCCCTAGAGCCTGTCATACAGAGTGAAGTAAGTCAGAAAGAGATAAACAGATATCATATGCTAACACATATATATGGAATCTAAAAAAGAAAATGGTTCTGATGAACCTAGGGGCAGGACAGGAATAAAGATGCAGATGTAGAGAATGGACCTGAGGACACGGGTAGGGGCAAGTGTAAGCTGGGATAAAGTGAGAGAGTGGCATGGACATATATACACTACCAGATGTAAAATAGCTAGTGGGAAGCAGCCACATAGCACAGGGAGCTCAGCTCGGTGCTTTGTGTCCACCTAGAGGGATGGGGTAGGGAGGGTGGGAGGGAGACACGACATGGAGGAGAACTGGGGATATATGTATGTGTATAGCTGATTCATTTCGTTATACAGCAGAAACTAACACACCATTGTAGAACAATTATACTCCAGTAAAGATGTTTAAAAAAAAGACAGCCCAAAGAACAGGAAAAAATGTTTGCAATCATATATCTGATAGGGGACGTGTATCTAGAATATAATAAAGAACTATTACAACTCAATAATAAAAAGATAAATAACCCAATTAAAATTTGACAAAGGAGGGACTTCCCTGGAGGTCCAGTGGTCAAGACTCCATGCTCCCAATGCAGAGGGCACAGATTCGATCCCTGGTTGGGAGGTAAGATCCCGCATGCTGCACAGCACAGCCAAAAAAAAAAAAAAAAGAAACACTAGTTGCCTTAGACTTAAGATTTGCAGCAATACAGCCTTTCACAGGCCTCTGAATTACCTATGGTTTCTCAAAAGAAAAAAAAAAGTCTATAAAATAAACGATGACTCCAAGAAAAATATGATCCACATAGCAGAGTATCATTTTAAATATCTTACAGAACTAGAAATTCCTTTCTGTTTTCTATCCAGTAATCACAGATGACTGACTTAGCATCTTGGTTTTTTTCTTCTCATTTTTTTCATTGTTTCTTTAGCTTAAAGAGTTACTTTCAGAATGTCACTTCTCTTAAACATGTTATCCTTTTTGAATGATGTCTTTATGTAACTGGGGACAATATAATAGTCAAGGAGATGGGAATTCCCTGGAGGTCCAACAGCGGAGGGCCCAGGTTCAATTACTGGTCAGGGAACTAAGATCCCACAAGACACGCGGTGAGGCCAAAAAGAAAACGTCAAGGAGGGGCTTCCCTGGTGGCGCGGTGGTTGAGAGTCCGCCTGCCAACGCTAGGGGATACGGGTTCGTGCCCCGGTCCGGGAAGATCCCACATGCCGCGGAGCGGCTGGGCCCGTGAGCCACGGCCGCTGAGCCTGCACGTCCAGAGCCTGTGCTCCGCAACGGGAGAGGCCAGGGCAGTGAGAGGCCCGCATACCGCAAAAAAAAAAAAAGTAAATAAAATAAAATGTATCAGAAACAAGTGCAAACAGATCGCTGGGCCCCATGCCCAGGTATTTTGATACCACAGGTCTGAGATGAGCCCGAGTATCTGCGTTTTTAACAATTGCCCAGGTAACGCTGATACTGCTGGTCCGGGGACTGCACTTTGACAACCACTGCTTCCCTTAAATGACCTTGGTCAGGAGTTTTCATCTCCCCTAGCCTCGACTGTTTTCTCAACTGTAAAATGAGATTACAGAGTCACCTGGGTTCCCTTCATCAGTTTGTGGATGAGATTTTAAATTTACAACGGTTCCGATTCATCCAGGCTTGGAATTCAGCAGAGAGAGCAATAGTGAAAGTAAAAGAAACAGCCAGTAAGATCGTTTTAGGAAAGATTTCAGGATCCTAAATATAGCAGAACAGGCCACAAGGGAAAAAAATCCCAGGCCCAGTTTTCTGCGGAGCTTCCAAAGGTTCGCGCCGAACGAGAACACTTAAACTGAGCGGGCAAAAACAATTCTATAAAGCTACTTGACTTCTATGCCACAGTGGCATCTCTCTGGATCCGACGCCCGCAGCGCACACATGCTCTCGGGGAGTAACTTCTCCAGGCCTGACCAGGAGGGGACACAGGGCACCCAGCCCTTCTCCAGGAGCCAGTGTTAGCTCCACGGGGCTCCCCTGGAGAAGCAAGAGCTGCTCCGCCCTGAGAGGGCTCCGCGGCTCCTCCAGGTGGCTCGGCGCCCCCGTTTACGGTCTCGGTCTCTGGGCAGCCGCGGCCATCAGGCGCGGCCAAGTGCAGAAAGCGACAAGGTAGCAGAGAGCAGGCCCGCTCGGTAACGACTTCCCCCCCGCCCCCCCGCCCCCAAAGCCGGGGAACAGAGGCCCTGAGGGCCCGGACGGCTGCAGCGACGCCACTCCAGTCGCTGGGGCCAGCAGTCCCGGGCCTACCGGGCGGGCCGGTCCCCTCTGGGGCATTGGGGACCACCGGCTCCTGGGGTCGCACCGATCCTCGCCCCCAGGGCCCGGAAGAGACGTGACCATTCACGGGGACAGGCGGCGCGGAGCAAGGAAGAGCCGGCGCGGCGGCTGTGTGATGCGCCCTGATAGCCACCACCCTTCCAGCTCGAGACCCCCGCACCCAAAGGATACGACGGCCCCGGCCGAGCGGCCGCCGAGGTGTCGCAGCAAGACGCGCAGGCGGGCGGAGGCGCGATCCTCGTCCATGGCATCGGGCGGGGGGACAGCCGGTGGCCCGGCCTGGGCCGCACTTAACTCCGCGGGCGACCCCGCCTCCGCGCGGCGGGCGGGGCTTGGCACGGACGCAGCTCAACCCGGGCCGCGGGGCTCGGGGAAGCGCCGCCTCCGGGGAGCGGCCTAGGTCGCTACACGCAGCTTCACATGGCGACCACAGCGTGGGGTCGCTGCCTGCGCACCTTGCTTCTAGCGGATCGCAGAGGTCATCTTTGTCGCACAGAGCAGGAAGCTAGTCCCCAAGGGCTCAGTCACTAGGGTAAGATCAACCAGGAGGAAATCCAGCCAGAACATAACATGCTTAATGGCATAGTTTCCACTTATTTTATGCTGTATGACTGATCCTTCCACTAAACTGCTGGAGGAATAAAAATTCAAATGTTCAGCCCTAGAAGCAACATGTGCTTTCCAAAAGAGACCTTTAATTTAGTGGGAATCCAGTCCGAAATATTAGAAACAATTTGGTCATTTTAAAAAAGTGTAATAAATGATTCTATGAAATGTCTAAACCACGGTCTAGTATAACATTTTTTATTTTTATTTTTTTGGCGGGCCACGCAGCATGCGGGATATTAATTCCCCGACCGGGGCTGGAACCCCTGCCCCCTGCAATGGAAGCGCGGTGGGTCCTAACCACTGGCCTGCCAAGGAATTCCCTAATTTTAAATTTAGTGAAGAACCAGAATTTTTTTTTTTTTCCCCAATGGGATGAGTTTGGGGATGAGTGTGTGAAACCATCACCACCATCAAGGACATAAACATCCATCGCCTCTCAGTTTCCTCCCACACTGTTTATCTCATTTGTGTGTGTGTGTGTGTGTGCGTGTGCGTGTGTGTGTATGTGTGGTAAGAGCACAACACAAGATCTACACTTCTAGCAAATGTTAAGTATAGGATGAAGCATTTTTAGCTACAGGCACTATGCTGTATTGCAGATCTCCAGAACTGTTTTCTCTTGCATAACTGAAACTTTGTACCCACCTCTCCATGTCTTCCTCCCACATGCCCTGGTAACCATCATTCTCCTCTGTGCTTCTATGAGGTTGACTTTTTTTTTTTGAGGTTGACTCCTTTAGATTCTACATAGTAGTATCATGTAGTATTTGTCCTTCTGTGATTAGCTTATTTCACTTAGCATTATGCTCTCAAGGTTTATCCATGTTGTCACAAATGGCAGGATTTTCTTCTTTATTAAGGCTGAATAACATCCCACTGTATGTATATACCCCGTTACCTTTACCCATTCATCCATTGATGGACACTTAGGTTGTTTCCATTATCTTGGCTATTGTAATAATGCTGCAGTGAACATGGGGGTGTATGTATCTCTTTGAGATCCTGATTTCAGTTCATTCGGATAAATACCTAGAACTGGGATTGCCCGATCATATGGTAGTTCTATTTTTAATTTTTTTGAGGTACCTTTATAGTGTTTTTCATAGTGGCTGTAAGAGCTAGAAATTCTTTCCGTAAGATCTCTTTTCCATCTAATATCTACAGGTGGCTGGCTAAGAATGTCCTTGGGGTTTTTTCCTCTCATTTTTAAATTGTTTCTTTATCTTAAAGAGTTACTTTCAGAACGTCTCACCTCGTAAACATGTTTTGATTTCTTGATGATGCCTTGATACAATGTGGTGAAACTGCCTTGGTCAAGGAGAGAAGCAGGACTCAGAATTACTGTAAGCTGCTGCCTGTTTTCTCCAAGGCAGAAAGGAGAAAGGACTGTCTTTGGGCTTCCACCTCTGGATTCTTCATTCTCTTTCCATGATTCCTCCTTACCCACACTCCCAGATTCTTTTACTTAACAGGAGGGCCCTGGGCCTTCCCTTATTAGCTCTTAACCTCATTCCCCTCAAACTTCTCATCCCGTGGCTGGAACCTGACCCTGAACTTGTCGACTGGATCTCTAAGGGTTTCCAGGAGATATACTTGTGTTTATCATAGTTTGAAACGAAGTATCTGGCCTTTGATAGGTACACGAAAGAAAATCTGCATCTTTCTGAAACTTTCTGAGAAAAACCCCTGACGGAACGGGAATGGTCAAATAGGTATCTCCTTACTGCCCTCGCGTGGTGAAAAGTGGAGACTGCTGGGAGGAGGCAAAAAAAGTAAATATGTCAATTCAGTCTACCTCTACCTGAATTTTTTTTTTAATTGAACTGTAGTTGATTTACAATATTGTGTTAGTTTCAGGTGTGCAGCAAAGTGATTCAGTTATACATGCATATATATGTATATATAGTCTTTTTCAGATTCTTTTCCATTATAAGTTATTAACAAGATTTTGAGTATAGTTCCTTCTGCTATACAGTAGGTCCTTGTTGTCTGTCTATTTTATATATAGTAGTGTCTGTCTGTTAATCCCATACTCATAATTTATCCCCTCTCCCCCTTTAGCAACCATAAGGTTGTTTTCTGTGTCTGTGACTCTTTCCGTTTTGTAGATAAGTTCATTTGTATCATATTTTAGATTCCACATGTGATATCATATATTTGTTTTTCTCTGTCTGACTTAGTATGTTAATCTCTAGGTCCATCCATGTTGCTGCAAATGGCATTATTTCCTTCTTTTTTATGGCTGAGTAATAGTCCATTGTATATATATACCACAGCTTCTTTATCCATTTATCTGTTATGGACATTTAGATTGCTTTCATGTCTTGGCTATTGTAAATAGTGCTGCTATGAACATTGGGGTCCAAGTATCTTTTCAAATTATGGTTTTCTCTGGATATATGCCCAGGAGTGGGATTGCTGTGTCATATGGCAACTCTATTTTTAGTTTGTTAAGGAACCTCCATACTGTTTTCCATAGAGACTGCACCAATTTACATTCCCACCAACAGTGCAGGAGGGCTCCCTTTTCTCCACAACCTCTCCAGCATTTATTATTTGTAGACTTTTTGACGATGGCTGTTCTGAGTGGTGTGAGGTGATTGTAGTTTTGATTTGCATTTCTCTCATAATTAGTGATGACGAGCATCTTTTCATGTGCATGTTGGCCATCTGTATGTCTTCTTTGGGGAAATGTCTATTTAGATCTTCTGCCCGAATTATTTAAAGATTAAGACATTTATCCTTACAGGACTTGAGAGAAGCCTTGGCTTTCCTGACCAATGAGAAATAGGAATGAAATGAAGTTATCTACACCTGTATTTTTAATGTTACCCTAAAATATCCTCATTTTACAAGTGTGTGAAAATCCCTGCCCTCTCCACCACCAGCCATTTACACAATGGTTGTGTGTAAGTTTATGACTGTTAGAAGAGATGAGGAAATCCCTGAGTACTTCCAGTTGTTATCTGCCTTTTTAAAATTAGAGGCAATGCTGGGTTTAACTTTTCCATCTAAGATTCCATTGGGAATTAAAACAATAAATTGTCCTTTAGGTAAAGAGGCAAATGTTACTAGTTTTTTGTTTTGCTTTGTTTTATCTTTAATGTTACTAGTTTTTTAAAATAGCAGTTTGGGGGGTTCCCTGGTGATCTAGTGGTTAGGACTCTGTGCTTTCTTTGTCGTGGCCCACATTCAGTCCCTGGTCAGGGAACTGAGATCCCACAAGCTGTGCAGCAAGGCCGGAAAAAAAAAAAAAAAAAAGGTAATTTGGATCATTTGGAAATTCCGTACGTAAGCATCTTTAGTAATTGTGTTATTAAAATAAAAACAGTTTACAACCATTGAAACAAAACATTAATGGAATGTGAACATTATCACAGGAGTGACGATTTCTTCTTCAGCGTTTGATATTTATTCATTTCTTATTAAATAAAATATTTATTTTCCCCCCTTCAAGCAATGTACTTGGTTTACCCAAATATTGAAAGTAATCTTGAAGACAAATGTTGAAACATAACAGTTTTCAAAATCATCTAAGGAATAGTTTTTCCCAACGTGTAAGATGTTTAAGGAAATGATTTTTTAGATAATAGCCATATATTTGAGCAGCTAAGAGAAATTAGGGGAATTCCCTGGTGGCGCAGTGGTTAAGAATCCTCCTGCCAATGCAGGGGACACGGGTTCGAGCCCTGGCCTAGGAAGATTACACATGCTGCGGAGCAACTAAGCCCGTGCGCTACAACTACTGAAGGCTGCACGCCTAGAGCCCATGCTCCGGCAACAAGAAAAGCCACGGCAATGAGAAGCCCACACAAGGGAGAGTAGCCCCCACTCGCCACAACTAGAGAAAGCCTGCACACAGCAACAAAGACCCAACACAGCCAAAAATAAATAAATAAAATGAATAAATTTATTAAAAAAAAATTAGGACCTAGGAAAACCTTGGATTAAATTGTTCAAGTGTTGTGCACACTAAGAAAATTTCATTATATGAATGAGAAAATGTAATCAATTCCAGATTGAAAAATGCCATTTCCTTTTGAGAAAAATAGATATGACTATAGGCCACGTTATTTGGTAGCGAGTTGTTTTTTTTTTATTTTATTTTATTGGAGTATAGTTGATTTGCAATGTTAGGTTAGTTTCAGGTGTACAACAAAGTGATTCAGTTATACATATATTCATTCTTTTTCAGATTCTTTTCTCATATAGGTTATCACAGAATAATGAGTAGAGTTCCTTGTGCTATACAGTAGGCCCTTGTTGGTTATCTATCTTATATACAGTAGTGTATATATGTTAATCCCAAGTTCCTGATTTATCCCTCCCCCTTGGTAACCAGAAGCTTGTTTTCGATATCTGTAAGTCTGTTTCTGTTTTGACAATAAGTTCATTTGTATCATTTTTTAAAATTAGATTCCCCATGTGAGTGATATCATATGATATTTGTCTTTCTCTGTCTTACTTCACTTAGTATGATGATCTCTAATTCTCCATCCGTGCTGCTGCAAATGGCATTATTTAGTTCTTTTTTAGGGCTGAGTAAGTGAGCTTTAAAGTGCACTTAAGGAGCTCCCTGGTGGCCTAGGATTCCGGCCTTTCATTGCTGCGGCCGGGGTTCAGTCCCTGGTCGGGGAATCCGCAAGCCAAAAACAAACACACCAGAAGCCAGCACACTTGCCATCTACCTGCAGCTCTGCTGTTGAAGGACCGTTCAGTGCTCCCAGCAAAAGCCAGCCCTCCCCTTGTGCATCCCTTGTCTTGATGTTTCTCCTCCTCTCCTTCTCCATCTTGTTGGGTCCTTCCCCCATCAGCATACAACATCCTCTTTTCCCCCCTATTTTATAAAAGCTCCCGTTGGCCTCACCTCTCCTTCCAGCTGTCACTCACACTTCTCTATCTTTTTGCAGCAAAGCTTGAGAAAATTGTATAAATTCACTGTCTTCAATTTTTCTCGTCTCATTTTCTTTGGAAGCCAGTCAATCTTTCAGCCTCATCATTTCACTGAAACTGCTCCTGTCAGGTTCGCCAGTAATCACGAGCTCGTTGAGCATCCAGTGGCCAATTCTCATTTCGAAACTTACTGGACGCCTGAGCAGCTTTGGACCCAGTGAAACACTGAAGGGGCCACTTCCTGCTCTTTCTCAGCCTCCTCTGCTGGTTCTTCCTCATTCCCTGGGCTCCCAATTCAGTCCTTTTGTTGCAGGAAGGGGGACCCCTTTCAGGGCCCGAGAGTGGGCTCTTGTTTAATGCTTGGAAATGAACTGCCCGAGGAGACACACGTGCTGACAAAGCAAGAGACCTTGCTGGGAAGGGGCGCCCCGGGCGGAAAGCAGGAGGGTGAGGGAACCCAGGAGCACTGCTCTGCCACGTGGCTCGCAGTCTCGGATTTTATGGTGATGGGGTTAGTTTCCCAGTTGTCTCTGGCCAATCATCTTGCTTAACCCGTCGTCTGCCTCAGGGCCCTTCTGGTGGCTTGCGCAGCTCTTAGCCAAGATGGATTCTAGCGCGAGGGTTTGTGGGAGGTTAGCGGGACATATTGTCTCCCCCCTCCTCCTTTTTCACCACCCGAATGCTTCTGGGTTAGTTTTACAAGACATACTATGGGCTGGGGCCTCCTGCCTCCTTGTGGCCCCTCCCGAATGCTTCTGGGTTAGTTTTACAAGACATACTATGGGCTGGGGCCTCCTCCCTCCTTGTGGCCCCTCCCGAATGCTTCTGGGTTAGTTTTACAAGACATACTATGGGCTGGGGTCTCCTCCCTCCTTGTGGCCCCTCCCGAATTCTCCCGGTTAGTTTTCAGCGGCAGCACCATGTTCTTTATCGGGACCTCGTGATGTGAGACAGCTCAGGCCAGCGGTTATCATCGTGCCTGGCCCAGGCGGGTGGTTTCGGTCAATGGTTGCTTAACACTTTGACATCTGTCTTCTATAAACTCTAGTTCCCTCGGTAATCTCCGGCCTCATGATGTTAAGTTCCTTCTGTAAACTGGTGATCCCTAAATTTATATCTCTGGCCTGGACTCTCCAATAAATTCCCAACCCTGTGTATCCAACTGCCTACTTCACGTCGTCACTAGAGTTTCGAACAGACGTCTCAGAACAGAATTTCTGACCTTCCCTCACAGCGGAGGCCCCTCCAGAAGATCTGTCCATGTCCTAACCCCTGGAAAGGGTCATTGTGACCTTGTTTGGAAAAAGGGTCTTTGCAGATGTCGACTGAAACGAAAATACATAGGAGAATTATGTTTTATTCGGCGGACTTGCTGGCCATAAGCCCAGGAGAGAGAGAGCCTCTCAGAGAGGTCTGAGCGACTGTAAGGGAGGAGGGGCCAGGATATAGAGAAGTTTTTGCCAAAAGAAAACCAAAACCAAACCAAAACCAAACCCAGGTAGTTGGAACGTCAAAAGACTACCATTAGTTACAGAAAAACGAGCTGGCCCAAGTTAATGAATTTAGCACTTTTCTTTTGTATGGGAAGATGCAAGAGTCTGGGCTCCTTGAAATCATTCCTCTGATGTGCACCCTAACTATCTAGGGCTGGTATCCCGTGTTTTCTCCACCCTGAGTCCCCTCAGGGCACACAGTCTGGGGCGGCTGCAGTGACTGCTGGAGGATGGCCACAACATCCTTTGTTTCCTGATATGGAAGGTGACATTTTTTTGTCCACACAGATGTGATTAAGGATGTAGCCGTGAGCTTATCCTGGGTGAGCCCTAAACCCAAGGAAGAATCTCTCCAGGTGACTTTGACATATCACTACCCTCACTCCCATCCCATTGAGAACCACTGATTTCTGGCGTTTTTGTGGTGAAGGTAGGGTAGGGAGGAAGGAAACAAGAAAAAAAAAAAATCGCACACACACACAGCACTCATTTCCATTCCTTTAGCTCTGACTTATAATTTCTGCATCTGTCCCATAAAGATCATGGTCTTCTCTTATGAAAATAATTTAAGTAAAACAGCATAAAGATATTTCTAAGGGCACAAATATAATTAAGCTGTGTGTTGAAGTTATAATACAAACCTCCTATAAATCATTTCCAGACAAAGAGATGCAAGTTTATTTTCTCCAAGCCCATTTCTGGTGTCAGCCATAACTAAAACAAGTCTGAAGAGTTGAGAAAATGTGTGGTGCAGAGAGGTTTTTAATCTTTCAGGAGGAACTAGAAACTAAAGGCTATATATGTACAAATTCAGCAGAAAATGAAAGGATAAAATTATCCCTTTATGGAATTGTTAGGATTGAAAAATGTCAAGAGGACTAGGGTAAATTGTCCAACATGAAATGAAGATAAATCAACCAACACAACTTCACACACTTCTTGGGTACCGAATTTGTGCAGGGCTGTCTGCAAAGTACAGGGGGAAATAGAGAGGGATGCGGGTCAGCATTCACGTTAGCAGAGGGTTCACAGTCTAGTTGAAGAGGAAGACAGTAGGTCCCTGGCAAGGGCTTCAGGATCTGTACAAGGCATTTCTCCACGGGGAGTACATGCAGCCAGAGGGGACAGGGGACAGGGAGAGAAGTTGGTACCAGAGACCCTGGGAGCTGGTGGGTCGGAGGGAAACACTATAAACCAGGGGAGGGAAAGATCCTTAGAAGATGTATCAAGTCCAGAATTTCTCTGCTGTTTTACAATTCAAGTATTTGGGGTTTGGCTGTTTCTCTAAAATACCACTTATAACCTGCTGGTTTATCCTTGCACGTCAGAAAAGCAGACTATGCCACAGGGTACCTGTAGGCCCAGGCTTGCCAGGTGCCCAGGGCTCAGCAGTGAGTGATGAAGGAATCTTCCTCCCAGCCGGCCCTACTGGGCAGGGCCGCGTAAGCAATGCTTGTTAATTGATTTTCAGTGAGTGCCCTACGTACGAACCTTCAAGTGTCGAACTTTCCCAGATGAGAACGTGCGTTTTCATGTCCAGTCACGTGGGTTAGTTCACGTGTCCGGCATACACTGTCATGTGAGCGCATCCTCTACAAGTGGTTGCACTTTTGTGTACTTTACAGTACTGCATAGAGTACAGTAGTACAGTATCTTTATTTCAAGCTAGATCTGCGAGAGGACAACCTCATTGAACTCCTTGCTGTGCAACACGAGCTTACTAATGAAGATCTGATGGAATCTGCCTCCAGAGAAAGGACGAAGAGAGACGAGAGGAAGAAGTAAACTGAAAAACTGAAGAGATTCACGACGCAGGAGACGGCAAGGGGATTTTCTGTATTTGAGGAGGCACTGTGAGTTTCTGAGGCACGGGACCTGAACGTAGACTGGTAGACGAAGGTTGCAGCAGCCATTCAGAATGCAATCCAGTGCTACCGTGTCATCTCTGATGAGAAGAAAAGAGCTACTACCCAGACATCACTGGATCGTTTTTCAAGAGGGTAGGTAGACTTGAATTCAGCAAGGAACCAGAACCTGTGCCATCCACGTCAGGCGTGCGTGAAGTTGCAGCTGGCCCTGTCTCCCATCGCTGACGATCCTTCAGCTCTACCATCGCCCACCTCCTCTCCCTCCTCCAGTCAGTAACTCTTCTTGCCGGTTCACTCGATGCCAGCCCCTGGATGCCAGCTGTTGTACTGTACTACTGGGCTTTTCAAGGTACTGTACTGTAAGATTAAAAATATTTTCTTTATTTTTTTAAATTTTATTTATTTATTTTTTTTGCGGTATGCGGGCCTATCACTGTTGTGGCCTCTCCCGTTGCGGAGCACAGTCTCCGGACGCGCAGGCTCAGCAGCCATGGCCCACAGGCCCAGCTGCTCCGCGGCATGTGGGATCTTCCCGGGGCAGGGCACGAACCCGTGTCCCCTGCATCGGCAGACGGACTCTCAACCACTGCGCCACCTGGGAAGCCTGTTTGTTTTTTTATGTATTATTTGTATGAGACTATTCTAAACCTATTACAGTAAAGTACTATATAGCTGATTGTGTTAGTTGGGTACCGAGGCTAACTTTGTCGGACTTATGAACAAATTGGACTTACGAATGTGCTCCTGGAACGGAACTTAAGTACTGTGTTTGAGCCAACACTTGTCGCCTCGAACAGGAGGGAACATTTAGGTTTTCAGCATTTCAAGGATTAGTGTTCAACAAAACTGAAGGTGAGTGAACTGGAGACAATTAGAAGCATCTTCAATATTTCTGTTTCAATGCCCGAGTATCCTACAGCCATACAAGTGGATACTACATGAGGGTTGAAGTGATCGGGGACAGTTCTGGCATTAAACATGATAAGAAATTAGGTCCAGGGTATATTAAGTGAAAAGAAACATGTTGCACAACAATATATCTACTATATGCCAATTTTTAAAAATCTCCATTACCCATTTGGCATTTCTCTTAGTTTCGTTCACCTCCATTATTTCAGACTCTGGAAATTCTCTTTCATTCTTCCCTTAAAATATAAAAACTGCCATGAAAACACTATGGCCAGAGGCAAGGCAGTCTGCCCAGCCGAGGACAGTGGTGTGACGTCCTTCACCTGCCACTTAGTGTCACCGTGTCTGCAGTCTACCTATGTGAGTGGCTTGGTCACCACCGAGCCAGACTGTGTATGTATATATGTATGAATGTGTGCCTGCTGGTGTTATACATGGAGAGAAAGCGAGTGTGGTAAAATGTCAACACCTTCACATTTCTAGGAGAGTCCATTCTATTTCTTCAACTCTTCCATGTTTAATTATTTTCAAAATAAAAAGCTGGGGAAAAGAAATAAGTGTTCCCTGGACTTGAAGCACCACCCCAAAACTTCTTAAAGTAGGTAGACTTACTAGACCGATTTCCCTGGCATAAGGTGGCCATGGCCACTTACTTTTATAACTTATTATTTTTAATTTTTTTACTTTTTTTTTTTTTTTTGGCCGTGCTGCATGGCTTGAGGGATCTTAGTTCCCTGACCAGGGATCAAGCCCGTGTCCCCTGCAGTGGAAGTGTGGAGTCTTAGCCACTGGACCGTCAGAGAAGCCCCCCGGCAATTCTTGAACGTGTCTAGACACCTGTGAACTCCCCATCTTACTGATGGTTTCACTGGATGAAGGCCAGACAGTCCACCGACTCCCAGTCTTTCAAGACACGGAGACTAAACCAGAGGCAAAATGACATTCTGATGCTCCACTTTTAAGACTAGGGCTTTGTGGGTTTTCCTGGTGGGCCCTGGCATGTTTAATAATTGCGTGGTTCACTGTGGATCTTTAATGAGAAAAAGTACAAATTACCGTTCAAAGTAAATTATATTGTCTACACAGCCATTCCCTAATAGAGGGAAAGGGTGAGTTGGTGTGGAAATGAGCAGCTCAGGGAGATATATACACACTTACACACACACACACACACGTGCGCACACGACAGTTAAGTATCTGAAGTATCAATATCTATGCTTGCTTTATTCTAAAAATTAAGACTAGTCTAGTATAGCTATTCTGCTCTTTCTTTACAGAATAACACTGTATAATTTAGAATTCAGATGAACTCTTTCAAGGGTAATGCTAAATTCAGGCTGGAAACTGCTGGCTTATACATCTACAATCAGAATGATTTTGAAACACTCGCATTTATAAGGCATGCAGAATTTGGAAACTACAATATATGAAAGCATGCAGAATTTGGAAACTACATAAGGCATGCAGAATTTGGAAACTACAGTATACGAAGGCATGCAGAATTTGGAAACTACATAAGGCATGTAGAATTTGGAAACTACAATATACTAAGTTATTTAAAAATACTGAGCCCCAAAGTACATATTGCTTAACACAGTATTTGTTTCTTTTCCTGGACTGAATCACAATAAATCCTTCAACACAGCCTGTGCAATTAACAGACCCAGCTTTGATACTCACTGGCAAATGACTCATCTCCTGAAAGAATTACTGAGCTCCCCAGGGTCCAGGCTCTGTAGGCTGTCCTCACCAATGCTGTGCATTCTAACAAACTGTATCTTTGGATGCCAAAACATCATAGGGTTGAAAGGCAATAAATCTCTATACCAAGATGAACATGCCTCAGTGTGGAGTTTTAAAGTGCTACCAGAAAGTCAAATAATTGCCTATTTATTAACTGTTCACCGAATTTTAAAATAGTCTCCATAGATTTTGCCAAGAACTCAAATATTCAGTGACAATCACTTGATTCTTCAAAGAACGTGCAAGATAACTTGGGGGGTTTTTCTTTGTTTTGTTGGACCCAGATGTCAATAAACAGACTGGTCAAGACTTGAAAATTCCTGGAAAAGCTTGTGGTAAAAAGCAAGGTCTCTCCCTCTCTCGGTGCCTCTGCAACGAGTGTGCCTAGCCACGCAGGGCGCTCACTTAAGCAGGCTTCTCTAGTCCCCCCCCCCCCCCCCACTGCAAATTCTGATGCTGTTGGCCTGCGGTGGGCCCAACAGTTTGACTGGGACAAGCATCCCCAGGTGATTCTGATGCAGGTGTGACGTGGACTCGCTCTCTAAGAAACACCCCTTTAAAGCCCCGTTCTTCCAACTCGATTACACGGACTTCTAAGTACCCAGCATTTTCTTTATAAACATGAATCTTCACGAAGATGACTTCCTCAAGTGCATCATTCAACTGGCTCACTTCCTCTCAGCAGACCTGCCACCAAGGAAACCATCAGCATTCAAGACATGATCAACATTGAAAGGAGTTCAGATTTAGCCGCCACGCCTGTATTTAAAGAAAGAAAGAAAAAAAGCTCAACAGTATGTTTCTCTTACTCAGGTTTCCAACACATTTTATTTTGCAGACCACCTGCTTGTAGCTTTTGAGGACCAACATGGGTTTCAATTCCTATAAAACGTCCAATTAATTTCAGTTCTGCGGCAGCCCCTCGGTCCCGCGCACCGAACTTATGGCTTGAGTTCCAGTAACACGTGCGAAGAGGCTGCGCTTTGGCCCCTGAAGAAGGACGCGTCCAGGGTGGAGCCTCTTCTAGGGCTTCGCCTCCCAGGTGGTGGTTTCCTTTGGCAAGAAGTCTGGCTGTTCTCTCGGCTTCGGCGCCTGCAGGCAGGAAGTGCTCAGAAGCTTCCAGCGCAGACGCGTGAGGCATCAGTGCACTTGTGCTTGAGGACAGGAGCCCCCTCCTACTCATTCCGTAGGGGAAAGTATACGGAAGCCTCTGTTTTTAAGTTAACACCGATAAACACCTTTTTAGATTGCCTATTTGTTCTAGAACTACAAAATTTACCTCAAGAAAATATAGGTCCCGTGAAAGACTTAAAAGTTTTATAAAACTAAAATCTAGTTTTCCCCCAATAAACTGTATTTTAGCCAAAACCCTCCCGATGCTTCTAAAATAATACTAAAAGGGGCATCTGATTATACAAGAGCAATAACAAAAATTAAATATTTATTTGAATAACAAGTTGGAAGTCCGAGCTGCACAGCTGGCGATACGCGTTTCCACACAGATCACAGGAAGCGTGCACGGAAAAGTACTGGCGCAAAGGACAAAATAATGCTAAGGATCAGGCTAAACAGCTGCTGATTTTAAGAAATCAAAAGGCCTGAAATCACCATACAAAATATAAAATGTATTAAACACTGCTATCCACAGAACAGTCTTTATTTTTGATTATATTTAAAAATTATTTGTGTAGCTAATTATATGTTGACTTGTAAATGAGTATTATACACGAACCCCCTTTCGGAGGGCAATTCCTTGCTGCGCTATCGAACATCTAATTACATTGCAGAAAGTGTCCTTTTTTGCTATCGATAAAGAAAACAGTTAATATTACTGTAAGTATTAGGAAGGCTACAAATAAAAGAAGTAACATTTCTTTTTTGTCTTCAAAGTGCTTCCCATGCAGAGTTAAGCACTTGCCTGGTTTAACTGAATGCACTCTTGGGTCAAAGAGATGCTATGGAATTAGAAGACTCAAAGGACTCATGCAACCCTCTCGCTACTGGGATACCATTTTGTCACTCACTCACCAATTCTGTCTTTCCACAATACCATTCCAGACACTTCAAAAAGGGTCAGACCGATAATGATAAATATACACAAAATGAAAAGACACAAACTGCTATTTGACACTACAATGGGTAATGTCTGTGCTACGTGAAAGCACCTTTAAAAAGAGCCTACTCGGCGAGAGATAAGTGTCTAAAGATTCAAAATGAATCAACAGTATTGGATAACAATATAATTCTCAACTCAGAAGCTGCCTCAAGATTAGGTGCATCTTCAGTTAATGTAACGGGAAAAAAAGGCAATGGATTTTATTTGATTAATTGCATCCACTCACAAATCGACCTAAGGTCACCAGATGTGTAGACACAATGAGATTTTTTTCATTGTTGTTTATAGTCTTTAATTGAAACGATGATAAAGGAAATAGAGCTATTTAAAAACAAAACCACACAGCTGCCTCGGCCTAGATTAAGAGGTGGCACCAGGTGTGGGGTTCACATTCTGGGTGGCCACCTGTGGCGCGACCTCGATGATCCGGGGTTTGTCGATGATCCTGGCCGTGCGGTTACCCTTCTCCACGATCCCAATAATCCACGCTTGGTGGCCTTCCCCGTATTTGGGGGACTTTATCTCTGCGCAGAACCGAGCTGCCTGCTCACGCGGTAAACAGATTAGAAGGCCTCCTGGCAAAGGGGAAAAGAAGAAAAAAGGATGACCGTTAACTGTGATGCTATGTCTGCAGTTTCCCTGCCACCATCTCTCTAGAAAATGTCCGCACTGAGCTACATTCTACGAAGAAGCCGGCTGCACTGCCTTCACCTCTTCCACACTGCGGAGTCACTGAGCAGCTCCTTGGTCAGCTCCTACTGTATTTCAGAACACACACGACAGAACTTAAATCATGAAAACGCCCCACCTGAGAATCGTCTGACGCTGTGGAGGGAGCAGTGAGGTGTCTGAGGCTCAGTGATATACGTGGAGGCTATCTTTTCCAGGCTGCGCTGAAAGGATTATTTAAAAACAAAAGAGAACCCCTTTTCTATTTGATTCTCTACATGGAGTCCTCATTTTACAAAAAAAAGGCTTTTGGTATATATATACTTTTTAAATTTAAAAATTAAGGTCAGGAAGAAAGTGTGCGTGCCCCAAAGTATCTGGGTTCTGTCACTGGTTCTGTCATTATCTTCAAAATGGAAAAAATATAAGATATATGAAAAGAAATCTTCATTGGTACTTGAGTAGCTAGGCTAGAATATTTCATACATTTGTAAGTAGAAGAAACACAAATCAGGCAAAAGTATATACTACACTTTTACAAAAAAGGAGAAACTTCTCATATTTGAATAGAGACAGGTTGCATTAGTTGGGAACATTCGTTAGTTTATTCCAACTGATTCCATGCCCTCCGGGCGGCAGGAGCTGTTCTACTAGCAGTTCAGTTGCCCTCCTGGAGCTTATTTCTAGGAAATGGATTTCGTATCTATTTCGAGGCCAGGAAGTGGCAGGATCCTCTCTACTGCCATGAGAGGCCCACCATAGACCCCAGGGCCCCCTAAAGGGCTGGTGCGTGGGTGGGGCTTTGTGGTCTTGGCCTCTGGGGGTCAGAATTTCTCACGACCAGGCCCACCCCAGACTGACTTAATTAGGTTTCCTAGGGGTCCAGTCTAGGCATGGGTATTTTTCTTAATGCCCAGGTGATTCAACTGTTTTACCAGGGTAGGGAAACTACTGAGTTATAGAAAAAATAAAATAAGAAGTAAAAGAAACTAGGGGGAGAAAAGAGGGTTGGGGTGGGGTGGGGGACTGAAAAGATGAAACAGAGATCCAGGTAAAAAGAAGAGAGAAAAAAACGGGACAAAAAAAAAAAAAAGGTACTTTGGAGACATAGTATACTATTTCATCTCAAAACAGCAATTTTAGACTTATTTTTGCAAGGAAAAAGTACAGCCTCTTCAATGTAACCTACGGATACATGGGTTATTTAAAATGCTGAGTTGTCAGTGGAAACTGAATGACCTATTTTCCCCATATCCACCCTCCTTCCCTCCCATTCCATCACCAAACACACAAACACTGGACTGAAAATGACACTGCTCATCACAGGCAGGATGGCAGGAGATGCTGCAGGGGGCTGAGAACCCTTGCAGCCAAAACCTCATGTGGGGTTGGGGGGTGGGTGTCCGGCTCCTGGACCTGGCTTCCTCCTCTTCGGGGACATCCCACTGACCTCCCTGCTTAACCCTCAACCCGGCCTGCGGCCCTGGTACCTGATGTCTCTGGGCAGGTCCCGTGCATGAGGCCAAACATGTTCCCGCAGGCCTTGCTCACGGCTGCCATCTTGGCCAGGACTGGGAGGTTGTGAATCACAAAGGACACCTCATTCCTCTGCTGCTTGGCCAGGTTCTGTGCGTGGCCCAGGATCCCGAAGCCCGTGATGTCGGTGGCCGCGTGGGCGTTGAACGTGTGCATGAGTCCCGCCGCTGCCAGAGGACAGAGGAGCCTTTATCATCTGGTGTCGTGAATGGAGACCCCGAGAAAACACCCTTCCTCAACTCAAAATCTTACATATGTTTTGATCTCAAAACTCCTAATTGGTTGGCAACACCATACGATGGAAGTGAAATCAACAAAACCTGGAGTGAAATTCTGAAAGTTGGTTTCCTAGTTCAGTTTGAACCGCTCAGAACAGCAGCTTCAACCAACAGTAAATTCCCAGTAAACTAAAATATCTGTAGAGAGGAAATGCTATCTCAACAAAAGGTAAACCTGTCTAAACTCTCCTAAAATCAAAGAACAAGATCTTCTAAGACTGTCTGACCTAAATTCAAGGTACTTTCCTGATGTCTAAAAGGTTAATCTCTTTTATTTTTTAATTAAAAACAATAGAACACTGTATCTTTTGGAGTAGTCTTAGGGTTAGAGAAAATTGAGCAGAAGTGCAGGAAGTTGCCGTACGGTGCCCCCCAACCCCATTTCTCCTGCATTGACACCCAGCATCAGTGTGGTGCTGCGATGAATCGGTATTGATACATCATTACTAACTCCAGTTCAGTTTACACTGGGGTTCACTTGATGTTGTACAGTCTACGGGTGTCGGCAAATGTATGATCACGTGTATCCATCATTAGAGTATCATACAGAGTACTTTCACTTCCCTAGAAATTCCGTGTTCCACCTTTTCACCCATTCCTCCAACCCCTGGAAACCACGGATCTTTTTACTGTCTCCATAGTTTTGCCTTTTCCAGAACGTCAGAGAGTTGGAATCACTATATTTGGTCTTTTCGGATTGATTTCTTTCACTTTAGTAACGTGTACTTTAGGTTTCTCCGTATGTTCTCATGGCTTGATAGCTCACTTCTTTTTAGCACTGAATACCACCACCGTCTGGATGGACCAGTTTATTTATCTGTTCACCACCTACTGAAGGACTTCTTGGTTGCTTCCAAGTTTTGGCAATTATAAATAAAACTGCAACAGACATCCATGTGCAGGTTTTTGGGTGGACAGAAGTGTTCAATTCATTTGGGTAAACACCAAGGAGCACAACTGCTGGATCTTACTAGTAGATTTAGTTTTGTAAGAAACTGCCAACCTCTCTTCCAAGGTGGCTGTACCATTCTGCATCCCCGCCAGCAATCAATGAGTTGTTATTGTTCCACATACTCACCAGCATTTGGTGTTCTGGATTTTAGCCATTCTAGTAGACGTGGGGTAGTACCTTGTTTTAATTTGTAATTCCCTAGTGACGTATGATGTGGAGCATCTTTTCATATGATTACCTGCCATCTGTGTACCTTCTCTGGTGAGGTGTCTGTTCAGATCTTTGGCCCGTTTTTTGACTGGATTTTCTTATTGTTGGGTCTTGAGAGTTCGTTGTATATTCTGGATTATCAGTCCTTCATCAGACGTGTTTTGTGAAGATTTAGATTTTCTCCTAGTCTGTGGCTTGTCTTTTCATCCTCACTCTCTTTCACCGAGAAGTTTTTTCATATTAATGAAGTCCAACTTGTCAATTTTTTCTTTTAAGGATAGTGCTTCTGGTGTTATCTCAGTAGTCATCACCAAATTCAAGGTCACGTAAATTTTCTTCTAAGTTATCTTCTAGGAGTTTAACAGTCTTGCGTTTTACATTTAGGTCTACAATCCATTTTGAGTTAATTTTTATGAAGGGTTTAAGACCTGTGTCTAGATTCGTTTTTTGCCTGTGGATGTGTAGTTTTTCCAGCACCATCTGTTGAAAAGATTATCCTTTCTCCATTAAATTACCTTTGCTCCTTTGTCAAAGAGCAGTTCAACTATACTTATGCGGGCCTACTTCTGGGCTCTCTATCCTGTCCCATTGATCAATCTGTCTCTTTTTTCATTAACGCCATACTGTCTTGATGTCTGCAGCTTTATATGAAGTCTTGAAGTTGGGAAGAGTCAGTCCTCCAACCTGCTCTTCTTCAACACGGTGTTGGCTGTTCTGGGTCCGCTGCTTCTCCATATAAACTTCAGAATGAGTTTGCTGATACTCACAAAATAACTTGCTAGAATTGTAGTTGGGATTGCATTACTCCTATATTTCATTTTAGGGGGGAAAGTAACGGAAAGGCTAATTTTGGAATGAAATATGCCCTGTGTTTACAGAAGTACTCTGGGGTGAATGCCTTTTTGGGGTCCATTTCCTCTCTTTAGACCAAGATCTCTTTTACTTGGGTGCAATCTCAACGACACATGCAGAAAGGAGAATTGACCCTTCTAGTCCATGCTGCTAGATAAGCAACTAGGACGGCCCATCCTATTAACACACCCGCACCTGGTGCAGTGGGGCAGCCGATGACATTTAACAAAGCCAAGACCTGCACTTCAGCTCTTCCCAAGCTTTGAGGACCATAGTAGATAAGAGGACCCACTGAAACCTACAGTCAATAAGAGGGATTCAATTTTTGAGGTACTGATTACCACTTCTTCCCTGTATGGGGAATTACTGTTGCTAATTTTTACTACGGAAATTTCAACGAAACACAAAGTAGAGAGAGTAGCAGCCCACAACGAACTCCCACGTACCCAACAATGCCCAGCTTCAACCATCACCACCTTTCTTCTGGGGCCTCATCTACTCCTGCCCACTTGTTGGGGGATGTGGAGGGTCCGGGGCGTGGGCAACTTTAAAGCCAACCCCAATCATATCACTTCGCCTATAAATACAATATTTCCGTGTGTGCCTCTAAAAGATAAAAAAACTTTTAACAGCCACAGTATCATTATCACACCAACAAAATTAATACTACATTTGATTGTTCTCTCTTAAACTTCTTAACAGTTTCCCCTCCTTTCCCCCCCACGTCATTTACTTGTGGAAACTGAGCCATTGTTTTCTGTAGCATCTCCTGCATTATAGATGTGGTGATCTCCCCCGATGCTGACATGTTCTACCATCTTCCTGACTTCCTGTACTGGTGTTCAGGACCAAGGCTCCAGGAGACTCAGGTTCATTTTTTGCTGGCAAGAATACTTCATGGGGGTGGGGAATATCTCAACGAGAACCTTTCACCAAAAGGTTTTAGCAGCCACTGATGTTTGCTGTTGAGGTTCATTAAATCAAGGGATCAGCAAAAATGGCAACTTTGTTAATTCCATCATTTTTCCTGTGTTTATTAGATGTGACCTCTATAAAGAATTTTTTAGAAAATATGGTTTCCCTGAAATACACTCCATATAAAACAGGTAAAATAAGGGGTTGATTCCTTTTATTTCAGAACAAGTTGGTGCCCTAGCAACTTCCAAAGGTGACCAGAAGAGTTTTAATTATCATTTGTTTAGATACTTGATACGGTCACTCTTGTCTTTGATACTCAAACTGCACCCCCCTCTCCACTGTGACGGGTGGAAGAGCCTTCAAGCTGTCGGGAAGTGACACGACCCCACTAGTCGCTGACAGTGCCACCACTTTCAGGCACAGGAAGTCCAGGCTTAGCTTCTGTACTTCCTGTCCCCAAAGTGGAATCTGCCATTTCCCCAGGGAGTCCTGGCCCTTTTCAGTGGAGAACATTAACTTTCCGAACAGAATCTGGGCACTACGACTTCAGGCCTGCAGGTTATCACCACTTCTAGGCCTTTTCAGTAGGCACGGAAATGAACATTTTTATAGAAAAAAAAAAAATCCTGAGTTCACACTGATAATTCCGAATTAAAGATTACAGATTTCACTTAGCTTCTTTGATCTTACGACTTCTCTCTTATTCTTAAAATCTTTGTTCCTAACTACATTAACTTATTTGCTTTATCTTACTATGCCAACATTCTCACAAACACTGATGACAATGAAATATTTTTGTGGATTTTTTTTCTGAGGATGTGCCCTGAAACTACCAGGCTCAAAGTGATTTGAAATAATTCTTCATGTGATTTTGCCACTAACTTAGAAATATGTTGAACGACCTTAAAAAAATTTGGTTCGTTGGCAGTCTGTATATCTTCTTTGGAGAAATGTCTATTTAGGTCTTCTGCCCATTTTTGGATTGGGTTGTTTGTTATTATTGAGCTGCATGAGCTGCTTATAAATTTTGGAGATTAATCCTTTGTCAGTTGCTTCATTTGCAAATATTTTCTCCCATTCTGAGGGTTGTCTTTTGGTCTTGTTTATGGTTTCCTTTGCTGTGCAAAAGCTTTGGAGTTTCATTAGGTCCCATTTGTTTATTTTTGTTTTTATTTCCATTTCTCTAGGAGGTGGGTCAAAGAACCCTGAGAAAACCATAATTCACAAAGAGTCATGTACCAAAATGTTCATTGCAGTTCTATTTACAATAGCCCGGAGATGGAAACAACCTAAGTGTCCATCTGATAAAGAAGATGTGGCACATATATACAATGGAATATTACTCAGCCATAAAAAGAAACGAAACTGAGCTATTTGTAATGAGGTGGATGGACCTAGAGTCTGTCATACAGAGTGAAGTAAGTCAGAAAGACAAAGACAAATACCGTATGCTAACACATATATATGGAATTTAAGGGGAAAAAAAATGTCATGAAGAACCTAAGACAGGAATAAAGACACAGACCTACTAGAGAATGGACTTGGGGATATGGGGAGGGGGAAAGGTAAGCTGTGACAAAGTGAGAGAGTGGCACGGACATATATACACTACCAAACGTAAAATAGATAGCTAGTGGGAAGCAGCCGCATAGCACAGGGAGATCAGCTCGGTGCTTTGTGACCACCTAGAGGGGTGGGATAGGGAGGGTGAGATGGAAGGAGATGCAAGAGGGAAGATATATGGGAACATATGTATATGTATAACTGATTCACTTTGTTATAAAGCAGAAACTAACACACCATTGTAAAGCAATTATACTCCAGTAAAGATGTAAGAAAAAAAAATTTGGTTTGGATTTGTAAAATATGCTGTTTTAACTTTTAAGTATAGAAAACTATACAAAACATGTATTTCCAAGTCAAACTTACAAAACAAAGCATGTTCAGAGAGGGTCTGCTTCCTCCCTATTCCCTCTTATATGTAACCATTTTTATTAATGATTTATTTTTTCCATTGTTTCTTTTTGAAAGTATAAAATACATATTATTAATTCATATTCATTTATGAACATACAAATTAATTCATTTATGAACATAATTCATATTCATTTATGAACATGCTTTTTTCATCTGGCTATATCCTAGAGATAGCTCCCTAGTAATAAAGCTTTCTTGTTCCTTTTTATGGCTGTATAGTATTCCTCTGTGCACAGAGATGAGATAATCCAATCAGTCACCTAGTGATGGACATTTGGACTGTTTCCTTCTTTTGCAGTTATAAACAGTGCTTCAATGAATAGCCTTGTACACATGTCATTTCATACTTTGGCCACTGTAGCTCTGGCACAGACGCACAGAAGTGGGACTTCTGGGTCAAAATAAATATACACAGGATTTTGCTAGATATGACCAAACACTCCTGCATAGTGTTCTGCCATACTGTATCCCTACCAATAATGTCTACAACTTAAGGATGGGGAATCTTAAATGCTCAAATTATAAACAAACTAATAACCCACATGGGTAAAAATAAATTCATTACAAATTACTTTCTTATTGTTAAACTACTTAATTTGAAGGACCAAAGAAAGGAAAAAGACTCCTTAGACTTTTTTTTTTTTTTTTTTTTGCGCGGTATGCGGGCCTCTCACTGTTGTGGCCTCTCCCGTTGCGGAGCACAGGCTCCGGACGCGCAGGCTCAGCGGCCATGGCTCACGGGCCCAGCCGCTCCGCGGCATGTGGGATCTTCCCGGACCGGGCCACGAACCCGTGTCCCCTGCATCGGCAGGCAGACTCTCAACCACTGCGCCACCAGGGAAGCCCTCCTTAGACATTTTGAACGGCACAGGAAGAGAAGTACGAATGAAAAGCCTTGGTTGTAAGTGATGAGAACATCTGAGAACACAGAATTAAATAATTACAATTCAACTTAATGTTGAATATTGCCAAAGAAATACTCCTGGAATGCAGGAAAAAAAAATTATAAAAAAATTTGATCTCAAAATAAATTGTTCAAAAGTAGGCAAAAAGTAATTTAGTTATGGTATATCACTCTGGTAGAACATCTGGCCATTAAACATTATGTGTACTAGGATTATATAATATGGAAAAAAGAATTTAGTGATATTAAATGAATAAAAGCAAATTCCAAATATAAGTAAAATGTACACTAACCATTAGTTTACAACGTCAACAATAAGACAACAGTAAACCACCAACCAACCAAAGGAAAAAATCCTGGGAAAATACATAAAAATATTAACAGAAGCTGTTTTTGGCTGGTGGGATTATGAACAATGTTTTTTCTCTCTTTTTTTTCATTTTCTGTAAGCTTTTCTATAGTTAACATGATTTTTTTTTAAACAGTAGAAAAACTATAGAAAATAAACAGGAAGAGAAAACATATTAAAGAATCTTTAAAATGTAGCATACTCTCAAAAACTGGTATACCACCACGCTGGGAATCATTTAGGACCTTCTAGAAAAGCCAAGGCAGTACCGCCCTCTTTCCTACACACGTGCAGCAGAAGTTCTCAGCAGCAGTCAGTCATGGAGTGGAAGATTATACAGTGGTGAAAACAATGAAATCCAGCTACACACACCAGGGATTGACACTCAGGAACATTGAACAGTGTACAAAACAGCAAAAAGGAAATAAAATGACACAGGGATGATTTAGTAAAGCAAAAAATGCAAAACTAACTTATTGCTCAAGGGGACAAGGCTATGTGGCAAAAACAGTTTAAAACACATGAGAATAAACATTAGATTCAGAACAGCGTCGCCCCTTTCCCCGAGCTGGGTGTGGGAGGGGCCCCTTGGGGCTTGTAAGGCCAGGTTCTCTTTCTCACATGAGATGGTAGACACATGGGTACTGTACTGCTGTTCCTTAAGTCCTGCACATATTTTATAAAATAACGTTTGTATCAACTTAGTATCTAATAAAAATTTTTAATAAAGAAGGTGGGAAAGGCAGATGTTGGAAAAAAATCTCTTTTCACATTTTCTTTTTTTATTTTTTAAAATTAATTAATTAACTTATTTATTTTTGGTCGCGTTGGGTCTTTGTTGCGGTGCGAGGGCTTCTCATTGCAGTGGCTTCTCTTGTTGTGGAGCACGGGCTGTAGGTGTGCAGGCTTCAGTAGTTGTGGCTTGTGGGTTCTAGAGTTCAGGCTCAGTAGTTGTGGCGCACGGGCTTAGTTGCTCTGCGGCATGTGGGACCTTCCCGGACCAGGGCTCAAACCCATGTCCCCTGCACTGGCAGGTGGGTTCTTAACCACTGCAACACGAGGGAAGCCCTCTTTTCACACTCTGAAGTGACTTTAAAATCAGAGTTTCGGAGAAGATCTTTTGAGATCCCCTGTTCAACAGTCAAATTTCTTCTTTTTAAATAATTGAAGACTTCATGGCTTAAGTATTACATATATTGGGCTCAGAGTCATTTGGGGTAAGTTGTAGAATGGGAGGGATGAGATTTCTGACTGCTGGCTCAGCGAACCCTGAGTAACTAAATAAACAGGGACTTTTTTTAGGATAAGATTTTTGAACTTCATCTAGAACTTCGTCTTCAAAGTTCCAAATAGGATTCCACACAACCCAAACCCAGGTCCTTAAATACAACATGCAATTAATGATGAGGAAGAAAACTGATATTTCCAGAATAAAACTGTACCAATTTCTATCACAGGCTTATGTAGATAGAACAAGTGGGAGAAACAGTGGCCTTTATAAAGTTGGACAGATTTGGGTTTGAGAATAGACCTGCGTGTATTCCTTACATGTATTTCTTTTCAGACAAAGGAGGAAAAACAGGATCCAATTCACAGGATTGTTCAAAAGATGTCCATGAAGTACCAAAAAGAAGGGCTAGCACAGAGTTCACTCATTCCATCCAGATTTAATGACCCCTGTGGTGTGTCCTTCACTCTTCTAAGTGCTGTGGACACTGCAGTGAACAAAAGAGAGCTCCCTGCCCTCCTGGAGCTCACATTCTAAATGCTGGTTTGCTTCCAAATCCTCTGTACAGAGTGACCCACACAGATGCTTTTCCAGAAAGGGTTCCTCTGGCTGGTCAGAGGTTAGGACTTCAAAGACACCCAACAAGGGCTTCCTTCTTTTTTTTTTTTTTGCGGTACGCGGGCCTCTCACTGCTGCGGCCTCTCCCGTTGTGGAGCACAGGTTCCGGACGCGCAGGCTTAGCGGCCATGGCTCACGGGCCCAGCCGCTCCGCGGCATGTGGGATCTTCCCGGACCGGGGCACGAACCCGTGTCCCCTGCATCGGCAGGCGGACTCCCAACCACTGCGCCACTAGGGAAGCCCGGGCTTCCTTCTTAATTATAAAATATACCTGGTGCTTTCTATACAGGTATGAACGCTAATAAAAATCAACTGTAAGATGCTTAAACTGCATCAAGTGAGTCCCTTGGCAGCCTTGCTGCTTCCCAGAAGATGACTTCTGGCTCTTTCCTGAACTTTCCTGTTTTACTTTAAACTACTTTTAAGATTCTTAGCATAGTACAAAGTACTGGTTCAATTACTGTGCACAAAGACTGTGGAGAGGGCCTTGATTTCTTACTAAATCATTAAGAAAAGGATAGAATATAACACTTAAAGGCATTATAAGCAGTAGTTTCAAAGCATTAAAAGCGTATCTGGCTTCAAATCCTAGGTCCCCATCGATTAGCTGTGACCTTGAGCAAGTTACTTAACCTCCCTGTGAAATGAGAATAATAGTAGCTACCTTGATAAGGTTGTCAGAAGAATTAAATGAGAAAATATGTCAGGTTCCTGGTACATAATAACTACCAAATCAATGGTAACCACTATTATTATTATTACTTTCTAATCAGTATTAAGAAGCTAGAACTAGAAATGAAATGTCAAAAAATTATGGCATGAGTGTCATTACTCATTTATATACACAAATCTGGGAATTAAAAATATGACAATGTTAACACTTTAATAAGTCAGTCAAGTATTTCTGAAAACATGCTATATAAATTTCTCTTCTGTTTTTATTGGGGTGCAGAGGAATTCAATGCTGCCCATAATCACAGGAATGTAGAATTTGAAGCAACAGAGAGAAAATGTGACCTTAGCTCTCCATTTTACAGATTCATAAAGTGAACTGATGACTTCATCCATACTTCTCTGCTTCTCCCCGGTGCCTGGCACTGTCCCCACGGTGAGCGATTCTAAGCCAGAGGGGACACAGATGCTGGCACAGGCGCAGTGCCCTGGAGAACTCCAGACGCACACCTCAGAGAGGAGTGGCTGGGGACAAACGCTCACGGCCTCGCCACCTGACCTAGCGCAACGTTCAGGCCAGTGGCCAGCCGTTTACTTCCTCTAAGGTGAGTCACATTTACCCCACGCTTCTGTCAAGAACACACGACATAGCTGGAGTCCCACCGGTGCTCCAGGCACCGACAGAGGGGGCTCTGCAGTCACTGGCCCAACCTGGCCCATGGCCAGTTCCTCCAGCTAAGAATGTATTCTGTTTTTTTTTTTTTTTTTTTTTTTAAAGGAACGTGTTAAAAGAGTCATGGGGGGAAAAGAAAATCAATGCAACTGAGACTGTCTGTGGCCCACAAAGCCCTAAGTGTCTCCCGTCCCAGCCCTGCTCAGAAAGCTGGCCAACCCCTGGGTGGCGAGCCCTGGCCGCACCTGTCCTGTTGAGCCTGGCCATGTTCATCATCGCCTCCTGGTACGCCAGCTCCACATCCTCCTGGGTGACCACCAGCTTGATTTTATTCCACTTCTCAGGCTAATGACAGGAACACAGGTGAGGGAGCAAAGAGAGAAAAGCGTGATCAGTCTTTGCTTCTAACCACTGAAAGAGTATTTTTTCCTTAGCCATTTTCTGGGGCGTTCTTGCTTCCCTAATTCTGCACACAATATTAAGTTTTCTAACTCTTCCCCCCGTGCCTACTGCTTTAAGTGGCTGTTAGATATATCATCTGGCACCTTCTCTGTCCTCAGCCACACCTCTGTAGTCAAACACTGCAGCGTATTGGAAACTTGAAACCAGCAAGACAGTTCTGAATGTCCTTGGGTTCTCTTCTCCATCTCCCCTAGTAAGCGGATGGCTTTCATTTTTCATGTAATTTGTACTCTTACTGACTTTCCCTGAATTCTGGGATCAAGTCCTCTTGAGGGACAAATGAATGGGAAACAACTTGAACTGTATCAGCTATGAGGACGGCATGGGTGACCACAAAGCACATCCTCTGAAAGACTGCCGTCTTCCCCCTTCCTCCTCAGTCTGATTTTTAAAGGATCTGGCATGGCGATGCTGAGTTCATGACACACAGTCATCACGGTCCATTTTAATAGCCAGCATTCGTGCGTTTGTTCCTTTCTTGGTAATACCCAACATCTACTGCCCAACAAGTAACTTAAGTCTATGTCTGCGTCCTTCCCTTATCCCCCTGCCCCCATCTCTCCCCCAGAAGTAACAATGATTCTGAATTTTACACTTGTCATTTCCCTGCGTTTCAAAAAATAGTATCCTCGTACGTATAGATGCCCAAACAATACTCTTGGGTTGCTTCCGACCTTTATGAAAGGGTATTGTGCTGTTACTTTGCCTTTGAAACTTGCTTTTTTCAATTCTGAGCATCTTTAAGAAACTGGTTAAAAAAAAGCAAAGACAGTGTCAAGCTGGGGGTGGGACAAACAGAAGGATCCCAGAGCCCCTCCTCCTGGACCCCCTCTGCCTCACCTGGGCAGCCGTATTGGAAAGCACCTCTGGATTACTGGCCTATAAAAGCCCTATGGTCTGACTCACAGGTGATCACACCTGATGGGAAATCTCCCCATCCTCACTGGATGAGAAGGGAAAAATAACTAAAGAATGCGGCCTCCTTAAGAGATTTTCTCTGCTCTGTTTGTCAATCTAAGATATACCTGGTTGACGAATAACATAAACTTGTTCATTTTCAATTGTTTCTCAGGACTGATGGTTTCAGATGACAGTTGTAGAAATTAAAAGCATTGAGATATGTGAGAATATACCACAATCATATTAATTTTTGAGTTGTTATGGCAATGGAAAGTCTTAAATGAAGAACAACTGATCATAGCTCACTTGAAAAGTGACTCAGGATAAATATCTTCATATTCTAGATGCTTTCTCCACGACATAATTATTTATCAAAATGTTCTGAGTTACTAATTAGCTTAAAAAGACAAAACAAGCAACCAGAAATGACCAAAAAACCCATGACTAAAATAATTTAAACTGTCAATAAGCCTGGCCTTAAACCTCAAATATCACACCTTGCACATACTCTCCTCTGTATTATTATTACTTTGGCTCCGTTGCGCGGCTCACGGGATCTTAGTTCCCGACCAGGGATTGAACCTGGGCCCTCGGCAGTGAAAGTGCGGAGTCCTAACCACTGGACCGCCAGGGAACTGCCTCCTCTGTATTATTTTTTAGTGATGTTTAAGTATGGAAGACATACCCATCTCAGCACCAAATGAACAGATGAACTGCACTCACTGTCCCCCGAATTCTCCTTATGGATTATCTCTGAACCCCGAGCAGGGGATTACCTACTTCAAGCATTCAATACATGAAAACTGGATCTAATCAAAGAATAGGGACAATTCCCAGGATTTCTGAAGGCCTAGATGGACAGCACACTCCCTGGTACTAAAACTAGAAGAGCTTATTTTAGAAACCACACTGCTGACACCGGAAGGTGAAGGTCACTCACAATGTCCAGCCACTGGTGCACGGCCACAGCCACCTGCGTCCCCAAGGGCTTGGTCAACACGAGCACATCGCCTGGCACTGCGTTATCTGGCCTGAAGAAGAGAGCACAGGCAGGTCCTTGTCAAATCAACCGAGGAGATAAGTTCATCATTGTCGGTTAAACAGGAGAAAGAAAAGGCCGGTAAAACCACTTGTGTGTTTGCAAACACTCACTTATATTTAAGCCAACTAATGCCATGTATTAGAGCTCTGCCGTTTACTATTAGGATGACTGACGAACAAAACATTAAATGAAAAGTGAGGAGGCCGCGGACTTCGACAACACTTAGGCCAGTGACTTATCAGTTTCCCAAAAAAGCAAATCGCTTAGTCTTCAAAGGCCTCATCAGGCCCTGATTCAGCCATGCTCTTGTGTACTTTTTTCTTTTTTTTTTTTTTGCGGTACGCGGGCCTCTCACTGTTGTGGCCTCTCCCGTTGCGGAGCACAGGCTCCGGACGCGCAGGCTCAGCGGCCATGGCTCACGGGCCCAGCCGCTCTGCATCATGTGGGATCTTCTCGGACCGGGGCACGAACCCGCGTCCCCTGCATCGGCAGGCGGACTCTCAACCACTGCGCCACCAGGGAAGCCCTCTTGTGTACTTTTCAACACAGACCCACCAGGGTTCTGAGGCAACAAGACTTCTGGAACAAAAACGGTTGTTTTTTTTCTTTCTTTTCTTCCTTCCTCCCTCCCTTTCCTTCCTTCCTTTCTCTCTCTCCTCTCTTTCTTTCCCTCTCTCTTTCTTTTTTTTACAGTCACTTATATGATAGAGATGCAGGTGGGATTTCTCAGGATGTGGGATTTGGCTAGAATCTGTGGGTCTAATGTTTTGGTGATTTCAGCATCAATGTTTCAAACTCAGAGTTATGACCAATAAGTTTCCTACTTGGTACACAGGGTCCCTGGTTGGTCCCTGTCTTAAAGACAGAAGGCAAATACTAAAAAAACGCAGCCCTAAAAGCAGAAAGACTGTCCCCCCTCAGACAACACTCCCATCTCACTTGTATCCTCACGACCAGGACATGGGTCTAGCACTCATGTCTTTCTTGTCCAAGTTCAAGGAGCTGTCCACACAGCCATCCCGTCCCCTGACAGCGAACAACTCAAATACTCATACAAGTCGATTAAAAAGCCAGGGGCACAGACTTAAAAATCAACAACTAGCTCCTCGACTCATCCTGTAATATCTATATCCATTGTTAGCTTTGAAAAATATTAATTCTGGGAGGATATACCAGAAACTCATTTTCCAAAAACGGGACCTTAAGACGTAAATGCCTTTCAATTCTGACTCAACTGCACCTGAGAGCTGATGTGCTCTTGTGCGTCACTGGTTATGTGCAACCTACAAATCTGTATCAGCAAGTGAAGTATGATAAAATTGCTGGGTTATTTTTTTAAGTTTGTGGGCAGTCTTTTACAAAATATAATCACCTGCATAGGTGCATTCTTATTTTACAAAGTAAGCATACATGTTGTTGACAAAAAATTCATTGAAGCCTGTTTTATTGTTTTTTCCTCTCTCATTTTTTGGCTACAGCTGGGTTCCTTTTCTATGGGAAAGCTGGAATGGGGGAGACAGGTGCAAGTTCTCTTGTCCCATCTAAGTGGAAAGTTTGAGAACTACCAACATAGAACATAGGAAAATAAAACCTGGATGTAGGTAAAAGGCAAGACCCTTAACACGGACGCACCCATCAGTCAAAAAATGGACCAAAGACATGAATACATGAAAATTACACTCACCCTTACTCTCAGGAGTAAGGCAAAGACCAAGGAGGCTGTCACCAGGCTGTGCTAGTTAGGATGGGGCAACCCAGCACTCTCACCCATTGCTGGTGGAGCCTCTACGAAGGGCAAACTGAAGACATCGATCAGAATTATGGTGCACAGGCAATGGACCCAGCAATTCCATTCTGAAAAATTTCTTACCAAGAGTCACACAGGCAATGGACCCAGCAATTCCATTCTGAAAAATTTCTTACCAAGAGTCACACATGCAAGATGATCTACGCATTGGAGTACTATGTGTAATGTCAACATAACTGAAGATAATCTGAATGTCAAGAGTTACTTGGTTAAAAATACCCAAGACTGGTCAAAGTGTTTGCCACTAATGACTGAGGGCAGGTGAGGGATTCTGCACCGCAGGGCCTTTCACACCCCTGGAGTTCTGAACACAGTGCCTGCTCACAAAATCAGATAGAACAAACGGAGCTTTTGCTTCCTCTAAGAATAGGACAAGGTGGCTTTTCTGAATAAGACATCAAACACGAAAAGGGCCAACTTCTGTTAAGAGAGAAACTTCTCCAAGGATCTAGAAATGGCCAGAGGGCACAAGAAAAGATGCTCACAGAACTGGCCACCGGGGAAATGCCAATCAAAACCCAGTGAGATGTCGCCTCATACCCACTTAGACAGCTATTACCAAAAAGACAGTAAAACAAGTCCTGGTGAGAGGATGTGGAGACATCAGGGTCCCATCCATGGCTGTGGGCAGGTAAAACGGTGCAGCTGCCTTAGTCTGTTCCTCAAGTTCAATAGTTACCACATGACTCAGTAATTCTTAGGTATCTACCCTAGGGAATTGGAATGTATATCCACACAAAAAAACTTGCACACGAATGTTTACAGCAGCATCACGCACCACAGGTGGAAATAACTCAAAGGTCCATGACCTATGACTGGATGAATAAACTGTGGTCTGTCCATACAATGGAATGTTATTCACCCATAAAAAGGAATGAAGTAGTGACACACATGCAACATGGATGAACCCTAAAAACGTGCTAAGTGAAAGAAGCCAGACATAAAACATCACATGTTGCATGATTCCATTTATATGAAATGTCTAAGACAGGCAAATCCATGACACAGAAAGTAGATCTGTGGCTTCCAGGGCATGGGGGAGGAGGGAGTTGGGAGTGGCTGCTGTGGATACAAGGTTTCTTTCTTGGGGAGACGGAAATGTTCTGGAATTGGATAGTGGTGATGGTTGCGCAACTTCATGAATACTAAAAACCAATGAATTGCGTACTTGAAAAAGCTAAATTTCATGTTATGTGAAATTTTGTTATATGAATTATACTTCAGTAAAAAAAATCTAAAACTTTTTTATAAACAGGGATGAGGTACTGATACATGCTGCAAAATGGATACACCTTAAAAAGATTATGCAAATATTCTGTGAAGTGGAAGAAGCCAGGATGGAGATGGGGGATGGAGATGGGGGCTGGCGGTGGGGTGTGACAGCCGAGGGGGTAGGTAGAGTTTCTCACTGGGGCAATAAAAGTGTTGTGAAGTCGACTCTAGTGAGGGTTGCAAAACCCTGTGACTATACCAAAGACGACTGAATTTATAAACACTTTAAATAAGTGAACTGTATGGTATGTGAATTAGTATCTCAATAAATATATTTTTAAAGGAGAGAGAGAGAGAGAGAGAGAGAGAACCTGGCCAGGGGACATGAAACCAAAATCAACTTACATGATAAATTCGTTGGGCTGGCAGACAGTTGTAGCCACACCTCCTAGAACAATCCAGGGATTTAGCACTGTTTGGCCGCCGGTTACAGATGTTCCGGCCTCCTCTGCTGCATCTTTAAAACCCTGTATAATTAGGGGCATCACTTTATCCCTTTCCTACGGTTTAAAAGGACACAAATTAAAAGTCACATCATTCAGTTCAAAACCCAGAGAAGAGAGTCTACCCCTGTAGTTATTAAAAGATCATAAAACCCTTACAGGAAGCCCTGAGAGTTTACAGAAGGGGCAGGGAACAGTTCACATGGTATAGCCCTTTTATCAAAAGTCGGAAGAGGCTCTAGGTCACAAAGCGAATGTAGCCCAGACGACAGAGGAGCAAACACCGGAACAGGCTGGGTGCGCAGGGCTGCCCTGTACCTGAGCCAGCTCTCTGGACGGTCCTTAACCATCCCGTGACCAGCTAACGCGTGCCCACGCGCCCGCTCCGGGTGTCTGTGTACAAGCAGTGGCCCGAGAGCACGCTGTGAGGGCAGAGAAGGGCCTGTTGAATGCTCAGTTCTATGCGCAGGGCAAACTTCTGGCGGGGACGAAACCAATTACCTGTCAAAAATAATCTAAACAGGAGTTCACCTCTGGGCCAAGGAGGGGGTCAGGCAGCGAGGCCACAGATGCTAGCGAGTGAGCACAGGGCACCCCAGCCCCACCGCCGTCCACGTCACCAGCCAACCGTGACCGAAGAGGCGGGTGCCCGGCCTGGAGGTGCTGTTACTGCGGCCTAAACGTCGCCACAACACACGCACGCACGCTGGCTTCAGTTTGCCCAGGAGAGAGAAGCGGAAGCAGCAGGTGGGGATGGAGACACGAAGAGGCCAGCCTATTCTAATTCGCTGCTAACTGCCAAAAAGCAGAGGGCGGGTGGGACATGGACAGCCTGACTTCACGGTGGGGAAGGAGGGCCAACCAAACAAGTGACAGGACCACAACCGGGGCCGACGATGCAGCCGGACCAGCTCCTGCTTACCCTGTCGGTCATCTTATTGCTGATTCCAAGGAGCATCAGCATGTTGTCGCATTCTGTGACCCCCATGGCGTAGAGGTCGCTGAGGACGTTGGCACAGGCTATCCTGCCCTGGAAGAGAGGGGAAACGTGAGCAGGCGCCACAGCGGGCTTGCCGGGACGTGGTCCCCGGCTCTGTGCTTCACGGACTCACTGCCTTTCCTCCATCACAGAACCACTCTCGGGCAGTCCCGTTACCACCTCTCCTTTCTCGTGCAGCACCCATCGTCTCCAGGTTCTTTCCCGTTCTAAACTTTAGGGAGAGGTCTGCAATTTATTTGGGTGCGCAACGGAGCGGGGAGATGTCGGGGAAAAGCTTGGAGTGCTTGGTTTCAGAGGAGCCGGAGTGGAAGTGCTGGGAAACGACGGTGCTAAAGAAGACGTGGAGCCACCGCTTCTCCCGAGCAGATCCTTAAAAATGTCACCTTTATTGGTTATAGAGAAGATGGGTTTTATACACCTAGACAGAGAAATCTGGGGAGCTTCTTGTACGAGATAAATAGGAAAATCATCTTGGTTGAGAAACAAAAAGACAGAAGAAATAAACGACACCTAGGCCTGAAATCAGATTGTTTTCTAAAGACAAAGGGAAGCATTTCCCAGTAAACTATAAGGTTTTATTGAGGAACTCTGAAACAGTACTCAACAGAAATGTGGTAATAAAGACTTTCTACTGCCAACAGACATTTAAAAAAATTTTTAAAGTTGCCCTTCTCTAGACAGTAAAGGAGAAAACGACCAATTTTTCTTTCTGACGTAAGGGTAATCAAACCACAAGTTACTATCACTTCCAGCGGCTGTTTCATTGCCCGTTATGCCTGGCAGGTCAGCAGGGAGCCTGATCACCTCCTGTGACTCACTCGAGGTAACGGGCGCGGCGCCGTCAGCAGCTG
Organism: Leucopleurus acutus; assembly: GCF_964270905.1. Classification (NCBI taxonomy): domain Eukaryota; kingdom Metazoa; phylum Chordata; class Mammalia; order Artiodactyla; family Delphinidae; genus Leucopleurus; species Leucopleurus acutus. The sequence goes on from NC_139142.1 coordinate 195,445,731, forward strand.
GGAGGCGCCAACCACAGGCTCGGGCTGCAGCGACCTGCTGCCCCTTCTGCGTGGGCGCTCGGGTCCTTCTACGAGATGCTGGCACAGGATGAACTCGGGTTCTAGCCCCCTGGGCCCCAGGACAGGTGGGACACCGGGGGAGTGGCGTGCGCGGCTCTCAGGACCGCTGCGCCAGAGAAGAGGTGAGAAACAGGTTTCTGGGAGCATGCGTGCTTGTCCCCACCTTCAGACCTCCCGGCCTCAGTCCCTACGTGTGGGGCTCGATCCCAGTGCCCCTGGCAGAAGGAAGGGCCTCCGGCACTTTCTAATGATAGGATGTTGCCATTCTCTTCATCGGCTCCTCCCAGCTGCCAGGGTGGAGGGTCCAGCTAGGAAGAAGGAGGGGCTGCTGGCAGCAACCCTGCAATGAGCAGGACGGGGTGTCGGGGCAGAGCGTGATCAGCAGGCGGATGCACACGCCACACAGTGGAATAAGACACGGGGAGAGGGGCTTCCCTGGTGGCGCAGTGGTTGGGAGTCCGCCTGCCGATGCAGGGGACGCAGGTTCGTGCCCCGGTTCGGGAAGATCCCACATGCCGCGGAGCGGCTGGGCCCGTGAGCCATGGCCGCTGGGCCTGCGCGTCCGGAGCCTGTGCTCCGCAACGGGAGAGGCCACAGCAGTGAGAGGCCTGCATACCGCAAAAAAAGAAAAAGACACGGGGAGGGGGAATGACCAGATTCAGGATCAACGGTCAGGTTTAATGGTGATGAGATGCTAAGCTCTTTCTTTCTGGACAGAGACATCTAGGATCAGTCCTATTACAGAGGATGGTGAAACACAGGAGTGTGGCGTTTACAAATGTCCCAGAAAGAAAAGTGCAAGGAAATAAAGAAGAAAACTACAAACACATCAGTCAACAGACACGCTTAACAGACCACAGGTGTTCTGGCACAGACACACAGGCAGGTACGAAAGCAGCAGGGGACGCCCCCCATCCACCTTAACTGCCTACCTCATGCACGGTGCCAAGTGTGAGCAAGGGATCGACCAGATCAGATCTACAACCACGGGAGTCAGGGCAGGGGTAGGATGAGAGCAATTTGTGTAGAACGAAAACAAAAAAACCCACACAAGAATAACAAAACCCCAGCCACCACCCAAAACCAGAAGAGTAAGCAGTTCCAGATGTAAAAACACGTCGGTTAAACTTACCATCATGTAAGGGTCATCGACGATGGGATAAATGTAATCTGTGGTTTGAACCAAGGAAAGACCGCCGTGCCTCAAAGGAATGACACAGGTATCCATCCCGATGCCTGCAAAGATGGGGGTCATCATCATCCAAAAGTCAACAGGAAGAGCCATGTCATTTTGTACCTGCAGTGTTCTGAATAGGAGGGGTTTTGCATAAGACACTTATGGAACACTGCTCACCGCCAACAAAGCAATGTGTTTCCTATCAAGAAGCATAACTGCAATAAACGTGAAACAAAACCAGCTTAAGATAGAAAATGAGAACACAATTTGTTAGTCATAAGACTCAACTTCAACATGGTACAATTTTTAGATTTTAACGATGCCTTGAACAGAAAGTTTCCTTTGTGTTATTGTATCATGTGACTGGCACCATACAGAATTTCTGTAAAGATGAGAACAGCACAAATGGAACTTGGGTTGTCTTCTCCATAGTTACTTAGGAGTATATCTTTGGGCATGATTCTGTTTTTCCAACAGAAAATCTGTAAAATATTTTACACATATAAAATGCTATTATAGGGCTTCCCTGGTGGTACAGTGGTTAAGAATCCGCCTACCAATGCAGGGGACACGGGTTCGAGCCCTGGTCCGGGAAGATCCCACATGCCGCAGAACAACTAAGTCTGTGTGCAACAACTACTGAGCCTGCAACAACCCGTGAGCCACAACTACCGAGCCCACATGCCACAACTACTGAAGCCTGCGCGCCTAGAGCCCGTGCTCCGCAACAAGAGAAGCCACTGCAATGAGAAGCCCACGCACCTCAACGAGGAGTAGCCCCCGCTCGCCGCAACTAGAGAAAGCCTGTGCGCAGCAACAAAGACCCAACGCAGCCAAAAGTAAATAAATAAATAAAAATTTTTAAAAATGCTATTATACTACATTTTAGTCAAAAATACAAAAATAAGAAAGGAAGGAAGGGAGAAAGAAAGAGAAAGAGAGAAACGAAGGAAGGAAGGAAAGAAGAAAGAAAGAAAAGGACAATGCTAGAACAAGTATTCATTGATTCCAATCAAGCATGTACATAAACACTGTGGCTCCCAAGAAACTTTAAAATTCCATGCATTCCACTCATGAGAAACTTATGTCACCTCTACTAACTTAATGAGCAGGGAAAGAAAAATTTGCTTAACAAGCCTATCGGATATGTTTCAACTTATTAAAAATTGTTTCTAAACATTTAGAAAGACAACACAGACAACTGATGGGCTAATTAGAAACAGTTCCCTTTTCCTGAAATCAGTTTAGAAACAGTCAAGACTAGCTACTGCAGGCTACATTTTTTAAAAAAAATCACCTGTAATGCAAACACTTCAAATTCAGACTGGCCTCTCACCAGGTAAGCCTAATGGAGTGCTTTCCTACACTCACCTCTCTCAAGAGGATGCCCTCTGGCCCTTAGGAAGTATTTCAACCTTGCAGCCCAATGGCCAAAAGCAAAGGACAAATCCCATGAAGTACGAAAGGAAGCAGGTAGATGTTCACCGTCTCGATTCAGAATTTCAAACGGAATAAGAATAAGTCACACCCGAGTCACACAGAGAGGACCACGTGTGGCTTTCTTTCACAACTACCCCAGCACCGTGTCAAGTCCTGATCCATTCTTACTAACACTAAAATAAAAGCAAGTTTAGTGAAAGATCACTCTGTGTAGGCAGGCTGATTTTTTATTCCTACACTAGATGGCAAAGCAGAAACTCCTGGTGGAAGATCCAGTTAGGGAATGGAGGACTTTGATTCAGAATGGCAAGCCTCACAAATCTGTAACAATGGAACGCCCATTACCAGTGATCAGAAAGCATGTGATGATTCATCTCAGCGACGCGTGTATGCAGAAGCGCCCTCTAGCGGGGCTCTCTAGCACTCAAGAGCCACAATTAAACTCATACCGACTGCTCCCCCAAACTGATCTTTCCAACAACTGGGTGTTCCAAGTCTATTACCATTCACTTTGGAAAAGAGGGAAGAAATACTGTTTTTCTTTTAGATTTTCATATAAACTATAGGACTACTGAAAGAGAGACTAAAAAGAGTTGCTGAAAGTTAGCTTTAAATGTTTTGTAATGTGGGAATCTTAAAACTGGAATTCAATCTGCTTTGTAAAGCAGTTAATTTCTCTTGACACCCAGCATCAGAGCGTGTGAACCATGACTCCCCAGCACGCTCCTGGGGCTGACAAGAAGCTTCCATCACCTACAAGTCCTCTCTCTCCACCAGGACACCACTCCGTGTTAGAAGGAGGGTCAAGGGCTGTCCACGTGGGAACCACCAGCCACATGCGGTTACCGAGCATGTGAGACGGGGCAATTCCAAAGTGACATGCGCTGCAAGTGCACACACTCGATTTTAAACACTTAGTACCGAGAAAAACCAACGTCTTGTTAGCAATGTTTTATATTAATTATGTATTGAAATTATAGTTTTTATATACTGGATTAAATAAAATATATTAGAATTCAATTCCCCTGATTCTATTTTTTTTTTTAATGGAACTATCTGTACTAGAAAATTTTAAATGACACAGGTGGCTCACCTCATCTTTCTTTGGGACAGCACTGGTCTGTAGTGACTGGTCTACAAATCACCTACCAAATTTCAAGAAAGGAAGAGAGAGAGGGTGAGAATGGGACAGGCCATGGGCCTTGCAAACGAGGGTATCAAGTTGAGAGAGAGAGGGACAGTACAGGCAGAGGGCAGGTAAATGCCAGAGTAGAGGGAGCCTCAAATACCAGACCGAGCAGGGTGTATGTAACCATCAGTGGGTGGTGACGGGGAATTCTAGGTTTCAGCAAGACTGAAACTATCCATCAAAAAAAAAAAAAAAAACCCAAATCATCACTCTACCCCCACTGCCAGCAGCCATCAACACATGGCAGCTCTTAGGCATCAGGCAACAGGGGTACCAAGTACTAAGACACACGTATCTTAACATTTCTTTAGTTAGAAGACATTTAATAAAGTGTATATTTAACAATTGTTACAGTTCATCCTTAGAATCCAGGAAATATGACATTCTTTTAGAAAAAACATTTTAAATACAGGTCAACAGACTTGTGTGTATACGTTATATAAACATTATACATACATACACAAGTATTATGTACATGGGTACAGGTGCACAGGGTGCATATACATACACACACGGATAATTTCTGGTACTCACAACAGCTGCAAACAGTGAGTATTATCACCCCATTTTACAGATGGGAAAACTGAGGTTCAGGAGGGTTACGAACTTGCACAGAGTAACATTTATTTCTCTTTCTCCTGCCTGGGCCCTTGCTGTCGACATCTGTCCCCTTTTGCCACTGCTGAGTTACAGCTGACGCAGCTCCTCTCCGCATGAACACGTATGGACTTAAAAACCAGATGATTAGCAGTATGGTGGGCGGAGGAACTGGAAGATGTGGATGCCAGTTCCTGACCCCCACCAAGTGACAGGGAACAGGTTACCCGGCCTTCCTGAGCTCCATGGGGTGCTCAAGAAGTCAACGGGGGCGGTTACAGAGGGGAATGATGACTGTATCCATGAGGTTTTGACTGCATTTGTCTCTGCCCATTCGGCCCCAACAAAGTCATCTAAGAGCTTTCTCAGTATATTCTCATTTCTTGACAAGCAAGCTGACATCCACTCCACCTCATTCATGTGGTACTTCTCCACGCTGAGACATCAGCTAGATGAGGATGATTTTCTAACTGAGCTCCTGCAAGCCCTACAGGCCCCAAGAGTGCAGGGTGTAAATTCTCCTCTCCCACCCAAAGCAACTCTGCGTTTATCTGCTTTATACATCAGGAAAGAAAGGAGTACCCTAGGTTCAAAACCAATGTTGTAAGACAGAACATGACCATAAAAGAAATGCAGTTAAAACTTTATGTAAGAAAGCTGATCAACTCATACACCGTAACTACAAAACACCCACAAACTCCTAGAATACATGTCAAACACCCAAAAGGCAAAGTGATCACAGTCTTGCATCATGTACTTAACAAAGCACACAAGAGAAGCTAACAAACAGCATCCCAGTAGCCTAGAATTTCTGAGCTCTGTGTTTGAGAAAAGGCAAACCACTAATGGCAGCAGGAACTGGGTCAAGGAAACACGGCTCTCAAGTCCAGATGCCGTCCTGGGGTCCAGACCCCGTCTACTGTTCTCACCTGCTGTGTCTCCCTCCTCCCCATGGGAGCTTTTCAAACAATGCCTGCTGCACAGGAACCCCGAGTTCCCCCCAACCCAGGCACTGCTCTCTAAAGGTGTCCTGCACGACACCTTTCCTACTCTGATTTAATAAAAAATGCTCTTACTGTAATATAAGTGTCTCAATCGCATAGTAACAGTTTCAAAATGGTTAGAGCATATTTCTTCATGTTTTTCAAGTCGTTCCTCCAAATAAGTTACAATAAGGTAACAGTTACCATTGCTTTGCTCTTTGAATCCTTCTTGCAGAAACTTAAAAAAAAAAGGCAACATGGGAGGAGAAATCTAGTTTTTTGACTCACTGACTACATTGCAGCCAAGATGCTCTACTCAGGGAAATATGAAAGAAACAGCAGTTCACATACCAAGCCTTGGCATAACTGCTCCAAGAAACTGCTCATCTTCTTGGAAGTGGTTCTCCTGTAAGGATTCCAGCAATTTCTGCAGGACATCTTGGGGCACTTTGCAGCCGGTGCCCTTCAGTTCAGTGAATCTGGTTAACCGGAAGCTCTTGTCCAATTCATAACTTTCCGGGTTAAAGGACTCCCGCGCAGACATGGTTCTCGGGCGCACACACCTCACCGCTGGGTTCCTCCCCTCCCTCTCCTACACGGCTGGTTTCTTTACAGATCCACCTGGGTAGCACCGAAACACAAAGACACCATTAAAGAGTTCTTACCAGTACCCGCCAAGAATCTAGTGAGTGAATACATGACAGTGAAAAGTAAACATGAAAAGGGCTGCAATCACCAAGACCACAGGGAAACAGCCATCTGGGACCACAATAGTTTGTCACAGTGATGCATAAGCTAGAAGAAGTCATTTTAAAAGGTGACTGTACCATTAGAGACATATTCTATGGAAGGAGATCTGATGTCTGTGTTGTTATAATGGTGGCTCTGAGGGGCTGCAAGGAAGACGGAACTATGGGCCAGCTGACTTACAGGACACAGTGCCATCTTGAGTAAAAAGTTCCAAACGTTCTTCTAGCCGGCAGCATTACAGGAAAACTAGTCACTTCACCTATCAACCAGGAAGTACTATGGTTTAAATGCCCTGGCTAAAGTGACTTTTCAGGAAGACCTTTTACCATCTTTTGCTATCTCACAAAGAAAGATAATATGCCTAACAGATACTTTTGGTGAAAAGGACATCGGTGGATATGCATTTGATGAAATTCTTTACGACGCTAAGTTCAGTTTTAGAAAAACAGGTTTTCACTCTGAGCCAGAAGTACACGACATGATCCAAAACTAACAGGAAGCCTCTCTAAAGAACACAACTTGAGAACTGGAATGGCTGTTTAACACAGCAAAGCTCATTTTCTACAAGAGAGCAGTGGAAAGTTTTCTGATGTTTTAATTCAGTGCTATTTCCTAGAAAGCAAACACCCCGCCCAACAAACTAGTACACACACACATCATTGATAAAATATGCTACTGCTCGTTACTGTTTCACTGCAAACCTAAAGTGATAAACTGTACTAAATCACTAGCATTTATGGTACTTGGTATCACTGGAAGTTTCTGGAACAAACTTTTCTAAGCTTGAAGCCTTTGGGGCTAAACGAAAATCTTCCACGTGCTCCCGGGGTTTACAAAACTTCCAGACTGATACTTTACTGGGCATAGAATTAGACACCCCAAGTTTTAGGGTCAGTTTCCCCTATAAAATTTATCATTAAGAACATAATTCCCATTTATAGAGTTTTCGATCCCCTGCGAAGCCCATCACTCATTTAAAATAAATCTCCTAGAGCCTGAGTTTGGGCAGTAATCCAAACTGTCTTTACAAAGCCATGTTTGGGGTGAGCAATGATTTCCGTTTGAAACCTACAACCGTAAAGGAGTAAGCCTTCCAACATTCCAAGAAAACCACCTGTCCGAAAGGAGGGCGCCAGGAGAGCTAAGTTATGGAGCTGGGAATTTTGAAGCCATTTTAGAGTTAGGAAAAGTCCAATAGCAGTTTGACTTGGGTTTGGAACAAAAACAACAGTCCTTTCCTCACCAAATGCCTCGCACTTAACACCGCCTCACTCCTACCAGGGGTAAAAAAAAAAATCCAACTCACGAGGCATCCAGTTATTTTCCTACCTCCAATCCCTATCCAAAAAAAAAGAAAGAAAAAAAAAAAGGCGGGGAGGGGCACTTGGAATTCAGGGGTCTAACTTACTTTTAAATCTTCCTAGGTTTTTAAGGGCAAAAAGTTTAAAACACCTTAAGCCCAAAAGGCACTCAGGAGTTTTAAAATTCCAAATGGAACGAGGGACGTAAATCACACACATCACATCCGAATCCTAAAAAAACATTAATTCTTACATTTTTTGGACGGGATGAGAAAATGGGGGGGGGGTGGAGGGGGACGTGAGGAAAGGCGTAATTAATGGTGGGGGGCTGGCATAACGCGCAGACGACTTCAACCCCGAAGCCGCCTGTTTACACCTTTAAACAATGACATGAATATTTAAAAACAACGGTTAACCCTTTCCTTCTCGGCCACGTTTTAATTTTTTCAAACGAGGGCGCCAAGCTGGCCGCAGAGCCGAGGGAGCACGGTAAGTGGGGGTGGGAGAGGGGGCAGCCCCGGCTCGGTACATACCTCCCCCCAGGTTCCCAAGCCTAGGAAATAAAAAACAGAGGGGACGCGGCGACGTGGGCGCAGGGGCGGCGCACCCCTCGGGAAGCACACGTCGGGGCGGCAGCCGGTGCGCGCAGGGCAGCGCTCGGGGACACCTTAAATCCCCGGCTGCCGCCTTTAAAGGCCACCCGGGCCCAGGCTCTTTGTGCGGCGCGGCCCGGTGGAGGCGGAGCGGGGCGGCCAGCGGGGCCATGCCGGCCCGCCCGCTCTCTGTCCCGGCGGCAGCGGCGGGAACCGCGCGGCCCAGGCCGCGGGGCGGGAGTGAGGCGCGCACGGCCCACCGGCCGCGGCGGGTCCCCCGGCTCGCGGGCCGGCCAGGCCGGGACGCCCGGGGTCAGGCTGCGCCCGCGGGGCCGGAGGGAGGGCGCGCGCGGACGGGGGGGGCGGGGAGGGCCCGGAGGCGCCGCGCGCCGCGCCCCGGGCACCGGGCTAGGTTCTCCCGCCGCGCGCGCGGGCCGCCGCCGCCGCCGCACAAAAATGTCGGCGGGCGAAAAAATTAACCCCTGCGTCGCCGCCCTCCCCCTCCACTCCTCCCCCGCCCTCTTCTCCCTCCCTCCTTCCTCGGCCCCGCGCGGCGGCGGCGGCGGCGGCGGCGCGGGCGGTGCTTCTTTTTTAAAGCGGCCCCACCAAGCCCTGGCTCGGCCCCTCTCCAGGCTGCGCTGCAGAGCGCCGACCGTGCACGGCTCCCGGCGCGCCCAGGCGGCCCGCGAGGGGATCCGCACGGCCGCCCTGGGCCTGCGGACGAATATTCCCCTTTAAGCCTGGTGTCTCGCCCCCCCTCCCCGAGCCAGGCGCTTACCGGTTCGCTTTGCGCCCTCCGCCTCCTCCCGCGAACGGGACTCCGCCGCTCCCACAATGCACCGGGCGCCGCCGGGCTCCCTTAAGCGTCGCCTGAATAAAAAGGCCGCTCCCGGCGGCGGCGCGGAGGGCGGGAGGGCCCCGGGCCGCGCCTGGGCGCCGCGGGGGCTCGGCCTGGCTCGGCGGGCCCCTGCCGGGAACGGGGCCGCCGTGCGCCGCGCGCGAGGGTCCTTTAAGGGCCGGCTCCCTCCCTTTAAGAGGCGGCGGGCCGCGGCCAGAGCGGCTCGGTAGCTGCGTGCGGCCCGGCAAGGGGGCGGAGGCGATGTGCAGGCCCGAGCGCGGCAATGATTGGTCTCGGGGGAGGGGTGGGGGGTTGCAAGCCAGAGGAGAGGTGGCATCCGTTGCATGATGCAAAAAGGATTGATTTCAAAAGTTGCGAGTTGCATTGGCAGCAGCCTTTGGCGCCCGGGCCACCTCCTTTTCCTTGATCCGCTGGAAGGGCCGGGAATGTCCCAAAACCTGGCCGGGCTCAACCGCGCTGCATTCTGCGGGACGCTGTACCTGCTCCCCCAAGCGCCCCAAGCGTTGCCGTTGTTCCTACTGGCAGACAATGAGCGTGGAAACAATTTGAAAATCGAATCGGAGCAGAGGAAAGGCCCCCTCTGCTGCGATGAAGGACTTCGAAACACAGACGGCGCGTTTCGTTAATAACGAGTCTCCCTCTATTGTTCAGCCTGGCTCGGGAGTTAATATGAGCCTTAGTGAACGTGCACACGTTCTGCAAAGTTTCTTGAACGTTTCATGTGCTTGGTAGGAAGTCAAAGCTTAAGGTTCATCAGTTACATTGTTTTCTCTCCACGGGTTCAAGTAAACATGGCAGTCTAATACTGTTTGTGTTTGAATGGACACCCATAGGAGCGATTCAGCTTCTGAGATTACTTTTTTCAGGTTTTCAACTTTCTAAGGCACTGCTGAATAAAATAAAGCAAAATGCTTTCCTACGGCGTCTTTTAGGGCTCCCCTTAAAACCGAGAAGTGAGGGAGGGGATGCCGATCAAAGTTTTCTAGAGTGGTTCAACGTTTTCCAAATGTATTTTGGGGCAGGAGCGTTTTTTAACCGAAAGGTGCTGTAGGTTCTGTTGTCAGGTTTGTAGGCTACGCAGATGCCCTTTTCATTCTTAAAATTTCTGCTTGGCAGTTCCCCAGGGTTTTGATCTAGGTGAGGATGCAATCGTGATGCAGTCTAGAATGCAGTCCAGGCTGATGCAGGCTCCTCTCTGTCTTTTCTCTGCAGCCCTACAGGAAGTTAGGAAAGAGCATAGTAGCCTAGATTCTTTGATGTGTTGGACTTTTGTCAGAGTGGCATAACCCACTGGTTGACAAACCTAGATTTGCCTCCGAATCGCCTGGGGAAACGCAGGTACAGGCAATCCCCAGGCAACACTCCAGACCTTCGGGATCAGGGAAGGAGGATACAGATATCTTAATTCCCCTCATCTCCTACCTTTTAAAATCGATTTTGTGAGTTGTTTGGGGCATTTTGGTATGTTGTGTGTATTTTTTAGCAAACACATGTCACAACTAGAAAAAAAAGATTTGGGGGATTGGGGGAAGGTGACAACAGAGGTGAGTAGGGCCCTCTGTGAGGATGCATGTTTCATGCCGAGGAGTTTGCTGTTTATGCCGTAGTCAGCAGAGTTTGTCAGATTTGGGTTTTACAAGTTTAGCTTGTAAAAGAAGGCTGTACCGCATTTGGGAGGATGCCCTCTCCCAGAAGGGAGAGTGGGGCCACATCTCTAATGAGGAGGGAATTGTACTAGTCAAGCATGAGGTCGAGGGTATCCGAACTGAAGTTGCAGGAATACAGACAAAGGAAGGAATTTCAGGTGATTTCGCGTATGGTTGGCGGAAGAGGCGTAAGATGGCACCCAGATTTCTAGTTTGGGGGGAACCGGGTGAGTAGTGAGACTACTAGTTGAAACAGGAACTTATTAGCAAGCAAACAGGTTTGGGGGTTAGTTCAGCTTTGGAAATGTTAAATTTCAGGCACCCGCCAGATGCTCTAGGCAGAAGGCAATTGGTAAAACTAGGTCTGGCTCTTGGAGTAGGGGTGGACTCTGAGTCTGAGATGCAAATGTGGGCACATCAGCATATAAATGGAGTTTGAAGCCCCGGAAAGGGGTGAAATTAACCAGGAGTGAGAGCAGAGGAAGAAAAAGAAAGAGACCTTGGACAGAGCCCTGCGGAGTTTCAAAACTGAATGTCTGGGCCAGCAAGAGGCTGATCCCTGCTTTGTGTGGGAGGCGAGCGTCCTCAGAACCCACTCCTTCCTCCCCCAGGCCCTGGGTTTGGAGCTCTCCGGCAGCTCCAGGACAGCTTGAGTCAGATTCTCCCGAGCGGAGTTTGTAGACTCTGGTCTAAGCCACGATGCCTTGAGCAGCCTGGAGCCAGGCTACAGTGTTGGGGACAGATACTCCACCAGAGCGCTCATCCTTCCCTTCCTTTGCCCTAAACACAAGCCTCTCTCTGTGCTTCCCCCCATCAGCTTTTTTTCTTTCTGTGAGTCTTCCCCAGGCGGCTCATCAGAGCCCCATCCTGTTGTGAACCATCTCCCTTGAGTTCTCAGGTCCTACTGGCTCCAACTGAAAGATGGTTCTCCTGGGTTGCATTACCTGGTGGAGGCTTGTTAAAAATACGCATTTGCCAGCCCCACTCCAAAGATGATATTGATCAGGTGTCATGGGTGGGATTGTGACAAAGATGATGTGCTTGGCCAAACTTCAGTCTGGCTCCTGAATCTTCTCCTAGACCCATCTGGGCACTTCCTTGTAAAATCCAGTTTTAGCAAATCTGATCACCCTCAGCATCTGATCAGGGTCCTCAGGGTCCTGAGGATCAGGGTCCTCCACCATCCCCCAGGTAAACATCTGATCACCCTGGCCTGCCTGCAGCAAGTGCTTCTAGAGCCGTGCTGTCCAATAAATACGGTAACACTCTGTGGTGCGTTTTGAGTGCCTGGAATGTCCCAGCTGAGATGTGCTCTCTGTAAAAAATGCACTGGATTTTGAATACTTAAAATGAAAAAAGAATGTAAAATATCTTTGTGATTTTGCTATTGATTCATCTTGCAACAGAATATTATGGATATGTTGCGTTACATAAAATATATCATTTAATCTCTTTACTTTTTTTTTTAATATGGCCACCTGACCATTTAAAATGACATAGGTTGCTCACAGCCTATTTCTACTGGACAGCTCGGCTCTCTATGATGCCCCAGTCCCCAGAGCCACAGACACAGGCATTCAAGTACTTACATGAGTGTTCCACAGACGCTTCAAATCGAGCATGTTCCAGACCAAAGCAATTCTTTTCCTTCCAACCCTGCCACCCCACCTCGCCCGCCCATCAGCTCCCCCTCTATTTGCCATCTTGGTGGATGGACCGGTATCTGCTGCACTGCACATGCTAGAACCCTGGTAGTCATCCCCAGCTCCTCCCTTTCCATTTCCAGTCTTCACTGTTACCTGTCAGTTCTACCGCCTTGATATTGTTCACATCCAAACCCTCCACTCCCCTCCCACAGTCCCTGTCTCTGTTCATGTCTCATCTCTCCCCTCAACTATTGTGCAAGTCTCCTAATTTACGGGCTTTCTGCTGTGATTTTCACCGGTCTCTGTTCAGTCCAAAGTGATTAATGCTACGGGAATGATATTGATCCAAGGCAACCCTGATCATGTTCTTTCTTTCCCTGCTCAAAACCTTTAGGCGGTTTCAATTCCTCTGGCTCCATTTCTCAAAGTATGGTACTCACTCATGGGTGTACGTGATTTTAGGGTGTACAGGGAAGAACATTTTATAGTTACATACACATTTTAACACACACTGGAAAGATATAACTAACATATAAAACCTGTGATTCTGTGGGCATTATTCTTTAGGGCAAAAAGTGAGTCAACTTAAAGTTGTTTTTTTTTAGAATATTTGCTTTATTTAATTAATTTATTTATTTTTAAGGATAATTCCCAAGGTTTATTTATTTATTTGGGCTGCACCCGGTCTTAGTTGCGGCACGCAGGATCTTTTTTAAGTTGAGGCATGCGGACTCTTATTACTTGCGGCATGCATGCGGGATCTAGTTCCCCAAGCAGGGATCCAACTGGGCCCCCTGCATTGGGAGCATGGAGTCTTTCCCACTGGACCACCAGGGAAGTCCCTAAAGAACGTTTTAAAGAAAAAATAGCACAGTCTAAAGTAATGGCATTGGCCAAGTAAATGCATTTCAGATACATTTCAGACTCAATTTGGTTTAAAAAAAAAAAACAAAACACTTCACGATCCAGCTTCTACTTTTCCTCTCTCATATGATCTCTAGAAGGTACCCTCTTCCTGTACTTCAGCCATGCAACCATGCCGGATGCTTACAGATCTCCAGGCTCACCTTCTCTTTCTACATTTAGCCTCTCGGCAGGCACTAGTCCTTTGCTTGTACCACCTTTTCTCCCCTTCTGGCAAATAAGAACTAACCCTATAAAATTCCCCTCCAAGAGTCTTCTCTCTGAAGAGTTGTCTGGCTGCTCCAGGGAGAACTCCATCTCTGGTAGACAGCAGAGTGGTCCCCAGAGATATTCACATCCTAATCACCTGTGACTGTGTTACCTTACCTGGCAAAACGGACTTTGCAGATGTGGTTAAGGATTTTTTTTTTTTTTGGCCGTGCCACACAGCATGCGGGACCTTACTTCCCTGACCAGGGGTCGAACACATGACCCCTGCAGTGGAAGCTCAGAGTCTTAACCACTGGACCACCAGGCAAGTCCCATTAAGGATTTGTTTTGTTTTGTTTTGTTTTGTTTTTTACAGTATGCGGGCCTCTCACTGTTGTGGCCTCTCCCGTTGCGGAGCGTAGGCTCAGCGGCCATGGCTCACGGGCCCAGCCGCCCTGCGGCATGTGGGATCTTCCCGGACCGGGGCACGAACCTGCGTCCCCTGCATCGGCAGGCGGACTCTCAACCACTGTGCCACCAGGGAAGCCCAAGGATTTTGATTTTTTTTTTTTTTTTTTTTTTTTGCGGTACGCGGGCCTCTAACCGCCACGGCCTCTCCCGCCGAGGAGCACAGGCTCCGGACGCGCAGGCTCAGCGGCCATGGCTCACGGGCCCAGCCGCTCCGCGGCATGTGGGATCTTCCCGGACCGGGGCATGAACCCGTGTCCCCTGCATCGGCAGGCGGACTCTTAACCACTGCGCCACCAGGGAAGCCCCCAAGGATTTTTTTTTTTATGAGATTTTCCTGGGTTATCTGGATGGACCGATGTAACACCAGGATCCTTATACAGGAAAAAAGGGAGGCAAGAGAGCCTGAAGAGTTGTGACAAAGGAAGCAGAGGTCGCAGTGATATGGGGCCACAAACCAAGCAACGTGCGCAGCTTCCAGAAGCTGGAAAAGGCGAGGAAATGGATTCTCCCCTGAGCGCCCTGAGGGAACCAGCTGCGCCTTCCTACTTTGGTCCTTATCGTAGAACTCATCCCCCTGATTTGCAATGATTCCATGTACCTAATCTCTCCTCCACACCTCCCCCACCCCCCCACCCCCCCCACCCCCCCACCCCGCTCCCCCGTCCCACTAAAAGCCACGAGCTCCTGGGGAGACTGAATACCTTTGCCTCCCAGTGCCTAGGGCATTCTCTGGCCTGTGGTAGGAGTGACAGGAGAGAGTTACTCTGGAATTGGGGGACGAAAATTCTAAGAAGGTAGGAGGAGTCAACATTGTCACGTGCTACAGAAAATCGACATAAGGGCCAAAAATAAATCATTGGATTTAGTGGCCTTGGGGTACTTGAGTGCAGGTGGAAGACGGGGTGTAGGGGGCCGAGGAGTGAGTGTGGGTCGGCAAGTGCAGATAATGAGTATAGACTCTTTTAAGAGTCTTTTAAGAGTCTATACTATGCCTCTTTTAAGAAGCATGCTGTAGAAGGGGCAGAAGAAGAGAGACATTTACTTGAGGGGGAGAAGGGGGTTGTTTTTTAGAACCTGAGAAGCTTTGAACAGGTGCATAAAGCAAAGCAAAGGAGACAAGATGTAGGAATGAGGAAGGGTAGCTGGTAGAACAAGGTCCTGGAAGGAGGGGAGAGGCGAGGCATTCTGGCAGCTGGATGGAGACAGGAGAGGAAGCAGGTACGGATGCTCCGGTAGCTAAGTTTAGTGGGTGGATTGTACAGTGTTCGTTCTGCTTTCCTCATGGGCTGTCAGTTCCATGCAGGCAAGGACCATGGCTGTGGGTTCAACATAGTGACAACAGTTAACACTTCAAATCGCTTGCTGTGTGCACGCCAGGCAGGCTTCTGAGAGCGCGGCATAGACAAATTCACTTAATCCTCGTAACAACCGGATGAAGTAGGTACCGTTATTATCCATTTACAGGTGAGGAAATAGAGGCACAGAGACGGTGAGTAACTTGTCCAAAGTCACAGTGGCAGAAAGCGGAGGGCTTGGATTTGAACCGGGGCCGTGTGTCTCCCAAGTCCACACTCAAAGATGCAGGCACTCACTAAGTAGTTATCACGTGACTGAGAACACACTTGACGTGCTCCGCCCGCAAATCGCAGGATGGTTTACCCTCCTGCACCTACCTTCCCCCTCCCCCAAGTGGGGTGTTGTCCATCTGCACTGTCCTCTCACACAAATGAGGGCTGACCAGAAGGGTCACAGTCTGCTGGACCAGGGTTGAGGTCACACAGATGCCTGAGATATTATCCCTTACGCTCCACCTCGAGGCAGGGACTCCAAATGTTCGGTTCCATTAGGATGACACCTTCTGGACACCTTGCTCTCCCCTCTCCCTCCTTCTCAGCCCAGGCCAGACTAGGATCCACTAGGCCATCCCTTGCTCCCCAGCAGGGTACAGGAGTGTTCCTTCTGCACCGCCCATCACCCCCTGCAGGCCTGGCTTTGCAGCCCTAGAACTGTCTGCTAGCAGGGCTTAAGGCCTGGGGGCGAGTGTCAGAACCCTGACGGAAGGTAGGTTTCTGTGGGGGGCGAAGGGGGGCAGAAATTCAGATCCAGAAGCAGGAGTGCCGGAGGTAATAAATTCAGAGGCTGGAAAGGAAAGATGGGGCCTTGGCAGCTCTCATGGGAAAGCAAAGTAGCGTCTGTGCCTGGAACCACTCACTGTCGACCCCCTCACAGGCAGCATCGTCCTGGTGGGCAGGTTCTAGAACGGAACAAGATCCCTAGGGCAGATTTTAGCTGCATCCTGATCTTTTGGGGGCATTCTCTGTTTTCCCCTAGGCCTCTATCTAGGCTTATTCTTTTTTTTTTTTTTTTGCGCGCGAGCTTGTGGGCTTTCTCTACTTGTGGTTAGCGGGAGCTACTCTTTGTTGCGGTGCGCGAGCTTCTCATTGCAGTGGCTTCTTTTGTTGCAGAGCATGGGCTCTAAGCGCGCGGGCTTCAGTAGTTATGTCACACAGGCTCAGTAGTTGTGGCGCACGGGCTCTAGAGCGCAGGCTCAGTAGTTGTGACACACGGGCTTAGTTGCTCCGCGGCACGTGGGATCTTCCCGGACCAGGGCTCGAACCTGGGACCCCTGAATTGGCAGGTGGGTGCTTAACCCATGTCCTACCAAGGAAGTCCCTAGGCTTATTCTTGTAACTACACATCTTTCTAGATCAGTCTAACTCTCTCAAGGGCTAAGGCTGCAGATCCCTGTCTATATAAGAGAAACTGGCTCTTTTTTCACACTATGAAATTTTCCAGTGATCCAAATCCCAGTAAAAATGGTAACAGCTTAAAGGCCAATCAGTTTTTTTTTCTTGAGTGGCATAAACATGCTTTCTCCCTGTTTTTAAATGTCATTTCTCTCATTTCACCATTCTTTTTTTTTAAATATTTATTTGGCTGTGAAGGATCTTCGTTGCTGCATGCAGGATCTCTTTTTTTTTTTTAGTTGTGGCACATGGGATCTTTATTACCTCATGCGGGATCTTTTTTTTCTTTTTAGTTGCAGCATGGGATCTTTAGTTGTGGCATGCAGGATCTAGTTCCCTGACCAGGAATCAAACCCAGCCCCCTGCATTGGGAGCGTGGAGCCCTAGCCACTGGACACCAGGGAAGTCCCTCATTCCATCCTTCTTGCCTGAAAAGTCAGGTGAACAATAAGCCTTATCTTTGAGCAGCTATTAGTTTGCAGGCGCTGTGCTCAGTGTTGGGACTCTGTGAACAGGTCAAGATCCCAATCAATGAAAGAGAATTGCTGTAATACCAAGTGCTAAGTCAAGGTCTCAGCGATTTCTTTTTTCTTTTTTTTTTTGGAGAGGAAGGGCAGGGGGAGATCTATGAACCTTCTGAAATTACGTGCAAAATTGTACCTACTTGTGCATTTCTGGGAAGAGAGTTCCTAGCTTTTATCAGCTCCCCGGAGGGGTCTGTGACCCCCCCCAAACTGAGTAATATGGTGGTGAGTGCTGGGGGAGAACAGAATCTGAATTGAGAGGAGCAATTGGAAATATAGGGAGTGCATTATTATTCCATTAGTTCATAAATGCTACAGTCATTACAATAATTTATTTTCTTCAGTGGTCTTTTACAATCTTTGGTAAAAACCATAGCTTTTTTGGCAAGAAAAAAAGGTCACAAGAAATTCGAGCCATGGTGTTTGAAGTGAATCGGTTATTTCAAAAGGAAGGAAGCTCGTTGGAGTAGACCCCATAGTTAAGAAGTCCCCTGCAGGCCCCCTGGAGGGCCTCCCCTCTCCCCACCAAGCCTGGGGCTCCCCCTGAGACCCACTTCCTGCAGCACCCCGCATGCATGGCTCTGAGTGTGATCGGTCGAGGAGGGTACTCTCCACTGAAACACAATTAACAATATGATGCTCTCCGAAACTCTGGCTCTGTACCACCCAAAATTTAGCCACATTCCACAAGATCCCAGTATGCTGTGGTGTTGTCCCTGGTGAATCCCATTTTTCTTAAGCACAAAAGTGATTAATTTGGTGCTATAAAGTGAAGATTTCATTGTTTGCACCCCGAGAGTAGCAAAGGCTACAAAATTAATTAAGTTTTCCCTTTGTCTCTGATACATGAGAGATAATACGGAGGGAAGTAAAACCAGTTTATTTTCTTTAACTGCATTTTCACATTCCCTCTCTCTTCCTGTCTCCACTGATTAAAATGAGTGAGGTTTTGCCCATAATTTCCAAAAATGCATAGATTACTGCCCCCCCCCACCCCGCTCCCCCTAAATCCTGAGACCTTGAGAACCATCCACTCCTGATTCATTTTCCAGTTTTATCCTCCACCATTCCATTCCCTCTTCCATTAAGGAAAGCTGCTCTTGCCTTCCAGCCAGAGATCCTATCCCAGCCATTTCCAGCTTCCTGTCCTTCAGGGCTTGGTCCTGCAATATAATAAATGAAGGGTCTTGGTTACTTGGTTCGGGTGCATTTCTTCCCGCTTTTCTGAATTACATGTAATTGGCTCTCCCCTGCCCCCTAGTGTCTAAGTCATATTGTAATGAACGATGAGTGTTAGAAGCCCAATTCTCCCTAGTATTTGGTGGGGGAGGAGAAAAGAGAGGAAGAATGAGGAAGGGGAGAAGCAGAGAACACAGGTAGAGATGACATGTCTGTGCAGATATAAGATTCAGGCGTCCTGTCTATTTCCTGCTCTCACAATTGGTTAAACAAAAATTGGCTCCAGAACCAAGCCCTAAGTGGACTAGAGTTCACTGTTCTGCCAGCAGAGGAGCAGCTATTTATTCACATTCTTTGTTCCCCATACTTAATCCGTGGCTGACTTCGCCCTTTGCTCCCAAATACACCATCTCCCTTAATTATCTCCTCTGCTGTGAGGCTGCTTGGGAAAAGAATTACAGATTGAGTTCATCCTACCCGAGGGTTCCTGTCCTTGTCTGGCACTCGCTCTGTGTTGCAACGTGTGAGGCTTGAGCTGGACACGGCTCAGAGGTGGACCCGGCCTCGGGGCCTCCAGACACGAAACTAGACATACAGGATACAAGTGAGGAATAATAAATAAATAACGGCAGAGGCAGAAATCGGTTTTAGTTTAAGTTTCTCAGGGCGCCCACATCTGGAATGCAGGGACCATGTCTGGTTTTGGAAGTGGTTCAGGTTTGGCCCTCCTTGGCTTGAATTTCTCTGAGCTGAGCCAGTCTACCTGGCTGCGGTGGTACTGTTTTCTTCAAAGAGAGTGAGCAGACATGTTTCCATTTCCATGCTTGGTGACCGGGTCCAAACAACACGTGGGTGGTTGTACTGGATGAGCCTTAAGATCCTTTTCTACCTGGAGGTTCTGTGATTCATTTAAAATGGGGTGTGCACCCCTGACAATTTGTTGGTGGTGATTTCCTCTGCTGGGTCTGGCTTCCTGTTGATTCTACTTTACCGAATATTGCCAAATCCATTTATTATTTTCCTCCACCGGTTCTTCCTAAGTTCATATTTCAGTTGCCTGAATGACTTGCAATGGCCTCTGCTATGGACTGAATGTTTGTATCCCCCTAAAATTCATATGTTGCAGCCCTAACCCTCACTGTGATGGTATCAGGAGATGGGGACTTTGGGAGGTAATTAGGTTTAGATTCGGTCATGTGTGTGGGGCCCCTATGATGGGATTAGTCCCCTTATAAGAAGAGAAAGAGACCAGAGCCTTCCCCCTCTGTGATGTGAAGATACAGCAAGAAGGTGGCCATCTACAAGTAGGAAGAGGGTTCTCCCCAGATGCTGAATCTGCCAGTACTGTGATCTTGGACTTCCCAGCATCCAGAACTGAGAGAAATAGATATTTGTAGTTTAAGCCACCCAGTCTATTGTATTTTGTTATAGCATCCCAAACTAAGACAGTCCCCAAACTGATGTCTCTGCTTCCACACTGTGGTCCCAACCCTCATACACATTAAAATGCATGTTAAAATGCATAGATTTAATAAATTAATGCTTTCACACACATACTCACACACAAAAAAATCAACACTTATCAAAGAAATTATAAGAGTTCCTCTTTATGTCCTCAGAACAAGAAGGTGCTCTTAAATAAGTTGCAAAAAGCATCAAGTAAAAAGAAAAAAAAATGATAAATTTGGCTATATTGAAATTAAAACTTATGTGGAATAAAAAAGATACTTACACCAAGAGGCAAGCCACAGACTGGGAGTAGATATTTGTAACTCATAATCAACAAAGGAACACTTTCTAACGTATGTAAAGAACTCCTATGAATCAACAAGAAAAAACAAACCAATAGAAAAAGTGGTAAAGATATGAACAGGGAATTCAGAAAAGGGGACATTTGTGTTGCTAATAAATACGTGAAAAGATGTTCAACCTAACCAGAAATCAGGCGAATGCCAATGAAGGGCTTCCCTGGTGGTCCCGTGGTTAAGAATCCGCCTTCCAATTCAAGGGACATGGGCTCAATCCCTGTGGGGAACTAAGATCCCACATGCTATGGGGCAACTAAGCCCACGCACCACAACTACTGAGCTCAGGCACCTCGACTAGAGAGAGCCCACGTGCCGCAAACTACAGGGCCCACGCTCCCTGGAACCCGTGCGCCACAACTAGAGAGAGAAAACCTGTGCGCCACAACTAGAGAGAAGCCCAGGCTCTGCAACGAAGAGACTGCGCGCTGCAACGAAAAGTCCTGAGTGCCAAAACTAAGACACGACGCAGCCAAAAAAATAAAATAAATATTTTTTAAAAACTGCATGCGTAGCTTGGTTTCACTTAAAAAAAAAAAGAAATGCAAATGAAAATGTGACCCCATTTTATATCCACCAGATTGGCAAAAATTAAAAGTCCAGTGAGACCAAATGTTGTCAGGAATGTGGGGAAATTGGGGTTGTCTTATGCTAATGGCAGGAATAGAAATCAGTAAAGCCATTTTGGGGATGGATTGAATGCTCTCTAGTAAAGATGGATATATCCTCTGATTCTTATTAATTCCTCTCCTAGGGGGATGTATGTACAAAGAAAGAGTCGTATATCAGGATATCTGTAATAGCTGCAAGTTGGAAATAATTTAAATTTCCATCAAAAAGGAGGTGGGAAAATAAAGGTTGCACAGTCCTATAATGGAACGCCATTATAGCAGTTACAGTGATAGAACAAGTCAATGTATCCAGTTGAAGGACCGTGAAAACATAATGTTAAGGGAATTAGTGTTTGATGGGTATGGAGTTTTAATTCAGGAAGAGGAAAAAGTTCCAGAGATGGATGGGTTGGTGATAGTTGCACAACAAAATGAATGTAGTTAATGCCATTGAACTGTGTGCTTAAAATGGTAAATTTTAAGTTATATCTATTTTACCACAATTTAAGGGGAAAAAAACCCCCATAATGAACAGAATTAGGCGCACCATGAAATGCATTGTATGATGTGCTCATGACATTTAAAAATATTAAATAATCATAACTAACTAACTAAAGCATTAAACATATTGAATATGTCTATATATGATCAATTCATAAAGATGTGAAGGAATCACACTGAATGCAAGATATGCTTACCTGCTGGGAGGGAGAGGAGGAAAGTCTGAGGTGGTAGCTGTGGTAGAACTCTATCTGTGACATTTTATTAAAAACAAAAATCTAAGAAAACTCATTAAATGTTAAAACAAAATAGGTGTTACACCCATCTCGACATTGTTCCGTCTGAAGACGGGGGCGGTCTCTGCGTCTGTGATCGGGCTTTTATGTGTCACGTGCTCTCTGGCCTTGCATCTGTTCAGGACCAGCTCTTAGCCTTATATTTCTGGAGGTCCTTTTATGTCTCAGGCACATCGCTAGGCGCTGGGAACTCCATGATGAACAGCACAGGCATAGGTGCTACTCTTAGCATTTTCCTCCCAGGGATGTTCTTGCACAACGGTTTTCCAAGAGAGGCCCCTGGATTAGCAGTATCAGCCTCGCCTCGGAACTTACTGGAAATGCAACTTTGGGGCACCACCCTAGACCTGTTAACTCAGGTGCTATGGGGGTGGGGCCCCATATGGGGTGCTTTCACGAGCCCTCCAGGCGATGCTGGTGCACGCTCAAATTTGGAAATCATTGCTCTTATATAAAGAAGAGAATGCTATCTCCTTTGTACACCCCATCTGAGGTGGAGGTGGGCAGGGGGTGTCCCTCCAAAAGTTGCCCGTGTCCCAAAGTGTTCCAGAGGTGAAGAAAATGCCCTTTCATCACGGTCGCATACACCACCCCGGTTCTGGTGCCCGCTGCCCTGGGGCGCTTGGGACTCCCTCCCCTGTCCCCTCCCCACGCTCAGCCTTGGGGCTTGCCTGGTTTCCTAGTCAGACTCAGCCTCCACGGGCCCTCCCTCGAAGCTGCTCACACCAGGTCCTCTGTCTACCTATGTCCAAACTCCTGGGGCTGACCGAGTTCAAGTCATTTTCCCAGAAGTACTACAACGCCCAAAGGCAAGTTGGACGCAGTTGGTTACCTGGGTACCGGAGTGTCTGTGCTCCACGGGCCCACGGACACTCCACCCCAGCTCCTGCCTGGTCAAGATATCTGACTCCTCTCCTTAGTTTCACATTTAAGACCCTCAGTGACTTGACCCCATGTGCCTTTCTCTCTCTCCCTCCTGAAAGAAGACTCTGGAAAAAACAGCACTTTTCCTTTCTCATAGAAGATATTCACACTTTCCTGTCTCAGAGGCTTGTATTTTCTTTTCTTTTATTTGGATTTCTTCTGTCTGGAGTAGACTCTTTCCATATATGACAACTCCACTCTCCCCACTTCAACCCCCATACGTACTTACCATTTCAGAGCAGCCTCAAACGCCATTTCCTCCCTCTCTAGCTGAAGGCGATTGCTTCTTCCTTTGTGCTCTCCTAGTCCAAGGCTTTATTGGCTTCTGTAACCTGCCATTTCTCTCTCCCATTTCATTTTGTATTCCAGTGTTTTATGTATTTGTCTTATTAAGTCATGAACTTAACTTATTGTCTTATTCAGACATCTGAGTCGAGACGATTCCTTTAAGGATGCTGAGCACACTTTCAAGCTCAGGTGATATCAATAAGGGTATTGTTCCAAAGTGTCTAAGACGTGGTCTTCTGGCTTCAAATTACTGGAGGACTAGAGGGGGAGACAGATACCTTGTTTATGCAAGGCGACAGAGTTCAGGATAGGGTGATGTGTTTGCCTGGAGGAGAGAGACACTGATTCTGCCTGTGAAGGCGTTGGAAGCGGGATGGGTTGACGGAGAAGTTCTGCCTGGAAGCTGTCAGAGTGAGGAGATCTCATTACAAGAAAGTGTAAGACGATGGGAGGCTGAAACAGGGCAAAGATGTCCTCTCCATTTTCGAGGAGAAGAGACAGAAAGGCATAGATGGCAAAGAAGAGGGGTAAGTACAGTTTCACAGAAACCAAGGGAAGAGTATGTTTCTGTAGGAATGGAGTTAGAATCAGCACCAAAAGTTAAGTAGAGAGATGCCTTTGATACAAGGTCATCCTTACTGCCAGACTTTTCCTGCGGTACGCGGGCCTCTCACTGTTGTGGCCTCTCCCGTTGCAGAGCACAGGCTCCAGACGCGCAGGCTCAGCAGCCATGGCTCACGGGCCCAGCCGCTCCGCAGTATGTGGGATCCTCGCGGACTGGAGCACGAAGCCGCGTCCCCTGCATCGGCAGGCAGACTCTCAACCACTGCGCCACCAGGGAAGCCCTACTGCCAGACTTTGCAGGAACTACAGGAGGGACCTAACCTGAGAACAAAGGTAATTGCCTTGCAGGATCTCCCGTGGAAACTGAAGGCAACTCTTTGAATTTAAGGTTTGGTTGCTATTTGAACTTCCTTATTTGCAGGATTTAGAGTGGTGTTTTTTCAATCTACGGACTGTAGGTATATTTAAGATATACATTTTTCCCTTTAGAAAGAGTCTATAGTAATTAAGTTGAGAAGCGCTGAATTACAATTTTCCTTTCAGTGTGTTTTGCGCAGTCTCAGTCTGGCCGGTAGGAGGCAGCATAACCTCATGCTCTGAGTCAGGATCCTTGTTGCTGGAGTCGGCTCTGGCGCAGGGAAGGAGGCTTCCCTCCGTTCTGTGCTTCCGTTTCCTTCTTTACCTCCTGAAAAAGGTAGGAATTAACTAATAGCCAAACATTTTCAAAACGTTAAATGATCTGGGGGTGCCGGGTAGAAATCACAGCTGAATATAATCCCAACCCCTCTCTGACTTGGCCCTGAAATCTGAAAAGCTCAAAGCTTTTCACAAGGGAGTCTTGTTCCTATTTCTGCAAACGGAAACTCTGGTATGTAAATTCACAAAAGACAAGGATGTCCAGTATGTAGATGTAAGTAAACTAAAATAAACATCACAGCAAACTTCCACCTGTAGGTATGAAAAAGTGGAAAAGCAAGGGTTTTTCTGGCCGTTTCCATTTTGTTACTTTAATGCTCTCAAATTGTTTAAAACAATTATATTACTTTTGAATATATTAAAGCAGTCATTTGTCTATTGCAAACACTGTATATTACTATCTGAAAGAGCTGAAATATTAGGTCTGATGTATTATATTTGCAAGTCCCTCCACTTCCCAGAGGCAGCAAAGCATAGTGGAGACGCATACCAGCCCCTCCCTCCAGCTGTGTGACCTCAGAGAGGTGGTCCAACCTCTCTGATCTTCCCAGCACCTATGAAATTGGACAGATCATAATAGTACCAACTGGGTAAGCTTGTTGGTGAACATGAAACAAGAGCCTGGCACATAGTGGACATTCAGTGGATATTTCAGGAAATTATTAGTGGCTGGATGTTTGGTCCCTAATCTAGAATATGACGTGAGGCATTGGATTGGGTACCTTCCAAATATCAGGTTCTATGGGATGTGGTGAAATGATAAAATGTACTTTCATTTTGGTTTTGTTAAAACCACCCTCACGTTGAACACCTACAGAAGAGTTACTCTGCTGATCTTTTTTTTTTTTTTTTTTTTTGTGGTACGCGGGCCTCTCACTGTTATGGCCTCTCCCATTGCGGAGCACAGGCTCCGGACGCGCAGGCTCAGCGGCCATGGCTCATGGGACCAGCCGCTCCGCGGCATGTGGGATCCTCCCAGACCGGGGCACGAACCCGCGTTCCCTGCATCGGCAGGCGTACTCTCAACCACTGCGCCACCAGAGAAGCCCTACTCTGCTGGTCTTGACCATGTTAAAGCGGTCAGGATCACGCGCTACATCCTCAAAAGGCCTCAACTGCTTTTTCTGTCCCCATAAATGAATTTCTTTGGGAGGTGCACTTCTGGGCTGAGCACTGCAGCTACTGTCATTCACTAAACAGGATTCCAAGCCACTCATGGGACTTAATGGACATGATTATGTTTGGGGGACCTGTGAAGGAGAATCAGTATATAACTAGAACAAGAGCCATGTGAAAAATGGTTGTGTGGTCATATGTGTTTGGAAACCCTGCATACTACAGTCTCCTCCTAGAGACTCACCACGTGCTGCCATGGATTAAAAGCTCCAAGCAGCTCTGTCCAATAGAAATGGCATATGAGCCGCAGGTGCAACTTAAATTTTCTAGCAGCCACGTGACAAAAGGAAAAAAGGAACAGATGAAATCGATTTTAATAATGTATTTTATTGAACCCCATTTACCCAAAATAGTACCATTTCAACCTGTAACCAATATTTTAAAAGAGTTTAAATTATCTCAGTCTTTGATAGACGACATGTATTTTAACACCTAGCGCACTTCTCAGTTGGGATTAGTCACGTCTCAGTTGGGATTAGTCACGTCTCAAGTGCTCTGGGACCACACGGAGCTAGCAGTTACGTTATAGTATGACTCAGGCTCAGAGAATCCGTGCTTGGAGGGAACCCCAATAGAACCTGAAAAGGCCCCAAGAAGTTACAGGGAAAATAATGGAAAAGAATAGAAGGCGCATTTACGTTACCTTAAAAGCCAAGATCTTAGAAGAGAGACTGTCCAGAAAAGGCTTAAATGACAACAACTTAAGTTAGGGTTAAAAACTGACCAATCTCAGCATTTTTCTTAAAACCCCAGGCGGAGATGGGCAGAGGTACCTACGGTCCAGATGAGGAGGTGGTATGGTCTTGTGTTTACTGACTGCTCTGAATTCTCCTTTAATCTTGTGTTCCTTTGCTTCTGGGTGTCTATAGGTGGAGGCTGGACGGTGTTGCGTGATTTTTTAAACATCTTCAAATCACGTACGTTAGCAGCAGCCCCTTCTCAAACTCTTCAGCAAGAGGCAATTTTTGTTCCCCGTCTCATCCCACTTTTGTGCTCCCAACC
This sequence comes from Leucopleurus acutus, assembly GCF_964270905.1. Lineage (NCBI taxonomy): Eukaryota > Metazoa > Chordata > Mammalia > Artiodactyla > Delphinidae > Leucopleurus > Leucopleurus acutus. The sequence continues at coordinate 195,471,869 of NC_139142.1, forward strand.
TTTTCACTGTGTCTGCGAGCTTCACTCCCCATCCTGACTCCCCCGACTTCGTCTCATCTTTGGGCCAGCTCTCTTCCCCCAGACAGAAGAAGCCACAGACTTGAAATATTTGGTCCCCTCCTGACCTGTTGTGAAATACTTCCTCTCACGTGCCTCTTAAAAAAAAAACGTTTTATGATCCCGCGTATTAATCCACGTGGTTCTTTATCAGTGCCGCATAATTGTACCATGAACCGCAGCCATAAGTTAAAGACCTTCTCTAAACTCTCAGTGATTGCCCTGGACCGTAGTGTAGGAGGGAAGATGGCAGAAGTTTAATCAGAGACTAGGAGTCTTTCAGGAGAACATCCAACCTACCTCAGGACTCATCCAAAGGCTGCTTACTTTTCCCTCCCAAGCTTTTCGCTTGATCCAAGGTCTGTTAACAATTTGAAAGTCAAATCCCCCTCTCGGGTTACGGAATGGGTATCTCCTTTTGTCGTGAAAGGGGGTGTGTAATTATTCCGTCCAGGTTCAGACACCTGATCCCAGCTGGTAGATCCCCCGAGGACACTCCTTCAGCACTAAGCTCCCAAGTTACCTTCTCAAGTGGGCAGTGCCACGTAACCAAAGCGGCCATCCGATTGCCCCTCCTGGAAGGCAGCAAACATCTGCTGGGCTCCAAGGACCGTGTTTTATGTAAACACACCCAGCTCACTCCATCATCTGGAGACGTGTGTGGAGAGACAGGCAATTGAGCCGGGACCACATGCTTTCGATAATCTTTTGGCAAAGTGAGTGTTTCCCGAAGCCAGGATTTGTCATTATCCTTTCTCTTTCTTAGCTGTGAGAAAAATAGATACATTTTTTGTTGGTTGCACTTTTTGAAAGTCACTTGTCTGTTTTTTGGTGCCCGAAATGACTTCCAAGGCTATGAATGTCGATTTTGGTTACTTTCCCTCCCGTGGTTGAGGTTGCTTTCCTTCTACAGCGGGAGAAGAAAGATGGGCAGGAAAGATGACCTAAAATAACCAAGACAGATTGTAGTTTAGGGCAGAGGGCCCATTCCCCTGTCTGGGCCTGTCTACACCTCCAGCCTGGGCGCCTGCAACTTCCTGCTGCTTCACCCTCATCCTCCCAGCTAACGTTTGCTCTCAGGAGCTGATGAAGGTGATTTATACCTTAGCTTCAGGGTTTTTTTTTTTGTTGTTGTTGTTATAATACATATATCATAAAATCCACTCCTTTTAAGTGGTTTGTTAGTATATTCCAACAGTGTGCGACTATTACCGCTAATTCCAGAACATTTTCATCATCCCTAAAAGAAACTCTGTGTCGAACAGTCATTCCCCTCACCCCCAGCACTAAGCTACCTTCTGTCTCTAGAGATAGGCCTCTTCTGGACATTTCCTATAAAAGGAATCCTACAGTATGCGAGTTTTGTGTCTGGCTTCTTTCACTTAGAAGAACGTTTTCAAGGTTCGTCTATGGTGCAGCATGAATCAGTACTTCATTCCTCTTTATGGCTCAAGAATATTCTGTGTTCCTCACTTGGTTTATCCACTCATCCGTTGATGGACATTTGTGTTGTTTCCACCTTGCGGCTAATACGAATAATACTGTCGTGAACATTCCTGTACAGGTTTTTGTGTGGATATAACTGTTTTCATTCCTCTCGGTTACATCCTTTGGAGTGGAATTGCTGGGTCGTGTGGGAACTATGGTTAACTTTTTGAGAGACTGCCCACTGTTCTCCAAGTTGGCTGCGCCGTTTCACACTCCACCAGCAATATCCGAGGGAGCCACTTGTCCACATCCGCAGCAATGCTGGTCACCGTCTGCCTTTATGCTCGTGGTCATAAGTGTGGATGTGAAGTCCTATCTCGTTGTGTTTTTTTTTTTTTTTTTCCGTACGCGGGCCTCTCACCGTTGTGGCCTCTCCCGTTGCGGAGCACAGGCTCCAGACGCGCAGGCTCAGCGGCCATGGCTCACGGGCCCAGCCGCTCCGCGGCATGTGGGATCTTCCCGGACTGGGGCACGAACCCGCATCCCCTGCATCGGCAGGCAGACTCTCAACCACTGCGCCACCAGGGAAGCCCCCTAGCATAGTATTTTGAGGTTCATCCATGTTGCAGGTTGCCTCAGTACTTCATTCCTTTTCATAGCTGAATAATATTCCGTTGTGTTGCCCTCCTAATTTTTTAAAACAAAGTTCAGGTTAATTACCTATATCCATAAACGAGTAGACCAGCAGTCTCTCCCAGCCCTTCCCAGTGTTATGTGACCACAGCCTGACGGGCGGAATATTACACTAACAGGATTGGACCTCTTCATCACTGTGGTCAAAGCTGACTCTACTTAATCAGATAATGTAAGCTGTTCCAATTTAATTCCACTCAAATAACATCATGAAATTTGGGCACTAGGAAGGATTAGTGGCAGAAGAAAATAAATATGAGTGAAGCTTCTGAACAGACTTGATTCCGGCTGGAGGCATGTCCCACCCCGCTGGTCCACCAACCTGTCACCATCATCAAACTCACAGCCTGCATGCTCTTCCAGTGGGGAAAACACTCCCTGACCTAGAGCTATTCGGACTCCGAAAAGCTGTGATTCTGTAGGTCCTTACGTTGTTTCTGCCCCAAAGGGCTCACATTTCTTGATATTGGAATGTTTAGGGAGAAGAATTGGGAAGAATCAGGGGGACCATGAGCTCAGGAGCACCCCCTGGAGGCAATGAGGACAGGGTTTGAATTCCGTGGAACTCTCGCAGCTAAAGCAGGAGATGGTCACAAGAGCAAGCTTGTGGATGAACCACAGGGCACAGAGATCTGGGGCACAGGATGTGGGTTCTAACTATGGCTGCAAACGTTGAGCTTCCTTTCGGTCTCTCCTTGCTTCAGTGTCTTTCATTCTTCTGCTCAGGGATAGTGGGAGAAATCAGGGAGAAGAAACCAAGGGGTCCCCACTATGAAAGTTAAGGAGCAGAATATACTTTGTTTTTCCAACAGTTTCAGTGGCGGCTACATGAATGAGCTGGAGAGGGAAGAACAGTGAGATTACAGCACTGCACAAGGTAACTGAATCGAGTCATTTGGAGATTGGATCAGAGAAGGAAAAGCATTCATCTCTCAAAGCTGCAGTGTATTCAACTGAAAAATGGGAATGCTAATCAGAAAGCACTGCTCTCTGTAAGGTGCCAGTAGAAAATGTCAGCACGGCTGCACTTATTGGAGGAACCATTGAAGGGTATCAGGAGGTCCCCCCCCCCCCCGCCAAATATGCCACTTTGGCATAAGGATTATTTTGAGCTGAAGGCAACTGAGAATCAACAGATGCAGGAAGAATTCTCTGGCCTCCCCTTATCTACCTACAGCTGGGCATAAATTTCCCTTGGTGACAAGAGTCCCTCTCTCCTGTACCCGGAGGAGGAGAACGACTCATATCACCGGAGAAAGAGAATCAGCACCGAGATGAGTCTGCATAAACAGACTTTACTGAAATAACCCTTATCTTCCATTAGCTCTTCCATGTACATCCTAGTCACTTCCCCACAATTTATTGTGCCTCGAAGCCCAAACCCCCTTTCCTTTGTTAAAATGATATACAAGCCCCCGAGTCTAATCACCTCTTTGAGTTTTAGTTCTTCTCTTTTTAATAATTATTTATTTTAGCTTCGCTTGGTCTTAGTTGCGGCAGGCAGGCAGCATCTAGTTCCCTGACCAGGGATCGAACCCGGGCCCCCTGCATGGGGACTGCAGAGAAGTCCCGGGTTTTAGTTCTTTTCTATAAATTCCCATGCATGTAAAATATTATTAAAAATTGTATGCCTTTTCTCCAATTATTTTGTCTTTTGTTAGTGTAATTTGCAGGCCCCCAGTGACAGAGTTTAAGAGGATAGAGGAAAGGTTTTTCCTCCCTGACACCATGTGTCCTGCAAGATGGGCAGATGACCCAGAGGAGTGCCGCGGTTTTGCCGTTAGAGGTGAGGGGACTCCTCGCAATTTGATTCAATGCCTTGGCATCGTGGGATTCTGCCAAGGCTATTTTTGTGGTGACTGTCCACCAGGATTGCTTGGTAAATACCTGTTGACCGACTGGCTGATGGCATGCTAACGGCAATTCGCAGAGAACACCTTTCTTCTGATGAGTTTTAGTCCCAGACCCAGACTAGAAAAGCGATAGAAGCAGCCAGATGTTAAGGTGAGACTTGGGAGAAGAGACGAAAAACTGCTTTACTGAGAAGAGTCAGAGGTACGAAGTGATACTGAGTTTCTTGTTTTCCATGAGGAGAAAGGGCTGATTTGAGAGGAACTGATCACCCAGTCATTCAGAAAGGGCGTTTTGTCATCTGAACAACATTCCAAGGCAGGAATTTTGTTTAGAGAATTGAGAGTACAAAGTCTTTGACTGTAATCCCAGGAGACACATTGGTGAAATTTAGTTCCCTAGAATAAGTGGTACTAAGCCTTCAAAGGAAGACAATACATGACACATCTTAAAAAGTATTTGGGGATTGATATGGGAGCCTGTGATTTAATTTTCCAGAGGCACAGCCCCAAGCAGGACAAGAAACAAATGCTTTTACGTCTAGAATGAGAAATAACGTGGTTACAAAAGATGCTAGTCTGAGATGGCTCATAAGCCACGACCATGAAATATGCCAGGACAATGAAATGAAATACACAGCAATGAAATACCAAGTGAAATACTGGGCCGGATTGGGGAGTGGACAGAGGAATGTTGCACGTGGCAGAGAGATGATGGAATGATCCTTCCACCTTTGAGAGCAGAGCAAGGTTATACGATTATGAAGAACCCGGGCAGTAAACCTGCAAACACAGGCTGAAGGAGCCCTTGAACACAGGACTCCTGAAACTGACCAGCTCAGGTGTGCAGACTGCAGGGAACTCCTTCCACGACGAGGTGGTACCTGTGGGACTGATGGACGATTCAGTTTGCCCAGCATCAGAATAAAAGAGGTAGGTAGGGGAAGCACATCGAGGTAGCTCCCACAGTGGAGACCAGAGAGCAGAGAAAAAGGGAAAAAGATCACTGGGTTCTGAGTCCAGACATGAAAGGAAAAGTTAGGTCAACTAAAACAAAGGAGAGAACAGGGGAAACAAAAAATGCAGTATGGCCTGGCATTGTGGTCAAAAGCGAGAAACGACGGTGGAAACCAGTCCTTCTTATTCTCCATGGGCAAAAAGAATAAGCCAGTCCAAGGGCAGATAAAGGAATCCGAGGCTGACTGCCAAAGACCGGAGGTAAAAGAGGCAAGCAAGGAGAGTTCAGAAGTTCAGGAAAATAAAAGAGGATTATCATTCAAGGGTTCTGTGAACCAGAGAAAAGGTGAAATGACAGGAAGCTCTGGGAGTGGCTGGGGGGGTGGGGACAGAGGGGGTGGGGGAGGGGAGAGGAGCAGTCACTTGGGTGAACTCCACCGTGTGTGGATGGGAGTCTAAGTGCACTGATGCAGGCGGGCCGGCTCTCTTCTCGCAGAGCACCTAATGGACCAAGTAAACTCCCCCCGAAAGACCGGACTAGATCTGACGGTGGAGGACTGATTCTGGGCTGGCTCCGTTTTACGTTCTTGGAGAGAAAATTCCTACTGCCTTGGCATTTCAATCTTTTAAAAAAGTTTAAGTTTTTCTATTTCATTGTTTTAATTTAGTTATTTATTTTTGGGTGCATTGGGTCTTTGTTGCTGCATGCGGGCTTTCTCTAGTTGCGGCAAGCAGGGGCTACTCTTCGTTGAGGTGCGTGGGCTTCTCATTACAGTGGCTTCTCTTGTTGCAGAGCATGGGCTCAAGGCGCACAGGCTCAGTAGTTGTGGCACTCGGGCTCAGTAGTTGTGGCTCGCAGGCTCAGCAGTTGTGGCACTCGGGCACAGTAGTTGTGGCACATGGGCTCAGTAGTTGTGGCCTTCAGGCTCAGTAGTTGTGGCTCGCGGGCTCTAGAGTGCAGGCTCAGTAGTTGTGGCGCACGGGCTTAGTTGCTCCGTGGCATGTGGGATCTTCCCGGACCAGGGCTCGAACCCGTGTCCCCTGCAATGGCAGGCGGATTCTTAACCACTGTGCAACCAGCGAAGCCCAAGTTTTTCTATTTTAAATAAAACCATGCCAGATTTGAAAAAGCACTCAGAGGGCTGCTTGTAACAAAGGAAGACAGAGGAGTGGGGCATCAGTGGGGATGTCCAGGGTTCCCCCTTTCCAGGGAATGGAGGATGATAGAAGATAATGAAACAGATGTAGAGGTAATAATTGCGGTGAGGGACTTTCCTGGTGGTGCAGTGGTTGAGAGTCTGCCTGCCGATGCAGGGGACACAGGTTCGTGCCCTGGTCCGGGAAGATCCCACATGCCGCAGAGCGGCTAGGCTCGTGAGCCATGGCCGCTGAGCCTGCGTGTCCAGAGCCTGTGCTCCGCAATGGGAGAGGCCACAACAGTGAGAGGCCCGCGTACCGCAAAAAAAAAAAAAAAAAAAAGTGCAGTGAAGGCAGGATAAATTAGAGAACTAAAATACTGCCCAGAATAGGATACAAATCTACAGGAAAATATTGACAGCAAGGAAGAAAGAAATCTCTGTAAATGATGGAGATGAGAGAAAAAATGAAGACATACAAGAATAAAATCCAAAGGGGAAAGGCAAGACAGGTTCTGTTGAAAGCCGGAAGCATGAAGGATCATTGAGGGAAGGGAAGGGAGTCAAAATGTTGGTAAAAATTAGGATAAATAAAACTAATGGGGCTTCCCTGGTGGCGCAGTGGTTAAGAATCCACCTGCCAATGCAGGAGACGCGGGTTCGAGCCCTGGTCTGGGAGGATCCCACATGCTGTGGAGTAGCTAAGCCCGTGCGCCACAACTACCAAGCCTGTGCTCTAGAGGCCGTGAGCCACAACTACTGAGCCCGCGTGCCACAACTACTGAAGCCCGCGCGTCTAGAGCCTGTGCTCTGCAGCAAGAGAAGCCATTGCTATGAGAAGCCCGCGCACCACAACAAAGAGTGCCCCCGCTCAGCGCAACTAGAGAAAGCCTGCGTGCAGCAACAAAGACCCAACGCAGCCAAATTAAAAAAAAAAAACAAAAAAAACAAAAACTAATGAACAGAATTTTCAAAAGTTATAATTTTTTAAAATTTATTTTTTCAAGTATAGTTGATTTACAATGTTGTATTAATTTCTGCTGTATAGCAAAGTGATTCAGTTATACATATATATTCTTTTTCATACTCTTTTCCATTATGTTTTATCACAGGATATTGAATAGAGTTCCCTGTGCTATACAGTCGGACCTTGTTGTCTATCCATTCTCTATGTAATAGTTTGCATCTGCTAACCCCAAACTCCCAATCCATCCCTCCACCGCACCCTCTCCCCCTTGGCGACCACAAGACTGTTCTCTATGTCTGTGAGTCTGTTTCTGTTTCGTAGATAAGTTCAGTTGTGTCATATTTTAGATTCCACATATAAGTGGGATCATATGGTATTTGTCTTTCTCTTTCTGACTTACTTCCCTTAGTATGATAATCTTTAAGTCCATCCAAGCAAATGGCATCGTTTCACTCTTTTTTATGGCTGGGTGATTGTCTGTTGTGTGTGTATATATATACACCCCATCTTCTTTATCCATGCATCTGTAGATGGACATTTAGGTTGTTTCCATGTCCTGGCTATTGTGAATAGTGCTGCTATGAACATTGGGGTGCATGTATCTTTTCAAATGATGGTTTTCTCCGGATATACGCCCAGGAGTGAGATTGCTGGGTCACATGGTAGCTCTATTTTTTATTTACTTGGCTGTGCCAGGTCTTAGTTGCAGCATGCAGGATCTTCATTGTGGCATGTGGGCTCTTTAGTTGCAGCATTCGGGCTCTTGGTTGCAACATGCATGTGGGATCTAGTTCTCTGACCAGGGATCGAACCCAAGCCCCCTGCATCGGGAGCACAGAGTCTTAACCACTGGACCACCATGGAAGTCCCTGGTAGCTCTAATTTTAGTTTTTTGAGGAACCTCCATAATGTTCTCCATAGTGGCTGCACCAATTTACATTCCCACCAGTGTAGGAGGGTCCCTTGAAAAGTTATAATTTTTAGTGTACTCAGAAGTTTAGAAACTTTGTTAAAATGATGCAGATGGGACAGAATATTTAGATTTTTAAAGACTAAAATTAGAGCATAAAGAATGTGTTCTTGTTTGGCTAGACTGTTGGTTTAAAAAAATGATTTTCAATATATTTGGTCATAGGGTTTTGATGCACTCTTGGAAATTTGAAATGACTGCAAAAAGGGAATTCAAAAATCATTTTGTGAAAATGGTATATTTTCTCTATTTCTTCCTTTCAGTCTCTTTCTGTACACAAACTTGAATATTCTTTTTCCTAAACATTTGCAGACATCATGATACTTCAGTATGCATTTCCTGTTAGTAAGAACATACTCTCACCTGCCCACGAAAACTCTATCACACCAAAACTTTTTTTAAAATTCACACCTAAGAAAACAAATAATAATTCCATAATATCTAATAGGCAGTCATATTTAAATATCAGCAATGCCAACAATAATTAAGCTCTTGTTTTTTTAAAGAAGAATCCAATTAAGTTTCACCCATCGCATTTGGTTGTTTTGTCTCTTGAGAGTCTAATCTTTTTAGCCCAAACTCATCATTTCTGACAGGAGAAAAATACTGTTGAGATGAGGTGATTTGCCCAAGGCTGATGCACAGAGCATATGCTCCATTTCACTTAAGTAGGATTTTGTAGTAAGATAGCTTTAAATTTTAAAATAATTTTAAAATGAGAAGTATCAAAGATGTCATCATCATGCAGGAATTTCTTCTCCTCTCTTAGCAATACTGAACCTTCAGGACAAGTCACATATTGTCTTGGACATTTGCATTTGTTAACTTAGTTAACATGTCACAACCCCACGATGATGACTCAGAGACGCTGTCCTGTCACACAGCAGAAACTCAGAGCTGTTGCCATCCTGAGCTGGGTCTGGAGGCTGGCAGAAGACCTGGACGGATCTGCTGAGCCTTAATACCACTTTTCTGCTCTGACTCTCCAGGGCAGCAACACATGCTGCCTCTGAGTATATTTCGAGACTGCAGTGGGCCCTCTGTACCCACGGGTTCTGCATTCGCGGATTCAACCAATCGCGGATTGAAAATACTCGGAAAAAAAAAAAAAAAAGAAAGTTCTGAAAAGCCAAACTTGAATTTGCTGGGCACTGGCAACTATTTACATAAAATTTACATTGGATTAAGTATTATAAGTAATCCAGGGATGGTTTAAAGTAGACAAAGGATTGTATGGTAGGTTATAGGCAAATACTGTGCTATCATTTTCTATCAGGGAGTTGAGCATCCTCGGATTTTGGTATCTGCGGAGGTCCTGGAACCAGTCTCCCGCTGATACCGGGGGGGGGGGTGACTGTATATTTGTAAACTGTATGTAACTTTTCAACTGAAGTCATAAAAATAAATGGTGCCCTCTCCCCAGCGAATCGCCTGCCAGTATTCTCAGTAGCTGGCGCTGGAGAGTCAATCAGATGCCTCTTTGGAGAAAAGAAAAGTGGCGAGCAAGGCAAGGTGAAATATTCAGCCTTTGATGCTTTGGCCAACACAAACTAATGGGGCTCCTAGGACTCATTTTGGCAATAAAGGGTGACTGCAGAACACTTGGTAACAGTAAGAGGAAGAACAGGTGATTCAAATGAGAAATACTGCTGCTAAATGAACCTGGATTGAAAGTAAGATTAATGAAAGTGGATCTTTCTCTTGCTGCTTCTGTTTTTTTTTTCTTGGTAAACTATATGAAGATGCCAAGGTAGATACCTTGGTTTATTTGCCTTCGCATTCCCTGGACTTCATGCATAGTTTGGAATATACATTGGTATTCAGATACTACATTAATTAAGCAAATATTTCCTGAATACATCTGTGTGCCGGGTGCTGTGCTGGTCCTGCCCCGAGATAAGAAACAGGCCATTTCCATCCTGCTTGGTAAGCTTGATGGACGATGGGGTAAGTGCTTAGTGTCGCAGGCTTGGGAGGGACAGGAGGCTTCCAGGAGGAGGTGCCACTTAAGTCGAGACTGAAGGTCGAGTAGTGATTCAAGTAGGCTGAACTGAATGGGTGAATTTTCTTTGAAGCAGCTTAAAGCTACAGGGAGCAGGAAACTATTAGCACAGATCTTTCTTGTTTGAAATGGCAACCAACTGGTGAGAGTGGTAGCCTGTGTGTAGGAAACCAAGGGACGGGGACAAAGACATATATACCCTTTTACACCTTTTATTTATTTATTTTTTAAAATTTATTTATTTTTGGCCGTGTTGGGTCTTCATTGCTGTGCGCGGGCTTTCTCTAGTTGCGGCGAGCAGGGGCTACTCTGCATAGCGGTGTGCAGGTTTCTCATTGCGGTGGCTTCTCTTGTTGCGGAGCACGGGCTCTAGGCTCACGGGCTTCAGTAGTTGCAGCACGCAGCCTCAGTAGTTGTGGCTCACGGGCTCTAGAGCGCACGTTCGGTAGTTGTGGCACACGGGCTTAGTTGCTCCGCGGCATGTGGGATCTTCCCGGACCAGGGATCGAACCTGGGACCCCTGCATCGGCAGGTGGATTCTTAACCACTGCACCACCAGGGAAGTCCCTTACACCTTTTAAATTGTCTACTAATTTGTTTGAGTAATTAAAATGATTTTTTTGTACTTCTTGGCACCCCTTTGAGAAAATTTTAGAAAAACAAACAATGGATTTATGTTCTAGATGGAAGGTCACCGCAGGGGACAGAACAGGGAAGGACATAAATGCATCCCCCTTCAATTGAGCAAAATTTGAGGATGCTGTAAACTTGACAGTGGTCTAAGGGAAGAGGCTGTGATTTCCAATGTGTGAGCGTGTTGTGGGGTTATCCAGCGTCCAAAGACAGGAGACCAGGATGGTGAAGCTGTTAAGAGGCAGGGAATGAATGTGAATGGGTTCATTAAAATCTTGGCAATTTTTTTTTAAAAAGGAAACCTCTAGAAACAGAAACAGGGAGACAATCCGGAAAAAGAAGAGAAAAGAAGACTATAGGAAATATGGCAAATGCATCCCCTAAGCAATTAATCCATTTCTTTTGATCCTTTGTTTTATATAATTGCTGCATTTCACAATGAGAAGCAGACAAAGGGCAGTTTTGATGAGGAATGTTTGTACAGGTGACGAAGCAAATACATTTACAAGAGGGTTAGTATTATCGTGCGAGAGTGTTCAGGTGCGAATTTATTTTATTTTACTTTTTTATTGAGGTATAATTGATTTACAATGTCAAGTTAGTTTCAGGTGTACAGCAAAGTGATTCAGTTATATACATATTCAATAATATATGTATGCTCTTTTTCAGATTCTTCTCCCTGTCGTTATTACAAAATACTGAGTACAGTTCCCTGTGCTATACACACTTCTGCTATATACACTTGTTGGTTATCTATTTTATATATAACAGTGTGTATATGTTGATCCCAAGCTCCTAATTTATCCCTCCCCGCCCTTTCCCCTTATGGTAACCATACGTTTGCTTTCTACGACTGTGGGTCTATTTCTGTTTTGTATATGAGTTCATTTGTATCATTTTTTTGAATTCCACATATAAGCGATATCATATTATATTTGTCTTTCTCTGTCTGGCTGACTTCACTTAGTATGATAATCTCTAGGTCCGTCCATGTTGCCGCAAATGGGAGATGTGAATTTTTTAATGGAGCGATTTGTTTTTACTTTTTGAAATTTGTGTTAGGGCAGCATGTTAAAGAAAATGTAAGTCTTCTAAACCCAGTGCAAACCACGAAGTTTGCGGGGAGGGTACACGTGTTGGGTCAGGAAGGCTGCATTTGAGTCCTGGCTCTGTCACTCACTAGCTCTGGAACTTTGGAGATATTATTCAGTTTCTCCACATTGCGTCTCTCTCCGTGGTATCGAGGTAGTAACCCACGTGAGAGGGTTGTTTTGAAGGTTGACGAAGTGGCGGCTCAGAACACCATCCTCATGTTATTTCCACTGGGCAGGATGGCCAGAGTCCTGGGAGACCACCCAGCTCCTGGGTGGGGAGGTGGTTGCTCCGTAGTTCTGGAAAAAAGACGTACGAAGTGCAGGCAACCCACTGATCAGCGAGAAATTCCTGATGGCTTACTGGGCTGTTCGCTTTCTCTGCAGCCTCCCACAGGAAAAGAGTCGGACCTCCGTAATAGGAACCAGAGAGCCCCAGACCCAGGTAAGTCACAGTTCGTTGAAACAGAGCAGTGGAACAGCTAAGGGAGGAAAGAGGGAAAATCCTCAAGAGAAAAGCAGACATGTCAAGAGGCTTTTACGGATTTGGGGGAGAGGGAAATTGGCAAAGGACGTTTCTGTGTCTGTGGAGGAGGGGCGAAGCATATTCTAGGTCTAGGTGGGAGATGACGAAAAGCAGAGGAAACACAAAACTATCAAATGTCTGCGGTAACGTTTTCGAGCAACTAGAGCAAGACGTGGGTGAATGAGAGGTCAAAAAAGGATTGTATAAGCATATTTTTAAAAAAATACATACAAGAATGGGACTTCCCTGGAGGTCCAGTAGTTGAGACTTCACCTTCCAGTGAAGGGGGTGCGGGTTTGATCCCTGGTTGCGGGGCTAAGATCCCGCATGCCTCGTGGCCAAAAAACCAAAACATGAAACAGAAGCAAGGGCCTCCCTGGTGGCGCAGTGGTTAAGAATCTGCCTGCCAATGCACGGGACACGGGTTCAAGCCCTGGTCCGGGAAGATTCCCACATGCTGCAGAGCAACTAGGCCCGTGTGCTCTGGAGGCCACGAACCGCAACTACTGAGCCCACGTGCCATAACTACTGAAGCCCACGCACCTAAAGCCCGAGCTCTACAAGAGAAGACACCACAGTGAGAAGCCCGCACACCGCAACAAAGAGTAGCCCCCTGCTCACTGCAACTAGAGAAAGCCTGCACACAGCAACGAAGACCCAACGCAGCCAAAAATAAATAAGTAAATAAAATTTATATTAAAAAAACAGAAGCAATATTGTAACAAATTCAGTAAAGGCTTTAAAAATAGTCCACATCAAAAAGAAATCTTAAAAAAATACATACAAGAACACGAAGTTGGATTTATATTGTTTCAATGCCTTCATCAAATAAGTGACAATAAATATATCTTTTAATGTTATACAAACAATTTACAGGTGCTCTACAATGGGTTTGGGCCCTGTTAAAAATATTTGGAGGGAACAGCCCAGGTAAAAATATTCACATGGAATTTGTACTTATATGTGTCTTGGAAGGGCCCTTAGCCCCTGTGGACCATCCCTGCTGGTTATTTGTACTGGCTCCTCCTACTGTCCTGTTGGACCTGATAATTCATATTTGCAAAACACTTTTGAAAAAAAATATCAATACATAAGACAGCTAGAGAAAATCATGTAAGGAAGTCACTTTCCGGGTCAAGGATCCGTAGGCGCTCCCCTTGTCTTGATGGTCAAGGCCTTCTATAACCTGGACCCAAACGTACTTGTCCAGTCTTGACGCCAACTACAATAAATAAATAAGTCATTTATCAAACCCTTGTTGACTTGCTGTCGGGGTCTGGGTACCGAAGGGAGGAAGCCCCCACTGCCCTGTCATCTCACAGGGAATGCCATCCTCTGTGGGTAAGCCAGGCTGCCTCCAGAAAAAAAGAGAGCTGCATCCTCCCTTCTGTTAAGAGGTGAGAAAAAAGAGAATAGCTCAGAGGAGCACAAGTGACGAAGGCATTCCAGAAACTGCTCCCCTGGTGAAGGACCTGGGATTCTTTCTGTTGCCTTGGAAGTTTCCTCAAGCTGCTTCTTCCCCATCTAAGTCCCACCTTCCTTCTCTGGTCACTCAACACATCTGGCCAACAGCCCTCCCCTCAAGGAGTTTGTAAGCTGGTAGAAGAGATTAAACAAGGACTTAGTAACTATGACAGTGGCCAGCATGTGGCAGAAGGAGTGCAAAATGCTACTGGAGAGAGGAGGAGGGTGGAAGAGGAGGGAAAGAAGGTACTAGAATGACTTTGAGAAGGAGGTAACATCGGAGATGGAAAAGCATGGATAGAATGTGGAGAGGTGGTCAAGTTGAAGAAGGGTTGGTTGAGAACCTTGCACGGCTGGATTTGGTACTTTTTTGGGTGTTAGTTTTCAGGTGACAAACCCAGAGAGAGCGATTTGGGCCATCCCGTGAAGAGCCTTTATTGGCAGGCTGAGAAATGTGTACCTAACGTAGTAGCCAGTAGGGATCCATTGGAGGTCTTTGAGCAGCAGAGGGACACAGAACCGCGTGATCTCTGGGCTCAAAGGAACTTAAAGGCCTTTGGTTCCATCCAAAGCTTGACATCTCTGACTGTCAAGTCTAGACTTGGCCACTAGATTCTCCTTGTTGTGAGGGTTTAATGAGATGACACTTGTAAAATGCTTAGCTCAGGATTTGCCAGAGAGTAAAGCTCAGTAAATCTTGACTGCTGTTGTCAACATCACCATACATTGGGTTATAATTTAGGAATGTTTTCCTTAAGCCTTCTTCCACATTTGTCCTGTAGGACTTTGAAGACAGCTATCCCATTCCTATTTGAGCTTTTTCTTCTCTAGACCGAATATTCTTGGTTTCCTCCACCACTCCACATTCCTTTACCTGCCTGACTGTCTCCAGTTCTTATAAAATGTGGTACATAGGACTTCCCTGGTGGCTCTGTGGTTAAGAATCTGCCTGCCAATGCAGGGGACACGGGTTCAAGCCCTGGTCTGGGAAGATCCCACATGCCTCAGAGCAACTAAGCCCGCAAGCCACAACTACTGAGCCCATGTGACACAACTATTGAGCCTGCGCTCTGGAACCTGCAAGCCGCAACTACTGAAGCCCGCGCACCTAGAGCCCATGCTCCGCAACAAGAGAAGCCACAGCAATGAGAAGCCCGCTCACCGCAATGAAGAGTAGCCTCCGCTGGCCTCAACCAGAGAAAGCCCGCGCACAGCAACGAAGACCCAACACAGCCAAACAAACAAACAAACAAACAAATAAATAAATGTGGTACATGGAACCCAGTTGTCTGATCACAGCTGACCAGGGCAGACCCTTCCCTTCTCTCATTCTACGGAAGATGCCTGAAGTGGAAAAATAATTTAAGAATTTTTTGGGAGTCACACTCAATATAATACTGGCACTCATCACACTGAATATGATACTGGCACTCATCTCACTGAACTGATGAACATACTACTGATTTCAACTCCTAAGCCATTCCCGAAGGCACTACTGCTAAGCTATAACCTTTTCTATTCTCTCCTTGTACTTGGTCCCTGCAAAAGACCTCAGATTGCTTTATGATTGTTTCCTCTTATTGTCAGGAAAAATTGTGAAAGGCCTTGAAATGGGCAAAAAGATTACTGAGTTTCCATTCAGTGGATTGCTGGGTATCATCGAGCAGATTCTTCTGGGTTGTCTGGCTTTACGGGGGTCTGTGTCTTTCATTGTTTTTCACAGAACTGTTTTGCAGATATAAATTGTAGAAAACACATAGGAGTGATGCAAAAAATTCTTGTCCAGAAAGAGAAAAATGAATTTTGTCTGGTGGGCCTGCAATTGATTTCCACCCCGTGAAAGAGGCTGCGAGTCTTGCATCGATTAGCAAATTTATTTCAACATTTCTGATTGCTTCTATACTTGTCCATTCTTTGGATTCCCCTTGGAGCCAGTTGTAATGTTTTACTGCCTTCATGGTTAGTTAATGAGTTAATTAATGGACACATGTTCATTTTATATTAGTATGAGAACCCTTATTCTTAAAATTATTTTTCAGCACTGATTTTCTTATCCCTTCACAAATTGGAAAGGCATGAAAAGGGCAGAAATGAAGACTGATCAAGCAATAGAGACCTCATTTTAAATTGACATGGATTGCAATTGCCAAGATATGGAAGCAACCTAAGTGTCTATCAACAGATGAATGGATAAAGAAGATGTGGTACACACACACACACACACACACACACACACACACACACACACACACACACGATGGCATACTACTCAGCCATAAAAAGAATAAAATTCTGCTATTTGCTGCAATGTGGATGGTCATAGAAAATATTATCCATAGTGAAATGTCAGAGAAAGACAAATACTGTACGTTATTACTTATATGTGGAATCTAAAAAATAAAACAAACTAGTGAATAGAACAAAAAAGAAACATTCACAGATATAGTGGTTACAGACTGTGCAGACCCAAGCTATGGTTATCAGTGGGGACAGGGATGGAGGGGGTCACGATAGGTGTAGGGGATTAAGAGGTACAAACTACTATGTATAGAATAAATAAGCCACAAGGATATATTGTACAGCACAGGGAATATAGCCAATATTTTATAAGAACTGTAAATGGAGTGTAAGCTATAACATTTTTGAATCTCTGTGTTGTACACCTGAAACTGACATCATATTGTAAATCAACTATACCTCAATTTTTTAAAAATTATAAGTTTTTTAAAAAAGAAAAGAGATTGACATGGGTCTACCAACCCATATCTTTTGTTAAAGTTGTTCAACAAGTTATTAATCCACTGAACCATACCAACGTGCCTCTACTTACAAACAAGCTGTTCATAAGTCCATTTGTGCATAAATTCCACGTGATTAAGGGGGCTTAAAACTGCTGTCCCAGGACTTCCCTGGCAGTCCATTGGTTAAGACTTCACCTTCCAGGGGCCAGGGGCTGCGGGTTCGGTCCCTGGTCAGGGAGCTAAGATCCCACATGCCTCAGGGCCAAAAAACCAAAACAGAACAGAAGCAATATTGTAACAAATTCAGTAAAGACTTAAAAAAACCCAAACAAACAGCTTCCTTTAAAAAACAAAAAAACTGCCGTCCCCAGGTGTATTCCCTCTAATGATGAATGCAGGTCTGACTTTGATAATTTTTAGATCAGTCATAGATTTCCTATTCCTTGCTCATTTACATTCGAATGGATACCCTTTGCCAAAATAGACCAGTTTTACCTGCACTAAAAGTCCTTAATGATCTTGTTGGAGAGTGTTGAGTAGGAGAACTGTATTGCTTTGGAGAAGGGGAGTTCGGGGGTTGGTTAGTGGAAACAGAATGCGTTAAGTGAATGAAGTTAAGGTCTGTTACCAGCCTGCAGAAATAGTGCAGAAACAGCTAGGAGAACGAAGGTGGCTGCCATGATGACATTTTGGTCTCGAAGACAGTGAGACAGCCAAGATGCAGGTGGACAGAATGGAAGAGAGGCACTTCCTCATGCTAATGATATTAAAATGATAAGTAAACATGAATCTGGTCCTAAGGGAGCCCGTGTCTAGTGGATGCACCTTGGGAGAAGGACAGGAGGGTTTTGAGAGGATGCTCTTGAGCAGACAGAGGACGAGATCCTGGACAGGAAAGGACTGAGTCAGGAGAATGAGAGCTGGTGAAGAGGCCTGGGTGCTGGAGACCTTCTTGGGTATTACAGACTGGTATCCCGGGGTTGGTTCGGGTCTAAGGACATGATAAACCAGGATTATGGCTCCACAGTGCCTCGCCTTGGCCATCGCTACACTAAAGGTAAACTTAGAAGGAGCAGGATAAGTGAGGCAACAAATTGCAGTCACTTTGCAGGACATTGCTTAGCACTTACTGTATTCAGATTCACCACTCTTGACAGTGGAAGTGGCCATGCCCACTGCACCACAGTTGACGGTTGGTAGAGCCCCATCATTGAGCTTTCACTCTGGACCAGCTCTGTTTGCATCGATGTGAGGTCTTCTGCTAAAATGCTTCTGGGTTATATCCACATCACTCAACCTTCTGTCCAAGGATGAGAGACTTATTAAATGACTTGCTCAAGTCCTGACCCAGTATATTTAGTACTTTTTCTAATTTACTGGTTTAGCCATAGAAAGAAATTAATCTTAGACAACACCTTAGAAAGATTATGCCTTAGAAAGATTAATTTGTCATCAGTGTGTAGGCTGTATCAGGAGGGTGCATAGAGAGGTGAGCATGGAATTTGAAGGAGACCACGCTTGCCAGTCGTTGTACAGATGACAGTGATAGTTGACAGTGTAAGATGCTACAGAGAGGATGAGGTGAGTGAAGGCTTTCAGACAGAGCAGGTGGAAGGTCACTGACGGTCCTGGAATCAAGGTCGAAACCACATTACAGGAAGTTAAGGAAAGAGTGAGTGGGGGGGAGATATTTACAACAGGTGTAAACTTCTCTATCAGTCAGATCGATATGAAGATGAGGGAAGAGACGAGATGGGTAGCATGAGTGGGAAGGAGGATTATTTGGGGGACTGGGTAGTTTGAGAACAGTCATAAAAAGAGAGGAAGGAATGAATGTATCTGGAAAAACTGAAGGTAAGAGTAGAGAGAGGAGATAACCATGGAGCAGAATCCTAGCAATGCTGGGAGGGGACATCATTAAGGTCACAAGTACAAGGAAGGAGGAACCAGGGGAAGGAAGGAGGATGTTTGCTCTTGAGAAGAGAAGGATAGGTGGAGAGTCAGGAAGACGTTGACGTAAAGCGAAGGTGTGTTGAAATAGGTCACTTCAGATGCTCTCAGACGTTTTAAGGCAAAGCAGATCTGAGGATGAGGAATAGAGGGAGCTGGAGAGTCCAGTAACCACCTGTTCAGATGCCTTAATTTTGCACTTGCTCCTTGATGCCCTCATGCCCTTGACCTTCCATTGCGTCCAGCCTGCTCAACCTTACCTCCTGGGCAACCCGATCACCTGTTCAAGTGTATCCGTGCGCACACCAGCAGCTGCATGAAGCTAAGGGGGAAAGCACGTGAGCTGAGTGCACCTTTCAAAGGCCGTCAGCCCTGGCTGGAACAGTGACGTCATCTGTTCCCCAGAGCCGCTGCTCTGAAACTCCCCCGAGAGGAAGGAATGTGTAGGTGAGTCCATCGGGCTCTACTTTTCAGACCATAAGTATTTCAGATATTCTCTTTGGGGCTCTTGGTAATAGAATGGTTTTTAAAATTAACAAAAATAATGCTTTATAAACATAATTTATGTATATAGATGTTTTAGAAAAAAAGATTAAAAGCTGATATGTTTTTCTTTTTTTTGTTGTTGTTTTTTTAAAATTAATTTTATTGGACTATAGTTGATGTACAATGTTGTGTTAGTTTCTGCCATACAGCAAAGTGAATCAGTTATACATATACATACATCAATTCTTTTTTAGATTCTTTTCCCATATAGGCCATTACAGAGTATTGATTAGAGTTCCCTGTGCTATATACAGTAGGTCCTTATTAGTTATCTATTTTATATATCATAGTGTGTATATGTCAATCCCAATCTCCCAATTTATCTCTCCCCCTCTTTCCCCCCAGTAACCATGTTTGTTTTCTACATCTGTGAGTCCATTTCTGTTTTATAAATAAGTTCATTTGTACCATTTTTTTAGATTCTACATATAAGTGATATCATATGATATTTGTCTTTCTCTGTCTGACTTACTTCACTTAGTATGACAATCTCTAGGTCCATGCATGTTGTTGCAAATGGCATTTTTTCGTTCTTTTTTATGGCTGAGTAACATTCCATTGTATATATGTACCACATCTTCTTTTTTTTAATAAACATGGTTCTTTTTTTAAATCAATTAATTAATTTTGGCTGTGTTGGGTCTTAGTTGCAGGCACACAGGATCTTCCTTGAGGCATGAGGGATTTTCTCGTTGTGGCGCATGGGCTCTTCGTTGCGGCACTTGGGCTTCTCTCATTGTGGCCTGCGGGCCTCTCTCTGGTTGTGGCATGTGGGTTTTCTCTTCTCTAGTTGAGGTGGGCTCAGTAGTTGTGGCGCACGGGCTTAGTTGCCCCGTGGCACGTGAGATCTTAGTTCCCTGACCAGGGATTGAACCCATGTCCCCTGCATTAGAAGGCAGATTCTTTACCTTTGGACCACGAGGGAAGTCCCATGTGCCCCATCTTCTTTATCCATTCATCTGTCGGTGGACACTTAGGTCGCTTCCATGTCCTGGCTGTCGTAAATAGAGCTGCTGTGAACGTTGGGATGCGTGTGTCTTTTCGACTGTTTCTCATTTAACAAATATTTATTGAGCACTGTCCTTGGTGCGCAGGGATGCAGATTCCCTGCCTTCATGGGCTTCATGTTCTACTGAGATAGTCAGGCAACAAGCAACAACCACAACAGTAATAGTAATAATAATATAACAGGACTCTGAACCAAATTAAGGCAGAGTAAGAGGATAGAGGGTGTTAGCGCAGGGACAGTGGTATCTCAGGATGCTAAGATTACAGATAATTTGCCTTTTTTCTTCGTGTTTTTCTCTATTTTCCAAATTGTTTACAATAAACATGCATTCCTTCTGTAATTAGAAAAAAATAAAAGCGATTTGGAGAAATGTTCTGTTAAGTGGCAGTGACAGATTATCAGCCTTCTGTTCACTTTCTCCCTTGCTCTTTTTTGACAAAGGTCTTTGTTGTTTACTGATCCACTGTGTATGACTTGTGATTTTCCTGGGGAGAACAGGAAGAAAGAAAGGGCAGGTGGATTTACTGGCATTTCTTTATTTACCTCAGCCTGTAAGCAAAGTGCAAGAAACCAAACACTGATCAGGTCACTCTTGGGAAGAAGTGAGTTGGCAGAGCGCTAAATGCAGCCCTGGGCATCTGCCGTCCCACCTGGTTGCCCCTCCTCCTTGGTTCTGTGTCCATCACTGCAGTTAAAGGGCACCGCCGCAACTGGCAGAAACCCACTACCTCCACCATGGGCCACCTGTCCCTGGGGACGATGGTTGAGTCCATAACTCTGGCTGTGACACCCCCGCCAGCAGAGCCTTTGTACCCACCCAGCGCCACCACGTGAAGGACATCCGCAGCCCCTGGCTTGGAGCTCAGGTGACAGAGCCGGCTGTACCTGCCTGAGACTTGATTAGCCATTATCAAGTTCATGGAGCAAAGTCATGTAAGGGTGATAAATGGATAAGAAGCAGCTTGGGAATTCCGCAGAGAATCTTAGGGATTGAACCAACTGTAGGCTGGTGTTTTTAGAGAAAAACCACCAGGATATGCCTAGGAATCAAGATGCTGGTGTTAGGAGAGAGGGTGGAGAGAGGCAGGGCTGGGTATGACCGTTCTGTAGGCGCTGTGAAGTTAATCCTATTATATCTCTAGGTGTCTCTTACTAGGATGTAGATGTCCTTGGGACACGCTGGTTTTTCCTGATCTTTTCGGATACTCTCCAGAACTTCATCTCCCCTCCTAGTGGTTTATCAAAAAGAAAGCTTTTCATTCCGTAATTAGAGATAAGGATGAAAGTGTAAATTCTGTGCTCTCGGCGCTAAGCTTAAGAAGACCTGGTCCCAGCCCTCAAGGGAACGGCGTGATAAGAGGCCAGGCCGGGTGCTACAGGAGTGTAAAAAAGGGGCAAGAAGACGTGGGAGCAGTGAACACAGAATTTGGTCTCTAAATCCAGTCCCGCTTGGGTCACACAGCTCTAATTTTCATAAATCACACAATTCACATATGCATGAATTTTCAGGGTTGTTTTTGCAGAAATATTTTTCTTTGGGATGTCGTTAATTGAATCCATTCCACAGCTTATCTTTTCAGGGAAGGGGACCACGGTCTGACAGCCCGGGTCTCTCGAAGAATCCCAGTCTGATCTATCGCACGTTGGTTAAACTCAGTGGGCCCTTCAGGCCAGTTCATCAGCTCTTCTACCCAAACTGTAGGGTGCTTTGGTGTGGAACTTTAAAAGTCATGTGGATCGACTAAACTGAATCCATGTATCATGTGAGTGAACTATAATAATATAATAAGGTTTTACATCCGTGATTAGTCTCCTATTGCTGCTGTAACAAATTACCACAAACCTAGTGGCTTAAAGCAACACAATTTATTATTTTACTATTCTGGAGGTCAGAAGTCCCGTAAGGGTTTTAGAAGGCTGAAATCAAGATGTTGGAAGCTCCAGAGAGAATCTGTTTTCTTACCTTTTTCTGGAGGCTGCCATCATTCCTTGGCTCACGGCCCTACTCCTTTGTCTTCAAAGCACGTCACTCCAATCTCTGCTTACGTCCTTGCATCTCTTTTCTCTGACCTTGACCCTCTTGCCTCCCTCTTTATTTTTATTGTTGTAAAATATATATAACATAAAATTCGGCATTAACCCTTTTTTTAAGTGTACAATTCAGTGGCATTAATTACAACCACAATGTAGTACAACAGTCCCACTATTTCCAAAACCCTTCCTCGCCCAAGCAGAAACCCTTTACGTGTTAAGCAATAACTCCCCATTCCCTCCTGCCGGCTGGAGTCCATTTGCTGTTTCTACCAGTTGCCTATTCTACATATTTCATGTAAATGGAGTCATGCAGCGTTTATCCTTTTGTATTTGTCCTTCTCACTTAATGTAATGTTTTCGATATTCATCCATGTTGTAGGATATTTTAGAACTCCATTCCTTTTGTGGCTGAATAATATTGCATTGAATGCATACACCACATTTTATTTATCTGTTCGTCAGTTGATGGACACTTGGCTTATTTCCACTCTTTCCATATTGTGAATAATGCTGCAATGAACATTGGAGTACGTTTAAGTTCCTGTTTTCACTTCTTTCAGTTGTATACCTAAGAGCAGAATTGTGGGATTATATGAAGATGCTACGTTTAGATTTGGAGGAGCTGCCAAACTGTTTTCCATGGTAACTGCACCATTTTACATTCCCACCAGCAATGCGCATAGGTTCCAATTTCTCCACATCTTCACCAACATTTGTTATTGTCTGTCTTTATGATTATAGTTATCTTCATGCATGTGAGGTGGTTTCTTGTTGTAGTTTTGATTTCTTTGATGACTAATGATGTTGAGCATCCTTTCATGTGCTCATTGGCCAATTGTATATCTTCTTAGGAGAAATGTCTATTTAAATCTTTTGCCCATTTTTAGTTGGGCTGTTTGTCCTTTTGTCATTGAGTTGTAGGAGTTCTTTATGTATTCTGGATATTAATCCCTTATCAGACATACAATTTGCAGATATTTTCTCCCACTGTCGTTTCACTCTCTTGGTAGCGTCCTTTGATGCCCAAAAGTTTTGCCTCCCTCTTATAAGGATCCTGTGATTACACCTAATAATCCAAGATAATCTCACTATCTCAAGATCCTTAATTTAATCACATCTGCAAAGTCTGTCCCTTTTGCCACGTAAGGTAATGTATTCACAGGGTCTGAGGCTAGGAGGTGGACATCTTTGGGGGACCCAATATTCCGTCTACCACGATTCATTTCAAAATGTCTACAAAGTCAGAAATTGTGAATGTATTTGTGCAAAAAGTTGTAAGCAAGCAACTGTGAAAGAAAGCAACCTGCCTTGTGTGCAGCTGTCATTTAGGGCTTCTGCCCTGAATCCCCGTTTCACCCTGCGCTGGGTTACTTAACTTCTCTGGGCTACTGAACTTCTCTGTTCATTCTTCAGATGAGACCAATTGTCCTTCCTCTTTTCCTCCTGTGGGTCTTAAGGGTGAGCGAGGAGTAGACCCAGTTGGGGCTTTTTTGTCATCTGCATGAACAGAAGTCCTAAATATAAAAGTCACTTTAGGGAACATCAAGAAAACTGGAGCACAGTGAGTGCCTAAATGCAAGCCAACAAATAAGGTTTATGTTTGGATCTGTATCAGGAGGAAAACTAACAGACCTAAGAAGATTAATGAGACCATGTCTCGGAAAACCTTTGAGCTCTTTGGAGGAAAAGTGCTTTGTAAATGCAAGCATTTCTACACCCCTCCTCACCATTTTTTCCCCACGAGCGGCTGCGGTGCTTTTTATTCCTCGTACCTATCACAGCAGCCTGTAATTATTGGAAGTAATAATTGTGCTTGGGTGGAAAGGTGGCAGAGGGCAAAGATACCTTGGTAAGAACATAGGACCAAATGCTGGATTAACATCAGGGGAGGGCCTGACCCACGAAGTCACAGAATCTGAAAAGACAGCTCTTTTCCTAAGTTCCCAAAGCCTTCAAAATAAGTGTATGTACATTAGATAGAGTAATTTCACTAATAGGAATCTAGCCTAAAGAAATGCTGAGAAACACAGGCTGGGATATAAACCAAAGATGTTTGTCATCATTATTTGTAATTGAGAAAGACTGGAAACAACCTAAATGTTGCTTCCAACAGTTAGAAATAGGTAAATGACGTCATGAAACACCACGTAGATTATGCAGCCGTTCAACACGTCGATGAATAATTTTTAACGATGTTAGGAAAGGAGTCTAATCAAGTGTAACAGAAAAAAGCAAGACTGATTTCAATAGGAGCTGTGTTCTCAGCAACGTAAGGTACTGATAGGTAGGAAAAAGGAAAACAGAAAACAAGGAATGCACTAGATGTTGCCACCTGTTATTTCTGCTTGGTGGAATTCTGGTTGTGAGTCCAGTGACCCAGGGAGGCTGGGTTCTTTTGCTTACTGGGTTGCCATTTCCTGGGGATGAGGCTAACATGTTGGGTTGTTTTTTGATATTTGCGTTGCTTTGAGGAAGGATCAGAGAACTGAAGTATTAAAACAAAATTTAGGAGAAAACCATAGCTAACGAGTGCTGAGATTTACTGCTATAGGTGTTGTTTTTGAAATTTCCTTTAAAGGTGGTGAGAATGGAAATGAAGATAACAAAACATAGTTTCTCTGCCTCCTTGCTATAAATTTAGCTATTTCCGATAAGTTAAACAAAACATCTTTGATGGGCCTTGTGCTAACGCTGTATTCAGCAGAACCTCCTCGGTCATTTCCATACTGTATGGGCTGAATTGTGTCCCCCCCTTCCTCCAAATTCATGTATTGAAGCCCTAACCCCCAAAATTTCAGAATGTGACTGTATTTGGAGATAGGGCCTTTAAAGAGGTAATTTAGGCAAAATTGGGAAATATGGATGGGCCCTAATCCAATACAACTGGTGTCCTTATAAGAAGAGGAGATTAAGACTCAGACACCTATAGATTGAATGTTTGTGTCCCCCCAAAATTCATATGCTAAATCCTAGCCCCCAATGAGATGGTATTTGGAGGTGGGGTCTTTGGGGGTGATTAGGTCATGAGGGTGGAGCCCTCATGAATGGATTAGTGCCCTTATAAAAGAGACCCCAGAGAGCTCCATCACCCCTCCTACCATGTGAGGACACAAGGGAAATGGCTGTCTATGACCCAGGAAGTGGGCCGCATCAGACACCAAATCTATCCTCATCTTGATCTTGGACTTCCAGCCTCCAGAACTGTGAGCAATGCATTTCTGCTATATACAAACCACCTAGTTTGTGGTATTTTGTTACAGCAACCCAAACAGACTAAGACAGACTCATACAGATGGAAGACGATGTGAGGACACAGAGAGAAGGTAGCTGTCTACAAGCCAAGGAGAGAGGCCTCTGCAGTAACTGACCCTGCCCACACCTTGAACTTGGACTTCCAGCCTCCAGAACTGTGAGAAAATACATTTCTATTGTTTAAGCCCCTCAGTCTGTGGTATATTGTTATGGCAGCTCTAGCAGACGAATACACATACATATATATTTAAATGTGTTTATGTCAAGTGTTGAGGATCCCAAACACCTCAAGACAGCAATAGTTATGGAGCAGTTAGCGTTAGGAAGATGGGTGTGTGCTGGGGTGGTGCGTGGAGATGAGTACGTGCTTAAAGCTTGTATTGGGTTGGCCAAAATTTCATCTTTAACATCTATGGAAAAACCCAAACAAACTTTTTGGCCAACCCAATATTTAGTAATGAAGGAAGGAGGTGCTGATTTTTTAAAAACTGGAACTTAAAATAAGTTGCCCTCCTCAAAGTTGGGACCAGAGGAAGGAACCCTGTTTCATTCTCTTTCTGTTGGTGTGAATGTCACTAGGGCAGGGCCCCCTAACCAGGAGGAGCCTTGGCCGTGCTCACCCAGAACATCTGACCCAGGTCGCATAGCTGAGGTCAGAGTCCTTCCCACCTCAGAAAGGGCCCTGAGGGGCTTCCCTGGTGGCGCAGTGGTTAAGAACCCGCCTGCCAATGCAGGGGACACGGGTTTGAGCCCCGGTCCGGGAAGATCCCACAGGCCGCGGAGCGGCTGGGCCCGTGAGCCACAACTACTGAGCCTGCGCTCTAGAGCCCGCGAGCCACAGCTACTGACTAGAGCCCGTGTTCCGCAACGAGAAGCCACCGCAATGAGAAGCCCACACAATGAGAAGCCCACGCACCGCAACGAAGAGTAGCCCCCGCTCACTGCAACTAGAGAAAGCCCAGGTACGGCAATGAAGACCCAACGCAGCCAAAAATAAACAAAAACAAGTAAATTTTAAAAGGGGGGTGCTGAGAGGTAGGAATACTTCAAAGGCAATGGCGATGGGTCAACTTAAATGCCACCCGGAAGGGAGGGTTAGGAAGCGGGCTGCCTGCTCACTGCTCTGGGGCCTGGGCCTCCCTGCATCTAAAGGATGCCTTCAGATCTGGGGATGCTGCCTCGAGATCAATCGAAGGTCGCTCACCCTCTCCCAACCGCGCAGGACTTGAACCGAAAGGACACTTTGCCTCCTTGTTGTCTGGCCCTTCCTGCTCTCCGTCCACTTCAGTGACCCAGGGCTGCCCAGCGCCGACACTGGCCCCTGGGTTCCTGACAGTCTGGGATGTGTTTCTGAGTGAGGGAACTCTGAGCTCTAGAGGGAATCCCCACGAGTGGTTTGCACCTTCCCTCTGCCAGCCAGCTCTAACTTTGCTTCATAAATAAGAACTTCTGTACACTGCGGTCCAGCCACCGTGTTTTCTCCAGCTGCAGGCCTGGAGTTTCCATGGCTTTGGTACTGCTTCTGCTTGAGAGGTTTAATTGATAACATAATGAAGCAACTTAAATACAGCCCAGTAACTGCTTCTCTCTAAAGCCAAGGAACTGCACATCTCCTCCCCAAGCCTACCTGTCCTGGGATTGGGGCCCTGACCTGGCCTCCTGGGCTGGCTGAGTCCACGCTGTATCCTCCTAAGGACCAGGAAAGGGGCCATGGGTGATCCCGGCCTTTTCACATGCAGCAGGAGACCCTCTGGTACGTGTTTCCTGGGCATATCTCTGGTCATAGAACAGTTTCCTCAGAGATGATACAGTGGTCGTCCCTGGATGGTTTCTCTTCACTTCTGCAGTGCCAGGCTCCGTGCTGGGAAGTGATGTTGGAATACGGTGAAAGGCCAGGACCTAGCTGCTTGTGGGCTGTAAATTGAATCTTTCATTTTAAAAATTAGTGTTTTATTGTGAAACGTGTATTCTTATAGCATATGACATAATCTCTGTTGGCAGGTAGTACAGTATGTTAAAAAAAAAAAAAAAAAAAAAGCTTAGGCTCTGGAACCAGACCACTTGAGTCTAAATCCTACCCCAGCCAGTTAGAAGCTGTGTGAGCTTAGGTTTGTTCCTTAACATCTCTGGTCACTAGTTTCCATGTTTGTAAAATGGGATAGATAATGTCAGACCTACCTTATAGACTGTTGTGAAGGGTTATATGAGTTTTAAACAAGGAAATCACTTAGATCAGTGCTGGGCATAGAGAAAACATTCAGTAAATAATAAGAAGTTCTTTTTTATTGTGGTAAAATGTACACAACATAAAATGTACTATTTTAATCATTTCTGAGTGCACAGTTCAGTGGCACTAAGGGCATTCACATTGTGCAGCCGTCACCACCATCCACCTCCAGAACTCCTTCATCTTGCAAAACTGAAACTGCACCCATTAAGCAGTAACTCCCCATCTCCCTCTTCTCCCAGCCCCTGGTAACCACCATTCGTTCTATGAATTTGACTGTTCTAGGTTCCCCATATAATTGGAATCACACAGTATTGTCCTTTTGTGACTGGTTTCTTTTACTTAGCGTCATGACCTCAAGATTCATCCATGTTGTAGCCTGTGTCAGAATTTCCTTCCTTTTTAAGGCTGAATAATATCACTTCTATGTCTACACCACGTTCTGTTTATTCATTCATCTATAAATGGACATATGAGTTGTTTCCACGTTTCAGCTACTGTGAATAATGCTACTGTGAACATCGGGGTACAAATAGCTGTTGGGGTCCCTGCTTTCACTTCTTTTGGGTACATACCCAGAAGTGGAATTGCTGGATTCTATGGTAATTCTATGCTTAATGGTTTTAGGACCAATCCTACTGTTTTTCACAACAGCTGCACCATCATTCTCATGGTTTTAAACACTATCTACAGGCTGATGAATTCCAGCTTTATATCTATAACGTCATACTTTTCCTGAGCTGTAGGTAGACTACGCAATTGCCCACTTGGCCTTTCCAATTAGATGTCTCATAGGCATCTCGAGATTAAACACGTCCCAAATTGCACTTCTTACCCCACCCTACTCTTCCCCATTTTGGTAAGTGACACTCATTAAAAATCTGGCTGCTCAAAATGCAAACCTTTAAGCGGGACCAGCTACATAATTTGCCAGACCTGGTGCTCAATGAAGATGGGGGGAAGCCAAATCCCCCTTCTTACAGTTCTGTGCCCCAGCCCCCAGTGGACTGGCTGCCCTGGGGGATCGCAGCCTCCGTGCTGGGATGTGCCCAGTACCTGGAACCATGGTGGCCGAGAGCCACCCTGAGGTCCCCGCCAACCCTGGGTGGGGATGGCTGTTGGCACTGACTACACCCCCATGAAGCTGGCCGTGAATCCTTCAATGAATCCTTTTTTTAAAAATATCTTTATTGGAGTATAATCGCTTTACAATGGTGTGTTAAGTTTCTGCTTTGTAACAAAGTGAATCAGCTATACATATACATATATCCCCATATCCCCTCCCTCTTGTGTCTCTCTCCCTATCCCACCCCTCTAGGTGGACACAAAGCCCTGAGCTGATCTCCCTGTGCTATGCGGGTTGTTGTTTCTTAAAGGTAACTTGGTGATATTTTATTTATTTATTTTTATAAATTTCTTTATTTTATTTATTTATTTTTGGCTGCATTGGGTCTTCGTTGCATTCATACGCGGGCTTTCTCTAGTTGAGGCGAGCAGGGGCTACTCTTCGTTGTAGTGTGCGGGCTTCTCATTGCGGTGGCTTCTCTTGTTGCGGAGCACGGGCTCTAGGCATGCGGGCTCAGTAGTTGGGGCACATGGGCTCAGTAGTTGTGGCTCGTGGGCTCTAGAGCGCAGGCTCAGTAGTTGGGGCTCATGGGCTTAGTTGCTCCGCAGCATGTGGGATCTACCCGGACCGGGGCTCGAACCCGTATCCCCTGCATTGGCAGGAGGATTCTTAACCACTTTGCCACCAGGGAAGTCCCTGCCCTGTGCCACATCTTCTTTATCCATTCATCTGTCGATGGACACTTAGGTTGCTTCCATGTCCTGGCCATTGTAAATACTGCTGCAGTGAACATTGTGGTACATGTATCTTTCTGAATTATGGTTTTCTCAGTGTATATGCCCAGTAGTGGGATTCCAAGGCTTAATTTTATGGCCTATATGACATGCAGAGCCCTGTAGGGGCTCAAGGCCACGGCAGTGATCTTGTAGTAATGGACAGACTGTGAAAGCGTGTCCATGGCGTCTTAAACTTTGGCGAGCAGGCCATTCATACGGCTGGGCTCCCTTGGTTTTGCCTTCCTCTGATTCAGCCCAGGGTTTGTTTGCTCTGCGTGATGGGCTGACATTTATGCAAATCAAGGGATGGTATGTGTGCCTTTTCCTCCTGAGTGTGTTCCAGGGGGAGGAGGGCATCTGTGCTCCAGGTGTGAGTTTGATGTACCTAATAGCCTGATCTTATGGCAGGGTTGGTGAACATTTTTGTGGACAGTCAGGGTTCCGTGAGTTTTTGAAGGAAGCAGTTTGGGAGGAGCTCAATGGTGACTTTGCAGAAAGATGGAGCGAGGGGGCTGTTTTGGTTTCTAGAACGCTGTGATGGTCTCTCTCAGGGGCTGGCATACTGCGGCTCCTTCCTCAGGCTCCTCCTTCGTCCTCCCGCCACCCCATGTTGTCCCTTCCTCCTTTGCTCTCTTGGGTCAGTCCTCCCTGCCTGTGGTAGGAATAGGGATCCCAGACGTTCCCCAGCTGATCTTCTCATTGACAATAGCCCTGTTGACAGAGGCTGTGGTGCTAAGTGACAAGTCTTCCTGTTCTGAGGCCCCTGCTTGCTACTCTGGAGCAGGTTGATGGGTCAGTTTCTACAGACTGACATGTGTCTCTTCTTTGGTATTTACTCTTCACTTAAGTGGGAAGATTCTGTATCAAAAACCAAATGTTTCCACTGAATTCTATCCCTAAGAGCTTACAATCTCCCTAAAGTAGGGTCAGGTTCGCCAACCTAAGTTTGTCCTGAGCTTGGCTGGGTATCCCACTTGTTCTCCCCCCAGTAAGCACTGGGCTGTTCTAATCAAATTCTTCAGTAGGACTCTCCCCCCAACCCCATCCTCTCTGTCGCCACATATAGCTCCCTCCTTCACACTCTGCCACTGATAAAAGCTGTCTCAGCAGGGAGGGTCTTACTACAATGGTCTCCCAGCATCTCCTAACCCCACCCTGCCCAAGGAAGGTGACATTCTGGGCAGCTTCTTAAGGAATATGATCAGAAAGGCTGCGATTACCTCTCCTGCATATGATCCCCAGGAAGGCCCAGACTCAAGAGTCCAGCCAAGCTGATCAGAGGGACACAATTTCTCCCATGCACTGTGATGGACGGTTTTGCAAAGCATTTACTTTTTTTTTTTTTTTGCGGTATGCGGGCCTCTCACTGTCGTGGCCTCTCCCGTTGCGGAGCACAGGCTCCGGACGCGCAGGCTCAGCGGCCATGGCTCACGGGCCCAGCCGCTCCGCGGCATGTGGGATCTTCCCGGACCGGGGAACGAACCCGTGTCCCCTGCATCGGCAGGCAGACTCTCAACCACCGCGCCACCAGGGAAGCCCCTTTAAGCCATTTTGAGTTTATTTTTGTGCATGGTGTGAGGGGACTGTTCCAACTTTATTGATTTACATGCAACTGTCCAGCTTCCCCAACACTACTTGCTGAAGTGACTGTGTTTTTTCCACTGTATATTCTTGCTGAAGGGCAAGCTTTAGCACAGCAGGGCCACACATCATCCTCCTGAATGCTCCTCACAGCATTAGGAGTGTTCAGAAACGTACACAGTGGCCCAACATGGGGAGGATGGGGCGTGTGATTCAGGCTTCTCTCTTCTTTAGGGAGAACGGGCATTAGCAGGTGGGCTGTCTTGATGTCCAGGGCCTTGAAGAGAAGCCTCAACCTGAATGCAGACCCCTGAGCGGCAGGAGACAGGACTGGGGGGAGGAACCTTCCTGGGACCTTAAGGCCTTGAGAGGTTGGGGCAGTGCCTAGCCTAGTAGGGAACCACAGTTAGACTTGGAGAAAGAAGTGCGTGCCATGTGGTTGTGAAAGGACACACATACCCGTGAGATCCCCCCATGAGGTGTCCCAGAAATGATGACAGAGGCTTTTGGGGTGGCCGGGGAATCCTACAATGGTAGACAGGGTCGGAGCTAGAGAACTACTTCATATAATTTTACTGTGTAATGTCTTGTTTGGGGTCTGTCCTGGGCCAACAAGCAGCGCTCCCACCCTCCTACTGAGTGAATGCCCAGAGGTGGAACGGCTTGAGGCCACCAATGAGAGAAGCAGCCACAGGTGGCCTCAGGGCTTGGGAAGCTCACCGAGTGAGCACCCGTGTGTGGCTTGGCTCACGAGAAGGGCATCCTCTCTGCGCAGTAAACCCCAGATTAAGGGCTGATCATCTAAGGTACGCGAGGCAAAGGCGGCAGGCAACCTTCATTAGGTTTCCCGGGCTAGGGCCATGCCTGGTTCACCTTTTTATTACCTTCTCACCTCTCATTGGTACCTAATATATGTTATCTGTAGACTCTGACTGAATCGGATGACAAGCCAGAGCTCCTTCTTGGCCACACTCTACCACCCTCTCTCATCCCTCATCTTTAGCCCTCCAGAGCGCCCCCAGGGGAACTCTAGTAGGTCCCACCTAATGGATCCAGAGTGAGAGGAAGCCCAGAGAAGTGAGGGATATAGTTTGCATGGAGGCAAAAACAGAAGGAATGGAGGGAGTGTGCTCAGTGAATGCCAGGAAATGGGGGAGGGGGCTGGTCACCTAATTACCAGCTAGATTACAGCTCCCTCTGTATCCCTGCTAATCCCCGTGGCTCTCTCTGTATCCCTGGCTGCGCACGTCTGCCCTGTGAACGGCACCACAGGGTCAAAGTAGCGTAACTGAGGTCAGAAGGAGGAGGCCAAACATCCCATGAGCACTGTCACCTCCAGGGCCGACACTGGCAAGTCTCCTGAGCTCTGCATCTGGACGTGATATTAGGAGGCCAGCGAGGGCGTGGCGGGTAGCAGGAAGGTGAGGGCTTGCGGTGTTTACCATCCTTGTTTGAGCACAAGAAGATTCTGGAGGCTGGGCACTTTGAGGAGGTCTTCAGTGACCCAGAGGCAGCGCTCAGTCTCCAGAATGCGGCGTGACACCTACATTTGGGGGTCTCTGTCCTCAGGCAGAGCTGGCTTCCCACAGAGCCCCGTGCTCAGAAGGGCCCTGCACGTGGCTAATGCTCTGCTGCTGCCATGTTATTTAATCACTTTTCTACCGTGGCAAAGTATATATGTCCCAGTGTTGTATGATAATTAGAAATAAAACACACCCACACACTTCATAAAATTTGTCATTTTAAAGTATACTATTGGGACTTCCCTGGCAGTCCAGTGGTTAAGAATCCGCCTGCCAATGCAGGGGACATGGGTTCGAGCCCTGGTCCGGGAAGATCCCACATGCCGCGGAGCAGCTAAGCCCATGCACCACAACTACTGAGCCTGCACTCTAGAGCCCACAAACCACAACTACTGAGTCTGTGTGCCACAACTACTGAAGCCCGCACGCCTAGAGCCCGTGAGCCACAACTACTGAGCCCACGTGCCGCAACTACTGAAGCCCATGCGTTCTAGGGCCAGCATGCCATAACCACTGAGCCTGTGTACTGCAACTACTGGAGCCTACGCGCCTAGAACCCGTGCTCCGCAACAAGAGAAGCCCCTGCGATGAGAAGCCCGCGCACTGCCACAGAGAGTAGCCCTGGCTCACTGCAACTAGAGAAAGCCCACGTGCAACAATGAAGACTGAGCACAGCCAAAACTAAAGAAAATAAATAAATAAATAAAAATTGTAAAAGTATACTATTGAGTGATATTAATGACAGTCACAGTTTAGTACAACCATCACCACTATCTATTTCCAAACCTTTTTCCTTACTCCAAATAGAAAATCTAAACCCATTAAGCGATCACCCTCCCTTTCCCTCTCCCTTCAGCCCCTCATAACCTCTAAGGCATTTTCTGTCTCTATGAATGTGCCGATTCTGGGTATTTCATGTAAGTGGAATCCTACAATATTTAGCCTTTTATGTTAAGATTATTTCTTGGGACTTCCCTGGTGGCGCAGTGGTTAAGAATCCGCCTGCCAGTGCAGGGGACACGGGTTCGAGCCCTGGTCTGGGAAGATCCCACGTGCTGCGGAGCAACTGAGCCTGTGCGCCACAACTACTGAGCCTGCTCTCTAGAGCCCGCGAGTCACAACTACTGAGCCCACATGCCACAACTACTGAAGCCCACGTGCCTAGAGCCCGTGTGCCCTGCAACAAGAGAAGCCACTGCAATGAGAAGCCTGTGCACCACAACGAAGAGCGGCCCCCGCTCACTGCATTTTCATTTTGCACTGGGCTCTGTAAGTTATGTTGCTGGTCCTGCCTTTCAGGGCTATTGTCAGATACTGAAGTCTAAGGCATACTTGAATCACCTCTCCCTTGGATGGTTTAGCATGTGTCACCCCTATTTAACCAGAAATTAGCCACCACACCTACCCTAGAGCCCACTTAGGTTTGCTGTACTCCTGTGGGCAAACATGGTTTTGACTTCTCGGTATATGTCACAGTGCAGAAGGAGAGTGGTTTACTCAAGGTCACTGGCTCAAGGAAAGCATCCATGTCCACAGAGCTTACTTACGTCTGCGTTAATGTGACCTGTACCACGCAGTCTTCACCGACATGACTTGATTCCGCTGTCTTTACCAATGTGATGTGAGCATTGTGGAAACGCTTGCCCAGGAAGATAAAAGCTGCAAATAATTTTATTATTTTAGGAACTTCCCCCAAACCCACTTAAAACTGCTTAGCCTTTCAATAGATAACATCGAATGACTGTTAACACACCTTGCTGTTTCCACAATCCTGAACTATTACATCAGGAGACTTAACACAGTCCTTATGATTCCCGCACTGAAAGACCCACCTTCGACCAGCTGAATATCCTGACTTCACCGGCCTGACTCAGAGACGCTGTCAAGACTGCCAAGTAGTGACCTCTCTTACTGCTGGGAGCTTTGCTTTATCAACAGGCTGTCTTGGTGGTATTTTATGGGAGCCTGTATTCAGTAAGCTACGATTTTACTTTCTGCACAGTGCAGTTGTTCCAACCCTATTTGATCCAATGTACACCCAACCATCCCTCTATTCATTGATTTATTCACTTATTCAACACATGTTTATTGAGTGCCTACTATATGTTAGGGACCCTTAGACACTAACTCCATGATGACTGAGACAGATGTGGCCCTTGTTTTTGCAGAGCTCACCCTCTGCTTCATCCTTCTGTCATGTTCCTGCTGCTAGAGAAAGAGGAGATTAAGAGCCACTTTCAACTTGAATTTACTTAAAAATGGAGTTTTCTGCCGCCAACAAGTTGGATCTCTGCTCTTAAAATCTGGATCTCTGGACTTCATTGGGGAGGAAAAACTTTTCCCCTACTCTCTTATGTTCAGTACCTGAGGGCCTGCGAATTTAACCAGCAAAAGACAGATTAACAGGAGAAAAAGAAGATGAATTTGATTAATATTTTACATGCACAGAGTTCACAGAAAAAAAGTGAAACTCAAAGAGGTAGACTCAATTTGGGCATTTATATCTCATCTTCTTAAACAAAGGAAAGGAGGTTTAGGCTTCTAGAGACAATACATTGTGGAGAAGTGACTAGGAAATATAAGGAGGAAACTAATGGAAGATAATGGTTTTTGTTTGTTTCGTTTTTTAAAAATTTTTGGACATCCCGAGTGGCTTGTGGGATCTTAGTTCCCTGACCATAGATCGAACCCATGACCCCTGCAGTGGAAGCGTGGAGCCCTAACCACTGGACCGCCAGGGAATTCTTGTGGGTTATTTGAATAAGGTCTGTTTCTGCAGATTCATCTCAGTGACAACTCTGTCTTGGTGATAAGAGTCTCTCTCCTCTTTCTAGTACAGGAGAGGGGGAAGCCTTCACCAAGGGAATTTTATGCCCTGCTTTTAGGCAGAAAAGGGGAGGAAGAACTCATCCTGTGTCTTGTTCATTCTCACTTGCCTTCAGTTTAAAATAATCCTTACGCCACAGTGGCATATTTGGGGATGGTACATCCTGGTCCCTTCAACTTGATCTTTGGAAGGCCAGGCAGCAAGATGGTCTTAGGATGCATTTGTCACTCCCAATGATTACCTACCTCGTCAGGCCTGTGTTTCCTTACCTCTAAGGTGAGTCTTGTGTCCTGGTGCCACCCTGTGCAGCCAGTGCGGGGACAGAGCCCAGGGCTGGGAAACCATAAGGTGGCCCGAGTCCCCCAGCACAGCCCTTTCAAACCCAGCTCCCAGTTGGTGAAATGACCCAGTGGCCCATCCCAGGGGAACCCCCAGAGGGATGTTTCCAGGATATGTGATCAGCCTGGTAAGGAAGGGGCCCTATTAGAAGGTATGACGGACCAAACCGGTTTGTAAAGCAGCCCCAGCCACTTGGGGGTGGGGAGTGGACTGTTATGTGTCTAGATGGACACGAATCCGGACGCTCGAACCGTTCTCTCGATGTTTGGTTTGCTTTTAACTTAAGATGGGCTTTCACTTTTCTTCCCTTTTTATCTTTTCTGCAGCCGGTGCTCGAGATGCTCCAGCCCAGCCTGTTTATCTTGGGAGCTGCCGCAGCTCCGTCCCCGTGCGATTACATCTTTCCTTGGTAATGGGGTTTTGACTGGCCTTTTGTATAATGCCAAGCCACAATGGGACTGGAATATTCTCCCCTTATTTTTATCGGGCGCTTTTATTTCCTGAGCTGTTTTGTTAAGTGTGCCTGTTTCTGGTTTTGCTCCTGGTCAGGAAAGGGGCCCAGGATTCAGGGAGAAGATCAGATGCCCTGGTGTGTGAACTGGTCTTTCAAACACCGAAGCAGGAGTTGATCACCTGCTGAAGCTCAGGGCCAATGCGGAGCTACCTCCCAAGAGGCCAATCAATTTCAATTAAGGAGATTAAAAGCCCCGAGCGCAGGGAGGGCTGGTCACGGGCTTCTGAATGCCTTGCTTCTCCAGCAGCCTGAGAGCAGGCCATGGGCCCCAGAAGCGCTGGACGGTGTCCTCTGGGCCAATGTCAAGATGGCAGTGAGGGGTCAAATGCAAAAGGAGAAGCTGGCTGAAGGGGCTCGTGATTCTTCAGGGGCCCTAGTGGCATTTGGGGCAGGACGGACCTGTCAGTGTCCTCAGCCCCATCAAGTATCCAGTGTCCCTAGTCACTGAGCTGTCCCAACCCAACCCAGCCCAATCCCCACCCCCGCTTCCTGGTGGGACCACCCTGGGCTCCCGGCAGCTGCCTCTGATCTGCTGTGTAGGTGAAGGGCAGGCCTTCTGCGGCTTCCGGGTGGAGAGCTGGTTCTCCTCGTCTGGACCCTCCTTCTCCACTGGGCATCCCAGAGGCTCTGTGTCTGCTACCTTTCCGAGCTGCTCGGGCATCCTAGAGGCCACACCCCCGAGGGGTAAGGGCAGAGGCCAGAGTGGGACGTCTGGTGGAGGAGAGGGGGCTGTGGCATCACACAGACCCAGGGCTGAGCCCGCCTCTGCCCCTTACTGGCTCTGCGTTGGCCCTGAGTCAGCACGTGACCAGCCTGTGCTTGTTTTTTTTTAAAACCAGTGGACACCCCAGGGCATCCAATCTGTGCCCAGGCAACCAAGTGAGCCTCACTTTCCATGTTTATAAAAGGGAGCTCTCCACCCCGGGCTCACAGGAAGAACGGCCTGTACCTACAGTGTCTGATGTCCCCAAGCCCCCTCTGATTGTGGTGGCCCAGGGTAGACAGGGGACTGGAGGCAAAAATTACACGCAGCTCCCCAGACCTGGAGATTTTTGTTCAGAAGCCAATAAATGAACAACATCGCGAGGATTCGATGCACGTGCGTTGTACGCTGTAAGCGCTAGGTAGGGGTCAAAGGGCGGGGGCGGGAGAA
This sequence comes from Leucopleurus acutus, assembly GCF_964270905.1. Lineage (NCBI taxonomy): Eukaryota > Metazoa > Chordata > Mammalia > Artiodactyla > Delphinidae > Leucopleurus > Leucopleurus acutus. The sequence continues at coordinate 195,509,181 of NC_139142.1, forward strand.
CTGGGGCCGTGGGAAGAGTGTGCAGGATGCAGGGGAGGAAGGAGCCTCCAGGACGGGGAGCGGCCTGAGGCTGACGGAAACCACGGTGTCTGTTAGGCAGGAAAGAGAAGCCAGGCCCAGCTTCGCGGGCAGCAGCAACTACAGAGACAAGCACAGACTTTGCTGGGAAGCCCAGGAGGCTGAAGCCGCCGACCCCCCGGCCCTCGGGGGTGAGGTTCCCTCGAAGGACTGGCTGTTCATCCGGGGGGGGTCTCTTCCTTCTCTCAGCTGCTTACCCTTCTGGCTACTTTCCTATTAACAAGACAGCCTGGGGAACGAAGGGGGCAGGGAGGGAGGCTCCTTTCAGGCCATTTGGCTTCTGGTTTAATCTAAAGGACAGGATGGCCGCTGTAGAAAGTGACCTTATCAAGAAGGATGGGGTCACAGAGCTCCAAACCCTTGTGGGGAGCCAGGTACAGGGCGGGTCACAGACTTACCCAAGGTCACCCTCGTTAACAGCAGGGCCAGTCTCCTGCTGTCCTGCTACACCCCCCAGCCTCCCGGGCCTGCTTTCATCCCTGACCTACTTCTCCCAGGATAATTGAGAAATGAGTGATGGGAGCTGCAGGCTTCTGCTTGCTGTCGAGAGCTGGGTGGCTGTTCATAAAGTTTTAGAGCATCTGGACCTTTCTCTAAAACAACAACAAAATCAGTCTCAGGCACGTTGCGTTATATAAAAATGGTCTTATTCTTGGTACAAATTTATTTCACAAATGCAGAAAAGTGGAACGTACCATTTATACCGAAGAGGAGGAAATGATTGCTATAAGGAGATTTAAGGTTGCTAAGAATGGGGTAGGAGAGTTTCCAAAAGGAATCCCACCTCGAGGTGGGACTGGCTTTGTGGGAGGGATGGGATTATGACCCCTAGCCCTTCCTTCCTGAGATGGAGACCTGAGGGATGGCACGAGGGCAGGTTGTAGCCCCCAAGTCAGGCAGTAGGAAGGGGATGGCGTGTGATGTGTCCTAGGACCTGCCTTCAGACCCAGCACCTTGTAGGGACAGGTTTGTGTCCTGGGGAACTGGCTTTGTCATGTCATGTCATGGGAACCCTGCCAATTTTGCTAAGGACCCGAGGGAGGAAATGCTGCCAGTAAAGGAAGCACCAGACGGCAGGAGGCTCAGCCTCAGCAACAGGGCCTTGGGTTGTCAGTAGCAGAGCCAGAGTCTTTGTCCGTTTGGGTTGCTATAGCAAAATACCACAGACTGGGGGGCTTAAACAACACACATTTATTTCTCACACTTGTGGAGGCTGGAAGTCTGAGATCAAGGTGCCAGCAGACTTGGTTCCTGGTAAGGCCTCTCCTCCTGGCTTGCAGACGGCCACCTTCTCGCTGTGTCCTCACAGGGCGGAGAGAGAACACTCTGGTGTCTCTTCCTCTTAAAAGGGCACCAATTCCATCATGGGGGCCTCACCCTCATGACCTCATCTAAACCTGATTTCTGCCCAGAGGCCCCACCCCCTTATACCATCATACTGGGGGTCAGGGCTTCAACATGTGGATTTTGGGGGGGACACAGACATTCAGCCCATAACACCTGGGCTCCATGCCTCCCCATCATCTCTTTGTCTCCCTATTCATTTATGCTGGCCTCTGGGCAGTGCTTCTCAAGGTGTCCATGGTAAGGAACCAGTTTTTTTTTTTTTTTCTTTTGGCCGCCCCCCTCAGTTTTCAGAATCCTACTTCCCTGACCAGGGATTGAACCCAGGGCCATGGCAGTGAAAGTGCCGAGTCCTAACCACTGGACCGCCAGGGAAGTCCCAAGGACCAGTTTCGTTATTTGCAATGAAGTATGATGTGTGCTGAGAAAAATGAGATGATGGTATGAAATACAAGCTCATTTTTTTTTTATGATTGGGTTCCATGCCCTAGCATTGCTGTTGAATTGGCATGAATGCCCCTGAATGCTCCTGCTTGCTTTCTGTCTCCATCTTATTCTGGAGCAGGGACCGAACCTTTGAGGGCCTCCTGCTGCAGACCACCCTTTCAGTGGCGCTGTTTACAGCTCCATAGAAAGTACGCCATCAGCCATGGAGAGGTGTTATCTGAAGCTTCCAGGGACAAAATGTCACGAGCCCCAGCTCAGCAAGGTCCTCACTGGGCCTTTTCACCTTTGTTATCTTGGGATGTGTGGGGTCTGTAAGGAGGATGGTAATCTGGTTGCCTCTCTCTCAATGGCATTCTGAGGTAGCAGAAGCACAGGCCTGAGTCAGAGAGCGGAAGGCAAACCTACCTCCCCCACTTGTGAGCTGTGTGAATTTGGGGTGAGTGATTAACTGGTATGTGCCTCAGTTTCTCCATCTAGCAAATGGAGGTGATGGTAGCTTCCCCTCAGGGAGGTGAAGATTAAGTGAGACGTGCCTGAACTAGGCACGGTGCCCCATCCCTCTCTCTTCCTCCTTCCTCTGAAGAAGGGCCCCAGTGGAGAGGTAGGACTCTGCCCCAGGGGAGAGAGGCATGCGCTTGACAAGAGCAAAGCGTCGTCTTTCACAAAAATCACAGGATGTCCGAAAAGAGGGTCTGAGTCAGCACAACTTCTGGGAATCCAGACAGGAATGAAGATTTCCCTGGAGAAAATTTCCCCAGCAAGAGCACTGGAGCAAGAAAGGTCGGATGTCAGCTCAACCTCAGACCGGTTGACCAGATAGCTCAAATCCTGCATTCAGATTTTCTGGGGGATGATGCTCTGACCAGAGAGGAGACTGACCTCCGTGGCATCTAAGATAAATACGACGCACGTGAGCACCAAACAGCTGGTATGTCTGTGGTTTCTGGGTTTCGCTCAGTAAGCCTCCAAAGCACGATCTTGGGGCATTGAGACGAATGTCACGAGACCCGGGGCCTGACACTCATCAGCAGCAGAGTGGCAGCAGAGGGCCCTGTATTCGTTTGCTTAGGCTGCTGTAACAAAGTCCTGCGGACTAGGCTGCTTAAACAACAGAAATGTCTTGTCTCACATCTGGTGGCTAGAAATCTGAGATCAAGGTGTGGGCAGAGTTGGCTTCTGCTGAGGGCTGTGACAGAAGGGTCTGTTCCAGGCTTCTCTCCTTGGCCTGTGGTTGGCTGTCTTCCCCCTGTGTCTTCACGTCGTCTTCCCGCTGTACGTGTCTTGTGTCCCAATTTCCCCTTCTTATAAGGACACCAGTCACATTGGATTAGGGCCCGCCCTAATCATGTCACTTTAAATTAATTACCTCTTTAAAGGCCCTATCTCCACATACAGTCACATTCTGAGGTCCTGGGGGTGTATGGATTCAACATATGAATTCTGGGGCCAATTCGGCCCGTTAGAGCCCTTGAACCAACTGGTCTCAATTTCACCAGCAGAGAGATAATGGGTGCGCCTGTGGTTTTCCAGATTTCTCCTGATTTTAAGCAGATTAAGGTTCAGCCCAGAATTGTGCATCAACCTGCCACATGCAGCTGAATGTGTGACTTAGGCCATGTCATCTTTCCAGGTTAAAATTTATTTATAAAGCACAGATAATGAAAATAACATCTATTTATCTCCCTAGGTGTTCTGAGCCTTAAGTTACAGATGCAGGGGTGATGCGTTACAAAACCAAACACATCAGTCCTTGGGACAGGCGACTCAGGCAAATCGACCGTCACCACCACAACAAAAGAAGCTTTCAAACCCACAAGACAAGACAAGATTGTAACGCCTTCCTAACAGCATTGCTTTATTGACGCAAGGCAAGGAAAACGACATTAAATTCTTTTGATTCTCTTTGAGATCTAATAATATGCTTTATTCAGATCTTATTCACATCCCTCTTCTTCCACGGGTCTATCTCAGGAGCTGACATTGGCCAGTTACAAAACAGAATTGGTTCTGCTGTCATTGGAAGTCACAGAGGCGAACGTGTTTTCGAACACAAAATGTATCATGCTTTCTTTGGGAAATAAGGCACAGCTGGAAAAAAAAAATCTCACTGCAAAACAAAATTGAAAGCATGGCTAACTTGAGATTTATTTGATTAGTCTTTCTCTGGGCTAATCAGTTTTAGAACCCATTCCTATTGGCACCAATGAGCCAATAAAATATCCAGCAGGAGAGAAGAAGTATCACATCACTCAGAGAAACAAGGTTGTTCTTTTTTTTTTTTTTTTCGGGGCCCCTCGAGAGCCGGCAGCCTCAGTGAGGCCGCCCTCCCCTCGGCCTCCGGGGCACTTCCGTGGCGGCGGAGGGAAGAGACCCCGAGCTGCGGGAGTTCCAGCTCTGCGGAAACGCGGGCTCCGTTCTGGGCGCAGAGGGTGGGACCCGCTTGTTCATTTTTTAAAAAAGCATTGAATTAATGTTTACACTGCTGAGTCAAGTTATTTATACATATGCTATAGGTTCTGCATCTCCAGAATATGTTTGCATTAAGAGTATGATAAATTGTACCTGACTTACTTGTGAAAAATCATCTTGAGAAAGGCTTTTTTTCCCCTGGGAAAATATGGAAATGACACATGGTGTGTACAGCCAGAAACACTCAGCAGAAGGAGAGGCGGGTTTTTAGCTGTCACAATGGATGGTTAAGAATTTCGGATTTGGGTCAGTGTCATTATGCTCAAGTCACTTCACCTCGAAACCTCATTCTTCATCTCCAGAATAGGTTCCAAACTCAGTGTTTTCTGTAAATATTCAATAGGATAATACGTGCACAGAGTTCAACATTAACCCTCCCAGAGGCCAATAAGAATCCAATAAATGCCAACTTCTCTATCATATTCTTACAGAAGAATGCTTGCCTGCTTTACCTTTCGTCTGTGGAAAAATCACAAAAAGGATTAAGTTTGTTGAAAAGAAAGGTGGGTCTTGGGCCCCCTTAGCACACGTTTTCTCCATCCTTTCTAAAAAGTGATGCTAACAAGCAAACAGGTGTTATAGGGAGAAGGTGGAGTAACCAGAACATTCCTACGTTGCTGGTGAGAATGTAAAAGAGTGTAGACCTTTTGGAAAACTCTTTGGTGGTGCCTCAAAAGTTAAACAGATGTGGCCCAGCAGTTCCACTCCTAGGTATATACTCAGGAGAATTGAAAACATGCATTCATACAAAAACTGGTTCATAAATGTTCACCGCAGGATTATTTGCCGTAGTGGAAAGGTGGAAAGACACAGCTCAAGTGTCTAGCAACTAATGAATGGATAAACAACATATAGGACAGCCGTGCCAGGGAATTTTATTTGGCAACAAGGAACAGTGAGGTACGGACACAAGCTACAACATGGATAAACCCTGAAAACATGATGCTGATGGAAAGAAACCAGTCGCAAAAGGCTACATACAGCATGATTTCATTCATACGGAACATGCAGAATAAACAGCTCTATAGAGACAGAAAGTAATTCGTTGTTGCCTAGGGCTGGGAGGGAGGGCAGGAATGGGGAGCGACCGCTAATGGACACAGGGTTTCTTTTTGGAAGGATGAAAATTTTCTGCAATTAGAGAGTGATGATGGTCATACAACTTTGTGAATATTCTCAGGACACTGAACTGTACCTTCTAAAATGGTGAATTTTATGCTTTATGAATTGTATCTGGAAAAAAAATCAATGAATGCTTAATGTGGAAAATAAGAAAACAAGGAAACAAAAATTGTCATTGTAGCATCCAGAGATAACCACTGCAAATGCTTTGATGTAGATCCTTCCAGACTGATGCAAATATATACATTTTAAAAATAAAATAAAATGGGATCATACCAAACATACTGCTGAGTGAAAGGTGTTTTTTTTTTTTTTTGTATTACTGTTACTTTTCCCCTTGATATTAAGAAACTGCCTCTCTAAACATAGGCGGCATCCACCTCAGAGTCTTCTCAAATGTCTTGCCTTTCCACTTTCCTCGGCCAAGCCGTGCTTCTTCTCTTTCCAAAGCTCTTCTTAGGACTTTTCAAGCGAATCTATTCGCCTTGGATCACCAGAGTGCTTTCAGTTGCTTCCTGTCACAGCTTGACCTGTTACAAGCTATTTCATTCATATCCATGATTTCAGTGGAATTGTTCCCTAAACCCATATTTCTACCTTGACCTCTATTCCATACACTAGTCCTGCATCTCCAAATGCCTACTGGAAATTCCCACTTGAACATTCATCACTGACATTATCATAAGACTAAACTCGAACTCATTATATTTTTCAATGCCCCAGCCAGGCACAGCGGAAGATTTGAATTTTGAAGTGGACGTTCATGCCCACACTTGACCTTTCTCATTCAAGTCAAGCTTTTTAGAAGCCGTGGAAACCTACTCTGGCTAACTTAGAAAAGGTAGGTATGGAGGGAGATGGGGTAGCTCACACAATAGGCAGGGGGGAAGGCCAGGGAACCAGATTTGGAAAAAGGGCAGGAAAATGGCATTCCAGGGGCTGCACGGCAGTGACCACAGCCAGGTCGGCCCCCGAGCGAGGTCTGGGCCGGTGCCTGCTGCTGGTACAGGTACCCCTGCCGCTGCTGCCGGGCATGCTAATGGTCCCGCGTCACTCTAGCAATTGCTCAGAGTGAAGAGAGCAGTCAGATATGGGACAGTGTAAAGAAAAACAAGTACCTATCCTCTTAGCCTTGGTTTCCTTAAACCAAGAAAAATGGAGATCATTTTCCTAACCACCTCATGGGGTTGTAAGAAGGTCAGCTGGTATTTTGGAAGATACTTTGTAAACCACGAGCCCCTCCACAAGTGTGGCTTGTTTCTACTAAGAAGTGAGGTTTTCCTTCCAATCTCTGTTCTGTTCCTGACGGCGTACCTCTCCTCCCCCTCAGGGTTTCCATATCCCCTCATGGCCCCCATATCCCCTCACTGCCTCCTGTTGGCTGAAAAAAATGCACAACATGAGAATGGTGAGTTAAGTTTTATTTGGGGCAAAATGAGAACTATAGCCCGGGAGACGGGATTTCAGACAGCTCTGAGAAACTGCTCCAAAGAGCTGGGGGGGAAGGTCAGTGTATATGTGATTTTGGTGAAGGTGGAGTACATGCAGTCAAGCACATATTTTTTTGTAGACGGTTTCTGCTAGTCTCGTGAAGGTTACTGCTAGTCATGAGGTGCAGACGTCACCATGAAGGATTTTAGTGCTTTTCTAGATATGAGGAGATGCAAGAATTGGGCTCAGAAAATCTTCACCCGAAAATACCTATCTGAAGATCTGTTCTGCCAGTTTTCTCCAGAGCACAGACTGCCTCATTTCTGATCTTCACCCTGAGCTCCCTTCAGGGGGTGTTGGAGGTCAGCAGCTGCAGCGGCTCATAATTGAATCCTTGTAGAGGTAGATGGCAAGTACCAATTTGTAGGTGACACTCCAGATCCCCTCACGGGCCCCACGTCTAAGCCATGCTTATTATTCCTTCTTCCTCCCACCTGTCCCTTCCCATCATCATTGGCCCATAGCATTCAGCTGCAACAATGGAAACCGCTCATTCCCAAGCTTGATGATACATTGGGCTCAGCTGGGGCAGTATTTCTGCTTCAGAGGAGATGTGAGATCTCCCAAGCCATATTCTCAACAAGCTACTGAGGAGATCACAGCGGGAACAGACCCACCAACCCACCAACTGAAATCTACAAACTGAGTTTGTTACATGGAGCATTAGTCCTCTGAAAAAGGGTTCTATATTGAAATGTCTGTAAAACGCAGCCTCCAGAGATTCACAATTGAAGAGGTCCTGCAGGTGAGATACCTGTGAAACTGTCCAATCCAGAATGTCTAAGACCTATGAGCTTGTGAGAGCTTCAGAGGTGTCTCTTGTTATGCTAATGAGGTAACTTTTGGAAGCACCTGAGGATGGGGGGGGCTGGTTGCCACGCAGCCAACCCTGTGATTGGAGGGTTGCACCTTTGAGTCCCACCCCTGCACCCAGTGGAGAGGGGCTGACGGCCAATGATGTAATCACTTATGCCTACGTAAGGAAGCCTCCGTAAAAAATCAAAAGGATGGGGTTCTGAGAGCTTCTGGGTTGGTGAACACATGGAGCTGCCGCAACAGTGGTGCCTGGAGAGGACATGGAACCTCCCAGCCCCTTCCCACTGCCCTGCGCTGTGCATCTCTTCCGTCTGGCCGTTCCTGAGTTACAGCCTCTCGTAATAAACTGGTGATCCGGTAAGTAAAATGTTTCTCTGAGTTCTGTGAGCTGCTCTAGCAAAGTACTCGAACCTGAGAAGGTTGTAGCAACCTCTGATTTATAGCCAGTTGGTCAGAAGCATAGATGGCAACCTGGACTCGTGCCTGGAGTCTGAGTGGTAGTCACCTAGGACTGAGCCCCTCGCCTGTGGGATCTGATGCTGTCTGGGTAGGCACTGTGGGGACGGAGCTGAATTATAGGACACCCAGCTGGTGTCCCGAGAATCGCTTGTTGGTGTGGGATCCCCTCCCCACATTGGATTTGGTACTAGAACTCATTCAGTCCCATAACATCTGTTAAAATTCTACCAAGAGAATATTCTGAGAGATATACTAACACTTTGGGGAAACCCTGGCCTATGGAATCAATTTGGAATTCCTTACTCTGGTTTCCAAGGTTTTTGACCACCTGGCCGCAAGCTTCATTTCCTCCCGTGCCTCTATATATACAGTCAGCCAGGGGATTGGTTCCAGGACCCCCGCGGATACCCAAATCCTCAGATGCTCAAGTCCTTTATATAAAATGGCCTAGTATTTGCATATACCTCATCTAATACAATTAATACCTAATACAATGTAAATAGTTGCCAGGCATGGGGCAAATTCAAGTTTTGCTTTTTGGAACTTTCTGGAATTATTTTCCCCGGAATATTTTCTACTGGTGGTTAGAGGAACTGCGTATCCAGAGCCCCTGGAGCTTGTCCTGCCTCTGCAGTTGTGCTGGGTTGATGTCCTGCCTCCTCAACTACCCCCTAAAAGCAGTAACCAGGTGCTAGGTACTTTTAGTCCCCTTTCCTGGTGCAGGGCCCTCTGAGGTAGGGGCCTGGTAAATAGCTGTCGGTTTGCTGAGTGTCTTGGGATTTGTGGGTTTGGTTTCTTCTCAGCTGGTGCTTCCCCACCTCCTGGACATCCTGTTTGTGCGGCTCGGGGTCACCCTGGAGGGCGGAGTGCCGGTCAGGGCTGCTGAGTGGCTAACATGACTGTCTAGGGCAACCATGGAAGGGACGGAGGGGAGGTCCGGGGGGAGGAACACAGCCGCCGAGAGGGTCTTGGGAGGGAGTGACCGGCTGAGTATGTGGCCCAAGGAGGTGAGAGTTCTGGGGTTAGTCCTTGCCCTCTAGGGGCCTCAATCCAGCAGCCAAAAAAGAGGGGGCTGGGTCTGAACTTTTCCCTACGCTTGTCCCGCCTCCACCAGTCACTGGGGAACTGGCACTTCCGGTTGCTTCTGTACTGCCTTCCCGTTCTCTCCAATGAGAATGCAAGGGGCAGTGATGCTATCACAGGGAAAGCTTTGAATCTGCTCTGATGCACTAAGGGAGCGAATTCACATTGTTATCCGTAGTCACAAGTTACTGGTCATCCATGTCGTGCTCTGAGGTTGGGGCCTTGCCATACTGCCCAGGTCTCCTAGGACTGTGGCTTCCAAACTTTCCTGTGCGTCTGGTTGGCCTGTAGGCCGTGTTGGAAGGCACCGGGCCTCACCCAGGAGCTGCTAGGTCAGCAGGTCCGGGGCGGGGCTGGAGGTTTTGCATCTCTAACAAGTTCCCAGGTGATGCTGATGCTGCCGGTCTGGGGAATCACAGTCCGAGAACAATTGATGTGGGGCATCACGCCCTTCCGGCTTCCCCAGCCCTGCCACCTGCAGCAAATGTCTCCCCACCGAAGTGAGGGGCTATCAGTGGCTTTCATTATGCTGGGGATAGTCTGACCTCCATTTCAGTCTGTCTCCTCTAATTCTTTCGCTGGACGGATGGACAGTGGAGAGGGTGAGGAAATTAGGGATAAAAAGATAGCCGAGCTTAGTAAATGGTAGAGCCAGTATTTAAACCGTGGTCATTCTGATTACAAAACTCCCTCTGTTGACCACTTTGCTATGTGCTTTTGGAAACCTTTTAACAAAGAACCTGTTGTCAGGTTAAGACACTAGCTACTTCCCCGGCTCTTTCTGACAGTGTGTTGGGGATATTTCCAACGAGATGATTCAATTAAAACACTTAAAACAAGGCCTGACATAGAACAAACATCCAAGACATGTACACAGACGTACGTCCTGTAGCACAGAGATTAGAAGCATGGGCTCTAGGTCAGAATGCCTGCGTTTGAATCCTGGCTCTGCCACTTATTAGCTCTTTGGGCAAGTTAGTTAAGCTCTCTGTAACCCAGTCTCCGCATCTGTAAAATGGGGAGGATAATAGTAGTACTTCCAGGCTTAGAACGGAGATCCACTGAATTCTTATCTGTAAAATACTTAGGACAGTGTTATCATTTCTGGTTCAATGCTTTTGTGCAAACTAAAGTATAAAGGGCATGTAAAGGCAACTCAGACAGGCCTGGACTTTCAATGGGGTTATTCTGAACACTTTACTGAATGTCTAGATGAATGCGAGCTGGAGTCACACTCCCTGGACTCAAGTCTTGGCTAAAAACGACTCCTTAGTGAACTGGAACAAACAGCCTCGCATTTTTCATCTGTTCAATTGGGATGACCGCAGTAGTTCCTTCACAGGATGGCTTTGTGGACTACATGAATTAAACTGGACTTTAAAGCATGAGAACAGTGCCTGGCCTGGACTCTGTGTCCAATACGTGTCGGCTGGTATTCACAGAGAGTGGGCAGTACCTGTGGGCCTGACAGCCTTCAATCTGTTTTCCAAAGCACGTCTCCGGTTAGGTCCCTGTCACCTTGCACAGAGGGATAAGCATGTGAGTGAAGACTGTCGTAGTCTTGCTGCCTGTGTCTCAGTTTCATTTGTTATAGGAACCCACCCGTTTGCTTTTTCTTAGGTAGCCATTCTCCCCAAATCCCAAAGGCCCTGGCGGAATTGTTTTTTGAACTGATGTGTCAAATGCACTTAGACCTCAGATGGGTTTCTTATCTTGCAGCTAATACATTTTTTATAAATCATCAGCTCTGGTTTCCTTTCAAGCTGCAGAGAGGATATCCTTTTCCTGTTAAGCTGCAGAATGATTTTTCCCCCCTTCAAAGTAAAGCATTAACTTCCAGAGCCCTGTAAATCAGTTCAAATGTACGTATTATTAGAGTAACAAGCTGAAGTTTTTGGAGCTTAGATGATACTCTGGAAGCCTGTATTACAAGACTTTACATCGATATTTCAGGCATTCCTAACAGTATCCAAACAGTGCGCATGACATACAAATACAAAGACCACTGAGCCTTTTCTTCCTTTACCTTTATTTTTTTCATTTTAGAAAATGATAAGTGTTCATTTTAGAAAATTTACACAAATAATTTTTTAAAATCACATATTATTCTACCACCCAGAGCTAACAACTCTTAACAACTTCTATTCTTTTTTTCTGTGCATGTGTATAAATATTTCTTTTACTGAATGTGATCAGGCCAATGGATGATACATCGTCTATAACTTTTTAAAGGTGTAGGAGGTTGTTGATGTCGGTATAGTTTTGGACATGCTGCAATTTGTCTGTAGTTACACACAATGACCATTAAACTAACTTTTTTTTTTTTTTTTTTTTGCGGTACGCGGGCCTCTCACTGTTGTGGCCTCTCCCGTTGCGGAGCACAGGCTCCGGACGCGCAGGCTCAGCGGCCATGGCTCACGGGCCCAGCCGCTCCGCGGCATGTGGGATCTTCCCGAACGGGGACACGAACCCGTGTCCCCTGCATCGGCAGGCGGACTCTCAACCACTGCGCCACCAGGGAAGCCCCATTAAACTAACTTTATAAAAATAAATGAGTTTCTGAAATTAAAAAAGTATGATCAGAGGGGCCTGCGTGTCCGGAGCCTGTGCGCCGCAAAGGGAGAGGCCACAACAGTGAGAGGCCCGCGTACCGCAAAAAAAAAAAAAAAAAAAAGTATGATCAGGCTGAACATGCTATTTAATAGCAAATATATTGTGAACATTTCTCCGTGCTATAAACATTTTTTTACATTACTAAAATGTTTAAAAAATAACTTCTCTTTTCATTGCAAAAGCAACACATATTCATTACAGGAAAATTAATTGAGGTAAAAAACAGGAAGAAAAATTTAAAGTACCCATAATCTCACTATTCACACGTAGCCATCAATAGTTGGGTGCATGTCCTCTTAGACTTTTTTTTGAGTTCAATTATTAAAAAAACCAAAAGATCCTAAAGTACCTATTGTTCTGTGACCTGCCTTTTTCAATCAATTGACTGGTGATCTCTGTGTACACCACTGAAAATGGCTGTGCGGTATCCTTTTTTTTATTTTCTTGAAGTATAGTTGTGTTAATTTCTGCTGTACAGCAAAGTGATTCAGTTATACACACACACATATATATATATATGCATTCTTTTTCATATTCTTTCCATTATGGTTTATCACAGGATATTGAATATAGTTCCCTGTGCTATACAGTACAACTTCTTGTTCATCCATTCTACGTATAATAGTTTGCATCTGCTAATCCCAAACTCCCAGTCCATCCCTTCCCCACCTCTCTCCCCCTTGGCAACCACAAGTCTGTTCTCTATGTCCGTGATTCTGTTTCTGATTTGTAAATAAGTTCATTTGTATCATATTTTAGATTTCACATATAAATGATATCATATGGTATTTGTCTTTCTGTTTTTGACTGACTTGGTATGGTAATCTCTAGGTCCATCCATGTTGCTGCAAATGGCATTATTTCATTCTTTCTTATGACTGAGTAGTATTCCATTGTATATATTACCACATCTTCTTTACCCATTCATCTGCCGATGGACGTTTAGGTTGTTTCCATGTCTTGGCTCTTGTGAATAATGCTGCTGTGAACATAGGGGTGCATGTATCTTTTTGAATTATAGTGTTGTCTGGATATATGCCCAGGAGTGGGATTGCTGGATCATGTGGCAACTCTTTAGTTTTTTGAGGAACCTCCATACTGTTTCGCATAGTGGCTGCACCAATTAACATTCCCACCAACCATCTAGGAGGGTTCCCTTTTCTCCACACCTTCTCCAGCGTTTGTTATTTGTAGATTTGTTAATGATGGCCATTCTGACTGGTGTGAGGTGGTACCTCATTGTAGTTTTGATTTGCATTTCTCTAATAATTTAGTGATGTTGAGCAGCTTTTCGTGTGCGTGTTGGCCAACTGTATGTCTTTGGAGAAATGTCTATTTAGGTCTTCTTCCCATTTTTCAGTTGGGTTGTTTTCTTGTTGTTGAGTTGTATTTTGCAAATTAAGCCCTCGTTTGTCACATCATCTGCAAATATTTTCTCCCATTTCGTAGGTTGTCTTTTCATTTTGTTTATGGTTCCTTTTGCTGTGCAAAAGCTTGCAAGTTTGATTAGGTCCAATTTGTTTATTTTCGCCTCTATTTCTACTGTCTTGGGAGACTGACCTAAGAAAACATTGGTATGATTTATGTCAGAGAATGTTTTGCCTGTGTTCTCTTCTAGGAGTTTTATGGTGTTGTGTCTTATATTTAAGTCTTAATTCAGAAAATGGCTGTACAGTATTCTGATTTAAGGGTGTATTATGGTTTAAACTATTGTTGACATGTAAATCATTTTAACTTTTAAAAATATTAAACAATGTGGTGATGAACACCCTGTAGCTTGATCTTTGGACAAATCTTTATTTCTTCCAGATAAATTCCTTCAAGTAAAGTTGCTGGGTCAAAAGGTTTAAACAAATTTAATATTTATTGGCAAACTGCCCTCAGAAATATTGTACCAGTTAACATGCCTATTAGTAGTAACTAACAGTTCCCTTCATCATAAAAAAACACTGGTGCTACCTTTCTTTCAATATTTTCCAACTGAATAACTGAAATTTTCTTACTACTGTTTTAATTTGCATTTCTTGGTTTAATTTTAGCATTTTAATGTTTATTGGACATTTGATTTGTAAGAGTTGGATATATGATAGGTATCTTCTTTCTTAAAAGATTTATCCTGCAAATGTTTTTCTCATTTTGTCACTTGCTGTTTACCTTTGTAAAACTTTTGAAGTATGATTTAAAATTTTTAATTAATTTTTACTTGATCATTTCTTCCTATGGCATCACGTTTGAGAAATCCTTTCTCTCCTCAAGCTTCTATAAATATTAATTACAAAATTTCTAGTATTTTTATATAATATATAAAATTTATATAATATAAAAATTTATATAATATATAATTTTATTATTTTCTAGCATTTTTATTATTTAAATCCTTGAAATATCTGGAATTAATTGTCACACAGAGAGTAAGGTAAGAGGGTCCAACTTAACTATAATTTTTTAACAGCTTTATTGAGCTATAATTCACATACTATAAAACTTGCCCTTTTAAATTATACAAGTCAGTGGTTTTTAATATATTCAGAGTTGCACAGCCATCACCACTATCTGATTTTAGAACACAGTTGTCATTCCAAAGGGAAACCCTGCACCCATTAGCAGTCACTTCCCATTACCGCTCCCCATCCCGGCCCTGGGCAACCGCTTATTACTTTCTGTCTCTATGGACTTGCCTAATCTGGACGTTTCATATAAATGGAATCATAGTATATGTGGCCTTTGTATCTAGTTTCTTTCACTTAGCATAATGTTCTCAAGGTTCATCCATGTTAGCATGTATCAGTACTTCATTTTCTTTAATTGCCGAATAATATTCCACTGCATGGATATACCACATTTTGTTTATCCATTCATCAGTCGATGGACACTCAAGTTTCCAACTTTTGGCTACTATGAATAAGGCTGCTCTGAACATTTGTGTACAAGTCTTTGTGAGCTCAGATGTTTTCAGTTCTCTTGAAGTTCCCCTCCACTCTTATTCCCCTTCCCATAGTCTTCATTATAGATTTAGGCTGGTGAGCCAGCTTTGACCACATGGATGAGGATGTCTCCCAGGGGTGGCAGAACCATAAGGTGGATGTAACTGGGTTTCCAGATGACCACATGGAGCGGAGCTGCCTACCACCGCCCTGGACCACCCACCCACTACTAGGCTGTAATGAGTTCTTCTACCGGAATGTGCAGTTGGTCCACCACTTCATTGAACCAATTTAGGATGCTCAAATTTCCTTTGTAAGATTGAGTTTTTGCTCCATATTCACATCCAGGGCCCTCCACGTTTTGAATCTGGGTGGCACCTTGGTGGAGAGTATGCACACCTGGAGTTCAGGAGAGCTTATTTCCGATCAGCTCTTTTTTTTTTTTTTTTTTGCGGTATGCAGGCCTCTCACTGCTGTGGCCTCTCCCGTTGCGGAGCACAGGCTCCGGACGCGCAGGCTCAGCGGCCATGGCTCACGGGCCCAGCCGCTCCGTGGCACGTGGGATCTTCCCGGGCTGGGGCACGAACCCATGTCCCTTGCATCGGCAGGTGGACTCTCAACCACTGCGCCACCAGGGAAGCCCCAGCTCTTCTTTTTAACACACTCACAATCAGCTTCATTTTTGGAAGGCGTTTTAAAGGAATTAGCTGAAGGAGCTTAGTTTCAAAGTTTAGGTTTAAAATGTCCTTCAATTTCTCAGCATTAACAGATAAAAATGGCAAAAAAGTAAAACGCAATTAAAAAGGCCCTTAAGTGTCGAGTCTATTTGGAGCATCAGTGTGTGTAAAGCACAGTGTGCTGTGGGTTATCCCACACGGGAGCCATTTCTAGACTGGTCTTCGGCTTTTCCGTTATGACTCTTGACATTTGTTTAATTTCACTGGTAACAAAATGGAAATAAATAATAAACACATATGTAATATATATATTTGAGGGGAAATGATCAATAGCGTGCTTTGAGAGGCCACAAAATGCAAAAGGAGTTGGTTTGTGTAAATTCAAAGCTTTGCTCTGAATCATTAGAGTTACCGGATTCTCATGGAATGCACCCAGTATCTCTCTGGCAGATTTATGGACACGGCTTCGCCAACATTTCTGAGGAGTGTCGACATAGGGACAAAGGAGGTCCACGTGATCTAAGGCTACGAGACACGGAAGAGGGAGAGGGTAATGTCTGTCCTAGTTCACCTCTGCTGGGGACGATGGGGAGTCGGGGCTCCTAAAAACATGTTTTCCCCAAGGAAACATCTTTAATCTTTAAGTGGCCTTAAAGATAAGATCCCTGACATCACGATGCTTAGATTCCATAGAAAAACCAGATAGTAAACACATAAATAAGCAAAGAGGGGCTTCCCTGGTGGCGCAGTGGTTGAGAGTCCGCCTGCCGATGCAGGGGACACGGGTTCGTGCCCCGGTCCGGGAAGATCCCACATGCCGCGGAGCGGCTGGGCCTGTGAGCCATGGCCGCTGAGCCTGCGCGTCCGGAGCCTGTGCTCCGCAACGGGAGAGGCCGCAACAGTGAGAGGCCCATGTACCGAAAAAAAAAAAAAGACAATTTCAGAGTGTGGTAAGTGACCCGAAGGGACAAAAAGACTGTGGCTTGATGGAGACTGGGAGCTACGTGTGAGCTCTGTGATGATGCCGTTTAGTTCACACTTGAATTATGCGGAATGAATGGGGCTTCAAATCTTGATCGACTCTAGCTTGGGACAAAGCTACCCAGTTTCAGTTCCCTCCTCTCGTTCAGGAACTCAACAGGCCTTATGTTGCTGGTGTTTCCCCGGGGCTCACAGCTGTGCTCCTGGACCCGAGAACAGTACCAGGCAGACCCAGAATGTTCAGTGACCACTCGGTGAAGGAAGGGATGGAGGAGCCCGTGTGCACCTGAACTTGTCCGTCATCTTTCTCCAAGTCGCCCCTCCCCGCCGTCTTCCCAGTCTCGGGAGCGCCAATAACACCAGCACGATTCTCCAGCCAGAGACCTGGGTGTCGGCTTCCACACCTCCTCCCTCCTCCACCCCGAGCTAGTGCATCTCCAAGTCTTGTTGGTCCTCCCGTGCTCCAGCACATGGGGCTTTGTCCTCTTCATTCATCTCTAGCTATTCCCTCGGCTTCTTAATGGGACTCCCTGCTCTAGGCTGGGCCCCCTCCAGTTAACGTCCCAGACTTCAGCCAGACCGATCAAGAGAGCCTATGACTCTGATTGGACCTCTTACTCAGAATGCTTCAGCGGCCCCTACGCGCTCCCAGCTTCTCGGGATGGTTCATAAGGCCTGGCGCGGATAGCACCAGGCCGACAGACCTCCCCAGCGTCAGCCCTCGTCCCTTGCATCGCAACCCCGGCTGTGCTAAACCGACGCAGCATCTACCGACAGTGGGTGTTCAGTAAATGCTTGAGCTGGACTCGGGGTGCAGCTGGGAAATGAGTCAGCCGCCGTCCCCCTGTCACTTGGTTTTAAGGCTGGGCCTGTAGGAGGGGAAGCAACTGAGGCAGGTGTGTGCGCTCTTATTCTACGAGAATGCAAATGGTGCCCCTTCTGCGGGTAAGACTGGGTCCCCTCCCACTGGATGAGAAAAGCCCTTCAGGGGAAGGGCTTTCAGGAGAAAAGCCCTTCAGGGCCCCAGGCGACACACGAGGCACAGATCCTTGCCAGCGAGTGGGAGCAAGGGCATCCCGGGGGCCCGGGGCCAAATCATGTGATGTGGCAATAATACAATAATACAAATAATTTCCCCGCACCAAGGGCCGCACCAAGCCCTGGCGGGATTACAGCAGGAGGGGCAGGCTGGTGCCAGGCCCCCGGCTTCCAAGGGCTGCGCATGCGTGGAAGACTCTAGCTTGCAGTAGTTTAGATTTTCTCTCTTTGCAAGCAGTTCACCCTGTCACCTTCTCTCCTGCAGTCCGCCTGCTTTCTCACCCGCGACTACTGCACTCCTCCCAGCTGTAGACTGGCTCAGCGCCAATGCCTCCACAGAAGGAGGGCCCAAGACGCAGACCCCGAGCCAAAGCCCCGACAGAGCTGGCCGGCCAGCCCGGGGTGCCTTTGGAGGCAGGAGGGGGCAAGTCCCCACGAGGAGTAGCGCCCCCCTGTGTTCAGAGAGGAGAATAAAGCAATTAGGTTTGAACAGCCACTTTGCGTTCGAGAAGATTGATTTGTCCTTCTGATGTGTTGTTTCCATAGAAGCAGGGCTTAGCCTTTTAAGTGAAGCTTATGAAGCTTCCTAATTCAGTTAAAATTAGGCTTCAAGCATATCACTACTTCTCAAGTGTTACTGTGGGACCTGCCACTGATCTAACTTCCAGGCGGAGCCTGTGACTTAATGCATTCCAAGACACTCTTTCTGGTGGCAATCTGGTTCGTTCGTTTAATTTTTAAAATTAACTTCACACGGAGAGAAAACTTTCTGCATAAGATCACCAGAGTACTAATAAATACCTTTTAATTAATGGCTAGCATTGTCTCCACTTCATAAAGGCAGGAGGGTTGGCACACAGGCAGGAGACAGGCGCGTTCAATTAAAGTAATTTATTGTATTCTTCCAGAACAGACATAAAGGGCGTCTTGGAAATTGATATCACAGCACGTGTTATACACCATTTTCACAACTAGCCTTGTGTTGAATATTTTTTAAAGAACATAGTAATCTTAAAAAAATCTAAATATTTACATATTAATAAAACATACATACAGAAGATTGAGACCTTATCCATAGGTATGGAATAATTCTTTTTTGTTTTTGCTAAGAAAACCTATAAAAAGGATTTCTGAATAAAGTCTGAACAGTAGTCGCAGTTAAGTAAACACAGTTTTAATTTATAAAATATGATTTTACGGTTGCAGTTTTATGCTGTGTATTTCCAATCTGTGAATCCATTGCACATATCCGAGAGCCGAACAATCCCCACCCACCCCTCAAGTAGTGAAAAATTCAAGCTCTCGCCCAGTCTTGGCAGGAAGTGCTTTGAAGGTTCATGGTGTATATTTAACAGATTCCACAGCTGTAAGGTAAATGTTTCTACTTTTATTTGCAATGTATTCATCTTACTGTAACAGAGTTGAAAGGTCACTAATTAATCTTTCCAATTCCCTTGAGAAAGGCTTCCTTCTGAGAGGCAGAAGACAACTTTTACAACATATCTTGCAGAAAAACAAAAGCCTGGGTTCACAATACTTCATTAGACTCCTTGGCGAACAGAGAGGCTGGTGTCAGGGAAGGGGTTACTAACTGGCCTGAAATCGAAAAGGCTAGCTAAACCTGTGATGGAAACCATTGATCTGAACCTTCCTTGAGGCTCCGAAAAGAAGATAAAAGACACACGTGTATGAGATGTAGCTGTCTAGCAGGTGGATTGATTCCATAAGCCACGCCTAGACCAGCTTTGTCACATCACAGGAATGCCTCCTATGGTCTTGGGTTGATTAGCTGGTCTTTAGTGGGTACTGCCTCCCCCTAGAGCTCCCCTCCTAGCCCAGGGTTAGCTGCCCCGAGTGACGGGATGGTACAGGTACCTGGGATGGGGTAGTCAGGAACTGAGGTTCCCAGCTTGGCTAGCCCATTGATGGCTTGTTGCCCAGCGCTGGGCATCCGTGATCCTCATTCCTCCTTAGCTGCCTCGCCACAAACCGAGGGAGTGGGACTAACGGTAACTCTGAGCTCTTACACTCTCCGATTTGATAAAATAAGTGCCAGGGACGTGTGTTAAATGGTAGCACAGCGTTTCCCCTCCCCACGCCCCGGGGGTCTGGTGTTTCTACTGTCCAAAGTTCTTTCAAGCCAACTTTTGGCCTTTGGGTCAAGTGCCAAAACTTCACGGTAATTTGCTTTATACAATAAATGAAGTGTAAATGCAATGCCTCCACATACACAGGCATTTTGAACTCACCACCTTACTAGAGAAAGGAATCTGGAGGCAAACATCTCTGTGAAACAAATACCCACATGCCCAAAATATTTCTTTAAAATGAATCCACATTTTCACTTGTTGGTTTTATATAAAGCGGGGGGCAAGTGTACCAGAGCCACGTGAAGTATAGAAGATCAGGTACATTTGTGGCCAGTTGCCACGTGATGCCACAACCCTGGACCACTCAGCTAAAACCATCTGTTAAAATAGTTGTCGGGTGTCATGTGGATAGCTGGTCACTTTGAGCTTCTCACCTTTTAATTAGTTATTTTGTCACTGTGTTGACATAGCCTACGTGAAAGATTTTTCTTTCCTAAGAATTTACGTATCGTTTGCACTTATCAGTGACAAATGATTATTCTGGGGAGAAAATGATGCCACAAATGATTTCATCTAATAGATCAGAGCTGTCCTGTCTCCCAAAACAACTTTTCCATCTTCTAAGCTGTTGAAGATCCTAATTAAGTTTGGCCTTCAACACTGCTTCCTTGGTCCGGAAAGAGCCATTCTCCTCTATACTGCAACTAAGCAATTTACATTAAAATAAATACGCTTCAAAACTCTATACCATATTCACACTGAAAAAGAAAAAAAAAAAAAAAACAGGGAAAATAAAACTGCTGCTTTTTCATGGACATTGAACCAACCCAGTGATATGCTGGACATTTAAAGGCTGAGAATTCAACTCTGAAGATGATTTTTAAAAATCTTAGACCAAATTGGAGGCTTGATCATCACACATTACAAAGAAAGAATATGAAAACTATTCAAACGTGACGGGTCAGCTTCACAGAACGCCCACACTTTGCAGTAACCTGAAATGCTAGTGGATCTTTGAGGAAATTCCAATGGAGGAGATGCGTGCGCTAAGAAGTGTCGCTAAAGGGAAGTCTAGGCAGTGAAAGCTGTCTCTGTGTCTTCCGTGTTTTCTCTCCTGGTGTCAAATATATGACCTACAACAGAGACAAGAAAGTGAAGGGGGGCCGCTTCTCTAAGGAAGAGTTGTACGCTTGTCTATGACACGGCCAGACGCAGGACCTCATTGGTAAGGTGTCTGTGTTTCACCTCTAAATCAGTATTTTTTAGCCAAGGCTTTAGGTGTGCCGAATGAGTAATTTTAGCCATTAGAAATCTGTAATGATGATTTTTACAGGAAAACCCATGAATGTGGGTTCCTATTCGAGTATGTTCATATCTATCATCCAGGAGTAGAAAATGGCTAAATAAAATACGATATGGCCTGTAAGACGGAATATAGTGCAGCTATTAAAATAATGTGTAGGGAGATTTGTAATAAAATGGGAAACGCTTGTTAGGTGGTAAAACCAAACAGAACAAAACTTTAGGAAACAAAATTGGATGGATTTGGCCTCCATTATATAAATTAAAAAAATACAGAGAAAAGTCTGGGAAAAAACACCCAACAATAATGGTTGTCTCTGGGTGGTAAAGGTAATTTACATTTTCTTCCTTACACTTTTCTGTATTAATTTCTAAAACGTGTGCAAAAGAATGCCAATTTATGAGCAAAAAATGCTAAGCCTAGGTGCGCTCTGCACTGTTCTATTTCAAATCCAGAAGCCTCCTTTAAATTTCAGTACTGTTTTGATTTTATTCTCTGTACTCTTTCCCCCCCAACATTGTTCCCTTATGGTGGTTTTTCTCCTTTATCAGAGCTCTGTCTCCACCCCTGGGCTGTAGTAGCCTCTGCCTCTGGTCTGAGGGTGGGATTTGTTCACCAGAACCTAACTCAGTGCTGACTCCTGGCATCGCTCAGAAACGCTTACTGACAGGGTCGAGGGAAAAGAAATTAAGAAAATATGTTTTTCCACTCGAAAAATCTGTATCCATTTTTGTTAAAGCTAGACAAACAGAAGTTTGCTTAAGTGTTAACGGACTGAGATAAATGTCATCTGACACCTGACTGTAGCCGTGGCCTGGTCGGTTCTGGTTCATCGAAACACTTGGGGATTTATTCCCCCGTCCCACCCCTTCCCAACACGCATGAATTTGGGAGGAGAAAAAAGACCTTAATAAGGTAATAAAGGCACTGTTAAATCTTTAAAAAGGACCAACGGTTGCCAGCTCACAGACCAGATGAGGAAGGTCTGGCCAGTGAGTCTCCAATCCAGGGGGGAAGCTGCGTGGACGAGAAGGGTGGAGCTCATCCCTCGGACGGTCTCATTAAGGAGACACGTAAAAGGGGGGCGGACTAAGTCGTGGTGCTGTGTTCAGAGAAGCCCCAGACTGGGCACTCCAGAGACATGCCAGTCTAATCAAGATTGTTTAATTCCATTACTGCAAAATTTGGGCACCAATCCGTGACGTCTCTTCCCATTTTCCAGGTGATAAGTGGTATTATTTATCATGCTGTTTAGTGATTTGTATCAAATATCTATCAGGAGTCTAGTGAAAAAAACTGCAGGAGGGGTCCTACTATTTTCCTCCTTAGGGCCTCACGGCCTTGGGTAGGGTCTTCTTGGGAAGAACCTGAGAGCTGAAGCTGCAGCGGACTTCAGGCTGACTTACGACAGACACTCTAACTGTGAAGACGGGGTGACACTGAGATGGAATCCTAGAGGGATTAGTACATCCATCGCCTCTTAGGATCTTTAGGAAACATGCGGAGAAGGTGTAAGAAAGCTACGCGGTGGATTGGCTGGGAGTTGAGAGGCCTGGGCTCCGGCCAGGCCACCAACCAGCTGTGAGACCTTGAGAAAGTCATTTAGTGTTTCTGGGCCTCAGGCTTTTTTACCTGTAAAATAAAAGGACTGGATAAAAAGAAGGGATGGGACTAGATGATCTCTAACACGCCTTCTTTCTCAGATTCCTTGAAATTCTTTTCACTTCCATGAGGTGGTTCTACCATCCTGTATGTCAATGTTCTCATCTGAAACATCTCTCTGCCTCCATCTTCAGACAGGAAAATGCAAAGGTATTATTTCAAGGGAGTGGTTTTCCAATAATAATACTTCTTAAAAGCCCACTGGGTCAGATGGTGGCCAGGACGGGCAGTGCGAATGTCCTGGGGTCATGGGGGCTGATGGGGGAGGAACCCTGGAAAGTACAACTAGAACAGCAAGGTGTTCCTCCAGAGGTCCTCCCGAAAGGGCACAGTTTCCTCATTAGTAGCAATGCTTCATGCCTCTACCTGGAGTGGGTGGTCAGAACAAGGCTGATAGGAGTTGTCCTGATACTCAGAGGAGCACAGGTTGGGAAGGAACAATAGAGATCATGCATTTCGGTTCTCTTGATTCATAAGTGTGGAAACATCGCCAAACAAGAACTCCCCTTTCTGTAATTTCTATAATGACTATATACAGTGAGAACGTGATAGAAGCCGGTTGCTCTTGCCCTCTGCAGTCATTTCATTATTTGTCCATCGATCTGTTGCTTAGCTACTCAGTGACAGAGAAAGCACCGTATCATTTGCGTGTCCGAGTTTTCTGGCTGCTCTGAAGTTCGCTAACGTACATTTCTGCTATACCGTGAACTCAGGGTAAGTGCTGTCTGTGAACACGGGCCTCGCCGAGTTCCTACACAGACTCACGACTCCTCTCATCCTTGCTGGACCTAACTTAAAACTTACCACCCCAAATGGAGAGAAAACACTGAGTTGAGCTTTTTCATTTACAGGGTTTTTTTTTTGGGGGGGGGCGGTGTGTCTGGGTTTGGTTGTTAGAGAAACTTCAGGTATTTTGAGGGAAGTGAATAAAGAGTCTTGAGACCAACTGAGGGTTGGTCACATGGCTCACTGATCAGACACCTGTCCCTCGGGCTCTCGGGTGAGAACCGATGCAGAGGAGGAGCCCGGGGTCGGAAGGATTACTTGAGAGTCAAATAAGAAGTCGGAATGAAGTCTATGGCTTAACCCTGCAGCAGGTGTGGCAGTGAGATGGTGTATTCAGCTGATCGGGTTACAGCGTGAGGAATGTGCCACCCAGGCTAGATGGATCGAGCACATTCAATCCGTCACTTAAAACACAGTATTCATCGGGTGCCCATGATAGGAAGCGCAGTGACACTGCCTCGCAAAGGTTTTTGCGAGGGAGGTGAGTGAGGCCAGAGCGCATGTGAATTTCATCATAAAATGGATGATCCCTGATCTAAACAGAAATGTCATTTCATGTTAAAATATTTTTTTTAATGTCCCAGGGCTTGGGGAGGCAAAACGTTGTGACACTAAGTTCTTAGGACTTGCTGTTCTGAGGTTATCAGGCAGATGAAACAGAATGTGAAAAAACGGTAGCTTTTCATATTCAATGTGCAAAATCTCTCTGAATGCAGGGCATTGAGCTCCTCTGATTACTAGGGGTTGGGCCTCTTACAGAAGCAGTTTGCTCAAGCATCTGCCTCTCTGATGTTAAAAACATTTTCCATGCAAATATTCTCACGGGCTGTATTTTCCAGCAGGTGATGAAAATGGAAATGTGTTTTACCTGTTGGGGGTAGAGAAACGCAGTCCAGCCGTTCATCACCGTCAGCTGCCTCTGCTGGTTACAAACATGAAACACAAATGTCATTAGTTTCAGGGAGCTCATTCATTCTGCCGAATAAGGTAATACAATTTAAAAGCGCCAGCGCACATAATAGTTTTCACCTTTCTTTTCCCTTCTCAGCTTCAGCCAGTTCACATTAGAGATTTTAGCACCATGATTTAAATATTTTTAAAGTGATGATATAAAATCCATTTTCCTCTATTAACATTTTTTATATCTTAGGAACCTTATTCTATCAGTCATTGATGATTTCAGTTCATTTGCGCTTATTTATATAGGCTTAAGTATCCACCCAGAATCTGGCGTGAATTGTTTAAACAGGATCGTCGAAGGCATGGAGGTCAGGGAATTCCTATGGTAGAATTTTACTTGTCATCCTCAGAGCCATTCTAGTGGGGCAGGCTTAGGACAGCTTGGGAACGAACCTTTCTTTGGAGATGACTGGAAATTCAATCTAAAATCAGCATTAATTTAGTCATGAATAAAATCAGAAGGAGTAAGCATTTCTTCAAATGATTTGTCCCTTCTGTGCTTTAAAATGCAAAACTTTGCTCATCTCTGATATATTTCAATCTCCTGAAGAGTTTTCCAAAGGTAGATCCTTCCGTCACAGAAAACCTTCCAGCAAGTACAAAAAAGAAGGTGCCCGTACGTTTCCTGATAAATGGTGGGCTTGTCAGTTTCCCCAACGTGCTGTGGACAGGCCAGAACATTCCACGGCTGCTGGGATAATTCTGACCCTGCTCCCTCTGTCCCAGGGCTGCTGCCCCCTTGGAAGTTTCCTGCACATGTGTCCGTGAGGCCAGTCAGGTGAGGGCTGCCCCGTGTAACACGTTGTAATGCTGAGTTGCTGGGAAGCAAACTAATGGTGTGTTCTTGTTTTGACTGCCATGGCTTTAAACGCAATCAGGGTTCAGAGATGGATGGAGACGTTCAGAGATTTCCCCTGGTTCACCCCTCCACCATCCTGCCCTCAGACTGCCACACGACGGCCGCGGTGAAAGACCCTCACCTGCTAAATCCACCACAAAAACACTGAGACAGAGTAGTCAAGACAAGTTTTGGCTGGAGAGAAGGAGCAGCCATGATCCAGCAATCCCACTCCTGGGCATACACCCTGAGAAAACCGTAATTCAGAAAGACACATGCACCCCAATGTTCACTGCAGCACTATTTACAATGGCCAGGTCACGGAAGCAACCTAAATGCCCATTGACAGACGAATGGGTAAAGAAGATGTGGCACACATATACAATGGAATATTACTCAGCATAAAAAGGAATGAAATTGGGTTATTTGTAGAGACATGGATGGACCTAGAGACTGTCATACAGAGTGAAGTAAGTCAGAGAAAAACAAATATCGCATATTAACGCATATAGGTGGGATCTAGAAAAATTGTACAGATGAACCGGTTTGCAAGGTAGAAATAGAGACACAGATGTAGAGAACAAATGGTACGAATTGGGAGATGGGGATTGACATATATACACTAGTATGCATAAAATAGATAACTAATTAGAACCTGCTGTATAAAAAAAATAAAATTCAAAACAAAGCAGCAACCACTAAAAATTATGTTGTAGATGAATGTTTAATATTGCATAAAGCATTCCAGTCAAGTGATGGGATAAACGGTAAGGTTAGAATTCTATAAATAGGTTTATGGACAAAACACAGGACATACTAAAATGTTAAGTGTTTTTCTCTGCATGAAAAGCTTATGGGTATTTAAAATTTTGTTCTTTGAGTTTTTAAATTTTTCTTATATATTTAAAAAATAACAAACATGTTGTTTTTATATTTAGAAGATATTATTCTCTTCTGATTGGCTTAAGTGAACTTGAATAGGAAGATGAAGTACACCGTAGTTCTTTCATTGGGATTTATTTATTTATTTTCACTGTTCAAGGTTTATTTATTGTTTTAGTTGGTATAACACTTAGATAGCTGGCTGCATTATTTCCCAGGATTTTTCTTTTTTACATCACATGGCAGTGTACACCATTCTGGTACATATAGTATATAAAATAAGATTCTTTAGAGCAGTTATGCATGGGACATGCAATACTGGATTTATCATCAATCCCAGGATGTGATTCATTGGAGAAAAAAAAGTTGGACTAGGCATCTTGGCTAAAGGAACCAGAAGATTTAAAAGATTCTTCAGTAATAATAATAATTATTATAATGGGCATCACCATTTACTGAATACCACCTCCTGAGCAGTTATTATATGCATTGTGTCAGCTGACCCTTGGCAACCCCTATGAGGCAGGTCTATCTTATGCCCATTTTAAGAAATGAGGCAACGGAGACAAACAGACGTTAAGACGTACCAAGGGTTTGACTCAGGTTAATGCCCGGGCTTGACCTCTTCGCTCGCTATGTATAGTCCAAATATAAATCACAGGCATCACTATAAGCTGCAATTGTAAAACTTCAAGCTTTAGTTCATTTGACACTTTAGTAACTTTCTCTACCTTCCATGAAAAGCAGCTTTTCATTTAGTGATGACAAAAATCAGTTCTGGGTGTAAGTTGATCTTCCCTTTGTAATTCAGCTCTCCTCACTTTAAAAAAAAACAGGCCTGTGCAATTATGTGCTTTACTAAGAACCAAACATACACAACCCCAAATCTGTAAAGGATTATGTATAAATGAGTAGCTGCCCGTGCACAAACAGGGCCAAGTGTTGTGGATTAAGAACATGACTGTTAACTTAAATGTGATTCTAACATCTGTCTGTAACAACAAGCTCACAATCTTTCTTCTCTGGTGACAGGCAAGTTGTGAAATTCGGGAAAGATGAAGCAAGTCCAATAAAATTTTAATAGCAGTGACAGCTTTACTCTTAGATCCAACACAAATTAAAAAATGGCGATTTTTGCACTGAGGAAATAATCTAATGAAAATGATAAAAATGCACACCAGAAAAGGAATCATTCCAGCTATCGAAAAAAAATGTATTACATGTGGTGAGAGCCCCAAATGAATCTCTATTTGGATTCGCAGAACCACCTTTCAGACGTGTGACGGGCACTTCCTTTTTCTGGAGGCGTCGCCGGCTGCCTTTAGCAGCGAGTTGATTACCTGCCCAGGTAGGGTCTGTACCTTATTCCAGGAAGTGAGCCAGATATGATGAATAAGACTGAAGCTGTGGAATATCCATGAGACGCCGTATTGTCATTGAGACCGAAAAGGAGACAACAAAAAGAGCAAGCAATAGCACCGACCCCGGCCCCTCAGTTCTCATCCGCATGACCACAGTAACGCGTGCGGCTCCACTTCCGGTTTGCTGGGATCCCACTCCTGTGCCGCTTGGGGAGAAAGAGGTGGGACAGGATTTGACACAATTGGGAGGCGAAGCCTATTTGGCAGGTCACCGTGGGTGTGCTGTCATCTTGCTCCTGTGTGGTCTGTGTGTCAGCGTTAGCTTTGTCCTTCAGCCACCCTCCCCTTCTCAGACGCTGATGGAACCTGCTAGACAGGCTGGGGAAACCTGCCAGGGTGCCCACCACAACTCTCTAGGCAGAGAATCTAAACCCAGTGTCAGAGTGGAAGCACCCTCGATCAAATGAGAGGACGACTCCAGAACAGGGTACGCGGTCATCTGAGCGGGCGAGACGCTCCACAGGAGGCGGGGGGGGACTGCACCCCATTCTGTACCCACAGGCACACGAATTACTAATCCAAACCCTGAGATGGTTAAGAAACGTGCTCACTGGCCAGTCTATTTGGGGGAAAGAGAGACAGGAACGTGGAGGAAGGTCCCCACTGTGTGCATGTGTATGCTGTGGGGAAGGGAGTGGAGACCAGAACTTGTGATAATAACTGGTCTCAGCATCTGACAACAGAAAAAAAAAAAAGGTGTGTTTATGTATAAAATACATACAGAAGGGGAACAACATTGCAACAGAACTTGCTCTTCTAGTCATGTGGCCTCTGGCAGCAGAGCTGCTCCTGTGTCTCTGAGAACAGTCTTCTCCAATATACCCAGTATACGCCCAACACTCCGCTCCCTACGTGTGTGTCTTCCACCTTCAAAGGTGACTCTTCAGGGCTTCCCTGGTGGCGCAGTGGTTGAGAGTCCGCCTGCCGATGCAGGGGACACGGGTTCGTGCCCCGGTCCGGGAAGATCCCACATGCCGCGGAGCGGCTGGGCCCGTGAGCCATGGCCGCTGAGCCTGCACGTCCGTCCGGAGCCTGTGTTCCGCAACGGGAGAGGCCACAACAGTGAGAGGCCCGCGTACCGCAAAAGAAAAAAAAAAAAAAAAAAAAAAGGTGACTCTTCAAATGGAAACTTTTCAGCTCCTTTAGAGACTGTTATTCACTCTCCTCAGCTAGAGGCACAGGTTCTGGGACACCAAGCCCTCTTCCTGCTTCCTCTGGGTTGTCTCCAAAGCTCCTCAATCAGTAACATCCGGATCCTGAATTTATGCCGTCCTTTTCCCTCAAGCTCCCAAGGAGCTCCAAGCATTTCCCACGTCCTGCCGCCACCCACTGTGATGCAGGAAGAGGTCCTAGGTAGAGGAAGCAAGTGCAGATTTGCTAGAAGCTGGTGGCGCAGCTGGGGCCAAGGCGCGGGGACCGCAGGGCAGCTGGTGGATGGATCCTGGCCCCTCTGACCCTTTGCCTTTCCTTTGGACTGAGCATTACATTTCAGTCTCTTCACTATGACAAATCTTAGATCTCTCTGATACTGTATTTAGTGTCTTTGTTTTTGGGTTTGACAACTTGCTCTGAAAAGTGACAGGTAGGTCAAGTTCTCACATACTCAGAACCATCAGGGTTGCTAACGCAGAACCTAGGCAACATAAGACCAACTTAATACTCAACTAGCAAGGACACCGCTCAGCTGATACCTGGAAGTAAAGCTGAGGAGACACGCACCCAGCAGGACACCAGTGCTTGCTTAATGAGGGGTTACTCGCGGGGTGCTGTCTTTTATAACACCTGTCAATTGCAAAAAGTGCTTTCCCTGGAGCCTGAAATCTAAGGGGGCAGAGTCACAAAGGGGCCTTTGTGAGGTGTCTCCAGGCAGAGGCAGGGGACCTTTAGCCTAAGAAGAGATAAGAGAGCCGCCAGCAGGAGGGTGATCTTCCCACGTGTTTCTCAGTGAAGCCACCCAGAGTGAGGTGTGGGCGCCTTGACCCGAGACTCTGAACCTTTGGGGGAGCTGGGAGAAGAGGCGATCAGGAGTGAAGAGGCCTCAGAGGACGGGGACAGAGAAGTGAGAGAAAGGGCCTGAGGACGAAGGACGGGGCACCCAGGGATGGCCAGGCGAGTGGCGTACCCAGCATGTGGCCACCCCACAGGTTCTGGGGATGGGGGATGAGGAAGCCTCTGAACCTCCAGTCAGAAACTGCTGGAATATTCTCCAGGATCTCACGTGACCGCGATGAACTGAGACCTTTTTGCTGTGGACAGCTGTCCCTTCATTCCCATTCGCTGGTCCATTCAACAGATATCCTGGCGTGTCCACACTGTGTCACACAGTGTTCTCAGTGCTTAGGACAGAAACATGCAGCCTCTGCTCCTGAGGATTTCGTGGAGGAAACGGGTGTGTCCCTGTCACTATTCAGGTGGCAGAAGATCAAAGTGCCGAGGCCGCCTCTGAGATGCTGCGTGCTTCCAGGCGGAGGGGAAGCCTGGGTGTGGGAGGCCCGCCGATTTCAGACAGGGTGGGGCGGGGCAGGGTCTGGTGTGGCCCAGGGGCGCACCGGGCGATGGCAGGAGGTGAAGGACCGTGCGCGCTGTGCTGGGGGGTATGTAGAAGGGTTTTTATCTGGGCGGACAGGAAGCCAGAAGTATTTAATCTGGGGCGGGGCATGACCGGACCTCATTAGCAGAGGCTCAGGGAGTGGAGGCTCGGGTCCCAGGACGTGGCCGAGCCTGGAGCTGCACACTGGGGAGCCCCCAATGATGGGACAGTGCAAGTCACTTGGGAGGACACACAACGAGAACGAGAAGAAGCACCAAAGATGGAAACCAGGACCCGGGTTTAGGAGACAGGCAGAGGAGAAAGAGGTGGGGAAGGAGACCCAAGGCACTGACAGGGAAATTGGAGAAGAAACAAAGAGAATGAAATCACAGAGCCTGGAGGAAGACAGTTTCAAGAAGGATGTGATTTGAAAGGGTAACAATCAATATGGAGGTCAAGTCTGAGTGTTAATATAAACAAGTGAAATCTGATGATCCGGACGCAAACGCAGCAAAGGTTCACGTACGTAGAGGAGTGGGGTCAGGGGCAAAATGCCCTGGATTCTAAACTGAACTGGGTGGGGAGGCAGACTCAGGGAATGCAGGCCCTTTTGGAAGAAATCTGACCAACAGTGTCAGAGGAGAAAGGAACTTTGTTTGCTGTGTTTTGGTTTTGGTTAGCAAAGGGAAGGAGGATAAGGTCGTGGGCATTTCTTGAGCATTATTACACGTCAGCTGTCTATCGGTGGCAATACTTACATTATCTAATTTTAACTCTGAAAACACCCGGAGGTAGGTATCTGCCTCGTTATATAAATGGAGAAACCGAGGCTCAGAGAGGTTGAGTAATTAGTCCAGGTTCCCAGGAAATTGTAAATGGCAGATCAGAGCCAGGAAAGCAGACCTGTTCTCTCCACTGCACCACGCTGTGTTGATTTGCGATGATTTGGGGGTGCAGGAGAAGACAGCAGTGAAAACTGAGAGACCCAGGGGGAGGATAAGCACATGATTTACTGCCCAAGCCTGAAAGCCTTTGAGAGTGAAAGGGGCATCACTGATAATCATGCCGGGACAACAGGAGCAAAGCGGCTGCCCCAGCACAGCAGGCTGGCTGGTCCCCTGACCGAGGACACGACGTGTGGCTGCCTCAGTGACCTCCATGCCGCCAAGCGTGGCTGCGCGCAAAGACATCTTCCGAGAGGTTCGCTAGCTTCACTGATAAAGACGTTCATGTACAACCCGCGTGTGGAGCCTCAGGACAGCTCTGAGGCAGGCTGTACGTCTATGCCCAGTTCGTGATGGGGACCCGAGATGAGAAGTATGGAGTGACTTGTCCAAGGTCCAGAGCTGGTGAAGAGCGGACGTGAGCCCTGGAAACCAGATCTACTGACTCTGATGCGACTTGTTACCTAATGCAA
Organism: Leucopleurus acutus; assembly: GCF_964270905.1. Lineage (NCBI taxonomy): Eukaryota > Metazoa > Chordata > Mammalia > Artiodactyla > Delphinidae > Leucopleurus > Leucopleurus acutus. Next base: position 195,540,612 of record NC_139142.1, read on the forward strand.
TAATCCATTTGGTTACCAGTTAAACATCGTAGTAGTCCATTGCTCTTTATAAAAAGAGCATCAGTTAAGTGTAAAAGAAGTCAAAAGGTTAAAAAAGGAGGGAGGGAAGATTTTTAATAAAAAAAAACCTCATCCAGTTATAGCTGGATAGGGTGGCGTCTTGCTGGCTACTTTTATAGAGCTGTAAGGTTTTTCACCCTGAAAAACCACTCGGTCCCTCGGTGCTCTGTGTCTTGTTGAGTCACGGGCACTCCCAGCCTGAGCCCGGAGCTCTCCTCCCCGGGGCTGGTGGCTGGGCTCTTCCGCAGGCTTGGTCACGGTTACTCCTACTCACAGTGAAAGTTCAAGTAAGAGGCTGTGTTACAGACAGTCTCACAAGTTTGTACTGCTGTTCTGTGGACCCCCAGAGTGTGACATTCAAGCATCTGAAACCTGTCTCCCAAACTCTCACACCACAGCCACAGAAGCACAGAAGGCTCTTAGCAGGCCAGGGGGCCTGAGGTTTGATCGGTTGTTTTTTGTTTTGTTTTTTAAAAATAATATCTAGAGGCTTGTGGCCTCCTAGGGGTGATTATTCCTACATAATGGCAGAAAACTGACCTCAAAAGGATTCTTCATTGGTAAATTGTCCCACCGTCACTTTGGGGAGAACAAGATTTCAAATGACCATCTCTAAATAGTCATAATTCAACTGGTGTTCACCTTTCCTGGAAGAATGATCCCAGAACCACCAAGCCCAGATTGAAAGAAAAAAGAGAAAAAAGTAAATAACTGACTTAAAAATCTCTTTCTATTTTACATGGTGTTTCTGGTAAGATGATTATTGTGTGTGTGTGTGTGTGTGTTTTATAATTTATTTTATTCACTTAGTACAGTAAGAACACCTTTCCATGCAATTAAATATATTTCCACAGAATCTTCTTTTTTTTTTTAACCTTAAGCAACTAGTACTTTTTATGAGGTCATGGAGGTCCAAACAAATAAAAATCAATAGGCAATAGAAACAAATCACAAAAGAGAGACCTCATTTCATACATAAGACCACCAGTGAGATTAGCAATCTTTTTCATTTGTACTATTTAAAGTAAATGGCCTGACGTAACTTTCACCGTTTAATCTTAAGGTGAATTTCAAAATCATTTGACTAAGATTTTAAGATACAAAACCAAAGCACATTATATAAAGCTTCTCCTTTAAAAGACAAAAGACAATGAAGTAGCCGAGAGCAAAGAACTGTACTTTGTATCATCTAAAAATTCGATAAAGCACTTCTGCAATTATTTTCTTGCAGCTGATTCATACCTGAGCCTCTTTTTAACCTTCTTCTGGCCAGTTTGATTTGATCCTGTAGAATCTGAACCCAGTCTCTTGGGCCAGGAAGTTTATCCACGTGATTAGCAGTGCAGTATTTTTCTGTGAAGACTGAAAGAAAATGTGAAATATTGTTAAATATTTTAACAAAGAAAACATGCAGATCTGAAAAAGGAATATAACCCCAAGAAGGAAAAAAAAAAAGTGTACTTCTAAAAGACGTCAGTTCTGCAGTGGATATTCTCAAAATCCATATGGCGTTCCTCTGGTGAAGATGGAGCTTGGCAGGGTCCATCCTACATACCATGTCCTGTGCTTCCAAATGAAACTGGTTACAGATATTAAGTAGTTCTACGGAAACTACTCTTTCTAATGGCTCCACGTCCATGTGTACGTGTCTTACGGGCAGAGCAGAAAATGCTTCCTAGGGGTCCATTGGCCCCATGACAGATTTCTGCAAGTGTATCAACATACTTCACTTTTCTGCTAACTCAAAATCAAATGGAAAATTACGCAAAAAGATGATGGTCTCGTGGTGATTCCTGCTAAGTCGATCGGCACTCAAAATAGAGGCAGTGCAGTTGGGTGTTAGTGAAAGTTCCAATCCTACTTTGAGTCAACCTCTTGCGTCTTGTACTAGCAGCTCCTAGGAAAGAGCTCCCTAATAAGCACAAAGGAAACTCTGGAGTCACGTGCTATGACAGTTATCTCAGTAAAGCCGCACAGCGTGTGATGGTGCACGCAGCGCTGGGGTTGCCATTTCTACTTCACACATCATTCCTGAGCACTTTTCAACCTGCTCCCCTCAAGGTCAAGGCCTGCTATGCGGTCACGTTGCACTGCCTTGGTATTTAAAACATTGGTAATTTTAACATTTTGAAGGTTTCTTTTAAAAAGAAAGGACAGAGGAAAATGTTGACAGATTCAACTACACAAAGCTGTAACATTTCTATTGAATAAAAAATAAACATTTCATTTGAATGAGCAGAGCTAGTTGCACTAAATCTACCACGATAGGAAGAGCTCATCCCAAATGAAAGAGCAACTTCAAGCCTCCACCGATAAATGGAAAAAGTACACTTAGCGAAACATGTTCAAATAATTTGTAAGCCCCCAAGTTGCAAAACACTTTATACCCACTAAATTAGAAAAACAATTAAGCTAATACTTAAGATGGATAAAATTCCGTGAATCTGGCGCATCAAATATGACTGTTGGCATAAAGTGGCAAAACCCTTTTGGGAAATAAGATGGTTCTATATAATGAGACATGAAACTGTTCTTCCTTGGGACTGGTAATCCTATTCCTAGAAGTGTATCCTACGGAAATAGTAATATGGAAGAAGGGAAAAAAGTCATAAACAGTCGTCCCCTGGTCTCTGTGGGGCGTGGGTCCCAGGACCCCCATGGTACCAAAATCCACGGATGCTCGCGTTCCGTATATACAATGTGTATTATATGCATACAACCTATGCACATCCTCCTGTATACTTTGAATCATTTCTGGATGACTTATTATACCTAATACCACGTCGATGCTATGTCAGTAGGTGCCTGCACTTGGCAAATTTAAGTGTCGCTTTGGGGAACTTCCTGGAATTCTTTTTCAAATACTTTTGATTGGCAGCTGGTTATACCTACAGGTGCAGAGCCTGTGGATCCGAGGGGCCGAGTGTACAAACATCAACAATCCAGTTGTGCAGGAAGAGATGCAGGGCAGCAAGGGGCGGGTGGACGTGAGGGGGTGGGAGCACGGGATGCCTTTCAGGAATCGACACCATCGCGGGAATCGGGGCCAGCGCTAGCGAAGATGAAGGGGTGACGGGGAACAGATCAGGAACTAGCAGTGCTGGAGAATCCCATGACCCGGTGAATACAGGAGGAAGGTGTGTGAGGGGAGCTGCGAGATGCATCAGGTGTGGCTTGGAACACGTTGAGTTCGGGGTGTTTGCGGAGTCCTCACATGGGGACAGCTGGCGGGTATTTCAACACAGAAGCCTTTGGTTCAGGGAAGGGGTCCTGGAGGAAGATGCGGGTTCGAGGGGCACAAACATATATGTGGTCATTAAAACGACAAGAGAAAAAACAGTGACCAGGGAGAAGTTTTCGAGTGAACAGAGCACTGGCCAAGCACAGAGAGGACCCCCGGGTCTGAAAGGAGGTTGAGGCACGGGAGTCCAGGAAGGAGCCGGAAGCGTGGTCTTGTGCAGGCGCAAGTGGTGGGACCCACAGCCCCGAGTGCAGACGAAGGGCCAGGAAAGAGGTGAGGAAAGAGTCCCTGGAGGCCGTCATCAAGGGCGTGGGGAGGGTGGCCACAGATGACAGTCTCCAAACGCCAGGCCTGGCGGTGGGCTTGGGGGGAGGAAGGGGCGGGGGAGGAAGGATGGGGATGGGGGAGGCGGCCAGTGGGGATCCAGGGAGGATGGGGGGACAGTCTAAGGAACCATGTACCAGAGGAACTGGGGGAGGGTCGGCGTTCGGGAGAGGGATGGGGGGTTACCCTCGACCGGGACCAGGAGGAAAGCTTCCTCCTCTGAACCCAGAGGAGGGGAAGACAGGGGTGGACTTAGAAGGGATCAAGGTGGGTCCTCATCGCTCCTGACGCCTCAATGAACTCAGTGGTGAAGGGCGTGGAGAGGGCGGGAACGTCTGGAAGTGCCCAGAGGAGAACAGGAACAGGAAGGCAGCACACGAGAGCGCAGGATGCCGAGTAGGAGCGGGGCTGCGGGCTTGTGGCGGCAGCGGCCATAGGGCAGGTGTTTTCTCCAGGGCACCTGGAAGCTCCTCGTCTGGGGTGGAGACACCCGATGGGAGGGCTGGTGTAGGGTTAGGAGTTCGCCGGACAGGTTTGGCAGAAGGACAGGATATAAAGCATTGAAGGTGGTGGTGAAGATGCCCCCTGGGATGAAATTACAGCTTTCTTCACCCACCCTTCCTTTCCACCCATATCTGGGAAGCACGTGAAGCCAGAAAATGGCTTAGACTCGGGCAAATCTATGGAGACCAGGGAATGGATATATCAGTGGGGTTGGCAAGGAGATGGGGCAACTGAGAGTATAATGGTGGAGCGTCAAATGTTGGCAGCGAGCAGGACGTGTGGTCAACGGTGTGGGGTTGAAGTGTAGTGGAGATGAAAGCCAGTGAGGACGAGGTCTGGACACTCTAGCTAGGGGGTCACGGGATCTCTCATGTGGATGGTGAAGTTATCCAAGATGGCAGCAGGACCTGGGAGTGAGGGGAAGGAAGATGCAAAGGTGTGCTGATGGAAAGGCTCCATCCTAGCCCCAACTGAGAAGAGGAGGAGAGATAAGGAGGAGGGAGGGTTAAGGTCCAGGGAGACTATCAACCAGGCTGCCCAATCTACGATACATGGGGCACGCGAGTAAGCAGTCTCCACCTGGGAGAGATGCAGAGGGGACAGCATCCCTGGGGTAGGGGTGCTTCTGAATCTCCTGCACCAGATTATAGACAGGGGTCTTCGGGGGTCTTTGTTTATTTTCTCTCCCTAAAAGCACCTACTGCAGTGCCCTAGACTAAGAACGCCATAAACATTTGAAGAATAAACATATTTTCTACTTTTGTTTCTAATGGAAGTAAATACAATAGCTCAGATATTTAGGCTAATTGGGGGAGAAAGGCCTATCTGAATTAGTAGGAAGTCTTAATAGCATATATTTAAAGAAACAAGGTTTTATTACAGTCAAATGCCCACAGTGACACTTCTTAATCAGAGGGCTGCCGAAGAGTTCTTGAAATCGTGTTTTAACGAACAAAAGAAAATATTTGTATTTGGCACCCTATTCGATTATAGGAAAATGTATACCACAGAAATGATTGAATACACCGTCTTAGCAGGTAAACCTCTCCCTCCTTCCTTGTAATGTTATTTATGTAATTAATTTCCATAGCAACCCCTCTCTTCTTAGATTGGGAAATGCATGCATTCAAATTAGCCCACATTAGGAAGCAGAGATTCGAAATTAACAACACAGATTTGGATTATGCCAACATCGAAGTGATTCCCGGCAACCACGTGTGTCAACGACTAAGTCCAGGAGAAACAGAGGGAAGGTCTCCCACCGTGTAGGTGGCTTCCAAGCGGATCTTTCTCACCATTTTAAGCTCAAGTGTTCTGCCGCTCGTTCAAAAGGTGACAATTTCTAGTTATTGTTTTCTCCTTGCAGTGAAAAGTTATCTGGTTTCAATCATAAGAAGCCAGGGAAATCTCTGCCTCCTGGGTCTCCCTTTGCTTGCAAAGCATTGAGCTTTCCGAAAAATACCTCTACAAACAAATATTTCCATCGGGCATATTATTGACATTCTGGTTCATGGCTTACACTCAAACTTAAAAGAAAACTTTTAACTAGAATCTACCTACAGAGGACGAAATCCTATTCTTTCTGTTACATGCGCAGATGAGTCCTGAGAACAGGGCCAAAGGACAGTCATTGTATTGATCTGAGAACACTCCATATGCTATGTGGATAGAGTAAGCAAGAACATACTTTTTGCTATGTGAATCTATAGCTAAAGGTCAAGCTATTATCCTGGTAATAGTTCCATTAGGAGTAATGATGTGAAAAGAGGTACTGCATTTATGAGCTGGGTTTCCTACTATGTTAATAGTGGGTCATTAAGAATCAGAGTAGAACAGTTTGCATTTATCCTTAGAATGCAGTAGGTCCTAAAAAGAAATTTCCCTCTCCTCCTGTTTTAATATATTAAGGGGAAGCAAGGGATAATTTTAAACACGTCCGAATAATCTGAACAAGTGGATTAAGGCCAACAATTAAACTAAATCAAAGAGTGGAAGCATCTACTCTGCTTACATACTTTGAGGTCCCAAGGCACAAAAGAGTATGTGAGGTCACCAGGGAAATGACAGATGTTCAGTTTGATCTGTACGTGAATAAGGACTTTTCTCAGATGCTTGCATTCATTCGAGCCATGCCCTTTAACTGTGTATCAATAATGAATAAGCTAGTGGTGGCTGAGTGGATCCTTCCCTGGGAACGTGGCATCTAATATAGTCATCAGTGAACACGGCGGTGTGTAGCGTGTCTGAATGTGATGAGCTGGGAACAGAGCAGATCGGCTGCATTCCCCAAACAGCTGTCTGTTCACCCGATAGTTCCTAGAGGACTCTTCATGAGGCTTTTTCTGGCTCTCTGCACTGAGAAAAGCAGGATATGGTACGGATGTTTAAAGAAAGCCACTGGATCACACAGACAATTTAAGAAGCAGGAGAAGACTTACAGAGTTTTAATTTCACTGTGAAATCCTCTAACTGGGTTAAAACTCCGGCCAGCTGTGAGAGCCCAGCTTCTGATTTGTTGACTCAGTGTTAACTTCTGGTCAGACAGACAAGCGGAAATCAAGACTTAACATCAAGCAGAACTGAAAGTGGGGTCCTCGTTAGATCTGCCAAACTGCCTGAGGCTGTGCGGGCCCGGGGCAAGGGTGAGAAAGGGAACCCGAGCGGACAAGGTTTCCCTTCGGGCTGTACCCACCTCCTCCCATCAAGTGAGGGTAAAAGCCAGTGCCCCTCCCACGTTTCCCTCTTCCCTTCGACTCTTCCCAAGCTATGATTTGAAACCTCCCACGTGCTAAGTACCATCTATCTATCTCATTTAATCTTGGCAAGAACCCGGTGGCACAGGTATTGGGATCCCATTGGACAGATGACAAGCTCAAAGTTCGGGCAGGTTAAATGACCGGCCCGAGATGGCACAGCTAATAGGGATTATTTTCCACATAAATTAATTAAGTTTTAATTTAGCGTTGTATATGAGCACACAGATTCTGTAAAAGAATAATGACCGAATTCTCCAGAGGCAAACTGACAGCTCAGGTAATGCTTCCACGTGAGAGCTGTGAATGCTGCTCTGCTTTCAACCACACGAAGCAGAAGTGTGGCAGCCAACGGGGGAGGGAGACCCAGGCAGGTCTGTGAGATCATGGTCCCCCCATATTAAGGGGCCCAGGTGGCCTTGGTATGGAAGGGAGAGGGACACGGACTCCGGTAGCTTGGGTGTATAGTGAGGGTGAAATAAGGACATCTGCAGAACAAAGACTGAAAAACTATGTCACACAGACCGGCATTCAAAGAATTACTAAAGGCTGTATGTACCTGAGGAAAAAGAAACCAAACGTGAAAGGAAAGATGGGGGTGGAGGGGAAGAAAGGGAGGGTATGACCTGTAGGATGTTAAGAATTACTACGATGCCAAACTAATGAAAACGGTGTGATACTGGCTCAGAGGCAGATAAAAGACCAAGTGTAAACATGGAAAAGGGGAGCTTAGCCTATGAAAGAGGTGGAATTACAATTCACGTTAAAAAAAAAAAAAAAAGAAGTATGGTGTTAAAACGACTAACGACCCATAGAGAAAAACACATTCAATCGCTCCCTCACATTTTAGGCAAAAGTAAATTCCAGGTGGATAAAAGACCTGAATATGAAAGAGAAAACGTTAAAACTTTGTTGGAAAAAGAAAAAGAGAATGTCATTACATAATCAGGGCAGGGAGAATTTCTTTAAAAGGGCACAAGAAATGCACAAAGCATAAAGTAATCTATCTGACTGTTAAATCTAAACTTTGCTATGATAAAGGACTTCACTGGCAAAGTTTCTACAAGTCGGAAAGTGAGAAAAAATATTTTTAATACCTGTAACAGAGGAAAGAATGCATGTAAGTCCATAAGGAAACAAAAACTAATGGGAAAATAGGAAAAGGATGGAAATGCACAGAGCAAAATAACCAAATAGTCATAAATATGAAATGACGCTCAACCTTGTTAATTATCAGGGAACCCACCACTGAGGTGTCATTTGAGACCAATCAGACTGGCAAAGAGTAAAATTTGTTAACACCAGATGTTGGCAAGAATGAGGAAAAATGGGATTTCGTATCCATTGCTGGTGGATGTCTAAGTGATACTCTTGGCTTTAGAGAGCCATTGGGCAACACCTAGTGGTGCTGACGACGCCTCTACCCCGAGACTCAATTCCACTGCCCACTGCACGTCGTCCTCCATGGAAAATCGTGAGCAAGGAGAACCAACTAACTTCGCAGAAGGCTGGGGAGAGAAAGTGCTTTATTTACACAGTGGTGAGCAGTTAAAATGAATGCACTAGCTTTATAAGTGTGCTGCTATGAGTAAACTTGAGAAACAAAGACACAAGCTTGCAGAAAGTAGAGCCTGAGGCCGTGTATAACATATAGACCCACAAATTCGCAACACGGTAGTAAATGTGAGGTATGGATACACACTTACGCAGTAAAGTAAAAATAGCGTGAACAGGGAAGAACAGGGAAGAAAAATAGCGTGAACAGCAACTTCACGTTACTCTGCAGCAGCGGGGAGAAAGAGTCTGGTGAGGAACATTTTGATTCTTAAACTAAAGGAGCGGGGTGGTGGGGAGGCTATGAAGTAACATCTGTTTTCAATCTCAGTGGTAAGACGGAGAGAAAAGGAATCGCGGAAAATGTCTTCAACACATTCAAGATGAAGATGAATACCATTATTTCCACTTCTGACCTCAAGACTACTTACTGCTAATGGGGACAAACGCTGTTCTTCAATCAGTCTATGAAGAAATCAGTCAGTGTCTCCTAGGATGAGGGCATGGAAATGCCAATGCTGACTTGTCTCAAGCACACTCCTTACACACACTCAGGATGAGCACCAAAAGCTTTCCTTAAAAGAGAACCGGAAGACTCGGTGATCATCCTGCTGGGAGGAACAGGTGAAGGCAAGAATCCATCACCCTGCAGGTCTCAGCTGAAATGCGACCTACTCAGGCAAGGTCTCCCTGAGTTCGTTAACCAGTGGTTTTTAAATAATACCATCTAGTGATCGCCTAGACTATAAACTCAACAAGGGCAGAGATCACAGCTCTCTCGTTCATGGCTGGCACATAACAGGCAGCATGAACGTATGGTTTGTGGAAGAATAAATCTGAGAAACTCTTTTTCTCTGGTCTTTGACTTAACTTGAAAGAACTGAAGGAAGAGTTTCTTCAGTAAATAGCCATTGGTCTTGAAATACACGGAGTCCTGCAATTCATTTTAGGTTTGATTTAACAATAAGACTTACAGTGGTTCGTCAACGAATGCACCTAAATTTGAAGTCTCCAGATTAGAAGTAAAGATAAGGAGATACAGTCATGCAAACAATAATGTGTTTATTGATGAGATCGGAATATCCTACTGAACTGCATATGCAGGAGACTGCAAGGCGATCGGCTGTCCCAGCAGGGTGATAGCTACAGTAACAACCACCCAGTACTTCGTCCCTTGCTGCTGATCCTTGCACGGGGCTGTAACTTCCAGTTGGTTGTTGTAATGAAAAGCAATCTAGTTATCCATAAAACTGATTCCCAGTCGTATTTAATTATGAGAATTTGGACAAAATTCACTGACCCATAGTATTTCTGAACTGGAAGAGACTTGAAAAATTAGCCAAGCCACACTCTTTTTTTTCAAGAGAAGGCAGTGTTTCAAGACCTTACGTGGCAGGGTTGGGAGTAAACCTACGTCCCACGATGCTCCTTTCACTGTCTCCAAACTTGCTGGGACTTGGAGGTTTCAACAATCTTGTGGAATCACAGTGATTCGCAAAGATTTGAATCCAGAGTAGTCTGGAGGAAGAGAACAGTATCCTCTGTCTCCCTTTATTTAGTTTTTGCTACAATGGGGTCTCTGTCTAAGAGGAAGTGCCTTTAATGGTGTCTTACATTAAACAAAGTTAATTTTCATTTACTTTTATTTAAGAAAGCCCTCAGCAGACCTAGCCTGCAACACAACGAGTGGGAAGTACGACACTTTCCTTCAGCTTGCAGTGCTGTAACACGTTTGTTTCACGTGCTTGGTGTATTTTAAGGGGATGTATTATATCTGCTAAATATTAAGATCTGGTTGATAACGAACTTTGGTAAAATGGTATTTTACTCTTTACCCCCTTTTTTTAGCAAAGAGAAATATTTCAAGATCATAGATTTATAGAAATTCTACTTGGAAGGCATCTTGGAAATAGTATAACTCATTTACTTCATAGATCTGGAACTGAGAGCCTCAAGTGAAACAAAATTTAAAAGGTCGAGAATCCTCAGTTCAGACAGTTGGTCAGTGGCACAAAAGCACGTGTCCGCCAAGTGCCCAAGCACAGCCTCATAGAATGCTTCTATGTTTATCTGTTCTTTATAGAAATGCATGAGGAGAAAGTACTGAGTTTTTCTCTGAGTTCTTAAAGCTAGGGTTTCTTGGCACATGAACTTTCGAAGTCATTCCATGAGGTCCCGAGTTCTCCCACTAGCCAGTAACAGTCACAGGACCAGAATGAGTTATGACACATTTGGGAAGTTCAAGGACCATCCTATCCCTCACAACCACCTAAATTCAGAGATGGCCAAGGCGGGAAGAATAAGAATGATGAGCCGGGAGAGCGGTGGGGGTGATGCGGGCCTTGCCCATGGGGCTCAGGTCATCAGAGCAACACACTTGCCGCATCCCTGCCTGCATCTACCTGCGGCTGATGTCGCAGAGTGAACATTGGGGTGAAGATGCTGGGCATTAGGACAGGGCTGATGCCTCAGATTTTGTTTCCTGTTCTTCTTTAACGGTGACAACTCCCTTCTAATTGAGATCAGCTTGAAGGAAGTTTGGGGCTTATGTTGAGGCGGACAATTAAAAAGTTCTCAAACTTTTCCTTGCTACTCTCTTTGAGGCATCAAGGATGCCTCCCTGATACTCTCTTTGAGGCCATCAGGATGGATGCTAGAAAAACACAGGGATGGATAAGTGTACAGATATAGCAAGGAGTCTTGAGATGGAGAAGACAGAAAATGGCAGATATAGCCTGCTTACGGATTCCATGTGGGGTTTATTTAAAATCAAAATCCCACAAGAAACTTATTATACTTTACCTTCTGGAGATGATTACTCTCTGGCATGAATGAAAGTGCGAGAAACTACACTTCCTGTATTGCGCGTCGTGGAGACGGCTCTTTGACATTTAACAATAATCCACGCTTTCAGAGCCCCCGTGGGATACAAATTAGGTTTTATATTCAGGGTCGCCTTGATGGTTTTGACTGACACGATTTAGACCCTCTTGAGTGCTCTGCGCCACTTGATTTGTCTGTTGCTGTTTTTCTTCTATCTTCAAACTTATATTCTGCCTTCTCGAATTTCAGCTGCCCTCTTCCAACTGGTCATGGAGAAGTTGTGTGCTTATCCTGTTATTCATGCCTTGTATACATCCAATCGGGTGGAGTTGTGGTTTTTCTTTTTAAATACATTTATTTATGTAATTTATTCTTTTGGCTGCGTTGGGTCTTCGTTGCTACACACGGGTTTTCTCTAGTTGCGGCGAGCAGGGGCTACTCTTCCTTGCAGTGCACGGGCTTCTCATTGTGGTGGCTTCTCTTGTTGCAGAGCATGGGCTCTAGGCGCGCGGGCTCAGTTGTGGCTCACGGGCTCTAGAGCGCAGACTCAGTAGTTACGGCGCACGGGCTTAGCTGCTCCGCGGCATGTGGGATCTTCCCGGACCAGGGCTCGAACCCGTGTCCCCTCCATTGGCAGGCGGATTCTTAACCACTGCACCACCAGGGAAGTCCTGGAGTTGTGTTTTGATTTTTAAGAAACCACCTTTTTCAGTGAGGATGAATTGACTGCCTGATTCCCTCCATCCCTCTTTCTTTCCTTCCTGCATTTATTGATCGTTAATTGTGTTTCACATGCCACGGAATATGCAAAGCAAATATTCCCCATGTAAGATTTGCTCCCTAGGAGCTTACAGTCTTGTTGGAAAGATAAGATGTCTAAACACAAGTAGGATGACCATAGATCCTGATTCGCCCAGGATAGTTCACAATGTCTGTTTTCCTGGTGAAATGATTAACAGCACCATTTTCACTCTCAAAAGAGTCCCGGTTTGGGCAATAAATGATACAGTCATCCTTCACATAAACCATGAGTAGCAAAGCGAAGGGTCAGGATGTATTGCTAAGCAGTCTAAAGGTAACACGTGCCATAGGAATTAGAGAAAGGAGAAATCAATGGAGGCTCGGGCATCAGGAGAAAAGGCTCATGGGAGAGATGATAAGACTTGGGCCGGACCAAGAAGAATGAGCTGGATCTGTCTACAAAGAGAGGAAGAGCCTGTAGCCCTGGGGAACACAGCACAACTCAAAGTCCAAAATGACTATGTGATGCTTGAGGAACGGTGTCAGTGCTGGGCTGCGTCGCCGGGTAGGAGCCCAGGGAAATGTGGCTGGGAGGAGAGGAAAATCAGGTTACAGGAAGTCTGGGTAAGGCCAGGGTTTGCGCTTGATTTCATGGGCAAAGAAGCGGTAGGAAAAACGTCATGAACTCTTGTCTTACAGAAGAAGAAATGAGGGTCAGGGAGGATATTTCAAGAGTGTTTCTGCCAAACTTCAGGGACAAGGTGATGGACAGCTTGACTAGGATGGTATCAGAGAAGCCAGAGGCCGGTGAATGGGAGAGAAGGGATGAAAAGAACTGACGGGACCGGGTCGTGAAGTGGGATTAGTAGCAGAAGGAAAAAAAAAAAGGCATTGACGGTGATTCTGAACTTTCAAACTTGAAAAGTAGGAGAATGTTGATGCCTCTGTGAAAATTAATGTGTCTGCTACATCAATAGCCTATTTACATTTCTATCTCCCCTGACCTCTGTTCTCTACTTGTACCAGTTACTCCCCATACTAACACTTTCAGCTCACTGAGAACAGGGAGTGGATCCTACCCAGAGCCTGGTATACAACAGAGGCACTCAGTAAAGGAATGAATGAATGAATGAATAAATAGCTTGTATAAAAAAATGTGTCTGCTAAGGGGTGTTAGTGTTAGAAGCCCCAGGCCACCTTTCAGGTGATGCACGTGTGGGTAAGAAGGACCACTGCTGACTCTAGAAAGAGGCCAGGACAGGCCCCCATGCCCGGTGGTTAGGCTGGATGTCCTGCGTGCCTTGGTGGCTGCTGTCAACTGTCTCTCTTGCTCCTGGCTTGTGTCCACATTTCTACTTAGGATTTGCCTGCACTTAGTTGTAGATGGCTAAGCTGCCTCCACATGGGGGGAGATGAAGAGGTTGGGGGAGACATGGACATAACGTAACCGACACTGGATGTGCTCTGTGATCAAAGGGACAGGGTGGATACAGGGGCACCAGGGTTCTGAGAAATCCCAGGAGCTGATGATGGAGAGGTGTGAAAATCTAACCAAGAGCCGGAAGCACCAGAAAGAAGAACCTGGAAACACAGTCAGCGTAACAGAAGGCTTGACTCAAGGAGCAGTCGGTGAGAAAACCCGACTCATTCCAAAAGGCAGCGTCTCTCTCTTCTAAGGATGCTTTTAACCGGACAGATGCAGCCAGGCTTGCTCTTATACAAAGATGTCTTCAAGGCAGCCACAATAGATGACAGCTTTCAGTTCAATTTGAAATAAAGGTCTATGGATTTTGAGGCATTTTCTTAATGGAAGCTGACACAGATCCTTAGTTTTTTTTTGTGGGCTTACCATCAGTCCCTGGTACTACGGTGACAGTAACTATTCCATGATCAGCTGCATAAACCCCTCTAGGGCAGCGATCCAAGCAAATGTCAACTCCCGAGTCTCTCAGATTTCTGCAGCATACCTTGTATGAGAGAGTCAATAGCTCTTCGTGGAAATGAATTAAAATAATTGTCAGATCACTAGCACCAACGACAGGTCCAGGAGAAAAGCTACGAGGAATTATGCAATTTGACCACTTTTGGACTCATTATCCAATTCTGCTTCCCAGCAGTGGGAAAGCAAAGAGGAGAGATGGGGCATTACCTGAAGATGCTGGTGAGCGTTTCAGATCGGCCACACAATTCAGGGGTCTAAAGGAAAAAGAGATGGGCTACACGGAAAACACTGCCCCTTCCTTGGGACCTCTGACTTGCCTCTGCCAGAAAACTGTCATGATAAATAAACAGATCGGCAACGTCCACCAGGGGAAGGGTGCCCACAACATTGCAAAACACAGTCATGCTATAGGGGCCCTGCTCGTGCGACAGAAACTCATCTCTTTTGACAGGAGGCTGTTTATGTAATGAAACGCAGGCTGGGTGAGAATTCAGTCACCGGGACTTAGAACTGAGTCCCTGCGAGTTAATCCACAATGGGTTGCCATCCGTGGTGTGATGGGCTGAAGACAGGTCAACAAAAGCCACAGACTCTTTCTTAACAAACGTCTCCACGTTTCCCTTTGCTCCTCATGCGGATAGAGTTGTCATTTTGAGGAAGGGGAGGTTCTTTTTCCGAGCTTACGGAAGACCAGTGACAAAGCAGGGACAGTCTTGCCACTCTCTCTGGCCCCAACCCGAAGGATTCTGGTTCATTAAGTCTGGGATGGAGCCGAGGCAGCTTTAAGAAGCACAGCCCCGGTTGAAAACCCCTCGGGCAAACTGTGTTTGAGTCCATTGCAATGGCATTTATATACATGAAGTTAAACCCTTAAAGGTGAACGGGTTGGTGAGGACTCAAGGCCCAACGCTTAGAATAGACTTTAAACAGTTCTGGAGGCGAAAGGCTTTCACCCAATGTCTTACTTCACTGAAGCTGCATTGAAATTATTCTGTAAGTTAACCTCTTCCACTCTCTTTGCATCTGGGACACTGCTCATCCTTCAAGGTCTGGTTCTGATGTCACCTGTTCCGTGAGCCCTTGTCTTACTGGGACTTCCAGCCTCTGTGCTTTCTCCCTCCGTGAATGATGGGCACTTGACGTTTATTCTGTTCTACCTCGGAGACGGTTCTAGGTCCTGGCTCACCGTTTACGTGTGTGTCACTCCGCTGGACTGCACGCTCCTGAAGGTCAGGGGCCACGCCTCACTAGTCTCTGTCACCCGTTCCTGCCTCACAGCGGGTGCGTGGTAAGCGCGAGTGTGGTTAACAGCAACGCCATGCCTGCTGATGATTTCTGCGTTTGTGAGGTCCATGAAAATACCGCCAACGTTTTGGTGCTCTCGTGACTTCTCCAGTCTCGGAAAAGCGGCAAAGACCAGTGGGTCTTCTGTATCGCACTGTTTGCTGCGGAAGTTGGCTGGCTCAGCGCTTCAAATACGCCATCGGGGAGCCGGGCCGAGCGCTTGCCAAGAACGGAGATGACATTTTCTGTAGCGATGATAAAGCTTCACAGAAAAGTACGCATCTGTTTATTGCTCCACCTGCTAGACTCGCGCTGAAGTCTGGCGGTGCTGTTCGTCCACTTTGGTAAACGAGGCAGTTAACCACTCAAGTCCTGGGAGGCACTGCGGGCTCGTCTGAAACCAGGGCCCTTGTGTAACAACACAACAGGGAAGAATCAGTTTAAGCCCCGGAGAGTCATCGGATGAGAGCCGCTGACACACGTTATCTTCTCATTTGCTCCAGGAGAGACGCAGGGCAGCCTACAGAAAAGGGGGTGCTCTTAGCAACAGAGGAAGGCGAACGTGTGCCGGAGGGCTGTGCAGCCAGTACAGATCGTGACTGATCGAACCGGCGGTTAGCATCGGAGCTGGGATGGCACTGCTCTTCCCAGGGCGGTCTGGAAACAGCCTGCCCCAGTCACCTGCAGGGGCCTGTTCAAAATCCAGATTCCTGGGATTACCCTACACCTACTGAATTAATCTCTGAGGATGGGACCCAGAAATCTGGGAATTTTGAACCAATGCCTCAGGTAATTCTGGTGCACACTGAAATATGAGACCAGCTATGGAAGGGGCTGAAGACACAGGGCTCTGCGTATGGAATGACCGAGATTCAACATCACCCACCTGTCACTGGGCCTCCATAAAAAGAGGGAGAATGCAAACAACAACAACTAGGTAATAGTTACAGACAAGCTATGAATCTGATGTCATTAAACAGTCGTTATAGATTATTTTGTTGTCATATATTATGCAGGTCTATCCTGTTTTAAGCTGATCGGATGTGTAAAAATCTGAACAGATTAGTTAACAAATGAATATTCATTTTCCAAAAGGATTTCTTGAATGAAAGCATTTATCAACTGGTTCCAATGGCCAAACACTTCAACTAGAATTGAGTTTACATACAACGCTGGAAGACTGCTTCACGCAGGGCAACTTGCACGCTCTTTCTCTGTGGTCCTGTGCACTGGAAGAGTCTCTTTCCCTAGGGAAGGGATCACACTTCTATCTTTCCCTCTACTACGACGGGACTGATTCTCACTGTCTTCAAAGGAAGACCTGCCCTTGAAGGTAGTAAAGAAACTGGAGGACAGCTAAGCTTTACCTAGAAATTCATTCTGCATACAACACAACAACTGAGCGGTCATTTAAGATCATTAGTATGGCCACCTTCCCAGTGGAATTTATAAGGAATCCAAAGTGCTAAATTTTAAGATAGAAATTTAAAGCTGAGGGCCCCTTTCTTTCTTTTCATATAGTCCTGGTAGAAGGTATGAAGTAATGGCTCTGGAGTGAGAGAGGCCTGGGGTTAAATCTTGGCGCTCCCACTTACTAGTTGTTTCCTTTAAGTTTACTTAATTTCTCATAGCCTCAGTTTCCTCTCCCGTAAATGGAACTAAAATCATCAACATCGTAGGGGTATTCGAGTCCAAGCTGATGTGCCACCCTTGTCCTTACAGGGAGTTCTCAGAACACACAGAAGTTACTATCAATAAATAAGAAATCAGATGTAGATTCCACTCCCAAACATATTAAAGTCTGTTTGAGATCAGATAGAAAACAGCTATTCACTTTTGGGGAATAAATCCAAGGAAATGAGTGACGATATACAATAAAAATGGAAAATAAAGGAGTTCCAAAATGGCAAATATAGACCCTACGTGTCTCTAGAGTTGCTGGAATAGGAGGAGAGGTTTTGGTGGTCTGTTCAGCAGAGCCTAAGAAAGGGTGAGGTCACATGAAGTGTCAGAAGCATAGTCGAGTGTCTGGAGCACCACCACCCAAGGAGGGCTCCCGCCCAGGGATGCTCTGATCCCCGCGGGCCATCCCGGCCGGTCAGCAGCACTGATGCTCCCCGACAGCAGCAGTGCAGTTTGTGCTACATGGAGTGAACGAAGGGCAGTAGATTGGTTCTTGCACTCGATAAGGAGACGTCGTTTCCTTTGAATGCAAGAGGATTCAAAAACCTAGTGTAGTTTGATAGTAATAAAACTTTCTCCGTTAATCACTATGAAGCTGAATTAAAAACCATAACCCGGGTTCTAAAAATGGCTTTACTGCAACTACACTTTCTGAAGAGCATTCAGAGGTGCAATGATTACGTCAATATCGGATAACTCTCACTAGGTCACCCTGTATGGTCTCCTGGGCATAGGACACCAAGAACTAGGTGGTCTTTGGCAGGTAAAGCATAAAGGGAGGAGAGTACACCTGGGTCCTGACCTCCATTCTGCATCCTGGCTGTAAAATCATTTCCCAATTAAATCTAGGATACTGAACTATCCTTAGCCCCAAAACCTAAGACTCCACTTAATAAGATCCTAAGTTGCTTCTTCCCAGAGTTAAATTCAAAGTGCTCAGGTGAAAGTTTCTAATTAAGGATCCTTTCATCATCAACACCTTGGGTCATACCTATAAATGAATTTTTAGTGAATTACCAATAAGTGGTACCTACCATAAAACAGATGAGACTGAGAAAAGAAAAGCATGATCTCTACAAAGAGGCTTGTACATATTTTTCAAGATACTGTACTATGGGGAATACTGATTATAACTACGAAGAGATATGTTAATAATCCCACGATAAACTCTGCTTCTTAAGTCCATTTCTGTTCCTGTTCATGAGCATGTTACAGGTTTTCCTTATCTTGTTTCCCATTCTTGTCTTAACCAACTTCATCACTTTGTTTGAAACAAAATCCAGCCTCCACTGTTGTTTTTACTGAAGGTTTCATAAAATCAACCAGTCTATGTATATTCCTAGGTTGTAGAACTTTTCAAATTAATACAGTATTGGTGCACTGTCCCATAAAGGATGGAGGAAGAAACACTGAGTATTTAGTATTTGCAAAATCTTTTCAAAATATGTGGTAGACAGCAGTAGTAACATGAGTAGTCTTCTTGCCATTGTTATGTAGAAAGAAACAATTTTATCGCTTTGCCAGATTACTCAGATTCGAAAGACTTGGTTAGGGAAATAAATTTCTTTTTTTAACTCTAATAATAGCATGAAAAACTGGGTATAATTATTCAATAAGACCGTCAATTAGGAGTTGCTCAGATTTCCTGGGTCTCTCCCATGTATACATGGTATTAAATTTTGTGTGATTTTTCTCTTGTTAAAGAAAAGAAAAAGACCTTCAATGAATAGCTACTTCCAAAAATCGCTTTATAGTATAGTGTGTGGGTTAATAAATGTTTAGCGAGTCAAAGTACGGCATGAAAAGAAAAAAATATTAGGGAATTAAGAGAATTGTATTCAAATTTATATTCAGTTTTGGTTTCCATTTTTTTCGTTTGTTTGTCTCATTGGCACTTTATTCAGTGGTAGAAATTTACAGCAACATTTTGACATCAATCCTTCCAAATTAGGTGTGAGAAGACCTGCGGAGGGATGTTTAGTACTCGGCCCATTATGTCAATAAATTAAGGGCAAAGTCAAGATGAAAAATAAAAACCTATGTCCGTTCACTCACCCAACGTGTATTTATGGAAACCTGACTGTGTGTAGAGCTCTCAGTGAAGTGCAACAGGTAATAAAAAAGAGGAAGACAAAGCTTCTTCTCGAGGCGCTTGTAAGAAATTGTCAGAATAAATCAGGTAGGAACGTTGACTGATCAGTATGAACAGGGTGTCTTCGTAAGAGAGACAAACCTGACGCCACATTCATACTCTGAATGAGGATTGTGGGAACGTACGCGGTACCCTCTGAAGCGTGGGGTGATGGAGGCCTTTCAGCTGTCTATGCTTTTTTATGGTTTGGATCTTTTACAAGCATGTGTTATTTTTGTAATCAAGGAAAAAAAGTCAAAATTGAAATATTTCTATGAATCAACACGGCAGGTAAACAAGTGAAGATACAATATCTGTGGCCTTAGGTTGTTGGTGCCTTATGGGTGGATTTCTGTCTGTTTTAAAGTTATTTTGTTGTTCTAAAAGAATTTTTTAATGCCAGGTTTAATTCAACAATAAAAGGAGAGTATGAAAAGTGTAAGTTCTTTGGTTTGAATAATCTGCTTTAGTATGCATTAGGGGCAGAAGAGCCCTCGTTGCCATTTTTATTTCTAGCTAAAGAGAAGGGCTGTGAAGATGATCAAGGGATGTTTGCTATTTCTGTTTCTCATATACTTTTTCAAACTACTGTACGATGTCCAGTCTAGATTGAAACTGGTAGCATAAAACCCGTATCAGTCTGCTTGTAATGATATATTTCATTATCATCTATGATTAGGGTAACTCTTCTGTCATTAAGATGGAACACAGTCATTCATGATTCCCTAATTTCCAAACCCTTTCATATTGTTGATATACTGCCCTGGAAAAAACGAAAATGAAAACAATCCCTGGCTACATTTCAGCACGTTTAAAAGCTTCAGCATGAAAAGCATCGGCAGCCTTGCCCTTCATGTTGCCAGAAATCCCAGCCACACATATTAAATCCAAATGGGACCCTTCTTCACTTCAGCAAGTCCTAGTTACATCATTGACTCTTTGTCAAATTCTGTAATCTTGTTTTTAGTGTCGCTTCAGGCTGAATCATTCTTTTGAGAAATGGCACAGATTGTGATATCTCTGTAGCTTATTTAATACAACTCAGCTGTCACTTTAAGTGAAAAAACTCTGTTGGAGGATGAGAAGTTTTCTGTTAATGAAGGCTCATGTCCTTCTGGCCGTGAACAAAGGCTGCCTGGTACTTGCTAACTCCATTTAAAAATCGTATTATTTTGCAAAGTTAATTGTGGGATTCCAAGTACCCTCTAAGTGCTGTTGAATTCGTTTACTCATTTTGCACGGTGGGGGGACCAGGGGTTAGGCGGCAGCGCTCTGTGTGTCAGTCCACAGCCAGACAACACGGCAACCCCGGGCGGGGAGAGACATCCCGAGCGGCGATTCTGGTGTAACTGAGGCCTGATCCGAAATCTTATTTTCATGGCAGTTGTATTTATATTTGCAAATTCATTTACATTCTTTCTGAAAGTCACATCTAAATACTTCTGTTACCTAAAATTACATTTATCAGAGTCCTAAGTAAGGGCATTTTATTTTAGTTATTTTTTTAAATATTTATTTATTTTTGCTGTGTGCCGGGTCTTAGTTGCGGCATGCAGGATCTTTTTTTTTTTTTTTAGTTGCATTATGTGGGATCTAGTTCCCTGACCAGGGATCGAACCTGGGCCCCCTGCGTTGGGAGCGCAGAGTCTTACCAACTGGACCACCAGGGAAGTCCCAAGGACATTTTAAAAGTAAGAAATAAATGAGAAGGAAAATTAAATGTAAAATATGCAGTACATCTAGGATGTGGACCTGGTTGTAAATGAGGATCTACACATACGTGCGCCTGCGTGGCTATCGTAACGCAGTGGGATTCAGACACGCCTTCACACGTGTTAATGGGGAGACCCAGGGACTTGTTTGCATGTAACTGGCACGACGCCATGTCACAAAACCAGAAGGAGCAGAGTAGGGTCTGGCTTCACAGTGGGATCACTTCCATTTAAAGTATATTTAGAAGCGGTGACCTAGTAAAGCAACTTCTGAACTTTGGAGAGAACTCTTCTACCTTCTTTTCAAAAGAGCATCACAGCTTTATTCTTACTTACAACTAAAAATCTAAGTAGAAATCCTGTTTTGATGAAGTTCTTAGAAATGACTGAAAGGAAAAAATACTTTCATTTTCACAGTTAGTTAAGGAACAACTTTTCAGTTCTGCAGCACATCAGACTGGCTCTTAAATTCTGATTTTAACAAATTAACATCACCTTGAAATAGCAAATTCTAGTGGTATTTGGGGCGGAGAGTTAGGGAGCTCACACCCAAAAGCCAGGCCGGCGGGCAGATGGCCAGCGGCAAGTTAAATTCGCCTCTCGTTCATTTACTACACTTTAAGCTGCATCTTTATGGAATGAAGGCAAAGCTTAACCAAGACCCCGTAAAATGAAATGATGCAGACCAACCTTTTATTGCACCCACAATATTTTGGTCTAGTCCTTTCCGGTTGTCATTGAGTCCTCTTTTCCTCTTCCCATTGGGTAAGGAGTTAGCCAAAGTCTTGTCATCAAAAAATGCACACACCAGTTTTCTAAACAGAAGGCTTCCTGAGCGAGTGTAGTTTGACAGTATAGAGTCCAGCTGAGATTTAGGCATAAACACATCGAAGCCTTCAGCAAGTTGCACTTCTGGCTACCAAAAGAACATAAATATGTCATTAAAAGCAAGATTGGAAGCAACCAACTTTGGGCATACGTGCAACAAAAAAACATCACTAGCTCTTGCAGTGGCCATATACTCTGCAAAGCACACAGCCTCGGCTTTGTGTGACAGTGTTCGCGACTTACAAAACCAATTACTAGTGACCGTTCACCAAATGAGATGCTCTAATTCCAATATTGTCTTGTCAAAAGCAGTGGAAAGGAGTACGCTGGAAAAGCATTCTCGGCCTTAGAGAAAGTTAAGAGAAAGCTGGATAATTCCCAAAGCATTTAATTCTAGAGCTACCCAGGGCACTTGAGACTCCTGGGTGAAACGTCTTCATTTTGTAAAGGAGGGAACACAGGCCCGAAGAGATCACAACAAAAATGACTTAAAACTAATTTAGACGTACTCGGTGCCTTACTATTTACAGATCACTTTCTCCTGCGTTAAATAATTTGACCTCAGTTGCCTAAGGACACAAACACGAGGCTACCCTCTAGGTCCCATGCTCTTGGCACTAGGCCAGCGGTTTTAAGCTGTGGAGCTTTTTTTTTTTTTTCCTCCAGTGAAAACTTAGGTCAACTGATACATCAACAACAGTGCTGAGCAGGTGCCCTGATCCCTGCTTTTGGGAGGAAAATCTGAAGCCCTATCCCAGAGCACCAATGGAAAACCAGTGTGCCAATCACAGTGTTTCCCTGCTGGGGGTTTCCTGACTGGGATACTGGATCAGAAGGCCGATAAGGGCCCTTTCAACTTGGACTCTACCACATAAGCTCAGACACTGATAGTACATTCTCTATGTACATGCCATGGACGTTTATAACCCACCTTCCCATCTTTCAGCCCAGCTCACACCATTTCCCTTTCAAAGCCTTTCCTAACTGTTTCTTTCCCGAGGAGGCGGCTATGCAGGCTTTGTCACTGCTATTTATTTGACATACTTATATGACTGTGTTTACTAGACCGTATTATAATTATTGATTAGATCGCGGCCCTTCCTGTTGCCTGGAACTCAGTCTTCGTTATCTCTAGGGCCTGGCACATTGTAGGCACTCAGTAAATTCTTGTTCAATAGATAAAAGTTCATCAGTCATTATCTCAACTACTAAGTCATTTACTGTTGATTATAACACGACGACTTTAAAATAATAACGTTAAGGTGAAGAAGTGCAGTTGGTAAACTTTTGTTAGAAAAAAGTCAGAAGGAATCTTCACTTAGGATGTATCATAAAAGCTTTTTCTTAGATACCATGTTTAAAACTTTGCAAAGCTGATACTACTTTAGATTTTCTAAGTCATGTTAGAAATGTGAGGACTGGGGACTAGTTTTTCTCCTGGGGAGTAGGAATTATTTTTGTTTGTCCTGCGGTCAGAGTAAAGGGCTCAGAGAAGGGCTTAAATGAATCAGACGACGTGGGGACGACTTGGGGCCCTGTTGCTCCCAAAGGGAATTCTCAACTGGATTTTCCAGAAAGTCATCTCACTTCTCCGCTCTACTTTGCCATTTGGCTTTTGGTCTCTGAATGCTTGGTAAATCACTATGAACACAGTGCTGCCGGATGGTTTCCTGACTTTCGCACCTCAGTGCTGGTGAAGGTCTGCAGAGGCTGCAGTGCCCCCAACTCCTGGGACAGAAGCTGTACACTCGGCACTCAATGCACGTTGGCTGAATGATTCGATGTAGCAATGTTAGGATTGAGAGAATTCTACCATCAGAATCGAAGATGACGTTTCATTTATAATCAGAATTTGATTTTGCACATCCTACGGCTGACTTTAGACCTTTTATGCTAAATGAACCGACCACAGAGTTTTGCTAAGCACTCCATTAACAACAACAAAAAAAAGGACCGCAGCGTACTTTATAGAAACAGCAACTCACAGCTATTTGAGGACCCGGGCTGGGGGGTACGGTAGCCCTTAAATTTGCAAGAGAGAAAAGGGAAAGATACCATACCATCTTCTCTCGTTCAGGTATCTCTGCTGGATTCTGGTACCCCCAAGCAGGTGTTTAAAATTCAGCCATCTTGTAGGACTTGGACCCGGTTTGAGAGACTCTGACCTAAACTAGCCACCAGGCAGAACTAGCCACTTCTTTCTTCACATATGCAGAGTATTTTCTACGAACTACGTTTCTGGCACTTTTCACACTGCATTTATTTAGTCGGGAGTTTGTGTTTCTCATCAGAATGTGTACTGTCTTTTGCACTCAGAGTGCCAAACACCCAACTAGCGCCTGATAGATTTTTCTCAGCATCAACAAAACACTCTGTAAGAATTCATTCAAAATGACTAGTATTGATTTCGAGGTCTTTTATCCCCACATAAAGGAAGCATGTGTGGAGTCTGCCCTGCCTGGGTCCGGCACGCCAGTCTTCTCCCCGCAGGGCCCACGCTAGCTCAGGGAGCAGGCTACCTAGAGAACACCGCCCTGGCTCAATCAATCGATATTTACTCAGCATCCTCCGTGTGGAAGGAGTTTAAGGTCGGGCTCACTAGACGAGACACGTTCACAAACCCCCAGCATACAAAGTGGAGAACGATAAGCGCTACAAGAGGGCTACAGACCGTTAGGCAGCGTTTGGCTGGTGAGGGGGAAGAGGTTTTGGTTAGGGGGCCAGGATAGCATTTTATCAGGGCCCTGGAGGTAGGATTTAGGAGACAGATGCAGTCGCTGTTTCTGGCATCTGCTGCAACCCCTAAAACTAAGTCTCTGGAGGTCTCTGTGGAGCCGAGAGACTGCCTATGGGGTCAGAGTAGCATTTTGATTTCTGAGATGCTCTCCCAATGCAGAAGCTGTCGATGCTTCGTGTTCTACTTTCTACTGCCAGACGGTGGTTGTTATTTTGCAGCGCTCCTTCCAGATCAAGGAACATGAACCGGCCCAGCTATGCGTCCCTTACAAAGGAGTCAGTTTTATTAGGTGGAGGCCAGCAGCAGAGGCCAAGGTGACTGGTCTCTGCCCCTCCCTGCTCCTCGCACGCTTTCTTTCATGCAAGTTTCTTAGCTGGTTGTCGGTGTGCACTAAGGGGCCACAACGCAACGAACCAATTCCTTTAAAAAAAAAAAAAAAGAGGGGAGCTTTACGTCCTGAGACATGAAGAAAAGATACAAGGTTGATTAATCTCAAATTTTTACTCTGAAACCTTTTTATTTCTCCCACTTTAGAAATATAATGGAAGGTGGATTACAGCCGTGTAATGATCTACAACGTTGCACTTATATTTAAAAACAGGTTAAAACTCTAATTGTATGCTTGAATCTCTTCTTCTTGTTTACTGTCTAGTCGAAGCGAGATCTCTCTGCTTACTGACGATGGCTATGATAGAAACCACCACTATTCCAAATGAGTATCGTTTTAAAAGCTACACTTCCTTTGACAGAATTACTATTTGATACTCGAGTGAGGACAGACAGCTAATACACTAATTTACAGATTCTATTGATTACTAAAGTAATATGATCTTTAAATGGTGACATCCAAAGTATGGGGCAGGATTTACGACAGTTGGAGTCACCATTTTAAGAGTTAAGAGTCTGAGTTCCCTATAAATTTGGATTTCCTTGTATGTCTTGCCGAGTTTCAGTACCTCAGCCACTTAGCACAGTTATGCACCAAATGTTGAATTTTCCTATCCAGTGGTGTTTCATCTTACACCCAGGGAAGTTCGGGAGGCAAAAACTGCATGTAGTCATGAGGACTCAGGCCTGTGGACACACTAACCATCTTGCTTCTCTCTGCATTTCAACTGTGGTCTCCCTTTGCTTAGAAGTAGTTGGGGTCAAGGTCTGGTTTGGCTGGGGGGATCCCATAACACCTGGTAGACTAAAAGATTTTCCCCTAAGTCTCTCTGAACACATCATGTGACTCCTCTATATAATCTAAAGAAAAAATGTAAAACTATTTTAAGGCAGTCATAACAAAGTAATCACACAGGGAATATTTCTGATATTGGCTGTTTTATATAAGGTATTGTCAGTGGCAAATTACAGTAAGACATGTAAAAAGCTACATGTGGTCATTGGTTAAAAGAGTAAAAGGAAGTGCGTGAATGTTCATATTGGGCATTAGCCCCAGGTTTTTAATTGCAAACTGGTGAATTATACACAATAGTTCTTACACTTGACTGGCCACCTAGTCAAGTTTCAGACTGGCTCAGGACTGAAACCTACAAGAAAACTATGGATGAAAAGGCAGGATTTGGACTGAAAACACATAACAAAATTTTTAAGAATGTTTAAAAGCTATAAATTCAACCTTTCTGTTCATAGTATTATCATATACAATGATCCTTTTTTCTCACAGTATTTATTTAGCAGTGTACTAGATGTACTTCTACAAAAATGAGCTTTAGTTTATGAAATAAAAAAAACACACAAAACCCCTTCATAATTTTGCTCGCAAATGCAATCTGCTTCTGTTTGAGAAAAACTGAAATTGTTCCCTATAACTCAGGTCTGCTCCAGGTAGATTTAGCAAGTATTACCATTACTGTTTATTAAATGCCACTCCAAGATCATGGCCAATAAGCTGGGCGGCCCCAAGAACCCACTGGATTGGAAGGCGGGCCTGCTCTCGCTGGTCCAGCTGGCACAGCTCAAAACAGCGTGGCCTGGGGACGTGGCAGAACCGAGAACCACTATATCAAAGGGGCAGAGGCCCCATGGTGGGTGGACCCATTTTGTAAAAAGGCAAGTAAAAAATGCTCAGGCAAGAGTTCTATCCAAAAGTAGGCGTAATCTCTAGACTAGCACATACTGGACGTTGAATAGGATGATAATTACAGGAAGTCATTAAAGAGTCAATTCTGGATTATTAAGTCAATTATGGATTTTTATTCGACAAAATTTTGGTAGAACTAAGAATTTCACAGGGGGGAGTTCCCTCGCGGTCCATGGTTAGGACGCGGTGCTTTCACTGCCGGGGCCCTGGGTTTGATCCTGGTCGGGGAACTAAGATCCCGCAAGCCTCGTGGCATGGCCAAAAAAATAAATGAAAATTAATTAATTAACGAATTAATGAATTTTTAAAAAGACAATACAGTTTGGCTCCTTGAACACGCCTCCACGCACTTGCATAATGAGACACTGTCAAGTCATTCAGGGGTGTTTTCAGCATCGTCCTTTCTCAGGTGGTAAATTAATGACTGAGGACTTGGGCTTGATGTATGCTCAAGCTATTTGAGCCAGAATGTTTAACACCTAAGGCTTCAACCACTGCAGTCTAGCTTCTTGCATCACAACCCCAGTGAAACTGCTCCTTGGAGAGGATGTCCACCACTGAGAGCCAGTCCTTAACCCTCTGGGCAGAGGCCAGCTCCACCTTGACAGTCTGCTAGCCTTACGTCCTACTACCCTGTGATGACTGTTTATGTGTTTTCCTCATATGGTATACTTGAAGGGCGAGGACTACTTCATTTCAGTAGCCCTGGAAAATGGCGCTACGATCAGCGTGTCTTCGCTACTTACTATAGTCCAAGCCCTAGGCTAACGCGCATTACATGGGTTTTCTAATTTAATTCTCATCATCCTATGAAGCGGCCACTTTCGTGATCCCCAGTCTGCAGATGCAAAAACTAAGGTTTAGAGAGATTAGGCAACTTGTTTAAGGTTATCCGGCTAATAAGTGGTGAAGCAAGGATGTGAACCCAGGCAGTCTGCACTAGAACTTAAACTCTCAAGCATATGACTGCCTTAACTTCAGTGTGTCGATGAATAAATTAAAAAATCACTTGCTTGATTGATTTGCTTTACCAGGTCCCAGTGGATTACTTTATTTATTGGGCGAAGAAGAAATTAAGAAAACAGAGTCTGAATTCAGGAGCTATTTATGTGGAAAGCACCAATGCATTTTAAATTATTTATTTTAAGAATGACATAAACATTAACAAAATGATCTTAATTTGATGGGTATCCACAGCTGTATCTTCTGATAACTTCTGTGTTGCCTAGGATTACTGGAAAGTATTCATAGTAACGACACCAAATAGAAAAACACTTCCTATGTTTTTTAAAAAACATTTTGAAATATTTTTTAAAAACTGATGTTAGTGTTTCACCGTGGCCAAAGAACAAGCCAAACAAGAAGCAACAACAAGGAAATAAACCTAAGCCACGTATATCTGCCCTGAAAAACCCAATAAATCCAACCAGGTAGGGAAAAACAGGGACTGTAAAATATTCCCAACTGTCTTGTCTGAGTACTGGTAGAATCCTGGGTTGGGAACTCCTAAAGAAAGAATTAAATATTGTATTTAAATATGAAATTTGGTTTGGGGTTTCTGCTTTTGCTTCTGTGTAGTTCAGGTTTCAATTTTATTTAATGTGCTAACTTAAAATGGGTCAAGTAATCCTGCCCCCAAAGAGGGGCAGGATTTCTGGCCACTCTCTTTTTAAAAACACTATTAGCTCCTGTGTATTTGTTCGTGTCTATGTACACATAAGTTCACTTAACAAACATGTATATTTACCCCTATAAAGGTACTTAGCTAGGACTGCTAAGGTTTAAAAAAGACCCAGTATTTACTGAGTGCTTAAAACATACCAGGTACTACATTCTAAGTGCTTTACATAGATGTCTTCATTTAACTCTTCCAGCCAGCCCCGTCTCTGAGGTTAGCACTATCATCATTCCCATGTTATGGAGAGAAAACTGAGGGAGGCGAGGGTGGGTGCACTTGCTCAGGGTCACGCAGCCGGGCTTGTAGCCTGGGCATCCTGACCTCAGAGGCTGCACCCTTAACCATGAAGGTCTCCCCCAGAGACTTCCAAGTAAACAGCACACACAGCCGTAGTCTAACCTTCCAGGTCTCCTTTGTGTCACAATCGTCTCATGAACAGTTAGTGAGCGGTGGTCACGTTCAAGAACAGGGCTAGAGCAGGGGCCCAAGTCTGGCACTCAGTGGGTGAGGGCACACTCAGCCCTGGTCTGGGAACCAGCTCCACCTTTCTGGCTTTGAGGGCTTGAGCAGGCTACTTAAGCCCTTTATGCCACCGTCTCCTCATCTATAAATTGAGGATAATACTAGTACCTCGAAGAGTAAGGATGAAATTTGAAAAATTATTTGGCAAAGGATAGCACACAAACGCTACTGCTACTACTACTATTAATGCTATTATTATTATTTTAAAATGTATTCCCTGCCCTTGAGAAGCCAAGGGGGAAGGAGAGGAAATCACGTAAATAATTACAAACTGGTATAGCAAGTCCTATAAAGGATTGTTGAAATCATATTGGTGCTTTGGGCGGGGGGATGTGTGCACAGTGAGGAATAACAAGGAAAGAACAAGAAAATAGGAGTTAAATTGAGGAGAGCGCTCTGAGTAACGCCAAGTCCTAGACCCAGAGTTTTAAAGGGTGATTTTGTATATTGTGCTCAACACAAACGGAGACGTTTGGCCATATGCTGAGTACCTTTTATGTGCCAGGCACCGCAGGAGGATTTCCCTATGTGCTCCAGGTCATTTAGTGCTGACAGCACTCCGAGGTGCTGGACTGTGGCTGGTTTTGATTAGGGCTCCCTGTTTCTCTGCACTGAGCAGGGATGCCCGTCAGGGGTCAGAGGGTTGGCAGTCCACCTGCAGTGATCTACAGCCCCTCACGTTCGTGCCTGTGCCTAGATACACAAATTTGTATTTGGGTGACTCTAAAAGTCACAGCATAAAAAAAGATAATGCATTGTGAACTTTAAACAATTTACAGTAATTTTTTTTTTTTTTTACATTTAAAAAACAATAAAGCACAGGTTTTATGTGTCCTTTTTTCATTGCTTCCCGCTCTCATCTTTGTCCTGTGCTCCAAACGTCTAACGACCTTTTGAGGACACTCGGCTTCTTTTTACTTCCCATCCAGCACTGAAGGCCTGCTTCTGCTCCGTCCTCCCTGTCTCAGTTAAGGAAATCAGTAGCATCTAGTGACCAACCTCGTTTTCCGGGATAGAGATGCGGGGCTTACTTCTCCTGAACCACCAGGTCCTCTGTGTGGGCACCCCCGGGGGGCCTCTCATTTCTCTGTCCCTGCAGGCTCACTGCTCACGTACAGACGCTCCCCATCTCTTGCCTGGCCGCCTGCAATTACCTTCTTCCTGCTCTCTTTGCCTCTAGTCTCTTTTCTATATTCATCAATCATCCACAGTGCTGTTCCGGATTCCATTCTAAACACAGGTATGACTATTCCTCTACTTGAAATCTGCAATGGCTCCCTAGCGCCCACAAGATAAAAAAGGCCCAAGGGCCTCGGCAGGACACATCAGGGCTTTCACTGTCTGACTCGATCCCATGTTTATATCATCATCTGCTATCAGTGCAGGCCACAGAGCTGCTCCAACTACAATGGACCACACGCCCAGTCCTATAACTTTGGGCTTAATCGTCCCAACACTGGGTACTTTTCAGAGCCCACCTTCAGATACACAATGCCCATCTTCTTATATATAATCCAGTTATATTACCTTTTCTCCAATTGATTTTATAGAATAATTCCTACAAGACTGTGGTCTATTTTCTGTTTTCTCCTCTGGACTTCCACCGAAGTTTAAAAGGCTCACGGCTAAGAAATAATAGAAGACTAGAAGGGCACCTCAATGTAGATGGCTTAGCACTGATGGTCTCGTCACCTAAAGGGCCAGCCTCATGCATGCCGTCAAGACTATCCGGGGACACAATTTCTGATGACGGGACTCACTGTGTGGTCCTCTAGGTGCAGTGACAATTTCCGTGGAATAGATGAATCAAAGGGCATATCAGTTGGATGATGTAAAGATAATATCTGTGTACGCTTTTGCTTTTCTTTAGAAGCATGTTATTCTCCAGTCAAAGACAGTCAGCACCTAACTGAGTTTACATGGACAATTCTGAACGTGCCTTATTAAACTTAATACCTCTTGTTAGCAAAAATCATCATGAAGAAAAAGCAAATTATTTTTTGGTATTTAAATTACAATACTGGTATTGGTGAAGATAAGAAAAATTCTATTCTATTTCACTAATGTACATAAAGCCTTTAACAGACCTTTCTCAATTTATCTCTGAAGTACATTTAGACCTTCAGAATTTTTTAAAAAGGAGCAAGTTCAGTTATTAGCATTAGATCGACTCACGCAGGAGATGATTTCACAACTCAAATGACTGCTCCTGATACATTAATGCCTATCACAGAAGAGAAGGCCTAAAACATTTAAGACAAATGTAAAAGTATTATGAAAACTGCTTCAGACTGAATGTACTTTGTGTTGTGGAATCATTTACCTCTGCTTCCAAATGTGTGGTCCACGTGGGCTTTGAAACCAGGGCCTCAGCTGCAGTAACAATGGGGTAGGATCAAATGAGCCAGCTGGTCCAGGGTAGAATGCTGTCGTCATTAATGATTTTCTAAAACTAAGTTTTTAGTCTAGAAGAACTTCTTAACAATTGTGTGTGTGTTCGTGGGTGAAGAAACAAAGAAACAGGAACCCCTCACGCCAAGGATTGGATAAAAGGTCAAATGATTTTCTAGTCTAACCAAGTCACGAGATGATTCTTTTCGTTGCCTCCCTTTTATAAAGACCCATGCTAGCAGACCGTCTTTCTGCAACTTGAAAGGAACTGATTTCAAATAGCAATTTATTTCTTATTTAAAGTTGAAGAGGTGGGGCCAAACTCTCATCCTATATAGGCCTGTGGGCGTTCTCGGCGGGATTCTCATCCTATGCCATCTGGTAATAATGGCTCACCCATCCTTGTTTATTTTAGGAACTCTCCCAACGAGTTGGGGTTCACGGCATCAGTGTACTCAGATCAAGGTACTGCAAGGAGGGTACGCCGTGGCCGACAGAGCACATTACTGAAGAAGTTCGTTTATGGCCGTGTGACTATAAAATGGTAAGTCAGACGAATGCCTCAGATGTCATTCAGCATCTTGGGCTGCGACGACCTTCTAGCGATGAGATTTAAATACAAAAACCTTTGCAGACTGTTAACCTATCATTACACAGACTCAGTGGCACGGCACTGCGACTTCCTTAGCAGTGTGGCTTGCATCTATAAAACAGAAGTAGCACCACTGCTCTGTTTTTATTATTAGTTTGCGTTTCTAGAAAGGTGTGGCCTTACCTGTAGGGCTCTGCTCATTTATGCCCATCTACAAAGGATTCAATTATGTTCCTTTAGCTCACTACGCCGAGGAAATTGAAAACGGCTGCTTCAAAGTTAAAGCTGTTAACGAAATTAGTGAGCAGAACTTCATCATCCTTCTCCTTTCGGAGAGAATGCAAACATGTTTAAGGAAATAAGGCCTAAGATTTTCAGAAGAGAAAATCCTGGGCAAGGGAATTACTAAGAGTTTTCCTTTCCTTTTTCCCACGTGTATTCTGCAAGTTTCCCTGGTTTTCTTGGGCAGAACTAGTTAAGGGCAAAGTTACACATTAGCGTCAGCAGCCAGAAAACATCAACTTACATCAGAGGCTGGCGATTCGAGTACGATGCCAAATCCTAGGATGTGGTTCTCCCTGGGGGAGGTGTGCTCGGCCGAGGGGAGACTGGGATTCTCGGGGGCCGCCACCGCCTTCTTCTCGGCTTCTAACGCACTGGGCTTCTGTTTCACAGTAAGAGGTTCCACAGTCTTCAGGGGCACTTTTTTCTTTTTATTTCTCTTGCGTGAGACGGCAGTTCGCTGGGAGCAGATAAGGGAAATTGGGGGTTGTTGTCTGTTCTGGGTTCCAACTGTGAACAACAAACAAAAATATGGTACAGGCACTTGTCTCTAACTCAGGAGTATGTACTTGCTTCATAAACTGAGGCTGAAGTGGGTTCACTCAAGGACGAGGCACGCTGAAATCAACCTCACGCTGGACCTGAAGATAACCAAATGCAGCCTTAAAGGTCTACAGGCAGAAAAACCCAAGAGAATACTCTGCTCCAAATGCTGGTGGGTAATCGACAGGAGGAAAGGATGATGAGCTCTGAAAAAACACTGAAGCATGACTTTACGCATCCCATGACACTCTTGTATAACTGAGAACTCCGGAAATTAAATTGCGGTGTGGATGTTCATGCTTTCTGGCAAGCCAGTCTCAGGAATATTCCAGTTGTCACTTGAGGTTAAACTGATCAGTAGCCAGCAACCTGCAGGTGCCAAAACTGACAAAGGCTGAGCAAGGACGGTCACTGGGGCAAAGCTGATCAAAAGCGTCATTCAGGAATGACCAGTAAGCATGTGGGCCAGGCCTGCTGGTCAATTTCAGGTCCAGTTACCCCGGCCTCACACACCAACTATCTCCACGCACTACTCTCCTGGGTTCCGACCAGGCTGCTCCTCTCTGCCTCAGTTTCATGTAGCTGAAAAAGAGGAAGGCTATAATTCTGTACAAGGAGAGCCAATCAGTAAGACCCAGAAACAGTCTGAGTTCCAAAGACGAAAAGCACCCATCAAGAACTGGGTGCTGATGCTGCCTAGGTACTTAAGGGAACCAAGGATGCTAATTACAGTTCTCATTGGTGCCCTTCGAGAAGTAACGTTTATTAACCATTTAAAAATACTCTGGGGGCTTCCCTGGTGGTACAGTGGTTAGGAACCCACCTGCCAATGCAGGGGACACAGGTTCGAGCCCTGGTCTGGGAAGATCCCCCATGCCACGGAGCAACTAAGCCCGTGTGCTACAACTACTGAGCCTGCGCTCTAGAGCCCGCGAGCCACAACTACTGAAGCCCGAGTGCTGCAACTACTGAAGCCCTCGAGCTGCAGGGCCTGCGTGCCGCAACTACTGAAGCCCGCGCACCTAGACCCCGTGCTCCGCAACAAGAGAAGCCACCGCAATGAGAGGCACGCGCACCGCAACGAAGAGTAGCCCCCGCTCACCGCAGCTAGAGAAAGCTCGCGCGCAGCAACGAAGACCCAACGCAGCCAAATACATAAATAAATAAATAAATAAATAAATAAATAAAAATACTCTGATGCAAAGTTTAGTAGGAAAATATGGCATTACTACTTAAATCTTCATGTGTTGATATGGTTTGATAAATACAACCACAGGACATAGCTGCTTTTTTTTTTTTTTTTACAGAAGTACACCTCTAAAAATAAGCCAAATGAAAATCTAAAGATCTTTACGTGCACACCATATGGATCCTTTCCTATCAGGTTGGAAATAAAGAATATTTGTAGTCTGAACTTGATATCTGCATCTCTAGGCTGGACAGAAATATTTTAAATAAGTATTAGAAACAAACTTCTTGCACTGTAAAATGAGCAGAGAAGTTTCTGGACCGCCCATGCAGTAATTCGTCTAGCTCACCGGTTCTCGACCTCGGCTACATGTTAGAATCACCCTGGAGCTTTAAAAAAAAAAAAAAAAAAAAAGCCAGTGCCTCAGCCTCACCCCAGATTAATTTGAATTGGAATTTCCAGGGGTGATGCCTGGGCATCAGGATTTTTTTAAAGCTCCTCAAGTGATCCTACTATGCAAGCCGGACAGGAACTTTTCTCTGTTTGGTCCAGATTTTCACCCGAGGCGGCTGGGTCTCCATCCCGAAAGTCAGATGGACAACCGAAGCAATTATCTACGGTCTAGGACTCCAGCCTCACTTTCCAAAATTAAAAGCAAAATGATTTAAGTTTAAAGAACGCAGGTACTGTCTAAGTTTTTCTCCTCCTTCCGCAAGTCTGGACAGAGCAGCCGTAGTCTGTTGTATCCAGATCTTATCGCTTGATCTTAATCCTGGCTTTCTCCTTGAAGTAAAGGTGAAACTTTCTAAATAGAATTTAAATCTACGTTTTATAGGCAATAAACCTTAAGTAAATCTACGCACTCAACACAAATTCTTATGTTTAAGGAAAGGAGAGTAATTTATTCAGTTTATCCTTTGGGTTCTCCTACAGCTTTGGAGTCGCTTACCACCCTAATCTGCAGAGGTTCAGAAAAGAAAACAGGGTGACATAGCGGCATTTACTTAATAGATCCTAAAAAGGCTTCAGTCAAGGATTTAAAGGGTTGCAATTTGTAGTTTGCCATTTCAGGAGTAAGGAGCTTAAGTAACAAAATAAATCATTACAGTTTCCTACGCACATTTTCTTAAGTGCTAACAAATTCTTCCATTGAGGAAAGAATCTGTACCGGATGAAGTAACCTTTCTTTCTGAGCTCCTCATTTAGCAGATGTTAGCCTTTACCAGGTTAATAAGAACACAGATTATCCTGGTGGAACAAGGTGAGTTAAATGCTTACTGGCCTGACCAAAATGCTTATTTTTTTTTCCCTTGGGATAAGACCAAATCCAGCACATAACATTAGATGTCGCTTCTCAGAAAGCCTTTTGCCCATTTTACTTTCACGTGATCTTGGGTGACTGATATGTTTTAGTATGAAGCTTTTTACGTCAAACCACATCATTGAATATTAAAATTTTACTAGAATTCACTAAACGGCACCAGGTACAGTTTCTGAACAGTGACCTTTCTGAATACCTTTACAGAGAAAAGGGGGTTCGGGAGGATAGTCATAAAAGACAGTGCTATCTTCCTGCTCAAGGAGCAGCTTTTCCTGACAAGGGGGAGGGCTTAATAAAATGATTTGTTACTTTCTGTACCTGTCACAAAAATGTCCTTTTGTTCTCCCCTAATTGTGGAGACTAGAAAACACATCCACTACAATAAGGACCTAGACTTCTAGACCTCTATGAAATGCTACAGGTCTTCATAACAACGCTAACGAAATAGCTGAGGCTCGGATCATGCCTTACAGAGTTCACTTCCATTTACTATCTCATTCCATTTTCACAACAACCCTGTGAGTTAGATATTAATACTCCAGTTACAGATGAGAAATCTGAGGTTCAGAGAAGTTAAACAAGCTAGGACAGGAGAAACTGGGACTCTGACCCCAAACTGCAAGTTCACTGCTCTTCTGTTCTTCAACTTGTCCAACAGGGGCAAGAACAAAAAAAGCGTCGTGTAAATAAAAAGACAAAACAGGAGGTGTCTCTGAGTTTCTCTGACCTGAATGTTAAGGAGAAAAGCCACAGGCAGGGCCCGAGGGCCAACGTTTCTTGTCAGCTGATGCTCTGGAATCTTCACCGGCGGAGCCCACGCTTCCTAAGGGCTCCTTCGTGTGCACAAAAATGCGTGGCTCCCACCTGTCACACGGAGCCCAGTGCAGGGGGCGTGCGCGTGGAACTTGTGCAGGAGTGGGAGTGTGTGAGATGCATGCAGCCCCCAAACCGAGCCCCTCAGGAGGGAAGATGAGCCGTTCTCACCTCCTTCCCTGACATGAACCTCCTTGTTGATTCCCATTAGGAAAATGAGCCTGAGCAGCTCTGCCCACTTTCGGGTATAATTGTTTCAAAGTTTAATTAGCTGACATTTGTGAAGTGTGGGGAGTCGGGGTGAAGTATCCGGAGCACATGTACCAGCCATAAGGCATTTGTTAGAGTTGCTAATGGGAAGATGGGTTGTAGAAAAAGTGGAGAAAATGGCTAATTGAAGAAGCATGTCATCCAGTATACTCCAGTAAAAATGTCTTTTAAAAAAACTAAAAAAAAAAAAAAAAGATAGCAAGGAGGGAAGCAGAGAGTAATCAAAGCACCATGAACATCCTGACTGGAGATGTCACATATGCATTCAAAACCCGAGGCCTCCATCCGAGGCCTGATCTCCGTACCTGCCTGAATCTGCATCAGTTTCCGCATGGCCTTGAGCTCCTGGAGAATGGCCTGCAACGTCGACTGGCAGTTACAAGTACAGCAGTTTGATCCAACTGACGAATTCACCACTGGAAGTTCTCCTGAGCACGAAAGAAAAGAATGACGGACGCCAAGCAACAGCAAGATTATAAACAACCAAAAAAAAAAAAAAAGGAAGGGACCGTGACAGGCTTCTGAAGCCTGTGCAGTTAACTGTGAAGTCGTGCCTGAGGAACATGTACCTCAGTACATGTACCTCAGTAATTTGGACAGCCTAAATTTTGGGGTCTGACTTCGTCTAATTATCCAGGCTTCTCTACTGTCAGGTGCGTGCTGTGTCTCGGGGGGCAGAGCCTGCGTGAACGGACACACACAATTCACTGTCACAGCAGGCCTCCCTACTGACACCCCAGTTCATCTCAGATAACAATTCCAGAAAAATTCACTAGAAACACGCTCATGCTATTGCACAAAAAACTAGCTCTGAGAACAGTGTTACCAAAAAAAAAAAAAAACAAAACCTGGTAGTTGGATATGTCCTGAGGGTTCATATTAAGAATTAAATGTGTCTGTTTAAAAAATAGTTTTATCATTAATCATGTTATTCCAAAAATTGAGAACGGTCAACACATTAAACTTTCACTCTGGGTGTGGTATGTCTGGGATGGAGAAAGCGGGGGCAGGAGGGTCTGGGAGGATCCATTTGAACTTGAGGGTTTAGAGGGTGCTGGGGTGTTAGATTTTCTCCAGCTACATAAAGGAGATCCTTCTACATCTTTTTTCCGTTCCCATTTCTTTAATTGCACTTTAGTCTCTTTTCCACTGTTTAAATTTAGTATCTCTTCCTTCATGAAACTATCCTGTTTCCCTTACATGTAAACAAATATCTTCCTATTATCCCTGTAATAAAATGGGACATTTGGAAAAACACGCTTTCAGCGCAGTTCTCCCAGTCTCAGTATCCAACCCTGCTACCTTTAAGTGGAGCAGGCTAAGAGACTGCTATCGCTTCGGTTTTTTCACAGGTGGAAGAGGGAAGTTCTAAGGTTTTGGTCCAGTGATATCTTTTAGTATACATTAAATGTAATTTACATCCTGCAATATGCATTATTTGTGGATATACTTAATCTTTGGAACAGCGTAATTATTGACATTCAGAGTTGTAGCACATTGAGATGTTACAACTTTAAAAGTGCAGATAATTCCAACGAGACGCCAAATGCATTCCTATCGAAAATATGCAAGCAGTCAACACAAAAAGATCTATGTTTAAACGAATATGGGGGAATTCATGTTTTCAACTTTTACCGTTACTAATATTTTCCAAAGTAAATCCACTATCCTTGTTGTATCCTGGAAAACAGCACATTGTTCACCCAACGCTCATTGATGCGGGGCTTACTAACTTCATACATACCTAAGGCTATTTTAGTTCTCTCATCGTTTCTCCCATGGCAGTAGAGTTAGGAGGACGTTGTAGAATATTCCTAGTCACTATTCCAAGTCTATCTTTATCATTTTTAGAGGACAAAACCAACCCTTTTCAGCTTGTTATAAATCATTTTCTAATTTTAAAGAGAACTGCCCTTTTATTTTTATGAAGGAGCCTTAAAAGAGCCATCTCCTTCTAACCTGGAAGCATGCCAGCATGTGAATCTGATATTGGCTTATGTAAAATTAAGAGAGAGAGAAGACACCCATACATCTTTTGGGGTCCCTCCCTGTCTCATCAGCAGTGGCTCAGAATGGCTCTTCATACCTCTGAACTGGTTCTTGCAAATTGTGTTTAAAAAGAAAAATAAAATCACAGTCGTTCTCTTTTTCTTGAAGGACGATGTATGGGAAAAAAAAAAATCCTTAACTTTTCAAGGAAACTGAAAACGCATTCTTCCTTTCTTCTTGTTCTCTGTGTGAAAACTACAGTTCTGCACATCTGTACATAATTTATAGAACGAGTAACATCTCATGTCACTGGAGGGAAAATTAACGTGAATGGAGAAATCATCAAGTTTTTCCTTATGCTTTGAAAAACAATTTGCCATTTGATTTTTTTTTCTTAACAATTAGGACTTTAAAATAGATAACTAATAAGAACCTACTGTCTAGCACAGGGAACTCTACTCAGTACTCTGTGGTGACCTATATGGGAAAAGAAACTAAAACAGAGGGGATATATATGTATGTGTATAGCTGATTCGCTGTGCTGTACACCTGAAACTAACACAACATGATAAATCACCTAGACTCCAATAAAAATTACTAAAAAAAAATTAGGAATTTAAATTAAGGAAATTTTACTTTAAAGGAATAATTTTCAACCTGAATGAAGCAGGTTGTAAAATATGGCTCAACAGGTTCAGTAGCTTGAATGTGAGGTTGAAGTGAAGGTGTCACCTGGGGGCGGGGTCATCAGTCCTGCCTTTATCTGACTCTTCGGATAATGAAGAAAGCACAAGCCTAGGCCAGGGGACGTATTAATACGCCGCGTGACCAGGAAGCTTCTTTTAATGACAGAGCGGGAGGAGCTCTTTCTGCCCTAACTGTTCAGTCTTTTGTGACAATAGTATCGTTATCTCTGCAAATGATGGCTTTAAACCTCTTAAAGGGCTAAAATCTCTACCAAGAAACTATCCCTTCTAATGGAGAACCCCCAGGTTTTCCTGCATCTCAATTCTGGTTTTTGATGCTCTTCAACTTCTTCCCTTATGTCTTCCCGGTCTTTTAAGATAACTCAGCTAAGGCGGGTGGGTGATTAAGGGAGGGTTTAATATGTTGAACTCAAAGAACATGCTGAATATTTAGACAGAAAACACGTTGGGGCAACGGCCCCGGAAGCGTTGTGGGCATCTGATGACAGCCATACCATTGGAGCTCCCGGCGGCGTGAGACTGGCTCTGGAAGGTTCTGGAGCGGGTACCATACTGCCCTGAGAACCGCCCGCTCTGGGCTGGTAGCTCGTTCCACGCACCCCGGGAAGACGGGTGGAGGCTCGGTAGGGCCTCCACAGGGTTCAAACGCGGAGGCCACATGGAATCCAGATCCTGGGGTTCTTCTTTCAACTTCTCCCCCTCCTTGCCCACACGCTGGTAGATCCTCCCAGCGCTGTCATTCAGTAATCTTCTCATTCCTGTAATTTGTTTTTTAATTTCCATGCTTTCGTCTCCTAATGGAAATGGGGCCAGAGATATCACTGTAAATTAGCGAAAGAAAAAATAATCCACCACCAAACCAAACCAAACCAAACCAAAACAAAGGCCACCCCTTCTTCCTTCTTTGGAAATGGGAATGATTACTGACTCCAGATGCAAGCCTCTCTTTTAAGAATCTTCCTTCCTCAGAGGATTTTTTTTTTTTCTTTTTTGAACCAAAGTATCTGTATTGCACTGAGGGTACTTAATAAATATTACTTAAACATGATTCAAATTATACAGCTATAAAATATTTTCTATAAATAATAACATTAGAGGATGCCTAGATGTATTAGGAGCTATTTCAAACATACTGTCCTCTTAAATTGTCATCAGCCAGTATCTTTACAAAGATTAAGAGAAGTAGTTTTTTTTTTTTTTTCTCTCTAATCTGGGTGTTAAAATAAAAGTCTAATGTCAGGGTATGTATACACACTCATACAGTCACTCTACTAAATGCCTGCGATTTCAACTACAAGAAAAGGAAAAGGCCCACAGAAAGTATCTATCAGGAAAAACACAGCTCTTGCAGATAAATCTGGCACATTTAATACCATCACGTTTTAATGCACTCAGCATCATATTAGCCAGGTTTCTCTGTAGCACTAACTGCACAATGAATGTAGGTATTTTGTGTTGTCTAGTTAGATATTTAGCTAATTAATATATGAAGACATTACTGAATATAAGGCAACTTTTATATACTGTTTTCAAATAAGTATCTTCAATTTTTAAAATAATAAAAATATTAACTGTCTACCATCTAACATGAGCAAACACAGAAGGAACACAGGTTTCCAGATTTACAATTCTGCTCTGTGTGGGCATGTGCTTGAGAGGAGAAATATTTTAATTTGTAATAAAACTCTTTTCACTTCGAACACCTGCAACAATGACAATATAGAAACAATAAATCACGTTCCAGATTTTAGGAGAATGCATGACCAAGCACAATTTAAGTCATGCAGAGTCAGCAGAATTTACAAGTTTCTCAAGATGTCTGGGGAACAGGGTGTGTCTGGAAGAGGTCCCAGAGGAATTCTGAAAGATAAATCTGTATGCCAGTGTGGTTGGTGTTAGTTTCAGCATCCTAAAGCTAAACCTTCCTGGCTAGGTTAGCAGCGCAGTTTCGGCAAGAAGGAGCTTCCTGCCTGCAGGGTTTTTGTTCTTGATCTTCTAGATCAAGGACGTTGCACATGCGTCCACCTGCAGCACACTGATCTTAGCTGGCACTGGCCGGTGGCTGCCACTGCCTTCCCTCCTGGATCCCTGGCGAGAGCTGCACCGGCCAAGCCAGATGAAGACAGGCGCACGGCCTGGATCCTGGGTCAGTGCCTGCAGCACATGAACCGTGACACATCACAGCAAAAGGGATGCTCTCTTTCCAAAGGCTCCACCTCTGCTGCGGGGACTGAATTCTATGATAAAGTGCTGTCTTGGGCGGGGAAAGAAGTCATGAGGATCCTGGAACTTTCTAAGAGCAAATCTGCTTTGTCATGACCTTAGTTTCACAGCCCTAGAAGTTGTAGCTCTGAAAATTACAAGACTGAAACTACAGTGTGAATTCTGCGCACTTGGTCTTTTCACGTGGAAGTCCAGGTTCCTCGGTGGAGGAAAGAAGGCGCAAGCATCAAGGGGGATCCTGGCTGTGGGCTGACGTTCAGAAACGCTTCTTCTAAAATCAAAACTAAAAGCAAACCACAACAACAGATCAGGACCTGGGACCGAGGAGGAGGGAAACAGGGGTCTGTGAAGGAGGGCAGCGGAGCTGGCTGACGTCCTGAGAAGACAGCGCACGGTCCGTCTGACTGCGGGGCATCCGAAAGCACGGAACGTAGCAAAGTGCAACAACTGCCCAAGTCAGGGAGAGGAAAGTTGAGAGATGTGGGGGAGGCTGGAAACGGGCTGGTTGCGGGGAGCTTCTTAGAGGACACACGCTGGGCGTCCCCAGGGGACAATGGGTAACTGAACTGTCCTTCCTGTAGCCAGAGAAGTCGGGAGCAGCCCTGACCGTACCGCCTGGGGAAAGAGCTCCTGGAACCGGATCACAGGCTG
This sequence comes from Leucopleurus acutus, assembly GCF_964270905.1. NCBI lineage: Eukaryota > Metazoa > Chordata > Mammalia > Artiodactyla > Delphinidae > Leucopleurus > Leucopleurus acutus. The sequence continues at coordinate 195,582,189 of NC_139142.1, forward strand.
GCTGGCGATGATGCGCTCTGCAGAGAGGGGAGAGTGTCCTCGCACAAGCACGTTTGGGAGGGATGGAGCAGAGGGCCGGGGGCCGGGGAGACCGAAGGTGTGGACAACAGAGAAAGCCGAGCTGCCTGCACGCACTGGGATGGAATGGGTGCGGACCGCAGGCAAGCAGGGGCACCGCAGAGGCTCAGACCACGGACGCCGGTGTGTGGGTCAGGGGACAGGCCGGGGCTGGTGCTCCCCAGACCTGGACTCGCTTCCCAACTGCGCTGACCTGCTACTTGATACAAGACAAGCCACCTGCCTTTCTCTACTTCAGCTTCCTGAACCGTAAAATGAATTCTGAACCAGACCTTGCTGGGCATAACCTAGGGAGACACAGGGCAGTCTAGGAGGGATGCAGGTTTTTCCGTTACCAAGATGTTCACAGGGCACCGAACGCCTCTAAAAGTCCTTTTCAGAAAAAGTGGGCTTGGGCTTCCCTGGTGGCGCAGTGGTTGAGAGTCCGCCTGCCGATGCAGGGGACACGGGTTCGTGCCCCGGTCCGGGAAGATCCCACATGCCGCGGAGCGGCTGGGCCCGTGAGCCATGGCCGCTGAGCCTGTGCTCCGCAACGGGAGAGGCCGCAACAGTGAGAGGCCCGCGTACTGCAAAAAAAAAAAAAAAAAAGAAAGAAAGAAAGAAAGAAAAAGTGGGCTTATTCCGACTGTCACAGTGAAGCCGAGTTCTCTGATTCCAAAACAAAAACAAAAAAGGGCAGGAAGTATTAAGAGATTGAGATGCGAAGCACTAGTTGACCTCTCTTTGTCTTTCCAGTTTTAAGGCAATGTCTTCTCCACGTATAAATGTCAGGAAAAGGAAGCTCTAAAGAAGCAGGATTCCCTAAGGAAACCTGTGCACTTTCCTGATTCCTTTCCAAACCTAACTATGCCTTTACTGATGTTTACCCGCAAGGGGCTGCATCTTTTTAGAAAAGACGAAACAGTAAGAAATCTTACTAACGTGGACCCGTGCTATGTGGCTGCCTTATGGGTAAAACAGCCTTAAATGAAAAACGTCTTGAGCGCTTACTGACTAGACTCCTTTGGACAAGGTCTACAAAAGATAGGAGGCTGGATTCTACCCTTTGCTAAACCTCAAGACTCTACAAGATCACTTTCCTTTACGTAAAGAATTTATATAATACATACAGAGTCTTGCAACACACAAGTCACCATACAGGATCTCCTTTAACTTGGCCAGGAGAGAAAGATATACTACGCAGAACACGATTATTCATGGTTTGGGGTATTAAAAGAAAAAAAGACGGTAATGCCCAAACGTAGAGTGAGCTGACGTACGTAAACACTATATGTCCGTTTCTATATGCCTTCTTTTCACGAAGAGCAGTCACCATATCTTGGCCCTGAAAATTAACTGGTGTTGACGTGCAGTAGGCATTCCGTATACCTTTCTTAAGTAAATGAAAGAAATGTTCTATCAAAAGCAGAGTGAAGTCCAGTAGAATTAAATGTGATCCTAAGGTTATACACAAACAATATATTAATAGGATGGACTGAAAAAGTACCAGAAATAAATCATTCCATAAACATTTATCAAGCACCTCCTGGGCCCCAGAGATACAAAAATCGTCTTGTCCAAATTGAAAGGTACTCCCCCTCCAAACCTCTCAACATCTTCTACCCAAATCCCTTTATACTGGTTTGTTGTTCTAAGAAATGGTCCTGATTCTCCCCAGCCTGTTGGCCCTACGCCTCTTTTAACTCTGTGCCCCCGGAACTCCAGGTAGCAGATTGCCCCACGATCTGCAGATGCCTCTGCTTCCTTGCTAGAGATAAAAATCAGCTCTTCTCTGAGGTCCCTGCCTCCCTGCAGCCCCTCATGAAAATTATTCACCTCCCATTCCCTCAGGGCTGGGGACGGTGGCCCCCCCCCAAACATCACTCTTCTGGCCCCGGACAGAAGCTCACTGTTGTCTGAGTTGATGCCACAGCTGTATCACCTCCCACCCTTCTTCCTGAACAGCAGTCTGTGTGCCGGGTCTGTGTGCCGGGAGTTTAAGGCTCATAAAGAGAAGTGGCAGGTGATGAAGTGGAAACGTACAGTGAGGTCATCCCAGTAAGGTACCAGGTTAAGGAAGAAAAATTTTGCGCTGGAGATAACTGGGTAGTTATCTCTGGGTAGTTTAAAATTCATTACCTCTTTTAACATAAGGATGGTGAATAATCAGACCTTTCCTTTAGAAAAACAAATCTGGCAAAACTGTGGTGAAAGTGGTGTGGGCAGGGGAAACCAGCCAGCGGGTTGTTGCTAAAGGCTCTGTGAGTGACCGTGCCAGTCTGTACCAGTACTGGGGGATGGGACTGGAGAGATAAGATGGAAAGAGAGACATTTAAGAAGGTTCCCCAGAGAGACTTGGTGATGCACTGGATGTGGGGATGGGGGTGGGATGTGAAGGAGAATCAATTAAAGATAACTCCAAGGTTTCTAGTTTGGGGGACTGGATGGATGCTAACACCAGTCAGAGAATTAGAAGGGTGCAGGGAAGTGGCGATACAATGAGGCTAGTTTTGACAAAGGCAGCTTAGGTAATCGGCAGGCAGTTGGAAATGTACATGAAGCTGAGGATGAAGCAATGCTCCTGAACTATTCCCGTAGTAGCAGCAGCTACTATTACTACTAGTGGTAGCTGGCCTTCTAGACTAAGTCAGCCCCTGGGGTTCACCAACAATTCAGGGGGTGGAAGGTCATTGTATTCGGAGATACCAGATTTCCTATTAATCTAACAATGCAGAGAGCTCAAAACCCTCATTTCAACATTAAAAGAGCTATCACCTCATTTGTGTCCAAGCTGGGGAAGTGAGGCCATCTATTCCTCCTGGACTCCCCGTCCCCGTGGCAGGCAGCGGTCACAGCGGTCAGAACCGCGTCATCTCCAGCTCCTCACGTGCCCTGACCCACCGTCAAGTCCATCCCCAGGGTGCCACTGGGTAACTCACCTCTACCAAAGGCCCAACAGGCACTTAAAGCACGGAGGGACAGTCACCACTGCATCCAGTATGGGTCGACTCTTACTATGGTATCATGTCCAGTTTTGGGTTTGTTTGTTGGTTGGTTGGTTTTTTGGGGCCTCGGGGCTTGTGGGATCTCAGTTCCCTGACCAGGGCTTGAATCCGGGCCACGGCAGTGAAAGCCTGGAATCCTAACCACTAGGCCACCAGGGAACTCCCATCATGTCCAGGTTTTGCGCTCTTTTAAAGAGCCTGTTGAGAAACTTGAGGAGAGCGTGCAAAAGTCAACGAAAAAGATGAAAGGAACAAGGAAAGGTTAAAGAAGTCAGGTAGTTTCTCTGAGAGGTATATGGCTATCGAGTGACTTAATTATCTTCAAATACACTACGAGTTATTACTGACATTGTTCTTTTTGTTTTTGTTTGTTTGTTTGTTTTGCGGTACGCGGGCCTCTCACTGCCGCGGCCTCTCCCGCTGCGGAGCACAGGCTCCGGACGCGCAGGCTCGGCGGCCATGGCTCACGGGCCCAGCCGCTGCGCGGCACGTGGGATCCTCCCGGACCGGGACACGAACCCGCGTCCCCTGCGTCGGCAGGCGGACTCTCAACCACTGCGCCACCAGGGAAGCCCGACATTGTTCTTTATCCACGAGGAAAAAGTAGACTCAAATTGTAGCTTCCAGGGAGGAGGCTGGGCGACATTATGGTCTAAAGAGCTGACCTTTCCAGTTCTAGAAACAGAGGAGGGGCATCTCGGAAGATGTGCAGGAGTGACAGTAAGAACTCCTTCTGTTTGGGATGTTGAAGAAGTTCTGGAAACAGTGGTGATGGCTGCGTGTCACTGTGGATATACGTTTCAAAAAAAAAAAAAGCTTTAAAACTCCTTGCATTTTCCAGGTAATGATATGTTAAATAGAAGAACGCTGAGTTTATCAGTGAGAAATACTAAGATGACCAGGATTTATACTGAACGCTGCAAATAACTCTTCTCAAACACGAGTAGAAGTTGGCATGGAGCCGTGTTGCAGAAAAGGCTGAACTACAACCTGTCAAATGACAGCAGTGAGAGAAACAGCAGGAGAAAGGAGGCAGGGTCCGTCAGGCCCAGGCCACGGCTCTCTTCACCACATGGCTTGACAGGTGAGCCAAAGAGGCAGGCATCTGGGGCACACTCTGCGCTCTGAGCGGACCTGGGGTTGGCATCCTCACTCCAAACCCGTGTTGGCTTGCAGATGCCAGCAGGGTCACAACTGGCCGTCCCCAGGGACCACAGCCATGTTTACCAGGGACACGCAAGCCTGGGGTTCCAACTCAGCAAGAACGGTCTGAGAAGCCCTACAGAACAGAGCGGTGGTTACCAAGTGAGCCCTTCCCTCCCCAGCAATCTGAAGCGGAACCCGCCAAAATAAAGAGGAAGCGAGCTCTACTGAAGAGAACGTGCCGGAACCCGCAGTCCTGAAACAGCCCTTGGAGTCCATTCTAGGACACAACGGGGTCTAAACGCCACTGAGAAAAGCTCTGAACAGGAGGCGTTAACCCGCCTGCGTGCTGCCACGTGCTGGAGGACCCTCCCGTTCAGCTGAAGTTTTAGGTGGAAAATAATTAAGCAGCTCAGCACGTACATGGCGTTTTCACTGAAAGGACAACGAGGTTCCTTTCAAATCTGTTTAGATAATACCAGTTTCGTTCATCCATTCAATAAACATTTACTGTACTACTACTAAATATGAGATACTGTGGGAGCAGAGAGAGAAAAAGAAAAGAAATACAAGATACGGTCTCTCTCTCCCCTGCAGGAGTTTACAGCCTAGCACGGGACCCAAACGATTCTAAGCACCCAGGGCCTCTCTCCTAACACGTGGGCAGGCGCACCCAGCAAGCGCTACCCACAGCCAGGGCTGGAGGCCAGAGCTCTTTTTAATCAAGGCTGAGGAGGTGACGCCAGGACAGGTCCCAAGACAGAATGCCATGGGTCCAGGCTGGAAAACAGGCCTTCAAAGCAGAAAGGGCAAGAAGGGCTTAAGACGGGTAAGAAGGGCCAGGGGAGCGGAGAAATGCCAGGAAATGAATCCAAATGGACTGTCACACTGCTTCTCAAACGTGTCCCTCAAAGAACATCTACCGAGGAGAATAAACTTCTATGAGAAGAAGAGAGTGCGATGATACCACTGCAACTGCCCAACCAGTTCAGAGAGTTTATCTACTTCCCTCTCCCCCGAGTGTTCTTATAACATGGAAAACTTTGATTTTACAGTAAATACAACATGGCCTCCCAATACAACGTTCCTTCATCAGACATGGACTGTAATTCCAGCCACATTACGTGGGTAGGTCAGAAGCCACCACTTCAAGTAATGTTCAGGAATACTCAAGCCAAAGAGCTAAAGTCCCAAATACACGGGAGAGGTCTTATAAGTCAATGAAGAAAAGGACACGCACTGGCAATGGAAAATGGGCACAGGACGTGCACGTGCAATTCACACGAGAAATAAATAGTTCAAATCTCTTAAGGTCCCTAATTATTAAGGTAATGAAAGTTAAATAATGTGAAATTCTTTATCTATTAATTTGGCAAAAACTGTAGATTCATAAAGCCCATTTTGGATGAAGGTGTAGGATTACGGTCCCCTCTCATAGGCTGTTGTTGGGGGATCTTTTTGGAGGGAATTCGGCAATTCCATTCACAGGCATTTATCCTGCGGAAACGTTCATCAGACAAGTACCCATGACACAAGTACAAGGACATTCACAGTAGCATCATTTTGCTAGGGAGGCACTGGGAACCACCCAGACATCGATCAGTGAGCGTTAGATAAGTGAATTATGGCATATCAGTACAATGAGATTAGAGTATATCTTTACATGTCTGTAAAGAATGAAGTGGACCTTTTATAGTCATGTGGAAGTAAGTGAAGGATAAACTAGAAACTCCACGACGTCTGAGACCATGATTACTTCCTCCACCACTGGATAATCAGGGCCTAACTCCTTGGCTCAAACTAGACACTCCACCTGTGTGGAACAGACGGAGATTTGGTTAAGCAAAACAGAAGTTACAAAACGTTATACAGGATGATTCAATTTTCCTTTTTATAACACACACACGTGTACTTTTTACACACACATGTTGTTAACAGTGGTTATCGGGACTTCCCTGGTGCCGCAGTGGATAATACTCTGCGCTCCCAATGCAGGGTTTGATCCCTGGTCAGGGAACTAAATCCCACATGCATGCCACAACTAAGAGTTCACATGCCACAACTAAGAAGCCCGTGTGCCACAACTAAGGAGCTGGCGAGCCGCAACTAAAGGAGCCTGCCTACCGCTGCAACTAAGACCTGGTGCAACCAAAACAAAAAAAACAATGGTTATCGCTGGAGAGTGGGACTGGGACAGGATTTTTTACTTTATACCTTGTTTTCAACGTCATACGTTAAAACTTTCAAAGTGGTTTTGGAATGAATATGTATTACTTTTTTGTAAGAAAAAAATAATCTGGAAGAATTATGTACCATCTTCTCCCTGTGGGAATGTAAAGCTGGGTATAAGGCAACTGGTAGAGGCAGCTTTGGACATAAAAAAATCTTCTCTAAGTCACTCAGGAAAGATGAAGCTGGGCAGGAAGGGGAAGTAGGTGGCCAGAGATGGCAGCAAAAGAAGGTCAAGGAAGGAGGAGCCAGGGTGAGGCATATTTTGCAACCCCTGGGATATAGGCCTAAGATGACTTTCTTTTGGAGCTCATTACAAGCCATGTATTTTTTTTAATTTAATTAATTTATTTATTTTTGGCTGTGTTGGGTCTTCGTTTCTGTGCGAGGGCTTTCTCTAGTTGTGACGAGCGCGGGCTACTCTTCATTGCAGTGTACGGCTTCAGTAGTTGTGGCACGTGGGCTCAGTAGTTGTGGCGCACAGGCTTAGTTGCTCCGCGGCATGTGGGACCTTCCCAGACCAGGGCTCGAACCCGTGTCCCCTGCATTGGCAGGCAGATTCTCAACCACTGCGCCACCAGGGAAGCCCAAGCACGTATTTTTTTAAAGGAATTTGGACGTACTTGGGGGAAAAGTGTTAAAGCTACCATTTATGGAGCACTTACTATGCACCAGTCCCTCTGGCGAGCATGCTGCCTACACTTAGTCCTGATCACAAAGCTAAGAGGTTCGGATGTTATGAATACATCTTACCCAGGAGAAAACAGAGACTTTGAGTTTAGAAATTAGAGACCCACCACACTCCAAGGTCCATGAGCCTCACTGCTCTATTAAGACGCTCGGGAAACGAACTAGCTGGATGGCAGGAAGGGCTCCATCCCCAAAACAGTCCCTCTGCGTGGCATCCAGGAAGCTGTTGTGACCTGCGCTGGGCGCTGTTTGAACTAGTCAGCACCTTAACCCCCTACTTATCTTAATACACATGGTGGAAACAATGAAACCTTTGGACCAAGCTATGTTTATGGAGTCCAACTTAGTTGTACTGTTTCAAACTAAAAGAAGGCGGCTCAGACGTGTCCTATAAATTCAAAACATGGTTCATGTGAGTCCTGTTGGTTCTACAAAAGCCAAATATTTTAACTTGGAAAAAGGAGAATAAGAATTTTTTTGTGTTCATGGTTCTGTGAAACATAAAGCAAAAGTCTTCGAAGGCTGACGGTACACACAGGAAAAACATAGCAAGATTGTAGATCAAGGGCTGCTTCCATTTTCCTAGAGTAGCATAACCAAAATCTTGCCTTCATTCAATATGAGAGAAAATGTTCATAATTTACTGTCTGGAAAGAGACAATCCTTTTCAATATAATCTGAAATCTTGACCCTCTGCTCTACTGTACAGAAAACTCAAAAAGAATGCTAGTACAGAAGTACACATCCCCCCTCCTGACTGAGATATTAATTCACATATTTACACCGTGGGTCAGTTAAGGATGAACAAGATTAAGGACTGGCGGTATTATATTTCTTCAGTCATTTAAAGTTTTAAAAATATTCCAACTTAAATACACATGCTGTCATACAGTTTCATCTTCAATGTAAATAATGTTAATGATGATGAAAACGGATCACATTCACAGCACCTTTCTCTTCCAAGAATCTCAAGAAACTCTGATGACTTTGGGCCCAAAGGCACCTGGAGGTTGGCAGTGGTCGCCTTCCCGGCGTGAGGCCAAGGGGAAATCTCCAGGGGTGAGGCAACCGCAACTTAAATCAGAGGCTTCCGAACTTCTTTGATTGTGACTCACAGCAAGAAAACCAAAGTTTCACAAATGTATCCTTCCTGCACGCAAGACACTCTGATATTTTCTATTTCTCTTCTTCTTCTTGTTCCTGTTGGTGACAATCTGCTACATTGACTTGACCACGCACTTACAGGTCACGGCCACTGCCTTAAATGCCAAGTGTCCCCGGGGTCTTTCCGCACACTTCCTGGATCCCCCAGCCTCTCTCTGGTTCCAGCGACCATCTGTCTGCAGGAGCCCCGATCCCACTTCGGGGCTCCAGGCCACATATCCAATTGCCCACTGGACGGCTCCACTTGCACATTTCAAGAGCAACCTTAAAATCACATCCAAAAATGTATTTTATGATGACGATCCCCGAGCCTTAATAAATAGCACCAACCCGCTGTCCAAGCCAGAAACCTGGGCCTCATTTCCCATCCCTCCCCTCTCACAGCCAATTAATCACCGAGTCCTGCTTATTATAACTTCTAGATTGCTCTTCAGTCCTTCCACTCGCCTCCCATTACCACCTGATGGGGCTACGGCCAAAAGCCCTCAGCACTGCTCCCCGCCCAGCCACGTCCATCCTGAAGCCAGGGTGATCTTTCAGAAATGCAAACCGCATCACGTCGTGGCCTGCCTCGGTGGGATGCCGGCCACCTGGGGATGGGGCCCAGCGCTCGCGCTGGGGGGCTCGTCCAGCCTTGGCTACTGCCACGTCTCGCCTTGTTCTAGATGGCGGCTCTGGGGTCTGACACACAGGAGAATCACCTGGACAACTGTGACAGAATACCAGCGCCCAGGCCTCGCTTCAGGACAATTAAATCCGAATCCCATTAGCGACTGTCCTGGACGGCCAGAGGGCTCCCTGCGTCAGCTCTAAGGAAGGTCTTCGGCTCTGGGGGCCCTGTCATTTCCTGGCCGACTCACAGCCTCGGCCCCATCCCCATACTTACTCTTCAGGTCTTTCTCTGCTTAAATGTCCTCTTCTCAAGGGTCACATCCCTTAACTCCCCAGGTGAGGTCCCCTGGTTCTGTGTTCCTGTCACACCCGAGTGGGCTGTCAAATCTCCTAGCCTGGCACCAGGGGCTGCTCAATAAAGACCTACCAATGGATACAGGAATGGGTTAATTCTAGTATCAGCTATGCTGGGACGCTACTGTTGAGGAAAGCTGCGGAAAAAGAAACCCCAAAACACTACTGACGTACAAGGCGTCAACCAACATCTGTGACGGATGTTCTCCCTGTTTCCGTGGGTCGTGGGGTTTGCAAGATGAGGCCACTTGGTGCCTAGAGTCAATCGTGTCTTTTAGGCAAGCTCTCCCAAGGGAACGCGTCTCATCCTCAGCGCCTTCCTAGTTTATCGAAGACGACAGACAGGGCACCGTTTCCCCCATTTCACAAAGGATAAGACTGAGTTACCCAAAATGACCAAAGGGAACCAGAGGAAGATGGATTAGGTCTGAGCCCCTCATGGCTGCACTGCTCCGGCTTTCGGGGCGGAGTTAAACAGCTCACAGGGCTCTCTGGAGCCCCCATTCCCACAGCAAGCGCTGCTCCACCGTATTTCACACGATGCTTATTAAGGTGCCCATTAAAGTCTTGCTGGTAATTGAAAAAATTATATACGTGTGAGGAGGGTGAGTTAATGTTCACAGAAGAACCTTTACTTTTGCACCTCCTGACTTCTTCCTTTCAAGATGTGCCTTAGGGCTTCCCTGGTGGCGCAGTGGTTGAGAGTCCGCCTGCCGATGCAGGGGACGCGGGTTCGCGCCCCGGTCCGGGAAGATCCCACATGCCGCGGAGTGGCTGGGCCCGTGAGCCATGGCCGCTGAGCCTGCGCGTCCGGAGCCTGTGCTCCGCAACGGGAGAGGCCACAACAGTGAGAGGTCCGCGCACCGCAAAAAGAAAAAAAAGATGTGCCTTAACCTTGCATTTCTGTGGGGTTCTTTATACTTTATGTGTGGGTGTCAAGTCACGTTTGAGATATAATTCCTTTAGCCATACAAGCAACTTCGTAGGCTATTATGTTGCATCAACTTTTTCTATAAAAATAGATTGTTCAGGATATTATTCCTGGAACAGAAAAAAATTCTTGGAATTACGGAGTAACTTACATACCACTGTTCCAAGAACACATTACTTATTTTATCATGACAAAGTCAAGTTATTAATCTTCTGGCTTCCATTTCGACAATGAGAAATTCTGTGAGATGCACAGCAGACACCTGCATTACATTTCAGTTCAACTTCATATCATCCATAAACATCTCTGTTTTGGACACCGCGTCCAAACAAATGCTCACAGAATACTCTATGTAGCATTCCATTTTTTGAAACTATAAAAGTCCCTTGCTGTTAATTACAGAGACAAACGTCTCATCACACATTTGGTTACCAGATAGCATAATCAGTTTTCTCCATTAACCTTTCAGATATAAAATTTGATTTCCAAGTTAAAAAAAAAAAAAACATTGTAGAACCCTCGGAATTCAAATAACACAGTATATATCTGTACACGCTCGGAAAAAAATACAACACCAAGAAAACCATTTTATGGATTCTTATTTACAAGGATACTGATTGTCTGGAATCCCGAAAGAAAATCTGTCTAAACTTCTTCATGGTTTTAAAATATATGATCAAATATGCCGGCAATAAGCTGTCCTTTGTGCGGAAAGGAGGCACAGTAACCCGACCTTGAATGGAATGTGCCCTTTGATCTCTCTCTTCTCGGGATGGTGATGCAGCTGAATTGGTCCATCACAGCCTCTGTCATTTGTTATCCCCCTTCATACGGGCATCTGAGAGAGAACGGTGAGGGAAGGGCATCCAGTCTATGGCAATGCAATAGTTTTTCTCCACTCAAAGCTAAAGGACCCCACGCCCCTGGCCTGCTAAGGATCACGCTCTGGCTCGCATGTGCTGGGGCCAGTCCTGATCATCACAATGACTGGGTGAGATGCTCCCGACCCGCCAACATTCAGAGGGTGAGACCTAGACCTCCTTCCACGCACAGGACAGTCCTGCCCAAGAAAACCGTCTCGGCTCAACACACTGTCCCACTCGGATCAGCTAATAACTGGCGGCAAACTACGTTTTAACATGTCTTGACAGGGTCCTCATTCATTTATCCAAAATTAGCGATCGAGAGTCTACTTGGTGCCAGGTATCGTGCACTGGGAACACAGGAAGCTTGAAGTCTCGCCCTGCAGGAATTCAAGCTGAGACTCAAGGGGTCAACAGAGGATCTCATGGGCAAGGCAGTTAGTAGAGGTGGTTATAGGCTGGGAGCAGCAGAGGAGATGCCAAGCCCACGGCACTGCAATATCCCAGGGGCACCTTCACACTGTGCAGCTTAAGCCTGCGAGGCCCTGGGGGCGGGGGCTGGGATACACACAAGGGCATCCTATTCCCAAGTTAAACTTTAAAAGGGGGGCCTGGGGACTTCCCTGGCGGTCCAGTGGTTAAGACTCCTCACTTCCACTGCAGGGGGCGCAGGTTCGATCCCTGGTCCAGGAACTAAGATCCCACAAGTCGTGTGGCTCGGCCAAAAATAAAGAAAGAAATCAAAGGGGGCCTGCTGTTAACCTAGTAAGAAAGGGGAAAAAAATGTGTAATGAAAAGTAACTGTTCCATTGTCAGTGTTGGTGTATGTTACTCCTGCCATGTGAGGTCCAGGTAGCTACTAAGGAGGATGTGTAGATTTTCACCTCGCGCAGCCAGGATGGGAGCTGGGAGGTAAAAGAGGTGAATGATAAAGCTTCAAGATGGCTGATCTCGCTACTTTATTTTTAATTTGAAATCGGGCTCCTGGCACACTCGCCAAGCATCCTTGGATGTTTGTGATGTGACCAGTGTGGTGCTGGGCGTTGGGGACACAGAGATGACCGTGAGGGAGTTTCCAACCCAGGAGGGTGAGACAGAAGTAAACTGGCAGTGCCTTCGCTTTGGTAGAGATGCTGTGGAAGGAGAGGGGAGGGGGAAATCAGAGAAGACTGCCTGGAGGAAGTCAACTTGGAGCCTTTAGGGATAAGACAGCCAAGCAAAGCGAAGGGAGCATGGTGCAGGTGCGGGGTTGCCAGCAGAGGAGGTGGTCCGTGCAGCCACCAAGGCGAAGAGGTAAAGAGGGGAAGTGAGGCCGCTGCAGGAATGGGAAGTGGTTTGGTGGGAAGGGCAGTGTCAGGAATAAGCTTGAGGCAGGCAGGTGGCAGCTCGTGCAGGGTCTTATCTGTCATCTGGGTCCTAATCTGAAAGCCACAGACAACCGGAGGTTCAGGCAAGGGGGCGACTCTCCAGGGGCCCTCCATGTGCCCCCTGCCTCAGTCACCATAGGTCCCGGCGTGCATCCTGCTACTGCACTAACATTCCTTCCCAGGTAGTGTTCTCTCCAATAATCTGTTACTTTCAAGAATAACAGACTTGTTGCATAAACGTCCTAGATCTATTTTCAACTTTGAGATGCAAAACCCACTGTTCCGGAGTCTTTCTTTCACCTTATGGATGGCCGGGCTCTTTTCCTCCAAAAGGAAACATCCATATTCCCATGGGAACCAGGGAAGCTAAATTGTTAAGACATCTTCTTAGATTCTGTCCCTCATGAAGATTTCTTTGTTTCAGCGATGCGGTCGCGATCGTTACTGGAAAAGCCAACTCTCACAACGCATCACATGTTTCACTTATACGGCGGTTGCTGACCCACACCGAGCTCTTATGAGAAAGACAGGTGCGTGCAGTTGTGCGATGGGGTTGGGGCAGGGTTCCCAAACGGGCCATTCACCAAGGTCTGCTGCTACTTAATGCATGGATTTTCTTAAATCCAGGTAGGAAAACTTACTGCAGGTGGAGAACCAGACAATCAGTTCTAAACATGGGCTTACAAACAGGACAGGACAGTCTTCAGCCCCTTTATAGAGGTGTGCCAAAATCACAGCGGAGTACGGAGCCAGCAGAACATGTGTTATTTTTCAGTTTGGGTTTGCAACATGCCGCTGCTTTCACATGCGAGCTCCTCTCCTTTTTGGTCTTTTCTAGATTTGAAAAAAATATTATATTTCGAGTTGTCTCTTACCCATCAACAACAGAAATCCCCAATTTCTACGCTAGCTTAGTACATGACCAAAGCTTCTTCAGTTAAATGAGGCATATCTTTGGTTCGCTAACTGTCTCTAAAATCTCAAGCCGGTAGTATATTTTATTTATTTATTTATTTATTTATTTTTGGCCGAGTTGGGTCTTTTTTGCTGTGCACGGGCTTTCTCTAGTTGCGTCGAGCAGGGGATACTCTTTGCTGTGGTGCACGGGCTTCTCATTGCAGTGGCTTCTCTTGTTGCGGAGCACCAGCTCTAGGCGTGCGGGCTTCAGTAGTTGAGGCACAGGGGCTCAGAAGTTGTGGCGCGCAGGCTCAGTAGTTGTGGCGCACGGGCTTAGTTGCTCCTCGTCATGTGGGATCTTCCCGGACCAGGGATTGAACCCCTGTCCCCTGCATTGGCAGGCGGATTCTTAACCACTGCGCCACCAGGGAAGCCCACGGTAGAATATTTTAAAGCAAATCTTCAGAGTCCTACGCAACCGTATCCAGTATACTCATGCAATGAGATAACGCAGACTTGAGTACCGATAATTTGGGTACCTACTGTGATCAAACAAAATGCTGTGCTAAGTGGTCTAAAGGATTCAAGACAGAATCCAGGTCCCACTTGCTCTGTGATCCTCCAATGTACATGAGGAGAGATGGGGGCAAAAACGACCACAATTCAACGTGGGAAGTGTTTGGGGTGACCTGGAGCACAGCAAAGGCACGTACAAAAATGAGGAACTACTAGGCAGTCCATGGTAAGTGCTATGGGAGAGCGGTGTTCCTGTTTAGTGCTGAGGTGTCCAAGAAGAAAGCATAACCTCTAAGTCAGAGGAGAAGGGAGAAGGGGATAAACATAAGAATACAGCATTTTCTAGTTTGAAAAAGTGTTTCACCGTATAGGACGTCCTGCGTGCTGTCAGGGCATCTGATGAGGGGCTCAGGACCACCACCAGTATTGCATTATGGAAGATAAAGGAAACCCTCCAGAGTCTTGTCCGAGGTGTGCTGAGCTGTTAACCTGAGATTCAAGCTGGGGTTTTCCGACCTTGGTGGATGTTAAACAAACCTTAGTTCCTCTCTTCCTAAATGGGTCCCGGGCTTCCCCGTGCCCAAGCCTCTGGCCGCCCCCTTTCCTTCTACCTGTGGTGGGGCCCCCTTTCTCACCTGGAAGTCCTACTTTGCTGGGGGTGGGCAATTGGGTTCCAGGGAGGTAGGTTACATCAAAGTCGAAGATGGTGATGCAGTTTAGGGGCAGACTGTGGATACTCAAGACTCAGTTAAGGGATTTCACCTTGACCCTAGAATCCATGAGAAGGCACTTAAGTCTCTGAGCAGGGGAGAGAATAATGAATTACATACTAAGATCAGCTCGTGTGGGCAGAAGGGGACGGGGAGGACAGGCCGCTCTGGCTTAAGGAAAAGAGGACAGAACTAGATGTCAAAGCACCCGATTTAAAGCGGGGCCAGCTACTGATTCCTGTGTGACCTCAGGCAGGTCACTGTCATCTCTGAGCTCAGCTTCCCATTTGTCTAAGGGACATAACACCTACCTCATGGTGTGGTTATGATATTAACTCAGTGATTAATGGAAGTATGAGACAGGCCTAGCAGCAAAAGCTGCAGAACTTCAGGCAATAAAGTAAGTGCTCTCCAAGGACAACTAAGTCTGCACCCACAGCTGCAGAAGCACAGGTACTTATGTGCACTTACATTGAAAGAAGCCATCAGTGTTTAGGTCTCCTCAAGAGGCTCTCAAATCGGACTTTGCTTGCTCTTGTTTTTGAAGCCATTTTTGGACCCACGGTAGAACCAGGTATGCTTTCAGCGCCGCAGGAATTCTCGGAAACCGTCTGGACAAGAGGTTTTTACACAGTGGTGAGGGCACCCTGACAGTTCTGCAGAGGCTGGCAGAGGAGGGTAGGACATGGGACAAGGTGCTCTGGGCTTCTTCCGCCTGCTCCTGGCTGCCCCACTCCCCTTCCACTTCTGTACATATTGGGGTCCCAGCCAGGAGTT
Organism: Leucopleurus acutus; assembly: GCF_964270905.1. Taxonomy (NCBI): domain Eukaryota; kingdom Metazoa; phylum Chordata; class Mammalia; order Artiodactyla; family Delphinidae; genus Leucopleurus; species Leucopleurus acutus. The sequence goes on from NC_139142.1 coordinate 195,597,504, forward strand.
CATTTGAACGAGCCTTTCCCGTGGTTAAGGGCATGGTTTTGGAGACAGACAGACCCTGGTTTGTATCCTGGTTGTCACCGAGTTGCTTTGTGAAATCCTCAAATTCCTCGTCTGTGAAGTGGAAATAATAATATCTTTTATGGGACAAATAATGGGGTAACAAAGTTCTTAGCATGGGGACTCCCGGGGAGGTCCAGTAGTTAGGACTCGGTGCTTTCACTGCCGCCGTGGCCCCAGGTTCAATCCCTGACCAGGGAACTAAGATCCCGCAAGCCATGCAGTGCGGCCAAAAAAACCAAAGCTCTTAGCATGGTACCTGACACAAGCAAACTCGATGAGTGACACCTACTCTTGTTGGCTGCATTTCCAACCCAAAGAGAATTTCGAGACTCTGGGGACCCTGGTAGAGGCCGCTGTCATCAAGAAAGCCATTGAAAAGAGATTCAAAATATCAGAGACCTACACCCTGCTCACTTGGCTTGGCGGCCGCACCCTGAGCTTCAGCTTCTGAAAGTTGTGTCACAGACTTTACATTAAAAAGAACAACTAGCTAGACCAGGGCCCCACACGTAATTGGAGTGCAATAAATATCTGAATGAATAAATGGACCACACACCTGAAAAACAGACATGTTTCCTATTTATCTATTACAATAGTAAATCTAGAACAAAATCCAAATATAAAAGATTTTATGGAATGTTTGTATTATAGTTATGAAGAGTAAGTTCACTGTCGCATTAAAATACTTCCCAAAAGCCCTGCTGCCGGCTGAGGCCTCGCCCATGATCCTTGGGATTTGCCTGGCTCAACCAGGCGGAGGCAAAAGATCTTTGGATAGGAGACCTGGGTTTACTCCAGGTTCTGCTCCTTAGGAGCAAGTCACTTGAGCTTCAGTTTCTTCCTCTGGGGAATGGGAATAACAACACCGCCCAGTCTACCGCACGGGTCCACCGTAAAGTCGTGGGACGACAGATGCGCCCGCGCGGTCCAAACGACAAAGTGCACCTGGCCCTTAAAGTCCGATGACAGCGATGCTCAGCTCTCTGCCGAGACTCACATCGCCCCTCCCACCTGGAATCTTCTCCAACTCCCCTCTGCCTACCCAAATCCTCCCCTGGTTCGAGATCTCCCCCTTCCAGAGCTTTCCACCCGGCCCTGAATGGGACCCTTCCCTCCCAGCTCTGCTTCTGCTCGTTGCCCTGAAGGTTCACATCTGCGATTTATCGTGCACACACGCTGTCGTGCTGTGGGGTGTTTCCAGCTCAGGTGGACCTGCGTGGGGTCCCGGCTGTGGCGCTTGTCCCTCGGGAGGCCTGTGGCAGCCCACCTGACGCCTCTCAGTCTCATCTACAAAACAGGGATGGTGATAGCTCTCACAGATTTGCTCTGAGGAGTAGATGAGATCCTTCACGTCAAGTACTGGACTCAGTGCTGGGCACAGAGCAAAAGCACTCAGACAACCGCAGCTGTTACGGGTGACTGAATTTCGCTCCTTCGCTGCGTCCTGAATTTGTCCTATCACCCCAACTGGAGTTTAATCCTTGAGAGCAGGGTCCCTGTCCTAGCCACTTCTTTGGTTTCCCCTGACCCCACTGCCACTCTAGAAAAGTGCTGAGTTCGTCATATATTCTCAGAAAAACACCTGTTGAATGGATCAAAACGAATTAAGTTGTTTTTCTCCAAAATAGTGGCCCCATCTTTATAGTGGCCCATCACGGCCAACCTGACAAAGCCAATGTCCACAGGGTAAAGTAACCTCTTCGGATCCTGTTATCAAGTTAAAAATGTGTGAGGAACGCCCAAAGCGCTCAGGCAAGCCATTCACACCACTGAGCTATCCTACCTCGCTGGATGTGCTGCCTGAATCAACAGCCTGAAAACATTCTGAGGAAACGGATTTGAGGTGGGAACCTCTGCCAGATTCTGGAGCGTTCTCTTCCCCTGAGACATGAACTGTAATCTTACAGGCGCAGATAGTATCAAAGATGACACATATGTACGTTTGAACACAGAAAATCCCATACAGCATCCCGAGGGCCACGTGTGAGGAATGCGTTATAGGTGAAACCGTTCTGCTATTTTGCTAACAGACTCCCTTGGATGTCACAGACCTCGCGCAGAATTCTACGCCATAATGAGTAATATTATGGGTAGACTCAAGCCATTTACGAAACAAACATGATTTATATTTGTGAATAAGAACTATTAGCTAAATAAAAGTCCACTTTATTACACTGTCAACAACAGAATTCTGATTCTCATATGCTATCAGTAACTATTCTCAATTACTCTAGATATCAGGTTTGTGTCATCGTTTGCTCTTCCACTTTTTTTCTTTTCCAAACTGACCTGAAGATCACAAAAGAGAAATGTTCTTTGGGAACCATATCACACTTTTCCCAGAATGAGCAGAAGACTGAGAATAACCCAGGCATTTTATGCTGGTCCATCTTTTGTCTCTTGATGTCAAAGGCCTCCCTGACCAACAACTGAGAAACTTATCCCACGCCTGGCCTTTCACTGATGTTCTCTTATCTTCCTGGACTCGAGCTAGGGAAAACGAAGCCAGCCCTGCCCCGTGGAGAGTTTACCTTTTACCGAATTCCGAGCGCTAGCATCTTCCCGCTCTGCATCCTTCACTCTCTCGTACCCAGAATCCACCTACTGTATAGCGCCCTCACCATTTTTCAAGTAGGGAGCAGAAAGGGGGGAAAAGCCTGCTTTGTTGGAGATGAACGAAACCAAGGATGTGATGTTCTTTTTTATGATAAATGTACGTTTTTCTACTAATAGGCAAGTTCTTCATTTCAAATGGTTAGATCGGGTGGTGCTTTGATATATAGAATTTCCAACCGATCGAGTTTAGGGAACTGAAAATACAGGATTCTGAGTAAGCTGAAGGAACTGAAGAGAGTACAATCCAGGAATATGCTCCTGCTGGGTCTTAGCGTTTCGCTTGACTGTGAACGTTTTGGGTTCTAGACCTCTGAGCAGTAAACAGGTGCTAAGAACAGTGCTGGCCTCAGTCATGCTCTCTGCCTGGATGGAAAGATTTGCGTGCCTCTGGTGCTCACTTGTGGAAGAAATGCCATTATTTCCCTCCTCTTTACCTCTACTCATTATCTGTTTGACTCCTTGGTCCTTTGCAACCCACCCTTTCTCTTCCTCAAAGCAAAAGAGTGAGAACGCCCCACTGCCTGGCTTCCTCGTTGTTTTAATTGGCAGTACACTGGGTCTGAGCACACATCCTGCTTCCTTAAGACCTATCAACTCTCCCCAGAGATACGGCCGTTCTGGCCCTTGCTTTCAATGGCTCTTGCCAGGACCGTCTCCCGTGTTGTTTCCTCGTGTGCGGCACCCGGCTCTCACCCTGCCCCTGGGGCTCGAGGCGGTATTGGGGATGGGCAAGGTGAAGGCCAAGCGCCATGATGTACCCTCCACTCCAACCTCACGGGTACTTCATTCTTCGTGGCAAAATCCTAAATCGTTTAATTTTGGGCTTATGGTCTGCAAATAACAAACTGCACAGGCAAGGCCCCTCAGGTACAGTATGTGCACCAAAAACCACACTTGGAGAGAGGGGCATCGTCCTGGGGGACCTACTTATCCATCACGCAGCTACTCTTGTCGGATGGCCTCCAAGATGCTGCTTGGCTCTGCTTGGCCCTGGGGTGAGCTGGGAAGGAGGGTGGGGAGAGCAAAGTGTGGCTCTTCTCTCTGACCACCGATGCTGGTGTGAAATGAAAACAAAGCCAGACAGATGAGAAGCGGCTCCGTGATCGCTAGTCCTATCGAGAGGTGGTTCGGCGGACAATCACACTTTTCTCTTCCTTCTGCTTTTTGGCTGGAGAGTTAATTTAATTTTGTCGTGGCAGGATTAGCAACCAGGCCACAGAGGTGAAGGGACATTATCGTCAGACAGCATATTAATCCTCTATCCCACCCAAGGCAGAGGCAGAACCAAACAAATAGCAGCTTCTTGGAAATTGAATTTCTGTTACCCAGATGTCAAAGATGTAATACCCCAATTACACAAACTACTGCCGGTGAAGCGTGCCAGTGAATATGCAATGTAAATGGGGCGAACGCAGAGCCACAGAACTGCACGGTCAGCGCCTGGCTCTGGGTGTGAGTGATAATTAGCACTGTGTGTAGACACTAATAAACATTTATGTCTGAAATTACAACTTTTAGCAATGTTAATAAGGGATATATTGGCAATCCGTAAAATAAAAGGTCTTGAAAAGAATGTCAGACATTAAGCAATGACAGACATTTCCCATTCTGGCACAATCTTTTTTTTTTTTTTTTCCCCTTCTCTCTAATTGCAAATGGCCATGCCGTCTTGCTGAGAAATTCATTGACATGAGAACCTACCTAAAAAAATGGGTTGTGTCTCTTTGGCCTTCCCATTAACATCGGTGCTGAATTCTGAGATCTTACAGACCTCATGGTGATAATCTGGGGTGAGAAGACAACGAAAAATTAGAATTCTAATGACCTACAAGATGTGAATCAGCAAGAAAGGCTAGCATCTCATTATATATAGTAGGTATAAGCTATACTTTAATTTATAAATATGATTTTCGAGAACTCAGTTAATCACAGAATTTGTAGTCACTGGTCAGCCCTACAACTTCGCTTACTCTGGAGAAGTACACAGACTTGACATTATTACTTTGACTTTAGAAAACGGCTCTGCTTGATCACACAGTTTTCGCAGGAAATTTGGCCCACGGATGCCAATTACATACGAGGCTTCTTTTCTTCCAAATGACAAGTATGTTTACAAGGAATAGAAAGAAGCTTGCCCAATCAGAGGCCAGGGGAAGATGCCAAATTTATCTCTACAACCCATTTTCATGAGTAGATGAATAGTATGCTTTCGAGTTACCTGGTACTCTCAGTTTACCCAGAAAAACCCCGGGCTTTGAGCAGCTTACAGGCAAGCACACAAGAAAAATACTGAGTTGTTATGTCAAGTATAGTATAATTTGGATAAGAAAGTGAGTCTTGCGTTCAGCTACTGCACTTTAATATGCAACCGTTTACGTTCTAAAAATGCACCTGCAGAGCAGAGAGAAAAATCAGACCCATAATTTTTTTTTAAAAAAGGAAAAAACAAACTTGCTATGTCAGTCAAACTTTAAGGCACAGTATTTTACAAGCGTCTCTATAGAGGCTACTGTGCTTTGGCAGTTGTCTGTTTCTAAAAAGTAGGATCGCTTAGGTAAGAAACTAGACTAGGTCCCTTGTTAACAGCGATTCCCTTTTTGGGGCCTTAGACCTCCCAGGACAAGGTCTACAAAACTCCTCTCACTTTTAAGATAAAGTAGTAGGTTTCCTGAGGTCATAAATAAGAAAGCAGCCTACATTCCAGAATGAATCAGACAGACCAACAGGCCAGTCAAATACGGAGGGACTTTTAAAGTACAGATGACCGAGCAATCAACGCTGCTGGGGGAACAAAATGTGCGTAGAGACAAGGAAAAGCCAAATATTTTGAATACGTAAAACTACTTCAGGCTTTTTTCATTAAACAGTATCCGAACTCAACAGGAGGAAACAGGGGTAGATCTCCAAAATGTCTATAATCAAACCATTTTCAGAGTAACCCAAAGCAGGCTTTACTGAATCTGCATCATAGTTAGCTCAGCTTAGCTGGAAACTGCAGTCGCCCTCTAATTTTCATCAGCTTACATGGGACTTCTCCAGGTTGGTCACACAATCGCCTTGCTCTCTGCTCTGATGCCCATGCTAGATAAAACAACAGAGGACCAGAGTGGACAGGTTCTCTGGTTTGGTTCTGACTTCAAGCTGATTCAAAGGCGATACTTAAACAGGAGCATTCTAAACTCAATATTGGGACTTGTGACATGATGGGGAGAAAAAAGTCACCTGCCTCTAAGGTAACACAATGCATTTTGATTTTTTTTTTTTTTTACATCTGCCCTTAAGTTCTCATCGTTTTTCGAAGTCACATCAGGAAAAACAGAGACTCTTAACAAGTCACTGACCACAGGCAGGACTATTCAACTTTCCCCTCGCCTGATGAAATAAACCCAAGCCCAGAGACTGCGGTGTACACCTGTTAAATCGTCAGGGGTCGGCTGGATTTTTTTTTTTTTTTTAATAATACTTACCTGACGGATAAGTGATCTATTCCAAAACACCTTTCCAGGCCAAATAACGTACCCAGAAAAGACGCTGAATGTCAACAATTCTTATTTGGGCTTGGACACCTAATGAGCGTCTTTCTCCATCTTCCAAACGCCACCAGCACCTTTCTTCCTCCTCTTCGGGGGTTGGAAAACACACCGACCCCCAACCCACCACAAGCACTGGTCCGGGTTGGTGTTCGCACCGCCTGATGGAGAGGCGTCCTCCCCCACTCCGCCGCCGAGCCGCAGGAGTGGAATACCAAAGAAGGCTCTCCGCGCCCCAAGTGTCATTGTTTGCTAATTTCCTGATGTGCCCTCCGACTTGTTTACGCGGAATCACATCCTGCCTCCCCCCGGCACAACTTTCCTCGCCGCCCGGCGGCCGCAGCCCCCCCCTCGGGAGGGGACCGGGGGGTCCCGGGAGCCCCGGCCCCGCGGGAGTTGGCTGCGCGGCCCGGGCGACGGGCAAGGGGCCGGGGGCTGTTTACGCGGCGCCAAGTCCTCGCTCCGCCGCCCGCACGCCCCCCGCCCGGCCCGGCCCGGCCAGCCGCTTACCTCGGCTCACCAGTTTGAAGCTCTGGGATTTCCTGCTCCGCTTCCTCTCCGAGAACTCCATGGTGCGGCGGGCAGGCGGGCGGGCAGGGCAGGGGCTGCGGCCGGGAGCGGCCAGCCGGCCGGGCGGAGGGACGGAGGGAGCGGCGGCCGAGGCGGCGGCGGCGGCGGCGGCGGCGGCGGCGGCGGCGGCGCTGGCTCTTGTCACCCGGCAGCGGGAGCGCGGGGACCTAGGTCCGTCTCTTGGATCCGCAGGGGGGAGGCACAGGCAAGGGAAAAACCACTCGAGCCCGCCGGGGGCTGCGGCCGGCGGGGCCCGGCGGGAGGCGCTCTCCCGGGAGAAGTTGCCCCCTCCTGGCCGCCGCTCAGCGCGCCCCCCGACCCCGGCTCATCCCCGCTGCCGGGCGAGAAGCCGCCGGAGCCGAACTTTCCGTTGGGGAGCGAGTAGTTGGGGGCGGGGAGGGCGGGCCGGGGCTGCCGGCGCCCTGGGCGCTCGCCGCGAGTCGGCCTGGGCGCAGCTCCGGACGCGGCGGCGGCGGCGGCGGTGGCGGCGGCAGCGGCAGCGGCGAGCGCGGCCCCGGGGACGCGGCGGGCGGGCTGAGGGCGGCGGCGGCGGCGGCGGCGGCGGCGGCGGGGTGCCAGCCGGGTCGGGGCGCTGACCGCCCCCGCGGGAGGAGGGGCGCCGGGAGGAGGCGGCGCCGCCGGGACCCCGGGGCCACCTGCTGGCGGAGCGCGGCTGCCGCCATCCCCGGGGACCCGGGCCGCCGCCACCCACCGGCCTGGCCTCGAGGAGGAGCCGGAGGCCGCGGCGCGGCGCTTTCGGCCCGGCCGGCCGGCCCTCCGGTCCCCCCAGGACCGAGGGCCCTGCCCGGCGCGGGGGTCCAGACGCCGGCGCCGCGGGGGTCGGCGAGTCGGGGCGCGGCTGCCCGGGGGGCCCGACTCCGGGCCCCGAGCTCGCCTGCGTCTCCTCGCCGCTCCCCGGGGCCGATCTCGTTCTCAACAGCCCTGGGTGTCGGGGACCCTCCTGGCCAGCCCACTCCTCGCCTTGGGATTCCGGGTGTGCGAGGGCCAGACTCACTGGTTTCAGGCAAGTTTTAGGGGAAAAAAAAAAAAATCAACCGAAACCCAAAAACTTACCCATGGGCGCTCTGCAAGGAAAAGAGATTTTAGAATTGACTGATGAGCCGAGTATGGAAAAGAGTGAGCTTCAGTTCTTTACCCCAATACGAGGAGGGTTGTAGGAAGATCGGGAGTTATGTTCAAGGAGAGAACTTGAAATGGGGGCTTTGGGGAGGGTGGAAGGGGTGAGCGGTGCGACGTCAGGGGGTGCCCGAGCGCTCTGCTGACTCTTAGGGAAGAAATGGCCAAGGCAGGTGCAGAGAGCTCTGCCTTCTGGTGTGACAATGCCAGAATAATTGGAGGAAACCGAAAGCTTGTATTAGTTTTATACAATATTCTTTTCTCGGGAGCTAAGAGCACACCATTGCTTTCTCACAACAACTTTATTGTGGGAATGGAAGAGAATTCTATACCACCTGGGACTGGCGGGACAGAAATGTGATCTGACAAGCTTAAGAGTACCGCCACCAAACTGATCATCTCTAGACCAGAACACAAAGAGAGTAAAGAGATGGACAACCCATCCAGCACTGTGACAAGTTCAGGTGGCCTCAAAAGAGTAGAGAGGAATAAGGGGAAAGGGTATGTTGATAAGTGTGGTAACAGGTTCCACTGCGAGTCTCGTTCAAATGAGGAGACAGCAACCTGAGTAAACATATACACACCAGGAAATTAAATCAAGGAACAAGGTAACCCGGCAACGAGTGGAAGCAGAGCCTGGTATGCCTTCTGAGGTCTTGTGTTAGGTGGCCTGTATGTGGCAAGTGGGGAGGCTGGTTATACCTGGCATGGAGGTGAGAGAGAGGACCATTCACCGAGTTCGCTAAAGCAAACCCTTAAATAAGAGGTTCTTTACTTTTTTGGTCACTGTCTCCTTGGAGATTATGTTCAGAGCTCAGGGCCTTTTCCAAGAAAATGTGTGCAGGACAAAATTTTGTATAGACTTTTTGGAGTTCTAAAAGGTGGCAGAAGGGATTAACGTGATAACAAGGGTTGATCAACTACCCTATTTGGTTCTCTACCATTTTTCCCCCTCTTTCTTTAAAACCAAACACCTAAAGATGTTTTGAAGATTTCTAAAGAAACAAAGTGTATGAGGCTGCTCCCTGGGCTGGGACCCTTTCTTTCTTTTTTTGTAATGCCTTTAAAAATGTTATTCCAGGAATTCCCTGGTGGCACAGTGGTTAATAATCCACCTGCCAAGGCAGGGGACACGGGTTCGAGCCCTGGTCCGGGAAGATCCCACATGCCGTGGAGCAACTAAGCCTGTGTGCCACAGCTACTGAGCCCGCGCTCTAGAGCCCGCGAGCCACAACTACTGAGCCCACGCGCTACAACTACTGAAGCCCGCGTGTCTAGATCCCGTGCTCCGCAACAAGAGAAGCCCCCGCAATGAGAAGCCCACGCACCGCATCGAGGAGTAGCCCCCGCTCACTGCAACTAGAGAAAGCTGGCACACAGCAACAAAGACCCAACGCAGCCAAAGATAAACAAATAAAATAAATAAAAACAAACAAACAAAAATGTTATTCCAGAAGCCACAAGGCTGAGCACCGTACTGATGGAGGAACATTTAGGATCGTTCATGCTTTGGAGCATACAATGAGATTTTTATTATGCTCAAGCTATGATAAAATCATTGAAGGTGACACACCAGGAAGCACATCCCTAGGGGGATATTAAAGACTTAGCATTTTCAGTTCAAGTGGGAATATGAATTCCATTTGCTTAAGAAAATAATTTTGATACAGTTAAGAAAAAATGTTTCATTGTGATAATGTTTTAAAATAATGATCGTTCTCCTTGACTTTTTTTCCTGGCTCAACAAAAATGGTCTGTGAGCAAGTTGGTCTCCGGAGGCCATAGGTCAGGCCTGTCCTTATATAACAAAAAGGTATATATTCATAATTAGCATTAAGTAAAGATTAATTATGATATTTAGCTAGAAAGAGATTGCTTCAAGTGGTAGGTAATAGCTGCTTGGGCTGCCATAACAAAATACAATAGATGGGGTGGTTTCAAAAATTTACTTTCTCATAGTTCTGAAGGCTAGAAGTCCCAGATCAAGGTCTGGCAGGGTCAGTTCCTAGTGAGGGCTCTCTTCCTGGCATGGAGATGGCCGCCTTCTTGCAGTGACCTCACACGGTGGAGAGAAAGACAGCTCTCATCTCTTCCTTTCCTTATAAGAACATTAATCCCATCATCAGTGCCCCACCCTCATGACCTCATCCAAATCTAATTACCTCCCAAAGGCCCCACCTCTCAATACCATCACATTTGTGGGCTAGGGCTTCAACATAAGAGTTCGGGGACAGGGGACACAGTTCAGTTTGTAGCAGTATTGTTTTTGGTTAATTGAATATACTTTTTGTGTCGGGGTGTTCTGGATAGTCCTGTAGGAGATATACTAAGGTCACGTCTCTGTTTCAGTAGTTCAAGTTTCCCCAAAGGTTTTAGAACCGCAGGTTTACATACGATTAAAGCTCAGGGAAAACTGGTCAAATATTCCATGACTTCAGGTAGGCCAAATATCTTATCATATGACCATTCTAAAACTCAGTTGATTATAAGGATTAAATGTAGGTTTTAATCTCTGACATAAGACAGGTAATTTGGCCAGAGAACATTTAAGCAATCTTAGCCCTAATTTTTAAAACTCCATTTCTGAAAACTCTGTCCTGAGAGGAATAGCATTATGAAGATCTCCATCTTTATTTACAGCCCTGCTGTCCAACAGCAATATAATGCAAGCCATAAATGGAATTTAAAGTTTTGTAGTAGCCACATTTTTTAAAAGTAAAAATAAACAGGTTAAATTTATTTGAATAATATATCTTATTTAACCCAGTATATTAGACATACTATCATTTTGACATGTAATCAATATAAACATATCAATGAGATAGTTTACATTCTTTTTCTGTGTACACTCTCTTGAAAATGGTGTGTATTTTGCACTTAGAGGACAAACCAATTCAGATTAGCCAAATTCAAGTGCTTGACAGCTACATACGGCCAGTGCTACCACATGAGGCGGCTCAGATGCAGAGGAATTATATGATTTCAACCATGCTGTGTACATAGATATGACTACACCTGGTTATTGTTTAACCCTCAAAAAGAAGCCGATAAGCAGGACGGTATTAGGGCTTGAGTCTGTTTATAAATCTTTGACTGGAGTCTCTGGACTTGAAAATCCTGTAAGTAGATTCTGAATCCTTCAGGAAGATTTAATAAGTATTAACTTTTCATTTTATGATGATCGCCCTTCAGAAGGGTTATAGAAAGAATAAGAGGCGGCCCTCCTGGAGCCTCAGTTTATCAATTTGTTGCTGGCATAACTCAAGTTTCCACTTTCATTTACTCTATGAGTTTAGCGACTGTAACTTAAAAGACAGGAGGTAGTATCTGTAAGAGATTACTTAAGTGAAAATGAGATCTTGGAATGTGTCACCCAAAATGTTACCTTATATTTATGTGAGGCTTCTCTTATAGGAACTCAAGAATACTTACACATTATCTAATGCTCTTAATTGCTATAGGAGGTTGGTAGATATTAATATTCCAATTTTGCAAATGAGGACAATCAGTTTTCATAAGACCATTTTTTAGTGAAACTCGAATGCCATACCGGTTTCCTGACTCTTAAATGTGATACTTTTAAGTATCACATTACTACCTTTCTGCCATTTCTTTAAGATAAAAATTTAATGTTTTTTTATTAAGATCTAACTTATATACAGTAAAGAACATGCCTCTTAAGTGTACACCTCATTCAATTTCTTTTGCTTCCGTCTACATCCGTATAACTGCCCTCCCTCCAGGTTAAGATCTAGAACACTTCCAGCACACCGGTCAGCTCCCCTGTGGGAGCTGCTCCCCTCCCAGCAGATAACCCTTACAAGGACGCCGCAAGTCTAACCTCTACCACTAGAGCTTGGTTTCACGTGTTCTTGAACTTCATAAAAATGGCATCATACAGGGTTTCCCTGGTGGCGCACTGGTTGGGAGTCCGCCTGCCGATGCAGGGGACACGGGTTCGTGCCTCGGTCCGCGAAGATCCCACATGCCGCGGAGCGGCTGGGCCCGTGAGCCGTGGCCGCTGAGCCTGCGCGTCTGGAGCCTGTGCTCCGCAATGGGAGAGGCCACAACAGTGAGAGGCCCGTGTACTGCAAAAAAAAAAAAAAAAAAAAAAGGCATCGTACAGTGTGTACCATCTTGTGTCAGGCTTCTTTTGTTCAACATTAGGTCTGCGAGGTTCACTTCTGTTGTTGGGTACAGTAGGAGTTCATTCTTTTTCTTTGCTCTATATTAGTTCATTATATAAACATACTGCAAAGTTTTATCCATTCTACTCTTGATGGATATTCTTGTACATTTCAGTTTGTGTCTTTTGGTGGATATAAGCACATGTTATCTTGTGTATATGTTCATGAGTGGAATTTCTGAATTGTGTGTGTGTGTGTGTGTGTGTGTGTGTGTGTATGTATATGTTTGGCTTTAGTAGGTACTGTAAAATAGTTTTCCTAAGTAGTTGTACCAATTTGCACTCTCACCAGCAGTGTATGAGAGTGCTAGCTGTCCCTTATCTTCACCAACACTTGGTATTATCAGGGGGCAGTGGTATACCATTGTCTCATTGGTTTTTTTTTTTTTTTTTTTTTTTGCGGTATGCGGGCCTCTCACTGTTGTGGCCTCTCCCGTTGCGGAGCACAGGCTCCGGACGTGCAGGTTCAGTGGCCACGGCTCACGGGCCCAGCCGCTCCACGGCATGTGGGATCTTCCCGGACCGGGGCACGAACCCGTGTCCCCTGCATCGGCAGGCGGATTCTCAACCACTGCGCCACCAGGGAAGCCAAGCCCTCTCATTGGGATTTTAACTTGCAGTGACATTAAGCACATTTTCATGTGCTTGTCGGTCGTTTGGATATCCTTTTCTGTGATGGGCCTGTTCAAGACTTTTGGCCGTTTAAAACTTTTTGAGTTGTTGGTCTTTTTCATTAATTTGAAGGAGTTCTTTCTAGATTCTGGATATAAATCCTTTGTAGAATATTTATATTACAAATGTCTTCTAATCTGTAGCTTGTATTTTCATTCTGAATGTTCTTAACATTCTGAAATTTAATGAAAGTAGGTTTACAGTTGACCCTTGAACAACTCAGGGGTTAGGGGCGCTGACCCTTGGCGCAGTCAAAAATCTGAATGTAACTTATAGTCTGCTTTCTGTATATGCAGTTCCTCCTTATCTGTGTTTCCTCTACATCAGAGGTTCTGCAACCGAGGATTTAACCAACTGCGGGTCATGCAGTACTGTAACACTTATTACTGGAAAAAATCCAAGTACAGTATAAGTGGAGCCGTGCTGTTAAAATCAGTGTTGCTCAAGGATCAACCGTATAGATCTTTTTATATCACATTAAGAAATTATTTTCTAGGGAATTCCCCCGTGGTCCAGTGGTAAGGACTCCATACTTTCACTGCTGAGGGTGTGGGTTCGATCCCAGGTTGGGGAACTAAGATCCTGCAAGCTGCGTGGCACGGCCAAAAAAAAAAAAAGAAAAGAAAAAGAAATTATTTTCTATATGCATGCTTTTCTTTTAAACTTGAATTTGTCAATCTATTAGTTTCCTGAGGCTGCTGTAACAAATTACCACAAACTTGGTGGCTTAAAATTGTGGTAATTTGTTCTCTCACAGTTCTGGGGGCCGGAAGTCAGAAATCCATCCCACTGGGTCAAAATTCAGGTGGCAGCAGGGCTGTGCTCCCTCCAGAGGCTCTGGAGGGGAACTTTTCTTGGCCTCTTTCTGGAGGCTAAGCTTCTGGAGGCTGCAGGCATTCCTTCACTTGTGGCCGCATCCCTGCAGTCTCTGCCTCTGTCTTCATGACACCTTCTCTGTGTGTGTGAAGTCTCACTCTGCCTGTCTCCCTCTTTGTTTTTTAAATAAATTTATTTATTATTTTATTTTATTTTTGGCTGCGTTGGGTCTTCGTTGCTGCGCGCGGGCTTTCTCTAGTTGTGGTGATCGGGGGGCTACTCTTCGTTGTGGTTCGCGGGCTTCTCATTGCAGTGGCTTCTCTTGTTGCTAGAGCACAGGCTCTAGGTGCGCGGGGTTCAGTAGTTGCAGCACGCGGGCTCGGTAGTTGTGGCTCGCGGGATCTAGAGTGCAGGCTCAGTAGCTGTGGTGCACGGGCTTAGTTGCTCCACGGCATGTGGGATCTTCCCGGACCAGGGCTCGAACCGTGTCCCCTGCATTGGCAGGTGGATTCTCAGCCACTGCGCCACCAGGGAAGCCCTCTGCCTGTCTCTTATAAGGACTCTTATGATGGCATTTAGAGCCGCCCTGATTCTCCAGAGTAATCTCTGTGCCTCAGGATCCTCAACCACATCTGCAAAGACCCTTTTTCCATATAAGGTCATACGCAGAGGCTCCAAGAATTAGGACGTGGGTCTTTTTGGTCTCCTTGTCAGATTGACTCCAGAGCAACTAAACTTCAAGACAAGACGGTGGTATTATAGACAAAGTTCTGGCTGGGAGTTGGGAGACCTTAGTACAACTACCCATGTAAATTTTTAATGTCTCCAGGCCTCAGTTTCTATATCTACAGGAATAATAACACATGGCTTATTCCCTCTACAAAGTTGTTTGGGTAAAATCCTGCGTGTGAAAGTGATGTGAAATATTGAAATCCACGGTCATGGTTTTAGTCGGGGCCGTACTTGAGGAGGTGCAGTTGAGCACCTTACTTCTGTATCACAATTCTCATCTTTGCCATTGAATGAAATTCCTAGCTAAGTAAATTCTTCCTGTGGCATTAGTGGTGCCCAGGCCATAGGGGAAGTTAACCTGGATTTTCTCCCAAATGTTTGAGACAACATAGCATTGAAGTTTGGAGTGTGTCCTCTGGTATCAGACCTCCTGGCTTTGAAGTCCAGCTTGATCGCTTCCTAGCGGCACCATCTTGGCCAGTTCGGGGTGTGATATAATACAGCATCCTCCCAGCACTATATCGGGACAATTTAATGTGAAGAACTCCTAACCAGTAGAAGGAGCTTAGCTCCTAAACGGGATAAAAAGCATCCAAGGGGTACAGAGGTTGCAGCCACTGCGTCTTGGCTGAAGGAGAGGAGACAATAAAGGGACTTAGGATGAAGGGAGGGGCCCACTCCCACCTCCACCTCCATCCCCCTAAGCCACCCCCAACCCCAAGGCTGGGAGTCACTCCCCTTCCGAGAAGCTGTGGCTACCTCGTGAACACGTAGCCTGCTAGTGGGGAGAGATGTTCCCGAAGGTGGGACCAGAGCTGGTCTGCAGAAACAGCTCCCAGTGAGGACACTGTGGCCCGAAGTGCAACTGGACTCCTCCAAGCTAGCCACCGGGCTCCCACCTGAATACCTGCCATGGAGGGTCTTCCTGGGGCTGTGGCCTTGCAGTGTCTCTCTGGCGCCCTCTGTTGACAGCCTCACATTCCGCCAGCCTCCCGCTCACAGAAAGGTGGGTTTGGAGCTGAGAGACAATACATTGATAACTGGCAGTTACTTATTGATACTAATCCTCTTAGAATGCCTTATGGTAAGAACTGGAAACTGTGGGTAAGAACTATACCCCCCCCCCCACAGAATTATTGTAAAAAGTAAATGAATTAAAGCATGTAAGTTCTCACGGGGACTTCGCTAGTGGTCCAGTAGGTTAAGACTCCGTGCTCCCAAAGCAGGGGGCCTGGGTTTGATCCCTGTTCGGGGAACTAGATCCCGCATGCATGCCGCAACTAAGAGTCCACATGCTGCAACTAAGAATCCTCATGCCGCAACTAAGAAAATCCCGCATGCCACAGTGAAGATCCTGCATGCCGCAACTAAGACCCAGTACAGCCAAAAAGAAAGCATGTAAGCGCTCAGATAGGGGGCTAACACAGTGTAGGTCAGCTGTTCCAACTGGCTCTTATTTATTACCTCATCCCATGCCCATGTCATGAGCTGATATCAAGAGAAAAATGGGACACTGCCTCTGCCTTCATGAGCGTCATCTTTAGGACCTTCATTAGATGGTCAGATGTTAGATGCCTCCCAGTTATATTCTGAGGACTAATACTATCTCAAAGCCTACCTTTAGGAAATTAAAGAACTTTTTCCCATTCTATATTGGTCTGCGGGGGGAGGGTTAGCAGAGAAGTACGCATGGTATCTTTCTACTTGACTCCTTAACTAGGGAAATCAGTGCCAAATAAACGAATTTGTTCAACCAACATTTATTAACTTCTACTATGTGTCAGGCATGGCATAAGTGATAAATACTATGAAGAGTAATAAAACTGGGAACAAGAATGAACTTGATCCTTTTTCTCAAGTCCCACTACCTAAAAAGAAGTGTGTGTGTGTGTGTGTGTGTGTTTTGGTGCCAGTTCCATGTATATCCTGTGATTCTGTATCAGTTGTGGAAACCAGAAACCCCAGGATCCCAGGAGAGCCTGTGCTGGGAATATTTTCATTTCCACCTAGAGATTTCGGTTAAATTTGAGTTAGGTTCTCATTTTTAAATCTTCCCTTCATATTATAAACATGTTCTCTTCTTCAGTCAACTCAGACTCATTGTACCAAGTTGCACAAATACTCAGAGGGCCGTAAGGTCCTCT
This sequence comes from Leucopleurus acutus, assembly GCF_964270905.1. Taxonomy (NCBI): domain Eukaryota; kingdom Metazoa; phylum Chordata; class Mammalia; order Artiodactyla; family Delphinidae; genus Leucopleurus; species Leucopleurus acutus. The sequence continues at coordinate 195,613,967 of NC_139142.1, forward strand.
CCTGATTGGCAATAGCATTAATTCTCTTCACTGCTAGATTGGTGGTGATTACGTCTGGTGAGTTGCTAAACAGTCTTTCTCACCTGTATGTCTGAATGTCAACATCTCCTTAAATCTGAATAGGTCCTCTGTGTTAAATTCACCTTTTAAAATTCTTCCTCTTCTCAATATTCATGGAAATGGCCGGTCTCCATCCTATGAAATAAAAGTAGAAGTTTTAGACTAATTTTCCATTCAATTCCCCCATTCCAAAGACCTCAGAAACAGGTCTGAAAATTATAGGAACCACAAATTTGAAAAGTGTTAGTTTGATATGTCTGAAATTAATGCTTTAATTTATTCACAGTATGTCTTCACACATCGCTGTTCTCTGTAATTTATACCATATACAGTCTACTCAAGTTAATGTGTGAAGCATGGTTAAATTATGCCTAAAAGGGAATATGAAAACTATCTACAATATGGTGATGGGGAAAGGGTCTAAGTAGGAGTAATGGGGCAAAAATGAAATGAGACAAATTGAAACAGAAATCTCAGAATAACTGTCAGGTATCAAAGATGTGCCTAACTGGAATAAGTTCTTCAGAAGAAGACTTTGAAACATTTAGAGCAAGTCTACTGGAAATGGATTAGACAAAGTTCTAGAAAATATTTCCATAAAGAACACTTAATTGTACATGGGGCCCAATAACGTGGGCTATGTGATCTGATGCGCTTTTGTGTGTTTCACATCTTCGGTTTTCAGTCTTTAGTTAATTATGTCAAAGAAGGTTTGGGATAAAGATCAAATGAACAAATTCTATAGAAAGAGAGGCGTATTTTGTTAATACGATTTCTTATGTTCTTTTCCCCAATGTGTGTAACATGCTGACAGGACTTTCATTCATTTTCTGTTGGCTAATTTAATGCTGGTCGAAGTTTGGTAAAGCCACAGCCATACCTCCGGAGGCTGCAGTCTGTTCTCCACTCCCCTGGCAGAGTGCTGCGGTCTTTTTCTGAAGGAGTCTGGGTGAGAACTGTGAAGGCAGAATGGTCTCTGTGATTCGGTCTTGTTTGGTTTTGGAGATTAATAATACAATGCTAATTACTGTTTGCAAATGTTAGCAATTTGGAGATTACACTCATTAATTCACTGAAACCCCTATCTATGCGCAAAGCACTTGCTTCTAGGTTTTAGGCCCCTAGGAAATACAGATCTGAGAGACTTCTGCCTTCGGTGAGTTTACAGTCTGGGGCCGTCACTTCTAAAACGCTGAATGAAACATAGGAAATGGAATTCAGATGGTGAGTGATTGTGGATGGGGAGAGAGGACGTGCCGGAGGAGGCCTCCAGGTTGGCGAGTATGGGTTCATTTCCCTCTGTGATGCTTAATGGACTTGCTTTAGGCTTCTCCAGAGAAACAGAACCAATAGAAGAGCTATAGATACATAGATATACATATACATATAGAATACATATACATACTGTGAAAATTAATGAAGGGAACTTCACTGAAAGGGAGTTGGGAGGCAGAACAGCGATCACACACATACCGCTTGAGGTCAACACAGATGCCAATAGTAAGAGACCTACTTTGTATCTCCAGCACGAAGTGACACTACTTTAATACGGCCAGTAGGAGGAAGAAAAATTTTCTCTCTGTCTGGCAACAGCTCAGCCAATTAGAGACTGTTACAACTCAGCCAATGAAAAGCCACTATACTTCCAACTCCCGGTTTCCTCCAATGGACTCTTTGCTTGTAAGAGCCCCGCCCAACTCTCCCTTCTCCTCTCTAAAAAGTTTCCTCTCCTGTGTTTTACCAGACTTGCAGGTGGTTCGCCGTAGTTGCGTACCGTGAATGGCAGCTCTTTGCTGCCCCAGTATAAACCCATTTTCCTGGTAAAATAATTGGCCGCTTTATTGTTTTCGGTTAACGGTAGACATACAGATAAAGAGATTTATGTGAGGAATTGGCACGTGTGGTTACGAAGGCTGAGAAGTCCCATGAAATGCGTCTGCAAGCTGGAGACCCAGGAAAGTTGGTGGTGTAATTCCAGTCTGAGTCTGAGGGCCTGAGAGCCATAGGAACTGATGGTGCAAATCCCAGTCCGCGGTCAGGAGAAGGTCAGTGTCCCGTCTCAAGCAGGCAGGTAGCAGGCAAAAGGGGCAAATTTCTCTGTCCTCTGCCTTCTTCTATTCAAGGTTCTATCGATGCCCTTAATGGATTGGATGATGCCCACCCACGTAGGGGAGGGGGATCTACTTTACTGAGTCCACTGATTCAACTTCTAGTCTCATCCAGAAACACTCCCACAGATATACCCAGAAATAACGTTCAATCTGGGGACCCGATGGCCTAGTCAAGTTGACACACAAAATTAACCATCATGACTCTGAAGTCATATTTCAGCAGAATAGCATCCTTTCAAACGGAGCGCTGAACGTGCGAAGTCGTTTTTGGACTTCTTCGGAGGAGACATAAACAGCACTGTCATCTGTTACTGCCTGTGCCTTCACTCTGAAGCCTCTTCCTAGTTCCCTGATCTGTTCTCAGGGAAGCTCTGCTTTTGCTCAGGCTGAATCTTACCATTGACTCAAACTCACCTGGGAGCCCCCATCCTATTCAGGCAACAGGGGATAGTTGTACGGGCAGGAAGCTGCTTCGCACTCATTACTTTCCATAGCTACTGCTGCCCCTAAACTTGTACGGGCTCTGTTCCATCCTTGCTGGGGGACCAAACGGGCTCATTTCACCTGTGAAATCCTTTGTAGTTAAAACCTTTTTTTTTTTTTTTTTTTGCGGTACGCGGGCCTCTCACTGTTGTGGCCTCTCCCGCTGCGGAGCACAGGCTCCAGACGCGCAGGCTCAGCGGCCATGGCTCACGGGCCCAGCCGCTCCACGGCATGTGGGATCTTCCTGGACCGGGGCACGAACCCGTGTCCCCTGCATCGGCAGGTGGACTCTCAACCACTGCGCCACCAGGGAAGCCCTGTAGTTAAAAACCTTTGCTCAAGAATGCTTTGATGAGATCTGTATCTAGTGGAGGTAATGTAGCAATAGTTTTTAAAACAGCAAAGCAAAACAAATAAATTAGATATCTGCTATGAAACTTGGGTAATTTGGTGATTCTTCTGGTTTTATAATTTGATTATTAGTAATCAATAATCTATATAGATACATCATACAATTCTAATAATTTTTACTCGTTTAACTGAAATAGTGTGTAACTATGTAAAAATATATTCCATATTTGCTTCTAAAATAATGATTTAGCCCTATGAAGTGAGACTGCAGTAGTTTCATTTTCTGAAGAATTAGGGTGAAATGTCTTTTTTTTTTCTTTTTATGAGAATGATCAGGATTGAAGCTAAGAAAGTGCGAATTAGCCAGATTAGACTGTATTTTATCACTCCAAATTTTCACTTTTCTACTCAATTGTATTAGTGTTTTTCAAGGAAAAAAAAATCATGGGTTTTTTGAACACTTTGGCCGATGGCTACCCTCAACCGTCTTTAAGTTTTCCGGGTCGGTGTAGTTCTATTTCATTGTAGTATCTTTGATCTGCCTCATGTCAGTTTGGCAATGGAGATTTCCTTCCGATTTTTAAACATTCCTATAAGCTTTTTGCTTTGAAATTCCCAGCTCCCTTTCCTGGAACTGAGAAGAGACTTTGAGCTCATCTGTACTTGCTGACAAGTACATTTTCATGTGGCTACCACACCATATATTCGAAGGACCAGCTGACTTGGTCTCTGTCTGTAGGACACCAATAAAACATTTCCAGCTACTTAAGCATCTTAATGCTGCGGACTCCCTCTGTCTGATCTTGACGTTTTCAGAGACTGCTCTTTTGATATTTTGATGTTTCAGGTATATTTTCTTGTGGGCAACTCAAGAGGCAGTGTATGCCTAGGAATTCCCACTTTGAAGCCTAAGGTTTTCACTCGTGGTTGATTATCATAAATTAGGCTTACCAGAGCTAGGTAGCAGCAAACAATCAAACAGAAGCACCCAGTTAAATTTGAATTTCACATAAAGAATGAATAATTTCTTAGTATGCCCCCAATATTGACGGGATATACTTATAGTTTATTTTTAAAATCATTCATTCTTTACGTGAAATTCACATTTAACTGGGTGGCCTATATTTTATTTGGCAACCCTATCATTAACAGGAATTTCCGTTCCGGCAGCTTCCCTACCCTTTAATCTCCAGAACTTCACCCAGGGTTCAGAGGCCAGAGAGAAGGGGAGGGGATGGGGATGTAGGAGGGCTCTTGGGACTTTCTGGAGCTTTAAACACCATCTTAGGCCTAGAAAAGTGGTGCTGAGGTACCTGGAAAAGGAAGAGGTCCTCAGGAATGAGGTAGCCCCAGATGTGAGAAACCTCCTCGTAGGACTGCTTTACCCAGCCATTGAAATCAATACCAATTTAACCAGCTTCCAGCAGGACTGCAGCAATATTTATCAGTGAGTATGTTCCCTCAGTTGTTCACCTGGGCGCTATAGCCAGGCCATGTTGTACCTGATGATGTCCTAACAGTGTATCTGGTTAAGGTTGCCCATCATGCTGTGTAGTGAAACGTAATTCTGCCTGGAAGTTGTTGGTATGACAAGAGAAAAAAATACTTGAGGATTCACAGCCTCTCCCGCGTCTCACCTTGGCAAGGAGAATCCTGTCTTCACCGGCACTGTGTCTCTGGTCCCAGGTTGCCGTGCACCAGGTTAATGGGAGAGGGAGGGAATTAAATGCAGCTGAGGACAGTTCCACCGATCTCAGAAAGTGACAAAAGGAGAAAGGAGCAGGTTCAGAAGATGAGAGCGGTAATGCAGAAAAGGAAGAAGGCGATGTGTGTATGTGTGTGTGTGTGTGTGTGTGTGTGTGTGTGTGGAAGGGGGGGATATGAGACAGAGGGGGAGAGGGGAGTTTGGAGGGGAAATGTAGAGAAGGAAGGGAGTCTGGAGGCACTGTTCCTGTGAAGATTTCAGAGAGGAGAAAGAAAGAAAGAGGATTTTCAAGAAATTTTGCTGGGGTTGGTAAGATCTGTCCCCTTTTGGCATTTTCTGAGACACTGTGGTTAATATTTATATTTATCTAATGACCTTTTGCTGTCACAGTGATGTTTCCTTGGGATGTGAATTATCCTCGGGTACACCTACATACAACCTAGCTTATGCTATTTATACAAAGTGAAGAGGGGGAAAAGCGGGGCAGTAAGTATCCACCAAACTCTGATCAAACAAATGTTGGGCAGCAAAACTGTAAAACTAGTGCCTCGTTTGTTCCATCTTTATAAGATTCCCTGGGAGCACTAAAACAGTTATTCTCAACAGGAACATTAAAAAAATAAATTGACATCAGCTTTTCATGTCTTCATGACACTGTGGATTTCCTCTTTACCTCGTTTCCTCCTTTTCCCCTCATATAGATAAATATGTGTGTGACATGACGTGTGACCATGAGATAAACATTTTTGTCATGCAAAGTAGAACTTACACTCCAAATTAATGGAATTTTTTCCCCGAAGTTGTCGACGTGGATGTTGAAATCTTTGCATTTATGCATCATTGCGTTGCATTTGAACATTGCCTTGTTCAAAAACGCTGGGGTCTCTGTTTTGGAATTACCTTCAGACTTTACGTCAGATTATTTTGATTGTTCTCAGTAATGGCAAATCTTCATCCTTAAAGACGCATTTGACTTTTGGAAACAGCCAAAGACAATTTGGAACATACTGTGATGGGTAAAGTATGTAATCATAACAGGTAACACTTTTGGATAAAAACAAAGTAGCAACATTAATGACACTTTTTGTATAGCTCCTCAACTGAAAATAATTATAAAAATAAGTCATTCTAAATGATTTTTGAGCAATGGATTGAGTTAAATGAAAGTATAGTCTCCCACAAAACTATTTTAAAATAACTGTTTGTTTGGGACTGTGTTTATTCATTTGTTTATTGACCCATTCATTCAAAATTCGTTCAATAAACATGCCTCGTGGACCTACCTAATCTTAGACATTGGTTTTGAGAATACTAAGATAAAAAGACTTAGTTCTTGTTCTTAGAAACTTCTAATTCCATTGGAAAATTGATATATAAATGCACAGTTAGAGTATACACATCTGAAACCTTTGATGGGTTTTGGAATTAGGAATATTTCACATTTTTGTGAAGATGGGATTCCAGTGACTACGGCTGCGGAACAATTACCCCAAAACTTAGTGCCCTAAAGCAACAAAAATGTTTATTTTTCTCATATATCTGCATTTTGTGCAGGGCGTGGCGGTACCACCTTGTCTTTGTTCCATTCGGCCAACAGTTGGGGCACCTGAATGCCAAGGGCAGGCAACATCCGAAGGCATCACTCACTCACACATCTGCCAGTTGATGCTGGCTGGTGGTTGAGACCTTAGCTGGGGCTGTGGGCAAGTGGTCTTACCATGTGGCTGGGCTTCCTCACGATATGGTGGCTGGGTTCCAAGGGAAGAATTCTGAGAGAGAGGAGAACTGGCAGAAGGCATATCACCTCTAATGACTCTGCCTTGGAAGTCAATGGGTGTCATTCGCTGCTTTTACTCATCAAGTCCATATTAATATTACTCTCATTTTCAAGGGGAGAGGAAATAGAGCTCACCTCTTGATGAGTAGTGAAAGTTCTAGAACTTGTGGGACGAGAAATATTGCGGTAGCCATTTTTGGAATGGGCCTCAAGTGCATATGCTTCATGTTACATAGGAACGCCAGTAGGGTCTGAGGCTTCACTCTAATGAAACTTATTAATATTTCTGCAGCAAAATTAGAAGCCATTGAGGTTATAAATACAAATAGTTCAGTTTTTGCCATCCAATGAGTTACCAAAAAATATTTTCATTTTCATAGATTTTTCTGGATTTCAGACTTCCCAGTAAGTGACTTTTGATCTGTCATCTAATTGGTGCTGATGGAGGCTATAGGTATTCATGACACACTGGGAAGAAAAGATTGCAGAAGGACTGTGGGGGAGGGTAGTGCTAAGAAGTCTTCACACAAGAGGTAGCTGTAAAAGGAGTTAGTTAGGAAGGACCTTCCAAACCAAAGAACCAGTGTATGCAAAGGAATGGAAGCCTGAGAGAACATGGCGTGTGTGAAGAAAAGTAAAATTTTCAGAATAGCTGGAGTATGTACATGAGAGCGTTAGGGGTCAAATCATGAAGAGTCTTGGATGCCATATTATAGAATTCGGACTTCATCTGGTAGAGACAGTGTGAGTCCGATTAAGGATTTTTTGTAACTTTTAATTTCATATTGGAGTATAGCTGATTAACAATGTTGTGATCGTTTCAGGTGCACAGCAAAGCGACTCAGCCCTACACATACATGTATCCATTCTCCCCCAGACTCCCCTCCCATCCAGGCTGCCACATAACATTGAGCAGCGTTCCCTGTGCTATACAGTAGGTCCTTGCTGGTTATCCCGATTAAGGATTTGTTTTGGGGGGGTGGGGGGATTCCAGCTTTTTTATTTTTCCCCTTTTACACAAAACAAAGTAGAAGAAATAATACAGGATTAAAACTGCAAAAGTAGTTAATTGGTAGAGCACACATACACACAAAAATCCAGATAGGAAGACAAGTTTATTTACAGGGAGGAAACACATGTAAATCATGGTAGTTTGTATACGAAACATTAAAAAAGAAAAGTCAAACATATGCTCCCTGGGTGCCACTGTTTACAGCAATATTGAAGGGGAGAAAACAGCACTTATCTAGGAACAGATATACCACAAGGTCCAGATTTTACAGCATCCGTGCAATCAATTCACAAAACTATATTACAGCTAGTTCATCAGTTTAAGAATTGTTCCCAAATATGTCACACTTTCAGCCCTCAGAGGTTCATTCTTACGGATTTCAACCACTCCATCTATGGGGACAAAAAGCGGCCAGTGTTACCATAAAATGAGAATCTTGAGGCTTACCTTTAAAGGCTTATTCTGGTCTTGAAAAACTAGTAGGATTTTCTACTGAACTAAACACGGGATGAGTTTTGTTCTTTATTGGCTGGTCTTGGAGGGAAGGCCATAGACATGACTCTTAACTTCTTATGTACTTTAGTTTCAGTTAGCTGAAAATCTGAAATTAAAGGTATGCTAAAAATCCTAAATACCATCTCGTGTAAGCCTGCTACTTAAAAGTCTTTAAGGAGGTACTAAGTTCAAGTTTAAGTGCAAGGGAACAAGAGTTCTAAGCCTGTCAGATTCCGCATTTGGGAGGAAGGATCAATGTTTCCAACAAATTGCTAAATTCTGCACAAGGGAGAAGCCAACACATACTAGGCCATGGAATTAGGTTCATTTTATTCCACGAGGATTCTTCTCCCACGGTATCAAGACAGAATGAGGCATGAATCTTAATCGGTCTCTTCATCAGAAGTGGTAAACTTGGTTTGTATATTCATGAAGCCAGACAGTTGTTTAAGCAGCCTGTGGAAGCAGACAGTAGAACCAGCTTCCTGTAGTCACAGACCACTATCTTGTATCCAGCTAAAGCAAAGATCAACTTGAACAGTTATCCCAGGCCACTGTTAACTGTACTAAAGGATGAAGTTCACCACTGTATTATTTTAAAAGTAAGAGTTCAGTTAACCCTGGGTGAGAAAAACCAAGCCCGGTGGTAATGATGAATGAGTTGTCCATATAAGGCCAGCGGATGAGAGCGCACCCATGAAGACACTGGGCATACAGCCTTACTTGGCAAGTCGGAATTTCTACTAACTAAGGGCAGAATGAGGGACAGCAAAGAGCTACTTCTGTAACGTTTTAGTATCCAGACAGCGTAACAGACACTGTCCCCAAGGACCACATATACGCCGTTAATCACACTGCATAAAGCAGATGCGTTATTCATTTTGCTTTTCGTTTTCTTTGAGAAGCTTGTTTATCTCTCTTTTGGCCATTCCAATGTACTTCAAAATGATTCCATGTTGGTTTAGTCCAGGAAGCAAGAGTAAGAAAGTCACTATCAGGTGTGTGAGAAGGAGGTTGTGGACTTGCTGTCCCACCCAAGCAACCCCAGCAAGAGAAATGGTCACGGTCATGAAGTACATTTTAGGCTTTTCTTCCTTTAGCGTAAAGAGGCGTTTCCAGCAGCCCACGGCTCTGCGTCGTCTTTACTAGATTGCTGCAAATTTCATGGGATCTCTGCTGTTGCTCAGTGGTCCATTTATTGGAGCCAAAAATTCTAGGCGCTAGAATGGGAACAAGGTAGTCAGCCAAGCACAGAAACATACAAAACAGGAAACACCTGACAGAACGGATGGATCTAGATAGTAGATAGTCAGAAACTCCAAAGAGACCACACCCATGATGGCAGGTGGAAACCAGGCCTTTTCCCATCGGAGGACTTTATCTGCCATCAGAATCGCTTCTCCCCATCCTTGCAGCTGCTCTTCCAGACTTGCAGTCCCCGCGGCCGGCAGGTTGGTGCTGCGATTATCTCCTTCCTCCATCGTTCCCGAGGTGCCCCCTCAGCGAGAGCAAGACACCCCCCAAACTGGCTTTCCTCAGAGCCCCTTGCGACAACCCTAGTGAGAGCAGGATTTTTAAAAATATTTATTTATTATTTATTTAGGCTGCACCAGGTCTTAGTTGTGGCATGCGGACTTCTTAGTTGCGGCATGCGGGCTCTTAGTTGTGGCAGGCATGCGGGATCTAGTTCCCTGACCAGGGATCGAACCCCCGCCACCTGCATTGGGAGCGCAGAGTCTTACCCACTGGACCACCAGGGAAGTCCCTCGATTAAGGGTTTTAAGCAGAAGAGGGATGTGGTCATATTTGCCCCGAGGAATGATTATTTTGGTGACAGGTAGTAGATCAAGGGGGATGAGAATGGAATTCACTTAGGAAGCTCCTCAGCGCGCAGCTGGAATTGATGATCGCCTGAAATAAGAGCAAGGATGAACGGTTGCATTTAGCTGCCGTTTCTTTTTGTTCTATAGATCAGAGTAAATTGACAAAAGCACAATGTGGAGATGGATATGAGATGTCAGACTGTCCCTTTTCTAATTCAATTTTTTGTCCAAGTACATATATCCTCTTTGTGATGTGAAATAGCATAAGGCATAGAATAAAAACCAATGTGCTCTGTACCACATCTCATTACCCCTGGTCTTGTTCTATCAAGGCTCCCATTTTCACTCCTGTAAATGGTTTCTTCTGGGATTTACCTCCATGATCTAAGTAATGTGTTACATCTGTTACAATTAACAGACAAAAAACAATTGAACATGACTTAAATAATAACATTTATTCTCACATAAAAGAAATTCAGATTGGACAAGCTTCACACAGATGCTGTCTGCCTGCATCTCAACTGGCTCCTCTCATGATCATAAGATCGAGTCTTTGGTTCCAAGAGTCACATGGGAAAAAAATCCAGTGGAAAACGAAGAGAGACTGTTCTTACTGTGAGTCTTTGTTTTCTTTAGTTTATCAGCAAATAAACCTTTATCAGAAGCTCTCCAGCTCCCTTTGCCTCCCGCGCCGCTGATTTGGCACACGTGCTGGATTACCCGTTGTTGACTGGGCCTTGTCACCACCCCTTCTAAGGTCTCCTTTGCTCTGAAGAGGAGAAGGCAGGAGCGACATTTGCTAGAATCCCCTTGAGCGTACGGTTCCAGACTAGAGCATGTGGACAGGGGGCACCCTTGAGTCAGAGCGATGGAGAGGCCATTATTCTCCGTCTGTTTTAGCCAGAACGGTGAGCGGATGTGATACTCGGAGAAACTTCAAGGTGAGTTTTGAGCGCTTCAAGTTGAGAAGGTCAGTTGTGATTTATCTGACCACCGCTCCCTTAGGCCTTTTTTCTGGGTAAACCACCGGTTCCCTGTATTAGAACCCTTTATATCTAGCCTGCAAAGAGTAGCTTCTAGTTTCCTGACTGAGAGATGACCCTTCCTGAACATATCATTGAAGCAGGGGAAATGAATTACAGCACTGACATAGACAAATCGGGATTTACCCCCAGAGATACATGGGAGGAGGATGGACATTTTAATACAATTTCTATTCTACTAACAAAGAAAACCGGGATGGGGAAGGGGGTGTGATTCCAGCATGGAGCAAAATAGTAATACTGGGAAATTCGGCTCCTGGTAGTGGGGGATTAGCGTGGTTGGTTTCCCACAGATGACAATGATAAAATCTAGGTGAAAATATTAAAAATGAACTCTCTGAAGACTAATTGTCCAAATTCAAGAAAAAGGAGAGGAAATATAGAAGAAAAATAAATAGATCCTCAGAGAGCTGTAGGACAATACCAAGCAGTCAAATCCACGTAACGAGAGTGCCAGATGGAGTAAAGAGAGAAGAGGGAAGAAAAAATATTTCAAGAAATCATGGCTGAAAACCTCCACCTTTAGAAACACTAACTTATGGATCCAAGGAGATCAGTGAACCACAAGCAGAAGAAATACAAAGAAAACTACACTAGACCCATGACACACTGCTGACATCTGAAGAGAAAGGAGCCAGGAGAAAATAAAACCTATACGTTACATAAAGAGAGACAATAACACAAATGATGGCAGACTTCTCATCGGAAACAATGGAGGCCAGAAGAACGCGATGCACACCCAGATTCCCTCAGTGAAAAACTTGTTGCCCCAGCCGCGAGGAGCCTTCAGTTGCCAGCCTCTTTCAGGCTTTGCCTCAGCTGTAGAGAGCTGCCTCACTCAAGGTCATGTCCCTTCCTGGAATGCCTACGGCCAGTGACTGATCAATGCAGGAGTATAAAGAACTGACCATCTTGGTGAAATACAAGACAATCCAAAGAGCCATCCCTGCTCCAGATCTCCCCCAGAGGGTCAGCTGAGGCTGTTATAGGGCGTGCATCACAGCCCAACCTTTCCTTTTCGCTACTCTTGCTTCCTTCCCCTTTGCAAGCTTTTGATACCAAGAAAACTCCTTAGTAAACAAACTGCTGGATAAGCTCCATTTCAGAGTCTGTCTCCCAGGGAGCCCAACCCTTGACAGCAATTGAATAATGTCCTTAAGTACTGAAATAAATAAAACTGTTAACCCAGAATTTTATGTGTAGCAAAGTTATCTTTCAAAAAAACGAAGGCAAATAAGGATATTTTCAGATTGGGACTTCCCTGGCGGTCCAGTGATTAAGACTCTGAACTTCTAATGCAGGGGGAGTGGGTTCGATCCCTGGTTGGGGAACTAAGATCCCACGTGCCACGCAGTGCAGCCAAAAAAAAAAAAAAGGTATTTTCAGATAAAAGTTGAGACTATGTATCACCAGCAGACTTGTATAGCTAGTATCTCTTATAGCAGTACTAAAGGGAATTTTTCAGGTGGAAGGGGAATGACACCAGATGGTAAGTTGGATTCAGTGGATGCAATGAAGAGCACAGGAAATGGTAAGTATTGGGGTAAATATAAGGGTATGTACATATTTTCTTTTGTTTTCTTAACTTCTTGAAAAGTCATATGACTGCATACTGCAAATTGTAACTGTTGTCTGCTACATTTTATGTAAAGTAGTACAATGTAAACCCTAAGTAGATTGTGACAAGTTGAAGTCGCATACTGAAATCTTTAGAGCAAGTACTAGAAATAATGTAAGCTATATAGCTAAAAAGTCATCAGAGAAGTCAAAGTAGAATACTATAAAATGTTCAGATAACCCAAAAGAAGGCAGGAAAAGAGGTACAGAGGAACAGAGAATGAATATGACAAATAGAAAACAAATAGCAGAAAGTGTATTAATGATGGTGGGTATTATGTTTCTTATGGTCAGAAAAGGGAGTTTACAAATATAATAGCAGGAAACTAGAATGAACCAGTAGTATTGGAATTCATGTGAATCAATGGCTTTCAATATACATAAGTAAACACATAAATATAGATGTACCATGTGTATGTATGTACATATATACCTGTATATATGTCCATGAATATATGTATATATGTGGATATATATATCCGTAGACACACGCACCCATATAATTTCTAGCTCTGATCACAGACAAGGCTCAAAAGCATCAACATCCTAATGGCAATGAGCACATATAAAGGCCTAATCTTTACCTCTGAAAAACATTCTCAACCAAAAGAATCAAGGCTTTTTGAATACATGAATGATCTGAGGACTGGGGTAGGGAATGTACAAAATGAGCCTGGAACATTTTGTGCCAGAAAATAAGTAAATCTCCAAAGAATGGTGGTGATCCGTCAAAGGACAGAGAATCCAGCTTGGATGGGCTCCCACTGGCAAAATCTGGGACAGTATGACATCAAAATAAATAATAGTAATGAATTAGAAGCCATTGAATAAAACAAGAAGCCATAAATCCACATTTGAAATAAATAAATATGTGAATGAGTTGAAAGTTAGATGAGCAACAGATATTTACATAGTCTGAAATTACCTACTCATAAAGCACTTATTAATTACAAAGGGAAAAAGTAACTTTACAGTGGAGAAGCGTGGCAGACATCATCTTAATCAGATGAGCAGAGATAGTATCACTAGTAATGGGACAAATGGAAGTCAAAGCCACCTGACGGGATGCAATGAGAAAAACACACACAACATCACTTCTGCAATCCTCCTGTCAAGGATTCATTAGGTGAATCTAACTGAGGGATGTTCTACAAAATAACTATTCTGTAATCTTCAGAATTGTCAAGGTCACGAAAATCAAGGAAAGACTGAGGAACTGTTCTAGACTGAAGGACACTCAAGAGATGTGACACACAAATGCAATGTACGTATGTGAGTGTTATTGGGACAATTGGTAAAATTTAAATGGGGTAAAAGGATTAAATAGTAGTAATGTAATAATGCAAACTTGCTGATTTTGACGAAGGTGTTGTGATTAAGCGGGAAGATATCCTTTTCTGTAGAAAATACTGTTTGGGAGTAAAGAACATGATATTGGCAACTACTCTCAACTGGTTCAAGTGGGCTAATGTACTTTGTACTTCACCTGCAACTTTTCTTAAGTTGGAGATTGTTTCCAAAATAAGTAAATACGCACTTCTGAAAACAAAATAAAACCTGTGAGATACCATTCTAATGGCTAAAATATATTTTAAAAAATTGATGACGGAAAATGTTGAGAGGAGGGTGTGAAGCAACCAGAGCCCTCAGAAATTGCTGAGAGTAAAATGTAAAATTATAAAATCACTTTGGAAAAGGTTTGATCATTTCTCTCCTAGGTATATACCCAAGAGAAACGAAACTGTATATCCACTCAAAGACTTGGATGAGAATATTTGTGGCAGCTCTCTTCATAATAGCCCAACTCTGGAGAAAAAAAATCTATCTGTAGGAAAATGTATTAAAAATTATGATATACTCATACAGTGTAATACTGCTCAGTAATCAAAAGGAATGTACTACTTGTACTTGCAGCATTATGGGTGAATTTCACAGGCAGTATGCTGAGTGAACAAAGCTGGAATACATACGATTCGATTCCATTTATATGAGGTTTTAGAACAGACAAAACAGATCTATGGCGGAAAAAATCAGAACAGTTATGTAGAAGGGCAAAAGACCTAAAATATCCAAAGCAATCTTGAAAAAGAACAACACTGGAGGTGTTCCTCAATTGCCTAGTGATCGTGGGCTGTCCTTTTGCATTTAAAAGTGAGGTATTTAACCATATGACCCAGCAATCCAACTATTGGGCATGTACCCTGAGAAAACCATAATTCAAAAAGACACATGCACCTCAGTGTTCACTGCAGTACTATTTACAATAGCCAGGGCATGGAAGCAACCTAAGTGTCCAACGACAGATGAACAGGGGAACTAAAATCCCTCGTGCCATGTGGTGTGGCCAAAAAAAAAGACAAAAAAAGACTAAAACGTGATCCATGAAAGAAAAAATTGATAAGTTGGACTTCATTAAAATTTTTAAAACTTCTGCAAGGGACACTGTTCAGAGAAAGAAATGGCCACAAGTTGGAGAAAATCTTTGCAAAACACATATCTGTTAAAGGACTGATATTCACAAGATATAAAGAACTTTTAAAACTCAACCATAAGAAAACAATTCAATTTGTTTTAATGGGAAAAAGATCTGAACAGACACCTCACCAAAGAAGATATACAAGTGGCAAATAATTATATGAAAAGGTGCTCAACATCATACGTTATTAAGGAATCACAGATTAAAACAACAATAAAATATCACTACGTACCTATTAGAATGGCTAAAATCCAAAACACTGACACACCAGATGCTAGTGAGGGTGCAGAGCAACAGTAACTAATTCACTGTTGGTGAGAATACAGCCACTTTGGAAGACACTTTAGTAGTTTTTCTTATTTGTTTGTTTTTATAAACCCAAACATAATCTTACCATATGATCCAGCAGTCATGCTTCTTGGTATTTACCCGAATGAGTTGAAAACTTAATGTCCTTATGAAAACCTGCCCACACATGTTTTCAGCAGCTTTATTCATAATTGTCAAAACCTGGAAGCTCTTCAGTCAGTGAATGGATAAACAGGCTGTGCTACATTCATACTATGGAATATTATTCAGTGATGAAAAGAAATGAGCTATTAAGCCAATGAAAAAACATAGAGGAAACTTAACTTCATATTGCTAAGTGAAAGAAGCCAATCAGAAAAATGCACCCTGTATGATTTCAACAGTATGACATTGTGGAAAAGGCAAAATTATGGAAACAATAATAAGACCAGTGGTTTCCAGGGGTTAGGGGAGGGAGAGAGGGATGAATCGGTGAAGCCCAAGGGATTTTTAGGGCAGTGAAATTATTGTGTATGATAGTGTAATTGTGTATACACGTCATTATACATTTGTCAAAACCCGTAGAATGTACAACACAAAGGCTACCCAGAAGGTTAACTTTAGTTAATCATAATGTGTCAGTATAGGCTCATCGATTGTAACAAACGCGCCATATTAATGCAAGATGCTGAGAGTAAGGAAAGCTTGGTTGGAGGATTAACGGGGTACATGGGAACTCTGCACTGTCTGCTCATTTTTCTGTAGCCTAAAACCGCTCTTAAAGAATAAATTCTATTAATTTAAAAACTAAAGAAAAATAGAAGAAATTTAAAAAGTCAATTCCATGAGGAAAGCATTGTAGTGAAATGTCTTTATCTTGACCAGGGTGTACACACAGGGTTTACACACGTGTATACATGAATCAAATCTCATTTAATTGTACACTTAAAATCTATACATTTAGCTGCATGTAAATTTTATCTCAAAAATAAAAAATCAACTCTGTATTATCATCTGTGCTTAATTTGGCTACAGTCAACTAAATATATGATGCAATACGGGAAGGTTTAAAGGAACCAGGAGTCAGCTGTGAAAAAGTGTTGCCGACCTTGAAGAGTCCCCGCCGTGTTCTCGAGCTTCATGAGTAGGCGGAGAATGGCTCTCAAACGCGTTCCTTCGTATGGCTGGTCTTTCAGGTTGACTAACATGCAGAGGGAAGAATCCTAGTTCCAGGTTTCATTCCTCTAACGGTGGCTTTTTTTCATGCCCCGTTGTATCTTTCCTTTACGAGCTGGTCAGAAGGACAGTGCCACCACAGGTGTGAGCCCACATGCGAAAGAGATCTTGGTAGAGAAGCGTCGTTGGGAGCTCGTTCTTGAGGGAGTTGGGAGGACTGGACAGGCAGAGAGGTTTGAGATTCACAGCATCGGGGTGGCCGCGAGTGAACGCTAGTGAATGGGAAAGAGGCAGAGCTGACCTGACTCGAGTGAAGGCTTGTGTTCAGGCGCCACGAGGACTAAGTTCTTAAACATAAGAATGAGAAATTTGGGTTTGGTCACACCATCTAGGAAGAGGTGGGAGAAGATACATTTGTCTTTATCTCTCTCCCAAGCCCAGGGTTTCAGCGACCCCGATTTGTTTCATGGCTGTGATGGTTATTTTTGTGTGTCAACTTGGCTAGGCTGTGGTACCCAGCTGTTTGGTCAAGAACCAGTTTACATGTTGCTTTTTCAATATGACCAACCATTTAAATCAGTAGACTTTGAGTAATGCGGATTACCCTCCATAACGGGGTTTGAGGGTGGTCATCCAATCAGATGAAGACCTTAAGAGAAAATGACTGAGGTTCCCCAAAGAGGGAGGAATTCTATCTCCAGGATTTCTTGGGACACAAGACTGCAGCGTCACCTCTTCCCTGGGTCCAGCCTGCTGGCCCACCTGCAGATTTTGGAGTTGCCGGCTCCCACAACTGCATGCGCCAATTCCTTAAAATTCCTTAAAATAAATTTCTCTCTCTCTCTCTCCATATATATATATATATATATATATATATATATATATATATAGCCTATTGGTTCTGTTTCTCTGGAGAACCCTGACTGATACAATGGCTAATAGTGCACTAACTGCTCCGAATTTCTCTTGCCTTCTTTCTGCCCTCAACCTAAATCAGCTTTTGGCTAATTCCTAATTTGTGGAGAAATAGATGATTTACACTAGAGTGTTGTTTATGTGAAACTGATAGGGCATTATATATCTTTTTAACCATATAATGTCTTCTAACCAAAAAGAAAAAGGAGTGCTGAGAGGCTGGTGGGCTGCTGCAGACATGTGCATTTTATTATACACACGTAGACGTGTGTTTTCCTTATTTTGTCTTTGGTGGAGGATCTTTCTGGATGTCAGTCTCTGCCACCTACAGATAGTGGGTGTCCGCACCCACAGGCTAAGTCTTCACAGTCCCTGAGTCATAGGTTTTCTCTGTCTCTGGGTAATTGATTAAGAACCGGGGCCCACTAGTTCCAGGTGTCGTCTGCCGCTGTCAACCACACATCTAATGTAGTGACTCCCTGAAAACCTGATTGCTTACAAGCCTGCCTGCTGCTTGTAGGTACAGCCCTTCCTGTTGCTCCCCACGCAATCCTAGGTTATACTGCCGGGCTTCTGTCCTGCTCCTTGTTTGCACTCTAGTAATTGGTAGTTCTGGAACCATGGCACAGACCTAGACCTACTGGGCTCTGATGCCCTGTCTAGCTTTTGCTGGCTTCTGCGCCCAGTGTGGGTGACACTGCTCCATCCACTGGATCAACTTCCCGTGGACTTTGATTTCCGGTCCATCCTGACCAGGTGCATTACCACTGCTCAGTAAGCATTAAGGCTTGGCCCTTCCTTACCGGATGAGCCCTCCTGGGTGGATCCAACTTGAACTGGACCCAAGAATTTCTTGCTCCAGAGACACTGTGACACGCATCTTGGGACCCAACACTGTTCCTGGCTTGGTGTATTCTAAATCTAGTCCCACTGGCTCCAGTTTATTTCCTGGGTCCTGCCGATTAGCCATTGGGGCCCCAATCTACTTCCAATTTGGTCTGTAAAGATTATAATAGAATAGTCAAATTAGGCCACGTGGTGGAGGGCAGGCAGGGAAGGATATCTTAAGTAAGAAAGTGACATGATGAAAGTGGCATTTTAGGATGATTAATCTCTTAGTGTTATGCAGGGTAGATCAGAAGCTGGGGACACTGGCTAGCACATGAATTCATTAATGGAGCTGTGTGGTGCTTAAGATCTGGCCTAGAGTGGTAGTAAATATAAAAAGTAATGAATCTAGGGCTTCCCTGGTGGCGCCGTGGTTGAGAGCCCGTCTGCTGATGCAGGGGACACGGGTTCGTGCCCCGGTCCGGGAAGATCCCACATGCCGCGGAGCGGCTGGGCCCGTGAGCCATGGCCGCTGAGCCTGCGCGTCCGGAGCCTGTGCTCTGCAACGGGAGACGCCACAACAGTGAGAGGCCCACGTACCGCAGAAAAAGAAGTAATGAATCTAAAATATTTTATGCAAATAAAATGCCATTTGCATAAAGATGTTCACTGCAGAATAATTTATAATAGCAAAAACTTGCAATGACCTAAATATCCAACAGCAGAGGAATGATTTAAATTAATTTTAGTTATAGCCCACTTAATGAAATATTGTATAACTAGGTAAACTTATGAAGATTATTACTCTAGATGGAAAAGTGCATATGATATAATATTGTTTTAAGAAGATATGAAATAATATGTACAGAATTATTACAAGTCTATAAATATGCATATAAAATATGTATATAAATTGTATCAAATGGTAACAGTGATTGTGTAATAGAGTTGGAATTACATGGGATTTTATTTTCTCTATTTTCCAAATTTCTATAATATGGTTGTGTTTGTTTTAAAGATACTGTAATTCTTCCTATTTAGACTCTTTCTTTGATTTAAATGATTCTTTTGATGAATTTATTGCTGTCCCGATGTTTCCTAGGCCCTAGAATGAGCCTTCAGTGAGTATAAACATAGCCATTTTGAGAAAGTCATCAATTAACCATCAGAAGCAGGTTTGGCCCTTGATAAAAAGAAATAAAAACAAACAAGCAACAACAGCGAAAACATCTTTTTCTAGGCAGCCCAGCAAAGACTCACTGAAAACCTCCACATTGGATTTAGATGGATTCTAGCATAGCTGGGCTCCAGTGCCTTTCTGGAACACCAGGTGCCCATAATTTGTACTCACTTTCCCTTCCCTTTTGGCTGTGATGGGAACTAACGTTGAAATCAACAAGCCCTGACCGTCGTCTGACTGACGTGGCCTTCAGCTGTGCTTTATTGTCCCCCAGCACTGTCCTCTACCTTGAGGCAGTGCTAACTTAGTTGGTAAGATCACGGACTTTGAAACAAGGCCAACCTGGGTTCAAGTTCTGGGTCCTCTGCTCAGAGCTATGTGACCGGGCGAGTCACTTGATCATGCCGTGTCTCTGTCTGCCCAGGTGGTGATGTTATTCACCTTATGGGATTGGAGGATGGTTGTAACAAGGCCAAGGAAGAGCTTCTGAGAGAGCTGTCACTTACTGTCACCAAGTTATGCTGAGGGTAGAGGACCCCCAAGTGGATCCTCTACCCCCCATTTGGGGGAGGTCAGGGCAGGACTGTGCTCAAGGACCCTATGTCTTGTGATTTAGTCTGAAACATTGTCTGCATTAATGCCTCTCCTGGGACAGTTTGGAACTCACCATCTTCAGCACCCAGATATTCTTATGCAGCTGCAGGATTTATCGTGGACAACAATTTTCAGAGGAGGTTTGGAAAGTGGCACTCTTTGTGCACCTTAATGACGGCAAAGATGAACAAGATAAGCGAGTAGTCCAGAAACAACGGCTCTCTGAACTCATGTCCCCTGAATACACCCTTTTGTGGTATTTATGGTTTTACTACCACCTCTTCCTGGTATCAGCCAGAACCTCTGAGAGCCCAGCTCCTGGTCAATTCTGTACAGGAGCTCAGACTGCTCAGAGACACCAGTAGGACTCCCTCAGCATTACAAGGGACACTACAGTCCAAGGCCATGGTCAATAAGCAGCAGAGCAGATAGCAAGGGGAATGATTCCGATGGGAGATCTCCTGGCTCTCCTTCCACCGTCCTCCCCATCTGTACTTGCCAGGGAGTCTGTTACAAAGTTCGGAATTACAAAGTTCATAGCTCCGATTGCCTTCCGTTTTCAGTTCCCCCGTACCTGCTAGTCCACATGTTTTAGCACCTGTCCTCTATTACACGCTCTAAAGACTCACCCCAGCAACCTTACATGAGGCCCAGATAAATGATTAGTGAGGTTGACGTAGCCACAGCCTTCAAGACCTGTTCCAACGCTGGTCCCGTGGGAGGGGCACAGACTGAAGGATGGCCACGGGCTACTCATACATACCCAAGAGAGCAGCTCCACCCTCCGTCAAGAAAACCCAGATGGGCAGCTCTGGGCCTATCCTGCCTGGTAGGATGGACCTATTGGAGGAAATTAATCTGACCCTGTGTCCGTAAGCTGGCCAGCTACCCCTAGCACACGAGTCCAATCCTCACGAATGCCTGCGCTGATACATTGTGCACAGGCTGGGACGATTAATGTTGATTTCATGATTGCACTCGGCTTCATGAACATATTTCTGATCCCTCTGGCTCTTGATCCCTTGCCCCTCCTCCTATTTATGGCTTTATACTTGCCCCTCCAATCTCATGCTTGATGCTGTCCTTTCAGCATGGACTTTCGATTTCTCTTCACAACAGTAACTTGCATTTACCCCTAAGATTACCTCTGCTTCCACCTCTCTGGGTCAGCACTTCTGCCTGGTTCAGCCCAGCCCCCATAATTCCTGGCATTACCTCCTCATTCCCCCTGTTAATAGGAATCACATATAAGAATAATGTATCTGTCTACCGTCTAAGGACTATAGCTTCATAGCAGTTTTCACCTCTTATGCCACCAAGTCCCAACGTGGTAACACTGAGGAAAAAGGTCTATAACGAGCCGAGTGAGAAAGCATGTAAGTGCGATAAGACTGACAGGGTACAGCAGAAAGAGGTGTGGAGTGCTGTTCACACTCGAAGCTGTAAACAGTGCATTCATTACCTGGCTCACGGACTCTGATCTCTGCACTTCGTTACCTATGTTTCCTCTCTATCTGTCCCTGACTCTAACCTGTCTCCTCTTGGCTGGATCCATGAACTTGCTGGCTATTCTTCTTGGCTTACCTCTTCCACTTGGCGTTTCAACAACAGCCCATACCCTCACCCACTGCTTGTCCCCCACCTTGCCTATCCAGTATGGATGAATGGGTGATCTGGTCTTCCCCACTGCTACCCTTTCTTTTGTTGCAAGGTCTAGCTCTCATGGAATGCCTCGCCAACACTGGCCAGAAGTGATGCTCCGGAACAGCCCAGCTCTGTCCCTCAGGCAACTAAGACTTTTGAATAGGGCTAATACCCCTTGTGGGGAACTTAGAAGAAAGGCGGTTAAGTGGTAGGGAGAGGGAATGAGGCAAAGAGTCAGCAGGAAGTGGAAAAGGGTGAAACTGTAAGGGAAGAACCATGGAGGGAGAGGAAGAATTGTAAAGCCATTCTGGTGATTTTGGGGTGGGGGGAAACATTTGGAAGAATGAGTATGAATGGTGAATGGAATTCTATGAAAACGAAATTAAGTGTGTGGATGTGAAAGCTGAAAATAGGAAAAGAAAATAGGTGTATTAGAGGGGAGGTGCAAGGTGGGAGTGAAAGCTGGGGAGATGGGATACAGGGCCATTCTACAGTGAAATTATAAGGTGGGCAACTAAAACAATTAGTGAAGTTCTGCCATTAAAGGGCACTGTCATAGTTCTTGTCTTCAAGAAAGGTATATTCTAAAAGTTGGCTTAAATACGTACACAAATATCTGTACAGTAAGGTGGACTATTAACCTCAACAAGTATAAGTAAAGGGTGATGGGGATACAAAAAAGGGTGATGGGGACGCCATGACAGTCAACACTCAGTGCTGTGCCTTGTGTGCAGGTTGTGCTCAACAAAACCATGTCAGGTGAGAAGTTGACATCAGAAAGTGTATTGTTGCACGTGTGTGATTTTTAAATTGCCTCACTGACACTTAATTCACTACTAGTGATTCTCAACATTGGATCACATTAGAATCACCTGGGAAGCTTTTAGAATGACAAATGTCCAGACTCCGCACTCAGAGATTCTGATGTAACTGGTCTGGGATAAGGCCTGAGCATTAGTATTTTTCAAAAGCTCCCAGATGATTCTACTGAGCAGCCAGGGTTGAGAAACCTCTGGTCTAAAAGTATGTTTTTCCTTTTGAAAGGCTAAGGGTCTTAGAATCAAGGGGAGAAATGCAAATTTGGGAAGTAGGAAGTACAAATTATAGATCTAGCACTAGTGCCCATTAATAAATCTTGGATAATTTCCTTTCTTCAGTACAATAAAAAATGGTGTATAAACTCAGAGTAACATATTAAGTTCTGTCTCTTAGCTCTCTTAGGAATTCTGAGACCTAAATTCATGAATTCTTCAGTAGGAAATTACTATATAAATATATTTATTGCTAAAAATCTTTATCAATCAAAAGAAAATAATTTCTAATTTTAAAAAATTGAGGTGTAATTGACATATATTAGTTTTGGAGTAGTATGTTATTTTTGATAACAAAACCTATTATGAGTAGGGTCTACTCATAATAATAAATTTGCATTTTCACATATAAAATTTCATTTGTTTCTTTTTTTTAAAGCAGATTTATCACAATTTATTGTAAGTCTAGAAACTTTATATATATATATATATATATATATATATATATATTTTTTTTTTTTTTTGGCTGCATTGGGTTTTCGTTGGTGCGTGTGGACTTTCTCTAGCTGTGGAGAGTGGAGGCTACCCTTCCTTGCTATGCACGGGCTTCTCATTGCGGTGGCTTCTTTTGTTGAGGAGCACGGGCTCTAAGCACGCAGGCTTCAGTAGTTGCAGCACATGGGTTCAGTAGTTGCGGCACACCAGCTCTAGAGCACAGGCTCAGTAATTGTGGCACACGGGCTTAGTTGCTCTGCAGCATGTGGGATCTTCCTGGACCAGGGATCAAACCCGTGTCCCCTGCACTGGCAGGCAGATTCTTAACCACTGCACCACCAGGGAAGTTCAAAATTTCATTTGTTTCTCTCAAAAATCTGTGCCAGTGTAGTATTGTCTTCATTTTGCAAATGACTGTCTTACAATCACAGCTCCTTAAGTGACAAAGCCACTTTCTATTTCTCTTTTTTTCAGCCTTTTGTGTTTTTCTATATCATTGTTGGCATGCTAACAGCAGGGACATCCTGTGATGAGTCAATAGTATTGGTTTTAATATAAAGAGTAAAAACTCTGGCTGTATTTTCAACTAATTGCTTAACTGGCAGGATGATGGAACAGAAATCAAATATATTGAGGAGGGTAAGTTAGACTTATGAGGACCTGGCATTTGCTACAGGCAATTTCTAAGCAGATTAAAAAGACGTAAAGAACAGTAACGAAATACAATAAACTATTCAGCTCCTAGCATCATAACTGCTAAGTATGTTTGTTGAAAGAATGAGTGAATGAATGAATTGGATGTATTTTTAAATATTTATGGAAATGACTATGATGATACATAGAATTATTGAATACTTACCATATGGCAGGCACTGTTTTTAGTCCTCACATATTTTTTTTTTTTTTTTTTTTTTGCGGTACGCGGGCCTCTCACTGCTGTGGCCTCTCCCGTTGCGGAGCAACAGGCTCCGGACGCGCAGGCTCAGTGGCCATGGCTCACGGGTGCAGCCGCTCTGCGGCATCACATATGTTTTTTATATGTCTTTTTTCAAAATTAATTAATTAATTTATTTTTGGCTGCGTTGGGTCTTTGTTGCTGCGCGTGGGCTTTCTCTAGTTGCGGTGAGCGGGGACTACCCTTCGTTGCAGTGCTTGGGCTTCTCATTGCGGTGGCTTCTCTTGTTGCAGAGCACGGGCTCTAGGCGCATGGACTTCAGTAGTTGTGGCACGTGGGCTCAGTAGTTGTGACTTGCAGGCTCTAGAGCTCAGGCTCAGTAGTTGTGGCGCACGGGCTTAGTTGCTCTGTGTCATGTGGGGTCTTCCCAGACCAGGGCTCGAACCCGTGTCCCCTGCATTGGCAGGTGGATTCTTAACCACTGCACCACCAGGGAAGTCCCTTTATATGTCTTTTTAATCAATGTACTCATTCTTTTAGGTTGGTACTATTATTACCCCTCATTTTACAGTTGAAGAAACTGACGTTCAGAAAGATAAGTCATTATAGTGGAGAGGTCCTGTCCTCTAGTCCACTAGTAGCACTGTGGCCCTTTCCTTAGTCACCTAATTTCATAGTGCAGTTGGCCAACCATGCTCTAACTCCAGCAAGCCAGGCCCAAACCCATCTATGTGTTTTCTCTGTGGCGCCATCTGCTGGAGATGGAGCCTGCTCTTGTCACCTTTCCCTAGCACTGTCTCTTCCAGCAATTTCTCTTACTGACTTCTTTTTTTTTTTTTTTTTTTTTTTTTTTTTTCGGTACGCGGGCCTCTCACTGTTGTGGCCTCTTGCCGTTGCGGAGCACAGCCTCCGGACCCGCAGGCTCAGTGGCCATGGCTCACGGGCCTAGCTGTTCCGTGGCACGTGGGATCTTCCCAGACCGGGGCACGAACCCGTGTCCCCTGCATCGGCAGGCGGACTCTCAACCACTGCGCCACCAGGGAAGCCCTCTTAGTGACTTCTTGCTACAGAGTCTGTTGGCACGATTTGCCAGGGTACCTCCTCGGCTTTAACCAGGGACAGGAATAGGTGGGGACAGGGCTGTTAATTTCAAACATAACAGGGGGACTCTGGCCCAGGGCAAGGGTTCCAGTCCTCTAGATTCAGACTTTGCTCCCATCTCTGCTGTCTTACCCCTGTAAGCCACAGCGATAGCCCGTGTATCCTCTGTCCAGCCATCCTGCAGTTTATTGACTCCGGGGATGCCGTCAGTTCTAAGGTGTACCATGTATCGCTGAGGAAAAGAAAAACATAGCCAATGACAATTGCATGATGTCATCAACTGAAGGATGCATCCCTGTGTCAGGGAAGTTAAAATGTGAAAAAAAAAAGAGCATCTCAAGATGGATGAAATAGAGCATATAATTGTGTTTTGATAGATTTTTCTAACACTTGGGGGCTGTTCATGCCAGCTTTCTCATGATCATTGCTACTGCCAACTTGCAATGTTTTGTCCCTCCTTTTGGGTGCTATGAACTGTAGCAGCTGCGGTCACAAATGGTGCCCTCCCCCCGAAACTAGTGGAGTGTGTATATTTTGGGTGTGGTGGTTAGCACGAAGAAGAGAGTGGTAGGGGTGATAAGGAACGGATGCAGTTGGAGGACTATGGAATATATGAGAAGATAGGAAGTTTAGGGAGTGTCTAGAAGTGTCTTTTTTTTTTTTTTGTAACCACTTCATGATATATTGAACCACTTAGTAATATAGAAATAGTTCCATTCCCTGCCCCCCCACATAAGCTCCTTCCTGCCCCTTTGGAGTCAATTGCTAGCCCAACCTCTGCTTCTGGCAATCACTAATCTGCCTTCGATCACTATAGTTTTAATTTTTAAAGAATTCATAAAAATGGAATCATACAGTATATGGTATTTTGTGTTTGGAATATTTCACTTAGCACAATGTTTTTGTGTGTGTGTGTGTGTGTGGTATGCGGGCCTCTCACTGTTGTGGCCTCTCCCGTTGTGGACCACAGGCTCCAGATGCGCAGGCTCAGCGGCCATGGCTCGCGGGCCCAGCCACTCCGCGGCATGTGGGATCTTCCCGGACCGGGGCACGAACCCGTGTCCCCTGCATCGGCAGGCGCATTCTCAACCACTGCGCCACCAGGAAAGCCCTAGCACAATGTTTTGAGACTTTTTCATGTTGTTGCATGTCTCAGCTGTTCATTCTTTTTTATTGCAGAATAGTTATTATTCCTTTGAAAAGGTTATACCACAATTTGTTTATTCATTTATTAGTTGATATACATTCGGGTTGTTTATCCAAGCCAATGGGGAACCATTCAATATGATATTAGCTGTAGCTTTTCTGTAAATGCTCTTTCCTAGTTTGTTGTCTTGCTGTGGATGTTGGATTTTGTCAAATGTTTTTTCTCTGTCAATTAAGGTAGCCATATGCCTTTTCTTCTTTAGCCTAATATGGTAGATTGCATTCATTGAATTTTTAGATGTTGAAGGATCCTTGCATTCCACTTTATTATGGTATATAATTCTTTTTATACATTGTTGGATTCAATTTGCTAAATATTTTGCTAAATATTAAGGAATTTTGTGTCTAAGTTCATAAGAGGTATTGGTTAGTAGTTTTCTTTTTCTGTATTGTCTTTGTCTGGTTTTGGTATCAGGGGAACGTTGGCCTCATAAAATAAGTTGGGAAGTATTCCCTCCTTTTCCATTTTCTGGAAGCAGTTGTCCAAAAGATGTGTTAATGCTACTTTAAATATTTGGTAATTTCTTCAATGACTCTATCAGGGCCTGGACAGTTCTGTTTCCATCCCACACATTTTTATACCCTGCGTTTTCATTTTCATTCAGTTCAAAATACTTTCTAATTTCCCTTGTGATTTATTCTTTGATCCTATGGGTTATTTTTAAGTGTGTTGTTTAGTTTCCAATATTTGAGGATTTTTCTAGATATTTTTCTGTTATGGATTTGTAGCTTAGTTTATTTGTTTTCGGAGAATATACATTGTATGGTTTTAATTCTTTTAAATTTACTGGGACTTGTTTAATGTCCCAGAATGTGATCTGTCTTAGTGCATGTTCCAAATGCACTTTAAAACAGTGTGTGTGCATTCTGAAGTTTGGGTGGAGTGTTATATAAATTTTAATTAAGTCAGGTTAGATGACAGTGATCTATCCTTATTGATTTTCTGTCTACTTATTCCACCAATTTGCTGATAGTGGTGTGTGGAAATCTCTACCTATAATTGTGACTTGCTTACTTCTCCTTTCAGTTCTAACAGTTTTTGCTTCATGTATTTTGACACCGTGTTATTAGGTCCATACACATTTAGGACTGTTATGTCTCTTGATACATTGACAACTTTATCATTTTGAAATATGCCTCTTTTTCCCTAGTAATATTCCTTATTCTGAAATTTACTTTCTTTGATATTAATATAGCTGCTCCCAATTTCTTTTTATTAATGGCTGCATGCATATATCATTTCCCATCCTTTTACTTTTAACTTATTTTTTTTTAACTTAAAGTGGGATTCTTGTAGACATAAACAGTTTTTTACAAAATCTAGTGTGATAATCTCTGCTTTTCAATTGTGCTATTTAGGCAATTTACATTTAATGCAATTATTAATTAAATAGTAAATTACCTTTCTTAAAAACATAGTTAATTTCTTTTAAGAGACTAAAAAGTAGAAAAAATCTTTTATATATTGTATACATGTTTAGCATTTCTACACTCTTCTTTTTCCTTTTGTATCATTTTTCTTCCAGCTGAAGAACTTTCTTTAACATTTCTTATAGTGCAGTTTGCTGATTTACTCTCTCAATTTTATTTGCAAAAAAAAAAAAAGTCTCCTGGCTTGCATCATTTCTAATAGGAAGTCTGTAGTCAATCTTTTCTTTGTTCCTCTTTATATAATGACTTTTCTTCCATTTCTCTCTCCATTATGTTTGTTTTCCTCTACATTTTTGAGCATCTGGGGCATATTTATAATAGCTGGTTTAGAAACTTTCCTATTTCATCATCTCTGTCATTTCTAGGTTTATTTCTATTGATGGATTTTCCTCTTGGTTGTGGATTATATCTACTGCATGCCTGAAAATTTTGTTTGCATTTCACGACACTGGATTTTTATATTGTTAGGTGCTGGATTTTGTTGTACTCCTTCAGAAATATTGGCCTTTGACCTGACACACAGTTCAGTTAGTTGGAATCTGATTGACCCTTTTGAGGCCGGCTCAAAAGGGTGAGTCAGAGCAGCCTGAAATCTAAGATCATTTAGATCATCACTACGTAGGTGATTCCTTTCTGAAGACTCTATTCTATGCCTCGTGTATGCCTTTCCCTGTGTGAGTTCTGCACATAGTGTGGCCTCTGCTTTATGGTGGTTCTTCAGCAGCCTTGGGAGTTTCATCTAAGCATATGCAGATTAGGATTCAGCCAATGATTTGAAGGGCCCCCTCTGCAGATCTCTTGAGATCTCCCCCTCAATACTTCTCTTCTCCCTAGGATTCTGCCCTACAAATGTAGCTTCCTTAGACTCCCAGAACTCTTTTCCTCAAGTCAGTGAGACAACTGGGTTCTGCTTGCCTTTGTGCTGTATCCTGGAAACTACCTCCAGGTAGTAGTCCAGGGCTAGGGCTCACTTCATTGGTTTCCCAAAGTCTGATGGTCAACTTTAGGAAAAGCATGTGTGGTGTTTGAACTGCAAGCTGAACTAGCTTCATTTTTTTTTTTTTTGGTTTGGTTGGTTTCCCAAAGTCTGATGGTCAACTTTGGTTTCCCAAAGTCTGATGGTCAACTTTAGGAAAAGCATGTGTGGTGTTTGAACTGCAAGCTGAACTAGCTTCATTTTTTTTTTTTTTTTTTTTTGGGTGGGATATTACTTTTACTTAAAAGAATAACCAATAGACAGAATATGGTTATTCAGACTTGGGCATTAGGAGATATTTTCTTGCGAAAGAACAAAGTGAGTCTGCCACTTAAAGGAAGCAATTGACAATATTTGTTGCTAGTGATAAAATACGAGATTTCAGTAAAAACTAGCATTTTACAATTAGCAAATTGTATCTGACACCATGAGCTTAATATCTCCCCTATAATTAAAAGACTTTTAAAATTTTTTATTAAAGTGTAGTTGATTTACAATGTTGTGTTAATTTTTGCTGTACAGCAAAGTGACTCAGTTATACATATATGTATTCTTTTTTATATTCTTTTCCATTATGGTTTATCACAGGGTATTGAATAGTATTCCCTGTGCTATACAGTAGGACCTTGTTGTTTATTCATCCTATATATAATAGTTTGCATCTACTAATCCCAAACTCCCAATCCTTCCCTCCCCCAGCCCTTGGCAATCACAAGTCTGTTTCTATGTCTGTGAGTCTGTTTCTGTTTCATGGATACGTTCATTTGTGTCGTATTTTAGATTCCACATATAAGTGATATCATATTGTATTTGTCTTTCTTTTACTGACTTACCTCACTTAGTATGATAATCTCTAGATTATCTAGGTCCATCCATGGTGCTGCAAATAGCATTATTTCATTCTTTTTAATGGCTGAGTAGTATTCCATTGTGTGTGTGTGTGTATATATATAAATATATATATATATATCTCAATCTATGTCTATGTCTATGTCTATATCTATACCACATCTTCTTTATCCATTCATCTGTGGATAGAAATTTAGGTTTTTTCTATGTCTTGGCTATTGTGAATAGTGCCGCTATGAACACTGGGGTGCACGTATCTTTTCGAATTAGAGTTTTGTCTGGATATATGCCCAGGAGTGGGATTGCTGGATCATATGGCAACTCTATTTTTAGTTTTTTGAGGAAGCTCCATTCTGTTCCATAGTGGCTGCACAAATTTACATTCCCACCAACAATAAAAGGCTTTTCTAAGGAGACAGAAGGGGTGATATTAATAAATGTGATTTTAAAAATATTATGTAATGTAGTATGTCAATGTTTGGAAGACCTTCATAAATCAGTGAACTAATATTTTCCAAATGACCAATGCATGATGTTACAAAATCATGCACAAGTAAAGATACATTTAAAGTTCAAGATATACCTGAAACTAACACAACATTGTAAATCAACTATACTCCAATAAAAATTTTTTTTCAATAAAAATTTTTTTAAAATAACAAATAAAGTTCAAGATAGACTGATGGATTTTAATGTAACAGAGTAGGAAAAGTTTATCAATACGATTTCAGATTCCACACTGCAACTAACTTTTACAAAGCTACCGTTTGTCGTGTTTGGATATAGTATCAAAGAAGAAAGCCCACAACTATCTGATTAAGGTACTCCTCTTTTCCAGCTCCATAGCTGTGTGAAGCTAGATTTTTTCACATACTTTAAACTTTTTTTTTTTTTTTTGGCCGCGCCGTGAGGTTTGTGGGATCTTAGTTCCCCGACTAAGGATCGAACCCGTGACCCCTGCAGTAGAAGTGCGGAATCCTAACCACTGGACTGCCAGGGAATTCCCTTTTTCAGATACTTTAAACAAAATAACATATTACAGCAGATTGAATGCAGAAGCAGATGTGAGAATCTGGATTCCTTTTATTTAGGCTAGACATTAAATAGATCTGCAATCATGTAAATGAATACCACTCTTCTCCCTAAATTTTTTGAAAACGTCATGTTTCCACAAAAATATGCTATTTCTATTAAGTTGTAATGTGTTTGCTATTGTTATTTTAAAATGAATTAATAATTTAAGATACTTTGTTTTAATTTTTAGTATGATAAATATTGATGGTTATATTTCACATAAACAAAGCCTTTCTGAAATCTCTAAGAATTTTTATGAATAGAAAGGGGTTCTGAGCCCAGAAAGTTTGGGTTATCTGTTCTTTAAAGATTACGTGGATCTCTGCAGTGAAAACATCTGAATCTGGTGCCTTTTAAAATGGGAGATCTACAATCACCTTTTCTATCTTGCTGCTGTTATTGCTTATTTCAGCTTTCTACCTTTTGTTGAACAATTTTGGTAGCTTAAATTTCTGTTAGGAAATCATTCATATGTTTTGGGGTTTCAAATTTTTTTCCATTGAGTTGCAGGTAGGATTTCTCATATTTCCTTAAATGCCTTTTTTATCCTTGGTTATTTTTCCATTCTTATTCCTAACCTTGATATTTTTCTCCTGACTCACTCTTTTAATTAATTAATTATTTAAAAATTTTTAATCAATTTATTATCTATTTAAAAAAATTGAAGTATAATTGGTTTACAATAATATGTTAGTTTCAGGGCATACAACATAGTGATTCAATATTTTTATAGATTATACTCCATTTAAAGTTATTATAACATATCAGCTATATTCCCTATGCTGTACAATATATCCCTGTAACTTTATTTTATACCTTTTAGTTTGTACCTCTTAATCCCCTTCCCCATCTTGCCCCTCCCCCTTTCCCTCTCCCCACTGGTTTGTTCTCTGTGTCTGTGAGTCTGTTCCTGTTTTGTTATATTCATTTGTTTGTTTTATTTTTCAGATTCCACATATAAGTGAAAACATACAGTGTTTGTCTTTCTCTGTCTTATTTCATTCAGCACAATACCCTTTATGTCCATCCATGTTGTTGCAAATGGCGCTGGACTCACTCTTTATTCCATTCATTTTACATACTCCACTAATAAAACAGTATGAAAGCTTTGGGACAAAGAGAATGGAAGGGATGACCAGAGCAGACAAGAAATGTCAAGGAAGAAGGAAAGGGGACTGATGTGGTATATGGTCTGTCCCTCTCATCACTGGGAAAGTCCAAGAGAAAGAGATGTCAGTGGGGACTGTCCGCTGGTCTCTCAACCAGGGTCAGTGCTGTTCACAAACCTACCAGGATCCAAGCTCTGCTTCTCAACTTTGAGCATCCTTAAATTCAGTTTCGCTAGTGTCACCAGCTCTGGAGTAACTGGCTAACGTTATTCACAGAAATGACTGATGTAAAAACTAGCATGCCGATTTAATAGTCTCCTAACAACTGAACCGCAGGACCTGTGTCTACCGGTCAAAGCATTTCTTCTCTTTGCAGACGCGTGTTTGTGGTTTCCTAGAGACCGATCTTGGAGATGCATTTGTAAGGAAGTGAGGAAGGTAGGATTTGGCAGAGGGAGAAGCTGGACTGCAAGGAAGTGTCAACTGAGATCTGCTGTGGTCCTTGGGGGGCTGGGAGCTAAAATGACCCTTTAGAGTTGCCCTAAGTTGAGGCAATGGGGCTGGGCCTTGACATCTCCAGTCGGTCACTGGTGGTGGGCACCCCCTTGGGAGGGGCTGTAACCTTGGCTGAGGTAGGTCCCGGCACCCTGGGTCTGTACCCGTGAGGGAGGCAGCTGTGTGTCCCCAGCTCCTGGCAGATGGGGGATGGGTGCCTTGGCCCTGAACAGAGTGTCTGTGCAGAGTCCCACAGCACTCACTACAAACACGTTTGTTGTGAAATGCATCCTGGATTCAGAAACAGTAAAATGTGAAAAAAGTACACTTTAAAAAAGTAAATTCAGTAGTGTTTTTGGCATGGAGGTGGAAGCTAGACTCCTGGAAGACCGAAGTAGAGAACTGGAAATCCAGAGGCCGAAGCCTCCCCATTGTCTGTCAGTCATGATTCTTCTTGCAAACCTGTTTCACTTTTTGTCCTTGATATTCAAACTTTCTCTGCTGAATAGTTTAGCAAAGCCCACATGGGAAGTGGGTAATGGCCAGTGCTGTGCTGGTAAATGTTTAAAAACTGGCCCCTGAAGGAAAAGAAGTAGGCACAGATATTCGTATAATTTTTACTGCTATAAAGGATATGGAGGACAATTTATAGGCAGTAATGAATGATACTGTACTCTTTATTGTAGATTCCGTATAGCCAATTGATTCTCGCAGAATGCTTTCATTGATTTTTTTAGAACTCTTGTGTTCCCAGCCAACCTATAGTAATAATTGATGAATGCGTCCAGCTTTGACATGAATCCTTACTTAAATTAATGAATAGAACAAAAGTGAAACAACAAAGATGCGCGTCAGAACCTCACATGTTTGTCAGTGATGTAAGAGACTTTGTTGAATCACATAGTAGTTTTCAAATCCTGGAAGAATATCTCCTCAGATCTTTGTCTTCTTTACTATGTAATGGCTATAGACACGATGCTTTAAATTTCATTTTTATCAGTGGTTCTCAAATGGGGAGAGATTTTGCCTGTCAGGGGACATTTGGCAGTGTCCAGAGACATTTTTGGTTGTCACAACTATAGAAGGGGTGTTACGAGCATCTACTGGGTAGGGTTAGCAACATTTCTCCTCCAGAAAAGAATTATCTGGCCCAAGGTTGAGAAACATTTATTAACATTTTTAACGTTTTCCCCATAACTTTTTAAAGCTTAGACAATCAACAAAACAATAAATCAAGTCCAGATTGGTAGCATTTGCCAATTTCTGTGGTGTAAATATTCCCATTATGGCTAATTTCAAGCTACCAACATGAGGTCCTCAACTGTGGCGTCAGGGAAAGACATGCAGTTATATATATTCAACGTTATATTGTATTTCTACCACAACGGTGCAACAGTCATAACTAACTCCAAGAGCATAAATAATAGTAAAATGCAGTAATATAATTAGTAAGTAATAGGTTCTGTGTATTTATTACCATTGTTTATAACATAATGTATTTAATTGTTAATAAATATTTAACTTTTAACCTGGCTATGCTTAACAGCTGACTCCAAAACTCTTAAAAATAGAGCAGTGGGCTCTTGCAGGTCAGAATGGACTGGTCTGGCTCGAGCATGCCACTGGAACGGTTTCCACCACTCTCCAGGTCACACCTTCTGCACTTGCAAAGACTGACTCAATTCCAGTGTCAATTTTCTAGGGCACAGACTCTGGCCCGGATGAGGTCAGCTACCAGCCCACAGTGTGACCACACAAAAGCAGGCCTGTGAATATGGCTGGATCCAAATGGAGCCTGCATCTTCTATTTAGGAAATTTGTGGAAGCACCACTGTGAGCGGGCAGGCACCCTGAGAGGCCCCATAACAGTGCTGCAGACACTGACACAGCTTCCTGCCCCGTCCTGTTTATCAGGACTTCGTGCAAACCTACGTTCTGACTCATCTGCCCCCCGAGATTCCAAAATAATATATTAGATCAGTAGTTCTCAAAGTGTGGTCCCTGGACCCACAGCAAACGCCTCACTTGGGAACTTGTTCAAAAAGCAAATTCTTGGTCTACTCCACAGACCTTTTCTGGGGGATGGAGACCCCCAGACCGGGTTTCAAAAACTCCTCTGGGTTATTCAGAGGCATGTTGAAGACGGAGGGCTACTGTATGAGATTGAAAAAAGAAATTTTTTCGTTTGTTTTTTGCCACACCGCTTGGCTTGCAGGATCTTAGTTCCATGACCAGGGGTTGAACCCTGGCCCTGGCAGTGAAAGTGCCAAGTCCTAACCACTGGACCACCAGGGTACTCGCTATATGAGATCGTATAGCTTTCAAAAAAGAAGTTACATTCTATCCTTTAGGACAGCAACAAAACAAACCCAGATGGTCCTGAGTAAATTTGGTATTTCCTCCATTCTCCAGAAATGACAGATACTCTCTTAGGATGGGTTACTTCAACAGAAGAATAATCTCATCAATCATATATATATATATATATATATATATATATATATATATATATATTGATTTTTACTATTTCTTCTTTTAATTCCTGTGAATACCTTAAATAGCCCCATACATGCTACTAAATTGTATTTATCTTTTATAATTTAACTTTTAGCTGGTAACATCCTCAAGGGTAGGGATTATATATTGTATTTGGTTTAAGCCACAGAACTTAATATACTACAGAGCTCATAGAAGACATTTAAATATTGATTGAATAAGTATGAAGGTTGAAACAAATTCTCTTTTTTTTTTGTCTGATCCTTTGTTTTCCTTTACTGGCGTTATTTAAAATTTATCATACATAATTTCTAAAGTAGTAGTGCTGAAATTTTATAAAGAATTTCAATAATAATTAAATAAAACAGAAAATGACTGCTCTCTGGATTTTTTTTCCAAATTATGGAATTTGTACAATTATAGTATAAAGAAGAAGAATCACCAGGGTTTCCATTGACAGGTAACAATCTGATATTTGGATGTGTTTCCTTCCAATCATTTTTCTAGGTTTATATGCTTTTCTTACCAAATGGAGACTGTATGCTATTTTTCTAGTTTTGTTATCCTACCTTTTTATTAAACATTATGTCATGAGCATTCTCATATCACTGAATTTTTTTTGAACATATTATTCAACTGTACGTCTGAACTATGACTTACCTAACCATTCCCCCATTTACGACATTTGGATTGTTTCCGACATGTCCCTTTTTACATAACTGTTGTGATGGAAGGGGTTGCATATTTGAAAAACGAATACGAGTCCTTAGAATCAGGATTGAGTGTTTCTAAGCTCACCTGGTCATCTTTTTTCCCGTTTTATATTGAAAAGCTTCCTTATCAGTTTTCTTGTTCAAGCACACAACTCTCCTATTCTTCCATTTCAGGCCCTTATCAGGATTTAAAGCGCATGTTTACATAAACATCAAAATCAATGAACGTCTGAAATTTAAAAGGAGGCTTTTTACAGAAGTGACTATCTTCCCTGGTTTACGTGAATTATATCTCCCATCCGGCCAGCTGTTCCTTCTTCTCTGTAAACTTCCATTACTGTTACAATCACCTGCGTCAACTCTTCAGGTTTTTGTGTCATAATTTCTAAACCCTAAATCAGGAAAAAGCTAATAAATTGTTATTTGCTTATTGAATTATAGGTGACTCAGGAAACAGAAATCCATGTAAGAATGTTACCATGTTTATTCGTTGAAGGAGTTTTTTTTTTTCTTTCGGTAAAAGCTTTCAAAAGCCCTAAAAATTAGCAAAGCATCTTAGCTCAAAGAGTGAATTAACTTCCTATGTTAATTTATTTCTGGCAAAAGTCAGATATCTTTCAGATGAAATATAACCCAACACACACGTATACAATAAAAATACTTTGTAAATCGAAACAAACCTCTTTTATTTTGCTAAACCATGTCACCCATTACGAACCGACTGAACTGAATAATATTTCTTTCCTTTTTGGGTGGGGAAAAGTAACATGTCAAATATTGTTCAGTAATGACTGAACTAGAAATTTAAAAACAGCTTCAATGGCATAGAACCAAAAATAAATGCATTGTAAACAGTTTTTAGGTCTTTTTAAAAAATAAATTTATTTATTTATTTGTTTATTTTTGGCTGCGTTGGGTCTTAGCTGCTGCGCGCGGGCTTTCTCTAGCTGCTGTGAGGGGGAGGGGGGCTACTCTTCATTGCGGTGCGCGGGCTTCTCATTGTAGTGGCTTCTCTTGCTGCGGAGCACAGGCTCTAGGCCCGTGGGCTTCAGTAGTTGTGCCTCATGGGCTCTAGAGCACAGGCTCAGTAGTTGTGGCGCACAGGGTTTGTTGCTCTGCAGCATGTGTGATTTTCCCGGACCAGGGCTTGAACTGGTGTCCTCTGCACTGGCAGGCGGATTCTTAACCGCTGTGCCACCAGGGAAGCCCCAGTTTTTAGGTCTTTTAAAAATTAAAATCTCTGATATAATTTTTTCACCAATTTAATATTGCTTCTTGGGTTGGACTTAAAAAATGAAAATCTCTGATTACATCTCCAGTCATCTCACTGAAAATCTTGATTGCTGAACACGTGACCAAAGAGATCATCTCAGTTTCCTGGAGTAAATGTTCAATTATCACCAAGATATGCAAGCAATCTAGAACTCAGGGAGGAGAGACAACTCTACTTCTGAAATGACTTAAATGGATGTAATTGCCTAAGTTTACTGGAAGTTTCACAGGCTAGCAATGAACACTATACTTTTGAGCTAGTATTATTGCCCAGGGTTTTCTCACTCCAGCACATTGATTTTGGCAAGCAGGTAACTTCAGGAACTCCGACGTGGACTTCTCGTATAATAAGTAAAGATCTGGCATTAATGAACATAATTGAGGTGTTTTGCTAAGAAGCTTATGCACCTGACCTAGCAGGTACAAGTAGGTATAATAACTTTTTTCTCCTTTTAAAATTGAAGTATAGTTGACATAGGTATATAACTTATTAAACAATGCATTTAGAAGACTCGTGTTTCAGCCCACGTTTGTTCACGTATCTACGGATGGGAAACTACAAGCGCGCTGCCGGAGGGCGCCGCCAGGGGCGCTAAGCCTCAGCGGCTTCGTCAACAACAGGCGCCCTGGGGCGCTCTTTCCTCTCGCTCACCTCAGCTTCCGCCGGAAGCGGCTCTGTCAGTTGTGGCCCTTCGGTATTTGGGCTCGCTATGTGTAGTGGGTTCGCGGCGGCTGGCTGGATGAGAAGGCTTGGTTCCGGGAGCCGGAGAGAGAAGAAGAAAACTCGAGCTTCAACCCGGGCAGCAAGATGGACATTCTGAAATCGGAGATCCTCCGGAAGCGGCAGCTGGTGGAGGACAGGAACCTGTTGGTGGTGAGGATTCTTGGGGTCGTGGGGCGTTGGCGACGGAGGAGCTGAGCGTTTGCGTGGGGGAGGGGAGTCTGGGGGAGGGGAACGGTACTGAAAGGGTCCTTGCCGGATTGGGTTTAGCCAGAGCCCCTCCGCTACCCCGGAGCGGCTCCCTCTAGACCGCTGTGCCCTTGGCAATCACTTGGGAGCCTTTGGGATGGAGGTGTAGGAATTGCAGGAAAACCCGAGATTTTGGCGATTTCTCCTACCCGCCGCCCCACCTGTCCCTTATCCCCGTTCCCATCTGCCGGTATTCTTCGGACGTGCCCCAGTTTTTCTGGCCGTTCACTTCTGTCGTTTTAGGAAGGGTTTGTGTTTTATGTATACTTCCTGTTTTGTCACACAGGATATTACAAAGATGTGGTCCAGGACCAAGACTTAATAAAGTTAATAATTTTACTACTTCATCAAGGAGATAGTTAAGTGAAACTGCCGCCCCTCCCCCATTAGTGCTGAGCATTGAAGAATCAGTGACAGCTGGTAGTTTAGTGCTATTGTCTTGATTCTTGTGAAGCATTGCTTTTCACCCTTCGTATAAATGGGAACAGAGTGAACAGGCAAATAATACCTTAGTACTGAAAATAGTTCTGACCTCACGGACCCTCTCAAAGAGTCTCAAGGACTCCAGGGGTCTTGTGGACCACACTTTGAGAACAGTCTGACTTAGGTCTTTGGATGTCGTGTATGATTAATGTTTATGATGTAGTGCAAGTAAGTTGGGATTGTTAGCTTGGCAGATGGCAGCTTTCATAATCTTTGAAACTTTAAAAACAATTAACAAAGTGGAGCTAATTAAACAGAATGTTATTTAGCAAATGCGCGGGAAGCTGGGGAGAGAGCTTGTCCATAGCTGTAACTTGATATTTTCATCTGTAACTCAGGGGCCTTTTTCTTTTGATGAGTGGTTTCGGAGTATTTGAAAAAGCTAATTTAGATGTTGAAATGCATAGTGGGTGTTAGAACCAGGTGTTGAAATTTAAAGTGCTTTAGAGGGAGAATTGAATCACGAAGAGCTCAGCTCACTCTCAGGGCTTACAGTGCTGTTTGCATAATCAGGTTCTTTGTCATGGATATAGACCAGCCTTTAAAAATGATCAATTACAAAAACACTGATTCTACATAATTGTTCTTAATTTATCATCACATATAAACTGTTTTTCTGGGATGTCTTTCATTTTGTAATTTGATAGTAGATTTAATTACTCAGATAACCCTGGCCAGAAGGTAAGATTGACTTCCCAATTAATACCAGCAAAGGAAATACATGAAATGGGGATTAAAATACTGAATGTCATAGTTCTGGTAATATTAATAGTAATCTGCAAAGCATTATGCAGAATGCTTCATGTCTCCTACCTCATATAATTTGTACAGCAGTCCCATAAAATTACTGCTACTCCCATTTATAGATGAGGAAATTGAAGCTAAAAGAAGTTAGATTGATTTACAGAATCGCACAGCTAGCAAGAGATAGAGTCTGAATTTGAATCCATCTCTCCCACTCTAAAGCTTGCTCTCTTCACCACTACAGACAGGCTGTTTATTTATCTCCACCCTGTGAACATAGAACTAGTTTTGATAGGGTTGACCTAACGATTAAATTACTTAAAATTAAATTAACATGTGAAAAGCACCCTAGTATGCTTTCTCATTTGAGCTTTACAACAGCTCTGCTTGGTGCATAGGGCAGTTAGGATGCTCTTTCCACGGATGACGAAGCCATCTTTTTTTTCACTGCCCTAGCCACAGTAAGAAATAAATCTGTATTTTCATCAGATACGTATGAAAAAAGTTTCATGCAACATTTCTTGTCTTAACTACATGTGATTCTATCATATGTTTCACTGTTTTAATCCATCCTGTTTCATTTTTAAAAACAATTCTGGTTGGGGGTCAGTGAATCCTTTTCATTATCCTTTTCTGTAGCTGGGGAACACCTGTTTCTGTTGTATTGTTTTTCCAGAAGCACCACCTCCTCTTTGGTCATTTTGAGTGATGTCCCAGCTTTTTTTTTTTTTTAAGCTTTATTGAACTATAGTTGATTTGCAATGTAGTGTTTAATTTCTGCTGTGATTTGTACAGCAAAGTGATTCAGTTATACATATATATTCTTTTTCATTATGGTTTATCACAGGGTGTTGAATATAGTTCCCTGTGCTATACAGTAGGATCTTGTTGTTTATCCGTCCTGTCGATAGCATGGTGTCCCAGCTTTTTATTGTTAGTCTGAGAGTTGGATAGTAAACACTCAGCTTGTGAGAGCCCCTTTGTTAACCTCCTGTCACCTGTGCTAAGTGCTCCACGTGATGTAACTGCTCGGAGGTAAGTGCGGTGTCTGTATTGCTAGAATGCCGGCGCTTTGGCGCCCCGGTGTTGGTGAGTCTTCATTGAACTGCAAAGCCTCATTTATGTGGAAAGCCAGGCTACTGCAGGACTCAGTGGGGCTTAATTAGCAGTTTTATTAGTTGCAGTTTTGAGCATGGACTTTGTGTAGAATTTTAGCTTTGTTTTTTTCTCCAAAATTTTTTGAATATTTCCTATATTCAAGATACTACACTGTGTGCCACAGAGGATTTTTTTTAAAAAGTAATGCTTGGTCCTTTTCTTTAAGGAACCTACTTTCAGTTTTACAGAGAAAAGAGAAGCCATCAGGCAAGAAATTCCTCACCTTTCCCCTGTTAAAGTGGATGAGATATTGGCTATATGTTGGGTCAAACCTACCACTTACATGTTGGAGCCCAGCTCTCATCTTTTGCAGCATCATCAGAATCTGAATAGCACTTGTCTCCTTTCTTTCTG
This sequence comes from Leucopleurus acutus, assembly GCF_964270905.1. Classification (NCBI taxonomy): domain Eukaryota; kingdom Metazoa; phylum Chordata; class Mammalia; order Artiodactyla; family Delphinidae; genus Leucopleurus; species Leucopleurus acutus. Next base: position 195,654,397 of record NC_139142.1, read on the forward strand.
TGTCTTCAGTCTCTACTGGCTTATCTCCAGCAGCACTGAGACATACACATCTCTCCCATCTTTTTTTTTTAAAACACAGCTGTCCTTTTTCTTTACAGCCAAGCTTCTTCTTATTTCCTACTCACTCCTTAACCTGATTTCTACCTGACAGTTGCACTGAATCCATCCTAATCAGGGGCCGCAGTGATTTCCATGCTTTCTTAACCTCAGCATTTGCACTCGGCTAGTCCACTTTCTTTTTTTTTTTTTTTTTTGCGGTACGCGGGCCTCTCACTGCTGTGGCCTCTCCCGTTGTGGAGCACAGGCTCTGGACATGCAGGCTCAGCGGCCATGGCTCACGGGCCGAGCCGCTCTGCAGCATGTGGGATCTTCCCGAACTGGGGCACGAACCCGTGTCCTCTGCATCGGCAGGCGGACTCTCAACCACTGCGCCACCAGGGAAGCCCTGGTCCACTTTATTCAGTCTTCCCTTGACGTCTCTTACCCCACAGCGTCCTGTTTTTCCTTCTCAGGCTGCTTATTCCTGATCTCCTTTACAGGCTTCTTCTTTTTTTGTTTTTTTATTGTTTAGTTTTTATCCCTTAAATGTTGGTTTTCTTTAAAGTTCAGGCCTAGGCTACTTTCTCTTCACACGGAAAATTCTCTTACATTAATTTCATATTCACCTCTAGATTTCAGTTGCCATCTGTAACAGGGGTTCTTAAGTGGAGCCTTTGGATGGACTTCAGAGTATCCATCAGTTCCTTGAAATATTATAAAAAATTTAGCATGTATGTATACATGTGACCCCTCTTCCCCTCCTCCTGTTGATGATATTATTAAAGGGATATTTGGGGCTTCCCTGGTGGCGCAGTGGTTAAGAATCCACTTGCCAGTGAAGGGGACACGGGTTCGAGCCCTGGTCCGGGAAGATCCTACATGCCGCGGAGCAACTAAGCCCGTGTGCCGCAGCTACTGAGCCTGCGCTCTAGAGCCCGCGCGCCACAACTACTGAGCCCGCGCGCCACAACTACTGAAGCCCGCGCGCCTAGAGCCCGTGCTCCGCAACAAGAGAAGCCACTGCAGTGAGAAGCCCGCGCACCGCAACGAGGAGTAGCCCCCTCTCACTGCAACTAGAGAAAGCTGGCACGCAGCAATGAAGACCCAACGCAGCCAAAAATAAATAAATAAATTTATAAAAAAAAATAAAGCGATCTTTGACAAAAAGGTCAAGAACCAGTCATTTCTGGGCTGGTGAAAATCTCTGTGCCCATTTATCCCTACCACCAATCAGCTGTTCCAGTTCTAAACCTGTTTCATTTATTCAGGCCTTTGAACTTGCCTTTCTTCACACTTGTTCCTTGCTTTGCTTGCACGGTCTTCTGTAATCCTCTCCAGTGCCTCTTTCTTTAGTGGTCATTTAGGAGCCTTTCATGTTTTTTTGGTATAGTCAGAAAACAGTGTGGTAGGGAGTTTGTCATGTTGATACCATGTTTTGACATCTGCAAAGAAGATTTATTTTCCTCAGCATTTCACTGTGAAAAAATTTAAATGTACCGAAAACTCAAAAGAATTATACAGTGAACACCCATACGCCTACCATCTAGATATTGCGATTAAACCTGCGATTAACATTTTAATATATTTGTTTTATCATGTAACTGTCCATCTCTCCATCATTGTATATCCATTCATCAATCCATCTAGCAATGCAGAAAGTACTTTTACCTCAATAGTAAAACAGGCAGAACATTTTAGGGTAGTGGAAGGCTGCTTCTCCACAATTTGACGAGAGGCACTCACAAGCTAAGTCATTACTGTTTCACATCTCACAGATGAACCATAAAAGGCTGGGAAACCACTTGAAATGGCCAGAGGTGAGGCGGCTCTTCTGGAACAGCAAATCCATAGACAGATGTTTTCCAGCTGCAGACAGGGTCATGAAGACAATGTACTGATCTTTATGCATTTCAGATTAATTTACAGACATTGATACACTTTACCCCTAAAATGTAATGTAACATAATTGCCAAAATATAATTTGGCGTGTATATCATTGACTAGTGTTCAGTGTTTGTTTATACTTTCTTTGGTATGTCAGCAAAATTTTATGTATGAAGAAATACACAAATCATAAGTGTACCTACCATTCAGTGAATTGTGACAAATGCATATGCCTGTGTATCCCAGTCTGTATCAAGATACAGATACTACCCTCGTTCCACCTTCCAGTCAGCCCCTCCCCCAAGAATAAACTGCTGTACTGATTTCTTTCCACTGTCCCTTGGTTTTGCCAGCCCTATAACTTCACGTAAATGGGATCATACTATGTACTCTTATATGACCCACTTTGTTTAATGAGAATAATGTTTTGAATTTTATTCATGTTGTTGCATGTATCAGTTGTTTACTCCTTTTATTGCTAAGAAGTATTCCGTTATACAAATAGACCCAGTTTGTTAATCTGTTCTTCTGATAATGGGCAGCTGGGCTGTTTCCAGGATTTAGCAATTATGAGTAAATCTGCTGTGGACCCTTTTGTGCAAGTCTCGTGTTTTCATTGCTCTTAGGAAAATGCTAGGGAGTGGAATTGCTATGCCATGGTGTACATTATGGGTTTAGTTTTATAGAAATCCACCAGACCTTTTTCCAAAGTGGTTGGACCGTGTCACACCTTCACTAGCAAAGTAAAAGGGTTCAGATCTTTACATTGTGTCAACAGTTTGTGTTGTCAGTCTTTAATATCAGCCATTCTGGTGTATGTAATAAGCCAACTTACCAATTTTTCATGGTGATTGTTGACCGTATCCTATCTAGGCATATAAAATAGTATAACCTGTTGGAAAACAGTTTGGTAATGTCTTAAAAAGAAAACATAGGCCTGCTACGTGAACGAACTATTCCACTCCTAGACATTTACTCAGGAGAGTAAGATATTCTTTTTTAAAATTAATTAATTAATTAATTATTGGCTGCTTTGGGTCTTCGTTGCTGCCCGCAGGCTTTTCTCTAGTTGTGGCGAGCGGGGGCTACTCTTCGTTGCAGTGCTTGGGCTTGTCATTGTGGTGGCTTCTCGTTGTGGAGCACGGGCTCTAGGTGCGCAGGCTTCAGTATTGGTGGCACGCGGGCTTCAGTAGTTGTGGCTCGTGGGCTCTAGAGCGCAGGCTCAGTAGTTGTGGCTCATGGGCTCTAGAGCGCAGGCTCAGTAGTTGTGGCTCGCAGGCTCTAGAGTGCAGGCTCAGTAGTTGTGGCTCGCAGGCTCTAGAGCACAGGCTCAGTAGTTGTGGCTCGCAGGCTCTAGAGCGCAGGCTCAGTAGTTGTGGCTCGCGGGCTCTAGAGTGCAGGCTCAGTAGTTGTGGCTCGCAGGCTCTAGAGCGCAGGCTCAGTAGTTGTGGCTCGCAGGCTCTAGAGCGCAGGCTCAGTAGTTGTGGCTCATGGGCTCTAGAGCGCAGGCTCAGTAGTTGTGACGCACAGGCTTGGTTGCTCCGCGGTACGTGGGATCTTCCCGGACCAGGGATCGAACCCATATCTCCTGCATTGGCAGGCGGATGCTTAACCACTGCACCACCAGAGAAGCCCAAGATACTCTTATTATAAGAGCTAAAAGCTTTATGGTTTCATGTTTTATAAAAAACAGTTAAAATTTTTTTTGAATCAGTTTCTTTGTATGATGGGAGGTAGGGGTGTGGTTTATTGTTTTCCATGTGATTATCCATTTGTTCCAGCACCATTTATTGAAAATATTTTTCTTTTCCCTTTGGTTGCTTTTGGCATCATCAAAAATCAGTAATAGTTTAACTGTGGCTCCGTTCTGGGTGCTCTGCTCCCTTGTCCTAATCTGTTTGTTGATCCTTATGCCTGTGCCACACTGTCTCGATTGCTGTCGCATTCTGGTGAGTTGTAATGTCAGGCAGTGTAAATGCTACCACTATTTAATTTAATTTTATTTTTATTGAAGTATAGTTGCTGTACAATATTATATAAGTTACAGGTATACAGTACAGTGATTCACAATTTTTGAAGGCTGTATTCCATTTATAGTTATTATAAAGTAATGGCTCTATTCCCTGTGTTGTACAATACATCCTTGTAGCTTATTTTATACCTAATAGTTTGTACCTCTTACTCCCCTCCCACTATATTGCCCTCCCCCTTCTCTCTCCACTGGCAACCACTAGTTTGTTCTCTATTATATCTGTGAGTCTGTTTTTTTTAAAATATTCACTAGTTTGTTGTACTTTTTTAGATTCCACATACAAGTGATATCATACGGTAGTTGTCTTTGTCTGTTTCACTTAGCAAATGCCCTCCAAGTCCATCCATGTTGCTGCAAATGGCAAAATTTTATTCTTTTTTATGGCTGAGTAGTATTTCATTGTGTATATATACCACATCTTCTTTATCCATTCATTTGTTGATGGACACTTCGGTTGCTTCCATATTGTGTTATTTATTTTTTAAGCAGCTTTATTGAGGTATAATTGACACACAGTAAACCGCACATATTTAAAGTGTACAGTTCAGTGAGTCTTGCCATGTTTACACCTGGATGCTGTCACCACAGTGAAGAGAGTGAACATGTTCATCTCACCCCAGTGTTTCCTTGTGCCCCTTTGTGATCCTGCTTTCCTGCCCCACCTGTGCCCTACCCACCCTGTACACAGGCTACCACCGGTCTGCCTTCTGTTACTTTACATTAGTTTGCATTTTGTAGAGTTTTATGTAAACAGAATTTTTCAGTATGTTCCTCTCTTACCTGCTTTCTTTCAATCAGCCTAATCATTTTTTTTTTTTTTTTTTTTTTTTGCGGCACGCGGGCCTCTCACTGTTGTGGCCTCTCCCGTTGCGGAGCACAGGCTCCGGACGCACAGGCTCAGCGGCCATGGCTCACGGGCCCAGCCGCTCCGCGGCATGTGGGATCTTCCCGGACCGGGGCACGAACCCGCGTCTCCTGCATCGGCAGGCGGACTCTCAACCACTGCACCACCAGGGAAGCCCCCAGCCTAATAATTTTGAGATTCATTTATGCATTTGTCTGTATCAAGACTTCATTATTTTTGTTACTGAGCAGTATTCCACCATTGTATGGATATACCTCAATTTGTTTATTCATTAGCCTGTTGATGAGCATTCAGATTATTTCCATTTTTTTGGCTATTATGATAAAGCTGCTGTGAACATTGGTGTACAGGTTTCTGTATGGACATATACTTTCATTCTCTTGAGTGAATGCCTAGGAGTGGAGTGGTTGGATCATACAGTAAGTGTCTGTTTAACTTTATTTTCTTAAAGACTTTGTAAGATTGGTGTTATTTCTTTCATACATTTTTACATAATTTTATATGTAATGATATAAATATATATGATTATGAAGTACATAGAATTCACCTGTGCAGGGGAGCTTTTGGTATAGTTTTCTATTTTGGATGGCATCATTGAGAATACATACTGCCTAGCTAACAGGATCCCTTGACAGTTGACAGTTCTTTCACTTTGAAAATCATTGTGTCTCTTTAAATTGTGTTTGAGTGCCCAACCATTAGGTTTATTACCTCAGACTCTTTAAGGCTTATTTCCATTCTTCAGCCAGAAACGGACCCTGCCATGTGGTTCGTGATCTCACACGTATTGCTCTGCTTTGGATGTCCAGGCTGTGTATTTGTTAGCTCTCCCGTGTCTTTTTGTAGAACTCTTGATGATGTTTCTGTTTCATTTATATAAACACTAAAAACCTTAATCTGATTGAAGGAATGATGATTCTAATTAATGAAATGGTGACAGTCATGTTGCCTGTGGTTTTTAAATTTTGACTCTCCCTTATTAGTGTGGGCCGACGTTTCCGGTGATGTGGTAGAAAGACTTGTACTCTTTAGACCCGCGAATCTCAGGTTTATAATCCAGACAGTACAGCTTGGACAAAGTCCAAGAATAACATGTATGAAGCACCACACAGGAATTAGGTTCTGTCTTTAAAAGGAGAAGTGCTCTTTATCTATACCCTTTTCAACTCATTTCTAAAATCTGCAGGAGTGAGAGGCCCAAAGGAAAGGTCAGGTGCTTTAGGAGAGAACCCAAATAAATGTACTGTCAGTTCACATGGTGTCTTAAAATCCTTACCAGCCACTTTCAGACTTGTGTTTGTAGGGTTCTGTTATATTCTGTCGTTAACTCAGCAAACTTAGAGTTCAAAATCTTTGAGTATAGCCAGAAAGGAAACTAAATTTGTGAAATGAGTAAACAAGTCCTAAAGTCTCATTGGGGCTCCATTACTAGAGAGCTCTTTAACTTTGGGCAAGTTCTCTACCCTGCCTGACTTACCTATAAAGGGGGGTGTATTATTAATGCTTACATCCTACAATTTCAATTCTGTCATAAATGTATCCACCATACTTTGTATTTCAAAGTATGTTTTCAGTGTGCTTTATAAAATAACGTTTTATAATTAGAAGTCACTGCTTAACTTGCTTTTCTTATATAAACTGCTCTTGTTTCTAAACAAAAGTGTGCAGAGTGACATCTGAAACATGGTAGGGAACCTTTTTTTTTTTTTTGCGGTACGTGGGCCTCTCACTGTTATGGCCTCTCCCGTTGCGGAGCACAGACTCCGGACGCGCAGGCTCAGCGGCCATGGCTCACGGGCCCATCCGCTCCGCGGCATGTGGGATCTTCCCGGACCGGGGCACGAACCCGTGTCCCCTGCATCGGCAGGTGGACTCTCAACCACTGCGCCACCAGGGAAGCCCCACCCTTTTGTTTTTGACAACCTTTTGTTGCCCTGAAGTGAGGGGTCACATAGTATGAAGCAAAATGTTTATAGTTTTCTCACTAGGACTCTTTAAAATGAAAAGCAAATTAATTTTCAAAAATTAAATGTATTGTTAATAGGTAATGCATTCAAATGATTCAAAATTCAAGACATACTAAAGGGTGTACAATAAAAAGTTTCCTTTTTACCCATGTCCCTCAGCTGTACAGTTCACCTCCTCCAAAGCAGCTAACATTATCAATTTTGGGGTCTCCTAGAGTTATTTCATGCATATAAAAGCAAATGTGAAGAAGCAAATATCTTTTCTCGTTTTTGAATACAAACGGTAGCATACTAGATTCACTCTTCTGCACTTGCTTTTTTCATTTATAAAAATATAGAAACCACTTAATTAAAAAAAAAAACCCTCCTTTAACAGAAACCGAGGAAACCCTGAAATTGAAACAATAAAGAACTATAGTAACCAATATGAAAGTTACTGGAAAACAGTAAATAATAAAACAATAATTAGGGCAAATAATGCATTAATAAATTGTTTATTTGTTTACTGTTCTAATTGTTCTAAATGTTCTAATAAATTGGAAAATCAAAGTGAAATAAGTGACAAAAAACAAGAAATAGAAAATCTGAACAAACCAGTAGGTAAGGAAGAAACAAGAAAGTTGTCTGACAGCCAAGGGAAGAAAGCAATTGAAGAAGGAGGCAATTAGCAGTTGACTTGAAGATCCTTTAGTTTTGCACCTTGGAAGTTAGTTATGACCTCAGGGGATTTTTCAATGGAGCATTAAGAATGGACTCCCAGTTGTTGGGCAGCTGCAAAGAGAATTGGAGGTGAGGAAATGGAGACCGAATAGAGAAATGTTTTATTGTCCTGCTGTAATTGGTACTTAGCATGATACCCAGCACAGAGTAACGAATTTTTCCTTTAAGGTTGCAGAGTCTTGAACATATGTAAGTGATGATCATTTGTGCCAATAGAGAAGGAAAAGGTGAAGATGCAGAAAATAGATAACTGACTATGAGAAAGGCAGGAGAAATTGAGATCTGGAAGACAGCTGGAAGGGGTTGGCCTTAGACAGGGCGAGGGTTTCCTCTTCCATTCTGAGATGCAGAAGGGATTGGTGCTGGGAGGAATTCGGAGTTCTTGTTTACTGGCTTCCCTTTTCTCTATAGAGTGACTTAGTCATTTGCTGGAAATAAGGGGAGAAGTAAAGGGCTTAGAGGTTTGAGAGAATGGAGAATGAATAATGATCAGTGTAGACAATAGGAGAGAAAGATGGGTAAATACATCAGGATCAGTGGGCAGCATTGGGACACAAGTGGTTTCCCAGCATTTAAGAGCTAGGTGCAGGTGTGGACACTGCCAGCAAGTGGACTCCTGTAGGACAGAACACTTGTCGGTCTCGGGACCCCTTTACATTCTTAATTACTGATAGCTCCAGAGAGCTTTGTTTATGTAGAATGTATTTATTGATAATTACTCTATTAGAAATTAAAACTGGGATATTGAAAATGTATATTTATATTCTCTGTACAAGTACAGTAAAAAAGTCCATCATGTTAGTGTAAATAATACATTTTTACGAAAACTATGTTTTCCAAAACAAATGAAATTTAGTGAGAAGAATGGCATGTTTTACATTTTGCAAATCTCTTTAATCTCTGGTATATAAGAAGACAGTTGGATTCTCCTGTTCTTTTTTCAACCTGTTGCAATATGTTGTTTTTGTTCAAGTATGTGAAGAAAATTCATCCTGAAACAGAGGTAGTTGGAAAAGGGAGTATTTTAATAGCCTTTTCAGTAATTGTGGACGTTTTTCTTTGATACTACACCAAAACTGGGTAAGTGGTAAGTTTCTTAAAGATTAGCTAAGAGCTTAGATTCTGACACATATCAATAGACTTTTCGTGTACTAAAACCCATTGACCTGTTCTGCTCTAGATCTATTCTGATTTATCCTGGTCATAGATCTTTTGCCTGTGCATGATTTTGTGAACTCTTGCCTTTGTTAACATCATGAGTTTTTTCAACTTTGCTGAGTTATGCAGATCTTCTAAATGTTGATGTGTTTCATTAGACAATATTTAAAAAATTACATTTGTTAATGTCACCACTGATTTCATCAGAAAAGCCTTTAAGTATTGGGAAGCCATCCAGTTCACAGTGAGGGATACCACTTTTCTACCCTTCTGATTTTCGCTTGACAGGTGGAATTTTATCATAGGCAACAAATACTATCATTATTTTCCTTTAGGTGACAGGTTTGCTTTGTTCAGTTTTGAGAAACTGTTTGCCAGATATGCAGGTCTGAATAATCAACCAGTTTGCTTTTCTTTGAGAGGACTGTCCTACACCATTATGTAGTGGAAGTGCTTCATATATTTCATTTCATTTCGTCATACCAGATATTAAAAGGCCATGTGCTCCAGGGATGAGATTTAGTAAAATTGTACTTTATCAAGATATTCTTAAGAGAAACTGGCTTTTTTATTTTCCTGCAAGTGCATGGTGGTGAAGAATACAATGGCCACTGGTACATAAACTCAGCCTTCATTTATGCTAAGGTTCCAGTAGTTTTCGTCACCATTGCTTTTGTACCATCAGTGCAGGTCTGAGCACAGTGAAAAAGGGGTGGGCACATATATCTTAGTATTATTATGAAAATAAATTTTACCTAGTGGAACCTCTGTAAAGGTCTTAGGGACCCCCCAGAAGTCCACATTTTGAGAATTGATGTTCAAGGCGTAAGGTTTTGTTAGGTGTGTTCAATGGAATTGGGAGACGGTAGTAAAAGATACCATAGTTAAAGATTGGACCATGGTCTCTGGCCTGGAGAGTCCTTTTATTTTCTTCCTATGTATCAGCTCATTCTGAGAGGCTGCCAGTATGTTTGTCAACGCACTTATTTGAAATATGACCAGTACATGCTACATAGTCAAAAGGAACAATTTATGATGCTGAAATGAGTTTTGGGAGTGAAGAACTGTAACTTGAATACTAGATCAGCACAAAGGATTTAAGGACCAGTGTTCTTAATCCTGCTTCTGTTAACTCATGAGGCTCACTGAGTTCTGGGAAAGTCACCTGAACTTTCTAATTCTCAGGTTTCTCACCTCCACAGTGGGATTAGTATTATTTGCGCCCACATTTCTTAGAGTAGTTTTGATGTTCAGGTGATACCATCAGTTCTGTACGCCGGGTAACATCTTCATCTTTATACCTGTAAAGCTGTGCTTGGGGTACAGTAGAAAAGTCAGTAAATATTTATTGAGTTAATGAATGAACTTAAAAAAACTGTTATAAGCTGTTAGTTTTAAACATACACACCAATAGAGTTGTATAATGAATTCCTGTCTTTCCTCAACACACATAACTCTAGAAAATAAGACCATGTTTTTATAGAATTAAGATCACCACCAACAAAATTAAAATTGGGTCCTTAATACCATCAAATACTCCTCTCGCATTTGAATATCCCCAATTGAATTAAAATAAATACATATATATGTTTTTTACAGTTGGTTTATTCAAATCAAATCCACACAAAGTCCACTCATTACATTTGTTTATTATGACTCTTAGTTTCTTTTCATTGCAAACATTTTCCAGGTCCCCCACTTTTTTTTATGCATCAACTTGTTGGAGAAACTGGGGCTAGTTTTGTAAAATGTGCTCGTGTTTGATTGCTTCCCAGTGGTGTTTTGAGCTTTTTCCTCTATTCTTTACATTTCTAGGAAGTTGGAAGTTAATTGTTTGATTAGATTCCGATTTAGATTTTTAGGGAGAACGCTTCTAAGTGGTCTGCTGTGTACTTCCGATGTGTTTCACATAGGACGTACGTGGTATTGATGCCAAACTTGAGCAGTGGGTTCAAGTGCGGCAGCCTTATCTTTCCGTTGTTCACCATCACACTTTCTTGTCATGGTTTTAGCATCCATTGATGATCACTGCCTGAGTGAGTGAGCTTTGGAACTGTGAGGTGCTAATAACTACATGTGTGGAGGTATTATTGAGGTACTGTTTCGGTTACTACTGGTAAAGTAGGGCAGTATCTTTATTTGAGCTAAGTTATCAATGACATAATATCTAAGAAGCAGATAGTAACAAGCCTACAAATTAGGGACTGTATTTTTTACATTATAATTGATGTAAAATATTTCATTAGTTGAGGTGTTCAACATAGTGATTTGATAGTTTTATACATTACAAAATGATCAGGGGACTGCATTTTTAACAGGATAATTTTATGCATAGCATGGAAAGAACTAACCGTTTTTTTTCCCACCTGCCACACTAGATTTAGAGTTTGTCTCTTAACAGCATGTCATATTAAAACAAATACCTTTGAACCATCTTTTTACTAAAGAGACTCTCCAAAACCATTCTGTCTCGATTATTATAAAAACTTGTTTAATACTAATACAATTGATCATTACAGTAAGATTCCAGATGACAAAAAAGAATTTGGACACACCCTTGGAGCTCTCTTCGTAATGAGATTTAACATGTCAGCTGAAGCTACCATAATTTTGGTTTGGTTGGTTCTGTTAGGAGAAAATAATTAAAGTGTCTCATTTTACGTGGTTCGTAATGAATCCATTTGTAGAAATTGAATTCAGACACTGAGAAATGAAATAAAAACAATGGGAACATTTGGAAAATGTGGGTGGTTTCTTCTTTGTGCTGTTGGATATGTCCGTCAAACTGATGCTGCAAGAGAAATACCTCATGTTTAGAACAGGGGCTGAGCACAGGTGGTGTGTTCAGGAAATCAGTATAATCTCCGTGAACGAAAAAACTTTACAGTTCTTGAAAAACTTGCAAGGTTGTTGACCAAGGGACATGAAATTTTACCCAAAGACATTAACTTACTTCTTTCTTCAATAGGAAAATAAAAAATATTTCAAACGTAGTGAACTTGCAAAAAAAGAAGAGGAAGCATATTTTGAAAGATGTGGCTACAAGGTATGAATGCCTGCTTTTATGTTAAATTGATGTTTCTGAGTTTAAATTTATACAGCTGTTGTTAAAGTGTCAAAACGATTGATCTCTGTTCAATTTATTAATGTTATACATTAGCCTATAAATGAGAAGCCATCTGGAGAGGTATGAGTTTTTGTTTTTCTTTCCTTTTTCTTTTTTTTTAATCTTGAATTCAGGAAAATACATGCATGACTTTTGGCTTGGAATGGTTTGGCTTTTTGTGGACAGCATGAAGTGGCTTGAGATCAAAGCTTGATTTTTTTTCTTTTTAATTAAGTCCTGGATCTGATACTGCCTCATTTTCATCACCATCACCACCACTCCTCTCCTCACCTCTCCCAATAAAAGTCCAGTTTTAAAGGATTCAAAAGATTTTATTCATTCAACAACAGTGGCATTAGCAGTGGTATTTTCCCTGCTTTCTCCTGAATATTTTAAGCCATTGTTTTTACGTTTGCAATGTTAATAATCCCTTTTGGCCCTAAGTACCTCTGCGTGAGATACAGTGTCATTTTGTGTAATAAGGTATCACATTTCAAACACTACTTAGTCTATTGGATGGAAAATGTGATCTTGAAATATTTGTTAGAAATAAATGAGTTATCTGGAAGACTTTGTATACTTTAGAAGCATGACTAAAATTATCTTTGAGATTACCAGTTAATAATGTATTGGGGTTTTTATTGGGAGGGGTTAAAGGTAACGAGGTGAAGTTGTGTTTAAATTATTTTATAAGAAGGCTAAATCTAGTTGAATAATTTTTTAAACAAAGTTCAGAGGTTCTATTGAAATAATTTTGACAAATCATAAATTTGAAATCGACTTTTTGCTTGTGAAACATCAATATAAAATAATACTCTTGTGCACGTAATGGAGAAAGTTCTGGAAATTAATTTTATCTGGCATAGCATTTCTAGAAAGAAGCATGAGGAATGCAAATGGTATGTATATGCGTTTGCTTTCTTTTGGTACTTTTGGGAGAGGGCAAGTGTTGAAAATGTATTTCTGATAGGTTTCTAAAATATGAAAGTTTATATTTTGATATTTTCCATAGGTACATTGATTTCATTTGCTTCTAGTTTAGGAAATTAAGATACATTTTATGTAAATAACCATCGAATAGATAGATATTCAGAAAGAAGAATTCTCATCTTTTGTTTGCCCAGCATTATCTAAACTCACACTTGAACTAGAATAAGAATCACTTAACCATGCGTTTTAGTCTGCTGACTTGTTGCTTTCCCAGATCCCTGAATTTGATTGTTTTCAACTTTTTGATAAGGTAGGAAAATAATTTAAACGGTGACGATTTTGCTTTGCTTAGATTGCTTCCGTGATAATGGCAGTACTTTCTTGCTTATATAGAGGAAAGCAGTGAAGCAAAATCATTACTGTAAAGGTGCTGCTTGTAACCTTGAGTCCAGCTGACAGAATGTCTTAGATCTTTTCCTTAAAGTTATTCACTGCCATTCTATAATTGAAAATGCTTTTTATCCTGAGATTTTGGGAGCAATATCTGTTTTTATGCTTAAAAAGAAAGCACAGGGTTTTCGATATAAAGCCTTTTAATATTTCCTTCTTGGTAGTAATGAAAATACAGCATGTGTTGCTTTTATTCTTTTATAAAAACCAGTTACCGTTTTTTTTAAAGGCTTGATGCTAATTTGGTCTGTGAAAATATGAAAGTTTAGTTTTTTTACCTAAATTTTCTGTTACCACTGTTAACACTGATTAACATAATCTTTAATCTATAGAATCATAAATTTTATCATTTTAACCATATAGCCTTTCTTAACTGAATGTGAGTTTTTCCTTAATGTTGATCATTTTTGTTTTTTGATCTTCTTTTGGCATCTTAGATTTGTCTTATGGTTCAGATGGAAAACCATGTTTCAGTATCTTTTTTACAGACCACACAGTGGGGCTTATAAATTGCTGAACTCAGTTTTCGTAAACTGTGACTTGGGCAGCAGACTCAAGAAAATATATAAAGAAATTTTTTTCTCTGCAGGTTCATATGAGCAAGAATGTCCACTCTGTTCTTTCTGTACTATGAGTAGAGAGGTGCTGGTTTTCATTATTCTCCCACAAGATTCACAGCTCAGTTTGTGGGCAAGTTCTGTGTAGCATCGGAAAGTTTTCTGCATGTCCAGCAGTGATTCCTGTGCACTTGGAAAAACACCTTTCAGAAATCAGGAGAGGAAAATCAGGAGAGGGAAGAGCTGGAGCTTGAGGCTTCACAGGTTTTTGTTAGCGAGCAGTTCCTTTCTTTGGTCTTCATTTTAAACCCAGAGCAAGGATCAGATAACCCTGTAAGATGATTTTCTCAAAGAGGAGAAGCAAGCTCATTGTTTCTAAGAAGAAAGTAAAAATCATGGAGTCTAGGGAGAAAATGAGTCTAATTCAGCCTTTTAAAGTTTTTGATTGTGGAAACCATTATACTTCTGTAGCAAGAATGCTGTCTCCTGGGTGCATGGTCTCTGCTTGGGTGTCCCTGAGCTCTCACAAGCATGTACGTCGATTATGAGCTCTTTGCTCAGAGGAACATTTAGAAAACCTTCAATATTTAAAACATGTTTAATTTCGGTGAATACCTAATATATAGAATGATAAATGTTAAACCATGTTGTATTTTAAACGGAGAATTTCGTTTCTTTTGGCTATTAATGTAGATACAGCCAAAAGAGGAGGACGAGAAACCATTAACTTCATCGAATCCAGTATTAGAACTTGAACTGGCAGAAGAAAAATTACCCATGACTCTTTCTAGGCAAGAGGTAAGTTTTTATATGAACGTTTTGTGGGAAAAAAACTCCACAGCATTTGCATTTAGTTCTTTCCAATAACTTTTGTCATTATCTCCCGTAAAAAATGACTTAACTGGCCAGCTGCACAGTATTCTAGTTCAATTTTCTTTATGAGGTTCTAAATTAATCTCTGCTTTTCTAGGTACTGTTGTCTAATATCTTATGTCTTAAGTTGTTTTTAAAGAATGTATCATTCTGAACTTTAAAAACTAAACACATTCTAAGTATAATTAAATGCATATATTCTAAATAATTATACTTGATAAGTTGTCTAAATTATTTAAAATAATATAAATTATGTATTAAAAGAAAGAAAGTTAGTGTTTTGTAACCTACTTCCTCTGAATACATCTTTCTAAGTCAAAATACAGAGATCTGTATGATCCTTTATGACTGCATAATTTCCCATAATATTTTAAAAACTATTATTTTTAAAATCAATTCTGTGCTAATGGTCATTTAGGTTGCCTCAGCATTTCCCTATTTTAGATCATACTAAGATGAACACCCTCATACAGATGTCATTGCATGTGTAATAATATATGATTACTTTGCTTTGGAAAATTTTCTAGAAACATGATTTCTGGAGTCTGTTCTAATGACTAAAGACTATATACATGCCTAAGGCTTTGGATACATATTACCAGAGAGCCCTGCAGACTTGTTAGAGCAGTTCATACTCTCAGCTATAGTATTTGCCGATACCCTGGTCAATATCAACTATTATTTTCCTTCAGCAATAACACCAACAACAAAATTTTAAAGATATTCCTGTGAAAAAAGAATTCAGACTGTACACAGGTACACAATGAAATTAACTTTGAGCAAAAGGAAACTCTCAGAGGAAAGGAGGGCTGACTCCAGAAGCTGTGTGTGAAAATTAGATGAAGGACTTTTGAATACTTGGCCTGAAACGAAGAATATTTGAGATTTTTAAAAAGATCCATTGACCACAGTTCTAATTTTGAAAAAGCATTGAATATTCTCTGTCGTTTCATAAAGAAGAACTGAGATAATTGAGAGAGGTAGCTTTTCATTTATTTTGAGAAGCATAACATATCTGTCCAAAAATGGGATGGGCTGTGTCATGAAGAGGTGTGATTTTTGTCATTTGTCAGACAGGGACCAGACGAAGGTGTTTTTGAGGTCATTTCTGCATGGATTGGAGATAGCACTAGACGACCTCTTAAGTTTTTTTAATACCGAGTTTCATTTAATCCAGTGGGAGCCCAGTGGTTTCTAAGTGTGATACTATTTATGTTCCCAGATAAAGTTCTTGGTATTTTTAGAATTATAACTTATTTTCTTAATTATAATTCTTGTTTGTCCTTTTTATGAAATACCACATGTATACAAAGAGTGTGTAAAACATGTGCGATATAGTGGATAATTACAAAACAAACACTCGTATAACGATGGCCGAAGTCAAGGGAGGAGTATTATCAGGCCCTCAAAAGCCCTGCACGTCCCCCTCCCTCCATTTGTAACTCACTTTCTCTTCTGAGGGACTAGTTTTTGGTTTTAATGTAGTACTGCAGTGCCGACTCATGGCTATCTATGGTCATTGACTTATCGCTGACTCCAGGCTTGGTTTTATTTTATTTTTTTCTCTTTATAAATGTTATCACTCCCTCCCATCGTAATGTTTTTCTTATGGATTCTACTACACAGATTGGTCCTTTCTGAAACACTCGCCAAATGACCTAAACCATTAGGGTTATTTAAGGTGTGACAATAATTCAGTATATCTGTTAGTGGAAACTAAAGAAAAAGAAATATAACTTACTTTCTGCATCTACTTTTCACTTACCAAAATAAGTGTTTGGTCTCCTAAAATAGGAATTACTATTACTAATGACATAGGGAATTACTATTGTTGTTTGATATATTTTTTTAAATAGGTTATCAGGAGATTAAGAGAAAGAGGAGAACCAATCAGACTCTTTGGAGAAACTGATTATGATGCTTTTCAACGTTTAAGAAAAATAGAGATCCTCACACCAGAAGTTAACAAGGTAAGAAGTCAGAACAAAGGTAGAAGAATGTCGTACCATATAAATGAGAATAGTATGGACTTCGACAGAGTTCAACTAATTGCATTACTATAGAGAAAAAAGGAAAAATAAAGTTGCCAGATTACTGCTGCTGAATGTAAGTTTTCTTTTTTTTTTAAATTTTGTGTGTGCGTGAGTTTATTTTTTTTTACTTATTATTTTTCAGTATTTATTTATTTATTTGTTTTTGGCCTCATCAGGTCTTACTTGTGGCACTCGAGATCTAGTTGTGGTGCGCGGGCTCAGTAGTTGCGGCGTGCGGGCTTAGTCACCCCACGGCATGTGGGAATCTTAGTTCCCCTGCCAGGGATCAAACCTGTGTCCCCTGCATTGGAAGGCGGATTCTTAACCCCTGGACCACCAGGGAAGTCCCAGGTTTTCTTTAATTTTCTTTTAAAAAGCACACATCTTGGGCATGCAGTTTAGTGCATTTTGACAAATACATGCAAGTGTGTGGCCACTACCCTTATGAAGATATAGAGTATTTTCGTCACACACACATGGAAGTTCCCCAGCACTCCTCCTTGGCCAGTCCCCGGGTTCTTCTTCCTCCACTCCTGGGCAGCCACCTTGTTAAATTCTATCCCCACCAGTGAATTTAGAGGATGTGTGTCTGGCTTCTTTTGCTCAGTGTGATATTTTGTAGATTCGTCCATGTTATTGTGGATGTTGGTAGTTTGTTCCTTTACATTGCTGATGATATTCAGCTGTATGAATATATCAGAATACGTTTCTAGCTTTGGGCTGTTATGAATAAAACTGCTGTGAACATTCTTACACAGATCTTTTTTGGATCTGTGTTATTCCTTTTGGGTAAATATGTTTTTATCTCTCTGGTAAATACTTAGAAGTGGAATTGCTGTATAGTAAGAGTAAACGTGTGTTCAGCTTTTTAGGAAATGCCAAATATTTCCAGTGTCTCATCAGTGTTTGTTATTGTTAGTCTTTTAAATTTTAACCATTCTCTTGTATTGTGATAGTATCTCATTGTGGTTCTATTCACAGTTCCCTGATAACTAAAGATTATGAGCATCTTTTCATAGACTTATTGGCCATATCTTTCTCTATGCAGTGTGTCTTTTGTTCATGTTTCAGTTGGGTTGTTTGTCTTTTTATTTTTGAGTTGTAGGCGTTCTTTATGTGTATTCTGGAGTCTTTGTCAGATACACAGATTCATGTTTTGTGTCTATTCTTTCCTAGTCTAGGCCTTACCTGTTCTCTTAATGGTGCCTTTTCGTGGGCAGGACTTCCAAATTTTGATGAAGTTCGCTTTATGGTTATTGCTTTTGGTGTTTTGCTTAAGAAATCTTTGCTTACCCTAAGGTCTTAAAGAGATGGTATTTTCTTCTAAAACTTTAATAGTTTTAGCTTTACTTTTAGGACTCTAATCTTGTTTTATGGCTCAGCTTATGGTCTGTCTTGGCGAATATTCCACGGACTCTTGAAAAGAGTATGTTTTATGCTTTGGATAAATGTCAGTTACAGCAGTGGTGTTCAGATCTTCTGTGGCCTTATTAACCTGCTCTTTCAGTGAGAGACAGGTGTGGTTATCTGTGGCTGTGTAACAATCCACCCCAAAACTTACAGCTTAAAACATTTCATTATTATAAAATCTTTCTCAGTCATCTATGATGGTAACAAACCACCCTGAAACCTAGTAACCTAAGGTAAGTTATCATTCTCCCTCACAGTTCTGTGGTTCGATTGGGCTAAGTAAGCTGGGCAGTTTTTTGCTTGGGGTCTTGCATGTGATACAGTCAGGTGAGGGCTGTGGCTGAGGTCATCTGAAGGCTCCTTGGACTGGCCTTCTAACTTAGAATGCTGCCTTAAAGGTGCAGCTGCTTTGTAGCAGGTGTCAGCATTTCCTGCCTTTTTAAGGCTGAGTAATACTCCATTGTATATATGGACCCCATTTTGTTTATCCATTCACCCTTGATGGACATGTAGGTTGCTTCTACCTTTTGGCTATTGTGAATAATCCTGCTATGGACACAAGTATATAAATATCTGTTCGAGTTCCTGCTTTCACTTCTTTTGCATATATTCCCAGAAGTGGAATTGCTAGATCATACGGTGATTCTGTGTCTAACTTTTTTTTTTTTTTTTTTTTTTTTTTGCGGTACGCGGGCCTCCCACCTCTGTGGCCTCTCCTGCCGCGGAGCACAGGCTCTGGACGCGCAGGCCCAGTGGCCATGGCTTACAGGCCCAGCCGCTCCGCCGCATGTGGGATCCTCCCGGACCAGGGCACAAACCCGTGTCCCCTGCATCGGCAGGCGGACTCTCAACCACTGCGCCACCAGGGAAAACCTAACTTTTTTTTAAAGCATAATGAATTTAAAAATTTTTCTTCATTTATATTATTAATGTGCACATCAATTTGTTTTTCTTTATTTTCAGTCCTATCTGAACTTTCCTAACTTAAATTCTTGGAAAGAGTAAGTGGTTTTGTAATGCTTCATTTCACCGATATTTGTTTCTCTTCTATCTCTTGAGTCATTTTCCTTATCAAAAGATAGTTTAAAATGCTAATGTGAACTATTCAATTTTTGTTACCTGATTTAATTTTTCTACTGCTCATTTCATTACTTGAAAAATCTCCTAGCTTTTATTATTAATTTAAAAGCAACCTGCTGTATTCTAATCTTACTCAAGCCTGTCCCAAATACTAGAGTTTCTTATGTACTTTTTAAAAACTGGGGTATAATTGACATATAACATTAATTTCAGGTGTACAGCATAATGATTTTATATGATCACCACAATAATCTAGTTAATATTCATCACCATACAGAGTTACAACAAAATTTTTTTTTCTTGTGATGAGGACTTTCTTTTTAGAGATCTACTCTCTGAGTAACTTTGAAATATGCAATACAGTATTATTACCTTTAGTCACTATGCTGTACATTATATCCCTGTGATTTATTTATTTTAGAAATAACTGGAGCAGTCTAAAAGTTCATAAATTTGAACACATTCTGAAGCTCTACATTTTTACTCCCCTCCTTCCACGTTTTATTTTTCTGATACCACATTTTACGTCTTTTTGTCTTGTGTAGCCCTTGACTAATTGTTGTAGTTAGAGTTGTTTTTACTACTTTTGTCTTTTAATCTTCATACTAGCTTTATGAGTGATTAATTCACTACTTTTACTATATATTTACCTTTACTAGTGAGATACATACTTTCATATGTTTTCTTGTTATTAATTAGTGCCGTTTCTTGCCGGCTTAAAGAAGTCCCTTGCACATTTCTTATAAGGCTGGTTTAGTGACGATGACCTCCTTTAGCTTTTGCTTCTCTGCAAACTGTTGCTCCCTCAGTTCTGAATGATATCTTTGCTGGGTGGAGTGTTCTTGGAAGTTTGTTCTTTTAGCACTTTGAATATATTGTGCCACTCCCTCCTGGTCTGCAGAGTTTCTGCTGAAAACAATCTCCTGATAGTCTTATGGGGGAGCAGGGTTCCCTTGTACAAAACAAGCTGTTTTTCTCTTGCTGCTTTGAAGATGCTCT
This sequence comes from Leucopleurus acutus, assembly GCF_964270905.1. Taxonomy (NCBI): domain Eukaryota; kingdom Metazoa; phylum Chordata; class Mammalia; order Artiodactyla; family Delphinidae; genus Leucopleurus; species Leucopleurus acutus. The sequence goes on from NC_139142.1 coordinate 195,674,500, forward strand.
CCTTCTTTAACTTTTTTTTTCTTAATTGAAGTATAGTTGTTTTACAGTATTGTGTTAATTTTGGGTATAGAGCATAGTGATTCAGGTTTTTGCAGATTATATTCCATTATAGGTTATTACAAGATATTGGGTATAATTCCCTGTGCTATACAGTATATCCTGGTTGCTTATCTATTTTAAATATAATAGTTTGTATCTGTTACTCCCATACCCCTAATTTGTCCCTCTCTCCTTTCCTTCCCCCCTTGGTAACCACAAGTTTGTTTTTGATATCTGTTTGTTTCTGTTTTGCATATACTTTCATTTGTATTATTTTTTAGTTTCCACATATGGGTGATATCATACAGTATTTGTCTTTCTCTGTCTGACTTATTTCACTAAGCATAATACTCTCCAGGTCCATCCAAGTTGTTGCAAATGGCAGAATTTCATTCTTTTTTTATGGCTGAGTAATATTCCTGTGTGTGTGTGTGTGTGTGTGTGTGTGTGTGTGTGTGTGTGTGTGTCACATCTTCTTAATCCAGTCACCTGTTGGGCACTTGGGTTGCTTCCATGTCTTGGCTATCATAAATAGTGCTGCTGTGACCATTGGGGTGCATGTATCTTTTCAAATTTAGTATTTTCAGTTTTTCTGGGTATATACCCAGGAGTGGGATTGCTGGATCATATGGTAGTTCTATTTTTAGTTTAAGGAACCTGAATACTGTTTTCCATAGTGGCTCTCTCAATTTTCATTCCTACCAACAGTGTATGAGGGTTCCCTTTTCTCCACATCCTCTGCAACTTTTGTTTTGTAGACTTTTCGATGATGGCCATTCTGACAGGTGTGAGGTGATACCTCATTGTGGTTTTGATTTGCATTTCTCTAATAATTAGTGATGTGGAGCATCTTTTCATGTGCCTTTTAGCCATCTGCATGTCTTCTTTGGAGAAATGTCTGTTCAGGTCTTCTGACCATGTTTGGATTGGGTTGTTTTTTGATATTGAGTTGTATGAGCTGTTTGTATATTTTGGATATTAACCCCTTGTGGGTCACATCATTTATAAATATTTTCTCCCATTCAGTAGGTTGTCTTTTTGTGTTGATGGTTTCCTTGCTGTGCAAAAGCTTTCAAGTGTAATCACGTCCCATTTGTTTGGTTTTGCTTTTATTTCTTTTGCCTTAAAGACTGATTAAAGAGAGTATTGCTAAGATTTACGTCAAAGACTGCTCCGCCTGTGTTGTATTGTAGGAGTTGTCTTTAACTTTGGACATTATAATGTATCTTGGTGTGGGTATGTTTAACTTTTTCAGATATTGCCGTACCATTTTCCACAGCAGCTGTACCATTTCACATTTCCAGCAGTGCACTAGGGTCTGTTTCTCCATATCCTAGCCAAGTTGTTAGTTTCTGTTTTCTGTTGATAATATTCATCCTAATGGCTGTGAAGTGGCATCTCTCTGTGGTTTGATTTGCATTTCCTTAAGGACTAGTGATGTTGAGCATCTTTTCATTTATGTACTGGCCGTTTGTATGTCATCTGTTAAAGTCCTTTGCCCATTTTAACTCAGGTTGTTTTCTGTTTTGTTAGTTAACTCTATAGTTTTTTGTTTTCTGTTCTGTTAGTTAACTCTATAGTTTTAGCTCTTACATTTGGGTCTTTGATCCATTTTGAGTTAATTTTTGAATGTGGTATATGCCGAGGGTCTAGCTTTAAGGCTTCCAGTTTTACCAAGTGGTCACAAACTGGAAGTGAATAGAATGTGGAATTTGCTGGTTTGTTAGAAACATAGTGAAATCCTAGGATATGGTTGAGACCCTGGTTTTATACTGTTGACGTTTCCAAATGTTTTGGGAGTTCAAAGTATCAATAGTTGCAGTTGTTAGACATTTTCAGTGAACCAGGAGAATGGGTTGGGGACCCGTGGAGACCTGGTCACTTTCACTAAGGCCTCATTAGAAAATTATAGCATTAATGCCTATTCTTATTTGGATTTGTCACTCATATGTTTTATTTTTCTGACCATCAGATTACCTATTGTGTGTACATTCTTTTAAATTTAAATATGTTCATAAGAATTGACTTTGCATGGACGGTGGTGATAGCTGTATGATAAATTGAAATATTATTTGAGTTTCTTTGTGGAGAAAAAAGTGGATTATACTCACTATTAGAGAAAAAATCAGAAGTGAAACATCAGTGAAATTTCATACCAGATGTAACTTTTTACCTTTCCTCAGGGATTGAGGAATGATCTGAAGGCAGCTTTGGATAAGATTGATCAGCAGTACCTGAATGAAATTGTGGGTGGCCAAGAACCTGGAGAGGAAGACACCCAGAATGATTTGAAAGTTCATGAAGAAAACACCACAATTGAAGAGTTAGAGGTGATCCCTCCGCCACCTTCCCTGATTCCCCGTCACGCCTTTCATTCCCTGCGGCAGATGGTTGAGCTCCTCAGACTCTTCAGTGTGCAGCGTGCTGGCGTCTTTGGTCACTACAAAGGCCCTTCTTCTGTTTCGTGCCTTGTGTTTATTCACTCCCTTTTTCTCGTTTTCTGTACACATTCGCCTACTTCCTGCCTTCAAAAGTATTCGTTCTGATGTGTTTGATGTGTATCCTTTGATTTGTTGATGGTCTTGTAGAACCAGTAGTGTTTTGTCGGCATGTGTTTTGGTATACACATAAATGATATTTTACTGTGAAATTCTTCATTCTGTTCACTTTTTTCCCACTTAGAACTATGTTAAGTTCCATCCTTGATACCTTAGGTACATCTAAACCTTTGATTTTAACTGTTAACATAGCATTTCATACACTGTGGCATTCACTGCCTTTTACTTTTTGTTCGCCATAATGACAGACAGTGAGATTGCTCCCAGCTCCCTGTTACCACAGACAGCTTTGTGACAGTCTTGCACATGACCCCTCTGGAGCAGAAGCAGGATTGCTTCTGATATATGTTTAACTTGTCTGAGTACTGCCAAATTGCTCTCTGTAATGGGTTTGCCAGTCTCCACCCTCCACCAGCAGTGTGTGAGTGTCTTGTATCCCTGCATCCCTGCCAACACCTGGCAGTACCTTGCTTTCTTATTTTTGCCAGTGTGTTGAATGTGGAGTGATATATGTAATCTTATTTAAAAGTTGTATTATTTAAATACCTAGCATGAGCAAAAATAATGACTTAGTTTAAGGTTCTTAATGGTTAATAAAACATAGTTATTTTTTCTGTCACCTTTCGTTCCTGGCTCTTAACCCACATTGCATGCTGTGAGTGAGACTGTAGTTAAGGAAGATGTCCTTTTAATTATACCTCGACCCCCTAAATTTTACTGCAGTAATTGGTGTGAGCAACCAGTTCTGGACATTTTTTTCTTTTTTCCTTTGTTTCAAACAGCTTTGGAGATAGTCACATACTATACAATTTATCCATTTAATGTGTACAATTCAGTGGTTTTTAGTATATTCACAGGTTGCTACAACCATCATCACAGTCTAAGTTTAGAGCATTTTGTTCCCCTAAAAATAAACCTTGTTCATGTTCATTAGCAGTCATTCCCTTTACTCCCTCTTTGAGTCATAAAAGATAACATGCTCTCTAAATTTAAAATGGCCAATTGTCTTTTTTTAAAATCTATCTAGAAATTCCATCAGGGTTTTAAATCAAAATTGGACCATACGTATATGTAATAAAGAGCCATGTTCAGTCTGGTGTTGATAATGTATGTATTCCGCTGTTGCTCTTGACTAATGAACAGAAGCATTCTTTTTCTTCAGGCACTGGGAGAGTCTTTAGGAAAAGGAGATGATCATAAAGACATGGACATCATTACCAAATTCCTGAAGGTATGTACTTTTTGGCTAGGAAAGGAGGACATGTTTTCTTTAGTTAAGAACTGGTCTTACTTTCTGTTTTTTGGGGTTTTTTTGGGTTTTCATTTTTGAATTGTTTAAGAGTTACAGACTGGAAAGGGAAATCCTCACTAAACATTTCTGCACGTACGGTGTTGATGATATTGCTCTGTGCTTGGATATAGAGGTTTAACAAAGAAAATGTATATTTACTTTCTTCATAGCACTTGTAAAGCTGACTTATTAATAATGTAAATACACCGAAAAGAATCATAGCAGTGGAATGAACAAGAAGTTCTGAGGATTAAAACTTTGTTTTTAAACCCTCTGGGAAGGAGTGCAATAAGGAGAAGCTTTTCTGAGAGGTGATGACACGAAGGAAGGGAAGGAGGTGGGAAGACGTTGACAGGGAAGAGGGCAAACACTCGAGCAGCCTTGCAGAGCCTTGCGATTTAGCTCATTCATCCTGCCCGGAGCTCCTCTTTCAGTGGTTTAGGCAGCGTATGTGCAAATCCCAGATTCCTTTTAACATTTATTCACACATTATTTGTGTTCAGAACAAGAGATATAAATGCAAAAGATGCTTTTACAGTGTTTACAGTTTAAATACAACATAATTAGTCATCAAGATTCTCAGTCTGTTGAGGATTTGGCATGGAATTAGCTAGGGCGTGGTGGGATCTAGCATGAACTAGAATTTCCTCTTTGAGTGACAGCCTCTCCCTATGTAGGACATGCATAGGTAACACCGCTAGGGGAGTATGGCTTCCTCAGCCCACAGTGTTTACCTGCCTCTGGGAAGGATGCTCTTTGTGCAGTTTAACTCAGGGGGCACCTGGGTAGTTTTCTGGGGCAGGGTGGGGGCTGGTCATAGTTTCTTTTATTTTCGTTCGTTTTTTTCCTTCCTTCTCCTTTGGTCAGGCACTTTAGAGGGAATTTTTAATTGAATTGTGGTCTCTACTGCAAAAGTAGAAAGTCCAAATACTACAACATCATCCCTGCAAGATTGATTAAGTATCACAGCACATATGGCATTATGGCTGATGAGTCTAGGTAGGTTGAATTTTATGTAATAGAAATACAGGTAAAAGTTTATTTCTGTCAAGCAGTTGCCGGTGAAATTTGATAGCTCTTTCAGGGGAAATGGATCGCATCTGAGCTGGGAGAGGTGTAGAATAGGGAAGTCTGACTTGCCAAAGGTACTACATTAAAACATACGTGACGCAGTAAGCAGAGATAGTTCATTAGTTACATATTGGTTGATGTTTTAATCAGTCAAGACATTTACTCTAAGGATGAGTGTATACCATTTTGTGCATCAGAGAACTTTTAAGCTTACAGAACCACTGGGTGGCATTGTAGTCTAAATTTACCCTTTTTTCCCACAGTTTCTTCTTGGTGTTTGGGCTAAGGAGCTGAATGCCAGAGAGGATTATGTGAAGCGCAGCGTACAGGGTAAACTCAACAGTGCTACTCAGAAACAGACCGAGTCCTATCTCAGACCCCTTTTCAGAAAGCTACGGAAAAGGGTGAGGTTTCACGAAAAATGCTTTTGTTAACTGATTTTTAAAAAATAGAATATATAAAGTTAGAATAAATGCAGTCTGTAACTACACACTGTAGCTTCCAAAATTTAGTTATGCTTTTTTTTCTTTTCCAGAATCTTCCTGCTGATATTAAAGAATCCATAACAGATATCATTAAATTCATGTTGCAGAGGGAATATGTGAAGGTACATTACCATGCTGTGCATCAGAATTATGTTTATGAGCATACGTAGGTTGTGTACATAATATGTTCATCTCGTGTGGGAGTATTTTAATAGAAGATTTAAGAATAAATGTGAAATGAATTAGTAAAAAGAACTTTCATTTTCTAATATATTAGCTTTATTGTTAGGCATGAATAATAAAGTTTAAGACCGCACTGTAATTTTTAGTCATTTTTAAGGAAGGTGTAAAGATTCTTCACAAACTGGATATAGGCAGCCGTTCGTTTCATGAATGGGATTGAATTTCAAAGTTTTTAGATTGTTGATTATGGCTTGGAACAAATTTTCCCATAGAAGCAATGTTACGTAGATTAGTTTCCCAGGCCAGCTATAAAAACCTACTTAATCCATAATATAGCTGAACCATCGTACTAAGGATACAGTGCAACTTAACTGCCCTTTATGCTGTTTTCTCTGAGAAAATGTTCTAAGTAAGGCTGCCAGAATTTCTCTCTCCCATTTCAGTACTGCAACAATAGCAAAGCCCAGGAGGGGAGACTTCCCCTGCTGCAGTGTCTTTATTCCTGAGTGGACTCTGGGACCAGGTGGCAGAGGAGAGAGCTCTGGGGTCCATGTGCTTCCTGGGTAGAGTTTAGAAAGGAGGTGGAAGGCCATCAGTCCGTGTGACGAACAAGAAGAGCAGGGCCTCTTGCACCACTAATGGGATTGGAAGTGCACCCCTGCTCGTGGGCCATCAGCCGAGTTTGAGGAGGGAGGCTTCCAGCGGCTGTGCCTCCCGAGAGAGGAGTGGAGGGTTCCGTGCAGCATCTCCAGTGACAGTTCCAGAGCCTCGATGGGGCTCTGCCAGAAAAGCGGGGATGCGTTGCTTATTCCTGTGCTCTGAGGGTCTGTCCTCAGAAGGGACTGTGGGTGATCCTGGGTGACTGGAGATCTCCTTGATGAGAGCCTCATGCTAATGGGCTAAAGTAGTGTTTTTAGTCCCTCTAGATGAGAGCCTGTTGGTTAGTCAGAGAAAGTGTTTCTGCTTTATAGCTATGAGTTTTATTTTTGGATAGTTTCTGTTGCCTGGAGCTTACCAGGGATGATTGCATTGGGATGGATGGATAAGGTCACCATCAGTGCAGAAGGAATTCACAGCACTTGCCTGCTAGAGGCGATGCCTTCCCTCTTGATACTTTTCTCATTCTCGTATATGAGAAGCTGGTGAAAGTTTATTTTATATAAAGTACAGAAAGAACTAAAACTTAATATTAGGACACTCTTCTTTGGAAATTTGGGGAAACTGAATATTGGAAATTTTATCAGTTAATATCCAGTATTAAACTTTACATACACGAGTATCAGGGATTTTAAAAAATGTGTATATGCCGTTTTAAAATTCAGTATATCAGTCTCATAGTTGTTTGATTTTTAAATGAAGATCTCTTTGAGGCCTGGCTGTGTAAGCCTCTCTGAAACCGTTGGGGTCTTTTAGAGTTTACTTGCTTTCTGTTTTGTCCCCCACCCCAGCCCAGGTAGCCAGGCTTGGTTTAGAAAAAGAGACATTTTTCTTCATTGCTTTCTCTCTTCTCATTTTGTCGCTTTTAAGGTTCTTGGCAGGTGGGAGGTTTGGGGGGCCAGAGTGAAGTGATCTCATCCTTTAGCTATTTGGCTCGAGGGCCAGTATTTAATCTCTGTTTACACATCTGCTATGGACCCGATGTGATGGTCCCAGCACACAGAGCCCACACTGCTTTCAGAGGTCTGCACTGCTGTGCAGGGAGTAGTTGTAGTTTCAGGTTGGATTATGAAAAACTAGTTAGCCTCTGTCTTCTTTGTGACCACCTAGGGAGAAGACTAGGTCTAACGGAAACTCAGACTAGAGTTTTTGTCAGTGCATCAAATTACCTGCCTGGTAATTCCAGATCTGAAATGTATTAACTTCCAGTGCACCAAGGCTGCAAAGGAATGTTTTGTCTTTTTACTCCTTGGGTTAGCGTTGGTTTCTGTTTTTCCACAGACATTTGTGGTCCTGGGTAAGCAGTCAGTCACCCCATATTTTAATTTCTTTTGTTTGAATAATGGGAATGATAATATTTTCAACACGCCCAAGAGATGGATGAAAATTTCATCATGAAGGGCTGTGAAATACTAAATGAAAATTTGGACCAGCAGAATATTTCTGCTTTCCTGATCTCTTCTTCAACTCTCTTTGTAGGCTAATGATGCTTATCTTCAGATGGCCATTGGAAATGCCCCTTGGCCCATTGGTGTCACTATGGTTGGCATCCATGCCAGAACCGGTAGGGAAAAGATTTTTTCCAAGCACGTTGCACATGTTTTAAATGATGAGACACAGCGGAAGTATATTCAGGTAAGCAGTTTGGAGGGAAAAGTGCTCTGGAGGTTAACATTCCCCGGTTCTCAAACCAAGTTTTGAGAGGAGGAGAATTATAGTGATTGGGTATAGCATGATAGGATGCAAGTCCACTCCTTATGTAAATAGTACTTGTATTTAAGACACCTTCCACTGTACTATAAAATAGAAACCTTTTAGGTTTCATATATGATGTAAGACAGGGTGAAATGTTGTGCTTTAATTACCTGAGTAGTGAAATAAAACTATTGCTGTTCGCTTTGGGAGTTTACTAAAGAATGACGAATTTAGAGTATTTTGCAATAATTCACATTTTGTTACTTTCAAGGTAGATTAACATCTAGGCTAAAAACGTATAAACGGTAAAAATTTAGCTAGTAAATATTTTTAAATAATTTGTAACAACACTTCGGTACACAGATTTAAAATATCTATAGTTTATTTTCTTAAAGTTATACATGCCTCACATAAACCTGGTTTACACTGCTGTTGGGTTAATCTTTTCTTTTTAGTGGGAAAAAACCCTCAACTGTAATCTAGCTTTTGCCAAGGTGTCAAAAACCCCAGGTTGTGTCTGTATAATGACTTTTGCTGGATGTTAACTCTAAAGCTTGAAGATGAAACTCTGAAAGTTTACTTAAAGTGTAAGATTCACTTAAAATGCCGAAAGTGCTTTCAGAATTTGTGCCAGACAACAGTCACTATCATGTTCATGGATTATCTTTTTATTTCATTTCAATTCCAAGTGCTAAAGGTTATTTTGTGTCATGCTTTGTACCTTATTCATATATTTTTTTTTTTTTTTTTTTTTTTTGCGGTATGCGGGCCGCACAGGCTCAGCGGCCATGGCTCATGGGCCCAGCCACTCCGCGGCACATGGGATCCCCCCAGACCGGGGCACGAACCCGTGTCCCCTGCATCGGCAGGCGGACTCTCAACCACTGCGCCACCAGGGAAGCCCCTCCATTTTCTTAATAACCACCATTGACCATATCGAAGGCAAAAAGCTTTTAGTTGGGGAAAAAAAAAGTGGTTTGGCTTTAATAATAGAAAACAGTTACCAGTGATTAAATTTGCTAATTGTGTTCTGCTATACCATGGCCAAAGCTATAGTGTGTATAAGAGTTCATATAATTAGATAAATTGTCTTAAAGGCAGCATCTTCTTTAGACAATGGTATGATTACCATCATCTTATAAACTGAGTTTTCTTTTTAAAAATATGCCTAGTATTTTAAAGACTTCTGGTTCACTTTGGAAGCTATACAGTGACCTATCCTCCCTCCATTGTTCTTCCTTTTTAACTCTTCTCTTCCCCTTAAAATGTTTTTCCCCCTTTTTCCCAAGATGATTAGAGAAAATTGGCAAACATACTGTATCTGAACTTTAGGAAGGTGTTTGACCTAAATCCAATAATATTCTTGTGTACAGATGTAAATATGGTAAAATGATCAGGTGGACTCAGCTTGTTGAGTGAGAGAAGCCATGCATACTAGATAATGGATCCGTGTCTGTTTGGGTGCATGCTAGGGACATGCCATGGGGCACTTAGTGACCTCAGTACTGTCCTGTTCAACAATTTTAATGACCAATTTGGATGACTGTACTGAGAGGTATATGTATCAGATTTACAGGCAGTAAGAAACAGAAGGAATGGGGTTGTGCGTTCAGGTGGAGGAGAAATTTGCATTCCAGAAGTTCTTGACAGACTGAAGAAAAAAGCAGATTCTAAAAATATAATATTTAGCAATGATGACCATAAAGAAATTTGGAAGTCTAATAACTCAGTTAGACTTCTAACAAGTCAAGTTAGACTTGAGCGTACAGTTTGAGCACTGTATATGAGGAAGAATTAGGGAATTTAAGTACAATAACAGTAGTACAGTATGGCTACTGGAAAGTCTAATGATAGCTTATGCTACATTATTAGATGTAATAATTTAGTATAAGTTCCACAAGGCAAGAGCATAGTTCACTGTCATATCTGCAGAGTCTGGAATAGTACTCATGGTGGGTGCTCAGTAAATATTTGTCGAATGAATGAATACTCCAGAGGACGAGAGATGCAAGTCTTGCTTTTTTTTTTCCTAGTCCTTGAGAAAGGAGACTCTTGGTGGGGGTCTGGGTAACTATAGATAATGAGAGAACTTTCTGGTGGAAGAGGGATTAAACTTGTCCCATACAGTTAAGGACCAGGTAAGGTATAGGAATGAAGACATATTTCTAATCAGTGTAAGGAAAGGATTCTTTCTTTTTTTAATCTTTTTGTTTTGAAACAATGAGAGACTGGTTAAGAGGTTGCAAAAACAGTACAAAGAAGGTTTTTTGTTTTTTTTTTCCGCAGTACGCGGGCCTCTCACTGTTGGCAGCCTCTCCCGTTGCGGAGCACAGGCTCCGGACGCGCAGGCTCAGTGGCCATGGCTCACGGGCCCAGCCGCTCCGCGGCATGTGGGATCTTCCCGGACTGGGGCACGAACCCGTGTCCCCTGCCTCAGCAGGCAGACTCTCAACCACTGTGCCACCAGTGAAGCCCCAAAGAAGCTTTTTAACAGGCAGAATTGCCGCAAAATAGGAGTAGGGCTGCTTTAGAAGATATGGGGGAGATCTCTACCACTTGATATGTGCAAGCATCCAGTTAACTGGTGCCCTTTCTGGTCTGTTGATTTCTCTGGTACTTCGCTGCCATTTTCCCTAGAGGCCATCGCTTAAACCTGAGGTTGCAAACTCACATACCCAGGATAGTTGGGTAACAGGTGAGCTGAGTGTTAAGAAGCCTCTGACCCTCGGTCTCTCTTTTCTTTTCCTACTTTTCATGTAGCCACAGATGGAAGCAGTATTTTCATTTTCCTCTCAACTCTGTGATAAGAACGGTGGACAGTTGATTACCAATGTTGTGTTAGTTCAACTGTACTCCAATATAAAATAAAAACTTTAAAAAGTGGATAGCGCAAGCACAGTGTGGAGTGTCAGCTGAGTCTTAGCCTCCAGCGTTACGGGAGTCACTTCAGCTCATTGTTGCCTTGTAGGAATATGGTTCTAGTGTTGTTCCATCTTCCTTTATTTTTTAGTGAGATACTAGAATCCTTAATTTTTTAAAAAAGCATATGCTCCTATTTTTAAAATATTGGCAATAACAAAAACAAAAAAATTAGCATTGTGTGAGGCCAAAAAAGTACCAGTTTTTGATCTGTCTTAAAGTAAACCCATAGTGCAGCTCAAGGCAGAATGAAGCCACCCCCATGTTAGCGTTTTAGGAAATTCTTGATTACAATTAACTGAGTGATTTCCTAAGCTGTCTTTTAAATCTTTCTCCTCTTATTTTGGTATTTGGGTGAGGTTGAGTTGAATTATTCCTACAAAGGGACAGTTTAAATATATTATTTGAAGTTTAAGTCAGGAAGTGACACACTTAAAGGATCAGGTAGTAAATATTTTAGGGTTGGGGCTTCATAGGTCTCTGCTACAACTCTTCAACCCTGCAGTGAAAGCAGCCAGTGGCCGTGTTCCAGGAAAACTCCATTTATAAAAGGGGCGAGTGGCCCGTGGGCCGTAATTTGCTGACCCCTGGTAAATGTATAAACCCAAACCTTTTCTACGTTAAGATATTTCCTGAGGAGGTAATAGTGAAAGTCATTTAATAGGGTAATTTTTCTTCTTCTTTTAATTTTTTTAACATCTTTATTGGAGTATAATTGCTTTACAATGGTGTATTAGTTTCTGCTGTACAGCAAAGTGAATCAGCTATATGTATACATATATCCCCATATCTCCTTCCACTTGCGTCTCCCTCCCACCATCCCTATCCCACCCCTCTAGGGGGGACACAAAGCACCAAGCTGATCTCACTGTGCTATGCGGCTGCTTCCCACTAGCTGTCTGTTTTACATTTGGTAGTGTATATATGTCCATGCCACTCTCTCACTTCTTCCCAGCTTACTCTTCCCCTCCCCGTGTCCTCAAGTCCATTCTCTATGTCTGTGTCTTTCTGTGTCTTTATTCCTGTCCTGCCCCTACATTCTTCAGAACCATTTTTTTTTTTTAGATTCCAAATATATGTGTTAGCATACGGTATTTATTTTTCTCTTTCTGACTTACTTCACTCTGTATGACAGACTCTAGTTCCATCCACCTCACTACAAATAACTCAATTTTGTTTCTTTTTATGGCTGCGTAATATTCCATTGTATATATGTGCCACATCTTCTTTATACATTCATCTGTCGATGGACACTTAGGTTGTTTCCATCTCCGGGCTATTGTAAATAGGGCTGCAGTGAACATTTGGTACATGACTCTTTTTGAATTATGGATTTCTCAGGGTATATGTCCAGTAGTGGGATAGCTGGGTCATTTGGTAGTTCTATTTTTAGTTTTTTAAGGAATCTCCATACTGTTCTCCATAGTGGCTGTATCAATTTAACATTCCCATCAACAGTGCAAGAGGGTTCCCTTTTCTCCACACCCTCTCCAGCATTTATTGTTTCTAGATTTTTTGATGATGGCCATTCTGACCGGTGTGAGGTGATACCTCATTGTAGTTTTGATTTGCATTTCTCTAATGATTAGTGATGTTTAGCATCCTTTCATGTGTTCGTTGGCAATCTGTATATCTTCTTTGGAGAAATGTCTATTTAGGTCTTCTGCCCATTTTTGAATTGAGTTGTTTGCTTTTTTGATATTGAGCTGCATGAGCTGCTTGTATATATTTTGGAGATTAATCCTTTGTCAGTTGCTTCATTTGCAAATATTTTCTTCCGTCCTGAGGGTTGTCTTTTGGTCTTGTTTATAGTTTCCTTTGCTGTGCAAAAGCTTTTAAGTTTCATTAGGTCCCATTTGTTTACTTTTGTTTTTATTTCCATTACTCTAGGAGGTGGGTCAAAAAGGATCTTGCTGTGGTTTATGTCAGAGCATTCTGCGTACGTTTTCCTCTAAGTTTTATAGTGTCTGGCCTTACATTTAGGTCTTTAATCCATTTTGAGTTTATTTTTGTGTGTGGTGTTAGGGAGTGTTCTAATTTCATTCTTTTACATGTAGCTGCCCAGTTTTCCCAGCACCACTTATTGAAGAGGCTGTCTTTTCTCCATTGTATATTCTTGCCTCCTTTATCAAAGATAAGGTGACCATATGTGCGTGGGTTTATCTTTGGGCTTTCTGTCCTGTTCCATTGATCTGTCTTTCTGCTTTTGTGCCAGTACCATACTTTCTTGATTACTGCAGCTTTGTAATATAGTCTGAAGTCCAGAAGCCTGATTCCTCCAGCTCCGTTTTTCTTTCTCAAGATTGCTTTGGCTATTTGGGGTCTTTTGTGTTTCCATACAAATTTTGAAATTTTTTTTTTTTTAACATCTTTATTGGGGTATAATTGCTTTACAATGGTGTGTTAGTTTCTGCTTTATAACAAAGTGAATCAGTTATACATATACATATGTTCCCATATCTCTTCCCTCTTGCATCTCCCTCCCTCCCACCCTCCCTATCCTACCCCTCCAGGCTGTCACAAAGCACCGAGCCAATATCCCTGTGCCATGCGGCTGCTTCCCACTAGCTATCTACCTTACTATGTTTGTTAGTGTGTATATGTCCATGACTCTCTCTCGCCCTGTCACAGCTCACCCTTCCCCCTCCCCATAACCTCAAGTCCGTTCTCTAGGAGGTCTGCGTCTTTATTCCTGCCTTACCCCTAGGTTCTTCATGACATTTTTTTTTTCTTAAATTCCATATATTAGCATACGGTATTTGTCTTTTTCTTTCTGACTTACTTCAGTCTGTATGACAGACTCTAGGTCTATCCACCTCATTACAAATAGCTCAATTTCGTTTCTTTTTATGGCTGAGTAATATTCCATTGTATATATGTGCCACATCTTCTTTATCCATTCATCCGATGATGGGCACTTAGGTTGTTTCCATCTCCGGGCTATTGTAAATAGAGCTGCAATGAACATTTTGGTACATGACTCTTTTTGAATTTCGGTTTTCTCAGGGTATATGCCCAGTAGTGGGATTGCTGGGTCATATGGTAGTTCTATTTGTAGCTTTTTAAGGAACCTCCATACTGATCTCCATAGTGGCTGAACCAATTCACATTCCCACCAGCAGTGCAAGAGTGTTCCCTTTTCTCCACACCCTCTCCAGCATTTATTGTTTCTAGATTTTTTGATGATGGCCATTCTGACTGGTGTGAGATGAAATCTCATTGTAGTTTTGATTTGCATTTCTCTAATGATTAATGATGTTGAGCATTCTTTCATGTGTTTGTTGGCAGTCTGTATATCTTCTTTGGAGAAATGTCTATTTAGGTCTTCTGCCCATTTTTGGATTGGGTTGTTTGTTTTTTTGTTATTGAGCTGCATGAGCTGCTTGTAAATTTTGGAGATTAATCCTTTGTCGGTTGCTTCATTTGCGAATATTTTCTCCCATTCTGAGGGTTGTCTTTTGGTCTTGTTTATGGTTTCCTTTGCTGTGCAAAAGCTTTGAAGTTTCATTAGGTCCCATTTGTTTACTTTTGTTTTTATTTCCATTACTCTAGGAGGTGGGTCAGAAAGGATCTTGCTGTGATTTATGTCATAGAGTGTTCTGCCTATGTTTTCCTCTAAGAGTTTGATAGTTTCTGGCCTTATATTTAGGTCTTTAATCCATTTTGAGCTTATTTTTGTGTATGGTGTTAGGGAGTGATCTAATCTCATACTTTTACATGTAGCTGTCCAGTTTTCCCAGCACCACTTATTGAAGAGGCTGTCCTTTCTCCACTGTACATTCCTGCCACCTTTATCAAAGATAAGATGTCCATATGTGCATGGGTTTAACTCTGGGCTTTCTATCCTGTTCCATTGATCTGTCTTTCTGCTTTTGTGCCAGTACCATACCGTCTTGATAACTATAGCTTTGTAGTATAGTCTGAAGTCAGGGAGCCTGATTCCTCCAGTTCCTTTTTTCGTTCTCAAGATTGCTTTGGCTATTTGGGGTCTTTTGTGTTTCCATACAAATTGCAAAATTTTTTGTTCTAGTTCTGTGAAAAATGCCATTGGTAGTTTGATAGGGATTGCACTGAACCTGTAGATTGCTTTGGGTAGTATAGTCATTTTCACAATGTTGATTCTTCCAATCCAGGAACATGGTATATCTCTCCATCTATTTGCATCATCTTTAATTTCTTTCATCAGTGTCTTATAGTTTTCTGCATACAGGTCTTTTGTCTCCTTAGGTAGGTTTATTCCTAGGTATTTTATTCTTTTTGTTGCAGTGGTAAATGGGAGTGTTTCCCTAACTTCTCTTTCAGTTTTTTCATCATTACTGTATAGCAATGCAAGAGATTTCTGTGCATTAATTTTGTATCGTGCTATTTTACCAAATTCATTGATTAGCTCTAGTAGTGTTCTGGTAGCATCTTTAGGATTCTCTGTGTATAGTATCATGTCATCTGGAAACAGTGACAGTTTTACTTCTTCTTTTCCAGTTTGGATTCCTTTTATTTCTTTTTCTATTCTGATTGCTGTGGCTAAAACTTCCAAAACTATGTTGAATAAAATTTTTATTTTTAAATTGAGATATAATAAGCCTTAGTAAGCAGTGGAGCCTGTAAAGTGTACTAATCTTAATTGTACAGCTCAATGATTCTTCATATTTATGTGATATTTATCAAGACATAAAATGAGGTCTGGATCATAGGAGATTTCAAGCAGCACCCTGAAGTTTCCCTCATTCCTTTTCCCAGCCTAATTCCTCCTCCCATCAGAAATAACCATGGTTTTGACATGTGTCATTATTGGTTAATTTTGCCAGTTCTTGGACATCATTTAAATGAAATCTTGCAATATGTAATTATTTTCTTTTATGTAGAAATATTGGTGAGAAGTAACTGTTTTCTGAAATATGGTAAAAACAATTCAGCGGGCTCTTTACTGTAACATGATTTCATCTTTGGGTTTTATGCAGACCTCTATAGAAATTAAACTGAAGGTTGTTTGACGTGTTCTCTTTCTCACAAAAATTAAACACACACAGGGAGGGTTTGCTCACCATGTAGATCAAAGAGAAGTTGTATAGCTTATTGGTAGCCTCACATCTAGGGCGAGATGGAAATTGTTGGTAGGAACTTCAAGGACTTTGGTCGGTCTGCCAATGCAGATGTAGCCTTTGGCCCAGATTTGGATAAAGCTTCTTCTACACAGATTAAAGGAAGTTCTTGACTATTTAGAGTCTTTATAATTCAGTCATTTCAAGACATCTCTTGAAAAGGTTCATATCTTGGGTCTTCTTTACTTGTTGGTAAAGAAGAGCAGGAAGAAAAGCTGAAATGGACATCACGTGGTGATTTGCCCTCCAGAGCCACTCCATCCTTCCTCACCGTCTTCTGTGCCCTGGAAACCTGGCTTTCATGAACAACATGGACAGGCTCTCTTGCCCTCTGACTTCTGAACGGGGCAGGCGATGAGAGGGACTGGAAGGCATTCTGTAGGTGGAAGAAGAACGAGTTTGGGGTATTTATTTCCCTGGCTTCCTCCCTGTAGAGTCACTACACCCTTCCACCCAAGGCCACAGCCGTCTCCATACAGTTAGTTACCCTCTCTGGGTTTCTGGTAACAGTCTTCTCCCTTGCCCCCTTAGAAAACAGGCTAGCCACAGCTTTGCAGTGTTGTCAGCTCACGGGTCCTGGTCTTGCCCACGCCTTTGTAAAGTTCTTGGGACTGCTACCGTCAAATTACCCAGTTTAAGTATGCCCTTTGTTTCCTGTGGATACCCTCCCTGATTCCTATAGATTAGTCTGTCTGTGTGCTGTGTTACAACACAGGTTTCTTTGGGGATTTGAAGATTAAGGAGTAATATTCATTCCAAATAATTTTCCTCAAGCGTTCACTGTTCCAAAAGGCAAAATGTCCCATAATCTTCTCTGGCAAGTTGTGTTCAATAACCTTAAGTTTGTAAATTCCCTGGTTAAAAACATCATTCCAGCATCTTATGTCAGATATTTATATCTGCATTTCAGATTTCGGCATATTTCACCTGTACTAGAATTTGTCAAATTCAGTTTTTCATGGAACATTTGTAAATTTATAATACGTTCGTGAATTGCTGAAAATGGTATAACAGAAACATTACTGCAGTGAGTGATCACAACTTGATCCATGTGTTGTATGCACATGTCATGGTTAGCTGGTAAACACTCCCTATGCATCAGATTGTATGTCACACATTTGTGGGTCAAGCGGCCTTATGCTACCTCCTGGCATTCTTGGCTCTGATAAACCATTTCTTAAAGGCAAGTTGTTTTGGTAACAAACTGTTTACCCATTTAATAACTTCCTGGCATATTAAAAGAAATTTTTAGAGAAAAATAGTACTATCATTTCTCTTTCACATACATTACCTTTTAATATTACAGAACGCCCTTGTTGGGTAGGAGCACGCTGTGGGGAATGCTGGTCTAAACTGTGCCACGTTTCTTTTTAGCTGGCAGCTAAATAGACGTTTAACTTGGGGTGTTAACTCTGTATTTCTCAACCACATGCTTAAAAAGAAAAGTCAGATCACCCTGCAGCGTGAAGGTCTTGTCAGACAAATAAAATCTTCGCTCAGATCGGCCATTTGCCATACATTTTTACCTAACTTCGTTAAGTACGTGAGTGCTGTTTTCAAAATGGAATAATCACTTGTAATTTGTTCCTTTCTGTGAAGTGATGAACCTTTGAACTGGAAATAATGTTCTTTTATATATCAAACATTCAGACAAGTAAAAATTGAGAGCACCTCTCTATTTCTTACCCTACACTCCAGAAGAAGATTTAGTCCCAAACTATTTTTTCTTTAATTTTCCACTAAGTCCTACAGATCCTGAATATTTTAATACATATAATACTTGCATTGGGACTCTTCATTAGAAGCAGCATGAGATGGCCTTCATCTGCCATCATCCCAAGTAGCTAGATCCAGATCGGGTATTAAAAAGTCTAGAATGAGTAATTCGGATCAACTCAATGTTAATCATATACTTGTAAGAAAAGAATTCCTGTGGGCAATTCTTGAAGGCTTGGCCTTTTTATGCATGGCTATGAATGTTAGTTGCTATTGTAGAAATTAACTTTTCATCATTAAGTACACATTTTTTGAAAATCACATTTCGAGTCAAATATGTATTCCTTTAGTCTGAAGTTAGGATTAATTAGTAACTTAAATATCTTATGGTAATTCGTTCCTTTATTAGAACCTTGGCAGTTTGTTGACAGAATTTAAATAGCTGCATGGAAAATGTTCTCAACTTATCCCTGTTCTTCATGTTCCTAGGCTGCACCACTAAACGCATCTGTGCTTTCGTTTTCAAGACTTTGTTCTTACAGGGTACACTAGTGACAGGAACAGAAATAATTGATAAAATGTCTTCCGTATACTTCAGTAAGGAGATTACTTAAAAACAAAAAAAGTCTCCCTCAAGTGCTATTAACTAATGATAGTTTATAAAATAAAAGGCGAATCTAGCTAAAAGGGTATGATTGTAATTTGGGTTTTTTTTTTGTTTTTTTTTGTTTTTTGCGTGGGCCTCTCACTGTCGTGGCCTCTCTTGTTGCGGAGCACAGGCTCCAGACGCGCAGGCTCAGTAGTTGTGGCTCACGGGCCCAGTTGCTCCACAGCATGTGGGATCCTCCCAGACCAGGGCTCGAACCCGTGTCCTCCGCATTGGCAGGCAGATTCTCAACCACCGTGCCACCAGGGAAGCCCTGGTTTGGTTTTAAAAAGCATTTGCTTTCTGCAATGATAAAAAATTGCTGTTTTTTTGAGTTGATGCAGGTTGATTGTTTTGATGGTTCATTGATTTATCTGGATATAAACAACTCTATTCAGGATTTGTATCCTATATCACATACTGTGATACACCAAACTGTATATGTAATTGATATTTTTATGCCTTATCTAGAATATGCTGTAATGCTTGCAATTAGGTTATTTAAAAATTGTGGTGAAATATATATGACATAAATTTTACCATCTTAACCATTTAAAGAAAATCTTTATTCAGCTCTACCATCTTAACCATTTTTAAGTGTACAGTTCATCAGTTAGACTTTTAAATGCAGAATGTTTTCCTAGAAACAGTATTGATTTAAAAAAAATCAGTTTTAGTTAAATATTGTATGGGGAGAAAGTCATTAAGGAGCCATTAATGAGGACTCTGTAGAATCTGGAAAGGCTCAGGACGTGGGACTTTTAGGTACTTCTAAAAGACTGGACTAGGGACTTCCCTGGCAGTCCAGTAAGACTCCACCTTCTAATGCAGGGGGTGCAGATTTGATCCCTAGTTGGGGAGTTAAGATTCCACATGCCTCGTGGCCAAAAAATCCAAAACATAAAACAGAAGCAGTATTGTAACAAATTCAATAAAGACTTTAAAAAATGGTCCACATCAAAAAAATCTTAAAAAAAAAAAAAAAAGACTGGACCATGGGATGGGACTGAAAATGAAGGAGTGGTTGAGAATTAGGATAAGTAATCCAGAGATTCCTTCTACCCTGTGCAAGTGGGCCCTCCTGCCTTTCTCCCTTATAGCAGAAAACAGGTTAACTTTCTGAGGGATTTGTAGCCTCAGGCAGGGTGAGATGCCCTACTCAAAACAGGCAACTCAAGGGAGGGTCTGTGTGTTGACAGATGAGACCTCTGGTTCCTTTTCTCCACTGGTCCCTCTGATGCTGGCAGCCAGGCTGTTATCCCACCTCAGGAGACAGGAGGGTTCTTCTCTGTGAACTGACCCAAGAGAAAAGATGCACAGTTACTAACAATTAGTATTCTGCTAATGAAAAAACTAACTTGCTGCCATATTGTCCTAAAATGAAGTTCCATTGATGA
Organism: Leucopleurus acutus; assembly: GCF_964270905.1. Taxonomy (NCBI): domain Eukaryota; kingdom Metazoa; phylum Chordata; class Mammalia; order Artiodactyla; family Delphinidae; genus Leucopleurus; species Leucopleurus acutus. Next base: position 195,694,256 of record NC_139142.1, read on the forward strand.
GCCCTGCCCATTCGGTGAGTTTCCTTTAGCTCCTTATTGCCTTACTCATAAATATGCATGTTCACCTAGGATCATCAGACATTCAGGGAAAGTTTCCAACATGAAAGACAGAGACCAAAAAACACATGGAAAAAAAGGAGTTGAGAGAAACTGAATTATAGCATAGGGAACAGAAAAAACCCCTTTGATTAAAAAATTAATATCCTTAGATAAGGTTGTAACTACGAAATAACAATAGCTACAAAAAAAGAATTAAAACAAGCTTTCAGAAGCTTAGCAGGAAATTAAAACAAGCTTAGCAGAAATTTAAAAATTAGATAAAAGGGTTATAAGATAAAGTTGAGGAAATCTCAGAACTATGAAAGATACGAGAACAAAAGAGTCAATCTATAAGGTCTGCAACTATTCAAATTCCAGGAAAAAGAAAAGAGAAATTGGAGGGTAGGAAATAAAGAATTGATGCAGGAAGAATTCCCAGAGCTGAAGGACATGCATTTCTAGAATGAAAAAAGAGCTCACTGAATTCATAGCAAATGAATAGGAAGGATCTCACATCAAGGCTCAATATAATCAAATATTGGAGGCCAAGGATAAAGAGATTTTCAGTGCTTCTGGAGAAAAGAAACAGGTCACTTATTAAGACTCAGGAATTAAAATGCCCTCATACTTCTCATTAACGGTTCTGGAAGCTGGAAGACAGTGGAGCAATGCCTTTGTATTAGTAAGGGAAAAAGTCTCCAACTCAGAATTCTATTCCCACATGAACAGTCAAGTGTGAGTATAGGTTCAAGATATTTTCAGACAGGAAAAGTCTCAAAAGTGTGACCCATCTTGTGTCACATACCCATTCTCTAGAATCATTATTATTGTAGCTAACACTTATATGGTGTTTACTGTGTGCTCACTGCAGCAATTTAGCACATATATATTCTCTCTCTCTCCTCTCTCTCTCACATATGTAGTAAGAGGATGATACTATGATTTCTTTGTTTTACAAGTGGGGAAACTTAGGCATGGAAAAGTAATTTCCCAGGGTCACACAGCTAGTAAATGGTGGAATTGGGATTTGAACTTGCATAGTCTTAACTCCACTGTTATATTGCTAATACTTGAGGATGTGCTCCACCAAAATGAGGGAAGCAAACAAAGATCCAGAAAACAAGATCCAGCACAGGAGCAGGGCAAAAGGAATTCCCAGGTTGAAGGTGAAGGGATGCTCTAGGATTGTAGCAGTACAAGGAGGTCTGGAATTCAGTTGATCTAGATTGGAACAGATAAGACAGAGGGGCTCCAGGAAAAAAATGGAACAGAGGTATTACCTGATGTGTTTGGTCATATTGAGAGTAGTCTCACTGTTGGAGAATGAATTGATATCTACACAGAAAAGCAAAAAGATGGGGCAGAATCCCTAAGAAAAAGGATATTGGCTCTGTTTTGGACAATATTTGTGTAGACATGAGGTATATCCTAAACATCGTGCTCACTGAGGACTGTGACTTGGGGGAGGAGAGGGAGAGAAAGGCGCGTGTGTGCATAGGTGGGGCCAATGCACGCAGTGTAAGAGATGACATCTTCACCTTTCATAGGAGGTAGAAAAATAAAAACTGGAAAAAAATCAAGCACTGTCAGCGTGTAGTATCTAGAAATATGGCAGTAAATACCAGAAGAAACGCCTAAGAGATTTGGAGTGGTTGCCTTTGGGGTGATGGAATTAGGGATTGGAAAGGGTGAGGCAGGGGACTGCTATTATTTGATAGAAGAACTGTGTGATTTTAAAAATATATACAATAACATGCACACAAAACATGGGATTACCCTTGGGTTTTCTCTCTGTCTCAGCCCATGTCCTGTCAGCAAACCATGATTGTCCCATGTTCAGATTACATCTGGGGTGATCCCTTCTTACCACCTGCACTGCCACCGTCTGGGTCTGGCACCTGCCTGTCTTCTCTGGATGACTGCAGGGTCTCCTCTCTCTGCTTTTTTCCTTGCCCCTCTTCTGTTCAGTCTGTGTGGCACCCAGAGGGATCCAGTTAAAATACAAACCAGACTGTGATGCTCTCTTGCTCAGAGCCCTACAGTGGCTCCCTAGTTCAGGGAGAGCCAGAGCCCTTCCGGTCACTTCCCACATCCACACACGCCTCTTGCCTGCCTGACCTTCTCCATAGCACTTGCCACCATCCAACACATTAGATATTTACATATTCATTTTGTTTCTTGTCCGTTTTACATATTTTGTTTCTTGTCTGTCTTCCTTTATTAGAGTATATTCTCGATGAGGGTGAGGATTTTTTCTCTTTTTTTTCCCCTGCTCTATTCCCAGAGCCTAGAGCAGTGCTTGGCACGTAGTAGGCACTGAATAAGGATTTATTAAATAAATGTATTGCTTTTATAAACGTGAAAATTATATTTAAAAATACTACTTGTTTTTAAAAAGCTATTTGCAATAAGCTAAGCTAAGCAGCTCCTTGTCTTACTGGTTTAAGCATCCCCAAGCAATTTGAAACTAAAATCCTGAGGGACCTAACTGAAAAGATTTGTCTCCATTTGGAAAATACTCATATGTTATCATCAGGTTATGCCCCTTTAAAACTCTGTGCCGGGTGCCGTCAGTCCTTATGGCAAAAATTTACTGTAACGTTCCATGGTAACTGTTTATGATGGAGACTGTTGAGTTTCACAACTGTTTGACAGCTAAGATTTCAGACAGGGTACTCTTTTTTTTTTTTTTGTGGTACGCGGGCCTCTCACTGCTGTGGCCTATCCTGTTGCAGAGCACAGGCTCCGGACGCACAGGCTCAGCGGCCATGGCTCACGGGCCCAGCCACTCCGCGGCATGTGGGATCTTCCCGGACCGGGGCACGAACCCGTGTCCCCTGCATCGGCAGGCAGACTCTCAACCACTGCACCACCAGGGAAGCCCCAGACAGGGTACTCTTAATATTCATTTTTTAAGCGTAGAATCTGTTCAGTGAGTGTAGATAAGCATCACAGATATCTTCAATAAGGCACAAACACCTAAAATTCTAATTCCTACAGTGTAAGGAAAATGACCCCCAGCATCTTAGCATCTGTTTGCCTTTCATTGGCTCATAATAATTCTTGCTGTGTTTTGCTGCAGATTAAAGCTGTTTAGTCTTTCATTGGACTGTTCCCTTTCCTAGCTTTGCCTCTCTTCTCACCTCTTCCTTCAGGAGACTTAGGATCCTTTTAATGATATCACATACATTTCCATGGCTGCAGCTCCAGTTCTGTAGCCACAGGATTAGAATTCACAGCAGGAGAAGCTGGACTGTGAGAGGGAAGGGTCTTTGTCCTAAAGCAACACCCGATTAGGCGCAGCGAGCGGCAACAGCGCCAGCAGAACGAGGAGCACAGCAGGCTCCCGGGCTTCCTTCGCACTTGCCGGCGAAAGTCTTCCTTCGTGGAGACCAGCTGAAGGATAACCTCCCTCCACACTCCCACTCCTTAAATAGCATAATATGGACAGTCTTTGAACACACAAAGGACTTGACGTGAAATGTTTGAAAATCATGTTTCTCTGATGTTGAATCTCTTAGATTATAGCTCACTTCATAGAAGTAATTTATATTTGTGTTATCTGCTTACTATGGGACCAAAGAGATTTGGCAGGCTTTTTACCTCATTGTTTTGTTTGTTTTTGGTGATTTTACTTAGCTTAAGTGTTGTTTGAATATGAAGGTAATTACAGAGTAAGAGTTCTAGATCTTTGGTGATGTTTTCGCTACCTGTTAACATTAGTATGTATTTTGAGGGGGTTTACCCTTCCTGCTCGGACTTCTAGATGCACTTTTCTGTTACTAGATTGTATAATTCCAGCAACATACTCTGCTTTTCCTACTGGGTCATGAAACTTTCTTTTTTTAAGAGCACATGATATTTCATTGTATCATTTTTAGGAAAGAAAATGAATTTGGAGGGAATACTAGTTAAGTACCAGGTAGTGTGCTATATATTTTTTCATATCTAATATAGACCTGAACATAGTCAACCTTTGGCCTCTGATGGCATTTCATTGTTCTTACTGTGTTAGGAACTGGGTCGTTTCAGTTTTTGTGAATGCAAGGTGAGAAACGTTAAAGTAATTTGTGCCAAAAATTGCTTTGGAGATCATTAAAATTAAGTGCTGCTGTTATTGATTGTCGTTTTAAATAACTTATCAATATTGCTATAGATGTCTAGATTCCAGTAAGACATCTGACTAAGTGTCTCCTTGTAAACAAGGACATTTGTAGGCTGGTAGATAAAAGAGTAAATAGGATTCAATGCTAGTTGTAAAACTTGCAGAATTGTTCTGGAGAGATCTATAGTGGCACATCGCAGGTTTCTGCCCTTGTCCCTGGCCTGTTTGTGAACTTGGATAATGACTTAGCGGCATGTTTGCTTGCTGGTGGATGAGAAAGCTAAGAAGAAAAACTGAAAATAAAATGCCCACTAAAGATTTTAAAAGATCACAGACTGAAGGATGAGTTGAAAGGGACTGATTGAATCTTTCTTAATTGTGACAGTTCTTATCATCAGTTAAAAATATCACTATGAAGTTATAGACTGGATGAGAACTGGCCAAATTGTAGACGAGATAGAAAGCACCTGAAATTTGTGACATCATGGGAATTTGTATATTGCATTTGTCTATAAAGAACCGAAGGCCATGGTAACAGATGTCAAAGGTACAGAACGAAGGCGGTGTAGTAGTACTAAGACTACATTCTGCAGAACTGGCCAGGTCGTGCTTGTGCTATTTTTTATGATTATAGTACAATTTTTTTATTGTGTAATATTTGGTACGTAAAAAAGAACACATGTGATATGTAAGTTATGAAGCAAAGAATAAGATAAATGTGTAAAGGCCTTAATCCCAGCTTAAGAACTAGAACTTTCTGAAGATCATAGAATCTGTATTTTCCTCCTGTACCCCAGAAGTAACCATTATCCACAATTTGTCATTTCCTTTTTCAAAAATAATTCCACCATGTTATGTGTGTATTTCGTAGCAATATGTTATTTTTAAGTTGTTTTTGAGTTGTATTAAAATGGTATAATAGTAGAAGAACCAATATTGTTAAAATGACCATACTACCCAAGGCAATCTACAGATTCAATGCAATCCCTATCAAACTACCAATGGCATTTTTCACGGAACTAGAACAACTAATTTTAAAATCTGTATGGAAACACACAAGACCCCAAATGGCCAGAACGATCTTGAGAAAGAACAGAGCTGGAGGAATTATGCTCCCTGACTTTCATCAGAACATTATGATACTGGCACAAAAACAGACACATAGATCAATGGAACAGGATAGAAAACCCAGAAATAAACCCATGGCTTATGGTCAATTAATTGAGGACAAAGGAAGCAAGAATATACAGTGCAGAAAAGACAGTCTCTTCAATAAGTGGTGCTGGGAAAACTGAACAGCTACCATGTGAAAGAATGAAATTAGAACATTCTCTAACACCATATACAAGACTTAAATTCAAAATGGATTAAAGACCTAAGTGTAAGACCAAATACTGTAAAACTCCTAGTGGAAAACAGGCAAAACACTCTGACATAAATTGAAGCAATATTTTTTGAATCTGTCTTAGAGTAATGGAAACAAAACAAAAATAAACAAATGGGATCTAATTAAACTTATAAGCTTTTGTAGAGTAAAGGAAACCATTGTCAAAACTAAAAGACAACCTACTGAATGAGAGAGAATATTTGCAAATGACATGACTAATAAAGGATTCATACCCAATGTATATAAACAGCCCATTACAGCTCGACAAATAGCCCACTTAAAAAATGGGCAGGGCTTCCCTGGTGGTGCAGTGGTTGAGAGTCCGCCTGCCGATGCAGGGGACACGGGTTCGTGCCCTGGTCCGGGAAGATCCCACATGCCGCGGAGCGGCTAGGCCCGTGAGCCATGGCCGCTGAGCCTGCACGTCTGGAGCCTGTGCTCCACAACGGGAGAGGCCACAACAGTGAGAGGCCTGCATACCGCAAAAAAAAAAAAAAAAAAAAAAGGGCAGAAGAACTGAATTGGCATTTTTCCAAAGAGGAAATGCAGATGGCCAACAGGCACATGAAAATATGCTCAATGTGGCTAATCATCAGGGAAATGCAAATCAAAACAACAATGAGATACCACCTCACACCTGTCAGAATGGCCATCATTAAAAAGTCTACAGATAACATGCTGGCAGGGATGAGGAGAAAAGGGAACTGTTGTACACTGTTGGTGGGAATGTGAATTGGTGCAGCCTCTGTGGAGAGCATTAAGGAGGTGTCTTAAAAAACTAAATATAGAACTACCATATGACCCCGCAATTCTACTCCTGAGTGTATATCCAGAAAAACCCCAAAACACTAATTTAAAAAGATACATGTACCCTAATGATCATAGCAGAACTACTTACAGTAGCCAAGACATGGAAACAGCCTAAGTGTCCATCAATAGACGAATGGATAGAAGAGGTGGTCCATATACACAGTGGAGTACTGCTCAGCCATGAAGAGTGAAACTTTGCCCTTTGCAGCCGCAGGGACAGACTTTGTGGGCGTTATGCCCAAGTGAATCAAGTCAGCGAGAGACAGTGACGTCACTGACATGTGAAGTCTAAAAGATGCAGCAGACTAGTGAACATAACGAAAAGAAGCAGACTCACAGACACAGGGAACAAACCAGTGGTTACCAGTTGGGAGGCGGGGGGAGAAAGGTAATACAGGGGAGGGGGAGGTACAAACTGTTGGGTGTAAGACAGGCTCAGGGATGTACTGTACAATACGGGGAAGACAGCCAATATTTTGTAATAACTGTAAATGGAAAGTAACCTGTAAAAATTATATATAATAAAAAAAAGTTTTAAATGGTGTAATACTGTATATAGCATTTTGCCACTTGCTTTTTTTTTTTTTGGCTGCGTTGGGTCTTCATTGCTGCACGTGGGCTTTCTCTAGTTGCTGCGAGCGGGGGCAGCTCTCCGTTGGCCGTGTGCGGGCTTCTCACTGCGGTGGCTTCTCTTGTTGCAGAGCACAGGCTCTAGGTGCACGGGCTTCAGTAGTTGTGGCTCGTGGGCTCTAGAGCGCAGGTTCAGTAGTTGTGGTGCATGGGCTTAGTTGCTACGCGGCGTGTGGGATCTTCCTGGACCAGGGCTTGAACCCGTGTCCCCTGCATTGACAGGCGGATTCTTAACCACTGTGCCACCAGGGAAGCCCCTTGCCACTTGCTTTTTACATTTAACGTTGTAAGATTCATGTATATCCATTGTTCTCAACCAGAGTTTCTCATCTGGACCGTAGAACACAGAAGATGATTTGAGTGCCCATTTTCTCATTTCCCCAAGGATGGGACACATGTAGCACCCTTTTAGGGTACATCGGAGAGGAGCTGTCTCATTACATATAATGGATGCTTTAGGCTAGCCAGCAGGGCTTAATTCTCTATTGGAACCTGGTGGAGAAAGGCTAAATTGTAGCTCTAGGTAATTCTTTTTTACTGATGTAGTATGTTCCATTTGTGAGCATACTAAAGCTTATTCACATATTCTCCTATGATGGACATTTGGGTTGTTTCTGGTACTTTTGATGTTATTGTTTTTGTGAACAAGCTATGACCATCTTGTACCTTTCTCAGAGTGCACACGATTAAATCTTTCTCTCAGTGTACGTCTGAGTGGTGTTGCAGGGGACTGCTGCATTTTAGCGGGGACGTTGGTAAGCTGGAGTGAGTACAGAGGAGGGCGATCGAGAATAGTTTAACCATATCATAACCAACCATTATTTATTTTTATTTTCTTAGGGATTGAAGAGGTTAATGACCATTTGCCAGAAGCACTTTCCTACAGATCCATCGAAATGTGTGGAGTACAATGCACTGTGAGATCTGTGTGCGGCCCGTGAATATCACAAGAAACTTAAGGAAGCCTGGCGTGGACTTGCGGAATTGCCAACAGCACGAGGGAGGAAGAAAAAGGAATTTCTGATCTCTGAGTACTGCCTAATGCAACTCTTGGTTTTAAGAACTGTGTTGGCTCTCATGTCCCATCTGACTGCCAAGTGATTTTTGTGTCTTGCTTTTATTTTAAATAGTCGAAAAATTAAGTTCTAAAGACTTTTCCCCATAATTTAAATGTGTAGACAACAGTCACAGGACAGGGTTTAAAATAACTTTTCCTCTCTAGACCTGAAAGTTGCAGTTAGAGGATTAAAAAGGAACATTTGAGGATGGACTTAATTATTTCTGTAAAATATGGTAATTTTCACATTGCCTCTTACGAAGTGTTTATAGAAAAATATTTTTATATTTTTCAACAAAAACATGGAACCATTTAATGAAACTTGATAGTCCTTAAATGTTGCTGAACTTTTGCCATCTTGCAATAGATTTGAATGTAAATATTACTACTGTTACGTGTTATTTTTCTTGCATTTCAAAGCTTGCTTTTATCTTTTAAATTGTGTAAATTTTAGTATTGGTCATCTCTCGGGACAGATACAATTAACAGGAAATAGAAGTTTGGAACACAAAGTTTGGAACACAAAGATTTGAACCAACAGAAGTTCAAATTCAGTAACCCCAGTGCATCAAGGTTCAAGGTGGGGAAATGGATTGTCAAGCCAAGAACGGGGATGTTTTGCTGCCGCTGGTTTTCCTAGAATAGGACTGCCCGTGAGCGTCATCTTCCCGAGACCGGTGGTGGACAGCTGTCCCAGCTCCATCCCGCCCAGCAGAAGAGGAAGTTGCCAGGACTCTTGGCCGCTGCCCGAGACAGTAGGTCCTGGGTCTGATTTTGCACAAACGAGGACTTCTTTTGAATCTTGCACAGTGTCACCCCCAGATAATTGTGGCGAATCACTGCGCTTTAGAGGTTGAGAGGACTCAATGGATAGAGGCAGGGGGGGAAATAGAAAGCTGCCTGAGCAGGTGGATTGGCACTGCCGGCTAGAGGTAGAGTGGGGCTCCAAAGTCAGCACTAACTCACCTCATACTGCAGCTCCCCTCCTGTGCACGTAAGGGTGTGAGTATGTATGTACGACCGTGAGCAAGTCACTTCAGCCCTCTAAGCCTCAGTTTCCTTATCTGCAAAGGTGGTGATACTTGTACGTACCTCATGGCATCACTGTTGTATTTACGTAAAAGAAAACGCTTAGCACGCTGCCTGGCAAGTAAGAGCTCAGTAAACAGCGGTTGTGTCCTTGTTGTTAGAGTGAAGACAAAGTAGCTTTCCCCAAGCTGCCGTCGGGGTCATTGTGGGCTCACGTGACGAGAACAGTGGTGGTGGCAGCAGCGTGCTAGCAGCGTCGGCAGTGCTCGTAGGAGCATCTATTAAGCATTTACTGTGTCCAGGCTCTATAGCTGCTCACACTTTGAGCCAGTTCTGAGTTTAGAAGGATCGAGAATGCGGTGGGGCTGGAGTCAGCTGCGCGGGTGCAGGTGGGCTCACAGTCACTTCTCCTGGCCCTTCTTGGGAAGCCTCGAAGGCCAGTTCTGGCCACTTGTGGGTCTGTGGCTGTGCCTGACTGATCGTGTCCGCTGGTCGTGGGTGCGATGGTGGCTGGGGCCTGCTGTCCTAAATTGAATCAGGGTTCCTTGCCTACTTTAGAAACCGTTTCTTCTTATTAAATTACAACCGAAGAGAGCTTACTAGAGCAAATAAGAGACAGACGCTCGTAAGATAGGACAACAGTCTAGACTTCTCTTATGTAGTCTTGTTGTATAGGACTTGTTTATAAATATTGTTGAACGAACACTCCCCCAAGGTCACTTCTTTTTTAATTCCCAGTCAGCATGGTAGTCAGCTAATTTTGTGTTGTCTTCCCATTTGCTGTTAGTTAATATTCCACCACAAAGAAGAAACTGCGTCATGTGACACCAGTATCTTCTAAAACTGATCAGTGTGGATAGATGGTTGGAAAAAAGAGTTGTACTGTATTCTGCAGTGCTGTGAATGTCGGTCACTCTGGGCTTAGGTTGAAAGACGTAGATCTTGTGGAAAAGTCTTCCGTTTCCCTGAAGTGAAAGATCTTCAGAGGACTGCAGATGTCATGGGGGTGTGTTAAAAAATGACCTCTCGCAGTCTCCAAATCATGAAAATTTTAGTTCACCAGGTGCTGCATATTTCTATTTTTTAGCTATTTCTAAAACAATAAAGGCCTGTCTTTTAAAATCAGTCACAGTCCTGAACTAAGTATATTTTTCCCTTTCTATCTCCCACCTGCTTAGACTCCTTTCCAAAGGAGTCGTGTCTTTCTGGATTCATATTTAGTGAAACACTGGTTTCCCCCCAGAAGTAAATACTGCTTTTCTTAGGAGTGTTCTTGCCAGCTACAAAGACCGAGCAGTATTTTTCAGCACCGCAGCATGGGGCTGCGGCAGTCTGGAGGTCACGGCTGTGATTCTAGCCTTTGGGGAAAACTAGGAAAAGAAGGCTGAGGCCAGAGGCAATTGACACACAGCGGGGAGAGAGAAGGGATGGTCCTGGTCCTGTAGGAAGGAGGAGGAGTCCCGAGAGACCAGAGCAAGGAAGGCAGCTGCCACTAGCAGCAGCATTTAGGGTGCGCTGCGACTCTGAACTCTAAGGAAGAACTTGGAGGAATAGAAAATCGGGTTGGTAGCGGTGTGACTTCTTAACGTTAAGTGTTTCCTTTTGGTGGTCTCCTGACCCAGTCTAGCCCTTTAGATTGTCCCGGGATTTGACACCAGTAAATACTGTAGCAATACAATTGTCTTTTTATATGAAAGAGTGGTAGCTTTGAACTCGGGGGATTCCTATCACTGGCTCCTTTGCAGCCCTGCAATAACCCCCTTTAGTGCTTCTGGACCTAGAAGGGTAGTAGAGCTAAGTGGGGCAGATTCAGTGAAAGGGGAGCTCGGGTTGAGCTGCGGCCGTTTCCTTTGTGCAAATATCTCGAAGAGTGTAACTTGGTGGGTCATGCCTCCCTCCTCCCGCCCTCGTGCGTGGAGCCCCTGGAGCCCCTGGAAGAATGTCTGTCCCATAGAAATTCATGGTATGGAGTCACATTGGGAGGCTTCAGCTGAAAGCACCTTCTCATGGCAGGTGTATATAAGAGTTGCCAGCTGTCAAGAGTCAGGAGCCAGCTCCAGTCCCCGGAGGGTCGCTGTGGGAACACCATCACGGCAACTGGTTTTCATCACACACTCTGCAGTTGGATTGGCTGAGTTTTAACTACGCAGTAGTCCTGGAATGGTTAACAGTAACCTTAAAATCTTTTGAAATTTAAAAATAAGTTCTGGTGGTGTGGACCAGCTGGGGGAATGCAGTGTGGGCGGCGGCAGCTGTGGTGTGAGCCAAGCCCATTCAGGATTCTGGGGCCACGCTCATTTAGAAAAAGTGTTTTTTACATTTACCAGAGCAGTTTATCATGAAAGCATTGGTTATTGTTTTTCCACAAACTCGTACGCAGCTTGTCCAGACTACTCCTTGTGTTGATGGTAATGGTTACTCTGTTTAACTAGGCCACTTCCTTTTGTTTAGTCTGTCCTCTCTGTCCTTAAGCACCAGCTTTGAAATAACGGTCAGCCTTCTCACAGCATTCAAGGTGAACACACTGCTTTGACCACGGACAGCAGCTGAGAAGGTTTGAGCTGCTTCCTGAGCGTCGTTGGTGATGACACATGCAGTCACCGAGCTTCCTGCCACCACAGTCCAGTCACTGGCGTACACGGCTCTGCTTGCCCTCTGCACGCCCAGATTTTACAACTTGCCGAAACCAAGTTGCCTTTGCTCTCCAACTGCCCTTCCCCTGAGGCTTAGGAGACACCATAAACCATGAGTATTGTCGTCGGAGCCTGGTTTCGAGATTCTGCCATCCTGTGAAGTGGGAGGATTAAAGTTGTAGCTTTGAAACGTTTTGACCACAACTCACAGACAACAGTAACAAGTGTGTGGAGACCCAGTATTCCTTGCGTATATGCATATGTAACAGAAGCACTGACCATTACCATGTGCGGTACGTTCTTATGTTTTCTTTTCTGTTGTGTTTCTTATTTAAAAAAAAAACATGCTGGTTGTGACCCTCTCAAGTGGCTCACAGCTCATTAATATGTTGTGACCAGCAGTTTGAAAACCACAGATTAAAAGGAGTTATCAGAGTTATGGAATGAAACGACCTGGTGGATAAATTCAGGGCAACAGGACTCTACTTCTTTTTTATTGTTTTAATACAAAGAGAGAGAACACTTAGCTCTCAAGGTTAATGTGAAATTTAGCAGATGATAAAACCTCAAGTACTTCAAATGTTAAATACTTTTGAAGTAATAATTCTTATTCAAATGGGGAGACTTGGCCATAGAAGAAGCACCAGGACAAGCCTCATACAATCCTTCTGTAAGAAGTTTGGCAGTAAAGATAGGTACAGCCTTGGGCTGGCTGTACTCTGTGTACAGCAAGAATACATAAGATACTGTAAAGTAAGTAAGAGGTTGTTTAAAAGCATGAGTTAAGATTGGGGCAGAGATAGCAGGAGTCAGGTATTATTAATCCGTTACCCGTTGAAGGTTTGTTTAGCCCTTTGAAGATTACTTCCTGAGAGTCAGGGCTAGATTACATTTCCTTTATTGTAAATTTTTTTATTGAAATGTAACATATACAGAAAAGTGCATAAATCAGAAGAGTACCATATCATAACTTTTTTCAAAGTGAACATCTCCCAAAGTAACTAGCATCCAAGTCAGGAAAGATAATGTTATTAATGCCCCAGAAATCTCTTCGTGCCTCATTCTAGTCAGAGCCATGGTCCTGATTTTCATCAGGACATTTTCATCACCCCAAAGAGAAACCTGGTACCCATTAGTAGCCATTCCCTGAATGAGTTAGTTGGCTTGTTTTGTTTTCTTTTTTTTTTGTTCTCTTTTCTTTTTGCAGTACGCGGGCCTGTCACTGTTGTGGCCTCTCCCGTTGCGGAGCACAAGCTCCGGACGTGCAGGCTCAGCGGCCATGGCTCACGGGCCCAGCCGCTCCGCGGCATGTGGGATCTTCCTGGACCGGGCCACAAACCCATGTCCCCTGCATCGGCAGGCGGACTCTCAACCACTGCGCCACCAGGGGAGCCCCTGTTTTCTTTTTGAATTTTATTTTATTTGTTTTTTATACAGCAGGTTCTTATTATCTATTTTATACATATTAGTGTATACATGTCAATCCCAATCTCCCAATTCATCCCACCACCACCACCCCGGCCTGCCCCGCCACTTTCCCCCCTTGGTGTCCATACGTTTGTTCTCTACATCTGTGTCTCAATTTCTGCCCTGCAAACCGGTTCATCTGTACCATTTTTCTAGGTTCCACATATATGCTTTAATATATGATATTTTTTTTTCTCTTTCTGTCTGACTTCACTCTGTATGACAGTCTCTAGGTCCATCCACGTCTCTACAAAGATCAATGGAACAGGATAGAAAGCCCAGAGATAAACCCATGCACCTATGGTCAACTAATCTATGACAAAGGAGGCAAGAATATACAATGGAGAAAAGACAGTCTCTTCAGTAAGTGGTGTTGGGAAAACTGGACAGCTACATGTAAAAGAATGAAATTAGAACATTCCCTAACACCATGCACAAAAATAAACTCAAAATGTATTAGACTGGACACTATAAAACTCCTAGAGGAAAACATAGGAAGAACACTCTTTGACATAAATCACAGCAAGATCTTTTTTGATCCATCTCCTAGAGAAATGGAAATAAAAACAAAAGTAAACAAATGGGACCTAAGGAAACTTAAAAGCTTTTGCACAGCAAAGGAAACCGTAAACAAGACGCAAAGACAACCCTCAGAGTGGGAGAAAATATTTGCAAACGAAGCAACTGACAAAGGATTAATCTCCAAAATATATACAAGCAGCTCATGCAGCTCAATATCAAAAAAACAACCCAAGCAAAAAATGGGCAGAAGATCTAAATAGACATTTCTCCAAAGAAGACATACACATGGCCAAGAAGCACATGAAAAGCTGCTCGACATCACTAATTATTAGAGAAATGCAAATCAAAACTACCATGAGGTATCACCTCACACCAGTTAGAATGGGCATCATCAGAAAATCTACAAACAATGCTGGAGAGGGTGTGGAGAAAAGGGAACCCTCTTGCACTGTTGGTGGGAATGTAAATTGATACAGCCACTATGGAGAACAGTATAGAGGTTCCTTAAAAAACGAAAAATAGAACTACCATATGACCCAGCAATCCCACTCCTGGGCATATACCCAGAGAAAACCATAATTCAGAAAGACACATGCACCTCAGTGTTCACTGTAGCACTATTTACAATAGCCAGGTCATGGAAGCAACCTAAATGCCCATCGACAGACAAATGGAAAAAGAGGATGTGGTACGTAGATACAATAGTTCTTTATATAGTCTGGCTATGAGTCGTATGTTAGATATATGTATTACAAATACTCCCACCCTGTGGCTTGCCTTTATGCAGGGTTTTCTATGCATAGGGGAAATAATCTTGTAACTAGCTCAGGCATAACCTTTGTCAGCTATCTTTGCCAGATAGATTTTATAAAAAATCATGTGAATCTTAAATAACATAACCTTTTCATAGTGGCGTGCCTGAGTGTGGGATTTGAGAGAAGAGGAAGTCGTGTGAGTTTTTGTACTTTTGTCAAACTATAGCTTTATGAGATTACTGTTTCATTAAGACTTGGTTTGTATTTTTCTTCTTTAGGTCTGCAAGTTTATGGGCCGTATATGTGTGGTGTGGACACTGCCAGCTGCTTACCCTGTTTTCATTCTCCTCTCCTTTGCCAACAGAGCCCTACTTTGTGCAGAGCTGCAGTGAGCACAGTAAAAGCTACTTGCTCTCCTGGGACCCTTTAAAGTTAGAGTTGGTTTTGTGATAGGTTCTGCCAATAAATATGGATAGAAGTCTTTTGGGTGGGACTTCCAGGAAACCTGTTGCTTTTCTAAAAAAGAAAAAAAAAAAAAGAGATAGACTTAGTATAGACTTAGTTAACAAAAATGTTGCCCTTTCTTCTTTCCTAAAAAGTGGTCATGATGCTTCAGTGCTTTGCAGCCATCCTGCAGTCTTGATGGTGGGAGACCCATGCTAGAGATGGTGGAGTCAGTTCTTTAATGGCATCGTGGGCATCATTGTGCAAACCTTGAACCACTGTATTAGTCAGGGTTCTCCAGAGAAACAGACCTACAAGGAAATTGTATATATGGAATTGATTCCTTTGATTATGGAGGCTGAGAAGTCCCATGATCTGCTGTCTGCAAACAGGAGAGCCAGTGGTGTAAATTCCAGTCTGAAACCAAAGGCTGGAGATCCAGGAGAGCCTATGGGAAGTCCCACTTTGAGGGAGGGAGAGGACCAGCGTTCCAGCTCCACGGTCAGGCAGAGAGAGCAGCTTCTCCCTTACCCCACCTCTTGTTCTGTTCAGGCCCTCGACAGATTGGATGAGGCCCGTCCACACTGGAGAGCAGTCTTTTACTCAGTCCACCGATTCAGATGTTCATCTCCACAAACACCCTCACAGATACACCCAGAGTAATGTTTAACCAGACATCTGGGCACCCGACTCGCAGTCAAGTTGACCCATAAAATTAACCATCACAGCTGCCTTCCTCTGGGCCTCACGTTCTGTGAGGACAGTATTGGGTAAGCTCCTGCCGTTGTGTTTCCATATACTCTGCAGAATTCAGTCCCTAAGCAATATACATGTTACTCAGATGTCTCAGCTTTCAGAACCATTGAGGCGTGTAGCAAGTGTGTCCCGGTGCCCTGAGGTCCCGTCTGCCCCAACGGGAGCAAGACCTGACTCTGCCACGTCCACGTCCTACTATGTATGATACACGTAAGTGTAACAGTGTTAACGGGAATGAGCTCTGGATATCGGCACCAGGTCATTTCAACTGCAGAAAAGCCATGAACCAAACGGACGTTAAAGGCAGTTCAGAGACAGCCAGGCTTCAGAGCAGATAGAGGTCTGGCCTGTGGTGGAGATTCTTGTCACTCCGTTGGACAGGCATCTAGCTCTTGTTCTCTCGTGTTGCTGCCAGATCTCCACTAGCCTTAGAAATGACTTTTGAGAGGAATACACTCCCGAATACCTCTACGGATGAGAAAGGTGTTTGAGAAAATGCACGATTGTGCTTTC
Organism: Leucopleurus acutus; assembly: GCF_964270905.1. Lineage (NCBI taxonomy): Eukaryota > Metazoa > Chordata > Mammalia > Artiodactyla > Delphinidae > Leucopleurus > Leucopleurus acutus. The sequence continues at coordinate 195,710,403 of NC_139142.1, forward strand.
ATTTGGGGGGAAAGTATCTTTTTTTCAAAATTAATTAATTTGTTTTTGGCTGCGTTGGGTCTTCGTTGCTGCGCGTGGGCTTTCTCTAGTTGTGGCGAGCGGGGGCGGCTTCTCGTTGTGGTGTGCGGGCTTCTCATTGCGGTGTCTTTTCGTTGCAGAGCACGGGTTCTAGGCACATGGGCTTCAGTAGTTGTGCACACGGGCTCAGTAGTTGTGGCTCGTGGGCTCTAGAGCGCAGGCTCAGTAGTTGTGGTGCACGGGCTTAGTTGCTCCGCGGCATGTGGGATCTTCCCGGACCAGGGCTGGAACCCGTGTCCCCTGCATCGGCAGGTGGATTCTTAACCACTGCGCCACCCGGGAAGTCCCGGGGGAAAGTATCTTGATATGCTTCTACCTGTTATCACCACGGTCCCTTCTAGAACAGTAACTCACATTATGCTAACGTGGGCTGAAAGGGTACATGTGTTTTTTGCAAAATTATAAAAAATTGTGCTTGCCTCTCCCGTGGCACCTGCCACACCCTGCTTCGGGATGAGACCCTGCTAACCACCTTTCTCCTTTGGTGACTGGCTTTCTGTTGGGTTCTACCGATGGTGGGCCACAAGGGAGATGGGAACCCCGAGGAGGGAAGAAGGGGCCTGTTCCTCGATGTTTGCTTCCTGTCCCTGACGGTGGTGGCCCAACTGCGGGTCGCAGCCCAGCAGTGACAGTTCATTCCTGGAGGAGGTGGTCCTGGCCTGCAGGATTGCCACACTTTCATAGAACCAGCTTTGCCTCGAAAATTGCAGCGCCGTCAGCCCGGTGCCCCTTTCAGACATTTGTATCCCGGCTCCGTGAGGTCCTGCCAAGTCCCGAGGCACCGGTACCAGCTGCGCGGTGTCCACGCCTCAGAGGTTTGACTCCCAGCTCCGCTTCTAGGTTTTCAAAGTCCCTTCTCTGTTCCCCAGCCCTGAGGGTGCTGGCTGCTTCCCTTGGTTATCATCTCTGTCACCTCTTCAGTATCCTGTTAACAACCCTTGATATTCAACCCTTTCTGTTAAAATAACTGGCATGGTCTTGGCCTCCTGATTGAACAGGCAGCCGGATTTGCAGTTCCTGCGTGAGGGGGAATGAGGCCGGGTCCTCTCCCGGCACCCCCAGCTCAGATTGGCTTCCCACTGGCACGTGTGGCCTTTGCTCCTAGATCCTGGGATTCACCCCAAGCGTGGAGAACTAAGACGATGGAGAAACGGGTATCTCACCTCCTGTCCGGTCGTGCAGTCCTGTCTCCTTCATTCCCACTCTGCTCTTCCTCAGTCTCTTCAAGACCTTCTGTCCACTCAGTCTTCTGCTCTCTGCTACTGCATCGTCACCTTCTTGGCTTTGCTTTGCTGTGTAGTCCATCTAGATCCCATTGTCACCACTTCACTTAATCACCAGGACCGTCTACTCTCCTGCCCTGTTGCCCTCCGGCCACACTGCACTACACAGCCTGGGCCTGGCACGTTCCATCTGTCCCCTCCCGCGCCCACTAGCAGGTGCCACTGGAGGGAGTTCACATGCCAAGCATCGGGTGTCACCTGGGCCCCAAGTGATGCCTGGAGGGCGTTCTCCACCTCCTCTCCTCTCGGGGCTGTTCTCACCTGTGACTCTGCTCCAGCCCGACCCTGCCCTCCTTTCCTGTCTCACCTGGAGGATGGCCTCACCTGTCTTTTCTCACACCGGGTTGAGTATGGAGGCAAAGCTTCAGGTCTGTTTCCCACACTCACCACCTGTTCTTACCTTACTTGGAGGAGAAGGGGTTGCTCCTCCTGTCATGGGCTAGATCTTCCGCTGACCGACCTTGCTTACCCAATACTGTCCTCATGACACGTCTTCTAATGTGCCATGTTAATTTGCTTTCATTTTCCCCCGCCTCCTTCTACTCCCAGGAGGATATATATCTTCTAAGGGCAGGGATTTCACATCCATGTGGTTGACCATGAGATGAGAAAGAAAGTCATCATGGTTGATTATACTTCTACTCCCAGGAGGATATATATCTTCTAAGGGCAGGGATTTCACATCCATGTGGTTTGACCATGAGATGAGAAAGAAAGTCATCATGGTTGATTCCGAGGGTTTTGGCCTGAGCCCTGGAAGATTGGAGTTGCCTCTAACTCAGCTGAGGAAGGTCATTAATGGAGCAGGTTTGGAGGGAACGTCAGAGATTCAGTCTGGATGTGTTAGCACATTAGACATCCATGTGGAGCTGTTGAGTGGGCTGGAGGATTGTACCAGTTTTAGAGCTGAGGTCAGGGTACTGAGAGAAACACAGGTGTCCTCAGCATAAGACACTTAGAACCATGGACAAGATGAGAGCTACAGGAAGTGACTGTGGATGGTAAAGAGGAGGCCTTGAACTGAGCTCTGGGGCACTCTGGCACCCAGACCTCGGGCAGATGAAGAAAACCCTCAAGGAGATTGGCAGGAAGAGCCCTGACTGTGATAAGGAGGAAAACCTGGAGGACACGCTGTCCTGGATTCCAGTGGCAAGAGTGTTTCCATGAAGGACGTGACAGGGACCAGCTGTGCCCATTGCTACTGGTAAGTCACATAGCACGCGAACAGAGGATTAACCATCGGATTTGGCCTTGTGGGGAGGCATCCTTGACCTTGACAAGAGAGGTTTTGGTAGAGTGGGAGGAATGGAAGCATGATTGGAGGGGGTTTGATAGAAAATGGATGAATGAGTGAAGAACAAAAGGAACCTACTCTTCTGTGGGGATAAAAATGTATGGACAGAAAAATGGGGTTTTCTGATTTAAAAAAAAAATCTTGGTGCAATTGCACGCACACGGGCCCTATCGGCTAACCTGCCCACTGTTTATACTCCTGAATTGCAGCCCAGGTCCTTCAGCTGTTACCTGAACAGATAGTGACTGTGCTGGGGGTGTGATTTTGTGCAAGGCAGAGAGGTTATACCACTGCACGTCCTTTCACCTTTTCTCTGCCATCTCTGACCAGGCAGCTCCTTGAATGAGAGATGAGTGAGGGATCCCATTTACACACTTGCTGACCTCTTATCCATGGGGCTCATTTTACTCTCTTCCTTCTATCTGTTTAATGCTGGTGACCTCATTTCCCCTTATGTCGTGGTCGTGTGCCTGTTTGTTTAGTCCACGAGAATGTAAGGTTTTGAGGACCTGGACCCATCACACAATATGGAGTGAATGACTGGCTTCAACAGTGGGCCCCTGCCTGCTTGCTAGCCCACATCAGGGGCTCTCTGATATTCCTCTTTTTAGAGAGAATTTTGTGTCTGAGCCTTTTTGAACTGGTATTCTGGGAGTAAGTAAGGAGAGGGCTGGCTGTTTCTAGTGCTTTCTACGGCAATCAGGTATTTACTGTGTTCCCTAATAACCAAAATAATGACTGTTTGGAATTGCCTTGTTGACACAACGTAAGGGGGGTGCTCGTGTGTGTGCGTGCGTGTGTGTGCGTGTGTGTGTGTATGGGTGGTGAAAGGTAGGAGGGAGTGGGAAAGAAACGGGAATGTCCCAGCGTCCTGTGGGCCAGCTGCTTTCACGTGATAGAGCTTAAAAGGATATAGATTTCTTTCCTGAGCGGCGACATATTTACATGGAAAAGGCTTAACAGAAGATCCTATTTGTTTGCAATCAGTGTTGATCACCTCGGTACAGAGGCCCTCGCTGCTTTGCCAAGGACAGGCTTAGGAAGTATAAGATGCTGTCCTGATGGGCCTGCTTCCAGATGTGCTTCAGGTTCTCAATGGCTTGTTTCCATTTTTGGCAGGGGTTAACTCACACTGGTGGCAAATGCTTCAGCAAGGCTTTCCATCCCGGGATGCTCTTGGCTGCCAGATTTCTAGTTTCATGCTAGTGAAGAGATGCAGTGTGGGTTAGGGGGCCAGGGATGTAGTTGCAGCAAAAGCTCCGCTAAAGTAAGTCAGTCCCCGATTTGCCCATCAGTGTGGGCTTTTTGTACCTGCAGGCCCAGCGGGCTGTTGCTTTGGTGATAGGATTTAGAGGGTGGGTGACAAGAGTTTGAGCTGTGGTACGAACAGCAGTGGTAGTAAAGAGCCTGAGCTTCCTGCCTGTCTCCACAGTTGGCCCTTTTTGTCCTACACAGAACCAGGGACCACAGGGGACAGAGACTAAGGACAACGACCTCCAGAGCCCAGATGCCCTCGGTGTTTCTTCCACGTGGCACTGTCCTGTGGGAACAGTACCCAGCCTAGCACATACTGCACACAGGTAACTATTGGTCATGAGCAGTGATACAGATACTAAAATAGCATCCTAACAAGGGCTGACCTCTCATCTCAAATCCTTTTTGTAGTAGGAGGAATACGTAACAATATATTTGTATAATTAAAAAAGGAAACTAGAATAAGAGGGAATTAGCCTCTACTAAACAAACCAAGCTTGTCTACATGTTGGAGTAAGCCACTGAGAATATCGTCTATATAGACTGACTTTAAAAAAGGAGCCCGATGGGGCACAGGCAACTGAATGAGAGATCCCTGGAGCATGCGTGTTTATCACTTAGAAACAAACAGAATGTCCAAGAGGCAACTGAGATCTTTTCATTTTGAAAATGCTTTAATAAGTGTTGACAACACTGTTTTGCAAAATGTAAAGGTACTATACAAATTCTTAATACAAAAAGAATAAATTAAAAGCAGATTTCTTTTTAATTCTGCAACTTTGTCTACAACATACATCTTTGTCATTGATTACAGTTGAACAGAATCCAGTAAAGTCATTTTACATGCTCTACAAATCAGTTTCAGGAGCAACCTAATCCTTTCTTCCCCATTATTAAACTAGAGTCCATTTTACACGACTTGTAATAAACTATTGACATTAATGTATATGTAAAACTTTACACCTAGTTAATTAAGCAGTAACTGGTCATCTGATAGCACCTGGATGGGGTTTGCTATATGTAGAACTAAACTAATACCGAATGAAAACAACTTGGAATTTGAACGGTTTCAACACTCACCTGCATATGATCAAATTAAAAAAACCCACCTGTCTCACAACAAAGTCTGACGTAGGTGTTTTCACCAGCCTTCTGGCTAAACAGGCAGTTTCTTATACGTATCCAGACTCCTATAGGGGCTTTATATCAGACCAGGGGTTTCATATTTCATCTTAATTTGCTTCAAAGAAACAGGGGTATATAAGGAGCTTGCCAGTGCTTGTGTACAGTAACTATATCATTTCCCACCACACTGATCATTAACCACGTCAGTCTCAAAGGACCAGCATTTTTATGTACATCCTGTAGGAACTGAACGCAGCTCAACAGTAAAACCTGTTTTACTCAATCTCCGTCTTTACTACCAGACCATCATACTGTTTGCCTGAACTGTAATTCTGCCCCGCTATCCTGCCTCCTTTCCTTTCTGCCCCCCGAATCCCACACCCAAGTGTTTAGAAAGAATTTTCGTCTCTCAGTCTTTGTAACCCAACTGGGCTAAAAATTTATCCGACTGACTTCCGACTTGATTTCAAACTACTATCCCTGTTGTATCATCCGCAGTATGTAACCTTGTCACCTCATCTATTTCCCTTTTGACTTTTCCTCTGGGACAGAGTTCAGTTTGATTATTCATGCATCTTCTTTTGGGAGAAAGAATCTGGCCCAATATGGAATGTTTCCGAATGGGGAAAGAAAAACCTGCTGTTTGTAGCTCTGACCATCAAAATAAGAGCAACACCCCTCCCCGTGTCAATCCCCAGAATCGTTTAATATCATCATAACCAATTTTATTTACCCTGCAGGGTTTACCCCTAAAGCGATCTGTGAATATTAATCCCTTCCGCAAGCTGATATCACCAACCCAGCCGTGCACAGAGCCAGGGAACCCCGGCCCTGAACCGTCCAGCCTGGCCCCAGCCTGCTGTGAGCCCCCAGAGGAACCCCACAGTGCTCTTCAAGCTGCAGCAGGGGGAGCACTGTGGGTATTTACTGATATTTCATTTTAACCAATGGTAAGTGTCCATTCTTACCCTCCGGGTCTGGTAGAGTCTATTGTTTATTCTTGGATTACATATACATAAAAAACAAAGCTTTTTCTTGTTACGCTAAAGCTAACTTCAACTCTGCTTGCCCACAAATCTACCCCACCCCAGCTCCTGTCTCTGGCTGTCCACTGCCTTTCCAGTAGGAAGTCATTACAAGTGAGAAAAGAAATTCCGCCCCCCCCCCCGCCCCCCGCCCCGCCACTTGCGCCAATAAGCACAGCATCCCACCTCTGTGGAGACCGTGTTTGTGCCATTTGAAATAACCCAACTACGAGTGTGCACTTGTTAGTATTATAAAAGTATTTTTGAGGCCTTTGAAGATTGATGGCTTTCCAGTTGTGTGTTAAGCATAGCTCAAAACACATGTAAACGTGCAGCTCCCACACACCTTTCTTCTCTCTTCCTTTTTTGGTCCCTGCAGACCATCGGGACACATCAAGGTAGCTGATGTCGTAGGCATATGGGCCCCCTGGGAGCTGATACATTTTTTCAACCCTGCTCTGCCTGCCAGCTAGTAGACATGTGAGTACAGTCTTCCTACCTAAGGGCATAGTTGGGTTCTTGCAAGAAGTGACACGTTGGTAACCGGGTGCCATTGGATCTGCACTCTTTGTCACACAAGTGCTAACAAACAGAAAGTGGGCTACGACAGTGAAACACCTGAATGGATCGCAATGTGCTTTTCCCTTGGCTTCCCATAGAAGATCAAATGAAACACCTTGTGAGAAAAAAACAGGATACACTTTTACTGGTTGGTTTAATGAGAGAGAACCACTTTTGGCAACCATCACCTTACGTTTCCTACAAATCCCCAAAGGAAAGCAGCTTTGTGTCTTGGGCTGAACCCCCCATGCAGGCTGGGGCTAAGCGGACACTCCGCTACTCCCCGTGGGTCTGTTCTCCTTGGGGTCCAGACTCATGGAGATCCAAGTCAGCAATGCCAGCCAGGGGTCCCCCGACGTGACCATCACATTGGGTTAGTTTTCAGGCTCTCGATGGAGAGGGAGGTGGAATGTTCAGGGAGAGGGGTGAGGGGCACACGTTACAGATGGTTGACTTTCACGTGTGGGATGCAGTAGCAGTTGAGGATTTAAAAGAGATTTCATTGCAGAAAGAACGTCTTCCTCTTGGCCCCTCTTAATTTTTTGTGTGTTTTTAGTTTTTAATTTTTTAAAATCTTTGGCAGCATAACTGACTGTGATCCGTGGATGCATCTCTGACGTGTCCAGCTTCTGTTTCTGTTCTTCCTGCTCCCGCAACAGTCACTCCTCCCAGGAAGTATTTCAGCTGTCCGCTGAATACTCCCACGGGGCATGGTCTTCACCGAGTGCTTGGTGGGCCTCCAGGTGGGCCCCAGCTTTCACAGTCTTTCTGGATCACCCTGTACTTAAGTCCCCTCTCCTGGTTTCCACCAATGCCACTAGTCCACAGGAGTCCAGGCCAGCCAGCTTCCCTGATGGTTCCTGGCCAGGGGGCTGTCACGGCAGGGGGGAGCCACCAAGGTGCCATTGAGGATTGGTGCCTGGCTCTCTGGGCAAGGGAGCCAGGGGACACACAGTGGGACCGGAACCTTCCAGAATGTCTCCCCAGTCAGGTTTTTGGAGGGTGAGGGGGACACGGAGACAGGAGAAGAAAAGTGCTGAGGGCCGAAGCTGGTGCAGGTGACACTGCGTCTGGGTAAGGCAAATGAGAGGCAGTGAGGTGATCTCAGAATGGCGTCGAGGCGGCCAGATTGAGGCCGGCTGGCTCACACGAGGGTCCCGGGCTTGGCTTTTTCTTGCCCGTACCACTGGACATCAGCTAGTTCTGGATAGAGGGAGGGATCCAGGAAACAGCTATCATTGTAGCTCCTGCAGGGAGTCCAAGGGCGAGAGGAGACAGTTAGGGGGGAACGTCACTTGGCAGTCTGCGTTCAGAAGTACGTGTCCATAGGGGCCGATAATGATCACTCGTCTTCCCCGTTCATAAGGAACCAGGCCTGCGGCAGTGCTGAGCGCACAGCAGGCTCACGCAGACTGGAGAACATTCACACCCAGGGGACCTAAGCCTTGTGCGTGTGTGGAGGGAAACGGAGCTAACACTTAATGCAGTGGTCCTCGGGCTCGGCTGCATGTGGGACTCACCCGGGAACCCCCAAAACACCCACCGTGGAGATGCAGGTTTAACTGGTCTGGGCTGTGCTTGAGTGTCCGGAGCTTTCAGATCCCCCCACATGACTCTCCCATGCGGCCAAGGCCCAGAACCCCTCCGGCTGGAGGCCTCAGGATTCTTTGTTTTCTCAGAACACTTGCTTGCTTTGTCCTCCCTGAGATCCCAGGTGTAACCAGCGTCCACCAGATTTTTATTCTGTCCTGGAAGCACATGCGAAATGGCAGGTTTCCCTGTAGGGAAACTGAGGTGATATTTTGAATGGAGTCTTAGTGCTGTTTATTTGAAATAACATGTATTGTTGTGTGATTATCAAAAAAAAGTATTGAAAGTGTATAGAAAAGACTTTGTAAAAAACAGACTTGCAGCTGTGCGTCACGACGCAGGTAGGGCACAGTCGTCCCTTGGTACCTGCAGGGAATTGGGTCCAAGAGCCCCCCCTGGATACCAAAGTCCGAGGATGAGCAAGTCCCTGATACAAACTGGTGCAGTACAGTTGGCCCTTCGTATCGGTGGGCTCCTCATCAGTGGATCGGAGGGCCAGCCGACTGTATTTGTTGGGAAAAGCCTGAGTATAAGTGGACCTGTGCAGCTCCAATCTGTGTTGTTCAAGGGTCAGCTGTGGTCTTTGCATATCAAGAAGCAATCACATGGATATGCTGATGCCCATGATCGTTACTAGGCATCATTATTAGGGAAAACGGCCCCTCCCCACTGATCCTAAACTAGATCACACTTTATCTCACTGAATCTAGGAATGGGCTGGAATTTGCCCAGGAGGTGCCCAGACGCTGGTTAATCAGCCCTGCGGCCTGAGGAGATGGGGTCCTACCTTCCTCTCCCTGCCCTGCGGGCCGCACGCAGCCCGACTTGGGCATGGCTGACCTCGGGGCCCTGTGCAGGAACAGCTGCAGAGAGGCCTGGATTACCACCTGTGCTCTTCCTTTGTTTTGAGCTTCTACTCCTAGTAACTTCTGAGTGTTCACTGGTGCTGATTCCTAAAGGGATGAAACCTGCAGGCCTTTAACCACAGCCTTCGGTGTTTGGAATAGCATTCCTGTGAGGGACACGGGTCTGTGCCTCTGAGTTAGTAGGTGTGGGTTTGTTCAAGCTGGGTTTTCAAGTCTGGCCTCCCCAGAGCACACGCCGTTTTGGGGGTAGAAATACCTATCTGGAAACAGCATCAGGACTTTCCATAAATGTCAGCAGATGGTTTCCCCCCCTGCCGCGGATCTCCCCATGCCCTGTGCTACGGTTATGGCTGGGGACGGGTGGCAGGAAGAGACCCAAAGGACAGCAGGTTTCACGAGCGTCTTCAGGACGGCCTCGTGAACCAGTTTATGACTGGGAATGAGCCGTCATCGCCATCTTTCTGTTCGATTCGCTGACTTCTCTAGGAACAAGTGGATGAAGGCATTCTGGGTTTCGTGAAGGTTTCTCATCTGGCTTTTAAAAAACCCGTCAACGCCGGAAAACCCAAGGCCTCTGTGAGCATACCATGGCCTTTAAAGAGAGTCCTGTGCCTGGAACCCCTGAAGTATATACTGGGGTTAATACACTTGAAGGTGGCTTCAGAAGCAAAGTAACATCAAGGCCCTAATTCCGGAACTGGCCCTGCCCGTCTATCACTGTCTTCCGGTGGTAAGTAGCTGATTCCGTCCTACCCACCCTGCAAACTCTCTCTCCACCCTGATAAAACTGACCTGTGCCATCGTGCCTGAGGGATTGAGAGTCTTTTCGTGGCAAAAGGTGGTTGGATCCCACGGTGGACATACGCTGTTCATTGGGGGACAGTCCCTCCCTAACTCTGCGTCGTCCTGGTGGTGGTTTCCACCAGGGTGTCTGCCCTACCCTCACTGAGGGTGGCCAAGTGGCCCAGGGCGGGGCCAGTTAGAGTCCTCTAACCCGTCACTGGTCAGAGATGGGCAAATGCCCGAGCAAGGCCAAGCAGCTTTCACACTACAGGGCTGTCCACTTCCTCCCGAGGATGTGACCGCCAGGAACAGGAAGTAGAGGCAGAGATGGGGAGAGCACGCAAGCTCCGTGCTGCCCGCAGCCACGAGGCCGGTGCGACCATGCAAAACCCGCTAGTTTGTAAAAGAACAGTAGAATCCAAATCCTGTTTCTGGAAGCTGGACTCAATGAAGGTTACGTGCTCAGTGTGGAGAAGACACTTAAGGTTTTTCATTCACCTAAGCTCCAAAGAGCCTTGCTTTTCTTTTTTCCTTCTGGTAAGAATTATCTCCCCGAAGTTTGCGTTTCTAAGAGCTGGCCTAGGTAAGAGTTCCCGGAGGAGACCAGGTGGAATATTCACAACTCAAAAGCACAGGAAGAGAATGGGAGTTCCTCCAAGAAGGACTTTACTTTCCTAAATCCAGTCTTTTACAATGTCTGCAAGCCTTTTGAGGTGAAGAAGGGATGTTTGGGGATTGATAAGAAAAAGGATAGGTAGGCTTTGAATTGCTTCTAGAGCTGCATTTCTGTTCTTGTAAGGACTAGGTTTGTAAGACAAGGACAGTTTCTAATTCCATAAGGAACTGGGTTGCAACTTGATGAATGAAGCCAACAAGATCTTTAAACTTGAACTTGTTTTTTGGACAGGGGTGGCAGCCATGGGATCCGAAGGCGACTTCTGATTTCAGGCTCCCTCCTTGTGGTTGGTCTGTCCGACTTGATTCAGGACTTGGGCAAGGACACATTGTCCTTCTGGTGAGTACCCTTTTGGTTTCTGAATTAGAATGCACTTGGTTCACATTCAAACGTGTAGTTTTCCTGAGAGCAAAACTAAAACAAAAAGTGGAGGGCATGGGTCAAACCCCTAACGAGAGACAACTGTCTCCAAAGCCCAAGGCTCCCGGGTAAGGATAGGGTGGTCACAGCCAAGCAAGGGTCACAACAGGTCACTGGCCACCTGCAGGAAAAGTCCATGTAATGAGACCCCTGGTCACGGGCAAAGCTGTCCACCAGGACAAAGAAGTATCCTGTGAAAGGTAAACTGTCAAACAAAACCCAAGTCCCAGCCCTAAGCTCACACCTTAGGCTATAGAGAATACTTTCTTCATTCTAGGAAAAACTCCGCAAATGGGATCCCACTCATCTAAATGCTTTAAGGGTGCCCCCCACCCCGGCCTTAGGAACCACCCACAGCACTTCTGTGTTAAAAATTTTTTTGGTCTGTCTGCATACACAAGGACCAATCTTACTGAAGACAAACTAAAATGGCAATGGTCACCATGAGGAATGTTCCAGTTAGCCAAGATTGTTCACTTCAGAAGTGCACCTGAAAGCAAGGGCTCCCAAATCAAGCAAGTGGAATGGGATACCTATTTTAATTGGCGTGAGGAAGCCTCCAGAAGGCTTCAAACTTCCCAAATAGCTTCACTGAAAGATTCACTGCAAAAGGATAATAAAACAAAGATACAAGAGATGCCCAAAATAAGACTGTAAGACTGATGTTAACTCCTACTCTCCCCCCTCTCCACCTTGCCTCATTATACTCTCCTCCGTCTGCACTGTCTCCCCACTTTGAAGAGACTGCGTGACTGTAAACAAGGTCATCAAGTTGGTGGCCTTACGAACACCCCATATCTGCCCTCAAAGAAGGACCCCCATTTGGGCTCTCCCAGGGTTGATGGGACTCCATGGATTCTCCTGTAACTGCTACCAGTTATTCCCTTCAACAGCCAAGGGGAAACTAAAATTAATGGAAAACCTTGCCAAATTCTGGTAGATTAGTGGAGCTATACTCTCTAAACCCCAGTTGTTCCAGAGCCTGCAGATGGGATCCTGGTAAATCTGGCAGAAGCTGGAAGGGGTGAGAATTCTGACCAGAGTCAGCTCTCCTGAATCTCTGTTTGCAGTGCCCAGTTGAGAGAGAAAGGTAAATCGTTCATGTCCCTTCCTTTCCAAATCCAGACCCATTGGTTGATCTTTTCTCTCCCAGGGACAGCTGTTGCCTTCTTGTTTGTCTCGTTTTGTGTCCTGAGAACTTGGCTCGGCGACCGTCAGGTTGGGCAGATAAAACAGAAATGTAAGTTGCACCTTACATTGGTGGATTAGTGCCAGCCCTCAGGGGAACTAAGTCTTTCCTTCTTTGGGAGTGGCTCTGGAGCTTGGGAGAGTGGTGTCCTTTGCACCCTCATTGGGAATGCCTCTTGCATTCATGGGGTCTTTCAATAGGGCCAGGAATATTTACTGTTTGTCCCCCTGACAAGATATTTAAAAGGATTGTTTAAGTAGCTCTATGGTCAGAAGTTGGCCAAACTGCTGGACGCTGATATACAGAGCCCGTTAGGAACTTTTTAAAGGCTTTGTCCCCCAAGTCAAAATGAAGCTATGTACCCAGAGGGAAAGAAAAACATTCCAAAGACAAAGCTCTAAATCTAGAGCGTAGGAATCTCTTGAATTCCATCTTAGTTGAAGATCTTCTCTCTGATCTAAAGAAGCAAATAGAAGATAATGTAGTTGGATGGGCTACGATGTCATTCACGTTGCAACCCAATTCCCCGACTGTCCTTGTCTTACAGACCTAGTCTTTACAAGCACAGAGATGCAGCTCTAGAGGCAGTTCAAAGCTCACCTGTCCTTTCTGTCAATCCCCAGACATCCCTTCTTCATCTCAGCAGGCTTGCAGACATTGTAAAATACCTGGATTTAAGAAAGAAAAGTCCTTCCTGGACGAAGTTCCATTTTTTTCTCCTGTGCCTTTGAGTTGTGAATGTTCCACCTGGTCTCCTCCGAGAATTCTTACCTAGGCCAGCTCTTAGAAACACAAACTTCAGGCAGGTAATTACTTCAGGCAGGTAATTCTCACCAGAAGGAAAAATAGATGGGGAAGGCTATTTGGAGCTTAGGTGAATGAAAAACCTTAAGTGTCTTCTCCACAAATAGTAATGAAAAGCGTTAGCCATCTGAGCAGGTAACCCTACCTTACTCCAACTTCCAGAAACAGGATTTGGATAAAAGTGTTCTTCTATAAACTAGTAAGTTTTGCATTATTGTACCTGTCTCATAGGTAAAATTTTAAAACAAAAGCTTTACGATCTCTGCATCTGTCTGTATGTTTATCTATGTACATTGTATGTTTGTAATGTTTTTCTACCTCTGTGGTATTGCCAAAATTAATTTGCAAAAGAGCATATTTAATTGGCTTAAAGCAAAATAAGCGATTATCAAATTAAGTATTCTAAAACTCTGAAATACAGAAACTTAACCCAAATGTTTTTCAAGTTCGCATGATCTAGGAAAAATCTTTAGTAAACAAAAGCTAACTTAAGTTTGTTGGTTTAATTAAAGTAGGTATGTTAAATATAGTGCATATGTACAACTTTTATTCTACCTGGGTTTATTAGTCAAATAAGTTCACGTTAATCTCTGTTACAAAATTTGTCACCAAGGAAGAGAACTTAAGATGTTGGCTAGCTGTTTAATGCTTCGAGAAATTTTCATGACTAATCTAAACAGAATTGTTAAGAACACAGGAACAAATTTCTCACTGGGTAGACGTTTTTTCCTGTTGATAAGCAACTGCCTCTTTTGTAGCAAAGAAATTACTTCAAAACGTCATCCCTATATGGGGCACCCCCATCATTTCTGCATAGTGACTGAGGAACTCATTTTACTGGCCAGGTAATCCGAGAACCCTGGAGAGTCCTTCTTAGGCTATACAGGCTGCATTCAGGACTCGGAGAAAAGACTAATGACATCATTAAAACCCAATTAGGAAAATTTCCTGAGACTTTGACCAAGGTGCTGTCACTGGTCCTTTTGCATCTAAGGTCCTTGCCTTTTGAAAAACCTAAGCTCACTCCCGAGGAAACAGTACCTGGCAGACCCATGCATCTGCTTCAGTCTCCATACTGTGACCCTCAAATTGCCCAACAGGACCTATTAAAAAAAATGGCTAGTCATCTATTCTCTATTCCTCCTACAGGTTAAAAAGCGTATTACAGCCTGACACTGACACCCCTCATGACCTACTTCCTGGAGAATACAGCCACTGGAAAAGACCCCAACTAAAGGACTCCTGCTTCCCTCCTTGGAAAGGATCTTTTCTGGTACTGCTCGCCAGTTCCTGCACAGCTAAATTTGAAGGCATCCGGCCCACCTGAAAGGAGTAACAGGACCAGAATGAACCAGCAAAGCCACAGGTGATCTCACACTTAAGATCTCCCGGCACCAGAAGCAGACAACCTCGGACATAGATAGACAGCTATCCCAAGACAACGGGCCACGCCTGTGTAACTTAACTTGATTTCCGCCACTGTTCTCTTTACTGTGGAAATCATGATAGGGGAAGTTAACCAGACTCCCCCACTTATCTGCTTTCTCTCCGGGTTGCCCGTGTCTTCCAGGCAATTGCCAAGCGAGGTAACCTTTCAGACGCTGTATTTGTCATTTAAAACTCCGATCTGTCTGTAAGGTTGGAGACTCCCCGGTCCTTCCTGTAACCTGATTTTCCTTCTATCATCCTTGGTGCCACCTTAAGCAACAGCTGAAGTCCCTTCGATGTCAGCTACAGTGTTAAACTTTTGCAGCCCGGTCTCTCAGTGCCTTATTTTTACCTTTCTCCGATCATAACTCTCCTTGCCCTGTCTGACACAAATGCCTTGTACACCGTAGTACATTTGTGCCCCCATGTTCTAAATCAGATTTCAGAGGATTTGTCTCTTACCTTCTGAAGATGTTACACTGCTTAGGTTTATTGTTCAGTTACATGGGAAGCGTTGCCAACTAAGTGATGATAAATCTTCTTGGGTTATTTGTATTTTAATAACACTTAATTATTAATATAATTAAGTGTTCTAGAAATTGTGTGAAATTCCTAGAAATCTGATATGTCTTGGTATAAGGTTATCAGTCATAATTCTGGTTATCTTAAAATACTGTCTGTCAATCACAGAAATAACCAAATTTCCTTGTCAATTCCATTATAATGAACTCTCATCAGATCTTTAGCACTGGGCATTTTTAAGTTCTTTTGTCATTGACAGACAGTTATTGTTTTACTCTGACGCTTTTGCAAAAGTGAGATTCATGGCAAGGAACCTACCAAGAACTCTTGACCACCACATGGCTGCCACATCACAAGGGGCCAAACCTTGGGTACGTATTTCACACCTGATGAAGGCTCCGCCTGACTTCCGGTCCCGTGCAAAAAAGCTGCAGCCCTCAAACCAATCAAACCGACCAGCCACCATCGAGACAGACAGACAGACTGCTTCCTCCCAACATGTCAGACCAAGAGCGTGTCTGCCTTTCCATTCTGCCTTCCCTCTCTGACCGTCCTTCTCCTAATTCTCACGCTGTGAAGGTTTTTATGATTCTTGCTGTCCATCTTTTTTGCTTTGCTCTGGCCTGGAAAGATAATGCCACTGTTCACATATCTAAGGCCATTGCAAAGCGGGCTAAATCTAACCTCAAAGACTCTGAATTATCATGATGCCAGTGATTACACTGTTCTGTCCATCACAGACTGCTCCCTGATTTCCAATGCCTCCGTTTCTCTGGACCAAACAGCCAGCCCACCTTTCTGTTGTGTCCCACTCCCTAGCCCTGGGGATCTACTTCCTTGTCTCTGGTTAACACCCCGGGGAACCCTGCATCCAGGCTCTGTACAAAGAAAGGGACGCGAGGCAAGGGAAAGAGAATAAAACCACCTGTGCTGTCTACAGACCCTTCAGGTGTACTGGCCTCCACGGCTGTCACCTTTTGGGGCCCGAGCCACAGATGGAAACGGGAATTACCGGGAAGCATTCAGTGGTTCAAAATCTGCTTCCTTTGGTGCAGCCCTACTCCGCCGGCCAGGAGCTGATACAAATGAGGCCACGACCAGGAATCTCTCCTTACCTCTTGAAGATTCCAGAATCTGCTGGTAAAGCAACAGCTGCCCAATGAAAATCCCTAGACTCTCTGGCCAGAGTTGTTCTTGAAAATAAGAGAAGCCTCTGGTTGATCATCCTTCAGCTGAACAAGGAGATGCCTGTGCTGTGACCAGCACCGCCTGCTGCACCTGGATCAACACTGCTGGGGAAGGTGAGACTCAGCCACGTGAGGCTACTGAACAAGCCAGTCACTTTCTCAGGCCAACAAACCAGCCCACGGGATCTTTCTTTGGGGATTATTCTGCCTATACTACTACAGCAGTCGCCGTAGTGTGCTGTATTCTCGCAAAAGCTTTAAACGCAACTTTGCAGCCGCTAGCTACCAAGCAAATGATCTCCCTCAGAACAGAACATACGAAAAGGAACGAAGAGAATGACCGACTGAAAGACCATGAACCCAGTGCCGTGACCTGTGAAGACCACACAGAGATGCAGCAAAAAGAACCCGGTAAGAACTCCACAGCCACAGCTGGGAGTAGCGCTAATGCCTTAAACTTTGATCACTTCTCTTAATTAGGCTCAGAGTCTGATGAAAAGGGGGTAGTTGTTAAAAACAAGACAGCAGACCCAAAATGAAGTCGCTTAGGCTAGGTTCCATATCACCAAACCGAGGCTTAACTTTATAGTTTCAGCTCCCCCAGAAAGGAGTCTTTAACCAGTCAAATCGGGACTCGCCGGATCAGCACATCTGCCCGACAGACCCCTGCCGTCCCCTAACGGAGAGCGACTGGGCTACAACCAACCCGCTTTTTCAGCTGGTGTAACTTCCTCGTTCCCGCTCCTTTCTGCCTGCATGTCTTTCGTTTTGTACAGCTCCTTTCTATCTGCCTGATTCATGAATCACTGAAATAAAGCCAGTAAGCTCTTTCAAATATACTCAGTCGAATTCTTTTAACACCATCTTCCTCTCAAAGGCTCAGCCCCTGTTTTCCGAATCCCCCATCTGCCAGCTCAGGGCACTTGCAGTAAAAATTGTTCCACGTCTCCCCCCTTTGGGTCAGGATCTTGTCCTACCCTACTTTTCAGGCTGAAGTCTCGCTCTTTCTCTACAGCAAAATGACACTCCGCTGTTCCCCAGACACCCCTGCTTGTTTCTGCATCTGTGCTGCTTTCGCCCTTGAACTGGCCTCCACCCTTCGAGACCCCCTCCTCGCACCCCGGGCCTTGGAAGGGATCCCTCTCGCCTTGGAAACCTTTTAGCATTTTGTTTAAAGTCTCAGGGTATTTAATACATAAGTGCTGCAAGAATCATTTTTTGATTGAATAAACTTACCACTTTTTTTTTTTTAGCCACTTCTGAATGGTATCTTTTTTAGTTAACCCTTGAAATGCTCTTAATTTCAATACCTTGTCTCCCCCTGAGGACAGGAACCAGACCAGGTGTTCGTGTTTCTATGCCCGCTGTAGCAGGGCTTTGCAAATTCCAGCGTGCATTTGATTCACCCAGGGACCCTGTTAAAATGCAGATTCGAATTCAGTATGTCCAGGAGTCTACCTCCTAACAGGCTCCTGGGTGATGAGGAGGATGCCGCTCGTCGGTGGATCACAGTTTGGAAAGCAGGGCCCTACGGCACTTGGTAGAGTGCGCAGCCGTCACTCAAGAACGCTGGGATGACATCGTGGGTGACCAGGTGGTTCTGGATGAGCTCAGCCTGCCCTTGGCGCCTTGAGATACAAACTGCATGCTGCTGTTCTTTTCAACCAACGTTGAGTACTAAAAGTACCCGTAAAAGCTTCTACCAGTATCTGCATGTACGAAGAGCCTGGGAAAGTCTAAAACATACTCTGTGGTCTTTTCTGGGAAGTAGCAGTGGGGATATCTAACACACACACACACCTGATGTAAAAACATACATCTAAACATCGACTTCCACATGTATCTAGAAATAAGACATGAAAATAACGGCTTCCACACCACTCAGATGTTTCCTTCTGGAAATTATGATACATACGGCCAAAGGCAACACAGATGCAGCACATCTGAGATCACAGACTCATGAACAGTGAAGGGGGAAGGCTGTAAGAACGAAACATGCCCTTACGATACCTCTATTCATCAGTACTTTGGTGAGTTGGAGACTCAGACCCATCCATAATGGGCGAGTTTTCTGTTGCTTCTCTGAACAAAGGAAAGCAGAAGGAAGAGAAGAGAGGTCAGGTTAAAGAGAGGAGCTGACACAGACACGATGAGTAGCTTATTAATGCACTGGAAGGCCCAGCTGACTGTGCACCCAAGCGCTAGTGACACATAACACAGGCCGTGCGTAGCTTTCAGCCCCCTCGCGGGCGTCACAGACCGCTTTAGTTTTGTTAGGAAGGCAGCCAGGCTTTGGCACTTTTGACCCATTTCTTATTATCACATCACAGAGAACAGGTATTGTTCGTTAATGATAATTCAACTCAATCTGATAAAAGAGTTTAAGGACCAGAATTCCTTTTTGTTCCAAATTGGTCTCGAATCCTCACTAGCTGTGTGTGATCAAACATGGGCATGTTCCCAGATCCACTCCAGGGGAAAGGCAGGTGAGGCGTGCTCATAAGTTCCAAAGCCTGCTGTCCGTCAAGTAACAGTCATGTATGGAGATCAGGTGGGCCTGGGTGTGATCCAGAAAATTTGGAGGAGCCAGAAAGACAGCCTGAAATCTGAAGGTCCTTATCCGGGGTGACATGGGTTAGCCAGTGGAGGTACCATAGACACAGAAGACCTGTCATTCTTTTTATGAATCTGTCTTCTTGAAACTCTTGGGCCCTAAGCCCTGCAGCAGCTGCCTGACCACACGAGCTAGAGCTGGGGTGTGGATGGTACGTAAGGTAGTGTTAGAAGAGTGTGTAATAAGGACAGGGGTACCTGCTGCCCAACAGACCAGGCAGTGGGAGTGGACACAGAACACCGGCAGTTGGGACCGCAGGGTCTGTTAACTCAAGAGCGTAAGGGGCAGCGTGCGGTGGGTCGGTGATGGGTCGTCAAACCTAAGTGCACCAGCATCCCCTGGAGGGCGCTAACACACAGACCGCCGGGCGCCACCCCGAGTTTCTGATTCAGTGGGTCATGGATGGGCCCGACAAGTGCATTTCTAACAGGACCCCAGGTGATGCTTACGCTGCCGGTCTGGGGTACCACATTTTAAGAACCACTGGCTTGGTGGCAAAAGACGAGGCTTCGGGGTGGGCCCACGGAGTGCAGGGCTGAAATTCCAGCACCGTCCAGCTGTGCGACATTGGGAAGACACTGATTTTTCTCTGAGCCTCATCTATAAAACTAAAAAAATCTGGGCACTTCCCTTGCAGGATTGCAGTGAGGATTATACGAGCTCAGATATGTTAGCAGAAGCTTCCAGCCTTTGAGTACACAGCAATCACTCAATAAATGCGAGCTCCCCTTCTGTCAAATACCAAGGCTGAATTAAAGCCTGGTTTAAAATCGCTAGAGATGAATCTGCAGCAACAAAACGTGTCTGCCGAGAACAGAGCCTGAAAGGAGGGGCCGGTTCGGGTCCTGTAGTTTCCCTCTGGCGTAACTCACAGCTGTCAGATTTTCCCAGACATCCCCACGGATGCCCCAGCAAACGAGAAGCTGAATAAAGCTGGATAAAGGGACCTCTTATTCCTTTAGCCAATCGATAATGATAGAATGGAACATCCACTTAAGAGTCCACGTCTTAGGAGCAACGGAAGAGGCAGGGATGGTGAGGGGAGCAGGAGGCAGGTCGCGTGTATCTGCCGGACTCTTCTGTACATGAAAACATCCTAAGTGTCCATGAGGTTTACTGTGCTATGTGGTGTTCTCTGCCTACATTTAAAGCTGAAAGAGGAGCCGAGTTTTGTTTCCTCATTTACTGTGGGCCACCTCTTCAGAGTCTCTAGGTACCCGATGGTTCTGAACAAGGGCTTGGCCGGGACTGAGACAGAATCTGAGCCTTCTGCTTTTTCTTCCTTAAGAAGCATCCTGACACCAAGACAGTGGATACACGGCCAAGCATGCAGAGCAGCAGGCTGGGGCTCAGGCCGGGGGTGGGTGTGGGTGGGTTCCTGAATCTCTCCTTGGCTGGCCTGGGGTGATCGCAACCCAAGTCCAGTGCTGTCTGGAATTCTGGCCACAGAAGCACACTGGGCTCCCTCCACATTTTCAGGACCATCACCAACTTTGAAGGAGAGTAGAGAGAATTCACCCGAATAAAGGGACGGCGCTGGAAAGGAGGGGGTGGAAGGTAACAGCAGTGCCTGGGGCTTCTCCGGAGAGGAAGAAGTTCCCAGCGCTGTACGTCGTTCCCGGTTTCCCAGTACCTCACTCTCCTGCCGATAAACCCTCTGTCACTAGGATCTTACACCTGCTATGCTCTAACTGACGAAGAACGCGGAGGATCACTGCTAACCAGGAAGGGAGGGTCGGAGGTCTGAAGGGGGAACTCACCCGGTCCGCCAGGTTAGGATGTGGTGAGGGCTGCCGGGGGGCGTCGCTCCAACTTCACTGGACGGCGTTGAGCTTCTCTGGCTTTGAGGTAAGGCAGCTGCGTGTAGGTGGCGCAGAAGAGACACAGGTCAGACACGGGGCAGTAAAGGAGCTTCTTTCCAGAGATGCTGCCTGTGGCCCCGTGGCAGGGTCCCGTGGGAAAACGTCCACCCCTCTCCTCTCCCCACGTTTGGCCAATGACGTTTTCTCCCCCCAGCTGTGCAGCTCCATTCTGAGTCAAGCTCGCTTGGGGTCCTAGGTCCCCGCTTTGCCACTGGGAAGTGGCCACAGGGATGGCGACAGTCCCCACTGTCCTCGGAGGGGGGCCTGGGCTGGCCTAGCTCAGGGAGGACCTGTTTCTCTGCACAGGGCGTTTCCAGATATGGCCCCAATGTTAAAACCGTTCTTTATTACGAACAGAGAACCTCCAGAAAGGTTCTCTGAGCTTGTGGTCTCTGCCGTTTCAGGCTTGTAATTTACCATGTCAGGACCCTTCAAATGGGGCAGGGCTTTTCAAAGCTCATCCAAACCCGACCACGTGGAGCTTACTGATGTGGGCAGGATTTGTTTAGTTGGGAAAACTCAGTAGGAAGTAAATCCTACTTAAATGCATCCCTCTGCTTCCTTGGGAATGCAATCTTTTTCATTAGGATGCTTAGTCTAAAATACGTTCCAAAAGATTTACCGAATCTCTTAAGGTAAAGCAGATCTACTAGACAAGTGCTACGGTTTCAACAGAACATAAATACTCCTGACCTTGTCCAACCTCAGCTTCTCCTAATAGGGTTACAGGGGACCATGGTCTTTAAATGATACACATAATACATTCATTATTCTCAAAATCCTCCTAGGAAGTTGATGGCATAATTCACTGGGCTGATTTACAGATGACAGAGGAATCTGGAGAAGGTTCTCGGACCTTGAAGTCCACGGTTCTCTCACGCTTGCGTGAACCATATTTATTCCTGTCTCTGCAACTTGACATTTGGCAATGACATAACAAACGAGTCACTGGGAATCTGGGGAGAAGTTGCAGAAGCCCTGTGAGCTGGCACACCCGGGCAGCCGGCCGGTCCTTCCTTTTCGCCCTGTTCTCCCCAGGCCCCAAGAATCTCCTTCAGTCCCCCAAAGAGGAACCTGCCCCCCGCCCCATTTTCTGTCTATAAGATCACTCTCCCTTCCCTGGATTTCTGCCCGCCCTTAACCTTCTTTCCAGTCGCAAGTCAAATCCTGACTTGGACTTCCTTCCATTTGCTGCTCTCATTTTATCCTGATACTTTAAAAATCATTTTTCATTATGTCTCAAAATCCTCTCCCACTTACTTTCCTACAGTCAGTGTGATGCAGTCTCTTTTTAATTGGCTCTTATCAGGCGATTCATGATCGGGCAGCATCCCATCTACCAACTAGAAAGGCGCTCCGATCAAGTCTCATCACCGCACAATCTCCCCTCTTTGTGGGTGCTAAGATATATAAATGAGTTAGAAACCCCGCAGGGACGTGGAGACTGCTGGACACTTTTTTTTTTTATCATCGTTATTCTTTCCTGGAGACGGAGTGGGAAGGGGATTAACTTAAGGGAGAGAATGGGTTTCTTCCATGTTTCACTTGATTCGGTACTGCTCGACGCCCTGAGTACAAGGATATGCGGTAACCCTTCCTCTGATGATGAAAACTTTTAAGATGTAACAACGGGGCATCAGAAGCACTTTACAAACATTACTTTGGTCAGAACATAACATCCGTGAGATCTCGAGGAGCAGTCTCGAGTTTTCCGGGAAGTCACCAGGGGAAGTCACAGGCAGAGCTCCCACTTCATTCTGTAGCCGGTCTGCGCCACCTGGGGGAGACACTGGCCAAATCTCAGGGCTTCAAGTGTTCCTCTCCCCTGCAAGGGTACCGCTCAGGTCTCTAACCCACTGCTGCCCCTCACCTACTACTGTCGCCCCCTTCACCAGGGTAAAGGCGCACCTTTGACTGGATAAACCCTGAAAGACACGGACTTCACCCACTGCTTGGATCTCCGTCCTTACAAGGACAAGTGGCTGCGGGGATGGTCTGCACCCCTACTCAGGAAGCTGATATGGGAGACGGCGGTGCGCGCAGTCCGCTGGGCTGGGGCGGGGCTTAGGATGCGCTGCCCCGCCCCTTCCCAGGTCTTCCTCACGCGGCAAAACCTAGGCTCGAGTGGGAGGGGTGAGGAAGGAGGGGAAGGAAGGTCTCACACACCTGACAGCTAGGTTTCTAGAATTAACTATCTCTTCTTCCTGCCTGCTCTAAGAAAACCTTCAATCCCCACCAGTTCACCTCCATACCGACCAGGTGCGCGCCGAGCCGTCCGCCCCTCCTCACCTGACGTGGCCTTGCACATCTGGGGCATCCTGGTGACCCTGCTGTGCGCCACGAAGGTGCTCTGGGAGGAGGCGCTGTACTGGGAGCCGCCGTCCGAGGAGGCGGAGCTGGCGTGCGACAGGCGGCTGTGCTCCTTGTGCGAGGCGCTCGAGCGCTGGTACCACTGGCGCAGCTCGTCCGAGACGGCGGCGCGGCCCGCGCCCTTGTCGTGGGTGCCGCCGTCGCGGCCCAGCGACGGAGTCCGCAGGATCTGCGAGCGCGACGGCGTCAGGCGGCCCGCGTCGCCCTCGTCGCCGCCGCGCCAGCTCTCCCGGAACAGGCCGCCGGCCGTGTACGAGTTGGAGGTCTTGAACTGCGCCTTGACGCTGTAGTGGCCCTCCTGGTCGCTCTCCAGGCTGCGCACCACCACGGGCGTGGCGCCGCCCTCCACGTACAGCGGGTACTCCTTGATGCGGTACTGCGAGCTGGGCTGGCTCTGGCTGTGCAGGTAGACGCCGTGGCCGTGGCCGCCGCCGCGCGCCGCCAGGTTGGGCATGCTGCCCGAGTTCGCCGCGCCCAGCGCGCCCGCCGCCCGTTGCCGCTGCCGCTGCCGCGCGCGCGCCTTGGACGGCGAGTCCTCGGCCAGCGTGGAGTAGTTGGCATTCATCTGCGCCGGGTAGTAGTGCTCCGAGCTCGAGTGGCTGGTGCACGACGAGCAGTCGTCCATGGGGTCCGAGCCGTTGCTGCTGCGAGTCCGTGGCGTGTAGAAGTCGGGGCTCCCCGTGTCGTTCTCCGAGCCCAGGAGCTTGCCCTGGGACTCCAAGCTGGAGCTCCGGTGCCGAAAGTGCAGGGCGAGGCTGTGCAGCCGCGTGGGGCTGAGGTCCACCGACCTGCGGGGAGACCACGGCGCGCTGGGTCTGGGGGCGCCTGGGGGAGGGGCTGGCGGCTCTGCGATGCTCCGATCGTCGGACTCGGAAAGAGCGCGAGGCCGCAAGGCCCAGAGCCTCCCGCAAACGCGCATCTAGAAGAGCAAGTCTAAGGGCGGGGACCCTGGGGATCCAGGTGCTTCCCATCCCTCCCAGGTGAAGACCAGCCGGGAGCGGACGCTGATCCCCGGAGGAGAGCCGGGCCTCCGCCGTGATTTTCGATTCCAAATGGGCGATGGGGACAAAGTGCCCACGTAAGGGCTTCTGAAAAAAGTATGCCAATAGCCAGGTGTTTTTTTTTTTTTTTTTCTTTTAAAGGTGGAAAGAGGTTCTATAGACACAGCGAACCAAGATCATCCCCGTTCTGGTATTATGTTAAGCCAGATGAAATGCCCATTTTTGTAGGTCAAGAAACAGCCCGGCAGAAGCAATCATATGGTTCCACCAGTACTATTACGAGTACTGGACAGATTTCCATTTCCCCATGAACACTTGTCTAAAACGGAAGGTTGGTGGCACATGGAACCCTTAAGAATGACGGATGCAAATACTTACCACTCCACTCCTTTGTTTACAATCCATTCTGCTCATTGCAGCCACACGATAAATGTCCATCAGTATGGCAGGGGGCAGAGTACAAGGACTCCACAGAAATTCACCGTGGCTGGGTTGCCCAAGTACAGGAAGAGGCGATTCCCAGGGCTGTCACTCAGGTTAGACTGCGAAGTCCCCACTGTGTGGCCCTCCTTGACTCGGGCCTCAGTTTCCTCTCTGGTCCCACCCCGCTCCATCACTTTGTTCTGGCCACACCGGCCTCCTGGAACATGCTGAGTGCAGGCCTGTGTCTGGGGCCTTGACCCTGCTGTTCCCTGAATATCCTTAGAGCTTGCTACCCCCCTCCATCCAGGTCTCTGCTCAAATGCCACCCTATTAGATAAGCCTTTGCCGATGCTCTCCTTTAAATGGTCTCCCCCTTCACTCACTCACCCTGTTCATTTTCCTTCTCAGTACTTATCACCACTGAGTTATTTCTTTACTGTGACTCTCTTCCTACTAAAACGTCAGTCTGATGAGGGTACAGCGTGGTCTGTTTCGTCCACGGCTCTATGCCCAAGAATAGTACCTGGTACATATAGGCACTTGATAAATATCTGTTGCATGAATGAGTGAATGAGAGAATGAATGGACAAGAGACTCTTGCCTGGAGAGCTCAGTCGTACCCTACATAAATGGTTCACCACTTACAGAAGATCACACCATCTGTCCTTTGAGCTGCAGTCCCTGTGGACTTTAAAGTTTTAGAGAAAATGGAGTGATGGCTTTGGTTTTTCCTCTGTTTAGGAGAGGAAGGTGTGATTCACCGAAGCCTCACGTTTGCCTGTTCCTTTTGCTCTTGAATGAATTTACACCTTGGGGCATTAAAGGAAGTCCAGGATACATGAGGACTGTCCAGTAAAGATCACCCCACCAGGGCGAGGTTGTTCTGGCCCTGGTGCTCTTCCCTGCTAACCTGGGGAGCCGTTCCGGCCTCCACTTCTGCGGCTTAGGGAAGCTCCTTCCATGCCCACTGTCTCCAGGGGATTATCCGTCCGACTCCCGGTACCCACTGGGCGTGGACAGTGGGATATAACGTGTCTCTTGGCTCCCACGGGCTTCCGGCTGCCAGCTCAGTTCTTGATTTCTGCTTCACTTAGAGAAGAACCTACCTCGCTGGTTCAGTCCTGACTCCAGCTCTCGGCTTATCTGGGCCAGCGTGGGTCCAACAATGCCAAAATTCTACAAAGGCAGGCGTGGTCTAGGGAGGGAGATGGGTGGACTCACCTCGTGGAATGCACGTAGTGGGGACTCCGGACTCGGAGGTCGGGTGTGGACGGCATGCTGCACTGCGAGTTCCAGGGTGGGAGGCTGCGGATGGGGCTGGTCTGCAGGGAGCTGCCTCCCCCTCCCGCTTCAGCGCAGCTCCCCGTGCTGGGGAAGCGCTTGTGGCTACTGCAAAGCAGAGGAGGCCACGCTGGTCACTGCCAGACAGAGCTGCACCTTCTCGCGGGTCGCTGACCATGTATGGCCTTGGGCCTTCAATCTCGGTGTCGGGAAGCTTGCCCGGGACTCCCCCAGAAGTGGGTGAGTCCTTTTCCCTGACGCCCAGAGCAATGTGCGATGAAGACCCTCACCAGCCTTCTCCGGGACCGGCAGTGTGACTGTTCTGCGAAGCCCCTCCCCTGAACCACAGTTTCTGTTTTCTAAGAGACAGATATTTACCTGTCTGGGTACCCACTGGGAGCTTTGTAGGACATAATGAAAGGAAAGGAGAAGAACAGAGCAGCAGTCCAAAAACGCCTTCGCAAACCCCTCTCTCCCACGTCAGCTGAGTAATGAGCTGCTGATACACAGCTAAGGTTACAGCTGTCCGGCTCCAGAATTCTCTTAGCTGATAGCTCAGGATTCTGAGCCACTCTGGGATTCTTAACGAGTGGACTCTCTCATTCGCCACTTCGGAGTACTGCTGCCTAAGATTTCCTAATTCATTAATTCCCATGGAATCTAACGACATTCAAGCCAGCGGCCAACGCGTGGATTGGGAGCCCAGACCCCCGTTTCCCTGGGAAGGACGAATCTGCACCTCGAGCATGTCAGCAGCAGAGGGCGCTGTGGCGCAGCCCTGCTGAAAGGCAGCGCCAGGGAGGCGCACCCAGGGCGGTGGGGATCGGTGGCTTGCGGATGCTACTTAGGACAGCCCTGGGAGTCTGTCCAAGCGTGGACAGTGGCCTCGTGTGGCCTTCCCGGCCCAGCTCACCTGGAGTGACTGTGGGAGGAACGCTTCTTGACCTTCTCGTAAGGCTCATCTAATGAGGACTCGCTCCACATTTTGGGCTTTATGGGCGACTTGTCATAGTCGTTGCGGTGATAGTGCATCTGCCTGAGTCCCTCCAGGGACTGCGGAGGGGGCGGCCGGTTGTGCGACGGTGGCCGAGGAGGGAGCCCTTTGTGAGGGGACTGTAAGGGGGACAGTGTGCTGGTGACCTGAGAGTCTTCTGCACAAAGAGGAAAGAGAGGAAGTGAGCAAGGGTCATCCTTCCCGCCTACGCCCCCACCAGACGCCACCGCCCTACCCCAACTCCGCCCAGACCCAGCCTCAGCGGGCACGTGCTACAGTTTCACTCTTTTACCCTCAGATCAGTAAGGAAAGAGCCCCTGGCAGGAGCAAGCCTGCAATGGGAGTTGGGGCCCATGTGAAGCAACAATGCCCCTTGGGAGGTCGGGGGTCTGACACACGGGGAGGAAACTGATCACAGGCGATGCATCGACCTCAGCTAATGACAATCTATACCTCCCCCGTTACAGAGGAGTCTCCCTCAAACGTTCCCGTTTCCTCCCCTGCAGAGACTGGGGCCCACAGAGGCCACAGGCTGGATCTCTGATATTCAAATCATGCCCCCTGCTCCCCTGCAGGCCTGTCCTTTCCTCCCACCAGTGTAATGAATTAAAATATGACAATCTGATGGCAAATAGCGGGGCCGAGACAACTGGGTAAATACCCCGCCAGCCGTTCCCCACATCAGCGTCAGTGATTATTATCCTTGCAGTTATTATGATGGCTAGGAGCCACGCAGATCTTTCATGTTCTCTGTCTGAATCGCCACTTACACTGCCCGCCTGAGGTTTCCCTAAAGGGCAAAAAATGTAACTGCCACTCAACAGATCTCCACGTCATTAATGCCTTGACCTCCCCAGGTTGGGTTTAAATCCATGGGAACCTTCTCAGAGATGCTTCTGGGTTTGGAATCCCTTCTTCCCCGATGTGTGGTGGTGGTGATGATGGGCTGGGGGGAGGGGACGGGTCACTTCTGTTTTTGTAAGAATTTCCCAGGAAAAGACTCTGAGAATCACTAGGGTTTTAGAGGTCAATGGGAGATAAGAAGACAGTTTCCTAGGCCTGAGCAGGCATCTAAAGGGACATCTCCCCTTCACTTTCACTGTTTCTCGGGAAGGTGCGGAGGCGTGTTTGCTTCTGCCTACCCCCAGGCTCTGCTAGCAGGTTTCAATCTTTGTGACCCAAACCAATGGCCACCTCTTTCCTCCAGAAATTATAAATACTCCAAAGGAAACTATGCGTGTTTAAATTGTCTGTTCAGGTTAAAATGTGGTTTTGGCCACTAAAAATGTAGAACACCATTCACGATCACCTTAAATCTTACCTCCGGGCCACAGGACATAACAAAATTCCAACAGACGTGTGTTTCTGTAGCTCCCACCCTCTCTCAGCCAAACAGACGACCAATGGGAAATGAAAGAATCACAGGGAACCCGGCACCATGTTGGTCTGGCTCCTGGCTTTCCACTGGGCTGTCCCAGACTACACACAGCTTAATCCCAGTTCCGAGTTCTCAAGCAGGAAACAGACAACCTACCATCTTCTAGAACTAGGGCATCCGACAGGGAACTGTCTTCACTGGCAATATTTCCATCTGAGAAGACAAAAAGCAAAAGTCTATGAGGTGAGCGCATCCCTTAGACAAAGCCCTGTCTGTGAAAAGAGTGGGTTCCCGCCATCCCATACCCTCCTCTCTCAGAAAATATAACCATGAAACACAATCAAAATGCTGTTGGGCATTTCTTTTGACAGTCCTGTGGTGGGTCATGACTCACCCCCCATCCCTGACACTGCAATGTGCCCGGTCTTTGTTTCATTGGCGACAGCAACGCTCAGCAGTTTCATACCCAATATAAAGGCCACCTGGCCTGGCCGAGCCACATCATCGCCCCAGCCCATCTCAGGGCGTGTTCTGACTCAACCCGAGGAGGTGAACTGCCGTTTGTTCTACACGAGCGAAACTAGGGCGAGGAGCTCGGCTTGGCTCCTGTGGCAGTAAATGGCTTCTCAAAAAACTTCTTGAATCGTCAGCAGAGAAAACAAGCTTCTAAATAAATACAGCTTCTCTCTCCAAAGCCTATTCTCATAGACACTATGCAATTAACCATGAGAACACACCCAGATGGAGACACAAAGGGAATCCTCCCCCTGTAACAGCTGGGGAAACTGAGGGACGTCTAGGGAGGCGTGGTTTGTCTGAGGCTGCGCTGCTCTCCTGGCTAAGTCAGCAAAAGGTGCCGGGTCTTTAGATTCCAAGCTTAATGTTTTCTCTCTTCAAATAACAAACCAGGCTAAGGCGAGGAAGAACACGAATCACTCCTCCAATTGAAGTGGGCTCGTCGTGTGATGAAACGTTATTTCAAGGAGGCAGCAAAATGGGGAAGGTACATCCTTGAGCGGTTAAAAACGAACGGCTGCGGGCATAGATGGGACCAAGCTGGTCACATAGCGATTTACAAACAGACTCTGCCGGCCATCCTCATCAAATGGCCGGCAAACCACGCTCTTTTGTGGTCAACCAGCAGGACCTCCGTCCCTCCGGTGCCCTTCCCAGGCTCTGCCAGCCTTGCTGACATTTCCACAGTGCTGGGACCCACCCCCCCCCCCCCCAAGTCCCTTCAAGGGGGCAGAAGGAGGTCCCAAGAGGCATTAGACAGAGGAGGGCTGGCTGAATGCAGCTCTGTTAGGGAAAGTGACAAAGTCTTGGCCAGTGACAAAGGGGCGAGGTGGGGAAGGATAGTTATTCCAAATTACCTAGAGCAGAAGGATTTTTTTTTATGATCCCTCTCACTTTTAACTAGGAATTCGCCTTATTCATATCGCTTGATGAACTGTGAACAATTAGGAGACACAACCTTGACTAGCATCTTGGAGTCACCAGTAAATCACCCCTCCCCCAGGATGCCCACATTTTTAGGTTGCAGCAAAATATATCAATACATGTAACAGTGGTAAAATACACATAATGTAACATTGACCATTTTAGCCATTTTTACTGTACAGTTCGGTGGCATTAAGTACATTCACATCGTTGTGCAGCCGTCACCTCCATCCACCTCCAGAACTTCTGTCATCTTCCCAAACTGAAACTCTGTCCCCATGAAGCAGTAACTCCCTGTTCCCCTCTCCCAGCACCCCCTGGTAACCTCTCTTCTACTTTCTGTCTTCCTGGAGCAAAAGTATTTTAAATGTGTATAAACTACGAAAGAAGACTTGATATATATTTTAAAGAATTTGGTAAACAATAAGCTGTATTCAGGGAACTATATTAAATTATCCTGTAATAACCTATAAGCTTAGAACCTATAAGCACCTGAAAAAGAATACACGTATCTATTCTCTTGGGAATCACTTTGCTGTACACCTGAAACTAACACAGCGTGATACAACACAACTATACTTCTATTAAAAGAAGAAGAATTTGCTGACTTAAAAACAAAAAAAAAGGATAATAGTTGGAGAGACTTGACAGTTGGTGGTGAATTCTGGGGTATTTCCTACTCGTGTTCACCGAATATAATCCCCACCCACTCCTAAACCCTTCTGATCAGAGTTTGGGGCTCTAGACCACCAGAGGGGGGCAGTCCAGTCCTCCCTAGCTTAAGCATTGGGACAGGAGCCCCTGGAGACAGAGGAGGGCTGTGGGGATGCTGGCCTCAGGGTACCTGAGCCACCCACCTTTCCTTCCAGACCTGGGTAGGGTGACCAGGTCTCTGAGGACCTTGGAGCCTGGGCTGGCCCCGGACTCAGCTCCCGGTGAGGATTGAGAGGAGCGTTCTCCCAAGAGGCCATCAAGAGGAACAATGATCATTTGATTTGTGTCATCCCTTCTTTCTAGTTTCATTTTATGGATGGAAAAATTAAGGCACAGGGTAGTTAAGCAGCTTGCAAGGTCGCTCAGGGGGCTGGGCTTTCGGTTCATGCCTTGGACGAAGACCCAGTCCTCTGAGCGTCGGTGGAGGGAGGGCGGCACCCACGGTGGGGAGTGGGCTTGGCACTGACCTTCGATGATCAGCGAGGCCCGCTGGGTGGGTTTCTTCCCAGACTTGACGCGGTTCTCGTTGATTGCGCTTTCAATCTCCTGCAGCTTCTTCAGTGCATTCAGGTAAGAGGTCTTCCTCTGCTTCTTCAGTTTTTTGCTGACGTTAGGGTCACTGGCCAGGCGGCGGGCAGCCTCCGTAATCTGGGACTGAATGGCAAACTCCCGCTCCAGGCGTTCCAGCTCGGCCTCCTGTGAGAAGCAGACCACACGTAGGGGGATGCCGAGCGGGGTGACACCCGTCTTCCTGCCCCGCGCCAGGCCAGCGAGCCTCCGTCCCTGGAGGCCAACCCGGCCCCGCCCCGCAGCGGCCCGCCCCTCCGGTCCGCGGCAGCCTGGGCCCTGGACACGCCCACTTTTGAGACCCTCGGCCCCTGTTCCATCCTGGAGACACGCACCGTCCCTGAGAAGCGGGGAGCTTCCTTGTTGCAGGCCTGGGGGTCACTAGGGTTCATTTCCAAGGTCTCCAGCAAGGCTCTCAAAGACTCAGCCTTCCTGGAGATCCAGAGCCCACTGGGTTGGTGTTTCCTTCCCATTTGGGGCAGAGGGGGCAGCGCTATTTTCAGAGTGGCCTCTGTCGCGCTTTGCTGTGCGTTGGCTAACAGGGGGCTCCCATGGGTGCCCCCCTGCACACACACCCTCTGCCTCTCGCATTTTTTTTTTTTTTTTTTTGCGGTACGCGGGCCTCTCACTGATGTGGCCTCTCCCGTTGCGGAGCACAGGCTCCGGACGCGCAGGCTCAGCGGCCATGGCTCACGGGCCCAGCCGCTCCGCGGCACGTGGGATCCTCCCGGGCCGGGGCACGAACCCGTGTCCCCTGCATCAGCAGGCGGACTCTCAACCACTGAGCCACCAGGGAAGCCCTGCCTCTCGCATTTTCAGCCCTTCATGCTGGGCCTTGCCCGCACTCACTCACGCGTCCTCTGGAAGCTTTTTTCGCAAGCTCCGGCTGTCTGCTCACGCCTGCCTCTACGTAAAACTTCCACTGGTGACCAGCGGCCGCGCCCCAAGTGTGGACGGCCGGTGGTGGAGCCGGGTCCCCTGCTCCTTGGACCACTCTTAGGCACTCCCTCCTCTCCTGTGTGCCTCCCTCCCTCCTCTACCCCTCACTGTGGCAGAGAGGAGCCCATGGATGAACGTTCCCTCAAAGGGAGTTTTGGACCCGGCAGAAAAGCAGCTGCGGCTGCCAGAAGATGCCTGGTGGACCCAAAGGATGAAAGCAGCGCCAGCATATTAGCTGTGGCTTCTCTGCGGCTCATCTGGTGCCTTTTTCAAACGCCGACCAGCGAGGCCAGGGGAGCCCAACCACGCATCTTGCTCTGGGGGGATCCACAGTCTGGCTAAAGCCCGAAAGGAACGGATTTAACCGCGGAGGAACAGATCACCAAGGTCGCTGGGGCCAAGAGACCTTCCGAATTACAGGCCGATACAACAGCCTCGCCTCTCAGCCCCACGTGCCAGGCTGGGTGCCTGCGTCAGGTACAAAACTCTGAGGTGGACTTCACCTCCTCTTGAGCACTGAAGGGAGGTGGCCTAGGGGTGAGAGCCAGAGATGAGCATTAAAGGAACCATTATTAACATTAAGGGTCTAATAAACTCCCCAGTGCCCGCAAATGCCCGCTGCGTTTCTTCCCTGGAGAAGAGTGGCGAGGGGGACTCCTGCCCGGGGCCTTGAGACACACAAGTCACCAAGGACAAAGGCTCGCAGCTGCTCGCGGGCTGTCAGGGCAGCCCTGGCCCAAGACGCCGACCCGGGGTTCTGTGGGAACCCAGGACACACGCTTGCTGCTTAAACCGAGCCAAGGACGCGGCTGGCAGCCCATCTGCGCAGATGGCTGCCTGCCGTGTGAACAAGGACGTCAAGGGCATCCCGAGGAGAAACAGGCATTTCCCAGCAGTGTCTGCAGGGACAGGTGAGGAGACAGGGATGGAGCGGGATTCTCAGGGAGCGTAAGTCATCTTTTACTGTAAAGCGTGAAGGAGGCGGAGGCACCACGAGTAGGTGTGATGGGACCTTGGGAAGAACACGGGGTGCAGGCGGGTGGCGCTCATACATGGGGGTTCTCCCCCGGATCCTTTAGTGCAGGTGTCTGCCCAGCACAAGAGGACTGGAAGCTTCCAGGCAATTCGGATGACAGCTGGGTTTGAAAAACGCTCCACCAGATGGTTTCCTAAGTCCCACCGGCCTGCACCCCAGTTCTGACCCCGGTAAAGTCCCAGGCCCAGCCCCAGCCCAGCACGCCTTCTCCAACATCTCCTCATGTTTACTGAGCGTCCAGCAGGTGTCAGCGCCGAGTTGAATATTTTCCGTCCACTGGCTCTCTTAATCCCAGCGACAGCCAAAGAAATGAGGGTTCCGAACTTCATTTTACAGAAGAGGAGAAAAGCGCCTCCAGAGCTGGGTGAAGCATTCTGGCGCGTCCAACAGTGCTCCCAGCACCCGGGGATGGGGACCTGCTATCACAGATCTCAGGAGACCGAGCCACCCCTTCCGCTGTCTCCAGGGCACATGTGTTCCCCTCTCAACTCAGCCGCATGCTCACCCACTGCACGTGTCATGTGAGAACATCGGTTCCTCTCACTTTATAAAAAGACTAAGTACGCACTGAATTCCTGTCTCCACTGGCTTCGATTCCTGCCCTTTTAAGCCCTCTGCTCGATAGCATTGTAATGAGTAACTGTATTCGGAATAAATTTGGAAAGACATTTCCTGGACGTGCCCCCAGGGCCTGAGGTGTGCCTGGCCTTGAATTTCTCTTGGTTTGAGACTGGATCACTTATTAACCAGCTGGAGACCCAAGGCTCCCCTGCCCCCAGTTCTGAACTCTCCAGTCCCAGCCCCCACCGAGGTTTAGTCCAAAGAGGGTAAAGCGAGGGGTGCTTTGGGAAGGCGCAGCATCTTGCTCAGGCTTGGGCAGTGATTTTAGCAGCCGGGTGGGGTTAGGACCACCGAGGCCAGGCCCGACTGTCTTTCCCCAGCCAGCGGCATCTCTGCACCTGCTGGCGGGCCCTCAGTGTTCTTTCTTCTTTGGTCGTTTTCTGTCACAGATCAGACAGTACGCTTGGCTCTCAGTGACAAAGAGCTGGGAGAAGAACACGTGAGTGTTATGGACTCTTCTCCCATTAACGTTGCTGCTTGCGACAGGCCTGTCGACGTAGACACACAGCCGCCACAGAAATCAAAATGCTCACAGATTAACGCAAGGTGGCCAATCCAACCAATGGGAGCCACATACTGACCAAGCAGCGAACTTAAGGTAAAAGGGGAGCAACTCAGGAGGAGAGAGGAAATGGCATCCGGTAGAATGGAAACATCCTCATAGAACCCCGAAACATCCTCATAGAACCCCGAAACATCCTCACAGAATCCCGAAACATCCTCACAGAATCCCAAAACATCCTCACAGAACCCCGAAACATCCTCACAGAATCCCGAAACATCCTCGTAGAACCCCGAAACATCCTCGTAGAACCCCGAAACATCCTCACAGAATCCCGAAACATCCTCACAGAACACCAAAACATCCTCGTAGAATCCCGAAACATCCTCGGAGAATCCCGAAACATCCTCACAGAATCCCGAAACATCCTCACAGAATCCCGAAACATCCTCACAGAATCCCGAAACATCCTCGTAGAACCCCGAAACATCCTCGTAGAACCCCGAAACATCCTCGTAGAACCCCGAAACATCCTCGTAGGACCCCAAAACATCCTCACAGAACACCGAAACATCCTCGTAGAATCCCGAGACATCCTCGTAGGACCCCGAAACATCCTCGTAGGACCCCGAAACATCCTCGCAGAATCCCGAAACATCCTCGTAGGACCCCGAAACATCCTCGTAGGACCCCGAAACATCCTCACAGGATCCCGAAACATCCTCACAGAACCCCGAAACATCCTCACAGAACCCCGAAACATCCTTATAGAATCCCGAGGCGCCCTCACGAACGGGAAAGTGAGGCGGGTGTAAGAGAACCCAGCCACAGAGAGAAGCACGTACCTCTCCTTTGGGCAGGATTTTCTGCTCGTCCAGTTTGAAGGCTGTCCCGATTCTTCTTCGAACAATGGGTGGTTCCTCTCCTGGATCGAGGGGATACTCCACGGGCAGCTTTCCCGTCAGCTCCTGCAGAAGTGTGACAGCACGAGGGGACAAGGAGTCAGAGTGGGGTACACGACTGGCTTCTAGGACATACACACACACTTCAAAGCACAGATTCAATGCACAGATTCCAAACCATAATCTTACACAATACAATTTCATTTCTCCAAAAACGTAGGAGAATATAGTCCTTCCTTTCCAGAACAGAGGCACTTGGAAAAGATTTTCCCCAAAGTAAATTCCTGTCGGGTAAATAAAATTGCTACTGATTTTCATCATAAAAACCCAAATTTCATTCACTTGTTAATTTCACACGTGTCTGGCATGTCTACCACGAACCTGTTGAGGCCACACAGCCAGTAAGAGCAGAGGCAACACGAGATCTCTGGTCTTTCCGGCTCCAAACTCTGTGCTTATTTCACTGCACCAAATATCTGAGTTTAAAATGGGTCTTTCAAATGAGTTTTCTTAGGAAGCGTGGTATCTATATGGCAAATTCCAGAAAAGGGCATTATAATATAATCTAGAAACTGAGAATGAGTAATAATTATTCTACTCTGGCCAGATGCTCAGGGAACAGGCTGAGTTGAAAAGACATTAAATGTGTACAAATACGAGTTTCAGTCGAAACAAAATATAAACCATATTACTGACAAGGCCACTTAAAAAAAATCTGGTGTATGTGCGTTTGCGGCTCTGGAAATCTAACTGTTCTGAGTATAACGGCAGTGAATTTAGTTGACAGACCACCGTGGTGACGATGGTCCCGGGCAGTTGCTGAAAGGTCTGTGGGATGATTCAGCGTTAGAATTAGGCTTTATATGAGCAGCTTATGTCTGGGCTCAATAGAGATAAAATCTGAGTCAGCAGCTAATCCACGTGGTAGAGCCCAGGCGTCCAATGCAAGGAGTCACTTCCAGGGACCAGAAAACCCTGGGAGACCCACTGCCTGCCTCCAAGGGACCGGTGGCCCTTCCAGGCAGAGCTCAGCCCTGGTCTCTAGTCCCAAATCAACACAGATGTTGCACAAAGACCCAAGGCGGGCTCTTCTCGGGAACATCCATCGCCCATGCAGAAAGCAGCTTCTGTGCCGGGCAGCCTCGTAAGGGCAGGAAAGCCCTGATCATCAGATTCCACGGGCAGTCTGACCTTCTAACAGGAGGAGTGACATGGCTTCCCTGTGCCACTGCTGTGTGTACACACTGGCGTGTGTGTCTGTACACACTGGGGCATGTGTGTGTCGTGGGGGTACACCCGGCACGTACCAGCACACCCACTCGCTGCGATCCTGGGCCTCTTTCCTCCTGGGTTCAGGCCACTGGAAAAAGACCTCTTGGACTTTTTATTCCTCACTGTAAGCATTTCAGAGCACAGTGGCCGACTCTTTGAGTATGAAATGCTCTGCAGTTTTCTTCCCTGTTTTTTTTCTTCTTTTTCTAAACACGGTTCGAATGTCTCCCAAGTAGTTGTGTGTTTATTCTGCAACATTTTATTTGCTTCCCTAAAAGTTTGCCTATAAATAACATATTGAGGATTTTATACTATTAGGACTTTCTTTTTTACTTTGAAACTTATAAAAAGGAGGGGAAAGTTGTTAAAATGGCCATTGATTTATAACTCCAAAGAGCCTGTGGTTTTCTAACACAACATTGCAAATCAACTATAGTCTAATATAAAATAAAAATTTTTTAAAATCTATGAAAAATTTAAATGCTGTCTCTAAGTTTGTGAATTGAAGCTACTACAACGTAAAAGAAATACTGAACAGCTGCATTAGTAATTACTGCAAATTGAGAATCTGTATTGTCCCAGCAAGAGTACCAGGCCTCCCTAGAATAATGAAATAAAACTTTAAAGAAGAAGAAGAAAAAAAAAAAAGTCTGTGGTTTTAAAACAAAATATCTTTTTCAAAAATGAAGCTACTGATTTTCCACCATCTGCTTGGAGGTATTTGAGTCCAGGCCTTGATTCTCCATATTTAATCTGACATCATGTGTAACGAGAGCCGCCTGGGGAAGGAGGAATTTAACACACTCTTGGGGAGGGCTCGGCCTGGTTCCCTTTCTCTTCTTATGTTGGTTATATTTTGCCAGACGCTCCCACAGCACCTCCTTCTGGCTGCCCCACACCCCAGGGGACAAAAAGTACTGCTGGACACCCTTAGCTGAGGGGGGTGTGTGTGACACAGAAAGAGCAGGACAGAGTCAGGACAGAAGTTCTCCTGTCCCCTAACCTCAGAGGAGTCAGGAGAATGTGGCCGGCTTCTCGTGAAGTTTCTTCTGCTGCTCAAGTTCTGTTTTCTGTGTCCAGGAGCTTTGTTTTCGTTATTTTGCTTTTATTTTTACGAGAGGCACAGAGACCTTCACTAGACGTGTTAACCTTGCCCGGACATGTTTCGCCAGTTTTCTGATGCTGAACCCCTGCTGGGTTTAGGGATGCTGCCTTTATTAAAAACACAACAAGGCTTGACAAATTATTAAATGCAGGCACCCACACCCATGTTTTCTCAATCCTTCCAGCGTATTCTTTACAAAAAGACTGCTGATATTAACAGTATCTCAGAGCACATCCCCCAGCCGGGACAACTGCTTCCCCAAGATTTGCAAAGGATTTGCGCTAATGTGGGTCTGCTTTGAGCGGCTCCGGTTTGAATCAATCCAGAGCATAATTAAGCCAAACTGAACTGTAATATGGTCTCATTCTGTGGCCCCTTGTTTCATTCTTCCTGGGGCAAGGCATTAGGACTGGGGGAGGGGAGTAGAGCTCTTCAACTTAGTTTGGGAACCTCTTTCCGCTTCCCTTTCTGAACTGTTGACCAACAGAGCTCCTTGTAATGTTATATACAGAACACTCTCTCTCCTGAGGGCTCCCACCCCATGGTGTGTGTGTGCAAGCACATGCACACGTGTGTGCATACACACATACGCACAATAACGCGAGATGCATTAAAAAATCAAGTCTTCAAACATGATAACAAGGAGTTGTGGAATAAGCAGAAGGTGGGGGAAACAGATGCTCAAATAAATAGAGACAGTGACCTGCCACAGTCTCTAAATCCCAATGAGACATGAGCCTTGTGTATATATACACTTGAGGAAGCATTGCTTTGCCTAAAATTAAAAGATTTTTTTAGATGACTAGGCTAGGATTTCATTTACAAATAGCTCATGTGGCCCAATATCCAAAAAACAAACGATCCAATCAAAAAATGGGCAGAACACCTAAACAGACATTTCTCCAAAGAAGACATACAGATGGCCAAAAAGCACATGAAAAGACACTCAACATCGCAGAGAGAAATGCAAATCAGAACTACGAGAGGGACTTCCCTGGTGGTGCAGTGGTTAAGAATCTGCCTGCCAATACAGGGGACACGGGTTCGATCCCTGGTCTGGGACAATCCCACGTGCCGCGGAGCAACTAAGCCTGTGCACCACAGCTACTGAAGCCTGTGAGCTCTAGGGCCCGTAAGCCACAACTACTGGGCCCACACGCCACAACTACTGAAGCCCACGCGCCTAGAGCCTGTGCTCCGCAACAAAAGAAACCACCTCAATGAGAAGCATGAGCACCGCAACGAAGAGTAGCCCCCGCTCGCTGCAACTAGAGAAAGCCCACACGCAGCAATAAAGACCCAACGCAGCCAAAAATAAATAAATAAATAAATCAATTTATATAAAAAAAAAAAACTACAATGAGATATCACCTCACACCAGTCAGGATGGCCATCATCAAAAAATCTACAAACAATAAATGCTGGAGAGGGTGTGAAGCATGTAATTCCTACTGTTGGTGGGAATGTAAATTGGTACAGCTACTATGGAGAACAGTACTAAGGTTCCTTAAAAAAACAAAAATAGAATTACCATACAATCTAGCAATCCCACTCCTGGGCATATATCTGGAGAAAAACTTGGTTCAAAAGTTTACATGCACCCCAATGTTCACTGCAGCATTATTTACAATAGCCAGGACATGGAAGCAACCTAAATGCCCACCAACAGATGAACGGATAAAGAAGATGTGGTACATATATACAATGGACTATTACTCAGCCATTAAAAAGCATGAAATAATGCCATTTGCAGCATACATGGATGGACCTGGAGATGTCATACTGAGTGAAATAAGTCAGGCAGAGAAAGACAAATATCATATATTGCTTATATGAGGAATCTAAAAAAATTAATACAAATGAACTTATTTACAAAACAGAAACAGACACACAGACTTAGAGAATGGACTTATGGTTACCGGGGGGGAAGGTGGGGGGGACAGATTGGAAGTTTGGATTGAAATATACACACTGCTATATTTAAACAGAAAAGCAAGAAGGACCTACTGTAAAAACAAAACAAACAAAGGAAAGCTAAAGGAAAAAATGCTAAAGGAAAGCTAAAGGAAAAAATGCATCAGCTACCAAAAAAGCTAAAGGAAAAAATGCTAAAGGAAAGCTAAAGGAAAAAATGCATCAGCTACCAAAAAAGCTAAAGGAAAGCTAAAGGAAAAAGGAAAGCTAAAGGAAAAAATGCATCAGCTACCAAAAAAAAAAGTGAAACATTCACCAGATCATGAGTTTTGAAGGGGATTTTATATCAAGTGAAATCCTGATTTCCTTGGTGATCCCCAAAGGTACTCCTCCCTGTGATTTCCAGAGATAAATCTGAAATACACTCAAGAGAAACGAAAGCCACCACAAGGATAAACTCGGGCACAGGATCTTAGGAAGCTGGCAAAGCATTCCATCCAGCGTGGGAACTATCATATGAGGAAATGCTTTATAAACTACGGGGCACCATGCAGATGTTGCTGTTTACAGTCGTTATTATGACTGTTATTACTACTTGTCATTTGGCCCCTAGGGGGGTCCCTTTTGGGATTCTGCCAGGACCCACTTTCACTGCCGTCAGAGTGTTTTCATTATGGTCCAAGACTCCCGTTTCTGACGGGGCTTATCCCGGGGGCTGGGGGTCGTCAACAGAAGAGGGCTGGCTCCCCTCTTATGCCCTTTATGACGCCTACCCTTGCCTTTTATAAATACGTGAGGACAGACGAGGGCACAGACAACACAGAGTCCCACAGGACGAACCAGTGATGCTTACGGCTTCTCGGAGGCAGAGTCTCTTCAGCTCTTCCAGCCGCTGGCGAAGCGTCTCCTCCAGAGCTTCCTGCCTGGATTTCAAGGCTGCCAGCATGTCTTTCTTGGCCGACTGCGAGCTATCTGATTCCTGAGAACCTGTCAATTAACAGTGGGGTTACTAGGCCAGCTGACGAGGGGACGCACATCTGGACCACAAAGGAACTGAACCGGAGCCCACGCTGTGACTGTGGGATTTACCCCAGGAATCAAGAGAGTGTGAAATAAAACAGGTGCTCCGAGCTCCAAGCGTGAGGAGCGGATTCTCAGCACTTGGGTAATTTACAGCTGGTCAGAAGGACAGGCGGGGAAATTTACACGCCTCTTCTTTGATTAGCTTAAGATATGTCACACACCCATTTTAATTTCACTAGCAAATTTTAATAGACGTTTTATACCATGAAGGGGAAAGTCAAGTTTAAGCCAGCCATTTTAATACAAAGTTTTAATCTTTTCTATTTAAAAACGCTTATTTTTGCTTAGTACAAAGATAACGCATGTTTGTCATAAAAATTTTGAAAATGTAGACACGTATGAAAAGAACCCATAAGCTAGTCACCCAGAGATAACCACTGTCTTGCATTTTCTTTTAGCCCTTTTGCCTAAGCACATATATTTTAAAAATAACATTAAATTTGTATTGTAGTTTTTGAACTCGAGACTGTATCATGAGCACATTCCCTCCTAATAAAAGTTATACATATTTTTATATGCAGCACAGAACTATCTGCTTGATGATTCAAATAGCAGACTGCTAGATAGGAAACCTTTGTGGAAGGCAAACTGTAAACCAAACAAAAGGAAAATACGCTGAAATGCCAACTGGAGAGATTTAGGGTAGACCAGAGAATCATTTCTGGGCTGCAATGTTTACATTCTGAAATAGGTTTCCTGCGGTGAAGCTATGATGCCTTTTCTACCTGGATGGCTAGACAAGGCGCCTTGGCTCCCTGAGAAAGGAAAAGCCGACTAGTGCTTGCTTCTCGTGTCCATGGAGAGCGGGAGTCTTAGAAATGGATGGGCGTTATTGGGCGCGCCTTCAAAGGGCTCACATCACGCCATCTGCAACAGCATCAAACGACAGCGAATACTTAGGGATTCATCTAATGGAAGACGGACGAGATCTCTACAATGAAGAGGAGAATGCTCGGCTGAGAAAAACGAAAGACCTCAAGCAAGACAGAGATGTAGTCTGGTCATGGATTGGAAGCCAGACGTTGTCATGATGTCAATTCTTCAGGAACTCAATCAGAGAATCATTGCAATACCAGTAAAAATTCTAGCGGGATTTGTTGGAGGGAGGGGTAGGAATGGTATTTCCTTAGGAAACATTTCGGCACAATTCAGTGAATGAATGACAGATTTGACAATGATCCAATCAGAATTCCCAGAGTCGACTGTTCTGTTTCTTCCAGTGGTTAAAGAAGGCGTCTCAGAATCACAAGACTAGAAAGGACTTCTATGCTTTGGTATCAAAAACTCTGTGATGGGGACTTCCCTGGAGCTCCAGTGGTTAAGACTCCACCTTCCCAACGTAGGGGGCCGGGGTTCGATCCCTGGTCAGGGAACTAGATCCCGCATGCCACAACTAAAGAGCCCGCATGCCGCAACTAAGACCTGGTGCAGTCAAATAAATAATATAAAAAAAAATACAACAACAACCCTGTGATGCTCAAATCATCCCCATAAATATAAGATTTGACTCTTATTTAGGCTCTGAGCAGGAATCCCCATATTCCCTCAATTACCAGGAACCTAAGTTCTTATATCCCTAATCTTCAAGAATTCTCAGTGTTTAGGTACAATACATTTTGACTCGTTCTAGCTTGAAACAGAGAATCTCCATCACTGTGGGAATGTACCATCTTTATGCCTCCACAGTAGCTAATAAATATTAGCTTGAATAAACAAACGAATAAATGTTGTCAATCGTATGGTTGGATGCTATAATTAAGTTGTATCTCATCTCCGTAAAGAAATCTAGTACCTGTAGGTTGTTTCTTTATAGAATCGACCTTCCAAACTTTTAATCATTTTTGTAGCTCTTTCCTGGATTTCGTCCTGCT
The DNA here is from genome assembly GCF_964270905.1 of Leucopleurus acutus. Lineage (NCBI taxonomy): Eukaryota > Metazoa > Chordata > Mammalia > Artiodactyla > Delphinidae > Leucopleurus > Leucopleurus acutus. The sequence continues at coordinate 195,752,377 of NC_139142.1, forward strand.
TCAATCACATGTTTCCAAATTCAACAGCAAACTCAAACGAGAGCTTGACCCTCAGGAAGCCTCCATTACCTCATGGTTCTCATACTAAATCCACATGGTGTCATACTCACGTGACACGTGTTGGACATTATTGCAGGCTCCCCTTTTTGAAATGCTTCAGGTTATCTACCCCCATGTCAATTACCCTGAGCTTATTAGTCCTGAACTATCTCCAGTCCACATTCATCTAAGGTAACACAGCTAAATCATTCTGAATCTTAATCTTGTTCCCTGAGTCACAGTCACAGGTGAAGACGCAGGAAAATTTAACGAGCTACGCTCTATTATTCCATCATCTAAAGAATTAATAAGAAGGTAAAATAATACTGGAAGGAAGTCAGACTTTAGATTTGAAAAACACACCTGGGGAAACTTGGGTCCAAGAAGATGAAAGGATTTCTAGCACAAATGAAAAATTCATTGTTTTCCTTCTCACCCCTGCCTAACCTCTCAATAGGAGATGGTGATTTATGAAGTCAAATCTAACAATGAACTCTATCAAGAATGACAAGAATCACAACATTAAACTCTGGGTGGTAAAGCCCAGAATTTTTGGATGATCTGATCTCTAGTTATGGATTAGTTAAGCTTTGGTCTTGAGCTCATTAGCACTCCCTAAATTATGATTACTTATAATAATTAGCCTAAATACCAAACCCATATAAGACAGAGTGACGGCTCAAGAGGCCTTCTCCGTATCTGGCACCACTAATGCTGGCTGGCTCTGCTTCACACCTTTATTCCTTTGCTGTACGCGGGCCTCTCACTGTTGTGGCCTCTCCTGTTGCGGAGCACAGGCTCCGGACGCGCAGGCTCAGCGGCCATGGCTCACGGGCCCAGCCGCTCCGCGGCATGTGCTGTAAAGACTAATAGATCACACACATTCGGCATTTAGCTTGTGCCTGGGACAGGTAAACCCTCCGTATCTAGGGTAGACTTAACTGGAGTGAGTGCGCACACCCACACGGGGACATACTGGCTAGAATTAGAAAGAGAGAAATGACTGAAATGACTTCCTCGCCATTACTCAAGGGGCCATTTGCCGAAGAAGAGAAGCTCTGTGCAACGCAGCTACCACTCGGGCTCCAAAGCTCATCATTAGAAGGAGCAACAGAGGTCTAGGCACTGTTTTCAAATTTCGTTTCTTGAGCTCCTGGGTTTGCATTTATGCCTTTGGTGCGCCTGCGGATGAGGCTGGGACGGAGTCGAGGGGTTCGGCAGGTTCTGGGCCCCCCACTCCACCCTCAAGCTAGGGCAGCTCTGCCGTGGGGTTCTGGTCACAATGCATTTGAAAAAGAGGTTCCCGGTGCCTCTGTTTCTGTAAAGGAAATGCACCGTCTGGGCAAGCGTGCTGAGTTCTTAGAGCTGCTCTCTCTTGGAGCTTGTCGGATCTGAAGCCGTTGGGGTGTTACCTGCAACCAGGCCAATGTGCAAACCCTGGGGGGAGGCAGCTGAGTGCCCAGGGACAAGATGACAACACCAACAGCACAAAGCACTGACGGAAACTCAAGAGCATCAGAAGGAGGAGCCCCAAGCGCTCCGAGATGCTGATGTTCTCACCCTCTAGACGTCCCCTGAATGGCACGCGTGACATCTAAAAGGAAGGCCAGCCAGAGAGGCAGAGAGTCACTCTTCATCCTCTCAAGTGACAGAACAGAATGAATCCAGGGAGAAACGCCGTCAGAAGAGCCTCAGGGGCGCAGGGCAACGAGACTCTTGCAAACTAAAGGTTTGTGAGCACATCTAAAATGATTTTAGACACAGAAATAATTTCCAGTCAGCACCTACACTTGATGAATGGTATAGAAGCTCTCAGTTACGATGATTTGTCCATTTCCGGTTATGTGAACACACACGTGCCTTTTCACAGGCAACCCCACTCCAAGGTTATACGTTTAGCCCTTTAGAAATTAACAAGATGGAAATCCGCTATCTTTTAGAGGAGCAGTGAAGGATGAAAGACACCTGGATTTCCAACACGTCAGCTGTTAGTTGGTGTCAGATCTCCGGTTGTTAACCTCTCAGAGCCATGATGTCCCCAACTAGAAAACGACCAATTAACTAACCCCCAAGATTCCTCCAAACTCGAAGAATCTAGTCCTGAAATAAACAGCTTACTGAGGCAGTTCCCTCTCACCTCTAGCAGTCATTTTTGCAATTTTTACAAAAGGACCCTTACATACGGCACCATCTTTCTCCTCTTTTCTTTCCCATCTCCGCCTCCAGAACAGACAAGCATCCCTCCAACTCTGGTCCTTCTCCCAACTATGGCTATAGTTTGCTTCAAATCAAAAGGAAATGTCTAATTATCGACCGGCACCTAAAGGACTGACCTCTGACCTCTGATCTTATCAACAGGCCAAAGCAAATTATCTGTAAACCTGAATACTAAGTAAGAGTTTAATCTGAGCTTTGTTCGGGATTAATGAAGTACGAAGACGGATGGATGCTCTCTACCGGAGCCAGAAGAGTGAGATTTCAAAACGTAGAGAGTGACAGAGCGGTAGCCAAGCGCTAGTCAGAAAGGACTGTCCAAGCATAATCAACTGGTGCACGAACCCAAGGAAAAACAGGAGTGATCTGAATGCTTTTGAAAGATCTAAGTAGCGAGTAAACACTTTGTTGTTGGTGGTGGTCAAACTTTCAAGTAGCACCAAGTTTGTAGGAAAGAGTGATGTGAATACACCTCGGGAAATGTCAACTGGTCTGGCAGCTTCCGGAGACAGAAGTCTACCACCTAGTAGTTTAGAGCTAACAAGTCAGGGCTTGTGTCCAGCTCTGTGCCATACTAGCTGTGAGGACTTGGCAACGTCACATGACTGCTCTAAATCTGTTACCTCCCTTCTCATACAGGAATGAAAACAGGACTTCTGGGTTTCCCTGGTGGTTCAGTGGTTAAGAATCCACCTGCCAATGCCGGGGACACGGGTTCGAGCCCTGGTCCGGGAAGATCCCACACGCTGCGGAGCAACTAAGCCCGTGAGCCACAACTACTGAGCCCACGGGCTGCAACTACCGAAGCTCGCGCACCTAGAGCCCGTGCTCCGCAACAAAAGAAGCCACCGCAATGAGAAGCCCGCGCACCGCAACGAAGAGTAGCCCCCGCTCGCCGCAACTAGAGAAAGCCCACGCGCAGCAACGAAGACCCAACGCAGCCAAAAATAAATAAATAAACAAATTTAAAAAGCAGGACTTCTTCAAAAGTTGGGAGAATCAAATGAAATTGATTTGCACTGGCTTGCAAGATGGTTAGAACAGCACGTAATAGGCACTACATGAGTATTTGTGGTTGTTTGTATTCAGGAGTGTCCCCTGGCCTTTGTTAGGAGCTGGCACCCCAATTCTGGGGAGTCTCATGATGTAAAAGAGGAAGAACAGTGAACAGGCAAGAGGCTGGAAGGCTGGGGGAAGGTGCACATGCAGGGAACTCGGGAGAAGGGAAGGGAGGGGATTTTTACAGAGCTCCCGATAGGAGCTTCCCACACGTTCTACTTCATTTCATCCTCACGGAAACATTATCCCCATTTTCATAGAAGAGGTCATTGGGATGTTAGGAGGCACAGCTGGGATTCCAACTTGGCGCTTTGGTCTGCTGCTTCCCTAGAATGGAAGCACCATGAGGGCAGGAACTGGGTCTGGCTGTAATCAACACGGTTCGTGTGCCAGCCTACCTGCCTCTCCAGCCTAGACCCTTTCTGCGGGACCGCGCGGAGGAACACGTAGGCAGAAAGGAGGGGCCCACGGGTCCTTCAAATGCGCCAAGGCAGCCACAGAAGTCTCTGAAGCACCTTCTGTGTGCAAGGTGGGGCGGGGGAGACAGGGAACTGGACGTGGGTCCAGCCCTCAGAGAGCCTCGCGTCCGGCCGTGAAAAGCTGTCCAGCGGGAGGAAGGAGGACGTGAGCCGCGCACTTGACGGGCAGAGGCGGCAGCTGCCGCATCCCAGGCCAATTAGGCAATGAACCTGCGGGGCTGATGAGATCTGAGGCTGAGTCGCCCTGTGGTCCAGTGCCGGGAGGGCCAGCATCAGATGAGCTCTCTGGAAAGCTTTTCATCCTGCTTACTGCTCAGTCAACATCTCTCTGAATGAGCCCTGATTGAACATGTCTTTTGCTCTTGGCTATCTGATGATCATTTTTCAATCCACATCCTTTATAGAAATAGGTCACTCCTCAGCTGGCTGAGAGGAGGAGAAAAAGGTCTGACCCCAAAGAAGACAATTCCAATCCAAACACAGCCGGGAGTGTCTGATGCACTGAAGATCAGAAAGGCACTTTCAGGGGGTCTTTGGAAATCTCCCGAGTGAACTCCCGGATGCTAGGGATGTTGTTGGACGGCGATATTCCTGCCACCTCTGGAGAAACCGCCTCTCGGACTTTCTCGTGCTCCAGCTAGGGAACTCCAGGTGTCCCCGGGTGGGCAGCTGGTGCCCTGGGACAGGATGCGTGGGGAGGGCCGGCCCACACAAACAGCAGCTCCCCTCCCAGCCGGCAGACATGGGGAAGGATGTCCTCATCGGGCTGAGACGGAGAATGTGCTCCAATCTTTCAAAAGACTCTGGGCTACCCTGCACCGGATATGAGAACGCATCCTCTTAAACAGAATATTGTCGGGAACCGGGGCTCATCTGTTTTTACACAGATGGAATTCTGATGACCAGCCCCGCTGATCTCAGGAGACAGAAGGGGTTCTTTCCTCTCTGAAAGCAGGGGAAATTTGAAACAAACAGTACCCCAAAGAAGAAAGAAATCTGTTGTCCTAAAAGTAAGGGAAGGAAATGACAATCTGTCTGTTTAGACTTTTATGAAAAAAAAAAAAAAAAGAAAGTAGGCATATTCCCAGCAGATCTACAAAAGCTGTAAGGAAAAGTTTTGGCAGACACCCCAGGAATAAATACAAGGAAACGGTCTGAACCCTTTATGATGAAGAGATATTTATTTGCCTTACAAATCCTCAATTATGAATTCCTTACAGAAAAGATGTCCTAAGAGAACACGGGAAATAAAGCCACCTGGCAGATTTCAGGATAACTGTGTGTGATCTCTGGAGAGCGTCTCAGGGAATGAAATGTGATTTTTTCACATGAAAAGTGCACGCCTGGAGAACTTTTCATTAGGGTCGGGTATTTTAAAACTAAAACAGTGCATGTATAAGAGCAGTGAAATGGGAGCAATTTGAAAATAAACACCATGTGGTGGCAGCGAAGAGTCTCTGGGACTCAGAAAAAAAAAAGAAAAAGTGCTCAGTGGCACTTTCACCAAAGGGTGAAGGGTACAAAGATAATTAAAGAGAGAAATGTTCGGGGTTGGGGGAGAGGGAGGGAGGGAGAGAAGTGAACCAATGACTTAAAAAATTAGCAGCATCTGGTAAACTACCTAGTTGAAACTACTGTTATGAGTTAATTTATAGGGTTTCCATTCCTTATATTGTGAAATAAGGGGGCTTATCCTTCTGGCTCCAAGATTCTGTGATTCGACTGTAATATTGAGAAGGCTGGTCTCCATAAATGGGAAGAGAGCAAAAGCTATGGGAGGGGATGGTGATATATCTTTTTCAGTGCTTAAAATTCCATCAAAGTCGTTCACTTAGGTTACAGATTATCATTCTGCCCTGGTTTTCTTTAGCAGGCAAATATTCCTTTACACGGGAGGGTGTAACTATATCAGTATAAATGGTTTATTAGGTTTTTTTTTTTTTTTTTTACCCCCAGTGAGAGAGCAGAAAGGGACAACCGTGCTGTCTTCTCACAATTTTGACTCAGGCCTGTCCTGCTCAAGCCACAGCCAGAAACATCCATTCCACAGAAAGAGATTTCGCAGCCCTCACCAGTTACACAGTCCCGTACAAACACACCCTGGCAGAATGCGAGCCCTCTGGCAGTGCTGCTGGCTAAGCCCATCTGCAGGGCACTGAGCCTGGGACCAACGCTAAAGGTCCCGGGAATGCTGGGCATCGTTAGACTTAAGAAGAGACAGGCAGTGGATAAAGGAACCTTTAAAAGGCTGGAGAGAAACAGAGGGAAGAGGTAGAAGGAGAGCCAAAAAGAAAGGATGAAAACGGCACTCCCCTGGCAGTCCAGTGGTTAAGACTCCATGCCTCTAATGCAGGGGGCGTGGGTTCGATCCCTGCTTGGGGAACTAAGATCACACATGCTGGGCCGCAAAAAACTGACCAAGTTCCATCGACAGACAAATGGATAAAGAACATGTGGTCCATATATACAATGGAATATTACTCAGTCCTAAAAAGGAACGGAATTGGGTCATTTGTAGAGACGTGGATGGATCCAGAGACTGTCATACAGAGTGAAGTAAGTCAGAAAGAGAAAAACAAATATCGTATATTAATGTATATGTGTGGGATCTAGAAAAATGGTACAGATGAACCAGTGTGCAGGGCAGAAGTGGAGACACAGATGTAGAGAACAAACGTATGGACACCAAGGGGGGAAAGTGGTGGTGGGGGTGGTGGGATGAATTGAGAGATTGGGATTGACATGTATACACTAATATGTATAAAACAGGTAACTAATGAGAAGCTGCTGTATAGCACAGGGAACTCCACTGTACAGAAGAAACTAATACAACATTGTAAAACAACTATAACCCAGTTAAAAAATAATTGACATAAAGTAACTGCAAAACATAAAGGAAATACATTTGAACTGTAGGAATAAAATCTATATTTAAAAAAAAAGAAAAAAAAGGATGAAGATGAAAAGAAGAAGAAAAAAGCCCCCAAACATCATGGGATTGATACCAACTTCAGGCCGTGTATTTTAAGCTGAATACAGCCCTGACCATAGAGCTGGCAGACCCCTATCAGATCAGTTCTCTGGAAGGGGAGACGGCAGACAGCTGGCACCCTCATTATTATGTTAGTTATTAATAAACTGCCCAACAATGGCAGGAAGTGCTGGCATTCAGAGAGGGCCAACGTGTGAAGAGTTGAGTCATGGACATGGATGGGTCCCAGGCAGAGCAGGCCCTACACTCAGTACAACATGTTTTTCTCCAGAGCGGAAAGGGTCAGACAGAGCTGGGGGATCCCAGCAGACTGCAGGGTTTTGTTATATTTCGTTTTTTTTTAACCAAATATCCATCACCACATTCTTTGCAATCCTGCTCTTGACAATGAAGATGACTCAACTGCCGTATCATTAATCCCACAGCCCAATTCCTATTTATAGGCACGACATGCCATTTTGTTTCTGGAGACAGCGGGTGGCTTCTGGCCCTGTATTTCCACTCAAAAAGCCAGCGTCAGTCTCATTGTTCTATTCCTCTAAGAAAGGATGTGCAGTAACATTTTTTCATTTGGGGGCAGTTAACGCACAACCCACATGGGCCTGCATAACACAGGGTGTCTTCTAAGCAAGTCTGTGCCGTTTTTCTTTCAATCGGCTGAGAGCAAAAGCACATCTCCCTGAGCCCCTACCCTCCTACTGAAACCAGAACTGTTCTGGGATGGCAAATTCCAGAAGCAATGCTGGGACAATCCTACACTTTTTCTCGCTTTCAGAGGAGCTATGGAAAGGCCATGCGTGTTCAGCATGCAGTTGTTTGGTTTTTTCTTTTGTCATTCCAGTTTTTTCCCTTTCCCATCTGTTTCTGAGATTTCAAGAAATGGGGGTAAGGAAGAGAGGAATAAACCCTTTAAAGTTCCCACAAAAAGGATTTCGGATGCTTTTTCTGAATTCTGAAAACATCACCATCACCAAATGTTTTGAATTCACAGTTGTCCTCTCAAATTCTATCTGAACCCTGGAAAATCCGGAGGCTCTCCTAGGGCACAGTGACTACAACGTCCCCTGCTTGTCACCACCCCGCCTCTCCCACCCCGCAGTGGTCAGGTAACAGGCTGGCTGGTTACCCAGAGGTGCAGAGCTTGTGAGGAGACCAAGATGGGGGCGGGGGTGGGGCTCTGCCGGCCTGGAACGGGGGCTGCGCCCTGAGCTGCCTCAACGTCCCTTCCTCCAGGGGATGCTCTGGGACAAGGGTCCTCACCTCCTTTCAAAGCCTGCCCGCCGGAGCCCCTTCACGAATGGATTTGGGACGCGGGTTCCATAACCTTCCTAGGGTCTGAATCTCATGCAGTGCAATTTTGGGAGGTGAGGGCTTGATCCCTTTTAATCTGACACAGCTTAGAAGGCTCAGCACCTCTAAGGGTCTCTAGTAGGACTACAGGTCTCCCACGGGACAGCCCCGGGTGTTACCGCCAAAGAACTCAGAGGGTCTTGGCCCCGAGCCTTAGTAAATCATTTCAACTCTGCAGACCTTTTCTTTTTGAGATGTTAGCCCCTGGCTCAGGTCAATAATAAGTGTGGACTTCTGACTTCTTTAATGATATCAATAACATTTCTTCATTTCTTTAGCATCTGAGACCTCAGATAGCTTTAAAAGGACTGAAGTCCACTATTTCGTAATGATGTACCCTTTTTAAATAGGAAAATCACCTTCCAAGTTACTAAGAGTTGGAAATATTTTATCTCTGTTTTACTTCAATAAATAGTACGCAAACTCTTTGAGGAGAGAAGCTGTAACTTTTAAAATGCTACGCATAGCCCCTAGCAAAGTTCGGGAGCTAGAAAAAATGTTTATACGGTAGCAATATCACAGTGTGGTTACACGGCTCAGTTACGGCACAATTTGGGTACAGACAAGGGTGGAAGGATAAAGGAAAGATAATGAGGAAGGACGGCATTTGCAGGAGGGGCCTGATCTGACAAGATTAACCTTTGAAGGTCTGATACTATCATGACAAAAGCCATACAGTACAATTTGAGGGAAAATGTTAGTGGCAGGTTTATGAGCGATCTTGGCAAGGACCGAGATAGCACACACTCTGGGAATGTAGAAGGTTCTTAAAATGCAGCACATGCAGGATTCTTACTAGTATCCTTCAAAATTTAATTTTAACAATCGTGTATCATTGACATCAGTCGTGGTGATGATTTTTTAAAATCTGACACCACAAGTAGGGCACCAAAAGTAAAAATAAGCAAGTGGGACTACAGCAAACTAAAAAGCTTCTGCACAACAAAGGAAACCATCAACAAAAAGAAAAGGCAACCTACTGAATGGGAGAAGATATTCGCAAACCATATATCTGATAAAGGACCAATATCCAAAAAATATAAAGAACTTATACAACTCAACAACAAAAAATAAATCCAATTAAAAAATGGGCAGAGGATGTGAACATTTTCCCAAGAAGACATACAAATGGCCAACAGGTACATGAAAAGATACCCAACATCATTAATCATCAGGGAAATGCAAATCAAAGCCACAATGGGAAATCACCTCACATCTGTTAGAATGGCCATCATCAAAAAGAACATAACAACTGTTGGCGAGGATGTGGAAAAAAGGGAACCCTCATACCCTGTTGGTGGGAATGCGAGTTGGTGTAGTCACTATGTCAAACAGTCTGGAGGTTCCTCAAAAAACTAATAATAGAGCTACCATATGACCCAGCAATTTCACTTCTGGGTATTTATCTGAAGAAATGAAACAGTAACTGGAAAAGATATCTGCACCCTCATGTTCACAGCAGCATTATTCACAATAGCCATGACATGGACACAATCTAAGTGTCCACCAGTGGATGAATGCATAAAGAAATTGTAACTATAACACACACACAACGGAATATTATTCAGCCATAACAAAAAGAATGAAATCTTGCCATTTGCGATATAAATGGACCCCAAGGGCATTATGCTAAGTGAAGTATATCAGAGAAAGACAAATACTATTTGATCTCACTGATACATAGACTCTAAAAACAAACAAACTAAAACCAAAAAACCCTGAGCTCATAGATAAAAAGAACAGACTGGCGGGTGTCAGAAACGAGGGGTGAGGGTGGGTGGAATAGGTAAAGCAAGTCAAAAGGTACAAATTTCCAGTCAGTAAATAAATGAGTCATGGGGAAATCATGTAAAAAATTTAAAAAATCATGTACTGAACACCTACTGAGTGATAGGCACAGGGCTAGAGGTAGCAAAAAGAACTCTCAAGTGATGATCAGTTTCTCAAAATGCTTTCCAGGACTATTTATCAGACACCAGTTTTTCTTAGCACGAGGAAGTAGGTGAAGGAGAGACAATAATTGATCCAATAAGATACTAGGTTATTTGTATCCTATTTCCTGAGTGAGAGGTAGACCACAGGGTCTGGAAAGTGTCATAAAAAGAGTGCTTAAACCAAGGCCATCCCGAAAGAGCGACGCCCTCTCCTTCTGTGGGAGCCCATCACTAAGAGGTCTTCTCCACACGCACTCAGGCAGGACGCACTAAAGGATGAAAAGCATGGGTGGGAGGCTAGCCTAGATTTCCGTCTGGTGGGGGATGGGAAACCGTCCCGTCCAGGTGGGACTGCGAGGCCTCAGGTGAAGGCATCTTCTCCTGCACATGAAAAGTCAGAGGGGCAGCAATCACAGACCTGGTGGCAGTGATGGCCAGATCGACAGGTCCTAGAAGTTCCCCGAGTTGACTGATGCAACACTTCCTGTGCAAGGTCTCTCCTTCCACTGACCCGTGGCCTTTCCTAAGCCAGAGGCGGGGAGACCTCCCCATGGCACCTCAGCAGTTAAGGACCATTCTTCAGCATCTAACTTGCAGGGCTGGGCTGAGTTCGAAATGCTCCCTGGCCTGGTCACGGCTCACACCTCTGCACCTCCTTCCCCGTCTGCCCAGCTTTCCTCTTGCTTAGCTGAGCAGCAGAAGGTGGGCAGGCAAAAAGGCTGAGGGTCTCGGTCCTAAGGATGGGGCCACCGCGGAAGTGGGGCAGGCAGGGGGCCTCGGCTACCTGCATCGATGCCCAAACAGCTTTGCCTGGGGTCCTCGTCACTAAGTTATCAGACATGAAAAAACTGCTCTAATATCCTGAGATAAAGATGCATATATCAGGTGTGGGAGTGGATTCAGCAGGAAAGTTTTCTTTTGATTCATCTCCTAGCCCACGGGATTGATTATTAATGTCAAGCTGTTGGCGGTAACAGAGAGGAATAGCTATCCAGTCTTGAAGATGCCTGGATCTCGGTATCTCAATTTCTTTTTTTTTTTTTTTTTGGCCGTGCTGCCAAAAAAACTGGGGATCCCAGTTGCTGCACCAGGGATCGAACCCGCACTCCCTGCAGTGGAAGCGCAGAGTCTTAACCACTGGGCCGCCAGGGAAGTCCCTGGATCTCATTTCTGATGGTTGAATGATGTCAGCTCCATGTTAGACGCTTTGGGGATCCTGTTCACCACCTCCGCTCTACCTGCTATTACGTTTGTACCCTTGGCGGCTGCCAGAGACAAAGGGCCCGAGCAGATGGACCAGGACACAGGTGTAAAAGTGGGGAGACCGAGGTTCCTCGCAAGAACAGTGGCTCTCAAAGTGTGGTCCCCAGACCAGCATCAACATCACCGGAGAGCTTGTCAGAACTTGCTAGAAATGCTAATTCCCAGGCTCACCCCAGACCTACAGATCAGATACTCCGGGGCCGGAGCCCAGCTATCTGCGTTTGAACGAACCCTCCAAGGGGTTCCGATGCACTTGGAGGGCAGGGAACCCCTGAGCTGGAAGAATCTATTCTCCTGGGTATAACATGCCACATTCAGAACGAACGTAGATTTCCAAGGGGATATGAAACCACGGCAGGGATGCACCGCTCACTGAGGCTGAAGGAAGAGGCGGGCTCATCTGTGGCTGGATGAGGAGGACAGTGGACAGATTAAATCCAGGCTCAGATCTGAGACTCTGGGCTTTAATGGGGGATAGGGATGTCTAGGGGACAGTCACAGGGCTGACTCTGGCCCTGCCCTTCATCATTCTGCAGGCGATAGGAAGTGGCTGGAATTCGAGGCAGGGGTCTTGGACTTTGTATGGCGTTCTCTTTACTACAGCACTGTCCACGGTCTTCACTGTAAACCTCTAAGCCTCAGAAACAATGATTACTTGGCCCATTGTATTGATGGAAACTTTTTAAGGACCCAGGACAGCGAGAGGTTTACGGTGAACCTTAACGGTGACCTGGCAGAGGCAGAAACGACTTTGTGGAGCCTGAAACCTACATAATTTTGGTGGCTCCATTTAAGAAAAAGAATGCAAAATGTATTACGTTCACAGGTTTTATAAAACGCCTGGCCCGTGCACACATGACCTGGGTCCTCCCAGGACCTTAGAAAGGCCTGTCCATCTTCACCCTCGTCCTTCAGGTCTGAAGGTTTTCCCTGGCTGTGACTGGACTCCACCAGCCCAGAAGCTAACTAGGCAGCTTTCGGCTTTCCCCCCTCCTGTCTTTTTCCTTTATTTTATTTTGTTACCGTCTGCAGTCACCACGTGTACAGAGCTGACCCGAGAAGATGAGGTAGGGCAAAGACTTCCTGTTTTACTCTCTGGCTCAGAGGCAAGGAAATGTGTACTGGCTCCAAGAATAATCAGGCCTTGACCACGTGGCCTGGGGAGTGAACTGCGTTATACTTTTCTAACATTTCCAAACAATTTTTGCCTCCCTCTTGCTCCCTGCCCAACTCAAAACTGCCCCCCTTCCTGTCACTCCAGCCAATGGCATCCCTCCTCCTGAAGTCCAGCCCCATCTCAAACCTCGGGGCATTTCTGCCCCTCCCAACACCTCAAGACAAATGACTGGCCCAGGCCCCCCGCAGAAACAGACGGCAACCAGATCCCCTGAGCCTCCCTTTCAAAGCGCACTCTGCGACAGGTCTCTCCTTTCCAAACGATCAAGGGTGTTCTGTACTTTGGAAAGCCTCGAGAAGCCCCCCTGGGAACAGAATGTAGGTCACTCAGCAAGCACCACGACCTGACCTTCAGCCCCTCCTCGCAGAACTCTCCTTGAGTGGCACACGGGCAGCCCGCGCCCGCCGTGCGTCCTCGGAGCCGGCATTCCTGCCGCTCAGCCACCAGCACTGGGAAGGCTCTGGAGGCCGCTCGAAGGCACTTAGGTGGCCTTCCCACACCTGCCCCCTCGGAGCGCCCCAGCCCCCGGGGGCCGCCACCCACCTGAGGACAGCAGGCTGCCGCTGCTGCCGCTGATGATCTTGCCCTTGCTGCCCATGCTGGCCAGCTTCGACGTCTTCAGCGTCCCCGTCTCCGTCAGGTCGATGGCGATCTCGCTCAGGCTGCGGGCGGCATGGATCTTCGACTAGAAGGACCACCGGGTTGGGCAGGTTAGACGGGGGCCGCTCCCCTCCGGACAGTGATCGCTCGCCCGCCCGCCTGTCTTTCCGAGATCTAGCAAACGGCCTCACGGCCAGCGAACTGCCTCATTTTTCTGTCTGTGTCCCCAGGGCCCATCGCTCATCCCCTGAAGCTTCCCAGGTGGGAGCAGATAAGGCTCCAGAGGTGACACGGCGAGGAATTTTCGAAGCCTGTTATCCCACAGGCTGTATGTACAGGGCTTACAAGTGTGGACTTCCGAGTCAGCTAGGCCTCGGTGGAGTCCTGATTTGGGGAAGGACTTAACCTCACGAAGCCTCATGACTCGCAAGCATAACACAGGGAAAGCACCACCTACCGCTCAAGGTTTTGTTAGGTTTGTTAGGGTCAAAAGAAGTAAGGCAAGCGAAGGCATCCCTCCACCCCCAGTTCCCTCCCCTCCCCCTGCCTCCTACATAGCTCTCAATGAATAGTAGCAATTTTACTTGCTACTGGGATTTTGTGCTTAAAAGGAGGAAAAAAATAACTTTCAGCTTTGTGAATGATTTAAAGGATGTCTGAAGCAAATTTATGAAGTTCCAGTAAATTCTAAGGTGGTTTAAACTCTTAAATGATTAGCCACGGAGCCATGAAAACTTAGAGGGTTGAGAAGCGATCACACTGTCAGCCTGCAAGCGTGGCGTGTAAGGGCGCCTGCAAGCGTGGCGTGTAAGGGCTTCTGCAACAAATGCTCATCTGGACGCTCGGTGCCCACCAAGGGGGCACCTGACACGGTGCTTTGCTTCTATTTTGGTACCTGAACATAGGAGCCGAAGTTTTCAGATTACAGTTAAAAGTCCACTCCATCTATGCTACAAATTAACTGGCCCACTTTGTCGAACAGTAACAGCAAGTTAGAGCAATTAGAAAAGGACTCTGCATTCATGATAACGTTCCTAAAATCAACTGTTTGCAGTGAAGCTTTCTGCTCTAGTTCCCACCTTGGGAGGTAGAGGTGGGTTTGCGTGTGCCCCGCACGTGTTGGACGTTTTTTTTTTTTTTCCGTTTTCAAGAAATCAATTTGTGACAATGCTTCAGGAAGTGGCTTCCGCTGCACTGCGGACTTTTGGAAAACAACTATAAATCCTAGTATAACCTGTACGTGTGCTGATTTTTTTTTTTTTTTTTTTGCGGTACGCGGGCCTCTCACTGTTGTGACCTCTCCCGTTGCGGAGCGCAGGCTCAGCGGCCATGGCTCACGGGCCCAGCCGCTCTGCGGTATGTGGGATCCTCCCGGACCGGGGCACGAACCCGTGTCCCCTGCATCGGCAGGGGGACTCTCAACCACTGCGCCACCAGGGAAGCCCCATGTGCTGATCTTTCTGTGGCCACTGGTGATTAGGCAGGGGTGCACGCATGGAGCCAGCGGAGGGTCCCAACTTAGGTTTGGATGCGTGTTCACTGGTGTGAGACTAGGTCTGTCCGCCACACAGGAGAAGCCACGGAGGACGGGCAGACCAGTGCCCGGCTGCCTCTTATTCACATCCTGAGCCCAGGTGCCCGCAGCGGTCCAGCAGGGTCTGTCTGAACCCAGAGGCCTTGCCCTTCCTCTGGCCTCCGTGTTGATGCCAGAATTGGTGAAAGACCATGACTTCTGACCACCAAGTACTTTCCTCACGTGAATGAGATGAGAGTCTGAGGGGCAGAGGAAATGCTGGGACTTTCTGCTTGTTTTGTTCACCGGGTCTGACCCATTTTCGTCCTCACCCTCTTCTATCTCACTGGTCCTTCCTTGACTGATGTCTCCTCTCTGACCTCAACTTCTGTCCCTGCATTCAGAACTAGGCTGCCTTCCTGGGGTGAGGGCTTCCTTGCTCATAACACAATCCCAGCTGCCAGCGCCTCGCAGGGTTTCTGGCTTGTAGCAGAAAGCAGGAGCGCCTCTGCTTCACTTCGACACAGCGTATCAGTTGCATCCACCTGGCTGAGTTTTTTTTTTGTTGTTGTTGTTGTTTTTGTTTTTTTTTTTCTGTGCACGGGCCTCTCACTGCTGTGGCCTCTCCCAATGCGGAGCACAGGCTCCGGACGCACAGGCTCAGCGGCCATGGCTCACGGGCCCAGCCGCTCCGCGGCATGTGGGATCTTCCCGGACCGGGGCACGAACCCATGTCCCCTGCATCGGCAGGCGGACTCTCAAGCACTGCGCCACCAGGGAAGCCCCACCTGGCTGAGTTTTATCCTCTGAGCAAAGCACAACCCATCGCTTCCTCTCTTTCAACACTGTTCTTCTACCAAGGCCCAGGCTCTACCAACAGAAGCCCACGCTTGCAGTTCTGCAAGAATAACTCACGAAGACACAGACCACTGCAGCCTGGTGAAGGACCTGGGCTCTGAAATCAGAAAGACCTGGACTGAAATCTTGGCGCTTCCCAGTGAATCACAGTTTGATCTTGATTTTCAACCTCTCTGATACTGAGATCCCTGTTTGTCAAATGGAGCTGTTAAAACCCACACCACGGAGGTGTGGTATCAGGATGAAATCAGATGCTAGACATCAAGGCCAGTGACACTGGAATAGGAATAGGATATAAATCAGGGCCTGGCAGGAATTTGCTAGGTAAGGTTCAATAAATGACTCAACGGGAGATTTGGGGGGATCTCATTAATCTCAAGGAAGACCTGTCCCCACCCCACCTCCAGCCCCGCCACACCAAGCTCGGAGGCAGGAAACAAAACACAGAAAAAGGACAACAGACACACTTCCCAAGGGAGACTAGATTCTTAGAAGCTTTAGGAAATTACTGGCTTCTCTCTAGAATGGAAATATCACAGTGACTGAACAGACCAGGTGGGGAGAGAGCACTAAGAGATGAATTGATGGCGAGATTCTCTCCCTATAAAGTCAAGTCTTTGTGCCCAAGCAAAAGAGCCTCCAAAGTTTTGGAGGTTTTGCTCTGAGGGTCTTGCTGTACTAAGTATTATCATGGGTATTCTGTAAGCAAGGTTTAATTGGCCCTGACATGCTTTCACTTGGCTTTTGATCTAGATGGAATGAAGAATAGCAAACTGGATCAGGAAAAAAAAAAAGATTAAGAAGAAGGAAAGATGTTTGGACTGGGGGCCAACTCAAGTTCTCAATCTGAATTCAGAGGAACAGTAACTCAACAATTTAAGCTCTCAAGTATTTTCCTCCGAACTCTGCAAGATATTCCTTGGCTCTGGGGTACATACGTTGGCAGGATCTAGCTGACAACATTTCTGATCTTTGGGGTCAGCGGATATAATTTACCAAATGTGACTGATGCCAGCACAGCCTCTCATTCTGAATGAGCTGCCAGAAAGGGACCAATACCGCCTCTTTCTGCTCTGTCTTTGGTGATGGAGGGTGGGCGGGCAGGCGGGCGTGTGTGTGTGAGAGAGAGCGAGAGAGAGACAGAGACAGAGAGAGACAAAGAGAGACAGAGAGACAGAGAGACAGAGAGAGAGGTTTTCTAAGTGATTTACACTAGGACCCTGAAAGAGGAAAATGACCAAGTGCCAGGGGAAGAGCACTAGGCTTCTCAGCTACCCACCCCCGCTGGCTCCAACCACTAGATTGCACTTGTTTCTGGGGTTCATGAGCACCCCTCGGGAGGCCTGGGCTTTGCTGAAGCACTTCAGAGAAAGGAATGGTTGACACGGCCTGATACAGTAGAGTGTGAAGCAATGGCCAATATGCCAGCCAACACGGGCTGTTCAGAAATATTTGGAAACACTCCATTCCAGGCCTGCCAGCCATCACTCACCCTGAACCATCCTGCCCACTGGAGATGGGTCACATCACTGTTGTCTGAAGAACATTCCAGAAATGAAAGGTGTTGTAACACTACTCCTAAGGTGAATTTTATCATCTCTGATTTAATTGGGGGGAACTTCTAGAGAATTTAAACTTTACACACAGGTGTCGGCCAGGGAACGGTATGTTGCCTTAGTAATGATAATAGTGAGAGATAGCACACATCTCCTAAAGCAACTTCACCAACACTGTGTCACTGGATTGATCAGTGATTCTGGTCAGGAATTTCCTTTGCTGTGCTCTAACTGTGCAAAGCAAGCAGGAGCGAGGAAAGACTTGCCCGGGGTCACAGAACCAGAAGGCAGAGTCCTTGGACCTCCCCGTGGGGGAACCCGTTCCTCACCAGTCACCGCAGGCTGAGCAACTGATTCCAATAAGAAATACATGGGCGGGCTTCCCTGGTGGCGCAGTGGTTGGGAATCTGCCTGCTAATGCAGGGGACACGGGTTCGAGCCCCGGTCTGGGAGGATCCCACATGCTGCGGAGCAACTAGGCCCGTGAGCCACAACTACTGAGCCTGTGCGTCCGGAGCCTGTGCTCCGCAACAAGAGAGGCCGCGACAGTCAGAGGCCCGTGCACCACGAAGAGTGGCCCCCGCTTGCCACAACTAGAGAAAGCCCTCGCACAGAAACGAAGACCCAACACAGCAAAAATAAATTACTAAACTCCTACCCCCAACATCTTCTTTAAAAAAAAAAAAGAAAAGAAATACATGGGCTCCGGGCACTGTGAGTATCCAGAGCTTATCTGGGGCAAATTCTCCTGCTCCCGGGGGTAGGTGCATGTCCTTCAGTCCCCCAGGGGTGGCTGAGCTGAAAGCTCCCTATTGCTGCGAGCATTTGGTCTGGTCTCTTGAGAGATACTTCTTGTTAATAAGTGATCTATGATAGTTACTTTTTGAGGTTTCCTTGTTACATCCATGGGTTGACCTGTAAGCCTGCTGAATAAGGCTTCTCCAGCTGCACAGGAAGACCATCTTTGAGAACAGGGTTGCGGAGCCCTAAGGATGGGCCTCCTGCCTCACCCCATAGATCCTCTAATGTGAAAAGCCAGCAGAGGGAGGAAGAGTTCTAACAGCTAATATACCACCCTTAGGCTGAGATAGGCTTTTTCTCTTCCCCATTCAAAATCAGTGTGTGTAGTGTCTGCCCGCAAGAGGAATTGGCAGTGGGGTTCAGGTGGGCTGTCAGACTCTCTACCCCTCGTCACGCACTGCCAAACAATACAGAGGACAGAATCAATGGTCTCAGGTTTTGACCTCCAACTCCTGCCACTGGAGGGCAAAACACTGACACCCACCCACTGTCTCAATCTAAAGCATGAGTCAAAAGGTTCTGGCCTCGTTTCTTTGGATCAAATCGGGCCTCAGGTTCCTGTGCCAATGCCCACCATCACCAGGAGTGATGTAGAGTACTCTCATTATTCCTGGCAACAAAAATATTCCACCCTGTGCCCATCCACCCCCCGAAAATGACCGAACAGGGGGGAGGAAGAAGACTTAGGAGAAGAGAAAATGTGTTATGAAGGAGAACGTGACTCCTACATGGGAAAGGCTGTGATTGAAACTGAATCATGACTTGAGGGATTGTTTGCTTCCTGTCCTATTTTCTTACTATCTTTCTCTTACCTCCCGTTCAATCCCAACTCTCTCCTCCCAATCCTCCCCCCAAGCCAGGGAAGGAGCAACTCCACTCAGAAGGAATACAAGGCAAAACAGGAAGCCACAGGATCCAAAAGGGCACCAATCCAATAAGTCTTGGGCCCAGTAAGCCCAGGGTCCTGCCACTTCCTCCTCTCTCTAGGACGCACGGGATGGGATAAAACCTCCCCCAGGTGGTGGTACTGACTAGACCGGGGGCCAAGGTCGATCTCCCTCTGAAGTTCTGTATTCCACTCCCCACCTGTCCCAAGCCAGCAGGAGCCTGAGAAAGATGCAGAGCCCATCTTGATACGGCTCTTCACCTGAGGGGTAATGAATGGGCGTGGCTTGTGCGGGGAAGGCAAGGGAAGCACGGCAGACAAGGCTGGAGGAACAGGGGGCAGAGGGTTGATACGAGCTGTGTGTGAACCAAGGAGACGTCATTTTCGCCACCACCACCACGCCCCGTGTGTGTGTCTGAACTGGGGCTGCGTCAAACCTCCCTTGGAGGATGACTGTTTACTATGGCCTGAGGCTCCAGGTCTACCTTAGGGAAACAGACTTGTTGCCTTTTTTTTTAAATTATAATGTTTCCGGTTTTGCAATTTTAAGAAATGGAGTTGGCAGTTGGAAAAGTCTGGAGGGTTTTCACAGCAATTATCTTCAACCAGTAGGTGGTGTCTATTAGTTGCAAATGGTTCCTTTTTTTTTTTTCCTCAAAAGGAAAACAGGGTTTCCCTAGTGGCGCAGTGGTTGAGAGTCCGCCTGCCGATGTAGGGGACGCGGGTTCGTGCCCCGGTCCGGGAGGATCCCACATGCCGCGGAGCAGCTGGGCCCGTGAGCCATGGCCGCTGAGCCTGCGCGTCTGGAGCCTGTGCTCCGCAACGGGAGAGGCCACAGCAGTGAGAGGCCTGCATACCACAAAAAAACAAAAAAAAAAACCCCAAAAAACCCAGTATGCCACTTTCTACACACCCAGAAGGACTGCTTACTTCCAGGAGAGATTCCTGAGGTTCAAAAGCATGGGGGAATTCCTCAAGAGGGCCCTACTTGGCTGCAGCAAATGGTCTGAGTGGCTCTGACCGTGGTTGACCAAGTTGCCGAGGACACGTTGTTCTCTTCAAGAGCTGATCTCAGGAGCTGCCTCCTATAGTCCTAAAAGGCCAGTCTCACCTGTGCACATCTCAGAGCAAGGGAGGCAGGGCCTCTCCAGCCATCCAACTCCTAATCCCCCAGCTACGAGATCCAGACAAGGGCCCTCGTCTGCTCACAGCTCAGTGAAAGGTCTGGTCTTGTCATAGGCCCTCCCAGTCCCAGGAAAGGGACTTACCTTACTCTGCTTTCTGTCCAGATAGAACTGGTGTTGGCTAATGGCCATAGCCCAAATGGACTTGATCAGTGCCGGACACGCGTACCACGTGTGCACTGCGATGCCGCTGTGTCCAAACGTCCTCCTTGTCACTGAAGCCCTGGGAGAGCAAGAATCAGAAGGGTCAAACACGTTTACAACGAGGGCCTAGGATCCTCAGTCAACAGCTTTTACCGAGAACCCACTGGGTCCTAAGAGCTCCGGCATAAAGGTGACAGATGAGCACGCGTGCACGCACACACGAAACTGGCTGGCAAAGGCCATCTTTTCATTTTATTCTCTAAATAAACGTTGATTCTATCTAAGGTACAGAACGTGATGATCTGACGTACTGATACACATACACAGTGAAGTGATCACGGCAGTCAAACTAAAGAACATTTCCTCTCCTCACATAGGTACCATCGTGTGTGCGTGTGTGTGTGTGTGTGTGTGTGTGTGATGCAAGCACCTGAAATCCACTCTTAGCCGATTTCCAGTATATAATACAGTGTTATTCACTACAGTCACCAGGCTGTACATTACATCTCTAGGCTTATTCATCCTATATAACTACCACTTTGTATACCCTTCGACCAGCATCTCTCTCCATTTCCCCTACTTCCGCGTCCCTGGGAACGACTGTTCTACTCTCTGCCTCTGTGACTCTTTTAGACTCCACCTATAAGTAAGATCATGCAGTTCTTGTCTTTCTGTGTCTGCTTTATCTCACTTCATAATACCCTCCAGGTCCATCCATGTCGTTGTAAATGGCAGGATGTTTTTTTTTTTTAAGGTTGAATGATATTCTGTTGTGAATATACACCACAATTTCTTTATCTGTTCATCCATCAGTGGACACTTAGGTTGTTTCCATATCTTGGCTACCGTGAATTCATGCTAATCTTTTAATTTACTGGCTCCTTAGGGTTCAGAATTTGGCCAAGCCTCTGCCTTGTCTGGAATAAGACAGGTCATTCTAGGTCACGGGATGGTCTTTTCTGATCTTCAGCTCCTGGCACTGGGCCAAGACAAACTTCAGAGACAGGAAGAGCCTTTGACAATGTCCTTTATTAACCAGGCAAAGCAGCCTACGGTGAAGGACGAGTAAATTCTCTTCTAATTGCCACAGCATCTAAGGTAATCAGAACTGCTTACATTACTCGCACGCAATCTTCCTCGCAAGCTGGTTATCAATTTCAAATATATTCAGAGGGCGGGTGGGGTATAAAGAATCAGGAGAGGAGAGGCATAAAGAAATGAGCCCGGCCAATGCTGACCCACTACCCACGTCCACATACACGTCTGTAGGAGATGTGGAGGACGTATGCACAGAGCAGAGAGGCAGTCACACTTTAAACCGAAGGTGGGAAAGAATGGTCCCAACATAATTCATCACATTAATGGAATCAAGGGGAAAAAGAGTTACATGATTATGTTCTCAGTGAAGTATACTTTATAGGATGGGTACATGATTTTGCAAGTGAAATCTGAGAATGTGTTGCCATACATGTGTGTGCATGTGTGTGCGTGTGCAGGGCAAGGCGATGGGACAGTGGGGTGAGGTTGGGGGTATCTTATGTGCACATCAGAAGAACAATGTGTGTTCAAGATTGAGCTATCTCATTTGGATGAACCTTGGGGTAGTCAGGACTTGTGAATAATCATATTATTTTCATGGCAAGTTTCCCCTGGAAGGAGATTAGAAGCTGCTCCGATCACCTTCTCCCGGGGGCTCAAGATTTAACAGTAGGTGTTCTCCAGACCCACTTCTAAGGAGGAATTCAAATCTGGTGGTTAGTTAATACTACTGATTCTAAGCAGAATATTATTCTTCCCTTTGGTTATAACTAAAGTTAAGAGAAAATGCCAGCTCACAAAGGAACACACAATTGAAAATAATGGAAAAGGAGCCGGCAAGAGAGTAAGGAGGAAACCCCCATGGTCTCTGCACGTGTAAAAAGAAACTCATCTGAATACTCACTCTGGCCTCCATGGCAATGGCTGATCCTGGGAGTAAACTCATGTTTTTTTTCTCCCAGAAAAGGTGAATTGGAAAGGAAAAGTAACTTGAAATGTATTTCAGAGGCGGTAGTGAGAGCAGTGCCAGGCTAGGTGTATTTTTCATGTAAGGCGGGGGAGGGAAGAGGCTGGCTGGTCTGGGAGTTCCCAGGAGCACTTAAATCAGATGGTCTCAGAGTGTTTCTCCTGCCCGATTATGAATTTCTCTCTTCTCTACACTGTTTGCTTCAGGCTCTTCCCACCCCACCGACTCCTTCTGCTTCGCCAAGCCCAGAGAACCGCAGAAACAACGCTGGCATCCATTAGGACACCGGTCCAGGAGAGCAAATCTGGAAGCATCTTCTGGGACAGCCGAGCCATGCCCTGTCCTCGCAGTGTCCCAGGACGTCCATCTTCAGGACACGATTCTGCACCACACTTGCCATCCTGTAACTTTGCTCCTGGCTTCCTTCCTGGTTTGGGGGAGGGGATGACCCCTGAACCATCCCAACACAGTACCGTTGATTAGATGACTCTTCTGTGTTCAAATAAACAAGGCAACAGCAGCAGGACGACATGTTTAACTGGAGCAGGGCCAGGAGGCCGTAGAGGAGTGCTTACTGCAGCGCCAGGCGGGGTTCCAACCCCCCAGGAGACATGGGCTTGGCCACTAAACTAAGTAGCTAACCTGGAACAATCCCCTCTGCCTGCCCTGTTGAGCATTTGGAAAAGGTGCCTTTAAAGGCATTGTCAACCTGGGTCTCCACCGCTGCCATCAAGGAAGCCACGTCTCTGGCCTCTCCTCGTCTCCCCTCTCCTCTCCCTGCGTGTCTCTAGGCTGACAGAGGACTGCTTTCCGAGGGGACGTGCTCAGACTGCCTCTGGCGCCTGCACTTCTCTCTTAGGCCCACCTGCCCGACATCTTTATCCCCCTGAGGGCCCACCTTGAGCTTTACATCCTTAGCTAAGATTTCTCCTTCTCAAGAAGCCTCCCCAGACCAGCACTTACAGGCTGTGCTATCTGGTGCTTGGTACCCGCGGTCTGTGTATAGCATGGCGGTAAGTCACATAAGCTCTGGAGCCAGACTCCCTGGGCTCATATCCTGTCTTTACCCCTCAACTAGCTTTTTGTAACCTGCAGCCGGTTACTCTGCTTCTTCTGTGCCTGTTTCCCAAGTAGAACAGGAATACTAGTACCTATTTTCCGGGGTTATAGCGAGGACCCAATGAGATAACTGCCCAAGTGTTTAGAACAGTGACTGTGCATAGTAAACAATAAACATCAAGTTCCTTCTTCTGTCGCTCCAATCGTGCTATAAGATCTTTCAGGGCTTCCTTCTATACCGCAGGACACGTAACTGTGCCTGGACATAGGAGCTACTCAGCAAATGTGAGACTGACCACTTTCATTTAATAGGCTAAAAGCCCACATGATAGTAACATGAGGTTTGGACTCCTTCCAATATCCCTGGGTCTTGGGAAAGGGAAGGGAATTTAGAATTACATCACGAATAGGACAATAGACCCCGACACAGAAAGAACACGACGAGTACACACACACACACACACACACACACGCCGCCCACTCACTCAAGGATGCGTCCAAGGTACCTCTGCATTAGCAGAATTCCCAACAGAGCACAGGCCCGGAGAGTCTGTCTCTAGTCCTACGCTCAGCCTCTTAGACCATCCAATCTCCAGTCTTTGTCAATCATCTGCTTTCTGCATCTGACCCATTGTGGCAACCTTCATTCTGGGACATTACTTCCAGCATCTCTTGCCCCCCCGCCTGGCCTGAATCAATGCATTCCTGCTCTGCAGAGACGGGGTCTCTGGATCCTGAGCCCCTTCATCACAGGACCCTGAAAAACGCTGCACAGGCTGTTATACTGCCAACGCTCTCTATCATCACCTGACAACGAGACACGAGTCTCTAAGACGTTCTCCGCCTGCCTGTTGCACGGTAACCATGGGGTGTCGGGGGGAGTTCTCACCCTACACGGGAGTTCTGTTTCAAGCAGATTACGTGGCCAGGCAAACGGCACAGCAGTCCTCCTGGGTTATCACTGACCGCAGGAACGGACATCACCCCACAAGCCTCACCCTCTGATGGGGCAAAATCTTATTCTCATGCTGAGAGCTTTCTGGGAGGCACCTCAGCTTGTTTGAGCGCCCAGAAGCCACGTGTGTGAGGAACTGATGCCAACAACCCCTCTTTCCCGAACCAGGGCTGGGGTACGGACAGCACCCAACATCCACACCTACTCCTCCACAGGGCCTGACCTTTTCACTGTCTTCCCAGGGCTACCTTCTTGTTCTAAGTCTGCTTTTGGACCTATTGAAAGCGATTTATCCTTGAGCGTTAGGTCTGTTTTTAGGGAATTTTGCTGCCGCTTCTGGGCTGCCTGTAACTCTAGGACTAGCAGACAAAGGGAGGAAAAGCCACGGTACATGCTGCCCCGAGAACCTTCCACGCAGGGCTTGCTGCATTCCAAAATGGGACCCTATTGTTTGGCACTGGACTTGGAGAGCATTGACTTTGACATGAGCGCTCCCTGGGATACAATGTGAGGTGGAGAGAAAAAGACTTGTATTTCTTTCACATCTACCCACCACGGCGAACACCCTAAAATTACAGCTCACGGAATGAAACAACTTAGCACAACTCTTTCAGCGGTAGGTTCCTTCTGTGCTCACTCTTCAACCTGAAACGTTCTCAGAAGCTCTGACAAGCCGTCCTTCAGGCTCTTCTCTGGCAAAAACTTTCTAGAAGGACTCAGACCACGGCTCACTTTAATTTGGGGATGGTTCTGAAGTGCTACAAATCTTTCCTAAAATGCCCTGGCTTGTAAGACAATTCCACACGTCCGAGCAAGTAATACGTGTAGCCAGATGAGATGACCGTGGAACCGCTAATTTCACACACACGCGCGCACACACACACACACACACAAACCCACTGTATTTCCCAACACACAGAACCAAACAAAGCTCTACTGTCTTATTTGAACTCTATTCTCCCAATCAACCACCCTCTTCCCCCCCCCGCAAATGAACATGAACAGTGACAGCACAGACACAGTAATGTAAGTAACACGCCGGCGAGGCCACACGCTCCCAGAAGAAAAGGGCTTGTCTAGCTTACCTGCGTGGGTCATGAACTTCCACAGAAAACTTCTTCTCTCTGAAATACAGGTTTTCCAACTGCCTCCATTGGAATATCTGGACAGAAAACAATGCAGTTGAAGTTCAGGAGTGGGCGGGTCACGGCTGTAGTCCTCCCTCTGCCGCTGAGCTTACAGCTCGCAGTTTCCTTATCAAAGCTCAAACAGTACAGTTGTTTGCACCTCCCGTGCCTCTTGCTCGACACACACACACACACGCACGCACACGCACGCACACGTGCGCGCGCGCACACACACACACGCTGCTCTTCAGTTCAAAACCCCAGCGATGTGGCCATGGGTGTTCCTGCAGGCTTCTCAACGGGAACAAAACAAGTTCTTTTCAAGTGGTTCCCCGGCGCTGCTTGGCCTTTGTTGAATTCTCCAAGACAGTTCCCAGCTCTGCAGACTTTTCCCTCCAAGGAGAGGGGGAGGTGGGGGGAGAGGAGGGCGGGCTGACGCAGGGAGGGAGCAGTAGCCATCTGCCTGCGGTGCTGAACCGAGCTTCCTGCCTCCAGTGCCGAACTGGGAAGGCGGTCACATTCCCAGCCTCCCCTCGGGACTCGACTTCCTGCCCGTGAATGTGTAAGAGCCCAACTCGCCCTGGTGATCTGGGGCGGCTGGGGAAGCTTCCCCGAGAAGGGCGGGGGGCGGCTAGCACTCTGTTTGGGGGCAGGCAACTCAAGATAATAATGTGAGCCCGTCAAGCCCGGCTTCTTTCTGCAGCACAAAGAATGCCAGGAGTCCTGGGGCCGGCAGGACGGCAGGACGCGCTGCACCCCGGAGCTCGCTGCGCTCAGGGAGGCAGAGAGTGAAATGAAGGCAGTTCTGAACAGTGGGAGCTAAACAGAGTTCCTGGCACTGCCTGATGGGCCCCTCTGGCCCTGGTGGACATTCCTCCTGGGACGAGGGAGCCTGTTAACTAAGAGGTTTGGGAGTAATCAAGGCTGCAGCATTACTCTGGAAGGGGGTCCTTTCATTGGATGAAAAAGCAAGCTACTTAAACTCTCTGAGAAATGTCAAAAGAGGTTCAAGTTATGCCCGTAACATTCATATTTATATTTGATGCATACTGTAGCCCCTTCTGTAGACTGAGAATTTGAGTTTATTGAGCCCAAAGAAGGGTCAGAGTTTCATCCTGGGAGAGGCTGATTCCTCCCCTGATCCCCCCTTTCTTCACCCACTCAGTTAAGGCAAATGCTTTTTAGGGTCTCATCCTAGACCCGGCATCCTCTCAGCTGGGGCCCCTGACTCTCTCTGATCTGCTCACATTTTCTCCTTCAAGATGACAATTTCTGTGTCCCATCCACCCGGCCCTGCTCTACCCAGGACACGGCTCCTCGGGGCTTGGCCAGAGGACTTCACCCCTTTGTCAAACTGGGCTGGGATAAAAACTGTTTCTAGAATGGCTGCATGCTTCTCACAACCTGCTCTGCAGAATTTTACAATTATTTTGTCTGACTAATAGGGAGGAGGACATGTTTTTTTTCTGATTCCAGAGCTACCTCTTTTGTTCCCAGCTCAGGGTACATTTTGATCTGAAGTCCAAGGAAAACTGTACTTCTTTTTCTCCTTTCAGGTCAGTTCCAAGGAAAGCAAGTCCTACATGAGCTCAGATAGCCTTGTGTCAGATCACAGATGAAATGCCACCTGTGTAGTGGGTTACTTGAGTCCCAGGTCTGAGTCTTATGCCCTTATCTGATGCTCTGCTCTGCTAAATCCCTCAGTGAAATGTGAAAATTTCCTCTCTGACCCCCCCATTGTTAGATATATACAGATGGTTCACCTGAACTTAGCTACAGACACAAAAGCACCGGAACTCACAGCTCCTTAACTTATAACCTGGAAGTAGTACACAGAACAACGTGGCCAGACACATGCTCTGGACTCTGTATCCATTTGAATCCTGACTCCCCTATATCCAAACTGTGTGACCTTAGGCAAGTGACAGCATTTCCTTTAGCCTCAGTTTTCCCATCCGTAAAATGGCAATAATGCTCCTCTAAGGTGGAGGCAACAGATCCTGGGCACGGTACCTGTACAAAGTAAATGCTCAATGAACTCAGATCTCAGTGCAATTCCTAGTTGTTCTTACCTCTCCCAAATCCTGGCGAATAAAGGAGATTAACTCCAGAACAACTGAAATAATTCTTACGTTTTTTTTTTTTTTTTTCTAAACTCAAGCCCTGTTGTCAGGGTTTAAGACAATAAAGGTTGATGATCTTCATCCTGGACATCTTCAAGGAAGTGTACAGACTTAGTGCCCTGACCCCCACGCCCCCTTTCCTCTGAAGAGAGGGGTGAGCGGTAGATGGCTCGTCCCTGAGCCAGACCCGCAGCCCCTGTGCTGCACCCACCTGCCCAGGTAAGGCAGAGCCCTGGCCAGGACCCGCTTCACAGGTGTGTGACCTGAGGGGCCCGTGCTCAGTTTTAACGTTCTGCTGTCTCCATCTTGAAATTCTCAATAAGACTGATCAACGGGCCCTGCATTTTCATTCTGTCCCGGTCCTGCAGATTATGTCACTGGTCCTGACCGGTGCTAGTGCCATGGGCACTGTCCTGGGCTGGGCAGCACTTGGGGGAAGGCGCATCTGATGGGCAGACCTCCACAAGCTTTCTCTTTGTGGGTGTGCTTGTGAGCACCTCTCTTGGGCCTTGGGTTGGAAGCCCCCCCCCCACCTAGTGAAAAACCCCAAAGCCCAACACTCAGGGGGTTGGTTCCCTGGCAACTCCTCCCTCCCCGACTTTTTGCAAAACAGAATACACACTGGGGGTCTTCCCCGGAAATGCTCCCCCATGCTGCTGGTGTGGAGAGCCTCAAGTCTGCCAAGGGCCGAAACAAACCCATGTGGTCTCTGCTGTGGCCCTTCCGCCTGCTGCCACCGCCCAGATCCCTGCTCTCGGCACTGAATCCTGACGGCCTGGCTCCTGGCATCTCCCCAGGAGGATGTACTGTCTCTAGACATTTCCAGCAGGGGGCAGAGCAGTGGCTTTGCCTCATGTTTGCTCTAGGCAGGGATTTTTTTTTTCAAATGAAATATTGGGAAGGGAGGGAGGGAAGGAAGGCAGTTTTCCAGGACAGGAAGGTCCCAGGAACCCAAAAGGAGGTGCTCATAAGGGAACAATGGCCTTGTCCTTTGCCCCCCACTTAGGGGAGACAGGAGGTGCTGGGGAACAGGGGGAAGAAGGCAGCTGGACGCCCCCATGCACCAAGCTGGGCTGATGGTGGGCACAGGGACCCTACCTACCAAACCCTCCCCTCTGACGCTGACAAGCAGATATAGAGCAGACGCCTGACTGGACCTCCCTTTATGAACGGGGTACACTGGGCTCCGATGTGCTGCTCTGGGGACGGCCCCTGATCGTCTGTGTCACTTCGGGGGAGCCTCCCGGGCTCAGTACAGCCATCATAACCCGGCCACCAGCTAAAGACACCCCATAAAGACTCACCGGACACACAATGATGGTTACAACTGGGCTAGAGCCCTTAGGATTTTGCCTAATTTCTATGGCCAGTTCTGCCCAAGGGGGTACCTAAAAGCTTAAACACACGGTCTAGCAGTAATCAAAGGGCTTATTAATACCTATGAAAAAGGCCTTTCTCATGCACTTCATCTGGGCATCTTTAAAAAGCAGATGTCTCGGGCTTCCCTGGTGGCGCAGTGGTTGAGAGTCTGCCTGCCGATGCAGGGGACACAGGTTCGTGCCCCGGTCCGGGAGGATCCCACATGCCGCGGAGCGGCTGGGCCCGTGAGCCACGGCCGCTGAGCCTGTGCGCCTGGAGCCTGTGCTCCGCAATGGGAGAGGCCACAGCAGTGAGAGGCCCACGTACCGCAAAAAAAAAAAAAAAAGATGTCTCTTCTTTGATCTTTTAGTATTCCCCTGCAAGAAGACCAAGTGGGAAATTTTCTTCTTGGGGAAAACGACGCCCAGAGAAATTAGAGGAAAATGCCTAAGGCCACACAGCAAGTCAGTCAAGGAACCAGAAATAGGAATCAAGGGCACCTGGCCCATTACTCTAACCTCTAACTATGCTCCTTTCCCTATAGGTCCCCCAGTTAGTGGGAACAGCTCTTACTCACTAAAGGATGGTTAACTTTATGAGTGGAATGATTTTTACAAACAAGCAGCAATGTGACTCTAGGTAGGAAGTACAAAGCCACATCTTTTCTGTCCTACACACTGGATTTTCTTTCCTTTACAG
This sequence comes from Leucopleurus acutus, assembly GCF_964270905.1. Taxonomy (NCBI): domain Eukaryota; kingdom Metazoa; phylum Chordata; class Mammalia; order Artiodactyla; family Delphinidae; genus Leucopleurus; species Leucopleurus acutus. The sequence goes on from NC_139142.1 coordinate 195,781,753, forward strand.
GCTGTAAACGATAATACGTATCACTCCTTTCTTGTCTTAGAGACCTGGGTTCTTCTGGTTTTCCATACAGAGATGCCTCAGTACCCGTAGCTTTCCATCAGGGACTGACAAACAACAAGAATCATGATTAAGAACAGCCTTAATAACTTGGCCTTGCCTGGAAAACAGAAACAGAGAGAAACCATCCAGAAGCGGTTTCGAGAGCGCGCCTGTCGCCACGGTTGGGACCATGGCTGGTCCTGGACGTGGATTTGTGGCTTCTGACCCAGATGTGTGATTCCCAAGCGATCACAGGCCCTCCACTTCCCCTTTCCAGGCCCCGATGTCATAACGTATAAAAGACAAGATGGGAGATATTTATCCATGGAAAGCAGACAAGACTGGCTAATAAATAGAGCCTTTGAGCCCTGAGTGCAGCAGGACGCACTAAAAACACTTAATGAGCAGGGCCAGGTTACTGGATCCTATTAGCTGGTCTGCCAGATTCCCACATCCTGTGTACGCTGAAGGTCAGGGCCAAGGAGGACTCATGTCCTGTTCTTTCTGAGCGGGTGAGGGCACAGCGGGGACAGGCAGAGGGGCCTTGGATCCCTGACACTTCCTCCACAGCCAGTGTTTACTGGGCGCTAGCACAGCACGTGGGGTGATGGGCGAGCTCTCGGAGCGAGGCGGAAATAAAGGCTTGAGAGGAAGCCCGCTCTAGTGGCTCTGATTCTTGACCAGGACTTGGGGGAGCCTCGTCTTCCTCCTGTCTCTGAGGCTGAGTCACCAAGCCTCTTAATGACCCCTGAGTAACTTCCTGCTGCTTCTAGAGGGACCATTATACTGAATCCCGGCGGCCATCTGGCCAGTCCCCACCTCCCACAGGTAAAGCAAGCCCGGGGTGGGGGGCAGAGGTTAAATAAGTAGCTGGTGCCGGGCCCCCTCTTGGGACTTCGGTCCTGGGCTCTTTCTAACACACCAGGAGGACCCGACGATGAACAAGAACAGAGCTGTTTCGAGCCGATGTTTAAGGGATCACTTCTCCAAAGGCTCTTGGCTGTCTGCCTTCCAAACACCAGCAAGGAGTTCTCTCGTAAGAAGAATCGGACTCTCAGCCAGGAATAACCTCCGAACTCAGGATGAAACACACCAACTAAAAAAACCCACTTCCTGATTTCATTTCTGCTCTGTTCACCCTCTGGAAGTAGGGCTGTCACTCACTCATCTCCAGGTGGATTTATGCGCTTCAGCAAATAAAAATGAGCTGCCACACATCGTGAGGGATACAGGACCAAAGGAATCACTCAACCCCAACAGGGTGGACCTGAATTAAAATGGGAGCACAACACAGAAACCCCAAGCCTGCACGTTCAGAGAATTTTATCAGGTGTCCCCTGATGAGGCTTTACGGTCACGCAAGAACTAGTTCTAGGGAACAACAGAAGCGGCGCTGTTTTTAGTGGGTTAACAGCATATGTCAGAGGTTTTTATATCGGTTGCCTGGGTATTCAATACATTTTACCTTATGCTCAAAAAAGAGAGAAACAAGGCCCTGGGGGTTTAGGTAACAACCAATCCCCATTCCCCTTCCAAATATTCAAGTTGTAACGTCTACTTTACATGTACCTATGCTAATAGGACAGAGGAAGGGCATGACACCTCACATATGTTTATATGTGTAAGGCGCCTACAACCTAGTTGGGAGGATGCGACATACACAGAGCAGACTGTATCCATGATATAGGAACTAACTTCATGATGGAGTTTAAAACCACCTCTGGTTTCTGGATCAGGCTTTTAAAACTCTAGGGAGGCACCCCACCAGCTTATGAAGATAGGTCTCGTGCTTCTGTTTCAGAATCAATATTCATGACCATCGCTGAGAGTCTCCTGGGTTTCGGTTCATCGTTTTTAGGGATGAGAACCCTGACTTGGAAATCAGGAGGCCTCGGGGATAGTCCTGACTTTGTAAGTCGCTCTTTATCTTGGCTTCCTTTTCCGCAAAAGGAGGGGCATGTGTGTGGGCATTCCTGCATCCTAAGCACGGGTTGAAGGTCAGCATTGTAAATCCTTGGAATGCCACCCTGCTACTCTTTGGAATTTAAAAATAAAGTAGCTTGTGTTAAACATTTCCTACTTATGGGAGACAGTACGGAATACCGTTGTCCCTCGGCATCCTCAGGAGCTTGGTTCCAGAACCTTCCTCGAATACTGAAATCTGAGGATGCGCAAGTCCCTTATGTAAAATGGCGTGGTGTTTGCATATACCCCACACGCACCCTCCCGTACACTTTAAATCATCCCTAGGTCACTTACAACACCAAACGCAATGTAAATGCTATGTAAACAGTTGCCGGCACGCAGCAAATTCAAGTTTTGCGTTTTGGAACTTTCTGGAATTTAAAAATTATTTCTGAATATTTTCGATGTGCAGTTGGTTGAATCCACAGATGTGGAATCCACAGATGTGGAACCCGCAGATAAAGGAGCAGACTGGTCTCCTGACTAAAAGCATGGTTTTCCAAGTCACACTGTCTACCGCTTACTGGCTGTGTAGCCTTGGCAATGAAATTTCTCTGTGTCTTTCTTTTCTCGTCTTCGCAATACAACTCCAAACAACACCAGTTTTACTTTCATAGGGCTGCTGTATTGATGAACTCATACATACGAAGTGCTTCAAGTGGAGCCCAGTATGTAGTTAGCACTCAAGTCAGCCATCATTCACACGCTACTCTACACGTAAAAGAGTTCGGATTACTTTGAACACATAGCCCGAAGTACAGGTTTGTGTTTTTTTGTTTTTTTTTTTAAAGATGGCTAATATGGTTCCATGGGCATTTTAAAAAATGGTTTTTGTTCCTTGGATTTTTCACGATGCAAGTGTAAGCCTAACCCAGCTTCTTCATCCGCTGGAGTTGGTGTTTGACGTATTCTCTTCGGATTCTTTGCTTCCAATCCTTATCCGGTCAATTCCTGGGTCCACCACACCTTTGACCAGAGTCAGTTTGGACCACTTTCCTGCTATGACGTTTTTTGGCCACTCGCCTTGTGGGAACTTAGTGCCCTGACAAGGGATCAAACCGGTGCCCCCTGCGGTGGAAGCGCGGAGTCCTAACCACTGGACCGCCAGGGAATTTCCCCTGCTATGACTTTTAATCTCGCAACCTTCACCCTGGAGGAAAATACTCTCCTACGATACAGCTCAGCAGTGCACTGAATGGGCCAGGCTGGGATCCGAAGCAGAGCCTCCAAGCCAGGCAATCTACGTCCAAAGATTATTAGCTCACAAAGTGATCCTAACTCTGTCCTCAGGACCTGCGTGGAAGGAGGGCTCCCTGGCTTCCATTTTCTTCCAAGAGGGCCACATAACCCAGCAAAGAAAACAATAGCTAATTTTTCTGCACAGCCAGACCTAATGGAATCAAGATGTTCTTCCGGCCGGCTGCCTACCCCTCAGTGTCAGACCACAGGAGCTCTCAATTGATTGGTTAACTCCGTGACAGATGCCCAGAGCGCTGGGCCCTGACCCTTTAATGGATGGCCTCTTTTTAACCCATCAAAAACCTTTTAGCTTCCTTTGGCTTCAGAGTCGTTACTAGGGGAAGAAAGAGGGAAAGAAGACCACAGATATTTAACAGGCCTACGGAGAAAACAGGCCATTTTATTTGTCCCCAGTGGACGCAATTTCCTTTTAATTTTCTCCCTAGGGGGGTATCTCTATCATTTTCTTGTGTGTATTTTAGCTTTTCTTGGGGAAGGACCTGACCGTAAAGCTTTGGCAAATGTAAAATCTTTCAAGAGAAGCTGAAAGTGCTTTTCCTTTCTTATCCTTGGCCTCCTGATGGAATTTCTTCCCTCCTCCGTGTGCCTCTGGGGGATGGATGCGGGTTAGTATCCAAAGGGAGAAGCTGGCCAGGGATGCACGTTACCTGAGTTCAGCTTCGGTTTTTCTCGCGATGAGCATGGTGGCCCAGTTTGGTGTGGCTTCACTTCTCTGGGCTCCAGCCTTCCCTTAAAAAAAAAAACTTCAAGGCTAATCACACCTGTGAAGGCTTCAGTGAATGGGATGCTTCAGAGAGGGAATTAATCTGAGAAGCAGTTGGTCCGTCTCGGGTGGGGAATTACGATGGGCCATTCTACGTGCAATGGCAAAGATCTGTTCTTGGATTGCTCGAAGGGTTTTTGTTTTGACTACTTTGGAGGACAGACTTTGGGGAAACCTGTATTTTTCTATATTTTTTTGCGGGGGGGAGAGGAGTTGGCAGTTATCAGTTGTCTTACACCTGGTGGCCCCGCCCAGAGGTGCGGCATCACAGTGAGACCCTGATGGGGGCTGGCTGAATCCGGGAGAGATGGGGTAGAATGCGGAAGAATGGGTTGGCAATGAGCTCTACATAAATAAAGGTAAACAATCATAACGAAACCCCTGCTTAATCAAGCTTAAAAAAAAAAAAGAAACGACAATGCTCTGTTACACTGTGTTATCTGGGAAACAAAAGTTAAAAAAAAAATTAGTCAACTAGCAAGGGCTCTATGGGAATAATTATTTAAGAGCAGCTTGTGTGCCCTTTAAACTACCCAGTGCTTCAAGCGTTGGCTCATCCTCCTGGGGAGGGGAAGGCCTTGCAGATCCTGGTTGCTGTGGGTACCAGGAGAGGGGCAGACCACTGCTGCGGAGACAGCAGGTGTGAACTCCAGGCTCTCCTGGTTGGAAAGTGTCTCGGGGGGTGTGGAGGACGGAGAGGCACGGGGCCAGGGCCGGGAGGCTTGCTTTGCGAGCCACGCTGCTGCTGAGACCACGTGCGCTCTAGCCGGCTGCTCTGTGATGGTGCCGCAGCCAGCAGGGGCAGGGAGGCCGGTGTCAAGCCGCCATCTCTGCAGCTGGCACCCTGGTTGACTTCGGTCATCTCTCTCTCTCGGGTTCCTCTTACTAAGCAGTTCTGTATCTGCTCCACAATTCAGCCTTCCCAGAAAGAAGAAACATGAGGGGATGTTTTCTTAGAGATAAGGACAGAAATTCTAGAATTTCTGTCTTCCCAGGAGGACTGCTCCTATTTCAAGCTCTGCCCTTGTTCCATTTTCCTAGAGGAATCCTGAAGTGGGCAGGTCAACGTGGGGAAGTGTGAATTTGGGGGAGAAAGGGTGGGGGCAGAGGAGGAACTGGATACTTCCCAGCAGCCTGCCCTAAACCACTTTCTTTTCATGACTGCTGTCCCCATCCCCCACCCCTCCAACTTAAAAGCCCTAACCTGGGCTACTTCTCCCAGAGATTCACGTACTACCCTCTGCTGAGCAATTCGCATCCTGTGTCACAAACGTCTTTTTTACTCAGTTATCTTTCCTACCTGACTCTAGGCTTGTTGAGGGTATTTTCCTGGCACCTAGCACAATGCCTGGGGCATATTAGACATTCAGTAATTGTTGAGTGAATAAGTGAATGAACGAAAAGCTCTTTGAGGTAGGTATTATGGAAACCAAACTTCAGAGAGGTTAAGTTACTTTCTCCACGTCACACAGATGATAAATGGTGGGAGATGGTATTTGAACCCCTAGGTGCTCAAAATTCAGGTAACTTCCGTGCCATGAGGAACCACCAGCCCCTGAACCTGCACATCTTGTTAATACCTTTCTAAACTGCACGGGATACGGCAACAGGGAAGTGGCAGTGAGGGCCAGCCCAAGAGCTGCAACCCAGGAACCACAGCCCTTCCTTCTTCTGGTAGTTCTGTCTGAATTCAACTCTCCTCCAAAGTGAATGGGGGAAGTTACGGTCTCCAGGAGCTCAGGGGCTCGAGCTGGAATCCTAGTACAGACCTGGAGTGACTCTGCATGCCCATTCTGCTGAGAAACTGCCTCGACTGGCTTAGGGCTCTTTGACAGGCATGATCGGAGCAGGACCCTCCTGGTAGAGACCCCCAGCCCTACCTGCAGGCGCTGCGAGTGAGAGCTTGACACCGTTCTGGCTGTGCTAGGGTTTAGTATTAAATAGGTTCACACTTCGGGAAGATCAGTTCAGCCCGGGTTTCCCCTCTGAATCATGCTCATTAAAAAAAAAAAAAAAAAAAAAAAAAATCTCACAGAGCTCCGTCAGTATCGTATGGCTCAGCAGAAACAAGCCGAGATTCCCTGAGACAAAGCAAAGGTTACTGGATGCAACAAGCAGGGTTTCTCAGCCTAACATTTCCTGCTTCTAAGTAAGAAAAGGCGTCCAGATGAACTAGAATAGTGCAATGGTCTGTGTCCTCCTGCAATTCATTTTCCACATATAGTTACTAGTAGCAATTGGGGTACTTCCGCTCCAAGAGACAAAAAATAAAATCAAGAGGCAGTCTAGATGGACTGGTAGGGAAATTTTATGCTTTTTTCCCCCCGCAATCAACAAATCTAAGCCGTAAGAAGCTCTCATGCCTCCCTCCTCCCTCCCCTTCTTTACAGACGTCTGGCCTTTCACGTGGAGCTTTCTCCAACCTTCCTTATAGGAGCTACACTATCCCATCTCTGAGGCCACTACACACCTATACAGGGAGATGACCTCAAAATTAGTGAGAGCTTCCAACAAGCGAGTAGATATCCTGCTCTGCTGCTTTTGCTCATTTAACCAGTATTTATCATCCACCACGGGTCAGGCACTGCACTGCCAGCAGGCGTGCGCTAGAGAAGAAACAGAAGCCTCTGCACGTTTTTGGGAGGGGACAGGGAGGCAAATAAGAGAACTGGACAGCGAGGAAGTCAGAGGGTAGCAGGTGCTGGGGAGGCTAGGACAGGGGCTGTCACTGTTTATCAAGCGGTCGGGGAGCCTTCACTGACGTGACAGCTGAGTGGATACCACAAGGAAACTGGGGCAAAGCCGTACACTCACGTGAGGGAACACAAGAAGTGCAAAAACCCAAGGCACCATTTGTGTGTGTGTGTGTGCGCGCGCGTGTGTGCTTGCTGTTAGTGCAGAAAACGCTGAAGTTACCAGGGAACGATGGAATCTTATTTAGCCTTAAAGAGGAAGGAAGTTCTGATTCATGCCACAACATGGATGAACCTTGAATACATTATTCTAAATCGAAGAAGCCGAGCACAAAAGGCCACAAATTCTATGATTCCATTTATACGAAATGTCTGGAATAGGCAAGACCAGAGAGGAAGGCAGGTGCGTGGGGCTTGGGGAGAAATGGGGAGTAGGCAAGAGCGCCCTTGAGGCCTTACCACTGTTTTGACTGGTAAAAATCCTCCTCTGCATTATCCATAAATCAGAAGATGCTCTTTGGTTAAAACGCAGTAGAACTAACTACTTAAAGGAGCCAGCAGTCCAGGCTAAAGCCCCCTAACCCCAGGGCTGCCCCTTCTCCATAAGCAGCCCCCCACTGCCCCTGGTTGCATGGTCCTCCTATAGACCTCTCCTCCCGGGTCCCCTGGGGTGGGCTCTGTTGGAGCCAACTGACCGCTTTGGGCTGTCATGGCCGAGGCACCTCTGTGGGGGGGCGGGGGGTGTTCTCCACCACCACCATGTGAGCAACCTGGCCAGGGACCGGGTTTCAGATGGTTTTTCAACCCTCACAGCTCCAAGCATCAGCTCAATATGTATCAGTAAAGATATCTACGTGTGCACGCCCGTGCATGGGCCATTCACTCAGCTGTGGTTCCTGACCCTTGTTACAGACAGGGCTGGGGGCTGGTTTATGGTCCGGGAGGCCTGGAGAGACGGGCATCTGGAGCTCCCCTGGCTCTTTGACCTCCTAGTAAAAGGCCAGAACAGGGGCACCCATCACAAGGAGGCTGGGTCTGCTCTGGGTCCGCCCACAGACCACCCTCAGTGCCAGTGTACGCTTTCCAGGAAGGTTCTCAGGATTGGCGAGGAATCTTTCAAATCCCCATGAAGCATCAGAAACACCTGTTGCGAATGCCAGAAGGACCTGGGTGCCGGGATCTCTGGGGTTGCCCCAGTTCTTAACTCAGCACAGTTGGTCAGGAGTTATGCCATCGGTGGGTGATGCCACCACTGCAGAGCCAGAGCCACAGGATATGATGACGTACTGGCCGCGACTTCACGGTGATCAATCTCATTAAAGTGAGTAGTGAGCAGACCACCCAGTAAGACAGGCAAGAACCAAACAAACAAAAGGGCCAAGAGCCCGTTTCACGGGTCACCACCCTGGTTCGAGAGGCCACCATGTGCCCTGGTTTGCTTGGGGCAGCCTGGGTTTGCCTGACGCTGGGGTGTCATCATTAACCAGTGCCCTCTTCCACTCTCAAGTGTCCTGGTTTGGATATTAAAACCCTATGGTCACAAAAATAAATATAGTCTATGATTCCAGTTATATGAGATCCCTAGAGGAATCAAATCCATAGAGAGGGAAGTAGAATGCTGGTTGCCAGGCGCTAAGGCTGGGGAAGCATTGTTTCACGGAGACAGCTTCAGTTTTGCACAAAGAAAACGTTCTGGAGATGGGCTGCACAACAGTGGGAATGTACCTAAGACTTAACCACTTACCAGTGGTTCCAATGGTAAATTTTACGTTATGCATACTTTCATAATTAGACTTTTTTTACATTTAAAAAGCATTACTGTTTACGTGACTCTGAAACCTCTCACCCTCCATTGGGGTATGAAGTGTTTAGGAAGGTGGAAACTGAGGGAGAATTTGAGAGGGAGAGAGGTGTGCTGTCAGCTTCCCAGAGCCAGAGGGGGGGACTTGGAGGATGCCTTCTGCTAATCTAGTGAGAAAAGGTTCGCTAGGGTCGCCTGGAGAGCTTGACAGGTGTCTCCTGAAGTTAAGGGCCACCTAAGACTGCCCCTGGCTCCTGTTGACATCTAAGTCACGAGAAGTGGGCTGCCAGCTGCCCTCAGAGGAGCTGACGGGGAGGGAGAGGCAGTCCAGCTGGGAGAGGGGGCAGGATTTACCTTCAGACCAAGTTTGGAATTTTGGTTGTTATCAAGGACCGGACACTCATTTCTTAATAAAATTAACTTTGCTGCTTAAAGTGACTGCATGACTCCGTATTACCTGGGAGTGATCAGAGAAGTTACGGGCTGCCTGCATTTCCATCTAGGGAAGAACGCTTTTAAAAGAACAGTGGGAGATAGAAGAAATGGGCCTTTTTGAGTCCCAGGTGGTCGATGTTCTTGTTAACCTGGCCAAGTCTTTGGTTTTTAAGCCAGAGAAAACCCATCAACGCTTAAGCTACTACTGGCCCAGGGCTCACTGGAGTGGGCGAGGATACTGGAGGCGCCTCTACTCAGGACTGGGATCCAGCAACAGCGCTGGGTTTTGATTTGAATCTTCAGATTGCACCCAGGGTCGATGGGGCGCCCCAAGGAGCGGGAGTCTGTTTCTGCGAGTTATTTAGAAGCTCGTCAGTCTCAAGGGGGGTGCTGGCCTGGCTGACTGGGTGTTTATTTGCATGTGATAAATACAGACTGTTGAGTTTGACCCCTACTCTCCCCCCAGTCAACGTGGCTGTTCATATGGCCATCCTACGGCTGTCCACACGAGGACGAGCCCCGGGACACCTCACACCCCACACAAGCGACAGAGGCCTCAGCTGGGGGGGCGGGGCTGGAAACTATTTTTGTTTTTGTTTTTTTTTTTTTGCAGTATGTGGGCCTCTCACTGCTGTGGCCTCTCCCGTTGCGGAGCACAGGCTCCGGACGCACAGGCTCAGCGGCCATGGCTCACGGGCCCAGCCGCTCCGCGGCATGTGGGATCTTCCCGGACCGGGGCACGAACCCGTGTCCTCTGCATCGGCAGGTGGACTCTCAACCACTGCACCACCACGGAAGCCCCTGGAAACTACTTTTGGTTGCCTGCTCAGATCTAGCTGCCACTTTGGCTAACGCGAACAACAGTCAAAGACAGACAGGGATTTACCCACTTAGAAACTGGCATTTTCTCCCTCTACCATTTTCTTCTGGGAAAGTGTTGCTTTTCACTCTTCCTTTTAGGAAGGACTCCCTTCTGGCTTTACAATGAGCTTGCCCCTTGCTTCATTCCCCTCCCCTGTTTCTCCTTTCCTGCTTCTCTCAACCTCAAGATTCCCCAGCACCTGTATCATTGCCTTGTTGATGAGGAAACAGACCCAGCGACGCGACTCAGCTTGCAGACCTGGAGCTAAAACTGAGGGGTCTTGACCACCAGGCCAGATATCTTCCCACCAGATATAACAGTAGGAGGTGGGCGCAGGAAAAGAGCATCCAAAGGGTGATGGCAGTCTGGCGATTAACCCTTGCAAGCAGAGAACATTTGGGTGAATTCTTCAGAGTATAGTGTACCCCCTCTAAGAGCTACCTCCAAACATGTCCGCCCAGGAGAGAGCTGGACCTGCCTCTTAAAGGGAGAATTGCATTTCTCTCCTCTCGTACCTCCCCAGAGAAATGACTCTCACGTTATAGCTTCTAAAGAGTATCCACCTGGATGGAGACATGCTTCTATTTTCTGCTCACAGGCATCATTTTCCAAAGGGCCAGTCTGACACCAGCACGAGTATTATGGAGACAGTTTCAACAAGGATACAAGCAGGTGTCCTTGGAGGGCTGGCTTACTCAGAACCAGGCTTGGAAACGGCCTCCAGAAGAACCTGTGGGAACCAAGGGACCCTGGGTTCCCAGATCCAGTGACCAAGGAAAAAAATCAATCCTCTTAACAAAGGGATGCTGTTTGCTCTTTGTGGTGGTCCTGCCTCTTGTGTTCAGCATAAAAGAGACTGCAGCCATATTTGCTATGTCAAGGGCAACAGCGCTTTTATCTTGGGGAACAGGCAACGCTTTGAGATGTAAACATGTTCAAGATGAAGATAATTAGACTATTTCTCGTGTTTTAGAGTCTCCATTTCACAGACATAAAAACAGAGGCCCAGAGAGGCTAAATAAGTTGTTTATCACAACTCTGAACACCCTGGGAGTGAGTGAATAGCCCTCAAACCTCCTTGGTTGAGATTTTGAGATTTATTTTGGGCCTTTAAGTGGATATGGAGGCCACTGGCTTGTAAAACGTCTTTTTTTTTAAAGGCTTAACTGTTACAAGAAGGAATTCGATTTTAACTCAGACTACACTATCTTAACAACAAAACAACAAAGTAGGATCACAAAGAAAGTTCCCGTTACCTGTGTGTGGAGCAGTGATCCTCAAACTCTGTAGCCTGTCTTCAAATCCCCTCAAGGGCTTGGGAAAACACACATTGCCGAGTCCCGGCCTCTGAATTTCTGAGTCTGGACGTCTCAGGTGTGGACCTGGAGTTTGCAGATCTAACGTGCTCCCAGACCACGTAGCGGCTGCTGGTCCGAGGGCCACACTGGGGGGAACCACTGCAGGAAAAGCTACTGCATCGACCAGCCTCTCCTTCAGGACTGAAGGATTTATCCTCTCTCAGGGAATTGCCCTCAGCTGTGGAGCGCCGTCTTGCCCAAGGTCACAGCCCCATGCCTGTGGCTCACCTGTATCTAATAATTGGTTGACGCTGGGCTAAGGCGATGGGTCTGATGATTGACCGCCCATTGTTACAGCTTCACAGCTTTCCCTAAGGTTGTATCACAGCTCAGCTTCTCCCTCTGCTCACTGCTGTTAATTCCAGGCCACTTCCCAATACACTTCCTTGCGAGAATCCCTAACTGCTTCCCAGGGGATGCAACACTCGAGTAGAGTCCCTTAAAGTCACCTCCTTGGCAAGACCACCCCGACCATCCCCCTCTTCCTTACTGATCGGTTATCTTCATAGAATTCAATACTCTGACACTCTACGTTATAGATTTACCTAATGCTATCGTTTGACTGTCTTTCCCACTAGACTCTAAGGTCTTTGAGGGCAGGGACCTGTCTCTTTTGTTCATTGTAATACCTGCAGGGCCACAAGCAGGGCCTGGCTTAAGATAGGCACTTGGTAATTCTCCTACGGGGTCCGTTTTATTGGAGAGGATTTCACATTCAACACCTTCTACTGGAGTTCTAAAGCTCTAGCTCAGCGCTTTCAGGGGACTGCAATTCTTGGATGGGAGGAGACACTGGGATTCCTGTTCCAAAGAGAGAGAACTCAGCCATGCCTAATACATGTGCTTTGAGAAGAGGATGTCTATTGTCTACTGATGCTTTGAGAAGAGCGTCTCAGTCTTCCTAGAATACAGCTGCTTTTTTCTTTCTTGGGGAGTTATTTTAAGATGGCAGACGCTGGTGACTCTCTCTGCCACCCCCCGCCCTGCACCCTACCATCCCTCCGGCAGGCCTGCCCCTCAGCTTTGAGGCTGGTTCCCCTTGGTGACCCATGGCCAGGGCCTGTCACCCACAGGCATGGAACCCTTCCCGGTCCGCTCAGCGCTGAGTGAGGTCTGAAGGAGGCAACAGAGAAGCCCTTTGATCTGACGATGAAAAAGCAAAGGCTGCAAAATGCTAAAAGTAGTCCATGGAGCCCTTCCTCCCCGGAGAGCCCAGGGTGCGGTTTCCCAGGGGAATACAGATAACGGAATGAGGGAGGCACCCGCCCAGGGCCTGCCGAGGCAGAGGGCCCAGCAGCCCGAGGATGAGTCAAGTGCATCCAAACAGAAGCTGAAAAATAAGTTGGCAAAGCACTTAATGGCATGCTTATCACGCTGAATAATTCAGCAGGCTGACTGCGCTGGGAGTCGGTTCACAGTTAATGGAGTATTTCCTGTAAATATTATTTTCTCTTCCTGTTTCATCATCTCATCCAGTTCAAAAATCTTTACTAATCTGGGGAGGTGACAGGAATGCATCAATTCTCTGAGCTAATGCCCCCAATTCTGAAATACTCTTAGGAACCATAGGAAGCTACATTGGCTGCTCTGGGGAAAGGGGCGACCATCTACTCTGGTTCCTTCTCCTAATGTCTCAGAGGGGAGCCCTCTGTGCTCGTAATTGCGCACCTAAGTGAACATAAAAGCGCTCCTAATTGCACATCAAATAAATAAGTAAATGCTGTCTGCTGAATACGTAACAAAGACCAGCACTGCCATCCTTCCCCCCACCCCCCGGAGAGATTTCATTAAATATAGGCTGGCGAATGGGCTGCAGCTGTAAATGATGATTTACAGATATTCAATACGCCTTCTAGGGAGGTTTTTTCAGAGTTACGTGTTTCACACCGTTCGTTCTTGAATGCGTACATTCTCTGACACAGCCTGCAGGACGGATCTTTATCCTAACTCTTCCTGGCACCCCATTCGGAAAGCGTTTTCTGTTGTAAATGATAATGTTTTCTCATGATTCGATGGCTGGCCTGGCTACAGGTCTGGAAAGTGCAAATTCCAGCAGGCGGACAGAGAAAGCAGCTCAGCTTGGCACTGCTGGGGGTTGAGTCTTGAGTGTGGGAGAGGCTAATCGCCCAAAGCCTTTGCTCCTGGTGCCACAAAGAAGAGGCAGATTGTCCCAGAGATCAGAGCTTTCGGACGTTCCCGGGCTCTGATCTAAGGAATGCGAGGTCCTCCTCTAAAAGAGGGAGCCCTTTGTGATCGATTATGTCCCGCTTTATTTATCTCTGCCCCACCTGATCCCGGTTCTGCAGGAGTTAATAAGCAACGCCTTTTCAGTACATATCATTTGATTTTCACTCAAACGTTCTCGGGGAAGAAGAAACGCTCTTGCTTGTACTAACACAACTATCTGAGACCGATGGCGCAGCTCATCTGCGGCGTCCCCACGGACGGTCACTTTATGTAGCTGGCATTTACTCTGCTTTGATGCGTGGGTGTATTTCCTTGGCCATAAATGCAACCTAAGACGAAGCTTGGGATTTACTTCAAGTTCCCAGATGCTGGTCTGACAACGTTTCATGATTCCCTGAAGCCAACAGGACAGTACCTGGTGGAATAAAGGACCTCTCACCTGCGAAGAGCTCCGTTCCTACACACGCAAACACACGCTAAAAGGGAATGTGATACCCAGGTGAAAACAGGGTAAGATCATCTATGTAGCTGCAAGGTTTCTCTTTCTTCTTTTCACCACTGTGACCCTCTTTGCACGTTTCGTGTCACCATTGTTAAACCCAGACAGTTAGACATGTAAATACTGCCATTCCTGTACTCTTGATACCTCACTCACAAACGGTGCCTAAAATTATCACCCCAGAGTCATGGGGAAGAAGAGAGGCATGTTTTGCAGTGTGATCAGTATTTTAGTAGGAACAAGAGAGCAGAAGTGGGGAGGCAGGCAGAGTGAGAGGGAAACCATCACTGGGTGAAGGAGGGAAATAGGAGGTTTAGTGAGAGTGGATAGGGGGATAGTTAATAACTTATAAAAATTCTGCAGTCTGTCCTTGGACACTGTGTGGGATTCTGTCTGATCTTTTAAAAGAGCTCATCTACAGAAGCAAGGGCCACTATCCTGGTGTATGTGCACGTGCTGTATATTTTAACTGTTTTTAGCCCTATGTGTGGGTTTTTTCGGGATCTGGGGGGCTATTCTTGCACACATCATTCCGAAATACTTCTGAAATTGGCCTTGAGCTTCCGAACATACACAAAAGCCAAAACACCCTCTTTGGGTGTCCACACGTGTCTCGCTGTTCCCGACACATGTGCCCTGAGAGCAAAGAAGCTGGTTTTTTTTTCTCTAACATCAGCAGCTTGCCTTTTTGGGCTGTGCTTCTGCAAGGCCAGGCATCGGTTTAGAAGATCCAGGTAGCAGATAGGGGTGCGTGATGGGGAGGGGCCTAGAATGTTCTCCCTACTCCATGGGTGAGGGACCCTGTGCTTTACTCCATCTCCCCCAAAGCCCCCAGGGCTTCAGAGTGAGGATTAAGCAATTTAGGGTAGACTCTGCCACCAGAGTGGCCAACTGCACCCCAGCCGGGGAACTTGGAACAGCGGCGGCGCCGCCCATTTCTGGACAGTCGCCAGCGACCCAGCCCTCGTTTCCTGGTGGTCCACGTGGAAGCACTTGAGTGCGTTCTCATAGGAGGCTGCTGGGCGCCGCTTGCTGTGTGCCTTAGCTGCTGATGCTCTTGTAGCTGTGGAGGCCAGACGACACCTCCAGGCCCCCCGACGGCAAGGGAGCAGCTCACCCTGCCCCTGCCTCTACTTGAATGTTGGCTCTCAGCATGGTGGCACCATGTGACATAGCTGCTGTAACTGGGTCAGAGTGTCAGGGAGGCCTGTGCCTGGGCTGGAGGTGCAGCTGTTGCTACAAAAGGGCCTTCAGGTGCCCAGAACTGGGCGTCACTCCCAGTTTCCCGAGCATTGCCGGGGTTCCGGGTGCCAAGCTCTGCCTGGCCCCTTTTGCAGCAAGGGTGTGGTGTTGCCTGGAGGGTCACCCATCACTCGGGGCCGGCCCGGACTTGAGCCCTGTGTCCAACTCCTAGAGTGCAGAGGCCCTGCCGGACACACCTGCTGCGCCTGGCTGACCCTCCCCGAGTCCGAGTTCGGAAAGGAGGCCCGCGGCGGTGGTTCTCAACTCTGGCTGCACATCAACTCTGGCTGCACATCGGAATCAGCTGGGAGGCTTTCTAAACGGTCAGCGGCCGGGTCAGAGATGGAGGAGGGTGGGACCAGGGGAGACTGGGGCATCTCTTCATCCTGACAGTTTCATGTGAGTTTCTGATTTTTAGCTGAAGACAGACTGGGGCACTCGTATGGGGATGTGCACCAGTGGTCACTACCATGTGCCTGCGTCTCTTTAGGTTCACAGGTCCGGAGCCAGGGAGCGTGCCCGGTGCACTCAGGGACTCACAGGTGCCTTACACGAAACAGGGACGGCCTTTTTATGAAGGTGATGACACTGGCAGAGCAGAAAGAACAGACGCCCTGCATCCTTCCCCCTGCAGCTGGGACCCCTTACCTACAGCTCAGATTAAGTCTTTAGGGCCCATGGCAGGTCTCAGCAGAGGTGGATACCCCTCTGGGCTAATGAAACTTTGGGTCTCTTCCCCTCGTGGGTCCCTCCCCTCCCCTCCCCTCCCCTCCCTCCGTCCTTCCTTCCTTCCTTTATTCTGCGCCAGGCGGCTTGTGGGATCTTAGTACCCCGACCAGGGATTGAACCCCAGCCCTCGGCAGTGAAAGCTGTATGTCCTAACCACTGGACCACCAGGGAATTCCCGTCATAGGCTTTTCAAAGGCCCATTCTTAATTTTATATGTAGATTGCACATTCATTTCCTAAAGACGGCTCCCCAAGTTACAGAAGGGTCAGGGTGTCCCGGTCCCAGCCCTGCCCTTCTGCCTCACAGGGGATGTCACGATGGGGAACTGAAATCCACTCACAGCTACTATAATTTTTCCAGTGTGCCGAGTGCCTCTCCCGTTCCTCTCTCTGTTCAGTCTCTGGTTCGAAATTCTTGATACTGTCGAGCTCCAACTGAATACCCACTGCCTATTTGCCACCACTACCTGGACGTCCCATCAGCCCAAAACTCGGCATGTCCTAAACTGAACTTCTCTCCCCTTCTCTTATATCCCAGGCTTTGGTCAATCAGGAAGTTGTTCTAGATTCTCCTGCTGCTCCATCTTCCACCCTGTCACTTCCCACCATTGTTCAGTCACATCACCTTCTAGACATCTCACTTCCAAGTCCCCTTCTCTATCCGCGGTATGGACAGCCACCCCCGAGCCACGCCACCAGCTCTGGCCTACACTAATGTAACGATGTCCCGGTTTGCAAGTCTTGCCCTGTATCACTCCACTCATCCTCCGCCAGGTACCAGAACGACGTTTCTCTGACTACGAAGGTCTGATGTGGTCGCGCCTCTGTCTCGAAGATGAAATCCTCATAGCAAACCCTGAGGATTCTGTTTGCTGGGGCCCCATCAGCCTGCTCTCTGGCTTCTCTCCCAGGACGTCCAGCCCCAGCGGTGCTGTGTGCTTCTCCATCACGCCACGCTGTTCTCCTTCACGGCGCCTGCGTGCACACCTGTGTGCATCCTCACCCCGTTAGTCCATCTGCAAAACCTCTGTCCACCCTTTAACACTCAGCTCCTACTTTGCTGTCTGTGAAGACGTTTCTCCTTAAGCCCAGCTGATGACCCTCTCCTTTAATTCACCACCAACCCTCACACAGGCCTCTCTTATCTGTAAGATGCAATCATCACACCCCTGTCCCTGATACCCCGCGCAGGTCCTGAAGACCTGATGTGTGTCTTAATTATCTCAGCACCTGGTGGTCTGCCTTGCATATAACAGGTATGCAATAAACATTTTTGAATGAATGACTAATGACTCTGATGGCTTGGTTGTCCCTCAATTAGCAATAGACCTGAGAATAATCCCAACTACTTCCTCAGAGGCCACAGAAGCGTGCGTTATTTTAAAGAGCAACTCAGTTTGAATAGAGGCAATATCGGAATAAATGTGTTGACCTTTTAACATTTTTAATCCACTGACCTGCATAAATTCAACCAATGAGAGTCAATTCTCTTATTCAAAGGCTGATTAGTCACATGTGGCACTTCCTACTTTTCCATATTTTGAAGTCCGTTTTGGAGACTGACAAGAATAGTTACCATTTATTAAGCCCTTGAGCTGTGTCACACCCTGCGTTTTGCATATATCACATACGTCAAGCGCTACCTCATCACCTCTAAAATCTTCATTAGCACCTCAATTAGAGAAACAAAGCGAGCTTAAACATATTAATAAATGAAACTGAACACATACCGATACGTGTAAGCACGTTTTTCAAAAACATTCAGAGGGAGAGAAGAATTCAACCGTGGGATTTTAATGAACTCCACTGTAGACCCCAATCGTCCAAGCTGGCCTTGGTCTCCACCAGTGTGGGCAACCAAGAGCTGGATACATTGTAACCAGGACTGGGTTAAACGATCCAGGAGTATCCTTGGCTCTTGCAGCAGAAAACAATGGCCAAGCAAGTTGGAGAGGGGACAGTGGATGTAAGAAGAAGGAAGGAGTAAAGAGAGAAGGAAAAGCACAGAAACTTACAAAGGTCATAAGGGAAAGAGGCCGAGAGGAAACAGAAAGAGAGCGTGGAAGAAGTACAGACCCAGTGACTGAGGAAAACAAAGAGGGAGAAAATAAGAACGCAGAGTCCCAATCACGTCCTACAGCAGGAAACTGGAGGGGTTTTGGAAACAGTCACGAAACAATGGTCCCCGAAACAGCCAGATTCCTACGAACTGTCCCCAGGGAAGAATCCCTCCATCATATGCTCAAGATCTTTTCACAGAACTTAACTGACTGATCAACTGAGTGAAAATCCTCCTCGACACAGGGCCATTTTTTTTTTCTATCAATTTACTAAAGAAACTGGCTGAAGGCAGATGTTAACTGGATAGACTACAATAAGCTCGGATATGTAGTGTGGATTTCAATCCTGTTCGTGGATAAAGAAGCTTGGAAGGCATTAGGCAATAACATAATGAACCTATGTTGCTCCCTCCCTCTGAAAGCAAGTGTGGTTTTGATAAACTTTTAATATGTATTTCAGGGTCTGAACCACATACCGTCTCCCCATTTTTCTCTGCCGGAGGAGTTGAATGACAGCTCTCACCTCAGAGATATTTTTCCATTATAATTTTTCAATTTGTTCTGGTCTAAAAAACGTGTGGAAACGAAAACAGAGAAAATTCAAGCCCTGTGTCCTCTTCAAACATTCTGTTTTGGCTTCACTGTGAGGTTGCAGACTCCTTTCTGCTTCCCTTTCTTTTTTGGCAAATGACCTTATTTCTTCCAGATTTCTGATCACTTCTAATATGCCAGAAAGTATCTACTGGATTCGGCCTCTTTTTGGCCTATTCTTTTAGTTCCCCTCGTCCAAAAAACAAGAAACAGAAAAACAAAAACAAACCTTTGGGAAAACTCAGATTAGCCTTGGGATGCAAGAGACATGCTCCCCCATGTTCTCAAGCACACAGCACCCCAGGAAATGAAGGAACAGGACAGTCTCTCAAAGCCCTCTGGTCCATCTGCCCTGGGTGAGCTGATCTAGTCTTCTTACCTTAAATAATTTTAACAGCTTCCATTTCCTTAGTGATGGGGAGGAAAAATACTTCCCCAGGGAACACAGGCTGGATGACTGCGGAGGAGTTTGCATACACCCAAAATGAGCAGGAGACCGGGGGGCCCAGAGGCCCTGAGGCTGCACGGGGTAACATTTTTCGTCACTTCTCTGCCTGTGTCTCCCTCCACCTGAGTGCCATCCTCCCACAAAGGAGAGCATGCTTACCTTCCTGGGCTTGACTTTATCGTGGTAGTCATACTGGAAGATGCCTTTGTAGCTCAGTCCCAGCCACCACGGTATCCCCTGCTTGTCCTAGAACATCAAAAGGAGTACGGGTAAGCATGGGACCAGACAAGAGAGAAAGGAACCAAGAGATCTCCTGGTTCACCTGAAGACAAAGGGAAATGCAAATTCCTTGAAGTGGACGGAGCCCACCTCGCTGTGCCTTACCTTAACGGGTGTGCCCTGTCATCAAAGCATGCTCAGTAAAGTGACTTAGTAAGTGTCCTGGCTTGGGGACCCAGCTCTGCTCCTAACCAGCTGGGGTCCTTTCCCCGTTTCTGAGTAAGAAGCGGACGCCTTGTTCTTTGTTCTCCTTCTAAGACTTTAGGTTTTCAGAGCTGGGCCCCTCACCTACCAACAGGGAAAATCTGAGAGATGCTGAACATTCTGACAGAACGACCTTCTGGGCCGAGAAACTGTCATCGACTGTCAGAGCTGGAAGGAACCATAGAGACTATGGAAGCTGACTCCTCTGCAAATTTTGTCTTAAAACATTTTATTTTTTTTAGAGCACTTTTAGGTTCACAGCAAAATTGAGAGGAAGGTACAGGAGTTTCCCATGTACCCCCATCCCTTCACATGTGTAGCCTCCCCCGTGAAGAACATCCTGCACCAGAGTGGTACCTGTGTTGCCAATGAGGAACCTACACTCACCCGTCCTAACCACCCAAAGTCCATAGTTTACCTTAGGGTCCACTCTTGCTGGTGTACATTCTATGCGTTTGGACAAACGCATAAGGGCACGTATCCATCACACACGTAGTGTCACACAGAGTATTTTCATGGCTCTAAAAACCCTCTGTGCTCTGCCTATACATCCCAGCTTCTGGCAACCACTTTCGCCTTTTCCAGGATGTCATATAGCTGGAATATCCAATACGCAGCCTTTCCAGATTGGCTTCTTTCACTTAGTAATACGCATTTAAGACTCCTCTAATTTTATTTTATTTTTAAATTTTGTAGCTCATACATGCGTATTTATTTTATTCCTACCAGAACAGTGGAAATGCTCTCAAAACTAGCTCGTTTTCTATATCACTGTTTTCCCCTATTTGAATAAATTTATTTATTTTAAAAGTTTTATTGGAGTACAGTTGATTTACAATGTTGTGTTAGTTTTCGGGGTACAGCAAAGTGAATCAGTTATACATATACATATATCCACTTTTTTTTTTCTGTAGCTTCTTTTCCCATATAGGCCGTTACAGAGGATTGAGCAGAGTTCCCTGTGCTATACAGAAGGTTCTTATTAAGGACTCCTCTAATTTAATAGACAAAGGAATCATGCAAAGGTTGCGTCCTACTCTACTCAAGACCCTCCCCTTCCCCCCAGCAGGCCAATGGCAGTGCAGGGTAGGCAGGTGCTCATAAGGTGTGCATCCTATTCACCTCATGAAGACAGTGGCTATCTGGCAGGACTGGGGTAGCAAAATCGAAGCTTAGACGCCCTGGGAACTGAATTAAAAACACCAACACCATCTTTATTCCTCTAACAGAGACCTCTGGCTCCCCAGATTGCAAGTTGTAAATCTACATTCAAGACTGTTAATTAGAAGCTCCCGAATGCTAGGAATTGACAGTGGGCATATCAGCCTTTCCCTGGATTTGTCCTAACTGCCACATGCCTGAATGATCTAACATACCCCATGGTGGATGTCTTGAAAACTCACAGTTGGCTTCAGCATTTCCAAATATATGTGGGGCAAGAGTTAGTTCAAGGTAAGCACAAAGGTAAAGGGCAGAAGAAATACATTTTGAATTTTTAGGAAAGTTTCTGAATTTCTTTAAAGGTATAAAACCCCTGTCTCTGGAAAGCGCCCGGGTGACTGCAATGGTTTCAGAGAACAGGACAAGAGGAGAGATGAAGGCGACTGCAATTGCAGTTTGTCGAGGTAAGAGCTCTCATCGCACCGTGAGATGCGGCATTGTGAAATTTACAAGGCCACCAAACAGTGAGTCTCGATATAGTTAATTAGGCTCTTTCTCCAAATAGATAGGAGAACAATCACTCACGTCTGGAGAATCCAAAAGCCAAACACACAGGCACACTTGGCACTTGGAAAATCACAAGGTCTGCTTCTGGCCTCTAACAAGCTGCAAAGGAGCCTATTTCTATGGTTTGATTGGAAGGCAGAAAGCATGCATATCAGAGGTTGCCTTTCTGTCAAGTTCTAGGGCTGAGGAGGAGATGGAACGCAGGTTTAAGCAAGTAAAAGACCAGATGAGGTTTTATCTCAAAGCCTTCCCATCTGGCTGTCTCAAGCCATCTCAACAGTCTTCCAGCATCTAGAAAACTTCCGTGGGGTAGCTGGAGAAGCCAATTTCATAATCTCTGTTTTTTTTTTTTTTTTTTTTTTGCGGTACGCGGGCCTCTCACTGCTGTGGCCTCTCCCGTTGCGGAGCGCAGTCTCCGGACGCGCAGGCTCAGCGGCCATGGCTCACGGGCGCAGCCGCTCCGCGGCATGTGGGATCTTCCCGGACAGGGGCACAAACCCGTGTCCCCTGCATCGGCAGGCGAACTCTCAACCAGTGCGCCACCAGGGAAGCCCTCATAGTCTCTACGTTAATTACGAGCGACGGAGGTGAGGTCACGCTAAGAACAAACAGCCAATCAGAGAATGGAATGGAGTCGGGGATTCTCGCGTTCCTGGCTCCCATTCCTGAATGCAGACCCCTTTGCTAAACATCACCGTCGAATATCTCCACAACTCAGGGAAAGACTCACAGTTTGATTTCTGTGACACGCCTCTTGTAATAATGTCAGGACTACTGCTGGACCCTTCTGTTTCCTTTTTGGTAGCAAGATGGCAAAATGGACACGGGCTCCAAACTCTCACTAGCAGTGTAAGAGTTGAACCCTGGCAGCCAGAAAGGGGGATTTTGAGCCTCTTTTCATGATCAATTCCATTTCCTTTTGGGGAGCTGACTGCCCACTGGCTTCAGTGGCCACATCCCAAGGCACAGCCAGCTGTACGGGGGGTAAGTCTTTTTAGAGGATCCATCCTTCTCATGTGGGACAGAAGATAGCCCAGGAGGCCAGGTCACACTTCTCATGACAGACTATAGCTTAGGCTTAAGTAGGGCAGGGATGGCTGTAATGCTTCTATGAGGTCTGTGCATCATGCTGAAGAGGGATGAATAGCTTCCATTGGTGGGAAGCGTGTTGGAAGGACATCAGGAAGAACTGGACCACTGCAGGCTCTGAGAGATCTTGGGCTGAGCTGCTGGGTGGGACTGGAGTACATGCCTCAAAACGGAGCTCCACAAATATCATTCTGCCACTTGTTCCCGTCACGGAAATGTGTACATCCAACTACTCAATTCAATTCTCAATAATGGTACTTGGTAAATACTTACTGGGTATCTACTAAGTGCCAGGCACTCCACTGGGTTCTGGGGAAATATAACAGAGTGCAACAGTCTTTGCCATCAAAAGGCTGCAGTTTAGAGGAAGATACGGGCCATTATGTTAAAATGCGTACCAAGGACGCGCAAAGTGCCGTGCAAACTGCCGTGGGCGACACAACAATGAATGAAACACGGTGTTATGTTCTGGTCTAAAGGAATTAAAGATATAGTCGGGGGCTTCCCTGGTGGCACAGCGGTTAATAATCCGTCTGCCAACGCGGGGGACACGGGTTCGAGCCCTGGTCCGAGAAGATCCCACATGCCGCAGAGCAACTGAGCCCGTGCGCCACAACTACTGAGCCCGTGTGCCACAACTACTGAAGCCTGCGCGCCTAGAGCCCGTGCTCTGCAACAAGAGAAGCCACTGCAATGAGAAGCCCGTGCACCGCAACAAAGAGTAGCCCCCGCTCACCGCAACTAGAGAAAGCCCGCGTGCAGCAACGAGGACCCAACGCAAACAAAACTAAATAAATTTAAAAAAAAAATAAATAAAACTCCACCTGAAAATATTTAAAAAATATATATATATAGTTGGGTGGAAACACAGGGTAGGAAACTGGTGGAAGAGCATGGAATCTCGGGTTGGTTGGTGGGACTGTCTTGAGTTCAGAAGTGTTTTCTGCTCTTTTTGTCTGGACTCTGGGCAATGACTTTGATAAACTTCACATTGGGGTAAACGAAGGAAAGGAAGTTATCCTTTCTCAGGATAGAAAAGGGTGCGTGAGGACATCATCACCTATTATTTCGAAGAGGAGATCCCAGTCTGGGACATTATGGATAAAACGCAAGAGAATTTAGAAGGGGGCCTGTGTTACGTTGGACTTACTCCTTCTTTAAGAAGACAGAGCCTGTTGATTTGTCAGCCCCTATAGTCCCACTTCTCCTATTAAGTTGCCTACGTGGCATTTGACCACCAAGAAAAACACTGTTGATTCTGCTTAAAGTTTTTGTTCTTTGTGCTTAGATGGAATTTTCCTGAGAGGCTCTGCAGTCCCGATCTCCAGGATTCTTCTGAGAATGAAGAAGTAGGCATTTACCACACCCACTCCACAAAAAGGCAAGTGAGTTTTGCAGAGAACCCAAATCAAGTCTCACTACACTGGGGCGGGGGAGTTCCATTGTCCCAACGCCCCCTAGCATGCGATCTTCCTGTCCAAGTCCTCCCCACTCCCCCAAAAATCTTCAGTAAGATTAAAAAGAAAAAAAAAAATGAGAACTTTTTTTTTAAGGCATGGTGGCAACTTTCACCAAATGAGTTCACTTACCTTCACTGCGTAATAGTGAACCCCGTAGGTTGGGAGAGACTCCACGATGCTCATGTAGCTGGGAAGACAACACAACACACACACCTGGTTATTCGGCAGAAGTGGAATCGTACACATATTGGTGTGTGTGTGCACGTGATAAAGTTCTCAGAGTAATCATTTACGTGAAAGATACATGGAACCACCTGCCCCCGGAGCTATGTCTCTCCCTGCAGAACTGAACAGCCCTGACATACACTATGTGAATACACACACACGGCCTCAGCAGCACTGTGGGTTGGGGGGCACTTACTTGACGATGGCTTGGCCTCTGGTCTGGCCGTTCAGTTTCTTGTAGTGCTCGATGACCCGGTCCTCGCTAGAACGAGAGGAAAGGAGTCTCTGTCTCAGTCCCCAGGGCGACGGCCCCGCTCCCCACTCACGGAGAGATCTGTGAGCTCCAGCATCCTCATGAGAAGCTGCAAGGAGCCAAGAGCTCCTGGAAAAATGATCTGTCCTGAAAGCAGCATGTCCGAACGCAGCCCAAGTGAGATGCCTAGGGCTAAGGATGTGCCCAAAGCTTCTGCTTCCTCCTCAGAGGACTCGCATTCTCTCTGTCTTGGGCTTATCATCAGTAAAAGGAAAGCCCGGGCTTTGGGGGTTGGCTCCTCGTAAGAAATGAGACTGTGGGAGCAGAGGATGCAGTGGGGAGCGCGTGGGCCAGCAGGCAGGGACACGGGACAGGAGACAGGAAGAGGGCTACTGGCCGGAGGTGCGCGTGGACGCTCCGGCCGACCTCCCTCGGGTCCCTCTCCCCTTCCTCCGCTCTTGCATCCCGTCGGCACAGGGCCTCTGGGTGGGGCGGGCAGGCGTGGACTCTGACAAGATGCCCACGGCCTCCCCACCCCGAGTTAGCAGGCAGACTTGAGGGCGTCCAAGGAGGAGGGGAAAGTTCTGGAATCTGGGGCCGGTTAACACAGACCGTGAAGCAACAAAAGGCCCAGAGGCGCGCTGGCGAGATAAGGAGGAGGCAGAAATCAGAGGGGCACCCCGGTACCTTCTGAAACCTCAGTTCTAACGCAGCAAGAGGCCAGCTCGCTCCTTGAGGGGCAATGCAGGCCACACCCTCCTGCGACGGGGCGGACGGCGGCAGGGGCCCCTCTGGGAAGCGACCCCGAGCCCCGCGACCTTTGGAAGCTCAGGAGCAACCTTGGGAATCACATCCCACCTGCTGAGGGGTCAAGGCCAAAGGCCTGGCCTCTGGGACCGGGCCGCACGGCCTTCCACCTCACGCCTCGGCCTCACGTTCCTCCCCGCTTGCCCGTGGACTCCATGACAAGGAGGCGACCCCAGGGACGAACACTCGAGACCTCCTTGGTTGACCTTTACGAGCTATTATTCATTTAGTACCCCGGAACTGATCGAAAGCCTTCTTTCACCCCCCTCTTTCTTTGTCAGCGAGGCCACTTCTGGGGGGGGTCACACATTCTATGTGTTCATCATCTAGTACTTGGGGGTCATTTAGTTACCTTCTAGTTACTCTCCCAAGCTTCCGTGAATCTCCCTTCACTTGAGTATTCTGAAATCTGACGCACGTAAGGCCGGCCCCTCACAGGAAAGTGTCTTCTCTAATGCCCCGGATGGCGGACGGCTGCCTAGGAGGGGCCTTGGTCTAGTTGAGGGTCGTGTCTATGGGGTCCGGGCACCTCTGTTCAGAAAGGGGCAGCCGCAGCCGGGTTTCTCCTTGGCTCCCACACACCACGGAAGTTCTATGCGGAGGGGGACAAAGCCCTCTCCTGACAGAGGATCCTCCAGAAGCGTCCTCTCTGGGGGCGAAGTCTGCGAAGTCGTGTCAGGCCGTTCTGGGGTTACCCTTCCAGCCTCCTCCCCAGACAGCCACTGAATCAACAGCTGGGTTGCCACACGACGTGGCATCTGGGGAGGTGGACTTCTAGGTCCGGGGTCCAGCCACGCAGCATAGCTACAGGACTGCTTCCTTGGTACAGAGCTGCAAAGAGGGTCCCTGGCTCCCTGGGCTGAGGAGGGAAGACGGAACTTAACACAGGGCCGTGGCTGTGAACGTGCGCACGGCGCGGGGGCGAACACCAGCCGTGTCAGCGACACCTGCTGGCCGCTGTTCAGCTGTGCACAAACGGACTGGTCCGAGCCTGGGGGTCTCACCGTGCCTGACAGCTGTGGGGACCGGTCACCCTGCCTCGCCTGGTTTCTCCTGCTGTCTGAGACCCACCGCGAGGCCACAGTATCCTCCTTCTTCCTCGGCTTTTCCCACCTCTTCTGCCCCAGTGGAAACTCCATAGGCTGGCGTGTGACGAGAGCCGCCTGAGACCCACCCCAGCCCTAGCCCTGTTCCCGCCCCTCTCCAGGCTTTGACAGATGACTCACACGCACCAACTACCCCAGATGCTTGGGGCGGACTAGACGGGACTATCATCAGAGACCCATGAGGCAGAGGAAACGGGAGCCCAAAACACATCTGGAGGACATGGTGTTCCATGAAGGAAAAAGACAAATGACCGAGGCTGACCGCGCCGCAGGCATGGGATGGCGGGTCCATCTCTGCAGACAAGGAGCCCTGAAACAAGGCGATGGCCACAGGGCTCCCTGTCTCGGAGGAGCCGTCGGCCTGTGAGGGGAAGATGTCCCTTCACACCTCGTATGGGCGGTACGAGTGGTCCCGCATTTGCAGTAGAGGCGCTCAAGAGAATCCAGGTCGGGGCCCTGATGCTGTCTTGTCCTGTGGCCCTGGGCACTTTGTGCCTCGGATGCCTCCCCGATAGAGAAATCAGGTGGGGTGAGAAGTCCAAGCTTGTTGAACGCTTGGGGGAAATGAGCAGAAAGGATTATGATGTGATGACTCAGCATTATTATGCACCGTTCCCCTACTTCCTAATTGCACTCTGTGCCTTTTTATTTCCTCTCTTAATTACAGTCTGAATTTGGTCGATATGGTTAGTCCCATTTTAGAGATGGGAAATCGAGGCAGCAGAGAAGTCACATGAGCGTCCTGGCCTATCATGACCCCACAGTTCAGAGGCGTGGCTGGGATTCTAAAACCCACCGCTTTTGCTCACTAGGCTGTAATGCCTTTCCTGACTAGTGGTGGATGGGCTCCCAGTGGCTTCTTTTGGCCTGAAGGTTGTCCACTGCATTTGTGAATGTGTGTGTGTGTATACTTTTTTTTTTAAGCAATGCATCATCAGAATGGTTCATGCTACTGGCTTGTTTGTGCATAAGCTGAGCTGTAGAGCAGCTGAGGGTACCAGCTTCAAAACCATCCCTCCCTCGGTCCTGCCATCTTCCCAGTGCATTTAGACAGTGACATGGGCACCTCCGGGTCTAAATGAGGCCCGGGGAAAGCGCTGGCCTGGTCAAAGAGATAGAGGGCTGTTCTGACAGGACAGCTACGGATGTAGATGAGGATGAAGCTGTTCATAACGACAAAAGAGAAAGCATAAGCACGAAGGAAGGAGTTTCTGTGTTGGTGATAATGTTTGCATACAGAGCAGACTGTGGAGGTAACAGAACAAAATCCAGAGACAGAAAGAGGAGAGGCAAGGAGGTGTTCATAGCTCTGAAATGAGCACAGGGTGTAAAAAACGTTTGGAAACAAACACATGCGATAATTGAGGGAGGGATTAGGCCGAAAGCAACTCTGATTCCAGACAACCCAGCAACATTACAGCCCCCGCTGGCAAACACATTTCACAAGGTAAGATCTACCAGCTTCTCAAGTTACTTCCTTGCATCTCCTTCACCATTGGCTTCCTGAAAATGAACCGCTGGGAGGATAGAGAAGGTAAGGCCCAGGGAGCATAAGGAATTGGGGAGAGGGCAATTGGGTTCCACGAACAAGGCAACAGGAGTGCCATCTGGGGGTGTTCGTATGTGCACACTGCCAGGTTGGAAGTCTGGAAATTGACACGTGCAAAGTGTTTGCACGTTAAACCAATTTTGTTCTTTGAGGGCAAATTAGAAGGATCTAAAGCCACTATTTATGGACACCTATGTAACCAAAAAAAAAGAATGGCAACAAAACAGTTCAGAGAGATGAAACTGGGGATGCCAGCACACGGGTGGGAGCTCTTAGCCTCAGGGTTCAGCTCTTTTGTTTCCCGTCCAGCTGCCCCATCACCACTTGGTCTCTTGGCAAGAAATGATTTAGGTACTGGAGTTTCATCCTGCTAATGCCCTCTGCAGCAAGACGCACCCCATCCCAGCCAAAGGAATCCCTTAAAGCCACCCGGATGACTGAACAACTAGTCTGTCGACCGGAAAGGTGTCTGGACAGGATGAAATGTTAGTAAACTGGCAACTTCATAAAGCATATTACAGAAGTGCTTAAAAGTCATATGTTATAATTCAATAAGATTGACTTGTTCTGCGATTTTTGTTTTATCTTATTACTGTTTTTTAAATAAAAGCCGTCACAGTGCTTTTTGTCAAGGAGTCAGAAGGATGACTGGGGGAGCGGCATTTTGCTTTCAAAGGACAGTGGTCAGGGCTCGCTAGCCCAGCAGTATTTCAACACACTGCCCGGCAATGCAAACCCCGCTCCACTGTGACCTGAACCACAACCTGGGAACCGTTCAAGTGCCCGATTCATTCAGAGTCAGTAATTCAGGGCCCGACAGATGAACTATGGTGTAATGTTACACGGAAGCTAAATCAGGAGATATTAAACATTGTGGGAAAGTAAAAGAATCAATCTCTCTCTTCTGCAAAGAAAAAAACCCAGTCCTCCTCCCACACCTCAAAACCCCACACATCCTGTCATCAGATGACAAGGATTCCAAAGCGAAACTCTAGCAGCTCAGGAAAGACTCTCCAAGGAGGCAAACCATCTAGAGGGAAATTTTAGAAGGTTTTTTTGTTTTTTAAAGAAAGAAAATAGGGAAAAGAGGTCTCACACGTTTCGTGTTATTTAAATAAATGCAGAAAACAGTTTCATGAAGTCTCAAGCCACTCGATACAGTTTGCAGTCGCTGTCTGATTGGGGTCCAGGCAGACCCGTGGTGGCGGGGAGGGTGGACAGTCGCCAGGAGCCCCCTGCGTCCCTAGAAGGGGCTCCCTCCTGGAGGGGGGGATGCCTGGGGCATGCAGGGAAAGGGGGCTTACCAGTAAGCCAGGGAGGGGTGCTCCTTCAGAGCCTGCGTGGGAAGTGCTGGTAGTTTCTTCAAGTCCGTCCTCACCACTTCATTGCTGGAAGACAGGGCAGACAGGGAGCATGGCAGAAACATGCTCAGCCTTGGAGAAAACCACAGCACCACGCGAGGCGACCCGGCGCAGCCTTGTCCTCAGACCCCGCATCTGTTCCCCTTTAGTGAAAAGCGGTGCTTTCTTTGTACTTATTTACTTAGCAGAAATGCAAAAGAACACACAGCACGCAGAGGCCAGCGGCCTTTCCTTGTAGAGGGCAGGGCTGGGCAGAGCCGTCTCAGATGCCTGTGGGTTCCTTTCAAGCCCTGCATGCCAAGGGGGCACCGATGAGTGTCCCCGGGCAGCAGGAATGTGGGCAGAAGGGTCACCAGTTTCCCCACGGGGGGACCTTAGGGAGGTCTTGAGGGCCCCGCCGTGGGCTTTGAGAATGGACAGCTCGACTGTTTTTCTCCTTAAGCTGTTTCCCTCACTAACCCACAGGCCAGTTTTCTTTGCCTGGATTGAGCACATGCTAGAAACTGTTGTCCAAAATATGACAAATGCATAACATTTGCTTTTTAAAAAAATTTTTTTGATTGAAGTATTGTTGATTTACAATGTTGTGTTAATTTCAGGTGTACAGCAAAATGATTCAGTTACATATATATATATATAAGATATATATATATATATATATTTTCCCACATTCTTTTCCCTTATAGCTTATTGCAAAATATTGAGTAGAGTTCCTTGTGCTATACAGTAGGTCCTTGGTTATCTATTTTGTATATAGTAGTGTGTATCCGTTAATCCCCAGCTCCTAATTTTTCCGCCCCCCTTTCCCCTTTGGTAACCATAACTTTTTTTTCTATGTCTGGGTCTATTTCTGTTTTGTATATAAGTTCATCTGTCATTTGCTTTTGACATGATCCAGAAACAACTCAGAAAGTGTTAAGTGGATTATCAGGCGCAAGGAGGAGGTCTTACGCGTCCGGTCCCTGGACCAGAAATTCTTCCTTCCCTTCAGACTTGCATGATCCCAGGTCTGGGAGATTCTTTAAATTCCCCTAATTTAACCAGGGGGCTTCAGAAGCTTGACTCCCCTGTGGGCGCTCAGCAGACCCGCACCCCTGCGGGGACAGGGACATCTGGGTGTTGGCCCCCAATGTCTACCTCCAGAGCCAGTCAGCAGAACCCACTTGGGATGTGTAAAGGTGTCTCCCTGTACTGGTCCACCAGAGCGCCTCACGGCCCTTGCTGTGAAGCCTGCATTTACACACAGTTCTAACCCAGGCTATGGGAGCAGCTTCCGTTCTGCTCATGCAAATCAAGGCAGATATTGACCACCGGGACCTCGGGCAGTAGCATCTAGAAAGCAACGAGACAGGAGCTCACAGGTCAATACAAAGGAAGGAGGGAACACCACAGTCACACGCCTTTCTGTGGGCCTCCGCCCAGCCGGAAACACTGTCTCCAGCTAGGAACCAGCAGCTACCCTTTGGATGCCAAGTGCCAGTGGGCAAAACCATTTCCATACTTCAAGTTCATGTACCTGGTGACCAAGAAACACATGGATGTGACCTTATAGCTGCTCCCAGAAAGGGGATTTTTCAAGTGGACTAAGAAACAGTGACAGTGAAGTTTGTGAATCTTGGCTTTGGACAACCAGCCAGAAGGAAAATCTCAACTTGTAACTGTTGAAATCAATAAATCTATTTTATTTATTTTTTTTTTTTGCGGTACGCGGGCCTCTCACTGCCGTGGCCTCTCCCGTTGCGGAGCAACAGGCTCCGGACGCGCAGGCTCAGCGGCCATGGCTCACGGGCCCAGGCGCTCCGCGGCATGTGGGATCCTCCCGGACCGGGGCACGAACCCGTGTCCCCTGCATCGGCAGGCGGACTCCCAACCACTGCGCCACCAGGGAAGCCCGAAATCAATAAATCTAAGTCCTTGAATGGTTGTCACGTAGGTGGCAAGGGTTTATTGATAATTATCAATAAGTTGAATGTATTTATGGAGCCCCGGCTATAGGGATACATAAAAAAAGGATAAGCCATAGTCCTCATGCAAAAGGTTCTCACAATTCAGTGCAGGGAGTGAGAGGTGCGAATAAAAAGAGAACTGACTACATGGGCAGTACTGGATCATGTCCGTTCACACAACAGACTAAAGTTTGGAGGGAAGGAAGGCCCCTGTGGGCTCTGTTGTAAAAGTAGACTTTGGGGCAGGGCCCACATGGAGAAAAGGACAGGAATCTTATTTTTCTTCTCAGTGGAACACAGTACAGTATGGAGGCCAGGAACTGAAGAGATCAATCAGAACGGGTGGTATGGAAGGGTTAAGCAGACCAAATAAATGGCAGATGAGGCATAGGATTCTGAGGACCTTCCATGCCAGGCTGGTAGAGTTCAAGTTTAGCCAGGAGGCAAGGGTCAGCACCGGAGCTTTTCACACAGGTCACCTCCTTGTGTTTAGGAAAACTCAATTCCCAAGCAGAGTTTGGAATGTTTACTTGCATGTTATTAAGGCATAAAGGAATACTCAGGGCCCCGAACACCCAAGAGCCTACAGCGATGAGTTTCTGGGTCTTATCTTCCCTGTTTATGAACTATAAGCTCCCTGAGAACAGGCCTTTGTTTCACGGACTCATCGGTGCCTAGGGTGGCACCTTACAGGTTGAACATTTATCGAATGGAACTGTGAGAAAGACTATTAAGCTGAAGCACGAGTGTGGGTTTAACTCCCACTCATCACATCTAAAGTATATTTGGGGAAGGAAGGAACTAAAGGAGGAAGAGATTGTCTTACCCACTAAACACTCATTTGTTGGCAAACAAGCATCCCCGATGAGAGTCCCAGGTCTGACTTCCTGGCTGGAGCTGCAGTGGCTTTTTTTTTAGCGCTCCCCCAGGGCCAGGTGACACAGACAAATACAACAAGAAATCACGAAGGCGTGAAGCCCATCCAAATCCATTACATTCTGGAAGGGATCCACGGCTCTTAAGCTGTCCCAAAGGACAACTATGTAGAAATGTCCTATTTGCCTTTCTGCTGTCTGTAAACATCTGTAATGACTTAGAGGGGGCCAGCCCTGTCAGATGATCTGGCCATACCCTGGCTGCAAATCACAACGCTGCCTTAATGGGAGACCTGGTCACTCTAGCTCCAGAGACTTGGGAAGCTGAAACTGAAAGAATGTGCTAGAAGTTCCCAGCTTCCTCTCTCAAGATTTTCTACTTGGACGTTTCCCCCAGAGTCAGGACAAATGATAAATGCCCACTTATGAAATACCCTAAAACAGTTCCTTGTTCCAAACAGCGGTCAGTTTCCATTTCTAGCAAAAGAAAAAAGGTCTCTAGGAAAATCACTTGCTAAACTGAGAGTAAAACTGAAGTCTTCTTATTTTTAATATTAACCAGATTTTATTCACAACTTTTAGGTAGTGATTAATGCTGCCAGCAAAAACTTGGTCTCTCAATGACGCGTTAAGTCTTTGACTTGGGTTTTTTTTGCTTTTTTTTTTGTTTTTTGTTTTTAAGATGATGGATCGTGGTTCTGCTGTCTACCCTGCTCATAAAACATGGGAAGTTTGAATGATCTGCTGTGGAAAACTAAGGTTTCGAGCAATATGCGTCAACAAGGGGATCTGTCACAAATAACAGCAAGAACAAATTTAACCAAGACACAATAGAGTGAAGAAAGCAAAGATGAAATTTGATAGGACGATTAGCAAAATCCACAAGGTGCTTGTTTTCCTTTAAAAAATGACAAAACGCTTTTTCAGAAGATTCCCTTTGGGTTAAATGAGATGTCCATAACTTGCGGGACAAACCTGGGGCAGACAGAACTGGCTTCGTGTGGAAGAATTCTTCCTGAAACCAGTGGTTTTGAGGTGTCCTGGTACTAAAACACTAGAGCACTAAAGCCAGAAAGTTACACTAGCGTCACAAAAAAGGACTAACACAAAACTCAGAGACAGTAACATCATGTTAGTATCCTACTAACTCCTCCGTATTTCATGAGTGTATCATGAAGGTCAAGTTCTCCAGAGAGAGGGATTTCATAAGTTAAAAAGAGTATTACGGGTCCTCATTACCCGCAATTCCAAAAATCTGAAAATCTCTAAGATATAAAGCCTTCTCACCCACTTGGTGGTGAACCTAATGTTCGACCTTTCTCTCTCTCTTCCACTTGGTGTGAATATCCATATTCTGGTGCAGAAGCGTGAACAGACTGGACTCCAGGAGCTGCCTCAGACGCTGGGTGTTACGGTATACTCCGCGTTACCCATCTAAAACCCACAAAGTTCTGGGTTCAGAAACACTGGACCCTAAAGTTTCAGAGATGCATTGTGGATCTGTATTACTTTATTCAACGGTACAATACATCTAGAAAACTCTGAGACAGATGGATAAGGAGAGCTGTAGATTTTCTCTTCTTTGCTTATCTTAATAACCATGCAGGAAACAATTTCTCTCCTTCCCTTCCCTTCTTCTTTTTTTTTTTTTTAACCAAGTTGAATTTCATGTTCTAGCAAAGACAATGGGGACACTTGGCTATCTCCTCCCTACCACATACTCTCCTTCAGGGGTACAGGGAGGCTCACAGAACTGGTGGCTGGGGACGGTGCTTGTGAGGGTTCTCTTGTAGTTGTGTTGAGCATTTGCAGACACCAGGGAAGCACCTGCGGGTCCCTCTGAGATTCTTCCAGCAGAGGATTCTGGATTCTGGGCATGTATCATGGATAAATATGCCACACTAATTTGCCACCTGTACGGAGGGGCAAAATTACCAACATTTATGAATTATGTGCCTTTATTTCTGATGGTAATGGCTAATTTATCTAAGTAAAGATTTCTTTCTTGATTAGTGAGTTTGGTTTTCTAGGATTACAGAAAACATTTTTTGCGTTTCTAACATAGTTGTAAACTTGTAAAAATTCAAAACAAATTTTTTATAAGCCTACAATTTGAGACAATAATTCTACTCAAAAAGCTGTTTAATTTTCTATGTTATCCTTTTGAGTCAAAATCTTAATTCTGAAAAACTGACATAATGTCATAGCCATGAACCTTTTTGTTATTACCAAGGTCAACGCAAAATATGATATTGATATTAAAGAAATATTTAGCAAATGAGACACGCTGTCATAATACAAAATTGCCTCCTTTACGGTATATCTAAACAATTCCCATAGGATTGGAAGAATATTCTCCTGCAAAATACCCTATCTGAATACTTTTCTATGCTTGGAAACTGTGAATTACACACTTGAAAAGCTCAGTAAAATGGACTTTTGTGCACAAAACAAAGCTTTCTGTAATAACATTTCCACTTGAACATTTTGTTTCAAAATTTCAGATTCTGTTCCTTTCAAAAGGTCTTGCTGGCATGAAAGATTCCAGCTGCTTCTCCCTCTAAGTCCTTTAGAAGTCATGGGAAAATATCACACACCCCATTCTCTCTCTCTCTCTCTCTTTTTTTTTTTTTTAATAAAATAACATACAAGAATTATATAACTTTAAGTTCTTCCCACAAAAACTCTCCTTTGGGCTGCATGTATTTCAAGCTTAACAGATGACTTTTTTTCTAGTCATTTTCCAATAGGGAAATTTGCAAGTTTGGGTATTAAAGGTACTATTAGGTTATGTAAGTTGTATTCCAAATGTTGACTCTTCCAAACACAGCTGTCTGAGTTTTTTTTTTTTTTTTTTTTACTAATTATCTAAAAGTCTCAGCGAATCGATTTCTCTTAGTATATAACCCCATCAGCTGTTTTCTTTCAAGAGGCCAATTAAAACATTGTAGGAAAATATACCGCAAATGATCAAATGCTCTAATACTGCTTTAACACTGAGCTCGCTATGACTTGCAGTCGTACAACCACTTAGGTAAGTGCAAAGTAATGATGTTAGTAGATTCAGAATTGTGATTTTTTTTTTTTTTTTTTTTTTGCGATACGTGGACCTCTCATTGCTGTGGTCTGTCCTGTTGCGGAGCACAGGCTCCGGACGCGCAGCCTCAGTGGCCATAGCTTACGGGCCCAGCCGCTCCGCAGCATGTGGGATCTTCCCGGACCGGGGCACGAACCCGTGTCCTCTGCGTCGGCAGGCGGACTCCCAACCACTGCGCAACCAGGGAAGCCCAGAATTGTGATTTATAGACCACTGCCTGAGATTAATCAACTTTCAACGCTGTCTCTTAGCAGGGCAAGAAAATAATGTCATCTTTTTAAAGATAGTAATCTGTACAAATGTTTGTTACCAAAAAAAGTCTTTTAGAAGAAAATCAGCCCTTTATCTTCTTTTCCTGTTGATCTTCTAAAATTCTTCCTTTAACCTATGACTGCCTAAAAGGCATCATCTAATCTGACAAAAAAACAAAACAACAAAAGCCTACAAATAGGGAATTTTCAGATACCAGTAAACCTAGTTTCACTTGCAGTAATTCACAAATGCTCTTAAGAAAGGCAGACGAGATTTCATACAAAGAACAAAAAAATCAAGAGGGTACTTTTTTTTTTCCCCACAGAAATTTCATTTTATCTTTCTGGCTTAGTGAACACATGGTTCCATGGTTTACAGAAGAGGAAATATTAAAAGGTCTTCACTTTTTTTTTTTTTTTTTTTTTTTGCTTCTAGCTGCTCTTCTAGAGACCTAAGACCAGGCAGTCCGTGGAAGCTGAAAGGAATTTTTCAGGACAAATAAATACTCCAACTCCTTTTCTAAAATGGAGGTAAAACTCAATTTCCCTGCTACTCATTTCTATTGATGGAGTAACGTGTTGCTCTATTTCTAAAGCATTATTATTATTATTATTAAGAAGCAGAATTGGAACCCTGTAGGTTGATAAATCAGGGTCACAGTAAGACTCTTACTGACCCTGGAACTCTGATAAGCAGATATTCTCCCACTGGCACCAGCCTTTAACTTCGTACGGACGTCACAGAAACTGACCCCTCTGTATTCAATCACAGCGTTGCTTTTTTGACGTTGGTTGCTGTGTTTCCTTGGAATAGACAACCTGCAGATGGAGGGCAGCCTCCCATCACCTCTAAAGCACATGATGAACTTTGCCTAACAGGTGAGCAAAATGTGACCCACAGAACTTTACGTGGGATTTCCTTAATATCAGCCCTTTTCAGGTGCTGTTTGCTTACTGGTCCTTATAAGTCTTTTAATGATCAGCATCAATACATCCGGTTCTCTGGAACAAAGATATTTCCAGGTCCCAACAGACGGCCTGGGGTAACCAAGCTTTACCGGTCTGGTTTCAATAAATCTTGTTAGCAAAAAATTCTACAGAACAGATGTTTTTTTACTAGTCCCTGTTAATCTGCGGATGATTCTTTATATCAAAGGCAGTATGATTTGGGAATGTATTTATGTGTCTCAGCATAAACTATTTTTAATCAATTCACCGATTTGGTAAAATGTTGTTAAAATGATTATTTTCCCTCCTTTTTTTTTTTTTGGTGGCCCCCTTTCAGAAAGGCTGACAGAAAGTAAAAAGTGAGGCTATTCTCAAAATCAGAGTATGAAGATTAGCCACTAGGGTTTTCAGTTAAGGTCCCCTTAGGGAAAAAAAGCAAAAAAATCAAATTCTTTAAATAATACCTTGCTCAGTGCAGTGTATTAATAAGTCTTCTATTACATTAAATTAGAATGTAACTATACAGTTTGAATGTCCCGTTCAGTTGACTAAATTAGGTGTTCCCTGAATTGACCTTTTTAAAGACAAGAGTATTATTTTTCTATGGTAACCGAATGTTTGAAAGAATTTTTTTTGACATCCTTTATTGGAGTATAATTGCTCTACAATGTTGTGTTAGTTTCTGCCGTATAACAAAAGTGAATAAGCTATATGTATACATATATCCCCATATCTCCTCCCTCTTGCGTGTCCCTCCCACCCTCCTTCTCCCACCCCTCTAGGTGGACACAAAGCACCGAGCTGATCTCCCTGTGCTATGCAGCTGCTTCCCACTAGCTATCTATTTTACAAGGAATTTTTTTTTTTAATAAGAAAAATCAGTGCTCGGCACTTAAACCACTGCAGAGTTTATGATGAATAAAGTATGTATAAAATCCTAGAAAATGTGTATTAGCTGACTAATGCTCAGGAGTGATTATCAAAGGAGAACTTTTTGTTTTTAGAACTGTTTTGACCCTTTTCAACCTAATATTTGCTTATATAGCTGGCATGATGAACAGTTCTTAGGCTATTCAATTGTTTTAAACAGAAATGCCAACTCCACTGATTTCCTCATTGTTGATGGACATTCATTTTTTTTTTTACATACATATGTACCAGGAAATGAAATACGATCACTACATGCTTTGCTAAGGAAAACAATACAAGGGAAAAAATATTTTTAGATAAGACGATTTCCTCAACCTTTCACGATATCTTACAAATTTGTCTATGCTAGAATATGAACATGGGTGACATATATTTCTTCCTATCATGGACAGTACTTCCTATCTATACCTCACTCATTTTCTTTCAGCAACACTGAACCCAAGATTTCATTGTCAAGCTCAGTAAGACAAGGAAGTGAACATTTCCATTCACTGGAAAGAAAAGGGGGTTACGTAAGAATAAGCCTTCAGGGGTCTGCTGAGCACAAAAGAGTCCAAAAGGAGAAACAGAACAGCTTGTGAGTTTCATGAGAAACAGCAGTTATGGCTCTGGGTTGACCTTACATAGCTCTCGTTCTATTAAAGTAATATCAGCACTTTCGACTTCTCCATTTTGTAAAAAGAACCCTTTTCCTCTTGTACATCAAGGAACTTGCTCCCCTAATATGTAGATTTTTTTTGGCCCAACTGAGTGGCTTGCGGGATCTTAGTTCCCTGACCAGGGATTGAACCCGGGCCACAGCAGTGAAAGTGCTGAGTCCGAAGCACTGGACCACCAGGGAATTCCCATAATATAGAGATTTTTAATACTCCTTCCACATCAATGTAATCTGCATCTATTCACTGAAATGCAAACATACAGGATAATAGCATCCTGGGCAAAGTAGCTTTTCAGGAAGGCAGAGATTCAGGGTCACCAGGCTATGAAAGAGTTACTTTGCCTTTTGTGTGCGACCATTAATTTCAAAGGTTATTGGATCCTCTAGGTTCTAGAAGATCTCAGAATTAAGCCCTGGACCACGTGCTGTATAAAACGCTTCCCCGGTGCTCTAAGTTGGCATCTCCTGTTACAAATGTTACTCAGGAAAATGTACTGTGTTTACAGGGTGTGTTTATAAGTCAAAGCCATTCAGTTAAATACGATTAAGATTATAGAGTCCGGCATTCATTAATAGAGCAAAAACAACTTTCTACAATACTGAACTATGAGGATGGGACATCTCAAATGCCTGATGTTTGGCCACCAAACCAAATGTTATGGGGATCTTCCCAGATGTGGATGGGAAGAGGTAAAAATCAAGGATTACTTCTCTTGTTCCGAAACTCCGGGCCACTCAAGCATACGAACCGTGGGCTTGTACAGAGAACGGTGTTTATCAGGGAATCCCAACTTCTGTGACGTGAGTTTTACGCTGGGAGATAAACTGACCTTTTGGATAAGGTGTCTGACCTCTCCCCTCCCCTGACGGCTATTTCTCACCCCAGACAGCTGCTGTTATAAACAAACTGCGAGGGAACACTTTGACAAATGAAGCCAAACCAGGATCCTTTGTTTCTCTGCAGCCAACAAGCTGGGATTCCACAAGCTCCTGAGGGGGCCATGAGTTACTGGAGGCCAGGCCTGCCCTTCCTCCCCACTGACCATCCCTGTAGCCCCGCGTTCCCAGGATCTGCGGGGCCAGATGACGCTGTTCTCAGCTCACATTCCATCCTGTCAGGGGACTCTCAGAAATAAATAATATTTACAGCAGAGTTCAGAGCCCGTGAAAGAAAAGGCAGGGAAAAGTATCTTCAGAGTAAGTGGACCGGACAATGGAATCCACTGGATCTGTGGTTATTAAACCATTTTTTCATGGGACTTTAGAGCCTTTTGTAAATAGATATGAACCTGCACTTACCAAGAGCCTCAAGTCCAATACCAAATGAAAGGCATAAAAAACTAACAAAGAAAAAACAGAACAAAGTATAGTTTCTAGATCCTGAAAATGTTGCACTCAATCCATTCGGTCAACAGTTATTGGCCACCTACAAGGTCTCCTGCTAAGGCTATAAATAAACCTTCATCGTCCCCCCCAGAAAAAGGACTACCTCTGTTTCATAGCAAGAACTTGGGAAACCTAAATAAAAGGGGCCTGGAGGCCTCCTTCTACAAATAATCAAACTGAGCTGAAGGGACTATATTTTAGGATCAGGGGTCGTCCCACTACAACCCACTGGCCAACCCTGCTTGTTTTTATGTGGCCTGTGAGCTAAGCATGGTTGGGAAAAAAATCTTAAGAAAAAAGTCTTAAACGGTTGGGGAAAAAAAAATCAAAAGAAGAAGAATATTTTGTGGTACATGAAAATGTATATGGTATTCAAATTTCTGAATTTATAAATAAAGTTTTATTGGAACACCGACATACTCATTTGCTTACCTACTGTCTCTGGCTGCTTTTGCACTTAGAAAGGGAGGGGTGAGTAGTTGCAACAAAGACTGCGTGGCCTGCAAAACCCAAGTATTTACTGTCTGGTTCTTTACAGAAAGTGTTTGCTGACCCTTGTTTTAGATTGTCAAAGAATTTTTTTGGTTTTGCTGAGATATCTGAGTGAGAAAATATACCTCTGCCTTTGCTAGAAAGCCTTAGAAATGCACGGCGAGCAGAGAGAAGGAAGCTAAGACCTGAAAAACCAGTCAGCATGAAGTTGAGAAGCTGGACAAGTAGAGGGAGACCACCAGGCGAAGTAGTTTAGGCGGCATCAGATCCCCCAAAGCAGGAGAAAACACCCAAGTTCCTTCACGGAGCAGAGGTATAACCTGCATTTCTTTTTCATACCAAGTTTGCTAATTTCCTAATGATGGGCCAGGATCCCACGCCCTGATGCTGTTCTTGTACATGTGGTTGAGTCTTCATATCTCTAGACCTTGATTCTAAAGAATGAGCTATACTGGACTTCCCTCAGGGGAGTTCAATAAAACAGAATCCCAGGAATGATGTCTGTCTTTGAGCAGACAGTCCTGTTGGTGGATGGCTACAACCCCTACTCTGTCTCCAGTAATGATCAGGAGAGACTGGCACTTCAGCCCTACTGGTCAACGGGCCACGCTTAATGACATGAATGACGAGGTTGAAGTTTGTAGATCTACAGGGTTATTAAAGCAGGGCACATTTTTCCCCGTGGTTAAGTCTATGTTCTCTCCCTAACATAACATCTGGAAAAGGAAAGACAGTAGAAGTGGGATATTTATATTGTAACACTTTCATGAAAGACATCTTCCTGCGGGCTAGGATTTTGTACCTTCAGGGTTGGAACTAAAACAGAGGAAAAAAAAGATGTTTGCGTCCATGGGGTTCTCTCTATCACTATAGTTCATACCACAGTGATAATTCAAGGCTCCACGAAGACACCTAGGCGACCTGACACACCTCAATACAATGGCCATGTGTGACAGTGGGTTCTAACCTCAGCCTCTTAGTAACTTTCGTTTGGTGCAGAATATCCTCCTATCACTGGGCTTTCTCTGCCTGATGTATCTATTTCCGTTGACAAGTTGGGAACTGGATTTCAACATTAAGATATAATATTAATAAATTGCTCTCCTACGAAGAAAAGACAGAATAGTTTCTTTTAATAGAGATGCAACAGAATACATTTTTAAGCCAAAAACTCTCGTACACTCACCTAGAAAAGTCTCCCTTTGCCTCCTGTAGAAGAAGAAAATTCAACATCAGTGACACGTTCTGATCCCACGTTACAGATTTTAAAATACATTGTAATGAAGTCCTCTACTGAATCAGTCCGACTGACTGCTGTTTCGTCCTATCAGCTATACTAATATAATTAAGGAAGGACACGTGTATTTACCACTTGACTATGAGACAATTAAACTTCAGAAAGTTATATACAAAGAAAGTGATTCATAAGGACAAAGGGAAAGTTTCCATTTCTAAGCCCTGATCTAACTTTTTCCAGTTTAAAGATGCTGAACCTGGATGTCTGTCTGGATAGCACTGTCTACGTGTCCATGTCTTGTGTTATTTGTTGTTTTATCTTGTATTGTGGGCTTTTGGAGGCAGGGACCATGGAACCTGTAGTGCATTAGCATAACGCCTGGAACATAGTAGTTGCTCACTAAGTCCTGCTGAAGGAGTAAATTAATGGCATCATTTTAGCTCATCTTGCCAGTGTTTCTAATACTCAGTAGGCCTCTTTTTCACATCAGCTAAGGATCTTTTCCTTGTCTTTCATGACAGTGATTCTCCTGGCAATTCATTCCTGCTTTTTACTTGGCTTTCTCCAGTGACCTGAAGAAAAGGGGGTCACTGGATGGTCTCAGTTTCTCCCAATCTCAGGTTATACACACAGTTTTCCTTTGCAGAGAAATACAGTCTCAACATTTTGGAGAAGGACAGAGAATAGAGAAGACTCTATTTGCTGCCATGGTATAATTTCCCCAGTAGCTCTTTCCTGCTTGTGGCTAAAAATAACTAAGAAGTCAAAGAGCTAGTGGATATAGCAACTGCCACGCATGGTAAGTCTTATTCCTCTTTCTTCTGTGTGTGGCCCTGGCATACAAAGGCGAGGGGGAGACGACTTACCTGTAAAATATACGAGGCTAATTCAAACACCACTTCACTGTCAACGTCAATCAGCTCCTGAAAGGAAAACCAAGGAAGATAAGTTTGGTCCTTTAATGAGGATTTCTTTAGGATCTCTCCCCAAAGAGGATGGGTATTTCTTTCCTAAGGTGTTCCCTAAAATCTCAAGCACTCATAGAATATCTTCTCTGAATTACTTGGACCCGAATGCTCCCTGACACGCTTTTTACAGCTCTTAGAATGAATCCAGTGGTCCTGGGTCTACACAGTTGCCTTCAGGGCTTCATCTTTGTCTACATGAGAAATTAAGGGATGGGCCAGTCCCCGGCTTTTTACAAATCTGTCAACCTGATTAATCAGCAGAGTAAGGTTACTTGATAACCACATGCATTTTTCTTTCCAAACTCTACTTCGGAACCAGGAATAAGGCTCTACTGAAGAAAAGGTTACAGTGGGATTGTGACTCTTTTAAAATTAAAGAAAATGAAAAATAGAATTCCCCAGTTGCACCAGCCACACCTCTTTCATGTACTCAATACTTCGAGGCAGCTGTTGGCTACCATGATGTCAGAGCACATGCAGGGCACTGCGCTCATTGTAGAAAGTTCTACTGGTCCGCACTGTTAGAGAATCCAAGTTTAAAAATGCTCTGTTCTACAGATTGCCAACAAACACATGAAAGAATGCTCAACATCATTAATCATTAGAGAAATGCAAATCAAAACTACAATGAGATATCATCTCACACCTGTCAG
This sequence comes from Leucopleurus acutus, assembly GCF_964270905.1. Taxonomy (NCBI): domain Eukaryota; kingdom Metazoa; phylum Chordata; class Mammalia; order Artiodactyla; family Delphinidae; genus Leucopleurus; species Leucopleurus acutus. The sequence goes on from NC_139142.1 coordinate 195,824,186, forward strand.
AATGGCTATCATCAAAAAATCTAGAAACAATAAATGCTGGAGAGGGTGTGGAGAAAAGGGAACCCTCCTGCACTGTTGGTGGGAATGTAAATTGGTACAGCCACACTGGAGAACAGTATGGAGGTTCCTTAAAAAACTACAATAGAACTACCATATGACCCAGCAATCCCACTACTGGGCATATACCCTGAGAAAACCATAATTCAAAAAGAGTGATGTACCAAAATGTTCACTGCAGCTCTATTTACAATAGCCAGGACATGGAAGCAACCTAAGTGTCCATCAACAGATGAATGGATAAAGAAGATGTGGTACATATATACAATGGAATATTACTCATCCATGAAAAGAAACTAAATTGAGTTATTTGTAGTGAGGTGGATGGACCTAGAGTCTGTCATACAGAGTGAAGTAAGTCAGAAAGAGAAAAACAAATACAGTATGCTAACACATATATATGGAATCTAAGAAAAAAAAAATGTCATGAAGAACCTAGGGGTAAGACAGGAATAAAGACACAGACTACTAGAGAATGGACTTGAGGATACTGGGAGGGGGAAGGGTAAGCTGGGACGAAGTGAGAGAGTGGCATGGACATATATACACTACCAAACGTAAAATAGATAGCTAGTGGGAAGCAGCCGCATAGCACAGGGAGACCAAGATCAGCTCGGTGCTCTGTGACCACCTAGAGGGGTGGGATAGGGAGGGTGGGAGGGAGGGAGAAGCAAGAGGGAAGAGATATGGGAACATATGTATATGTATAACTGATTCACTTTGTTATAAAGCAGAAACTAACACACCATTGTAAAGCAATTATACTCCAATAGAGATGTTAAAAAGCAAAACAAAACAAAACTCTGTTCTCTAGTTCTTCCCCCAAATATTTAATCGTGATCTATGGACATGGTCTTAAAAGGACATAAGTCTCTCTTAGGTTTTTAAAAAAATCCTATGTATATATATTTCAAAATGTATACAGTCCATATCTCCTTGTATCTAACAGCTTGACTGAGGTATAATAGATACAGAAAGAAATTGCACACTTAGTATATATAATGTGTTACTTCAGACATATGCAAACACCTGTGATACCATCACCATGTTCAAGGTAATAAACACCCATCACCTCCAAAAGTTTCCTTGTGTCACTCTGTGTGTTCTTCTCGGGGGGAGGTAAGAACACTTAATGTGAGATCTACCCTCCTAACAAGATTTTAAGTGCACAACACTGTATTTGATACACAGTTCAGATCTTAGAGACAAAGGAAAGCCTGGAGTCCACCAGCACGCAAGAATAATAACCAAATTAACTGACGTTGTACTTCTGTTATCAAGTACAAGTAGAAATGCCTACCTTTCTTTTCTCTCCTTAATACCCCTAGATCCTACAGTGAGTGACTGGAGCACAAAGAACTAGCGCTAGCACCGACTTAGACCTCAGCTAGCCCAGCCACCCGCTTTCATCGAGAACAGAAACCAAAAACCATCAAGGGACTCCCCCAGAGTCACAAGGCTTTAGTGGCTGTGATGGGGCTGGGAAGCACCCCCAAGTTCTTGTCCGGCATCTGACCTTCTGGAGGGCATGCTCTCCCCCAAATCAATCAGGTCACAGTCTCAGCCAGCATGGTCTCAGGACCACATGTAGCATCAAACTTAGCTAAAACAAGGGTTACTTTTTTTTCGAAGTATAAACCGAACTCTGATTCACAGATTTTCTAATTATTTTTGTGTGCTCCAGAAGTGGCCCCTGTGATTCAGAACAATGCATTGAAGCAAGCCTGTGTATTTCAAGGGAAGGATATCCTGCAGGCTCTTTCGAGCTTAGAAATTTCAAATATGGATAATAATGTTTGCTACCGAACCACCTTGGAGCGTGGGCTAAGAGAACTAACGAGAGACATGGAAGGATGGGGGACAACAATTCTTTATGTTTAACCGGCTGAAGGAGCTTTACGGACACTGTAATTGATACAGACTGTCCGTGCTGGAGTGTGGAGGAATGCTTGGAATTGCAGTCCTGGGATTACCAGGTCCCATCAGAATGTAAATCATTTAACAGTGGACAAATGATTTAACAGGAACACCGTACAGGGTTTCCACAGTGGATCACTTCTACTCGCACTGTGTGCCCTTCCATTCCCACCAGTCGACTTCCTGAAAGTCGCTGGTGTGTACTTGTCAGCGTACTCCGTCAAACATTTACGCCGAGGTTGCAGGCAACGGTCAACGGTGGCTAATACTTAACATCCCAGGAGAGGCCAACTCAAAGCCAACCATGGGGAACAACCCTGTTAAGTGCGAACATTGTTTTTAGTTCATTACTTGACTCATCTGCTAAAGGGAAACATCTATATCTTTGGGAAAGAGGGCAGGAGTGCGGAAGGCGGAGGGCGGTCGTTTTCTATTTGATTTGATTTTACACAGTCCATTCTGCAGTTCCAGGAGAGGCTGTGAGACGCTAATCGCACGGCAGCATTAACTGTAATGTATGTACCATTATTCAGAATCAAGCTACCAAAGATGCCCATTTAAACATCGAACCTGATTTATACTTCTCTCTCACTGACCATATGTGTCCTCAGGGTAAGTGGGAACTAGTGCCTCTAACTGGGGTGAATTTCCACTTTCTCTGACCTTGACCATCTCCCAGTGAAGATATTAAAAACAATGAGAGCCAGAATGTGACCGGTAAGAGGGAAAAGGATTGAAGAATGAGGTGGCCCAGACGTCCCCACTCTTGCAAAATGTGACGGGAAAGAGAGCTGCGGTATTCCTTCTCACCGTTTCCATTTAGTATTTATTGAGTTCAAGAATCATGGCATCATCTGTCCTCAGAGGAATCAGTACAGAGTCTAAATGGTGTTTATAAGACCCAATCTAGGAACGGGGATGGGGGTGGGGGAAGAGATGCTCCCTAATGGCGAAGAACACGCTTTCCTACCTCGCAGCCGCTGCCTGATTCCCTGATGTCTCCTGTTTATAATACCTTCCCCCGTTTATACCTCGTCCTCCCAGGTGATTTTATCCCCTGTGATGGAACAGAGCTCTAGATTTCCTGCCCACACCACACACCTCCCGTTGTACCTCAAACCCTGAGAGCTGAGCCCCCGTGGGGAGAAGCGGACAGATGTTTCCAGGGATCCGCCTACCATATAACATTCCAAAGATCACTGCACCTTTTTCTCATCTGGCTTCTCTCAAATGCAGAGGTGGCTCTGTTCAAGTGTTTCTGCTCAAGCAGAGCAAATAAACCGAACACGATCACGAAGAGTTCGTGCAAAAATCCCACACTTTCCTGGGGCAATGGGTTTTCCCCCGACCGAGGGGGAAATGCAGAAAGATGGGGATCAGAAGGCCCTTCAAGGAAGATGTACGGATGTTGCCCACCGGCATCACCCACAGGCTGGACAGGGGACGCTCCTCTGTGCCCCCAGTGCCCTGAGAGCCATGTGAGGAGGGGTGTCGGCAGGGTTGTCTGCCGAGCTGGAGGCTTCCTTGGGAATCTAGGGTGGTCTGGTGGGCATGGAGTCATTTCCTCCTGAGACTCACTGCTAACAGGGGGATACTGATGGGAGGGTCAGTGACGTCACGGAGGTCACGTGTCCTTTGGACATCTGTCTTACTTGCTACTGAACCACGTGTGCCGCTTTCTGTGATCTTCTGCCACGCGGTATGGACAGACAAAACGTGACTCTCTGCAGGGTGTGCGTGTGTGTGTCTGTGTGTGTGTGTGTGTTCAGACAGGGCTGTGGACGATGGCATTCTGCATTGCTCTACAAGTTGCCGAATGAGGAGGCCTGAGGTCATCTATCAGCAGCCTCACGGTTAACAATATGCTCAAAAAGATTTCCATTCTGAGGGTCTCTGAGTGTTCCAAAGAGAGAGCCCCATGAGAATCCCCAGTGACAGGTGTAAGGACGGTCTCCAAAAGTCCTGAGAGCTGGAGGAACTCGTCACGACCCCCTTGCTCCAAGGGCCCTGGTGGTGATATTCAGACTCAACAGAGAATCTTAATGAAAAGCCTTCCTCCTTGGTCAGAAATTCCAGCTCTCATGGAAGATTCGTGAGAGCTTTATAACAGAAAAGATGATGAGCAACCACATGGTAGGTTGAAAAGATTTCAATGAGAATGACCTTTGCCAAGTCCAAGCAGAGCGACCTGCAGGGCTGCCCCACGGTTTTTCTGGTAAATCCTCACCCACTGTAACCATCTTTCTTTGTACCCGCAAAACGCCCGAAGAGGATGGTTTCTTGCCATCTCTTTAAGACTATTTCTACTCTGGGGCATTGAATAAATACATCCCTGGACCTCTTTGAGTTTCATCTTCCTCGTCAGTAGAATGGGGAGAACAATTTCTTTCCCAATTATTGTATTGAGTCTGGTGAGGCGGAAATGTAGAGGTGATTTGGAAACTCTGAGACTCACTACAAATTTCGGGTCTGCATTATTTATTTTCACTTACTGGCATTTCTGAATCATCTGAACTCCACAATTTTGTCTGTTCTTCAGCATTTTTTTTAGCATTTATTGGAATCTTTTTTATTTTTTTTACATTTTATTTTATTTTTTAAAAAACTTCTTATTGGACTATAAGAATTTACAATGTTGTGTTAACTTCTGCCGTACAGAACAGTTATACATATACATATATCCACTCTTTTTTAGAGTCTTTTCCCATATAGCTCATTACAGAGTATTGAATAGAGTTCCCTGTGCTATACAGGAGGTCCTTGTTGCTTATCTATTTTATATATAGTGGTGTGTATATGTCAATCCCAATCTCCCAATTTATCCCTCTCCCCTTTTTCCCCCGAGTAACCATAAGTTTATTTTCTACATATGTGACTTTATTTCTGTTTTGCAAATAAGTTCGTTTGTATCATTATTTTAGATTCCACGGATAAGTGATATCATATGGTATTCGTCTTTGTCCGACTTATTTCACTTAGTATGATAATCTCTAGGTCCATCCATGTTGCTGCACATGGCATTATTTCATTCTTTTTTATGGCTGAGTAATATTCCATTGTATACATGTACCACATCTTCTCTATCCATTCATCTGTTGATGGACATTTAGGTTGCTTCCATGTCTTGGCTATTGTACATAGTGCTGTAATGCTGTAATGAACATAGGGGTGCATGTATCTTTTTTTTTTTTTTTTTTTGGCTGCGTTGGGTCTTCGCTGCTGCACGCAGGCTCTCTCTAGTTGCGGCGAGCGGGGGCTACTCTTCGTTGCAGTGCACAGGCTTCTCATTGAGGTGGCTTCTCTTGTTGTGGAGCACGGGCTCTAGGCGCACAGGCTGTAGTAGTTGTGGCTCGGGGGCTCTAGAGCGCAGGCTCAGTAGTTGTGGCTCACAGGCTTAGTTGCTCCGCAGCATGTGGGATCTTCCCAGAACAGGGCTCGAACCTGTGTCCCCTGCACTGGCAGGCGTATTCCTAACCACTGTGCCACCAGGGAAGTCCATGTATCTTTTTTTTTTTTGTGGTACGCGGGCCTCTCACTGTTGTGGCCTCTCCCGTTGCGGAGCACAGGCTCCGGACATGCAGGCTCAGCGGCCATGGCTCACGGGCCCAGCTGCTCCGCGGCATGTGGGATCTTCCCGGACTGGGGCACGAACCCGCGTCCCCCGCATTGGCAGGCGGACTCTCAACCACTGCGCCACCAGGGAAGCCCCCATGTATCTTTTTGAAAAAGAGTTTTCTCTGGATATATGCCCAGGAGTGGGATTGCTGGATCATACGGTAGTTCTACTTTTAGTTTTTTAAGGAACCTCCATGCTGTTCTCCATAATGGCTGTTGGACTCGCTAGTAAGACTTATTTTTTAAGGAGGTGGGCAGCATTGTGTGTGTGTCTACATGTGTGTGTGTATCGGTCACCACGTATATCATCCCAGTGGGTCCTGACACCCACATTCAGCCTCGTTGAGCCCACGTGACGCCGTGTTTCACTGCACAACCTACAGTGGCTATGGGAAGGCGCCCCCAGGCCATCAGGGGCTGACGGGGGGGATAAGACTGATGTGATCTTGCACAATTCCTCTCTGAGCCCTCTGCCAGTTTCTCATCAGTCAAGTCCCTTCATGTTTGTCTGGGGCACTCTCTCACTCGGTGGCCCGGGTATTTCTCCCGCTGTCCACTGCATACAGTCCATTTCACGATCCTGAGGGATCTCTCCTGTAGAGGTCACGGGCACAGCCCAGATGATGGGTCTGCGTATGTTTATTTCTAGAGAGTTGAAGATGGAAGTCCCTCTCTGTCCTCCTTCCCTTCCTCTCTCTGTCATGCGAGCACATACACCAAGCTGGCAACCCTCCATCTAAGAGATAATGACCAGGATTCTGTGAGTCTGAGACAAATGTTTATGTTGGTTCCTCTGTCCTGTGGGACTTGATTCTGGGCTTTTGTCTCTCATCTTCAGACGAGATATCCTCTGCTCATTAGCAAATCTCTTGGAAGATCTTGGATAAAGGTTGCTTATTTTAATTTCAGCAAGAGTGATGGTATTTAGACCAAAGTAGCAAACTTGGCCCAGGGATGACTGTTTGAACTTCAATCATATGTGACGCTCTTAGTTCAATGGGGACATCTAGGCACAGAAGGCTGGACCAGACCCCCTAGCGCACAGAAAGGAGGAATTTTAAGTTTGTTTTTCTGACATGATCTGCTCTCAGTGGGTACATGTAGGCTCCAAACTTGGTAATTTCCTAGGAAATATGCAAATCCTTTCTCCCTGGGATTGGAAACGAAGCCATTAAAAACAATTTACTGAGCATTGACCAGGCGCCTTGTTTAGTGAGAGGTCAGTGGAAAGTGATCATCAAAATTCACTCAGAAAAATGCTGGTACCAACTTCTCCTCCAAACCAGGAGACATACTTCTGTGCGTCTTCAGATGGTGGCCACTGGCCCTGCTTCTTTGGTTATCATTTCGGACAAGGTAAATTCTGAGATCAAGCATTTAAATGTGATGGATGTATATAAGGAGTGGACGGTCAACCCCTTCCGTTCAAACGTGAGATCCATAACAGGGCAGCTAGTTATGTTGACCAGTCCCTCACTTCACCCAACTTAAATCATCTAAGGATCAAATTGCTCCTCTTAGGAACTGAATAGCAGTGGAAGGTCCTTCAGTGTAGGGGCCTCTTTTCTTTCATTCATTCATTCATTCATTTATGGCTGCATTGGGTCTTTGTGGCTGTGCGCGGGCTTTCTCTAGTTGCGGCGCTACTCTTTGTTGCGGTGCGCGGGCTTCTCATTGTGGTGGCTTCTCTTGTTGTGGAGCATGGGCTCTAGGCGCAGGGGCTTCAGTAGTTGTGGTGTGCGGGCTTAGTTGCTCTGCGGCATGTGGGATTGTCCCGGACCAGGGCTTGAACCCGTGTCCGCCGCATTGGCAGGTGGATTCTTAACCACTGAACCACCAGGGAAGTTCCGGGAGCCTCTTTTCTTATCTCTCGGAAGGTATGCCTCTGAAGATGACAGGAAGCTGGATTTCAGAATTCTATATTTCCCTTATAACTTTAAGATCTATCATCTAAGGGAATCCTTCTTTTTAAAAATTAAAAAAAACATTTTGACATTTTATGACCTAGCACATGTTGTCTGCAGAGCTTTTGAAAATTATTGTGGTGACTAATTTTGACAGCCAGCTCACTTTGCCAGTGGAGAACTCCGAGCAGGCAGGATTCAATCCTGAAGGTGGTGAAAGTGCTGAGATTAGAGTCCACGTCCACCCCAGCACTCCCTCTAGTGTAGCAAGTCCACTGCCCCCCACGGGGCTGACTGATGGGCCTTCTCCAGTTGACAGAGGAAGCCACATCCCAAGAGAGAGACGACCAGATGGAAAACTTGGCAGGAGAGCTCTGCTCTCCTGGGTCACTTCCTAGGAAGCACACATCATCCTAGGCTCACTTCCCATGGGAGTTTTCCTCGGAACTAGAAACACATTTCTCAATGAGTTTCGTCCATCCCTTGGTCATAAGTTTCCTTTCCATCACCCCCTGTCCCCTGAATGAGTCGAAACACAACAGAAATGCTGGTGAAGGAAGTGGCCATGTCGGGTGTCGATGACCTCTTTTTTGTGGTACGTTGGGCCTCTCACCGCTGTGGCCTCTCCCGTTGCGGAGCACAGGCTCCAGACGCGCAGGCTCAGTGGCCACGGCTCACGGGTCCAGCCGCTCCGCGGCATGTGGGATCTTCCCGGACTGGGGCACGAACCCGCGTCCCCTGTATCGGCAGGCGGACTCTCGACCACTGTGCCACCAGGGAAGCCCTGATTTTTTTTTTTTTTGCAGTACTTGGGCCCCTCACTGTCGTGGCCTCTCCCATTGCAGAGCACAGGCTCCGGACGCGCAGGCTCAGCGGCCATGGCTCACGGGCCCAGCCGCTCTGCGGCATGTGGGATCTTCCCGGACCCGGGCACGAACCCACGTCCCCCGCATTGGCAGGCGGACTCTCAACCACTGCACCACCAGGGAAGTCCCGATGACCCCTTTTGACACGTCTTCCTGCTTCACTGAAAGGAGGCGAGTAGAGCCCCGCTCGTTCCTGACCAGATTCTAACTTTCTGCATCTTGTACAGATTATGACTGTAATTTCCTGTTCTTTTGGTAGAAAATAGGGGGATTGTAAAGCAAGGAGAAGTGAGAGAGAAATCCACTGCAGTTCTGCTTTCTGTCTCCTGGTGAAGAGTGGAAAGTGAGAGCTGGCATTCGTGGTTTGGGGAAAATGACAAAACAAATGAACAAAGCAAAACACCTTTCCTTGCTTTTGTGCTGTTGAAGAGATCAGAGGTCTGCTCTCTGGAGAAGATGATGCGTAGGAAGCTAGGATGAAGCAGACCGAGAGCTCAGGGATTCAAAAGGGGGCCTACACCCTAATGGAGGTCACTCCGTCCCCAAGACCCTGAAGCGGGAGGAGACATCCCAGGACTGAAGTAAGACATTACATCCTCTGGAGACAATGAAGAGCCATGAGAAAAGACACGAAGCACTGATACTTAGGGTTCCCACTGAAAGAAACAGCTTGCCACTGGGACACTCCACAGGGACAGCCACAGAGGACCATCCCCACCTGGGCACTGGGAGCTTCTGAGTGCCTCACTCTTAAATATGGATGGAAAGCCTCCTACATGAAAGACAGAGACCAAAATAAATAGAGAAAAAAAAAAAAAAAGAACTGGAAAGAAACACAAAGGAAACAGAACGTGCATGATAATTAATATTGTTGGAGTGATAAGAGGATATTAGGCTCAAAGACAATAACAGGATTACATGTATATAAAGAAAAATCAGATAATATGAAGGAAGTCTGGGAAATTCAAAACATGATGGCAAAGGTTAAAAAATCAATAGAGGAGATTCAAGATAATATTGAGGAAATCTTCTAGAAAGTAGAACAAAATGACAAAGATGGAAAATAGGAGAAACCAGGTATCAAAGCAGGAGGCTGTGCCCGGCATCAGATTAACAGGAGCTCCAGAAGGAGAGCACAGAGGAAACAGAGAGACATCACTAAAGAAACAATACGAAAAACCTCCCAGAACTGAAGAATACGAATGTCCAGACTAAAAGTGCCCGCTGAATACACAACACAGTGGGCTTACAAAGACCTACTTTAGGGCACACCATCCTGCAACTTCAGATGAAGAGGAATAAAGAAGAAATCCTAAGAGATCCCGTGGGTGGTCATGGAGGTGGGGGGAGTCCACATACAGCGTATGGACTGCAGACTTCACCAGAGCAAGAACTCTCAAAGACTCTGAGGCAGCACCTTTGATATTCCGAGAGGAGTCATTCTGTATTTCCACATCAGTCAAACCATTAACCAGATATAAAAGCAGAGCAAAGGCTTTTGCAGATATGCAAGGACCCAAACATTTTACTTCTCATATACGCTTTCTCTGGGTTACTGCAGGATGTTCTCCAGTGAAACAATGTTGTAAAACAAAACACAGGAAGACTCGGGATCCAGGAAGCAGAGCACCCAGTCCAGAGCTGGGGTGAAGGGAAGACGGGATAGGAAAGGGGCATCTTGGGCTGAGGGCTATGAATGAGGCCACGTCCAGACAGGAACAGAAGGACAGAGGACTCTAAAAGGGAGGTGCCTGGAAAAACAACAAAGGCAGCAGCAACAAAACCCAAGCTAAAGAGAGGAATGGATGAATTATCTGATGCAGATGCAAATTAACGTCGGTAGACATTTGGGAATCTGTAGCTTCTGGAAAAAAAAAAAATGATGGATACATAGAAACTAAAACAAGTAACAGCAAGGCAATTATTATTACCTTTAGGTAAAATAACTGGTTGTCTAAAAAAGGAATCACAACCTTAGGATGCTACTTGGATTAGTCATAATAATGTAATGCTGATGGGTATGGCTTTTGCCCAGAACTGTGCTATCACCATACTGGGAAAATGGGAAAAGGAAAGTGTGGGTGGTTGCATAGGAGACCTCAATCCTCACCTACCTCACGAAGAATTCAGTACATCAAAGATGGATAAATCAAGGAATAACACCCTGTGCCCATTATTTACAAACAGAGAGAGGCAAATACCAGAAGAAACAGCTAAAATTGCTGGAAGCGGCAGGAGTTGCGGGGGGGGGGGGCGGGAGGGGGGAGGGGGGCTCTTTTTCATAAACAGCCTCCTAGAGCCATGTGGCTTCTAAACCACGGCATATATTACTTAGATAAAAATAAATGTGAACGCGTTAAAAAAGCGAATGAAATAAGGACTTGGAGAAGCAGGAATAAACAGCTTATGGTATCTGAACAACTTAGATTCTAGTACGTTGTAGGAATCGCTCCCCAAGACACAGGGAGTGCGCTGGGTCAGCTGGTATCAGCATCACCTACCGGTTACGTGTCTGGAACCACTCTCAGGTCCATCAAGGCCTCCAAAGCGCCAGAGGGCAGTGTGGGCAGCATGCAGAAAATCGCGGCCAAGGTGAGCTCAGCTCTGATTCCAAGTGAGCAATTCTATCTCAGCGGGAGCTAATAACGTGCCTGGTCGGGTGCTAACCACCTTCATGTCTATCTCGCTTAATCTCCCCAAGAAGGTGGTGGGTTGGGTCTTTTAATATCCGTGTTCAACCAAAGAAGAAAATTAAGCTTGGAGACGTCACAGAAGGTGTCCACATTTATTGCAGTCGCTAAGAGGCAGAGGTAGGAAGGGAACCCAAGTCTGTGAGCCACGGAGTCTAAACCCCTAATCACAATCATTCTGCTCCCGGGCTTTCCGCCATCTTTACATATTTACAACTGTGCCAAGCCTGTTCCACCACTTCTGGTTCCTTGTCTTTCACTAAGTTACTAAATCTCTCCAGCATCGGTTTCCTCCCTCAGTACAGCTGATGATTCCATCCCACTCATGAGCCTCAAAAAATGTAAGACAAGTGAAAAAATTTTTATAGACTCTAAGTGTCAACTTATGCAGATGAAAACATTATTTTTGATGATGGGAAGGAGACGGGTGGCCTTGTGACGCGATTCTGTCCCCTACGTAACCTTCAGAAGAGCCAACTCGGGCTCACTGACGCAAGTCACTAAGCTCCAGGACAGATGATGAGAAGAGACAGCTGGGGTTCTAGAAGGGCACACACCACCCAGGTCAGCAGGCAGGCTGATGGCTGTGGGCACCTGGACCCTAAATGTGGCTGGCTCCGAATGCATCACCTCTTTAGTTCTGGGGATTTCTTTTTTAAAATTTCCCATTCATCCCAGAGTCCTCTGTGATCATTATGTTCAGAAGCACTGAAATCTTCACCTTCAGCTCAGCATCTGTGACTAGACTGAACTGCACAACTCCGAGAGAAACCACGTCTGCTCCCTTAACCCAGGGGTCTGTATAAGCACAGTTTGGGGCAACTTTTTACTTGCTGGGGTTGAGGGCGATTTCATCCCAGTCAGCGACTTCCCAGGCATCTACTGCCCAAGTCTGCCCCCTGGTGGACAGTCCTCACTTTTTATTCCTGAATTCTTCCAAAGTGCTTTCACATGGATTAAACAAACACCATCAGAGCCGCTTGCCACCTACGAGGTACATTAAGACTGGTATTATTATTTCCACTTTATAATGAGAAAATGAGGGTTTAGAGAGAGGAAGAAATTTGCAAGTCCCTGGAACTACACGCAGCGTCTTTGTTCTTCCATTCAGCAAAACCCCCAAATACTGTAGTCTGAGCGCTCTTGGGCTTGAGCCCAGGTTAAGTCTTGGTTCAGCAGTTGTCACCAAGCGAGGTTCTTTCACAGAACTGAATCTGATCACTACCACGCCCTCCACGATTTTTAACATTTGCATTCAGTGGAGCTATTCTGTGCAGTGATGTGCTGAAGAACTTCCAGAAGGAGAAGTGATGGCTGACAGACCGCTTCACCTGTGTGTGTGCTTTAATGTGTAGTCAGGTGTTGCAATCCCTCCAAACTACGTTTAGTTAAACAGGAAAATACAGGCAGCGGGATCTCCTCTGAATACAGCCATTGACCATGTTACAACAGGTGTACTTGGCTTTGAAGTTCTCTAAGGAGAGTCTGCCCTCCAGGGCACAGTGCAGCCCAGCGGGTGAGATCTGTGATCTGGAATCAGGCTGCCAACTTCAGCCCTGACTGACTCTGCCATTCAGTGGATATGCAACCCTGGGTGAATCTCATAACCACCCTGTGCCTCATCTGTTTCACAGGGAAAACTAAGATAAAGATAGTCTTCATCTCAGAGACGGTGCAAAGATGCAGCCACACACAACCTACAGAAGGCGCTCGGCACCAAGCCCACCACGGCGCCAGGGGCGTTAAGGACCAGCTGTCCTTCTCCCTGGTCATTAACGAGCTGCCCTAAGGCTGCACTCCTGAGACAGAAGGGGGCGTGTTGGAGGGCGGGTGCAGAGTGGGCGTTCACTTTAAATACATTCTGTTAGTTAGGATTCTCAACCCAGGGCGGGGAGCGGTATTCTGCAAGCCCCTCTCCCCCGGGACGGGGTGTGTGCTGGATTCTGTGGGCGTTTTGGGTTATCCAGTGAAAGGAAACACTACAAGCATATGGGGGACCTGGATGCAAGGGACTGTCCCACTCAATTAAGAACTGTCGCTTGAATAGACGTGTCCGTGAAGAAGATGTACAAATGGCCAGAGAGCATACGAAAAGATGCTCAACGTCGCTAATCGTCAGGGAGAAGCAAACCCAAACCACAGTGAGATACCACCTAATACCACTAGGGTGGCTACTATTTATTTGTTTGTTTTTTGGCTGCACGGTGCAACTCGCAGGATCCTAATTCCCCGACCAGGGATTGAACCAGTGCCCTCAGCAGGGAAAGCGCAGAGTCCTAACCACTGGACTGCCAGGGAATTCCTAGGCTGGTTGTTATTAAAAAAAAACAACCCCAGAAAATAACAAGTGTGGGTAAGGATGTGCAGAATGGAATCTTCACACACTGTCGGTGGGAATATAAAATGGTGCAGTCGTTATGGAAAGCAGTATGGCAGCTCCTCAAAGAATGAAAAATAGAATTATGATCTGATCCAGCAATTCCATTTCTGGGTATTCACCCAAAACAACTGAAGGCAGGGACTTGAACAGGTATTTATAAACCCACGTTCACAGCAGCATCATTCACTACAGCCAAAAGGTGGAAGCTACGCAAGGGTCCATGGACTGGTGGGTGAATAAACAAAACGTAGTAACTGCATACAATGGAATATGAGCCATAAAAAGGAAGGAACTTCTGATATCGGCTACAACATGGATGGACCTCGAGGACATTATGCTAAGTCAAATAAGCCAATCACAACAGGACAAATACTGCGTGATTCCACTCACGTGAGGTACCCAGAGTAGTCAAGTTCCTAAAGACAGAAAATAGAATGGAGGTTGCCAGGGGCTGGCGGTGGGGAGTTACTGTTTAAGGGGTACAGAGTTTCAGTTCTGTATGATGAAGAGTTCTGTGGATGGATGTAAAACAAGGTAAACGTACTTAATGCCACTGAACTGTACACTTACCAATGGAGACCATGGTAACTTTTATCACAGTAAAAAAACTGTCCCACCCCATAGAGAACAGACTTGTGGTTGCCAAGGGGGAGGGGGGTAGGGGAGGGGTGGAGTAAGAGCTTGGGATGAGCAGATGCAAACGAGTATCTATAGGATGGATAAACAACAAGGTCCTACTGTACAGCACAGGGAACTGTATTCAATATCCTGTGATACACTATCATGGAAGAGAATATGAAAAAGAATGTATATATATAACTGAATCACTTTGCTGTACAGCAAAAATTAACACATTGTAAATCAACTATACTTCAATAAAAAAAATAAAAAATTGTCTCACCCAAAGTGCCAAGAGCATCCTTTTGAGAGATACTTCCAGAACATCCAAAAATGATCAAATATACATGCATTTGGTTATAAGAGGTTCATTTATAATTGTGAGACCGAGTGCATTTGTCACATTGGTCTGGGTTTCCCTCTTTTGGCCACAGTTGCCAAGTTCAGGAGACCCCTAAAGTCAAGCTAAGGAACACCTCCAAGGAGCTAAAACACAGTGATGGGGTTGGAAGTAGTCACGTTATGAACACCTGATAGCTTTAGCTCCACGGAGTTCTCATTTATTTATAGTCATTAATTTATAAATTACTTCTACTAATCAATAAAATTGCATTAGGGGCAGCAAGTTGGGATTCCCAGCTTCAAAGGAGACTTCCAGATTTCAACGGAAAACTCTGAACAGGAAGAGGAAGTTCTTACCTTGTAGATACAGGACTTGGCGTTCAGGAAGAAGAGCTCTATGGTGGCATTGTCCTTTAGGTATGAGATGCTCTCTATATAGAACCTGGAAGAGAAAAACTGCCAGTGAACTACAGAAGCATCAACCAACCAGGCAGAAAATCATGTGTTCTCCGAGTTACATGATTTGACTTGAGGATACGGACGCCCGATCCAACAGGAACAAAAGAAAACGGCATCATCTATTGCTTCCACCATATTCCTTTTTGAGAGAAAACAGTGCTTTTCAAGTTCGTTTACCGTGGGTTAGGACCATCATGACTGACAGCCCTTCTCATAGCAAAGAGCCGGCCTGCCATCAACCTCTAAGAGTACACTTGAACTTGACCATTTACTTCCTTTTTCATTACCTGCTTTCCAATTTTTTTATAATGTCATTTGTTTCCATTGCATTACTTTTTGTCCTCATCACTGTTGAGCTGGAGTTTTAGAAGATAATTTCTTCTGCTTAATCGAAAGAAGGGCCCTATTTCTCCTTGAGATGGTTACAACAGGTCTTCGTGACGACGGCAAGGTGGGGTTTGACGTCTGCATGTCCAGAGAGCTGTGGCTGGTGTTCTTAAAGCCGTGATATTCATGCACATGAAGCCAAATGAGAATTGGATTTTTTATCCAGATGAAACTTATGGATTTTTGTCAAGACAACACATGCTGAAATTATTTAAGTTTAATTCAATGATCCTTTACACATCGACTCTGGAGTTTATTCAATTCCTGAATTAGGGAAGGCACTTGTACTTGTCTAAGGCTCAGCTGCACTGAGGGAGCTGTGATGAGAGGGGAGAAGGAAATGATTGGCAAGCAGAGCCTTGGAGGGGAAGAGGTTCTGAGTGGGGTGGCAACACCTGGAGGGCACTGGGTACCTGCCTCGTGGAAACTGGGGGCCCCAAGAGGGGGCAGGAGGTGAAATGAGAAGAAACAAGTGCTATGATCGTCCAGAACAGCGTTAAGATGTGATGGAAAGAATCCTGGGGAGGAAGCCGAGAGCCCAGTGATCTGGGCCCAGCGCTGTGTGATTCAGGGCAAGTCCCATAACCTTGCTGGGCTTCCGCTTGCCAGTCTGTAAAAGACAGCAGGACGTGGTCAGCAGTTCCCCACCTAAGAAGCCTGCTGCTTTCAAATACTGGAACCTAATTCAGATTAAAACAACAACAACGATAGCAAAACCAACACACCAACACTGTAAGGCAAACAAAATGTGTGTGTAGGCTTGGGCGAGCCCGTGGCCCCCCCAGTTTGCAGCCTCTTGTCTACAGACTAAGTAAACAACATCTTTGACCATTTTACAGATGTGTGCAGAGGCTGTCGTGATGAATACAACACAGATTCATTTAAATTTGTAATTGAATCCAGAGTCATCTTCAGAGATTAGTAGATATTTTCAATCCGCGGATACTAGTCTGACAATTACCATCATGGAGGGTCTACAAAATTTTTGGAAATTACGATATAGTCTTTATTCATGCAAAGCCTGGGAATGAGGTGGCTGGTTGATCTCTACCACCACCCCCTTCCCTACCAAAAAAAAAAAGAAAAGAAAACAAGCACCTGCCTCCGCCTTTTGGAGCAAGTATTCTAGGTCACGGAGGTCTCCATAAAGGGCCTGAGTGTAAAGCTGTACTACCTTCACTCCCCTAGTAATGGAGACTTGAAATATAGAAGCAAATTCTACGTCTCAAAGCAAAACACAGTTTTCCCTTGGTATCCACAGGGGATTGGTTCCAGGACCCACCTCTCCCCCAGGATATCAAAATCCTCAGATGCTCAAGCCCCTGATATAAAATGGTGCAGTAGGGCTTCCCTGGTGGCACAGGGTTAAGAATCCACCTGCCGATGCAGGGGGCACAGGTTCGAGCCCTGGTCCTGGAAGATCCCACATGCCAGGGAGCAACTAAGCCCGTGTGCCACAACTACTGAGCTTGCGCTCTAGAGCCCGCGAGCCACAACTACTGAGCCCACATGCTACAACTACTGAAGCCCGCAGGCCTAGAGCCCGTGCTCCGCAACAAGAGAAGCCACCGCAGTGAGAAGCCCGCGCACCGCAATGAAGAGTAACCCCCGCTCGCCGCAACTAGAGAAAGCCCGCGCACAGCAACGAAGACCCAACGCAGCCAAAAATAAATAAATAAACTAAAACAAACAAACGAAATTTTAAAAAGTAAATAAAATGGTGCAGTACAGTCGGTACATATCCGCGGGTTTCACATCTGATCCGTGGATATGGAGAACCGACTGTAAGTTACATTTGATGTAATTAAGAAGTCCACATCCGTTGTAAACTTTCTGGCGAGGGGTAGTCAGAATAGCAAAACCAGAAGGAGGGAAGGAAGGCAGACAGATGGAAGGGAAGGGAAAGGAAGCAGAGGAGGGCAGGGGGAGAGGGTGACAGAGGCTCGGGATGGGGCTTCGGGTGGGTCAGAGCAAAGCCAGCTCAGCTGGGCGACCTGCAGGCGTGGCCTATTACGGATCCATCTTGCTTCTGTGCCTGTGTCCGAGCTATTCCTCTCACTTCCGGAGCCATCCTCCTGCACACCCCAGCTCACCCCTGCTCCCTTCAGACTCACTCAGGGTCACCACAAGCTTTCGCTGACTCTGCGGACGGTCCCCACAGCAGACCTCCTCTCCTGGGCTCCGGTGACGACCTCTGCTTACTGTGTGGCCCCATGGTGCCGTGATTTTTCTGTTCCCTGAGATGCCTTCTTAGTAGGCTGCTAACTCCTTGAGGCCTGGGACCAAATCTCATACATTTTTGCATACCCAGCACTAATCCAGAGCCTGGCACCAACACTTAAGGTTCTACGAATGAAAGATGCTTTCAACTGCTCTCCTCTCCACACACCGTTGGTGGGAGTTCTTACTGGACAGTGAAATGGGCGATGAAGACAGTGCAGGAGGGAGAAAAAATAATAAATGATTTCCCAGACCATTTATGATTGGGGGTCTTATACTCCACACCCAGCCCCTGTCCCTCTGCCCCTTCTTTCACCGTGGACATGGAAAGCTGCTGCCCATGCAGGGCTGCTGATGGCTTTCAGTCCTAGAGCCAGAAGAAGAGCAGAGGCTTCTAGAGTTTGCCAGTCAGTGACCTTGGCTCTGGAATAATAATTCTGAGTCGAAAGCTGTTGGGTCTGAAATAACTTAATTTTTTCAAAACAGTGCCGTACATCTTGATCCCATTTGCTTTGCTTTAATTCTTGAGAATTAAGGAGCGAAGACATTCTTCCCCCCGGCCCCCCCCATTTTCTCCTCAACAGCATATTAAGAAAAAAAAGTAACACTTCCCTTTCCAACTCTCTAATAATGGAAAACTGAAATGAGATGGCAAATTCTATGCCTTTTGAGATAGTATTTGTTCCCTGGCTGCACAAGAGACAGGAAGGTGGAGGAAATAACAAGCATATTCTGAGATGGACAGGAAAAAAAATCACCTCCTTTTGAAAGAAACTGGAAAGCAGTTTCCTGTTAACCTTTATCACCAAGAAACAGCCTGGGAAACCCTGTGAGTTCCAGGTCTGTCATATTATTGTTCTGTAACCCTGGAGATATATATATATATATATATATATATGTATTTTTTTTTTTGCAGTACGCAGGCCTCTCACTGTTGCAGCCTCTCCCGCTGCGGAGCACAGGCTCCGGACGCGCAGGCTCAGCGGCCATGGCTCACGGGCCCAGCCGCTCCGCGGGGGGATCTTCCCGGACCGGGGCTCGAACCCGCGTCCCCTGCATTGGCAGGCGGACTCTCAACCGCTGCGCCACCAGGGAAGCCCAACCCTGTATATTTAATTCATCCCGAACTTTCCTTCTGCGCTAGGAAGCTAGTGAGTCAAAAGCGCCCAGAGAAAAACAGACCTCAGACATCGCAATCCCACACCGAGGCCCAGCGCGCTCTACCGGAGAAGACACTTCTAGGGAAACGGGGAAGGTTGACGGTGTGTGTTCAAAGTCCTGATGCCAGTTCTGTTCCTTTGGATTTTCCTGAGAGCCTGGTCAAAGGTCCTCCTTTGGGGCAGTAGGTGGCGATGTTGCATTTGCTTACCTACCAGCGCAGAGGGCTTCCTCAAAGACCGGGTTCACAAAGAAAATTCCAGGTCTCTGGGTAAACCTAAGGAAATGAATGATGTCTCGTAGCTTCAGAGGGTCTGTGTGGACAATTGCAAGTCTGATTCTGTATTAACTATGCGTTTTGGATGCTTTGACGTCTGGGGCCTTGCTGACCCCGGAGGGACAGCCCCTCCCAGGCTTAGCCAATTCCTAAAGATGGTAAAGGGTTCACCTGTGAGCATACCTTTTGCAGGCAGACCAGCCAATCCAGCGCCCACATACACTTCCTCGCCTCCCCTGTGGGGATTTCACATTCCCGGCTGCTATGCACCTGCCTTAATCATCCCAGGGCCAGCAACTGGATAACCTGGGACAGTTATAACATGCCCCAAAGCCTGCTGAAATTATTCAAGCTAGCCAATCCTAAACCTGCTTACCCTGCCTCACCCATTCTCTCCTGCAGAAATCACAATAAACGCTGGTGCCCACAGGTCCCCAGCTCCCTCTGCCTCCTGGCCAAGCCTGGTGCTTCCCCATGTGGCCCTGCCTGGCATGGGGTACCCCCTCCTCTTGGGAACCGAGTAGCAATCTCTCTTTTCGATGGCAGTCATCTTCTGATCTGTTGGCCCCAAGTACCTGAACACGAATAAAACCTCCAATTTAAAACAGGCTCTTCAGCATATTTAGTAGGACTGAATCTTTCTTTTATTGGCCACACCGCACAGCTTGTGGGATCTTAGTTACCTGAACAGGGATTGAACCCGGGGCCTGAGCAGTGAAAGCGTGAAACCCTAACCACTGGACTGCCAGGGAATTCCCAGTAGAACTGAATCTTAGGGCTTCTTCTTCTTTTTTTTAATATTTGTTTATTTGGCCGTGCTGGGTCTTAGTTGTGGCATGAAGGACCTTTAGTTGAGGCATGTGGGATCTTTAGTTGTGGTACGTGGGATCTTTAGTTGTGGCATGTGGGTTCTTTGAGTTGCAGCATGTGGGCTCTTAGTTGTGGCATGTGGGATCTAGTTCCCTGACCAGGGATCGAACCTGGGTCCCCTGCATTGGGAGTACGGAATCTTAACCACTGGACCACCAGGGAAGTCCCTTAGGGCTTCTTTTTGAGTCAAAGGAAACGGTGCTCTAGGCCAAGGGCAAACCTGGCTCAGTACCGTGACTGATGCCACACCCAACCTGACCCAGGTGATGCTAACCTGAGCATATTATCAGAAGGTCTAAGTGGGCATAAACATGTGCTATGCTCGTACATGTCTGAGCATGTTAAATACTGAAGGCTCTGAAGCCTTGGGGAGTCTCAGGGGGCGGAGACTGAACACCATCCAGCAAGATGACGTCAGCTAGGTTTCCCCCACTGGGCCCCCTCTCTCCTCCGCCCTCTCACATCCACCCCTTGGCACTTGGGAATCACTGACTATTTACAGCAAGTGTTAATTAAATGGCCCAGTGATTTCATTTTGTAATGAACACAAATGTCACATTTGGAAGGTCTGCTTTTGGTAGCAAAAAGGAGCGATCGTAATGAGAAGGATAATTAACACTGCTGTGAGTTTCTGCGGCCAAATCTCTCTGATGTTGAGAATTTCAACAGCGCTGAAAATCCTAACTGGGACACCCAGTTGAGATCTAGCAAGTTCTGGTTAGCAGGCACCTCGTTTTAGATCCATGCCATCCCTGTTACCGTGAGTGACAGGAAACAGCACCGGCTGTCTTAATGAGCCCGCAAAGACACCAACAGTCGGGTCACGAACTCAACTGCAAAATCCCCTCTCCCGGATTAAAGCTTCTGGGCATCTCCTCTCTTTCTCTCTCTCTCTTTTTTTTTCTTTTCTGTAGCTCACTTTTGTTTATTGTTTGTGAAACTCTAAGTTTGAGGAGACACATCTAATCTCTATTTATTTTCCTACAAACAGTGTCGATGACCAGAGCTCCGAGGACATGGCAGGAGAATACACAATGAAAGGAACAGCGCAGACATGGAGGAATCATCCTGAGCATACACTTGTATCTACAAAAAAAAAAAGGACAGAGGGGCTCCCTTGGGTGGGTGGGCATATTTTCCTTCTATGTTTTCTCGACCTATTTCTTAAGCTTGCCTGGTGGACACTACCAGAGGGTCGCTGTTCTCAGTGTCGGGAGCTTGCCTCTCAGCATTAAACAAGGGTCTCGTCGTTGACTTCGATCTTGGTCACACACTGATCGCTGGGCTGCTTGTAACGGATGTGTGTGAGGGGGCAGGAAGGGGGGAGAGACGAGGCTGGGTGGTCATGCACAAGTCAGGTCACAAGGGACATGAGGAGGGCGGCCTTAGCATGCTAATGGAACGCCAGGAACACCATGAGTGGGGGATCAGATAAGAATTCTAGGAAGGTGCTCGGTGCAACACATAGGATAGAATGGAAGGGGCCAAGACCAGAAGCAGAGATGAACAAGGAGATTTTCAGGACCAGGAGAGGCTTATGAAGGTCCTAATTATAGCCATGGAGGGTGTGTATGGACAGTAAGGGATGCAGCTCTTAAAGACATGAAAACAAGAGGAATTCATGAATAAGAGGCCAGAGAAGGGAGCAGGTGGGAGACAGCAGATGACGTCAAAGGCGACTTTCAAGTTCCTGGCTTGAGGGGCTGCATGGGTGGTGGTGTCCATCGCAGAGATAAGGAGGTGTCAGGGAAAGAAGAGCGAGTTGGGGGCAGAAAGATGATGACATTATTTGATTCAGACAGGGGAGGGCAGAGAAGCGCCTGTGGAATTTGGTGCCCAGAGACCTCCAGTGACCATGGGGGTGATGGGACCAGAAGCTGGACCCCCAGAGACTGAGGGATCAATGGGACATGGGAAAGGGGGCAGCAAGTCCATCCTTCTGAACCTTTGCTGTGAACAGAAGGGGGAACAGGGGTGGTAGCTGTAGGAGGAGACAAATCAGGGAGGGTAGTTTCTTTTCTGAGGGTGGGAGCATCATGGAGGGGCGTGGAGGGGAGGGGTCAGTGGAGAAGCAGCTTAAGATAGAGGAAAAGAGAGGGAAAACTAGAGGGAGTGAGCTCCCTGAGGTGGTGGGAGGGGCTGGAACTGGAGGGCAGGTGGACCCACCAGCCTCGGAAGATCGGATGAGGGGTGTGTGTGTGTGTGTGTGTGTGTGTGTGTGTGTGTGTAAGAGACAGACAGAGACCCTGGAAGCTGGGGATGGTGCATGTTCACCTGTTCACTTCTCTCTTCCTACCTCTTCAAATGGTACCTACAACGTAGCAAGCGCCGATGAATATCCAGGAATCAACAACCGAATCCATCGATAATGGTGAGTACGTAGCATGGCGTTCGCAAGTGAGAAAGCTGTTGACACCTCTCAGTTGAAATGAGAGTGGCTTTTGGCTCTTAAGGCAGCAGTGACGCAGCTCAGGGTGACAAAAAGGGGCTGGAGGGACCGAGGCGTGTACCTTGTAGAAGAGGAGAGAGCACGGGGCAGGGCAGAACGCTTCCCCACTGGACGTCCCCCTCGTCAGGAGATGGCAAGTCTTTCTCAAGTGGGACTAACAGCACGCATCTCAGCTTCTGGAAAGCCTGCTTTGCCACTGAGGATGCCCCTTCCTCCACCAAGGTGCTTTCCAATAGGGTCGCCAAGCTTTGGGACTACAGGTTGCTTTGTCCCCCGCAGGAGGCGCTGTGTCATGGTGCTGAGTTGGGTAGCTCCAGAGGAGCAAGGTCAGGCCTGGGAGGGCTGCTCTCCACGACACCTCTTGCCCAGAGATGGGGGCATCTGTCCTTTGCAGATGGACGCTGCTGCTGCAGATGTGGCCAAGCGTGGAGCCAAGATGGGCCAAGGGCAGCGATCTCAACTCGGGTCCTCTGGCCCTACTGCACAGGCAGCAACGGCAGGCTCTCTGGTTAGCAATTTTTTTTTTTTTTTTTTTTTTTTTTTTGCGGTACGTGGGCCTCTCACTGCTGTGGCCTCTCCCGTTGCGGAGCACAGGCCCCGGATGCGCAGGCTCAGTGGCCATGGCTCACGGGCCCAGCCGCTCTGCGGCATGTGGGATCTTCCCGGACCGGGGCACGAACCCGTGTCCCCTGCATAGGCAGGTGGACTCTCAACCACTGCGCCTCCAGGGAAGCCCTGGTTAGCAATCTTGATGTCACTTTTCACTTGTGAGACGGAGGCTGCATGGTATAAGGGGTAGGGCCCCACCATTGGGGTCAGATCTGGCTGAACAGATACAATAACTTACCAGCCATGCCTGGGGGCAGAATCTACCTAAACATCTTGGGCTCCCATCTCCTTATCTTGATTAGGAAAAATAATACCTGTTTCAAGGATTGTTGTGAAGATAATTCATCCGTAATAATGGACAGTTCCCCCTCTTCTCTGACCTTTTTCCTTTTTCGGTAATTATTAAGACCCTGATGCCACTGTGGCCATGCCTGGTCATCTGACTGATGAGAATTGCAGGGATCAAGTCCCTTCGAGGGTAAATAACGGGTCAGCGAAGGCAGGTTCTTAGCCCTCCATCCTGTCATTCCGAGACTGTCCTGCAGCCAGCTTCACACCCTCCCAGGAGGAAATGCTCATTTCCTGGCTTTGAGGATGAAGCAAAATTCTGTGAGTTCCAATTCACGTTATTTAATATATTGGGGCCTTATTTTTCCTAATTGGTTGAATGGAAGCCATAATTCTGCCCTCACTCTCACAGATGTTTTGAATATGCATCTCAGCGAAAGAATATATAAATGCCAATTAACAAGCTATGCTGGGTGGTAGCCCAAACGTAGATCCCTGGTGACACAGGGTTAAGATGTCCGTCCACTCCATGGATTCTTAAACCTTGGCTTAAGGCTGCTGACCTTTTCCATGGTCTCTTTTATCAGGTGGTTCCACTTTGCTTTTATTCACCTATATAACTGTACACGTGTTATATAGATGTAACATATAGATGTTTAAAGGTAAGAAGAAAGGCAATGAGGGGCTGGAGAGGGGCTTCAGGGATGCACGGGTGATGGACAGCTGGGTTCTTGTTTAGAAAGGTCAGCGTGTATGCGCAGGGAAAGAGCCCAGCTGGTCAGAAGCTCTTTTGGAGACTCCAGCATATTCCAGGGTCTGGGTCTTTTATGAAGATAATCTCATACCGCTCCGTTGTAGAAAATAGCCTATAGGCATCCTGAGAAAGGCACCGAGTTATAAATTGGGAATTCTTCCCAGGCTGAAAACCAAGGTACAAGTGCGGAATTCACCCCTGTGGGAGAACCTGCTTCCTCTCTGGGAGAAGACAAATTATCCGTATTTTGATAGCATGCTGTTCAGCCGGCTGCAAAGTGGGGACTCGGGAGAGCAGGGGTTCCGGGAACCAGGATCTTCCGTGGCCAGTGCCAGGGAGACACCCACGCCGGGAGGCGGTCATAAAAATTCAGGTGACAGAAGATGAGGGCCTAAGTTCATGTAATGAAGAGGAGGGGGCAGGGCAGAGAGAGATTTCGTAAGTAGCAGCAGAGAATTAATGCCCGTAAGAATTTGACGGACAGGAAAGGGGGACAGATTTTAAGATTTAAGCCTATATAACTGAATGGATAATGACGTCAGATTTGACGGTACCACACGTTTGGGGAGGTGGGGGGTGGCTGGGAAGATGATGAATTTGGCTTTGGACCTGTTGAGTTTGATGTACGCAGGTGGCCAAGAGGTCAATGGAAATAGAAACCTGGGGCTCTCCAGAAAGATCCGCTTGCAGGATGAGCTAGAGAAAGCTCTGCCTTGTATTTCTGTGAGATGTCCATCCCTAAATGTGAATTCGGAGAGTTTTTCCTAATGAGCATTTGGGGAGGTGCCTGCTTTGGCTAACTAGGAAAATGCATGTCCCTGGGTCTTCAGTCACCCCGTCCCCAGTTCTACTGTTAGGCTGGTTCTACCTTGGCAGTTCTCTGTGTATCTGGTTCCACGGAGAGACGTTGGCTTGCAGTGATGTGGCCCCATCTGCAGGCAGAACCTCGGCCACAAACACTTCAACCCAGCAATCTCACAGCGTTCCAAGCTTTTCTCCAAGGCTCGTTCCCCAAACCCACACATAACTCAACTCATAACAGACGCTTGAAGAAAAACAGCTAATATGCAACCAGCCCAGTGTTTTCTCTTCTTGGCTAACGTTCGCAAAAAGCATCACGGAGGAGGGGGGCCTGATCCGTGGCAAGTGTACGTACCCATCTCCCACTGCGGGTTAATGACTTGCTTAAATGCAACCGAGTCTCCCCTGATGCCGCCACCCCTCCCGGCGCCACCGTTCCTCTTTGCTGTATAGGATGACTTTTCCATTTATCTGAGAAAACGTAGTCGCCGTTAAAGAGAAGATGACACTGAAATCGTGCCCATCAGGGATGGAAATGGCGACCATTAGCTCTGATATGTTTGCAGCTGTTAAATCAAAAAGGGATTAAATGCAAGTTTAAATGTACTCAGCCAGCTGAGATAATGACACATACTCCCGCCTGTGAAAGGGACCCTTTACCTCTGATTTTTGCCTTTCGCCATATCAGGACGGCTACACTTAAAACTGTATTCTTGGCTGTCCTTTTCAGGAGGAACTGAATTGTGAAGCATTGGTGTCCTGCTCTTGAATTTCTGTTCACATGTTTAAAAAGTGCTGGGTCTATGCATTGAGTGGAAGGGTTAGTGTCCAGTGGAAGGCTGAGACATTTGAACCCAAGTACCTCTGCAGCTGTGTAGACAGAAACAGCCTGGTGGCTCCACAGACTGGGCGCTCAGGGAGCCGCTAGATCTGGGGACTCAGATTCTGGCTTTGCTACGCATGATTTGTACTTTGCCCTTGAACCCATGACATGATCCCCCTCTGGCTTCACACAACCTTTTGCAAACCCAAGGGGTCAGCCTGGTTGACTTCATAAGACTATTGCAAATATTAACTATAAGAATCATATAGTCACGAAATAAAACTTCTTACAGTACGTTAACGAACAGAAGATGACTATTGTTTCTGATATATTATTACACCATAGCCTCCCTTAGTGGGAAACGCGTTAATCTGTGATTTGCTGCTGGGTTTCAACTATTCCTACCTGGGATAAAACAGGCAAGTTTCAAGAGACCAAGCAGCACTTGTGACGGAAGGAAAGAACACGCAGACTTTTGCTACGTAGCTTCGAAGGCCACCAAAAGAAACCACGGATTTGTGTTATTCTCAGAGACTTAGTTTCCTTTGAGATATATGCCCTCCTTCCCCCGCAAAAAAGCAAAAAAAAAAAAGGGTTTTATTTTCATTCCACACAAGCATCCTATTGTCAGAGCACAAACACATGGGTCCACGCACACACGCCGACATGCCTTACACACTCACGCCCTGTGTTTACATCTGCTGGGAATGAAGCTATACCACAATCTCTATTCCTGGCAACGGACCAAGACAAACTTGACTTCCCTTTTCTTTGATCGCTCTACCCTCCCAGACTTTTCTGACAAAGGAGGGGGGAAAAAAAAACACGAAAGGATGGATACCCAATGTACATACCTGACACAAAAGTATAAAACCACTGGTCCCGACTTTTTGGGGAAGTCGTGTTCCAAGACTCTTCGATCTAGTTGAAGCCAGTTTAAGTGTCCCCTGAGGAAAAGAGAGACCAGTGGGTTAGGGCTTTGGGTTTTGCTGGAGTTTCTTGGGACAAAGGTATATGTGCTGCAAAACATGCGTGACCACAGATAAACGTGGCCCTCTGCCTCACTCTTAAGTGCTCAGTATTTGCAGAACCCAAGGGAATTATCAGGGGAATACTGCGTCAGCGGGAGATACTGCATGACAGTCAAAGTCGGGGGTTTGAGACCCCCAGTCCATTTCCTCAATGGCACTAAAGTGAAAAGGCAATCATACTCTCTTTCTTCTCCTGAATTCCCTAACCACCACACTCCTGACTGCCTTTTCTCCTGAAGGCCTCCAAACACACTATAGAAACATGTTAGCAATCTTCACAACATCTTGCTGGAAGCAGATGGGGTGCAAAGTGAATCAGAGACAGTTTCTTTAAAAATGAAATGTATACCGACCATACCACCCAGCCACTCCACTCCTAGCTATTTACCCAAGAGAAACGAAAGGTGTCCACGCAAAGACTTTTTACACACAGATGTTCACTTTATTTGTAATAGCTCCAAACGTGAAACAACCCCAATTTTTACCAACGGGGGAATGGACCAATTATGATATAGTTATAGAATGGAATACTACCCAGTCATAAAAACAATCAGCTATTAATACACACAGCAACAAAGATGAATCTCAAAATAATTATGCTGAGTGAAAGAAGCCCCACAACAGAGAGTACAGACTGTATGATTCCGTTTATAGAAAACTTTAGAAAGTACAAACTCATCTGCAGTGACAGAAAGCAGACGGGTGGCTGCCTGGGGGTGGGTGATGGGGGGGAAACACAGGGAGGACGAGGAAACTTTTAGTTGTGATGGAGATGTTCATTATCTTGATGGCGGTGACGGTTTCATGGGTGTAGACGTATGTCAATACTTATGAAATTGTACACTTTGTGTAGTTTATTGCATGTCAACTTTACCTCATTAAAGCTGTTCAAAAGTGAACCACGGAAATATCTGATGACGTATAAACGGGGTCACTTCTGCATTTATTTCTCCCTTCCCTCCCTCTCTCCCTGCCTCCTTCCATAAACATTAATTGACCACCTTCTTCAAATAAGGGCCTGGAGATGTAGCAGTAAGTGAAATCAACACAGTCCCTATTCCCCTGATGCTTATATTCTTGTTAGGAGACAGACACTCAGCAACTATTTCCACAATTATGTAATTACTAATAGTATTAGGACGATGAGTTATGAGAACCTGTAAGAACCTGATCTAGTCCTGAGACCTGAGAAGTACTGCTTGGTGTTTGATTGAGATTTGAAGAATGACAAGAGGAAAGCAAAGAGGAAGGGGAAACCACTTGCCAAGTAGAGAGGCCAGCATGTGCAAACGCCCTGGGGTGGGAAGAAACCTTGGTGTCATGAGAGTAGAAAGGGATGAGGCTGCAGAGTGGTGACCAAGGCCTTGGAGTCAAGTTGAGGAGGTTGGTCTTTGAAGGGCAAGGCAGGATCACAGAACAAGTACGAGCAGAGGAATCTACCCTTGTCCTTCTCCTCTCCTCTCCTTCCCCAATCTCGGTCCATCATCCTGGAGGTCTCAGAGTCCTATAACCGCCTTGCCTTAGTAATGAGCTCATGCTGAACAGACACAACTGCACAACACTTCCTCAGGGCCTGATGCTGAGCGACACTGATGTTTATAACGTATATACCTGTGTGAAAGGCTGGCACTTTCTAAACAAAAGCTGTGGCACCACTGTATTAAAACGTTTGCTCCTCGAAGCCTCCAAAAAATGAAAGCTAGAGAACATTCTAGAGGCTTCCATCTCCATTCTGAGATGTCATTCAAACTGCACCTTTTGCACAAAAAAGTAAATCCCTTCTTCAATGAAGCCTACGCCTGTGGCTCCAGGGTTGAGGATGAGAGCTGCTTTGGAAGAGTGTCCGCCTGAGGAACCTGGCCTCTTTCTCCTCCAAGAATTTTCACCTAGACAAGAATGTTTTCCTATTAACTTTATGTTTCATGCTTGGCGACTCTTCTCTGAGTACAGTAAGGGTAAAAAAAGAATGAAAAAAGAAGTCTTCTAAGCAAAACGACTGGGCCAACATCTTCCAGAAAGGCGGGATAAATTCTCGTCCTGAATGCTGACAGTGCCCCTCGGGGATCATGTTGTTTCAAACCTCTGCACCTTAGCTCATGCTGTACGCTCTGTCTAGAATGCCTTTCCTCTCCTTCACGGCACAGCGAAGTCTGGCCCATCCTTCAAGACCCAGCTCTCCTATGTCTCCTCCAGAAAACCTTCCCCGACACCCCTACCTCACACCACACACCAGCCTGGGCTGTGGGTCCTCCTCTGGACTCACACGGCACCCATCCCAGGCACACCTCTGCTGCTGCACTTCCCGAAGTCTACGGGACTTATTCTGTGTACACACTTTTCCCCAACAGACTTTTTATATCTGGAAAACACAGAGAGATCTACCCTATAAGGTAACAGCATGTGCACTTTTGATTGATTGGAAGGTAAGACAAACAGACCTCATTATCGGGGAGTAATAAGCCATAGCCCCTCCTTTCCAGCCTCTGAAAATGTCCCAGATCTCCTACGATTCTCTCTCTGTGCTCAGCCTCTTGCAAACACGCCACATGCACACTCACCCCAGGACTTTGATCATGCGGTTTCTCCTCATCGGAACAGTGTCTCCAGCCTCTTTATCTGAATGATAGCCATTGTTCAAGGCTGAATTCAAGCCTTACTTTTAGTGAAGTCTTCCTTGACTGCCTACGTCTGGGGTTTCTTTCAAACAGCTCCAGAGCTTCTGGTTTGTGTCATCTGCAAGGCATTTAGCACTGCCTTGTGCAATTAGTTATTTAAAAAACATGACCTGTCTCTCCAACTAAGTTGTAAGTTTTCAACATTAAAAAAAAAAAATCATCCCCAGATCTTAGCCCAGCACTTGGCAAATACTACGGACTCAAAATTACTTGCTCATTGATGGGATGACTACCTCCAAAAGCAGATGATTTGTGCCCTGATCTTAATTTATAAAAGTGACTGAGTGGCAACACAGAGAGGTCAATGCCACTGAAGGGAAAGTTTAATGTTCCTCACAGTTTCCTGGAAATGAGAGGCACCTACAGCATGCAGGGCCATGAGGAGAAGCACAGTGTTGGTCATAAGGCAGAAAGGAATATGGGGAAGACACAGGCCAGAGGCTTTTTTAGGGTTTTTGTGGAAAAGGCAGGGGGAACAGTTTAGGATTGGCTAGTTTGAACAATCCTGGCGGACCCTGAGGCATAAGAGCTGTCCCTGGTTCTCTGGTAACTGGCCCCCAGGGTGATTAAGGACAGGGAGAATGTGGGCTTGGGATGTGAGAGTTACATAAAAGAAGTGATTCAGAGTGTGGCCTCAGGGTCACCGGGGGGATGGAAACAACTTTGGCTGTTAGTTTGGCCCTGTAATGAATGATGCCAAATAAATACAGAATATGCAAAAACTCGGAAGAGAAATCCATTCAATGACCATGCAGATTTAAATTTTCATCTTTTGCCTTGCAATAATTCTTGATAAAGAGTCTGGTGAGATAACCCCTTAAGGATCCTCTCAAGAAAGACAGACTAGCATGGTGCACAGTGGTTTTCCGCTGGTCCCAAACTCAAGGAATAAGGAGGAACCGAGAGATGGAATGCTTCACCTGTGCTCTCAAGATCAGTCAATGGGCCAGGCTTGAGAAATCCTCACCCCACCCCAAGGGCACAGCATTTCTGACCACTCAGACCACTGGGGGTTTGACTTGGCTTCTGGGGGCCATAATTCACTTGGTGGAGAGCCTGAAGATGGGGACCTTTTGCTTGAAGAGACACAGACATGCACATCACTTGGATACCACTCTACTGGGTTTGCTCACTGCCCATCTTCTTCATCCATGTTATCAGAGGACAAATAGGCACATGGATCCCCCCTCCCTAGGTAATTTCATTCCCTACGCTAAACTTTTTAAAAGAACAGCACTCTAGGGATGAATTCCTTGGTTCCCAGCCATATATTAGTTTAGCACTGATCAGGCCATGAAACGACAAGAAAGTAAGAAAATGGTCAAAAAACAGAAAGAACAAGGAGGCCAGAACTTCCCCTAAACCGAATAGTTAGCCTTGGAAGAAAAATGAATTTCCTTCCCCCATGTCCCCTACTTGGATTCCTCAACCCCAGTTCTGTGTGGGATGGCATGACACACACACACACACACGCACACACACGCACACGCACACACACGCACGCACAGGCAGGGTTCCAATATCTGCGGGGAGGTGGGCTTCCTACACCTGGAGTCCCGGGACCCTCAGGTGGAAGGAAGTCACTCCTTCCACTTTATGTACCTGTACCAAAACCTCTCCACTGAAGGCGCTACAAAGGGAAAGACTGAAGGGCCAGCGACCCACCCCAGGTCCCTCAGGATAACTGCCCAATACTGAGGCAAAAGCTAAGAGATGCATTAAAAACCCCAGTTCCGAGGCCGCCACTTTCCACTTGTTGAAATATCTCCTGCGGATCGCGTTGCGTTCAAAGTCACATTTCCTACACCCAACGGTATCAAGGATTCCTCGCTGTCTGGGATTTTTTTCTTTCATATGTAACATCTCACGTTCCTGACATCAGGTCTCTTCCTCAAACCTCTTTTCTTTTTTTTTTTTTCCTTTAAGCTAGGATGGGATGGGAAGCAAAGAGTATAAGAAGCATTTTCTCTATACAGTTTAACTAAGAGATCCTCGATAGCTTGGATTTCATTATCTCATTGATTTTTCATTTGAGAATGCACATCGCTGCATTTGCCGATAACAAAGCAAAAAAAAAAAAAAAGTCCCAGCAGACCCTCAGGGTATTTTTGTTATTGCTTGACTGATAACTGTCTTTAAAGCTGAGCGAGATAACACCCCCCATTTGGTTTATGGTGGCAATAGGTCAAACCGTTAGGTCAGTAATAAATACGCAGTTGCTTCCAGGCAACAGAAATTGGATGCATTTATTTAACAGATTGCTTTTAGCTTCTAACATATAATACAAATAGATTTTTGGTCCAAGCATTGGAACCTTCAGTAGAGATGGCCTTAAGGACAGCTTTCTTTGCAGAAAGTCACTGGAGGGTGGAGGTGTGTGATAAGTCTATCTGAACCCATCACTTTTTGGACCCCAGGGGAGAATGAGACTCTGTGCCTTGAGAGGTTTTTATCGTAGACAGCTGATTCGTATGGAATGAGCTTCCAAAGAAAGTTTAAACAAGAGGATGAAATTCTTACAGATGTCACTGGATGGAGAGAGGGGGTGGGGAGTTCTTCAAAAGGAAGAAGATTTTGCTCTTCAGTGTCCGTGAATCAGAAGTACGTGTGCTCAGCAAGGACAGCTCAGGGATACTGATTTAGCTAGAATCCCTCAAATAATGGCTTTCAAGTATTGATACGTTGAGTGTATGAGTGAGAGAGAGAGAACCTGCAAGAGTGATGCACGCACACAGATAAAGGTAAGGAATGTACTGGGGAGCCCGGATGACTAAATCATGGGCTCTTTTGTCCATC
Organism: Leucopleurus acutus; assembly: GCF_964270905.1. Classification (NCBI taxonomy): domain Eukaryota; kingdom Metazoa; phylum Chordata; class Mammalia; order Artiodactyla; family Delphinidae; genus Leucopleurus; species Leucopleurus acutus. Next base: position 195,856,172 of record NC_139142.1, read on the forward strand.
TGAATTTATGCCTTTAATTTTTTATTTTATGGAGGAATTGTTTGCTCCACTATGTCCTCTGAAGGCTAGCCCCAATTTTCTTTTCTAGTACCTTCTACACTATCTTGATATTTACCTCCTAAACTAAAAATACAAGCTCTCCAAGGGGTCAAAGGCCAGCTACTTCTGTATCTCCAGGCTTAACAGTGGATGCTAAATAAACATTTGCTAAGAAGTGAATACACTGGCCTCAGATAAGCCCCACAGATCAATATTGCTGTTGGTGCCATGACTGCCCTCCACGTATAGACACCGCTCCTGCCTTAACTAAACAGTCTCCATATTCGATGAGAATTCACCTCGTCCAGGATCCGAGTGCCCCCGTACCACTCGCTTTGGAAAGGAAAAGGTCAGGAGAAAGCCAGGATCTCTAAGGCCCCCTCTGGTTGCCTCATTCTTTTTTATTTCTCTTAGCTGCACACAGGAAGAGTTCTGCTAAAGCCCCTTTCCAGTTACTGAACAGAAGTTTCTGTTGTTTTCCGCAGCATCCGAGGGTCTACGCAGGCTGCCTCCAAGGGGGTAACGAACGCTGAATGCTGCGTTCCCAGAAGCAGCTATTACAACCCAGGCACCGAGGTTGTAGCCATTGATTTTCTCCTTAGTCTCGTGGTACAGAGCATTTAATGAACGGAAATCCCAAACCTATTTCTAAATAAATGACATTCCCAGGGCTGCATCTTGTGGAGGTTTCTTCTGCAATTGGAAAATTGCTTTTCTACTTTTTTTTAAATTGTACATCAGCTTGTGACTGGGAAATGCTCATCAACTAGACCCTCTTCAGATGTCTCAGTCAATGCCAGTCCTGGGATGCAGGACCCAAGGACACTGGAGGACAGAGGACTCTCCCCATTGTCCTGTCATTGGGTCTACGGATGTATTTCCAGTGTGTTGGGGGCATTTTGGACCTTAATTATCCAGATAAATCATACTCCTTAAACAGTACCTATCCAATTAATTAAGACACAGCATGTTGTTAAAAAGAAGAGAAAGCCTTAATTGGTTCTTAAACTTAGATTCTGTCTTCAGAGTATCTGTGAACCCCCTAAAACTTAAGCGCTAATTATTTTGTGTGTAAACATTTGTGGAGGTGAAGGAATGTAACTGAAATTTCACAGGGGTCTGTGATTAAGTAAGAGGTTAAGAACTGCTCATTTTCTTAATTGGTATGTGAAAATACATTCTAACTGTATGTGGCTTTGAAAATGTGCAATAATGGCTAACCGAGTTTCTTAACCTTTTCCCTCAACTTCCTAAGTACTTCTTAAAGTATTTTTACATGGATACTCATTTACAGCATTTGACAAACAATCCTTAACATTTACAAGAAGAGATTCAAATTTAAATATTTTACATAATCATGACCTCAGCTTGGGGTGTGTTTGACAACTTCTGCTGAAGAGTCTAAAAGTTGTTTAGTTATTGCTTTTGATGATGGGATTCTCTGTCAAAATTTTTTTTTAATTAAAAAAATTAAATCTTGGGTGTTACAGGTGTTTGTCTAGATCTCAACTCCTTGAATTGCACACTTTAAATATGTGTAGCTTAGTATGTCAATTACACCTCAATATAGTTTTTTGTAAAGACACCAAAACAGAGGAGATAAAAATTATGACTGAGACTAGATCATATAACCAAGAATAGGGCTGTATGGATTCAAATTGTACAATCAGAACCATGAGTTCTGAAAAAAAAAATCAACTTGGTTGTTGAAACAGCAGTGGAAATGTTTCGAAAATAACATGTAAAAATAACTTTCCTTAAATGATGGACACCAGTGTTTGATAAATGAAAATCTTGATTACTCTATTTGCACTCAAGGGAACATTAAATCTGAACTTCTGAGTTGGTTTGCAAACAGGTTTCCAGAGTCTGGAGTGGGGGAGGGTTTATAACTTTGCAGGTTCCTGGTGTGTGTCCTGATGGGTCCCAAACATTTAAAGTTCCAGTGAACTCAGCTTCTCTTCCTGCATCTGGAGGGAGGGAGCAGAGGTAATTTACACCAACATTACCCTTTCTCTAGAACAGGGGTTTTCAAACTTGGCTGCATTTGAGAATCATTTGGGGAGCTTTCAAAAATCTTAATGCTCAGGCCACACTCAGACCAATTAAATCAGAATTTCTGAGGGTAGGGCCCAGACACCGGCATTTTATAAGGTGTCCTAGGTGACTTCAATGCAGAGTCAAGGTTGAGGGTCATGTCTGTAGCAAAACATTAATAATTATTTTAAGATCAAATTTATACTAGGCTCTTACTTGGCCTCAGAATGTTTTAAAGACCACCAAAATGTCATTGTTTGCATGTATCGCCACAATTCAGATATTCACAGATAATCATCTACAGACACACCTCAGAGATATTGGGGGTTTGCTTCCAGACCACCGAGATAAAGTGAATGTTGCAATAAAGTGACTCACACTAAGTTTTTGGTCTCCTAGTGCACATAAAAGTTATGTTTACACTATATTGTAGTCTATTAAGTGCGCAATAGCATTATGTCTAAAAAAACAAAGGTACCTACCTTAATTAAATATACTTTACGGCTAAAGAGTGCTAACTATCATCTGAGCCTTCCGCGAGTTGTAATCTTTTTGCAAAAGTGACACCAAAGCTCACTGATCACAGAAAACCGTAACAAACACAGTAATAATGAAAAAGTTCAAAGTATTGTGAGAATTACCAAAACGTGACACAGAGACACGAAATGAGCAAATGATGTTAGAAAAATGGCACCGACAGACTTGCTCCATGCAAGGTTGCCACAGACCTTCAATTTGTAAAATACACGGTATCTGTGAAGTACAATAAAGGAAAGCATAATAAAATGAGGTCTGCCTGTATATCTCTTTTTATTTGTGCAGAATTGTTAAGAATAAAAGGGGCTAAACGCACTTGAATCCAGGAATAGAAAAAGACATTCATGGGAAACTGATGAAATTTGAATAAAGTCTGTAGTTCAGGTATTAATATAGTACCAATGTTAATTTCTTCGTTTTGATAATTATCACATGGTGTGTAGGATATTAACATTGGGGAAGCTGGGTGAGGGGTATAGGAGAACTCTCTTTGTTCTGTAAATCTAATTCTTTCAAAATAAAAAGTTTTAAAAATTGAATTAAGAAAGAGAAGGCGGAGCTAGTATTAATCCCACACGATTGTTGATTAACTAACAATAGGAAACATCTCTGCGCACTGAGTCTTGCATTGTGGCCTTGGACACACTATTAATGAACACAACTTAGGGGTGAGGACACCCGTACTTAGAGAATCTTCCAATTTTGTCTACATTCTCCTCTATATTTCTTTTCTCCAGGCCCGTCCAGATCCTACAAAATTGTCATCAACAGCAGTTCATATTGAAAGACTCACTGACCTATGACACATATGGCCTACGTGCCATATATTCTACTATTAAGAATGATAACACTGCTGGGAATACCTAACACTGGTGCAGCATTTTATAGTTTATAGCACTTTCTAAGTTAGTCTTGTTTTGATTTGCACTGGGAAAAAAGGCAAATGCATGGACTACACCATGGGTCGCAATAAAGGATGAAAGTTCCACGCATTTTATTATAAAATACGCAGCGTAGCACCTGCAGAAATCACACGTGCGCGTGCACACACACACAACACAATACACATGCACAATTTGAAAACACAGTTATTAAATGATCTTGTGTTAGTGACTAGTGGTGCCCCGTGTGAGGGCTGGGGGGTGGGGCCACAGGGCAAGCCTAGTGGTTAATGCCCTGTGATCACCACCCTAGACCAAGCCTGCGCCCTGCACAGGTACCGTTCTGTGCTGACAGCTTTCATTCATTCCTTTCCCAGCAGGAAAAGGAGAAAAGGTCAGATGACCAAAGAGGCCAATAGCCAACGCCTCTGGCCCCAGGTGTTGTCAGCCCATGACTGACCACGTCCTGAGTCACCGCCACCGCCCTCTCCTCTTTGTTCTGTCTCCTTATCCTAGTCCCTTGGAGGCCCGGTTCCTGATTTCCTCGGGGTCCCTGACACTCACCATTTCCCGGTGAGTCAGGCCCATCTGCCACCTCTTTTCCAGGAACCGTCTGCCAGCTGCAAAGCCCTGTCCACTGATCTCGGCTGGCCGCCTGCCGCTCCTACAGTCCCCAGAGGAACGCTCCCGCCCAGGCTCGGGGTGAAGAGGTTGGTGGTGGCCACTCTTCCCCTGGACGGTGCCAGAAGATGGTTCATAATCTCTTCATCACTGCCCCCCAGAGGGTCCTCCAGCTGCCAGTTCCACCAGGCCAGGGGGAAGGGACCCTTCCCTCCAGCCTGGACTCTCTCTCTCCGCCCTCCACCCCGGACACACACAAGCCTTCCCTGCCGGCCCAGGGAACCAGAAGCGCCGAGAAAGACCCGGAGCGGTCAGGCTCCATTCCATGGGACAGGCGGACGGGGCTGTGTGGTTTTGCTGCTTGCGTCTCTCCCGGGAGAAGAGCCACCTCCTCCCTGACGTTCACTTCCTTCTGGCTGGTACCATCGGGGCTGTGGTCTGAAACCTTCAGCAAGCGTCCTCCTTGCTCCTTGGCCCAGGACAACAAGCTCCTTCTCTGACGCTTGTTTATTCAAAAGCGAAGTCTAGTTGGGACTCCTCTCGAGTTCACTGGCTCTTTCAGAAGAGGAAACGTGCTTGGGAAATGTGAACCATGTGATGAATTGAAACTGTGGTTTCCTTCTAATTAGTGAAAACACATCTGAGTGGCAATCGGGGGAGTTTACAGTGATTCTCAGGAGAAAGGGTAGAAAACATCTGCCTTTGCGGAAGTAGTTGCTCTCGACGCATGTTTGTCTTAAAGCATGTCTTAAAATTACTCTGCCGGCTTCTTCCCATCCCAGCCCTCCGGTTCACAGACCCGGTTACTTGATCCCACCCACAGGCACAGAGAACCTTCTAGACCAGAAGCAACCACTCCTGCCTTCCTTCTGCCTCCGTTCCCTGAGGCTCCAGGGTTGGGGAGTAACCTGTTCCTTCCAGCTTTCTTTTTTTTTTTTTTTAATTTAATGCGTTTTGGGCCGCACCACATGGCATGCGGGATCTTAGTTCCCTGACCAGGGATCGAACCAGCGCCCCCTGCAGTGGAAGCGTGGAGTCTTAACCGCTGGACCGCCAAGGAAGTCGCCCTCCTGGCTTTCTTGAGGCAGGTGTGACTGCTCCCAACGATGCTCCCCGATCACACCATCACCTGAAAGGTTGCTAATTTAGAGGGTGACCACCTGTCCAGTTTGCCCACGACAGTACTGATTTACACCCCCTTTTACTCACAGGGTCCCGATCTAGATCATAAATGCTATGGCCACCCTGTCCACGTGCAGCTCCCGGAGGGTCTTCATGCAGATACACCCGATCATCTCTCCTACTGACCAACGTGGATGCCCCCGTCCTTGCTCTGAGCCCATCCTGCCTTGATGGTTCCATCTGACTGATGGGGCATAGCCTCCCTGAGCTGTCTTGTCCAGCCGCTAACCGAAGCCTGATCTGTTAGTACTGTAGGAAGTCACCTCTGTAACTCGAAGGATCTGGAGGAGTGTGTGTGCATGCGTGTGTATGTGTACACACAGAGGAAAGAAAATTGTGAAACATTTGCTTAGAACAGCTTTTTTTTTTTTTTTTTTTTTGCGGTACGTGGGTCTCTCACTGTTGTGGCCTCTCCCGTTGAGGAGCACAGGCTCCGCACGTGCAGGCTCAGCGGCCATGGCTCACGGGCCCAGCCGCTCCGCGGCATGTGGGATCCTCCCGGACCGGGGCATGAAACCATGTCTCCTGCATCGGCAGGCGGACTCTCAACCACTGCGCCACCAGGGAAGCCCAGAACAGCTTATTTTTATCCAGGAATCTGTGCAGGTGTTCACTGCAGTCTTTTGCAAACAGTTTATTAAGAAGGAAATTGAAATTTTAGTAAAGATATTCCTTCCTTGTGTTGCAAAACACCGCTGTATAGAGCCAAACGGAAAGATCACTGAACGCAAATGTACTTCTCAACAGATGAACAATCTGAATTTTCGAATTTTATATTCTATTTCAGCGTTGACAGTGAAACTGCACAGATACTTTTCATTTTGAACTTATCATTGCATTGACTTCCTGTTATTGTTATTCCAACACCGGAGAGAAATGTTTCACTTCCAGAAGTTTTCATTTAACTCTAATAGAAAACAAACCCAGACAAATTCACTTTTTAAAAAATAAACATTTCGGTTCTGAACGCGTATTGGCTTGATTATAAGAACTGGTTTACCTCATAATTTCATAATATGAGCATCACCCTAATTATATCCTTTGGCCGTTCCAGGCATGATCACAAGGCCTTTGAAATTCAGATGATGAACTTGGACTGACCCTGAACCACAAGACCCAAGTGGCCTGCAGCTGCCTTCACCGTGGACAGCTGAGACGCTACGACTTCAGGTTCTGTATTTTCCCTTCAGGTTCTCCGAGCACATGGGGCACTTACGTCTCATCTGTGAAGGCGATTCCAAAGTATTCCTTCTCCTTCAGGTTGAAGTGAGATGCCACGAGGTCAAGCAGCTCCTTGGCCAAAAGCTTGGGCTGGAGGGGGGACAAAATGGAAAAAGGGTAAGTGATGAGCGATTACTTTTCCTAAAACGTGCAATCTCAGGTTTACATAATTTTTTGGAAGGAATGTCCCAAAGCTCAAGAACATCCATACAAATGATTCTGATAAAACCCAACGGAGTAGACAATGAGGACAGGGCCAGCAATGGACTGAGACCTTCGGCCTTGTTTCCTGGTCGTTTGTTCTATCAGCAAATGGCACCTGCTCACCAACACAGCTGGCAACCCCGTGGCTTCCTTCCCCACACGGGAGGACATTCTTCGGTGAACTGACAGGAAGATGTCTTATTAAAAAAATATATGTACGCATACATATGTAGTAAACATACGTTATGCTGTATATCAAATATATATTGTATAACACCTGTTATATAATACTATAATACATTAATACTATCAGTAATATGTTGTAGAATATGATGATATATATATTTCACATGCACTTATATAGTATTTGCTACGTGCCAGGCCCTGTTCCAAGCACTTTACAAACACGAGCTTCTTTAACCCTCATCACAACCCTGTGAGATGGTTCTATTATTAACTCCATTGTATGGGGAGGAAACAGGTGCCCCAAAATATGAGCATCTCTGTGTAAGTGTTGGGGCTGTGATTTGAGTCCTGGCTCCAGAGACTGCCCTCGACCACTCTCTATGCTCCCATAATTTATTTTATTTTTATTTTTATTTTTTTATGGTACGCGGGCCTCTCACTGCTGTGGCGTCTCCCGTTGCGGAGCACAGGCTCCGGACGCGCAGGCCCAGTGGCCATGGCTCACGGGCCCAGCCACTCTGCGGCATGTGGGATCCTCCCGGACCGGGGTACGAACCCGTGTCCCCTGCATCGGCAGGTGGACTCCCAACCACTGTGCCACCAGGGAAGCCCTATGCTCCCATAATTTAAAATCCAAACAACAGAAGTACCTCCCTGCAAGAAATGTTAACGTTAAGGCCAAAGGGCCTTGGGAATAGTATTTAAGAATAAACTGAAATTTTGCCTTTCTAAAGGAGAACAGTTTTACCCAAGAATGTTTTTATCATGAACTCTTTCCTAAAATTTTCTGCCAATCCAAAGGAGTGTGCCAGAGCCTTAGATGTGAAATCACTGTGGCTGTTTGTATTGTCGATACATCAATCACTCTGGTCTATCACTGTTGAGATGACCACAGACCACCAGGCTCAGAGGTCAGGGAGGAGGGAAAGGCTGATGATGGAGACACGGGGCCAAAAGGGAACAGTTATTTCTAAATTGCCTTCCGGTTCAGGTATTTGCGATGCACTGCCTTAACGGTGACTGTTCTGTTCCACGCATACTCCAAGCTCAGCAGAAACAGATTCGAGAAGAGAAAATGTGTGTGTGTGTACATGTATGTGCATTGATGCACATTAGGATACCCTTCCTGAGTATATTTCCTGTTCTGCTCGTTACTCTGTTGCTTTTCTCTATTAAGAAGGTGGATGAGACAATAAATCAAGAGCTATGTGACTGTTTTAGAACTACCATGTGATCCAGCAACTCCACTTCCGGGTATTTATACGAAAGAAATAAAAACACTAACTCGGGGGCTTCCCTGGTGGTGCGGTGGTCAAGAATCCGCCTGCCAATGCAGGGGACACGGGTTCAAGCCCTGGTCTGGGAAGATCCCACATGCTGCAAAGCAACTAAGCCTGTGTGCCCAAATACTGAGCCTGTGCGCCCAACTACTGAGCCTGTGCTCTAGAGCCCACGAGCCACAACTACTGAGCCTGCGCTGTAGAACCCACGAGCCACAACTACTGAAGCCCGTGCGCCTAGAGCCCGTGCTCCACAACAAGAGAAGCCACCGCAATGAGAAGCCCGCGCATGGCAACAAAGAGTAGCCCCCGCTCGCCGCAACTAGAGAAAAGCCCACGCAGAGCAACAAAGACCCAACACAGCCAAAAATAAAAAAACGAAAACAAACAAAAAAAACACTAACTTGAAAAGAAGTGCACCCCCATACTCACTGCAGCACTGTTTACAAAAGTCTAGACGTGGAAGCAATCTACGTGTCCATCAATGGATGAACGGATAAAGAAGATGTGGTATACATACACAATGGAATACTATTCAGCCATAAAAAAGAAGGAAATCTTATCATTCACAACAACATGGATAGACCTTGCGGGTACTTTGCGAAGTGAAATAAGTCAGACAGAGAAAGACAAACACTGTGTGGTCTTACTTATATGTGGAATCTAAAAAGTAAAATTAAAAAATACCTCATAGACACAGAGAACAAACTGGTGGTTGCCAGAGGAGGGGGTAGGGGCGGGTGAAATGGGTGAAGGTGGCAAAAAGAAAAAAAAGAGAGAGAGTTACATCACAGTTTAGTTTCTTAATTCACTTTTTTTTGGTGCCACTATGGACTATACTGTGTCCCCTCCTCCCAAATTCACGTGTTGAAGCCCTAACCTCCAATGTGGTGGTATGTGGAGGCTGGGGCCTTTGAGAGGTAATTAGGGTTACACGAGGTCATGTGGGCAGGCCCTCAGGATGGGATTAGTGTCCTTATAAGAAGAGATCCCAGAGAGCTTGCTTGCTTTTTCTCTCCACCAGGTGAGGACACAGTGAGAAGGCTGCCAACTACAAGTCAGGAAGAGAGCCCTCACAGAGCCCGACCAGGCTGGCACCCAGACCTCGAACTTTCAGCCTCCAGAACTGTGAGAAAATCAGTGTCTTCTTTTTTTTTTTTGGTTGCACTGCGTGGCACGTGGGATCTTCGTTCCCTGACCAGAGACTGAACCCATGCCCCCTGCAGTGGAGGCACGGAGTCCTAAACATTGGACAGCCAGGGAAGTCCCCCAGATCAGCGTCTTTTGTTTAAGCCCCCCAGTCTGTGGTATTTTGTAATGGCAGCCCAGGCAGACTAAGACGGGTGTACTTCCTTTTAATTCAACAAACATTTACTGTCTAATGTGTGTAGGGCACTAGCCAATCCTACAGGAGATACAAAAATGCACAGCACATAGTACGTGTCAACAGGACCTTCAACTTTCATCAGGGCATAGAGTAAGAGCTAGTGTTCATTTAAAAAAGCCAAAGCAGATGGTTCCCTCTTCGCTGCCTCATCCTGAGCTCCCAGGATGGCAGCCTCCGGGCCTCAATCACCATCAATTTACCAATGAAAACTGCCAGAAATGATGGGAGTGGGTTTGAAGTGAGGGCAGAGCTTCCTCCCCCTAGAAGACATGATTAAATCAACAGGAAAATCCATCTTGATAAATCAATGTCATCTAATATTCTATACTCCCGTTCACACTAAAATGTGAAAAAGTAACCGTTAGGGAATTCAAGACTGTATGTAAGACCCTCCTTCATAAATAACACAGGGGAAGGCAGGGGAATAAATGTGGCACATCTCAGAGCATCACCGATAAATGACAAAGTATCAGTCCAAGGTGAGGGGGCTCTTGAAGCCTCAGACTGTTTGCTGTGGTCGTGTTGCTGACATCACCTCCATCCCCATAAGGTACCCGGCTGCCCAGATACGAAGCATTTGATGTAGAGGTTGTGACCAAATGTAAGGTAACGTGGCTGATTTTTACACTGTGATGTACTGTAACTCATCCATCCAAATGTCTGCGTTCCTTTCACAGCAGTCACAGCGTTTCTATAATCTGCTGTTTCTTTAAACATTTTGATAATCTTTGGGGTTTGCCTTTGAAGCTTGTATCACATGTATGAAAGCATCCTCACTAGTGCTAAGTCTTCTTGTACTCAGAACGGACTTGACTTTTTCACAGGTCACGTGAAGTCGAGTCTGATGAATGGTGACAGAGGTGGTGGAGGTCAGGAGCACATTGGATCAAGCTGGTTTTATACAATGAGGTATGATTATAAAGTCGTTATTTGTGGGTTCTTAGGGGTGATGGTGAGGTTTCCAGCCTAAACTTGGAAACGACAGAATAAGATTTCCTTCTCTTTGAGAGTTAAACTTGAAAGACAACATCCCAATGGAATTGACCAGCGACACATAAATTTACCCAGAAAGAGAAAAGAATTACTGTTAGGGTCGGAATAATAGTATATCTATCACATGACTAAATATAGTAATTGTTCCATAGAAGGGGCTGGGTGAATGGCCGGTGGGTGTGGGGTGGCGGATGGAGGGGAGTCTGGGAAAAGGAAATGAGCTGGGGAAACAAATGCAGTCTTAGCCAATAGGCCTTAAATATTTGAGTCCCAGTGGTAAGGCTTCCTCTCTGGCAGACATGGAGGCATGAGGAGGCATGACCTTAGCCAGTCATCTGAAACACTCATATTACCTATTTAACTCCCCTTCCTCCAATCTCATACCTTCCAAAGAACCTACTGAGGTTATTATTGCCACGTCCTACATAAGCTGCTGAGCAGCTCCTATGTGACTGCATTATCTTCCAAAATAAGAGACTGTCATTCCTCTGCCAGTGATGATGCTGAGACTTGGAGACATCAGGCAGGCTGTCTCACAGCAAAGCCAGGCTTCCAGATGAAGTCAGACCGGCCTCACAGGTCACATGTACTACCCTTCTGCCACCCCACCTCTACTGACTCTACTTCCTGGGTGAGAGGTCAAGGATCATGAGCCCTGAGGGCCCTATCTGGGTGAGGGTTATATTGCTCACTTGAAACCAGAACACTGACATTTTATACATCAATACTGATTTATACATCAGGTACTTTGAACTTGGTTAATGGGAGTCTTCCCCCGAGGATGAACAATCGGGTTTCTGCACTGCAGAGCTAGGGGACTGACTTGACATGTTGAAAAATTCACCAGAATAACGGATGTCACCTTAGGAGCCTTGTTGACACTGACTTTTGGCTTCTCCATGGTGACACATCCCTATGATTTAGTCTGTCACCGCAATCCTTTTTACATTGGAATTTCTACAGTAAAAAACCAAATGTTCTTGGGGACGCATACACTGAACACAGCTAAAAGGATCTGAGTGATAGCATCCCTCAAATAAACTTTATCATCTCAACCTAACTCTTCAAGGACAGGATCCGTTTGGATGCATATCTTTGGTCAAAAAATAAAAAAAAGGTTAGTCCCACTACTTCATACAACAGTAATTATAGATCCTATGCACCACCCTCAATAAAGAAAAGCCTACATTAATTACCCACAATATATACATGGGGAAATAAAGGCATTGAAGGGGGAGGTAACAGATGCCAGAAGATGTTGAGGTTAGAACTCCTGAATATTAAGTCCCATTATAAGGTACACTCTTTCTTCCGCGGTCATGGTGGCTGGCAGTGCCCCAGCAAGCAGCTGCTCCGTTAATGAGAGCGAGCTCTCCCATCCACCTGATGGACGTGTAGCATGAGTGAGAAATAAACCTCGTTGCTAAGTAACCTTGACATGGGTGGTTGTTTGTCATCACAGCATAACCTAATCTATCCTGATTGGTTCAGGCACCAAAACTTTAATTCCCTGTATGGTAGGTTTAAAACCATTTAAGGCCTCAGCCTGTGATTTCCTGATTTTGCAAACTAAGACAATATCCCACCTTGATGCGATGGTGATTAATGAACTACATTTCTTAAACTCATTTGGTGAAGGCTGCTGGGTAGAAAGCTTTATGCTGTTATGTACTTTGAAGGCATGTTTACAGAATCTGCTGATTACAATTTGCCAATTACTTTGTTGTAAACATTTGTGGAGCTTTGCAGGATCGGGCTGGGAGTGAGGCCAGAAAGGCAGCCTGTTGCCCAGTCAAGTTCTACAGGACAAGCCGGGCCGGGGCCTCAGTGCCAATGTGGGCAAGGCAAGCCCTGTGCGTCTTGGGTTAGAAACAGCCTGTGCTGGGTCATTGGTGCCACCCCGGCCCTCCGAGGTCAAGACATTTAAGACTGACTTTCTCTCAGCCTGTAATGAACTTTGTTCACTCAATAGCTTTTCTTTTTCTATCTCAGATTCTTTTTCCAATGTGCCCTTCTAAGCTTTTATTCCTCCTTATATCTGACAACTAGAATCTCTTTATAAACGTCTGACTCTACCACACAGATCTAAGTTCCCAAGGGTCCTGAGCTGTTCCAGTGGGAAGCCATGCACATACCAGCATGTACAGGGTTCTGGAACGGGCCCCATCTATGCTGCCTTCCGAGGTGGGACATGATTGGATTGTAATGATCAAAAGAACACTTCACACGAATGTACGGCTGTACAGCGCTCTGGGCACATCCCTTCGCCGATGATCTTTCTAGTGAATTCGTGAGCTGTCCAGGCAGTCTGGGGAGAGCCACCTGCTGACCAGGTGGTACCCAAGCTCCTCTCCAGTTTCCCACAGAATATTTTTATTATCACTCACATATTCTACTTTCCACTTAACATGGGTCCATCCCAGAGAGATGCTCTTGGACAAACTGTATAAGTTCTCAGAGCCTCAGCACCCCAGTGTTCTCCTCTATAAAGTGATGAACTAGATGGATGAATCGAACTCCTGCCTTAAATTTGATTCTTTATTCATTAAACTTATTATTAAATTTAGTTTCTTCCTTCTCTAAAACCTTCCCAACCTTCTCAAGGGTCTAGTCACTCATTCTAAAAAACTTTGCAACCATTCTGGATCCTCCCTGGATCTCTTAAATCTGTCAGTTAACATAGCCATCTTTCTTATATAATCTCTGGCAAGTCACTTGACCTCTCTGTACCTCAGTTTCCTCAGCGGCAAAATGGGGATGATGAATCTCCTAAATGATATCAAGTTATATATGTCAGTCTGGTATTTAAGGCCACTCTTTTTTTTTTTTTTTTTTTTTTGCGGTACGCGGGCCTCTCACTGTTGTGGCCTCTCCCGTTGCGGAGCACAGGCTCCGGACGCGCAGGCTCAGCGGCCATGGCTCACAGGCGCAGCCGCTCCGCGGCATGCGGGATCCTCCCGGACCGGGGCTTCGGCAGACGGACTCTCAACCACTGCGCCACCAGGGAAGCCGTAAGGCCACTCTTTGAATCTAGTTCCTATCCAACCTCACTTTTGCCCGATTCCCTCCAAAAGTACTCATTTCTCTCCAATCTATTTGTATCAGAGTGAAGAAAACACCAATCTCGTTTCTATTTCCAAAACTTTGCCCACAACATCCTCTCCCTCCCCATTTGAATTTTATCTTGCTCAAGGTCCACTTCTTCCAGGAAGCCGTCCCTGATCATCCTACCTCCAAACAGTCTCTTCCTCCTCTGAACTCCTATAGCATTTACCACGGGGACTTTGTTCACGCTTGGCATGCATGCCCTTGTGTTGTGATAAATTTATTTTAATTAAAACATTTTTACAAGTATGGTAAAACACACATAACATAAAATTGACCATCTTAAGCACTTTTCAGTATACAGTTCAATATTGTTAAGTATATTCACATTGTTGTGCAACCAATCTCTAGAATATTTCCTCTTGCAAAATAGAAACTCTGTACCCATTAAACAACAGCTCGCCATTCCCCTTCCCCCCAGCCCCTGGCAACCACCATTCTGCTTTTTTTCCCTATGAATTTGACTATTCCAGGTACCTCATCGAAGTGCAATTATACAGCGTTTGTCTTTTTGTGACTGGCTTATTTCATTTAGCATAACATCCTCACGGTTCATTCACATTGTAGCAGGTGTCAGAATTTCCTTCCTTTTTAGGGCTGAATAATATTCCACTGTGCGGATAAACCACATTTTGTTTATTTATTGATCCATCAACGGACACCTGGGTTGCTTTCCTGTTTGGGCTTCTGTGAATAATGCTGCTATGAACATGGTGAATTTTTTGTGACATGACTTGCTGTGTCCTGCAACGGGCTGAATGGTTGCCCCCCAAAAGTTCTGAACACATCCTACATGCTGGAGCCTGTGAACATGACCTCTCATTACAAAAATGTGATTACGATCCTTGAGAGGAAAAGGGTCTCCTGCAGTATCCAGGTGGACCTCAAGTGCAATCACAGGGGTCCTTCTAAGAGAGAGACTGAGGGAGTTTTGACAGAGACGGACACACACTAGAGGACCGTGTGAAGACAGAAGCAGAGATTGGAGCGATGAAGCTGCATGTCAGGGGAGGCTGGCAGCCACCAGAAGAGGCAAAGAATGGATTTTCCTCTCGAGCTTCCAGAGGAAGCTTGGCTCTGCTGACAGCTTGATTTTGACTTCTGCCTTCCAGAACTGTGAGAGAGTATGTTTCTGTTATTTTAAGCCCCCAAGTTTGTGGTCATTTGTTACGGCAGCCTCAGGACACGAATACACGCCCTCAGGCAGAAGCCCCGCAGTGCCTAGCAGGTCCTAATAGCAGGAAACCCCAAATTTGCTGGTTGTTTGAGACATAAAATGGGATCTCAGCAGAAAGCCCTTTACTAGTACTTTATAATGCCATTGACTTTCTGGGCAAGGAAGCCACACACACAAGTCCAGGTGGGGCAGCCTTTGTATCAGAACTGACGCTGGGTCAGTCACTGGCAGCGTGGGCTTCAACTCAGCGACTTCTCCCCTCAAGCCCTTTTCTGTCATCCGCCACTCCCTTGGGGGCAGCTCACAGATTCAAAATCAATGGAATGGCCACTTCTGAATTAATTGCATTAAAAAAATTAAAACATCACACGGCTCCCATCTGTGCTCTGGGAGGAATCACGGCCGAAAGACTGACCCTCTCACCGCTCCCTCCTCCCCAAGGCGGATCTGGACGATTCGCTTCTGGCTGCAGTGCCCACAGTGACCGCCAGGCTGCCGGGGACAGCTCCGCAGCTGGGCCACACCCTCCCGCTCCGACGGCACCGCCAGCCCCATCCCAGGAAAGGGTGATTCCCGGCCCCGGAGGAGTGGCCGCGTCAGTGGAGGTGGCAGGGAGTCCAGTGCTGACAGTGGGGAAGAAAGCGTGGTCAGTGTGCCCTTTCTCTCCAACCTTTCTGAAAACCGAGAGAGAAGGAGAGAGGGGGGTGAAGAGGGGCAGCTCGGAATCAACGATGCCTGAGCCTGCGGCCTCTTTGAAGCCCTGCCTGTTATTGTGTTTCCCAGAGCAGCTGGGAGCCTGGCTCCCGCCCTCCCTCCTCCCACCCCGCTTCCCCCTCCCCTCCCCCTCCCCCTGGGGGCTCGGCATTAAGCAGCCGAGCGCTCATTGGCTGTTCGTTCGTCCTGGGGAGGGGGCGCCGGTGATCGCGAGAAAGCGTGAGGTCATCGCGCACACAGACGCGGGTCTGGCCGAGCTCCCCCTCCCCGTCACCCCCTTGACGCGCCGGTTGATTAGCTGGGGAGGCTGGCTTCCTTCCTACCCCGTCTGAGCAGCCCCTGGGTTCCGTGGCTGGGGGCAAAGGGGGCACTGCTTCCTTTACGTAGGGTTATTTGCTCTTCTGGGCTCCCGGGCGCCTGGGATAGGCAGGGGTGGGGGGCGTGTACAGCTCAGCGGGTCCTGCCAGAGGGAGCATCTCTCCAGCTGGGAGGTCCCCATCCAGTACGAACCCCGGCTCCTTAGTGGACAGAAGACGAATGCTTTACCTCCGGCGCAGGAGGGACCAGCAGCAGAGCGTCTCAGCAAAGCTGGCTCCAGACACAGCCAATACTAACGGTTTCCATTTACTGGGTGCAGCCTCTGTCCCAGCGCAGAACTGAGTCAATCCTTACCCAGCAGGCAGATGCCAGGACTACCCGCATTGGGTACAGAAGGAGCCAATGCACAGAGAAAGCAGTAACTTGCCAAAGGCACACAGCTAGTAACCCGCAGATTTAACTCAACAGTCAGGTGGGTATAAGTCACCCAGGGACGCTGGATTATATAAAGAGCCAGAGAGACTGGTTACCCAACCCACTTAACTGACAGGGCAGGAAACTAAGGTTCAAGGGGTCGAGAAGCCTGTCCACGGACAAGGGAGGTCACCTTAGTGACCAGCACGTGTGGGGATGGGACCCAAGCGCCTGACCAGTCCTTTGCTGGTCCACTTAAGTAGGCGGTTTCAGAAAAGGCTGCAACGATCTGAAACAGGAAGGAAAGAAAACCAAAGGGCATCAATCACATGTGGGTCCTGGCAGGCAAAAAGCATTCACTGCACACACCATGTTAAGGTCCAGGTTTCCTGGCTCCTCCCCAGCTTCCCGTCCTGCTGCTGCTGCTGCCCCCCTGGCCCCAGCACCATCACATCCTACAGGCCTCCCCCTGCCAGGTTCTGGGCTCCATGCTTCACTTACACGATCTTATTTCATCTTCAAAGCAAAGCAGCCCTGCAACATTGTACCGATGAGGACACGGGGGCTTAGAGCAGTTACTGTGCTCAAGGTCACAACCCCCCAAGCGCACAGGGCAGACGAGGGGCTTGAGTCTGGACTGACTCTAAAGCTTTGGTTTTAAATGCCGGGTACAGATCCAGCAAGTCGCAAACAGCACAGACAGGAGGGGTCTGAAGCTGTTTTTTCGAAGCGCAATAGAATTCTGCCAGACAATATGTTCCCGGAGGGCAGGGATCAGGTTTGATCAATATCTATAGCCCAGCCCCCCGAGCACAGTGCCCGACACACAGGTTTTTTTAATTGGTAGATGGTTCTAGACTGAAGGGTCATTGTTTGATTGTTACACCAGCCTAGCAGGAAAGCTGAAACCCACACGCCCTCTCAAGGCTGGTTGGAAGCACAGAGCTGCTAGGCAGAGATTGCGCAACCCCGTGGAGAAGGATGGGTCCAGATGCCATATGCCCAGATGCACAAGAGCCCCTGGGTTTCAACGGGGTCACATACCTCCAGGCACCCACGAAGGAAGCTGTGACATATACTTTGGGAAAGTTACTTGTACACCCAGGAAAAGATGTGTTGTGTCTGTATTCCTTCCAACAGACTCTGCCCTTTAACCCAGCATCAGGGACTAACCCTGCTTGTTTCCAAGTTGCTTGTCCCCACGCTTTATACTATTCCTATATATTATTCTCTGTATGATACTAATGTATTCCCTTGTTCTCATCCTCTTATTTCCACATGGTTTCTTCCACATTTTGCTGAGATTCACCCTGGTCCCAGCATGGGGGAAAGTTGGGGTTGAAATCAGTCTGGGAAGCTGAGCCTTTCTCATCCATGCATTTGAATGATACCCAATGGGAAGGCTTTGACAGGCGCACATAATTATTACTCCTCCAGAAATGCAAAGTGCTTCTGCCAGCTGGCTGGGGAGCCTGCTTTATTCAGGATCTGCTCCCCTTGGGACTCTGGGCAGGTGGGCAGGTGTTCATTAGGGAGCGCCTGCTGATTAACATAGTAACCCCCAGACTCCAGCCTGCTCGGGGCAATGTCACAAGAACTGCTCATCCAGGCTCCCCTCGGCGGCCTCTCCGCATTCATGAAATGATAACGGTTTCAGTGAGGCGAAAACACAAAAAGATGTGCAGTACTCAACTTGCCTTTACCAAGGTCAGGCTGACAAGTCTGCAGCCCCAATTCGGAAACACTGGAAGAAAATGGGGGATGCTAAGGTTCTTGGGATTCATCGTCCACAGTCGTTGTGTTTACCCCTTCTATTATTTTTTTCTTTAACTCAAAGCCTGCCCTGCATTCTGGGTTACGACCCTATCTTGTTCTACAGTGAGTAGTAAATTACTATTTTGGATGTAAACCGCCCGTACATTCACTGGGAGGTGAATCCTGGAGGAAGTTCCCCAGGATCAAACTGGCCAATTGGTCACCCTTCCAGTGGGACAAATGGAACCCAGACCAATTCCAACTTGAGGTCTTCACGACATGGCACACTGAAGTATTCCCTTTTCCTGATGTTCAGGGAAGAGTGAAGAAGGGCATCATTCCAGAGCACAGGACATCGGAGTTTTGAAAATAGCTCTGTGTGGTCCATAGGAAGTCATGGAGTCTTAGGCAAGGCTCAACCATTCCCATCAGTTGTGTAGTCAGCGGCAGCTAGGAGCTCTTAGGAGTTTCATTAGTAAAGGGATGATATGGCAATAGGGCAGAGAGGAAGCGTTAGGGTGGAGCCATTTTCCGGGACAGGTAGGCTGACTGCTACCTTTCATGTAATATACAGAAGGGTGGCACCTACAGTCCTTTGCCAAGGGCATGGCTGATGTTCAAAGAATGTGGCTTCCTCACCCACATACTGGAAATAGAAAGCTTGCCTTCTAGTATGAGGATGGGGAGAGTGGGGATTTGTGAGGGATTAAAAGAAAAAAAAATATATATATATGGCTGTGACTGATCCATCTATATATGCTGTGATGAATCTTAAAACGTTAAGCACCCCTTTCATGCAATCGGGGCAGTGGATTTGTAGTCAGACCACAGGGCTTGGAAACCCAATTCTACTCCATGTATAAATAAAGCATTTACTTTCACTCAGAAACATTGGGACAATAACATCTACTTCATGGGTTGCTGTGAGGAGTCAATACATGATCATTTATAAAGTACCGGGTGCACGAAAGATGCTGCATAAAGGCAGAGTCCCCTTTTCTCCTTCTGTCAGTCACTCCCCACACAAATGACTTATCCTCTCATCACTCTGACAAGGACCTGCTCTGATCGCAATCTAAATCCTCTTCTGAGTGAACTGTCATATCCTTTATCCCAGGAACCATGAATAAATCATCGCTAGGCAGTAAGGAGAACAGAAAGCAGACAACTTCCCTTGGAAGTGAACTTGTTTGGGTAGACATTCCCTAAATAGCACCCCGTCTCTGCTCCCAGTGTCTGCTCAGTGATGCTCGCCTCCATTCACTCGAGTGATTTACTTCCTCACATCGGTCCCTGCCTCCTGCTTCTTTAGGGTTAAAACGACGTTTACTGGCCAGAAGAGAAACAAGTCTCTCTCCTGCTCCAGGGATGTATGGAGACACGGCGCTGGCTTTCTGATGTTTGGAAGTTCCCCAAGTCTCCTCCCTGCGGACCCTTCCCCCATCACTCTTGCAAATTGTTGGCAGGTACATGCTAGAGAGAGACAGTGAGCTCTGCCCGAAGATGATGTCATTTTCAATATAATTAAAAAGGCACTCTTGCCGGGGTGGGAGAGAGATGAGAAAGTGCACAGGCACTGGTGTCCCAGGAAATGAAGGAGGGGAGGCCAACTTTTGTCTGAGGAATATTTATTCCTGAAGAGCCATTTCACTGAAGTCAGACAACAAGGCAAAGAGCACTGCGGCCCCTCCCATGTGCCGTGCTAATTAAGTGGATGAGAACAGATGATGTGCCGCGGGGTCCAAAGAAAAACTGTGCGCTTGTGATACCCTCATTCTCAGATCGAAAATATTATTTTATTATTTGCCTACATTCACCCCCCCCGCCCCTATTTCCAGATGGTTCGGAGGAGGCTTACAAAATTTTAAATGGTATGTAATAGGGGGATTAAAACACGAAATAAGACAGAGTCCATTGAAGATGCTCAAACACATGAAATAAACGAGTTCCTGTTGCTGACTAGGTTACACTGTCTTTGTCCACCGACCCAAGACACAGGCTGAGTTAACAGGCGCAGGCAAGCCTTTTCCTGGGAGTACATCCAAGAAGGAGTTTATCGTTTGGTTCCACACGTGAGGGACAGCAGAGAGCATGTCTTCAACATGGTCCCTGGGAAGGACAGAAATGCAGCTCCCACGAACCGTTTCATAGTTTAGCCCCTGTGCACCACCCTCTCCGCCTGGAGCAGGTTTTAAAGCTGTCTCCTGAAGCCCGTTGGGATATTCTGGGAGAGGCCTTATGTTAGATTTATTTACACCAGCGAATTTGGCCAGAAATTTTGGAGGCGCTATTTTATTAGGTTCTTAACACATGCTCACGTCAGCCATTGGGCAGCTTGGCACTGACGTCTTGTCTTGATTCTGAAGCCAAGCCACAGAAGAAACAGGCAGTCAGTCCCAATTCTGGTGAAGCGCACCGGCCTCCTTGCAGACTGTCAAGGCGAGAGGCGACATCCAAAACATCACGCTGGGAAAAAGCGAAGCCTGGTGAGCCGAGTCAAGTGCCCTCGGGCGGGATGTCAAGTGCCCGGGCGGGATGTCAAGTGCCCGGGCGGGATGAAGTGGAGGTGCCGGTACAGGCGGCCAGGAGGGGGGGAATGGTCTGGATCTGCATCTCCTCTTGGGCAGGTCTGCAAGCCCACCCTGAGGAGACCCCCAAGCCAGGCGGGTGGGTGGGAGAGTGGGAGGGAGCTCCCCCCTGTATCTGGGGGCCCTGTGCTTTTCCTTGCTGCTGGGCTCTTCCGCTGCACATCTGTTCCTGTGGCCTCTGGGCCCCTTCCTTTCTCTGCTGCCCCCAACTACCTTTTTTGCTTTGGCTGCTAGGTGTGGCATGTGGGATCTTAGCTCCCCGACCAGGGATCCAACCTGTGCCCTCTGCAGTGAAAGTGCGGAGTCTTAACCACTGGACCCCCAGGGAAGTACGCCCAACTACATTTTTTTTTTTTTTTTTTTGGCGGTACGCGGGCCTCTCACTGCTGTGGCCTCTCCCGTTGAGGAGCACAGGCTCCGGACGCGCAGGCTCAGGCGGCCATGGCTCACGGGCCCAGCCGCTCCGCGGCATGTGGGATCTTCCCGGACCGGGGCACGAAGCCGTGTCCCCTGCATCGGCAGGTGGACTCTCAACCACTGCGCCACCAGGGAAGCCCCCAACTACCTTTTTAATTCAAGACCCTGCACGTAGCCCCTCTGCGGAGAGAGCTGCCTTGACCTCACACCCTCTCTCCGGTTCCCACCCAGGCTGCCCCAGTAGCGCCACGTGAGTCACGCACACGGGGTCCGTCAGCCTCCCCGGATGCTCTGGTCCCACGACATACACATCTGTGCTCAGAGTTTATTCCTCTTCAAGAATGACCATGTCTGGAAAGCAGGTACAGCATCGCCTGTATCTTTGTTTCCACAGATCCTGACCCAGATGGTCAGTGTTCAATGATGGCCCGGGTTGATCAGTGAATGAGTGGATGGATGAATCCATCCATCCATCAGTGAATAGTGAGGGGGAGGAATGATCGGAGCAAGGGATGCCTTTATCCTGATAAACACCAGTGTTCCCCCTGCGTTCCGTTCCCAGGTCCAGGTCCTTCTCAGTCTTCACACGGGCCTTGTGTGAGCTCGTCTCTCCTCGTTCTAGGTCCCACCAGATTCAAGTGCCTTCCAAAGCCGGCAAGGACGTCTGTCTCAGGAGGCGTCAGGGAGCCATCCTCAGCTGCCGGGATCTCTGTACGTGTTCCGTGATGCTCTTCCAGAGGAGGGTCTGGCTGGGGGCTCACGTCTTCTCTCGGTGTGTTATCCTGTGAGCCCCAACTGAGGAAGTGGGGGGGGCTGCCAGTGGGGATAAAGGAAAGCCAGGACAAAGGTGTGCATCCCAGGCTTTGCCCTTGTCACCTGCCTGTCTCTTCGAGTCAAAAACCATTTCATCAAAATAAATCCGGGGCCTGGCAGGGCCCTGTGCGACACTGAATTGTTAGACTTGCAGGGAGATGACTCACACGCGCCGCCTGAAGACCCTCAGCGCCCCGCCCGAGCTGGGGATGGCGTCAAGCGATGACTCATCTGGGGGCTTGACCTGGGGCCTCTGCAGACTCCCTTCACCCACTCTCTCTCTTAAGGCCCTCCATTTCCCTTTGTAGCGTCGGGTCAATACGCTTTACATTCTTAATAGCGTGTCAGTCTGGAGAGAGAAATCATCGCAGGCTGTGACCCTGTGGCAGTGGTGTCACTGGTTGCTAGGCAGGGTGTCCTTTGGGGAGGGAGCTGTCACTCCTGGTCCCCCTTTCCTCCACTTGTGCGACAAAGGGTCAGACTCTGGCCCAGGTCACAGGCACAAAAGAGATTTTGTTCTGTGCTGCTGCCTTGCCAGGCCTCTCTGAAGGCTTCCTATCGAAGAAGACAAGGATTCAAGACGGCAGTAACATTACAATGAGCCGGGGAAAAAAATAATGCAAATAAGACGGATTCCATCGCAGAGCTTCGCCAAAGTCAGGGTGTAGTAGGAAGAGCCCTGGGCCAAGAGCAGAGACCCTTGTTCTTGTACTGACTCTCCTGGCCACGGGGTTCTTGGTTCTAGGTGCAGAGAAGTTGGGAGATGTAGCCAACTTCCTACCGCTCCGTTTCACCTATGCTCACCTCCGCAGAGCCAGCACGAGGCTCCACGTGAATGCAACCCCAGCACGGCCACTGAACCCTCCATAAGAGGCTAAAAGGAAAGTCTGACCCTCTGCGTTCATGTTCAATGTCATCCAGAGAGAGAGCGAGCGTGTGTGTGTGTGTGTGTACCGCACACATGTGTGCTCAGTATCGTAACTTCTGATTTTTAAAAATTACTCCAGACCTAAGTCTTCCCACGAGACACTTCTCAGTTGGACAAAGAGGCAGAGAGAGAGAGAGGTGAGACCCCCACTTCCAATCTCTGCTGCGTTTTCAGGCCAAAGTTTTCTGGTCCCCAAGAAGTGCTCCTCTGGATGAGGTCAACTTCACAGGCTGCCCTCTGGAGGCCTGGGCTTCTAACTGTGGCCTTAAGAACCCAGAATCATTGTCAGGAAACAGGAAGGCTTTGAAGTCAGAGACCTGGATTGGACCATGGCTCACAAACTGCTGTGGGGTCATGGCCAAGGAGCTTAATTTCTCAGAGAAATCAGTCTTTTTCTGTAAAATGGGTGTAATTCCACTGACCTTATGAATGTCGTGAAAATGAAATAAGAGGGTATGTGTAAAATGTAATTCAGTTTTTTTTTTAATTTATTCTTATTTTATTTATTTTTGGCTGCGTTGGGTCTTCGTTGCTGCACGCGGGCTTTCTCTAGTTGCGGTGAGCGGGGGCTACTCTTCGTTGTGGTGCGCGGGCTTCTCATTGCGGTGGCTTTTCTTGTTGCGGAGCACGGGCTCTAGGCTGCGGGCTTCAGTAGACACGCGGCCTCGCAGTTGTGGTTCGTGGGCTCTAGAGCGCAGGCTCAGTAGTTGTGGCTCGCGGGCTTAGTTGCTCCGCGGCATGTGGGATCTTCCCGGACCAGGGCTCGAACCCGTGTCCCCTGCATTGGCAGGCGGATTCTTAACCACTGCACCACCAGGGAAGCCCCTGTAATTCAGTTTTTGACGTATGATTATTACTTCATGCTCGTTAATTTCTTCCCCACTTTCTCTGCAACTCCCCCTCCACACCCACACCTCCATCAACATCCTCGTCTCATGCTGCCTTCCTTGGGGAGGACTTCCTGTGAGGCGTCATCCCTGGGGAACATCTGGCCTTCACTGGGGGCGGGGCTGAGTTACTCCGGGATGAGCCTCAATCCGGGTTGACGCATCCGTCCATCAGAACTCATCAAGCCCAACCCCTCAGGACCGTTCTAGCAGAGCCAGAGAAAGATCTCTCGGCACTTCATCTTCAGGACTTTCGCTTTCTTTGTCAGAGAGTGGAGGGAAAAATAAAACAGAGCAAAAGCAAAAACTAAACCCACTCTAATGCGTGTGAGGTGGGCTGTGGTGATACCTTAGATCAGGAGGACCAAGTTGCCCCGTTTGGGTCCCTGGAGATGGAACCTAATGCTGCGTTTGCCGCGTACACTGACTACAGTCGGCCCTCTGTATCTGCAGGGGATCAGTTCCAGGCCCCTCTGAGGAGACCGAAATCTGTGGATGCTCAAGTCCGTTAGTCGGTCCTACGGATCCGTGGGTTCTGCATCTGTGGAGCCAACAACCAGGATCATGTACTATATTTACAACCCGTGGTTGGTTGAATCTGCGGACGCAGAGCCACGGATAGGGAGGGCCAACTGTACTGTCCTTTAGCATCTCTTACAAGATACATTCTAGGCTGATGTTTCGAACTGCTTGATTGAAGTGTCCTCTTGCTGAACCAACAGCAACAGTGAAATCAAGGACTCTCCACTGTACTCTAAAAATGCACTCCTCCAAACGAGAGGTTCTAGAATGGGAAGCGGGAGGTCTGCGCGGAAATGTCAGCAGGGATGTTCTACGTTAGCAATAACCAGCCCTGGCGGCATGTGAGGACCACCTGGGAAGTCAAAGAAGCCACTGCCGCCTGGGTCCCACCCTAAAGAGGTGGGGCTTAATTGATCTGAGGGGGTGGGGAGGCCCAGGAATCATTGATTCTAACATGCAGCTGGGACTGAGCTGCTCTGAAGGAAGCAGTAGTGTGTTGGGGGTGAGATTCTTTGTGATGTTATCAGAATTCCAACAACTTTTAGTTTATAGGCTGCCTTCCCGTAGATGTTTCCCCTGGATGCCGTGCAGAATTTGTGGAGCCCCCATCGTGTGCTGGGCAGCGTGCAAGGTGTGAGGGTCCACGATGGGAAGCCACAGTCCCCGACCTGAAGGAGCTCACAGCGAAGCAGCCACAATTACACATCGTTCACCTGCCTCACGCCACGGGCTTCAGAGCCCTGATTCAGAAGCCACTCACCATCTACGGGGTCTCAGGCAAGCTAAATGAACCTCTCAATAAAAAAACAGTATCTCATCCACGTGTTGTGGGGATTAGAAGCCTTAGAACAGGTAAAGCCTTAGAACGGTGCCTGGCATCTAGTCAGGTGTTCAGTAATATACACATCATTGCAGTTAATCTTCTCAACAACCTTATGAAGCAAGTATCATTGTTAACATTATTCCTACAGGAAAGGTCACACAGCTATTACGCGCCATAGCTGGGCTTCAAACTCAGGTGGTCTGACTCTAGACCCTCTGCATTGAACCATGAGACAGTAACTCCCCGCTTCTGATGCTGCTTGTGGGGAAGAAAGAATTAAACAAAACCCCCAAACCAACCCACTACATGTAATACAATATGAAAGGGTTATAAAAGAAGCAGGGCCTGGCATGACTCAATCAAACCTGGACGAATGGTAACACATCTGAAGGTGTGTAAGACCCACAGAGGATGGACCTTGAAGGAAGATAATGGATCTTTGGGCCTCGTCACAAAGTTGGGATTTGATTCTCCAGGCTAAGGGGGGTTATGTGATCAGATGTGACCATTACAGTCAGGAACTGAAGAAAAAGGTAAAGCGCCCCCCCCCATCCCGTATGTCTGGAGAGACCAAGGCTAGACAGATCACCCCAGATCACAGAGCTAGCAAGGGGGAGAGTCCGCATTTAAACTGGGGGTGGACCGCCTGCTGAGTTGCCTTAAGCGCAGAGAGCTACCACTGCCTGTCCACGGGAAATGTTTAAACATCTCTACTTCCATTCGGAAGAGAAACTGTAACTTCATGCCCTTTAGGCTACCCTAAACGTCCCGGCATTCTGCCTGGGTGATCAGTAGGCTGGGTGGTATCCTACAGCCAAGGTCTCAACATGCAGCCGGGAGCAGAACATTCCAGAAACGCAAGAGGGCACCACCCTGAGCAGGTCTGTCCAGGAACCTTCTGTGCTTCCCGGAGGGACAGTGAGTGTGGGCGGAAGAGGCAAAAAAAGGGAGCAGCCTCTGACCCTAGCTGCAGGGACCTCCCCGCTTCTGGAAGCTTCTCCTGGCTACTCTCCTTTCCCGGGAATTGTTCAGTTGCAGGAGTGGCAGTGCTGTCATCTGTGTTTCCCATCTTTCTCCAGGGAGCACCCTCAGGGCAGCGGGCTAACGCTGGCCTCTTTCGGGGGGCAGGTCTAAGCAAAGATGGTCTGAACCCTCACCATGGGGTCTCAGAGCCTCTGAAGAACTCTCCTCTCCTCCTTTCCTCCTGAGTACCCAGTGGGTCAGAGAACGCTAAGCAGGGTTACTCTTTAATCCCATGTGTGCTTGGGAAAGCGTGTTGTACAGGTGGTGTTAAGCTCCTCTTTCTTTCTTTCTCCTAAAGAGGCTATGATGTGAAATTCTATGAGGAGAGAATTAGCAAAGACATTAAGAATTCCCTCACTAAGAAGGTTTTTCAAGGTCCTACTGTAGAGCACAGGGAACTATATTCAATATCTTGTGATAAACCATGAAGGAAAAGAATACGGAAAAGAATATATATATATATATATATATATATATATATATATATATATAACTTAGTCACTGTGTTGTAAAGCAGAAATTAACAACATTGTAAATCAACTATACTTCAATCAAATCTCTTTTTTTAAAGAAGGTTTTGATCACCAACATGCTTTCCGAGAAGGTGGCAAGGTATCAAGGACAGGTTTTTTTTAAATTGTGGTAAAACATACATAGTACAAAATTTGCCATCTTAACCATTTTTAAGTATATAGTTCCGTAGCATTGAGGACATTTGCTTTGTTATGCAACCAATCCCTAGAACTCTTTTCATTTTGCAAAACTGAAACTCTAGCCCCGTGAAACAAGGCATCAAGTATATTGTGAAGGCAAGGGTTATTTTCAAAATTGAGTGGGTATGGCCTCAAAAGAGGGAAGGAGAAGAAGTACATAAACTTACAGCCCTTTAACACCTTTAATTCAGAATTCTATCATTTATCCCATTTCTATTGCCTGATCTTTCACTCCGGTGTTTCGTGAATACAACATATTAAAAATGTTAAGATACAAAGACAATAAACGTGAAAGTCTAGTTGTACAGAAAACACACTAATTCCCTAAGAATCCAACCTTAAGAGTATCTCTGTTTGTAGCCCCACCACAACTTTTCCAACAAGGGATACACACATTTCATACTGTTTAAACTGAATCTGAAAACTATGGAACTTAAACATCATTCTATTTCAAAAGAGAAGCCCTGAAAGGAAACTCTTAGTGATCTGAGATGCTGCTCGGGTCCTCGTGGCCTGAACTGGGGTGTGTGTCCTCTATGTGTCACTCAAAGCAGCACGCTCTGTTCTCCACGCATTACAGATGCCATTTACATTTCATTTTTAATCAACACAGGACTGTGCAAAAGGTCTGCCTCTCAACTTATCTTTACCTGTTGCTTTTTTAAATATTTTTTTTAGTATTTATTTTATTTATTATTATTTATTTTTGGCTGCGTTGGGTCCTCATTGCTGTGCGCAGGCTTTCTCTAGTTGTGGTGAGCGGGGGCTACTCTTCATCGCGGTGCATGGCCTTCTCATTGCGGTGGCTTCTCTTGTTGCGGAGCATGGGCTCCAGGCGCACAGGCTTCAGTAGTTGTGGCGTGAGGGCTCAGTAGTTGTGGCGCAAGGGCCCAGTTGCTCTGCGGCATGTGGGATCTTCCCGGATCAGGGCTCGAACCCGTGTCCCCTGCTTTGTCAGATGGATTCCCAACCACCGCGCCACCAGGGAAGCCCTACCCGTTTCTTTCTGAATAAATCACAACCGTGACATTGAACAGCAAGCCACAGGAACAGTCAAACTTAGAACCTCCGCGGAGCCAGGACACAGCATGACACAGAACGGGAAGGGCACATGGCATGCTGGGAATTGGGCCAGGTTAGATATATCATTTGGATTAAGTTTGTTTACAAAGCTCTCGACCATAAGCAAAGCTATACGGCCTGTTCATGTACTGCACTCAACCATGAGGAAAGATGCCTATGACCCTAAGCTTGGGGCATGACCTGTTGCATTTGGACTGCAAATAATTGCCTTTGTGTGAAAGTCAGAGGCATAAGTAAGAGGGGCATGTCTGAAATGAAACTTTCATAACTCAACATTTTAAAAGTAACAGAACCCTGGCCATCTTTACTTGTTTTGGTTTCTTGTCTACACACTGGGAAGAGGACAGGGAACTTTCTCAGGAGTTGAAGGCCTGATACACATCCTACCCCTTGCCACTGGTGCCCTCCTTCAGCATTTGTTGCAGGTTCAGTTCCTGTTGAAATGCCCCGTTCCTGAGACTCTTTCTGCCCAGTCTTCCTGCCTTGGAGCAGATGAAGAAGTGAAACCCTCCACCCATGCTGAGTGTGCCCTAGAAATTAGTGTGCCCAGTTTCCAGTCCCCACCAGCTTGCCAAGGCCAGGACAGCATCCTGTGTTGCATTCATGACCCAGAATACCCCAGCTTAGAGTCTGGGGGTAAAGACGTGGAGAAGTAAAAAAAAAAAAAAAAAAATGCTTGCCTTTGCTTTTTACAGAACACTTAAAATTCCTTACGTGGTTTTCAGAGAGCCCAAGAGCATCGCGTGACGAGCTGATGGCCGGGCCACCCAGGGTCCACATCATGCAGTCTCATGACCAACAACAGCTTCATTAGGAAGGGACACTGAGTATCTGGGGGTCTCTGGTGGGCCCAGGGAAGATGCACTTGTTGGCTGTGCTTACAGACCTACCTAGACTTTTTGATGGTTTTACAGACGTATGCACACACCAAAACGATCAAACTGTACACTTTAAATATATGCAGTTTGCTGTTTGTCAATTATGTCTCAATAAAGCTGTTAAAGATACTTAGAAACTTTTTTTCTTTTAAAAAGAAAGATGGCACATGATTCAAACAGTAAAAGGCATCCACAGTGAAAAGTATGTAAAAGCAAGTCTCTCCCCCTGGCGCCGGCCCCCAGGGAGTTTTTAGACAGCCGCTCTGGTCACACACAGAAGTGGGTTCAGAAGCCAAGCCCGCAGTGGACACACATAACGAGGAAAGATGTTCTCTTCCCTGAGGACACGTAAGCTGGTCTGAAAAATACCAAGTATTGTGGGAGGAGAGCCAGTTCTCTTAAGAAACCAGTGTCTGGACACAAATTAGTTTAGTCTTCCCTAAAATATAACTCTGCCTGCACACATGAGCTCAATCCCCTGTCCCCTTCTCCAGGAGGAAAAAAAATGGGGAGGAATCAAACTCCTTACCCCCAAGCCTCCTCTGAGCTCCTCTAAGCATTAATGTTTGAATCGTCACAGGCAACCAGGATTTGAAAGCCTGACATTAGAAAGAAAGCTTTTGAACAGACCGACGTCATCCATCAGGGCATATGGAAGACTAAATTGACGTGCTTGAAATTTCTCGTCCAGAGAATAGTCTTGAGGGTTACAAAGGACATCAATGGAAAAAGGAATGAGGCCCATGTATGACATACTTCCATGAAGGCTATTAAAAGGGGGTGATTTAAAGGCGTTGTAGAGACAGCCAAGTGGCTTTTTTTTTTTTTTTTTTTTGCGGTACGCGGGCCTCTCACTGCTGTGGCCTCTCCCGTTGCGGAGCACAGGCTCCGGACGCGCAGGCTCAGCGGCCATGGCTCACGGGCCCAGCCGCTCCGTGGCATGTGGGATCTTCCCGGACCGGGGCACGAACCCCTGTCCCCTGCATCAGCAGGCAGACTCCCAACCACTGAGCCACCAGGGAAGCCCCAAGTGGCTTTTTAAGCCAATAGGTCTAACATTTCTCCTCTTGACTATACAGATCTCACTCTTACCTCTGGAATTTTTCTCTGGTGAGTTTCTTCCTTAGTCCCATTTGGGCAAAGGGACACCCAGACAATCAGACCCTTCCCTGTGAAGCCCATGTACACAGACAAGTGATCACCACACCACCATCTGCCCAAGACCAAAAAGTCCGGCTGCCAAAGGAGGGCCCGAGACAGAGGTCATCACAGCAGACTAGAAAGAAATATACTTTTCTTTCCTTCTTTTAAGTTTAATTTTTACTTTATATTAGAGTATAGTTGATTTACAATACTGTGTTAGTTTCATGTGTACAGCAAAGTGATTCAGTGATACATATATCTATTCTTTTTCAGATTCTTTTCTCATATAGGTTATTACAGAATATTGAGTTCCCTGTGCTATACAGTAGTTGATTATCTATTTTACATGTAGTAGTCGTATATGTTAATCCCAAACTCCTAATTTCTCCCTCCCCCAACCTTTCCCCTTTGGTAACCCTAAGTCTGTGAGTCTGTTTCTGTTTTTTAAAATAAGTTCATTTGTATCATTTTTTAGATTCTACACGTAAGGGATATCATATGACGTTGGTCTTCCTCTGTCTGACCTACTTCACTCAGTGCGATCATCTCTAGGTCCATCCATGCTGCTGCACATGCTTTTCTTTCCTTTTCAAAATACCTCCATTCAGCATGACAGCATACAGGATGGTTAAGAGAGGGCTCTGATATCAGGCAAACTGGGGTCTGAGCCCAGTTCCTTCACTCCTGGAGCTGTGCAAACGTCGGCAATTTATTCAAGTCTGTGACTTGGTTCCTCAACCGTAGGGTGGAGATAAGAACAGTTTCTCCCAGAGTTGTCATGAAAATTGGCCAAAACATACGAATATATTTAGAAGTGTGCATGGCATGTGAATATTCATGATTGTTATATATTTTTAGGTACTTTTTTATCTACAGTTACATACTCTTTATATATCCTTATTATTTTTATTCACTGATTCAACGAATATCTAGAGAGCACCTACGATGGGCCTGGCATTACGTAGCTCAGCACAGAATTTTGTCTTTAAGGAATGGACATCATTCTTTCTCGGAAGAAACTCTCGGGACATTCATCCAACACTGTGGTGGCACCAGGTTCCTAAAGCACTCAAAACATTCTTGTCATCTTGTCATGATCTTGGTAGCTTTCCCGAGAAGCAAAAAGAGGTGGTACAGACATCAGTACTTTTTGTTAGGAAAACTGAGGCACAGAAAGGCTGAGTGGCTTGCTCAGAGCTGACCCACTGGGCCCCGGTGGGGTTGAGACAGGACGCGTCTGGACGTGGAGTCTGAGGTAGCATTTTGCAGAGTGTTGTGATGTAGACCCTGGTGCCTCTGGCCCTCACTAAGCTGGACCACCCAAAAGGAGTTTACGGTCTAAGATGGAGGGATTTTCATGGAGAGGAGGCCTTGGAAGACTAGCTGACCAGGTGCCTTCACTGCAGGCTTCCTCAATGGTTTAAACAGGCAAATGTGCCCATATCTCAGATGGAAAGGTACTATGAGGCATTTCCCAAACTTCCTGACACGGGACCCTCCCCTCACGGAGAACCTTCTGGGCTTCGTATTCCAGGGAGCACATTTTGGGGAATGCTGGTTCAGAGAATGGTTTCCTTAGAAGGGTGACTTTTTGAGAAAACCATCCCAAATTAGAAATACAAGTTTAAACCAACCAAACTGCCTCCTTTCTCTCTCTCCCTGAATATGGTCACTAAGCTGGAAACTTCTCTCAAAGCACACTGGGCCGAGGCCAGCAAGGTTCAAGGGCCCCGACACTCAGGTTCTGGAGTCCCAGCTGGGCTCTGAATCACCGCTTCTCCCATGACACGGGCCAGGAAGTCAAGAATTCCAGCCAAGACTCCTGACCTTGTTCAATGAAACTGTTTAGAGCCTTCCATGGATCACAGAAAGTCAGCGGTGGGGAACATACAACTGTTACAAAGGATCAGAGGGTCATATTTTCAGCCACAGTCTGTTGGAACGAGCAGCTTTTGAGTTTTTATCCTCTTGGGCAATATGATTCTTCAAAGCTAATCTTGCCTCTGTGCTGGCATCATATAGATGCTCAGCCTGGGCTCCGACTCTGATGGTATAACCCTGCACTCACCGACAAGAACCTCAAAAGTGAGCTGCTTACGTGCCCTCCTGCTTCCTTCTCGTCAAAGCCCGATTCCACTCCTCTTCTGCAAGGTGACCGTCAATCCACGTGACTCCGCTTACACCCAACCCCTGGGCATCTTCCGTTCACTCCCTCCCTCTCTTCCTTCTGTTTCATGTTCTGACAACATGAGAACAGCCAGGAATCTGTCTCTGGCCTCCATGGTAACCTACCCAGTGAACACCTTTGAAGAGGGTGGAGAAGCAAAGCAGGCTTAACTCCCTCAGAAATCATCCCTCCTGTGAAAGACATGGCATAACTTTTCTTCTGTAGTCATTCCTCTATTCCAAACGTCATGGGAAAGAGACTCTGAATCCCCGTGCTCCATTTACAGTCTCCTTTCGGAAATTCATTTCTTCCTGATGCACTCCTTGGTTTAATGCATTGTTTACCCTCTGAATCGTTTTCTATGTATCTGACTGCACTGGCATGATATTCTTTAGACTGTAAGCTCCCGGGAGGTGGGGACATTGCCTATTTCCCGTTATTATCTGGTCTAAAAATACGGACCGTGACCATGACATTGAAGAAAAGCCAGCTGATGAAGAATAAGATAAACACAATGACGGACATAACTTTAGGGCCTGGCTGGAAAAATAGCCATTTCTGAAGACATTTGCAGGAGGTCACCTCAAACTGGTAAAGTATTTAGTCATCTAACTGAACAGAAGATGAAGGAAATTGTATTTATGAGGAAATACTTTTTGAATGACCCTCCTCGGTAATCATCTCAGCGAATAGGATTCCTGCCATGAAATGCCCACTATGATGACTCTGAGGAAGGCTGTAGACGTTTTCATTGAGGTCCTGGTTCATTTGGCTTTAGGACACAATGAGCATTCTTCTCTCTTTTCTTTCTTCTTTAAGCTTTTTGAACACAGAGAACTTTAAAAAAAAATTCATTTTACTTAAGTATAGTTGATTTACAATGTTGTATTAATTTCCACAGTACAGAAAAGTGATTCAGTTATACATATACATGTGTATAACATATCTATAGTTTTCATATTCTTTTCCATTATGGTTTATCAAGGATACTGAATATAGTTCCGTGTGCTATACAGTAGGACCTTGTTGTGTATCCATTCTCTATGTAATAGTTAGCACCTGCTAATCCCAAACCCCCAGTCCATCCCTCCCTCACCACCCCCACCCCTTGGCAACCACAAGTCTGTTCTCTATGTCTGTGAGTCTGTTTCTGTTTCACAGATAAGTTCATTTGTGTCTTATTTTAGATTCCACATATAAGTGACATCATACAGTATTTGCTTTTTTTCTTACTTCGCTTAGAATGATAATCTCCAGGTTCATCCGTGTTGCTGCAAATGGCATTATTTCACTCTTTTTTATGGATGAGTAATATTCCAGGGCATATATATATACACACACACACACCCACACACACACCCCCCCCCCCCCCACACACACACACCCCATCTTCCTTATCCATTCATCTGTCGATGGACATTAAGGTTGCTGAACACTGAGAATTTAAGATTAAGCCTCATGTACTTTTCCAGAATGCCTTGTGGTCATGTCAAAGATGGCTGCTTCAGTGGTCATCCAACCCAGACTCACATCACTGCTCCATGCACACAGTCACCTGGATCAGGAGAGGAAGGAGCCTTACCAGCTGACGCCCATGTTTCACGGTGACTGAGATGAGGAAGTAGTGGACACCCACCACCAGAGCGCTGACTTGGGTCTGAGTTGGCGTGTGCTTACCCAGCTCTGACTCCCTCTGGAAAGCACTGAGTGTGAGGGCAACAGCGGCCTTCAGAGCCGGAACAGAGAGAAGCAGCCCCATGACATACCCACTCCCCAGGGGGAAGAAACCAGAGACTCCCCCCAGGCAGCATGCCAGGGCAACCCTATAACAATGATGGTGTGAGGCCCACGTTCCCTAGGACGCCAGTGGTGAGCAGCTCTGCACACCTTTCTGCCTCACAACCGCCCTTCGAAGGATGGATCGTCATCCGCTTTTATTTTCTTTCACTTACTTTCTTGAAAAAAAAAAAAAAGGCAGATTTAGATGCTAAGACTTAAAGTGGTCATTAGCTCAAGATTACTCTTATGGACTGAGCTGTGTCCCCCTGCCCCCCAACAAATGCATATGTTGAAGCCCTCACCTCCAGTGTGGCTGTGTTTGGAGATAGGGTCTTTAAAGAGGTAATTAAATTTGAGTGAGATCATAAGGGTGGGACCCTAATCCAATAGGACTGGTGACCTTTTAAGAACAGGGACGCGCACCAGGGATGTGTGTACAGGAAAAGACCATGTGAGGACAGCAAGAAGGTGGCCATCTGCAAGCCAAGGAGAGAGACGTCAGGAGAAACGAAACCTGCCAACATCTTCATTTTTGACTTCCAGCCTCTAGAACTGTGAGAGAATTAATTTCTGTTGTTTAAGCTACCCAGTCTGTGGTACTTCATTATGGCAGCCCAAACTGACTGAGTCACACAGTTAAAAAGTGGTCTGGTGTCAAAGTTCATGCTTGGGGGCAGTCCTAACTCTGGTCTTGTTTCAACAATCTCAGGCCAAGCCTTCAGATCTTGGATGCCTGCATCATTAGCTATTGTTGCATAATAAAGAATCTGATTGGCTTTTGTCCCTGGTTCCTGGGAGGGAGACTCTAAATCCTTGGGATTTCCCGAGTAATGGAGTATCTTTGACATTCATGAGCCCCTTGGAATCATGAATCGCCATTCACCTGAGTTTGTGCTACTGAGATGTCTTGGGTAGGGGCTGGTCACCAGAAAGACCAACCTTGTCATTAGAGGACTGGGCTGGTCACCAGCCCAACCTCCCAAACTCCAGGGAGGAGACAGGGGCTGGGGATTACGTTCAGTCTCATGACCAACAATTCAATCATGCTTACGTAACTGTTGGTGGGAATGTAAATTGATTCAGCCACTATGGAAAACAGTATGGAGGTTCCAACACAAATTAAAAATACAACTACCATATGATCCAGCAATCCCACTTCTGGGTATATATACAAAGGAAATGAAAACAGGATCTCAGGAGATAACTGCACTCCCATGTTCACTTCAGTATTACTCACAACAGCCAAGATGTGGAAACAATTTAAGTGTCTGCCAACAGATGAGTGGATAAAGATGTGATATTCAAACACACACACACACACAGACACACACACACACACACACACACACACACACACACACACAAACATGATGGAATATTATTCAGCTGTAAAAAAAGAATGAGATCTTGCATTTGCAATGGCATGGATGGACCTTGAGGGTATTATGCTAAGTGAGATAAGCTAGACAGAGAAAGACAAATACTGCATAATCTCACTTACACATGGAATCTAAAAAAGCTGAACTCATAGAAATAGTAGAATAGTGGTTACCAGGCGCTGGGGGTGGAGGAATTGGGGAGATGTTATGTTTAAAGGTACAAACTGCAACTAGTAGATAAGTATTGGGCTGGCTGAAAAGTTCGTTCAGTTTTTTCGGTACGATGGCTCTAGTAGCACTTAGTTGTCTTTAACCTCATTCGAAACAGTTTTGTTAGACTGTACTGTGACAGCTGTCATATCAGCGTGCATTTAAAAAAACTTATCAAAATTGGTGAATCTTTGTGTAGCCATCTTAATAGTGCAGATGGAAGAAAAAAGAAACATTATCGGCATATTATGTTTTATTATTTCAAGAAAGGTAAAAATGCAACTGAAACACAAAAAAAGATTTGTGCAGTGTATGGAGAAGGTGCTGTGACTGATCGAACGTGTCAAAAGTGGTCTGTGAAGTTTCGGGCTGGCGTTTTCCCGCTGTACGATGCTCCATGGTCGGGTAGACCAGTCGAAGTTGATAGTGATCAAATTGAGACATTAATTGAGAACAATCAATGTTATACCACGCGGGAGACAGCCGGCATACTCAACATATCCAAATCAAGCGTGGAAAATCACTCGCACCAGCTGGTTATGTGAATCGCTTTGATGTTTGGGTTCCACATAAGTTAATCAAAAAAAACCTTCTTGACCATATTTCTGCATGCGATTCTTTACTGAAATGTAACGAAAATGTTCTGTTTTTAAAACAAATTGTGATGGGCGATGAAAAGTGGGTACTGTACAATAATGTGGAACAGAAGAGATCGTGGGGCAAGCGAAATGAATCACCACCAACTACACCAAAGGCCGGTCTTCATGCGAAGAAGGTGATGTTGTATATACGGTGGAATTGGAATTGGAATTATGAGCTCCTTCCGGAAAATCAAATGATTAATTTCAACAAGTACTGCTCCCAATTAGACCAACTGAAAGCAGCACTTGATGAAAAGCGTCTGGAATTAGTCAACAGAAAACGCATAATCTTCCATCAGGACAATGCAAGACCACCTGTTTCTTTGATGACCAGGCAAAAACTGTTACAGCTTGGCTGGGAAGTTCTAATTTGTCCGCCGTATTCACCAGACATTGCAACTTCAGATTTCCATTTACTTTGGTCTTTACAAAATTCTCTTAACGGAAAAAATTTCAGTTCCCTGGAAGACTGTAGAAGGCACCTGGAACAGTTCTTTGCTCAAAAAGATAAAAGGTTTTGGGAAGATGGCATTATGAAGTTGCCCGAAAAATGGCAGAAGGTAGTGGAGCAAAAGGGTGAATACGTTGTTCAATAAAGTTCTTGGTGAAAATGAAAAATGTGTCTTTTATTTTTACTTAAAAACCGAAGAAGCTTTTTGGCCATCCCAATAAGTCCTGGAGATCTAATGCACAGCATAGAGATTACAGTCAACGATACTGTACTATAAACTTCAAAGTTGCTAAGAGACCAGATCGTTAATGGTACCCATATTGCAATACACAAATGTATCAAATCAACACACTGTACACCTTAAACTTAAACAACGTTATACGTTAATCATATCTCAATAAAAAATGAAGAAATATCAGGCCTCTGTAGTGAAACCCCAATAAAACTCTGGACAGTGATGCTCAGTGGAGCTTCCTGCTAGGTGAACACGGGGTTGCCCTGAGAGAGTGATGCGTCCTGATTCCACAGGGAGAGGGCACAGAATTTCTGCACACGGGACCCTCCAGACCTCATCCCATGTGTCTCTTCATTGGCGGCTCCTGATTTGTATCCCTTATAATAAAACTCTATAATCCTAAGTATCATGCTTTCCTGAGTTTCATGAGTCATGCTGGTGAATTGCTGAACCTCGGAGGTTGACGGGAAGCCCCACACTTACAGCCAGCTGATCAGAAGTGCAGGGGGCCTGTGGACCCCCCGGGCTTGTGGCGGGTCTCTGAAGGGCGGGTGGTCTGGTTGGGGACGGGTGGAGTCTGCACTAACTCCCAGTGGTTGGTGCCAGAAACGCACTGCGCTGTTGCAGCCTCCTTCCTCCCATCCATCCACTCCCTCGCCATGTGACCCTGTGTTGCCTTGTGAATGTCACAACCTGAGGCTTGGTCAGTCCCAGGTAGGCTATTATTACGCAGCTGAGCGCTTGAAGGCAGAGGTGTTTAGAGGCTAAAGAACAACCAAGCTCAAGGTTGGTTGGATTTTAGGAATGAAAATGATTATCCAATAATAATTTAGTGAGCCTGTCCCCACTCCTATGTTCCTCTCTCTTTTTTAGTGTATCTAGTCCCTACGTTTGGATTCATTGAAAAAGAATTTAGTTGCCCCTTGGTCACAATAATTAAATGAGGACAGAGGTCCTAAATTGAAGAATCGAGAAGTGTTTGCTTTGAAAGCTATTCATTCATTCGTTCTTTCGTTCAAGAGCGTGGAGTCAACTTTTGGACGAAAGCAACCACCATTTATGGGACACCCGTGACTAGGGTGCTTGGTTTCGTCCTTTCTTTCTTTTGAATTAATTAATTAATTTTTTTGGGCAGTGTCGTGTGGCATGCAAAATCCTAGTTCCCTGACCAGGGATCGAACCCGTGCCCCCTGCAGTGGGAGCATGGAGTCTTAACCACTGTAGTGCCAGGGAAGCCCCGGTTTCATTATCTCTAATTCTCATCACAATCCTGCAACGTAGTTATTACAATTCCCATTTTAGCAACAAGAAAGCTGAGGTTCATACAGGCAAATGTTTCCCAAGCCCACACACCATCCACATGGGAAGAGGGAGTCAGGACTCAAACCGGGATCTGACTTTATCCAAAGTACAAGCTTTATCACATCAATGGCTCCTGGAGCCCTGGTCCAAATGCTTGCTTACATACATTAATATTATCTCCCTTGTTTCATCACTGATCCTGGTCCATTTCACCAAGGGTCAGTGGTGAAACAAGGAAAATAAGATTAATGTATGTAAACGTTTCATAAAGCGAAATGCATCCTACTTAAAAGACTGCTCTTTATTCTGCTTTTATATCCTTTTTGGTATGTTTTTCTCTTTTATTAAATAAATGAATGTTAACGTAGTCAGCAATATTTTTTAATACCCTTACTTGGCAAAAAGAGAAAACATTCCAGCCCTACTTTCATCTTTATATTTTATAGTCCCTTAAATCCCAAAGTCTGCGAACCACAGCATCACACTGGCCCTAACTGTGAGCCCCAGAGGGAAGCTCCAGAAAGGTGTACAGATCTGGACTCTCCTCTACGTTAGATTCTTACTGCCTTAATATACAGTGTGCCGGGTGAGCACGCAGGCTCCAGAGGCTGGCTGCATGGAACCAGATTCTGGCTCCATCACTGGACCCCACTCCCAGAGTCTCTGATTCAGTGCATCCCGAGTGGAGCTGGAGGGTCTGCATTTCTAACATGCTGCCAAGTGATGCCAGTGCTGCCCATCGAGGACAACAGTTTGAGAAGTGCTGGTTCAAGCCCATCCCATCATTTCTAGTCCCTTTGTCAGGGACTGGTTCAGATACGGGAATGTGAACCAACTAAAGTCTGGGGTGGGTAGGGAAGTAGGGGACAGGGGAGGCTCTTCCTCCACGATAAAAGAGTTACAAGAGGAGAAGCTCCCTTCCTGCTTTGGACGGTGGCTGCGTGAAGACGTGGCACTTGGAGTTGCTGCAGCCGGCTCATGACCACTTGAGTCAGGGAGCCTGAGAACTTCCGGAGAACGAACTGCACTTAATCTCACTGAGGGCAAAGTGAAGCGGAACAGAAAGACGATTGTTTTTGTTCTTATGAATACAATCTGGTGAGAGCACTCCTTGTTGAACTCAGGGTTCCATGGAAGTGCTACGCCCTAAGATACATACACTGTGTGTGTGTGTGTGTGTGCGCGCGCGTGTGTGTGACAAAGCCAACTGAACGGTGCAGGCATTTCGGTATCACAGTATTCATTAGTTCATGTATCATTTTACTAATCTCCGAAAGGCGGGTGAGAAGGCAGTGATGTACCCACACCTCTCTGACTCTGTCACAGGTATGTTGTTAAATGAAATGGAGAACTGGGGTCATCTGGAAGATTATTAAAGTCCAACATACCTTTGTATGAGTCTACTGATACTCTTTCTGCTATTTTAAAAGTCACTGGCTCTATTACAAAAGTAAGGAAAGCTAATAAAAGATTTTTAGAATAGCGACATATGACTCGCTTTAATCTCGTAATGCATCCTGAGATCAACAGTTTAAAATGGAAGAATCATTGTAGTTGGACTGGGAATTTGGGATTGACATGTACACACTGCTGTATTTAAAACAGATAACAAACAAGGACCCACTGTAGAGCACAGGGAATTCTGCTCAATCCTCTGTAATAACCTAAATGGGAAAAGAATTTGAAAAAGAATAGATACATATTATATGTATAACTGAGTCACTTTGCTGTACACCTGAAACTAACATAATGTTGTTAATCGACTATACTCTAATATAAAATAAAGATTAAAAAAAGAATCACTGTACTGACCCAAGCCACTGGCAAAGGACTCCGCGTGAGATTTTAAAATCTTCCCCCCAAGAAAAAGGTTGCGACCAGTTTTGAACTGGCAGCTAGGCGTTTCCGGAGCCAGGCAGTTCTCCTGGGAATGATCTCAGATGGCTGGGATTCCACCAGGCCTACTTCTGCACATGTCCTTCCGAGCCTTGCAGAGTCGCGAAGAACGCATTTGAATGCCCAAAAATGTCCATCCCACTCTGGGCTACAAAATCTGGCAAGCGCACCGCACTCTCTGGGAAGGATACAGCCCTCAGTGGGAAATAACAGTTAATGCGTGAACGTGTGGAAACTTGAGATTGTGAATCATGAGCTGGGAAACCAATCACTAACTCGTTCATGAGGCGTAGTGTATGCCTTCGGTTTTTACACTCCCACATGTCACAGCCGTTTATATATAATTATGCTTCAAGATCATTTTAAATGTAAAGTATTATGGATAGGGACATTTATAAGACACCAGGCTGCAACCATCAAAATCATTTTTTTCCTATTTTATCCTCCAGAATGACGAGTGATTAGCATGCTTTGACATAATTGGAAGTCACAACTGAATTCACTCAGCTAGATGCTTGTCAGTACTCGGCATGGTTACATGTCCACTGATATCCTGCCTGTCCTCTACGACCTTGTCATATGAGCTGTATATGACATTGGAAGGATTAGAAGTGATAACCAGTGTTCATAAAAAGATCGGGGGACAATGTGCTGGGAAGCCTAAAAGGTTAAGCGATTAAGACATTTTTGATCAACACTCAACCCCATCACTTGTCAAATGAATTTGCACTGAACTCTAGGAATACTCCATAAAGCCTTGTACAGAGTCATAAGGAAGACCAATTACTTCCTAGGCATAATAACACCACAAATTACGTAGCATTTCCCCAAAGGCCGAGGTAGTTAACATTCCCATTTTACAGAAAGGTAGCAAAGCAAGTGGCTTGCCCG
This sequence comes from Leucopleurus acutus, assembly GCF_964270905.1. Classification (NCBI taxonomy): domain Eukaryota; kingdom Metazoa; phylum Chordata; class Mammalia; order Artiodactyla; family Delphinidae; genus Leucopleurus; species Leucopleurus acutus. Next base: position 195,896,992 of record NC_139142.1, read on the forward strand.
GGGTTACCATAGTTACTAAGTGGTCCAGCCTGGGCATCTGATGGCCCGTGATGTGCCAGGAAGTCTTCTGAGCATGTTGCATGTTCTAATTCATTGAATCCTAATCATAACTCTATGAGACGGGTTCTAGTATCAATTTACAGAGGAAATTATAGCAGGAGGACTGGAGGCAGTTATGATTCCCAGGTTACTATTAAGGAAACTGAAGCTTAAAGAGGCTGGACGATTGACCAACGTGATGGAGCTACTGACTGTTAAGCCGGTAACTTCAGCACCTTGACTGTTTTGAATTCCAGCCAGGTTTTGAAGCCAGGCCATCTGGCCCCAGAGCCCGTACGTTCAGTGTACTGGTGACAAGCGGCCCTTCCTCAGGGCCAGACGGCCTGATTTTGAATCAGATATCTACTCTTTCCCTGCTGTGCCACCCTGAATAAATTACTTAACTGCTCTGTGCCGAAATTTCCTCATCTGAACCATGGGAAGAATAATGGAGCTAATTATCATCTGATGATTCAGCTTATAGGAAACACTTAGAACAGTCTGGTACAGAAAGAAGTACTCAGTTAGCTCATGTGATGATGAATCTCTAAGCTATAAAATTTCCCAAAGCATTTAAAAATTGGCTTACGCAATTAAACCTGAAGTCACATTGAACTGTTCAGGAACGTGTTCATTTGCATAAAGCAAAGGTCACTTATATTTTCCATCTGCTAGTTTCTATCTAGAATACTGATTTCCAAACCCCAAGGGGTCTGCGGAGACCCCCTCAGGGGAATCCTTATCAGGCGTAAGGAACAAGCCGGAGAGGTTCAGACTTCCTCCATTTGGATGATTTTGGACAAAGGATTTTGGAACCAAAAGCAGCTTGAGAACCATTGGTCTAAAAGACTAGACTCAGGTCACGTGGCTGCGCCTGTCTAACACTATACATACAACTGCCTGCGATGGTAAAGTTTAGGACCCCAGCTCTGCTGGCCTAAGGGTAGCACCTACGACACCACAGGGCACACCCAGTGGAAGAGACAGTTTGGGGCAAAATGCCACCCTTCATCTCTTTAATACACTGCTCTTGACAAAGTCAGGTTGTGCAGGGAAGTAAGAGTCCGACAGAAGAATTCAAACAGGATGGACGACTGAAGGCTTCTGGGCAGAGATATGTTACAAAGCAGTAGTTCAGAAAGAATAACCTGGGTGTGATGTGCAGGACAAACTGGGATGGAATTACGGAGGTGAGCAAGGAGGCTACGACAGGACCAGAGCAAACAGAGGGTGACAAGGAGCATGCTGGCGATGGCAAATCCACAAGGGTGACGGCAGAACTGGAGAAGGAAGGTATTTCCTTAAGAGGGAAAAACGCGGCAAGACTTCAGGAAGGGAAAAGCGTTGAGGAATAAGGCAAAAAAGGAGGCTGGGTTCGTAAGCTTGGTTGCCTTGGAGAACGGTGGGCTCACCTTTAAAGCAGGTGCAAGGAAAAGATGACCTGGATTTCAAGAGGAGCATGGAAGGTGCTGGGGCTGGTCTGGAGCTGGAGCTGCCACTTAGATGATCGCGTCCACACAGAGCAAAACTTGTTTCACTGCACATCCGTTTATTGCACTTTGCAGATATTCTGTTTTTGTTTTGTTTTGTTTTTTACAAACTGAAGGTCTGTGGCAACCCTGAATTGAGCAAGTCTATCAGACCCATTTTTCCAACAGTATTCGCTCACTTCATGTCTCCATGTCGCATTTTGGTAATTCTCATGATATTTCAAAATTTTTCATTATTCATTGTATTTATCTTTGACGTCACTCTTGTAACTGCAGATGTGGTGGAAACCCCAAGAGAACTAGAATTAGAAGTGAAGCCTGGGGGCTTCCCGAGTGGCGCAGTGGTTGAGAGTCCGCCTGCCGATGCAGGGGACACGGGTTCGTGCCCCGGTCCGGGAAGATCCCACATGCCGCGGAGCGGCTGGGCCCGTGAGCCACGGCCGCTGAGCCTGCGCTCCGCAACGGGAGAGGCCACAGCAGTGAGAGGCCCGCGTACCGCAAAAAAAGAAAAAAAAAAGAAGTGGAGCCTGAAGATGTGACTGAATTGCTGCAATCTCGTGATAAAACTTTAATGGATGAGGAGATGCTTCTTATGGATGAGCAAAGAAAGTGGTTTCTTAAGATGGAAGCTACTCCTGGTGAAGATGCTGTGAAGGTGGTCGAGATGACAATAAAGGATTTAGAATATGACGTAAGCCTAGCTGATAAAGCAGCTGCAGGGTTTGAGAAGACTGCCTCCAATTTTGAACGAAGTGCTACTGTGGGCGACATGCCATCAAACAGCATTGTATGCTCCAGAGAAACAGTTCGTGAAGGAAGAGTCAACTAACTGATGTGACAAGATTCACTGCTGTCTTATTTTAAGAAATGGCCGCAGCTGCCCTGGTCTTCAGCTACCACCACCTTGATCAGTCAGCAAGACCTTTCCACCAGCAGAGATTATGACTTGTTGAAGGCTCAGGTGAGGGTTAGCATTTTTTAGCAATAAAGTATTTTTTTATTGAAGTATAGTTGCTTTACAGTGTTGTATTTGCAGTAAAGTGTTTTTAAATGAAACTAGGTACATCATTTTTTTAGACAATGCTGTTGTACACAATAGACTAGTGTAAATGTAATTTTTAAAACTGAAGTATAGCTGATTTATAATATTATATTAGTTTCAGGCGTACAACATAGTGATTCGATGTTTTTATAGAGGGGCTATCATCAAAAAGACAACAAATGATAAATGTTGGCGAGGGTGTGGAGAAGAGTGAACCCTGGTACCGCTGCTGGTGGGAACGTCATTTGGTGCAGTCACTATGGAGAACAGTATAGAGGTTCCTCAAAAAACTAAAAATGGAGCTACCATAGGATCCAGCAGTCCCACTCCGGGGTATGTATCTGAAGAAAATGAAATCACTAAGTTGAAAAGATATATGCACCCCAGTGTTCATAGCAGCAGTATTTACAATTGCCAAGATAATGGAAGCAACTCAAGTGACCATCAACAGATGAATGGATAAAAAAATCACGATACACACACACACACACACACAGAGGAATATTACTCAGCCATAAAAAGAATGAAATTTTGCCATCTGCAACAACATGGATGGACCTGGAGAGTATTATGCTTAGTGAAATAAGTCAGACAGAGAAAGACAAATACCGTATGATATCACTTACATGTGAGATCTGAAATATGATACAAATGAACTTGTCTATGAAACAGAAACAGACCCACAGACATAGACAACAGACTTGTGGTTGTCAAGGGGGAGAGGGTGTGGTGGACGGATGGAGTGGGAATTTGGGGTTAGTAGATGTGAGCATTTATACAGAGAATGGATAGACAACAAGGTCCTACTGTATAGCACAGAGAACTATATTCAGTATCCTGTAATAAACCATAATGGAAAAGAATATATATCTATGCATAACTGAATCACTTTGCTGTACAGTAGAAATTAACACATTGTAAATCAACTATACTTCAATAAGATAAATTTAAAAAAAAGAAGTCATGACACACACACACACACACATACACACAAAGGAATATTACTCAGCCATAAAAAAGAATGAAAAATTTTTTGCAACAACACGGATGGACCTGGAGAGTACTATGCATAGTGCAATAAGTCAGACAGAGAAAGACGAAACACTGTGCAACTTGCTTTCTTGCAGTCCCTGGAACAAAACCTGCAATATCTCCGCAGTCTGCCTGTACCTAGGAGGTGGCTGAGGTGTGAGATGGGGGCTTTGGAAAGACTTGGAAATCTTCTGTGTTGTTTGACAGCTAAATTGTTAGGTCTTTGCTGGGCAAGTGAGGAAACTGGACAGCAGAGAGATTCAAGGGCTCTGAGGCAGGGCCACAGCGGCGGAGGAGGCAGGGGAAAGCACAGAGCAGCTGAGATGTCCTCCAGACCTCCGATTCCTTCTCCACCACCTCTGATACGGATCACACCGTGTTTCCCAGGAGAGGGGATCGCTTCCCCCATCTCCCTCCCTTCCGTCCATCTCTGGGCCAGATGGGACAAGTTGCAGCAAAGGCTGCCAGAATGCATAGCTCTGTCCCCCGAATCCTCCTGCACCCTCTCCTTATTATGGAGCACAGGGTGCCCTTGGTATCACTGCACAGAGAAAGGGGGGCTGTCGCAGTCACTGGGGAGCAAGTCGTGAGAACATGCAGCCCGTTTTAGAATTAAGAACACCCACCCCTGGATGTGTAAAAAGTCGTACAGCCCGAATAATCATTTCTCACCTCTAGACGTGACCTCCTGCCCCAAAGGGAGGCACGCTGAGATCTGCGTAGCGTAGGGAAAGATGAATAATAGAGATTCACCAAATGCGCAAGTACTTGAAACGAGCCACGTGCCAAAAGTCAATCTGTGAGTTAGCGGCGGAAAAACAAAACAACACCCAGATTTGTTAACGCCCCGATTCCCGTGAAGCCACCCTTCCCAGGTGGCCAGCCCTCTCTCCATCTCCACACTCTCTTGGGGGGTGGGGTGAGGGTGAGGGCAGTGGGTACGCATGTGCGTGGGTTTTATAAACACAATTATTCACATTTTGCTGACCTGCACCGTGCGTTAAGCTCGTCTTCATCACTCGCCTTTCTCATCCCTCTTGAGCAGAGATGCTAAACCAGCAGCGCACAGTTCCCACCCGTCTCCCAAGGCTCCTTTCTGCCAACACTGCCTTGTGCTACCTTAGAGAGTTGGTGGAAACGAGTTTGTAAAGGGATCAAAGAAACAAATAACTCAGCAGTAACACACACACACAAAACAAAGCCGCAATGTCAACTTTCCAGAGGCTCGTTCCTGGGAGGGGAGGAGATGCACTGTCTTCCTCTCTTAAAAGTTCCTTTCTCGTCCTCCACACAATCCCATAAAGCTGTCCTTTCGGCATAACAAAGTCAGCCAAATATTGGCCGTTTCAATCGTTCCAAGCAGTACATTTAAAGGCTGGTTAAAATTAACATCAAGGGAGAATGGGGCACAGAAACGGAGGGGTGGGCATGGAAGGAGGGTAAGGTAGGGGAGGGGGGCAAAGAAGGGGATACCGCTAGGCAACCAGAGCCTGGACCCCAACTGCCTGGGAGATGGCTTCCCCTCCTCGCCCTGTGGCCGGCTGAGCTGTCTGCTCCTGGAGCTGTGTGCGCGTGTATGTTGGGATGCGTGTCTGGGCGGGGTCCCTGGATGACTGCGTCAATCTGCCGTATCCTGACCCTCCTCTGTCACAGCCCCGCCAGGAGACCGGGATTCTCCTTTGTTGTCGAGCACAGCAGAGTTCACCAACTTTTCCAGAAAGGTCCTTGATGCAGAAGGGAGGAGGTACAGGTCCCTCCCTCTTCTTGCCAAAGGCGGAAACTCGTGAGCTGCTTGTGGCTCCCAAGGGTGTACTTTAAGGACTATTTCTTATTTCTCCAAGCCACTAAATGAGCTTTTGATTCCATGTAGAGTGACCATTCCGTACCATTATGTTCGCCACCTCTAATCTATACTTTAACATCTATTTGCTTCACCATGTGCCTTTAAGATTACATATTATCAGCCACCCCCAGGGGCTGGAAAGACATCTGTCTGGCTCATTTGGGGGAGTGCCCAGCCTTGCAGCGAGAAGCTTGATAGATGGTGACGGTGATCACGGTGACGTCTGAGGTCAGCCCAAAGCAGTGCTGCTTGACTCCCCCTCTGGCTCGTTTTATGAGGTGGGCTGGTGGCCTGGGAGGTCCCGGACAGAAGGTGCATCACACCCCGGGCCCTCGGTCTGCTCCCAGCTTCTGCACAGGGCTTCCCACCACTGGCTGAGGCTGTACCTCCTGGTGACTTCAGACCAGACAGGAGCAGATGGCCGAGGCAGCTCACGCTTCAGCAGATGGGCCAGCGAGTGGAGCAGACCACCCTTCTCGGTGGAGAAGATACAGAATCAACTCTGTATATTTCTTCTCTTGGCAAAGTGCGTTCTGGGGGAATTCCTGGCTTCCTTGGTAGAGAACAATCCTTTGTATTTTTACAGAAGAACGTGATAAACCCCGGAAGTAGCTGAGGATGGGGGGTGAGCGTATCTGCCTGTGTATGTGGGTATGTGCGCCCATGCAGAGAACCCAGGGCTGTTCACTTATTCCACGCAGCACTAACAGAGCTCCAGGTTTTCTAAAAAAGTCATATCCAGCTTGTATTTTTTAAGCCCATTATAGGTAAGAATATTTACTTTGCCTTCAGTGCTGCTTTATTCAGAGCTCATATTAACTTACTTAACCTTTAAGCCAGTATCACTAGCCATCTTTGTCAGGCAGAGAAAAGTGATGACAAGGCAAGAATTATTTAACCTGCTGCTGCCTAAGTGTCTTCCACACCTGATACCCTCAGGCTTCAACACGATGCAGAAACTCTTCGTCATGTGTCAAATCTGTACATCTTCACTATATCGATTAGAAACTGAGTTCAAACAGACGAAATGACCCAGGGAAGCCTGTCTTCAGTTCTCGACCTGAGATGAGGTTTTAAGTCTTTAATTCCGGTAATTTATGAAGCTGGTGTTGGGGCCAACATGGCAGCCACATTATACACGAACTACCTCACATCTCAGATATTTATCGTATATACTTCTTACTTGTGCAGTGAAAGAGAACAGGCTGAGACATCAGAGGATCAATGTTCCAGCTGCATATACTACTCTGTGACCTTGAGCCAGGTAATCGACCTTTCTGAATTTCTGTTTCCTCACCTGAGTTAGCATCTTCTTTACACAGTTAATGTGGAGATTAAATGAGATACGCTCCAGAGAAACTCTACTGTGAAGAACTGTAAAGTCCCAGCATTATTGTGGAGGACATCCAGTAGGAAATCTGGATAACCTTAAGTCTATTAGGGTCATAATTTTTTCTCTTACTTAAATGATCTACTCTTAATCCTTCAAAGATTGCTGAAAAACTGGAGAAATGGGGAGGAGTCAAGATGGTGGTGTGGGAAGACATGGAGTTCAGGTCTCCCTACAACTAGGGCGCCTGCCAGACGCTGGTGGGGGACCTCGACACCCAAGGAGATGGGAGGAAGCCCCAAGCGAACCTGCAGGACATGGGGGGACTGAGCGGGGAGGAGAAGTGGAGGCCGGACAGGACCAGAGCCCCTGAGGGGTGGCTGAGAGGGGGGAGGGGTTCCCAAGCCTGGAAAGACCCTCAGGGGCTCAGATCAGGGGAGAGTGCGCCCAGCGTATCCCCTACCCAATCGGCCGGGGAAGTCTGCCTGGCTCTCGGGCCAGGTCCTAGGCCCTCAGTGGTCCCCTCTGGGCTGCAGTGGTCCTGGGGGCATAGGCAGGAGGCCCGGGGAGAACAGGAGGGGCAGGTGGGAGGGGCCCTCCAGGAGAGGAGCAGAGGGCATTTGCCCCACCCACTAAGGCCAGGGAGGACTGCTGGGCTCCCAGGCTGGGTGCCCTGCCCTCCAACCCTGCCCCCCCACAGGCCACATGGGACCTGGGGACATAGGAGGGAGGTGGGGGTGGGGGGGGTGGAGGAGAGCAGGAGAGGCAGTTGGGAGGGGCCCTCCAGGACAGGAGGAGGGGGAGAGGAGTGGAGGGCCTTTCCTGCGCTCTGAGACCAGAGGCAGGAGGCAAGCCTGGGCCCCTCTGGTCCATTGAGCCTAAGCTCCATCCTCCACACCCGCCCAGGGCCTTTTCCAGTCCTGTGGGTTGTAAGCATAGGCCCCACCCACCACCCCTGCTTAGGCCACGCCCTCCACAGCCAAGGTCTTTTCCACCTTTGTTTTCTTAACTATTATGGTTCTGTTTTACCTTCCGGTTGTTGATTCTTATATTCTTTCTAACATATCTGTTAGTTTCCTAGTCTAATTTTATTTTCTACTTTGTTATTGTTCTCTTTTTTTTTTTCTTTTTTTTTTTTGCTGCCCTCTGTGGCTGGCGGGATCTTGTTTCACGAGCCAGGGGTCAGGCCAAAGCTCCTGCAGTGGGAGCTCTGAGTCCGAACCACTGGACTAACAGAGAACCTCAGACCCCAGGGAATATTCATCAGAGTGAGGTCTCCCGGAGGTCCTCATCTCGGCACGAAGACCTAGCTCTACCCAACAGCCTACAAACTCCAGTGTTGGAAGCCTCAGGCCAAACAACCAGTAAGACAGGAACACAATCCCAATCAAAAAAAAAAAAGGAGACAGCAAAAAAATATGTCAGATGAAGGAGCAACGTAAAATCCTACAAGACCAAATAAATGAAGAGGAAATAGGCAGTCTACCTGAAAAAGATTTTAGAGTAATGATAGTAAAGATGATCCAGAATCTCAGAAACAGAATGGAGGCATGGATTGAGAAAATACAAGAAATGTTTAACAAATATCTAGAAGAACTAAAGAACAAACAAACAGAGATGAACAACAAAATAACTGAAATGAGAAATATACTAGAAGGAATCAGTAACAGAATAACTGAGGCAGAAGAACAAATAAGTGAGCTGGAAGACAAAATGGTGGAAATAACTACCGAGGAACAGAATAAAGAAAAAAGAATGAAAAGAATTGAAGACAATCTCAGAGACGTCTGAGAAAACACTAAACGTACCAACATCCGTATTATAGGGGTCCCAGAAGAAGAAGAGAAAAAGAAAGGGTCTGAGAAAATATTTGAAGAGATTATAGTGGAAAACTTCCCTAACATGGGAAAGGAAATAGTCACCCAAGTCCAGGAAAAACAGAGAGTCCCATACAGGGTAAACCCTAGGAGAAACACAAGAAGACACATATTAATCAAACTAATAAAAATTAAATTCAAAGAAAAAATATTAAAAGCAGCAAGAGAAAAACAAAAAATAACGTACAAAGGAATCCCCATAAGGTTATCAGCTGACTTTTCAGCAGAAACTCTGCAGACCAGGAAGGAGCGGCAGGATATACTTAAAGTGATGAAAAGAGAAAAACCTACAACCAACATTACTCTAGCCAGCAAGGATCTCACTCAGATTCGATGGAGAAATCAAAGCTTTACAGACAAGCAAAAGCTAAGAGAATTCAGCACCACCAAACCAGCTTTACAGCAAATGCTAAAGATGCTTCTTTAGGTGGGAAACACAAAAGAAGAAGACCCACAAAAACAAACCAAAAACAATTAAGAAAATGGTAATAGGAACATACATAGCAATAATAACCTTGAATGTAAATGGATGAAATGCCCTAACCAAAAGACACAGCCTGGCTGAATGGATACAAAAACAAGACCCATATATATGCTGTCTACAAGAGACCCGCTTCAGACCTAGGAACACATAGAGACTGAAAGTGAGGGGATGGAAAAAGATATTCCACGCAAATGGAAATCAAAAGAAAGCTGGAGTAGCAATATTCATATCAGATAAAATAGACTTTAAAATAAAGACTGTTACAAGAGACAAGGAAGGACACTACATAATGATCAAGAGATCAATCCAAGAAGATATAATAATTATAACTGTTTACGCATGCAACGTAGGAGCACCTCAATACATAAGGCAAATGCTATCAACCATGAAAGGGGAAATCAACAGTAACACAATAATATAGTAGGGGAATTTAACACGCCACTTACACCAATGGACAGATCATCCAAACAGAAAATAAATAAGGAGACACAAGCTTTAAATGACACAACAGACCAAATAGTTTTAATTGACATTTATAGAACATTCCACCCGAAAGTGGCAGAATGCACTTTCTTCTCAGGTGCATGTGGAACATTCTCCAGGACAGATCACATCTTGGGTCACAAATCAAGCCTTGGAAAATTTAAGAAAATTGAAATTGTATCAAGCATCTTTTCTGACCACAATGCTATGAGATTGGAAATCAATTAGAGGAAAAAACCTGTAAAAAACACAAATACATGGAGGCTAAACAGTGTGCTACTAAATAACCAAGAGATCACTGAAGAAATCAAAGAAGAAATAAAAAGTACACAGAAACAAATGACAATGAAAACACGATGACCCAAAATCTATGGGATGCAGCAAAAGCAGTTCTAAGAGGGAAGTTTATAGCAATTCAATCTCACCTCAAGAAACAAGAAATATCTCAAATAAACAATCTAACCCTACACCTAAAGCAACTAGAGAAAGAAGAATAAAGAAAACCCAAAATCAGTAGAAGGAAAGAAATCATAAAGATCAGAGCAGATATAAATGAAATAGAAACAAAGAAAACCATAGCAAAGATCAATAAAACTAAAAGCTGGTTCTTTGAGAAGATAAACAAAATTGATAAACCCTTAGCCAGGCTCATCAAGAAAAAAAGGGAGAGGACGCAAATCAATAAAATTAGAAATGAAAAAGGAGAAATCACAACTGAAACCACAGAAATACAAAGATTTATAAGAGACTACTACAAACAACTATATGTCAATAAAATGGACAACCACGGAGAAATGGAAAAATTCTTGGATACGTACACTTTTCTAAGACTGAACCAGGAAGAATTAGAAAATATAAACAGACCTATCACAGGTAATGAAATTGAAACTGCAATTAAAAATCTTCCAACAAACAAAAGTCCAGGACCAGATGGCTTCACAGGCGAATACTATCAAACATTTAGTGAAGAGCTAACACCAATCCTTCTCAAACTCTTCCAAAAAACTGCAGAGGGAGAAACACTCCTAAATTCATTCTATGAAGTCACCATCACCCTGATATCAAAATCAGAAAAAGATTTCACAAAAAAAGAAAATTATAGACCAATATCACTGATGAACATAGATGCAAAAATCCTGAACAAAAAATACTAGCAAACAGAATCCAACAGCACATTAAAAGGATCATACACCATGATCAAGTGGGATTTATCCCAGGGATGCAAGGATTCGTGAATATATGCAAATCCATCAATGTGATACACCACATTAACAAATTAAGGAATAAAAACCATATGATCATCTCAATAAGTGCAGAAGAAGCTTTCGACAAAATTCAACAATCATTTATGATAAAATCTCTCCAGAAAATGGGCATAAAGGGAAACTACCTCAACATAATAAAGGCCATATATGACAAACCCACAGCCAACATCATACTCAATGGTGAAAAACTGAAAGTATTTCCTCTAAGATCAGGAAAAAGATAAGGATGTCCACTCTTGCCACTCTTATTCAACATAATTTTGGAAGTCCTAGCCATGGAAATCAGAGAAGGAAAAGAAATAAAGGAATACAAATTGGAAAAGAAGAAGTAAAAATTTCACTGTTTGCAGATGGCATTATACTATATATAGAAAATCCTAAAGATGCTACCAGGAAACTACTAGAACTAAACAATGAATTCGGTAAGGTTGCAGGATACAAAATTAATGCACAGAAATCTCTGGCATTCCTATATACTAACAACGAAAAATCAGAAAGAGAAATTAAGGAAACAATCCCACTTACCATCGCAACAAAAAGAATAAAATACCTAGGAATAAACCTACCAAAGGAGGCGAAAGACCTGTGCTCAGAAAACTATAAGACACTGATCAAAGAAATCAAAGATGACATAAACAGATGGAGAAATATACCATGTTCTCGGATTGGAAGAATCAATATTGTGACAATGACTATACTACCCAAAGCAATCTACAGATTCAATGCAATTCCTATCAAACTACCAGTGGCATTCTTCACAGTATTAGAACAAAAAATTTTACAATTTTTATGGAAACCCAAAAGACCCCGAATAGCTAAAGCAATCTTGAGAAAGAAAAATGGAGCTGGAGGAGTCAGGCTCCCCAACTTCAAACTGCACTACAAAGCTACAGTAATCAAGACAGTAAGGTACTGGCACAAAAACAAATATAGATCAATGGAACAGGATAGAAAGCCCAGAGATAAACCCACACACATATGGGCACCTAATTTACGACAAAGGACGCAAGACCATACAATGGAGAAGAGACAGCCTCTTCAATAAGTGGTGCTGCAAAAACTGGACAGCTACATGTAAAAGAATGAAATTAGAACATTCCCTAACACCATACACAAAAATAAACTAAAAATGGAGTAAGGCCTAAATGTAAGACCAGACACTATAAAACTCTTAGAGGAAAACATAGGAAAACCAATCTTTGACATAAGCCACAGCAAGATTTTTGACCCACCTCCTAGAGTAATGAAAATAAAAATAAAAATAAACAAATAGGACCTTAAAACCTGAACAAATGAAACTTCAAAGCTTTTGCACAGCAAAGGAAACCATAAACAAGATGAAAAGACAACCCTCAGAATGGGGGAAAATATTTGCAAATGAAACAACGGACAAAGGATTAATCTCCAAAATATACAAACAGCTCATGCAGCTCAATATCAAAAAAACAAATAATCCAATTAAAAAATAGGTGGAAGAGCTAAATAGAAATTTCACCAAAGAAGACATACAGATGGCCAAGAGGCACATGAAAAGATGCTCAACATCACTAATTATCAGAGAAATACAAATCACGACTATTACCTCACACCGGTCAGAACGGCCATTATCAAAAAATCTAGAAACAATAAATGTTGGAAAGGGTGCGGTGAAAAGGGAATCCTCCTGCACTGTTGGTGGGAATGTAAATTGATACAACCACTATGGAGAACAGTATGGAGGTTCCTTAAAAAACTAAAAATAGAACTACCATACGACCCAGCAATCCCACTACTGGGCATATACCCTGAGAAAACCATAATTCAAAAAGAGACATGTACCACAATGTTCACTGCAGCACTATTTACAATAGCCAGGACATGGAACCAACCTAAATGTCCATTGACAGATGAATGGATAAAGATGTGGCACATATATACAATGGAATATTACTCGCCATAAAAAGAAATGAAATTGAGTTATTTGTAGTGAGGTGGATGGACCTAGAGTCTGTCATACAGAGTGAAGTAAGTCAGAAAGAAAAACAAATACCGTATGCTAATGCATATGTATGGAATCCTGAAAAAACAAAAATGGTACTGATGAACCTAATGTCAGGGCAGGAATAAAGAGGAAGACACAGAGAAGGGACTTGAGGACATGGAGAGGGGAAATGGTTAACTGGAACGAAGTGAGAGAGTGGCATGGACATATATACACTACCAAATGTGAAATAGATAGCTGGTGGGAAGTAGCTGCACGGGGAGATCGGCTCGGTGCTTTGTGACCACCTAGAGGGGTGGGATAGGGAGGGTGGGAGGGAGACGCAAGAGGGAAGAGATATGGGGATATATGTATGCATATGGTTGATTCACTTTGTTGTACAACAGAAACTAACACAGTATTGTGAAGCAATTATACTCCAATGAAGATCTATTTAAAAAAAAAAAAAAAGATCGCTGTCCAACAGAAATATCATGGGAGGCCAATAGGAAATTGTAACGTTTTTAGTAGCCAAATGAAACAAGGAACAAGAAATAGGTGAGATTAATTTTAATTATGTATTTTCTTTCACCTCACCCCAAATATTATCATTTCAACATGGAATCATCGATATAAAAATCATTAATAAGATATTTTCCTTTTATTTAAAAAAATAATGAAGCTTCAAAATCTGGTGCATATTTCACACTCACAGCCCATCTTGATTGGGACTGGCCACATTTCAAGGGCTCCAATGTACTCTGCAGTGTAGCTTTAAATCTCTCCTGATGTTTCCGTCCCGCTGGTTTTCTCAAGATTAGGGACACCATGTAACTGAGAACAATAGTTTAGCTACTCTCTTTAATTCTCTTGAAAAACACTGACTTGTTGAAGTTTGTTCCGTTTCTCAGAATCACAGGACACTTTGTTCCTCTATTTTAATGAAGTAGACAGTTATAAATGTGCTGCCAATGGCCACTTAGAGATGGGGTTAGAGAGACACGGTAATCCTAGGATCTGCCCCACATCACAGCTCCCACTGTGGCAGAGCTGCGGGGATGGAGAGGACTCTGATTTGCTCTATCATCAAAGGGAAGAAATTCTGCCCACAGAGCATAATACCACTCATCTAAAGTGCTGGGCAAGGGCTTTAAAAAACAGGTCTGTTTTTCTTGCACTGGCCTTTCTTCCTGGAGGACAGGATCTCATATAGTATCATAAGCCTCAAGAGACCCTAATAAGGAAGGACCACACCTCAGGCATTCCAATCTAGCGAAAATCTATTCTATTTTTAAAAAACCCAAGAGAAAGGGCCCAGAATCTTCCCATTTATGGCTTCCAGTTCTCCACCAACCGACCCTCACTGTCAGGAAATTCTTCTCCATCTTAATGCAATGACTCTTACTAAGGCTAAAGCACATTTCCCTTTCTTTGCTTCCAAAATGCTCCCTTAAACACGCATTCAGGTCAGAAAAAAAGTGAAGAAAGTCATTTTAAAGGAATAACTGTACGCAGAGCAGGCGTGAGGAGTTCAGTTTAATACAAAACATGCATGACGCCCTCTTGTCTGGTTATGGAAGCGTCAAGAAGAGGCTGATTGAGAGACGTACATGATGGCGGCCTCTCTCATTTTGATGCGGGCTTTTTCGAGTACACTTCTAATTGATTGAAACAGTTTTGGGCAACAGCGCAAATGCCATTGTCTCCGGGTTGGATGGGAGTGTGAGGCAGCTGAACGAAGTCCAAACGGATGAGCAAAGCTGAAGGCTTGACTTGTTACCGAATGACATCCTTGTGTCATAGCATCGTTCCAGCTGTCCTTAAGTGCAATTTAAGGACTTAGGGAGTTCCATGGTAATGTCATGGTGTCAGGGACCTGCCTGTAGATTTAGGGATAAGCCTTTCAAATATCAAATTCCCGTACGTGCACTCCTGACCTTTGCTCTTTCCCCTGTACAGGTAATGGGGGATTTACTCAAGGTCAACAGGAATTTGGATGTGCAGATTCCACTACGTAATCTCAAACGGCTTTATAATAAGCCTTCGATGTTGGGATTATCGCCATTGTGCTCTGTAACCCAGAGAAGGGAAATGCTTCATTCAGAGTGGCCAGGTCTGCACCAGTGCAGGAAATAATCTCTGTGGTTGTCTAGTTACAGTAGGTTCTTATTAGTTACCTATTTTATATACAGTAGTGTGTATATGTCAATCCCAATCTCCCAATTTATCCCTCCTCACCTCCCTTTCATCCTTGGTAACCATACATTTGTTTTCTACATCTGTAACTCAATTTCTGTTTTGTAAGTAAGTTCATTTGTACCATTTTTTTAGATTCCACATACAAGTAATGTCATATATTTGTCTTTCTCTGTCTGACTTACTTCACTCAGTGTGACAATCTCTAGGTCCATCCATGTCGCTGCAAATGGCATTATTTTGTTCTTTTTTATGGTCGAGTAGTATTCCATTGTATATATGCACCACATCTTTTTTTATCCATTCCTCCATCGATGGACAATTAGGCTGCTTCCATGTTTTCTTTCTTTTTTTTTTTTTTTTTTTTTGGTTCTCTGCAGAGCAATTGGTTCTGTGGTCCTTTGGGGAGGTACTTCCACGGTATCTTAGGATTTGCCCATTCTTTCATTCCACAAGGATTTATTTAGTGACCTATGTGCCAGGCACTGGGCTGAGTGCTGGGGACACACAGTGATCGTGACACAGACCCAGCCCTCAAATTGCTGGTGGCTCTGGGAAACGCTGAGAAGTAAACAGGCAATGGCAGTGAGTTGTGATGAGTTGTGACAGCAAGAGGGAAACCTCAGGGGGAAGGGTGACAGCTAATGTCACTGAGCAGGACCCCAGGGGCCTTCCCGGACAGACACCCCATGGCCTCCGCCTGCCTCTTGTTTATAGAAGAACTTTAGCCTCCTAGGCCTTCCCCAAGTTCCAAAGAGCAAATTTAATCAGAGAAGTGAGAAAACGCAAAAACAAAGGAAAACAGTCAAGCCAGAGAAAATAATAATCGTTTAGCCATTAAACAAAATCAAGGACTCAGGGGTCACAGATAATATTCTGAACCATATCCTTTGAGCTGTTTTGGAGGCACTAAGCCCCTCACCAGGTGGAAGAAGTTAAGTGTACGCTGACCACAGGCACACAGACCCCAGACTGGTTGGAACCAGAAGGTTGATGATGTTGACTCCCGATTACCTCTCCACCAACCAATCAGAAGAATGTCCATGAGCTGATCACACACCCCGCAACCCTCTTCCTCATCCTGTCTTTGAAAAGCGTTCCCTGAAAGCCGTTGGGAGTTCAGGCCTTTTGAATATTAGCTTCCCAAACTCCTTGCTTGGTGCCTGCAATAAATGCTGCACTTCCCTTCACCACAACTTGGTATCAGCAGTCAGCTTTACTGCATGCAGGACAGTAGACCCAAGTCTGGTTTGGTAACAGTAAGACCCAGACCTGGGAGGGGCAGGGGGGCCAGGGAAAGCCTTGGGGGGGAAAGTGTCTTCTAAGCTGTGAACTGAAAGTTTAACAGAAACCATCCAGGGACAGAGGTGAGGGTATGGGAAGGAGTGTTCTAGGAAGAGGGAATAACATTTGAAGCATGTTCCAAAAAGGGATGGGAAGAGTATGAACTTCTCTTGTTTAGCCTAATTCAACATTTTCTTGATGGTCAAGGGTTGAGGATGACCTTTCCAAAACTGCTGCACATCAGTAATTACATCTCTTTTCTGTGACTCGAGTCCACTTCAGATGCCCCCAATCATACTTTCGCAGGGCAGGCTGGCCGACAGATTGTCATTTCACTGCCACTTGAGGTCTTATTTCCTGTTTAAGAGAGCGGCTGCTTTCTAAGAGTTGGTATAAAAAAAGCAACTAAAACACACCAGACCGCTCACCTCGAAGCATCTGAAGATGCTTCGTAACAATTTAAAGCTCCAAATGCTTTGTCAGTTAGTGACGCTGCTAACTGAAGAGACCTTGCTCACTTTGCAGTCCTGTCCACTGCCCCACCCTCCAAATCCAAGCGGGAGGTTTAACTCTTAATATGAATGTGATCCTCTGAATCCAATCTAACAAGGACGTAATACGAAATGTGAAAGAACCCTACACAGGTAGATAAATTAATCACAGCATTTACTTGTAATCGTGGAAAAATTGTAAAGAAACCTTCAATGGACCCAAACGGGTAAATGATTTGATACTAATGGAATATCCATTTCTGGAATTTATGCAACTATGAACAAAGAGGACAACTTACAGTAACTTGGAAAAGGCTGATGAAAGACATTAAGTGAAAAAAAAATACAGAGAATTAGTCACACATTATGATTACAACCATGTAAGAAATACAAAGATGAAGAAAAGCTGGAAAGAAATCCGCTCAAGTGAGAATAGTAGTCCAACTAGTATGTTATGGTTTTGAGCTTCTTCCCACGGTTTCTCTTCCCTACGCTGCATTTGTAATACCTTTATAATTGAAATCTTATTAAAAGTATTCACTCTTTAAGTTGGCAGTTTGAACATTTTCAAATCCCAGCAGCAAGTACAAGTAAGAGATCTGAGTGTCTGGGCATCATTTCAACCTCCTGATGTACTGTAGCTCCTTCAGGGCAAAATATGAGGGAGGATAAGGGGCACTGCCCTGAGAATGTTTATAGACATTGGAGAATATCAAGCAAATCGAGTTAGAAAAGCTGGAAGCAAGCAACAGATTTAGAGTGAAGTTCTTTAAATCAAGTTTGGAAACGTCATTCTTTAGGGCTTTGAGGAAAACAATGATACATATTTTTTGAAGCGGAACAAAACCAGGGTCTATGATTCTAATTCCTGCTCTGACTTCTCTGCCACTGATATGTTCTTAGTTTGGGGATAAATGGATTGATTTCCTGTGTGTTAACTGACGTATAGATGGTCAACAGCGATGGCAGTGATGACCTATGGGAGGGGATCGGGGGTTACTGAGCCCTTAGAGGGAAGACAGAGCCAGGAGATTGTTTTTCTTTCTTCACATCTATGAAGGCGTAACTTGAAAACAACGAACTGTTTTCTATCCCCTCTGAGCCAGGAAGATGACAAAATCAGTCTTAATTGTAGCAAGAGTTCTCTAGGTTATATTATAGTTAACTCCTTCCACGTAGAAAGATTAGTTAATGGCAGTTGTGGAATTTCCTTTTCTAGAGATTTGTAACAATAGGTTACATCTGGCCTCGAATGCCTTAGGCGTGGCGCACAAAGACACAGAATGAGCAAAAATAGCACTCACACACACACAGATACCACCGTGTGCCCCGGTCCTCACTCGCAGATTTTAACAGAGGTTTTAACACAGTTTATATTCTCACCCACCCTTCAGCTGAATCAAAGTCTGAACTGCATCAGTCACAGAAGAGACTTAGAAAGTTGGCCAAAAGTCATTTACCTGTACTAGCAGTTCCAGCTTCCGGTCATCAAGAAGATGTACTTGACATCGACGGCCTTCCGTCATCTAAGAAAAAAGACAAATGATGGTCACCAAGAGTCTAGCGGCCTTTCACAGGTTAGAGCGTCCCCAATGCTGATGTCACCAGGCACGTTCCTCTGGGCAAAGCTTCCCCTCGGAGTTGGAGACATATGAGGCCAAGATGCGGCGGGATTGGGTCATTCATTCATTCAACAGTATTTATTGAGCATATTCTGTGTGCCAAGCACTATTCTGAGAGCTGGGTGTATAGCAGCACACAAGACTAGGTCCCTGCCCTCATGGAGCTTACATTCTAACAGGGGAGATGTAAAATAAACTAGCAAGTGCGTCTATACCATAATATCAGGTGGTGACAAGTGTTCTTCATTCTTGAGTCATTCTTCCATTCAATAATTTTATCACCGTGCATCAGGGACACAGTTCAGTATCTGGTCTCTGCATCTCTCGACTTATCCCCCTAACTGATCAAAGGGAGCAGACGACCACCCCGCTGCCAACTGCATTTGATTTCTGTGTTAATCATCCCCTCTCCTCATTTATGACTCTACTCCGTACAGAGCTTTCACTTATGTTACAGGAACCCTGGAGATAAGTGCTCACAGCTGAACTTGACCCCTGATCCTCGTACCTTTCACCACTAACATATCTGTGTAATAGGAAGAGCATCTTGGCAGGAACTGGAAGACCCAAGTCAAATCTTAGCCCCGCTGATTATTGGCTGCAGGACTTTGAACAAGCCTCTGTTCATCTCTGCACCCCAATCTCAGACACAAAAGCGAGTGGGCAGGCCCAATGCGGGTGCTGGTGAGTGTTTAACAGTTGGCTTTCTGGAAGCAGAGAGTTTTACTCTGTAGCATTTGCTGGAGCCCTGGTATCACCCTCAAAGGAAATCCTCTAAAGAGCAAGCCTTCTGGTAGCTGTCACAGCTGGCCACCACTCTAACCAAAAGGTGTCTTGCCGCTCCAAGTATCTTCACCATCTCCGATTTCAAGCTACTGTCAGGACAACACTGAGTGTTTCTAACAGACAGATATAACACATGCCACCTGCAGATAGAATGCCGCTGGGAGAGGGCATGCCCCTTCCCCATACCTTCCCTAGGCATCTCTTCTACCTGTCTGTTCCTGAGTTTTGTCCTTTTATAATAAACCAGTAATCTAGTAAGTTAAAAACAAAACAAAACAAAAACCGATACACACTACCTCCAAAGTGTAGATGCTAGCAAAGGACAGTAAAATAATTAGGAAGCTGATTGATTTATGTAGTTATTATAGTATTTATTACCCTTGCTTTTAATATAATTCATTTAACTGTAAGTTTATATAATTTCGTGTTAATAATGCCTATGTTTTACAAGCGGAGCACAAAATTCCTGAAAATATAACAACTGGTGCTCATGAGCTGCCCCGGTACAGCTGCCAGGACCAGAAGACCCAAGGACTCCTTTCGGTCCTTGGATTTTTATATGGCTGTAGCCCCCACTGAAGCCACCTTCTTCTTCCCCAGCTACCAGCCACTTCATGCAGATCCAAAGGAAGGATGCACATGGGCTGATTCCGGCCCTGCCTCACGACATGGGCATCAGAGTCCCTTCCTGGAAGCGCCTTCTCCAGGAAACACGCAGAAGGTGGCCTCTTCTCTTGTTGCCCAACCCGGCTCATTCCCTGACCATCGGCACGTGCAAAGCTGCTATGTCCTCCTACGAGAGAATTCTTTCTCCTTCCCCTGAAGAAGGCAACGAAGTCATATTATTATTCATGCTTCCATCAAGTCATATTATCACTCACAGTGATTCATAAGAATATGATTCAGCTGTAAAAAAGAGGAAATCTTGCTACTGGTGACAACATGGATGGACTTGGAGGGCATTATGCTCAGTGAAATAAGTCAGACAGAAGAAGACAAATACTGTATGATCTCACTTATATGTGGAATCTAAAACAAACAAACAAAACCAAAAAACCATGAGCCCCTAGATACAGAGAACACGCTGGTGGTTGCCAAAGACAGGGGATGGACATGGAGGGGCGGGTGTGAATTGGGGAAGGCGGTCAAAAAGTACAAGCTTCCAGTTAAAATAAATAAGACTTGGGAATGTATCGTACAGCATGCTAACTATAATGAATAATACTGTGTCATATATCTGAGAGCTGCTAAGACAGCAGATATTAAAAGTTCTCATCACAAGAAAAAAATTTTGTAACATATATGGGGACAGATGTTAGCTAGACTTACTGTGGTGATCATGTCACAATATATACAGATATCGAATCATTATGTTGCATGCCTTAATATAATCTTATAAGTCAACTATATCTCAATTTAAAAAAAGAAAACAACTTTTACAAAATAAATAAAAAACTTTGCTGGAAAAAAAAATCCATTGGCTTCATCTCAATCATTCACCCCTCTAAGTTCAAAGAAAACTACTATAATTATAAATTACACAAAAATATATGCTTCCATACCAAAATGTATAAATTATTCTTTTAGCAAAAAAGTGCACCCAGGGCTTCCCTGGTGGTGCAGTGGTTAAGAATCCGTCTGCCAATGTAGGTGACACGGGTTCGAGCCCTGGTCCGGGAAAATCCCACATGCCGCAGAGCAACTAAGCCCATGCGCCACAACTACTGAGCCTGCGCTCTAGAGCCCGCGAGCCACAACTACTGCAGGCCGCGTGCCACAACTACTGAAGCCCGAGCGCCTAGACCCCGTGCTCCGCAACAAGAGAAGCCCCCGCAATGAGAAGCCCGTGCACTGCAACGACGAGTAGCCCCCACTCACCGCAACTAAAGAAAGCCCACGCGCAGCAACGAAGACCCAACGCAGCCAAAAAAAAAGAAAGAAAAGGGTACCCAAAATGTTCAAGTTTCAATAGGGCAGCTGACAGCAACTGCACAAGTACTCTGGATAACATTTTAGATATTCAGCACTTGAGTTCTCATTAGGAAGAACTCAAGATCAACAGAGAGGGAGTTCTAGAAAGGAGAGTGCTACAACCATCTGGCATATTATTTTGGAATTCCTTCAAAAACATTTATTAAGAATTTGAGAAAATTCTCTGAAGGGTGGGGACAATTTTAAGGAAGTTTTAGAAAGCAATTCTGCTTGTCCTGTGCATATTTAAAGCACAAAGTTTTGAACTTCCTTTTACTGTAAAAGGTTAAGGGTATAAACATGTTCTTGAGTTACTTATTCACGTTCTAATAAGCTGTATACAAACCAAGGAAAATTGGTATCCAAGACATTACTGTATCAAATAAAGTTCTAATAACAGTCATAAAGAAGAGGTAGCCTATCATTTTCTCAAAATATTTCCAAGCATGCCAAGTGTGACGTGACCCCGAGTTCATACCTATACCTAAAAGTGTATCGTGAGATTCTCATTTTCATCTGAAACATACAATTCCCATTCCCTTGATCTCACCTCATCTGCTCAGCAGTTTAAAGAAGTAGCTATGCATCCAGATGTTAAGATCTACCCAAGGAGCTTCCAATTCATTCTTCTCTTCAACAAAATCTCATTACTAAGCCCTGAGGAATTTATAAGCACACTCCCTAGTCTAATAGGAAATTTACAAGCTGCCTCCCTTTTGGAAGGCAAACCGTCCCCGAGAAAAGTCAGCACAGAGAAGTGAGTCTAAACCGAGACCCAACTCTGAATCATCACGTCTTTGAAAGCACAGCTTTCTTTTGACAGCACAGCTGTGGCTTTTTTTCCTCAAAAGGGAGACCTGTCTATTGTTCTACACGGATGGGAGATGGGAGCAGCCTGTTCTCGTCATCAGTTCAGAAGAAGTTTGCCGTCCTGGGTGTGTTCGGAGAAAGAGTGGTTGGACATCTGTAGCTCTGTCTGGCTTCCAGGGCACAGTGAAATTTTCTTTTGAATACGAACAACTGTAAACAAATATTCCTTTCCTTGTTCTTGTTTTCAGCTGCTCCGGCACAACTGAAGGGCTGGCATCACCCTCAAAGGAAATGCTTTTGGAGAACAAGGCTTCTTGCAGATGTCAGCTGGCTACCGCTCCAGCCATAAATCGGCTTGTTACGATACAACTCCATACCAAGCAGAAGCCCGCCAAGTGCACTGTGACCCCAAAGGATACACAGAAGAGTGTTATTTTGAAAGTGAGGTGTCCACCCCATTTATCCAACTTTGCTGTTAAGACACACACCGAATCACGAAAACTACATTTAAACATGGAAATGCCTTTGTAACACGAGCTTAAGGGAACACAGTAGAATATGAGACGTGCACTATAAAGGCAGCCAATAAAATTGTCATGAACATGTACGGGAACGAAGAGGCAAAAATAAGACAGTGGATGTGCTAGGTTAATAGGCTTATGGGTGGTCCCCTATCCCCACCCCTACCCAAATAAGACTTCACATCTTTTTTCTTTTTCAGTTAAAAAATGTAAAAAAGAAACTTAATCTAGAAAAATGAAGGACACTTTGAGGTCAGCCATAGGAAATGGAACTCGAGAAGCTTCCTTCTCAGAAAATTCTTCTTAGATTGCCTATATTTTAACATATCAAACTAATTAATTTACAAATGAGAATTACGATTGTCACAGATGTCAGAAATCTCAAGACCGAAAGTCTCACACCTTCTCTCCCTGCAGGAGGAATTCATGGGAGACCGACTGAGACGAGAAAGGATTCAGGGAGCACAGGATCTGAAAGGTGGGGTGTTTGAGGGCCTCCATCTACCAGAGCCTAACATATTCCTGATGGCGGAAGGGGGTTCCGTCCAAGTATGACAGAGGAGTCCCCTCTGCAGGGCATCACCGAAAAACAAATAACTACCTAACTAGCAATGACAAACTCCCCCAAAGGGCGATTCTGAAGAGCTTTACGTGGAGGGGTA
Organism: Leucopleurus acutus; assembly: GCF_964270905.1. NCBI lineage: Eukaryota > Metazoa > Chordata > Mammalia > Artiodactyla > Delphinidae > Leucopleurus > Leucopleurus acutus. Next base: position 195,920,180 of record NC_139142.1, read on the forward strand.
CAGGGTTCAGCATGTGAAAATATGTTTTATTAGGAATGTTTTCTCTTCAAATTCAAAACTAAGTAAACCCCATTCCAATATGCTTCTCGTTATCACCTTTTTCTCTACACATCACCCCCTCCTCTCTCTCCCTCTTTGAGTCACTTCTTGGATGTCCGCTCTCCCCTTTTTCTTGCCCCTTGTCAAATGTGTTATCTACTATGGTATATACATGAAGAGGAAGTACTCTGAAGAAATAACCCTAGTTCCCCTGTTCATAATATTTTCAGAGAAAACGAATGCAATTGTGCAAATGACAACAGGGTAACAGATAATAAACTTAGGAAAACGTACGACTTCAAAGAATAAAAACTGAAGTACATTCAATTAACGCATGTTACCATAATATTTCCTGAGACTAATTTACACTGGAACTGTTATCACTAAGACACTGGGGGCTGAGGTGAGGGTAAGGAGGGAAGGAGAGCCAGGTTCCTAGTTACCACGTGCCTACTTGTTCATAGCTCTGCACAAGTTACCAAGCTGTGATTCAGATTCGCTTTAGAGACAATACCTCATGGACAATAAAGTAAGAAATATTAGAGACTCATTGGAATTGCACAAAACCAAGAATTCACATTTCCAAAACACACTTTGGAGAGTTGTCAGTACTCCCCCAAACAACCCGAAATCTGACCCTTTAAAACGTTATCATCAAAGAGAAAATTCCGATTTCTGAAGTGTCCAAGCCAAGGCCCAAACCTAGAGACGTAAGTCTTAGAGCACGTCCTGTGAGCACGGTCCATGAAGCCACGGAGTGTCCCAAGGATGCCAGAAGTATGACAGCAGCACCTCACAATCCGCCCTCTGACCCAGGCCATTCTGTGGCTCGGAAGGAAATTCCAGAGACATGACTACAAGTTCCCAGGGAAACTCACTACTGGGGCTTCTGCTGTTTGGGTCACCTCAATGTGTCACATCCCTCTCTCCACTTCAGTCTCCTCTGCAGATAAATGAGGACCCAAGGACTCACCTAAGTACCAGAAAGTCACAGGATACCAGAATCGCAGTAATTATGAAGCTGTCACATCCGGGAGACGAATAAATGCAACACATTCACAGTGGCCTCAAGAAAGTCAACCCCACAGTAAATGACTACACAGATAGAAAGGATTTCAGGCAAATTAAAAGTTGTTAAAAATATTCATCCATCTGCTGCTCACACCTAACCTGTACCACGGACATACCAGATATAATAAGTTATTATAATGTATATTTCAAACATTATAATAAAAGTGCATGAGGGTCAACAGGGAGGGGATATGGGGATATATGTATACATATAGCTGATTCACTTTGTTATACAGCAGAAACTAACACACCATTGTAAAGCAATTATACTCCAGTAAAGATGTTAAAAAAAAAAAGTGCATGAGGGGCCTCTGCTTATAACCTTTAAAAAAAGTTAAAGGTATACTGTCCATTTTTACTATGGTTTTTCCCTCTGTCTGATTTATCTCAAGCTTGTTACCTTTTTTTGGTCTCTAAGTGACATCATATTAAAATAAAGATGCTCATGGAAAGAAAGGAGATATCAAGAATTAGACAGCAGAAGTCTGATTCAGAGAGAATGACTTGGTCCCAGCTTTGCTCCATGACCTCTGGCAAGTTATTTCACCTCTGTCTTTATTATGAGTCTCCTGGGTTCAGAAGAAGGACACACACAGGCATGTTCTTGAGGTTCTTGGCTGCTGAATACAGTCAGAACTGATAAAACCCAGATGAAAGTGATTAAATGCGTGGCCCTATTATAAACAAATTTACATGGCAATGGAACGTAATATAAGAACTGAAGGGACTTCCCTGGTGGCGCAGTGGATAAGACTCCGTGCTCCCAATGCAGGGGGCCCGGGTTTGATCCCAGGTTAGGGAACTAGATCCCACGTGCATGCCGCAACTAAGAGTTCGCATGCCACAACTAAGGAGCCCGTAAGCCACAACTAAGGAGCCCGCCTGCTGCAAATGAGACCTGGCACAAGCAAATAAATAACTAAATGAATAAATGTTAAAAAAAAAAAAAAAGAATGGAAACAGCCTTGCATTCTTCAAAGCCTGACCCTCTGCAAGTGTGCACTTGATGAGGTCATGAGTGCGGCCAGTGTCTCACTGGAGGATCTTTGGAAAGCAGACCGTGGTGGCTGCTGCCTGGGTCTCTGCCTCCAGCGAAAGGAAACTGGGTTTTCTCTGGTGACACAAGAAGAGGAGTCGTGGTGTTGTGTGGGTACTAAAGGCTTGGGGACAGCAGAGGGCCGTGTGGGCAGGTGTGTCACAGGGAAGATCAAATCTGACTCCATATGGGATCTGTCTCTTTTTCTTTAAGCTTTGTATCCTATTGTTTTTCCTGAAAGTTAATCACTGAAGGAATGTTGCCTACAGCCTGCAGTGCACAGGATACCCCATTCTCAAGGCTCTGACCTTTAAAGGTATAACTTTTCCACTCATAAGAGATAAAAAGTTACAGAACAGAAAATAACATGTCTTTTTTTCCCAAATCCATTAATTGCATTATTTTTTGAATTTTATTTTATTTTTTTATATAGCAGATTCTTATTAGTTATCTATTTTATATATATTAGTGTATACATGTCAATCCCAATCTCTCAGTTCATCCCACCACCCCCCTGTCCCCTGCCCCGCTTTCCCCCCTGGTGTCCATACGTTTGTTCACTACATCTGTGCCTCTATTTCTGCCCTGCAAACCCGTTCATCTGTACCATTTTTCTAGGTTCCACATATATGCATTAATATACGATATTTGTTTTTCTCTTCCTGACTTACTTCACTCTGTATGACAGTCTCTAAATCCATCCACGTCTCTACAAATGACCCAATTTCGTTCCTTTTTATGGCCGAGTAATATTCCATTGTATATATGTACCACACCTTCTTTATCCATTCGTCTGTCGATGGGCATTTAGGTTGCTTCCATGCCCTGGCTATTGTAAATAGTGCTGCTGTCAACATTGGGGGGCATGTGTCTTTTTGAATTATGGTTTTCTCTCGGTATATGCCCAGGAGTGGGATTGCTGGGTCATAATAACATTTGTCTTGTTGGAGGTTTATAGGAACACTGTGACCAGACCTATGGGGACAGCTGCAAGAATAAACGATTCCGACGACAGGAAGTCTGCAACAACCAGCCACACCCTTTCCCCTTTTAGTATAAAAGAAGCCTGAATTCTAACCTGGGCAAGCTGGTTCTTTGGGACACGAGTGCATCATCTTCTCGACCTGATGGCTTTCTGAATAAAGCCGCTCTCCGTTGCCCCAACAACTCATCTCTTGACTTACTGGCCTGTCACGCGGCAAACAGCATGAGCTTGGACCCGGTAACAGGTGGACCGTTTTAGTCCCTGCCTCTGCCACCCTGCAGACCACTGCTGTGTGTGATCAAGCCACAAGTCCTACTGGACCATCATTTCAATCCTCTCCAGATGGGACTGCAGGGGAGAGGGTAAAAAAAACATTAATAATTGGTCTCTGGGCCTAAAGTTGAGAAGAAAGGGATAGGCTCAGATAGGTCGGAGGAGAGGACAGCCAAGGAGCTCCACTGATGGGCTCGTGTGACCCCAGTGGAGAGGAACTCCTACCCAGAGCTCCTCTGTGGGATGTGGGGAAGAGGGGACTCTTTTCCCCTTCCAACAAGACACTGCAATCTGAGGACAAGCTATAGACATGGAGTCGGACAGGCGCGTCTCAGATACAGAAGGTCAAGGCCCAAGTGGGGAATTTCAGCCCAGGGCCAGAGTGTGACAGATGATGGCTCTCCCCCATCTGAGAGCCAACCCTCTGATTAAATGGTCAGGAGGAAAGGGACACTGCGAAAGCCACATGCAGGGGCCCTGGTTATGCACCACGGACACCACCTTGGCGACCACACCACAGAGCAGTGAAGCCACTGCAGTTCCGTTAACGGAAGTTAACGGAAGTGCAGGTGAGGCCTCCAGCCCCTGGAAGGCAGCAGAGCTTTCTGAATTACATTCTGACCATCTGGACACTGAAAGAATGATAACCTGATTGTCCTTTCTCCTGCCACCGCCAGAGCACCTTCCAAAGACAGGATCTTCTTGACCACGATTTTGAGTATATCAGCAAGATCTCCATCCATTATTCTACCCAAAATACACATATTAAGCCAGATTCACCTCATTCACAGCACATCTACAGGCAAGCTTTTGCTTTCTACCCAGGCCTAGGGTCCCACAAAACCTTGGTTCTGCAACCAGAAGAACTAAAGTCTCTGAAGATCCAAGGAGACTCCATGCTACCTGACGCTCCATGATTGTTGTTATTATTATTTGGAGAAGGATGGGCAAAGGGAATAGAGCTTTCTCATAGGTGAAGGGGAGTTCGGGGTTTCGACCAGCGAGGGAGTCTCAGGAAGCCTGGATACAGCCCGGCTGGAAACAGAAGGTGGGAATGTCTAGCCAGCAGAATCCTGAGCAGATCTGGACGGAAGGCCTCAGGGAATAACGGCCTGAGGAGGAGATTCCTGACATGGTTATAAAGCATCCCTCGTTGACTAGCACTGTGGCTACCATTGTGAGAGATGAGTATCTGAACGCTGGATAAGGAGCCCTCTGAGATCCGGCCTCACCTCACCACATCTGGTTTTTTCAAATACTCTCCTCCCCCAGGCTCCACCCCTGCAATTCCAAGACCAGCCCAAGTCCAGGACTCACCTGCCCTGGACTTCTAAGTTCTGTTTCCCTGAGGGCCACCCTTACCTCAGGGCCTGGCCCATGCTGTCTCTTTTGCCTGGAAACACTTTCTCTTCCTTCATGTATACAAAGGACCATCCCTGCCTGCCTGCAACAGGTCACCACCAAGCCAGGGGCTGGAGACACAGCAGTGACCAAAGGAAGCACCATCTTGATTCTCAGAGGTCACTGGCTTGAGGGGAAGATGGACATGACTTTCACTCATTCTTGCAGACTCAGCTGTGCTGATACACATGCTTTCTCCTCCCCGTGGGGGGATTTTCCCACCCCTGGCCGGCAGCTACAATGCCAGGCCTGTAGCCTTTCCTCCCGTTGTCCCCAGGTCACTGCACCGGGGTTTACAGAGGATGGAAGGAGGGCTCTGGGGCCTGACCACCTGGGTTCGTGTCTTATCCCAGCTTCACTGGGGGCGAGCTGGGTGTAATCCCCCACAAGCACTTTGCCAATTCGTGCCTCATTCCCCAGTCTATGAAATGGAGACCATCATCGTGCCAACCTCGTGGGGCTGCTGAAAGGAATAACTAAGTTAACACACATAGAGTGTGCATGGCACGGAGTAGGCTCAATATCACCTTTAGAAGTCTCTAGTCAGGGGGCTTCCCTGGTGGCTCAGTGGCTGAGAATCCACCTGCCAATGCAGGGGACACGGGTTCGAGTCCTGGTCCGGGAAGATCCCACATGCTGTGGAGCAACTAAGCCCATGCACCACAACTACTCAGCCTGCGCTCTAGAGCCTGCGAGCCCCAACTACTGAACCTGCGTGCCGCAACTACTGAAGCCCGCACCTCCTAGAGCCAATGCGCCACAACTACTGAGCCCAACTGCTGCAACTACTGAAGCCCGCGTGCCTAGAGCCCGTGCTCCGCAACAAGAGAAGCCACCGCAATGAGAAGCCTGTACACCGCAACAAAGAGTAGTCCCTGCTCGCCGCAACTAGAGAAAGCCCGCGCGCAGCAACGGAGACCCAACACAGCCAAAAAAAAAAAAAAAAAGAGTCTCTAGTCAGGGAAGGTGACGCTCCCCTGAGCAGCAGTGTCAGGAAGATGAGAGACTACGTGTCCCGCCCTGCAGGGTGGAACCCGGTTTTCATCAGCTGCTGCCACTCCCCCACCTCCACCCCTGCAGGACGGCCTGGGTGAGGCTGCAGCTTTCGGCCACCCATGCCAGGCTGTCTGCCGCTGTGGCCGGATGGGAGAGGACAATGGCCTGGGCGGGCAACATCTGGGTGGCTGTCCCAGCGCTGAGCAAGTACCAGGTCTTCACAGAGCAGAGCCCACGGGGCCGTGGCCCTGGGTAAAAGGCCTGCTCCCCCCAGACAGAGCGCCTGGAGGCCCAGCCCTCCCCCACACAGCATGGCTGCCTGTCATCCCACGCCCCCGCCAGCATCCACAGAGAGCTGATGGAAGGCATGCCGGAGCCGGACGAGGAACGGAGGTTTAGGGGGATCAGCACCACGCGTAAGATGACAATGGTGCAGACCACAAGAACCGCCAGGCCACGTACACAGTCTGTTACTGGAGGAGGAGATGAAGGCCTCTTGCTGGCAGGGAGGCCTCGCCTGTTTCTCCTGGCAGATGCAGGGTGCTACTCTTACTGAAAACCGTTCACAACACAGGTGTCTGTGCAGAGATCCTTCAAGGCTGGCTGAGAAGGTATAAACTCCGAAGAAACAAAACATACAAAGAAGCAGCAAGAACCCTTCTAAACCATGCAACATCCCGCTGTTCTCCTTGAAGGGAGGAAAGAAGAAAGAAAATGACACCTGGGCTTCGGCACATGGAGCTCTGGCTTCAGTATCTCAGTGACAGAGTTTTGGGTGGAACGGAGATGCTTTTTCCAAAGGAAAAGTCCAAAAAAAAACATAAGGTTGACTCTGTGGATCGAAAAGAATAGTTTTTGTATGAGATCGGAACTTTAACACATAAACTTTAAAGATAAAAATAGCATAATAAAAATAAAATTGAATGAGAAAGTGAAGACCGTGACATCCAAAGAACACAAAGTATCTGCAAAGAGGATTCCCAAAGGTGACCAGATTGTAGTATAATATATACAACGTGTCGGGGGCACAGAGTACATTATACGTATTCTGTATCGACACATAGATGAGAAAGTGTCACAAGTTTAGAGGAACAGAGGTGGCACTGAAGCTTGAGATTTAAAATAAGGAAAGACTAAGGACAATGAAAGAGCCTTTAAAGATACGTTCCAGGGCTTCCCTGGTGGCGCAGTGGTTGAGAGTCCGCCTGCCGATGCAGGGGACGTGGGTTCGTGCCCTGGTCCGGGAGGATCCCATGTGCCGTGGAGCGGCTGGGCCCGTGAGCCGTGGCCGCTGAGCCTGCGCGTCCGGAGCCTGTGCTCCGCAACGGGAGAGGCCACGACAGTGAGAGGCCCGCGTGCCGCAAAACAAAACAAAACAAAACAAAAAACAAAAAAAAACGATACGTTCCAAGCAAGAAGAGCAAGGAAAGGAGTTTCCATTGTTTGGTGCTAATGGATTTTTGTTAAAAGATGAGCTGCTGGACCACTCAGTTTAATCTTCTCAACCAAGAAGGGAAACAGTAGGACTAACGACTAAAAGAATATAAACTAACTGCACCTCTTTCCCTGGAAAACATCTCAGGTGGTTCATACAGTTAAATATTAAAAATAGAAGTTTATCAGGTCTTTCTAAGCATGAAAGCAATGGATGAGCCAAAAGGGAAAAATGTATGGATCTGATTACATTTTTAAATAATTTTACTCCATAAATCACCGTCAGCAAAAAGAAAAAGAAAAAGCAAATGCAAAGGTGAGGGGGGAGGAAAACAACTATAATGAAGCGTTACTATGTTAAAGCTAAAATTCTTTAATTCGTAGATGACTACAAGTTAAGTAGAAGACTACTAACAGCCTACAGGAAATAAAACTAAGATGCAAATGGCTAAAAAGGTCATCTTCTTTGACAGTCATTTCTCCTCTAGAAAAGATCTATCCATCTTTCTAGTAATCCAGAGAGTGATCTAGTGACCGCCCCTCATGAAATAAGAGCAATGGGTTTAAAGGATTATACATAGTGTGTATTCATTCTGCAAATGTTTATGGTACATAGTTATGTGCCTAGCATTTTATTAGATAGATAATGATGAACACAATTTTGTTCCTATACTTAACGAGCTTCTATGTCCGACAGAAGAAATACCCAAGTTAACAGGAGATTACAGTGTAATCTGTGTGACCATGGGGTGAGTATAAGATGCAATGAGGCAGAGGGTCGGGGAGACCCTCACTCATACCTGGAGGATGGGTGAGTGCTCAGGTGAGGAAGTGATATCTGAAGACAGGACATCCGGCAGAGACAAGCTGACGTAAGAAGAGCTGGATGGGAGAGAACGTGGCATGTTCTGGAAACATCAGTCAGGCAGTAGAGCTGGGGCACAGGGTGGTGGGTTGGTGTGGAGCAATGAGAAATACAGCTGGAGAACCCTACTTATGACAACGGGTAGAAGGAACAACGTGTATCAGTGGTCTGAGGATGGCTAAATCGTTGATGAAATAGTTAAGTATCCACTGGACAACGTTTCCAAATCAATTTAATCCTAACTGGTGTAAAAATGAGGGGAACCTGCAAAGAGGGTTCTAATTGCAGGTGTTGAGGCTCACTGCCTTAGAAAACACACAAGCAGTTGGTAAATTATAAAGAGATACTAAACATAAGCCCTCAGTATCCATATTACCCCCCAGCGATTTGTAACCAGACACAGAAAGTGTGCTGACCGAATGTGTAGATGACAAGAGGCTTGTTTAGATTGTAGCTTCCACGTCTACAAGTTGGGGGTCATATTGCTTATGGTTCCAGGTCCTGTTCTTAGTTCACGTGTTAGAAGTACAGCATCGTGAATAATGAAATCAAGAGGTCTCCTACACTCTACTACGATTAAACTATTTCTAGAAATTTGTGTTTAATTCTGGGTACCATATTTTAGGTAGGACATGAAAGAAAGTGGGGCAAGATCAAAGAAGGGTAATCAGACTGGGTAAAGATATGGAAACCATGTCTTCTCAGGGCTGACGGAAAAGCTGCATGCTGGCTTCAGTGATAGGGACCCTGTAATCTATCCCCCATGCAAGACACCTTTGCGAGTGAAAAGAGAGGCTATCATGGATTCCACGGGGGCACTAGGTATAAACTGGACTGTCCTGGGAAGGCCTAGACGTGGGGACTTGCTAATTTGATGATCTAAGGCTAATGTGATGATTAGGTTTGATAACTGAATGAGAAGGGAGAACTTTGCTTTGGCGGGCAGAAATGGAATCAATGAGTAGAAGTTTCAAAAGACACATCAGATTTCAATAGAAGGGAGAACTTTCTAACAAGCACCACTGTTCAAGATGGAACAAGCTGCCCTCCCACCACTGCAAGTAATCAGGAAGGGCCAGAGACTGTCAGCCTGCGATGCTGTAGAAAGGTCTACTGGACTCTGGGGGAAGGTGGATGGACACATTCTAAGGTATGAGCCATGGTGCACACCTATAAACAAGAATTCCCCCCAGAATAGATTCATTCTAATAACTCACGTATTTACTTATAATGCTTCCTGCTACAGTATTACACGTACTTTGATGAAATAAATAGTTACCACATCCACTGACTGCTTCAGAAGACTTCAAGAAAATCACACTACAGATGGTAGGCACAAACATATTCTTCTTCTTTTTCCCTTACCAATTTCCTTTGTATAAATGTGCAATCAAAAGTCCTCTATTTAGGGACTTCCCTGGTGGTGCAGTGGTTAAGAATCCGCCTGTCAATGCAGGGGACACGGGTTTGATCCCTGGTCCGGGAAGATCCCGCATGGCGCGAAGCAACTAAGCCCGTGTGCCACAACTACTGAGCCTGCGCTCTACAGCCCGTAAGCCACAACTACTGAGCCTGCATGCCACAACTACTGAAGCCTGTGTGCCTAGAGCCTGTGCTCCGCAACAAGAGAAGCCACCGCAATGAGAAGCCAATGAAGAGTAGCCCCCGCTCGCCACAACTAGAGAAAGCCTGCGTGCAGCAACAAAGACTCAACACAGCCAAATGAATGAATAAATAAATAAATTTATTTAAAAACACAATGCTCATTGCAGCACTATTTACAATAGCCAGGACATGGAAGCAACCTAAGTGTCCATCAACAGAGGAATGGATAAAGAAGATGTGGTACATATATACAATGGAATATTACTCAGCCATAAAAAATGAAATAATGCCATTTGCAGCAGCATGGATGGACCCAGAGACTGTCATACTGAGTGAAGTAAGTCAGAGAAAGACAAATATCATATGATATCACTTATATGTGGAATCTAAAAAAAGGGTACAAATGAACTTATCTACAAAACAGAAATAGAGTTACAGATGTAGAAAACAAACTTATGGTTGCCAGGGGGTAAAGGTGGGGGAGGGATGAATTGGAGATTGGGATTGACATATACACACTACTATATGTAAAATAGATAACTAATAAGGACCTACTGTATAGCACAGGGAACTCTACTCAACACTCCGTAATGGCCTATATGGAAAAAGAATCTAAAAAAGAGTGGATATACGTATGTGTATAACTGATCCACTTTGCTGTACACCTGAAACTAACACAACACTGTAAATCAACTATACTCCAATAAGAGTTAAAAGAAAAAACACACACACACGAAACTGCAATGCTGTGTGGGGTGGTTATGTTTCTGTAGTTGGTTTGCTCTTCATGTAATAGACAACCAAGAAACAATGACACTTTCTTGGTAATATGAATCTGCCTGTTTTATTCCAGTGTCTGATTCAATCTGTCATTTTAAATTAATTTTTTGTTTTTGCTTATGTTGTGCTCAGTGGGATGAGACAACACTGTTTATAGCCATGGGTCTTATTAAGCAATAGGTTACCACATTTTTATTGTAAATTATTTTGTTGACCTTAAATTATATATATATGTGTGTGTGTGTGTGTGTGTATATATATATATATATATATATATGATTGAAATAGAATGACATGACTGTCATAACAGGCACTCAATAAATATTTGTACATGCATTAATAAATATGCATTCAAAGAACATATATCCTTATATATCATTTCAAGGGTAATTCCAAACTATAGGTACTATAGAACTTGATTTGCATTTAGTGAGCTATGTTTTAATTTGCCTATTCTGTAGAAACATACCCTTAAACCCAGGCTCAGAAACACATGCATTCTTTGTGGTTTATATCATCTGTGTGATGACATGGCACATGAGCAGAATTATCAACAGTCTGCCATCAGTGATAGCTGGGGAGCCTTGCCACACAGATAAGAGAATTTGGGACTGGGCTGTCCCTCCCACAAACAACCCCCTTTGCGTATTATACAGTCAAACTCTCCACTACCCCGAGGGATGTGAGGGGCAGAAAAGAGTATTTTAGACATCCACAAGCTCCTGGAGTTCCATCCTTGGGTCTTGGTGACTCTGAAGCAAGGTGGGACAGAACAGATGCCTAAGACGGTGCATTGGTCCCCAGGCCACCTGCTTTCACAGAACCTGCATGAGATACAAAGCGGCCACATGCCACTCGTGCCTGAGTCCAGGGGCCCAGGGCGCAGATGCCAAATCTTCCAGGCTTGGAAGGAAGTGCTCCAGTCCAAGAGCTGATCCTTCTAAGACTCACGCTTAAATCAGATCGTGTTTCCAATGGCATCACAGCACAGCGGACCCGGGGCACATGGGTGCCCTTGATCTGGAAAGCCACAGCCCTGCAGGATGGTCCCAGCTCCAGGAGGTAGGAGCAAGCCCTTGACCCTCCCCAGCCCAAGGTCCCTAATAAAAAAGCTCTCCAGGGAGCGCTTGGGAACCTGGACTGCTTGCATTGAGGGAAATTTTCACAGCTACCTTAGACGTCGGCACAGGGCAGTCCGTCTGGGCTGGAGGCTGCCGCCTGGATGTTTACATAACCGAGTTCTCTGGAAAGGATTCGGCTGGAGTGTCGCTGGCAGGGACTGCTCACTCTTGCACGAGCTGTGCTGGCAGATCTCACCCTCCATTCAGCTTTGAGGTTTCAACGCTGGCCGGCTGCCCGGGGCGCCACCGCAGAGGCTTCCTGAAGACCTGCTCCCAGGTCTCCTGCTTCTGCTGTGGCAGCGTCATGGACAGGACGGGACCCCTTGTTTCCCAGCACCATTTACAAATAGGGGTGGGGCATCAGACTAGGAAAGGAAGGGAAATGGGGGGGGAGGGAGAGGATTCCAAAACCAAAGGAAGGCTACCCCCCCTCCTTTTCACCCCAGGATGCCTCTCGGTGGCAAGGTTGTCACTGGGTGTAACGCACTGCTGTAACATGCAATGGCCACGGCAAACGGGAGACCTAAAAACATCCAGGGTGCATCTCACTGAGAGCAGTTACAGAAATAAAGACATGATCCTGGATCTGTTAGTCAAACCAAAAATTCTAATTGGACACAGAACGATTTCTCCAAGCTTTCGGCAGGAGGTAATTATTCTGTTGCCTACACAAAGGAAAAAAGGAGGAAACAGAGCCTACTGTTTGGGCTGTTTCCACACAAGAAGGAACGAGAGAAGTTTCTGCTTGTATCGGAACTGATTAAAAGATGGCAGGGTTCCTGATCTTTCCTCTTTCCTGATTTAACCAGGAACGCGGGTGTCAAATGGTTTACACATGTCATTCCAAAGCCTTTGGAACCGAACTTGAGTGTATTTTCAGCATACGCTGGAGAAAAGACCTGGAAATGAGTGTGTGATGAGATCACTTTTTAGGGAAAGGCAGAATCTTAAATATGAACAAATACATGAGGCAGGGATTTCATCTTATATCCTTCATAGTGTCCAGCGTGGAGCTTGAAACACACAAAACCCTTGGGAAGTATGATTGATTGAAAATACAGAGTTACAATTCTTGACTGTGGTGACGGTTTCACAGGTGTGGATATATGTCAAAGCTCATCAAATGGTACACTTTAAACACGTGCTGCTCATTGTGTGTCAATGATACATCACTAAATCCACTTAAAATACGAGAGAGTCACTCCTTTCACGCATCAAAAAAGGGACAGACCATCAGGATGATCTGAAAGGTCCAATTTGTTTTTGTTGTTGCTGTTACTTTCCTGAATTTTATTATAGCCACGTCTGGTGTACACACACCATACACTTGGCACCTAAGGAATGTTTGTTGAGTGAATAAGTGACCGAAGAGTGCAATGTATGGAGACGTACATCTCAGCAGAGTTCTTCACACTTTGAGGAGAAATTACTTCATTTTCTATATCTTATATTTTTTAAATTTGAAGTGTGAATTGGATTTACGGTGTTTCTCAGATGTTGTCATATCCAGGACTGAGCCACAAAGTCTTAAATATCAACTCTACCTGGCTGAGTCCCACTTCGTGTCTCTGCCTGGAATTTCTCCTTCCCCAGGCCTGTATATGACATACGTAAAGCTGCCCATTCAGCGTCTCCTTCTGGATAGCTGTTAAATATGTCAAACTCAAAGAGAATGACTGACCTACCTTCTTCTGCAAACCATCTCCACCCGCAGCTCTCACCTCTCAGCTAACAGCCATTCCAGCTCTGCATCACCACGTTCTGTCCTCTCACATCCCACTTCAACTCACCAGAAAATCTCAAAGTATCCAGACCCTGGACCCTTTTCATCACCTTCACTTTATCACTTGCCCCATGCCTGCAATGGCCAGCCAAGTGGCACCCCTGCCCTTCCCTCTGCCTGTCTTGCAGTCTGGTCCCCACACAGCACCCAAACCGTCCCTGTGCAGCCCAAGTGGGATCAGGGTGCCGCCCATGTCCACACTCTCCAGTAGTAAGTCCCATTTCCCCCAGTGCAGAAGCCTTCAAGGCCCCGCGTGATTCCTACCTTTATAACCCCTCACTCACTCTGCTGTTCCGCCCTCATCTCCTTGCTGTTCCCTACAGGTCACTCTTCTGCCCGGGGCCTGTGATGAGCTCCTTCCTCTGACTGGAATGTTCCCCCCAGACACCCACATGACTCACCTCTTCACTTCCTTCAAAGCTTTGCTCACATATCACCTTTTCATAACGTCTCCTCCGACTTCTGAATTTAAAATAGCAACCTTGCCATACTTCCCAGCTTCTGCTTTATTTTTCGTACAGCCATTACAACCTTCTAGCACACTATATAATTTACTTATTTATTATGTGTCTTGCCTGCCTCTTCCTCGTAGAGTACAAGCTCCATGAGGGCAAGAAGTCTGGTTCGTTTTGTTTGCTGACACATTCCTGGGACAGAAGAGGCACATGAGTAAGTGCATGAGTCAGAATGACTGGCTGACTCACCAGCTGACTGAATGAAGGAATAAATGAAGGAACTGCATGCGCAGGCACGCTCTGCCATTCTGCCAGCTGGGGTGCAAGGCTCACCCTCGTACAAAGGATGCTAGCTGTGCGGCACCATCCTTGTTGTCTTCTGTTTACTCTTTTGACACAGACACGTGCAGACAGAGAAGGGCTGACAGACAGGTAAGGACACAGGCTCAAGCAGGAAAAAAAAAACAAAACAGTTCCAGCTACATGCAAGCAGGGAAAGAAATGAGACACCACGATATGTGACAAATAATCACTCATTCATGTTTCTGAGCACCGACCAGATGCCAAGCATAATATAAGGTGCTTCAGATCAGAAAACTAAGTGCACCCACTATGGAGAACAGTACGGAGCTTCAGAAAACTAAAAATAGAACTACTATATGATCCTGCAATCCCACTCCTGGGCATATATCTGGGGAAAACTCTAATTCGAAAAGATAGTACACCTCGATGTTCATATTAGCACTATGTACAATAGCCAAGACATGGAAGCAACCCAAATGTCCAATGTTCATAGCAGCACTATTTACCATAGCTGACTCACCAACTGGAAGCAACCCAAATGTCCACTGACAGATGAATGGATAAAGAAGATGTGGTATATATATATAAAGTGGAATATTACTCAGCCATGAAAAGGAATGAAATAATGCCATTGGCAGCAACATGGACGGACCTAGAGATTATCATACTAAGTGAAGCAAGCCAGACAGAGAAAGACAAATACCTTACGATATCACTTCTATGTGGAATCTTAAAAAAAATGATACAAATGAACTTATTTACAAAATAGAAACAGACTCAGAGACAAAGAAAACAAACTTACGGTTACCAAAGGGGAAAGGGAGGGGGGATGAATTAGGAGATTGGGATTAACAGATACAAACTAGTAAACATAAAAGAGATAAACAACAAGGTCTTACTTGTTGGGAACTATATTCAATATACACATTCAATATCTTATAATGACCTATCATGGAAAAGAATCAGAAAAAAAATGTGTAT
Organism: Leucopleurus acutus; assembly: GCF_964270905.1. Lineage (NCBI taxonomy): Eukaryota > Metazoa > Chordata > Mammalia > Artiodactyla > Delphinidae > Leucopleurus > Leucopleurus acutus. The sequence continues at coordinate 195,935,308 of NC_139142.1, forward strand.
ATGCATATATACGTATCTGAATCGCTTTGATGTACACCAGAAACTAATACAATATTGCAATCAACTATAATTAAATTAAAAAAATAAAGACATGCTCCTTCCCTTAGAAGCTACAGTGAGAGACATACACATTAACGGGTCATTCGAATTTGAGATCAAACTGGAACAGCAACCTGGTGAGATTCCTGTGGGAGAACAGAGGAGGATGACTCGCTCCACTTGGAGGGACAGGAGGAGGTAACTCTGCAGGCTGGAACTGAAGAACGAGCGGGGGTGCTGGCAGACAAGGGACAGGACGGGCCTCTTAATCTGAAGGGTGAGTATTTGCAAGAAGCTGACGTCCAGCAAAGGTCAAATGTGCACAGGGAAAGGCAAGAGTGTGTGGTGGTGTATGCACAACAGACTGAGTATCTGTGTCCCCCCCCCAGAATCCATATGCTAAATCGTAACTCCCAATATGATGGTATCAGGAGGTGGGATACTCGGGAGGTGATGAGGTCATGAGGGTGGAGCCCACATGAGTGGGATTAGTGCCCTTAGAAAAGGGGCTCCAGAGAGCTCCGTTGCTCCATCTCACTGTCTGGAGACACAGTGAGAAGGCACCATTCATGAACCAGGAAGCGGGTCCTCAGAAGATACCAAATCTGCTGGTGTCTTGGCTCCCCAGCCCCCGGAAGAGTGAGAGATAAACGTCTGTTATTTATAAGCCGCCAAGTATTTTGTTATGGTTGCCTGAACAGACCAAGACAGTGTATGACGGAGAGTGTGAGAGAAGAAGTTTAAGAAATAAGAAGCTACCAGGTTGTGGTGAGGCCTTTTATTCCATGTTAAGGGCTGTGGTCTCCAGGGAATGAAGCGGGGCAGCAAGGAGAGGTAGAGAGAGGGGATGCCTGTGTGCGTGCTCGTGGGTACGCGCGCACGCGTGTGTGTGTGTGTGTGTGTGTGCAGTAGGATGGTGGTAAAGGGATAAGTGGTGATCATTTTACAATAACTCAGAAAAGAAAGAGGAAACCTTGAATCATGGCAGTGGCAGTCAGCACCTCACCCCAAAAGAACTTGGGAAGAAAACATAGTAATAAGGCTTTGGAGACATTGATGGTAAAAGGCCAGAAGAGTTTGATGCTAGTAATGTAGCAAAGAGGAAGAGGGAGGAGACACGGTGAGTCATTTATCACAGGACAATGATTTTTAAGCCTTAGGAGGAAGAGGAACAGGGTAATCAAAAAACCACAGGTGGAACTAGTAAAAACAAAGGGAAACTCAGCAAAGCATTGGCTGACCCTGGACTACTAGCAGAATGAGGTTCCTTTGGGGACTTGTATTTACTGAACATTGATAACTAGCCAAACAAAGACTCAGCTGTTTCAAAGCCAGTCTGACTGGCAGTCTCACCAGGGAGGGTCTGATGGGAAAGGGCAGGCAAATGCTGTGCTATTTCATCATCACCTTCTAGGCAACAGAGAAAGCTGCAGTAACACCAGCTTCCCCGCTCTCACCTTTCCACAAACAAGAAGCAAGGATGCTCACACATTAACTGTTTTCTGTTTCCAATATACAACCCAAAGTCACAGTACAAAATTTATAGTTTTTAGATTTTTTTCAGTTTGGTTTTGTTCGTTCTTTAGGAGTGTGATCAGTCCTACCGGCAAGACAAAAAGAACTTAGTCCTTTAAAACAACCAAAGGACTGTGGTTTGGGATATTATCCTTGGATATTATTATCAAGATATATTTGAGTATCTTTCCAAGATATCTGTATCTAAAGGGCACAAAATCTGCACTGATAAAGTTATAACCTTAGGAACAGGAGGGCAGGGAAACTAAACTGTCGTGCGCGAGCGAAACCACATATTCCACAATAAAGATGGAACCACAAACAAATACCAGTTTACAATTTCTGCATAAAATGACAGACACACTCCACCCTGTCTAGGCAAACGAAGCCTATAAGCTGTCCCTGAAGATCCACCTAAAATATATCCTTGTTCTGGATGTGGCTATTATGTTCTATAAATACTTTGCTGTTTTTACATTTGTTTAGTGCTTTTATTCTGCTGCCCATGTGTGTGCCTGTTTAATCCGTCTCCAGAAGATGGACCATCTCTCATTCTAATTTATTTAACACTTTGAAGGTTATTACGTGCTTAGATAATTTTTGATGGATATTCTGCAAATTGGCATGTTGATTTCTCCTACTGTGAGGAAACTCTCCCAGTATTTTCAGAGCGGTCAGATGGTGCGTGCAATTAATAAAACGCACACAAACATCTGGTACACTCAGGTTCTAGGCTTATTTCTTCCATTCACTCGGTGCGTTAAGTACTTGGGTGAAATATAAATAAGAAAATTGGAGGTGAAAAGTTTTCTAATTGTTGACCATGAATGGGAAATAACCAAAAATTTTATATACTGATTGGATTGTTGCCTTTGTTGTTAAGAAATAGATGGCATAAACAGGCACATGAAAAGATGCTCCACATCTCTGATTATGAGAGAAATGCAAACCAAAACCACAATGAGGGGACTTGCCTGGTGGTGCAGTGGTTAAGAATCCGCCTGCCAATGCAGGGGACACAGGTTCAAGCCCTGGTCCGGGAAGATCCCACATGCCGCGGAGCAACTAAGCCCGTGTGCCGCAACTACTGAGCCTGCGCTCTAGAGTCCGTGAGCCACAACTACTGAGCCCACGTGCTACAACTACTGAAGCCCGTGTGCCTAGAGCCCATGCTCTGCAACAAGAGAAGCCACTGCAATGAGAAGCCCGTGTACCGCAATGGAGAGTAGCCCCCGCTCGCCACAACTAGAGAAAGCCCACGCGCAGCAACAAAGACCCAACTCACCCAAAAATAAAATAAACAAAATAAATAAACTTATTAAAAAAAAACCCCAAAAACTACAATGAGATATCACCTCACACCAGTCAGAATGGCCATTATAAAAAAATCTACAAACAATAAATGCTGGAGAGTGTGTGGAGAAAAGGGAACCCTCCTACACTGTTGGTGGGAATGTAAATTGGTACAGCTGCTATGGAGAACAGTACTAAGGTCCCTTAAAAAACTACCATATGACCCAGCAATCCCACTCCTGGGCATATATCTGGAGAAAAACTTCATTCAAAAGTATACATGCACCCCAGTGTTCACTGCAGCACTATTTACAATAGGCAGGACATGGAAGCAACCTAAATGTCCACCAACAGATGAATGGATGAAGAAGATGTGGGGTGTGTGTGTGTGTGTGTGTGTATATATATATATATATATATATATATATATATATATACACACACACACACACACAATGGAATATAACTCAGCTATAAAAAAGAATGAAATAATGCCATTTGCAGCAACATGGATGGACCTAGAGATTATCATACTAAGTGAAGTAAGTCAGACAAAGACAAATATTATATGCTATCACTGATGTGGAATCTAAAAAATAATACAAATAAATCTATTTATGAAACTGAAATAGCTCACAGATGTAGAAAACAAACTTATGGTTACCAAAGGGGAAAGGGAGGCGGGAGGGACAAATTAGGAATATGTAATTAACAAACTACTCTACATAAAATAGATAAGCAACAAGGATTTACTATATAATAAAGGGAATAATATTCAGTATCTTATAATAACCTATATTGGAAAATCATCTGAAAAAATACATATATAACTGAATCACTTTGCTGTGCACCTGAAACTAACACAATATTTTAAATGAACTATACCTCACTTAAAAGAAAAAGGATGGCATAAGCGTTGACTGACATACCCTTGTTTCTACTGGAGAATTTTTTCAAAATAAAAGCCCTAAGAGCTTTCTGATCAATCCTGAAAACTGAAGAATTTCAGAAAGGTAGGGTGATAGAATCCATGAGTGCAAAGGCAAAATCATACTTCTTCTCTTCCTTCCCCTCCCCCAACCAATCCTCCCCAGTTTAATGTTCATGGGCTCACTCAAGACTCACGGACGCAGCAGGATGCCGCCCATTCTTGGTAAGCCTCCTCCGTCCCAATAAGGAAAGGATCACTAGGGTGATGTCTTTACCTGCAGAATCCTTTCTGGAAGGCTCAGTGTTACGGAGTATCAGAGCTAATGTTTTTTGTTTTTTTTCTTACGCTACTTTCTATTTATAAAATTCACTCCAGGATCGTAGGTAAGGAGGTGACATTATTTCAGCAATACCTCCACCTCCACGGCCAGTGGCCTTCTTACACCCCTTGTGTTTTAAACCTCCTGCAGTTAGTACTGGGTCTTCCAGGGACATAAGCAAGCCAGAGTGCAAAGACAAAATTTCTGATTCTAGAAGAGGCTCCCTTATTTTTTTTGTGCTGGGTGCTTCACGGATATCATCTCATTGGCTCCACTGAATAAAACTTTTCTGATAAATAAGAAAACCGAGGCTCAGAGAGATTCAGTAATTTACCCAAGGCCTCACAGCCAGGAAGGGGCAGAGCCAGAAGTCCAAGCCCGGGGCACACGACACCACAGCCCTACCCGCTCTGTGCGCCAAACCACGTGGTCAGGGACTCTAGTCTTGGCCCTGCAACGGGGACCCCGGCAAGGTCCCTGAACATCTGTGAGCATCTCCTCATTTGTAAAAAATGATCTCTGTACCCTCTTTTACTCCAAAAATTCCATCCGAGATGTCTAACTTGACGGAGAATCCCCAAATTTCGTATGTGCGTGGTCCACAGCCTCTGCTCAACATTTAGTGTGACTGCAGCCCTTGATGCTTTGCTCTTATCCGTGGTCTCTGCTCTCCTGCCAAGACCTGCCGGCTACATCTGTGCTACTGGTCACTCTGTAGTTACTCTGTTACAAAACACTCAACCACCCCAATAAAAGGGGATTGAGAAGGCAGAACACTGCCCTGCATTGTGCTCCGCTCCCATCGTTCTTATCCTCACCACCCTCCCCTCTTTTCTGCTCTCTCTCTGAGCAACAGAGAAATAAGTATCCAATGCCTCTTGGGGGTAACCGGAGGCAGCAGAGAAATCGGTACGCCCGCAGTGCACTACCCACTGTTTGTAGGTGTGTCGCCCAGCACCAGGTGGCTCCACACTATTAGGGTTTCCTAGTTTGGGTTTGTCCCAACTATACACTTTTTCACAGGCATGTGGGGAGAGCATAATCGTGCATTTTATGGTTATGAGTGGCACAGCCTGGCAATTCTCCGATTATTATTTCCATTTGTTGTCATGCATTATCAATCTAATTCCCCATTACGTGCCATGTTTTTCATGCATTCCTCGTACACCAAGGACAAAGAAAGGCAAAAGCCCTGGAAAGAAGCCTGTATCACCAGAAGAACAGGCTAACTCTGATGGAAACTGTGGAGTTAGAGCCCAAGGTTGAGAGGATAGCTTCTGGCTAATTCGGAGTGAAAACTATCGTCAAAAAGTTTGGTATTTGGCATGAGTACCAAGACGGGCAAGGTATTGCTAAATGGGAATGAGGGGCCACACCACAGAACAGACTTACAAAAAAAGTTAGATACAGAAGGACCTAAGAGGACATTTTTCTTTAGACCACTGGGTTTTCCAGGTTTCTGAAGATGCTGAAATATATCAGCGTTGCGGTTGGTGTGAAGAGTCACTCGGTGATTTTTCTTATTCAGATAGGATCTACTGAGTGCCCACCATGAGCAGGGGGTAAAGGTAGGGAGCCTTCGGTGAACAGAAAGCGCGCAGTAACTACGGATCGGCAAATAATCACTAATACGATGGCGCGTGTGGAGGTAGTCAGAGTTTGGGGAGAAGGATGTAGGTGTGCAAATGTTCTTGACGACCCACAACTCACGTCTTCTTGCACTACATCAAGGAATGGCCAGAGCTTCAGTTTTAAAACAGAAAACCAGAAACCACCACATACGATGGAGATCAGGCTTTGTAACAAGTCGGCTCCTATCAGCTCCATCTCCGAACTGGCGTTAGAGATGCTCGATCATCTACAGAGGGGTTACCCATTCAGTTCAAACGGAACCTACAAGCCCATTTTTTCTTGATTATTTGGTAGTCATAAGATCACTGAACTGAACCAGATCCCTTCAATCCCTTGCAACAATCATGGCCTTTATTCTGAGCAGTAATTTCCATCTTCAAGGAGAAAAGTGTTTCTCTTTTGGGGAAAAAAAGACCTAATTTCTACTGATAAAGTTAAGAATTGAACACACACCCTCCGCCCACAAACACACATACTCACTCAACAGCACCCAAAATAAGCATTAATGCAACTCACTAAATGGTAGCAAGAGCTCTGATCATCTTCTGAGCAGGTAAGAGAGGCATAAGGATAGATACTTTTAGGATAATGCGGCTAATGGTAGAGCTGGTAGCCTCGAAAGTAAGGGTGTGTCTAAATTATTCCTTATAAGAGAGAGACATGCTGATCCCACAGGATAGGGGAAAGAGTGGCAGCTGATGGATTTAGGGAACCAAAAGGAAAGTGCTGTGGAGAGAATTTCTGATAAGCTGGATTTATGCTGATTCGGAAAACTTGCAAAAGAGAGTAGCAAACCCAGCAGGCTTTGTGTGCAGTGGTGACCCTGGAGCCCAGAGTTCCAAGAGCTATTGTACCAGCTCTTGAGATTAAATGTCCTGGAAAAAGCAAAAACAAAAGTGGAAAATACGGCCAATACACTTCAGTCTGATTACGGCTAGAATAAACAGCATAAGATAAAATACTCAAATCTCATCCTTCCCCAACAGGTTCATCTTTTAGTGGCCACTTTTTCCCAGATTCTTTAAGTCTTCGATTTTGCTTATGGTAGGAAAAGTTCAAGCATCTATGTATCTTACATAACTGATGGAATGATCCTTTCAATTCCTTTTCTCCCATCAACTCCTACCTTTTAGGAGACATCCAATATCTACTTTTGTTCCTTTAACTACCTATTCAGAGAGCAATGGACGTCCAAGAATCAGAAATGGACAAGATGGAGAGAACGGATAACCAGTGTCCGGGGAGCTCAAGAGGAATGTAGTTTTTGAAATTTAGATCGAAGATCTTTATCCCATGGCTTCTCTCCCCGTGAGGTCTCAGAGATCCTTTCTAATAGAGATGCTGGAATTTTTCACAATGAATAAACCCAAATAGAGAATTTCTGCCACAAAGGTTACTGACACATCAGCTGATATCCAAAAATAAATAAGATAAATAAATAAATAAATAAAAGACAGGAATGAAAGCCACTGGTGAATCTGAACTTATACTTTCTGATACTGTGTAGAATGTGGTTTAAACTAACTTCAAAACCTATTTTAACTGTTAGCATGTCTTGCTCACTTTACCTAGTTTAAATGGAAATTCTCCAGAAGCTACACTGTTCCTTTTTTTGAAAAAAAGTACTGACATATGCAAAAATTTCTCAGAACTAAGCTTGAGCTCTGAATGTGCCCCATCGTATTTTCAGTCATTCAGTGTGTCAGGCTAAATGCAACTCTTGTAACTGATAAGTATACGACAAACGAATAAAACTCTAGGTCTTTTACTTATACACACACCAGCATTAATAACATGAGCACAAGTGGTATATTTATGCAGTAAAGTCAGTAATGATCTTCTTTGGAGGCAGTCACACTCAACCCCACATTTACTAAATATAAAGGTACCCTGACAGGTCCCCTCAATTTCCTGGACCTTTCATCTCATCACTGCCTCTCCCATCACAAATCGATCACACTTTCTCATCAGCTCATCGAGGCTGACTCAAGGACCCCTTTCTTTTACAACTCTGGCATTCTCACTAGTCCACAGAGCCTTTTGCCAAGTTCCAGAACACAAGCAAGGATTCATTCTCTTTCCGTTTTTTTTTTTTTGCCGCGCCGTGTAGCATGCAGGATCTTAGCGCCCCAACCAGGGATCGAACCTGTGCCCCCGGGGCAGTGAAGCAGGAAGTCTTAACCACTGGACGGCCAGGGAAGTCCCAAGGACTCATTCTTGGTTTATTCTTTGACCTCAGACTGTAACTGGGCCATTACAATAAGGCTGAGCACCACCCACATCTGGGAGGCAGATCTCATGGATTATGAAGTCAGTGACTCACTGAACCTCAAGGGGTTTCGGTTTTTCCCATGACAAGATAATGCTAATAGCACTTACCACCTGCTAGGCTGTCAGGGGACTTGGCAACAATGTCTACAAATTACAAAGAGGCCCTACGCCATAAATAACAAGTCTCATTAATAAAATTAGTTCAAGTGCCAGAAAGAATATTACCAACAACAGTGGCAGATCACACTTGGTCAGAATAAAAGCGGGTGGAGGAATCAAAAAACGGGCAGAAGATCTAAATAGACATTTCTCCAAAGAAGACATACAGATGGCCAACAGGCACATGAAAAGATGCTCCACAACGCTAATTTTTAAAGAAATGCAAATCAAAACTACAATGAGGTATCACCTCACACCGGTCAGAATGGCCATCGTCAGAGTCTACAAATAACAAATGCTGGAGAGGGTGTGGAGAAAAGGAACCCTCCTGCACTGTTCGTGGGAACGTAAACTGGTGCAGCCACTATAGAGAACAGTATGGAGCTTCCTTAAAAAACTAAAAATAGAGCTGCCATATGACCCAGCAATCCCCCTCCTGGGCATATATCTGGAGAAAAACATGGTTCGAAATGATACATGCACCCCAGTGTTCATTACAGCGCTGTTTACAATAGCCAAGACATGGAAGCAACCTAAATGTCCATTGACAGATGAATGGACAAAGAAGATGTGGTACATATATACAATGGAATATTACTCAGCTATTAAAAAGAATGAAATAATGCCATCTGCAGCCACATGGATGGACCTGGAGATTATCATACTAAGTGAAGTAAGTCAGACAGAGGAAAACAAATATCATATGATATCACTTATATGCAGAATCTAAAAAAAAAAAAAGATACAAGTGAACTTATTTACAAAACAGAAACAGACTCACAAACAGAGAAAACAAACTTATGGTTACCGAAGGGGAAAGGCGGGGAAGGAATAAATTAGGAGTTTGGGGTTAACAGATACACACTACTATGTATGAAATAGATAATCATCACGGACCTACTGTATAGCACAGGGAACTATATTCAATACCTTGTAATAACCTATAATGGAAAAGAATCTAAAAATGAATATATATATGTATACACACATATGTATTAATCACTTTTCTGTACACTAACATGACTGAAACTAACATGACACTGTAAATCAACTATATTTCAAGAAAAAAAAATTTTCAAGTGGGTGGAGGGATTTTCTGATCCTCATTTCAACTAACACTATTCCCTTTTAACACAAGAAGAGTTTAATGTTGTTGTTGTTGCTTTTTCTAAAAGGTTACTGCTACCCGCACAGTTCACATCAAGCATCACTTTTTTCCAAGTTATTTGGAGGCAACACTGTATTCACTAGCAGGACAATATAGTGTTGATTTCAAAGCAAGTCCAAATATTGCTTCCAATCAAATTAACTGCAGCTATTTAACCTCTGGGGCCAAAGAGATTCAAGTCTATCTGCTGCGGGACCCTCCCATTCCTGGTGTACCTTAAATAAACCCAGATTTCATTCACAGCAGAAGGGACCCCCTCAGCCAACAGAAGAGGCTCATCCTCTGACCCTCTAGGTTGCAAGAGATGAACACGTTGAGAATCAAAATCAGATTTCTGCTGATCTGAAGGTTTAGTCTTCCCACCATGTCCAAGTCAGACTCCAAAAGGGGGCCAAACGCTAGGAATGAACTTGAAGCAATTTAAAAACCAGAAACAAAACAATGAAAGGTGTCCTCCCATTCCCCCCACCCCCCATCAACCTCCCACTTTGTTGCACATTGGAAAAATGGCACACAGAGCTAAGTTCTACTAAGTGTAAGGAATAGATTTTGCATCCAACTCCTGAGACACTTCCCCAGGGTCAGCGGTGGCTTCCCTGGATGAAGTCATAAGTCTGCCCCTGGCTCTTGGGCTGGTGCTTTCCCGAACATCACAGTCATGCTTTCAGAAAAGGACCAGACTTATAGTGCCGAGGTGTTAGTGGTATGTGAGAAGCTGTTGAAAACCCACTCAGGTAAATGCAGATCAAATCAGCCTGACCAGGTGTCTCAATACAGCTGGGGCTACTCCAACACTGAATAAGCCATCCCCACCGAAGAGCTCGGATTTAGAAATGTGGTTGGCTTAGGTGTTCTGAGAATCCCTTTTATCAGAGGCTGTGAGGATTCAAACTGAGAGAAGCCAGAACAGCGGTAACAACGTCTACTGGGATGTTCCATTCATAGGGGAGAAAGCCTCCTTCATCCACGGTGAGGTCTGGGGATCGCCCTTCTCAGCAAGCAGAGCTTCCGGGGGGACTGGCATGGCTGCACCATTCAGAATGAGTGTGTCTATTAAGAAGCCACCGCCAGACCTATTATTAGAACAGCCATCCCTTGGAAATTTCGCAGAATTTGCTTGAATCTACTGAGCAGTTACTCTCCTAACGAGGTACTGGAAAAAGGCACCGAGTTCCCGACTACACACGGGCAGCCCACACGGCTTTCAAAGTACAGGACCGGTTCATCTTTTCTAAACGCAATATGCGCCCACGTTTGGGCAGTTGCCTGCAAGACAGAAGCCCTGCGTTTGGGGGGTTCGTCCTGAAGGGGGTTCCCTCCTCTCCTCCTCCCGCGGTCTCCCTGCATTAAACTTGCTGCAGCCATTTGGAGTGTGAAAGAGCAATCCATTTTAGCAGTCCTAGGCAGCCGGCGATCTGCAGCCTGCCTCCTGAACCCACCCAAAGAACAGGACTTCCCTGTCACTTCCAGAAAAACGGTTAGAAAAAAAAGAACAAAATCACGCCCGGGTCTGCCCGCAGCAAGGTCCTTTCCTTTCTCCCCGCGTAGACCTAGCCAGTGTGAGGTCGAGATGCCAAAGAAAGTGGGTGTGGGGAGAGGGGGTAGCACGAGGGAGTAGAGTCTGTGCCGCACGTGGGGTGTGCACTGGAACAATGTCACATCTGCGGCATTAAATGCTCTACGTCCTCAGTAAAGCAGAAGTGTCATGTCCCTCTCACCGGCCCAGAAACGGACCCAGAAGTGCTGCAGAATCCACCGCCTGCCCGCAGTCGCGGCTGGGAAACAAAGACACATTACCTTTTATTCGTGGTGCTTCCCAGGGAGCCGAGGAACTTCAGGTTTGCAGCGGCGGATCCGCCGAAACGGGCGTCCCATGCGCCCCGGGTGCGCAGGCCCGGGGCCTAGCCGGCGGCATCCGCGCCCGGCGCCTCCGCCTCCGCCTCCGCCGCGCGGCGCCCGCAGCCGCCCCGCCGGTCCCCGCGCGCCCCCGCCGCCGCCGCCCCGCCGCCCCTGCGGGTCCCCAGTCAGCCCATAGCCCGCTCGCGCCGCTCACGCCGAGCCTGGCCGCGCGCCAGGGCGCACCGCCGCCGGCCCGCCCCTCGCCCGCGCGCCGAACACCGTGCCGCCGCGCCCGGCCCTCCGCATCGCGGTCGGCCCCGCGCGGCGCCCCCGGGCACGGCGAGCGCGCTCGGGGCCGCCGGCGGCCGGGGGCTAGGCCGGCTCCGGCGAGTCCCGCGCGGCCGAGCGCGCCGCCGCCTCCCGCGCGCGCCGCGGGGCACCCCCGAGAGCCGGCCTAGCCCCCGGACAACAATGAACTTGCCGGCCCGGCCCGGCCCCTGCGCAGCCCGCGAGCCCCCGGTTCCCGCTCCGCCGCACACGCGATCTGGACCAAGTTAGGTCCCGAATCAGCCGCCGAGCCGCAGAGGCTGCGCGGAGCCAGAGGCGTGCGCGAGAGGAGCGGGGAGTCGGAGCCCGAGGACCGCCCGCGCACCCGGCGCCGTCCCCGACAAACCCACCGAAACCCGCCGCGGGAGGCCCCCTCCCACCCTCGGAGCCGGAGGAAGAGGCTACCTTGGCTGAACTTGGCGGAAGGTGCAGCTCTTATCCCTCGATCTAGTCCAGTTTTCTTGCATTAATCTCCCCTCAACTCTTTGGAAATGGAAGTTCCTGTGAGATAACCCAGTCGTGGGGCTATTGTCAGGATTCGCAACAATTACTGCGGAGGGGAGACTCCCATTTCCAGAGCCTGGGGGAGGAAGACGGCCTGACACGTTCTCTTTCCAAAAAAGAGAAACACACTGGGAGACTATCCCGAGGAGAACAATAACTCAATTCACATTGTATGTCTAAATGTTTATTACTTCAGGAGCTCAATTTGCCTTAGACACTTTTTTTTTCTCCTTTTTCATGAATTGTCAAAACACGGGTGATGAAATAAAGGGAGAAGCAGGCGGGAGCACCCGCTTAGCGAAGGTGGAAAAGCCAGCTTGTCTCAGAGGTAAAATCTTTCCCTAGAACTCGCTCGTCACTTGAATCGCCAATATCCATCCACCCGTCCATCCACCCGTCCACCCGTCCATCCACCCATCCACCCGTCCATCCACCCATCCACCCGTCCATCCACCCATCCACCCATCCATCCACCCATCCACCCATCCTTCAAGGGAGGGACTGTTTCCCCTTTTACCGTAGTTTGAAGGAGACCCAGGTATACTGATACCATTATTTCCAGGACATTGGCAGGAGTGAAAACTTACAAACTTTATAATAAAAAGAAATCTCACACATCCTGTCTTCCAACTGATCTTTCCAGACACAGCTTGTGTGTTCTCTGATGATCTCTGGTGAACATTTTTGACAGTTCAAGAGGCCTCACAATCCACAGAAGGGAAACATCTAACTTTTCCTCCAAGTCAGTGTTGGAGGAAAAGATGAACGCCTGTGAGGACTACCCACCTTATTTCAGACGGTGGTGATCACATGCTCCTGGCTGGGGGACTTGATTATCTGAATCTGAGGAATGGGAAGCTGAATGGGAGGTTTCTGTATTTTTGAAGTCCTTGAGGATTGTTCTCATGCCAAGCCCGGTTCTTTCACGTTGCAATTGAAGCCCATCTCCTCGCGTTCTGAGGCCTTTACAGGGAATATTATTTCTTTGGAAGCAGATTATTTCCAGTGCTGCTTTGTTTTGACTGCAACACCCAACAGGTAGTGATCGAGGAAATGTTCAAACCTTTCTCTTCCGATAGTTTGCATCCTTAGAATAGTCTTTGGATTCCATCTACATCCACCTCCTGCCTTTCCACCTTGGCCGTTGGAATTCTCAATATGTCCTGAATCAAGCTGACCAACTGGTAAAGCCCCTTTCCAGGTTCCCTGTCTTACGAAACGGCATCCTTCCTCTCCCCACAGGGATAGAGAGATCTTTCATCTCCTTCCTTTTACTCATTCCTCACTGTCAAATTATCACCAAGCCTATCCTCATAAACAGATCTGGAAAGTTCCTTGGGAGCAGCCCCTTGTCTGACTTGTTCCGACAGTGCCTGGTGCCCATTGCTTAATCTTTGTTGCATGAGTAGGCCCTGCTCCTAGCCTCGGTCAGTGTACATCACCTTTCACCGCCATGTCTCTAGCAACCTCCTGACTGGACCCCAGTCTTGTCTCTCAAATGCATTCACCACACCACCTGGAGTCACTCTCCTGAAACTCACACCTGATCATAGGATTTCTTTGCTTAAACCCATTCAAGGTTTCCCTGGCTCTTAGGCATAAAGTCCTGGCTTCTTTAGATGGCTGGGATGTCCCGAGCATCAGGTCCTCCTTATCCATCCAGCCTTGTCTGCGGCCACCAGTCCCTTCAGCTCCATAACCCTATTCTGGGTCCCCTGTGTTCCTGGTTCTCACTGGTCCCCTTGTCCCCCAGCAGCCCATGACTGCAGAAGCCACTCCAATCATGTCACATCTCTGCTCACAACTATCCGGGCTTCTCACTGCTCCTGAAGCACCCTCCCCATCGTCATCACGTGTTATTCTCCGAGTCCCTCTCTCTGCCCGTGAATGACTCTTTCCTTCCCTTGGCTTTTGCTGTCTTGTTTCTCCTGCCTGGAATGCTCACCGCCCGCCCTCGCCCCGCCCACTCTTTGTATAGCTGGCTCCTTGCCATCCTTCAGGTTTCAGCTCAAACCCTGCCTCCTAAGTAACCTTCGCTGATCAGCACGTGGGAAGTGACCTCCCCAGCTGCTCTTTGTATCATTAGCCTGTTTATTTCCTTCTTAACTATGATCGGTATTCACAGCTGCGTGTGAAAGGCACAGACTGATGTCAGACTTCCAGAGCCTGGCTCTTGCCTCAGCCACCTCCTCACTGTACAACCTTGGGCAAGTATCTTAACCTCTCTGCGCCTCACTTTTCTCACCTATGAAATGGGGATCGTAATCCTACCTACCTCATAGCGTTGTTATAAGGATTAAATGAATCAATATATGTGAAAAACTTAGAACAGGACCTGGCAATATAAGCGTATACATGTGAGGGCCTTTATGTGTTTCATTGTCACTCTGTCCCCATGGCCTGGGCTAGTCCCCGACACAGGCTCTCTTTACCCCCTAAGCCTTTTGTGTTTGGAGCCCAAACTGAGAATGGATACAAATTTAGGGAAGAAAAACTACATTTGAAGAATTTAAGTACTGAGAGAAATAGGCCATGGTAAAGCTTGATGAATGAGATAAAAATTCAAACTTAAATCATCTGGAAGTTAATGAAAATATGGAGGAAATATATTCTCTGTTTCACCAGCAGTGATCCTTGGAGTTCATGGACGACAAGCTTTGCCAGTCAGAATTCTGTAATGGTCTGTTTTCCGAAGAGGCCAATTCTACCACTGACAATTCAGGCAGTTTCTTGCAAAGACATAAAGAATCAAAGGCTCTTTGCAAAGTGTTGGACCATCGGTCAGCCCTAGCATGTAGTTGTGATGAAAGAATAGAGCATGTTTCCATTTTCAGCTCGAGTGTGATGCTTTTTGAAGAATCTAACTGAAAAAACAAACGTGGAAGGCTGGTTTCTGGACATATGCCTTTGTGTTTTGCTTTTACTGCTGGAGAAGATTCAGAAAGAAGGAGACATACTTTTCCTTTGGTTCTTCCAGAGGGCAAGCAGGACTTTGAGACCTGATTACCTCGGGTTCTCACAAAGAGTTAGGGAGCTTTGTATCGAAAGGAGCTAAAGTCTCCAAGAGAGGAGAGGTGCTCTGAAGCTTGAAAAATGGGGAATGGAGAAAAGCATGGAGAGAGGCAGTAGCACCCCCGGAGGAAGGAAAGGGGGGCCACCTGCAATTGGAGAGACCCATCCTCCATGTCTACAGAGCGCCTCAAGAGGGCGCTGGTCATCTGCCGGGGCAGCCTGAGGACAATGGAGGAAGGTACCAAACGCCAAGAGGTGTGTCTTAGGCACAGCAAAGGATCTTGGGGTTCTGCCAGGAGGGATGGCGTCTTTGGCTTTAAAATGGACCTCAAGTTCTTGGGTACGTGAGCATCTCAGTGGCATCTATGCTGGATCAATGACAAGAGACCCTTTTCCTGTCATGAGGTATTGATAGAATGTGAGTTGGTGGAGAGGAAAGAATGAGTGAATTTCTGCCACCTTGGTGAGTGAGGACATAGACTGAACTGGGTTTAGAGGAGTAAACTAATGTGACTGTTTTACACCCAAAGTTGCAGAGCAAAAATTAGACCCACTTCACTAATAGAAAGTGTCTGGTTCTTAACTCTGGGGTCTGCAGTCACAGCTTTCCTAACAAGCTCGGGGCAGTACACGGAGCACTTAGGAGAAGATGCCTCAGCTTGGATCTTAGAGAACCACTGCTGCTGGAGAAGGATGACCCACTCATTCCTTTGTGTATCTGCCCCGCTGAGGACAGACCCCAGCGTGGGCTGGATCTGAGTCTGGGCTACACAGTCCTTTGCTAAGAACCAATAACATGGGACAGCCCTGGAATCCTGCTCTGAAGGTGCAGTGTGACCTTGAACAAGTCTCTTCATTTTTTGGTGCCCGTTTCTTCACCTTTCAAACTGGCCTGAGAATCATCTCTCTCTCTCTAGCCTTATGAAGACCATGGATTCAACACATATTAAATGTTTTCAAAACCACACAACTGATGACAGTTGATAACTAACATTATTACGAGTACATATTCTGTGCCAGACACAGTGCTAAGAACTTTCCAAAACGTTCATTGATCATCACAAGATTCCTATGAGGTGGAAGTTATTTTTTCTCTCTCTTCTATGGAGGAGGAACCTGGGGTCTAAAAAGGTGAAGTAACGAACTGAGGGGACTCTGTTCATCAGATTTGAACCCAGAGACATCCTTTTGTGACCCTGAGCTCTTATCTCGCGAGCTTGACTACCTCATACTAATACAAATGAAATATATTGGCAATCACGGCGAGCATGGCCACGCGCTTACTTTATATACACTATTAATTACGGATTGAGCCACAGTTGGAGTTGGGTAGCGTCTATAGGAGGTGATAGTATGTTGTACTGGTACGTTCGTTTCTAAGCCGCACCAAACAGACATTGATTTACATTCCGCTCATATGTTTCCGGAAAATAATACTGTCATCTTTTCCTTCTACTTTCACCAGAGTTTGAGGATAGAGTAAGACTCCTTTGGGGCAGGTTAAAGTCCTTGACTGGTTTTAAGTGAACCCTATTATATTTTTATACCCAATCCTTTTCTCTCCTCACTCCCAGGTCAATTAAAGGCCAATCCTGAGCCACTTCAATCAAAAAGAAAGAATTCCATCTCTTCTCCTGGCCAGACAGCAAGCACTTAAGACCGCGGTCCCTGGGGTATACGAAGAAACCATCTAATAACTGTCTTTTAGTTCGTTATTTTTTTCAATAGCAATGTCATTTTTTAATAGCTATGTTTTATAATCTTGTTATGTTCTCATTACGTGAAATTGTTGCTTATTATTTTTTCCTGGTTGGGGATCCTGATTTAGACTGTCTCAACTCAGGGCAGTAAAAACCCAGGGCAAGTAATTGTGAAACACAAACAAGAATCAATCAAAACATCACAAGCTAATTAATGTCATTTGGAGCCCCTGGGAGCAGCTGTATTACAGTGAGAGCCATACTATAAAATCGGTGTACGTTAGAAGTACACTCAAGGACACAGGTTAACGCTTTCACCAAACCCTTTCTGTTTATTTGCCTTGAAATATATATTAACCGTAGTTAAGACTTACTTGGCACCTACCAGCTGCCAGATACTGCTTATGCACTTTACATGCAATAACTCATTTAATCTTCTCAACAGCCCTGGGAGGTTGGTGCTATTATTAGCCCCATTTGGAAGGAAGGGAATATGTCAGGGACAGGGTTTATAACCCACCTCAGGTCCTACAGATGAAAAGTAGGCAACAGCCAGTTATCAAACTTGGGCGGTCTGAGTTCTGAGTTGAGATTATTAACCCTCACTCAACTCACCGTCCATTGGTCAAGTATTTGGAGGTACTGCATCCCTTATTACCTAACACAGTGCCTATCAGCTGGGACTCAATACTCATTATTTGTTCGTGGGCCCATCACCTCGTTAGGAAAGGGAGTTAAAACAGAAATATTTGTGAAATTGAATAGAAAAAAATTTTCAGCAAGCATTCTTTTTTCGGTTGGAACTTATAATAGAGAGAAGGCTTCTGTGCAGGTGACGTCAATTACTCAATCTCTCAAGCAAGCAATAAGAATGTATTGGAACCATGAGCCAGTTTAGGAGGAAGGCCCCCAGGATTTAAGAGAACAGAGGCACCTGTGCTCCAGGGAGAAAAGGC
Source organism: Leucopleurus acutus (assembly GCF_964270905.1). Lineage (NCBI taxonomy): Eukaryota > Metazoa > Chordata > Mammalia > Artiodactyla > Delphinidae > Leucopleurus > Leucopleurus acutus. The sequence goes on from NC_139142.1 coordinate 195,952,973, forward strand.
AAGTCAGTTTCCTGGAGTTGAGATGGGGCTGAAAACTGTCATCGAGTGATGACTTGTGATGTGATGACATTTTTCCTGCCACCAAATAAAGATCAACCCACCCCAAATCATAATGGCAAAGAATCTGCTATAACTCACCTTATAAATAAGGTGGGTTCACTGAAGCAAGTTTCTAAGGTTCTGACTCAAATAGGCAGTTGGTTAGGCTGTTTGCTGAGATACGGACTGGATATGCAAGATTAGCTCAGAAAGAGATATCTGGGTGAAAAGAAAAAAGGTTGGCGACGCCTGTACATAGAGGGCACTTAAACCTATGGAAATTGACGAGGTTGTCCAGGAAAGATACTGTCAGGGGAAAAGAGGGCTCAGGACCTAGCTCTCAGGCCGACTTAAGCCAGCATCGGAATCACCTGGAAGGCTTGTCAAAACAGATCACTGGGGCTTCCCTGGTGGCGCGGTGGCTGACAGTCCGCCTGCCGATGCAGGGGACACGGGTTCGTGCCCTGGTCCGGGAAGATCCCACATGCCATGGAGCGGCTGGGCCTGTGAGCCATGGCCGCTGAGCCTGCGCGTCCGGAGCCTGTGCTCCGCAACGGGAGAGGCCACAACAGTGAGAGGCCCGCGCGTACCGCAAAAAAACAAACAAGCAAACAAAAACAGATCAATGGGTCTCACCTCCCCCAGGCCCCCCAGAGTTTCTGATTCATAAGTCTGGGCTGCGGTGCAAGAATCTGCATTTCTAATAAGTTCCTGGGATGCTGATGCTGCCGGTCTCCGAGCATCTCTATTCTGCCAGAGGTCTTCGCTCTGTTCCTGGCACCCTGGCCTCCCTGCCATTGTCCAGACTCATCAGACTCTCTCTAGCCCAGGACCTTTGCACCTCCCTGTGCCTGGAATGCACCTCTCCAGATATCAGCCCAATCAAGCCCAAACCTTTTTCAGGTCCCTGCTCAAATATCACCTTCTTAGAGAGATCCTTTCTGACCTTTTTTTTTTCTCCAGTAGCAACAAATGGTAGCAAGTTTTGTTTCTTTTTCATAGCTGTCACTCAATTCTTCAAATGCCAAATTCACTGTGATCTATGGCCATTGTTTTTTTTTTTTTTTTTTTTGCGGTACACGGGCCTCTCACTGTTGTGGCCTCTCCCGTTGCAGAGCACAGGCTCCGGACGTGCAGGATCAGCGGCCATGGCTCACAGGCCCAGCCGCTCCGCGGCATGTGGGATCTTCCCGGACCGGGGCACGAACCCGAGTCCCCTGCATCGGCAGGCGGACTCTCAACCACTGCACCACCAGGGAAGCCCTATGACCATCTTTCTTAAAAAAGCAACTCCTCCCACTTGCCCTCCTGCTTCTGCCCCTCACCCTCATCCCTTCTCTGGTTTATTTTTCTCGGTTTCCCTTATCACCTTCTAACAGACTATACAACTTATTTGTTTGTATGTTTTGTTCATTATCTGTCTCTCCCAGGAGAGCAGGGATTTATGTCTGTTTTCTTTTTTGCTGACTCTCTTGAGCCTAGAATAGTCCCTGGCACATATCAGACGTTCAATGAGTATTCATTGAAGGATGAATTAAATGAGGGAATAAACATTCTTGCCTGTGGAATTGTGGTTTTAAGAATTCTGATGGAAACCCTTCATAACTGGTTGCCTCCATATCAAAAATGAATATGACCATGTTGTTCCATTCTGACAAAAAAAAAATCTCCTCTTCTACCCGGGATAAAGCCAAAAATCCTTGGATATTCTCCAGTAGGCACTGGTTGGGGCTGAGACATGGCGGGGGACAGACTCTGACGTGGTCCCCGTCCCCCTGTTGCCTACAACCTGGTTACAACCCTCTCCTGCTCTGAAATAGCCCATGCATCTCTCTACCCATCTGTAGCACTTTATTGTAACCATTTCTGCATTTGTCTATATGCCTCACTCAGTTTCCTCCAAGGCAGGAACCGTGGTGGTGCTTTGTTTTTGCTTTGATTTTATTCGAAGTCCTCGAAGTTTGTTCATCTGTACACAGTATATTTAATGCTGCTTTATCACTTTCTCTTGGCCAAGCGTTATGATCACTACTCAATAAATTTTTAGAGTGAAATCCATTCAGCTAATAAAAAACAGGAGAAGCGTCTGTGATGGTAGGAAACAGCATTTGACCGGTGTTTATATGCAATTCCGTATAATTGTTTTAATAAAGGCGGCCTAAATTATAGTCAATCTGAAACTATCAATGAGCTCTGTCGCTCATAACTGAGCCGGGGCGAGTACCGTGGTGCGTGCACCGCCAGTGGTGTGGAACCTTCTGCAGTGCGTTCTGCAGATTTCTAAAGGCGTTTGTGGAGGCCTGATAAAGACACTTAATAATCCCGCAGCTGTAATTTCTATCTTGAAATGGATGTTTTTCCATCTTTCCCCTCAGTCTCTACCTAGTAAACTCTAAATCGTTTTGGTGTTGGCTTTCAGAAACATAAGGTTCTTTCTTGGCGTATGTTCTTATATTCATATTTTATATTCTTCTCTAATGGGGTCTTGGGAAGATCTTCACAGGTCTTTTCTTGGATTTCACCCTCTTTTTCACTGTCTCAAAGTGCAAAATATAGCAAATAAACACTGGTCTGAATAGCTGATCCTAAGCAGAGGTGAGGATGCTTGAGGACAGTTTTGATCTTGAGTCCTCAGTAGAAGAGGGGATACAGCGGAGAGAAAGGAAAGTATCTTTAGAATCTTCAGAGGATGACTTCTGTGCTATTTGCAAAGAAAATTCCCTTGGAAATGGGTTCTAACCTAAACTGGGATAGGATGATGATGATAATGGCTAGTATTTATTGAGCGGCACCAGGCACATGACGTGAATCATCTTTAATTCCTGCAGCAACGCTGCAAGTAGGTATTATTAATTTCCATTTATAGATCCAGAAACTGAGGCTCAGAAACATTAAGTAACTTGCCGAAAGTCCATCCCCAGAAAGAGGCAGATTTGAATCCGAGTCTGTATTCAATTCCTCCAGAACTAGAGGACTGTATTTGTGACTAATTGTATAACAGGTTATTTTAGTTTCTGTTCTGTGGAAAGTGGAAAGCATTCCAACAAAGGGTTTTAATGTAGATTTTTTTTTTTTAAGCCTCCAAAATGCAAGGCTTAATTTTGAGCAAAAGCAGAAGTTGGTCAACCAAGGGCTCACAGCGAGAAGTCTCAGGATTGCTTTCTGGTGGAGTGGATGGATGGCAAGGGAGCTCCCGGAAGGGACGGAAAGCAGGAAACACCAAAGATGATAGGATCTAGGTGATGGGTTTGCCGATCCCTGCCCCGAGCTGCCTCTGGTCATCAAAATCATCCCCACCCAAGCAGCGCTCTGCAGACACCAGGAGGTAGTCCCCACCGGCAAGTCCAGTGACAGGACGTAGCTGACTCGGCGCTGCCCCGAGCTGGCTAACCCCGGCATAACCCCTGGTGTGTACTTTTGCCAACAGTTATCTGGCAGATGCTCTCTGCTCTCTGCTTTCTCTGTTAGCGCCTCTGATTCTGTTCCTCGTCCCTGTACAGCTTTGAACAGGTCAACCGAAGTCTTCAGGCAGGACCTTCCTTATCTGTCTACACAGCAGGCTGAAACCAGTATTAGGATGCACTTTCCTGCCCCAAGACACTGAGAGACATAGCAAAGTGGTTAGGAGTGCAGGCTATGGCACTGGACTTCCTGGGTTTGAACCACAGGTCAACCACTTACTAGTCGTTGTACTAGTCATCCTAGCAATCTTAGGCTAATGGGTTCTACACTTCTCTCAGCCTCGGTTTCCTGAGGGTTGCTATGAGGATTGCATTGCAAAACGGATAGTTTTTGGCACAGAACACACGCTTAATAAAACACATGCTATTAATATTCTTATTTGCATTACCTGTGTCAACTAAGGGCATGAAATCTGGCAGCTTTTGTCCACGTACAATACCCCCTTGGCTGCTGTGTTAGATGTCGATATTTGGTTTAAGCCCTGTACCTAAGTGTTGTGAGCTTTAATGAGATGCCAGGTGACGTAATTCCTGTAAATAAATCATAGGAAATACCCTGATCCTAAAGAATAGTGTCCTGAATTCCATCCCTTTCTTCTGAGTGTCCCGCGTGCCCTGTCCTTGTAGGGAACGTTCACCCTGATCATCTGCAATTAACTTAAAAGGGGATTCAGGTCCATTTAGGACGCCTACAACTTCATTCAGCTACTGAGGGCACATTGGAGAGAACTAGAAAATGAGCCTGACTTTTTAAAGTCTGTTCAATCTCCAGTTCAATGGGAAAACCAAGGTGGATCGCAGATTAGACAAAACTAAATGCCCTAACCCTTCATTCCTCGGACACTTACAGTGCCTGTCCAGCTGTGTCCGTAAGCATTGTTCATAGAAGCGCTCTGAGGCTTGAAGGCTTGTGTAAGCAGCTCTGCTGGAGATGCGGAAATGGGCAATAAGGAGTTCGTGGCCTGCCCAAGGGCTCCCTGTGAATTTGTGGGACGTTCAGAATTAAAACAGGTAGCCTTTCCTGAGCACTGCTCACCAACACTGTCCCCTCCCAGTATGTATGCAGGGCAGTCACAAGACCAGATATGTACACACTCCTAAGTTCCTTACCACTGTAGTGAGTCCCTCATAATACAAAAGTACCTAAGATTTTTTCTTGTTAAATTTTGATGGGCCTCTTCAAAAAATATTTAAAAAAATGAAACCTGAGCATTCAGAAAAGTACAGAAAATAGACTGCTGAATACCATTAAGACTGAACATTTTGCCTTATTTGCTCTAGACTTCATTTTAATTGAGATATAATTGACATATGACATTGTGTGCGTTTACAGAATACAAGGTGCTGATTTGGTACATATATACTTTACAATTTGGCTCCTGCTGTAACACTGCTATAACATCACATGATTATATCTTTTTTGTGCTGAGAATAAATAAGATCTAGTCTCTTAGCAACTTTGAAGTTTAGAGTACAGTGTTGTTGGCTGTAATCACTATGCCGTGCGTTAGCTCTCCGGGACTAATTCATATTCTAGTTGTAAGTCTGTACCCTTAAAAAAAATCTCCCCAATTCTCCCATCCCCCAGTCCCTGGTAACCACTATTCTACTCTCTGTTTCTATTCCTATCAGCTCTTTTAGATTCCACGTATAAGGGATATTATATAGTATTTGTCTTTCTCTGTCTGACTTATCTCACTGACCATAATGTCCTCAAGGTCCATCCATGATGTTGCAAATGGTAGACTGTTTTTATTGAAAGAGAGAAACAGAGACAGAGAGACAAGAGACAGAAAGGGGGGGAGAGAGAGAGAGAGAGAGCACGAGCTCTCGTCCTTTCTCCTTCCCTCCCCAGAGGCTGAGACTCTTCTAAAGTTTCTGAATATCATTCCCATATTCCCATGTTTGTTTTATCCTTTGACTACATACAAACATAGCCATAAACATATACTATTATATATGCATACATATATGTACTGTAAATATATACTATTATGTGTGCTTTTAAACCTTACACAAATGCACCAGAACAGGTCTATCTTTTCACAATTTATTTTTCATTCAATAGAATGTTTTTGAGACTTGTCCATGTTGACACATTTAGACCTAGTCCATCCATCTGAATCCACTGTGCAAATAGCCCACAGGTCATTTATCTTTCTCCTACTGAGGGATTAGTGACTTCTAACTTTTCACAAATACAGTTGGCCACAGGGCCTTTGCTCTTACTCTTTCCCCTGCCTGCCATGCTTACTTCTCAGTTATTCCTTCATTCAAGAACATTCTTATAATGTCTGCTTAATTTGCTTCCTTATTCCTTCAGGTTTTTACTCAATTGTCACTAGGATGGCTAGAGAAAATGTAGGATGTTCAGTTAAATCTGAATTTCAGATAAACGATGAATAAATGTGTAGTGTAAGCATGTCCCCAATACTGTATGAGATAGGCTTATACTTAGAAAATTCACTGCTGATCTGAAATTCAAATTTAGGGGGGTGTCTTGTATTTTTATTTGCTAAACTAGCAACCCCAACTGTCATGTGCTCAATGAGGCCATTCCTGTCATCCTCTTCAAGTTTTTAACCCCTTCCCAACACTTCCTATTCTTTTTCTCTGTTTTATTTCCCCTCATAACACTTATCACGAATTTACCTGCCCTATATTTTCCTAATTTATTTTGCTTATTTTCCGTCATCCTTCCTAAGCTCTTTGAAGGCAAGATTTTTGTTTGTTGTGTCCCCTGCTATATCCATAATACCTGAAATAGTATGTGAGGCATAGTACGTGTTCAATAAATATTTGCCGAATGAAATAATGCAGAGACTATCTTTGTGTGCGTCTCCTGAGTATATGTCTGAGAATTTCAGTAAGATAAACACTTGGAAATGGAATTGTTTTTTGTAGGATGTCTATCTTTACTAGCTATTTCTCATTGCTATTCAAAGTGGTTGAACTAATTTCCATTCCCATCAGCGACGTGTAAAAGTCCCCATTTCCCCACTATCTTCTCTTCCTTCCTTCCCTCTTTCTTTCCCTCCCTCCCTCCCTCCCTCTCTCCCTCTTTCTCTCTTTCCTTCCTTCCTTCCTTTCTTCTTTCTTTCCCTCCCTCCCTCTCTCCCTCTTTCTCTCTTTCCTTCCTTCCTTCCTTTCTTCTTTCTTTCCCTCCCTTTAGAAACACACTAATTTAAAATTTTTGTAGCAATAGTTGAAACCAGCATGAAAACATATGATACTCACTAGTGAATTACAGTCAATGAATTCATAAAAAACAGTAACTGTTAATCGAAAAGGTTTCAGATGTTTTTCAGTGCTTATTTAAAATATGAGTTAATTATTACAGACGCATTCCTAAGCCACGGTACCTCTTGTGTAAGAAAACAAACAAAAATTGCTCCAACCCATTACTGTTTCAGTGACACCGAAAAGGTCATTATACACATTTTGAAGAAAAGCCACCTTATTATTTTTTCAACTAAAAAGGAGGAAGTCTTATCTGAGAGCCATAAAATGAAAACCTCCACAAAAATTGCATGGAATGTTCTTTGGGATCAGATTCAGAATTTTCAGAAACTTGAAACCCATATCAAAAGAGGAAATTTGACACAGTCCTTTGTTACAGATATGGTCAATCTCTTTAATGTCCAAAAGAAGAACTTAAGTTATAAGTTTTAAAAGCTGTGTGTTGGGAGCTCCCTGGTGGTCCAGTGGTTAGGACTTGGTGCTTTCACTGCCAGGGACCAGGTTCAGTCCCTGCTCGGGGAACTCATATCTCGCAAGCCACACAGCATGGCCCAAAAGAAAAAAGAAAACGCTGTGTGATCAAAGAATATAACGAAATGGCACATTTTAATGTGTTCTTAATACATTCTTGAACAGTCATAAAATAGGCTGTGATCTTTTGCAAAAATGGCCACAATCCCTCCCTGAATCTAGGCTCCTTATAATGATCGTGAAGGGATGTGTAGAGGTGAAGTCTGTTTTCCTTCCTCTTGAATTTGGACTGTGCTTCTGACTGGCCTTGGCCAGTAAAATGCAGAAGCAACAACGTGCCTGTTCAAACATTAGCCCTCAAACGGTCTTTCGTGCTTGTACTTGATCTCTGGGAACACTGCCTTCCTGTCCTAGGAACAAGCCTGGAAGACATGAGACCTAGTGGATCAAAGCTGAGTCAGCGGAGTTGTCCCAGATGAATTCCTAAAGAGGTGAGAGAGCTCAGCTGAGATCGGCGAAGCTGCCTGCTTGATTGGCCACTGAGCACAGATGCATGAGGAAGACCGGAAGAACTGCCCTGCTGAGCCCAGCCCAGATTGCTGACGTACACGATCACAGGCTGACTAAAGGCAGGTTGTTTGAAGCCGCTACGTTTTGCAATAATTTGTGACACAGCAATGGTTACTGATGCACAGGCTCACTTGGTTCCTCACCCTACAGAAAGCAGAGCTGTTAATTTCTTCAGTTTCTTTCCTTTTGCTATATTTATGCTGATGAAATGGGTAAATATATCTTAATTTGCAAAGGGCTTGATGGCCAAATAACGTAATTTTTTTTCAACAAGATCTGTGAATGTTTCATTATGCATAGCAGCCGCTGGAACCAGTAAACGATCATGTACCCAGCTTGGTACCCGTCTGTGACGGACACACAGCTGCGTCACACCACGCTGCCCTGGGTCTGCACCAGCAGTCACTGCAGCACTCACCAGGAACAGTCGACTCTTAAGCCTCTGGGAGTTTCAAGGCAAAAATCTAGTAGTTTGAAAACTTGTCATTTTAAGGAAATTGTAAGAAAAGTGCCTCTGAAATTGGACTTTTTGAAAAACAGCATTCTAAGCATATCTTTTCCCTCAGCCAGAGGAAACGGCCAGCTGGAATTTTCAAACTCAGAGATGAATTGTTAGTCTTCTTCATGGAAAGCAAATAAAAACAGACAAACAAACAAATACCCCCCACCCCCCGCGACTACAACCTTTAAAGGGAATCCTTATACATCGCTGGTGGGAATGTAAGTTAGTGCAGCCACTGTGGAAAACAGTATGGAGGTGTCTCAAAAAACGAACAATAGAACTATCATATGACCCAGCAATTCCTCCTTTGAGTGTATGTCCGCAAAAAACAAAACACTCATTTGAAAAGATACATGTACCCCAATATTCATAGCAGCATTACTTACTGTTGCCAAGATACAGAAGCAACCTGTCAATCAACAGATGAATGGATACAGAAGATGTGGTACTCAGTCATAAAAAAGGATGAAATTTTGCCATTTGCAGCAACATGGATGGACTTGAAGGGCATCATGCTAAGTAAAATAAGTTAGACAGAGAAAGACAAATACTGCATGATATCACCTATTTGTGGAATCTAAAACTACAACAAACTAGTGAACATAACAAAAAAGAAGCAGACTCACAGATACAGAGAACAAACTAGTGGTTACCAGTGGTGGAGGGGGCAATATGAGGGTGGGGAAAGTTGGAGGCACGGACTACTGGGTGTAAGATGGGCTCAAGGATGTATTGTACAACACGGGGAATATAGCCAATATTTTGTAATAACTGTAAATGGAGTGTAACCTTTAAAAATTGTATAAAAAATTTTAATTTTTTTCAAATATTTAAAAATCCAAACAAACAAAGTTACTAATGTTGAAGAATAGCTCACAACGTTTTTTTCAAGGCTGACCTTTCACAGTTAAACAGTGGTAAGCAAAGCTATGAATATTTTTTCTGAAAATGGATGATCACTTCCATAAAAAGAAGGTTCCGGAAATGAATGCAAGGAGTTGATGGGGAACAGTCTTATGTAACTCTAAGTTCGTTCATATTATGAAAACCAACCTGCTGGGGGTAAAATAAAGAAAAACGCCCTCAGTCATCTTACTTCACTGAAAGTCTGAGGTCCCTGAGGATTTAAAAGAGATTGGCTGACGGACCAGAGACCCTCCCCGTTCACCATATGCAAGAGGAAGCATTTCTGACATTTCCATCTGCAGAAGTCTAAAAATGCTCCACAGTTTGGTCGCATCCCTGGGAACCTCTAGCGATTATGCTGGTGGAGCATGAAAGCAAGGAGAGAAATGTGGCTCTTCCTACCGACATATTTATGGATGTCTGAGTCCTCAAAATACTGAAGCACCAAAACAGAGAAGAGAAACTCTCTGGACACGGAAACAGACATTTTTAGCTTTCTTCAGTTTTCTTGAACGCAGCTCAGTTTTCCAAAATGAATAGGCACAGTCCAAATCCTTTCAATTTGGGGTTTCGCTTTACTTTTCCTCATAGTAACGAATTGAAATTCAACAAAGGAACCTTTGATATTATAAAAATAATGCAAAGTTGACAAGGAATGTATGATAAACAACGAGACTAAGAAGAGGCAGCCTACCGAAACAGGTGTTGGTGAGGTTGGGGAGAAATCGGAACCCTCACACACTGCTGGTGGGAATGCAAAATGGTGCCGCTGTTTTGGAAAAGAGAAGTTCCTCAAACTTTTAGGAATATACCCAAGAGAAATGAAAACATACATCAGACAAACCTGTACACGAATTTTCATAGCAACGTTAGGCATAAGAGGCAAAAATAGAAACAACCAAAGTGTCCATCAACTGATGAATGGATAAACAGAATGTGGTGTACCCATACAATGGAGTATTATTCAGCTACCAAAAGGAGTTACGTCCTGAAACAAGTTACAACACGGATAAACCTTGAACCCACTGTGCTAAGTGAAAGAAGTCAGTTACAAAAGACCATGCAGCGTCTGATTCCATTGACATGAACTACCTGAAATAGACAAGTCTATCTATAGAGAAAGTAAATGAGTGGTTGCCTAGGGTTGAGGGGATGGGACAGTTGTGGCGTGTGTGGGGGGGTGATGGTTAAGGGGTGCAGGATTTCTTTCGGGGAATGAGGAAAATGTTCTAAAACTCATTGTCCGGGTGGTTGCATTACTCTGTGAATTTGTTGAAAATCACTGAATCGTACACTGTAATGGGTGAACCATACGGTACGGGAATCATAAGCATTCTGCTTTCATTAGGGCCACTGTGCCCAGGCTCTGCAACATGTCTTTGCTCTTCTCTGCCGTTAGGGTCCTTGGTGCTGGAGGACCCTATAATCATAACAAGAATTCGGGAGACATTTAAGTAGAGCTCTAGATAAATCCTCTCCAGGACATGATCCCCATTCATTCATCTAACAAACATTTGTTGAGATCCTACAATGGGCCAGGTGCTATTTTTAGTCCTAAGGATATAGTTAGTGAACAAAAGAGACTCCCCACCCCCACCCCCAGAGTCACTGTCCCTGCACTCATGAAGCTGGCATTCCTGCAGGAGAGCCAGGCAACAAACGGATAAGTAAATAAGTCCATAGTCTACAAGATGCGAACGGTCTGTGGCCGGGGAGGGAGGTAGATGCTGTGGAAGCCGATTGCAGGGAGAGCGGGCAGAGCCTCCAAAAGGCGACTGTCACGAGCGGGTGAAGAAGTCTGAAGGGAGATGAGGCTGTAGACCCAACACCTCTCCACCGCCTTGGGGCATCTTTGCATCCTGGGAAGGGGATGGCCATGGGCAAGATGCAGGACCTATCGAGTGACTCAGCTGTGGCCCTTGCTGTGCCCAAAAAGGGGAAGGCGCCAGTGGACACCTCCATTTGTAAGGGCGTCGGGAGCTGGCGCTAAGCCCTAGCCTCGTTTCCGTTTCGCTAGGGCTGATCAGCAGAGTATACTTCAGTTTCAGTGGAACGTTTTACAAAGTTTCTCGTATGTACTTGAATTCTATAATTGTCGCGTGAGGTCTGGAAACATTCAAATAGGGGTATACTGGGGGGAGGGATACATTGGGAGTTTGGGATTGACAAGTACACACACCCAACAAGGACCTACTGTACAGCAGAGGGAACTCTGCTCAATATTCTGTAATAACCTAAATGGGAAAAGAATTTGAACACGACTAGATATATGTATATGTATATAACTCAATCACCTTGCTGTATACCTGAAACTAACAACATTGTTAACCAATTATGACCCAATATAAAATAAAAATTGAAAGCAAAATAAAATAAAAATGAAAACAAAACAAAACATATAGGGGTATATCCTTACCATGGGTAGGTTCATAACTTATAAAATAACCATACACAAAGAATGTCAATTAATGAAATCATATAGTAGATACTAAGTAACTGTATTCAACATGCCTGTAATAAGTACTGACAGTAATACCATTATCAACAGTATGCCCAATTAATATTGTTGATTAATATCAATAATCAATGGCATTCAATATTATTAAGAAGAGTAATAGTTGTAGTCTAATAAGAGTTTCATTCGTCTCTGGTTGTGTAGCAGAGAGCCTTGTTCCTGGTTATGTACAGATAACTATTTTTAGTAATCCCTTGGCTGAAATTATGAAGAATTCTTATCAAATTTTCAAAATGACAAACACTTAAAAAAGAGAGATAAAAAGCAAGATTCAAAAAGGTCTGAGAAGAGAGAATGATGGAATTAACAGCGGGAATCGTGGGTTTAACCAAACTAGCTGCATAAACTTAGGATGAAAAACAGCAATTAATATTTTTAAAATCCTAATTTTATTGACAACATGCTTAATTAGGAACCTGGAGTGTCATGGGGTGGGCTCGAAATCTAGTGCAATATTAGTAGACAAAATAAATCACAGTGTTCTTGACAAGGGCGTTCACAGGACCAATTCAGAACATATGAGAATTACTGTGTGTAATTTCATGGGCTACATTTTAAGATGAATGCTTGCAAATTTAACTCTGTCAAGATGAGTGTAATTAAGGATGGGGAACTTTCAGGGCCAACTTCAGTGACTGAAGGGAACAGTGGTGTTTAGTCCCTGAAAGAATAGCTCTGGTGGAGGGAAGGTGGGAGCCAGCTACCTGGAGAGTTGATCTTGGGAAGATTCAGTGTGTTAAGTGCTGGTGCAAGACACTAGGACCCCTGCCGGGGTGGAGGGGGCTTTAAGAGTGCAGGCTTTACCGTGACTGTGTAATTCAGATGTGCTAACCAATGGGGTGGCTTCCCTGTGATACAGTGGGTGGGTGTCCCGTCACCAGGAGTGTCCCTGCAGAGGCCGGGCACCACCTGTGATCCTGCGGGGGTGGGAACCCCTCCCAGGGTGGGCAGATGGACTCCCGACCCTGAGGCTCTTCTGACTCTCAGAGTTGGGGAGCAAGTGCCACCAACAAAGAGTTCCAGGTGACTGGCTGGCTCAGGCACTGTGGCTTCCCAACACTAGTAATTTGTATTTAGAGAACAAATGTAACATTGTCTGAACTTAAGCACCCCTGAAGCCTTGACTTTGAGAAGTAAACGCTATCTGGAATGGTGCTGACTGCAGGTCAATTAGAAATGCAAAATCTCTCCAAGACAGAAGCCTGCTTTTCATTTGTTGAGCCCCTCATCCTCCATGGCTGCCTGACCTGGCTTGGCTTGGAATCCTCTAGAAGGTTTCATCTTATCCCCTCTCCCCTGTGGACAATTTCAGGGAACCCCTCTCAGCTCTGTCATCTGAACCACACACTCCAATCTGCCTGGTCCCTGCTGTAGACTCTTTGCTCTGGTTTTGCTTTCTGCCTCCTCTCTTGGGTTTTCTGGACTGTTCCTCACTTCTTGGGGCTGCCTTCGTCCAGCTCCTGGACCTCACTGCTCCTCTGACTCCTTTGGCTGCTCTTGGGTTTCAGCCCTGTCTACCCACTCTGGCTTTGGGGGTTCGTAGTCCAAGTCAAGGTCTTCATTGCCCTAGAGGGAAGTCCAACAGGTGTATAACTGGCACTCAGTAGCCCCACTATCATGCCATTTATTGACTATCTACTTACGTGCCAGACACATAACAGTCTATATTTCACTTAGTCCCTATTTCAGAGCAGGTGTTATGCCCACTTTACAGAAGAAGAACCTGAGGCTCAGAGGCTAACTTGCCCAAGGTTAGTCAGTGAGAAGTGGAACTGGAATTGAAACCTCTCCATCTGCTTCTCACATCTATATTTTTCTCTAGTTACGAGTCAGCACCTTACTAAAATGAGGCCAGGTTTTCAGTAAACATTTGTTGATTACTGCTTTTTTATTCACTCGCTTGTTTTTAGGGGATGAAGAAAAACATTCTACTCATTTTCCAAAAAACAGGCCACGATCTTAGGATTTTACCTAAATAGTGGTTGAGCACACTTAAAACGAAAGCTCTGTGTATGACAAATTTGCTTTGAGATTTTATACTTGGATAATTCTAAATGGGAAAAGAATCATCTCTGAGGGTCTACTGAAGTTTTGGCTCTCAAAACTTAATTGAAATTATAAATGAAATTTGTAAAAATTCAGTATAGCAGGGATAAGTCATACTATCTGATAAAGACTCTCATCACCAAGAAGTGGCTTGAGTTTGATGAATAACAAGTCAGGCGATGGCCCAGATGACAAATGTGTGCCGCACCAATGCGGCAGCTCCTAGCTAGGGCATAATTCAAGATTTATAAGTACAGGGCTTCCCTGGTGGCGCAGTGGCTGAGAGTCCGCCTGCCGATGCAGGGGACACGGGTTCGTGCCCCGGTCCGGGAAGATCCCACATGCCGCGGAGCGGCTGGGCCCGTGAGCCATGGCCGCTGAGCCTGCGCGTCCGGAGCCTGTGCTCCGCAACGGGAGAGGCCACAACAGCGAGAGGCCCGCGTACCACAAAAGCAAACAAACAAAAAAGATTTATAAGTACAGGATGGATGAGGAGGGTTATGTCCAGATTGTTGGGAAATCCTTCAATTTTACCCAATTCCCCTCTTTTTTTGTATCTTAATACTGTGCAGATTTTTTTAAAAAATAATAAGCATGCACTGTACTTTTAATCCCCTTAGGGAAGAAAAGAAACCCCAAACCCAGAAACTGTAAATATCAAACTTATGTAAATATCAAACTTCATGAGTCAGCAACTCTGAGCGGAACACAAACACAGCATCACAGTCTTCCTTAATTCCCCTGTCGGCAGGAGCAACACAGACGGACACTGCGTATCACCAGGCAGAGGGGACAGGAGATCCGGGCCAGCATCAGGCACCACTGCTCACTGTTTCATCAGCTTCTGACCCTCAGTTTTATCATCAATGAAATGGGGGATAAATCAAGACAAACATGGGAGAGAGCATAGTAAACTCTAAAGCACTCTCTACGGAAAGTGGTTACGGTTACTTTCGTCCACAGACTTTCCAGTGGGGAGAATTCACCTCATCTGCTACGAAAAAGTTACAAAACAGAAAGAGAGTCACAGATGTAGAAAGCAGACTTGACGGTTACCAGGGGGTAAGGGCAGGGGGATAAGTTGGGAGATTGGGACTGACATATACACACTACTCTGTATAAAATAGATAACTAATAAGGACCTACTCTACAGCACAGGGAACTCTACTCAATTCTCTGTAATGGCCTATTGGGAAAAGAATCTGAAAAAGAATAGACATACATACATATATGTATAACTGATTCACTTTGCTGTACACCTGAACCTAACACAACACTGTAAATCAACTATAATAAAAATTTAAAAAGGAGATCCTTGATCTAAAATTGCCCACAACACGTTCTCTCCCCCATTACTGATCTGTTTTTCTCCTTTGTGCTTATCACTTCCTAACATATGTTTGATGACTTGTCCATTGTCTGTTTCCCCATCTTTGATGATTTCCATGATGGCATGGTTTTCATCCATTTTTTTCTGTGTTGTATCTCAGAGCCTTGAACAGTACCTGACACCCACTAGGCTCAGTAAATTCTTGTTGAATGAATAAATGTCAAATGATATTTCTAGTCTCAGTGATCCCTCCTAGCCCCCAGCTCTAAGACTGTGAATAAGCAGTCACAAACTCATCGATTTAGGAACATCGTTTTGGAAGGAGGTTTTGAAAGTGGTTTATTCATCTATTTATTCATGCACTTAACTGATGTTTATTGAGTGTCTACTATGTGCAATGCTCTGGGCTAGGTAATGAAGGAACCATGCCAAGTGTGAGGCATGAATGTCAGTCAAGAATATTGCAAAACAAAGCAAAATGGACTTTGTAAAAAAAAAAAATTCAAATACATATTTAAATGGCAAATGTCCCCCTAATACCCAGGGCCCATTCTGTTTGGTATCTTTACAGCTCATTTATAGATATCTTGCTTTTGGTGGCTTCTTTTTAGACTTAGGAGGTTTCTCATAATTTCCAAAGTGGCGTCTGGTTGGATGCTGAGGGGGAGATACTGTACTCTTCGGTTTCTTCCACACTTGCTTTGAAAATGTTTGCAATTACTATAGATATGTGGGATTTTCTACACAAAAATTTAGGTAGAATTTATTTTTATGATATTAGATATTGACTAACATTCTTTTCTATGTACACATAGGAATATATGACGTTCTTTAAAAACCTCTGCCTCTCTCACTCATTTTTTTTTTTAAGATCCTTTGATGTGGACCATTTTTAAAGTCTTCATTGAATTTGTTACTATATTGCTTCTGTATTATGTTTTGGCTTTTTGGCCCCGAGGTATGCAGGACCTTAGCCCCCTGACCAGGGATCAAACCCGCCCCCCGTGCAATGGAAGGTGAAGTCTTAACCACTGGACCGGCAGAGAAGTCCCCTCTTACTCACTTTTCTTAATATATATATATATATTTTATAAATGTATTTATTTTATTTTTGGCTGAGTTGGGTCTTCGTTGCTGTGCATGGGCTTTCTCTAGTTGTGTCGAGCGGGGGCTACTCTTTGTTATGGTGTGCAGGCTTCCCATTGCAGTGGCTTCTCTTGCTGCGGAGCATGGGCTCTAGGCGCGCAGGCTTCAGTAGTTGTGGTGCGTGGGCTCAGTAGTTGTGGCTCACAGGCTCTAGAGCGTAGGCTCAGTAGTTGTGGAGCACGGGCTTAGTTGCTCCGCGGCATGTGGGATCTTCCCGGACCAGGGCTCGAACATGTGTCCCCTGCACTGGCAGGCAGATTCTTAACCACTGCTCCACCAGGGAAGGCCCCTCCTCACTCATTTTTAATGCAAAAGTTAATACCTATTTTATGATAAAAAGGAAATAAAAATTTCCAAGCAAAGCAAAACTTGAACTTCAGTTCAGCTTACTGCCAACCTCCACTATGAAGGCTGTTGAAGTTTGACTTAACAGAAGCAGGAGAAAGTTTTGAGTGTTTGTTTTCTTTTTTAAATTAAAGTATAGTTGATTTACAATGTTGTGTTAGTTTCATGTGTACAGCAAAGTGATTCAGTTATATATATGTGTGTGTGTATATATATTCTTTTTCGGATTCTTTCACATTATAGGTTATTACAAGATATTGAATATAGTCTCCTGTGCTATACAGTAGGACCTTGTTGCTTATCTGTTGTATATATAGTAGTGTGTATCTGTTAATCCCAAACTCCTAATTTATCCCTCCCACCCCCCTTTCCCCTTTGGTAATCATAAGATTGTTTTCTGTGTCGGTGAGTCTATTTCTGTTTTGTAAATAAGTTCATTTGTATCATTTTTTAGATTCCACATATGAGTGATATCATAAGATATTTGTCTTTCTCTGCCTGACTTGCTTCACTTAGTATAATCTCTAGGTCCATCCTTGTTAGATAAGTGGGTTTACAAGATAACATTAATGAATAAGGTTGATGTGCAAAAAAAAAAAACCTTTTCCCTTAGTGGAAAAGGTTAAAAAGGAAATCCCTGCTCTAACGTGATGACTTTTAAATGAGCCAGTTGTCTGGTACTCTGTTTACAGTGCAGTTGGGTATCATTTTACTTAGGAAGTGGCTCATTCATCATTGTACTAATGGGTTAATAAGCAACTAGATGCCTGTATTTTCCAATTATGTGCCCCACTTTACTTCTGCACAGTAACAGTGTAAACAGTTTGAAAGGAAGCATGGAGAAGGAAAGAAAACTCAGAAAGAGCTAGAGACCTTCAGAAATATGTTTGTGGTATGCGTATCTCAAAGAATAACACATTATTGCTGGAGTTAAGAGTGTAGAAAATGCTTCCAATGACATATATACATATACAATCAAAAGTGCCAATAAATGCACAAGTAGCAATTAAGTGGAAGAATACCTATTTCGAAATCCCAAGTAATTCTTTTAAAACTTTGGATTGAAATTATGCCCCTACGTGAACATCTGACCATCAAAGAGGTCCCTGATAACTCCAGAACCTCTCCCCCCATAGACCCAAATCTCTCCTATCAGAAAGGGAGCAGGGTTTTTAAATTGGTAAAGAGTTTACATCAATGGGATGTAAACTTCAAGTGTAAAGCAATTCCAGAGTCACAGCAAATCTTTCTGAAACCAGTTAGATGAAGAAAAATGAAGTCAGGCATTTTAGCATTCCTCTAACACCTAGGCACTACTTTGGTGGAAGCAAAACTATGTAGCTACTGACACAATGTTACCCATTCCAGACAACACTGCAATACTGTTCTCAATGTCATGATGAGGTTCTTTAACTGAACACCTGCATCGCCTCCCTCACATCCCACCTGCCCTTACTTACATCTACCCAGTTATTTAGACCCAATTATTTAGTATATTGACCTGGTTTGTCCAGAATTCAGACTTTCAAGGTGATTTATAGGAATTCTTTCTAGGATGTAAGAACCTACAGTACAATATACCCTTTGGTTGCATCCAAATTTGGACATACTATCAGAACTTGAATTTTAATACTGTGGATGGATATGTATTGGAAAACCACTGTATCTAAGAATATTTCCCTGACAGTACTAGGAAGTCAGAAATTAAACACTGGTTCTCCCATGGGAGCATTCTGTTTTAGCCAAGTGCCCTTCACTATTATTTTACACATATTATGTTTATTAGGGCCTGAGAGCCAACTTTTATATTTAATGCATCATTTTCTTTTTCTTTTAAAAATTCTTCTGCAGCTCTTAGAATGGGATCAGTTCAGTACAGGTGCTTCAATAGCAGAATAATAACAAACATATAATAAATTCTTACTGTGGGCAGGCACCATGCCAAGCACTCTATTTATCTTAATTCACGTAACCCTTGTAATCCCCATTTCACAGATAATGAAGAGTCACAGAGCTAGTGAGAGCCGAAATGAAATTCAAACTGTGGGGTTCCAGTGCCCTTACATCATTCCACATTGTTTCTCTAGCAAGCTTCGCCTCCTTATATGTTAAGAATTTAGAAATTTTGTATGGTGGATGCTATAGACTGAATTGTGTCCCCCATCAAATCCATATATTGGAGCTTTAACCCCCAGTGTGATGGTATGAGGAGGTGGGACTTTTGGGAGGTGATTAGGGCTGAATGAGGTCATGAGATTGGGATTAGTGTCCTTACAAGAAGAGGAAGAGACACCAGAGCTTCCTTTCTGCCATGTGAGGACACAGTGAGGAGGTGGCCGTCTGCAAGCCAGTAAGAGAGCCCTCTCCAGACAACAAGTCTGCTGGCACCTTGATCTTGGATTTCCCAGCCTCCAGAAACTGTAAGAAATGAATGTCTGTTGTTTAATCCACCTCGTCTATGGTATCTATATATATATTTTTTATAGCAGCCTGAACTAAGATACGGCAATTCATCTGTCCATCTGTCTATCCGCCTACCCCTGATGTTGACATATGCAGTGAAGAATAAAAAGTTAAGGAACTATGAAAGTAAGCAGATGGACAGTGATCTTTAAGATGAAAGTCAGTGCACGTATTATAACTGCAATTAAAGGCATTTAGAGAGCCAGAAAATTTGTTTGAGAATATGTGGTCCAACCCCTTTATTTTATAGAAGAAAGTGGAACCCAGAGAGGTTAAGTGACTTGTCAAAGTCACATAGAAGTTAGAACAAGGTTGTTTACTTTGCGGGATTTAGAGAAGATTGAGTTCTATCTATAAGGTAAGTGGAGTCTACTCTAAAAATAAAAAGCTCTCATCCTCCTCCCAGCTTGACTCAGAGTAGTAGGTACAATTCTTGTTTTATTATTCTAATGACAAGATCACACTGCTTCTGACTAGAAAAAGCCAAAATATGAGACACAATTAGAATCAGATGATGCCATTTAAAAATGATTTGGAAACCGACAAGTGCAGTGCTTTGTCATTTTTTCCCTCTCTCTCTAGGATATGGTCAGTAGAACTGAATCATTACAATGAAGCATGTCAACTATTTCTGCCATGCCTGTCTATTTATGACTTCTTCAGACTACAGTAACTGTCAGCAATAAATAGACTATATTCAAACAGCAGGCTTGATTTGCTATTCAGTATTATAACCAACTGTGAGGAGTTCATTCTTTAGTTAAATTATACTTGTAAGAACTGAGAAAATGGGATGAAAAAAAAATGCACTCCATCCATAATGATAACCCAGGGTCATCATGTATTTTCTTGAAAGAAATAACAAGGAACACACTTGGACACAGAAGAAATCACGTAGTAGAAGACTCTAGAGTGGGAGGTCTATGGGAGCTAGGCTTTCCAAGGGCAGTTTTATATAAAAAAAGTCCATCTCTTTGAATTTTATAAACTTGCACACGCGTTCCCTCGAAGGGGGTACTTAAGTAAATCAGGCCTCCCTGTTCGTCTCAGGGGATACTGTAGTGTACATGCACACGTACAGCTTTCTTCCAGTGTTTACAAAATCCGAGGCCAAGTTTAAAGGCCAAGGACGCAACACACCCAGCCACCAGACAGGTGTTCCTGAGTGTGGACTTTTCTGCTTCCAAACTACTGGCATCACAATTTCAGATTAAGGCTCTGCCGGCCGGGCTCTTATTCTGATGAAAGAAAAGATAACGCTGTTTCAGCTCACACGTGCACACACATACCCATACAGACACCACTATACACGCAAATCCAAACCAGGTGAAAAGTACAGCATCATGTGTCCCACACAGAGCTTTTGTTCTGATCAGCAAATGGCTAACCTGCTTAGACCACAAGACGTCACCAACTTTTTTTTTTTTTTTAAGGCAGCCCTATCACATGGATACCTCATACTGAGTTCAAGGTCTGCTAAAAATCAGATTTTTCTTTCACCTGAACTTTCGTAACAAGGTCAGCCTTATCTATCGTATGCATAAGCAGTTGATTTTTAATATATTTCATCTCATTGGTTCAGATCCGTCCTTACAGACTGCTAAAGAATTCACTGATCCAAAGAAATTTTACTAAATCCCTACCTTGGAAGGTGACTAGGGCACCATCCTGTTTTCAAGGATGGCTCAGTGCTGAAGGGGAGAGAGAGGGCTAAACCTGCAAATCCCAGAACGTGATGACTGACGTGGGTGCGGGGTTAAGGGAATGTCCCCCGAGAGGATCTACCCATCAGGACAGGAGGCGTTGGGGCTAGGGGTACGGGGCCGAGACAGGCTGCTACTGAGCTGGGTTTTAAAAGTTAAGAAGAAACGTTTTAAGATCTTGATTCTATTATTTTCCCTATCTTGTACTGTTTGCAAGTCTCATGAACATGCTTTCTGTGCTGGCCGGTCCGGGGATGGTTAAACAAAGTGGACTTTAGAACCTGGCCTCCGGGAGCCTATTGTCCAAGCAGCAGTTGGAACAATTCTTTAAAATCATAAGCCAGAGCACATTCTGCCTCAGCTCAAATTCCTCCAATACCTCCCATCTAATTCAGAGTAAAACCTAAAGTGTATACCCCAGCCCAGAAAAGAAATCAACATTATTTGGAATACCTTTTCCCAACTCCCACTCATGTCTTCCCACTTTCCTTCTCTCTCCCTCCCTTCATTCCAGTCCCTGGACAAGCCATGCTCCCTCCTCCAGACCACTGCATTTACTGCTCCCTCTTCCTGGAACTCTCTTTCCCCAGATAGAGTCTCGTGGTTTATAAAGGACTTCTCTCAAAGGGAAGCCATACTGATCGTCCAATCTAAACCACATCCTTTCCCCTGCTACCCCGCTTTGTCCTCCTAGACTGCCTCACTTTTCTTTATGGCATTGCCCATCGCTGGACACAGTACAGGTTTGCTTCTATTCTGCCTACCCTGTTCCATGCAAAGGGACTCCCATGACAGTGGGGTTGGGTGTGTTTTGGTCTCTGCTTTATGCCCAGTATTTAGAGGAGTATTTGGCATATCACAGCCATCTGTGGAAAGAAGGACTTCATAGAGAATCTGAAGGGAGTGTTTCTTCATTGAATGTTGACTGCATGTCTGTCTGTGACACCACTGGAGAGACCCTGCAGTCACTTGGAGAGACCACTAGGATGGCTGGGACTGGTCACATCACTGGTCAGGATTTAGATTCAATCACTGTACCAAGGATGGGGCTTGAACTTGACCACTGGGCTGAGAGAGAGAGATGCAGACATCATATGAAGGAGTTCCTCTAATCGCAGTTTTTTAGTCAGCCGAAAGCACTTGCATGTTTATTTTTGTGTAAAAAATTCATCCTTGCAATGGACAGTGTGCTATATGACTCTTTTTGAATTATGGTTTTCTCAGGATATAGCACAGGGAGATCAGCTTGGTGCTTTGTGACCACCTAGAGGGGTGGCATAGGGAGGGTGGGAGGGAGACGCAAGAGGGAGGGGATATGGGGATATACGTATGCATACAGCTGATTCACTTTGTTATACAGCAGAAACTAACACATTGTAAAGCAATTATACTCCCATAAAGATGTTAAAAAAAAAATCAGCCTCGCTGATCTGATCACTTCCCACTTACAGCTCCTGTTTATTCAGACCATTTCCCTAAGAAAGTTAATTTTGGCAAGAGGGGGATGTCAATGCTTTTTAATCTCACCCTTTCTCTCTTCATTAAAACCCATTTTTAGTGTAACACTATGAAATTGTCCATTGTAGTGTAAGGTGTTTGTTATTTGTTTTTTTTTTTTGTTTGTCTGTCTGTTTTAGTATAAAGGGTTTTTATTTAGGTAATCTCATGTTACCAATCAGTAAATGTATTTGACTGATTGAATATGGTACGTGGTAAAAATTTGCTGCTCAAGGAAATCAACTTTGCACTTCTTCCTTTTAGGCATCTGGTTCAAAAAAGAAATTCTTGGCTACAGAGATCTGAAGACCAGAGCGAAAGAATATATTCAGCTTTGACCTGTTTCTGCTTTGGTGTATTGGGCATTAACTGAGAGCTACGTGAAGAAATGGAAGAGCAGAGAAAGCAAGGCTGGGTATCTGGAAACATTTCCCAACCTGTGAATACATATCCCCAGAGAGCTGGTGAAAGCCTCCTTGTTGGAGTCATTTGCAGCCAGGCTGGTCTGAGACGTAGGGAATACTTGAGATGTAGGGAATAAGCCTGCCTGGACCCCTTAAGGTGCAGGGGAAGGCAGGCTAAAGATGATCTAACAGGCTGTTCTCTTTTGGAGTGGGTATTGATTAAGGGCAAGGCAATACCCAAAGCAGCTCCTGTCTATAGTAAAAAACAACAGCAGTGCCAATGACCAGCCAGCAATTTAGAAGCCAAAGGTAAAGGTCAGAAACTTGGCTATTCATTTGCAGGCTTCTTAATGCCACCTCCTCCAAACACCAGCGTAAAGCACAATATTTCCTTTGTGGCCCCCAGTTGCTGTTGAAACAGTTTTGACTGGAGTAGTAAGAGAGGACGCTTCCTCACTCAGAGCTCCCTGAGTACGCTGATCTTCATGTGTCCTCCTCGACTTAGACAATTTCCTTACATAGACAAATAAGAAAAATGGGCTTGAGGTGAGGATGTAAAGGATACACAGAATAAAGGGAAGAAAGACATCCAGAGGCACCACTGAGCAGCTGATACTTTCAGAACAGAGAAATAAACAGCCACTGCAGGGTCGCTCGGGAATTTCTATGTTTATTCCTACTTAGCGAATCCCCCACCTTTCCAAAGCAGATAGCCTGGTTAAGTTCTTTCCAGTCCAAAGAGTTCAAAATAAATCTCTATTTATGATTTCTATTTAGAATGAAGCCCAAGGTCATTCATTCATTCTTCTCTCCCCTAGCATGTAAAATCATCTATTTAGAAAGACCAATTCCATAATAATGGAAATATTTCCTAGAACCTAAATGTCTTAGTCCGTTCAGGATGCTATATAACAAGTACCATGGACTGGGTAGCTTATAAAAAACAGAAAGACCTTTCTCAGAGTTCTGGAGGCTGGAAGTCCCAGATCAGGGTGCCAGCATTGTTGGGAACTTGTGAGAAACTTCTGGGTTACAGGTTGCCAACTTCCCTCTGTGTTCTCACATGGTGGAATGGCTCAGGATCTCTCTGGGTTCCCTTTTATAAGGGCACTAAGCCTATTCATGGGGGCTTCCCCCTCGTGACCTAAGCACCTCCCAGAGGCCTCACTTCCTAACACCATCACATTGGGGGTTAGGTTTCGACATATGAATACTGAGGGAACAGAAACATTCAGACCATAGCACTAGACTTACCCTAAATTCATGTCTGTCCATGAATTTCTGCTTGAAGACTGATTTGTACAGCATCCTGAATCATATACGGGTATCCGATTTTTCTCACACCACTGAAGAAGTAAAAAATCTGAATTTCAGGGCTTCCCTGGTGGTGCAGTGGTTGAGAGTCCACCTGCCGATGCAGGGGACACGGGTTCGTGCCCCGGTCTGGGAAGATCCCACATGCCGCAGAGCGGCTGGGCCCGTGAGCCATGGCCGCTGAGCCTGCGCGTCCGGAGCCTGTGCTCCGCAATGGGAGAGGCCACAACAGTGAGAGGCCCACGTACCGCAAAAAAAAAAAAAGCCAAGGAATACCCTCGGTAGCAGGAAAGGATCAGGAAAAGAGTCTAGTTATTTCCATTAGGCTGGCTCTTAAAAGTGAAGCTAACATGACCACGAATGCAAAGACTCTATAAATTCTGTGTATGTGGAGAGACGGTCAGCACAGAAGAGGGGCTGTAATTTCATAACAACATATGAAAAGTGAACACAATTTGATCTTTAAATTCTAAAGTAGTTGGCAGCATTAGAAGTCCAAGAAGTTTAAGTTTTTTGGAACATGTACATTAAGCTGGAGAGCCTAGGAAGTGAAATTGATTTTTTTTCCTAGTATCATTTTGAGAGTCCATTTTCACAATTCAGCTGAATTGCGTTTGGGATTCAAAATGATCACTCAGTGATCTATTTTAAAAAGTAGAAATTCAGCCAGAAGAAAAAGGATGGTTCTACTTAACACATCTTTAGCTAATTTCACAACTGAGTCTGTTTTCCTCTTCTACTTAAAAAAAAAAAAAAATCCTGAACTGTGAATTTGAGTCAATGAAAATCCAACTATTTGCAAGTGTTTGGATAGGCATTTGTGTCTTGGGTTGAGGCAAATGATCTAAGGCATTGTTTTGTTTAACCTGTGGAATTAAAAGATTAAGACTCTTTCTAGAAGACTAGCAGGTGGGTTTTTTACTTTAGTGGCTCCATTTCACTTCATTTTCTATTCAGTGATAAGTGGAGATTATGTATTTTCTTTAATAGCCCATCGTGTGATTTCACACGAGCTCTGAGGCTGGCTGGAGGCTGCCCAGAGGATGTGTGGCAGTGTGGCGGGGCAAGGGATGGGAACTTCTGGGAATGGCCCATCACTGCTCAGTCCACCCCAGGGCTAGAGGACCAAGTGCACACTCAGCCACTCAGAAGGCCCAGGGGGTGTAAATTACGGGGCACTTTCTCCAATTCCCTTCCCTCTTCCTTCCACCTTAACGGATATGTGTAACAGAATAACGCGAAGCAGGAGGCCTACTTGGAATAGTGTTACGTGGAGTTTTTATGTAGCCACGCCTCCAGTTCCCTCCAAATATGATTGAACATTTGGTCGTGTATTAGAAATTGACCTGAAATTAACTGGACATGCTTGCTATCCTTTTCTTCCTGTGCCAAGCCATCCTGTTAGCCTCACGTTTTATTTCCTAATTATTTGTAGAAGTGTTTGGCTTGCCCAGCAAGCTACACATTATTTGTGGGATGGCAGCCTGCGGCAATTTTTTATTTTTAAATTAAGTTACCGCTTGACGTACAAAATGTCAATTTTCCTCGTCCTATAGTAACGGTGACAGCTCCATGGTTCGCAATTTGTCCAGCCCATTCCTTTCCATATGGGATAATTAGGAGGCAGTCTGGAAGACTTCCTTGTATGTTCTCCAGGACGACGAAGTCTTGCTGAAGACCTTCCTGAGCGCCAGGCGCAGCCCCCTTGGCATCAAGCCTGCCCGTGTCCTGGGTTTCCTGTTCACAAGAGTGATGCACCTTTAAGGCTTCCAATGGTCAGATCTGGAGCAGGGAAGTGTTGTTGCTTCCAGAGGGAAAGTCAGTTTCTGAAGATGACAAACAAGGTCATCCATGGAAGGAGAACCCTGAACTGCAGGAACACACGGCACGTAGCCTAATTCTACCACCAGAATAAAAAGAGGGGAGGAGACAAGAGCTCCCGAAGCTGGAGGTCTAGTTTCTGATATTGTCCCAAATGTGAACTTATGCCCACTTTTTACAATCTTTGGTATTTAAATTCTCAGCCGGCAAAATGACAGTTAGGTGCAGTGGTAAAGAGGCAAGATCTGGGGTCAGCCTCTGTGGGTCTGGGTCTTGGCCGTGCTACTTCCCAGCTCTTTGACAGGGCGAATTAAATTAAACCTTCAGTTAGTGCCTCAGTTAGCTCATCTCTTAAATGGGGACCACAACTGCCTTATCAGGTTGTTGTGGAGATTAAATGAGATACTCTATGAAAATCACACAGGCCAGAGCCTGGTACATAATCAGCATGCAATAAATATTAGCCAAAATGATTATAATAATTATTATTCTGGGCCAGGACAGAGTGTGAGAATTAATCTTTTTCTCCAAGAAAAAGACTTTGAATTTCCATCAAGAAGAGTTGCGTGTAATGATGTGGAATTTCAAACTTAGTCAGAAGGCAGAGATGATCTTATGGGGGCACAGAGCTATGCGTGGTGGGAGCACTTCTGGCTAAAATCCCAATGGCTAACTTCATGGGGCAGATTCGACGCGGCCTCTGTCACTCATGGCAGGCTGCTGTGATCAAAGGCAGCTCTCTGGATCTGGTGGCTTGCGCGGTTGGCTGAGAACCTTGTGCGGCTGAGAACCTCTAACAGAGAGGTGTTGAGTGAGCAGAGGGTAGTTCCTGCCACCACCCAACTTCCCCGTTGAGTGTTTGATAATGCTGGTCTCCGCTAGATAAGCCACAGGAGTTTCCTGTCCTGTGTGAGCCTTCCAAGGAATCAGGGAGGACGCCATCGGCTCCAGAGGCCAGTTGCGGCCCGTGGAGGCTGGTAAACAGCTTTTGGATAGTTTTGCAGCGAGGCACGGTTTGTTCCTATGGGGTACAAGAGGATTCTCTCTAATCAACCGTAAAATCCAGTCAGAAGCAGAGCATTCCTGCTAGATAGTCCCCAAAGGGTGGGGGCTGGGGGGGGGGGGAAGAGACAGATAAAGGGATGTCAGCTTTAGGGAAAAATGTGGTCGGAGGGAGACAACGCTTAATTATGGAACATCACAGGGCAGAGTTAAGAATAATAAGGTAAACGGGCCCTTTAATTACCATTGAATCCCAGAGCCTAGCATGTTTAGTCTTTGCCTAAATGATACTGGTCCTGGGAAGTTTTTCTAACATTTTAATCTTAGACCCAAAGCGTGATGCAGCTGTGTAGAAGTCAAGCGGGGAGAGAAGTTTTGAGATAATTCAGTCTTTCAATATGCGGCCAGGAAAGAGGAGACCCTGGAGAGCCTGGGCCGTTGCTCAAGGTCCCACAGCTAAACTGAAACCAAGGGAGGTCCAGGATGCAGGTCACTTGATGCCCCCACCAAGGCTCAGGCCACTGCACTCACTCCTTCAGGGCTGGGATGGCTCCAGGCAGGGCTGACCAAATCCAGTCTCCGTCCAGCCTTGATGCATTTCTGCACCCCCAGGACCTGCTGACTGATGAACCCCACCTCCCATTATCAGAGCTTTCACCGCGTTATTCCTCAGAATGGACTTTCCTGACTCCCGTGTGCTGGCTGCTCGCCCCTCAACCCCCATCACCCCAATCACCACGCATCTCCCACTCGAGCATAATTGTCTGTTTTTGAGAAAGAAAAAAAAAAAGCAGTTACAAAGGAATGAAAGATACAGAATTAAGAAACAATAAGGCTAACAGCCTCTTTTGCCCACAGAACTGTAGAGAAGCAGATCCTAACCAAACCATACGGTCCCCTCGGAAAACCTTTTCTCCTGGTTCTCCCACAACTAACTCTAAGTTTTGCAAAAGCTGTGACCAGTCCCTCTCTTTCACCTGTGGTGTCCCTCCCCTGGTACACAGAAGGTGCTCCACAAATGTTTGTTTAATGAAAATTGAATGAATGCATTAATTTTAACTGATGACAAATCAACCATGTCCTTCCTATGTCTTTTCTTCTTTAAGCTAAACATCTCCATTTTTTTTTTTCTGTTGCTCAAAAGACATGGTTTCCAGACTCTTCATCACCTGAAAACCTCTTCTAAGCAAACTACAGGTTCTCAAAGTTCTGTTTAGATGGTGACTCGGCAGAGGCTACACCGCACTCCGGATGGGGAGGGCTGGCCAGTCTGATTAATTTCTCGCACTCTCTGGTCCCATGATTCCATGAATGAGGTTTAAGGTTGCATGGGCCCCCTTAACCGCTGGCAACACCCTTGGCTCATCTTGAACTTATACTCATCCAAGCCCATTGTGTATTTTCAGAAGGGACATTCTCAAAGAACTTTCAGTTTATGTGAAGAAATTACGAACACATATAAAATGATAGTGGATAACACATTGTGATATCTAGGCATGTGAATACTCAAGTAATTGATTTTATTCACTGTAATTAAAAGAACACTTCTGGGGCTTCCCTGGTGGTGCAGTGGTTGAAGATCTGCCTGCCAATGCAGGGGACACGGGTTCGAGCCCTGGTCTGGGAAGATCCCACATGCCGCAGAGCAACTGGGCCCGTGAGCCACAACTACTGAGCCTGCGCGTCTGGAGCCTGTGCTCCGCAACAAGAGAGGCCGCGATAGCGAGAGGCCCGTGCACCGCGATGAAGAGTGGCCCCCCGCTTGCCGCAACTAGAGAAAGCCCTCGCACAGAAACGAAGACCCAACACAGTCCAAAATAAATAAATAAATAAAAATTAAAAAATTTAAAAAAAAGATAACACTTCTGCCTGCCTTTAGAAGAGTGAATGGTTTCTAAATTATAGACAAGACAGAAGTCACACTCCAAACATGACAGGAAGGAATCAATACAGACAATAGCAGTAGGGGAACAGGATGTTTTAAAAGGTTGGATTTGTCTATGTTTAAAAGTTTCCCTTTCAGAAAAAAAAAAAAAAAAGGTTCCTTTTCAGTTTTTCAAGGTAAGGAGAAGTTTCATTGTTTTTGTTGATGTTTTAGATGATCATGGCCAATGCGTGTTGCCTACCTCCCGCTTTTCTTTCCGGGGGGAACTCGGGGCAAAGAAAGAAAGGACCTGGCATCCCCAGGGACGCGGGCAACAGATGAGGGGGAGGCAGGTGGTGAGACAGACGTGGATGAGAAACTCACTTCTGTGAACCATCAGGAGAGCTGAACTCTGGGAACAAAATATAGAAACATCACCCATGTAAGTGTGTGGGGAAATATAGCATCCTTGACAGCTCAATAACTGTTATGCAGAAAACAGCAAGAGCCAACCTTGGGCATCACCCAAGGTTGTAAAGTAACATCAAAACTGTTATGAATGAATATCTAAAAGGCGTGAGCCAAGAAAGCACTACAGGACTTGGCAAGCACCTGTATGCGGGGTTAATTAAATTTTCACACTTTGGAAAAAATATATGAGTTCTATGCCTAAAAAACATTGATGATGACAGCATCCGGGGTGGTGAAAAATATGGAAGGAGGTCTTGAAGAGAGCTAAAAGGAGTTCAGTTTTAGGGATGCATTAATCTGATTCCTTATATCCAAATCAAAGGACTGAGAGAACAAGGAACAGATCCTAGTAAGCAGACGATCCAGCCTCCGATTGTGCTGGTCAGCAGGACGGAGGGAGCTATTCGTTTCAACACGTGGACATCAGAATTTGGAGAAAAGTTGGAATCCTTCCCCCAACAAATATCTGGGGATCCACTTTATTCATTTAATTGCTGGAGAGACAGGCTTACTTTCAGAGCTGCAAAAACAGGGTTCTCAAAGCGTCCTTGCCATCCATTAAAAAGTCACAAATAGTAAATGCTGGAGAGGGTGTGGAGAAAAGGGAACCCTTCTACACTGCTGGTGGGAATGTAAATTGGTGCAGCCACTATGGAAAACAGTATGGAGATTCCTTAAAAAACTAAAACTAGAGCTACCATATGATCCTGCAATCCCACTCCTGGGCATATATCTGGAGAAACCCATAATGTTTGTTGCAGCACTATTTACAAGAGCCAAGATGTGGAAGCAACCTAAATGTCTGTCGACAGATGAATGGATAAAGAAGATCTGGTATACGTATACAATGGAATACTACTCAGCCATAAAAAAGAATGACATAAGGCCCTTTGCAGCAAAATGGATGGACCTAGAGATTATCATACTAAATGAAGTCAGACAAAGACAAATATCATATGATATAGCTTATATGTACAATCTGAAAAAATGATACAAATGAACTTATTTCAAAAACAGGAACAGATTCACATACATAGAAAACAAACTGAGGCTTACCAAAGGGGAAAGGGAGGGGAGGGATAAATTAGGAGTTTGAGATTAACATGTTCACACTACTGCGTATAAAATCGATAACCAACAAGGTCCTACTGTATAGCACAGGGAACTATACTCAATATCTTGTGATAACCTTTAAGGGAAAAGAATATGAAAAAGAATATATATATATGTATATGACTGAATCACTTTGTTGTACACCTGAAATTAACACAACATTGTAAATCAACTATACTTCAATTTAAAAAAATGCTTTTTAAAATTGGAGAAGTTGACTGTCCTTTCATATTCATTAACCAAAGCACAGAGGAAAACAAACTTTGCAGATAATCCCAGTTACATCTGGTTAGTAAATATTGATGCTTCCTCAGAGTATAAGCTTTGTCTCTACACATCTGCTGAAATAAAATGATCTCTTTTCTGTCAGTCACTTGCAGAATGTTTTTACATGTACAGCATTAGACGAGTACAGCATTAGACTAGGATGCTAAGTAGTATTTTGGCTTTCTTGCAGAGAAACTAAAAATGGACCACATGATAATTACCTTGTAAAAAATTCGGGGACTTCCCTGGTGGTCCAGTGGTTAAGAATCCACCTGCCAATGAAGGGGA
Source organism: Leucopleurus acutus (assembly GCF_964270905.1). Taxonomy (NCBI): domain Eukaryota; kingdom Metazoa; phylum Chordata; class Mammalia; order Artiodactyla; family Delphinidae; genus Leucopleurus; species Leucopleurus acutus. Next base: position 195,983,751 of record NC_139142.1, read on the forward strand.
CACGGGTTCGAGTCCTGGTCTGGGAAGAACCCACATGCCGCGGAGCAACTAAGCCCATGAGCCACAACTACTGAGCCTGTGCTCTAGAGCCTGTGAGCCACAACTGCTGAGCCCACGCGCCATAACTACTGAGCCCGCGCACCACAACTACTGAAGCCCACGCCCCTAAAGCCCGTGCTCCGCAACAAGAGAAGCCACCGCAGTGAGAAGCCCATGTACTGCAACAAAGAGTGGCCCACACCCGCTGCAACTAGAGAAAGCCTGCACGCAGCAACGAAGACCCAACGCAGCCAAAAAATAATAATAGTAAATAACAAAAATAAATTCTAAAAAAATTTTTTAAAATTCGATATCAAGTTATGACAAGAACTATGTAGATTTAAGACTAGAACAGCAGCCCTCATTCTGGAAATGATACCCACGGATGGATGGTATTCCAGAAAGTCCCCGGATGATATGCGTGCAATGGGTTGTGAGAATATCTTTATATAAAGTGTGCCTGTGTTTCAGGAAAAGGGTCAAAACAAGTGGATCATCTCTGGTATGAGTTTTTCAGAGGGGACGTGAAGCAAATACCATCGGTAGAGAACAGCCACTGGCAGTCCTGTTCTGAGCAATCCCATGTGCTCGGGGCTACGCTGGGCTCTTTGCACTTTGTCACCCTGTTGCCATCTCGCACCAGACACGGTCCCTTAGGTTCCCTTCCTTCTTACAGACTGGAAATGGAGGCTTAGGAAGTCACACGAATTCCCTGAAGATACGCATCTTTTAAGTGGAAAAACGGACTTGATCACAGTCTGTCTGCCCCTCAAGTCCAAGTGCCCTGCACCAGCTTGTCCTGTCCAGGACGCCCCTCTCTCCTCTGCTCCCTTTGACCGTTCCCCCCACCCCCCAGCAAGATTTGCATAAATAAAGGAAGATGTGTTTGTACAAAAAGAGGTTCTATAGATTCTCCTTTTTCCAAGCCAGGGGGTCAGTCAGACATTGCAAACAAGATATAAGGAAATGGATATAATTCCTACCCTGACCTGCTGGTTCACAAATAACCGTAAGACAGACATGGACATCCAGGAAAGCTTCCTGGAGGGATCAGCATATGAGCTTAGGGGAAAGTCAAGAGCTTCAGCCTGTGTCAGGCTGGATAGTAGAGTCACGGTTTTAAATCACCAAGGGGTGGTGGAGAGGCAAGAACGGCCCAGGGCTAGAATCTGAGCACCCCACTGGGTTACTGGACCCAGTCTCTTACTGTGGGTGGGGTGAGAACGGCCCTTCATTGTCACTGAGGCGGAGAACCAAGGATGCCCAGGTTGCTTTGAGTCCTAAAGATCTACCAGTCCATGTTCAACTTTGATAAAAAAGAAAAACACATTCTGTTGTTACGCTTTCATCGCTCATGCCGTAGACTCATGTGTTAACTAAGCTTTTCCCCTTAAATAAATTGTTTTGGCATTTCTTTGTGCGGCCTCTGATCCATTTAATAAATGCAGCTGAAGCCTCTTCTGCCAATGGCTAGACAGGCAGCGGCAGCGACCTTGGCTGCGCTAGCCCAGGGAGCCTTCGCTTCTCAGCAAGATGGAAAGCCTCCTGACAGCAAACGAGAGGTTGAAAAAGGCCTCCGGGGGTGACATTTTTGCAATCCTTTTGGCGGGTAACCCCCTTTATCCCTGGAAAGCATGAAATGCTTGCCATCCCCAGAAGCTATGCCTCTTTGGAGAGAGGAAACAGGAGCTCTCATTTTGCTAATAGCAAAGCTCAGGTGAATTGTTAAGGGACTCTTGATGACAGAGGTGCTTCCAGCAAGATCTGGAATAATTGACCCCATGGAGAATGTACTTAGTGAAGCAGAAAGGGGAGGTGAAACAACAGTTAGCAGATAAACGGAAAGACAACTTGAGGTTTCTGTGCTGATAGCTAAGAACTCCTTAAACAGTGGAAGCCAAAATCCCTCCCACTGCAACCCAGTGACAAGCCTCTCAATGCATCCTACGTACACTTCGGGCGCCGTTACTTTAAATGTGGACACTTCGGGCGGCGTTACTTTAAATGCGGTAGTGGAGGAGGACGGCTGTCATTTTGCTTTAGACCTACTTCAAATTGAGCAGCAAATTGTCAGGTTCTTTCACACGCTGCTTTTTGTGAACTGCAGTAGTGATCTTCATTATCATTTGTGAGAGGCTACGCTGAGGCCCTTGGGGCATCGGTGCTCATAAATTAATATTTATGGTGAAGATTAATAAAATCTAAATAAAAGAACGGGGACTTAAAATTAAAATTTAAAAAGCTCTTCAATCTGTAAATCCATTTCCAGTGAAGGGGATGGAGGGGCAGTTGGTAACACGTGTGTTCTGAAACATTTACCAGCAGGCAAGTCTCTTAATTGTAACCATTATATTCTGTTATGAATGATCCACTAATCTCTCAATTTCTTTCTCCACTGTTTCTCATTTAAGCATACTCTTGGTGTCTCTTTTTTTTTTTTTTTTGAATGCCTAGTTCTTCAGTTAAAGAAGGAAAAAAACCCCTTGCAAAATAATCTACTTTTCCTTTGTATTCTTGTATACTCACATCTTTTCTGTTGCATATAAAAGAAAGTAAACAGGAGGTTTGAAAAAGGACTTTAAGGAAATTCTATTCTATTTATGTGCCCTGACCTAAACCATCCACTACCTACTAGTCTTCTAATAGAATTTTTGAAGAACTTCAAAGAGTCCTGCTATCAGATATATGTCATAATTAATGACCCTCAATATGAGAAAGTTTTTCTGGTGTTCAGAATCACTCCTGTTGTGGTGTTGTTTTTTTTTTAAAATAAATTTATTTATTTTATTTATTTATTTTTGGCTGCATTGGGTGTTCGTTGCTGCGCGTGGGCTTTCTCTAGTTGTGGTGAGCGGGGTCTACTGTTAGTTGTGGTGTGCGGGCTTCTCACTGCGGTGGCTTCTCTTGTGGCAGAGCATGGGCTCTAGGCGTGTGGGCTTCGGTAGTTGTGGCTCGTGGGCTCTAGAGCGCAGGCTCAGTAGTTGTGGCGCATGGGCTTAGTTGCTCCGCGGCATGTGGGATCTTCCCGGGCCAGGGCTCAAACCCGTGTCCCCTGCATTGGCAGGCGGATTCTTAACCACTGTGCCACCACGGAAGCCCTGGAGACATTTTTGATTGCTACAGCTTGAGAGCTACTACTGACATCTGGTGGGTAGGGACCAGTGATGCTGCTAACGATCTTAAAATGCACAGGACGGCGCCTGCTACAGAGAATGGTTTGGACTGAAATGTCCATAGTGTCCGGGTTGGCAAATCCTGGATTTGGAGGAAGTGGGGCTACATGGGAAGGAGAGACCCCCTGAAACAGCTGCAGGAAATTCAACTCCGGTATTGACTGTGCAGTTTAAATGTTTCACAGTCTTGCGGGATTAATCAATGCAGAGTGAGATGAGAGACAGAAACCAGCCTGGAGATCATTTGAGGTTTTGAAAATTCTTACCCACATGACTTTCGTTATACTTTGGACCTAGTCCTTATTTTATTGTCGGATTACCAGCCCAATTTGCCTCTATTTTTCATCAGGTAAAAGTTACAGTTCATTATTTGGGAATTCTAATTTTTCAGGAAACATTTTGGCTTGGCCAGCTTCACTGTCAGCCTCTTGACATACTTCCCTGGCAGAACGTGTGGGATTTATCTGCAATATAAACTTCTGGCTGGTTAGTCCCTGGCTCTGACCTTAGAAACTGCCACATTTGGTGGTGGGGGGTGGATTGGACTTTCCCAACATTAACAAGAGAACTTGAATGTTTCTGTCCCTCCAGAAAAATGTCTATGTGTCAAATGTCAACGATATAAAAGTATTCTTAACTTCATAGCAGGCGTGACTAAATATAGAATGGAACAAAACCTTCCAATGGGCTTCTGGAGCCAAGAACAATAACGATCTACCGTGCTGCAGAGTGAGTGTCTTGCCCGACAACTTCTAAATGTGTTACATGTCTTTTCAACAGGATGGCCACGAGGGGAGTCGGTACAGAGCCTACGTTAAAACAGATTTCCCTTCCTGGCAGCAAAAAGATTTTCCCATCTCATCACCAAGGCTGGAAAATAAGGTTCCATGTCCTAACAGGCCGTTGGAATACTTTGTAAAACTTGAGTGGGATCCACTCTTGTAAGGCTTACCAAGGTACTCACGTCCAATGCGTTGGCAAAGCAACAGTGCAGCTCTGATAGAAATAAATACCGGAAAACAACTTGATACTTGTTGAAGTCCTGTACCACAAGCCATGTGGTCCTATGGTTAGAAAGAGAGAACTGTTACTGCCGCCCTTGTTTTGCTTGGTGAGCCTGAAGGAGTTAGGAGCAATATCCTTCCTTCCCTGTGGGTCTGACACTGTTTCAGGCAGAGCCGTGTCATCTGAGGTCAAGATCCTGCGTTGACTTGTCCCATGGGCAGCCAGTTTCTTTAAGGCCTGTGGCCAAAGCCAGCCCTGCCAGCCTTCCCTAGTGTCCACTTATGAGTATGAGACCGCTGTAGTTGGGAGGGGCAAGAATGTAGGATCACTCCTGGTCTACTTCCAAGAAAGGACATCCTTCAACGTTGTGTTGATTTCATATAAAAAAGTCAGGCGCGTTTACATTTAATAGGATGCCATATATGTAATTTCTTGTTCCATTAAAATAAAACTATGTCCTCGTGTCAAAATTAGATTTCTGCATCATGTCCATCTATTACCCTGGGAAGACTTCTCTTTCTCAATCTCGAGGTTATGAGTCTGGAGCAGAAAGGGCTCCATTTCTGCTTCTTCACACCCTGTTAATTCTCTTAACCTGGTGGATTCTGAAGGGATCGAGGAATGGGGGGTGATGTGGATAGTGTTGGGAAGAGAACACTGCCAGGGGAAGGGTCTGTTTGATGCCCTAGGAAAATAGCTACAAGATGGGGCTTATCCATTGTGCCTCGCCAGACAACCTGACCCTGTTGTCTTACCCACAGGCTCGTGGAAAGTTGCAGCCCAGCAATGTCCTTAGGGCTGCTCAGTCCTACCCTCCAGTAAGCTGTAGGCCAGAGTTGTTAGTGTGTCAGTGATGACACCACCAGTCAGAGGCCAGGATAGGACCAGTTCTCTACGGTGCCACTGACAACAAAGTAAGAAAGTGGGATGGGTGGATTCTAGTGAACCCATGAGGAGGATGGAGAAAGACACCAAGAATTCAACATTCCAGTGTCCAAGGACCATGTGTTCAAAGAGTCCAATTAAATTCAGTTCAAAGTGCCAGTGGAAAAGAAAACGCATAGCCCTGCTTTCCCAAAACAGGGCACACTCATACGAAGGCTCAGAAAAACAAAGTGACATATACACACTACTACATATAAAATAGGTAAACAAGAAGGCCCTACTGCATAGCACAGGGAACAACACTCAATATCTTGTAATAACCTATAATGGAAAAGAATCTGAAAAAGAATATATGTATACACACACACATATATGTAGATATGTAACTGGATCACTCTGCTATACACTTGAAATTAACACAACATTGTACATCAACTATACTTCAATAAAAAACAAGAAAAACAAAGTGAAACTAAACTGAACTAAATTAAAAGGTGAGGGAAGAATCTCAGGTGGTAGGTGACCTAGGGGAACTTTTCTGCTACCTAGAGGCTCAGGCTGGTAGAACTGGAGTTAGGATTTGTGCTTGCCCTCTCAGAGAAGGCGGCCGCGACCTCATGAATGCCCCTGGAATGGAGAGAACCTCTCCTGCAATCTCAGTAGGATCAATCTTGCCCCGGTACGGAATCTCCCTGCTTCTGGGTGGTGCCCACAGGAGGAGAACCAAGTGGCAAAGGGTGATCCCAGAAGAGGCTTGAGGTCTCCTGGAGTGGTGACTCTAGCTTGCTCCCCAGGGGGTCCCTGAGGACACTAGACCCTGTTCCAAGCCTATTAATAGAGACTGGAGGGATCACTGGACATGCAGGTTAGGGGCCAGCACACCCAGCTCGTACCCGTAGCCCCTCGTTCAGGTGAGTTTGAGGGGCAGGCGCCAAAGGCAGGTGCCCAGCATCTCCAGGCCAGCGCAGCGACCTCCGTTCTGGGTGGTGGTACATTTTCACTGCAGTCTCTCTGGGATGGAGGAGTCCTAGCCTTTCTGAGGATGGTTACCTGCTCTGAAAACTGCTCTGTGACAGGGTAAATGACTCAGAAAGGTTCTGACTCAGCCACAAATGAAACCAGGGAAGGCTCATTAAAGGCACTAATGAGCTCTCCCTTTCACCGCCACCCCCCAGTGCTATCGTGCTATCTTGGCTTCTCCAATGCTGTCTCACTGCAATGCTGTGTCCCTGTGCCCTTCACAGGAGAGCGGACTTGCTGAGGCTGAACTCTGTGAACCCAGGATGCCTTCAAGTCTGAAAGTCACGTCCACCTTGAAGGCATCTGAAAGAGATCAGGGGCTCCCTGCAGGCTACCTGGGCTTCACCAGGGAAGGAGGGAGGATGGTTGAAGGCACACCTGGGTTTCCATGATTGGAACAGTGTACAGGACATTACAGCACTACAGACTGCACGTTTGTGCTCCCCTCCCCCCATTCATATCTTGAAACCTAATCCCAATGTGATGGTATTTGGAGGTGGGGCTTTTGGGTGGAGCCCTCGTGAATGGGATTAGTGCCCTCCTAAAAGAGACCCCAGAGAACTCCCTTGCCCCTTCCACCATGTGAGGACACAGCAAGAAGATGACCATCTATGAACCAGGAACGGGGGCTCACAAGACCCTGAATCTGCTTGCACCTTGATCTTGGACTTCCCAGACCGTGAGAAATAAATTTCTATTGTTATTAAGTCTCCGGTGTTTTGTTACAACAACCTGAAATGGCTAAGACATTCGGCTTGATTTTTTCTGACTGTGATGCTTAGAAAAAATGTGGATGAATTTTACAGAGGTCTCTGAATTTTCTGCAAAAGCAGAAAAACTTCTTCCCATATAAAATGAATGGGTTAAAAAAAAAAAGATGTATCTTTCGCTTTTATTTGCCTTCAGAGAAGCAGATATATTGTGGTTTCTGTCATAAAATGTCTGATCTTACACAGAGTTGGGGAGGGGGTATTTCGTGAATTATAAAACACTGTTAAGTCATCCTAAAACTATGGGTTATATATTTCATTTTGTGAATTTCTATGGTATTTGCAAAGAACTGAGCTTTTTCACATGGCAAAACGTCCAGCATGAGGACACAAAAGCCAACTCCAACTCTTGATCAAAACAGATAATGTGATGAAAAACAGACCTAAATCCCAAAGTAATGTTTTTGGTGTAATCATAAAGCCAATAATTTTTATTCTTTTTAAATCATACCAAAGCCGAATAGCTATTATGCCTTTCCAAATACCTGATATGGCAGTAGGTTGATGTCTGTGGGTTAAACTGCTGTTGAAAGTCTGACTCAGAGGGGCCTGGAGCAGGGGTCCTGCTAAGTAAGGTGGGAAGGCAGGCAAACTCACGTGGCCATGAAAGGGATAAGGTCATGTATCACTGGGACATCAGGAAGAACTTTCTATGTTTCTTCCATGTTGAGGCAACAGAATGAAAGACTTGGAGAAACCAGGAGAGGCCATCTGTCTAGGACCCCCTTCCGCAGCAGGTGAATACTGAAACCATCCGGGAGGTCTGCTTATTTCGTGAGGCTCTTTTATGAGCTGGGGAACCACACACCCATTAGCAGTGTGTGACAGAGCACACCACTCTTTGATCTGCTGAACCTTCAAGGTGTTTTCCCTGCCATTGGACAGAAAACTCCCCTGTTTATAAGTTCGTAGTGATTTTTGGAGACCAGTGCTGTCTCGGCTGCTGTTCTGGAAGCTTCTTTTGTGACATGGGAAGGCTTGATAAATACCTCCTGGTGCTGTGACCTCTCTGCCTGTACCCACAGCAACATGAAGAGAGAGACCCTTAGCCCTCCAGTTAGGAACATGGAGTCTTTGCGAGAGCCAGGCTGCTGGGGCCAGTCCTGTGGTGTGGCCCTCATTGAGGGAGGTGGAGCCACGTTTAGGTGATGTCACCTGGCCAGGGATCAGCACTGACTCTACTGGAGCATCTCTGTTATTACAGTCCCTTCATGCCTCTCTACCAGCATTGGTGCTGTAAGAGTAACAGCTGCGAAACATACCTGAGCCGGAGGGAAGCTGGGCAAAGCCAAGCCCAGACCCAACAGGCAAGATGTAGAGTAAATACACAAGGGGATTAAAAAAAAAAAAAGATGTTTCCTGGGTGTGGCAGATGAAAACTGCCAAGTCCATGTTTTAAATATTTTCTGATCAGTAAAATTGTAATCTGTTACCTTGGGATTGAGGTCTGTGTGGTTAGGTCCCTCCTAAATATGGGTCTGGCCGCTTGGTTTGGTCCTACAAGCTTCTTTTTTTTTTTTTTAAAGCAATGGTGAATTTTTCATAAGTTCCTTTCTTTCCTTTCCCTCCTACAACAGACCTGGGAAAGGAACTTAAAACCAGAACGCTATCAAATCCTTTATGAAACATTTGGGGCTAATTACCCTCGCTGGAAGTCTCAGGATTTTTTTTTTTTCCTTTGCCTCTCTCTCTCCTTTTTTTTTTCATTTTAATGGAACACAGTTCAAGTCTCATAAATGCTTAAATATGTAGTTGTAAAGTTTGAGATGTCTCATGGGCACCGCTGTCTGCAAATCTGCCAGGCAGGGCTCTGGGGAGGTTCAAATTCAAACCGGTTTCCGCCTCTGGAAGAGTACGTTATATAAACTGGGCTGGGAGAATTTTCATGCTCGATGTGACAAGTAGTTCAATAAAGCGTGCTCTATTATATATCCAGGGTCAGCCCTAGAAATCCTGCCACCTCCACAGTTAATCAGTGCAGGGGTCCATGCATTTAGCTGCCGCTTCTCTCTCCTTATCCCGTTATCAGCAGCAACTAAATCCATTTTTTTGCTGACTTCTCCAGTCTGCGAGGAAGAAGCCAGACCAGGCCAGGTTAGATGCATCAGTTTTACGTTCCTTTGGCTGAAACCAGAGCCATAAATCAGAGCCCGAGCGTTATTCGCACATCCTTAGGCTTTGCCTTCCCCACTCTCAGAGCGCTACACCAAGTGGTTTAGGGAGGTAAAAATAGCACTGCCCAGGTGTGGAATAATTTTGGGTCCCACAACGATGAGTTGGGATCCAAACGGGCAAAGGAAGGGATCCGATCTGCTTTTAACTCTGTTTGGTGGTAGCCCTAACCTGACCCAGCATGCCTGGCCATGAGGAGGCTGGGATAGCCAGTGAAATCAGAGGCACACGTGGATGCTTCCTGAAGCTCAGAGCTAGAAGAACAAACTCAGCTGGACTTTTCAGGCAAGTCCTTCCCTGAGCTCAAGGAACACGTTTGATGGGTTGAAGGTCTAAGGCTGGAACCAGGAAGCTGAGATGTGCTGGTTACCCAGAATCCCCTGCTCTACCTCTTCCTTCTCAGAAGCCAGCTGATGCCAGAGGTGTCTTAGGACAGGGGAAAATTTTTCTCATCTTTGCAGAGATTCCAGGTGCTCTGGTGTAACAGTCACTTGTCTGTTTCCCTCATTTCCCCAAAGTCACATAAATGTGTCTTTTATTCAGGGAATGCATTCCATCTCCCCTGGGTCCCTCCACAGACTCTAGTGGCCGCTGACTCACTTTTTAATGGAACTTTACCATGGGAATAGAATCCAGTCTTTTTTCTCATCTTTTCTTTTACATCCTCCAACTTGCACTTCTTTACTTTTACTACCCTTCTCCTGGCTGAGCTATAAAGTGATCAGTTAAAAATCAGCATGTATCTTTTTAAAAAAAGATACAAATGAACTTATTTCCAAAACAGAAAGAAACTCACAGACATAGAAAACAAACATACGGTTACCAAAGGGGAAAGGGGGTTGGTAGGAGGGATACATTAGGAGGTTGGGACTAACATATGCACAATACTGTATATAAAATAGATAATAGATAACCAACAAGGACCTATTGTATAGCACAGGGAACTACACTCAGTATTTTGTAGTAACCTATAAGGGAAAAGAATCTAAAAAAGAATAACTGAATCACTGTGCTGTACACATGAAACGAACATGACATTGTAAATCAACTACACTTCAATTAGAAAAAAAACAGACAAAAAAAGAGAGATCATTTTGGTTTCTTTCCCCTCTCCCGCCCAGTATCAGCATGGACAGCCTATAATGATTATAGGAAAACAACCAGCAAAAGCCAAACTATGGGACAATAAAAAGATCGGGTTCTTTGGGTGGGGGTGGGGATGAATAGGCAGAGCATAGATTTAGGGCATTGAAAATACTCTTATGATATTATAATGATGGATACACATCATTACACGTTTGCCTAAACCCATAGCACGTGTAACACCAGGAGTGAACCCTACGATAAACTATGCATTTGGGGTGATTCCAGTGTGTCAGTGCTAGTTGATCTTTGGCAAAAACTGCGCCGTTCTGGTGAATGATGACACCCAGGGTAAAGAAGTTGTTGACCCTGTTAAGGGGGGATTTGTGAGAGGAACTTTCGTCATGTTCTAAATGAGAGGTTTTCTGCTTGCATTTTCTAGAATTTACTTTTTCTAGGTAGAGCTTTGCTTACTTACACAGCAAGTTAGTGTAATTAATTCACACATGAATTAATACATGACTTCAAGGGGACTTTTCTTTTTGTACTCACCACCCTGATTTGGGAAATACAGCATGGGTCCTAGCAGCTCATGTCCGGGGCCAGATTTCATCAAAAGGAACACAATGTAGACCAGAATCGATACTGCCAAGATTTTTCAAAAGCTTCAAACATACTTAAATTTTGTAAGACATTTTATGATTCACAAAGCAATTTCACAAACCAGTGATCTTCACTCAACTCTACTGGGTAGATTTTATAAATCCTTACTTTTGTAGACAAGGACACTGAGTTCCAGAGTGGGTGACAGTTAATAACTGCTACCACGCCCATAACTGAACCTACATGTGATACTGTGATTTATCAGAAATCTATATTTGGTCTTCAACCCTGTTCCTGGCACAGAGCTCCTAAAACCCTCGGATATCCTCAGTGATAAGGTGTCTTTTGCTATTCATAACAAGCCCCTTCAGCCACATCTGAGTTTATGTTAATGGAGTGACTTTTGGAAAGCCCCTAAGGATGGGGGTGGGCGGGGCTGGTTGCCAGGGGAAACCACTGTGTGATTAGAGGGTTGCGACCTCCAGGAAGGGGAGAGGGGCTGGAGGTTGAATCAATCACCAATGGCCAATGATTGAATCAACGATGCCTACTTATTGAAGCCTCCATAAAAATACCAAAGCACGGGGTTCAGACAGCTTCCGGGTTGGTAAACACGGGGAGGTGCTGGGAGCGTGGTGCCCAGAGAGCGCATGGAAAGTTTTCCCGCCTTCCCACATACCTTGCCCTATGCATCTCTTCCAGCTGGCTGTTCCTGAGTTATATCCTTTTATGAGCAACTAGTTATCTAGCAAGTGAACTGCTTTCCTGAGTTCTGTAAGCCACTCTAGCAAATTAATAGAACTTGAGGAGGGGGTGGTGGGAACCTCTGACCTCCAGTAGGTCAATGCACAGGTGACAACCCGCACTTGCGACTGGCATCTGAAAAGGGTTGCGGGGGAGTCCTGTGGGGCTGAACTCTTAACCTGTGGGATCTGATGCTATCTCCAGGTAGCTTCTCGATCTCAGAATTGCATTAAATTGAGGGACATCCAGCTGGTCTCACAGAATTGCCTGATGTGTGGAAAACCCACACTTCTGGAGTCAGGAGTGAAGCAGTCTCGTAGCAGAGTACTGAGAGTAGAGGGGCAACGTGAGTGTTTTCCCTTTATACTCGGTTTTCCAACTCCAAGCTGCACCCTACGCCACTGAGATTTCTCAGCGTCTTGTTTCAGAAGCGATGGTGGGGGGGGGGGAGAACAGACATTCACATCTGTGTATCTTTCTCTTTGGAACGCACGAAATGAGATGCTAGTCATTTTCCATGTCATCAAGAGTCAATACTTCTTATGACGGATCACAGAATCTCAGAAAATGTTTCTTTAATTAGCAGTGTTACTGACTTCGCAACATGTAGCCGATTTCCCCAGGAAAGAGTCTCCTGGGTTAATGCAGTGTGACCTGATCCTATGTGAGGAATTCTCCTCCACCCACAGCTGGTTCTATGGAGATGAAAAACAGGCACACACCCTAAAATCCTGCCCCAGATGAGTGGCTCTGGGGGATGCTGAATCGCCAGCCAGGAGGACGCAACAAAAAGGGGGCACGCTTGCCTTAGCTGTTCTGGCTGAATTTTACTGATGCTTCAGTGTGATGTTATTTCTGGCATCGTCTAGATTAGTGACTCAAAGACTGGTTTTAACTTGGGGAAAGTCTGCATCTGAGCAGATTTCATTTCTGTCTTCTCTTACCTCCTTCACTGAAATTCAACTAATTTAGTACTGTGCTGATCTAGTGCCAGAGACGCTAGAAAAATAAGTAAGATCTGACCTTCTCACTTGAGATGCCTCCTGTAAGATGTGAGACATTCTGTAAACAATGCTGTTTGAAGGCATAATGGTAACAAAATAAAGCAACCTAGGGATGCCGAAATTTAATCTTTCATGGAGGAGTCTACCCTTCCATCCGACCTTTCTTCTGCTCTGTCCTTTGCTCACCGTACCCTAGCCGTCCTGTCTTCTTTCTCTTCCTAGAACAGGTCAAGTTTGTTTCTGCCTCAGGACTTTTGCACTTGCCCTTCCCTCTGCCCTCTGTTCTTTGCTTGCCTGGTTCTTTTTCATCATTTGGGTCTCAGCTCCGATGCCAGGTCAGGAAGTCCTTCCTGATGACCTTATCCTGCTTATTTGTTTAGTTACCATCTTTCTCGCCCAATAGCATGTAAGCTTCCCATATATATCCTTGAGAATCAAGAAGAAACTATGCCATGAACACGCAGCACTAAAAAAAGACTGAGATTCAAAGTGAGAGAATAAAACAAGCCTGAGAATTGATCTTTGGTTTATCCATTAGATGGAATGAGCAGCGAGACAAACTGGCAATGCAAGCTGAGAAGGAAGAGGAGGATAGCACAGGATGGAAGCCAAGGGCGCTGAGTGCCTCCAGGGAAAAGGGGATGAAGCCACAGACACATTAAGGAGGATGGGAACCTGGCATTGGATGCAACAGGTGGCCAGTGGTGATGTTTGCGAGAAACAGGACAGGAGGGGCAGAGGCCAAGATCACAAGGGCTTAAGAAGTGGTTGGCGAGGATACAGGGGACTCGAGGAACAGTGAGCGCCACCTGATGGCTGGCAGAGGAGGGAGGACAGAGTTCGTGTGCCATCTTGGAATCGTAGCGGCTTGAGAGGATGTACTTCTGAGGTTCGACGGGGAGATCTCAGTTTGAGTGTGAACCAGGAGGAAGCCAAACCAGTGTTCAGGAAACACTGAAGATGAAAGAAGCAGAGGAGAGTTTATAGAGGCGAGGTCCTTCCGAAAGGGGTGAGAGAAGAAGGAGAAAAAGAGTACAAACGAAGGGCTTCCGCTAGCCACGTTTGGGGGTGGGCAATGTCATCCTCATCTGTGGGAAAACATTAGGGATGGTCAGGTACTATGACCTAAAATTTTACAGACAAGTGATAGGTGAGAATAGCTGTGCTCTTTGCTTTTCCATGTTTTGGAGTTAAGATGTTCTTTAACATTTTCATCTTAAATTAGAAGTGGCTCACTTTAGAACCAATTAAATCTGGCTTAATTTAACATCTCTTAGACGAAGCAAGATTTTTTTTTTCTCCCACAACGTATATAGTTACCCACCCCTCTTCTTATGCTGTTTGTTTTCTGATTTTTCAGGTAATACGTGCTCTCCGTTAAAAAAAAAAAAAAAAGAATTGGAAAACACAGAAAAGTGGAAGGAAGTAAAAATGTATCTGTAATTCCACTACCCAGAAATAACTGTTATATTACAGCATGGTGGCTTAAGAGCGTGAATTCCAGGAACATCTGCCATGGTTCAAATTTGGTTCTATTACTTCTTACAGAGGGACCCTCGCAAATTACATAAACTTTAAAGCTTTGGTGTCTTCATACGTAAAATGAAGATGGTGGGGGCTTCCCTGGTGGCGCAGTGGTTGAGAATCTGCCTGCTAATGCAGGGGACACGGGTTCGAGCCCTGGTCTGGGAGGATCCCACATGCCGTGGAGCAACTAGGCCCATGAGCCACAACTACTGAGCCTGCGCGTCTGGAGCCTGTGCTCCGCAACAAGACAGGCCACGATAGTGAGAGGCCCGCACACCATGATGAAGAGTGGCCCCCGCTTGCCACAACTAGAGAAAGCCCTCACACAGAAACGAAGACCCAATACAGCCCAAAATAAATAAATTAATTAAAAAAAAAAGAATATCCTTAAAAAAAAATGAAGATGATGGTAACAGCCACTGCCTAGCAGCACTGTGGTGAGGACTGAATTACATGAAGATAAAATTATGGCTGAGAACACATCGCCTCGTACCTGACATATGGGAAGTACGGATATCCCAATTTTGCGATAACAGCGTTTTTCACCTGACTTTTCCATGTAGATGTTCTCTTTGGGAAATGGGAATTTCTGTGCCTGAAGAGTTGTATATCCTATTTTTGTTCCCACATAACATTACCTTGTGAACATTTTCCAATAACATGTGCAACATTTCCCTTTTTATTCTAAAGTGAGCTATGGCATGTTTCCTCAAAGAAATGAAAGAACTACGTATTGTCACTACCCTGGCAGGATCAACTATTTTTACCCTTTGTAAAACCTCAGAACTCAGACTAGCATAATCAGACAAGAAGTTCACTTTGCAAAGAATCACCACAGGGCAGCTGCCCATCCTCATTCTTTCTTTACAAAAAACAAATCGGGAGCAAAAATGAATGACCTAGCGCTGTGCTAGGAGGTCGGCGCAGAAACAGACCCAGATGTGTGCAGTCTTCACTTCTCCACCAAGTCCTCACTGCTCTTCTCTGGGCTGGGCTATGTTTGTACAGAAATAAACAAAAGGAGCGACCTCTTTCTGATCAGTTTCCTACGGTGGCCAGTGGCTCTGGCTGTTCATGTAACGGGAAAGCGACTCCAAGTGAGAATCGCGGTCCCTGCACCCTCAGAGCTCGCCCAGACACAGGTGTCACGGTCCCACGGCAGGACACCCCCATCCCCTCCTGCTGGCAGCCCGTGTGATTGGCTGGGGTCATCAGCCAAGCTCCTCCAAGGTCACACCTGGAGTATATCACAGACCCGCGCACTGGGGTCAGAAACCCCACACCAAACCCGCCCAGAGCGCCCGTGTGAAATGCAGGGTCTCCACGCTACCTTGACTCTGTTGTTACCCTTTTAATTGGTGATATTTTAGGTCGCAGGTAGGCTAGAAATAATCAGCACGTTGTCTTTAAAAGCAATTCGCATTTTCATCTAATAAAGGACCTTGACTTTGATTCTTTTAGCCATCGACGTGATTTTCTTTCTTGGACTGGCTCCATTTTTCAAACGTCACAGGATCTTAGCAAAGCACACGTCATATTCAGTTGTGTAAGGCAGTCATTCTACCCAATTGGAATAATTCTGCTCCTAAATGCTATTTAATCATTCTTCTGACCCAAGCTCCTGAGGCGTGAACGCACGAAGAAGAATCTGGTGGCTGGTGAGGCTGAGATACCTCGGGGCGGGGAGAAAGCTCTGTCTGGCTCCAGGCACCTCTGTTCCCAGCTGAGTGGTACTATTAGCCTTTCACGTGGGGCTAGGAGCTAACCCTTGAAGTCTGGCATGACAACTCCTCCCTTAATTAAAAACACATTGTAAAAAACAAAAACAAAAACACATTGTAATAGCAGCAGTGTTGCCTGACGGCAGGCTTACTTGCCGACATGGACCCAGTGCCCTGCTGAGGTCTACTTTGTTTTAGAATTTCTAGCGTATTAAAGGCCCTCCAGAAAAACCGTGCTCCGTACGTGGAGATACCCAGCCTTCCAGAAAGGCACAACTGGGGGGAAGGTGGGTATTGATTAGTAATCTGTGCTGGGAGAAGAACATAGTTCTTATATATAACGCAGTTCGTCAAAAGTATATTTCTATATTTTTCAGGCTCTCCCACTCTTGGTTTGAAATTGGTAATGCATGTGAAAATTGTCAAGGTGGTTTTTATTTTAAGCCTTTTCACACTTATCTCTATAGCTGCTGCAAAGGGCCTTCCTAGCAAAGCTAGACTTCCATGAGTGCTTTAGTGACAAATGAAGGATTAATAACAGAATGACTACCCTTTACTGAGCATCTCGTGTGTGTATACAATACGCTGAGTGCTTTAGGTAGGCTGTCTTATCCTCAAAACAATCTTAAGAAGAAATTGATTTGCAGCCCCATTCTACAGAAGAGGAAACCGAAGCTCATCACGACTAAGGAGCCTGCCAAGTTCATGCAACAGGTAGATGATGGACCTGTATTTGATGGAGACAGGTAATCTGGACCTGTATCAGTTTGACACCAAAGTCCCTGCTCATCTCAGACACGCCACGATGCTAATCTCAAATTACAAGTGGCTCTCCTATAGTTACTGCAGCATTATTTACAATAGCTAAGACATGGAAACAAACTAAGTTTCTGTAGTGATGGATACATAGAGAACTTGTGGTGTAAATACACAATGGAATCTTATTCACCCATAAAAAGAAGGAAATCCAGCCATTTGTGACAACGTGGGTGGACCCTGAGGGTGTCAGACAGAGAAAGACAAATAATGTATGATGTCTCTTATGTGTGGAATCTAAAAAACACAACAAAAACACCTCCACAAACTCATAGAAAAAGAGATCATGTTTGTGGTTTCCAGAGCCAGGGCTGGGAGCTGGGAGGAACTGGATGCAGGCGGTCAAAAGGTACGAACTTCAGTTACAAGATAAATAATACTAGGGATGTAATTTAATGCACAGCGTGATGACTGTAGTTAACACTGCTGTATGGTGATGAAAGCTGTTAAAAGAGTAAACCCCAAGAGTTCTCATCACAAGTGAAAAAGAGTTGTTTTCTTTTTGGGAGGTATCTACTCAAGACGATGGATGTTCACGAAACTTATTGTGGTAATCACTTAACAATATGTGTAAGTCAAATCATTAGGCTGTATGTCTTAAACTGCTATATGCCAGTTATATCTCAAGAAAACTGGAAAAAAAAAACTACTAGCTGAAAAACTAAGAAAATAATCGTGTCTGTATGGCTGTGTATTTTTCTCAGTGGCACAGAAAATGGACTGAGCGGTGAGTTTTAAGAGTCAAATGAATTGACGTGCATTCCTGAGCATTAATAATGATTTGGAGAACAGTACAGGGTTGGAGGAGAAAAACAAAACGAATGGACTCCTTCCGAGTCTTGGCCCTCAGCAAGCGCCTGCGAGGGGCAGAAGCAGGAGATCTGGAGCAGTTTTGAAAACAGATTCACAACGAGTTCCGCATTCAGCTCTGAGCCTCCCTCCAGCCGCCACACCGGGTACTTCCTCAGTTCCTGAGAACTGAGTGTCTTGTCCAGAACATTCTTGTTAAGCAACTGGCTAAGAAAGTCATGGAGAGCATCAGTAGGCCCCGAACCACAGGGTAACCCAAACAGTCGGTGAATAACAAGATCGGTGCTCTCTCCGGAGGTTGTTCTCTGCCTCTGTACAGATGCGGGTGGGAAGGGAAGTGTGTCTTGAAGGGTAAAGATTCAACAAATAGGCAGGTACTTCTGAGAGGCTCTACTGCCTGACTGTTGCTGTTTATTAATCTTTCCACTTCTCTTTGGCTTCTACTTTACCATAAGCAGAGTCTAAAGGAAAAGGAGGGAGTGTAAACCCTCCTTTGCTGGGGAGAGCACGGTGTCTCACATTCAGAATCTAGCTGGAAATTGGGAATCCTTGGTGTTATTTCTAGCTGTGATAGTAATTCATGGGGTTGAGCAAATCACTAGTTTTTTCCTGCTTTCAGTTCCCCCTTCCATTCAGTCCTGTTCTGGTCCTTGTATCTCTTTGGCCCCCAGCTCTCCCTCTCTCCCTCTGTACTATAAGCCCCACTTAGAAAGTGGATCATATATGGAAACTGTGAATACATCCGACGTTGTTTCTCTCACACCTTTTCCCATACTTGCAAGGATTTTTCTATCTGGGAACCTTCCCTTCACCTATAGCCTTGCTAAATCCTGTCTGGTCTTTGTCTTCCTCCCTGAATCCGGCTCTGAGCCCTGGTCCCTTCTTTCTCTGAAATCTAACAGGATTTGTTGTCTGAACTTCTCACTTGGCATCTATCGCCTACTGCCACACATCCCTAGTTATCTTTTTACTACTTACCTGACTGATTTACCTGGCTGCTTTGAAACTTGTAGCAAATACCTTAACCTAGCCTTTTGTTTTTCTCTCAGTATTAGCACACTGACTGGCACGGGACTGAGTCAATGTTTGTTGACTGAAATGTAAAACAGCAATGTTAACAACGGCAATGGCCACCTTTTATTGAATGCTTCCTGCCCACCAGATTGATGCTAAGAGCTTTATGTCAATATCTCACTCATGACGACACAATTTTGAGGTCTTATTTATCCCCATTTTACAGTGGAGGAAACCGCACCTCAGTAACAAGATAACGATCGCACAGCTATTACACGTCGGAACTGAGATTCAGCCCTAGAGCTACAGGGTTCCAGCAGTGCCATGCTACCCTGCCCCAAGCAGGAACTATGTGATGACTGACTAAAACAACAATGAAACAAGGCAGGGACATTTCCACTTATGGTTAACGTGGCTGTAGACGGGTGACCGTGAAACTGAAACAGAAGCAAGGAGATAATGCAAGGATTCCATGAAAACAGCTTTGCAGTTAGCGGTTTCTCATATGGGACCTCCCCAGTGCCTTGTACTTCAAACTCTGAACTCTGAAGTCAAACTGACTGGGCTTGAATCTTGGCTCCACAGTTCACCAGCTGTTTGACCTTGGGTGAGTGACATTAAGCTCCTGGCGACTCAGTTTCCTCGGGTATAAACGTGGACAATCACGGAACCGTCTCATATTGTTGCCTTGATGATTAAATATATACATGTGAAAGGCACATATGTGGAGCCCTAAATAAATGTCAGCTATTATTATCAAGAATCTCTAGGACTTCCCTGGTGGCGCAGTGGTTGAGAATCCACCTGCCAATGCAGGGGACACAGGTTCAATCTCTGGTCTGGGAAGATCCACATGCCGAGGAGCAACTACGCTCGTGCACCACAACTACTGAGCCCATGTGCCGCAACTACTGAGCCCCGCATGCTGCAGCCCATGCTCCTAGAGGTCGTGCTCCACAATGAAAGTGTAGCCCTCGCTCGCCGCAACTAGAGAAAGCCCACACACAGCAACGAAGACCCAACGCAGCCAGAAAAAAAAAAAAAGAACCTCTAACTTAGACCAAAGTAATAGAATCTACAGTGAAAGGCAGAAATGGTTGTGTATTTCACTAGATTTCAGGCAATGGGAAAGAGCTCTGTTTTTATCCTTCAATCCTGAACACAACAAGGAAACTGCCAGTAGGGAGTTTTAGAAGAGAGAGACAGGCCACCCAAGGACTGTATCTCAAGGATTACCACATATGCCAATGCCACGCTGACCTGAAACTCATCACTCAAATGGCTGTAGGAACCAAGAGTGGCAACAGGAGGGACCTCCTGGTGGTAGACGATTAATGCTGCAGTATGTGAATAGGGGTTTTCTACAATCACTAAACATCTGGCCTCTGATTGTTTCTTACCAACTGTGTGACCTTGAACTGGGTGACCTAACCTCCCCTTTCTTACCTATAAAGTGGGATAATCATTGTAGGATCATGGAGAAAATTAATGTATATGTAAAGCGCTTGGAACAGAACTCAACAAACACCTTCAATTTATTTTACTTTTATAGTTATCTCCAGTCTAGACACATAGTTTCCTTGGGTGGTTGAGATGTAGCCTCAACAGAAGAGAAGAGATTACTCTTGACTAAATTAACAAGATTCCCCAGCACTTCAAGTATTTCATTCTACTAAGTGGCTTAAATAAGGGAATTTTATTAGACAGCATGGGCTGGAATTCTCACAGTCTCTTCTCCGAAACTCCCTCCTTGGTAATCAGATAATGTCTATCCGCATTCTTCAAAAGCTGGGATTTTTTTTTTTTTTTAGGATTTGATCTCAATACCCTGCAGAGACCTTTTAGAGGAAGGCCAGGTTGTGACACACAGCTGAGCCAATTTTTTTGCAAGGGTTTAGCTATGGCTTCATGGGCACGGGAGGAAACGAAATATAACCTCAGGTGTTAAAGGAGGTCAAACCCGCCTCATGGGGGTCCTCCATGCCTGCCTCTGAGCATACAGTGAGGGCTGGCACTTGTGCCCTTCCACTGCCAAGCCTGCATCACAGCCCTCAAACGAGGTGTCAGCTGAAATTTGGCGCCCAGGGCTGAAGAGCGACAAGCACATCCTCTTGCTCCAAAAATGCTGGAGGGCGGGGGGCGCCCTGTGCTCTGGGCTTGGCCAAGAGAGAAAGCAAACTGCAGGTTATCTGGCCCAGACCAGCAGACACTGTGCAAAAGCCTCAGTGGCCACCCTGAAACAGGGAAATCACAAACCAAATGCTCGCCCAGGGAAGCACCAACAAAGCTGCCTGGTGTGGGAGAGGCAGCCCCCACACTTGGATCCTGGCTCCACAGGGAGGGGAGAACAGAGGGCCCTTCAGATTTCTAGGAACCACCAATCTTGGGACTTGCATTCAGCACTAGGTCTCCAGAGGCCACCACTACCTAAGACACCAAAATTGCCTACTTAGATCTTGGGTCATAGCTTGTTTATTTCCTGACACAATTGCCGGTCAAAAGACTTCCTTAAATTTCCCCTAGAAACTTAAAGGACGCTCATGAAGAATACTCTTGTACAAATTTGGAAACTGAGTATTTTTTTCTTCTTTCAGAAGTTAAAGAATATTGTTTTATATCCCCGTTCACTTCTCAGAGGAGAGGATACGAAAGGCTCTGGTACCTTTAAATTTGTTTTCATTTTGTAACCAATGAATAAATTAATAATAATGGCTTAACATCTATTGTGCTGGTACTATTTATCAGGCTTGGTCTAAGTATTTTATATATAATGCCTCATTCAATCCTAAAGATGACCGTAAGTGGTAGAGTTATTTCTGTTTCCGGATAAGAAGATTTGGTCTGGGGACTGGGATTTTATACTGAATTCACTGACTCAGGGCACAAGCCCTAAACCCTTTGTGATAGGCAGACCAGCTGCCCATCCACCGGATCTTCCCAGCATCCCTAACGGTTGGGGGTTGGCCATGTGACCACCTTCTGGCCAATGGGATGTGAGTATAAGGGAAGAGTTCTATTTCTAGGTCTGACCTAGAAAAACTCTCAGGGGTGCTTCCCTTCCATGTTCCTCTTTACTAAATAAATAGGTCACTGAGACCCTAGAGGAGGGATGAGTCACAAGTTGACCCTGAACGATCCTGGGGAAGGCCGTCTAGCAACCAGAACATGTTGGACTTATTATGAGTGAGAACTAAGAGAGAATTGCTGTTGTGATAAGTCACTGAGATTCCCAAGGTATCTACTGCAGAAGCCCAACTTACTTTAATTTATGCACCCTTTGAGAAAAATGAATCGACTGTCCACAGTTAAAACGTTATTGTTAGTGGACCCTTAGGGCAGAACTGCCACCTAGTTCTACAATGTAAGTTTTCTCTCAAAATACAGGGTGTGCAACCATAATAAGGAGATTCTCCTCCAACTTAGGAAGATGATAAAGAGACCCCAGGCCCTGCTTCCATCTTCCAAAGAAGGTTAGCATGACGTGAAAATAATCAGATTGCACAATCATCATTTATTAGGAACCCATCTGGTGTGGGGATGAGCTCATACCCTTGAGAATAAAGGAAATTTCCAGCTGAGGCTGGAGGGTGAGGCTTCCAGAACAGGCCAGCTGTTTTCAGAAGGTCCAGTGCTAGGTTAGGACAAGGCTCGTGAAGAGCGACCAGTGATGCTATGGTCACCATTATTGTAAATGATATAAATCGCGTTACACTTATTACATAAGGATGCATGACTGTTAGCCTAACAAATTCAGTCTAATTGTCTTCCTTTTTTCTGCAGCAGCTTTGGGCTGGTACATTGTGTTATTTCTGCCCATCCCCTTTGTCTAGTTAACCCTCACTTGTCTTTAAGGTTTCTGCTCATCTGTTGCCTTCTCAGGAAGCCTTCCCTGATGTCTCAGAACAAGTAAGTTCTCCTGTTAAACCCTCTTAGGCTATTGGGTACCTGGTCCTCAAAGCACTGACTTCCAGTTTTAATCTCCCGTGAGTTTGCATAATTATTATGTTAGCACTGTTGAGTGAATGATTGTCAGAACTCTACCAGTGGAACATAATCTCTATACAAATATGGAATCATGTTTGGTTTTGTTCACCATCCTATCTCTAGAACTCAGCACAATAGCTGGCACTTAGCAGGTGTTCTTTAATTATTTGTTAGATGAATGAACAAACACCTGAGTGAATGAATGAATGAATGAATCTTCATTTAGTGAGGAAACTGAGGTAGAAATATGTCGTACCCCGATTTATTAGTATAGCTACAAAATATAATTTAGAATATTTGATTTCTGTAGCTACTACTGCCCATCTTCTCCCAAATCACTCTGTAGAAAGAGATGCCTTAAAATCAGCTGACACTTGCATAGGTGATCAGCACCCCAGAACAAATGTTGATAACATTTGATATCAAGAGGCCAGCCACTAACTTCTCCGAGCCTTGATGTGGTACTCTCATTTATAACCCCTCTCACTGGTGTCAAGAGTCAAAAATAACAGAATGCACTTGACAGTACTCTGCAAACTATAAAAAGATGCATGTATGTTTTTCTTGAAGTTAGAAAGTGTGAAAAATTGTCTCTCAATTGATGGGATTTTGAAAAGACACCACTTTGTGAAGAATAGGGCATTCTGAGGAGATTAGGCGAAGACTTGCCATTTAGTTAAATAATCATTTCTAGGCAATGGCAGAGAAATTAGATCCCCCAGTCTCCATCAGCCCCAGCCCAAAAGACCCCTAAACAAACATACAATTTAACCAAAAAACTGGCTACTCTCCTTCTGATGGGATTACTGTCTCCAAGCCCCACCTGAGTAGAAGTTTAGAAGCCCTCACTATTCAGAGGTAGTGTGTGATATTGGTCAAAAGAAAAACTTCTGAGTTGACTTCCACGATGCTTTCATAGTAAATTAGCATACGTTGGGAGGGACTGGCCCGAAGTGAGTTGCTTGATGTAGTGACTGACAGCTAATTTTAAACCTTGAAAGTATTATTTTCTCACTGGAACCAAGGAAAGTGCTTTCAAGAAGGATGAAAACATACCCCATGTCAGACTCAAAAATATTTTCTGAACAAAGTAAAGACTGAGCTCCTGCTTTGTTTGTAAATATGTTGTTAGAAAATTCAAGAAAGAGTTTTTCAAACTCAAGAGTTTTGAATGGTCCTATTGCAAAGACGTGATTCTTTGTCAATGTAAGAAAATGCTGTTGCAAACACAAGGTGTGCAACATTCAAGCACATCTGCAGAAACGCAAATACATCATCCTTTACTGACAGGCACCAACAGCCATAATGGGTGGCAGAAAAGGTTGAAGCAAACAAATGCACAAACGTGACAAAAGGTAGAAAGGAACGGGATAAATTTGCTAATTGTTCTTCTTGGTGCAAGTCTATTTTTTTTCCGCTATAACCATAACACATGTTACAGATCATCAGAGAAAAGGCTCAGCCCCGTACCATATGTGGGCACTAAATAATATGAAAAGCACAGCCCTTGGAAAACATACATTGCCGGAATGAAATGATGAAAGAGGAACAGCAAAAATAGCAAATTGAGCATCAAAGCCCAGCTTTGCACATGTGGGAATGTTTTTTGAAATCAGGCATCATCCATCGGTCCCAGGCTGGTTGTATTAGTTGCTTTAGAAGATGCAAATGAATCATTGCAAACCCAATCCCCTTTTAGAGGAATTGTTCATCATTAGGAGAATTTACCACTGATATCATTATAAGTCATCATGCAGACAGTTGATAAAGTTGCAGTTTCAAAATGATTCCTATTTCTAGAACCTCTCAGTTTCAGAAACACAATTCCTACTAAGAAGTAAATGCACGACTCATTCTCTGTGACTATAAACCCCATCCTGGGGTTGCAGCAACCTCCTCTGTTGGCTCACCTACTGTCGTTTTTTTGTTTTTGTTTTCTGGCAGCGTTTGTGGGAAATGCAGTACATACAGGTCAATGTAGGCCTGGTTCTGTGGGCCACAGATAGTCAGTGTCAGAACATTGGGTCAGAACCACTCTATATAATTAAAAAAAGGACTCTTCCCAAATTCCTGACACTTGGTTGTCACTCTAGCCACTGGTCTGTATTTTCTTCTAGAAGAAGCAGTGATGGGTGGACCACGGATGATTTTTAAAACCATGTAAGAAACCACACTTCTTGGAAGAAGATGGGAACGTACACTGGGACAATTTCCCACTCCTAGTTTCTTCCCTACAGCTTATATCTTAAAGTCAGGAAGAGCAGGTAAGTTTCCTCTTTGGGCTTTGTTCAGCAGGTTTCAGAAAATAAAAAACAGAAAGAAAGTTGACAACTCTCATGAAGGGTACTGTTTCTACAAATAGACCAAAAATGAAAAAATTGAAAAAATGAATGACATCCAACTGAAAAAAGAAATAATCTAAAACAGGCTCCATATGCCTTACATATGTGGTCTCCATCTTTGGGGCCAGAAGCAATTCATGGCACAGCGATAATTCAGGTTATTGGTCTTATTTATCTTAATTTTCCCATAGCTCATACTGGTGATAAGGGGTGGGGTGGTAGGATACAAAGGTAGATTCCTCATGATGCGAATGAAGCTTAAACTTCAGGGCCCGTCACTTCTTGGGGTCTTTTCCAGGTCTTTGGGATGATACCTAGTAATATGTGTATGTAGCCCTATTTGCATAAGGGAGCTATTTTAATTGCCGTCAGTTATGACTACTGTCTCTTTCTGCACTGACCTACCCTCTGTTAAGCTTCCCATCTTGATCACGTAGCACTGGAATGGCCACAGGTATTTTTTGGAATTGAGCTCAGGGCAAGTTGAGTTGGGATACACGTAGTTTGGGTTTAGAGGGATATATATATATGAAGTTCACAGTCATTTCCACCTATCTATGAACATGTGGAAATGGATGATACCATTGAAGGAATGGTTTCCAGCCTTACTCCTCACCCTTAAGTGCTGACTTACCTTCTGTTGTCCATGAAGGTACAGGGCCCGGGGTCTTACCCAGATATTACTACATCTTACAGCACCTGGCTATGGAAGTGTGTGGCCTCCACCTAGGTTTATAATGCAAGGAGCCAATATGCAGCAGCATGGATAGACCTAGAGATTATCATACTAAGTGAAGGAAGCCAGACAGAGAAAGACAAATATCATATGATATTGCTTATATATGGACTCTAAAAAATATGATACTAACGAACTTATTTGCAAAACAGAAATAGACTCACAGACATAGAAAACAAATTTATGGTTACCAAAAGGGAAAGGGGGTAGGGATAAATTAGGAGTTTGGGATTGAAATATACACACTACTATATATAAAATAGGTAACCAATAAGGACCTACTGCATAGCACAGGGAACTATACTCCGTATCTTGTAATAACCTATAACGGAAGAGAATATTAAAAAGAATATATATTTGTATATATGTGTATAACTGAATCACTTTGCTGTACAACTGAAACTAACACAACATTGTAAATCAATTATATTTCAATAAAAAGTACGTATATATAAATGCAGGGAGCCAGAACCTAGTCTGCGGAAAAATCATCCATTCAACAGACCAGCAAAATTATAAGTAGAGAGTTTGGTTCTCATAGCCCCCAGTCAAAAGTGAAAGTGTCGTCTCTGTCAGGAGTGCCTATAATATAAAAAGGCAATTGTAAAAGCATCATGTAATTTTTTCTTTATCAAAGGAAACAGAACATAACTGAATTTTTCCAGAATTCCTTTGTTTAGAGCTCTCGTTTATTGTAGTTTTACTATAAACAGTATGTTTGACAATAGACCACGCATAGAAGAAACTTGAGAGAAGGATTTCCAAATTTGACAATCCTACAAATGTGCCCAATATTTCCAAAGACAAGCTGTGAATCTGAACAAGACCTTTCTCAACTAACAGTAATAAAAACACAGATTTTGATCAGCCATGTTAGAGGAAAGACCAACGTCTCCTTCTCTTCCCTCGCTACAGAAAATATTACAAAGTCATTGCCTCATGAGGAACAGACGGAAGAGTAGGCAGCTGAAGTATGTAGGAAAAAAATGTATAATAGAGTTGTATTTGGCAGTTAATTAATAAATCTGTTACTATTTTGGACTTCATGATGCTTATGGCATTTGTCACCTTTCTTCTGTTTGTAACATGTTGTGATTTTCCTTCCACACCTAAGTTTGTATAATTTTCTATTATTTTTCTTTTAAAACATCCTCACCCCCAATTATATAACATTCAGGCTCCATGATTAACCCTTGGGAGAAAGAAGTCCTGAGGAAGAGTCACTTCGGGAAGACAGAAGTCCCTGCAGAGAAGAGACCTGCGTTGCCTGACATGGTCCAGCAGAGCTACAGCCATTGTTTTGAGACTGGGATGGGGATCTGGAAAGGAGGAAGGTTTCCCTCCAGAGCCACACTTGAGTCCTGCTCTAGAGAAAGCCACTGCTGCACTAAGGGTCAAATCATACCCTTTTCACAGTTTTGACCATGGGTGATCACGTTTAGTCTTGTAATAATGAAAGCCACTAACACTTACTGAGTGCTTCTTATGTGCCAAGCCATGGGTTTCTTTTGAACTGAGTTAATCCTCATGATAACCTCGTCAAACCATTATTTGTGACCCTCATTCTTAGAAGTCACATAATCCCTTTTGTCCTCTATTAGCGCTTCCTACTAATCTCATGAATCGCATGAAGTAAGTCAGAAAGAGAAAGACAAATACCGTACGCTAACACATACATATATGGAATCTAAAAAAAAAAATGGTTCTGAAGAACCTAGGGGCAGGACAGCAATAAAGACGCAGATGTAGAGAATGGACTTGAGGACACGGGGAAGGGGAAGGGTAAGCTGGGACGAAGTGAGAGAGTGGCATGGACATATATACACTACCAAATGTAAAATGGATAGCGAGTGGGAAGCAGCTGCATGGCACAGGGAGATCAGCTCGGTGCTTTGTGACGGCCTAGAGGGGTGGGATAGGGAGGGTGGGAGGGAGATGCAAGAGGAAGGAGAAATGGGGATATATGTATATGTATAGCCGATTCACTTTGTTATACAGCAGAAACTAACACAACAATGTAAAGCAATTATACTCTAATAAAGATGTTAATATATATATATATATATATATATATATATATATATATATATTTTAAAGTGGCCCCCACAGTGACTCAGATGTGGCCTCTTGGGGTTTTTGTAAGCATCTGCTTACTATCTGACAGTGGAATAAGCCTCCTTCAGCTCAGAGGCTCTCCAGCTGGACTGCACAACAGAATCACCTAGAAAGCTTTAGAAACATACATATGTAGGCACCAGATCAATTAAATCAGAATCCCTAGGAGTCAGACCTGGGCATGGGTTGCTTTAAAAGCTCCCCAATTGAATCAAAAGTCCAGCCAGGGACTGACAGCCATCACTTCAGCCAATGGAGAAACTGTAAACCATGAAAACATTGCTATGAAATCATAGAAAAAAATATATATGGTTCTCTGTCCCCCGTTTCTGGCACAGAGCTCCTCAAACTCTTATAATTTCCTAAGAGCACTAGGGGCATCTTTGGTTCTACTGTTTGGTCTTTGACTCTGGTTCCTGACACAGAGCTCCTAAATGCCTTAGAATTTCCTGGATGACAGGAATGTCTTTTGTTCTAATGAGGTGACTCTTGCTGGGCTCCTGGATGGCTTCAGAATGGGGACTGGTCACCAGAAAGATCAAGCCATGATTAGAAACTTGGAACTTTCAGCCCCACCCCCATCCTCTGGGAAGAGGAGAGGTGCTGGAGACTGAGTTAAAGACTGATCATGCCTCTGTGATGGAGCTTCCACAAAAATCCCCAAAATACGGGGTTCAAAAAGCTTCTGGGTTGGTGAACATATCCACGTGCTGGGATAATGGTGCCTGCCAATTCGATGGGGACGGAAGCCCCTGCACTCAGGACCTTCCCAGACCTTTGCCCTCTGAATCTCTTCATCTGGCTGCTCATCTGTATCCTTTCTCATCTCCTTTATCATGTAATAAACTGATAAATGTGTTTCCCTGAGTTCTGTGAGCTGTTCTAGCAAATGATCAAATCCAAAGAGGGGATCGTGGGAACCTCCAATTTGTAGCCAAGTCAGCCAGAAGTTGTGCGTAAACTGGAGACTTGTGACTGGTGTCTGAAGTGTGGGGGAAGTCCTTAACCTGAGCCCTTAACCTGAACTCGTGCTAACTCCAGGCAGTTAGTGTCGGAATTGCTTGGTGTGGAAAACCTACCCATCTGGCGTCAGAAGCACTGTGAGTATAAAGCAGAGTGAGAGTAAAGGAAAACAGAGGGTTTTTCCTTAGACAACTGCCTAAACGAAATACATAAAAACGTCCATTAATCACCTTACCACTAGTAAATAAAGGCACTTTGATGAACTTTTCCCAAGATAAAAAGCGGTAAGAATACAGTACATTAAAAAAAATAATAAAAAGCTAAAAACAGAACTACCATATGATCCAGCAATTCCAATCCTGGGTATATATTCGAAGAAAATGATAATGCACCCCAATGTTCATAGCAGCACTGTTTACAGTAGCCAAGATTTAGAAGCAACTATCATCAAAACAGAACACAAATAACAAACACTGGAGAAGATGTAGAGAAAAGGGAACCCTCGTACACTGCTGGTGGGAATGTAAATTGGTGCAGCCACTGTGGAAAACAATATGGAAGTTTCTCAAAAAACTAAAAATAGAATTACCATATGACACAGCAATTCCACTCCTCGGTATATATCCAAAAAACAAAACAAAACAAAACACTAATTCAAAAAGATACGTGCACCCCAATGTTCATAGCAACATTATTTACAATTGCCAAGATATGGAAGCAACCTAAGTGTCCATCAACAGATGAATGGATAAAGAAGATGTGGTACATATATACAATGGACTACTACTCAAGACAAAAAAAGAATGAAATAATGCCATTTGCAACAATGTGGATGGACTTAAAGGGCATTATGCTAAGTGAAATAAGTCAGACAGGGAAAGGCCAATACTGCATGATCACTTATATGTAGAATCTAAAAAACACAGCAAACTACTGAATATAACAAAAAAGAAGCAGACTCACAGACATAGAGAACAACCAAATGGTTACCAGTGGGGAGAAGGAAGGGGGGAGGGGCAATATAGGGGTGGGGGAGTAACAGGTACAAACTATCAGGTATAAAATAAGCTTCAAGGATGTATTGTACAACACAGGAAATATAGCCAATATTTTATAATAACTATAAATGGAATATAACCTTTAAAAATTATGAATCACTATATCACCTGTAATTTATATAATATTGTACAGCAACAATACTTCAATAAAACAACAATAACATTTCCCATTTGTATATACTTTAGTATTATATTTACAGCACACTTTCACAAATATGCCCTGATTTATCCCTTATACTGCTATGAAGCTATACTCTATAATTGAGAAAACAAAGGCTCTGAGAGAATAAAAGACTTTCTGAAAAGTCTTCCCTGAGCAAAATTAGTTTCTCCCTTGAAAACTCGATTTGTTTTCTTGACTCTTCCCCAGGAGGCTGTGAGCCTCCTGTGAGGACGGGCTGGTATTTTGTACGTGTCCCATTAAACCAACCCTGCTTGGTTGGTGTCTGAAGTGTGGGTGAAGTCCTTAACCTGAGCCCTTAACCTGAACTTGTGCTAACTCCAGGCACTTAGTGTCAGAATTGCTTGGTGTGGAAAACCTACCCATCTGGCAGGTAAAAGGTCTGGGAGCAGGTAAAGCTGCCCAGGAGATGGTAAGTCTCATCTGGGACTCCTTCAGTTCACCCAGGCCCAGTGCAGCTGCCTTTTGCTTTCAGCTTCCCTTCCTTCTCCAAGCCCCTTAGCCCGGCTCTGCAGACAGCTAACTGGTCAACCTGGCCTCTTAGGTCAGTGAACTAGTTTAGACCTGCCGTCCTGACTTTCCCCTCCACAAATGCTTTCCAGGCCCACCTGTGGGAATTCACTGCTAGCTGCAGACAGGCTGTGTGGGTCACAGGCATCTGCCCTCTGGCCACCCTGGCTTGGCTGACCAGCGCAGCTTGGCCAGAGACAAACCATGGTCAAGCATGAGGTGTGATTAGCCTTTGAGTCCCAATTGCCTACCAAGGGCCAGGCACACAACTGTCATTCAGTAAGTGTCTGATGCAGCGAGTTGAGGTTGAAGCAGGAAGAAAACGTTTTCCAGGCCTGGTGTCCAATAATCCAGTGTTCTCTTCAACACACTTGTAACACGAAGGGAGGTTCCTAAAAAAGTCCCCCTGAGGTGGGGCTAGGCCACCCTGCTTGCTGGATTCCGAATCTTGATGTTTATGTAACTTGATGAAACATAAGAGAGGACAAATAGGAAATAAAAAGAAAGTGGGAGACAGATGTAAGAAGCCAGGACCCCCAAACTCATTCGTAATCAGCAACAAATAAGACAGACTCATCTGGACTAAGGAATTACCCCCAAACACCAAGCTGTTGGAGAATTTACTCTAAAACCAAGGTTTCAAAAAAAAAAAAAAAAAAAAAAATGGACCAACTAACCATGTTAGTTACTGCTTGAATCTCCCATCTGGGAGATTTTTTTCCAGAAGTCTTTCAGATTCACAATTCGTCATGGGAAATATTGTGTAGACTTTCCAGATTGTTGTCAAATTTGAGAAGACTTCTCTCAAGTTTCTTTTATATATGATCTATTACAGACATAGTTGCTGTTTACAGTAAAACCATGGGTATGAGCCCTTCAGACACAAGAATTCTGAAAAAAAAAATAAAAACAACCCTTCCTGCAAGCCACTTGAAAAGTCTTCATCCCACCTGCCCGTGGGCAGAAGAAGGAATGGGGGCTCTGGGAGGACTCTGCCCCTCTGTAAAATCAACTCAGGGGCTCCTGGGTGTGTTTTCCAAGGAGCCGTCCCTTCAATGCAAGTCTGGACATTCCATGAGGAGGGCTTGGGGGGAAGGGTGGCTACACGGTCCCGGGTTGTTTAGCCATTACGGTTCATTAAGGGATTCTACACCGCCAAATGATGCCTAAAACTACAAAGGCCAGCTGTGCCTGCTTGCTTTCAAGCAGTTTTGGAAGCAAAGAGAGAGGACCCAAGCCACTCAAGTTAAATGAGCGAAATAAACTGCGTTATAAGAAAGCATCAATGAAGGAAGAGCTAGCGACACCTTCCTTCAAGAACCAGGCAGGGGCACAGCTACCCCTCTGCTCCTCTGCCTTCACCCCCCTCGGTAAGGCTGGGCTGTCAGGACTGAAACGCCCGTGGCCGGCAGGGACCTGGCTTCATGCCACCAGTCTGGATGGGAAAGCAGACTCTCTTGTCTCTCCCTTTTTAAGAGCTCTGCATTCCCAGCCAACTGATTCAGAAGGGCTGCCCTCCTGCAGAAAACGTTCCCTCTTTCTCACATTTTGTGTGGGGATGTCTGACTAGGGGAACCACCAGAGGGGAGGGAGGTGAGGATGGGCCACACACACACACACACACACACACACGCACACACTCTCTCTCTCTCTGAGAAAACAGCATCTCTTGTGAGAGGGGCATGAACTTGTGGAAAGGGCATCCTCGTATTTCGCTTGCGTGGAAATCACAGGGCTCTGCCAGTTACCAGCTGGGTAACTCTGAACAACTTACGTCCCTCCCTGACTTTCAATAACCTCATCTCCAAAAGGTGCCATAAATGCCTAGTTTATCAGGTTGTTTGGAAACTGAGTTCGATCCTGCTTACGACACGCCTCTCCCAGCGCCTGGCACCTAGGAGACGGCAGCTGAAGCGAACCCCTCCCTTTATTTACTGGACATACTACACAAGCGACAACAGCTGACGACCCTTCCCCACCATCCCCTATGGGTTTCTCATGCTGCAAAGAAACAGAAGAGGAGCATCGGGTCCCACCTGGTAGACAGCCCTGGAGATGCACCATGGTTTCAGCATCAGCTGCAGGACCCGCAGGTTCCCCCCTCGGCACGTCCTCAGCACCCGGCAAGTCAGGCCCCATACCAGCCGGTCCCAGCCACTCAGCAGGTCCTCGGAGCCCTGCGGCCCCGCAGCCATGCCAGCCCAGGCCCCGCCTCTGCCCCTCTGGTCCCAGGACCCACACGCAGGGCTGTGTTCTTTTCCTAACGCCAAGTTCAAATGTCACTGAGATGTCATCAGGCCGGGAAAATGCAACCCAAATAACTCTGCCTTCTCCTGGTCCTTCATCCTCACCCCCAGCTTCCCTCCCCACCACCCTCATTAATCTTCTGGGACTGTTTTCCTTCAAGGATGAGCAAACGGCTCTTAAATGCAAATGTTTTCTCGCTGCCTCTGGGAAGTCCCCAGGGACTAGGTAAAGATAAGCCTCCCCCTCTGTGGACAGGCACTCGGTGGACCTCGGTGGACCCCCAGCCGACTTTCAGCGCAGATCAGAACAGAATTTAAAGAAGAACGTGAACCCGGAGTCATCACTCTGCGCTCCTGGTTCCGGGATTCCATCCAGGGTGAGAAACAAAGGGGATGGAGTTTCAGCCTCTCTGCCAACATTCCCAAGGCATTCCATCTAGGCTCTTAACTCTTTAAAACTTTGAGAACCAGAGTTTCTGCACCGCAAGCCAAAAGGCCAGTTTGGGTGGGGTTTTTTTTGGTTGTTTTTTTTTAAATCAACACTGGGAAAAACTGCTATTTCTGTGGGCAATTTGTAAAAAGCCAGGCATTTACTTTGGGAACCTCCCAAGTTTAGGTGAGGAAGAAAAGGGCAGTAAGAAAACTTATCTATTAGGTGTAATATCCACATCTGCGAGTCTGGAGGGAAGCAGTTAAAGGGGGTAAACGTAGCCTACATCCTTTTCCCCACGAAGGGTCATTTTCTATAAATGCTCTGTGCGTTTATCACATATTAGATAAGCCCTGTGGCGACCTTAATCCAAGGACGGACCTCCAGTTAAACAAGGTACAGCTATTTGAGATGTCAATCAGTTATTTTGAGTTTTGATTATTGTTATTATTATTTTATTTATTATGATTATTTTAATTATTTTAAACCATGTTTCAGAAGGGCATCTGCTTCCTAATTCAATAGCTTATAGACCAAAAGACGAGATGCCCAAGTCAGAAGAGGAGGGAAGAGGTAGGAAAAGATTCCATCATAACGCAACCTGTACAGTTAAGAGAAGGGCGTGTTTAAGTCTCAACATCATTTTGAGTGCATGGTAGTCACTGAGGCATATCTGCCTTCGGCACATTCTTTATATTGATTGATTGATTGATTACCTTGTCTCTTCAACTCAAACCTTTAATGTCATCAGGAAACTAGTAGAACATAACTCACAGAACTCATAACTCACTACCTTCTAGAATGTCCTGACGTCAGACATAACAGTTTGAATTCGGTCCTACCACTTACTGCGTGAGGTCAGACAAATTAACTTCTCCGACTTAGTAGTTCTTTATCCAGAGTGATGGAAATCATACCAACCTCACAGGGCTGTTGTGAGGGTTAAGTCAGGGGATATTCTTTTTTTCTTTTTTTAAAGATTATTTTGATGTGGACCATTTTTAAAGTCTTTATTGAATTTGTTACAATATCGCTTCTGCTTTATGTTTTGACTTTTTTTGGCCATGACGCATGTGGAATCTTAGCTCCCCGACCAGCGGTCGAACCCACACCCCCTCCATTGGAAGGCAAAGTCTTAACCACTGGATCGCCAGGGAAGTCCCTATCAGGGGATATTCTTAAAGTGGATAACGCAGGGTGTGGCATGTACACTAGTTTAATTTTTTGGAGCGTTTCCCATGATCAGGTAATTCTAGGATATTATCTATCACTGACAGTATAAAACTCTTGAGATCATTTCCAAATTTGTGTTTCTCTCAGTCACCTTCTTAGAATCCCTTTTTTTCCTTTTGCTGTGGATCCATGTATTCGTTCATGTAATGAATATGTGAAGACCATTTTCATTTAAACTCTTCTTGGATGAGTTTTATCATTTTTCCCTGAGTCATGGCTCCAGGGTAAAACTGCATGATTTCATTCCTGTGTATTATTCCTTCATTTTCACACACCCCGTAATAAAAGGCAGCGGGGGTTACAAAGGAATCTTGTCTTTCTACAAAGACATCAGCAGAGATAGTTTTACTAAAGAAGAAAGAAAGAAAGAAAAAGAAAGAAAGGAAGAAAGGTGGGCTTCCCTGGTGGCGCAGCAGTTGAGAGTCCGCCTGCCGATGCAGGGGACACGGGTTCATGCCCCAGTCTGGGAAGATCCCACATGCCGCGGAGCGGCGGGGCCCGTGAGCCATGGCCGCTGAGCCTGCGTGTCCGGAGCCTGTGCGCCGCAACGGGAGAGGCCACAACACTGAGAGGCCCGCGTACCGCAAAAAAGAAAAACAAAAAGAAAGAAAGGAAGAAAGGTAAATTAAAAAAACAAATAGTATATGGACAGTGATTGTTCCATTAACATTAGCTAACTGCCTTGGTATTTTCAAGAAAAAACAAAGGCAGGCTGTATCATAGTTAGCATTGTCTATGTCCCCAAGCTCACACTCTCCATCCTCTGGGGATTTTGGCTGTGAACCAGGCTCTTATCCAGAGCATGTAATTATGGGATGGATAGGGATAATTTTAAAGCCACTGCTTTAATCTATGATGAAATAATGTGACTTTAGAACTTAAAAAAAAAAGTTAAATATATATTTAGCTTATGGTCTGGGAATCTCTGAAGTCTAAATGTGCCATAATAAAGCTTTTCTAAAACATGCCTGAATATAAACATATTAACTCCTGAGAAGAGCAAGACCTACTCAAACTGCCCTGAGGGCTTTACCGCACATGGGGACAGCCATGCCCTCTGCGGAGGCTGGCTCTGGAGCCTGCAGTCTGAGCCTGGTCGTGTCAACAGATGTCTTCGAGCCCGTGGAGGCACAGGTGACAGGGACGGGTCATGCCCAAGTGCATGTGGAGGATGCTCCCCAGTTTTGCTGGCCCCGTCTTTTCAGTCATGTCTGTTTCTGCCCTAGATCTTCGGTTACTAATTCAGACTTTCACAGGGCAGCTTCCCTGATGGCATCTGAGGCTATGCATGCAAACAGCACTGCTACCATTGACCGTGATGCCCTGTGCTTTTAAAGGGATTTATGATGCTCAAGCAATTAGATACAGATGTGTGTATCTCTGTGTGTCCGTGTGTGCATTTGTGTGTACATGTGTCTCTGTGTGTGCACCTTCAGGTTGCAGAGAAGGAAATCAGAGCGACCTGTCCAGGCCATTGGATATTGCTATGGTGTTGGGACATGATACCAGGGCTCACCAGGCCAACAAATGACCTGGATTTGTCTTACTGACTCCCAGCTCCTTTAATTCATTTTCTTTATCCTTTCCTCAAAAATAATAGAAAATTGGGGTTTTCTAGGTGATTTACCATTTAGACAGTTGATCACTAAACCTAAGGAGTAATGAATCGGTGACCTGCTGGGTATCTAAAGGGAGAGGAGCACCGTGAGATGCCCAGGAGACATTGTCCAGATCCACCCTGCATCTCCCCTGCTTTCATGAACGTTTTTGCTAATGTTTGGGGTGAAGAGTCTAAGTGCTGAGTTAGTTGGCAGGACTGGGTCAGCTGCTGCCTGTTTGCCTACCGTTTGCCCTGGGTTGGGGGAGGGGGGGACATCACAGGGAGAACTGAAGTCCTGGTTCTGTGGTTCCACGTTTGGGAAGGGAACCGAGGCTGGGGGCTCTAAATCAGGTGCTAACCCTGGGGAGAGGCAAGCCTGGTGAATCCAGGAGTTCGTGCCCAGGTCAAAGGCAGGAGAGGTGGGTGGGGCCTCGTGGGGCACGGGGAGCGGGGGGGGGGGGGGGGGGGGGGAGGTTTGGCAGGGCCCTACCTGGGCCCCCCTCTCTCAGCTGCTCTACCCTTGGTCCAGCTCCCTCCAGCTCCGTGCCTTTGGATTTTTCATCCCTGCTCCCAGACTTTCCTCACTGTTTTTGTAAAGACAGAGGAATTTTTAAAAAAGCAATAAATGCCTTTGGTTGACTCCAGGGATGTTTTCAGACATAATTACTGCTTTGAGAAGAACTTGGAAAAACTCTTAAGTTGGAAGTAATGCGTAGTGTCATTAAGAACAAAATTAGCAAATACACAAAGACAGGAAATGGCACACATGCGGAGAAGTCTATTTAGAGCAACCGAAGAAATATGTTCAGAAAGGCAATCTAATTAACCCATCTTAATTATTCACTGATTATTTACTGACATCTATTTTAGAAAATGTCAGCCATAAGATTGACTGGAGAACTCCCATACTCTATGTCAGGTTAAATTCAGCTACTGGGAGGCATAAATAGCATTTTTTAAAAGATTCTCTTAGATGCGTTATGTCAGCAGTCCCCAAACTTTCTGGCACCAGGGACCAGTTTCGTGGAAGACAATTTTTCCACAGAAGGTGGAGGACGGTTCAGGCGGTAATGGGAGCAATGGGGAGCGATGGGGGGCGGCAGATGAAACTTCGCTCCTCCATGGCCGCTCCCCTCCTGCTGTGCGGCCCGGTTCCTAACAGGCTGCGGACCAGTAGTGGTCTGCGGCCCGGGGGTTGGGGACCCCTGTGTTATGTTATCCTTTGCTGATAGAACCTGAAGGGAAAGGGCACTTTCTCCAACATCAAGGCCCGGTCCAGTTGAGACCCAATGCCAAGACGTTTCAGCCAGAATTAAGGCCTACTAGAAGCCACATCTGTTCTTTTGGAAGACCTAGAGGATAAACAGGCAACGTATTCCAAAGTGAGCCTGAGAAGCTGCCGGAAAACAAACGAATCCACAACAGTGAGCGGAAAAGCAGGGGTGTGCTCAGAAACACCTGTCAACCCTATCTTTAAGTTTTGTAGAAAGCAGATTTCTTTTGGGTTTTGTGTGCAGTTAACATTTCTGAGTCACAGACCTTTCCAGCCTTAGCTACTAACTCACGTTTTAATTCTATATCCCCTCCCCGCCATGACTTCCAACACAGGATCAAACTTGGGTTGAAGTCTATTGCACATACAGTTCTTTCCATCCATTGAATGCTTTTGTTATTCAATCTCCATGTGTAACCAAAAATGCCAGTTTGGGCAGAACTGGAAACTTTATTTGTTAAATGAAGGTGGCCCATCATTCTTTGTTAGTATTCTTTAATAAAGAACACATGATTGAGATATAATCTATATACCATACACTTTACCCATTTAGAGTATACAATTTAATGGATTTTAGTGTATTCACTGGGTTGTACAACCATCATCACGACCTCATTTTAGAACATTTTCATCACCCCAAAATGAAACCACATACCTGTCAGCTACCTGTTTTTCTCCCTCCTTCCTCCAGCCACCCGCAAACACTAATTTACCTTCTGTCTCTATAGATTTGCCTATTCTGGACGTTTTACATAAATGTGATCTCTGTGCCTGGCTCTTCTTACAGAGTATAATGTTCTCAAGGTTCATTCATGTTGTAGCCTGTATCAGCACTTCATGTCTTTCTCTTACTGAATAAAATTCCATTGTGTAGAGATAACACATTTTGTTTAACCATTCATCCATTGGTGGGCATTTGGGTTGTTTATTCTTTGGGGCTATTAGGAATAATGCTGCTATGGACATTCATGTACAAGTTTTTGTGTGGAGGTATATTTTCCATCTCTCTTGGAGAGCTACCTAGAAGTGGCATTGCTGGATCATATGATATCTCCATGTTTAACCTTTTGAGGAATTGTCAAGCTGTCTTCCCAAGCTGCCGCACCATTTTACATTCCCACCAGCAGTGTCTGAGGATCTTAATTTCTCCATATCCTTGTCAACCTTGTTAGCGTCTGTCCTTTTGATTATAACCATCCTAGTGGTTATGAAGTGGTAGCGATCTTACTTTCCTGGTTGGGTTCTAAGATATGGCTTTGGGTAGAGTGGGGCATGAACGGCCAGCAGGCAGTGCTGCCTTTCGAGGGCTGGCCTGCTGTCTTCCCTGACTTAGCCCCAAGCATGCAGATGGACTTTGGGGAAGCAGAGGCAGAAGGCACAGAAGAGCCCAGAATTTCCCCTCCCCCTCCTCTCCTTCTGACACCCTCACGCCCACCATCGGGATCAAAAGTCCAAACGCTTTTGCAAGTTCCCATTTGTCACTTTATAATCCCAGTGCCAGCTCTTTGGGAAAAGGATATTTAGAAATAGCACTTGTCTGGTGAAGTGAGTGGGAGACATGCAAAACCCAAACCCAAACAATCTCTTGAAATCCCGAGGCGTTTCAGAACTGCTCACTAACTCACTGAATCCCATATTTGGGTCTGGAAAACATCCCAGCTCTGACAAAGAGTCATCAGTGCGTCATCATTCCTCAACCTGGGATCCCAAAAGACCCGTTGATATAAATGCTGGGGAGCGCACTCTGATCATTTGTGGGTAGGAGAATAATTTTTAAAAAATGCTCGGCTGTGTACATAAAAATATTTTGGGTCCCTGGGAAAGTAGCAGAGAGGCAGGAGCTGCCCTCTGGCTTAACCGCTCCAGAGCTGCACGCCAAGAGCTATGTTTAGAAATATTTCCCGCAAGTGCTACAAACCATTATACAAGGGATCCTAGGGCCATAAGAGTGATGTCATCCTATCAATTACCCTGGTTATGAAAGTCAGTTCTCATATACATGCCAGGCCCCAGTAGAAATAAAATCAGGGCTGCCTGAATCAAATCAGTCCAGACCCTGAAGAGAAAGTAAATCCCCCCCAGCTCTTCTCTTTCTTAACCTCCTGTTACTTGGTTTCCATGGGACTCAGTGGCCAAGGATGATTTTTGAGCATATATTTTGCAAGCCTGTGTTTATGCGATCATGGCCTTATATGAAAAAAAATAGATGCCTTGTTTTGTTTCGGGGTTGTGAGCGCTTGGAAGGGCAACGGTCTGGGGCCTGTCGGGAGTGAAGTTGTAAAGGTGGGAGGAGGACCTGCCCTCCGTTGAGAACCATCTTTTTTTCCTTCTCATGGAGGGAGATTAAGATGAATTAACTGCTCAGAGGAGAGCTGTTGAGAGACAACTTTCCCTCCAAGTGGGAACCAAGATATTAGAAGACTTGTGTCTAGAAGCTGTGAAAAGGTTTAAGGATAACTCAGTGAGGAAGAAGTTAATGTTTCTCCTCCAGACATAAAGGAAGGCAAGTAGAATTGGTAAGAGGTAAATCAGGAGGGGAACGCTTACTTTTTTTACCTATAGCTTAAATTCCTTTTAACCCTTGCCCCAACTGCGGGCCTGATGTTCGTACGTCTTCTGTGGTTCGTAACATATTAGAAGGTTTGAAGAAATTTGTTACTCATTTCTCTAAAATTCCTTCTAACGTAGCAAACCTACTTTTTTTTTTGTTTTAAATCCTCAGCGTCTTGGGCTTAATAGAAATGTAATGACAAAGAATGAATGAAAATGTGTACTTTATAGAAAAGCATAGGCTTGTGGCTTTTCCTGCTGCTCTCGGGTGACATGTCTTCATAAAGTCTACCCTGGAGTAGTTTAAGATCCGTAATAGGAGTTTCCGTTCTTCTTGCTTTGGTTTCTCAAAGAGCAGACATGCAGGATTAGCCCTACATCCCCTTTCTTACTTGGCTGTGAAGACATGACGCACTATGACAATGGCAATGCTGGAGGCTTGCCGAATGGGGATGGAATGGCCTTGCTAATGGACGTGTGGTCAATGCCACTTTTGTAGGTCAGATGCCATTTTGGTGAGATAATGACTTTGGGAAGCCATTCTCTAATGCTACATTTCCCCCTTGCTTTCTTGGAACGCTTTTCCCAAGGGGAAAGAGCAAGTGGAGAAATAAAGGATGTCTGCCATCCGAAGAACCCAGCTGGGAGACTATCTCCTGACCGTCACATTGGCCCACCCCAGAGCTCTTCACCCTTGGTACCACCAAGTCCAGAAGTCCTGCAGCTATGCCTGGTTCCACAGACTGTATTCCAACATGGTTGTGTCAATACATCTGTTTTATTCTAGTCCATCACATTTTCGAGAGTTAATAAAATTCCTCTCATGAAACAATCTTCATAGTAATGACAGAAAACCCCAAAACACATAAAACAAAACAAAAAGCAACCATGAGTTCTTTAGTTGAGTTTGTCAAGGGGGACTGGAACAGTCCATGAACTGGACGTTTGTATTACAAATTCAAGGCGAACCAAGAAGCAAATCCTTTGATATATACAAAATTAGGCCTGTTTTAGGATAAGCCTGTTAATGTAGTGAGTTGCCTAAACTACCACTGAAGAGTTTAATACTGTACATTCTCATGAAGATCTCTTATGGATAAAAATATTTATTTGGAGTGCTGCTTTTAGGAACCATTTAAATTAGCCTGATTATGGGTAGCATGGTCTGTTCTGAAGCCATGGCTGACCAAGGATAATAGAGATAGCTTAGGATTTAGCAACAGAGGTGGAAAACCAAGAACTATATTGGGGTTGGAGATCTAGGCAAATTATGGCTAGGAAACCATGTCAGTGGTCACAGATATTCAGAGTCACCCAGAGTTTAAAGGTCAAGGTAAATCAATGAGTTCAAAGCAGGCAGTCAAAATATCTGTGAACGATGAATTTAGAGTTCAGGTCAACCAGAAGGCTGGAAACTAGGTGGGCTGAGAGCAAACAGACCAAAAGATATAAGGAAAGACAAGCCAGGGGTTCACAGCTGGATGCAAGGTTGGAGGGAAAGCATGGCTGGCTGAACCCTCCTCCATCTGCCTGTGCCAGGGAATTTCACATCCTTCCCTTTACAGCAGTGGTCAAGCTCCTAGAGGGGCCTAATGAACTGCAGGTAGAAGCAGCTGAGTTGGGACCTGCCAAAATACAAGTGCACAGACAAGGAGGAAGTAAGGCTCCAGCAGGTACCGTATCAGCCATCTAAAGGTCCTCTTATTTAGATCTCTCCTATGTCTTCCCAATTTCTGACAGAGGCCAAGCGGCCCATGTAAGTGAAACATTTACTTAACCCAAGGCTCACTGTGTCTCCTAATTTGCAAGAGGTCCTTTCCCTCAATTGGCAACCCTAAAATTGCACAGGAAGGAGGGCCACGGAAACAGGAGATGGAAGGAAATGTAATGCCCTTTAATGATGCAAGTGGAAAAATGTAATTATACCCACCCAGGCCATGAAAGCATCTGAAAACCTACAAGGAAAACTAGCTGAGACTTTATTGTTTGATTTGTTACGAAAGGTAAAATGAATTCTTCCCTTTTTTCAAATGAAGTCTCTATGTGGCATAATTTGAGGTAAATTTCTGCAAGAGAGAAAGGAAATTGGATCAGGGGACTGGTTATTTCCCCCTTGATGCAGAAACAAAGGTGATGATTTAAGATTTGGCTGTAAGGAGACACTTAGGAGCTAAGTGCCTTCTGTTCCTGTCTCTTAATAAACCCAGGAAGACGCCCTCATTGTACCACAGCTGGGAGCAGGCTTCTTGTTAATTAAGCACGGGTAATGGGCAGGTCTGAGATCTCCTTCATGAGTTTGGCCTCGATTAAGTGGCCTGAGGCACTCTCTCGAGGGAATACTCTACCTTCTCCACCAAAACTCGGGCTGCATTTCAAAATGTGAAAAACAGAGCAGCCTATGTGGCAGGGATTTCATGAAACTGAATGTGCGTTCAGAGCCCAAGCCAGGATGACAACCCCTCCCCATTTCCTTTGCGAGGCGTGGAAGTATTTACCTGTTGGGTTTCATACCCTCCAACCCTGTGGGTTTCAGATGTTGATCTTTTTTAAAAAAAAAAACTGTGGTAAAATATACATAAACATAAAACTTACCATTTTGACCATTTTTAAGTATACATACAGCTCAATGGCATTAAGGACATTCACACTGTTGTGCAATCATCACCACCATCCCTCTTTAGAATGCAAAACGGAAATTCTGTGCCTATCGTACAATCCCCCCAGCACCCGGCAACCACGATTCTACCTTCTGTCTCTCTGAATTTGCCTGTTCGAGGTACCTCATGCAAGTGGAATCACACAGTATTTGTTCTTTCGTGACTGGGCTTATTTCATTTAGCATAATGTTTTCAAGGTTCATCCATGTTGTAACCTATGTTAGAATTTGCTTCCTTTTTAAGGGTGAATAATGTTCCACTGTATGTGTATACCACATTTTGTTTACCCTTTCATCTGTTGATGGACACTTGGGTTGCTTCTACCTTGTGGCTTTTGTGAATAATGCTGCTATGACATGGAAGCAACCTAAATGCCCACTGACGGATGAATGGATAGAGAAGATGTGGTGTGTGTGTGCGCATGTGTGTGTGTGTGTGTATATATATATGTATATACATGTATATATGTACATACATGTATACACATATATACATGTATATATGTGTATACATGTATATATACATATATGTATATATACATATATGTATATATACATATGTATATATGTATATATATATACACACACGCACACACACATACAATGGAATACTACTCAGCCATAAAAAAGAATGAAATAATGCCATTTTCAGCAACATGGATAGATCTAGAGATTCTCATATTAAGTGAAGTAAGTCAAAGACAAACACTGTATGATCTCTCTTATATGTGGAACCTAAAAAAGTGATACAAATGAACTTATTTTCAAAAGAGAAATTGACATAGAAAACAAAATTATAGTTACCAAAGGGGATAACAGGGGGCTGGGTGAGAGATAAATTAGGACTTTGGGATTAACATATACACACTACTATACATAAAATAGGCAAATAACAAGGACCTACTGTATAGCACAGGGAACTATACTCAATATCTTATAATAATCTATAATGGAAAAGAATCTGAAAAAGAATACATACACGTACATACATACATATACATATATATACACACATATACACACACACACATATATACATACATATACATATATATACATATATACACACACACACATATATATATATATATATATATATATATGAAACCGAATCACTTTGCGGTACACTTGAAACTATTACAACATTGTAAATTAAGTATACCTCAATAAAAAAATAAATAAAAAATAATGCTGCTGTGAACATGGGTGTACAAATAGCTGAGTCTCTGTTTTCATTTCTTTTGGGTCTATAGCCAGAAATGGAATGCTGGATCTTCTGATGATTCTATGTTTAATTTTTGAAGGAACTGACATACCCCTAGATAGTAATCTTCTTCACCCACTGCTTCTGCTCTGTCCTGTTCCTGGGTTGCTCCTGAGACAGCCTGGGACCTTCCCTGCAGGCAGACACACAACTGCTGACCTCCAGGACTTGTTTATGTAAATGGGCTCTGCCCAGGTGGCCCTCAGGTGAACCTGTGCTACTTTGCATGCACCTGCCTCAGCTGCCCTGACCTTTACTACGTCTGTTTGATTTGCATTCTCATTCCCGGGCTGGAACCAGAGTCTGGCTCTGAAGCCCAGTGCAGGTGGCACCTGGCGTGGTCCTCACAGTTGCCTCCTCCTGGACCCTCAGCGTGGACCACTCTGCTCATCGTGACCCAAGGGACCTTAGCCATGAGGTGGGCTAGTTCCTCCACTGAAGGGCAAGAAAAGGAAGTTGGGAATGGGCGGTGTCCTCTGAGCAGATCGCACTGGCCTAGGGTATTTTAGCTTCAGGCTGATGCAGGCTGTGACCTCATTGAAATTACCCTGAACATAGGTTGGCTTCTGGTGGTGGGTTTGAGTTAGACTCAGCATCAGGATGTGGACAGATGCAGGAGACGGACTGGGACCCTTTCTGATCTGAAGTAGGGGCCCCAGCTAGAGCAGGGTTAGCAAGACGGCAGCCCCTCAGGCTCCAGCTTCCGTGGGAAAGCAGACGTAGAGCCGGGTCACGGGCACAAGCCCACTGGTTTGGCTTGGGTTTAGGGGGTAACAACTCCAACCCGGGGACTTGAGGGTCCCGGGCACCACCTAAGCCATTGGGTACCAGGCTTCAGAGCCAGTAGATGCTTCCTGCTAGTGTGATTAGCCTCCTGGAACTTGGCCAGACTTGACCTGTGCTGATTTAGGAACGGGGTGTTGGCAGCTTTCACATTTGTACCTGGAAGGTCTAGCAAGGTGGGGTCTGACAACCACCAAGTGGCTCCAGATGAAACTCCCCCAGCCCCACTGTGGCCACCGTTCACAGGGACGCCACCACTGGCTTTGGACATCTCCCTTGCCTGGAATGTCAAGTCTGCAGGGCCTGCCTGGATCCTGCCCTATGGACTGCAGCCTCCCTCTCCCCAGGCATCAGCATTTCAGCCAAGTTAGCAACCCTCCCTTACCTGGTCCCTCCATGGACCACTGGTTGCCAACCCTGGCTGGCCCATTAGAGTCAGCCAGGAAGCTTTTATGGAATGCATTTACCTGGGCCCCATCCCTAGAGATTCTGACTTTATGAGTCTGGGGGAGGGAGTCGGTATTACTACTCTTAAAAAAATATCCTAGTCATTCTAACGTACAGCCATAGAAAAGAACCACGGCCACAGACCAACACTGAGTTCCCTGCATCTTGAAGATGAGCTCCTTTCACTCATAATGTTACCTAAGAGCTCAGGTCAGTGTTCTCA
This sequence comes from Leucopleurus acutus, assembly GCF_964270905.1. Lineage (NCBI taxonomy): Eukaryota > Metazoa > Chordata > Mammalia > Artiodactyla > Delphinidae > Leucopleurus > Leucopleurus acutus. The sequence goes on from NC_139142.1 coordinate 196,028,731, forward strand.
CGCTTTAGCTTGCATTAAAATATCTGGAGGATGTGTTCAAACACAGACCTCCAGGCTTCACCGCAGAGTTTTTGACTCAGTAGATCAGGTGTAGGGCCCCGGGGATTTGAATTGCTAACATGTTCCCAGGTGAGACTGAAACTCTGGCCCTGGGATTACACTTTCCGAAAGCCACTGATCGAGGCCCATGACACCACTTGATTCTTGGATTTAGGGCGATGGGGAGAAATGGAAATGAGTCAGTCACGGTTTTTACTGTTTACAATTTCATTCTTGGACATTCTTTTCAGAAGAACTGCCACTTACCTCTGAGTGTCATGGTAGGGGCTAGTAAATGAACTTTTCCCCATTTGGGGAATGGAAAATCAACACTTAAGGACCTTCCACCCAATGATTCCTTGCCCACCACTGCCCCCCCCCACCGACCCCCCGAAAGATAATTCAGTAGTTAAAAGAAATATTTTGTTAAAAGGCATCCAAGTTTTCTTCCCACCACAAGGACCTGCTCGTTGACTTGAAAAGCCTGACTCTTAGTAATGCACGTTTATTTCTAAATTCAAACGGTTTCTCACTGATGTGATATTTCAGGACTTGAGTTCCCTAAAGGCAGCCAAACCGAGAGCCTGAATCACTTACTCCTTTGTCTCTGTGGCCGGGAGGGCAGAACATTTCAGAGGTTACGATCTGCCCTCAACAAAGGGCGTTTAGGCTCTTGTTTTAGAAATGAGTGACTCATCTCTGGGTCATTTTCATGTCTCTATCTCCCCCTCCCCTCTCCCTTAACCACGAGGAAACTGCAGGCGAAACACTCTTCTTTATCTCAACGCACAAAGGCCACAAATGGTGTGGATCTGGAGACCTGACTTCCTGTTATTAAGGAGGACATCCTACAATTTCACGGAGCGGGATTTCCAAACAAAGCAGAAAGTCCGACGATTTCAGAGTTTGCTCCCCACCTACAATTAACTAGGTCACAGCTGTAAAGGAAGAGGGAAAAAACATTAAATCACTCCAAGGCAGGAGCACTTGATATCATCCGTGGCCGAGAAATAAACACTTCATTTTATTTTTTAAAAGGAAGAGCAATACATCTAACAGAAACATGTACATTTGAGATGTGATAGAAAGTGGAAAAAAAAAATCTATCGGACAATAGGCCAGGGCTGGTGTCTCAGGCCTAATTATTTTATTTAATATTTGTACGAAAACTGAGAGGGAAATGGAAATGATCTCCTTCATATATATGAACCATGATCTGCCCTTAATCTGTGCAGAGGACTTCTTAGGATTATGCATAACCCATAAAGATTCCCATTTGGTCATGCAGGGGTTAAAGACTTTTGAAGCCCCAGAATTGTTTCAGGTCTGTTGGACTTCCAAATTTGGCAAATGTAAAATTCTCATAGTGGACTCTCTGACCTTGATTGGACATCAAGGCGGGAGGGGCTATTTCCGAGTGGATTAGATATTTAAGAACCCACAGTATCCCAGGAAGGAATACTTTTCAGAAAGGAACATCTCAATGTGCTGTGTCCCTTTCTTTTGCTCTTACGACCCCCTGGCACCGTGCGGATTTCATTGCTCATTGAGTGGGCAAGATCGGTGTGAATGTCACTAACCCACCGACCAAAGATAACTCCTTTCTTTCCTGCATCTCAATATGAGAAAATCTATTCCAAGAAGCCCGTCTAAAATACGGTTCCTCATTCACAGATACAGGTATTACACACACACACCAATTCATGGATGTGCTATGGAGTAAAACCTGTGAGAGACCCAGCTGAGGTGTCTACACAAAACCAAGGGCTTCCCTGATGACATAGTTGAGTCTCTTACACGTTACGTTTCAAAGCAATGTTTCACTTAGAAAATGACTCTATTCAAGAAGGCTCCTTTGTTGGGATTGATTTCCAGTGTAATTCCATCATCAGTAAATGGTATAATAGAAAAAAAAAATGGGTTAGTGACATTCACACTGATCTTGACCAAACATTTGTACAAAATAGTCATGGTAAAGATGATAGATTGATAGATGGATAGACAGACATAGAGACAGACACGGATTGATAGAGGACAGATAGATGACATGTGAAACAAAGATGGGGGGAAAAATCTATGTCCATGTACATCAGTTAGGACACGAGGTACTAAAAATGTCCTCTGTGGACATGTTAGTGCATCCGCACTATTTGGGAGCCTATTAGAAATGCAGGCTCCCAGACCCTAGCCCAGAGCTGCTGAATCAGAATCTGCCTTTGACAAGATCCCCAGATGATTCCTTTGTCCACTGATGCTGGAGCAGTGCTGCTTTAGAGCAGAACAGCCTAGAAGAGTGATCTTCTATAACTGGAAATCTTTGCCCAAATGAAACTGTGGGTGGAAACAAATATCTGAGAAGCGGAACTCCTCCGGCTGAGTCAGGGGTGAGTTATCTAAGGCTTCTCGGCCCCCTAGTGGCACCTCCCACCTGCACCAGCAGTTACTTCTACTTTGGGGGAAGCAAGGATGCCTAATGTTTGTATCCTAACACCTACTGTCCCAGAAGACACAGGCCACCACTTCCTGAACAACATCTAAGCCCCGGCATGTTACGGATACTCAGGCAGTATTAGGTCACTGCTAACAAGTGGTTCTGAAGCAAGATTATGTGCAGAAGCGCCAAAGGACATAGGAAAAGTCAAAGAGAGCAGGCTGATAGCATACTTAATATGCAAGAAAGACAAGGCAAAGAGAGAAACAAAAGTGGCCCTATAGTCAGAGCCACCAGACAAAACATAGGGCACCCAGCTGAATCTGAATTTCAGATAAACAACGCGAGACAGACCTACCACTGAAGCACTATTTGTTTGCTGTTTATCTGAAACTCAAATGTAACTGCGCATCTGTATTCTCATTTGCCGAATCTGGCAACCCTCATTCCTTCCTCGAGGACACTCTTCTCTGAAGCTCGGGCCCTCCTTCCAGATTAGACCCCAATCAGATTCCCTCCGGAGAGGTCTCTGCCTGGATTCAAACCCCGGACCTGCCAGTGCTGGCGGCTGTGGGACCCTGGGCAAATGATTTCATCTCTCTCTGTTCTGTCTCCCTCCTCTGTAAAGTGGGGATGCACACGGAAGCCTGCCTCATGGGACTGTTTGGGGGTTAAAGGAGAAATTATCTGTAAGGCACAAAGTAGGAGCTCATTGAATAAATGTACATTGTTGTCTATCTGGTCAAGATCTCGTGGGTTTCAGCAACTTCCTTTCTGTCTGAATTGGCTCCTGGTCATTTTCTCCAAGACCTGAGATCAATCTGCAGAGGGAAGAGAGGGGAGAAGAGGACATGGGGCCTGAAAAACCGCAGGAGGATGCTGTCCTCTCCTTTCTGAGGGGCCTGGCCTGGTGCGACCATCTAGTCCCCGCATTTCTGCCCCCTCTCTCCCTGGGGGCCGAGTTGGGGGACGTACTAGGGAAGGGGGGAAGAAAATGTGTCACTTGATATTTGCTCCTTGACCCCGGCTGACCCCGTTAATTGACTGCAGGATGGAAGGAAGTGCGCTCAGGAGACCTTCCTTTGCCAGAGCTTCTTGGCCGGATGTCTTAGCCATCAGGGAGCGATATCTTGCTTCCTTGACAGTCAGCTGAGCAGTGGGCATTCTGATAGCCCGGCAAGGTGGACAAGCCCCAGGACAGTGACACCTTATATTTCAAGGTCAGAAATTCTCAAAAAGCTGCTGAGTACCGGAGCCAGCATTTGGGATGTGTTACTTCTTCCTCTCGGAGTAAACCTGACCACTGAAGCCTCATCGCCTCCCAGCTTTTGTTTTCATCTTTGTTCCCAGGAACGCCAAGATCAGAGACTAGATTCTGGTAGTGAACTGTTCTTAAACATTAAACAAATAAAACAAGAAAGCCAAGGTATCGGGGGTGGGGTGGGGCGCAAGTCCCCCCACCACCCAAAGAGGAGATATTGGAGCCAGGTTTCACGGTGGATACTGAGCCAGCGTCCCTCATGGAAATCAAACAATTCTCCCGAAACTGCGATCTGAATGCTGCGGTTTCCCTGAAACTGTGTTCTGGGGTTTCCTCCTCTGCTTGGCACTGACCCAGCACCTGCAGCAGCAAAGCTTTCCCAGGAAGCTATTGTTATTTGTGCATCTGATCATTTACAGCAGAGCACGCTGACAGCAAAATTTTAGAAAGGAAGAGAAAAAAGAAGCGGAGGGTGAAAAGGACAAAACGGAGGCTTCCAGCGTCCCGGTGGGAACTTAAAAGCAGAAACACCTCTCTTTTCGGCCCTCAGCACAAGTTAGGACTCTACAGAAGAACCATCCTCAGGCAGAGCTGCAGCCTGTATGGAAGGTGGGCGTCAGACACGGAGATTCAGAATGAGGATGTGCACCTCTGCTCCTCCCCTGGGGATACCGTCTAGAGTGTATTCTCTGATCTTCCCCAGAGCATCCCTCCAGCTGCCACCAAGGAGCTGCACTAAGTTGCTGAGTCCACACAGCCCACAATGGAAGGGCTCTGTTTTTCAGGACCAGACATTCCAAACGAATTCATTTCCTTCTGGGAAAAAGCACTGCCTTGTTCGGAGCACGAAGTTCCCAGGGCTCGGCTTACCTGGCAGCATTTTGGACACACCTGTTGGGACCATTAGCCCTGCCAAGAGGAGGGAAGCAGGATGCTTTGTTCTACTTTTACTACCAGTCGACTCTCTTCCCACTGTGTTGGTTTCCCTTACGGAATCTAACCCAAACAGAAGAGAGAGTTACAGGACTCCACGCTGCTTGGCAGGGAGCAGAATAAATGCACATAAATAGACAGCAGACCCTTTCACAACACGGTTTGGACTGTGTGGGCCCCCTTACATGTGGACTTTTTTCAGTAGTCATATTACAGTACTACACAACCTGCGGATGATGGAATCCACAGATGTGGAATCTTAGAGGCGGAGGAATTGTGAATAGAAAGGAACCGCAGATCTGGATGACTAACTATAAATTACACGTGGATTTTCCACTGTGCCAAGAATTGGCTCCCCTAACCCCTGGATTGTTCCAAGAGTCAACCGTATATATGGAATAGAAGGGTAAACTAGGAAATTAAGGACACTGTGAGATAGAAAAAAAGAAAAGGACAAAAATGAGTTAAAAGGATGAGATAATGTGAAAAGGCAGCTAGAACAAGCAAGTTGGGGCCCAACTTTAGCTCTGAGTTTCCTGGCGGCAAAGGTAAAACAGGTAATAGAGAAGAATCACATACGTCTTATTAGCTCCAAAAGGAATGAACAGGATGGACTTTATAGAAGGAATACTGAAAAACACAAGGAACATTATTTCTGTCATTTTGAAAAAGCCTCAGAAGCATTTTTACCGATGTTTCTTCTGTTGGCTTTCTAAGCAGGGTGGTACATTACTCACTCTCTGCCTGTCCACAGCCCAGGCTGTGCCCAGACATTGCCCTCGGCTCTGTAAGTGGATCAGAGATTCCTCCAGACTCTTCCTCCTACCTTTGCTCTGAACTTACTTCTTCTCCTCTAATTTCTCTGGTCTCCATCGACCATGTCATTCCAGATTTCTCCAGCTGAAGCCAACCCTTTCGCACTCAGGACGCATTAACCTATCCATGGGGCTTGTTTTAGGGATTCCTACCACCAGCAACCTCTCATTCCTTGCCTTGGTTTTATATTCTATAAATCCTGCCCACCCCACTCCATGGCCCGCCCAAGTCCTAGCTCTCTTGGCTCGAGTTCAGGCCCAGAATGGGGTGCTGCATGATTAAAGAGAAGGATATCAGCCTTCAATAAGGACGAGTTAAATCTTAACTCAATAAAAGAATCTCAGCAGGCAGCTGAGAACATATGGTCCAGGAATATTGATATTTGATTATTTAACTTCATAAGAATAAAGTAAAAAGGATTGGTAATGAATAGCTACCACATCCCTCGATCTGCTTCTCTTAGGTGTCAGATGTCCCTAGGGAGGCTTTGGTTAAGTGCTGGAGGGCAGGCATTTCACAGTGGCCTCCTCCAGCAAGAGGTAGAAATGAAGATATTCTGAGATTAAAACTAAAGAGATACATCTCTGCTGTGGGTCCAAGTGAGAGCTGCCACTCAGAAGGGATAGTTGAGAAGCATGCCTTGTATCGTCCCCCCATTGGAGCACCATTCTACCTTGACATCCTGGTAAGATCAAGAATTCCTGTGGGTCGAGCCAATGCTTTCATCAGAAAAGGAACTGTGAATCCATTCAAGCTCTTGCTCAAGGACTTGGCCGAGACCCCAGAATTCTCCTCCATCGAGCATGAAAGAGATGATTGAAAATGAAAAAAATTTTAGTTCCGTTGTTACCGGCCAAACACCTGGATCATAAAAGAACCTCATTTTGGCTCTTGTGCAATGTCTGGTTTGGGGTAAGACCACACACTGCTGGTCTGTAAATATGTGTTAGTAGCAAAGTAAACCTCGAGGTGATGGAGCAATTGCTTCATTGGATGAAACTGTTTGATACGGTCCACTTTGATCCCGGAGAACACTCGCCAAAAGCAAAAGAATGTGCTGGCACTTAGATGCCCTATCAGGTCACAGTTAGATCGTAGGTTCAGTAACTTCTTCAGTGCTGTTCCTCTTCCTGGGTAACAAAGCCACGCACTCAGCAAACAGGATGCTGTCTTCCTATTCCCTATAGCTGGAGGACATGCATTCAATGTATTTCAATGTATTTTAAAATTTGCATTTGATCTATCAGAAGAGTTTTCCTTAAAATTCTGATTTAGCAGTAGGATTAGGATGCCAGCTGGAGGGCCTGAGGATCTGCAACAAGATTCATTTTTGTATCGCGATGTCTCCCTTTTATGATATTCAAGACTGGGAAGAGAGAATACATAGATATTTGGGGTGGAATCGTGCTCATTTCATTGTAGAAGTTGAACACTGGCATCTTGTGGGCCAAATGTAGCCTGTAAACATGCTTTCTTTGGCATGCGGTGTTTTTCTTTAAGCTTGGATTTGTTGCCAGCATATAAAAATTGAGATATTTCATCTCTTTCTCACACACACATATATATATTTTCTTACTTATAAGAAAATTGCATAAAGATGTCCCTTTGAAAAATCAGAAGATCCAGGAACACCAGCCCCAGTTTCCCCGTGGTGAAGCTGAGTAGTAGGTGTTCATTTGCTAAGATACGAGATCTCCAGTTTGCAAGGTACAGCTTTCCTTCCTGACCTCCATGTATTTGACCTGCTTGACTCCTGTAGTCATCTGAGGTATAATGCCTGTGTAGGGTCCGATTTTATAAGGATGACGAGCATGAATAGAGGCAGCCCAGGATTAAGGTGAAGGATGAGGTCCTAAGGGTACCACAGGAGATGGATATTAACTCTTGAAAACAGCCAATTTCTGATGGGTGAGTCTCGGAAGGAGAAAGAAGAGTGTTGCCCTGCACAGGCCCTATTCTAAGACACGTGATACGTGTTTCTCTCATGCCACCTTAAGGCCATTTGACTGAGGGAAAAAGGAAGTCACAGAGTCCCGAAGAGCCTTTATTTGCTGCTGGGCTCTTCAGAGGGAACCTCAAAGCACACGTCCAGGGATTGTGCTAGAAATAAGGACTATTAAGATGATTAAGAACGGACTCTGGGGCTTCCCTGGTGGCGCAGTGGTTAAGAATCCGCCTGCCAATGCAGGGGACATGGGTTCGAGCCCTGGTCCGGGAAGATTCCACATGCCGCGGAGCAACTAAGCCCGTGTGCCACAACTACCGAGCCTGCACTCTAGAGCCCGTGAGCCACAACTACTGAGCCCGCAAACCACACTACTGAAGCCCGCATGCCTAGAGCCTGTGCTCCGCAACAAGAGAAGCCACTGCAATGAGAAGCCCGCGCACCACAACGAAGAGCAGCCTCTGCTCACCGCAGTTAGAGAAAGCCCGTGTGCAGCAATAAAGACCCAACGCAGACAAAAATAAATACATAAAATAAACATAAAAAAAAAAAAAGGACTCTGGCCAAGCCAAATGCTGCAGGATTTTGGTATTCACCACGCCCCGCCCCCCTGCCCCCAGGTGATGGAATGGGATGGTGTGTGGCCTGGGGACCCTGGCTCCTGTTCCCTGGGAGAGGCCCTCAGGAGGAGGACCTAGCTGCCATCCGGGGGCCCTGGTGTGAGCATATCATTCTGTGCTGCTGATTTCGAATCAACAAGTACCCCTTGTGTGTTTCCAGAGGATTTTTTCTTTCTGTTGTAGCCCCTCTCCCTAAATGCTCTGATGCTTGAAAACCCAAAGCTGGGACCCAGCAGCATGGGGGGGGGGGGTGTTCCCCTTCCTCATTCTTCCCTTAGGTTGACATTTTAACGAGAAGGATTGTAAAACCTGGCGCCCGCATTGCTGCCTACGTGGATGGACCTGGCTGTGCAACACGGCAGTGCACGCGAGGAGATGAAGAGCTTTCTCGGGGCACTGGGCTCTGAGCTCGTCCATACCCAGACACACCTGATTCTGCTTGGAAAATGAAATAGCCTAATTCCCCAACATCAGCCTGGAATCGCGGGAGGGACCCACAACACGTCCGCTTTTAAAGCTTCCCTTTCACTAGTCCGAATCTGACGTTCCTAAAAGGAAGACGAAAGGGGGTGGGGAGGGGAGCTACGCAAGTGTTGACTGGGTGGATATTCTCAGTTGTCCCAGGTGGAAACCCTTTGATTGACGGGATCCACATAAAGGGCTACGTTCCCATTACTAAAGGCTGTTACCGTCCTTCAGCCCAACTGGCAGATAAGACCAAGATTTTCTTCTGTAAGAAACACCACGAAAACCCAATGATTCAGAACCTGATGTCAAAGCCGTGATTTCTTGCAGTTCGATCCCAATCCATTTGCTTTTACAGACCAGGTCTAAACCCCAACGTTCAGGGTTCAAATCAGGACCTGCTCGTTTCAGGCATCTGGTAGCTGGCTCAGCCCTAAATTATACTTTCTAAATCTATTCTGGGACTCGGGTGGGTTATGAAGCTCTGACACACGATAGCAGCAACCCATTTTTAAAATATTTTCAGAAGCGAAACAGAACAAAACAAAGCAAAAGAAAAGAGGTTTTCTTCAGAGAGATCTCAGGAAAGCTAAGGCGGAGCGGCGGGGTACTGGCTTTTGGCGCAGGTGATCAACGTAAGATGTTGAAGTCTGTCTTTCATCTTCTCTCTCGCCTTTTTTTTTCCGCTGGACTAGCTCTAAGGGACTGATTGCAGTTTTATTTTTCTGACACAGTGGTTTAAGTTGAGGGGGGCTGTTGAAAACAGGAGCACTGAGTTTCTAGGATGCTGTAGGGAAGAAGATTTGCTACTGGCCTTGGTTGTCATAACTTTCACCCATTGTTCCTTATCCTGGTGCCTACTTGCTCGTTCCAGGACTGCCCTCAGGTTGAGTAAGAATCGTCCTGAGAGTTTCTTCCTCTTCCTGTCTCCATTATTTCCCCCTCCCTATGCTGTGCTCTTTTCTCTACCTCACTGGTGCCTTTTTTTTTTTTTTTTCTTTTCTGGAAAGCTATACTTCCGGTACCATTCTCAAATTTTAGTCCATGTTATAACCCTCAGAGGTTCAGATTCAGTATGTCTGGGGAGAGACCGTGCATCTATGGGTTTAGAGAACACACGGGTGATTCTTCTTATTTTTTTAACGTCTTTATCGGAGTATAATTGCTTTGCAATGGTGTGTTAGTTTCCGCTTTATGACAAAGTGATCCCGGGTGATTCTGACGCACACAGCTTGCACACAAGCTCTTTCATGACACAGCGATCAGATGATTTCTTAGTCCGTATCGCACTTGATTACCAGCAGCATTGGACAGTCCAACATTCCCTTCTGAGAATTTCTCTTCAATTCTCTTTGCACCTCACTGGACGCACTTATTTGTCTTTCTTTGCTGGTTCCTCCTCCTGGAAATGATCTCTAAACTTGGGTCCAGCCCTGTGATACTTCTTTGTGCCACCAGCCAGGTAACATCACCTAGTCTTGTGGCTATTAACACTATCCTCCAAGGGTATACCAGAAAATGTTCAACCATTGACTCCCCAGAAAAAAAAAAAAAGCCCTGATTTGTAATGTTTGCCAGTTTCCACGGTGTAAATTCTCCCATCACTGCGCATTTCAACCGGCCCACATGTGGTCACTGCATGTGGCGTTGGGAAGAGATGTACACGGTCAGCTCTTCAGAGCCTGGGATAAGTCAGCTCTGTCATCCCCCGGATTACCGTCCACATTTATATCTCCAGTCCAGACTCTTGCCTAAACACCAAACGTGTTTTTAACATCCTCCGTTTGCGTTTTTAACTATCATCTCAAGTTTAACACATCCAAGTGGAACCCCTCATCTCCCCGGCCCTGCTGTCATCCCCCCAAGCGGGTCCTGCAGTGCTTCCCATCTCTGCAGTGCTCCCCATCTCAGCGGCAACTCCACTCTCCAGCTGCTCAGGATGGGGATTCCCCTTCTTGGTTCCTCTTTCCCTATCACCCAATCCATCAGCCAATCCTGTCAATTCTACACTGCAGACCAATCCAGGATCCATTCATTTCTCACCACCTCCAGAGTTAGCACTTCTCATCAGGATTCTTACACTCATGACCTAATGAGTCGCCTGCTTCCATGCCTCGTTGCCTATCAGCCTAGTAGCTGCAGGGACTCCTTTAAAACCTGTCAGCTGAGGTCATCCTTCTTTCCCCAAACCACTCATCTCCTTCTGTCCTGCTCAGAGTAAAACCCCGAAGTCCTTATCATGGCCTGAGCAGCCCTCTGTCACACGGGCCCCTAACACTTCCCTGTCCGCGGCTCCTCGCCGCTTACCCCCGGCCCGCCCCCCTTTACTCCTCAGATCCATCAGGTGTGCTCTTGCCTCACACCCGTGCATGTGAAGCGTCCTCTGCCCGGCGTGTTCTCCCCCCAGATGGCCGCATATGCCCTGCTCCCTTTTACTTCTTCAAGCCTCACCTCCGATACCCGTTTAACAGAGAGCCACATCGTAGCAAATGCAGCCCACCCTCCTCTCCTCCCTCCTTCTCCTGCTGTGTATTTCCCTAAAGGCCTTAGCACCCAGTACAGTCATCCCTGGGTATCTGCGGGGGATTAGTTTCAAGACCCTCGCAGAGACCCAGATCCACGGATGCTCAAGTCTCCTATATAAAGTGGCACGGTACACAGTACTTCAACCTCCTGTATCTGCAGGTTCCACGCCAGCGTAAAAGGGAGGCCCACCGCAGCATGAAAGCAGAGATTTTGTTACAGCCCCTGGGCCTACAACACTGCCTGGCATGCAGTAGGTATTAAAAATTTGTAGAATTAAAAAATAGAGTGCTGGGTCCTAGATATTAGATTCTCTGGGGTATTTATCTTCTGAGACTGATTTTTTTTAATTGAAGTTGAACCATGTTTTCTAGAAATGATTAATATACTTTTAAAAGCCTCATTGGCTTTCCTGATTAATGTTCCAATAGAGGGACGGGAAGAACCATTTGGAAGCAACCTATCCATGTGGAAATGTGACCTTGGCATGTTTGAGGAAACTCAGCAGGCAGTGGAGGAAAATGATCAGGGGCGTATTTATGGACTATTTTGAAATATACACACAGATTCTGATTGGGAAGGAAAACGGCTGCCCACATACTCAGAAGGGTTAATTGTGTAGAAGGTTTCAAGAAGTTTTTCTTTCTTTTTCCCACTCTTCTTTAGATTCTTTTCTCATATAGGTCATTACTGAGTATTGAGTAGAACAAGAAGTTTTTCATGAGCAAGTTCTCTACCAAGAAGACCCAGCATCCTAAACTGAGTCACTTTGTTAGAACTGATAGTGACACAAATATTTATCGGCATAAGAAATGCAGGCACTTTGCAACCCTATTCTTTGAGTGACAATTCTGTTTGAGTTTATGACCATAAAAACATTCTTTTCATTCATCTATTCGCATTCATTCAATAAATGTATAATCACGCTGTGCCAGGTATGGCTCTAGGCTCTGGGACTTAGTAGAAAAACTGATCAAGTCCTTTGAAGCAGTTAGTAATTGAGTGACCAGGAAGGGAAAAGAAAAAAGAATGAAAAATCCACAGATGTGATTCATCCACTCCCAGATTAGAAAACATAGATCCCCCTGCATGGCAGAGTTCCTCCTGTATTGCTTCCTACACATAAGATGCTATCGTTCTCAGAGGCGCATTGATAAATCAGTACAAATAAAAGTGGATTGTTTTCAACTACGTGTTCAAAGAAACTCTTATATCACACAGGTGGATGGCATTCACTCTGCTAGAGCAATTTATAAGAGATCTGCTTTCAAAATACCTACAGAGAGGGTCCTGCGAATACAGGATTGATTTTATGAACGTGGCTGCAAGATGGTGGGTTGAAATACACCCGGAAGGGGCTCTGTCCCTGCTCCAGTGGAGAAGAACTTTGCTGGATTGGGTGTTTCTGATCTCAAATGATCTAAAAGGAAGTCCTGTATCGTACTAGCCACTATGACTTCAGAAGGCTGTGTTCAACTATCCAGAAAGTGACCTCAAAGTGTTGGACACTTCATAGGATGTCCCAGGTATATGAACACACTTTCAAAAGATGAAGTTTTTTTTTTTCCTATTGAGAATGACACTCTTGACTAAAAATCCAACACAACTGACTCCTTTATTTCCTTTTTATGTGAAGACACCGGAAAGCACAGGAACTAGCTAATTTCTTTAAGCTAGCATCTTGCCCAGACAATCCATCTTGGCAACAGTCTCCCCTTGGGGCAGTGGTTGTCAATGTGGCCACACAGTAGAATCAGTGGGTGCTTAACTACTGATGATGCCTGGGTCCCTTCTCCAGAGATGCTGACATTCATTGGTCTGGGGTACAGCTTGGGTGTTGGGATTTTTAAAGCTTCTCAGGTGCTTCCAGAGTGAAGCCAAGGTTGAGAAGCACTGCTGTAGGATGAGTGATGTCATCTGACCCAAGACATTAAAGAGAGTCCTAAGAAGGATTCAGGACCTGGGGATGAGTAGTCTAAAGAGGGAAGCCATCACCTAGTTTCATGCTGAGCTTGAGAGCTGTAGTTCGGGGCAGGATGGTGAGGTTCCTGGGAGTCTTGACCATTTCAAGAGAGATTTCCAGTCCTGCTTTCCCCACCAGCCTGAGGAATGAGAACCCTGGAGTGGTACCCAGTAGAGGGACAGCCTTTCCATTATGCCATCTCATTCTGGCCAGGATGAGAAGGCATTGGTTTAACTTGACATGAGCTGCTGTAAGAAATAAAATAAAGGTTGGTGCACCAATCTGGGGGTCACTTAAAATCACACGGGACTAATCAATGTGGAGAACACGGCCTTCAATGCAGCCCGTGAACCTGAGAATTGGAGTCCCTGATATAGTACGTGTTCTTTCTCCTCCAGAGAGGTGTATATTTATAGAAAGGATAAAACCTATGCAGGATGAGGGGGTTGGATAATAATATGTGTGGATAAATACACTGATCTGTCTGAACCGTTTCTGGGCTGTCTGCTTTCCATGGTAATACACATCCGCTAAAAGCCGTCTGCTGTATGTGTTTTTGCTAAAGTCTCACACTTCCCTGCATGAATACATTCAGAATGTAAGCACCACACACTCCACGACAGAGACTCTGTTGTATTCTGAATTTCTAAGTTATGCAGCTTAGCAGCTGTGATAATGTAACGGTTTGCAAAATAATAGACAGGCCACACGTCAACCTGGAATAACACGTCAAATAATGAATAATGTGGGTGCAAAAAGGTTTAATTTACACTGTGTTAAAAATACTGCTCCAGAAATACCACACCAATTCAGTCTTTCCAGGACAAAAAAAACCCAAACCAAACCAAAATAAAAACCCCTTTTACTTAGATATTTAAATAACTGTGGTAAAAGAGAATGCTTTCTTATTTTTTTCAAGAAAAGTGTCCAATTCCTATTACTCTGTGAAGAGACATATAATGAATCTGATTCGTTGTTCACATACACACATTGTTCCCCTTCAAGATATGTCTCAGATTTCAGAATAAATAGGAGAAAAGCATTCATCTCCTCAGTCTGTATTAACATGTAAGTGTGGACACATTTTCCACCAGCAAAACTGGGGCTGGTGGTCATTTAACATAAGATGTGAGGCTGTTCCTGTTTATGTTTTCATTCTGATCCTCTTCCCAGATTTTCTCCCTGAGGGAAGTTTCTAGCAACTTTCAGATTTCAATCATTCTCTCATCTAACGAATGTTTCGCCCTCCTGCTAGGAACCAGGGGCCGAAATGTGTTCCCTGCCCTCAAGGAGCTTGTCATCATGGGTGTGGAGGAAACAGGCAGCAGGCAGATTCAATGCAGTGTCATTTGTGTTACTGTAAGGGAGATACAGAGAGCTTTGAGAGCCTGAAGGAAGGAAGAGCCGTTATTCATACTTGGGGAGGGGGTGGGTACCCGGAAAGGCTTCCAACAGGATGTTATGTTTAGGCTGAAGTGTGTGAATCGGAAGTCAAGGAGGCAGAGGGAGGATGCAGTGTGTGTCAAGCCTACAGAAGCACAAGCAAAGGCCCTGTGGCAAGGGAGAGCATGGTAGTTTGGAGGAACTGCAGATGTGTTCAGTATGGCTGGAGTGTACGATACCCGGGGTAAAGGATGGGGAGAGACCAGGCCGGAGAGGGTAGCAGCGTCCCGATTACGGAGGGCCTTATAATTATGTTCAGACATTTGTACTTATCTTGAGGCAGGGATTTTAAGTAGACAAGTGGAAGATGATGGAGGCCTGAACCAAGAAATGGGAAGGAGGAGTTAGATGTGATTAGATGGCGGACCCCAGGGAAAGGGAAGAGGCAGGAAAGAGGCCTGGGTTCTCACTTGGGTGCCTAGACGGCTGGTGGTATGGAAGGAATTGGAGCAGGACTGTGGGTAAGAGCATGAATTCCACCTTGAACATGCTGAATATGAGGGATTGAGAGCCTCAAGAGAAGAGAGACGTCCGGTCCACCCTGGGTCATCCGGACCCAGGATACGTGGGTCTGGATGACAGAGAGGATAAATCAGTGGGGAGGTGGGCATCCTTAATAAACACACACACTAAAACAACGTGTGCTGGGCCACATACAGCTTGGCCCGCTTACTCCCGGGTTTTTGACCTATAACGGTAATCTCCAATGTGAAACAATTTCCTCATATTGTAGGGTCATAGAAACTCAATACAACATTCTCCCCATCTCCAAAGCAAACTCCCCCCTAAAAGGTCCACCTTTGCTCTCTCCTTAACTCATTTATATGTTATGTTCTTACATTCTCAGAATTTTCCCTGAAGTTCATTTTTACCTTACCAGCTCGAGAAGGAAAAGACCCTACTGAAGTACCTGGGCTTGAGTAAGTTTACTTACTTGGCACTGGTGTACAATGAATTTGAAACACTCTATTTTTTATGTCTTACATAAAATTGGGGGTTCAAGGGATGTTATCACCAGGAAATACTTCTGTCTTGGCTTTATTGGGTGAATATCCCTTAAAGGACATCTTTGGGTGACAGTAAGTGTGACTAAGAATGTATGTAAAAGGCTACTGGTTATTAAAAATACAAGCCAAGTGTTCCTCTACTCAAAGTCAAACTTCAAAAATATGCCTATCAAATGGAAATTGGTGCAGCCACTATGGAAAACAGTATGGAGGTTCCTCAAAAAATTAAAAATAGAACTACCATATGATCCAGCTATTCAACTCCTGGGCATTTATCTGGACAAAACTATAATTTGAAAAGATACGTGCACCCCTATGTTCATAGCACTATTTACAATAGTCAAGACATGGAAACAACTTAAATGTCCATTGACAGATGAATGGGTAAAGAAGATGTGGTACATATATACAATGGAATACTACTCAGCCATAAAAAAGAATGAAATAATGCTATTTGCAGGAACATGGATGGACCTAGAGATTATCACACTAAGTGAAGTAAGTCAGAAAAAGAAAGACAAATACCATATAATATCACTTACACGTGGAATCTAAAATATGACACAAATGAACCTATCTAAGAAACAGAAATAGATACACAGACATAGAGGACAGACTTGTGGTTGCCAAGGGGTGGGGTGGGAGAGGGATGGATTGGGAGTTTGGGATTAGGAGACGCAAACTCTTATATAGAAAATGGATAAACAACAAGGTCCTACTGTATAGCACAGGGAACTATATTCAATACCCTGTGATAAACCATAATGGAAAAGAATATGGAAAAAATATCTAGTTTTAATATAAAAAGTTATATATATAAAAATATATAACTGAGTCACTTTGCTGTACAGTAGAAATGAACACAACACTGTAAATCAACTATACTTCAATAAAATAAATTTTAAAACTATGCCTGTCATTAATGATTACCTTCTTTCTGCACGCCATGTATCATGGTAGGGCCTTACACACATCACCTCTAAGCCTTAATAACCGTCCTCAAGGATAGATAGTGCAGATGAATAAACCAGGCTGAGAAAGCCTGAGTCACTGGCAAAGTCACACAATTAGTGGGTAGTGAGGTTCTTGTTTCTTGGGACAGTGTGGCTGCAAGCCCCACCCTTTCCACCCCACTTGGCTGCCTCCTGTTGCACCTGAATCACCTTCATTACTTATTCTGGAGCTGGATTAGAGCCCTATTGTATTGACTTATAACAGTTTCATTTATATGAACCTCAGATCTCCTATCTCCAAACATGGCATCTTAGATTTCTTTTTCTGCCGTGCCTAGTATGGTGATGGGTTGGTTGATGGTTGTCTGTGAAAACATATGAACAAGAACCAGGCTTGGTCAACCAGCCTGAGTATTTTGTAATCAGGATTTGACGGCTGTCTAAGCAGCAGAGTTAGAAAGGTGCATTTCTGTTTTTTCTACTCAACTTCCAGGCAGTTGGAAAACAGAAGCCATTGCTTAATCCTGGACACGTAAGGGCCCATGACTGTCAGTGCGCTAGGTCATGAGTTCTTCTCTTTGGTTGTCAGCATCTCTGCCTTTGGTAAGTTTCCTTTCCTGTGAAGTACTAGTGACAGGTTGGCTATAACCCATTTCTCAGGACCAGGCTGCAATGTTGAAGCTCCCTCAGGGAGCAAAGGTGATGAAACACTGGCTCAATGGCAGGGATGTAAGATACCAGGTCCCTAGTTTGAGGTCCTGCTCTGTCCTTGACTGTATGTCCACGGACAGAAGATTAAACCTCCACATGCCTTGGTTTCCCTGTTCATACAGGACAAGGGTAATAATCCCCATTCTCTGTGCCTCATTAGCAGCTCACGATCGTAAAGGGAGGTAACAGATAAGAAAGTGCATTGGGGCGAAGGTGTTACAGAAATGCGAGGTCTTACCATCATTAAATATCACGAGACCATAGGAATCACTCGGATGTCTGGCGCACTCTAGGCTGCAGACGTAACTGAGAAAACTGTTGCTGCTTTTAATTCAGGGAGTCCCAAGAAAAGAACGCTGTTTCTCAGTGTCTGCCCTGAAAGCAGATGACATTTCTCACCTTTCCTGCCCCCCTTTTATATAAATAGATGACGCTGATTGTGAAAGTTGTCATAAAACCAGCGATGGCACAAAATATCCAATTGAAATCGACATGATGTCACATGTTCCAATTAGTCTCACTCTTCCCCATGGTGGAGGCTGAGAGGGTAGCCTAGTAGGAACGCAAGGGGGCTCTTCTTGTGAGTGATGCTGTCTCAGCCCCACCACTTCACAGCTGGCAATGAAGATTAACAGGACATCTGATGCTCCAGCGATGGACATGCTTCTCTTAAGGGTCTAGACATTTTCAGATCAGACTCCTAAGACACTGGTGTGTGCCCAAGGACAGGACATAGGTCTGTGTCTTGAATGTCAGTATACACCAGCACATACAACAACAGACAGGTTCTGTATCTGACACTGTGTTCATATACTGTCAGTTCTTCTTAAACGAATAACGAAAATGGTACATGAATACATCTGGATGTATGAAACATACATGATTCATGAAACAGCCATCTGGAGATTCTAATGGTTAAATAGGTTACTCTGGACTATTTGTGCAAATGTGCAGGGTAATTCTCTCCGTAGTTTTGTCACGTGGTGCAACTCCAGTACGGGCAACTCACATTTCCAAGGGAGTTTTTGTGAACAGAACGTATTATATAAACTTAGTTACCATACAGGAAAAAAAAAATTTCACCGGAACCTAAAATCACATTCAAGATAAGCTACATTTGTAAATATAATGATCAATTTGCAAATTTTCCTCTAACAGTTGGTCCTATACTGTAAAACTCTTGGTATAAAAGGGAGCACGCGTTAGGCCCTGAATACATTTACGCTGATGACCCTGACATGGAGCCCAAGAAATATGTCTCAGAAGAAAGACCTACACACGGCCAGGATAGGAAGAGAAGTTCTTTCCATTACTACTCAAATGGCAGAACAAAATGTAACTCATCAGACGTCAGGAGGTCCACCCCACCTGGAAATCTCGATAGTTTTAAAGCCCCTTGTGGTTTTAAAGCTTGACTCACGTTCTCCGTAAATTTAAAAATCACCGAGTAGTCAGTATACAAACCAGGAAGAGTCGCTTGAATTAAATGCCTTCCCCTTTATAAGATGCGGCAGGTCGCTCATCTATCACGACAGCAGGTTTGTGAGGCGCTCTGCCTTATTGATTTTAGATTACACCTTAACCTAAAATGTCTAAGCAGACATCCACAGCCCACAGAGGGATCTGCCACCATGCAAACAGGGGCTTTGGGGGTTTCTGAGACCCGCAAACCATTCCACCCCTGCGTGAGTACAGGCGCTGTCCCCACGTGAATGAGCCCAACGTCCTGAGGACGATCAGATTGGCATTAACTACCGTCATCCCCCAAACTACATCAGTCACTCCGGAGGAGGACAAATCCCTGTTATTGTTTTACAGCATCTTCTCTGCCAGGTGCTACCGTAAAGTAAGTATGTTTTCAGAAAATGAACAGAGAGCCACAATCCATGATGGTAAAAAACCCCAAATGATAGCAAGGTATTTGAAACAGTACAACCACAACTAAACAACAGAGGGGATTTTAATCAACCAGGTGCATCATTGAAACCCTCAAAGCGTCACAGCCCCTTGTCATCATCACCTCCTTTGCAGACACTGTTACTCAGCAGAGGAAAGGAAATTGGCAGCCCTGCTGCACCAGTGAATCTGTTTCACTAAACGGAGAGGAAAACAGGTTTTGCAGCCCGAAGCTTTTCTCAGCGAGCACTCTCATCGTCCATGCTCTTTCCAGAGGGCAGAGTCCCTACCCCAATCTTTTCTCTTATGTTTCATCTCTAACAGTCCCAACCCCCATGCACAGCCGACCAACATTTGTTTCAAATTTCTCATCATTATCTACAAAGAAAAAAAATTACGTATGCCATAGTATTCTCCAGTCGCAGGAATTTGAATTTTTCAGGAAAACATGACTACCAGAAGGGATGCTATGTACGACGAAAAGAAACCTCTCCCTTTCTTTGGAGCAATTGCTCGGGGGAAGAACAAACAGCCCGCCACGTCGCTTACCCTCTCCACGCTGCGTCTTCTCAGAGATCCATAAGGAATTTTCAGTAAAAGTCTCTGGGATCTATTCGGAGCCACTGCAGCCTGAACCACCATGGTGTAGAGCCGTGGGTGAGTGTGTGTGTGTGTGTGTGCACGCGCGCGCGTGTTCCCAGCCAAGGGAGAGACGGAGGCGTCCTCAAAACTGGGAAACTCCTGGAGGTTTCCCAAATATCAAATAACTGAAAGAGTTTTTTTTCTTCCGACCGATGAGCCAAGATGTGGTGTGTCAGGAGGTGGGGGGATGGGGAAAGGAGAAAAAGAGCCCAAGTTCTGCAACTTCAGCGCGTCTCCCGCAGCGCAGGCCAGCTTCCTCCTGTCTGCCCCTGCCTGTCAGTCAGTCCCTCGGTGAGTCTGCACGTCCTAGGGGTGGGCAAATGACGCTTCTGGGGAGAGTGATCCAGAAATGTCAACTTTGCTTCTCGTGGCTGCAGACGGTAACCAGGTCAGTTGTCTAATCGAAGCCCTATCAGACGTATTATTCATTCCATCACGTGACTCCAAAGCCCCTTGGCCATACAGTAGGTCACATGCTCACCTTAAAAAGACTATTTGGAATATCACCATCTGGTGTAGAGATTAATGTGCAATCCTGCATTCTGATTTCACTCTCTTCTGGACACAGGAAAAATATTTGAAGGGCAGTGACATAACACAGTGGGGACTTGGTGGGGAAACGCTCTTCGCAGTCATAAATTATAAGTACGACCCTGAGCATCAGACAGGCATATTTTTTCCTTCCTGCTTTCCAACGGATAGAAAATAAATGTAGGCATACAGTTAATTATATATGTGAATGGCGTCGACAAAGAGGAAGTGTGAGTGAAGAAAGGAGAAAATGTTTGTATCCCATGGTTCAGATGAATCAAATCAAATATACCAGACAGACTTGCATTTGGCATCTCCTCATTTAAATGTTTGCGTTACAGAGCATTGATTTTTATGTGTGCCAATAAACATGAAGAAATTATGTTTGATTTTACAAGGCTCTGAAAAGGACTCAGATTTACCCATCGCATTTGTCTATTCTTCTCTAATCAGATGGTATAATTCCACACTGGACAAGCTTCTCAGACCGCTGGTACACATGCTCTAAAAATGTAAGTGTCCTGTAAGGTTTTGTTTCCGATATATCGCTCACTTGTGCAACTGCTCCCATCTCTACTCCTCCCTAAATCTGCTTGTTTCTATAGCAGAGAAAATTACTCCAAAGAGAAAACAAGTAAGGGGCTTCCAGGGTTGGAGGTATTTTAGTTTTTTTCTTTTTAACGTATTTCTGCCTCCGCGGCTTTGCTCTATTCTGGGGTTTTATGAAAGGGATGCCATTTCCTTTGTAAAAAAAATCCCATGCTTTTGGGTGTTTGCCTAATATCACTCTTAGGCTTTGGGAACCAGTTTTTATTTATTCTCTACAGACCCGTTTATTGAAAATGACGGAAAAGAAAGTTCTGTTTATTCTAAGAGTCTGATGGGAAGTGGGCGTTGGGGGGGGCAGGGGGAAAAAAGTGGAATTCTACACTGCTCGAAAATGAATCAGGAAAAAGACGCTTAGAAGCGGGGTG
The DNA here is from genome assembly GCF_964270905.1 of Leucopleurus acutus. Taxonomy (NCBI): domain Eukaryota; kingdom Metazoa; phylum Chordata; class Mammalia; order Artiodactyla; family Delphinidae; genus Leucopleurus; species Leucopleurus acutus. Next base: position 196,049,884 of record NC_139142.1, read on the forward strand.
CTCCTTGCAGTGGGGTGGGAGGATGGAGACGTGGGTCTGGGCACCCAACTCAGACACACATTAAGAGGCAGCTAAAGAAAGCATCAAGTTGATGTGGGAAATTCCAAATATACAACAATCGGGCTTTGTTCTTAATGGGTTCCATATGTGCCGTTGAGAGTTGTGAAAGGGTGAGAGGGAAGGGGGAGACAGGGGAAGATGGAAATTTCTCCAGCATGACCTGCAGAGTCTTTGGCGAGGTGGCTTAGGCTTGCAGACCCTGCTTCCTCTTTCTCACTTCCTTTCTGCACTGCCCCGTGGAAATACGTCTGGAATGCTACCCAATAGCTTGGCCAGATCGATAGACTCTCTTTCCTTTATAAAACCCCGTTCGATTCCATAATGGTTTTGAACAAAGGATAGGCACATTTTCTAAACCCTTATCTGTCCAAAGCTCTGGGATTCTGTTTGCAAGTGCAGTTCGAGAGGGGGCCGTGGGTCAGATCAACTGAGAAGTCACCGTCTCCTTCCTGACCCAGGCCAGGGCAAAGCCCCTGGGAGCTGGATTTATTTATATTTGACTAAATGCAACTTCCTGTTTCCCAGGGGTATTAATGAGTGTTTCGCTGAAGAGCTCAAGGCTTCGTGGCATAGTTCAGATCATAAGGGACACTTTGATGAACTAAGTGCAAATAAAACAAAAACATATGCCTTTGATTAAAGTTAAAATACATATAGAAGAGAATGTTAATGGAAACAAAAATAACCGTTGGCCAGACTCCCACACATTTGAGCCCCACTCATTCTACCCCCATTCCCTACCCTGGGGGTGTGGAGACCAGGATCATGTCTCATATCAGCACTGGCGTCTCCTCCCAGCTAATAGAGAGCCCTCCCCAGTCCCCATAGAGTAGGTGGACACCTCCTCAGAGAGGTTTGAAGGCTCTCAAAGTTCAGCTTGTGCAAAACAATCTTTCTGATGGTCTTGCTGTGGGTGTTTGAGATTTACACATTTTAAATTGATTATTGAGTCTAAACTATTTCCAGAAGACCATTGTTACACTGTTACAATACAAATATGTTTCTTGGGAGGGGACATGCACCCATACCTAAGCGGATATGACCACTTTAGGAGAGGCGAGGGTAACTTAGGCTTACTGAGTACCCAGCAGTTGCCAGGCAACATGGCCGAAGGTCACCGAGGGCTGACTCCATGGCGGAATTGAGTTCCATTATCCATGTTTTACAAGTGATGAAACCGGGGCCGGAGAGGGTTAGTAAGTTGACCAAGGTAGCACAGTTAGAACTGTCAGAGCTAAGACGAAAGCCAAAGTCAATCTGGGTGACCTCGGGGCCTGACTCGGTCCCTTGTACTCTCACCTGCCACTGAGGACTTTATCAGATGACAGCACTTTGGAAATTTAGAAAGGAGATGTGTCCATGGGGCCCATCAGGGAAATGGAAAGACCACTGTCTTTGAAAAAGAGAGAACTGCAATACAGGAAATGGCGTTATACTGAGCAGCTGCTAGAGCCTCCGGAACCGCCGCTTTGACGTCCCTGGAGCTAAGCCTTCGGAGTGGAGTGCGGCCAGTCCTCTCCACCTGTGGGTTCTGCATCCATAGATTCAACCAACCATGGATAGAGGTTCTGATCCGTTGTTGGGGGAACCTGCAGACACGGAACCTGCAGATACGGAGGGCCAACTATCAGGGACACGAGCATCCACAGGTGTTGGCATCGGCAGGGGTCCTGGAACCAATCCCCTGGGGAGAGCAGCGAGGGAGTGTATTACTTAAAGGGAGCATGTTTTTACCAGGGTGGTGGATGACAGGGTTCCCTGTGCATCAAGGGAATAGCCTAATGGGCACGGGACAGGCCGGGAGGATGCTGCCGGGTCGGGGTATCAATGAAGGCTGCTGGGAGATGACGTGGGGAAGACGCACCTCTCTTCTAGAGTCCCTGAAGCTGCTGCTTCTGATGACTCTGGCAGGCCAGCACCCACTCAAGGCTGGTGGAGCTTTTTCTTTAAAGATTTTTTTTTTAACGTGGACCATTTTTAAAGTCTTTATTGAATTTGTTACAATATTGCTTCCGTTTTACGTTTCGGCTTTTTGGCCACAAGACACGCGGCATCTTAGCTCCCCAACCGGGGATCGAACCCACACCCCCTGCATTGGAAGGCGAAGTCTTTAACCAATGGACCGCCAGGGAAGTCCCTGGTGAAGCTTTGTATTTGTTCGTTTTGAATATTTCCTTCCAGTCTCGGTGAAAGTGTTCACATTCGAACCCTGGAATGAAAATGCATAGGAATCGATGGAGCCGTGTTTCAGGAAAATCAGTGGTCTTGACACACCAAAGCAAGCTGTATCCAGTCAAATGGTCAGGGATAGCAGGAGGGGAAAGAGGGGGCTGGGGGTGATGGCCGGTCAGGGGCAAAGCCTCTGCTGACGCCAGTGCTGGTGGGAAGGAGAGGGAAGGTTCCACGGGGTGACGTGTGCACGGGTGCGAGCGCTGACCCCCATGTCGGACGGCTGACCGTGCTGGCGCCTGCTAGGCAGCCCTGGGGAAGGCGGGTGACCTCCTGGGAGGACGCTGGCAACAGAAATGGGGACCAGTCATCGCACCCTCCTGCCCAGAGTGAGCCTGACCTACCAGAACCAAATGCTCATTCCAGCTGCTGGCCCAGGGCCCGCAGTGACCATCGGGGAGGCTAATCTTTTCGGCCCTTGGCGGGTCCACGTGGATGCCTGTCTCACCGCAGACTGTAACTCACCCGCACCAGTCAGCTCACTCGCACTGCTTGATTTTGTTCATTCGGCAGAACGTGAGAAGGGGTCAAAGGACACAGGTGTCGGCTGGGGGAGGTGACTGAGGGCACGCTGAAGGAGAGGGGGAGGGCTGCCATAATGAAGCTCCAGGGTCAGAGGGCAGCCTGAGGTCCCTGTGAGCCTGGGGTCAGGGTCAAAGGGCAGAGAGCTGAGAAGTGTTGGGAGGCTGAGCTGAAGCGCCCTTCGGGAAAGAAGGACAGAATCAATCTGAAGAACGTCATCTCTGGCCTTTCTGTTCATTTTCACTCTTTCTCTGGTGAGAGGCGGAATATGGCTTATATTAGGGAAATGAAGACAACAGAAAGCGGACAGATGACATGCTTCTCCTAAAGTCCATCTCGAGCCACTATCTCTTGTCAGTTAGGCAGGATGTGAAACGGCTCTTTCTCCGTTTTATTGGCGGTTTCAAGGCAGCAGGGGCCAGCTTCGCCTACCCCTGCTCCAGGGCTTGCGAGGGAGGGTGTGAAGCCCTCAGGTGACCTCGCCCTGCAGGCTGTCCGGGCAGGGGGAAGAGGCAGAAGGGGGGCCGCTGGCCCCTCACCTCAGGCCCGGGGAGAGGGGCTGTGAGGCGCCCGCGGGGAGGGATACGGGGAAAGGGACCCAGTGGAGCTGCCGCTGGCAGCAAAGGGAGGGGAGGTTAAGTCCCATCCCATCCCATCGCCTTGGTTCATCCTAGGTGCTCAGTGTGCTGTGTGGAGGGCGGCTGACAGAGGCTGGGGGCGAAGACTTTACGTGGCCAGCTGGGAGAGAGTAGAATATTGTGATCTATAATCAAAAATATACATTTGGTCTTAGCCTGCTTTCCCAGCACAGAGCTCTTAAAACCCTTGGAATTTCCTAACAGGTGCCTTTTGTTATGTTCACGGGTGACTTTTAGCAAGTCCCTAGGACACCTAAGGATGGGGCTTGGTTCAGAGGAACCAAGCCTGTGATTGGAGGGCTGGAACTTTCAGTCCTACCCCACTGACCTCTGGGGAGGGGAGAGGGGCTGGAGGTTGAATCAGTCTCCAGTGGCTGATGATGTAATCAATGATGTAATCAATGATGTAATGAAGCCTCCCTAAGGATCCCGAGAGTCTGGGGGTTGGAGAGCTTCTGGGTTGGAGATTTGGGGGAGCCTGGTGCACTCACACCTTGCTCTATGCTTCTCTTCCATCTGGCTGTTCCTGAGTTATATCCATTAATAATCAACTGGTAATTTAGTAACTAAAATGTTTCTGAGTTCTGGGAGTTACTCTAGCAAAGGAATCAAACCCCCCAAAGGGGTCTGATTTGTAGCCATCTGGTCAGAAGCTCAGGTGATGACCTGGACTTACAGCTGGCGTCTGAAGTCGGGGCAGGGAGGTCTTGTAGGACTGAGCCCTCAACCTGTGGGATCCAATGCCGTCTTCGGGTAGACAGTGTCAGAACTGAGCTGAACTGTAAGACAGCCGGCTGGTGCTGGAGAACCGTTGGTGTGGGGACCACTAACCCCCGACACACTGGTACTGGGTTCGAGGATGTTAAGAGGTATCACCTGTGCCTGGGAACCCCAGTGAGAAATCCCCAGCAGTGAGAAAGGGGTCAGGGCAGGGTCTTCAAGGAACCCACAGGAGCCCTGCAAGGACAAGATTGGGTTTAAATACCTGCCAGTCCCAGAGAGAGACTTTCCTGCCCTGACCTCTCCTACCTTCCCCACACCCGGCATCACCCCACACCAGCCATGAGCTGGAGCCTTGAATGACATTTGGAGTTTTTAACGACTGTCATGTAAAACGGATGAGAGAGTAAATAGGCAGAGATTGACCCAAACACACACGTGAAGACAACACATTCCTAACCAATTTGGAAAATTCCTCCAGCAGGAGGGAGGGAAGCTCTGTCTTTCTTCAACATTCCAGCACCATTTCCATTAGTTCCTAACTCTGCTAACCTGCGTGATTCATGTCACATCTTATTAGAGTAAGCTGTGACTGAGGCTATGCAAACAGAAATACTGCTGACAGCCATAATTTTCTGTTTGAAAATGGCTGGAATTTAGGCCAAACACGAAACCCAATATCCCTCAGAACAGAACGTGGAGTCACCAGACCTCACGTGCCCAGGCCCCACGGGATTACTGACAGGTCCCCGCGCAGGACACTTTAGGTTTCTCTTGGTTGGAACTAAGGTTTGCACTGATGCTATGCACGGTTGGTATCCTTCTTTGGACAGACATTCCCTCCTGCTACGGCATTTGGAAGAAACAGTAGGTAGAACTGTAGGGAGCCTGGGTAGGCAGATGAATTTTTCCTTCCCCATTTCTCTCTCTCTCTCTGTTTCAAGCTTCCTTTGCCTAGTTGGGCCCTGTCCTGGGCTTTACTGAACAGTTCTCCTCCATGACCAGCCTGGCAAAGAAAATAAATGAAGCTTAATCTGAAGCCTTCAGTGTGACCCCCAGTTATCCTTGCTGGGAAAAGGTTTGGTGGATGAGGGTGAGTTTACTATTTGGTTCTGAGATGATGCTGTCTGTGGTCTTGTATTCCATACCACGCTCCACACTGGCCTTGTCCTTGTCTAAACCAATGTTGTCATTTCTTTTCATTGCTTGGGCTGCACATCCTTCATTCAACAATTATTTGACTGAGTGTCTAATGACATAATGGCAACCCCCTTACCCAGCACATTCTATTACAGGCGCTCTTCTGAAGGTTTTTAGAAGTACGGTCATTCCTTTAATTCTCACAATACCTTATCAAATAGATAATCTTGTTTTCCCTGGATGAAGAAACCGAGGCGGGGAGCCTTGAAGTCACCTGTCCGAGGTCCCCTGTAAGCGGCCTCACAGTCCGTGAACTGTTACCCTCTCCTAGATGGCTACTGTGTGTATCAGGTGCTGGGCCAAGAACTGAGGACACAAGAGAACTTCTGCTTATTGGAAGACTTTTTTGTTCCTGAAACTCAGCTCCTCTCTGCGATGGGGAAGTGAAAGGACACTGGCCTTATACCTGAGTTGGCACCTGGAAGGTTACTGCACACCTGCCTACCCCACAGGAGGAAATGAAATCATGTTTGTGAAAGTTCTTTGTAAATCACACACACGTGCACAAACACACACACACACACACACACACACAGAGTTTTCCTGTTAACTCTGTCACCACAACAGCCTTCCTGGACCTCACCATCTACCTCTCCCCCTCTTCATACATAGCCTGCTATGATGGCCATGTTTCATCCGTCTGAATTCCCTAAAGGTCATGCAGCTAGGCCCCGTTTTTTTGGGGGGGGAGGGGTAAAGAGGCTTCTTCTCGGAACTTTGAAAACTCCCTCTTGAGGATGTTTCATTTGAGTAGAGAATTTAGCCCAGAATAAGACCCTCTATCCCCATCAACTCAAAAACACACATCCCATCACAAAGGAAACCAGATCTCACCCTCTTCCAGGATAGGGAAGAAGATGTAGCCTGTGCTGATGGAAACCTTGTATACTAACCAGGCATCCAAGAATCTCCTTCAATCTTTATGGCAATGATCAAGCCAAAGAGAATGTCAAGTGGAAAATATAAATGGCCTATGAGGTAGATCCGTCCATCTTCTGTCTTAGCAAGCCTTGCTTCATGGACATCAAGTAACAGGTTAATCAGCATGGTGGCAGGATTATTCAACTATTCACCCATGGAAAGAGGGAACAGGCAGACCTCCTGACGGCAAGCAGCTGATGGATCTTCCTGCTCCTTAGGAAGGTTCTTCACATGTGGCCTGGGTATGATTTGCCCCCATCAGCGCTTCACTTGCCCTTCCCAGCATGAGGCTAAGTCAGGCAGTCAATGGCTGCAGCCTGGGATGACGGTTCTTCTGCATGGTTGTAATGGCTTATCGCATGTGCTATTAGGAGTGATGTCGTGGCCAGGTCCTGAGGAGTCAATAAGATTGCTGGGATGCCTGTGTGATTAAGCAGTAAATAGCCTGACCTGTGTGGGGCTGGCAGTGTAGATTGGCTTTCGAGGCCATTTGCAAAGCCCTCTTTCATGTGCTATCGGTTGTGGATGGATTTTGATAACCAGCATTGATTTGCTATATTTATGAAGTGCTGTTTGCACTGGTTAAACTGTGTAATTGCACCTAGAATGGACAAATAAATAATGTCCTTATCTGTGGTATTGACTACCCAGGATTAGCTTAATATATATATGTAGTACACTTCCAAACAGTCAATGGATGTTGACTTTTGATTTTTTTTTTTTTTTAGCTCTCAAATTTCAGTTAAGCATCGGGTGGTAAATGACCAACTCTTAAATCTGCTTCTAATTTCCATGCTTCCTTTTTCCAGGAGGAGAAATTTAACATGTAATTTTCTTCAATAGGAGAATGGTTCATCTTGGTTTAACTGATCCCTCTGATGCTGCAAAGAAGGGTGGTTTTCATTCTGGCCATCAGATTGCTTTCTTTCCTGTGCCCAGGAACATGTCATTTACAAGGGTAACTGCCCATTTGCCCAGGGGTCTCTGGAATGAGCCACACGGTCTGTATTTTCCCAAGGAGAGGAAAGAAGGCATTTGAATCTGCTAGGAAGATGGGTGTCCAGGAGTCTCCTATAGTAGGAATATGCCTTATCTTAAGTGTGCCCTAGAGGGGTCCCATAAGTCAAAATGCCAAAGGGTTTCCCAATATCAGATCATGGCCAAAATGGGCAAAATTCCTTCAATGGGCAAATCCTTAGATGCAAATTAGGATGGGTAAGGGATTCTGTTACTCTTTGCTTGGGGTACTCCATTCTATTTGGACTTTAAACCTCGGTAGCATGAATACAGATAAGAAGACTACTGTGAAACTTGAATGAGGCAGTGGAATCACATGTGTAACAACGAGGATGGTCAGAAATGACAGTGAGACCAGATTCTGACTTTCATACTACAGAAGAATATATTTCAGATCTTATTCTATTTGCAAGAGGGATTCATTAAAAGTTACGTTTTGAAAGGAAGTGATACTATCTTCCTGAATATTTTGAACTTGAGTGATAAAGGATGAAGTGTAGAATGGAGAACCAAGGTGTATAGAGACAAGAAGAGCAGTTACAATGTCACTGCAATTGTCCAAACGAGTGATGATTAAGTCCAGAACTAGGATGGTGGTGAGAGGTTGAATCCAAGATGTTGGCGAGTTATAAATGCTGGAAGGAAGAATAGTGTTCCTGTTTACTGAGGGACTAGAGGAAGGATGGTCCTATTCAGTTAAGATAAGTACACAGGAAAAGGGGGAGGTTTGGAGAGATGATAATGTGTAGCTCTGGATGGACAGAATTTCTGGTGCCTGAACATTTTGACCTGGAACTGAAGACGGGAGTCAAGCCTGGACATGTAGGTCTGGATTTCAAGAGCAGACAAATAACCACTAGACACGTTATTAGTCGAGTGTGAGGGCAGACATTCAAGAACACAAAAATTTACTTCTCAGGCACCTTTTCTTAGGACCTTACTGGAAGACAATCTCCAGCAAAAGAAAGCTAAACCTACAAAGAGGGGAACATGAGTTCCAAGAAAAGGAGAGCAGATCACGGGACTGGTGCAAAGGGAGCTCCCAGAGTATTGGAAAAAAGGAGCCTCAAGAAGACAGTGGTACAAGAGATGTACAGAGCTAGTCCAGTTGGTGCGGGAGGATGGAGGGATCCAGGAAGGATGCCTCAAAAAGAGAAAGAAAAAAGGAATAGGTTGAGGGTCTAATGAGTTTCCCAAATTGAGAGGAGAGACACAGCTCTACTGAAGATCGTGGAGAAAAATGCTTGATGGGTAGAATAGAATATTAAGTAAGCGAACAATGAAACAAGGCAACTGTTAATTCCTGGAAAAACATAAAGTTGGAAAATCCAGGATATACAATGATACTATACAACTGTCCTCAGCTGTAAACAATATCTTGGTAGTCACAATAAAACTGAATTTTGATTTAAACTGTGATATAGATATATTGAAAAGATAGTAGAGAAGAGATATGTGTGTGCCGGTAGGGATGTGGAGTACAATGGAAGTAAATTTTAAGCCTCATCTTTCAGGGTGGCACCATAAAATACCAAAAATTGAGGAATTAAGATATCACAGTATAGGGACTTCCTTGGTGGTGCGATGGTTAAGAATCCACCTACCAATGCAGGGGACATGGGTTCGAGCTCTAGTCTGGGAAGATCCCACATGCCTTGGAACGACTAAGCCCGTGCACCACAAGTACTGAGCCTGTACTCTAGAGCCTGCGCGCCACAACTACTGAGCCCATGTGCTGCAACTACTGAAGCCCGTGAGCCTAGAGCCCGCGCTCCGCAACAAGAGAAGCCACCGCAGTGAGAAGCCTGTGCGCAGAAACGAAGACCCAATGCAGCCAGAAATAAATAAATAAATTTATGAAAAAAAAAAAAAAGAAACCACAGTATAAACAGATGACTGAGAAATCTGAAGCAACAGTTAAAAGTCTATGAGTGCCCCTGGGGAGGGACTCAAGAGATGGAAAGAAGGGAAATGGAGGCTAGTGTTTTTCTTTGTAAGTTTTCTAGTACTCTTCAACTTTAAAATGTTGAAGTTTTATAAGTTATAGGTTTTTAGTTACTTTATAAGTTTTCTAGTACTCTTCAACTTGAAAGTTTTTTTTATAAGTTTTCTAGTACTATTTGTAAGTTTTCTAGTACTCTTCAACTTGAAAGTTTTTTTTATAAGTTTTCTAGTACTATTTGTAAGTTTTCTAGTACTCTTCAACTTGAAAGTTTTCTAGTACTCTTTATAAGTTTTTGTTTTCTAGTACTTTATAAGTTTTCTAGTACTCTTCAACTTGAAAGTTTTCTAGTACTCTTTATAAGTTTTTTTTTCTAGTACTTTATAAGTTTTCTAGTACTCTTCAACTTGAAAGTTTTTTTATAAGTTTTCTAGTACTATTTGTAAGTTTTCTAGTACTCTTCAACTTGAAAGTTTTTTTTATAAGTTTTCTAGTACTATTTGTAAGTTTTCTAGTACTCTTCAACTTGAAAGTTTTCTAGTACTCTTTATAAGTTTTTGTTTTCTAGTACTTTATAAGTTTTCTAGTACTCTTCAACTTGAAAGTTTTTTTTATAAGTTTTCTAGTACTATTTGTAAGTTTTCTAGTACTCTTCAACTTGGAAGTTTTCTAGTACTCTTTATAAGTTTTTGTTTTCTAGTGCTTTGTAAGTTTTCTAGTACTCTTCACTTGGAAGTTTTCTAGTACTCTTTATAAGTTTTTGTTTTCTAGTGCTTTGTAAGTTTTCTGGTACTCTTCAACTTGGAAGTTTTCTAGTACTCTTTATAAGTTTTTGTTTTCTAGTGCTTTGTAAGTTTTCTGGTACTCTTCAACTTGAAAGTTTTCTAGTACTCTTTATAAGTTTTTGTTTTCTAGTGCTTTGTAAGTTTTCTGGTACTCTTCAACTTGAAAGTTTTCTAGTACTCTTTATAAGTTTTTGTTTTCTAGTACTTTATAAGTTTTCTAGTACTCTTCAACTTGAAAGTTTTCTAGTACTCTTTATAAGTTTTTGTTTTCTAGTGCTTTGTAAGTTTTCTGGTACTCTTCAACTTGAAAGTTTTCTAGTACTCTTTATAAGTTTTTGTTTTCTAGTACTTTATAAGTTTTCTAGTACTCTTCAACTTGAAAGTTTTCTAGTACTCTTTATAAGTTTTTGTTTTCTAGTGCTTTATAAGTTTTCTAGTACTCTTCAACTTGAAAGTTTTCTAGTACTCTTTATAAGTTTTTGTTTTCTAGTGCTTTGTAAGTTTTCTAGTACTCTTCAACTTGAAAGTATTCTAGTACTCTTTATAAGTTTTTGTTTTCTAGTACTTTATAAGTTTTCTAGTACTCTTCAACTTGAAAGTTTTTTTTATAAGTTTTCTAGTACTATTTGTAAGTTTTCTAGTACTCTTTATAAGTTTTTGTTTTCTAGTACTATTTGTAAGTTTTCTAGTACTCTTCAACTTGGAAGTTTTCTAGTACTCTTTATAAGTTTTTGTTTTCTAGTGCTTTGTAAGTTTTCTAGTACTCTTCAACTTGGAAGTTTTCTAGTACTCTTTATAAGTTTTTGTTTTCTAGTGCTTTGTAAGTTTTCTAGTACTCTTCAACTTTAAAATGTTATGAAAATTGCCACATACACATAGGATTTTGATAAAAACGAGAAACTGTAAAGAGAAGGAGCAGTGTCCAAGGCAGTTTGAGCCAGGTGAGGCCCTGGGAGCAACGGGTGGCAATTAGAAGGGCACCGACGGCCTTGAGAAGGCGTGCGTGGAATGCAGATAGCAGACACCAGGCTGTGGAAGGAGACCTGGGTTGCCTGGCCTCTTTCTGAATGGACAGATCTGAGTCCAGATACTGGGTTACCTAATCCAACAAGTAAAGGTTTCAGGAGACCTGCTTCGTTTCGTCTGGTTTCTTTTCCTTCAGTGTATGTTACAGGGCTCTCCGTCCACAGATCTGCTATTGAAATAGCTGCTGAATGCCTAGCCTTTAAACTATACCTCGGAAAGGAGCACCTTAAATCCTTTGAAAAAAGATGAGGCTAGACAGACAAAAGGAGAAAGACAAATACATCAGCAAGGGCACTGCCATCAGTTCTGGAACCAGTCCTGAAGGGTCATTCATGCTTTTGACTGATCACACCTTCTTTTTTTTTTTTGTCTACGCCACGTGGCATGTGGAATCTTAGTTCCCTGACCAGGGATCAAAACGGTGCCCCCTGCAGTGGAAGCGCCGAGTCTTAACCCCTGGACCACCAGGGAAGTCCCGATGTCACCTTTTGAGCTCTTTACTTCAGTGTGGTGTTGTGTGTGTTCGTGTGTGTGCACAAACACATGTACACACACGTGTGTGTGTTATTTTCTCTTGTGAACCCGGCAGCATCTCAGCTACAAGGGCCCCAGACTAGTGACGACTAATTACAAAACACCAGGCCTGATGTGTTCCTTTTATCTCATCTTGCAGAAGCCTTGCATTCCCACGAAACCCCCAGCGGCCCTTCATAATCCTGGAAAGGAAGTGTGGAAACAGCTGTTCTTGAGATAGTGAGATGACAGTCTAATGAGCTATGGAGGAAACCCAAGGCTAATGGCACTCGAAAGCAAATATTCTTTCTAGACAATTAGACGCACGTGAGAATGCCTGTAGTCCCTAGGAAGGCAGAGAGGGGGGACACTGGGCTGTAGATGTCACATCCCCTCATTCTTACATGGGTTTTTATCCTCCTAAGCCCTATGGGATGTCGAACACTCCCTGGCTCTCTCCTGGGAGGTGGAGACCCAGGTCCCCTTGCTAAATGGCCCCACCAGAAGAGCCCAGCTGGAAAGCAGAAGCCAAGCGCAGCCCGTGTCCAGTGCCCCTGCCGGCTGCTGCATGAGTTCAGGGCCGGGTACCTCCTGCCACTTTGGAAGCAGGCGGGAGAAACGGCCACAGGCAGATCTGGTTGAGGCAGGGAGCCAGTGCTGTGCCTTGACAGAACCCAAATCCCTGATCATTCAAAGGGGAAGGTTAGGTGGTGAGAGTGAGAGAGAGCTTTAAGGGCGAAGAAATGGGAAATTACTTTTTATGGTTAGGGACTTAAAGCCAATCAATGCCTTTTCCAGGGGAAGCCATAGGGAAGAAGGAGACTCACTTGCCCAGTGCCTCCTCTGCATCAGGCATGGCCCTGGGCACTTGCTCTAAATGAACTCTCTAAACTTCACTGTGATCCTGTAACCTGGGTAGTATTACCTACACTTTATTGACAAGGAAATCAGAGCTCAGGAAGATTAAATGCCTGCCAACCTGGGGTTGAGACCTCAAGTCCGTGTGATGTTGAAACTCATTCTCAGTATTCTTTAGGGATGTGTATGTGGAGACACATCAGAGCATTCTGTTCTTAAGAAGAAGAAAATATTTCACCAGAGCCTAAACAGTTGAGGTCGTATCAGAGTATAACCTACTTGGGGGAAGGGAAATGCCAACTCCAGATTCCTTCTCCACCCATCCTGTCTCACCTAAAGGAGGGAAAATCCCTGAGAAGTACTGTAAAGTTCACAGTCCAAGGGCACAGGCTCCTAAAAGACTGAGACCTCATGTTGGAGTGTAGAATGCCCCATCGCTGGCCTCACCACCACGTCACTAAAAGCCTATTCCCCACAGGTCTCTTCACACAGTAACTCCACCATGTCCACCATGGAGTTACAAGGCATCCTCAGAGGCGAGAAACAGTTTGAAGAGACTGAACAAGCATCAGAGCCAGAGTCAGCTAGGGCAGGAATGTTGGAATTAAATCAGACCAGGAACTAACAAACAGACAAACAATAACAACCACAACAAAAACAGTGATTTTTATCCTAAGGGCCTTCATGGAAAAAGCTGACTATATAAAGGAACAGACAGATAACAAAAACAGAGAGATGGAAATTCTAAGAAAGAATCAAACAGAGACTCTAGGGATCAAAAACACTGTGACAGCAATGAAGAATTGCCTTTGATGGTTTCAGCAGTAGACTGGACACTGCTGAGGAAAGAATCTCTGAGCTTGAGGATATGACAACAGAAACTCCTAAAACTGAAAAGCAAAGAGAAAAAGACTGGAAAAAAAAAACCCAAAACAGAATAGAATACCCAAGAACTGTGGGACAACTACAAAATGTGTAACATATGCATAAGGGGAATAGGAGAAGAAAGAGAGGAAAAAACCCAGAAGCAATGTGTGAAGAAATAATGACTGAGAATTTCCCGCAATTCAGTGTCAGTCACAAAACCACAGATCTAGACAGCTCAGAGAATACCAAACCAAATAAATCCCCCCACTTACCTAAAAAAACCCCCAAACCAACCCCCCCACCACAAAACCACACACACAATCACACACCCCACAAGAAACCAAACTACACCTAGGCGTATCAGAGTCAAACTTCAGAAGATCAAAGATAAATATCTTTTTAAAAAAAAAATTCTTTTTCATATTCTTTTCCATTATGGTTTAATTACAGGATATTGAATATAGTTCCCTGTGCTCTACAGTAGGACCTTGCTGTTTATCCATCCTATATATAATAGTTTGCATCTGATAATCCCAAATTCCCAGTCTTTCCCTCTCCCACCCTCCCTCCCCCTTGACAACCACAAATCTGTTCTCTATGTCTCCTGAGTCTGTTTCTGTTTCACAGATAAGTTCATTTGTGTCATATTTTAGATTCCACATATAAGTGATATCATATGATATTTGTTTTTCTCTTTCTGGTTTACTTCACTTATGATAATCTCTAGGTCCATCCATGTTGCTACAAATGGCATATTTTCATTCTTTTTAATGGCTGAGTAGTATTCCATTGTATATATGTACCACATCTTCTTTATCCATTTGTCTGTTAATGGACATTTAGGTTGCTTCCATGTCTTGGCTATTGTAAATAGTGCTGGTATGAACATAGGGGTGCATGTATGATAAAGAAAAAAACTTGAGAGAAGCCAGAGGGTAGATGGATTCACTGGTGAATTCTACCAAACATTTATAGAAGAAAGTACACCAATTCTCTACAATCTTTTCCAGAAGATGGAAGCAGAGAGAAGACTTCCTAAATCATTCTATGAAGCCATCATTGCTCTAATAGCAAAACCAGACAAAGATATTGCTAGAAAAGAAAACTACAGACTGATATCTCTCATGAACATAAATATAAAAATACTCAACGAAGTATTACCAAACTGAATACAACAGGTATAAAAAGAATTATATACCATGCCCAAGTGGCATTTATCCCGGGTATACAAGGCTGTTTCAACATTCAAAAATTAACTAATGTATTTCATCATATCAAAAAGCTAGAGAAGAAAAATCACATGATCATATCAGTATATGCAGAGAAGGATTCTGACAAAATCCAACACCCATTCATGATAAAAACTGTCAGTAAACTAGGACTAGAGGTAAACTTCCTTAACTTGATAAAGAATACCCTCAAAAACCTACAACTAACATCATACTTGGTGAGAAACTTGAAGTTTTCCCAGTAAGACCAGGAACAAGCCAAGGTTGTCCTTCTCATCATCCCTTTCAACATCTTACTGAAAAAGTCCTGGCTAATACAGTAAGACAAGAAAAAGAAGTAAAAGTTATATAGATTTGGAAAGAAGAAATAAATCTATCTTTGTTCACAAATGACATGATTGTCCATGTAGAACATCTGAAAGAACAGACAAAAATACTCCTGGAACTAATAAGTGATTATAGGAAGGTTAAAAGATACAAAGTTAATATACAAACGTCAATTGCTTTCCTATATACCAGCAATGGAAAAGTGGAATTTAAAATTAAAAATATATTACCATTTACATTAGCACCCCCCAAGATGAAAAATTTAGGTATAATTGTAACAAAATATGTACAAGATCTGTATGAGTGAAATGAGAAAACTCTCATGAGAGGTAGCAAAGAAGAAATAAATAAATGGAGAAATATTCCATGTTCATGGATAGGAAGGCTCAATATTGTCAAAATGTCAGTTCTTTGCAACTTGATCTACATGTTTAATATAATCTCAATCAAAATCCCAGCAAGTTATTTTATGGATATCAACAAACTGACTGTGAAATTTATATGGAGAGGCAAAAGACCCAGATTAGTTGGTGGAAAAAAAACAGAGTCAGAGAGCTGACACTACCTAACTTCAAGACTTACTAGAAAATTACACTAATTAGGGCAGTACAGCATTGGTACAAGAATAGATAAATAGAACAATGTAACAGAATAGACAGCCCAGAAATAGACCTACATAAATAAAGCCAACTGTTCTTTGGTAAAGGAGCAAAGGTAATAGAATGGAGCAAAGGCAATCTTTTCAACAAGTGGCGTTGGAACAACTGGGTATCCACATGCAAGAAAATGAATCTAGGCACAGACCTTATACTCTTCACAAAAATTAACTCAAGATGGATTACGGACTTAGATGTAAAACATGAAACGATAAAACTCCAAGAAGATAATATAGGAGAAAACCTAGATGACCCTGGATACGGTAATACCTTTTTAGATATAACACCAAGGTAAGATCCATGAAAGAAAGAGTTGATAAGCTGGACTTCATTAAAGTGAAAAACTTCTGCTTTGCAAAACATAATATTAAGAGAATGAGAAGAAACTTCATAGACTGGGAAAAAATATTTGTAAAAGACATATCTGACAAATGACTAGTATCAAAATATACAAAGAACTCTTAAAACTCAACAATAAGAAAACAAACAGCCAGATTTAAGATGGACAAAGGGGACTTCCCCGGTGGCGCAGTGGTTAAGGATCCGTCTGCCAGTGCAGGGAACATGGGTTTGAGCCCTGGTCCGAGAGGATCCAACATGTCTTGAAGCAGCTAAGCCCATGCACCACAACTACTGAGCCTGTGCTCTAGAGTCTGTGAGCCACAACTACTGAGCCCACGTGCCATAACTACTGAAGCCCGTGCACCTAGAGCCCGTGCTCTGCAACAAGAGAAGCCACCGCAGTGAGAAGCCCTTGCACTGCAACGAAGAGCAGACCCCGCTCACCACAACTAGAGAAAGCCTGTGCGCAGCAACGAAGACCCAACACAGCCAAAAATAAATACATGAATAAACAAATAAATTTATATATAAAAGAATGATGGGCAAAGGACCTGAGCAGACACCTCACCAAAGAAGATATACAGAAGGGTCAGCACAGCCATTTCTCACTAGGCACTCTGATCTGACGTGCCACGTGTGAGGCCTCTGCGTGAAGCACCCTGTGAACAAGTGAAACTAGACGAAGCACAAGGGAAAAGAAAAAAAAAAAAAAGCAAGCTGCAAACCCTCTGAAAACAATGCCTCTGCACCTCTAGCTCTCGCGGATGGAGGTTGGTGTCTCCAGTGGAGTCTCCTATTGAGGGGGACCTTCAAGATGGAGGAGGAGTAAGACGTGGAGATCACCTTCCTCCCCACAAATACGTCAAAAATACATCTACATGTAGAACTACTCCTACAGAACACCTGCTGAACGCTGGCAGAAGACCTCAGACTCCCAAAAGGCAAGAAAATCCCCACGTACCTGGCTGTGTGGCTGACAGGGGCTTGGTGTTCCGGCCTGGTGTCAGGCCTGAGCCTCTGAGGTGGGAGAGCTGAGTTCAGGACATCGGGCTACCACAAACCTCCTGACCCCACATACTATCGAACAGCAAGAGCTCTCCCAGAGATCTCTGTCTCAATGCTGAGACTCAGCTCCACCCAACAGCCAGCAAGCTCCAGTGCTGGACGCCCCGTGCAAAACAACTAGCAAGACAGGAACACAGCCCCACCCATTAGCAGAGAGGCTGCCTAAAATCATAATAAAGTCACAGACACCCCAAAACACACCACCGGATGCAGCCCTGCCCACCAGAAAGACAAGATCCAGCCTCATCCACCAGAACACCGACACCAGCCGCTTCCACCAGGAAGCCTACACAACCCACTGAACCAACCTTACCCACTGGGGGCAGACACCAAAAAACAATGGGAACTATGAATCTGCAGCCTGCGAAAAGGAGACCCCAAATGCGGTAAGTTAAGCAAAATTAGAAGACAGAGAAACACACAGCAGATGAAGGAGCAAGGTAAAAACCCACCAGGCCAAACAAATGAAGAGGAAATAGGCAGTCTACTTGAAAAAGGATCCAGAGGAATGATGGTAAAGATGATCCAAAACCTTGGAAACAGAATGGAGAAAATACAAGAAATGTTTAACAAGGACCTAGAAGAACTAAAGAGCAAACAAACAATGATGAACAACATAATAGATGAAATTAAAAATTCTCTAGAAGGAATCAATAGCAGAATAACTGAGGCAGAAGAACAGATAAGTGAGTGGAAATAAATACCACAGAGCAGAATAAAGAGAAAAGAAGGAAAAGAATTGAGGACAGTCTCAGAGACCTCTGGGACAACATTAAATGCACCAACATTCGAATTATAGGGGTCCCAGAAGAAGAAGAGAAAAAGAAAGGGACTGAGAAAATATTTGAAGAGATTATAGTGGAAAACTTCCCTAATATGGGAAAGGAAATAGTCAATCAAGTCCAGGAAGTGCAGACAGTCCAATACAGGATAAATCCAAGGAGAAACATGCCAAACCACATATTAATCAAACTATCAAAAATTAAATACAAAGAAAACATATTAAAAGCAGCAAGGGAAAAACAACAAATAACACACAAGGGAATCCCCACAAATTTAACAGCTCATCTTTCAGCAGAAACTCTGCAAGCCAGAATGGAGTGGCAGGACATATTTAAAGTGATGAAAGGGAAAAACCTACAACAAAGATTACCAAGTAAGGATCTCATTCAGATTTGATGGAGAAATTAAAACCTTTACAGACAAGCAAAAGTTAAGAGAATTCAGCACCACCTAACCAGCTCTACAACAAATGCTAAAGGAACTTCTCTAGGCAGGAAACACAAGAGAAGGAAAAGTCCTACAAAAACAAACACAAAACAATTAAGAAAATGGTAATAAGAACATACATATCGATAATAACTTTAAATGTAAATGGATTAAATGCTCCAACCAAAAGACAAAGACTGACAGAATGGATACAAAAACAAGACCCATATATATGCTGTCTACAAGAGACCCACTTCAGACCTAGGGACACATACAGACTGAAAGTGAGGGGATGGAAAAAGATATTCCATGCAAATGGAAATCAAAAGAAAGCTGGAGTAGCAATACTCATATCAGATAAAATGGAGTTTTTTTTTTTCTTAACATTTTTATTGGAGCATAATTGCTTTACAATAGTGTGTTAGTTTCTGCTTTATAACAAAGTGAATCAGTTATACATATACATATATCCCCATATCTCTTCCCTCTTCTGTCTCCCTCCCTCCCACCCTCCATATCTCACCCTTCAAGCTGGTCACAAAGCACCAAGTTGATCTCCCTGTGCAAAATAGAGTTTGAAATAAAGACTATCATAAGAGACAAAGAAGGATAGTACATAATGATCAAGGGATCAATCCAAGAAGAGGATATAACAATTGTAAATATTTATACACCCAACATAGGAGCACCTCAATATATAAGTCAAATGCTAACAGTGGTTAAAGGGGAAATCGACAGTAACACAATAATAGTAGGGGACTTTAACACCCCAATTTCACCAATGGACAGATCATACAAAATGAAAATAAATAAGGAAATACAAGCTTTAAATGACACATTAAACAAGGTGGACTTAATTGATATTTATAGGACATTCTATCCAAAACAACAGAATACACATTCTTCTCAAGTGCTCATGGAACATTCTCCAGGATAGATCATATCTTGGGTCACAAATCAAGCCTTGGTAAATTTAAGAATATTGAAATTGTATCAAGTATCTTTTCCGACCACAACGCTATGAGACTAGATATCAATTACAGGAAAAGATCTGTAAAAAATACAAACACATGGAGGCTAAACAATACACTCCTTAATAACGAAGTGATCACTGAAGAAATCAAAGAGGAAATCAAAAACTACCTGGAAACAAATGACAATGGAGACACAACGACCCAAAATCTATGGGATGCAGCAAAAGCAATTCTAAGAGGGAAGTTTATAGCAATACAATCCTACGTTAAGAAACAGGAAACATCTCGAATAAACAACCTAACCTTGCACCTAAAGCAATTAGAGAAAGAAGAACAAAAAACCCCCAAAGTTAGCAGAAGGAAAGAAATCATAAAAATCAGATCAGAAATAAATGAAAAAGAAATGAAGGAAACGATAGCAAAGATCAATAAAACTAAAAGTGGGTTCTTTGAGAAGATAAACAAAATTGATAAACCATTAGCCAGACTCATCAAGAAAAAAAGGGAGAAGACTGAAATCAATAGAATTAGAAATGAGAAAGGAGAAGTAACAACTGACACTGCAGAAATACAAAAGATCATGAGAGATTACTACAAGCAACTCTATGCCAATAAAATGGACAACCTGGAAGAAATGGACAAATTTTTAGAAAGGCACAACCTGCCAAGACTGAATCAGGAAGAAATAGAAAATATGAACAGACCAATCACAAGCACGGAAATTGAAACTGTGATTAAAAATCTTCCAACAAACAAAAGCCCAGGACCAGATGGCTTCACAGGCAAATTCCATCAAACATTTAGAGAAGAGCTAACACCTATCCTTCTCAAACTCTTCCAAAATATAGCAGAGGGAGGAACACTCCCCAACTCATTCTACGAGGCCACCATCACCCTGATACCAAAACCAGACAAGGATGTCACAAAGAAAGAAAACTACAGGCCAATATCACTGATGAACATAGATGCAAAAATCCTCAACAAAATACTAGCAAACAGAATCCAACAGCACATTAAGAGGATCATACACCATGATCAAGTGGGGTTTATTCCAGGAATGCAAGGATTCTTCAATATACGCAAATCAATCAACGTGATACACCATATTAACAAATTGAAGAATAAAAACCATATGATCATCTCAATAGATGCAGAGAAAGCTTTTGACAAAATTCAACACCGATTTGTGATAAAAACCCTGCAGAAAGTAGGCATAGAGGGAACTTTCCTCAACATAATAAAGGCCATATATGACAAACCCACAGCCACCATCGTCCTCAATGGTGAAAAACTGAAAGCATTTCCACCAAGATCAGGAACAAGACAAGGTTGCCCACTCTCGCCACTATTATTCAACATAGTTTTGGAAGTTTTAGCCACAGCAATCAGAGAAGGAAAGGAAATAAAAGGAATCCAAATGGGAAAAGAAGAAGTAAAGCTGTCACTATTTGCAGATGACATGATACTATACATAGAGAATCCTAAAGATGCTACCAGAAAACTACTAGAGGTCATCAATGAATTTGGTAAAGTAGCAGGATACAAAATTACTGCACAGAAATCTCTGGAATTCCTATACACTAAGGATGAAAAATCTGAAAGTGAAATCAAGGGAACACTCCCATTTACCACTGCAACAAAAAGAATAAAATATCTAGGGATAAACCTACCTAA
Organism: Leucopleurus acutus; assembly: GCF_964270905.1. Lineage (NCBI taxonomy): Eukaryota > Metazoa > Chordata > Mammalia > Artiodactyla > Delphinidae > Leucopleurus > Leucopleurus acutus. The sequence continues at coordinate 196,070,658 of NC_139142.1, forward strand.
GGAGACAAAAGATCTGTATGCAGAAAATTATAAGACACTGATGAAAGAAATTAAAGGTGATACAAATAGATGGAGAGATATAGCATGTTCTTGGATTGGAAGAATCAACATTGTGAAAATGACTGTACTACCCAAAGCAATCTACAGATTCAATGCAAGCCCTATCAAACTACCACTGGCATTTTCCACAGAACTAAAACAAAAAATTTCACAATTTGTATGGAAACACAAAAGACCCCAAATAGCCAAAGCAATCTTGAGAACGAAAAACAGAGCTGGAGGAATCAGGCTTCCTGACTTCAGACTATACTACAAAGCTACAGTAATCAAGAAAGTATGGTACTGGCACAAAAACAGAAATATAGATCAATGGAACAGGATAGAAATCCCAGAGATAAACACACACACATATGGTCACCTTATCTTTGATAAAGGAGGCAGGAATGTACAGTGGAGAAAGGACAGCCTCTTCAATAAGTGGTGCTGGGAAAACTGGACAGCTACATGTAAAAGAATGAAATCAGAACACTTCCTAACACCATACACAAAAATAAACTCAAAATAGATTAGAGACCTATATGTAAGGCCAGACACGATCAAACTCTTAGAGGAACACATAGGCAGAAAACTCTATGATATAAATCAGAGCAAGATCCTTTTTGACCCACCTCCTAGAGAAATGGAAATAAAAACAAAAATAAACAAATGGGACCTAATGAAACTTCAAAGCTTTTGCACAGCAAAGGAAACCATAAACAAGATGAAAAGACAACCCTCAGAATGGGAGAAAGTATTTGCAAATGAAGCAACTGACAAAGGATTAATCTCCAAATTATACAAGCAGCTCATGCAGCTCAATATCAAAAAAGCAAACAACCTAATCCAAAAATGGGCAGAAGACCTAAATAGACATTTCTCCAAAGAAGATACACAGATTGCCAACAAGCCCATGAAAGGATGCTCAACACCACTAATCATTAGAGAAATGCAAATCAAAACTACAATGAGGTATCACCTCACACCAGTCAGAATGGCCATCATTAAAAAAATCTACGAACAATAATGCTGGAGAGGGTGTGGAGAAAAGGGAACCCTCTTGCACTGTTGGTGGGAATGTAAATTGATACAGCCACTATGGAGAACAGTATGGAGGTTCCTTAAAAAACTAAAAATAGAACTACCATATGACCCAGCCATCCCACTACTGGGCATATATCCTGAGAAAACCATAACTCAAAAAGAGTCATGTACCACAATGTTCACTGCAGCACTATTTACAATAGCCAGGACATGGAAGCAACCTAAGTGTCCAGCGACAGATGAATGGATAAAGAAGATGTGGCATATATATACAATGGAATATTACTCGGCCATAAAAAGAAATGAAATTGAGTTATTTGTAGTGAGGTGGAGGGACCTAGAGTCTGTCATACAGAGTGAAGTAAGTCAGATAGAGAAAAACAAATACTGTATGCTAACACATATATATGGAATCTAAAAAAAAAAAAAATGGTTCTGATGAACCTATGGGCAGGACAGAATAAAGATACAGACATACAGAATGGACTTGAGGACACAGGGGCGGAGAAGGGTAAGCTGGGACGAAGTGAGAGAGTAGCATTGACATATATACACTACCAAATGTAAAATAGATAGCTAGTGGGAAGAAGCTGCATAGCACAGGGAGATCAACTAAGTGATTTGTGACCACCTAGAGGGGTGGGATAGGGAGGGTTGGAGAGAGACAGAAGAGGGAGGGGATATGGGGACAGATGTATACATATAGCTGATTCACTTTGTTATACAGCAGAAACTAACACAACATTGTAAAGCAATTATACTCCAATAAAGATGTTAAAAAAAAAGATATGCAGTTGGCAAGTGAGCACATGAAAAGATGTTCAAAATCATATATCTTTAAAGAAATGCAAATTAAGACAATGATGAGATACCACTACATACCTATTAGAATGGCCAAAATCCAAAACATTGATAGCACCCAATGTTGGTGAGGATGTGAGGTAACAGGAGCTCTCATTCAATGGGAATGCAAAATGGCGCAACAATTTTGGAAGGTAATTTGGCCGTGTCTTGCAAAACTAAATATACTCTTACCATACAATCCAGCAGTCAACCTCCTTGGTATTTCCTCAAATGTATTGAAACTTATGTCCACACAAAAGCCTGCAGATGGATTTTTACAGAAGTTTACTCATAATTGCCAAAACTTGGAAGCAAACAAGTTGTTTTTCAGTAGGTGAATGAATAAATAAACTGCGGTACATCCATACAATGGAATATTATTCAGCACTGAAAAGAAATGAGCTATCGAGCCGTGAAAAGAAATGGAGGAAACTTAAAATCATATTGCTACGTGAAAGATGCCAATCTGAAAAGGATACATACTGTATGATTCCAACTATATGACACTCTGGCAAAGGCAAAACTATGGAGTCAGTAAAAAGATTAGTGGTTGCCAGGCGTTAGGGGGAGAGTGATGGATAACAGATGGAGCACAGAGGATTTTTAGGGCAGTGAAACTATCTTGTGTGAGACAGCGGTGGTGGATACATGTAATTATACATTTGTCCAAACAACACCAAGAATGAACCCTAATGTAAAATACTGCCTTTTTGTGATAATGATGTGTCAGTGTACGTCCATCAGTTGTAACAAATGTACCACTCTTGTAAGGGATATCCACAGTGAGTGTGCGGGGACGGGGGGATATGGGAAATCTTCATACTTTCTGTTCCATTTTGCTGTGAATCTAACACCTAGTCTAAAAGTATTTTGTATAAATTAAAAAAATAGTGTGGGGAGGTTGATCTGGAGACGATGATGGTAGGATGAATTGGAGGAGATTCGCTGGACGCAGGGGAATATTAGATGGTTAGTCCAAGTGAGAAGTAGTAAGGACCTAAACCGGTGCCGTGAAATTATGGGCTGTGTTTACCGAAAAGGATGGAGTGTATGACTGCCGTCCCCTCCAGCAGCCTCCAAACAAGATTATGGAGCTGGAAGTATTGGGGAAAGAGCACACAGATGGGGGCAGTTAAGGAGAGAAGGGCAACGCATTAATGACTTTGTGGTATTTAAATAAAACAGCTTCTGGATTAATTTCCTCCCCTCCAAACCAAACTCACCCAACCCTTTGGTATGCCACAGACCCCCCCGCCATGAGACCCCAGAGCCACTGCCACCCACCACCAGCCCCTACCACGGCAGGCAGAGGCTCTCAGCTATCAAAGAAACTCCCCATTCTGCTGTTCAGTCTCTATTTATACTTCAGGTAACGGAAGGATGCCGGCCGTGGATCTCCCATCACTGGAAACCCAGAAGGACCCTCTCCATTCTTGACAGCTTTCTTTCTTAAGGCATAACCTCCCGAGCCTACAGTCAGAACGGCCGCAAGTCACTGAGATCCTGGTACCCAGCCCTGGAAAGGCTGATTCCCTCTGGGAATCCTGCCAGCATCATGTTGCCTCAATTTGAAGACAAATTATAAATTAATAAAGAAAAAAACCCCAGACTTTCACGTCTGCCAAAACACACCATTCCCCGAAAGGTTCCTGAAAGGGCCTCAGTAATGCATAGTATAGCAAGAGCCAACCCTCTAAAAGCCTTTTCCAGATTCAACAGGCAGACTAGCCTGTCCTCAAAATGTTACCCCAGCTGCCTTTCCCAGGGCAGAGCCGGTGTTGTTCTTGGAAGGAGAACACCTCCCAGCTGGGTTACCACCTGCATGTTTCACACAGTCTGGAGTTCCCTAAGCTCCCGCCAAGAACACAAAACAGACAGACCTATCACGGACAGAAAACCTCCAGAGAAGACTGAGAAAGATCGTGGTCGGCGCGGAGGTAGCAGTGCTGTTTGGGTTGCTATGAACGCCAGGGGTTTTCGAAGGTTGTGTTTCTGAGCTCATCACAGGCACAGAAGTGTCCTTGTCAGCTGCCTTTTCTTTAAAAGAGAGTCACTGGAACAGCCTCACCCCATAAAATCAACTCCTGAGGAAGTCTTGGTAACCTAACACCTACGGAAGAGGCAGGGATCCAGGCGCTGGAGAGGGGAGTTCTCACTCTACCCTGTCTTCCGCCTTCTCCATTGGAAAAGCACAGACTTTTCAGTATACCCTCTCCCGTTTTTCAGGAGCGATGACTTCACTTTACAAATGAATCTGATTCTCCTAGGCAATGCCTTCTGAAACTGCTTTGGTCTCTTCTGGCCAATGTTTTCTATTTCTTCACCCCATTCATTCGACTTCTGCACGTTACTTGGTTTAAAAAGCTGCCTCTCTGCTATGTAATCTGTATAGACCAATCCACACAGCTCAGGCACTTACGGTTTTCTCCCCCCAAAGGCCCATGAGGAAGAAATTAACAGCATGGTGAGCATTGGATGATTGTGGAAGAGAATCAGACTCAGTGATGGGGACAGGAAGACTCTGAGGGTGGCAGAAGAGGGTCTGCCTTTACTTACAAACACATCCATGAGCAGGTGTTCCAGCGTCACCTCAAAGTCCTCCAGTTTGGCAGCTAAAGTCATAACGAATGATCCGATGGGCGAGGAGGCCCCACTGACGGCCCAAACTTGCAAACTCCTCCGCTCAGAACACGCGGAGACAAATTTAGTCACAAGGCAGAATCACTGCTAATGGGAGGCGGAAACCCTCAAAAGAGAACAGAGCATTGCAGACTGTCCGGCTGGAGCTTCGTAGACAGAAATATTAAAGGATTGAAAAAAAAAAAAAAAGAAGAAGCTGTATTAAGGATGCTGTGGGACCAGACTGGGCACAAAGTGATGTCACCAGGTGAAGAATCCAGCTACTGCCTGGCTCTTGGTAACTTCACGGTCCGAGGTGCAGTAAGAAACACAGGGAAGCCCTGGCAGTGGGTGAAAGAGAGAGAGAAAGCAAGATGGGGTGAGTAGGGAGAGTGGGAAAAAATGGACTAAACCGTCTGACTGATATTTATAGGGCCACATGTTTTTGACTCCCGCCCATTTCTCAGTTCGTTTGTGACCTTTCATGAACGGCCAAACACACTGGAGCGTATTGTAGAATGGGGGCAGTGGGTCCTACAGAAGTTGGCTGTGACCAATGCTAGGGCAATTCACACAGACACGCCATCAATGGTTCTTTGTGAGACACCCATCAGACCTTGTTCTGTACACGATGACAGAAAAGCACATAGTCTTGTGAAAAACAAGGAAACGAAATTTTTCCTCAGAATATTATTAGCTCCTTAGACTCTCCCCCGTCCTGCGTCCTCCCCGCCCCCTCCTCTTCAAGAGTTGATAAACTTCAAGGAAAAAAATTGAATCTCTTGTGTCAACTCCTCAAGCTTCTGCCAGTGAAAGACAATCCAATCTTGCAAAGGCCATTTCTCCTTTTCTGCTTCTGAAGTTTGCTGCAGCGTCGTCTTCTTCTTCTTTTTTTAACTTAAAAGATTTTAATTGTGGTAAAATTCACACAGCATGAAACTGACCATCTTCCCTGTGTTGAAGTGTGTCGTTTGGAATGTTAAGTACATTCACGTTGTTGTGTAACCAACCTCCAGAACTCTCTTCATCTTGTAGAACTCAATCTCTACGCCCATTAAACAACTCCCCACCCCCCTGACCCCAGCCCCTGGCAACCACCATGCTACTTTCTGTCTCTCTGGGTTTGACGATCCTTGATACCTCATATAAGAGGAATCATGCGATATTTGTCCTTTTGTGTCTGGCTTCTTTCACTTAGCATCATGCTTTCAAAGTCCATCTAGGTTGTAGCCTTTGTCAGAACATCCTTCCCTTTTAAGGCTGAAAGCTTACATCTTAAGAAAGACCACTACTTTGGACAAGTTTTCAGGCCTGAGTCAATCTCTCAGGAACGCTTGGTTGTCAAGCCTACGGTGGCCATCCTTCCTGTGAGTGTTCTAACAGAAACAGCCTTGGTCTACTAAGTGAGTTCTGTCCTGTTCCCGAAATAATTGCTGAACTGAATAATCCACGCAAATTCTAGCCTCTGACTCCAAACAGGCTATGACCACTTAACAGTCAATACTTATGCCAAAGAAGAAGGTGGCCCACACGGTACGGAGAAGGAAGCAGAAATATGAAACCCTCTGGACTATAATAAAACTCCCCCCACCCCTTTTTGTCAGAGCTCTTTAAAGTGGGAACAGCTGATACTCTCCAATTTAGTATCTTCCCATGAATTTTCATTTTCCCAGAGGAGATGCAGACCCACTTCACTCGGCATATAATATTTAAACAAAGCAAGCATAAAATAAAGGACCAAGAAAAAAACCGATACAAAGCCTCATATTATTCACAAAGCAGATTTGGAGTCTCTCAGAGTAGACAAGTCGGTCATAAATTGTATATAAATGTTCCTTGAATTATGGCTTCGATTCCATTTTCGAGCCTCTAATAGGGGAATTAGAGTGGGTTTCATGACAAGCATCTCTTGTTAGGCAGAGGCACCAGGGAGGGGGCGGCACTGTGGTGATGAATGGCTCCTATAGCCAAGAGTGTACAGAAAATATATTTCCCTGATGGGCAAACTCACATTCACAGACCTCCCTATTAGCTAATGTGTTTCCCATGTCTGCAGTGGAGGCGAGGACCAGAGCAAACGACGTCAGGCACCAAGACTCAGCACTAGCTGATGTCTTGCCACGTAGTTGCCGTCTTTTGTTAAAACTATAGCTGCCCTGAAGGAACTCAAAACGCCAGGTACCTTCTCTTACCAGGTAAGAGAGCGATGGGTAAACAATTGGCCATAACCAGGAGACTGCTGGAGAGGAGAGATGTATACACAGTTGCAATGCTGTTCTGGTCTCCTGAGACTCTCAGAAGAGCTTTCAACATCAGGTTTTCTTGAGCCCTTTGCCTTAAGCGTTCAGTTTGGACAAGGTATTTCAAAAATCTGGAATTTCAAAGAAGATATACTGGTGTATTTCATTAATCCTCTTCCTGGGATGGACAAGGGATGAGCCAATGCAGAACAGTTAATATTTTTCATTTAAGGCAGCCAGTCTCCCAGTCCCAGCAATGACTTTACACGGTTTTACAGTCAGTCCAAGGCATGGCTCCTCTTAGACTATAAACAGCAAAGCTCAGGACAGGAGACCGTGCATAATTGGGGCAGTGTGAGTAGTTACCATTCTTGAGCTAGAGCTCTCAGGAGGATGTATCAAGAACATCCTACTTTTTAGAAACAAAGTCACCTTAACAGTTTCCAAAGGGGAAACACTGCCCAGAAGAGAGCTAGTATGAAGAGAGAATGAGGAAATAGGTAGTGGATTGGATGCCACCCACAAGAGGCATTTGGTATGAGTTCAGCTATTAGTGGGTGATATGAACCATGGGGAGAAAGCTGGGTACCCTGGAGGCAGCAGGACCACACTAGTCCTAAGGCAGGGAAATTGCTGAAGATGGCTCATAAGGCAAACTCACTGGCATCAGTGCTTATCAATATATGAGCATATGGTAAAGGACGGCTTGGGCAGATTGAACGCGGAAGTTTTTTTTAGTAAATATATTCTAATTGACAAACATTTTTGGTAACTGTGGAGACATTTTATTGATGCTTATATAAAATGTGAACATTCATTTGTTCATTCATTCACACATCCTTTTGACAAATATTTACTTAGCAACTGGGCCAGATATTGGGATGAGTCCTATTGCTGCTAATCAGAAGGTCAAGACACGGCCCTTTCTTCAAGACTTACAGTCTAGGGAAGACTTGGCAAGAGGCGCTGGTGGAATTTTATACTTTTTATTGAGAATATGAAAGAAAAGCGTACTTCCTTATTGGGAAGCACTCACTCTGGGACTTAGGCGATGAGAGGGCTCATTGGTAAAAAAAGAAAGGACATTACTCCCACCCCATGGGAAATGAATGAGAGTGAGTCAGGTATAGAGCATGCCTCCTGAGGATGGGATTTGCAGCAGTAAGTGGCAAGGGCATGGCTGGGGGCACTGATGGATCCTAGGGGTCTGAGCCCAGAGACCACTGGGTTTGAGAAGGTAGCAGCCAACATCTCCATATCGGCAGCACAGGATCCTGACACCATCGCACAGACATCACTTTGATGGTACACATCTCATTTAGAAAAAAAAAATACACTTCCAACTATTGATCAAAACTTAGTGGCCACCTAAGAAGGACCTGACACTCACCACCGTGCTGGAACTAAGGACAATTAATCAGCAACACACCTGATATGGTAGGCAATGGCTAGAATTTGCTCTGCACATTCAAATAAACTTTGTGGGTATGTTTTTAAATTTCGAGTTTCATTCTGTTTCAACCTCATTGACCATTTCCTTCTCCCAAGTCCATGAAAAACCTCCTCCAGCAGCCTCGATATTTTGCTGATAGGATGCAGATGAAAGGGAAATCTTTGGAAGGCAGGGATGGGCTGGATTCCCTGTACGGACATGAAGCCAGTCTCCCTTCCATCCTCCCTAGGTAAGCTGTGGGCAAACCAGTCTTCTAGAGAGAACTATGTTATTCTGCAGCCCTGAAAACAAATCATCCACTTCTAGAGTGTGAACACTCCGCACAGGTGAGGTCCTCAGTTCAAAGAGATCATGGTTCAAGTCATATCAAACAATCTCTATTAAGTACGATGGTGTGCAAACCCAGTGCAGTAAGTAATTGAATATGCAAAGATGTTTTCCTGGAAAGTTCTCTCTGTTCACTCTACTGCAGTGAATTTCTACTCAACAAAACCCTTTGAAGGTCAACTACAAAGCAATGGATCCGACCACCGTGCAGGTGATCAGAATTGGTCACTAAGATAATCTAGTTAACCCTTTTAGTGCCTCGATTGGTGAATGTGAGCAGTGATTTGAAAGTGATGAAATACTTACTGAGTTTTTTTTAAAAAAAAGCAAAACCACTGGCTCTTATTTTGATCACTCAGGTATATCCCATAAGCCCAGTTTATAGTGCAAAAAACTCCCAAAGATACATGTAAAAGCAACTGACATCACTATCCTATTGATATACTTGTCTGTCAAGCTTCTGCTAGAAAGAGAGGGTTTTTAAGGATATGCATGTTTAAGTAGAACAGGCTCTTTTGATGGCCCTACAGACAGTTGCCTGTCTGGGTCTAGTAATAAAGGCTCGCCTGTCTGCTTGAGCTGTCTCTCGGAGGACGAACACTCCAATAAAGATCTATTAAAAAAAAAAAAAGGTTTGCCTGTATAGAGCCCCTGGCAGGCTGGCACTGCCGTGGCTCCAGGCGGTGGTATCTATTAGCAGACCATGCTCGCAGTGTCTGCCTAGTTCCTCCCATGTTTGTGTCACAGGGCTTACACAAGCAACCTTGTCTTCCCTACTCACCACGTCTTTTCGATTTTGACAGCCTCTCTGACAAGTACAAAGGCTCTATTCCTCCACATCTGTCCCCCCTCCGTGACACTCTGGCCTTGCCTCTCCCACCTGCATCCCCTGCCCATCCACAAGGGTGCATTTCAAGACTTTCAAAACTAACAGGCTGTGCAATTCGTGTCAGGCACATGCAGTGGTGCTCTGGGCTGATGATGGAGAGGACGCATAAATAACTCGTCTGATTTCTTTCAGTCGCGACACCTGTCACTTGCTCTACTGTTTGGAGTAAAAGAGGCATGTAGAGCTTCTGAGCTCACCCCCAGCAGGGTACCTTGGGAATTCACCAAGGATCATCACCCCAGCTCGCCCACCTGCACCTTCCAGGGCACCTTGATTTCTGGAGTTCAAATGCAGGCTGTGGAAGCACAGATCCTTACCAGATCCTCCCAAATATTTTACAGACACTTTTGATAACTCTTTCTCATCTGTTCAAGTGGCACAGGGGTTGAAGATTTCCATGCCTTCCAGGGTTGTTTTGAACATGAACCCGATAAAGCACTTTGAGCTAGTCTAAGATGAGATGCTGTGGGCATGTGAACTATGGGTTGGTTACTACTTGCTATGGACTGAATGTTTGTGTCCCCACCAAATTCATAATTAGAAGACCTAATCCCCAGCGTGATGGTATTTGGAGCTGGGGGCTCTGGGAAGTGACTAGGTCATGGGGGGTAGACCTTGTGAATGGGATTAGTGCCCTTAGAAAAGAAACCCAGAGAGCTCCCTTGCCCCTTCCTTCTGCCACGTGAGGTTACAGCTAGAAGATAGTCATCTAAAAACCGGGATGTGATAGGACTATGAACCAGGAAACAGATTCTCATCAGACCCTGAATCTGCCGGCACCTTGACCTTGGACTTTCCACCTTCCAAAACTGTGAGAAACAAATTTCTCTTGCTTAAAAGCCACCCGGTCCTAGGGTATTTTGTTATAGAGTCCAAACAGCTGTTACAGCTGTGGCAGGCTGGCCTCCTGTGAGTGTAGCTCTCTTAAGAGTTTACAATGAAGTATCACCTCACACTGGTCAGAATGGCCATTATTAAAAAGTCTACAAACAATAAACTCTGGAGAGGGTGTGGAGAAAAAGGAACCCTCCTACACTGTTGGTGGGAATATAAATTGATATGACCACTATGGAGAACAGTATGGAGGTTCCTTAAAAAACTAAAAATAGAGTCACCAGGTGATCCTGGGCATATATCCGGAGAAAACTCTAATTTGAAAAGATACAGGCACCCCAATGTTCACTGCAGCACTATTTACAATAGCCAAGACATGGAAGCAACCTAAATATCCATTGACAAATGAATGGATGAAGAAGAAGTTGTGTATATATACAGTGGAATACTACTCAGCCATAAAAAGGAGGAAATGATGCCACTTGCAGCAACAAGGATGGACCTAGAGATTATCATACTAAGTAAGCCAGACAGAGAAAGACAAATACCGTATGATGTCACTTATATGTGGGATCTAAAAAAAATACAAATGAACTTATACACAAAACAGAAATAGACCCACAGACATAGAAAACAAACTTATGGTTACCAAATGGGAAAGGGGGGGAGGATAAATTAGGAGTTTGGAATTAACATATATAAACTACTATACGTAAAACAGATAATCAACAAGGACCTACTGTATAGCACAGGGAACTCTACTCAGTATTTTTAAATAACCTATAGGGAAAAGAATCTGAAAAAGAACAGATATATCTATATGTATAACTGAATCACATTGCTGTACACCTGAAACTAACACAACACTGTAAATCAACTATACTTGAACTAAAAAAAAAAAAAAAAAGAGTTCACAGGTGTTCAGGTCAGCGTCCAGAGACTGACTCTTCGCTTTCTCCATCTTTCAGCCGGCAGAGCCCTGCGTTTTCCGCACCTGACCCCCAGAACTTGGAAGAGCACTCTGGGTACAGCTGGCTGAAAAATGGCAATGGGAGGATGATTCTTAGCTCTTAAGGCTTATGAGACTGATATAATCCCATCACTGAGAAAAATGAAGCTTCCACAAGACAACAAGACAAATATTTTCATAAGAAGTACTCGGGGGTTGGGGGGAAAGGATGATCAGATCTTGGGCTTTGGGTGGGTCTCTACCCATAACTCACAGCCCTAATCAATAAATAATCTGAGTTCCTCATGCAGTTGACAAATCCCTGTTCAAGTTTAGCTCAAGTGCTAACCCCGAAGAGAGAAGGACGTGAAATGGCCTGAATTTATCTCACATTGGCAGCCTTGCTCCAGAGACCAGGCCCTTACATTTTCACTGAGGCCTGACCTAGAAGGGCTAATATCGCTTCTCCCCCTTTTTACAGAAGGACCTTTGGCTGAAGATGGAGAGTGAGTGATCTGAGAGCTTTATCCCATGGATGGCTTCACAACGGCCAGGATTTGCCATAACTAGGTTTTCATGAGGCTACCGGTGAGGTCTGTGCTCCCTCTCACCCTGCAAGGAGGCTGTTCTAGTACAGCTGAGGCAGGATTGACACTGGGGTCCCCCTCATCTGTGGCCTGAGGCTCACAGCCTCTTTGGGCTCAGTTTCTGCATGTGTCTAAATCCGGGCTGAGCCTAGACAAGGGATTCCAGACGGTGGGTGTCACGGAACACTACAATCTGTACATCGAATTAAATATTGGGAGGACCAAGCAAGGGCTGCCAATATCTTATACGCTAAGTTGGGGCATTAACAAGAACAAATAACAAAACAAGGCCATCACCATCTGCCATCGTCAGGATTTTATTAAAGGAAAGACATTTTAACACACACCAAAAATAGGAGAGGGGGCTTCCCTGGTGGAGCAGTGGTTAAGAATCCGCCTGCCAATACAGGGGACACGGGTTCAAGCCCTGGTCCGGGAAGATCCCACATGCCGCAGAGCAACTAAGCCCGTGCTCCACAACTACTGAACCTGCGTGCCACAACTACTGAAGCCCATGTGCCTAGAACCTGTGCTCTGCCACAAGAGAAGCCACCACAATGAGAAGCCCGCGCACCGCAATGAAGAGTAGCTCCGGCTCGCCGCAACTAGAGAAAGCCCGTGCGCAGCAACAAAGACCCAACGCAGCCAAAAAAAAAAAATTTAAATAAATAAAATTTAAAAATAGGAGAGAGATCATCTCAGAATTTAAAGCGGATGGCATGTAGTCGGATGGAGAACTCCCTCTGTTGTCTGTATTTTCTGTGCTGCTGACTGGTGAGGAGTTTATCACAGGCAGGCACTGGTGCCTGGAGGCAGCGGATCGTAAGCTACAATTCAGCTCTAACATCTGCGATTATATCTCTGGTTTTTAATGCATCGTCACCCTGCTACTAAAACACAGACTAAAGATACGCAGAAACAGTTCACAGGTGAATCGCTGCAAACAGACCCTCCACCTTCCTCTCCATGTGTTTCTTCTCTCCCACAAGTTCAATGCCAAGCCACGGAAGAGAACATCAGCCAGGCAGAAGAGCGAAGCTGAAATAAACACTCTGCCTCCAGCTTTAGAAGCGCGGAGAAAGGACAAAGCCAGACCAAGGGGGAGTGTAGCGATCTTATTTTGCTTCTTGGTCGACCCAAGTCCTTCCAGGTGTGTTCTGGAAACATCAGCGCTCTCTGGGCGCTACTCCTCAACACGATGGAATCTCTTCCCTACGCATGTGCTTGCGAATGAACAACTGATTCTTAGGCACAAGACTGAGTCCGTCTTTTTTCTTTTTTTTTTTTTTTGCGGTACGCGGGCCTCTCACTGCTGTGGCCTCTCCCATTGCGGAGCACAGGCTCCGGACGTGCAGGCTCAGTGGCCACGGCTCACGGGCCCAGCCGCTCCGCGGCATGTGGGATCTTCCCGGACCGGGGCACGAACCCGCGTCCCCTGCCTCGAAAGGCGGACTCTCAACCACTGCGCCACCAGGGAAGCCCTGAGTCCCCCTTTTTTGAAACTCTTTTTGTTAATGGTTTTTGAATGATAACATATGCAGATGATACAAAATTAAAAATGAACAAGAGAACAGGTGAAAAAGTTTCTCTGTTTTATATCTCTGACCTACAGCCACTCAGTTCGTGCTAAAGGCAAGCACCTTTACTGTGTCTGGAGATGTTCTAAACAGACTCAGGCATAAAATATTACCACTTGTGTATGTTATATGTATCAATATATAGAAGATATATCACAAGTATTTACAACTGCAAATAGTACTTTACTGTCTGGAATATTTCATTAACCTGCACCCTATTGATGGGAATTTGAACGTGTCACTAACACAACATGAAAATGCATTTTGGGGTGTAGACTTCTAGACGTGGAATTGCTGACTCAAAAGTCATGTACATTAAAAAAAATTTTACCCTCCATAGAGTTTGTGCCAATTTATACCCCCCAGAAAATAGAGAGTGCCTGATTCCCGACACTGTTGGCCACACGGTGGGACAGTTAATTTTTTGACTCTTGGCAATATGATGAGTAAAAAATGGCATCTCGTTCTTATTTCAATTTATAATCTCCTTTATTAATTGAAAATAGTGGTTCACAAAAATTCCCTAACATGAATTCCATTTTTTTAAACCAAGTCTTCATTGATCCAGGTGGGTCCAGCTGGGCTTCCCTGGTGGCGCAGTGGTTGAGTGTCCGCTTGCCGATGCAGGGGATGCGGGTTCGTGTCCCAGTCTGGGAGGATCCCACATGCCGCAGAGCGGCTGGGCCTGTGAGCCATGGCCGCTGAGCCTGCGCGTCTGGAGCCTGTGCTCCGCAACGGGAGAGGCCACAACGGTGAGGGGCCCGCGTACCGCAAAAAAACAAAACAAAACAGATGGGTCCAGCTGTGTCTCATGAACATTCTGGTAATGGGCATAAACTAATGATTAGCAGCAAGATGTTAGACCCATGTACCCACTGAAGTCCACACTTAAAGGCAATTTAAGAGAATCTTTATTAATCGCTCCCTTGTGCATCTCTGTATTACCTACTCCAAAATGCACCTGTTAAGATGACTGGAAATTAAAACAACACTAAGCAAGAGCAAAGGGTAATTCATTCTTTCGTAAAGTTTCCCTTTGCCCTTGAGAAGAGATATCAAAGCAATGAAAAGGTTAAATCTTGAAAGACTTTGGACCATGACACTTGATCAGATGCGGACTGTATAAAATTGATAACATTTGTCAACTACTCCATTTCAAATCTACCAGACTCAGAAGCTAATCTCATAAAGGATCAGCAGTGTAGGCAATAAAGGTCCTCAGAACTTCCCCTATGCGCCAAGATATACGAGAATGTCAACTCCTCTAGGTACAGCTATAGATTCCCCGGTGACTTTGTTGATCAAAGATTCGTGACCACTGACTTCCATCAGTAAAGTTGATCCTACTGCCTCACTGAATTTACGATGGGCCTCTATTTTCTACTGTTGCTCATCTCTGTTGAGGTTTCCACTTACTTTCAAGGTCACTAGCTGCGTTTGGACAAAACGATAATAATATTGATCTTCAGGACACCATTTCTTGAGCATTTTTCAAAGGGACAGTGTAGATACCAGTTATTTCATGGACATGTAAAAAAATCATTATAGATAGGCAGCCAACAAACTAAATAATTAATTTAATTAATTTAACTTAATTAAACATATTAAATATTTACTGAGCTCGTTGTTTTCTATTGGATTTGCATTGAGGTTGTAGTGATTTTTTCATGTGCTGCAAGCACCAAGCTATTAACCCTGTGGCTGGAAATGCTTAGACTCATGAATGGTTAGAAGACTATTTTATAGAACATGACCTGTACTTAGACAACTTACTTGTATTGCTATTTAATAATATCCCTTTTTGCTCACAAAGGGGTAGATGTTATATATACTACGGGTGAGGCAGGTCTTTCACGTCTAAGAATTTGTATTTCTAGTTTCTGAGTAAGATCTTATTGCTTGTTTACTTGCTTATCTATCGATCGATCAAGCTATCCTCTCTTTCTTTTCTTCCATCCATCCATCCATCCATCCGTACATATATACATACATACATACATCTATCCATCATTTATCCATCATCGATCCATTTATTATCTATCGATTGATCTTTCCTTCTTTCTCCCATTCATCCATCCATCATTTATCTATTATCTATCCATCCATTTTCTATCTTTCTTTCCTTCTCTCTCCCTCCCTTCCTCCTCCTTCCCTCCCTCTCTTCCTTCCTTCCTTCATTCCTCTTTCTCCCATCCATCCATCCATCCATCATTTATCTAACATCTATCTATCCATCCATTTATCTATCTATCTTTCTATCTATCTACCTATCTATCTTCCATCTAATCTCAACCCTGTGCCAGGCATTGTTCTAACTGCCTTACAAATATGAACTTACCTAATCCTCACTACAGCCCTACGAGGTGGTTATCATTTTTCCACCCCCATTTTACAGGTGGGAAAACTCAGGAACAGAGAGACACTTGCTAACAGTCACACAGCCAGTCCAATGGTGGAGTCAGAATATGAGCCCAAGCCTTCTGGCTCCAGATTCACTGATGTAACCACTACACTGGGCTTGTGTGTGTTCAACATTCTAGTTTTGTGAACCATCACTTGTTCCCTGTCACGGAGGGAAAATCATTCTTCTGTTGGACGAAACAGAGAGTTCTTATGAGGAAGCAAAGCTGGTTAAAAAGTGTGTGGTGGTGGTGATGGTGGGGTTCATTGGAAAATGTCTGGTATTCATTTACAAGATAATCTTAATAGCATCTCCATTGTGTAATGGAGAGATTCAATAATGGTACTAAAGAAATTCAGTTGACATTAATGTTGGAGCAAAAAACACAGAGTGATGCAATTCTTAAAACTGGGAGGAGTGTAAGATTCATCTGAGACTGACTGTGTTTTGGAGATGAGAGAACAGGCCCCGGGGACTATGGCCTCATTTGGCCTGTCTGCTGGTGGCCATCTTGGACCCAGGGACCCGGATCCAGACGTAACATCTCCAGGTGCAGTGCTCTCATTTCCATCCTTTCTTAACAGAACTACGGACTCCTCAGACGCCTTGGATCAGCTCAGGCATCTCCCTGACCTGCTCTGAAATGCATCCTTCACAGGCACTGAGGGCATAAGGAGAGAGTTCTGGCCTGCAGTCGTCACAGTGGTTCAGTGGTCACTCACACAGGTCTTCCTTTAAAGGAGACACTGATGGGAAGGTGGCTGGACCAGAAGAGGCGGGGGGTGAAGAGATGGAATGGCCAGGTGTCTGACCCACAAGCCTGCAGAAATATATTTCTTGGGGCCGTGAAGTAACATGTGCCAGGCCTTCAGAGTGGGATAGCTATTTTACTACCTCTTAATTAAAGGAATTATAGGACTCCCTTGTGAGAAAGCAAAATGACTTATCTGACCCTAATGCAGTTTTGGAAACAGCAACTAG
The DNA here is from genome assembly GCF_964270905.1 of Leucopleurus acutus. Taxonomy (NCBI): domain Eukaryota; kingdom Metazoa; phylum Chordata; class Mammalia; order Artiodactyla; family Delphinidae; genus Leucopleurus; species Leucopleurus acutus. Next base: position 196,087,438 of record NC_139142.1, read on the forward strand.
GAGGGCTCTGAAAAAGTCATAAAGTATGTGGAGTTTCAGTCGCTTCTTTTCGTTTTGTTTTTAGTTTTCATGCTGAAACAGGGCAACTGGAACCCTTCTGCTTTCTCCAAATAAAACAGAGCTCTTTCTGTCCTTTGAATTCTTCAGAGCTGCTTTTCAAGGAAGCTAGCTTGGCTTCCTGGTGACGCTTTTCAAAAAAGCCTTTCTGATGATGTTCTCTGAAAAGCCTTGCTTTGCTGTGGTACTTCCAATAGTTCGACATTTTAGTTACAGATTAACCTTCTGTCATTGAAATTCTGACTAATTGAAATTATTTTCGTCTGTTTATAAATGAATTTGTTTTCTGCACCAAAAGGGAAACACATTATAATCTTCATACTTGAGTTATTTGATTTAACAAGATTTCAAGTTAGGAAACATTTGCAAATACGTTTTACATCTAGGCACGTACCACCCCACAAAGTAAGTTTCCCATAAAAATAAGTTCCCCCCAAATAAGTGTCCACATAAGCACCAGAGGACACGCCCAGGGATTTTCATAGCAGCGTTATTCACGGTAGCTCCAAAATAAAAACAATCCGAATGCCCGTCAGAGGTATAACAGATAAATATGGAGTATGTTCCTACTGTGTAATCGTATAAGGGAATAAAACACAGCAATGAAAATTAAGACACAATCGAACTTTACAATCCCCGCTGCACTAAAGTGACTACAGTGATTAGGAACTGAGACACTTTTTTCTGCATAAAGCCTGGAGGCGAAAGCTTATTGACGTCACAAGAGAGGCCACGATTTTCCTTTTCTATATTATCTCGTAGGAATCTTCAAAAATAGAATATAAAGACACAAGGCAACATGCAAAACTGTTCTATAACTTTTTTGGAAAAACTCCTTTTTCCAGATCAGCTGAGTCCACGGGGCCTAATTTGACCATATTTTAAGAAAACAAAAGGCAGAACTGTAACTTCCCTGGCTGTCCAGTGGTTAGGACTCTGTGCTTCCACTGCCGTGGGCCTGGGTTCAATCCCTGGTCGGGGAACTAAGATCCCGCAAGCCACATGGTGTGGCCAGAAAACAGACAAAGGCAGAATTATTTTACTATCTGTTAATGCTAAGGTGGAGGTCATATTCAACTTTGCTGTTTCTTTCATGAGATTCCTGACTCCAGACTTTCTGGTTCGTGACTCAATAAAGGAAATCATTTGCTTACTCAGCGTGACGATCAGGCCTCTGGTGCTCACAGCTATCATGCTTTGATGGTCAGGCATTCAGCATCCCGCCTGGATTTGCCATGCAGCAGCCCAAAGACTGGTTAAGGGAGTGATTTTCTGGCTGCTCTAATGAGGATAATCCAAACTGATTCAAATGTGGGGATGTAAAATTCCTACCGAGTGGTAACTGCTTCTATTATTAAGCACGGTCATCAGGGCTGGTCACTGGAGATTATCTGGAGAAGAGAGAGACTCATAAACCATACAGTTCTGTCCTGAGACCGTGCAAACCAAATTCCTTCTGATTCGTCAGGAGATGCAGTGGTGGGCTTCCAACTCCAATGTCGCTCTCAGGATACCGTGGAATGGCCCTCTGTGAGGCAGAGTGACGTCCTCATCCGAACAGAATTGTGATGGCTCTTGTGTTAAACTATTAATTCCATTAAACAGGTTTGTTGAGGAAAGAATAGATTCTTCATGGTGGAAATATACCGATGCATACTGTTTTGTTTGAACTTCTTTATCCTTTGCAGTTTCGCTTTTATTGTTGTCCTTGCCTGGTGGAAAAGATGTGAAGAACATCTCCTTGGTTACTTGGGAGCAAAGGTTGCCCACTGATTCCGACGTGCTTTGGCTGTAGTAGACCAGCACCTCGCACTGAAGCCCCCGAACAATACCACAGTCTTGAAGCGCTGGGCTCCAGGCTGTGGCAAGAAGGTTCTTCAAATGCCCGTCTCCCAGGGTGTAGTCCACAGACACTCTCTGCTTCCTCCTCTCGTCCCCTGATGGGAATGCCTTCCCATATGGAACTCTGTAGGAATTGGCCTTTGTGGAAATTTCTGGAGTGCCAGCTAAGTGTGCCTGTGAGAGGCAAAAGGTCCAGGCCTAGCACACTGTAGACCACACTGGAAAGTGGCCCAGAGCTTGATACCCCATCCATCCAGGACAAAGTGACAGGTTGTTCTCTGCAACCCAGGTCTGAGGTGGTGCTGCATTTGCAAAAGGCTGGGAGAGAAAGAAGAGAGCCTTAAAGCTAGAGTCACACCGGACCCACTGCCCAGGCCTGAGCTTGACCCTCTGATGGCTTTGCTGCATCTCCTCTTACAAACTGTCGATTCAATGTCGATTGTGTTCATAGGGATTCTTACCTTGTGACCCTTGTCTTCAAGAGGACTGAGCAACTTCAAAGACCACAGACAAAATTTGTGTAAATAAATACAGGTGCCGATTCTAGGCAGAAGGGCAAAGGTTTTACCAGCTTATCAACCAGGCTCTCAAGATCCCAAACAGAAGAGCATTATCAACAACAAAAGGAGACAAAAACAAACAAGGGAAAGAAAGAGGAAGGAAGGAAGAAAGGAAAGAAGAAAAAGAAGCCACTGGGCTCATTTCAGTTTTTCAAACCAGAGCACAGTCAGTTTTATTCATTTCAGAGGCCGAAGGGTCAAGGAGGTTGATATAAACTCTCTCCCATCTTTCATTGATACAATCTCAAATGCTCAGCAGCTGCTTCCTATCTCAGTTGACAGGAAGATAATTTAAATATTCCTGTTGGTTTCTCTCCTATCTGTGTTCTGAAAACCCAAATGAGAACCCCCTTGTACTAGTGCTGAATAATCCAGGAAGCAAAACTGACTGTAACATGAAAAGGGAAACTTTAGGATGAGAAGTACTTTCCATCCTAGAAATAGTCCCCTTTGAGGGATTTCCAAGTCCAAGAAGTGTGGGAGAATGTGACTCCTTGGGGTTTGAATACCAATGAGTAGCGAAGTACTGGCATGGAATAGAAAGAAGCCTTGCAGTTAGACAGGACAGAGAATCATGGCTTTGCTGCTTCGCCACCGTGGGGCCCGAGATAGACTACTGAGGTCAAGTCTTGGCTTCCTCCTCCACCAAGGGGTAACGACAGTGTCCACCTCAGAGACAGGTTCTGACCACTCAGTGAACAATGTATAAGGGGTTGAGCACACAGCCTAGCACACGGTCACTCAGTAAACATTAGACATTATTTCTGCTTTGTTAGTCAGTAAAATCCCAAGATAATGGGGAAGGGGTGTAGACTTCTTATGCGGAAGGAGGGAGAGGAGGAACGTGGGAATGGGGATGGGCCAGTAACCAAAGACCCTGGATAAGGCTGAAGAGTGAACCAGTCAACCAAGATATTACTAGGATGGACGCCAGTGCTCTGAAGTCCCATCCAGCTACAGAACCCAGAATGGTCCCCATGGATACTCACGCCAGAGCACACAACTTCTGGGCCTGGAATGGATCTGGATGGAGAAGCAGGAACTTTGGAAATTCTGGTCAGTGAGCTTTGAGAATGCCTGATTCACTTTGTTTTCCCCTTACGAGTATAATCCCTCATTTTGTATGACGGATTTTTATAAGCTTCCCCACTATTACATAGGGCAGCATTTTACAGTAATAAAAACAATAGTGATTTTTGGAAATAGAACGGGCTCTCCCTGGTTGTTATTAAGACAAATCTATTTCTTTCCTTCTAGCCCTGGAGACTGCCACTCACTAACTGACCTCCAATTCCTAAAGTTTGCTCTTTAACGACAAACTAAAAGTTGGTCTTTAACGACAACATCTCTTATTGCAGAATGTGGAGAAACCCCCTTGTAGTTCAAAAAGGATGCATGAAATGACCATGGCCACTAGGATTTTGTGTTCAGGACCAACCGAGGGCTCATAGAGTCATGTGGAAAAATGCTGAGAAGCCAGTCACTCTGGGAGATAAGTGTTGGATTTGTCCACTGCTGCATTCCTCACCTATGGATGTGCTGGTTTAATTTGTACCTGAGACCTTTCTCCTACCGTTTTTCAAATAAACAAGTTTACAAGGATTGTAAACAGAGCAATTAAGATCATTAGAGTTACGAATGTGCATTGGGGACTTGGGGGGTGAGGAGATAATGGTCAATATAAATAAGGAATTCATGGTGAAGCAGACAGTTTCACACTAGACGGAGCCTTCAAAACAGGCTGAGAACAGGAAGTTGAAGAAAGATGCTGGCAAGCATTCCAGAACTTTAAGAACCAAAGGTAAACCATGGCCTTTTAAAACTGGAACCCAGGGACTTCCCTGGTAGTCCAGTGGTAAAGAATCCGCCTTCCAATACAGGGGACGTGGGTTCGATCCCTGGTCAGGGAACGAAGATCCCACATGCTGTGGGGCAACTAAGCCTGCACGCCACAACTACTGAGCTTGCGCGCCTCAACTAGAGAGAGCCCACGTGCTGCCAACTACAGATCACACGTGCTCTGGAAACTGAGCACCACAACTAGAGAGAAGCCCGAACACCACAACGAAGAGCCCGTGCACTGCAATGAAAGATCCCACGTACCACAACTAAGATCCAATGCAGCCAAAAATAAATAAAATAAATACATAAATAATAAATAAAATCTTTAAAAAAACACAAAAACCCCCCTGGAATCCACCCCCATCTCCTTACCCCCTCCCGCCCCCAGTTTGGTTGTTGGCATATCAGGAAAGGGGTCAGCCAAACTGTGTCCTTCCCCTCATCATAATTCACAGTGGTCTACAGTAAATCTCTTCTCTTAAATGTCCTTAGGGGCTATTGGATTTTATCTGTTTTTAAAATTTGGGCCTTTGGGGCTTCCCTGGTGGCGCAGTGGTTAAGAACCCGCCTGCCAATGCAGGGGACACGGGTTTGAGCCCTGGTCCAGGAAGATCCCACATGCTGCAGAGCAACTAAGCCCATGCGCCATAACTACTGAGCCTGTGCTCTAGAGCCCGCGAGCCACAACTACTGAAGCCCATACGCCCTATAGCCCGTGCTCCGTAATGAAAGAAGCCACCGCAATGAGAGCCAGCACACCGCAACAAAGAGTAGCCCCCGCTCACTGCAACTAGAGAAAGCCTGCGCACAGCAACGAAGACCCAGCACAGCCAAAAATAAATAAATAAAATAAATTTATTTAAAAAAAAAAAAGTTGGGCCTTACTCTGTAAAGATTTTTTTAAACATGAGGGAAAATCTTGCTTTTATGAATTGACCATGCTTTCACAGTTGCCCTCCCCAGCATGCTTACCACACCTCCATCCAGCCCATCTTTTCATACCAAGAAGTATTTATTGAGCACCTATATGTGGAGGCAAAAAAGTCATTGTGTGAGTGTAGGCTCGGCTCCATCACTTACAACACACACACTGGTGTTAGGCAATTCTTTTAACGTCTCTTGGCCTCAGTTTTCCCACCTGTAAAATGGGGCTAATGGTATTTATCTCCCAGAGTTGTTGTGAAGATTGAGTTAATCCATGTAAAGCAGTCAGAACAGAGAGCAAAGTCACATTAGGCAGAAACAGGTCTCACTTACTGGCCTCTCCCTTGTGCCAGGAGCAGCTGTCCTGAGAGGTCTGTGTGAATCAACTCATTTAATTCCCACAAGATCCCTGTGAGGTGATTACTGTTATTATCCTCCCTTTTCTGGATGATGAAACAAAGGCTTAAGAGAAGTTAGGTGATGGCAGAGCATGGCTGATTGGCTGTGCCAAAGGAGGGTCACATCTCCACGAGTAATTCTGCTCCTGCACAAGTTAACACCTTTCAAAATGTGTGGATCTAGGGAATTCCCTTGCGGTTCAGTGGTTAGGACTCTGCACTCTCACTGCCAAAGGTGCGGGTTCAATCCCTGGTTGGGGAACTAAGATCCCGCAAGCTGCACAGCAGGGCCAAACAAAACAAAGAACGTGAGGCTCTTGGGGACAGCGTATGCAGGAAGCACCTGTGCAGCCTGAAAATCTCATCAATCGTAGGGCTCTGATATCGGCAGGGCCCAGCCTGCAGTTTTCCCCAGCTGGAAGTTGGGATGCTTTCCTTTCTGAGTCCCCATTTCCCTAGAACTTCACTTCAAATACACCTTTCCTGTGACTCTTAACTCTCTATTCTCACCCAACTCAGCCAACCCCTTTCTTCTAGGTTCCCTGAGTGCCTTAGTCTCTTTGGGCTACTGTAACAAAAACACCATGGACTGGGTGACTTATAAACAACAGAGATTTATTTCTCACGGTTTTGGAGGGTGGAAGTCTGAGATCAGGGTGCTAGCCTGACTGGGTTCTAATGAAGACCCTCTTGCAAGTTTCAGAGGCTGCCTTCTCCTTATATCTGCCCACAGCAGAGAGTAGAGAGGGCAAGCAAGCTCTTGGCTCCTATTAGAGCACTAATCCCATCATGAGGGCCCCATCCTCATGACCTCATCTAATCCCAATCACCTCCCAAGGCCACACCTTCTAATACCATCATATTGGGGGTAGGGTTTCAACACATGAATTTTGGGGACATAAGCATTCAGTCTGTAACTCTGAGTACTTGGTTTCAGTTGTTGATTTTTCACCCCTATAGCCTAGGAGTCACCCACCTTTGCCTTCTAGACAAGGTTACACTTTTTATACCCAGATTACTATGGTACCAGCCCACCTCCATCAAAAGGACCCCTGCTATTTCTGAGCATTTTCTGAGGCCCTGTCTTCAGTATGTTCTGGAACAAACAGCTCTGGGTGCTTGGTTCTAGCCCTTCATCTATAGTTATGTCCCTGCCACCTCCTCCATTGCTGGTGACCCTGGAGACATTGCCTCTCCTAGCCCAGACCCTGAGACTCCAATTCTGGTTTTGGGACTGGGGACACTGCTCTTTCTTTCTTCCCTGCACAACTCTGTCCTAAGCCTAATTTCCCAAACCACGACTGAGACCAGGCTGCAACTTTTATAGGCCTTATTGAACATTCAACAAGAGTGCAAAGAAAAATGGAAATTGCCCTACAGGCACAGTCCCACCCTACCATCTGGTACACAGCCAGCATCCCACATAGAACCTGGACAGTGTCCAAGGAGTGAGCCCAGGCTACCCAGCATCACCCCATGCCCAGGTCTCTCCAGGCCTCAGTTTCAGAAAAACTGTCTTCTCGGATCCTAAGAGAGGGAGCATTTATTCCCAACCCCCATCTCAAATCCACTTCGCTGGGGCTTTGATTTTAGCCTCCTCTCAGGAAGATGGCTGGAGAGAGCACTGATTCACCCCAGAGAAAACCCCACCTGTAACCACCCAAGTGTTATCTGGTCCTTGTCCCCAGAAACTGAAACATAGTCACTTGGTTAATAAAGTAATTAATACTCTGTGTTCTTCCAAGGAAGCTTCAAGGAGGTTAGGTTATCAGGTTCCTTTACAGGAGCATGCATTAATGGATCCGTTCCTCCCAGATGCCATGTTCGTCTCCATGTCTGTAATGATCTGTGTTCCCATGCAGACAGTAAGCTCCTCAGGAATAGCAAGTAAGGGTTGCATCTCCTTTCCTGACTTCCCTGTACCCTCCACCCCTACACTGTTCAAGCTATACACACACACACACACACACACGCGCGCGCACACACGCACACACGCACACACGCATACATACTCAAAACCTAAAATCAGGGAACTGCGCACACAGCAGGCACTGAAGGATCCCAGATTTGTTTTTCTCACAGAACTTCTGAAACAACTGAAGGATTAAAACGACTAAATTATGCCTGCCTTCATTTTAAAGATATTTGCTCTTTTCAGTTTTAACATACCAACCTCCTGAGCTTTTCTCAATTGAAAATAATTTTTTTTTTTTAAAGATTTTTTTCCCCCAGTATTTCTTTAGGACCAGTCTCGGCCCCATTTGCCCCTTCTCCGTACCCGCCGTGGGGTGCGTGGCGTCACTGCTTTGCTATTGGCCACCTAACCTGCCACTCACGCATCCTCCATCCTATCCGAACCCACAGCCCGGGGAAGGCCTTCCCCCACCATCTGCTCCGGTTCATTCACGTGCAAATACTAAGGCGTTTCAAATGCAGAGCTCAGCTCTCGGTTGCGTCTTTGTCTCTTCTAGTGAGAGAAAAGCAGTCGTGCGAGAGTTTTTGCTTTCTGCCCCTCATACCAATATATTCAAAAGAAAAAGAAAAAGTATTGCTTATGGGGTATTTTGAAAAAAATCATTGTTGCCGACGTCTACCTTAGTGAGTTTTTCTATGGTTATATTTAGCCCTGCCAGGCCTGGCAGACTTTCTGCCACAAAACCTTGAAGCCTCAGTAAGTGGGCTGACATATTCTGGACTTCTTTGGGCTTGTCATATCTAAAAAGCAGCCGACAATAAGAATGCAAGAATTTTCAGCCAGGCTTGGGGAACGAGGCCTCAAAGAGCTTTGCAGTCAGTGGAAGTTTCGTCATGTAATATTGTCAATACAGACCCTAGACTCGGTTATTTATTTGCCTCTCCGTTGAGGCAACACAGGCAGAGAACACACTGGTACCTTACTTTTCAAATCCCAGTAAATACAGCAACATTCTTAATTAGATGAAAGCAATAAGAGAGAGAAAATGTCTTATTCCGCACAATCTGAATATAGCATCTTCCTCACACGTTATCTTTACTCTAGAGCTGGATTTATGAGAATATGTCATGTTGACAAATACAAGAAAATAATAAACATCAGGTTCTGTGGCTATTTTGCATTACTGCTTCAACTCAAGACATTTCAAAGAGAGGGAAACACAAATCCAGCAAGACAGAAGTCAAGGTGGGCTCAGCCAGTTTTGAAACCAAAAGACCCCTTTCCCGTCTAGTGTGTTTGTTTATACTCTTGACACTCATTGGACACATCACAGTCTCTAGAAACCAAACTTAGTTTGTCTGTGTTGGTGAACATGATTAAAGAATAACAGTCAAACTCATACAGAAATAACAGTTTTGATCAGAGAAGTAATATCTAGTTGCCTACAAAGGAATCAATTAATTCACCTTCACTAAGGTCTTAAATGGAACCCACCATAGATGTGTGTCTATTTCTGGTTCCTTCAAGAGGTGAAACTGGAGAGAAATGATTAGAAAAACTCAGGCTTGGTTGAAGGAGATGGTGGTGGGCAGAGATTCCTCTTACCAAATATACCACGTTCCCAAATGCCAGCTTCCTTTCCTTCTTTCTGCCCTCAGAGATGAGAAAGCAGAGGAGATGTTGGCTATTTTCATAATGAATTTATCCATCATGTTGAATTCACTGGTTTAGGGCCAATCTGAAGTTTAAACTTACATATCTTTTGCTTTTTTCAAGGACAAAATGTAGTTGGATATACGTAATTTGAAATGCACACTTTCAAAATCTTCAGTTCTCCTTCTAGAATCTTTCCTTCATTTGTCTTTTAGGTACATTGTCTAGTCTGGATCAGTAAGACTGGCAGAGTGTGGAAGAGTCTGAGAGAGAAGAAATATGAAAGGTATCTTTTTAACATCACGTTACTATTCAAATCCAGGTCTTTCCATTTACTATAGTGTGGTAGAAACTAGAGAAAAAATTAAGTTTCACAAAAAGGATAAATACAGACATTCGCTGTTGACTGAGAACCTCATCTAGGTGAGCAGGGACTGGATTCTCATGGTCATTTCTCAGCAGCTTATTTGACCGGAAGGGGGTCGGCTGGTGGGAACACTGTACACATCCCAGCATGGCGGTCTTTGAAGTCCCCATGAAGCCCTTTGGTGAAGGAACATGCCACAGAGAACCCTGCAATTGTAGGGTCTCCAGAGAGCAGACTGGCTGTACATGTTTACACACACCCACCAGCTAAACCACAGATCCAAATGGGATATGAAGCACTGAGAGGCCCAAAGTGGCATTTCAGGCTGCCATAATCACATATAATGTCTACCCTTGGTTTAGAAGGTGGGTGGAAGCAGGGAAAAAATGCTGTGGTCAAACTAAAAATGTTTCTTGTAGTCAAGGCAATAATGATGAATTGAGATATAACAGAGAATACAAAATGCAAAGCATACCTACTTTATCCAATAATTTTGGTTAAAAACAACTAAAAAAAAAATCAAAAAGCAAAGAGCTTTTTGCAAATCTTATCAGGACTGAAAGAGGGAGCAAACCTGGTCCAAATCTAGTTATGTTTTGTGAACGTCACTGTGGAATCTAATGTTTGTGTGTAAATGAAACCAGGTGGCTAGTATTAGCTCCTGTCTCCTCTGGAGTCCCAGTGCTATTACCTTAAAACCAAGAATAATGTAAAAGCTAGAGGTGGGATTTCTTGGAAACTATCTGCTATGACTGAATTATGTGTCATATCCAGCCCAGACACTGTCCAGAGAGAGAAGAGAGGCGTCCCTTCCTGTAGCTCTGCCAGCCGCCTCCCAACAGACTTCCCTTTCATCTTGTTAACCACATTCCCACTGCTGGACTGGAACTAATAGCTTCAGTAAGGATGGTGTTGTCCTAGCCCAACGGGGTTGACCATTAGAACTGGGGGCGGGTTGGCTTTACCTGAGTGGTGGGTATTGAACAAAATCAGGGTAATATTCAGAGGAGGTGTCGGTTACATGGGTGGTGGGTGGGCATACTATAGTGTCCACTAATCCACTCTGCTGGCACTCATTTTATTTCTCCAACTCCCTTGTTTTAATTCCCAGTGGTTTTGTCTCCAGGGACACAATGTGCTGATCCTACAGATGTTGCATATTTCCTGTTTGTTTGTTTTTTTCCACATCTTTATTGGAGTAAAGATGCTTTACAATGTTGTGTTAGTTTCTGCTGTACAACAAAGTACAACAAAGTGAATCAGCTACATGTATACATATATCCCCATATCCCCTCCCTCCCACCCTCCCTATCCCATCCCTCTAGGTGGTCACAAAGCACCGAGTTGATCTCCTTGTGCTACGCAGCAACTTCCCACTAGCCATCCATTTTACATTTGGTAGTGTGTATATGTCAGTGCTACTCTCTCACTTTATCCTAGCTTCCCCCCACCCCACCCCGTACCCTCAAGTCCATTCTCTACATCTGTGTCTTTATTCCTGCCCTGCCACTGGGTTCATCAGTACCACATTTTTAGATTCCATTTATATGTGTTAGCATATGGTACCTGTTTTCCTCTTTCTGACTTACTTCACTCAGATTCTAGGTCCATCCACCTCACTACAAATAACTCAATTCCATTTCTTTTTATGGCTGAGTAATATTCCATTGTATACACGTGCCACATCTTCTTTATCCATTCATCTGTTGACGGAAATTTAGGTTGCTTCCATGTTCTGGCTATTTTCCCGTTTTTTTGACAGTGTTTCTCATGTTAACTCTAATCATACAACTTACATCTTAGTGATTATTTATTAAGTACTTAATATGAGCCAGACACTATTTTTAGGAGCTTTATACATAAGGAGAGAATGTAGTTATTTTGCAGACAAAAATATTTCTAGTCGAAGTAATAAATCTCAAATGATAAAAATAAATCAAAATTTCTAGCATCTTGGTACCCACTTCAGTCTTCTGGATGCCATGGTTACCTTATGTCCATCTTTCCAGCCTGAATTACTCCTGGACATTAACAAAAGTCAGTCTCCAACTCTTCAAAGCAGAGGCAAGATCCAGATGCTTCTTTTAATTTCAGCCCTGATTTGCCTCATCAAGATGAGCCAAATATTTGCTATGCCATTTACATTTAATATATTATTCTCTCAACTCCACTATTAGGTTGGTTTTATTATCTCTGGAGATTTTAACATATATGGAAACAAAGGCTCAGAGAGTTCAAGTAACATACCCCACATTAAAGATAAAGCCAAAATTCTTTCTCCTTTTTTTCCTTTCCTCTTAAAAAAAAAATGTCTTATGTCACAAGCTTTAATTGCATTGTCCTTAATTTAGTGATAAACTTGTTATTGTTCTGTTGAAACCCCACAAGGTTCAAACCATTGCTGGGCATGCAGTTATTTCTTAATAACTATCTGGCCATTATCCAATCAAACTAGGATGGATGGGGCAGCGTGGCTTTAAACCACACAATCGTGCACGTGGATTTAGCTAATGCCCATCTGATATGCGTTCTCCTCCTGATGCATTCCGAACTCCTTACAATTTCCTATCTGCCTCAGTAACATGAGAGTCAAAACATGAGAATTAAGTCTACTTGCTATATACGTCTCATTAAAAAATTGACCCATGAGTTTTAAGTGCACTGAACCTTAAGGATCTGAAAATAGACATTTTACAGCTTCCCTGAGACTTCTGAGGCCAACTGAATGGTTCAAAAGCTTAAGAGCAGCCGTACGTCTACCAGGGATTTGAAAAATCAAGTCATATTCTTCCTGCTACTTAGGTCAATACCATGAGTAAAGATTTTGCAATCAGGAGCGCACTAGCAATTTCTCTGGAAAGCGCCCAACAATGGAATGCCGCTTAATCCTGCCCCCCAGCTGGATGGGAGCTGCAGCCCAACAGTAGCCAAGTGTGTCCTCATAACATATGACTCAGAAGCATTCACAGAGCCAGAGATATTGAGGTCCTAAAAATAGTCTATTTTTATATTTGTGTTTTCCCTAACTACAGCCTCACAGAAAGAATGCATGTGTTCACAGTTTCACTTTTCCTTCCATAGTGCTTTTAAATAACACGTCGTTATGACCACTTCCAGCAGCCTCAGAAATATTCCTTGTTGTAAAAGGGCGCCATGTGAAAGTGACCATCCAAGTCGCTAATTCCTCCACCCTGCATTGCCATGGCCACCAGTGGGGAAGGCTTCCCTTCAGCCTTTGGAAAACAATAAATGCTTATTCTCGGGAAATTATGATTTCTTCTGCATGAAATTTTAAGGGCACTTTGCTGGTGCCCGTTACCGTGGAGCTCCTGGTGAATTTCAGCGATCAGAATACTACGCTTATTTTGAACACTGAGGAAGTGAATGGTCATTCAAACAGCAATAGAGGCAATTTTAGCATGCAAAACTGCAGTGATAATAATACACTATAATAATGTTACCAAGCACTTATCGAATGACTTGTCATTTTTAAGCATTTTCCCAGGGCTTTCTAATTTGAATGGTAGAGTATTATAAATCCCTGTTGATGGCTTATGGGATCTTTGTTCACACCCATCTCTGATATTTTATTCTGCCAGTAATAGGAGGAGACAGATGGAGAATGGGAGACTAGCCTCATTCAGTCCAACTCTGTTTTTCTAGTTCTTGTTTGCAGTAGCCTATGAGGGGAGGCCTTAATGCAACCTCTCCAAATTCCCACTGAAATACCTAAGTCACAGAAGATGCTAAGAACTCACTCCAGTATCCAACATTAAAACATCAAATCACAGAATCCGGGAGAAATGTCTATTGGAAAAGCTGTTGGAACTAAAGTTAAATAAACAGTGGCCTAACATTGCTTAACTTGATGAAACAAAGAAGCCCCGCCCCCACGAAAGAAGAGGAACACAGTTGGTCCCTTCTTTTTTGGATGCCCCACCTCCTGGCTCACAGACCCGGGGACTGAATAAAGCATGAAGAATGTCACAGTACCCTCTTCTCCATGGGATGGTTTAGAGGTGATCAGAGTCCTAGCCCCTAATTCTCCCTGCTAACATAGTCATACTGGGATAAGAATCCTGTGACTTCCAGGAAACAAAAGCAGTGGAAACGTGAAGTGGGGAGGAGTGGGTGGCATGCACACACACCCATCTGTATATATGCAAATGGAGTCGGCAGGAATAGCAGCCGCAGGAGCAGGGCTGATTCTAGGGATCAAATATAAGAATGAGCAGAGCAAGACTTGCGCTGGGCAAGTTTCTTTCCACTCCAAATATCTCTTCCATCCGGCGTTACTCCATCTGACATCCTACCACTAGAAGTTCATTTCAATAAATGAAGCCATGTGCTTTCTAGGATCATCTTTCGCAGCCTAAGTATGCCCGAGCGGAGTCAGGTATGAAGTCACTGACGCCTTAGCAGGAATTGTGGGGAATGTTATAAAGTCAGCCTTTTGCAGCCCCAGGCCCCCGGGCTCGGCTGATGTCAATGAAAGAAACAGGATGCCATTTCCCTGATGACTCCACTAAGAGGTAATTATACCACATGCCTGAAGGAAACATTTGGGAGGCTGAACTGGCTGTGATCAAGAATGGATAATATAGACCAGATCCCCACTACTTATTTGTTTCCCTGTGATTTTATCATTCAAATGCGGTACAGAAAAATTCAAGCTCAATAAAGCTTTGATTAATTATAATCTAGTAAATGTCTCTATTACTGTATTTTGTTCATTATGTTTGTATGATATCACTTACGTATGTGTGAGTTTGAAGTTCTCACACATCTATTATCATACACTGCTGGGTAGCAGCTGAACTACCCACATATTAGGATGTTAGCTTTATTAGGGTTAATTGGAATTGCTTCCTGTTTTTTTTTTCCCCCCTAGGCTAAGTGAGATGAAGGAAGCTGTCTTATCTAACCCGTTTTCTCTTTCTCTTAAAAATATCCTGAATGATTTGCGGTTATTTTATTTTCTCATGTCCAAGGGCATCGCTTTTGTTCTTTCTGTAGTGTTGTTCTGTTTCCAATCACCCCCACCTCCCCCCATTCCCAATCCCCACTCCTGCCTCCAGGGTAGGGAGAAAGTGGATTTGCTGATTTACTTTTCAGTATTGTTGGGGAAATATCATTTGCCCTCTACGTTATATTCTCTTATATTCTCGGAGTGTTAAGTAGTTTGGCTAAGTCAATGTTGAACCTTAGATCATGTGAATTGTATTCCTCCGTCGGCCACTAATTCACATGGTGATAGACTGTAAGTTACTGAACTGCCATGCCTTGGTATGCACAGCTATAAAATTAAGATAAGATTGCAAAGACGACTGGCCATGGTATGATGAATTTAAATGACTGATCTCTATCCATATAACGGTTCTCTGCAGCACAAGTGCTTATCTTAGAGATGAACTTCCTGAAGTTCTTTGCAAAAGCTTGTGTGTATCTGCATATTTTCTTGGGAGAGGGTTCATGAGTTTCATCTGAGTCCAGCCTGTTTGCCCTGGAGCCTCCAGGACAGCTGTGCATAAACACTGGTCTGGGGACTCATGAAGAATTTTGTATTGGTCCATGACGAAATGTGAAAAATAAGAAAAATTGTAAGGGAGTTTCCATAAAGCCAGATGGATTCAACTTTAAAGACTGTACTTTATTTTAAAAGTGTACTGTGACCATCTAGAGGGGTGGGATAGGGAGGGTGGGAGGGAGACGCAAGAGGGAGGAGATATGGGGATACATGTATATGTATAGCTGACTCACTTTGTTGTACAGCAGAAACTAACACACCATTGTAAAGCAATTATACTCCAATAAAGATGTTAAAAAAATTGAAAAAAAAGTGTATATTTTCCACTGTTTTGGTGCTTCACTTACTATTATGACGGTGTTAATGTAGGGTGGTCCCCACAGCTCTCTGCCCCAGTGGATTCCCAAGGCAAAATGTTAAGCTTAGGTTCAAAGAGATTTTTAATATTTTCATGGCTCATGAAACCAAATATTTGGGAACTACAGCTTTTATAGAAGATTCTCCTGGTCCTTAATGTTCCTTTCGAACATTTGCTGTCTGTCTTTGGCTATTTTGAGAGTAATATGAACCAAGGAGCACTGGGCTGCCTCTAGGGCTGGTCTAACACAAATCAACAGCCATCAGCCTTGAAGAACGAAAGGTCTTCACTGGGGGTGATCTTGCAGGGATGGTTCACACGGAGCATCACAGTGCATTTACCTTCCCTCCCCTCAAATCTCACAGTGACCAGAACTTAATGAAATTCTTGCTCCGCTTCTTTCCTTCTGTCCTCACACTGCCAACCACCTCCCTCCCTGTATCCTTCTGAGCACAGTGCCACACCCCATCCCGTGCTCTTTCCTGGGGAGACCCCTGTGGGGTGCAATCCAGCATCTACTCTACCCTCTTTCCCCCACCTGGTGAACCTTTATTCTCTAGGGAAAAGTAATTATTCTCTAGGGAAATAAAAGTAATTATTCTCTAGGGAAAAGTCATAAACTGAGGTCACTGATGTGCCAAGGCAAACACCCCTCACCAGAGAAAGAGCCCAGATCCCTGACCACTGGTACCCTCCTCATTTTCTTGAGTTGCCTTTCTGTTGCTCCTTATGGCCATTCCACCTGTGAGGGCGTTTAGATCACACTTTCTCAGAAGCTTGTCAAGAGCAAACATAAATCCAAGGCTGATACAATCCCCGCCCCCCCAAATTCCATGCCACGCTCAGAAAGGCAACCAGTTCTCCAAGAGATTCAAAATTAAATCAGGCTGGCATCTTGACCTAGCTGGGGATGAAGTCTACTTAATGCAGATGACTTTTAAACGGAGTTCATGTCAACAATGGCCACTGCGTAAATCCTGATTTTTCAGCTTAAAGTTAAGCTTACCCTTCATACATCATGCCTCCGTTCCCAAAACACAGGAGAAACCTTTGGTTTGCAATGAATTACGTTTAAAAATGTAAAGAAAAAAAACTTCTTTGGAAATGATCCTGAAATTTTCTTAATGTCTGAAAATACTTTATGTAAAGAATTAATTTAGGAGAAAAAAAGACCTACTTTGGATTGGAAAACATTTTTAAACTAGGAGCGCAAGAGAAGGAGACAGTATAGGAAGAAAACTCAACTTCTGAATTATTATTGTCCCTAAACTCTGTTCTTATGAGGTGAGTAGATAGGACTGGGGTGCTCTTGGTGGCTTAAGATATGGGTGGTAATGGGGCAGAGAAGATGACCAGACACCTTTGCAGAAAGATATGTGCCTCCCGGGCATCTTCTCCAAGGCAATCACTGAATGAAGGACACTGACTCGATGAGGACAAGGGGTGATGGTAACAGTGCGGTGGACACTTGGATGAGTCGGAAGCTGGCGGCTGGGGTAGAGGGAGAGTGAAAGAAAGAGGCGCTGGGAAAGTATTTCTTTCCCTGTAGTATCACAAGGCTGCTTCTCTTAATTTTGTGGTTTTGCCATAAAGCCCAAAGATCTGTGACCAATGTTTAATAAACCTTCAATAAATGTTGACGTTTCTACCTGAAATTCCACCTATTCGACATTGATTCATGCTAACAATGTCCTCTTTAAAATAAAAATTCTCTTGGGAAGGTTCAAGTCAATTGACCGTTCATCTTCCATGACGAGTGTTTAACAGGACTGCTTCTGGATCTCTAGCTGAGGTCAGCTGCACAGTGAGAGTTCGATGACCAGGTGGTTAAGAAGAGGCAAGGCAATGCGGCGTCAAGGAGATGCCGGGGCTGAGTTCAGGCACAAGTAGGGTCTTGGGAAGTCACAAGTTTTTACTTCCCCAGGATAATGTCCTCAAAGTGCCAAGTGAAGGAGACACGAGGAAGAATAAGCCAAAAACAACAACTGTGGCTATGCAACTTTTGGGCCCAATGTAAGGTTCACATAACCCTCACTCTTCAAAGTTGTAAGCGTTCTTTGGCAATTGCAAAATCTAAAATATTTTAAATTCTGTGAGCTGGCTTCAACTGGTTTTCTAAAGCCTAGTGCTCGCCGAACCTCAGTGGTGTTACCCAATGAGCGGGCATCCACATTTGTTGTCCACAGCTGCGAAGCTCTAATTTTCAGCGAGATGCCCAGTAGGCATCTGACTACATAGAAGCAGCACCACAAACCACTACCACCAAGGATCATTTATCAGTTATTTTGGGAAAGGGGAGGATTTTTTTTTTAGAAGAGAGGAAACTATGCTAACAAGCCTTCTGTCTGTACACATTCCCCCCGGAGATCCCTATCTGTGCATCTCAGTTTGCTACATAGTTAGCCTTAAAGGAAAATGAGGTGAGATGGAGATATTTGAGTCATAAAAGTAATAAAACATGCTTCTGGAAAATAACTTTCTACTTTCCCTTAACCCCACACGCTTCCCAGTTATGTGGTTGGTTTCTTCAATGCAAGTCTTGGGAAATTATAGTTAGGGATACTGATTGCTAGAAAAATATATATATGCATTTATAATTTATATGAAGGGAAAGAGAGAGAAAGGGCCAAAAAAAAAAGGATGAAAGAAAAATAACTTAGTATTAGAAAAAGAGAAAAGGATCAAGGACAAGACTTACTCTATGAGGATAGAGTAAGTCTTACCTGTACCCATACCAGCTTTCCGGCAAAACAGGGGGTCCCTGTCTCTTGGCTCAGATGTTAGTGCCAGGCAGTGTCTTCTATTTACATGCTGTCTCTGGGGATCTTGCTGATTGACGGACTTCTTACAATTCCTTTAGTAGGTGGGGAGTGAGGGTGACCTGCATGCTGGGATGTTCGTGGAGCTGAGGGAAGGGTTGTGAGGAGATTGATGGGATGGGAAACTTGGAAGCATCTTTGTATGAAAGGAGGTGTTTTAGGTCATGAAGAACTAGATCCATTGGGTTGTCTGCAAGAAATGTTAACATTCCTCAAGTTCCCAGGTGATTCACTTAATTTGCCCATCATCTTTGGATGGTTGGTTTTGTGGTTGTGTGGTTGAAACTAAACACATAGGACCTTGAATATACCCTCCAAAACCAAAACATGACTGGGATCTGTGGTCAGATACTACATGGCTGGTATCCATGGTGGGAAAGATCTCAGAGGATGGCTGATGAGGTTGGGGGTGTCTTAGCTTGCCCAAGGACTGCTATAGGGGGAGGGGATGGAGCGAGGGGAAGTTCAGGGGAAAGAGTCTGCTCTTTTCATGGGCAGTCATCTGTCACTCAAGTGGTCGGGTTGAAATTCCTGATAACTCAGGTATTGGAAGATTGGAAGTTGCCCTGCATGAACTGAGTCACCAAAATCTCCTTTTGACTTTTGCGTAGGTGGTACCACGGCACCAACAAAGTACTTAGGTGGCAATCAGAAGGGTAGTCAAGGTGAATTGTAAGGGTGCAGGTTATGGAATGGGGTCTCAGAAGTGCACAGAGCAAAATCGGAAGCAGTGGAAGGGGGAGGGAGGATGAACATCTCAAGGGTGCGTCAACTGCCCCCCAACCTGGGCTCTGTTCTCCACTCTTCCACTTGTCCAGAAGCTAAGGATGAGAGTCAGGCAGTGTAAATATTGATTTCAAGACCTGGGTCTTCAACAAGATGCATTATCAGCTGTTTCATGTCTGAAACGGATACACACAGTTGAGAAAAGCACCAGTGATCAAAGTCAGCAGTTGAGAAGACAATCACAGCTACTGTGAATGCTATGAACTGCTGTGCGAAAGCATTTCTGTGTCCAGGTACAACGCCCCTGGGGAGGAATGCATTTAGAGTTCATACCTCATGAACACATAGAAGAGGAAATGTCTCATCCAGGAGGGAGTTGGACTGACCTGCGGTCCATCTGCCTGCTTATGGTTATGCACAGCTGGAATGGAGGGGACTCCACTGGAGGAGAGAAAGAGACTCACACAGGGGTAAGACGGGTTTTAAAGATGATAACACAGGTAAACACCTGCAAAGCATGCGGGACTGGGTAACAGGAGGCATAACTCCCATTTGAAAAAGAGCCTTCAGGTCTTGACTTCAGGGGACTTACTCTTAGATGGTTTAATCTACGTCCTTCAGAAGCTTATAACACAGCAACCACTACAGACATGGGGATTACCCAGGACTAGCTGACAGTCTACATATTCCATAGAGTATAGTCAAAGAAAGATGCCCTTAATAATTAAAGAAAAAAGGGGGCTTCCCTGGTGGCACAGTGGTTGAGAATCCGCCTGCCAATGCAGGGGACGTGGGTTTGATCCCTGGTCCAGGAAGATTCCACATGCCGTGGAGCAGCTAAGCCCGTGAGCCACAACTACTGAACCCGCGTGCCGCAACTACTGAAGCCCGCGCGCCTAGAGCCAATGCTCCACAATGAAAACCCACCAGAATGAGAAGCCCGCACACTGCAATGAAGAGTAGCCCCCGCTCGCTGCAACTAGAGAAAGCCCGCGCGCAGCAGCGAAGACCCAACACAGCCAAAAATAAAATAAATAAATTTATTTTAAAAAATAATAAAAATAATTAAAGAAAAAAGCTACACTAGCTCAAGCCAACTTCTGGCCTGTAGAGCACTGTGAGGGAAAGGCTCTGCAAGATCGTCAGCAATGATTAGATCTGGCTTATTTTAAATTATACTCACATTTGCATACAAATAATCAATGACCTACATCTCTTAAAAAAAATTTTTTTTTTCTCTCTCCAGTAAGCACTTTATGTCCTGGTGAAATCCTGTTCATCTGATTACTTTACTATAATAGGAAAAGGAGAGGCAGGGCAAGGAGGAAATAACTCCTTGGAAACTAGTCAATCCAGGTACATAGTAAATACATTCCCTCCCTTATCATATTCAATCATCAGAACAACACTATGCATTACCTACCATTCATTCTATTTTCCACGTCAAGGAACCAAGGTCTAAAGCGTTGATGTAGCTTTCTCAGGCACTAAGAACAGAGACAGAACTGGAACTCCCATCTACCTGCATCCAGCTCCATTGCTCCTTCTGGTAGACCATGTTGCTTCTCCAAACCAACAGGGGCAAAGTATACTTTACCTAAAAATGAGCTTGTAATATACCGCCTACCTTTAATCACAGGAAGGTACAAATATTTGCCGGAAGAATTGACTTTAGCTGGATGGCTACCCAGTCTTGGGTCTGTCTGCCACTCCCGAGCCTCTGAAAAACCAGCCTCAGTGCTATGAGGCCAGCCCCCCATGCAGCCCTTTACCTATTCATCCACCCAGCATGGGTCGCACCCAGCAGCCCGCAGCTGTGTCACGAGGGCCTGTCTGTGAATTCCTACTGGTGTCTCTCGGGTTATCTGTGTGCTCACGAGGACTGGGGAGTTTGTGAACATAGCAAGAGAACAGAGTGTGCTTGGGTTTACTTTGTCATTTCTAGGCCTGGGCTAAAACCATCACCTTAAGAAGCTAAAATGTGTATAGTTATTAAATCTATTACTATTCATTTGGGGGTGGGGAAGGAACAAGATAGATACAATCCACTAATTTGCCTTTTCCTACACTTGTCTGGATTTCTTCCTAGTCATGAATTATTTAATTAACGTCTTCATATGTTCATTCCACGCATATTCCCCGAATGGGACAACTTGCCGTAGCATACGAGGCTGAATGAAGTGTCATTCTTGTCCTCAAGGAGCAGCAAAGAGGAGAGACAGAGGGGAGAGCAACAGAGGAAGAGATACAGGCGCTGAGAGAGGATGGATACGAGATGCAGCGTGTGAACACGAAGGAGAGGGCAGAGTCCAGAGGCTTGTGGAGAAGACAGCTCTTGGAGTTTTGCACTTCGATCCTCTTAACAGAGGGCCTGGGTCTAGGAGTACTTTCTAGCAGTTTCCCTCAGGGCCAGCTCAGTGTCGCTCAAACACTTAGAGAAGTGAGGAGACTCCAGGGATCCCAGGTTCTGCCACGGTACCTGGGTAGGTATCGCAAGGGACTAAAAATGCTGCTTGGGACTGAGGACCATGTACGAGACAAGAAATAGACGCTATAAGAACTGTCCTCTGGGCCCCAAATTGCTTTTGCACCAAAAGCTGTTCTCACTGGGATGGAAGATTTGGACCCGGTCACCGGGAATGCTGGCCCTTCCTTGCTGCCAGATGCCCGTGGAACCTCAGTGCTTTGGCTTTCTCATCCTCGAGTGAGAATAAGAAGAGGAATAACAATGCCTCCTCCATGATCTCTCAGGGCTGTTACGAGGCTCAAAGGGGATGATGCACAGGAGGATGCTTCCTAAGTGGGCCCTAAGTATTTGCAGTCACTGTCATTAGTACTGGCAAAATGTCAATTTCTGTATCCATTTCCAACCGAGTGGGAAGCCTTTTTGTTGCCCTTGTCTCAGGAGGTCACTCTTGTCAATTCTGAGATGCCCTTTACAACATGGAAGCTTGTCGGGAGCGATGCATTTGGAGTAACCGTCTCTTAAGGCTTAATAAATGCATTCATTTTTTTAGAAGCAAACACAAGGCGAAGCAGACCTGTTTGGACTGAGGTTTTATGTCTAATGCTAAGAGGGTTACATAATTAAATCAGAGATGGCGTCCCCTGGGACACTCAGGAGTTGACCCATTTTCATAGGCTCCACGTCCATCTCGAATATTCCTGGTGCCTGTGGCTAGGTGGTGTGTGTGCTACACGGCGTGTGCACGTGCCGGCGCCCTCACCCACACGTGAGTAGGGCATGTGGTAGGGAAAGAAGAAGATGAGAAAGGGTCTTATGAAATGAACCCAGTTGTGCAAAACATTACATGATGGTGAATCATTTCAGCCTCAGTCCACCTGACGATCACCCTGGCTTCAGGGATTAATGACCCTTGTCATTAGATTTCTGAGGCAGACAGCATCCCATTGCAAAGGACCATTCCCATGAATGAATAATCATAATAAACACAAATGTAATAAATACAAGCCAGAGGTTCATCTTCTATAGTCTACTTCGCTGGACGCTAAAGGAACAACAGCCCTGGTTGTAATATTCTCAGGTCCGTTCCTTTAGAATCCAAAGGGAAGGAAGGACCTGTAGGGTGTCTCTGGTTTGTCTGTGTCTCCCGGCAAGACTACCCTGAAACCAAACCTAAAAGGGGTAAGAAGGACCTTGATACTCCTGTCAGGATGCACTCCAGGCTTTAAAACCCTGACGCTCAGGAAGGCTTCCTACTGTGTGTCAAATCTTACACGCGGGGTTCCCTGGTGGCACAGTGGTTGAGAGTCCGCCTGCAGATGCAGGGGACACGGGTTCGTGCCCCAGTCCGGGAAGATCCCACATGCCGCGGAGCGGCTGGGCCCGTGAGCCGTGGCCACTGAGCCTGCGCGTCCGGAGCCTGTGCTCCGCAACGGGAGAGGCCACAGCAGTGAGAGGCCCGCGTACCGCAAAAAAAAAAAAAATCTTACACGCATCTTTCATTTAGTCAGGGCCAGACTATGTCTGGGGCAACAGATTCACTTTGAGCGGCACATGAGGAAAGCCACCTTTCTCCCCATCCACAAGATACACGGGCGCACGGAATAAAGCTGCCTCACTCAGTCATGCACTGAGCATCTACTACGTGTGAGGCAGTCTCTGAGACATGGTGCACTTTATAGTGTCTGACATCTGTTTTCCATGTGACCTTCACAACAACTCTCTGGGTTTGGGCATGGTAGGGGTTATGACCTCTAGATGATGGACAAAGGAACTGATGCTCAGAGAAGTTATGAGAGTTCCCCAAAGACAGTGAAGTTCAAACCCAGGTCTTCTGGCTCCAAACCTACATTTCCGGTTGCACCACTCAACCTCCTGCTATCCTGGGCTGTCATCCCTCTCTGTGGGAATGGGTGTATCCTATGCAGCCCCTTCCAACTGGCCATTTGCTTTAAGGCTCCATGTTCTGGATGAGTCCTAAGAATTCCTCACTAGAAGAGGGAAACAGTAATAACCCCAGGTCTTGAAGGATTTCCCTTAGAGACTGGGACAACCCAGGTTTGGTCATCTTAGAGGGTCCAGGGTCCCTCATTTTCCTTCTCCCTGACCCCAGCAGTCAAGTGCAGCAGCACAGAGGGAAAGGACCCAGAGTAGCAGAGAGGTTAACAGTAGATCCTGCAAGTAGTCAAATCCCAACGCTTCCACTTGCCACCTGCATATGTAAACCCCAGCTTCCCCTCCCCTGTCTACATACTGGGGATAATAACATCAAATGCCTTACGAGGTCAACGTGAAGATTAAACATGTGATGCCACAGAAAGCACTTAAAACAGGGGCCAGCATTGAGTAAGTGGCAATACATGTTAGGTATATTTATATATCTCAAAAATGTAAACAGGGCTGCCCTGGTGGTACAGTGGTTGAGAGTCCACCTGCCGATGCAGGGGACACGGGTTCGTGCCCCGGTCCGGGAAGATCCCACATGTCACGGGGCAACTAAGCCCGTGAGCCATGGCCACTGAGCCTGCAGGTCTGGAGCCTGTGCTCTGCAACGGGTGAGGCCACAACAATGAGAGGCCCGCGTACAGCAAAAAAAAAAAAAAAAAAAAAAAAAAAAAACCATGTAAACAAAGTAAATGAGATAAAAACAATAAAAGTGTTTTCTAATATTTCCATTAATGAAAATGATGGTTTCTGATTCCATCTTTCTTTGACATCTAGCACTAATTTTGAGATAATCAAGTCTATAGAGCAATGGTGTTTAATGAAATAGGTGAAACCTACAGTGCTTTAGACAACAGATCACTGGCCAGAGAGTAACAGGCCGTGTAGATGATCCTATGTGTCCTTTAGTGCCTCGAACACCTTTGGCGCTCAGCAAGGTGTGTGATTCTAGTGTTGGGTCGCTTGATCACTCCGCCTCCGCTCCGCCTGGAGTGTCCTATAGAGACGGACTTCCAAACATCCACTTCCGCTGCTGCTTCCCCACTTTGCTTCTTACCCACCAGCTGAAGGCTGTGATGATATTCTATCCTTTCCTCCATATTTTCCCAGCGCGGACATGGGAATTGGGTCCTGTGCACGCATTAGTCTAGGAAGGGAGACCCCACCCATGATGTAAGCCCTCCAGCACCTTGGACTCTCAGTCACTGGATTCGTGGGGATCAGTGCGTTGACAAGCAGGGCATGTTCTTTGCTGGGGCCTCTCTTTCTTTGTGCCATGTGAGTGTCCAGGCTAAGATGAGACGGCGAGCCCCTCCTGGGCTGGGGATTGTTTCCCAGGACTTTGCTGGGCCAGAGGCCTTTGGATCCTGAGCACGGCTTGCAATTAGGAAGGGGACAATGGAAGCTGGGGATGCTAGCCCCTCACTTTGCAGATGAGGAAACTGCAGCCTGAGAGGAGACCCAGCATGCCAGAAAGAGGCTGAGCTGGGAGAAGAATCCTGGAGGCCAGCACCCAGTCGGGGTCTAATTAAGGCTCATCTACTGCCTCCCCGATCACCCGCCAGGCTCGTGTCATCGGACTAAGACACTGATCTCAACGAGATGTATAAATGCGTCAAGTCAGAGAGAAAGGCACGCGGTCTGAAGTGGGGAGGGTGAAGCTGGGCGTCTAGCCCAGCTCAGATGTTGGTGAGTAGTCGTCACCTCTGTAAGGGGAGACGGCAAGCATCGTCCTAACCAAATCACAGCTCTCGATGCTTTTCTAGAGAGATGACTCATTTTGGAACAATAGCCCATAAATTAATAAGTACCATTAAGTTTATAGGCTTCTTCTAGTCAGAGTCCTTTCTAGCTATCAATTTAGTTTTTAATAAACTCCCCGTGACTTGTAAAACCACAGCAGTCGATTTCTGGTCTGTGCTGAAGTGGCATTTCTGGTATCAGCTTCCTCCTGCACATGGGCAGTGAAGACGAAAGGGCCCAAAACAAAACAAAAACTAGGTGGAGAGACATTTGTCGGTTTACGTTAGGTGACCAGATGAAGGCCAGTGTGCCCGGCTGCCTCTGCCAGGGTCCAGGTGCCTGCACTGGGGGTCTTGTAAGCACCTCGCTGGATCGCTCAGATGGAAGAGGAGACAGGAAAACCACCTTCAACTGAGACTCTCTGAAGAAGAACTGGGTGGGAATCATGGCGGACCCAGCGGGTGACTTGTCATCTAAAATAGTACCAGCTGTGCATACCCTGTAGGGGTGATGGAGGATAAAGTAAGTGAAAGTTCAGCAGCGAGCTTTATGTCCTGGAAAATGTGAAAGTGTGATCATGTTGTAATAATAATATAATGATGATGGTGATGATGATGATGATAAGTATCATATACCGAGTGTCTTCTACGACGTAAGGATCTATGCCAAGCACTAGACATTCATTATTGTTTTTGATGCCCACAGCACTCTCAGGAGGCAAGTATCACTCTCCTTGGGCTCAGAGTGGATGGGTAACTTGCAGGAGGTGACACAGCGAATTCCTCCTGTGAAAATTCAGCCCTCCAATCTGGTCATCTGGCTCTAGTCATGGTCTTGCACTGCCCTAGACCATTCAACATGTAGTCTTTACTAAGGTTTATCTGCCTTAATTCAAACCATACTCTTCAAAGATTTTCTACTCATTGTTAAAAACACAGACACCACCTAGGATGTTTTCATTAATATTCCAGGCTTGGATTCTGCAGAAGAGGTGTCACCTGTGTTGCCAACCAATGCAAGAGGCTTCGCACAGGACTCAACCTTCCCTTTCCAAGAGTGACTAGAAGCCCCACAGATGTGCAGGGTGGGAGGTAGGGGTAGATATTGGGGGTCCCGAAAACTACTTATCCAAGGAGAGCCTAGAACTCCTAATTGCATTTGGAACAGATCTCCCATGGGTTGATAAAGTTGGAGGAAACTGTAGAATGCTTTGAGTCCAACATCCTTGTTCTGCAGGAGAGGGTTCTGCAGCTCATGGAGTTTGTGGTACTGTGTCCAAGGTCACCAGCTACTTGGTGACAGAACTGGCTTAGTTATTTTATTTATTTATTTATATATTTATTTTGCGGTACACGGGCCTCTCACTGTTGCGGCCTCTCCCGCTGCGGAGCACAGGCTCCGGACGCGCAGGCTCAGCGGCCATGGCTCACGGGCCCAGCCGCTCCACAGCATGTGGAATCTTCCCGGACCGGGGCATGAACCCGTGTCCCCCGCATCGGCAGGAGGACTCTCAACCACTGCGCCACCAGGGAAGCCCTGGCTTAGTTATTTTAAGTCCTTGTGCTCCTTCCTCCATGTAATGCTATCTCTTGGGCTGAGTGGTACAACCAATGACCCACTGCTCTGGCATTTCCCTGCAACCAAGCTGTGGCGAGGTGGGGGCCAGGTGAAGAGGAGGCATCTGAAACTCAGGTGCGTCTGATTCGTGATTGGTATTCATGGACACTGTCAACATGTAAAGGGAATGGCTTTGTAGCCCATAGCTGACTCTGCAGATCATCTCTTCCATGGCATTTTCAGACCTACCAATGATCATGATAAATAATCATTAAATTGGGTGGGCTTGATTGGGAATTATCTATAGTGCCCTGCAAAGGTCTGACAATGATCTAAACAAATAGATTTTTCAAGAATGTTCAGTCTTATATCCCCCGCACCAAGCACGTGTCATATACATGGCATCACTAATAAATATTTGTTGAACAAAACAGATGTTAATATCTCAGTGTATTGAAACAGCGGCTGCCAGAGACTAGAGATCCAGTCCTTGTTCTGCGTCACACAGACGCATCTAAGAGGTGAGGCGAAGTACCTTGTTCTGCGTCACACAGACGCATCTAAGAGGTGAGGCGAATTACCTTGTTCTGCGTCACACAGATGCCTCTAAGAGGTGAGGCGAAATTTGAAGTTAGATCTGCCTGCCTGAAAAGCCTCTATCCCAACCACTTTCAACCTTCAGTTTTAAGGTGTGGTTCTCACACGTTAGTGGGCTGTGTATGTCTAAGAACGGGCTGGGGAACAGAATCCTGGAACCTCCCCTAGAGACTTGGATTCTGTAGGACACTTGGCCACAGCAGCATAGGTTATTTTGGTGCAGATGGACCACAGGCCCCACTTGGACAAATGCTGTTCCAAAGATCATTAATAACAGCTGACATTTACGAGCCCTTACTCTGTCCCTGTAACAGTCATTTCATCCTCTCACCAATGCTATGATATAGCTTCTATTATTATCATTGCATTCTAGAGATTAGGGGGAAAAACCCTGAAGCACAGACAGGTTCGGTGACCAGCCCTGGTCACTAAGTTGGTCAGGTACGGAGCCAGAAGAGAAACCCACGTGTCGTGCTGCAGAGCCTCTGCTCTTAGCCATCAGCCTCTGCAAATGGAAGGGTGAAGAGGGAGGGTGGAGTGTAATGCACTGTTATTGTCTCCACTCAGTTTTGTCTGAGCGTAAAAGGAACTGGATCCTCAGGTGCTTCCAGGTGGAGGGAAGGCTGGCAAAGGTGACCCTATCAGGCATGGCTTCAGTCTGGGGACACACCTAAGGGCAGAGCTAAGCTGTGAATTGATAGAGGAATTGGACAGTGTCTCTAACCACCCTTCTAGTGCCCACCAATGGATAAGGAGACATTTAGAGTATATTTTAGAGTAGATTCCTCTCTTAGCCACAGTTCCTTCATTTTGGGTAGCAAAGAAGGCAGCTAATGGCAAAAGACATAAATAAAACAGCAAAACTTGGTATGAGCATCCTACAAAGCTTATAACGACATCCATACTTTTGTTAGGCATCTCGTCCCCACCTTTGTCCCACTGAAACTCCAGGGAATGAAAACTTTGGTTGTTAAAGAAGCAGATGATCATATTTCTAAAGAAATATTTCCATGAGTCAAGCGCCCGAGCTAATAAAGACTCATTTATGAGAGGTTACACCCAGAGAAAAATAGCAAACAAGCCCATGTTTCAGTCCTCTTAGACTTGTAAGCAGTCAGTCCATAGGCAGTGTGCTCTGAAAGCAGCAACACTGTCCCATAAAATGTTTGTAGCCATGACTGCTGCTCATGTTGCCATGGGGAAAAGTCAAAAAGGCACATGCACAGAGGGTTTTTTAGGTGCTCTCTTGAACTAATCATAGTTTTTATTTTCTATATTTTATGATGCTTCGAAATCTTGGAGCCTTGTGGACTGGAGGACAGACTGCTTCTCCCAGGATTAATTGCTGTCCTACCCCCCGCCCCCATCTGCAGGGGATACGTTCCAAGGCCCCCAGTGGATGCTGCAAACTGCAGTTAGTACTGAACCTATATATACTATGTTTTTTCCTATACATACACACTTATGATAAAGTTTAACTTATAAATCAGACACAGTAAGAGATTAACAGCAATAACTAATAATAAAACAGGATAATCATAACAAGATACTGTAATAAAATTTATGTGAATGTGGTCTGTTTCTCTCAACCTCTCTCAAAATATCTTATTGTACAAATTTAACGCCTTTTCCATCTTAACTAAGCACTCCCCACCCACGGTGGCTGTAGCTTTCGTAGTCTGAAGAACAGCAGCAAAACTAGCACGAACTTCTTTTTCCTTCTTCACAACTTCACGGGTAGGACATTTGTTCTTACCTTAGGTTTTAGCAACCTCAGCGTACAATTTTCCCCCGTCCTTATGAAGTCGAGGACTTTTAC
The DNA here is from genome assembly GCF_964270905.1 of Leucopleurus acutus. NCBI lineage: Eukaryota > Metazoa > Chordata > Mammalia > Artiodactyla > Delphinidae > Leucopleurus > Leucopleurus acutus. Next base: position 196,116,550 of record NC_139142.1, read on the forward strand.
CCTTCCACTTAAAGGAAGCTCTCTGCAGCTCCTTTCTGGCGTATCTAAATGGCATATCTAAAGAGCATCACTCCTCCTGTGCCTTAGGGCTGTTATTAAGTAAAATGCGGGTGACTTGAGCACGAGCACTGTGATAACTGGACAGTCGATCTGATAACTGAGATGGCTACCAAGTGACTACGGGGTACGATGGGACGAAACGACGACTCACGTCCTGGGCAGGACGGAACAGGACAGCACAGGATTTCATCACGCTGCTCAGAATGCCTCGAAACTTAAAACTTACAAATTATGTATCTCTGGAATTTTCCATTTAATATTTTTGGACCCAGGTTGACTGTAGGCAACTGAAACCATGGAAAGCAAAACCATGAATGGGGTAAGGGGTGGGGCTCCTGTCATTCCTAGAGGCAGCAAACACTTTGCCTGCCAACACACCTTGGTATGCAAACCAACCAATTCCGGGTCCATACCCCGACCTACCTCCTTTTGTCAGGCTCCTGCAGGGGACGGTATCCCCCTGCCCTAACTCACCCCAGGCCCAGATACAGGACAGCTAGAGACCACGTCTCTATCCCAGAGTCTGCCAACGTGAATCAAAGCATTCAGTTGTAAGCCTGCCCAGCTGCTCACCTATCCTCGCCCATTCTTTCCCCTGGAAAACCACAATAAAGGCTTTTATGCATGCCTTTCCCTTGCTCCTTCTGCCTCCGGAAGACCCTGGTGCTTCCCCCGTGACCCTGCGTGGCACGCCATGCCCCCTCCCCTTGGGAACTCTGAGTAACAATTTCTTTTCCATGGCAATTATCTCCTGCTCTGTTGGCCTTACCATACCTGAATAAAAACAAAATCTGAGGTCCATTTCGAAACACCTCCTTGCTAAATGCCAGAATAAGTTCTCCTAATTTTTATTAAGGGAATCACTCTTCCTTCTGTTTGTAAATCAAGAAGTTTTCCTCCTGTGCTCTGAAAACCTTGCAAGGTAGGCTGCCCTGTGCCATCACAGGACAGTGCCTGGATACTGGAAGCGGCAAGAAGTGGCTCAATCCTAACTCCTATTCGCTGGGGGGTTATTCCCTCTAAGCCCCAGTTTTCTCATCTGTAAATGTTGATGTGAATCTCCACCCCCCAGGGTTGTGGGTTTACACGAGATGGTGTGTATAAAGGACACAGCCCCTCGTGTGGGTTCCAGTAAGTACTAACCTAAGGGTAGCTTTCAGGCATTCTTATTTTCTCCAATCACCAGTCTTGGTACTGTGGCTTGACAACGCCTGGGTGAGGCTCTGACAGTTTGCAGGGAACATTCCCCCTTAACAAAAATTCTTTCTGCCACAGAGAGATTAAACAGGTCTCAGAATCTCATATCCAGAGAGCTTGCCTTTCAACTCAGTGCCCTTGGGGATGCCGGGCAAAGAGGCTGCCTGCCTCATACGTTGGGTACCGTGACACGCCAGTGAGAGCTCAGCCTGTGGAGCTCAGAGAGGAGGCCTGTGGGCTGCTGCAATCGTCCTAGCTATTCATATGTGCTCACTGTTCTGTTGAAACCTCCTCTCTGTGAAATGGGTGTAGTCACGATTTGGGGGATGGACCATCGCCTGGTCCCAAATGTGACTCATGACCTTGGAGGGCAGCGCATTAACTGCTCATCTCAGCAGCAGGAATCGTGCATTCATGTCACAGCTTTGAGTATCAGAACGCTTTTGGACGGCAGCAGGCATGCAGAGGATCATTTTGAGGAGCACTGCAACCAATTTTTCTCTTCTTATGCAAAATCCTCTGCCTTCAACTTTAATGGGATTGGCAGTAAGCCTTTTGTGCCTCCGTCTTTCAAGAACCCTCCAGCATATATATAAAGGCATGTGCTTCCACCTTAGATATATATTTCTGTAGTCAGTTATGAGTGTAAAATAAATGGAAATGACATACATTTCTATTTATCGCCAAAGAAGTAAAACTAATTAGGTAGGCTGGGGAATGGGATATACTGATTAAATTTAATTACTATTTAACTAAGTCTAAACGAAAGTCTCAGTTTGGTTTCCACCATTCGGACAAAAAATCTTTCAAATGCACCAGCCTGCTTCTCTGCTTTAGTAGACTGAACATTTGATTAATCTTGGATAATTCAGCTCCTGACAGTGGCTCAAATTCACTAATATGAACACCAAGTCTGCCAATACAAAAGATCTGAATCCATGTTCATGGATTCTAAACAAGGGTTAGAAAGTACTTATGCTAAGAAATTCTCCATAATGTACTTTGTTATGCTTTACATCTTACCTTCTGTAAGTGAGATAGGTCTATTTCCCATCGATAGAATGTGGGAGAATCAAGTTTGATTAAAAAGTATTTTATCATAAACTCCCTCGTCTCAGCTCAAAGGCTGTTTCCAACATTGATTTCATGGATTTACCATTTTTTTCAGGGTCATTTTTGGGGCAAAGTTTGTGGTCCTCCTTGACCAGAGTATAGTTTAATGTTGCCGAGAACGCCTACCCTGACGATGAGTCGTGTGTATGTCTCCTGGAGATTTTATTTATACACTATATGTTTTCTTAGAATCATGGGTGACCACCACAGCGTAAAGAAACACGGAGCGGACCCATTCTTGTTCTTCTGTCTGACTCCAGGAGATCCCTAGCTCTGCCACCACCATGACCCAGCAACTGCCGGCTTGTCTGGGAAGAGGAGAAGCAAGGCTTGGGGGGCAGCGGTTGGAGGTGTCGGGAAAGGCCTGTAAGATGAGTCCTCATTTATGAGGGAGCCAGTGGGGCTTTTTCAGCCAACTTCTGGTCACCGCCACTTCAAAGCCTCTTTCCTGGAATGTCCCCAGCGCTTGGAGTCCATCGACTTTCCCAGCTGATTTTACCAGTCACAAAGCCTACTCCTGACTTTACCTATGTTCCCACCAGCCCCTGGCGAGGGGTCCCTGGAAGTTGTTTCCACGGGGAGAGCACAGTGAATGGTGTGGCTGCCCTTGGCTTACTTCCCACCCATGATCCATTCTTTCCCTCCAGGGACCCGGCCAAGCAGCCCCTGCGTGCACGTATCAGCACGGTTCCCAGAGAGGATATGGGCTGGTCCAACTCTGAACTGTCACCTGTTACAGGGAAAACAAAGACCCGTTCCCCCACCTTTCACACAGCCCACTGGGAACAGGGCCAGCCCATTCTATGTTTTCAGGAAGTTTCCAAACAGGCCCCTTTCAGTGGCTGCTTTTGCGATGGTGTATCTCTTTAGGGTCTTGGCCTCAAAACACCTTATTTGTTGTGAATTGTAAAACAGGATACCCTCTCAAGCTTTTAAAAAAAAAAGAAAGCTCTAGTTTTACTGGAAATTTTTCTTGTGGGAAAACCTCTCCCTGCCCCATTGAGAGATGCCCTCACCCACGGTCTGGACTGATTGGAGGGGCCTGGCCTAGCACCACAGAGCAGAAGCTCACAGCCCAGATGTCGAGGTAATTTCCAGACCTTGTTTCGTTTCCTCCCTCCTCTTCGTGAGTTCATGGATTAAACCACATGAGCTGACCGCCTGCTGATTGCTTTGTATAAACTGCACGGATTTTTCAGGCAACAAAAATAAATCTTGCCCTCTCCTAACAGAGCAGGGACAATATTCTCTAGGAGAGAGAGAGAGAGGAATAGTTGAAATGGCTCTAGAATGGCTGGCGGTCCTGTGACTGTGTAACCCAAACAGCCAGCATAAAATTGTAAAACTCTGCCGCAGGGGCAGATGGCTGCTGGGAGGATATTTATAGCAGGGACCTAGAAATAACTGTAAAGGAAAAGCTTTCTGAGTAACAGGATTCGGGACTTCAAGGTAGCGTTCGGTTTAGAAGATATTCTTACTCTTCTCTGAAATCCTGGAGAGCGTGCATTCCTCACCACACAGGAGAGAATATTTGGTACATTCACGGAGTGCACAAAAGTTAATCCTCTCATAGCTCTGTGCTGCCCAGATCTGACAGATGGGAACTGGAGACTGGAAGGGAAGTAGCGAGAGTACTACAAGCGTGAGTGGGGCATTTTGCACTGCACGCTGGAGAGCTCCAGTGAGAGAGCCCAAAGACACTCTACAATCTGCACGATAGCGGTCATCACATCAGGAAGGGGCCACCTTGCAGGGACGTGCACTAGGCAGGGGCAGGATACGCAGAATCGGGCCAAGCAGACCAGCGTGCGGGCTCAAGTCAGGATGCATCGCCCCAGCCAGCCCCTCTGTGCTAAAGCCTTTATCAGTGGGCCAAGGAGGAGGGAACCAGACTGCAACGGGGCCTGGGTACTATTTGTAATTCTTTCTCTATTTCTAACTTAAAAAAAAATTTTTTTTGGCTACACCACACGGCACATGGGATTTTAGTTCCCTGACCGGGGATCAAACCTGTTCCCCCTGCATTGGAAGCGTAGAGTCTTAACTGGACCACCAGGGAAGTCCCTCTAACTTTATGAACTGCATCAGGGGTACTTTGTTATCATGGGTTCAGGACTTTGCAATACATCTTTTTGTCACTGGTATAAATTCTTGAGCTTCAGTTCTCGTTACAGAGAAGCACCCAGATTAAGCACCCAAACCAACACTGAAGTCTCCGCCCTTGAATCCTGACAGTGTAGACCAGCAAACCACGAAATGACACCAAACCTCTTAGCACTATAAGGCATGCACGAGGCTGCAAGAAAGAATGTTCAGACTCCTAAAAGGGATTTCCTTGTATACTTAACTTCTTAAGTAAGTCATTTGATCTTTTAAAAATGCATTAAAAAGTAGTCAGGTGGTGTGTGTGTATATACACGTATATGTACACGGTAGACAAGGCAGCTCCACACAGCATTCAAAACAAACCAAAACAAAACACTCCCATGACTGCAAGAGAAAAGAGCTGCATGGCAACCCTGCACCATGTGCGTAACGACTTCTTTTTTCTAAGAACTGACTGAACTGATTTTTCCAATCTTAGCTTCCCTATGAGTGTATCTTTCTATCATGCTTGCCTCATTCCAATGGGCGCACCAGAGAGGAGCTTGGCTTTACTTATTTGCTTTCCAGCTAGTACATCGCTAAGATTTACTATGTGTATCCAGCTAGTACATCACTAAGATTTATTATGTGTATCTTTAAGTCCCCAGCTGGAATTGCCGGTGTTATTAACAACTCACGCTACTCACTTAGAAGATAATTAACAAAGTATCCCAAGCACAGCTTTTCTAGACGGTCCACTGTCATACTGTCATACAACTGTCCACTACATATCGAACCTTGACCTCAGTCAACTCTGTCGCCTTAGCAAGGGATGGCTAATTTTCAGCCCCGTGCCCCCTCGGGATCTCCTGATGACCTGTGCGGTTAAACCCAAGGCCGGGGTGATCTTACACTCCTGACACATTCACCTCTCTTACAGCGAGTTCATCAGGCAGAATGTGAGTGGTCCAGGGCTTCACATCCCAAGCCAGGAAGGTTCCTCATGTCTGCTCTGTGCTGCACTTGCTGGTGCGGACGCCTGACCCAGGAAGACAGTGATTAGGCGACTACTCAGCTCTCCGGTTCCCTGCACGCTGATTAACCACAGCCCCAACGTGCTGGAGGACAGTGACCGAAGGAGTTTTACCTGAGGCTGAGCAGGACTTTGATGGCCTCAGGCACAGCCAGCCGTACCCCACTTTGCAGCAATAGGACCGGGGACACCGGGATCGACCACACTGGGATCGACCGTGGCCTAGCACAGGAACAGACCCTGCCACTGGCTTTGGGCAAAGGTGCCGAGGCAGAACGCAGATCTGGAGGGGGGTGTAAGCTCTCTGATGACGGGGACCATGTCTGATTTCCACTGTATCTCCAGTACCCAGCTCGGAGCCCTGCACATAGTAACCCTCCATAGAGTTCATCAAGTGCAGGCAACAGCAAAGCTGGAGTTTTTCATGGTGATCTCGTGGGAGGGGGGTCCAAGGGGAGTCACGTGGCATCCAAACAGCTCCATGGAGGACACTCTCAGGGACCCAGAAATCAGCAATATCCAGCGATCAGAGACACTGGAGTGGGGGACGGTCTGCATCAGACAGTGGGGTCCTGAGACCAGGCTCGGATGTAAAAGCCTCGGAAGGTGTCTGGCGAGAGCAAGGCAGGAATAGAGGGAGTGGACTGGTTACCAGGACCAGGGCAGAGACCTGGATGGAGAGAAGGATCTAGAAGCTGGGAGAAGCCTAGTCATGAGAGCTGGACTCTGAGATCAGGGTTACAGCAGCAACACGGCTGCTTGCAATGATGCTGTTGGTCCAAGAATGTTTGGCTAGAAACAGAGCTTCCCGCCTCACTTCTGTTAAGTTCCCCAGGCCAGGGCCAGGGTAGGGCCGTGGGTAAAGACCAGGGGGTGCAAAGGCTGTGACACAACAGTGTCTGCACTCCTGATCCCGGTGAGGTCAACCTCTCCGGCCACAGGCAAGACTAAGTAGTTTATGGAAACTGCCTTTCTGGTTGATTTATAACTGTTTTCTTCCCCTCTTAACACAGTGCATTTAGGTTTAAAAACCAGGCAGCATATCAATCAACTAATTGAGAGCACAGGCACTAAGATTTTAGTGTCCTTTCATAAACTTGAAGTTTTAGAGTCTTCCCAAGGAAGAGGCAATATAAGATTCCAGGCTTCAGCTGCTGCGAAACCTGTGAGCCTAAATCGAATAGGGCACAAGGGAGGTGACGCTTAGCGTCGAGAAATTAATCAAAGGACAGCACCACCTAGATCTTCCAAGGAATCGTGAGACGCTCCTGCCCGCTAAAGCAAGCACGCACACCTTCACACACACACACACACACACACACACGGAAGTTTTGACTGCGTGAGGAGGACCTGCTTGTAATCACTGATTTCTGGAAAGGTAATACGTTTATAGGTGATGAATAAATGCTGTCAGTTTCAACAATATTAAGAATACAACCTGAACAGAAATTAGCAGAGCGGTAAGAGGAGGTCTGACAATGAATCTCGCATTTCATCACTTAGTAAAATACGAGGTGTTCCCTTAAAAGTGCAGGCTGGTCTCTCTTTGTAATTGATGTCGGAGCCCATGGCTCATAGATATCCTAGACTGTTCAGCCGCACTTACCCTGGAAACCCTTTCAAAAGCAGCCTTCTTTCCCTCACTGTTCGCTGCCACCTAGTGAATTTCCTTGGAAAAGAAACCAGAGCTGGAAAGGAAATGCTTTTTAAAAGGCAAACAGACCACCTAGAGAGGTAGGATAGGGAGGGTGGGAGGAAGGGAGACGCCAAGAGGGAAGAGATATGGGGATATATGTATAACTGATTCACTTTGTTATACAGCAGAAACTAACATACCATTGTAAAGCAATTATACTCCAATACAGATGTTAAAAAAAAAAAAAAAAGTTGGGCTTCCCAGGTGGCGCAGTGGTTGAGAGTCCGCCTGCCAATGCAGGGGACACGGGTTCGTGCCCCAGTCCGGGAAGATCCCACATGCCGCGGAACGGCTGAGCCCGTGAGCCATAGCCGCTGAACCTGCGCGTCTGGAGCCTGTGATCGGCAACGGGAGAGGCCACAGTAGTGAGATGCCCGCGTACCACAGAAAAAAAAAAAAAAGAAAGAAAAAAAAAAGCTGCCTTGGGGATCATGTGAACTCAAAATAAAGCTCAACTTATAGACAAAAAAAAAAAAAGGCAAATAGCAGGTGCTCAGAGCGGGAAGGTAGAAGCTCCTGCCAAAAGGGCCACGGAGGAGATAATGAAATTCAAGCCACTGAAGCAGAGCACATAGATGAAGCCGCTGTCCGGTGGAGCCCTCTGGGAAGAGCAGGTTGAGGTCAGCAGTTCGTGACAGCATGGGGCTGCTGATCAGGACAGCCCGGCTGGACAGAATCAGTCTGTTCCTTTGCCCGCCCCTTGGTTGACCCCAAAGGCAGGGCCACATGTTGCATGGCCCAATATACAGATGTTAAGCGCTCGGCAGAGAAAAAAGGTGTTTAGAATGAAGCAGCTGGTGCCAAAGCTCCAGAGTCTGTGCATCGGAGGCATGAAAACTACGGTAACGGGACGATCACAGAAGTGAGGGAAACGTAATCGGAACGGAAATGCAATACTGTGCAGCTTTCCTAAGCCCCGGTTGCCTTTGCCAATCTCCCTGCAGCGTGAAGACAAAGGCTGCAACCTCCCAAATCCAGAGCGGGCCAGGGTAGCTCTGCTGCTCACTTCCAGGGTCACCGGGCACCGAAAGCACGTTGCTCCTCCATCACTCCACACACAGAACTGCAGGAGGGAGGTGGCCGCGGGGTACTGTCTCTGTGAGCGCTGCCGTGTGGCTCGATCTTCTCCATCTGCTTCAGAATCCACCTTACCTCTCTCTCTACTGGGATCATGAGAGCCCTCAGCCCTGCCCAGATTCTCAGGCCTGCCCAGGTTCTGAGAACACGCTGGAGAAGTGGATTGCTCAGGTTCAGGTAAAGATACGTGTGCAAATAAGATGTGCAGTGGCTATTGCCATTGGAGTGTGTGTGTGTATGCACGCATGCGCACACACGTACATGGTAGTATAGGTGTGCGAGTGCATGCGCGTGCGTGTGTGTGTGTATATGCTATGTGAACACTAAGAAACTGACGACATCCAGTCTCTTATGGTACATTGTCTCTGAAGGGTGAGTTTTAATGACTCTGATCATTAAGGAAATGGTGAGGCCGTTTGGCTCAGAAACTAAAGAAAAAGAATCCACTGATTTTAATAATTAAATGAGACCAAAATGAAACTCTAAGATTTGTTTTTTTCACTCAAGAGGCCATGGACCATTCAACTCATGACATCTCTCCCCCAGGTATCCTCCAGAGTAACTAGTTCCATGTTAAAAGACTCTGTAACTGTGTGTGTTTCCTGCTAGCCATCACTTTCACACTCGGAACAGATTTGCCACGTTGCAAAAATGGTGATATTATTATCGGTATTTTAGCACTGGGTCATTCACTGATTTGATGCTATTTGTATTGTAATTTACAGTTGTCAATTGAATTCGAATGCTTGCTCTATCCTTGGGGACCTGAGCTATTAATAGAGCAATGCATAAAGAGTCCAAGCATATCGCAGGGGATCACTCGGTTTGAATCATTTTACGTATGTACTTCTAAACGACATCTCAACTTTAGCACTGTGCAGCCAGTGCGCCAGTGCTGTTCACTGGATCCATTGCTCCAGAATCATTGTTCCTATCTTACGTGGTGGATCAAATCCTTATACAATACGAAGGAACGAAACAAAGACCACATGTAAAGGTGTTAGCCCATATACGATGATGTGGCATACATGTAAGCACAGCTAACACGCTTTCCAAACAACGTCCAGCTTCTCCAGAGTTTAATTACACTGTGCTTCATCCAGAGGTTGGTGTCCCCACCCCAGGGCAAGTCCAAAGGGAACCAATGTGAGACCGACAGGGGACTCGCTCTCCAAGGGTCAATAAAACCAGTAGAACAACATGAAGATTTGAGGAGTAAAAATGAAAAACTAGAACACTCCAGTATGCTATGAATTTGGATTATCTGTGCCCAACTGAGAGAGGTTGTAAAAATAACCCTCACCATCCTGTTCTTGGGGAAAAAAATAGTGCCAAGCATTCTTAATTAGTACTTTCCCTGGCAACAATTTGGAGATTCTGTGATACCCAAATCCCCCTAGAGATGGGGAGTTGACTTCACAGAAATGTAGGCAACTCTGCAAAAAAATGACTCCTTAACCCAACGTTGAAAATATATACGTTTTTAGTTATTAGATATTTCCCTCCTAATTTACAACAGATAATTCACAGAGACAAAGCAAATTTTAAGCAACTAATTTTGCCTGGGGTTCACTCTGCTTGGCCATGAAAAGAGTCAGGCCGACCTGGACTCTGCTGTCCAGGAGTTGGGGACCCAGGGGGGTCTGAGGCAAAAAGGCAATGAAAAAGAAACACGACGGCAACGCATAATTCCCCACCCATCCAATGGCGGGCGTTAACAAGACGGCTTGTTTAGATGGACTGCATTTTCTTCATTCACTAAAGAACAACAACAACAAATGTCTATTTGTGGAAGACACCATGCTACACACCACAGATTCTCAACCCTACTGGTCCGAAGGAAACATGAGAAATATAATTTTCGAAAAATTTAAATTGTTTAAATGAGATCATAATGAAATTTTAAAAATTCATTAATTCTGTTTCTCTGCAGACTTTTGTTCTCTGGTTGATAGGAAGGACTAAGGCAGTAAGGAATATTAATAATTATTATAATGATAATAAAGTAGCTATTATTTTTTGAGCACTAACCATGTGCTAGGCAACTGTATTATAATTGTTTTTAAGTGATTCATCTTTTGAGATCCTAATTTTCACAATACCCTTTAAAATAACATCACTGCAGTGGATTGAAAGCTTGTGTGTACTCAGAAAATTCATATGTTGAAATCCTAATCCCCAGTGTGATGGTAGTAGGAGGGAGGACATTTGGGAGGAGATTAGGTCATGAGGGTGGAGCCCTCATGAATGGGATTAGGGCCCTTATAAAAGGGACCCCAGAGAGTTCTCATGCCCTCTTTCTGCCATGTGAGGTTACAACGAGAAGCTGGCAGTCTGTAGCCCAGAAGAGGGCTCTCACCGGAACCCAGTCATAATTGCACCTTGATCTTGAACTTCCAGCCTCCAGAACTGTGAGAAATAAATGTCTGATGTTTACATGCCCCACCCCAGTCTACGGTATTTTGTTATAGCAGCTGTAACTAAGTAAGACAAACATTTTCTCTGTCTTACAAAGGAGGAAGTTGACTGTCTAAGGTTAAACAATTAATAAGTGACAGAACTGAGATTCAGACTTTGGACTACTGGGTTCCAGAGTCAGTGTCCTTAATTGTTACACTTATGGTTAGATGATGTCTTAGATCTTTATTTAAATATATATATACAATTTCTTTCCTATTCCCATTTTCCTAGCCTAGGAAGCTCTCAGTGGACTATTGTCACAGTCTTCAAACTGGCCACCCTGACTCCTGTCTCTTCTCCAACAAATCCATCCCCGTAAGTTGCCAATAGCGTTCATGTTCTTAAAGTGCAAGTCAGATGATTCTCTCCAATATCCAAAGCTCTCAGTGACTCCTTTCACTTGACTGGTAAAGAAAATACTTCTGAATATGGCACTTAAGGGCCCATGATCCAGCCTCACGTCCTTTTTATATGCCTCATAGTCACGCGAACCCCACTGTTCAGTGTTGAAAGGACCAAGACTTTTGTTCATGCTACGGCCCCGGTCTGGCTTGCCTTCTGGCGGGCAGTATGGCACAGTGGGCATGAATCTGAGCTTTGGGGTTGACTGGACTTCAGCTGGAATCCCAGCTCTGCCACCTACCAGCTGTGTGGCCTTGGGCTGGTTGTGTGACTTTGCCAACCCTTATCTGTTCATCTGAAAACGTGCAGCGCTGAGAGTATCAAAGGGAAGAAGAGATACATTCCGCTCAGCATAGTGCCCAGCACGCAGCATTCAGTAAATGGAAGCTAACTTTATCTGCCTCAGGAAATTCTGTGTCCTCTTCCGTCTGTGTCTCAGCAATTTGGAGAGTCTGTGATTCCCAAGTCCCCCTAGAGATAGGGAGTTGGCTTCACAGAAATGCAGGCAACTCTGCATACAGGGCTCACTCCACGGAACTGACCTGCACACTCCGTCACTGTCACGTTCAGGCCTGACTTTTGGCTTAAGCTCCAAACCCATAACTATGGTTCATCTTTCTCTTGGTCTTCCAGACGCATCCAGGAAAATAGTCATTCTAGTCTAAATTTCCAGGGCAGAGTTAGAAGAGAGATGGGAGGTGAAAGAGGGTGAAAATCAGAAAGTTGCATAATAATTATAATCAAAATAGCTAATATTCATTGAACATGATATATCAGACTCCGCTTTACATGATGTATGTATAGTGGCTTATTAAATCTTAAAAGATTGGTACCACTTTTAGTTCCCCTCTTTATAGATGGGGATGTCAATGGTCAGAAAGATTAAATCAGTTTCAAGTGACAGAGCCTGATTTGAACCAAGGCAACCTGGCATTCAGGTAAGCAGCATCCCCCGCTCCTCCCCTTCCACTGACCAACTCTCCCCTCAATTCCCTGTTCCTGACATTTATGCAAACTCCCAGGTGGAGCGCAGATCTCTGGTTTTTACCCCAAATGTGCCGCATTTTTCTGGCTCAGCCCGTCCTTGTTTTACAATCAGCCCAGCAAAGCCAGTTGCTCCATGTGGGATGCCCTACGATTTATGTCATCCTCTTTTCCACTCTCATTGTGATTCACCTGAACTTATGAATTTAAAATCACTTAACGCATGTGGTAAAAGAAGCATTTCCTTTCCTATCGCTTTTTTCTTTGAAGTAGCATCTGTGCTGGAGCTTCAAAGAATTCATTTGAAACATTCAGCTGCAGCCAGAGCTTGATATACTCAGACACTTGGGAACAACGCCTAGAAAAATGCCCTTATGCAAATATTTTAAAATTAGTCTATCAAAAAAAAAAAAAATTAGTCTATCATTCTCGGCAAGGATAGGTTAGGTTTGGGTGCTGGGATAACTAGTTAGGGAGGTTTTAGGACAATTTCTTTTCTTTTCTTTTCTTTTTTTTGATGTGGACCATTTTTAAAGTCTTTATTGAATTTGTTACAATATTGCTTCTGTTTTATGTTTTGGTTTTTTGGCCCCAGGCATGTGGGATCTTAGCTCCCTGACCAGGGATCAAACCTGCACCCCCTGCATTGGAAGGAGAAGTCTTAACCACTGGACCGCCAGGGAAGTCCCTAGGAAGAACAATTTCAAAAAGACTATTCCACCATAGATGTCTCCTTCCTAAAAATCTGAATAAATGAAACAGCTCCATCTTTCCATACACAGTTACGATCTAGGGCCTGGGACGTTTGATTCTCCATATTCACTGGGTCTCAGAATCAACCACACATTTGAATCAACCTGAGAAAAGTCAAATCTGTCTAAGACTGTTGAAGTTAAGATTATACTGGAAATACAGCATGTACATTTTTTTGACTGATGGGATTTTAGGTGGATTTCATTTTTTCCCTTACACTCCCTACACTTTCTAGGTTTTCAAATAATCGGAAAAAATAAACATCGAAGGGAAAATCAGTCATTTGCTCACTGTTACGGGAAACCTCTGAACTAGAAGTTTAGAGTGTTGGGTCTGGTTTAACTCGGCCCCTCCTGGCTGTGTAACTCTGTGAGCAGGTGTTTTGGCATCTCAGAACTCAGGTTTCTGCATCTTTGCGACGTGTGGGTTAGATGCTGCCGTTATGTTTAGACTCTAGGCTCCAAACCCCAGAGGTCCCTGCAAGAGCCTCTGGCTTTCTCTCCCCCTCACCCATCCTTCTTTCCTGATGCCCATCCAGGTTTACCCCAAAACAGCTCTGCTTTATCCATTCAACGTTTTACGTGTTAAGAATCCCATACTGTTTCTACTTAAAAATATTTCACTTAGGACCAAAAAGTTTGATAAACCTCTGTGCTAGGTGATAGCTCAGTGAAGTTAGATAGCTTCTCACCCGTGATTTTGTAATCCTTTTGTCAATTCTATATCTCATGAAGATTACAGGATCACCTAGAACTTCCTGTACTACACTGGGGGCAATGAAACTAGTGGAACTGACTTGCAATCTATAGAGAGTTGACTTTGCTAAGACACTTCCCAGGCTGTTTTCTGACAAGAGTTACTTGTCGATATATAAAACAGATAACCAACAAGGACCTACTGTATTGCACAGGGACCTATACTCAGTATTTTCTAATAACCTATAAGGGAAAAGAATCTGAAAAAGAATATATATATATATATATATACACATACATATATACATATATATATATATATATAAACAGAATCACTTTGCTATATACCTGAAACTAACACAACATTGTAAATTAACTCTACTTCACTTAAAAGTAAATAAATAAAATCAATGAAAAAAGACAAATCTATGATAAAAGGAAAAGTTACCTGCCATACAGATAGGCTTACGAACAGGTAAAAAAGACCTTTGTGATCTGCTGCTCAAAAGATCCTTTCTCAGATACTCATCATTGGCTGAAATTCCAATGGAATTCATTATACTTTATGACAATTTAGGTGTAAATTAGTTGGAACAGACTCTTTTGAGGCAAGAGAAGAGAGGAAAAAACTGACGCTGGGAATCAAAGTAGAAAGGAACGTCAGGTGAAGAGCAAACACAACACAAGGAGACGAAGAGGAAACCAATATCCATTCTACCCGCTTCACGTCCTACTCGTATTTGGATCTGATCTGTGTGGCCGCCATCTTTGTGCTTGAGAACTTCTGCCTTCCAGCGTTGAGCCTGGCCTCCATGCTAACACAACACAACACAACACGTCTCTCTTCGTGAATAATGCCCACAAAGCACTCACGGAGCAAATCCCAGAACTACACTCTCTTCCTTCTCTTCCTCCCCCACCCCCTTCATTTCTGCATTTCCTGTCAAGGTCGTCGCATCTAACTTTAAGCATATCTCCCACCAGATGTTTAAGGACCATCATCTCTCAACCATTTCTAGAAACCAAGTGAGAAAATCAAGCAGCTTTCAGTGGATTTCGGGCCAACCTGTGGACTACCGCACTTTTAGGGCATAGAAGATGCAGATTTCCTCCCAGTTAAGCATATTCTGAGAAAACACAAGATGCAAAAGAGTTCAGAAGAAGCTATGGGAAGAGAATGCAGATGGGGTTGTCCAGTGACTGGAAGATTCTTTGATAACTGACAGTCCCTACAGTCCCACACCAGCAGTAAGACTTCAGCAATATACATTCACAGCATGTAGCTTAACCTCTCTCAAGAGACAGACTGAATAATCCCCTGCTTATCTCTTATTCACCAAGCTTGTGATGACACAGGTGTGGCAGGGCAACCCGACCATGGATTATCAAGACCCAACTGAACCTCACATAATGCATAAGACATCAGCCCTCTGTATTACAATCCACAATTTTAAAAGCTTTGAAACGTGAGGGACTTTACATGGGAAAAGATACTTCAGAGATTTCCCTCAGCTATATATTGTCTCCTGTAGGTTTTCTACATTTTATATACAGCAAATATCTGAACTTCAAAAGCTTCCTCAGGGCTTCCCTGGTGGCGCAGTGGTTGAGAGTCTGCCTGCCGATGCAGGGAACACGGGTTCGTGCCCTGGTCCGGGAGGATCCCACATGCCGCGGAGCGGCTGGGCCCGTGGGCCATGGCCGCTGGGCCTGCACGTCCGGAGCCTGTGCTCCACGGCGGGAGAGGCTACAGCAGTGAGATGCCCACATACCGCAAAAAAAAAAAAAAAGCTTCCTCAATTAGATGGATTTGGCTCCTAGTACAATGTTATTGTTGTCTTGAGGAGAGAAAAAAAAGGTCTTGCAGAAATGTATGCTTGAAAAGAGCAGGACTTGGGTGTTCTCATTTGGCATGTAGCCCTTAAATAGATCTGACAGCTCAATTTTCCAATATGATATCCAGGAAATATGAAATTAGCTCCCAAATTATATCTGGTGCAGTGATTATATGCACGGGAGGTTTCACGCAGGGCAACTTGTCACAGCTACTTCCTGAAGCTTTTTTTTCTCTGAAATTCTAAACCCAGCCTATAAAAAATCAGGAGTGTTTAAAAAATAGTCGGGGGCTTCCCTGGTGGCGCAGTGGTTGAGAGACCGCCTGCCGATGCAGGGGACACGGTTTGTGCTCCGGTCCGGGAAGATCCCACATGCCACGGAGCGGCTGGGCCCGTGAGCCACGGCCGCTGAGCCTGTGCGTCCCGAGGCTGTGCTCCGCAACGGGAGAGGCCACGACAGTAAGAGGGCCGCGTACCGCAAAAAAAAAAAAAAAAAAAAAAAAAAAAGTAACAGAGCCTGCGGTGTCAACCCTGACATGCTTTTCTATCCTCTGCTCCACGTAACAAAACATGCGTTTTAATCAGATCAGCAATGAGCCCACCTAAAAGGGTATACAAGTGCGTTCTCAGGCAGATATGTTCTGTGACTATGCTTTGCCTAGGGGGACGTTAATAGCAGTCTCCTTAACCAGGAGGACAGAGCCTCTCCCCCTTCTGCCTCACTGCAGTCTGGAATACAGATGTGATGTTTTTCTCTCAAGCAGCCATTTGGGGGCATAAGGTGATATATTAAGGATGATGGAGCACAAAAATTCAAGAAGCCTGGGTCCCTGCTGACCACAGAGCCTCCACACCCGTCCTGGATTGACTACCTGTGGATGGTTTTGTTCATGAGAGAGCAATAAATATCCATCCTGTTTAGGCCACTGTTAGTAACCCTGGTAAGCCTTAGTTTTTAAAATTATAAACAGCTGAATGTAAACCTAATTGATATAATTAGCATCTTTCAAATATCAGGTTCCAGTTAGTACATAATTGCTAAATGAAGGCAGAGCTCTGCAAGGGGGTGCCTTACTTTGTCTGCCCACTGTCAGAATTTTTATTGAAATGGTTAGTCAGAAGGTCACCCAGATCCACCCATCCATCCATCTATCCATCTATCTATCTATCTTCCTCCCTCCCTCCCTCCCTCCCCCGCCCCCCGACACCAAGTCTGTGCTGTAACAACACCCTGGCCTCTGCAGAAAGGTGAGGGAGGCATAAAGCCGAGAGACATTTCCTGCCCACTCTTTTCTCCATGGGCCAGTCCCAAGCCTCAGAGTGATGAGGCTGGAACGTGTAACACTGCCAGTGGTCAACCACTGCTGACCCGCAAAGCCGGCAATTTCATGTGCTTCAGCTCAATCCTACGGCTCCTACTGTCTGCTCCTCTCCTGTAAGGGAAAACCAAAAGCACCTCACATAATCCTCTCCAAACAGCAACCTTTGTTTTAGTTTTTGTTTTGTTTTTTTTGCGGTACGCGGGCCTCTCACTGTTGTGGCCTCTCCCGTTGCGGAGCACAGGCTCCGGACGCGCAGGCTCAGCGGCCATGGCTCATGGGCCCAGCCGCTCCGTGGCATGTGGGATCTTCCCGGGCCGGGGCACGAACCCGTGTTCCCTGCATCGGCAGGCGGACTCTCAACCACTGCGCCACCAGGGAAGCCCCCATTATATTTATGTATATATATAATTGTCCATCCATCCAACCGTTGATGGACACTTAGGTTGTTTCATGTCATGGCTACTGTGATTAATGCTGCAATGAAAATGGGAGTGCAGATATCTATTCGAGATAGTGATTTCATCTTCTTAGGATATATACCCAGGAGTGGGATTGCTGGATTGTATGGTAGTTCTATTTTTAACTTTTGGAGGAATCTCCATACTTTTCCATAGTGGCTGCACCAATTTACATTCCCACCAAGTGCAAGGTACTTCAAGTTTCACAGCCTCCAGAAGAGTAGGCATTCATGATCGACACATGTGCTGGGAAAATGCTGGCTTAGTCAAAGCATCTCAGAAAAAGCCTTGGAGGCTGTGGCAATGAGTGAGATATTATACCCTGCACAGGCTGAGAAAGACTCATTCATTTATTCTCATCCAGTCAGCTCTCCAGTAGAGCATAAGGTCCAGTTTGGTTCACTGTGTTATGGGAGTTACAGAGAAATGGAAAGAACTACAAAGAGAGAACTTGACCAAAAAAATGGAAAATTAGTGTTAGAAGGAAAAGTAAACAGAATTATATATACTTTTTCTAAAGAAAGTAAAAGGAGGTGTCCCATTACTGTATTCAAGTCCACTTAATTTTGAACATATTCTACTGGTAGAAAACAAAACACATAATCGGATGTGTTTCCCTTTGTGTCTAAGCTGCCGGAAAAACTTGTAGCAAAATTCGTCAACAATGGCCATGAACTGCTCCATGTAGGTGTCTAAAAGTCTTCACTATTTCTACATGTTACAAATGGTCTCTCCTCTATTCCTAAATGTTTTACCCCTGAAGTACTGAAAATCTTATCAAAAGTGGATATGGTTAAAAAAAAAGTTATGCACACACAAACACTGCTTTCAACTATGTAAGTATAAGAGGGATTGCATGAAAAGACTGCTAAGATCTTTCAGTTTAATTTAGAAGACCAAATAAAAAGACATTGGTTTGTAAAAAGAATGGAAAGAATTCATTTGAAAGAAAGAAAACACCCTCTCGCTCATGATCAAACATGGAAATGGGGTGCTGAAGACACCTGTGCCATTCTCATCTTTGAAAACAGGAATATGAACAGTTTTATAAATTGTGAAGTGATCTGTAAGGCTTTCTTCTTTTTTATGATTCAAGAAGATGATGCAGAAATGCACATTCTAGATAACTGAGACATGTATCTATTTTTTAAAAAAGACAAGACTGGAAGACCTTCCAGGGAAGGGGCCATCTAGCCACCTGAACTACCCTCGGTCAGACTTCTCCCTCATTTTGAGAAATAGCTGTGAATCCTTTTGTTATGCTGAAAATCAGTAAGAATTTTTTTTGCCATTGTTGAAATGATTTTAATCTGCCAAACACACTTGTAAGAATTCTCTCATGAGCAGTTATCATTTTCTTTTTAATGGTCATTTAAATTTTAAAAAATTGTGATAAAATACACCCAACATAAAATATGCCACCTTAACCATTTAAAAATGTACAGTTTAGTGGCGGGAAGTTCATTCACACTGTTGTGCAAACCATCTCCAGAACGCTTGTCATCTTGCAAAACGGAAACTCTGTAGCCATTAAACAACTCCCCGTGCCCCTCCCTCAGCCCCTGGCAACCACTATTCTGCTTTCTGTCTCTATGCATGTGACTATTCCAGGTACTCACAGAAGTGGAACATACAGTAATTGTCCTTTTGTGACTGGCTTATTTCACTCAGTGTAATGTCCTTCAAGTGCACAGGCCATGTTTGAACTCTTATTTACTCCTGCTTTGTAAAACCACAGGGCTCTATGCCTTGGATTTCCCTGAGGCTTGGATCCATCAAGAATGCTGGGCTGGGGCTTCCCTGGTGGCGCAGTGGTTGAGAGTCCGCCTGCCGATGCAGGGGACACGGGTTCGGGCCCTGGTCTGGGAGGATCCCACATGCCGCGGAGCAACTAGGCCCGTGAGCCACAACTACTGAGCCTGCGCGTCTGGAGCCTGTGCTCCACAGCAAGAGAGGCCGCGATAGTGAGAGGCCCGCGCACCGCGATGAAGAGTGGCCCCCGCTTGCCACAACTAGAGAAAGCCCTCGCACAGAAACGAAGACCCAACACAGCAAAAATAAATTAATTAATTAACTCCTACCCCCAACATCTAAAAAAAAAGAATGCTGGGTTAATACCGGAAGCTGTGATCAGGCTCGTGGTTTTGTTGGATGGTTGTAAAGTGCACATATGTCAAGTTCACGGATCACTCTCCCCTCCACAGCCCTCCCTTCAAGAAAGGGTTTCTTAGGCAGCATTGCTGTCTCTTGCCTGGAGGGATTTCTAAGCTTGAAATGCTACGGTTGGGAAAAGATCGCTACTGTGGGAAAGATCAGAGTATAGACATCATTAAGCCTGAATTTTAATAAAATCAATCCGTTCATTAATTGGTTCATCCATAGAAGAAACATGTATTGGGCATACCTAGCTCAGGCAAAGCATTATGTCAGGTACTGAAAAGAATAAGGCATGATCCTGTACTGAGAAACCCGAAATCTCCTTGAGAGATGAGATAAACACATGTGAAAAATGAACAGTATATGCTATAGTCTGAACGTTTGCTTCCCCCTAAAATCATACACTAAATCCTCACTCCCAAGTAGGGCTTCTGGGAGGTGATTAGCTTGCGGAGGGGGAGCCCTCTTGAATGGGTTAGTGCCCTTATAAAAGAGACCCCAGAGAGCTCCCTTGCCCCTCTCACCATGTGAGGACACAGCAAGAAGACGGCCGTCTATGAACCAGGAAGCAGGTCCTCACCAGACACCAAATCTGCCAGCACCTTGATCTTGGACTTCCAGCCTGCAGAACTGTGAGAAATAAATGTCTGTTGTTCACAAGCCTACAGCCTATGGTCTTTCCTTACAGCAGCCAGAACAGACTAATACAGTGGACTGTAATAGCATGAGAGATTGTCACAGGATTCTATGACTAATTGACAAATTAACGACA
Organism: Leucopleurus acutus; assembly: GCF_964270905.1. Lineage (NCBI taxonomy): Eukaryota > Metazoa > Chordata > Mammalia > Artiodactyla > Delphinidae > Leucopleurus > Leucopleurus acutus. The sequence continues at coordinate 196,136,649 of NC_139142.1, forward strand.
GAGAATTAAGTGCTGTGTGCTCTGGGGAAGGAGCGTGTTTCACACACAGTTCTTCACCCACTGTAGGTGCTCAGTGATTACTGCAGGAGGGAAGGTAGCATTTGAAACGCAAAGAAACTTATAGCCTGGGGAAGTGTGAACAAATGCTTCGTGCTGGGAAAGTTCACGAATTATCTGAAACGTTAAGCAGAGTGGTTTGTCAGAAGGAAGCGGACCGGCCTGGAGGTACCTGAAGGTGAAGATCAGATATGAGAACGTGAGCCCCGCTGGGGAGGGCCTGCAGCAGCGGGTTGTGGTTTTGAATTTAACGCTCTGTGTAACTAGGAGCGATCTGGCCAGCAGGAGTAACATGATTAATGTGGCATTTTAGGAGGATTAATCTGGCAGGTATGTGCGATGGATCAGTGCAGAGAAGAGAGAGGAAGACAGAGCTGTGAAGAATGCTTTGCCAGGGTCTGGATGTGGCCAGCTCTGCATTTTCTCTCAATTGATTTCAAAAGAACGAGGCTCTGAAGAGCTCACAATAGCTCCCCTGGGACCTCCCCATCTGCACGCTTTAGGTCAGGATTATGGGAAGGTAATGATTAAACTTTATTTCTTCCAAATTCAAAAGGACATGCCATTCTATGCTTCCATCTCCATCCTCACTCAATGGGTATAATTATTATAATTAAGGAGACATACAAAGGGGCTATTAAATAGTGGCTGTTTAAGTGTGTGCTAATTGGGAAATACACACAAGAGGCCAGCTTGAATGACTTGGTGCGGGCAGGGGACAGGAGCTGGTGTGTCTAGTACAGATGCATCCTTAAAAGCTTTTTTAGTGACTCTATACTCTGCATTCTTTAAGGGAAAACCAGCTCAAAGAATGCTGTGAGATGATAGATTTTCATTTCATTTGTCATCACCGTTATTGGATAAAACGTTCCTCTGAAAAAAAAGGCAACTATAAATAACAAACCCATTTTCAGAAATCATTTGTTGTTCGTCTCTTCAATTATCCGCATCAAAGACTAATTAGTGAAGCTCTAATTAGAAATGTACGTATATGTGTACATATGTATGCATATGTTTTTCTCCTTCTTCAGGTTTCTATTATGGAGCAAACACTACGTTTCCTACTTGGATAGTCTGGAAATCAGACCTCTTGACCTCCAGGGTCAAGGGTCAAGAAGGTCTGTTCTACAACTCACACTACCCCAACCCATCCTGTGCTCCAAGGACACTGAGAGCTGATGTGAAACCAGTGCATGGACTGGGCTACGTCTCAGCGGCTGGCTCTTTCAAAGGCTTTCAAAGGCTTAACATTGGGTATGGCTTGCTTTGGAATTTAGTCTCCCCCTCCACCCCCGAGGCTTCTCAGAAAGGTCACCCCTGCCCCTTGCCTTCTCTGTGCTCCAAAAAGATTTAGGGAGGGTGGCTTGGGCAAGCTCTCCCAGACTTGGGGAGATCTGTTCCCCATTCTCCCTCATTCTTTTCCTTGGGTTCTCCTCTCTGTGGGCAAGCTCTGGGCTGCCACCCACTGGGTCCTACCTTCTGAGACACAGGCTGGGCTCTGAGAGAGCATCATTTAAGACAGCTTTGCAACATAAATGTGCATCAACAGGTGAATGGATAAAGAAGATGTGGTACATATATACAACGGACTACTACTCAGCCATCATAAAAGAATGGAATAATGCCATCTGCAACAAAAAGGATGGACCTAGAGATTATCATACTAAGTGAAGTAAGTCAGACAAAGACAAATATCATATGACATCACTTATATGTGGAATCTAAATTATGATACAAATGAACTTATTTACGAAACAGAAATAGACCCACAGACATGGAGAAAAAATTTATGGTTACCATAGGTGAAAGTGGGGGGAGGGATAAATTAGGAGCTTGGGATTAACAGATTAACAAACTACTATATATAAAATAGATAAGAAACAAGAACCTACTGCATAGCACAGGGAACTATACTCAATACCTTGTAATAACCTATAATGGAAAAGAAACTGAAAAAGAATACATATATATATACAACTGAATCAGTTTGCTGTTCACCTGAAACTAACACAACATTGTAAATTAACTATACTTCAATTGGAAAAAAAAAAAAAAAAGGCTGCTTTGGTTCTTCTCCGCTCACAGTAGCCTGGCTTGAGTAAGACAGTCCTCTGAGGGCATTTGGAGCTCCACCGTGGTGCAGGAGACCACAGCCCAGCTAGCAGGGAGATATACCTTCACCGTTCTTGGTTCTCTGTGCATATGTTTTCTTAGAAATAGTCATCTGGAAGTGTGGTTGGGTAGATCTGAATGCTTCGGCCAAACACTGTCTTAACCTCACTCCACTGGCTTCTAACTTTCCAAACACAGCAACATCCTAGATACAACCTAACTTCACTTTTCAAAGCTTACTTCCCTAATAACACCCCTCACCTGAAATGTTGCCCAGGACCAGTGATGAGCAGAAGTCCTCGGAACAGCCAACAGAAATAGCGCAAGTCTGTGTTCCAAAGTCAATGTCATTTACAGGATGGCTCTTCAAGCCCTCACTTGAATCAGATTTTTTCTTATTTGTAGACACAATTCTAAAAAGCCCATTCTTGCTTCTTTAGTTCTCAAGCATTTATAGCCTGTAGTTTACGAGGGGCAGACCCACAAAGAGCAGAAAGAAAGGACCAATGGAAACCTGACGATGAAAGAGCCGTCAGAGGAATGGTTCCAGGAAGGGATGGTGGCCACAGAACCATCAGGTAACAGGAAGGATGGCCACACATTTCTTTTGGATCAACTAAAATGTCTGGAAAAATGTAAGAGGTAAAAAGCATGAAGGGAAATCTGAGTATGGACAGTTAAGCCCCCTTCAGAGAGCTTCTGAACCCCACAGATCCACTGGTAGTTAACTGAGCTTGCAAAACCCCCATTTAAGCTGCCAGGATTAGCACAAGGAGGTGTGCTTCAGGACCTGTGATGGCCATCTGGATGCCTCAGAGCAAGTCCAAATGGACTGATCAGAAGGTACGAAAGAACTGGAAGGAAAGTGAATGGGCTACTAGGAGGGGTGCAGGGTGAGACAATAAACAATCACCTTCCTACCACCAACAGTGCTGAAGTGCTGAACTTATGCTCTCACCCACCTGGAAAACATCTTAGACCACTTTGTACATTCCAGGAATTGGGCTGTGTTCTAAGGGTACAGTAGGAGAACTCGTCCCCGAGAAGCTTACACTATAGAGCAGCCCCATTGTGGAGATCCAGTGTGTCGTTTATCCTTAGAGCACCTCAGTTCTTACCAGCTACATTGCAGGTGTACAGTAACCACATGTGTGAGCGGCCACGGCATAGCCCAGTGCATGGAGGTCCAGGCATATCTGGTTATTCCTTGATCATTACATATGCAAAGGTCCCAACCCCATCAGTGGTTGGGCTAATTGTAGCTTATCCCATAGTTCTCACAGAATCACACATTACATGAAAAATCATAGATAATTACTCTTTCACCTAGACAGACGATTCCTAGTCTTATAGTCTTTCTACCACAGACTAAGGTATTGCTTATATGATTATACTCTCCTCTACCTCATGCATAGAAATGGATGGAAAACTCCATTTAACTCCCCTGAACCCCACCTCCTTCTCTATTAGTATCTCTGGCTGTATCTCTAAACAAAACAAAACAAAACAAAACAAACCCTTGCCCATAATAGACACTTAATAAATATCTTTGAGTGAAAGATGAAGAAATATTTTGTAAATGTCGTCCATGCTCATCGATTTCAAAGCACCGGGGAAAACAGCACCAATATTCAGAAACACTTCAGATCTCAGCGTGATAGTTGTTTTCCTCCCCAGGCTATCTCAGCTTTCCTGCATGTAAATGGAGGGCTTGGTTATGAAAATTTCATGCCCTGCCTCATTGCTCTGTCCTATTAGGAACCAGAGCTGACACAGGAAAACAGGAACATGTTTCACTCTGGAAACGTGTGTAGCATCTGTCGGGAAAACCCAAAAGCTGCCATGACAGCTTGATTTTTCACCTCGGATTCAGGTGAAGAATGCACACTGGTGGGTGGTTTTTGCATGTTTCTTCCTCTGTTACGATTAAATTGAACCCGTTGGAACTGGTGGGTTGAACAGACTTAAGTGTTAGGCCTCTTGTGTTTTCTAGCTCAGCTGAAAGAGGATATTGAGAATTACTGCAATACCTGCTTATCCTGGGATTTACTGAGCCCTGACATTGCAAATAAAGAAGTCCTGATGTACAAAGTGGCAGAAGGGGTGAAAGAGGGCTTCTCATTGCAGGATCTTGAAGCAGAAAGGGGCCCTGGGGGGCTAATCCTTGAACTCAGCTTCCTTACCATGCAAAACCCCCATTTACAGCAGGTTTTAAACAAGAAGTAAACAAGGGCCATCTCGTAACATTTGCCCATCCCCCCTTCTCCCATAAATAAGAGAGAACTCAGACCACACCTGGCAAAATTTATAGTCACCGCCATAAATTACTCCTTGTCTTTAGAAGACAGGAAATGGTTATCACCCAAGCAAGCCTAAGCGATCTCGGGAAGATGGATGTAACTTCCTCTTACCATAGCTCTGACTTCACGCCAAAATTCACTCACGCTTCCTTTCTGGTTTTGGTGAAAAGCATGGCTCTGTGGCCACCAGGGGAATGCGTCTGGCAGACCTCCTAGAGCAGAGAGCATAACTGATCCAGAGCCCTCTGCTGTGCGCTGAAATCCAATCTCTGTGTTGGCCCTGAGGCATCGCCACCCAAGGGCTGCTCCCCACCTACGACCAAGTGCAGCAGAGACGCTAAGGCGGCCCATTCCTGGGAGACACTGGACTCATCTTTCGGCCAGTTTAGGCTCAAGTACTCCCCAGTGGCACAAGCACAGTGGTTTGGGATGCTTTCACCCAAACTGCTCCACCTGTCTTAGTCTGTTTGGGCTGCTATAAGAAACACCGCAGACTGGGTGGCTCATAAACAACAGAAATTGATGTCTCATGGTTTTGGAGGCTGAAAGTCCAAGATCAGGGTGCTGGCATGGTTGGTTGAGGGCCCTCTTCTGGGTCACAGATATTTTGCTATGTCTTCACATGGCAGAAGGTAGTGAGGGATCTCTCTGGAGCCTTTCTTACAAGGGCACTAACCCCATCCAGAAGGGCCTCACCCTCATGACTTAAGCACCTCCAAAGGCCCCACCTCCTAGTACCATTGTCTTTTGGGGGTAAGGATTTAAACCTATAAATTTGGAGGGGACACAAACCTTCAGATCATAGCACTCCCTCTCCCCTTCACTCCAGGTCAGACTTGCATTGCCTTCTGAGGGCTCACCCAGCTTTTCCCAGCTCTTCCCCATTGCCTTTCATGTAGGCATTTCCCCTAATAAAATCTTTGCCTGTGTAACTTTGACCTGGTGTCTGCTTCTTGCAAGGCCCAGATTCACACCAGCTCCTTTCCACTGACCCAGGAGAAGGCCTGAGTTCATCACAAGGCAGGGCGTGAACACGGCCTCACGGGTAGCAGTCACTCAAGTCATATTTGCTGAATGAGTAAATGAATGAATGAATGAATGAATGAACGAGAGTCCCTTACTAAGCTAAGGAGGTAGCCCTAACTATAAAGATGAACCTTCATTCATTGTGAAAGTGACAGTCAGCTGGCCTCCTTATCATCGGAGCCACTGCCCTCTAGCTCTAAGGAAGCAGGAGTCCTATTTTCCAGAAGCTGATGGGGGATTACTGTATTGCCAAGGGGGTCACAGTGGCTTTGGGTCTCTGAGACTCGGAGAATTCAGCAGCCTACTTCACTGATCCCTGTGTCCCTAGGCAGCAGGCAATGAACACTCTTTTCTTTCACCCAGTGGGGCCAGGTAAGGAGGCTCCATGAAGAGGCCAGCGTGATCTACTGAAGTTAACGCCAAGCAAGGGAGGCCAGGTCCCTGGGAGAGGGAGGGTGGAGGGAGCTGGCTCCCATCTCAATGTGAATAGCACCGCCTGGGCATCTACTGATGGAGCGGAGGCCTTGACTCACTCCCAGAGCATCCTGGTGACTCATGGGAGCACATGCAGCACAACCTGGAAGCCTAGGATGGCTGCGATGTATTTCCTTGGCTACAGGTGTGTGAGCCTGTTGAGAGCCTGGGGTGAGGTTGGATGCCCTAAGTATTCAAGCAGTGAGTACAGCACCTGGGAAATGGTGATGTCCAGAGACACTGTGAAATTGCCAAAGAACGTAAACTTCAAACCTCTGGGCCAGTTTTATCAAACACCCAAGGCCCCATAATCTCTGGAGCCGGGGCCTTGGAATCTGAATTTTCACAAGCATCCCTGAAATTCTTGGCCCTAAATGTAGTCTACGTGGCCAATGTTAAAGACACAGCAATTGGAGATCTTGAGAGCGACAGAGTCCATTTTTGGCCTCAAACTGAAAAGGTAGGGACATTACAGATAGAAATTTAATTGAAACGGCCTCTATCACTAGCCAAACAGAAGCAAAACTCCCATGGCCTTCCTCCCCTGAAGACTCAGCGTGTCAGAGGTGACAAGCCCTTATTAGGTGGGGAGACAGACGGCAGATGTTTACAAGCAAAGACTCTGGGGAAGTGGCAGGAAGGATGGAGAGTGAACCCACAAATCAGTGTCTGAAAGTGTTAACCACCTGTTATAAATAATATTACGAGCCACCCAGCGTTGATGTATTTAACCCTCACTTCATCCCACAAGGGCACGACCCAGAAGCAGCCAACAGTGAACCTCCTTCCTGTTCGGGGCATGCCCACCGGATGAGACTTGGTGGCCTAGAGACAATTTCCTGCCAAGGAAGCTGAAAATGTATGGTGCTTACTCATTCTCCCAGCCTCCCTGGAGGTAGGGTGTGGGCATGGGACCTGGGCGTATGCACTGGCCTTACACCTGGAGTCAGAGGCTGGTGTCAAGGAGTCCTGGGCAGCAAGAGGCATCTCCAATGGCAGCAGCCGTGGGAGGGCGTGTGGCCTCAGGCCAGCAGTGGCGGCAGCCATCCTAGTGAGGGTGTCTGGTGTCCAGGGGTGCGAGCTGCAGCATCTGGGCATGGCGTGGAGGTGATGGTGTCCTTAGGGGAGCCCCTGGGTGAGCCATCTAACGCCGAATCCCAGCAATTCTCTGGCTCTCGTGGAAGTTCTGTAACCTCCTGAGTGGTCTCCCTTTTAACCAATTTCCTTCCTTCATAATCAGCCAGATGTGTTTCTACAGCGAGGGACAAAGGTTCCCAGTTGACCCAGCAGTCTTTTGTTGGAGAAGGAATTGGTTTCCACCTGAGTGTGCAGCCCAGGAAGGTGGCCAGGAGCAGGGCTGAGGGATGCAGGGGTTGTCGCCTGCCAGCCGCCAGGGCAAACCAGGCGAGTGCCCAAGTTCAGAGGGGTGACATACATGGAGGATGACTCATTCTCACCCCTGCAGACACCGGGGCTACAGGCTTCTGTGAACCAAGAGCTGCAAGAGAAGCACGACTCCGCACAGGCTGCTTGCACTGCAGTCTTGGGTCTTCAGACTTCACTCTTTGCCTTGTTTATCTTTCCATATGTCTAAACTCAGTTCAGTGTCACTTCCTCCAGGAAGCCTTCCCTGATATCCCTGCCTGTGCCCATAGTCTCTGGGTTCCCAGAGCACTCCTGCTTACTCATGTCCACGGTCTCCAGTCACTGGGCTGCTCATCTTCCCCTTTGGATGCTGAGTTCTCGGCAAGAAGGAACGGTTCCATTCCCCTGTTATTCTAGGTCCCTCCATATACCAGACATTAACACACGTTTGTTGAATCAGTAAATGAGTGAATGGTGCATACATGAATTGTATTCATTATTCAGTACCATTCGTGCATTTATTCATTCACTGAATGAATAAATGAACAGTTGAGAGCTAAAAGTTCCCTTTGAACTGGGGTGGGGACTGCTGGCTATTCACTAAAGCTTCTTCCTGAGCACACAGCCTGACCACGTTTTCCACCTTCCCTTACGCTTAGAGGTAGCCACGGAGTTCTAGCGGAAGTAATGGGCTTCACTTCCAGTTTACTGGGAGCAGAGCCCTCCCCTCTGATTAGATGCTACACAAATGAGAAATACTTATTGTAAATTCACGGAGACCTCGTTTACTTGCTACAGCAGCTACTGCTACCCTAACAGCACACAAGTATCCTAGGCAAGGACCACGCCTCCTGGCTGCTGTCCCTCCAGCTCCCCTCTCTTCCTTGTCTCCAAAGCAGCAAGATCAGAGGGTGGTCTTCTGGGCGTGACCTCATCTGTTATAGGTCAGTGCCTCTCAACCTTTACCTTGCATATAAATCACCTGGGGGTCTTCTTAAAACGCAGCTTCTGATTCAGGAGAATTGGGTGGAGCCCTGCAGTGCTAACTGGCCCCCGCAGCTGATGTGAACATGGCTTGTTCACAGACCACGCTTGGAGGAGCAAGAATTTAAGCTACCATCACCTGTGAACTGGAGCGAAACCAGCTGCAGGTGTGAGTGGGCAGGGCCAGATGGCTGGGGGCCTTGATTCTGGGGTAAGGCCTGAGAATCTGCATTTCTAACAAGTTCTGAGTGATGTCCGTGCTGCGGTTCCGGGGACCAGACATCGAGAGCCACTAGCTTCACAGCTAACGGAGAGCATGTGGGACCCATTCCAGCTGGCTCTTCCCCCGGCCCTGCCACCCGCTAGCTGTGCAACCTGGAGCTAATCACTTAGCCTCCTGGTGCCTCAGTTTCCCCATCAGTTAAATGGAGACGAGGTTAGCCGCAGTACTGACCTTACAAGGTGGATGTCAGCGTTACGTTAACACAGAGAAAGCGTGTGCCTGGCACAGAACGGCTCTACTGCTACACGATTAAAGCCTGCGGGTGTGTACATCGGAGGGCGAGAAAGCTGGGTTCTAATCTCGCTCGTCTACCTACCAACGCTGTCCCCAGGCAAATTACTTAACCTCTCTAAGCCTCGTTGTCTCCACTTGTTAAAGGGGAATCAAAGTACTTGCTTCATAGGGATGTGGTGAGGATTAAATGAGAAAGTGAACATAGAGCATTGCATGACCCAGAAGGTAGCTGAAATTACTCACAAACCTGACTTCAGGCAGATCAAAGCTCTCATGGCCCCGCCATGCCGAGGTGGGCCATCAGCTGCATCGACTCTGTGGTCACGCTCCCCATAGGCTGAGAGCCGGCAGCTTCACACCAGCGTGTTACCGGGGTGCCCCCCCCATTCCACCTCTGCTCCGGAAGTTCTCCTTCTTGCCAGCATCTTTGGGTCCCCGGCCTAACCTTCTAGCAACTGTCTCCAGTTCCATTTCTCTTACCAACTGGAAGGATAACTTTGTGAAAACAAAGGCAAAACGCACAGGACTGGAGGGCCCCCTGTCCTCTCCCTGCATAAGAAAACCGGAAGGGTCAGGCTCCTCTCCAGGTCTAGGGCCACCCCACCGGGATCCCCCATCTTTCCTTCTGGCTGTGAAGGGACCCTGGGCCTATTTTTTAAATCACACTCCACATACAGCCTTTCTTCAACAGAAAAGCCTTCTGTCTCCTAGAAATCCCATTTCCCTCTCAGAACCTTCAAGACCTCTGATGTGCTTGGCTCCAGTCCTAGGAGAGAGGCTACTATGCTGTCTTGGAGTTGATGTTGAAGTTTGAACATCCACCATCGTTGGGACTCCTTTGAGTAGCTTGCTGTCCTCACCTCTGTGCCCAGTGGTCACTTGGATCTGAGTGGACTGGTCGTCTTCTTTGTGTAGGCAGCCCCCGAGTCTTTCAGACTGGGACTGGCCATGTTATCGGCAACTCCCTGTACAGCCACGTATTCTCCCCACGTCCCCTAGGAGAATGCAGAGGGTTCTGTATGATGCTATAGAGAGCGGGGCTTAGGGCAAGCATTCGACCAAAAGCTTACCCACCCACACCGGGATCCCCTGCAACTGGACAGCACTAGTCTCTGGGTTCGAAATAAGGGAAACTCTTGATGAGCAGATACTGTCAGCGCCCCAACTCCAAGGCCTCCTGACTCAAGCAGAGTGGTGTGGTCGAATCAGGCCAGACTCAGGAGACATGAGAACCTGAGTTCCAGCTTTCCCGCCACCTCCTTTTGTGACTATAGACAGAATAATTTCAGTACCCAGGCACCAAACTCTTGCTCTGTACCAGGTAGCATGATGGTTGCTTGATCTGGGGTTCTCACAATAGGTGCTCCCAGGCAGGTGTTACAATCCCCCATTTCACAGAGGAGAAAAATGAGGCTCTGGCAGAGGTAAGGAACTAACTAGGTAGTAAGTGATGGAGCCGGGATTTGAACCCAAGGGTGCCTGACCACCACACAGGACTCTATCCACTGCCGGGAGTGCACCTTTCCTGATACCATTTTTCTCACCTGTAAAAAGACAGGTTTGCATAGTGTGTAATTTCCTTTCACCTCTGGGTGAGTCCTTCCTTGGTGGCTACAGCAGGACCCATGAGCCTCTGAGTACAATTATAGACTGTATTTGGAGAAGGATAGAAAGGAGAGATTCTACTTTGTTTTGTAACATCAGTTTTTCAGAGCAGAGGATCATGAAGCCCTGTGTAGGGCTGTTTTCCAGCTTCCTTTTACAAATGAGGTTAAAGAAAGTAAAGTTAATGAAGCCACTCAGCTACGACCGAGAATGCAGCAGGAAGTCATCAAGTCCGGACTGTGGGACGGTTGCCATGACATTCCAAAGCAAGCACCGTGATCCGCGCCTGTGAATATGCCCTCCCTTGATGGATGGCAGGTTGCCTCTCTTTTCTTGTAAGCAAATGTGATAATAATATTAAGCAATTAGAAGTAATGTCCCCCAGATGCTTCTCCACTGCCTTTGAAATATTATTTTAGATCTGCCAAAATAATTGCAAACTTACTCATAAGAACAGGGAGGGGCCTGTACCTCTACCTTCCAAAGACAAAAGGGCGGCGAGCTTCCTTCCAGGACGTTCAAAAACATGGCCACCCTGCCAACAGCCCGAGGCTGGCAAAGGTCCACGTGCACTTCGGAGAAGCTTGCAGGATGAACTCGTCAAAAACGCAACAGCTAAAGGCACAGTCAGGAGTGAGGGGAGATGATGAGGCGGGCGTTCTGTCAGCTCCAAGGTTAGAATGCAGCTCGTCCACCAAAGTGTGGCTGTCTGACCCTCGCAAAGCTACAGCCCAGCTCTATCAAGCCAATACTTATCTACCACTGACTGTGGACAAAGCAATCATCTGCTGTGGGGAACGCAGTCTCACACACACACACACACACACACACACGAGGGAATCATCTGCTGTGGGGAACGCAGTCTCACACACACACACACACACACACACACACACACACACACACACACACACACACACACACACACACACACACACGAGGGAGTGCACGTCTCCTGCTATCTCGAAGCTCTCAGGCTGGTCCAAGGAAGAAATGCAAACATTAGTAAGTAAGTCTGATACAAGGAGAACTGTAACAAATAGGTCAACAGGGGGCCAGACACGGTACAACGGAAGCAAACCAGAGGAGGAGATGAATTAGGACTTACTTTAATTTACGGACCCGATTACAGAGCAGTGCACGAAAATCTGGCCTGGATGAGTCTTTTTTTATCCAGTATTTTCTATCCCAGTGATTGGAATCTCCATTCATCCACCTAGTGGCCCAAGCCAGTGATTGGAACCCTTATCTATCACCCAGTGGTCCAAGCCAGAAAATGAGGGGTCTTTAAGACCCCCTTCTCCCTCACTCCTTATGTCCCCAAATTTCACCAAGTCCTGTTCATTTTTACCTACTAAATTTCTCTCCATTTTCTTCCAACTCCACTAGCACGACCTTGGCCACAAAATGACCACCAGCATCAGCTGAGCCAACAGGCAGCCTCGTTTACCTCCAGAAATATGTCTTTTCCTTTAGTCTGGGCAGCTTAGGACATGGGTCACTCCTGGGCCTATAGCAGTTGCCAGAGAAATACCCCAGGGTGGCAGAATCAGCAGAATCTCCTCCTGGAATAGGGCACTGTGTGGCTATCAAAATAGAAGTGGGTTTCATAGGAAGGAGAAAGAGGAAAGTGCTTCTTGGGGAAGAAAGCAATAGTAATTTGCCTCAGGGGAAAGGCATTATGGAAGAATAAATCAAAATTAGTAATTTGCCATATTACATATTTACTGTAGTCCTTGGGTTCCCAGGTCCCAGGCAGAGCTATCATTTATTCACTTGACAAGTATTTGAGTGGCAGGCACTAGGAACCCGAGAGTGAACAAAAAATGCACAGAGTCCCTTCCCTCACCGAGCTTGGAGTCTAACAGGAAGGGCTGCCACTAATGACAGGGTCACATAACAAGAGAAAGTGCCGCCTGCTTTGAGGAGGAGACCCACGTGCACTGCAGGAGCCCTGGAAGTGAAGGGACGGTGTGAGGGAGTCAGAGAGCCTGCCCTGGAGAGGCGGCAATTGAGCCGAGACTCGGGAGGTAAGTAGGCAGGGGGTGGAGAGAGCTCAGCCATCGGTGGAAGCTGACCCACAGGCTGGAGCCAGAGGGGCGGGGACCAGCATGTTTGGATGTCCCTGTTCAGCTGCTGCACTGACCAGCGATGGCTCTTGCCTGACCTCGGGACGTGTGCTCTGTGAGGTCATCCATTTCCCTTTGATTGGTTTGAGTTGGGGTCTGTTGCTTGCAACCCAAAGCACGATAAGTGACGTTGATCCCACTGCCCTGTGAGGCAGAGGGGAGGCCTCACCACACTCTGGGGAAGCTGAAGATGTAGCGGGTTTTAGAGCATCCCAACTAGAAGCCCTGTCATGCACTAAGAGGATGGCTTCTGGAGCGAGACCGCCAAGATCCTGTCCTCTCTGTGCCACAATTTTCTCACCTGTGTAATGAGATGATGACAGTATCCGTCTCTGCCTCTAAGACCCTTCACAATTGGACCAGTTACCCACCTTTTCAGTCTTTTAACTCAGAACCCTCTTTCCTGTGTCCTCTGCTGTATCCCAAGTGGCTCACTCATTACTCCCTCGACATGTTCACATTTATCTCTTCTATGTCATTGCTCAAGACATCTTCTCTCCCCAAAATAACTTTGGCCCACCTCCTACTGAAATCCAACCCATCCTCCAAACACCAATTCAAATTCCATCTCCAGAAAGCCTTCTTCAATGACCCCCGGCCATCTCACTTCCTCTGAGCTCACTTTTAAATGCTGGACCACTTTTCTATCACTTCTTATCTTTTGCTTCTTGGAGAGCAATAGGCACACGTGATTCTTCCCTCTACTCGAATGTGACACTATTGAGGGCAAACACCATTTGCACAATCATTATATTCCAAGAATCCTAGGCACTCAAATCTCATGCAAATTTTGGTATGTTTTCCCTGTAAAAATAAAATAAATGTGCTGGCTGGTACCTGGCTTTGAATATGGTAGCTGAGCAAATCTAGGGTCTAAGGTTTTCTGCCTCCTGACTCAGTGTCCCATACATTACGCAGATGGGTGTCCTAGTTGTGTGATGAGAAGAAGCCTGTGATAACTTTGTAGACTGTAAAGCACTACAGGCATGCTGACTCCGATATTGCAGGTTTGGTTCCAGATCACTGCAATAAAGCGAGTCACACAACTTTTTGGCTTCCCAGTGCACATAAAAGTTATGTCTACACTCTACTGTGCGATAGCATCATGTCTAAAGAAACAATGTACGTACCTTAGTTAAAAAACCCTTTCTTGCTAAAAAATGTTAACCATCATCTGAGCCTTCAGTGAGTTGTAGTAGTGACATCAAAGATCACAGATCAACAGATACAATAATAATGAAAAAGTTTGAAATATTGCAAGAATTACCAAGATGTAACACAGAGACACAAAGTGAGCAAATGCTCTTAGAAAAATGGCGCTGACAGACTTGCTCGATGCAGGGTTGCCTCAAACCTTTGATTTGTAAAAAAAAAAAAAATGCAGTAAAGCGAAGCACAATAAAGTGAGGTCTGCCTGTATATGCATATCAATTGCTACCATCATCACCATCACCATCATTATCACCACCATCACCATCACCATCACCATCGTGGTCATCATCATCACCCAAAGTGCCCGGTACGTGAATGGAAGGTACACTGCTTATTTTCTAGCTGAGAAAATAAGCTTCCTTTGCAAGTTTGAATATCAACAGTACAGGCGTTATCACCCAAATAACATGCTTCCTGCTCCTACCTCCTCTTCAAACCCCTGCTTTTCCTTATATGCATGGACCTTTCCATTGATAGCAGCCTCACCCCAATAGCCTTTAACCTTTCTCTCTTTTCCACCACTGTGACTGGGAGTGAAGCATCTTATTACAGTCTATCTAGTTAATAATTCAAGGAACCAAAGCACAGAGACATTTTTCCCTTTGATCATTTGACTTAAATCAGGAAAAGACCAAACAAAAACAGTTCCTCTAAGATTCTCAGGGTTGTTAACTGATTAAAAATCACCCATAATTTATAAAAATACCATTACTACTCCTAGATATATGTGAATGGTAGAAGCAATTTGGAATCAGCAATTTAAAAACCAGCTTGAGGTTGCAGAGAGGGTCAGTACCACAGTGGAATTAGCACTGACTTTAGGTAGCTCCCTGCTAGGAAAGAGAGTCCCCAGGCAGCCCACCTGCTGGGCAGGAGGCCAGCCCCTGGAAACAGAGGCATCCACCCGCAGACCACCAACCTGGGAGAAAGGGTCCCTTCTAAGCCATCTGCCAGTGGGGCCACGCATGCACTGCCCTAGGTAATTCGTCCTGTGTACCACTGCTGAGCTGACCGGCTCCTTTTCCCTCATCTTTCAGGGTTGTTGGGAAATATCTGAAATACGAGACAGGAAGTCTTACTGTTGGGTGATATTAACAGGGTTTTCTTTTGTTTGTTTTGTTTTTTGCGGTACGTGGGCCTGTCACTGCTGTGGCCTCTCCCGTTGCAGAGCACAGGCTCCGGACGCGCAGGCTCAGCGGCCATGGCTCATGGGCCCAGCCGCTCCGCGGCATGTGGGATCTTCCCGGACCGGGGCACGAACCTGTGTCCCCTGCATCGGCAGGCGGACTCTCAACCACTGCACCACCAGGGAAGCCCTTAACAGTTTTAATTAACATGAAGCAACAAGAAGTCAGTGGTTGACCTTTGAAGTTGTCAATCCTCTTTGCCCACACACTGCCAGATTTTCTATCTTGCGGGCACTTAGCTGAAGCTTTGGGTAGACGATCCTTCCAGCTCCTTCCATGTTGCAGCATGCCCCCTCCGTTCTCCTGGTTCCCCGGGGTTGTCCTCCTTGCCAGCCTCCATGGGCTGTGGTCCTACCGTTGGACTCAGGCTGTTTCCTTGCCTTGTGGACCCACCATGCTTCCTCCCCACCCAAGATTTCCTTTCCCGAGCCCCAGGCAACAGTCACAGATGGAGGGAGCACGCCTCCCTTTGCTGTCACGACACTTCTTTCTCCCCCCACACGCCCACATGCCTCCCATTCTTGTCTTTACTATATTCAGAGACCTTTGTCCTCCACCAAACTGGAAACCTTTGTCTGTTTCACTTGCCACTGTCAATGTTCTTACGTTTTCACCTTAGGGTTTATTGCAATGTTTGATAACACTGCTAAGTGACACCTAACACAGGACTCATACTGTAGTTTCTCATTCACGTTTGAAAAACAATGTGATGATCACACACCCAAACATTTGTATATAAGCTACACCACTTAGGCATTAGCATTGCAACATACCTGCACGCATCCATCTGTAGACATGTGTACATTTACTGACACAGGAAATAAAGCTTTACATACTTATCTCAAAACTCCTAACACCAGGCTCCCAGGAGGCTTTGAAATTTATTTAGCCTGAGATTACGCCTCCGCATCTCCTAAACTGCCCAGCAGGACATCCCAGCTAGATCCCAGATTGGAGCTCAAGCTTCGGTCTGAGGTTAACGTGCCCAGGTGGAACCTAGCATCTTTGGTTTGTATGTCTGCTACCTGGAGAGGTACGGGTCTGTTGTTCTTTCGGAAAAGGTTAGCTGCACCAGACAGTGTTAAATTCTCGCATACTTTCTCCACAGCTCCCCTATAATTGGCCTGTTACACCACGAGCACCGAACTGCAGCGTTTGTAGTATGGAGTTGAACCACACAAATCCCCAAATTATACTTTTGCTAGAACAAAGGAAACAATGAATTGCAGAGTTCACAAATCTCTCCTCTAATTACGCCATACACGAAACACCAGGACTGGCAAAACCACCAGAGAGAGGGGAGGGTAAGGTGATGTGGAAGCGCTGAGGGACCCCGACAGTGGATAGGAGGCAGGAGGCGGGAGAAGGAAAGGGAAGCTTCTAGATGCTTAGTTAGTTCATCCGAGCTACTGCTCTCCTGCCACCCTGCTGCCTCTTCTATCTGGTGTCTGTCCTGGGACACCCTGCTTCAATACTCAGGCTTGATGGTGAAATCCAGTTAAGCGTGACCATCCTGGAGATTGTTGGACAAGACAAAGATCCAACCCACGAACAAAACAGAGTGACTTAGTTAAGTGTCTGTGGCTCAGCTGTGTGGCTCCTTCGGCTCCTGTATCAAATGCCTGAGGCTTTCATCTGAAGCTTCTGACCCACTTGCCAGGCCATTACAAGAAATCTGGGCATAGACGAAAATACATTTTAAGATCTTGGCTCAGGAGAGACAGACACACAAGACACAGTGCCCCTAGATGGATGGGATCATTTTCTGCCCGTTGCCGACCCAGGAAGCCCTGTTCTTCCTTTCCTGCAAGGACTGCACCACGCTGTCAGGGCTGGGAGCTGGGCTGCTGAAATCATGGACCTCTGTCCTGTTGCTGTGACCACTATAATTACCTCTTCACTCTTGATCAAAACACCCCACCTCTGTACTCCCATCCCAAGCCCCCTGCTCTGCTGGCAGTCACCCTCTGACCTGCAGTCATACAGGCAATCTCCAATGTCTTATCCCTGACCAATGGGGCAGAAGACGTACACATACATGATCAGGCGGGAGTTCCCAGGGAGTCACGCTTGCCTTTCTAAGTTGCCAACCAACCAGACGGAGAAATATTGAAGGAAAAGGAGAGGAGAGCATGTGTGCTGAGGATGGGGAGGTTGTCAAGGGCTCGCAGGAGCAGACGGCAGGAAGCTTTCACCTCCTAATGTCTTTGACTGTCACCAGCCACACTGAACCCTGCTTCCTACGAGCTACCCCATAGGCACCTGGAAGTTTGGGAGGTTCGCGGAACCTTCTAGAACGCGAAAGGAGGATGAAGACAGGGACAGCTGGTGCTATGGACTGAATGTCTGTGTCCTCCTCAAATTCCTGTGTTGAAGCCCTCATCCCCAATGTGATGGGATTTGGAGATGGGGCCTCTGGGAAATGGTTAGGGTTAGATTAGGTCATGAGGGGTCCCCATGATGGGAATAACATCCTTATAAAAAGAGGAAGAGACACAAAAGATCTCTGTCTGTCTCTGTCTCTTTTTCCCTGCATGCACACACCAAGGAAAGGCCACGTGAGGACATAGTAAGAAAGCAACCATGTGCAAACCCGTAAGGGGACTGAACCTGCCCGCACCTCGATCTTGGACCTCCCAGCCTCCAGAACTGTGAGAAATAAATGTTTCTTGTTGAAGCCACTGGGTCTATGATAATGTGTGATAACAGCCCGAGTTGAGTAGGACAGCTGGGTCTTGAGTATTTTCCACCATCCCCCCTTTCTCTCATTTAAAACCTTCCAGTTGATGTTGGAGTTTTCTTTGCACACGGCAGGACCAGGACACACCATGGCCATCATGGGAAACCACCAGAGAGATGTGTCACCAGCCCAGTCCTGCCTCTGTGAGTCACAGCATGGGTGGAGGGAAACGAGTCTTACTCTGACAGAGGTGTGGTCTGGCCTCACTGTGACCTGCTGAACAGGGGTTGAGCCCCTATCACGGTTTTCAATAGATTCAACAACTGTATTTTCTTTTTTCTCTTTTTTTTAAATTGAAGTATAGTTGATTTACAGTGTTTTAGGTGTACAGCAAAGTGATTCAGTTATATATATATATATATATATATATATATATATATATAATATTCTTTTTCAGATTCTTATCCATAGAATAAGAATCCATCTATAGGTTATAGCAAGATATTGAATATAGTTCCCTGTGCTCTACAGTAGGTCCTTGACAGCAACTGCATTTTCTTGTACCATCAGAATTCTAAAGACACGGCAGCAGTCCCGATTATTTAATTTACGAACAGCTAGTCC
Organism: Leucopleurus acutus; assembly: GCF_964270905.1. NCBI lineage: Eukaryota > Metazoa > Chordata > Mammalia > Artiodactyla > Delphinidae > Leucopleurus > Leucopleurus acutus. The sequence continues at coordinate 196,154,921 of NC_139142.1, forward strand.
TATTTTATCTTGCTGTGTCCTCATCAGCAAGATCAGAATAAGAAGGAGGGAAAATCTCAGCGAAATCTGAGTAAGTGAATTCTGACCAAACTTTCAAAGATTTGGTTCAAAAGTTTGGCTGTGGAAGGAACAAGTGATTTCAATCCAGCCTATGACAGAATCGATAGATGTCGAATTAGCAGGAAAGGATCATACCTTGCTAAGGGGTCTTAGGGACATGGCTATTTGGGGCCAAGCAAACCGCACTTTGTAAAAGCCTCTAGGCTTTAACGATAAAGATGGCATGTGAAGATTGAGTGAATAACTGAGTTTGATTTTAGGTGCTAAAGCAATGTTGGAGAATGTAAAAGTGAGGCGGGCGTTTGGCCATATATTTGCAAAGCATTTGTGGGTCCCTCCTGCCCGGGCAGCACGGTCTCTAGATGCTTGGCCGTCCCAACAGGCAACAGGACCATGGACCATGTAGGGAGAGTGTGGTAGGCATGGCTGGGGGGCAGACTGAGCCAGCAGGACCCCATCCAGCCGCTGCCGAGGCCCAGCTGGCAGATGTCCTGGTCCTTCTGCTGCTGGAGGAGTAAGGACACAGCTCTTCTGGGGATGCACTCCCAAACATTCACTCCCTCCTGTGTGCTGCATCCCATGCAGAGAGGTGGGCACGCAATCCTTTCCTCCCCTGCTCGGCTAGGACCTTTCTTCCCTGCTTGGAGAATGGGAGTCGGCTTTAAATCATGCTTACTTACCGCCCATATCTTGTGATGTTGTATTCTCTGAAAAAGCCCATCATTTAGTGGACAAAGGGCCTCCCTCTTTCTCCACCTCTAGTATTAAAAGTTAGTCCCACACAAGGTAAATGCAGATGGGAAAATAGTTTGTTAGGAGCACGTGGTGATGGGCAGAGAGAGGGGAAGACGAGGTGAGGTTTGAAGGACCTGTTTCTCTTTAGCATCTGATATGACCTGTGAGTCTTGGGACAGGCTGATTTCTTCTACTTGCTGTGACCACTAGCAAACTTAGAGCCACAGTGGTAATTTACCGTTTGATAATTTCTACAAGACTTCCAGTAAATGAAGACTAGCAGTCTTCGGTTTCCTGTGACCATTTTTCCTTTGTATTTCTCTCTGTTACTTTTCTGCTGTAAAGCATGTCTTCTGCAAGATGTCTTAACTCTTTTTTGATTTCAATGAGCCTGGGAAAGCACACATAGATGGGTGGGTGGATGGATGAATGGAAGGACAATCAGAGAGATGGAAAGATGAACGAGGTGGAGAGAGTGATGGAGACTAAGGTAACGGGGGAAAATATTCACTACCCGTCTGGCTGCTGACAAGGGAGATTTTAACAAATAGAAGGATTACTGAGGACTCGACTAAGTTTAGAAACACACGGTCACAAACCCTCTCATCAAGGCTCAGAACACAATGCCCTTGACAGTTCCATAGACGGGAAATCAAAGAGTTTTTGAGGCACTATTTTGTTTTAGGACTAGAGGCTGCACAGGTAACCTGCCCTTCTATTTCCATAGAAAAAAAGTTTAAATAAGAAGGCAAGTGCTCAGTACAAGAGCAGTACTGAACTGAGGATTCAGCTTTCTGATTCACTTTTTCAAGTGCTCAGAGGTGCACGGTCAAGAGGTGAATTCTAAATGCTCAACCTATTGAGAACATACCCTGGGTCCTCCCTAAATTGGCTTCCCATCTTCATCAAGGGCAGCCCTGGTCCTTTCACTGCGCTTTCTAGCCAGGTTGCTCAAGGTTTCCTTATCATCTTGTTAACTAATCTCTAGGAAGCACAGGTTTTAAGTGTTCATAATTAGTTTTATGCATTCTGCAGACGTGTAAGAGCACTGCCAGGAAGCAATGCCAAATCGCAGTGACGTTCCCGTGCATGCACCTATCTTATCCCCTCGCTAAAGGTGACATCCCCGTGACGTCATTCCCACCTTGATTCAGCACTTGCCGAGGATTCCAACTCAATGAGAGCCATGCTATTCACCAGGTGAAGCCTCCAAGGTCTTGCTATTCTGACCTCCTGAAAGCCAGCACACACGGAGGAATTTTCCTTAGGTGACTCCTATAAGGAGGGTCTCACGACTTCTGCTTTGTTTTTCTTCCACTGGAAGGGAACGAGTATAATTTGACCCTGAATTCATGAAAAATCATCTTCCTCTATAGGAATAATGCCCCTTCCCCAATGGAAAGAGGCACCGTGACTGTGAAACCAGATTTGCAGTCTATCTGCACGCACATCCGGCTATCTGAGCCGGGCTTTTAATTCTACCTGGGAACGTGTGTGTTTTGAAGCAACGACAAGTGACAAAAAGGTGTTGGGTTTGACTGAACGGAAGCTTTGAGTTGGTTTGGCATCTTTCTCTCTTTCTTCCTCTCCCACTGAAACTCCCACCCTTTGAATTTTCCCCTGCACCTCCAGAGCCATCAGCACACACTGATTTTGACGGTAAGAAGTTGTTTGCCTAATACGAGTGAAGTGATTGAAGTTGAGTGGAGATGAGTAGGGAGACATGATAAGAATTCGTGCCACGTAGCCCAGGAAAACCTGCTCTCACTGCATAGAAACACCTCCAAGATGTGGTCCCCAGCTCTCCCCGTCCCCCGCCCCAGCTTCCTCGCCTACCCCTGATCATCTCTCTTCTCGTTAGCTGCCGACTGCTTATATATGTTCTCCACCTCTGAATATGAAAGAGTGTTCTGCTGCCCTCCTTTCTCTGTTCTCTAATTTTGTTTTCACCCTATCTGAACCTACTTCATTCCTGCCTCTTTTCCTTCTCTTATGGGATTATTTAAGCCCCAAGTCCTTTTGCCCTGGGGAGCATTTCGGGGCTGGGCACACCAAAATTTTTGAACAGAGCTGTTCTGCACTCACCCAGCCAGTCAGCAGGTGTGAGCAGCCTCTTCACAATATGAGTTATTGTTAGGTAGAAAGAGCACTTCAGCACCCCGGCAGGTAAGCCGAGAGACCAAAATGTGACCAACATACTCACTGAATAGGAATGGAAAGTGGGTCATTGAGTTTTCAACTAGCTCTGGATGCTCAAGGAATCAAGAATAAGCTTGTGTAAGAAACAGACTCATGGACATAGACAACAGACTTGCGATTGACAAGGGGAAGGGGGTTGGAGGAGGGATGGATTGGGAGTTTGGGATTAACAGATGCAAACTATTATATATAGAATGGATAAACAACAAGGTCCTCCCGTATAGCACAGAGAACTATATCCAGTACCCTATGATGAGCCATAATGGAAAATAATATTTTAAAAAAAGAAAGTATACATATGTGTAACTGAATCACACTTTGCGGTACAGCAAAAATCAACAGAACATTGTAAATCAACTAGACTTCAATAAAAAAGCTATCAAGTATCAAGCAGAGGGATATATTTGGAATTGCTTTTATAAACATCAGGCTGACTTCTGTATGAAGAAAAGATCTGGAGGAAATTGATGTGGTGAAGGTACAGTAAGATTATGGGTAAGAAATAGTAGTCTGGACAAGATCAGCAGTTAAGATTACACATAGACACCTGTCAATCTCAACACATCCCCAAACGAATCCACTTCTTCTCTCCTAAATTATCTTTTCCTGTGTTTATCATCTTAGTGAAATGAAATGATTAACCAAAAAAAAAAAAAAAAAAACCACCAAAGAATAGGCCTGTTTATTCATTCACAAACTTTCTACAAGCCTAGCCCAGGGTTCAGTGTTGGCAACACCAAGGTACCCAAGATGTTCCTTTGTTCTCCAGGATTTCACAATATGGTGGGCAGAACAAAGCAGCTGAAGCCAACAGTGTCTCGTGCAAAAGACTCTCTACAGCCTTGTAAGTGGCTCATCTTTCTCCGTAAGATAATGATCTAGTTCTGGTAATGCAGTAAATGGTTGACGACAGTGATAGCAAAATAAATCAATCCAACCTGCTTTATCATCTTCCTAATGCTGCTGGGACAAGGGACCACCAGTAGAAAGTTGGAGGCCTAGTAATTTTAACCTATTTACGAGCATCCATGATATTCACCTAATACAACCTCTACTTGTTAAAATACTGAAACACAGAATGGCAAGTGACTGGCCAGCACACCCCCAAGGACAGAAGAGACTCAGCCACAAAGGGAGGATGTGGCAGTCTGTCCCAAAGGGCATCTGTTCAAAGGTGCTAGCCTTGGTGGGCAGAGACAGGCACTGGTAAGAAGACACTCCAGAGAGAGGGAAGATTTCAAGGAGATGAAGATCGGACACGTTTTCTGAGCTTAGAGACAGTGACGATCTGATATTTTATCAGGAGCCTGTACCCAGGAATAGGTAGACAAGGAGCCGTGACAAGTCTCCACTCAGAAGATGCAAGGGAAGGTATGAGCGTTTTTGAGCTCCCAGAATATGCCAGCTACCGCAGAAGCCGCTGCAGGAATTGCACTTAAATCTCACAGCAACTGTGAGGGAAGCGTTTTTATCACATTTTACAAGTAAGTAAAAGAGGTCCAGAGAGCAGGGCACCTAAGCCTCTTCACCATGGGACCTTGTACAACCTATTCAGCCTCATCGCTCATCACCTCCTGCCCATTCTCATGTCGGGGACTCATCCTGAAACACACAGGGCATCTACCCTCTGCTCTGCCTTTGCCCAGGTTGTGACCATTAATTTTAAGTGTCAGCTTGACTACTGGTCCACAGGGTACCCAGATATTTGGTCAAACGTTATTCTGGGTGTGACCGTGAGAGTGTTTTTGGATGAGCTTAACATTTAAATGGGTACACCGAGTAAAGCAGATTGCCCTCCCCATGTGGCCGGGCCTCGTCCAATCAGTTGAAGGCCTGGATAGAACAAAGGGCTGACCCTGCCCCGAGTAAGAGGGAATTATTCCTGGTTGACTGCCTTCAAATTGGGACATCAACTTTCTTCCTGCCTTCAGACTACAACTGAAACACTGGCTCTCTCTGAGTCTCACGCCTGCCGGTCTTTGGACTGGAGCTGTATGGCTCTCCAGTCTAGAGCTCACTGGCACACCCTACAGATCTTGGGACTTGTCTTCCATAATCACATGAGCCAATTCCTCATAATACATCTCTTTACATATATATAAAGAGTGTGTGTGTGTGTGTGTGTGTGTGTGTGTGCACACGTACACACACATCCTATTGGTTTTATTTCCCTGGAAAACCCTGACTAATACAGGAGCCGTTCCTCTTGCCTATAACGCCTTCCTCGACAACTCCATCTCCAGCCCCTCTACCTACTGAAATCCTACTTCTCCTTAAAGTTCACCTTAGAGGTTACCATTCCTGTAACACCTCCCTTGAGGATCACCCCAGGCCTCCCCACTCCCCACCCCCAGACAAGATGAATTGCTTCCTCCCTCGATACTTTCACATCCAGGTTGGTTGCTTCCACTTTCTTCCCTCCAGTACTTCTCGCCACACGGCCTTTCTGGTTTCGAGTTTGGGGTTTGAGTGTGTGTGTGTGTGTGTGTGTGTGATTTCCCAGCATTACCAGCTTCTTGTGTCTTTGGATCCTCTGATGCCTGGCACAGTGATGGAATATTCAGCAAAGGCTGGTCGACTGAAAGAGCTCATTTCCCTTTAAACATCACAGAATGCACATTTGCTCTGATGGCTCAGCCGTCACAAAGGAAGGTTTATGAAAAAAACACAGTTGGATGACTGTCTTTTATTAAGATCAATAATAGATATTATAAGGAATGGAAAAGGAGTCTTTTAAACAAAGGTGCTACTAACAGGAAAGATGTTTTTGTCAGGAAGTTCCAGCTTTCTCACCATTAATCCCTTCAGTATGCTTCCTCTCTGTCATGCCATAATGGTCATTCAAGACGAGGGCAACATTTATACACATGATCTGGTGACCTCCTCTAAACTGTTGAGCGTGGGTTTTCTAAGTAAAGGGTACTCTCTGCTATTAAGGGAAACTGTCAAGCAATTTAAGTAGAAGATACGACCTAGTAAAATGCTGACCCTTCAGAAGCTGTAATCTCATGGTGATTGCTTCTTCCAGTACAAATACTGTCAAAAACCCATCCCACACCCTAAGAGAATTAAGAGAAGCAGTAACACTGAGATGTGCACCCTTAACTGGAAACCTGGCTCTAGGACGTGGATTGGAAGAGTCCGCGTCCAATAAGCTCTCCAAAACCAGCACTGGTAATCATGACTAGCGTCGGGGCTTTCCAACCTGGAAGAGCCTCTGAGCAATAATATAACCCAACACCCTCCCTTCCAGATGAGAGGAAATGAGAACAGAGTATGGAGAAGTGCTTAAAGCCAGAGAGTATTTTAACGGGTGGAATTAAAGCCTGAGCCTCCTAGATTGGATCTTCCCGCCATTTCTGGCTACCAAAGTACATGCTGCTAGTGTAATAAAAATGGAACACAAGGTAGAGTGTCTGTACCCTTTTCACTAAGTGAGGACAAAGGGTGAGAGTGTGGAAGAGGTGGAGTAAAGTGTGAACACTGAAAAGATGTGGAAGTGTGGGTAACATGGTAGTGGAAGCGCGGACGCCTATAAGCTACTGGGGAGGATTTGAGGGTCCCCAATTCCTCCCCACCGGCTGGCTGATATTCAAAATTTCTTCCCTGGAAGTTCATTCATTTCACTTTAGGTTGTGTAAATGCAAATCAGCATTACTCCTGGGAGTGACAGCACTCGGTCACACGGTCACTAGTGCCTTCAGAGAACAAGGACAGAAACTCCCCTGGGAACTGGTTCTCAGGGTTGGGGAGAGGGGAGGAGGGAAAACAAGAGTCTAATAACTCAACAGAATTCTTTCTTATTACTCTTCCTCCTTTTTACTTAAAAAAATATTATTTTTTTATTTTTGGTTGCATTGGGTCTTTGTTGCTGCGCGCGGGCTTTCTCTAGTTGCAGCGACTGGGGGCTACTCTTCGTTGCAGTGTGCGGGCTTCTCACTGCGGTGGCTTCTCTTGTTGCGGAGCACGGGCTCTAGGCACACGAGCTTCAGTATTTGTGGCGCGTGGGCTCAGTAGTTGTGGCTCGCGGGCTCTAGAGTGCAGGCTCAGTAGTTGTGGCACACGGGCTTAGTTGCTCCGCAGCATGTGGGATTTTCCCGGACCAGGGCTTGAACCCATGTCCCCTGCATTGGTGGGCGGGTTCTTAACCACTGCGCCACCAGGGAAGCCCTCCTTTTTACTTTTTAATGTCTGGTGTGTTAGGTGAAACTTTCAAATAGTAGAAATAATTATTTTTCGTCGGCATCACACACAATTTACATTGCCCAAATTGAAAAGCACAAAACTCTGATGGGTTTGTGCTCTAAACCATCCCACTGGCAGTAAATGTGTCTTTACGGCATTTTTCTATCTGCTGTCGGCGGCTTTATCATGTTTGGTAATTGTCTCAGCACAATTTGCGTTACTCACAAGGGTATTATCATGCCAGGGTGCCATATGGGAATTTATTCTGATAGACGAAATGGCCACCTCTGAGCCTGAAAGACAGGGGACAACCTCTCAAGCCCTGGGTCGAGCGGGGAGTAGCTTTGGAATGAGAAAACCCTAACCTGTTTCATACCCTGCTTGGTTCTGGGGTTGAGTGATGAAGCCTGATGAATGGGACACTGCAGAGAAGGATGTGGGTTTAAGAGAAATTCTGGAGATGGCAATCATGGGGCTGAGGCAAAGACGTGGAAACCGAGACAGACTCTCCCCTTCACTAGTCAGGCTCCTCTAAATCCTCCAGGACTTGACATTCAGTGTCCGTCCTTGTGTCCTTGTGGGGCCTGCATCACCCGACTGTAGCAAGAATCCTGTCAAGTTGGTTTAGAATACCCACCCTTGACATCTGATCATGTCAATATCTGATCAGATCCCTCAAGTGGATGTCTGATCACCCAGGTCTTCCTTCAGCAAGAATCCTATCAAGTTGTTTTAGCCAGAATCATCCCTTACCCCTGAAGTCTCCTCTTAGTAATTTTCTATCCAGGGATCCCCCCTCTGCTTCTTGGCTATAAATCCCCACTTGTCCATGCTGTATTCAGAATGTGGCCCTATTCCATTTCCCCTAGGTCTCTTCCTCTATTGCAGTAGTTCCTGGTGAAAATCTGTTTTTACTGCTTTAACTACTGTCCAGCTTTAGCAAGACAAACTCTTAGAACTGAAAGGTGTTTTGAAACCATCTAATGTTGCTCCTTCGTTTTACTGAGGCCTGGAGAGATTGTCGGTGGTTGATGAGATGTAGGTGGCAAAGAAGACAAAGGAATCCAAGGTCACTTCAAGGTTCATTTCTGGGGTGACCTGGAGAATAGTGTTACCGTGAACAGAAGTAAGTTTACACTGAAACAGAAAGACAAAGCAAACACACACACACAAGGACAAGTGGAAGCAGCATAAACAGCACACATAAGGTGGGTGACAGCCACAGAGGAGAACTGCTAAGTGAGCAAGGAAGCCACAGGAAACTGGACTTGTAGCCCTAATTCTACCACTGATTTACCGAGTGACGTTGGAAGAGTCACTTACTAAACCTCCCCCAGATCACACTCCTCTTCCCCATATCGAGATAATATATACAATTAACCAACGCTCACCGATTTAAAAAATGAGTTCCACACACAGGTCACTGAGATGCTCAGCGTCTCATCCTATCTGTGTCCAGTTCTGAGGGCTGCTCTTAAGACGTTTTTCCCCAGGTTCAGGAGGCGGGTTCCAGCAATCATAAGACCTACCTGCCCTGTGCTAGGCCCTGTGTTATACACACAAACAATTTAAACATTATGACAAGGCTTTTTTGCTGATTTTATTATTAGTTTAGTAATTATATCTTCAAAAATTGTAGTTACTATTAGTAGCTGAGGAAATTGAGTCACTGAGAGGTTAAGCATCATGTCCAGGGTCACAAAGCTAATGGCTGGCAGGATGGGGACTTGAACTTACATTGCCTGGGCCCAGAAGACAGGCTCTCAATCTCTCACTACGTTGCCTGAGAGACAGAAACTGATCCAAAAACAAAAAAACTCCTAAAAAAACTGGAGGTGTGTTTGCCTTCCTTAGAAGTATGGAGCAGGCTCCCTGACAACGGTTTGGGAACATTTTCCTTTGGAAGAGGAACCAGCTTATTCTATACTCTGACAGGGTAAAATAGGATCACTGGATCTCGGCAGGCGAAGGTAGATTTCAGATAAACCTTAGAACATTTTCCTAACCATACAACCTGGAAATGAAATCATCATCTCAGAAGGCTTAGTGGTTAAGAGCTCTGCTGTCTGCCGGCCCTGTGGCCTTAAGCAAATGACTGAACACGTCTGCATCTCAACGTCCTCATCTCTGTAAAGGGGCTGGTAACAGGCCCTACCTCATAAAGCTAGTGTAAGGATTCAGTGAGTTCTACGTGGGGAATGCCGAAAAGCTGGCTCACGGAAAGTGCTCGATAAACGTTAGCGCTTCTCTTTGTCATCATTCCTCCACTATGTCGGATGTGGCAGCTAGATGATCATGTGACAGAAATGATACAGGAAGGAAACGATTCCTACATAGTGTAGGAGGTAAGCAGGCCAGGCATTTCCTCTGAAGATCTGTGGGTCCAATAGTAGTACAGTGTGATACAATTCAACACAACGGGCCACCACGCAGTAGATAGCAGAGCAGTGTTTACCATTCTGAGCAGCTCCCTACTCATCTTCCAGCTATTGACTCTTATCATGGCCATTATCAGTATATGACGAGGTAACTGAGACCTGCTGGCATCCTGAAAATCCAGGGATGAACTCTCCCACACCTGGCTGGTTTTTCACTTCACAGAGCCCCTCCTGACACCATTTCTGACACACCATGGCATGGCACGGCATGAGATGTGATCTCATTCTCATCTCTTGGTGCACGTGTGCCAGACTTTCCCTGAGGTTCAATGTCAGTATCTAGCCACGTCTTCAACATCTCTGTCTCACCGAGAGCACCCACTTGCTGGGCACGAGGCAGGTTCCCAGTACAAATGAGTTGATTGATGGATTGAAAATAAATGTGCGGTTTTATATGTGATCAGCCGGGGCAAATGACAGCAATGCTTAATTATAGTAAATACCATCATCTATTTGCTTCATTTCCTCTTTAGGTTTGCAATTTTCTATTTTCATTTAATAAGCACATGTATACATATTTATTATGCTGCCTCAACTCCTTTTTAGACACGAAGTATAAACTATAAATAAATAAACAAAATGCCAGACAGGCAGCTCACTGAGAGATGGGCTGGATTTTACAGATTTCGGAGCCCTAGGACACAGTAGCTTTTGGAAAAGATACAAATGTTCCTTTCCTCATGCCAACCTGCAGCTAATGAATGGCTTATGAGCCAAATCAGGTGAGAGTCTGAAGGACAGGTGGGGGTGAGAAGGTCCAGAGCCAGACCTGATGGGTGTCCATTATGTTCCTAATGGGAGTCAATTGGCTCTAGATGCTGGGGCCAAGCCACAACTCCAGACCAGAGGTGCCATAGAGATTTGCTAAGGATGCAGGCTCTGGACCCACACTGCCTGGGTTCAAATCCTGGCTCCTTCACTTACTATGTGATCTTGGAACAATTACTTAATGTTTCTGTGCCTCAGTTTCCTTATCTGTAAAGGAGTAAATGGTTGAAATTCTTCCTATCTCAGGGTGTTTGAGGATCATTTAATTCCATTAATTTCTTAAGAACACTCTCAGTAATGTTGGCTGTCCTCATTCCCTTAAGAGGTACACCCTCTGCTAATAAGTACCGCGCTATGCTACAGTGTTACCAAGGTCTTGGGGAAGACTCAGTCCTACCACGCACTTGAAGAGTGAACATGCCCTATTTACCCATTCTGGAGTCCATGAGATGTAGACAGATATGGAAAGGAAATAAAATGTTTTAACTGCCCTTTTTCCATTTCCAGGTTAATGAGCTCCAGGAAGTTTACATATCATGACTGTTTTATTCTTTTCATCCATTTTTCAACACACTTGACCAGAACTCATGGCCATGAGTTGACCATGTCCTCAACCAGGAACTCTCCGTTGCAAACAATGAATGAACAAAGACGTTCTCAAAGTGTTCTAAAATCCAGAGGAAACCCCTTCCTCTTTTAAAAGAAACAATGAAAAAAACCTTTCCCCCTGTTTCTTTGAGGAGCTGCAGAACCAGGAATGTTTAACGTTAAAATCTGGGGCAAGCCCTCATCGTGTTAATGTATTTCTTAGATGATTAAAGGTTTATACTGAGATTTTACCTCCAACATACAGACCCAGATATATGCAAACGTCCACACACTAGTAATTATAAACGAGGTACAATACGTGTATACACATCACTGAAAATAAACCTAATTCACACACCAAAGCACAGAAATGACAGAACATTGATGAGGGTGATTCTAAGAGCCCACAAACATCACGATCAACTCAATGCCAAGTTCTTAAAACTTACTGAGCTGTACTGTTTACAGTGAAACTGTACTCCTTCCGGGTCCATTGCTTTCATAGAAAACACGTGTCATAGAAGAATTTCAATTGAAAAATAAATTACAGTACTCATCAGGCAACTGCTTCCCATAATATGCTTAATATTTCAATATTAATAGTATTAGAGGCATAGACATATCTAGTGAATTTGATGTAAATGTCTTTTAAATATTCCCATCACCTTAAGATTTGGAAACATTGCTAAAATATGGAAACAACCTGTATGTCCATCGGTGGATGAATGGATAAAGAAAACATGTGTGTGTGTGCATGTGTGTGTGTGTGTGTAGGTATGTATACACACATACAATGGAATATGATTCAGCCATAAAAAAAGAAAGAAATCTTGCCACTTGTGACAACATGGATGGACCTCGAGGGCATTTATGCTAAGTGAAATAAGTTGGATAGAGAAAGACAAATACCATATATCTCACTTATATGTGGAATCTAACAAAACAAAATAAAAACAAACAAAAACTAAACTCAGAGATACAGAGAACGGATTGGTAGTTGCCAGAGGTGGCGATGGGGCAGCAGGTAGATTGGGTGAAGGGGGTGCAAATGCACAAACTTCCAGTCATAAAATAAATAAGCCCGAGGTATGTAATGTACAGCATGGGGGAAGAAAAAGAAATGACAACATTCATCATGCAGCTGGATTCCTGCCATAATGTGCTTAATACTGTACTTCAGTATTAATTATATCGATATTAGAGGCACAGAAATATCCAGTGGGTTTGAAGTAAATGCCTTTTAAATATCCCCCCATCACCTTAAACGTGTAGCCAGCTCCACTTCCCATCCTCAGGGAGGCTGGAGGACAGGGGGTTAACTCATAGGCTTCTTGTCCCCAGGTGGCATCCCCATCCTAGCCAGCGCTCTTTCACTTAGGATCTAGATCGATGCTTTGGTCATAAAAGGAAGGAGATGAAGGAGCATGGGCATTTCATAAATTTCATACCTGGCCTCCATTGGTCAAAAGAAACCAACGCCTATGACCTGCTGGCAGGGAGTAAGCAGTATCAGCTTCATTCTCAGAGGATAATTAGAGTGTTATTTTTATTTATGCTGGGACGCCAAAGTAGAGACGATGCTGTTATTTCACTTGTACATTGCTTAATTTTTTGCATATTAATGAGATTAGATTGCATTCTAGTCCAACCAATAGACCCGTTTTGACTTCTCCCACCCTATACCCACCTCGACCTTATCAGCAGTTCCAAAAGATTTCACTAAAGATAGAGTATTTTCTTTAATGAATTAAAGACTGTGGGGCTCAGCCAATGATTTATTTTTTCCTTTCCCTGTGCATATTCGCCTTCATATTTCTCACTCCTCCTCTCCCGTTTTGGAGACCCTATCGCACTCCATCACACGTGGTTTCCTAGGAGACACGCTCACAGCCAGGAACCCCAAACTACACATTTCCATTTTCCTCCCCAGCTCCTCTCCCAGGAAGCTTTAGCTAATGAAACAAGGTGCAAATACATCAGTACTTTTAAAAATTACTCTATAAATTACTCCACCGATTTCATACTCATTCACAGAAAGACCTTGTAATTGCCAACTACAGGGTTTTTCTAAAGCAATCTCAGTTTATAATCACACCTTAGTGATAGCCTAGGGATTTCAGGCGCTGGTCAGAGGCGAAGACCAAGGTTATTGAAACACCTTGACCTCCCAGTCAGAAGCCCCTTGAGGTGGTTCCGGTAGTTTATTTGCTGGTACATCCCCTGTGCCTGGGAGGGTTTCTGCCCTTTGTAGGAGGATGAATGTCTGATTAGAGGAAGAAAATCTTCTACCAGGAGAGCAGCCCATCCTCCCTGTAACCCTTTCTCCCTCCCTCCCTCCCTCCCACCTCCAGGGTATGCTTCTTAGAAATGCTGTAGGTTACTTTTGGAGATGTTTAATTAATTTCTTTTCTCCTTATATCTTTCTTTCCTTTGTTTTAGAAAGGCAGCAGACTCCTGTGCCTCTCACTTCAGGAAAGTTTTCACCCCAGCCCAAAGGAAGAAGTTGCTTGCAGGACACGTTCTACCCCAGTTTCTAGTTTCCTAAAACCCAGCTCGTTGAAAAGCTGTTGCCAAGATTCCCAGGGGGAGAAGAGAGAGAGAATGGGGCTCTGGGCAACACAAAGAGAAGGCAATGTAATGCATTCATGCCTTCTCTTAATACACCAAAATTTGCCAAAAAATAAATAGATATGTAGCCAAACCAGATATATCCATGTGTTCCCATCAGAGAAGTCTAAAGACAGCAACTCAGCCAGTGAAATGGAAATAAAAATATCTGGCCGGCATCTTGGTTGCACTGACCAAAGGGGATACCTCGGGACAAATATCTTCCTTCTGGACGCCCTTTATTGAGCATCTCGGACTTAAGAATGTAGAGAAGAGAGACTCCCCCAGCCTGCGATGCAGATAGAGGTCAGGTGGTTCCACGTTCTGTGAGAGTGGAGCTCTTTACCCCACTCTCTGGTGGAGCCCCAGGAAGAAGGCAAGATCCAAGGGGGAGATGGCAGCAAGGGGCTCCTGGGAACGCTGGACCCTGGGCACTAGGGTTCCAGACCTTGGCAAAGACTCCTGGGTCCCACGCAAGGCAGGGAAGCAGAGAGCTACCCAACTTGCGTCATGGAGGCTGGATAGTGAGCAGTCAGTGGTGAGCGTGATGGACTGGAGGAAAGAGGTCTTCTTCCATTTTCCACACACCACGTAAAAAGAGTGATGAGAGTAATCCCTGCCCATCTAGAGGGGTGAAAACTCAGATTCAAATTAATTCAATTTGAGAAAATAAAGCAATGGACACTCTTGTGCAGCTATGCCTTGTAGACAGGCTAAGATTCAAATATGTTACATATAGATGCTAAGTTTTATCTGTTGTCTCCTGAATGATTTTTTGGATAAAGCCAGAAGATAGAGATGGTATATACTAAACATGAGTGCTGAAACTCACCTTCTGCACTCATGACAGACATGATTAATCAATCACTCACTCTTTTCCCAACTGCACATGCTCAGATAGAGTCACAGGAACATCAACACGGGGACCCAGGCAGCCACAGCAACCAACGACAATGGTACAAAATAGGAATCCTATTTACCGTTCCCAACATAGAGTGAGGCCATACCAGTGTGTCAAAGGGGGTGTCACTCATAAAGGGTCATTCCCAGTGTCAGTTACCTGAGAGGAGAAGAGGTCGTCGTACAAAAAATACAACTCAACAGGCATGCCTTCATATACCTGTTTCCCTCTTCCCTTGCACTGGGTCACAGGGTAGTTCATTCCCAGGCTCACTGGCTGTTGGCTTTGTCAATGGGAAGTGGTGACAGAAGACTGGAGGGAGATGCCTTTCTCTCTGAGCTTCTAGGCCTGCCTCTCCTTGGCTGTGTCTCTCCCTCCATGAACCTGGCTCCTCCCAGGCAGCCTCCGCTGGGACCCTAACTCCTGACAGCTGGCTCAGCGTGGTGCACTCAGGTGACCTTGCTTCCTCCCTGTGTCCCTACAGCCTTATGGGGGAGACAGTGGCTTCCTGCTGTCCCTTCACCATCCCCTGCTCAGCTTCTCACCTCTTCCAACAGCTGGGTAAGCAATTCCCTGTCTTAAATGATCTGGGTTTGAAACACTTGACTGGACCCAACTGAAACAGGAAGTAACAGACAGGAAGTGGTCCCAGAGAGGTTGGGCAGGGGGGTTCTGTCTCTCTCTTGACCTCAAGCTCCAGGACATGGATTCTGAGAGCCTCCGGCAGCTTTGCAGGAACCGCAGGTGATGAAGAAGGAAGGCCTCCGCCAAAGAAGGGGACAAATAGGAGCCTCCCAAGGACTGCAGACGAGTGACTTAACTCCTCCCAACAGAGACGACAGAGTCACAGGGAAATGTTCCATCTGGGTCTCAGCTATACCAAGAGATTGGATTTCTCTTCAGAAGTGTGTGAACCCCTTTCAAGGACAACCTACTCCCAGACTTCCGGGGCTTGGCTTCACTTCTTTTTTTTAATAATTTTACTTACTTAAATGTGCGCAACCACTAAAAAAAGATATCTCTTTATGCTTAGAGTTCTTACATAACTATAAGGTCAAATTTGTAAATTAAATACACACATATATGTGTAAAATCAATAAAATTCAAATTAACGTCGTTGATTTAAACTGATGATATTTTTTGGCTGAAACGAAATTGCTGCTCTCAGCATGAATATGTTTGACCCACACATGGTGGGTTCTTTCGAGTGTGGCACGCCGAGATTACCACGTGTGGTCTGAGAAGTCAATTCTCCTCTCATTCTTTTCCTGCTCAAACCTCTACAAAACCTTTAATGATACAGGGTGATGCCCTTGGCCCTGCATGTGGCAGAACCACGTCATCTGTTACTAAGTAAATCTCTGCTCTTTCCTCATTAGCCTGAAAGAAATATGGTGGATGGTACAATCGTGGGCCTGTGCTTGGGGCAGTCATCAGATGAGGCAGTCATCAGATAGTTCACAGTCCTCTCCTACTATTCGTGTTTTGAAGATTATTGGGTTGAAATGTAAAATAAAAATGCTCAGAGGCCCCCTGAGAAGAAGAACTGGCAATGGTCTCTCTGAGGCCAGCCTAGTAGTCGTGGCAATAAATACTGTGCAATTCCTCTGGAAAGCTGGACCTCCAGAAAAAGGAATAAAAGCTTGGAGGATTAGCTGCCATCTCTTTCCATGTGGAGATTCTCCTTCCTTGGACAGCCTTAAAGGAGGTGGGCTTGGCTTTAGTACCAGTCTAGCAGGTTTCATTATAGTTTTATGAATTTTATGTAAAGAAAATTTCTTTTTCTACATGTGCTCTCTTATGTAAAGGACAGAGCAAAGGAGCACATATAAAAAACCCCAGTAAAATCAAGTCATCCCAGATCAGGGCATACTGGTTAATGCCATAAATACACATATACATACACTGGTGACATATATTAATGCCATATATATAATGCAATGCACAGCAGGGAGGGCACTGGGATATTGGGATGATGACATTGAAAGTACATGCGAGTTGGAAGCAACTTAAATGTCCATCAACAGATGAGTGGACAAAGAAGATGTGATACATATATACAATGGAGTATTACTCAGCCACAAAAAAGAATGAGATAATGCCATTTGCAGCAACACAGATGGACCTAGAGATTATCATACTAAGTGAAGTAAGTCAGACAGAGAAAGACAAATACCATATGATATCACTTATATGTGGAATCTAAAAAGAAAAAGATATAAATGAACTTACTTACAAAATAGAAATAGATCCACAGACATAGAAAAAAACCTTATAGTTACCAAAGGGAAAAGAGGAGGGGGAGGGATAAATTAGGAGGATGTGATTAACATATACACACTACTATACATAAAATAGATAACCAACAAGGACCTACTGTATAGCATAGGGAACTATACTCAATATTTTGTAATAACCTATAAGGGAAAAGAATATATTTTTATATATGTATAACCGAATCACTGTGCTGTACAGCTGACACAAACATGACACTGTAAATCAGCTATACTTCAATTTAAAAAATAAATAAATAAAATTTTTTAAAAAGGAGAGAATGTTCATGTTAGAGTAGAATGACAGCAGATGGAGGTTTTGGAGGGAAGTAATAAAATATCTCTTACTTTCATCCTCAAGACATAATGCAACAAGTATAATAAATGTTGTGTATATAGACAGAAACATTTATGCTGTTTCTATTCTTGGCGTCATCCTTAATTGTACACAGATATGCCTAACAAAGAACACAGTGAAGAGAGAGGTGTAATACAGGGAAATAAAATGTGTTTTGATGGTCACTGTCTTTGCAGAGCAGTTTAGTAAATGTTAGGATGTTCATACCTCCCAGCCCAGATATTCTCCTCCCGGTGTAGACACTGGGGAAACTTTCCCCTATGAGTTCAAGGAGACATATATAAGGATGGACAGGGCAATATTGTTTGCAATGACTAAAAAAAAGAAAGAAAATGGATATAGGACTTGTGGTAGGTTCATGCACTGCTGTTCTCTAGCAATCCCTTCAGGAGGGAAAATGAATGACCTACAGCTGTACACATCCATGTTGGTGACGTGCACACACAAACTGTTGAGTGGAGAGAACAAGTCACAGAAGGCTCATTTACTTAGGCACAATTTCTGGAAAGCACTAAAATACACATACAGTATCACTGACCTTTTATTATAAACATTGGTAGTAAAAATATAAATAAAGTTATAAAATGGACGTCGTGTCTGGGAAGGCAAGGAGAGGGATAATGCCCTGTTAGCAATGTTTTATTTCTTAATCTGGGAGACGCATATGTAGTTATATAGGTCTACACTCTTTTATGTGTTTTTGTATACCTGAAATAAGTCATGATAAATAAGGCATTTTAGCAAATCTGCCATCTTACATAAAACTCAACTCTGCTTGGAAAATACTTCAATGGAAACCTTTGAAGCTTTCATAGACTCCTAGATGTTCCTGGACCACAGCTTGTACACCTGAGCACAAGCCTTGCCCGATGATCTCACTGGGTCCATCAAAGAGGCTCATTAGTCCATCAAGACTCACCCCGTGAAAACATTAGTCTGTAAGGCAAAAAAGGTCGTTTACAGCAATCTGGATACATGTTTTCTTAGAGCAAATGCACTCATGCCAAAGCAGCTGGTTGTGTTGCTGTGGTTGGTTCATTTGTTTAATAGAGGTGAAGCTCCTGGGAGCAGAACAAAGGAACGTGTGTATTTTCACGGACAAAACTCACCACCCCTTGGGAGCCCTGGGGTTCAGCTCTGAAAGCTGCAGTGAACTGACTCTAAAACCAAGTGGCAAAGCGACACCCCTGTTCTCCTCGAAGGAGGTCCCATGTATCAGATCGACCTAATAAGACAGCATCCACAGTGTTTGCTCTGATGCTGTAGGAACCGACCTTACATGGAGAGCCTTAAGTCTTCTCCATGGCTCCTGGTCTGTCTCTGTGCCCATGTGGAGCCCAGGACCTACCGTAATCTGGCTCATCCTTTACTCTTCTTTCTGAGGAACGAGACCACCCGTATATCATACTCATAACACCGCCAACCACATCACAGATGTGGTATGGTGGAAGGAATGTGGGATCTGAGGCCAACTAAGGGGTCAGATCCTGGCTCTATCCCCGTCATGGTTGTGGGGTCTTGGGAAGGTTACTTGACTTTCTCAAGCCTCAGTTTCCTCAGCTTTAAAATGGGAATGAAGACACCTAATCATGTGCTAATCACAGTGGGTGGAACTCAGCAGATGGCATCGTTGGCGCCATCGTACTGGAGCGTGGCCAACACCAGCACTGACACAGCTCCTGCTGCAGCTGAGCCCCGTTATTCCTGCTGCGGTGGAGACACCCTGGCTTTTGCATCGGGCACCCACACATCTGTAGGTGAATGTGGGCCATCCAAGGAGCAGCACGCACAGGACATGAGGCAGATACCGAGTGAATGAAATGCTAATTCTGCATCTGGCCAAACTTACTACCCATGTGGGACAAGCCTGAGAGCTTAACCCTTAGATGGCGGTTTTGCCTTTTTCCACAGTGAGCTGTTGAACACCTTAGTGTGATGTGTACGGGGCAGGGGTGGGGTGGTGTATGGGTGCAACAGTGGAGACGTGGGAAGAGGAGACCTAACTCTGACCTCAGCTCAGGGAAGGATTCATGGAAGAAGGGACACTTGAGTTATTTGGGGGAGACCTACAGAATTTTTAGGCAGACAAGGAGGAGAGCTGAATCTAGGCACGAGACTCAATGTGTGCGAAGGCACAGAGGACAGGGAAACCATGGATTTGGGTGAAGCGTCAGTAATGCTACAGTAGAACATCCCAGGGGGCAGTGGCAACAGAAGACACTGAACAGGTAGGGAGGGGCCTGATCATGAGACATGCTGAGACCTGAGACCTGGGACGTTTTGTTCCAGTGCTTGCACCTGGACAAACGTCTCCTTGAGCAACAAAGTACAAAGGAACTATAAGGGACTAAAAATAACTGCATGCACCCACAGTTGGGGCAAATTATGGACAACAAGATACAAAAAGACCAAAAACCCAACTGCTACTTCTGAAGAGCTGGGAGCAAAAGCAGGGTAGTGCGCAGGCCCCCTGCACTCAACACCTCCAAAGGGGTGGGCAAAACACTTAAGCTACCCCTCTGACCAGACCCCTGGACACACCCCTACCTTCACCCCATGTAAGGAACAAGCTCGCCACTCCCCTCAGGGAGCGAGCAAGTGACCAAGAGACCAAGGGAACCTGCTACTGGTCCTCACTCCCCCTGCTGCAGCAGAGGCCCAATAAAGCCCTGCCTGAATTTCTTGTCTGGCCTCTGATCAATTTCTATTGATTAAGGAGGCCAAGGACCTTGGTCGGTAACAATTACCTGAATGTCACACTAGGGGGGATAATTTTCTTTGTAGGCGATGGGAGCAGCTAGAGAAGAATTTTGAGAAGAAAAATGACAAAATTGGGTTTGTGTTTAAGAACAGTGGCGCTATCAGGAATAAATTGATGGAGAAGAAGGAGTGGGTCTTGGAGGCCAGAAGCCCAGCGAGGAGACTCTAGCAAGAATGCAGTCAAAAGATGGCCACTCGCACTACAACTGTGACCACGTGGATAAAGAGGAAGGAATAGACACAAGATAGAGCGCAGAGATGAGACACCAAGACGTGGAAACGGATGGGATGAGAAGAGTCAGCGGGGAAGGAGAGGGTGTGAAGACCAGGTCTTCGGTTTGAGCCTGGACAGAGGGGGCTTCCACTTAGTGAGATGGGGACACAGAAGGAGGAGAGGCTTGAGGGGTAATGATGAGTTTATGCTTTTATATTGTTAAAAATGTCTCCAGAATATCCAGCGGGTGATGAAAACAACAACAGAAACAAACAACTATTTGGATGTGTAGCCATGAACCCTGAGAGGGAGTTGGGGGCTGGGGGTAGGGATCCTGGAGGCCCCACAGAGTCAGCATCAGCAAGGCCAAGAACCTGGATTCCGTTGTTTGGGGACATGGTGGAGGAAACTGTCCCCCCAGCTGACACTACCTCTACACAGAGTGCCTTGGTGTCTGCAGTAACCAGCTACAGAAAATCCTTACAGGAATGCGATTAAACCAAAGGCAAAGACCTGAAACAACACTTGGAATGGCAAAAAGAAAAAAAAGAGAGAGAGAAACTCAAGATTAATGTTAAATTGACTGGGAGGAAAGTGTGGAAAACAACCCCGTGAACCATTTAGAACTGCTCTGTTCCCTGGTGTCCACATGTCCCCTCTGACCTGACCCCCGTCCCTCTTGCACAATGAGGGCACTGAGCTCATTCATTCTTTGTGTGTGGCCATTAGCCTTCACTGGAGAGGTCAAAGCACTCTGGGCATTCATCCCACCAAATATGTTTGTACCAGAGCTCCCAGGCTGTGTCAAAATCCCAATGACAAAGCAGCACTGGGGAGGGCCGACATTGTCAAAATAACCTGTTAGAATAGCAACTGCAATTTACCAGGATAGACCAATCCCAGCTGTAGCTGTGCCAATAAATCAGTTAGAGATGCCGTAGAACCTAGCACAGTGGCCACCAACCACGGGTGCCTGTTGAGCCTTTGAAGTGTGGCCAGTCTGGGTCAAGACATACTGTAAGCATTAAATGCACACCAGATTTTGAAGACAGTACAAAACAAGAATGTAAAATATCTCATTCATAATGTTGATATTGATTACATGGGGAGAGGATAATATATTAGATATATTTTGCTAAATAAAAGACATCATTAAAATTACTTATAGCTGTGTGTGTGTTTTTTAATATGTCTACTAGAAACTTTAAAATTACACCTGTAGCTCAAATTATATTTCTATTGGCCAGCACGAAGTTAGAGAACTTGCACACCCTTCACTCCTTGTCATATACTACAGCATAACATAGGCACATACTATGCTTTCATCCCTAATATTGAAAACAAAGTAACTCAGAGTAAATGTTAATATCCTTCCAATCTATCCATGATAGACATGCCCAAGAGCCCTACCCAAGAGCTAGCCATGATTTACTTAACCTGTAAAATAAATTAAAAGTTGTTTTATAGCCTTTAGGAAGATATCCAAATCCTACTCCATTTCTACCACGTACACTGGCATTGGAATCATTTTCAGAAGCATCAATTTTGAAAGTGAATGACAACAACACACAGACAGACACACACACACACACACACACACACACACACACAATATGAATTTCCCACCAAAAATCTGTAGAGACAAAAGAATAATAGAAAGTTCATGTATGAACTTAGGGCTATTCTAGTTCTCAAAACAAATTGTTTAAGTAAGGACTTTGGTCTTTATCAAATTTCATAGTATCCTACCTTGTGTTTTCTAAACTGGTTTCTCCAGCGCTAAATACAGTGTCTGACTTGGAAATCTTAAGGGAAATGACTACGTTTCCGCTTCCCCGTTTAGAAAACACGTTGGAGTTCACGCTCTTCACGTAAGACAAAGGAAACCTTCCAGGACTCAGTAGGATCCTCCCTGAGGCATCTTCATCCCTTTGAAGACACTCAGTTATTACCATTAACGAAATTCCCTTTGAATACCAACGTGGAGTTAATTTATCCAACTGCTATCATCCACTCGTATTAAAAAGCATCGCACTTGGTGAAAAGGAATGTGCCCTTTGGAACGAGCATTTGCTCCTGCTTCCAGCTTCCAGAGTGTGTGCTCAGATGGTTTCCAAGGAAAGGGGTGGGGTGGCTTTGTCTGGCTTGTGGCCCTTTAACCCGTCCCCTTCTGCCAGAAGGAGATGAGTTTCCTCCCTGACACTCGACCCAAGCGCGTATTCAGTCCTTGCTGGACGGGCAGGTAAATGAGGCGGAAGGACGGTCAGGCTCCTTTCTCCTGCTCAGCAGCTTTGCTGTGAAGAGAACGCTTCTCCTGCTGGCAACGTACCAAACAGATCTGACCAGAAAATTAACAGAATGGCCACAAATAAATCAACTCCCTATTTCTTTTTGTTATCAGAAATGCTCAGAAATGCTCATCTTACATCCTCCCTTCCCTCAATCATGCTAACATTTACCTGCCACACTCATATTCCAGTTTAATTATATGGCATGAGGTCAGGAGCTTGAGGGCCCTCATCTGTCTTCTTTTTCCCAAGTAGTCAATACAAGCGGAGCTTGGCTTACCAGCCCCTGGGAGTGGCCACCTGGGGCCCTGTTAGCTCATCTGATGAAGCCAGTGGCCCAGGCCTTTTCTCATTCCACGGGGCCATCCAGGCGGCCTCCTCTGTGACTTCATAAAATCTCCTGGGCCAACAAGAACTTTGTTGGTACACGATGAAAAAGGACCAAGCATGGTTTTGAAAGCCCAACAGTAGCCAGGCTGTTTCGCAGTCTGTTCCTGGCTCTTTCACCTA
The DNA here is from genome assembly GCF_964270905.1 of Leucopleurus acutus. Lineage (NCBI taxonomy): Eukaryota > Metazoa > Chordata > Mammalia > Artiodactyla > Delphinidae > Leucopleurus > Leucopleurus acutus. The sequence continues at coordinate 196,177,805 of NC_139142.1, forward strand.
CCTTCTGGGGCATGGAAGGTGGAACAAGTCTCGGGTCCTGCATTTGCCCAGGTCTGGTCTCCAAGCACCAAGCCCTCACTGTTGGGAAACAGGAGAGCTGTTCTGTCTGGGGAGACCCAGCAGATGCACCCCTCTGCCCATTCCCAGCTCTCTCCTCCCAGGGGGCTTGTGACCACTGCAGTAAAGATCACATAAGGTAATGCACGTTCAACTTTACAAGATCTAAAGATAGACTGTCCTTTTATGAAGGTGTCAGTGAAGAGATGACAAAAGCAAAACCTGGGGCAGAAAAGGGATTTTCTCGAGGTCCTGGAGAGGAAACCTTTCCGCTTAAGCTGAATCTACAGTCTTTTCTTCTGAACCATCTCCCTATCATAATTATTTTGTGTGAAAGGCCTGACAGTAATGAGAGCTGATTTACGCTCCAAAGTCACCTGCTTTATGCTGAGCTCTTGGAGTTGCACCTCGACAGGCAAGGCCCTGACTTGACAGGTGTCTTGCCGGTGGGAGGGGCTTTCCTTCTGTGTTTTAGCTCGAAGATTGATGGTCTGCCTTTCCTACTTGTACTCATGACTATGACCATTCATTCCAAACCCTTGTCACATGACTTGCATTTCTGTATATATTCATTTATATATTTGTTCACACACTGATACTAGTCATAGCTAACATTTATGATGGCATGCCAAGACCCTAAAGCAGTTATCTTATTTACTTCTCACAACAATCTACGGTATTCGTCCCATCACTGTACGCATTTTATGCATGAGAAAACTAGGCTCAGGAAATTACACGCTAGTCAGAGGCAGAGCTAGAGTTTGAACCACACGTTTTACAGGAGCTCAAAGCAGTCCGCAGTCTGACGAGGAGAGGCTATGGTGACTCGTGCGTCTCCTCTCATTAACCAGAAAAATTGTCCTATGGTCCCCAACTTCCGCTCCACAATTCACAGATTCCTTGAAAGAGGTTGTTTGAAAAAAGAATAAAGTTGTTTCTTGTTCGTACCCAACTGAGTTGAGGGATTCAATAAATGCACTGCAGTAGCTCTTTGTAAAGGAATCTGACGCATGCCTCATAACCAAACCTATTTCTGGTTTTATTGGCCTTATGGTGAATATTCACAGCATCATAAAAACAGGGCGTGTCTCAAAGTCTCCTCCTGGCTTCACAGGTAGGATCATCCTTACCTGTCTTAGAAGCCTCTAGATTAGAAACTGTATAAACCTTTCTCAGGAAAACATTTTGATGTCAAGAAACATTGCCTTGAATTTAATCTACAGCTGCCATGTTTCAGCTCCAGTAGTTTTCCTCTTATTCAAGTCTCCATTAAGATAAAGTATAGCCTGTCACCAGCTGGTGAATAATCTTGTATATATTTAATGTGTTGGAAAGTGATCGTCAAGTCCCCCCTTAGTCTTCCCAACTCAGACTACACCATTCTTTAGTCTGTACTGACTTCCAGTTCAGAGAGTTCTTTAACCGGGAGATTGCAATATTTTATCAGAATCTCTGCATCAAGCAGGTGGAGTCATTTCAGACACTCTCCTCCATGGAGTCCTGGCAAAGCCTCAAGCGGCCTTAGCACAATTCTAAGTGACTTGAAGGGTTTCCTATACTCTATGATAATTGGTCTAAAGAGCCAGAGAGCCTTTGTACTCGTTTGAGTCTTTCTTTTGCTCTCTGTATTGCCTGTAATTTTAGGATGTTCACATCTTACATCTGTATCTGATGTGCTTCCAGAAGTGCAGTGTGGTGGAGAAGGATTGTCCTTGAACTAACAGCAGCTGCTGCGTGGGGTACTTACCCTGGGTGCACAAGAGCCAGGCACAATTCTTGTGTTCATTTCAGTTGCTTACACTTTCTCAGCTCAGCTTACATTTCTCCTCAGTATCCCTTTCATAAATGCCCTCGTCCTTTCAGAATGACTGCCCTTAGATATCTACCTCATGCCACAGATCAGAAGTCGCTCCTTCAAAAAAAGTAACTGAAGTGCAGTAAATGACACAATATCTTTGAGGCAGAAATTAGGGAATCAGACATAAATAGCACCTTCTCTGGGGAGTTAGCTAATTATAAATGGAGAGGAGATAATAAAGGCAAGAGTTATCACAGTATTCTAAAAACCCAAGTTAGCACACAGAAGGGTTACCAAGCTGTCAAACTAAACTTTTTAAAAGTTAACACTCCATCCTTTGTAGAGAAGTTCATTTCAATCCATTTACCGTGCAAGTGCTTGACAAAACATATCTGTGATGCTGGATATAAAAGATGGACCTCCCATGTCTCAATAAATGAAAACTAGAACTACCATATAATCCAGAAATTCCACTTCTGGGTATTTATCCAAAGGAAATGAAATCACTAACTCAAAAAGATATCTGCACCCCTTGTTCACTGCAGCCTTATTTACAAGGGCCAAGACATGGAAGCAACCAAACTGTCTACCAGTGGGTAAATGGATGAAGAAATTGTTTTATATATATACGCATAGAAAATGAAATACTAACCAGCCATAAAAAAGAAGGAAATCCTGCCGTTTGTGACAACATGGATAGAACCTGAGGGCATTATGCTAAGTGTGATAAGTCGGACAGAGAAAGATGAATGTTGTATGATCTCCCTCATACGTGGAATTAAAAAAAAAACTCACAGAAAAAGAGATCATATTTGTGGTCACCAGAGGCGGGGAATGGGGGAGGGGGGATTGCAGGAAGGTGGTCAAAAGGTACAAACTTCTGGTCATAAGATCACTAAGTACTAGGGACGTAACGTACAGCATGGTGAGAACAGTGAACATTGCTGAATGTTATATTTGAAAGTTGCTAAGAGTGTAAATCCTAAAAGTTTTCATCACAAAGAAAAACATTTTTTGCTAACTATATGAGGGGCTGGATGTTAAATAAACTTATTGTGATGACCATTTTGAAATACATACATATGTCAAGTCATTACGCTCCACACGTTAAATGTATACAGGGTCACGGTATGTCAGTTACATTTCAGTAAAACGGAAAGGAAAAACCAAAAGATGGACCTTTAACCAAGCCATCTTCCTTTCCCTCCTTCCTCTCCCCTTCCCTCCCCTTTCTTTTCCTCTCTCCTCTCCTCTTGCGAATTTTGTAGCAGGCACTGGCAAGCCGGAATCACAAGAAGCTGAAAGTGAGAGGAATTTTTCTGCCAGCTTCATTCATTGGAGGCAGTGCACAGAGGATTAACGAGAATTATGAAAAATGGGAGATTAAAAATCAAATTAAAAAGGACACTTTTAAAAAGTGCAGAAAGAAGATTAATGATAAAATTCTTTCCTTGACCCTTCTAGGAGAAATGACTCAACCGGTGCCCCTCTTTCTCTTTCTTCCCTCAGCCTCTGCAAACATCATTTGTTATGGTTGGAATTCTGAGGCCTGTGTCGTGGCCTGCCAGGAGGCCAGTCACAAGTATATCCGTCAGCCTGGAGACGCTCTGAGATTGCATTATATGTAAGAGGAAGAATAAGTAGTGCACTCAAGTGAATCCAGCCACAGGCCAAAAGCTGCCCTTAAGTGCCCGCATCCCTGACAACACACTGACCGTGACGTGGGGAGGCCAGCTGCCACCCTGTCTGTTTCCAGGTATGTCAAGTGTGGCCACCACCCAGGAGGCACTCGTGCTCAGGTGCCCTCTTTGCAAATGCCTTAATTTGAACACTCGTGAACATTTTGCCCACCTCCTTTTGCCACTTCCAGTTCATCTCATGCATATTTATGTGCCAATTATGCAAATCCCAAGATAAAAATGCATTAAGCACCCATGATTTAGACTGGTTAAGTCTATTACACGGCATAATGAAATTAGTGCCTGATGTCCAATTTACCTCAACACTTGCTTTAAACTGTCAGTAAGTTACTAAGTAACCATAACACATCAAAATTTAGCGCTAGGAGGCTTGCTCTGTGCAACCCATCGTGATAATCTGAAATCTGCAACTTCCAGCTAAATCCTTATGAAAGGGGGAAAATATTCCAGAATAGGCTTAATGAGACACAACGTGGATCAAAGTTTAAGAACATCAACGCACTGCCGCTGATCTAAGTCTTTGGATATACCTTTAAAAATCACTGGGTAAGGGGCTTTCCTGGTGGCGCAGTGGTTGAGAGTCCGCCTGCCGATGCAGGGGACACGGGTTCGTGCCCCGGTCCGGGAAGATCCCACATGCCGCGGAGCGGCTGGGCCCGTGAGCCATGGCCGCTGAGCCTGCGCATCCGGAGCCTGTGCTCCGCAACGGGAGAGGCCACAGCAGTGAGAGGCCCACGTACCAAAAAAAAAAAAAAAAAAAAAAAAAAAAATCACTGGGTAATTTCAACAACACAGACAGGGCAATTAAGGAACCAAAGCTGAGACCCATCAAAGGGATATCCTCTTGACTTCTACACAGTGAAGTCTTGTCCCCTAAGTCATGATGATACTGGAAGTTACCAAATTCAAATGTAATTTGTATCTTCAATATGGACCTATCGATTTCCAGAGTCAGAAAGAAAGAGACTTAAAAAGAATTCAAGGAGCAATTTAATCCACACACACAAATCTCATGAAACCTAAAAATTAGTGGGTTGGAGTAACAGTCGGTTTGCTATGTAGAGATTCTACGTTTGAACTCTAGCGGGAGTCTCCCCCCCCTCCCCGCCCACCGCCACCCAGCAGTTTCAATATTCGTTGTGTGATATAATGGTTAAGGAACAAGCCATGATGTGAATTAAACTGATAAACATAATATACGAGTAGTCTGACCCACTGACATCCATTTCTCCCATTTTCATCAGCCCCCAGTGTGACTGACGCAGTGTTTAGGTTCTGACTCATCTGCACTGGGAACTCCCCTCCAAGTCTATGAGAGTTGTACTCGCATTAAGGTTTTGAGTGCAGATTCATAGCTCCGATGGGAGCCTGACCGTGCACAGGACCACGGTAGAGGGTCAGTGGCAGCAATTTCAAAAGCTGGCCAAACGAACAGATTTGCATGCCATCCTCTAAAGCAGTCACACCCCACCCAGTCAGTAAAGAGACACAGGAATCCAATGCCATTCTCTTTGCAGTGCTGGACAACACGGGAAACGACGTTTCCACAGCACCCTGGATTGAGCTACGCTGCCTGCAACCAGAACGATGTCAGCTATGTGCTCCAAGACAGCAAACGGGTCACAGAGGGGATCTTGCAGGAGATCAGCTGAGGCTGTGATTAGAAACTTTGGTAACCAACTAATTTGGGGCAATCCTTCTAATGAATGACTGTCAAATGACGGGGGAACATGACGGGGAAATGGGGAATTCTCCGGAAGGATGGGAGGCTTTCATGCTTAAGATTCTAGTTCTAACATCCTCTTAAAGCATTGTGGTCATGCTCATTAACTAGCAGGGGGAAAAAAATGTTCAATGACAAAAGAGTCCATTTGTGTTGGAATCACTAAATGGAGCATCAAAGAGATGAGGTAAATCAAAGCGTTAATCTTTCGGCTTCAACTCTGCTGTGTGGTTTTGGAGCCAACTTCCCTCTAATTTTTTGGAAAGGTAGTATTTCCAGCACGATTTAGAACTTTTGGCACACCTATTTAGAGTTATACGTGGATACACTAGATATCAAATCGACTCATCATCACCTGAGCTTTTAATGCCCCATCTTCACGGCATTCCCTTTTTCAAGTGAAAAACTCCAGCCGGGAGAACAAGTTCCCAGACCCTCCGGGAGACCGGTGAGCTGTTTCCCACGGGCGTCTCTAAATGTTACAGGACCGAGTTCTAGGTGGCAGGCTAGTCCAGTGCACTGGACTCTTCTCCGCGAGGCTGGCAGTTCTCTGAGAACACGCTGGCTTCCAGAATGCATTAACCTACTTTCCACTGAGAATTCCCTTGCCCTCTTGCTCTAGAGAAGAGGGGGAGGAAAGAGGATATTTCGAGTGGGAGCTGGGCACGCTCTCCTTTAAAACGTGTTACTTCTCCTGCTAAACAGCAATACAGAAATCGGTACTTCCTGCAATGAACAGCTCTGAGGGCTGCACAGCCTCCAAGGAAGAGTGACTGGAAATCCTGCTAAAATATGGCTGTCTAGTCGCCGAGAGGAGAACTCATTTACTAAGATTCCCATCCATTGTCCACACTGACAGCTGGTTTGCTCCCCCCTGCTTTCCCCTTCCCACTGATCTGGCTGCCTTTGAGGCGAGCCTATTCTTTGAGAGATCCAGTTGCATTCGCCAGCCTAGTTCTGAAACAAGACAAAAGCTCTGCGAGCCTCCCATTCACCGAGGCTTCGGGCACCTCAGCGGCCTTTTCTGTGCCTCCAAGCGCAATCAAAAGGAATTGAGATCCAGCCTCCTTACCTTCGTCCTCATCGGAGACAGGAGCCCTTCCATTTTGGCGGAATCCTCATGCCAGCTTCCCTCGCCCCCAAGTTACTCTCTCTGCTCGCAGCCCTTAAGCATCCCACATGAAAAGAGCCATGCCAGGAGTTTGCTGGTCACTCCCCTTTTCCCGGTGGTGGCAGGGAACTGCCACCCTGTCTAACTTGAATTCCCAGTGCCTGGGGGAAAGCACTGTTCCTGGAGAAGCCTGCCCCTCTCCTCACCCTCTTCCCTCGCTCTTTCTCTCTCTCCCGCACTCTCTCTCCCCTCCCTCTCTCTCCTCCCTCTCTCTTTCCATAATCTGCCTACAGCTCTCTGTGTACCAGCCTCACTTGACAAACGATTCCTGTCTGAGGTACTGCATTTGAGCCAGGAAAAGTGATCTGCACCAAAGCACAGGGGCAGCTCACCCAGGACAGGAGGCAAGGGGGGCTGAGCTGTGCCCGGGCAACCCCCGGCTCCACGGCCGCTCTCTCTAGAGCTGACAGCCCAAGGCACTGCTGGAGCTATTCATTCATTCATTCCTCTTTTAAGGAACGGACCCTGACAGCCTTGCATCCAGGTGCCACCATTACTCAGCTGGCTTTCTGGCTGGTGTGCAGAAAGCCGAAAAAGAAATCTCACCATTTGGATATTTCCAGGTTCCCATTTTTCAGCCCAGTGTTGACATAACATCTGGATAGTTAACTGGGTTTTCTCGCTGTTTGACCAGATGTGTACAAGCATATAGGCAAAGCCTCTTCTTAGGAAAAGTTTCAAAAGCAGATTTATGGACTCGGTTCCTGAACAGCTGAGCATGAAATATTACGTGTGTGTGTGTGTGTGTGTGTGTGTGTGTGTGTGTGTGTGGTCCAGGACTCCACATAAACCGGGATTGAGTGTTTCATTCAGCCTTGTTGGTCCCTTGTAAAAAGTAGACAGTGAAAAAATATTGCCAAGATTTGGGTCAGGGCACAATGAAATTGAAAAAGATGAGGTTTTCTGCAACTTTTTCATGCTTGAGAAATTCTCTGTGTGGAAATAATTCGAAATCTCGACATCATATATACACGTGACACACACAGACCATATGTGACCTCATCAACGATATTTAAGGCTCATGCCCCCTGTCCCTTGGATGGAACTTGTCTATCTGCTGCTTTTATGCCTGACTCTTGATACATCTCCAAGATGGGGCGACCTGCATGCTGACCTCCAGATGGTGTCAGAGGTTGGCCGTCTCACCCAGCCTCTTCCTTCATTTGTGTTCTTCATCCTTGGTGAACCCATGTTTTCTCCTCCAGTTCATACACCTGCATTCTAAAGAACCCCAGGATCTACGCCAACTCTATCACCTCCTGATTCCTCTCCTTAGCTGATCCCCAGTCTTCTCCTCTTCACCTTTCCCTACTACATCTCAGGTGCACAACTGCAACCTCATTCTCATTCAACCAGGTACGTCCATCCTTTGGCCGGAGTCTTAGCATCCTGACAAAACTTCAACAACCCCAGCATATTGAGTGCAACACTCTGCTTTGATCTTTGCCATTTCTGGGGGACTCTGGACCTTGTTTCTCTAGTTATTAGCTTAACCATGACTTTTTCGTATTCAGTATACCAGTTTTGGGAGTCTCTTAATCTTTTATTTATTCAGTTATTCAACAAAGAGTTGTAATATACCTACTAAGGGCTGGGGTCTGTTCTAGTTTCAGGTGATACAGTGGAGAACAGTGTAGAGAAAGCCCTTGTCACCTCAGTTTTTACATCAACCTCTACCCATGTTCTTGTGTTTCTCTGTAAGATTGTAAACCTTACCATGAGATTCCCCTTCCACTACGACTCCACTCTCTTTGAGACCCTCCTGCTAGCAGGATACCCATTATTCACTTTCTTGAGGCAACTAAAAACTGATTTGTTCCACAAGAATGCCATTCTTCCACCTCCATCTTTAATTATATTCCCTCTTCCCCAAACCCTTCCTTTATCCCATCAAGGGCTTTATTTTTTTGCAGGGGAGTGAGGGAGAAAATCACTCTTGTTTTTTCAAGATAGCAACGCTCATCTGCCCTACTTCCTAGCCCTGGACATTAAAACAGATTTGCTCTTCCACTCATTTTTTTTTTTTTTTTTTTTGCAGTACGCGGGCCTCTCACTGTTGTGGCCTCTCCCGTTGTGGAGCACAGGCTCCGGACGCGCAGGCTCAGCGGCCATGGTTCACGGGCCCAGCCGCTCCGCGGCATGTGGGATCTTCCCGGACCAGGGCACAAACCCATGTCCCCTGCATCGGCAGGCGGACTCTCAACCACCGCACCACCAGGGAAGCACTTCCACTCATTTTTGACACGTCACTCATTCCATTTAGTTTTCATCCTGTTTGATTCCTCAACCACCTGGACAAGGGACATCCATCGTGTACCTTTTACTTCCCACAACGCTTTTCTGAAGGATTCTGTTCTGGTCTTGGCCCCTTCCTAGTCGTGGAGCCCCTCTCACCAAGATGACCTATTGGAATCACTTTTCTCAAGCTTTCTCCTTGACCCTTTTTTGTCTTTGGCACAACTGATAACCTCCTGCTTCTTGTTAATCTCTTTGACCCTAAATCTCCCAAAGGGTTAAAGTGGTAGAACAGAGCAGGACTGTGTCAGGTTAGAAAAAAAAATTAGACTGATTATATGTTTGAGGCTAGTTGGTTTCTGAGCAACTCCAAGCATAGTTTTTGGAACCAGAACAGCCTTTCTGAGCCAGAGGAAGAAGCTTGAGGAAGGAATTTGGAATCTCCTGTATCATCACAGCAAAGGAGGAAAGTGTAACATTTCTGGTCATTCACACTCCAGACCTCCAGCTCCTGGAGTCTGGGGTTGCTCACCATGTTCACAGTAGTCTTGAGGCAGGATACAGATGGACCCCTGGGGCAAACGGCTGGAGTGTGTGTCCTGTGGACCGATACTCCGAGACGAGAATAACAGGACAATTGAGAGAGGAGGCTGAGCTCTGCCCAGATAGAAGGTAAGAGACCACATATTCCTCATTCTCATATTCCCCGACTACACATGTGCAGAAAGGCTCCTTGGAGGTCAAAAGGGGAGTGATGCTAAGTGGCTAAGTCTACCCATAGGCCTCTTAGGTAGAATCCACCTTGGCTAAGAGATGCGTGTGCACTCATGGGAAGATCCTGAGATATACCAAATACAAACTTGGAACCAAGCAAATCAAAATGATTGGCCAAAGGAAACCCGGAAGAAATGCCCCATATTAAGTGATTCAAACTACCACGAGGGCGCGACTCTCTCTCTGAGCCCGCCCATGTGCCTGTCCACACATACTTGTACCCTTTTTTCTCCTAATGAATACTTCACTTGTTTCACTACTTTCCGTCTTTGCGGGAATTCTTTTTCCGCAAAGCCGTAGGGCCAGGGCCTTGTCACTGACCACTGGTCTAGTGGCTAGGATTTGGCGCTGTCACCACCACGACCCGACCTCAATCTCTGGCCGGGAACCAAAACCCGCTTCAAGCCACCGCTGCAGACCGAGGCCACCCGAGGTCAGGCTGAGAAGTCCCTGACTAACCTAAATCTTTGAACATTGATAGGACCTGGACCAAATTAGGATCCTGAGGTGATGCTGATGGTGATGGTAAAGATGGAACTGATGATGGCTCTCAACCACTTGTCTTGTACTAGGTTCTGGACTGAGCGACTTTCATGCATTAGCTCACACTACGCCCTCAGCTACCCTGTGAGGTAGGTCCTATGCTTATTGCAATTTTGCAGACGCTTTGGTTAAGTAATGTGCCTACACGATGGATCTCCATTTAGCTCAATGAGGCCACCGTTAGTAGGAATACTGTTTCCTTCCCATCTCCTCCACCAACATAAGACATAGAAAGAGTTCACGGTCCGTTCTTTATTAGCTACTGACTGCAAATTAGGCATTTGAAACCGTACGATTTTAGGCTACTGTGTGAACTTTAGTACCTCATTCACTTATTTGTTCACGAAAACAATATTCATTGGCCATCCACCTCAAGCCAGTTACCGTGTAAGATACTCACCAAGCGCAAGTCTGGTGTTTATTAAAGAAAGCGAGTTACTTGTGAGATGGACCATACCAGCCAATTTACTGCCTGTCATTTCCAAGTCCTTTAAGGACTGACCAATCCATCTCTTATATCTAACTTTGTTAGATTTATTCGGGGGATGGGAAGGGGCGGGTAGTGGTGGGGGAGCTTTTAGGAAATATTCTAACCTGGGCAACAGATGTGCCACGTCAGTTGACAATAACGACCAGCTCGTTAGTTCTCCTGACGCTCTTAAGGATGATGAGTGTGGCCAAAATACGCAAAAGTGGGAACCATCATTCACATTTCTCCCCCTAGGTTTCCTTAGGTCGAGGCACTCTCCGCTTACAATTTCATGGTCTCAAAGAGACCCTTTCGCTTCAAAAAGGGCAGGAGTTACCATCTGGGATCAATGCAGCCTTGGAAGAAAAAGTCAATGGATATCAAATATACAGAAACCAGTAAAGTATCAATTAAGTTTGCATCACAGGGAAAGGGAGTCTTGGCTCAAGTTTGCCTCACGGAATTTCCACTGCGTGGTAGGGGCTTCTGACCTTGGAGGGAACATTCCTGCACCAAGGAACCTCTCTTAGCACATACCTTTCTCCTTTTGGCCATCCTTCTTCCCCATTTTGACATTAAAAAAAGAAGAAAGAACTTCATAATAAACCTCTCTAGGCCAGGAGCACTTGGAAATGTCACAAAGGCCATTAGACAGGTCTCGGTCATGGCTCAGATTCCCCATCTCTCTTGCATTAATATGCCGACCCTTTCCTCCCCACATTTCTCCATTTTCAAGGTTAATTTCTTTAGGCCCCTTGTAGTCTCTGGGGACCACAGCCAGTTGCACATTTAAGGCTCATTATCCGAGGACGGTATTGCCCAGCTTCATAAACAGTTTCGATTTATTAATATAAGAGGACTGTGACCTGACAACCATTAGGGTTTTCCCTCTGTGACCCATCACTCCTTACTTCTTATTGGGAAACCTCCTCATTAAGACTTAGGCTTTCAGGCGATAAAGCATAGAAAAGACCTTATTCTCGGATGGGTTCCAGATCTCTCGGGCAACACTCTGGGACTTACTTTAACTCATGCCATAAATTTCCCTCCCATATCTACTTTCCGCTGCCTCTGCCCTTGATCTTGGGCCACACGTATTTACTTTGCTTTATAATGTAAATATCAAAACATATCACAGAGAAAAGTTCCACTTGCTACATGCTGAAACAAACGGCTCAATGAAAATTGTGAATTAACATCCAAATGCTTGAATTTATGTTTGTATCCGGTAAGGAGAAACATTCTGTAAGTTATCGCAATACAAAAATTATATACTGATTGACGTTCTTCCCAAGCGCTTTCACGCGCATCACCTTTTTAGAACCTCACGATAATCCTGCGTGGTGCGGCAGGTATTAATTTCCATTTCGAAAAGTTGGAGGGGCTAATAGGAAGAAAGTAACATTTACCGACTATACGTTTTGTCCTGGCTTTGAGCTGAGTACTTTTAAGTGCCATCTCATTTTGTCTTCGATGGTACATTATTATCCCCATTTAGCAGATGAGAGAATGGAGAATTAAGTATCGTGGTAGACTGCATCATTTAGCCTTAGTTATTCATGCATGTTGTTATCCATGCCGTCTACCACTCAGATTTTGCCATGCTCTCTCACTTCCTCTGGCTGTGGCTATGTGACTGCTTTGGGCTGGTGAGATGTTAACAAATGCGGTACAAATAGAAGATTGACAACGTCCATGGGAAGGGCATACCCCGCCTAGTCTGCTGATCCCAGGCAGTGTGTTTGTTAGGCAGCTAACGGATACAATAACTTATCCAAGATCACAGTTTCTAAACAGTAGAACCAGAACTAGACACAGGATTTCCAACTTCAAATTTTCCTACTCTACACAGTTCCGAAAACAAGTCATGTAGAGCGATGGACGTGATGGTCATTCAAGTATTTCCAGACCTCTGGATCAGTATCTGAGCTTCAAGACACACACTAGTGAGCTCGTGTTACTGAATAGCAAGCACAAGACTGACAGCATTTCATTCTCAATGCTTTTTTCCTCCACTGTTTTCATTCTAAAATTGCAGAAGCCTGTGGGAAGGTGGGTGTTAGGCTGTAAGTCTTGGTTGATCAGTCGTCTCATCTTTACGATCTTTCAGATGCTCTGTCCCACTTTCTAAAGAACAGCAATTGCCAAAAGTTACCAGCAATCAGTACAGCAGTTAATTGGAATCTAGCCCTGGGAGACATCTTCCTTCAGCAGTTCTTGTCTTTCTGAAAAAGTGCCACACGGTGGGAAAAAGAAAACCGCTTTTGTTCATCCTAATGCAAACTGAAACTGGAAATGGGTTTCTACCTACCCCGTCTGTTTTACAAAAGGAAAAAGAACAGAATGACATTACTTTGCAAGGTGTTTGAAAAGACGTATTTACAGGGCTTCCCTGGTGGCGCAGTGGTTGAGAGTCCGCCTGCCAATGCAGGGGACACGGGTTCGTGCCCCGGTTCGGGAAGATCCCACATGCCGCAGAGCGGTTGGGCCCGTGAGCCGTGGCCGCTGAGCCTGCGCGTCCGGAGCCTGTGCTCCGCAACGGGAGAGGCCACAACAGTGAGAGGCCCACGTACCGCAAAAAAAAAAAAAAAAAAGAAAGAAAAAAAAGAGGTATTTACATTTCTCTTTCTTTTCTTTAAGGTTGTTGGTTTAAGTGCTTTTGTCAAGAGGGAGGAAACCAACAGCTGCTGTGGCCTCAGAACATTACTCCTGTGCTGGCTTAGGAGGCCTCTGGGGCACAGATAGGGAGAAGCTGAAGGGGGTTCTGCGCGCAAGGCACCGAGGAAGCTGCTGGTACTTGCTTTCCTTCTGATCCCCGAGGAGGGGGAAGCAGTTGGATGTTCCTTTACCCCTCCCCACTCTCCTCCCTGCAAAGAAGGCATCTGTTAGCATTTTTAAGGCCTCCTGTTTCTGTTGGGGTCCTTATTTCAATGCTCCAAATAAGTCATTGTGCTGAAGGATATTATGTAGGGGAAACACTTTTTCTTGATCTTTCTCTCAAAATGTTCAGGAAGGTCAGGCCTTAGACAGATCACTTTCAAAAATCAAAACCTGGACATGGATGGGACAAAAATGACAGTGATGTGCAGAGACGGGAATCCTAGCAGTTTCTGCTTTGGAGACTTTTGAACCCTCGAGCTGTGTAAACAGAACAAGAACTTTTTTCTCTAATGTGCCCACCACACATTCTGGGGGTATGAAAGAGAGCCTCCATCCTCATCCTAAAAGCACCTCATGAATGACTGAGCTCATCTAAGCTGCACACCGAGATGCTGCATGGTTCTTTCAAGCCACATGTATGTGTTAAGAAATGTCTTAGTGCATTCAGCCTGCTATAATAGAAATACCATAGACAGGGTGGCATATAAACAACAGAAATTTACTTCTTACAGTTCTGGAAGCTGAGGAGGCCAAGATCAAAGCGCCATCAGGTTCACTGTCTGGTGAGGGCCCACTTCATAGTTCACAGACTGCTGTCTTTTCGCTGTGTCCTCACATGGAGGAAGGGACAAGGCAGCTCTGTGGAGTCCCTTTTCTAAGGGCACTAACACCATTCATGGGGGCTCCACCCTCATGACCTAGTCACCTCCCAGAGGCCCCACCTCCTAATACCATCACGTTGGCGGTTAGGTTTCAACATTATGAATTTTGGGAGACACAAACATTCTGTTGATAGGAAGAACCTACTGTATGCTAAGCCCAGCCAGAGGCTCTGCTCTGAGGTTACCAAAGTAATGAAGACTGGTCATGGCTCTTGAAGAATTCCAGGGATTGGAGATGATTATACTGAGGGAGAACTAGCAGAACGGGGTTGGACAATTAAAGTGGAACCAAAGGTGGGACAAGTACTGATTCACATGGCACTGTGGATGGAGGCTTCACAGAGGGGGCTATTTTCGTGGCTTCAAGGCCACTATGTGGGGCTTACAGTTGTCAAGATGGTGGGATGGGCACAGAGAAGGGTCAGACTGAAGAGAGGATTTTGGGCAGAAAGAATAACACATGAAAATGAAATACAGAGGCAGAAAATAACATGATGCTTGAGGATAAAGGTAAGAACACCAAGGTGTGCAGAGTGCTGACAAGTGATCTCCAGGTTATATGATTTTCCCTAATTTAAAACTTAATTTACACCTCACAGTATTTGAAAAAATCTAGACACCACGCACAAATAATAGGCATAATTCACTTTATACCATTAGTGTTTTTTTGAAAATTTGCATATTAATTTACTTCACATTCTGCAGGAAATTCTTTTATTTCCTGAGTGCTGATTCTTTTAAGTTATTTAACACAAGTTGAAGTGTGCATACCTGCACAGTACTTGATGGTCTCTTTAATTACCAGTAGTGAGATTACCTAATAATGGAATTATGCTGAGAACGTGACCTTTCAAACACCAAATGTGCCTCAATGTGCATTATTTTCATAGCTCTGAGGAGTTTTTCAAATCAATCCTGCAACTTAAATTTTTTTGGCCAGTTTTGACCTGAGGCACAAAGGAAAATAATTGCTTAATTCCATTTCTTACTGTGTCAAACTCATGGAATTAATGATAGATATTGATGGGCATCTTTTATCCCAAAACCTGGAAACACACTCTGGTTCACAAGCTGTATCTGAACCTTGAGATCTAACTATGTGCTTTAAAAGCAAAACTAGTGACTTTCTTTCATAAACAGAAAAAGAGGCACTAGTGCCTGAGGTCACAAAGTCACTGGCATTTTAATCAGACAAGAGGAGTATTTCTACCTCAATTCTAATAAAACGTGATTTTTCTGATTCAGAACCTCAGCCTGACCCCGAGAAACCAAACTCTGCATGTGAAGAGTACTGCATTTAAACATAATGGTAGTTAATCATAAGCATTGAGAGAAGTTATGATATGGAACACGGCTACAGAAAAGTAGGTATTGTCTTAAAACTTTGCTATGATCATGGAATGACCACCTGGTCATGGTCTGGGGAGAGGGACTGGACCTTTTAAAACCAGATCATCAAAGTTCTTATACCTGAACTCATTTTCTATATCTAACTTGTTGAATAATCTTGGTATTTACCTTGCTTCTCTTAGCCAACTTTCTATTCTATTAAATGGGAAAATTACTAGTTCTCAAGTGTTCCCAAACCTTCCTAAATAAATGGTATTTTCTTTCCAATTTATGTGAATTTATTTGCTCAACGAAGATTAAAGTTCCCTATGCAAGGCATCCTGCCCATCTCCCGAGGGGCATCCTGACTATTTGCAGACGCATATGCCCAGGCTGGGCAAGACATAACTCCTTTTTCACCTCTCTATGAAATAAATCTCCTGAAGCTTTGTTTCAATGGAGCCCAGATGTATGGCACATGGGCTATGTGTCAGAAATGAAAAGAGAGAAGTTTGGGGAATTAAGTGGTATTTCTTTTTTCTTTTTCTTTTTTTCTTTTTTTATGGAAACGCTGGATTTCCTTACCATATCCTTAGGCGGGGATCGCCAAGATGCAACTCTGCGGGAACAATGGTGCATAAACAAACATGACCACTAACGTAGTTTAGGGTGTCTCCCTTTCATGTCTGAATATGTTTAGACACTTACACAACCAGAGAGCTTGGAATGAAAGAAAACAATGCCCAGGAGAAAGGAATGCTTTGAATCTGGGTCGCTAGGCCTTGATATCGCTTACCTTTTCTCTGTTAAACCAACCCAAGGCCATTGCACATCTTGATCTTCCTTTGCCAGAATCTGTGTCTAGACAAATTTTTCCCAGATGTATAGCTCAGAAATAACCTTCCACCCCACTTTTCCTATTATGTGTCTAATATGGCATAGCCCGAAGCCACTGCGGGGTCTAATCTGCACGTCTGTTTCAAGAAGCCCAGAGACACCATTTGCATAAGGCTCTTGCTTTCTGGGAGACCTTAGGAGAAGGATTTAGAGATGGATTCTTTTCATTTAGTCCAAAACATCCCCAGGAGAGATATCTGTGACTTAACTTCAACAGCTGTAGGGTATTCTTGGGGACAGAGGTACCGCCCTAAGAGAAAGGAGAGGTACTGAAGGTCAGAACACAGCAGCAGAGGCAGACTCCAAAGCCCTGGTAAGTCCTGCCACGTGGTGCCACTTTCCTGATCTTCTTGGGGACTTAGGCTAAGTCCAAAAAACAAGAGAACTAGACCACTAGAATCACAACGACATATTATAGTAGGAAAAAGAAAACAGACACAATGCATGAAAAGGGAATGTACCCATGGTTACAAAGCTGTAGAGACAGCAGTTGGAGGTGGGGCTGGTCAGAGCAGCCATGGCACCGATGTTGTAGTATCTACAGGTGATGTTCTCAGCGGAAGAGGTGATAGGGTGGCCATGGTGGTGGCAGAGCAGGAACCAGAACTGAACCTGGGTATGAGTGGCAGCAGCCTCAGGAGTTGGTGGCCAAGGTGGAGAATCTCTAGCAGCTACAGGAGAGCAGTGGCAGCAGTAGCAGCCTCAGGGATGGGCACCTTCGGCAGTTCTAGAGGGACCTGATGGCGGCAGCAGTAGAGAAGGCTGCTACCAGCCAAAGCCACAGGGAAGAATAATCCACACTAGACCTAGAAGGTGTGGGGCTGAGCTGGGCTGGACCCAGCAGAAGCAGCAGTGGCCAGGTTCTGTAAAGAGTGGGAGAGAATGGTAACAGCAGTGGGGCAGAGATAGGCTTAGCAATGGCTCCAAATAAGAAAAGAAAACAAATATATAACAGCAGGCAAGAGTGCAGCCAGAGCAGAATCATTATGGGTCAAATGTAAAGACAGGAGCAGGTCCAGAGGACCAGCTGCACAGAGCGCATGGTCAGTGGAGCAGTGCAGTAGGTAAGGGTATGAGCTGGGATCCACATAGCTGAGCAAAGGAAACATGATGGTCTGGGGACTCTGCTGCTCTGATATTCAATGTCACCCACATGTGATCCACAGGTATAGACTGTGTATCTTCTTCCCTCTTAATTATATTCATACCCTCCCGAGAGAGGAGAGGGTTATTCAGCCTCTGAGGCTGCAGCTGTTGGACTGAGCTCCACATTTCTGACCAGGAGATTCAGCAGGAGAGACTGTGGTTTTTGACTGCTCAAGGTGGCCCTGGGCATAGTTGTACCTTCAAGAATAATTTATAATAAGAAACAGCCTCTAGTCTAGAAATATAGTGATGCTACTTCTCAAAGGCAGAATAAGCCTTACTCCATGATATAAAAGCTCAGTATATTAGAGTTGAATTTTATATCAACTAGTCTATCCACTCACTTCACAGACAGGTAAACTGAGTCCCAGGGAGCTCGGTGAATTTCCTAAGATTACGTTGAGTCCTCAGCCCTCCTAATTCAATGTTCTTTCTTCTCCAACACACTGTCTTCTATATATGCCCTGCTGGTGGAATGCTGGTGGAATGACTTGGAAACTCTGCATGGACATTTGCTTTGACCTGTATCCAAGGCATTTCTCCACTGATCCTCCAATGTACAGAGGGAAACAGACAGCCAGGTCTTGTGGGAAGAATTGATAGGGAGGACACAGGTCTGTCACAGAGGAGGGACCCAATGAACAGCTGCTGAATGACATATCCTGGGGTGTTAGAAATAGACTCAGAGAATTTGGTTTGTATTTGAGTCCATAATTTGCTAGGAGAAAAGAAAGCAATACAAAGAAAGATAACACAAAGAGTGACGGAACTAACAGAAATAGATGGTTCACATTCCCCTAGGGCACTGGCCAGAAAATAAAAGCTGGGTACCGTTCTGCCCCCATTAATTAGGCAGAATTACAGGATGCCCAGGCAGAAGGTAGTTTCTAATGGTGGCCAATCCCTGCTACTCGCTAAAAAGAGAGGATACGATGGTCCATTAGGCTTATGGGCTGTGAGGCTGTGGCCTTCCCAGTTCCCCATGAGGAAGGTGAGGGGGTGCATCCCAGCAGAACCCACAGTGCAAATTCCCCATCTCTAATACCTTACAGGAAAGATATCTCCACCTACTTGGAGTCCCCTCAAATTTAATACATCCAAAACTCAACTCCAATCTTCTTTCTCCCAAATGAGCTCCCTCCCCAGACCTCCAAATGCTGTCACTGATGGTAGTAACTCTTCCAGTCAACCTTATACTCCTCCTCGCTCTCTACCTCTCCTCCTATGCCCAGGTCCCAAGACCTAATGCCTGGGCTGTTCCAGTGGCCTCCTGGTTGACTTCACCAGTGTGCATTTCTTAAATCGTACAGTTGGGTACACAGCATATTCTCCACTAAAAAATGTACCACAGCTCCCCATTACATGAAAGCGTAGTTCAGACTCCTTAACTTGGCTTTTAGGGTCACCTACCATCCTCTTTCCTGTTTACCTCCCCTCCTGCGAAATGCATTATTCAATCATTCCCACTTTCCCACTGCTATCCCCTTATCAAGAATCTCCCCCTTAATCAATGAGATAAAGCAGGCAAAGGGCCCTTTACTTGATCAGCACTCAGTAAATACTAGCCCTCTTCAAAGTCCACAGCCACTCCTCTTCCTTCAGGGAGCGTTCCCTCAGCAAACCAGCTCCCCCCTTAGCTATACTGCCTATTTGACATTTAGCTTAGGCTACCTTTGTGGTTGTTATCTTTTAACCTTCAACTGCATTTTAACCCTCTCATAGCTCTTTGTATTTCTATCTCGAGACTATAGTGTCCTATAGAGAATAAGACCTTAATACCTTGCACTGCTGCTGCTGCTGTAGCATCACTACAAGTTATCCTTAGCTCCAGACACACTTATATCACTGGCTCACCTCTTCCCCCGCCATAGCAAAATTCCAGAAATGTAGGAATTTTAGATGGAGAAAGGAATAAGAAGAGGAAGGAGAACACGTATTTATTGGTTACCTCCTGTACACAGGGTTAACAGTCTTTGTTCTTGCATAAATGTCTTCTCATACAAAGAAAGAATGACATAAAGGAGTGAACTGATCTGGGCAGGATAACAAATGTTGGTGTCACTGCTTAGGACTGGAGCCCGTAAACTTCCGACTCCCACTGAAAAACAGCCAATGTCAAGGTGAGTTTAGACGGATCTTAACTCAGCCAGATACTCATTAATGAGAATGATGGTGAAAGTGTTGGGAATGTACGTCGGCCTCAGTAAGAAATCCCTTATAAATTTAAGGAGAGCTCGGGAGAGATTTCTATCTGTCTTCCTTATGCTTGCAAGCTTCATGGTGTTCTGACGCTACGTTAAGCCAGGTAGCACCTTGACACCTCTCAAGCAGTTGAAACCTTGGGCAGTTGGGGTTCTCTTGACAATTACATCACTTTCTGAAACAACGTTTGACAAAACCTGTCTAAATGTTTTGCAGACATCACTCTGTAAGAAAAAGGCTTTGATCATCACCCCCCTTTCACAGATAGGAAAACTGAGGTACAGATAGATCATTATAGTGTCCACTGTTTCATGACACACCAGTATGACTCTGTCCTAGGAGGCTACTCTGTTGCTCATCCTAGAGTGAAAATGGGAGACTTTTCATGGCTAATGACCACCACTCATATATCTCATATATTGGTGGCAACTTCTAAGAAAATTGGGCATCACAAGTGGAAGGGGTCATCTGCTTAAGGGAATTTTATCTAGATGGACACACAATTCATAAAACTACAATGTTGTTGATATAGAGCTGTGGTTCATCAAAACAAAGGTTGACACCCAGTTTAAGTACCAGCTCTGATTAGAAAGATTGTCATGGGATGGCTCTAGTTTACAAGGCCTGGACCCAAACCTAATAAAGGTCCTTCATGATGGTTCTGTGTCACTAATTAGGAAATACAATCAACTGCTTTTCTGTTTCCCATGCAGCGCATCAGGCATCATGTGACTACTCAGAAGAACAAAAAGTAGCATCAGGCTGTTGCTATGGAGACCTAAGAACCATCTGAATTGCGGTGGCATCATAAAAGCAAAATTCCAATCATCAGTCTTTAACTATAGGGCTGTTGAAATCTATCTCATATTTTTAGAACGTGTGACATTTAACACACTGATGAATATTTCCAGCTTCAGAATATATTCCCTGCTTTCATATCTAGATGGGAGTTTTCAATTCAACTGGCTGGGTTTTTGTTTTTTTTTTTCCTCATGGTAAACGCTTTATCTCCTCATGCATGGTTGCAGCTCTTTATATACTTATTTCCTAGATGTTGCTTCATTCCTGCTTCCTATTTTCTCTTTATTCTATAATTAAAATTATTTTCTCACTGGCTGTGGATCTCCTCTTCACCAGGATATCCTTAGTTATATGTTTCATATCCCTAGTTGAAACATCATCCAGGCCTCAATTCCCACTGGTCTTAACTGATCACACTTTAAGCCTTAGTTGCTAATAATCAACAGTTCTGAGTCCTGGTCAAAGGTGCATAACTGCTTCCCTGGTGATTCTTTATCTCTGAAGTTACCATCACCTTATCATCCAAGGTGATCCCAACTTACATTTCCAGGCTTTGTATGAAAATCTTTCTTTGGGATCTGGAATAATAGGTATGTCATTTCCACTTTTTTTCTCCATGAGAATTGCTAAAAGGATTTCGTTTAACACTACGCACCACCGTTCTGGAAATAAACACACACACACACACACACACGTTGTTGACCTTATTTGAAAGATGTTGAAAGAGACTGATCAGCTGTTAAAAATAACAACTCTAATAACTTAGTTGGTGTAAAAGAAAAAAACGGGAAAATCTGAATACATAGGAAACACAAGTGCTGTTCAAAGAAAAGTGTTGAGGACACGGTTGTGTGACAAGGTCTCCTCCACATTCTTCTTCTTCATCCAGATCAGCCTCTTCAAACCTTCTGGTTTATGTAAATGCCTTCTCCTTTGAACCTCTTTCCTTAAGAGAGTTTCAGGATCTCTTGGACTTATTTATTTTCTTCCCCTCTCTAAACCTCTCCAGAAAAGTGCCTTCTTGTTCCCTCCACAGTGTCAGACAGTGAACTCAAGCACACAGGTGGGTAAGGCACTACCGATGTGTGACTTTTATTTGTCTGTGAATTTCCAGGAACTGACATCTCTGCCTCTACATAACTGAATTTAAAAAATAATGAATTGGGCTTCCCTGGTGGCGCAGTGGTTGAGAGTCTGCCTGCCAATGCAGGGGACACGGGTTCGAGCCCTGGTCTGGGAAGATCCCACGTGCCACGGAGCAACTGGGCCCGTGAGCCACAAATACTGAGCTCTGTGCGTCTGGAGCCTGTGCTCCGCAGCAAGAGAGGCCGCGACAGTGAGAGGCCCGCGCACCGCGATGAAGAGTAGCCCCCCGCTTGCCACAACTAGAGAAAGCCCTCGCACAGAAACGAAGACCCAACACAGCCAAAAATAAATAAATGAATAAATAAATTTAAAAAAATAAATAAATAAAAATAAAAAATAATGAATTCCTTGAAGAAGTTTTTAAGCACTCTTGAGTCAACGTTTTCTTCCAGAGGTCACCAGAATCTACCAGAGGATGATGTATTTATTTGCTATTACATCTCTAATCACCCACAGTGGGCTGCAGTGTCAGGGCTGTGTACACAGCAATGTGCACCAAATATATTTGCACAGAGAGTCATGCCACAAAAAAATAAAGAATAACAGCCTGTGTTTGCTGACTTCAACATCAAGGACTGCACTGTTATCCTTGTCAATATCTAGGGTCAAGTTAAATACCCTGTTCAGAAATTCCACTCTGGGCCAACCATGGCTAATTTTGTTTTATGTTTGAATGAGATTTCTGGTAATCATAATCTGGTGAAGAACACTCTCTTACTTCAGATGACTTTTAAACACATTTTGATTGTCTGTACACCAATGAACTGTACCTTTACTCTACTTTGCTTTTTCCTGTTAGGTTGCCTCTTAATTAATCATCAATCCACCAGGAATACTGCACCCAGGGATGTGCCTTGCATTGAGAATTGTGCTGTGGAGGCAATGGGAGAGCCTTTGGTGACACCTGTCTTAACTGTTTCAGGTCTGAAGACCTTGTCTCATCAATTAGAAATGAAACATCCGTAAGGTGAAAATGTCATACTGCCTTGCTTTTTATTCCTACAGTGTCTTATCACACACCAAGTGTGCAATAAAAAAAAGTTGCCCAGTGAATGAAAAACCATAGGAATGAATACAGAACCAGATCCAGATGAATCTTCAAGGAACTTACAAATTTGGGGGGTAGAGAAGAGACCAGAAATCATTCATAATTAAGAAAAGATGGTCTGTGAAGCCAGCAAGATGATACAGTAGAGACCAGAGTCCTGTAAGAATGCAGAGAGTGGAGAGGCAGTTAAAGAGGAGAATTAGGGTGGGGGGCAGGGAAAGAAGTCTCCACACTTGGGAGATGTGGTTTGGATTTTTCAAAACAGGCGGAATCTGGAGACACGGGGCGGAGACAGTACAGGGAAAGGCAAGAGCGGATAACCTCAAAGGGCAGCTCTACGCAGGGCAAGAATAACAGAAGACGAAGCCGGAACCGAGTGGTCTTTGCTGAGACACTATTCCACGGGGGAACTGCTTGTCGGAAATTGCCACTTAGATCTCTATGCTTCTAGTTTGCCTCTTCAGCAACAATTAAAGTGGTTCTTTAAACGTGAGTCTTTACAAAGGCCAAAAAGATTCATAGGAAAAAACCAAATACCATGGAATAAACAAGAGACCTTGTTGTTAATCAGTTATCCCAAGCACAGCACATCAGCAATAAACTAAAAATTACATATGCATGTATAGATACTTATATGAGATGACCCTCTCCCATTATCCACAAAGGAACCGTCACTCCCATTTCACTCGCCCATCCTCTCACTCAGCCATCCTCACACCATGTCCATCCCTGCCACATCCCCAAACCTCACAGTCTGCTGCTAGACTGACTCACGTTCACCTAGCTATGCGCTATATGCTGTAGGCTGCACCTTGGACCTATGATAGAGTTTGAGTCTCACATGAATATAAGGATTTTCTTTTTTTTAAAATTGAGGTGAAATTCACACAACATAAAATTAACCCTTTTAAAGTGAACAATTCAGTGGCATTTAGTACATTCACAATGTTGTACAGCCGCTACTTAGTTTCAAAATATTTTCATCACCTCAAAAGGAACAGGTAAATATTTTTATCACCCCAGAAGGAAAAGGGGAATATTTTCATAACCTCAAAAATACGGTGAATATTTTCATCACCCCAAAAGGAAAGGGGTACCCATTAAGCGGCTGCTGCCGATTCCTCCCTCTCCCCGGCCCCTGGCAACAACCGAACTGTGATCTGTCTCTACAGATTCACCTGTTCTGGCTTTCCATAAAATGGAATCATACAGTATGTGGCCTTCTGTATCTGGCTTCTTTCACTCCGAGTTTCTGAGGTTCATCTGTGTTGTAGCCTGGGTCAGGACCTTTTTCCTTTTCATGACTGAATAATATCCATCAGGTGACTTGTTTATGCAATCAGCAGTTGATGGGTAATTGAGTTGTTTCCACCTTCTGGCTATTGGGAATAATGCTGCTCTGAATGTGGGTGTGCATGTAATTTGTTTGAGTCCCCGCTTTCAATTCTTTGGGGTCTGTACCTGGGAGTAGAATTGCTGGGTCCTATGATAATTCTGTGTTTAACTATTTAAGGAAACATCAAATTGTTTTCCACAGCAGCTGCACCAACACCTGGATTTAAGCTGGAAAATACTGAGAGCCCCATAAGATTGCATTTAGATGTCTAAAGCTGCTCTCTGCCCTCACCTATCCCCCAGCAGGTGACTGGGTGTGTGCACTTCCTTACGGGAGAGACAAGCTTCACCTTCCCCAATAAAACAGGCACCTGTAGGCAGAGGGCATGACTAGGCAAGAGGAGAAATAGAAAATGTTAAAAAACACACAGCAAAGCGAATCAAGAGCTTGAAGAATGACCTTCCCTCTATATCCAGAAATTATCCTAAGGAAGTCGTCTTAAGATGGCATAACTGTTTATACATACGGAACTCATTACAGAATTATTTCATGGTAAAACTTATATGTCCAATCTGCAAGACAATTTAATTCTCTCAAGGTACATCCAATCGTATTTTTAACCACATTTTATTTGTGAAAATATTCACAATAGAATACTAATTGGAGAAATAGTTAATCACAACTTTATATTATGATGTCGAGTTATAAAAATGAATATATAATTATACATAAACCCATCAACGTGCAGTCTGCATGCATGAAAAACAGAAGGATATATGCCCAAATCTTTATAATGGGACCCCTGTGATTATTATTTTCATTTTTGTATTTATCTCCATTTTCCAAGTTTCCTACAATGAACATTCTATAACTAAAACCGGCAGAAACAAACCACCAAGGAGATGCCAGAATAGTCACCTGTTTCTTCATTAATTCATCCACATATACATTCCTATAGTCACTCATCAACCACACACACCAAGGCCTTTTTTCACACCACTGGGCTAGGCATTGAGGAGGTTCGTGGTTAAAAAAAAAAACAAGGAGCATTCTTACCTTTGAGAACTTTTAATTTCTGAAATGCTAAGACGATGAAATTTATGAAATCTCACATTTCATGATCCCCCTCCTTACCTACTTAGAATTTAAAAGCTTCCGTTCGCTCTGAAAAAATGTTATTCGTATTTATATTTCAAATGTCCTTTAAAAAAATGCCTCATCTGATTTCACAGAGACCATTAGATGAAAATTATGAACCGCATCCTGGTTTTGGAGAGGAATGTCCCCTTTTCCACTTCAGGCTGGTCAAAGCATTAAGTAATTGTCTCTCTGCTTATTTTCCCTTCCTTCCTTAAAAATTAAATAGCAATTCTTATTCTCAGGGCAGGTTTAAATAGAACAATAAGAATTTTTAGTAGTAGTATATGTTATTTCTTTCTTCTATAGTGTCAAAAGTAATTTACCGTATTCCCCTGACAATCCTTTTTATGGAGTCTAGATGTCCTAATTTTTATTTTTGTTTGAATGGAAATGCCCAGAGGCATTCAGGATACTGCCTATCGTAATCCAGTAAGTTAGAAACGGAACAAGAACTAGAAACCGAATCTCTAAAATCTGGCTCAGGATTTCAGCAAAACTTTAAAAGAAAACATACCTAGGAGAGAAGCATACCTGTGTGAGAGAGTAAATCTTTCTCACAAAAGTAAAATGTCTCCCTTGTGTTTCTCTGCATTAAAAGTCAGTTGCCATCAGGAAATAGCAGAGACACACAGGGCTGCAGTTACAGGCTGAAAACTACCTGTAAAAATCATTTCCCTAAGGTTCCCCATTTACTCCATTCTCACCTCAGATAATAAATAAACCTGCTCAGCTTTGAGCATCAACTCTGACTCTTCCGGAGGAGAGATCTCCAGGTGTCCCTGCTACAGGAAGAGTCAAGCTGGGTCCATTCAACTCCTTACATGATTGCCAGGCAAGGAGGTGGTAACACTTAGAAAAGACCCGAGTGAAACCAGCTCCTTTTCTGAGGGTATAAGCCATTAGGAAATTAATAGCTGCAAGTAGGATTAGGTCCATCAAAATCTTCAGCATACGTACAGCCCAGGAGAGGTTCACAAAGGAAGAAGGCTACTGTACACACCACCATACTTTCCCGTGCCCACACCGACCATACACGAACTAAGAATCTGAGTCAAGTTGTTCTTTACCACTTCACAACACTGAAATATTTCATGCGATATATTCAGAAACCAGTGATCATGTCTCTTTATTAGCTTGTTGTGAAAGATCAATAGAAATAGAGATGCAACAAAGACTTTTCTCAGGGAAGGCAAATCAGTTACAATGGCTAGGAATTGCAAAAACATATTCTGCCTCCCATCTTAAAACCTTTCCCGTATACAACTAACTGCTGAACAATCATCGACAGGAAGACACTGGAACTCACCAAAAAAGATACCCCGCATCCAAAGACAAAGGAGAAGCCACAATGAGATGGTAGGAGGGGTGCAATCACAATAAAATCAAATCCCATAACTACTGGGTGGGTGACTCACAAACTGGAGAACACATACCACAGAAGTCCACCCACTGGAGTGAAGGTTCTGAGCCCCACGTCAGGCTTCTCAACCTGAGGGTCTGACAATGGGAGAAGGAATTCTTAGAGAATCACACTTTGAAGGCTAGCGGGACTTGCTTGCAGGACTTCAACAGGACTGGAGGAAAGAGAGACTCCACTCTTGGAGGGCACACACAAGTAGTGTGCACATCAGGACCCAGGGGAAGGAGCAGTGACCCCATAGGAGACTGAACCAGACCTACCTGCTAGTGTTGGAGGATCTCCTGCAGAGGCGGGGGGTGGCTGTGGCTCACCAAGGGGACAAGGACACTGGCAGCAGAAGTTCTGGGAAGTACTCCTTGGCGTGAGCCCCCCAGAGTCCACCATTTGCCCCACCAAAGAGCCAGGTAGGCTCCAGTGCTGGGTTGCCTCAGGCCAAACAACCAACAGGGAGGGAACCCAGCCCCACCCATCAACAGACAAGCATATTAAAGTTTTACGGAGCTCTGCCCACCAGAGCAACACCCAGCTCTACCCACCACCAGTCCCTCCCATCAGGAAGCTTGCACAAGCCTCTTAGATAGCCTCATCCACCAGAGGGCAGACAGCAGAAGTAAGAAGAACTACAATTCTGCAGCCTGTGGAATGAAAACCACATTCACAGACAGACAGACAAAATGAAAAGGCAGAGGGCTATGTAACAGATGAAGGAAAAAGATAAAACCCCAGAAAAACAACTAAATGGAGTGGAGATAGGCAACCTTCCAGAAAAAGAATTCAGAATAATGATAGTGAAGATGACCCAGGACCTCGGAAAAACAATGGAGACAAAGATCGAGAAGATGCAAGAAATGTTTAACAAAGACCTAGAAGAATTAAAGAACAAACACCTAGAAGAATTAAAGAACAAAAAAACAGAGATGAACAATACAATAACTGAAATGAAAAATACACTAGAAGGAATCAATAGCAGAATAACTGAGGCAGAAGAACGGATAAGTGACCTGGAAGACACAATGGTGGAATTCACTGCCGTAGAACAGAATAAAGAAAAAAAGAATGAAAAGAAATGAAGACAGCCTAAGAGACCTCTGGGACAACATTAAATGCAACAACATTCCCATTATAGGGGTCCCAGAAGGAGAAGAGTGAGAGAAACGATGTGAGAAAATATTTGAAGAGAATATAGTCAAAAACTTCCCTAATGTGGCAAAGGAAATAGCTACCCAAGTCCAGGAAGCACAGAGCATCCCAGGCAGGATAAACCCAAGGAGAAACATGCCGAGACACACAATAATCAAACTGACAAAAATTAAAGACAAAGAAAAATTACTGAAAGCAACAAGGGGAAAATGACAAACAACATTCAAGGGAACTCCCATTAAGGTTAACAGCTGATTTCTCAGCAGAAACTCTACAAGCCAGAAGGTAGTGGTACAATATATTTAAAGTGATGAAAGGTAAGAACCTACAACCAAGATTACTCTACCTGGCAAGGATCTCATTCAGATTCGATGAAGAAATCAAAAACTTTACAGAAAAGCAAAAGCTAAGAGAATTCAGCACCACCAAACCAGCTCTACAACAAATGCTAAAAAAAACTTCTCTAAGTGGGAAACACAAGAGAAGAAAAGGAACTACAAAACAAACGCGTAACAATTAAGAAAATGGTAATAGGAACATACATGTTGATAATTACCTTAAACGTGAATGGATTAAATGCTCCAACCAAAAGACACAGGCTCGCTGAATGGATACAAAAACAAGACCCATATATATGCTGTCTACAAGAGACCCAGTTTAGACCTAGGGACACATTCAGACTGAAAGTGAGGGGATGGAAAAGATATTCCATGCAAATGGAAACCAAAAGAAAGCTGGAGTAGCAATGTTCATATCAGATAAGATACACTTTAAAATAAAGAATGTTACAAGAGACAAGGAAGGACACTACATAATGATCAAGGGATCAATCCAAAAAGAAGATAAAACAATTATAAATATATATGCACCCAACATAGGAGCACCTCAATACATAAGGCAACTGCTAACACCTAGAAAAGAGGAAATTGACAGTAACACAATAATAGTGGGGGACTTTAACACCTCACTTACACCAATGGACAGATCATCCAAACAGAAAATTAATAAGGAAACACAAGTTTTAAATGACACAATAGACCAGATAGATTTAATTGATATTTATAGGACATTCCATCCAAAAACAGCAGATTACACTTTCTTCTCAAGTGCACACAGAACATTCTCCAGGATAGATCATATCTTGGGGGCACAAATCAAGCCTCAGTAAATTTAAGAAAACTGAAATCAGATCAAGCAGCTTTTCCAACCACAATGCTATGAGATTAGAAATCAATTACAGGGAAAAAAATGTAAAAAATCACAAACACATTGGAGGCTAAACAATACATTACTAAAACCAAGAGATCACTGAAGAAATCAAAGAGGAAATCAAAAAATACCTAGAGAAAAATGACAATGAAAACATGATGACCCAAAACCTAATTCTAAGAGGGAAGTTTATAGCAATACAATCCTACCTCAAGAAACAATAAAAATCAAATAAACAATCTAACCTTACACCTAAAGGAAGTAGAGAAAGAAGAACAAACAAAACCCCAAGTTAGCAGAAGGAAAGAAGTCATAAAGATCAGAGCAGAAACAAATGAAATAGAAACAAAGAAAACAGCAGAGATCAATAAAACTAAAAGCTGGTTCTTTGAAAAGATAAAAAAAAATTGATAAACCTTTAGCCAGACTCATCAAGAAAAAGAGGGAGAGGACTCAAATCAATAAAATTAGAAATGAAAAAGAGGTTACAATGGACACCACAGAAATACAAAGCATCCTAAGAGACTACTACAAGCAACTGTATGTCAATAAAATGGACAACCTAGAAGAAATGGACAAATTCTTAGAAAGGTATAACCTTCCAAGACTGAACCGGGAAGATATAGAAAATATGAACAGACCAATCACAAGTAATGAAATTGAAATTGTGATTAAAAATCTTCCAACAAACCAAAGTCCAGGACCAGATGGCTTCACAGGTGAATTCTATCAAACATTTCGAGAAGAGCTAACACCCATCCTTCTCAAACTCTTCCAAAAAATTGCAGAGGAAGGAACACCCCCAAACTCATTCTATGAGACCACCATCGCCCTGATACCAAAACCAGACAGAGATACTACAAAAAAAGAAAATTGCAGACCAATACCACTGATGAATACAGATGCAAAAATCCTCAACAAAATACTAGCACACAGAATTCAACAACACATTAAAAGGATCATACACCATGGTCAAACGGGATTTATCCCAGGGATGCAAGGATTCTTCAATATATGCAAATCAATCTATGTGAGACACCATATTAACAAATTGAAGAATAAAAACCATACAATCATCTCAATAGATGCAGAAAAAGCTTTCGCAAAATTCAACACCCATTTATGATAAAAACTCTCCAGAAAGTGGGCATAGAGGGAAACTACCTCAACATAATAAAGGCCATATATGACAAACCCACAGCAAACATTGTTCTCAATGGTGAACAACTGAAAGCATTTCCTCTAAGATCAGGAACAAGACTAGAATGTCCACTCTCACCACTATTATTCAACATAGTTTTGGAAGTCCTAGCCATGGCGATCAGAGAAGAAAAAGAAATAAAAGGAATCCAAATCAGAAAAGAAGAAGTAAAACTGTCACTGTTTGCAGATGACATGATACTATACATAGAGAATCCTAAAGATGCCACCAGAAAACTACTAGAGCTAATCAATGAATTTGGTAAAGTTGCAGGATACAAAATTAATGCACAGAAATCTCTTGCATTCCTATATACTAACAATGAAAGATCAGAAAGAGAAATTAATCCCATTCATCACTGCAAGAAAAAGAATAAAATACCTATGAATAAACCTACCTAAGGAGGTAAAAACCTATACTCAGAAAACTGTAAGACACTGTTGAAAGAAATCAAAGATCACACAAACAGATGGAGAGATATACCATGTTCCTGGATTGGAAGAATCAATATTGCGAAGATGACTATACTACCCAAAACAAGCTACAGATACAATGCAATCCCTATCAGATTACCAGTGGCATCTTTTACAGAACTTGTACAAAAAATCTTAAAATTTGTATGGAGACACAAAAGACCCCGAATAGCCAAAGCAGTCTTTGAGGGAACAAAACAGAGCTGGAGGGATCAGATTCTCTGACTTCAGACTATACTGCAAAGCTACATTAATCAAGACAGTATGGTACTGGCACAAAAACAGAAATATAGATCAATGGAACAGGATAGAAAGCCCAGAGATAAACCCACGCACCTATGGTCAACTAATCTATGACAAAGGAGGCAAGGATATAAGTGGAGAAAAGACAGTCTCTTCAATAAGTGGTGCTGGGAAAACTGGACAGCTACATGTAAAAGAATGAAATTAGAACACTCTCTAACATCATACACAAAAATAAATTCAAAATGTATTAGAGACCTAAATGTTATAGACTGGAAACTATCAAACTCTTAGAGGAAAACATAGGAAGAACACTCTTTGACATAAATCACAGCAAGATCTTTTTTGATCCACCTCCTAGAGTAATGGAAATAAAAAATAAATAAACAAATGGGACCTAATGAAACTTAAAAGCTTTTGCACAGCTAAGGAAACTATAAACAAAACGAAAAGACAAACCTCAGAATGGGAGAAAATATTTGCAAACTAATCAACAGACAAAGGATTAATCTCCAAAATATATAAACAGCTCATGCAGCTCAATATTAAAAAAACAAACAACCCAATCCAAAAATGGGCAGAAGACCTAAATGGACATCTCTCCAAGAATACATACAGATGGCCAAGAGGCATATGAAAAGCTGCTCAAAATCATTAATTATTAGAGAAATGCAAGTGAAAACTACAATGAGGTATCACCTCACACCGGTTAGTATGGGTATCATCAGAGAATCTACAAACAACAAATGCTGGAGAGGGTGTGGAGAAAAGGAACCCTCCTGCACTGTTGGTGGGAATGTAAATTGATACAGCCACTATGGAGAACAGTATGGAGGTTCCTTAAACAACTAAAAATAGAATTACCATATGACCCAGCAGTCACACTACTGGGCATACACCCAGAGAAAACTGTAAGTCAAAAAGACAAATGCACCCCAATGTTCATTGCAGCACTATTTACAATAGCCAGGTCATGGAAGCAACCTAAATGCCCACTGACAGACGAATGGATAAAGAAGATGTGGTATGTAGATACAATAGAATATTAATCAGCCATAAATAGGAACAAAATTGGGTCATTTGTAGAGACGTGGATGAATCTAGAGACTGTCATACAGCATGAGGTAAGAAAGAGAAGAACAAATATCGTATATTAACGCATATATGTGGAATCTAGAAAAATAGTGCAGATGAACCAGTCTGCAAGGCAGAAATAGAGACACAGATATAGAGAACAAATGTATGGACACCAAGGGGGGAAAGTGGCAGGGGGAATGAATTGGGAGATTGGGATTGACATGTATACACTAATATGTATAAATAGATAATAATAATGTGGTGTATAGAAAATAAATAAAATTAAATTAAAAAAAAAACCTTTCCAGTATAACTGCAAACGCACACATGCACATGCACACAAACACACATACACACCCCTGCACGTGTGCGGTCACAGGGGAACATGGCAGGAATCTCATTACTAGAAACCAGGGGTGTACCAGGGGTGTCTGGGGCTGAGTGGGACCAGAAATTAAGATCAATTCAACTGTGAGCTACTCAGAGTTGACCTACCCTACAAGGATGAATCCCAGCGTCTTTAAATAGGCTGACCTTCAGCCAGAGACACAGTAGCTCAACCTGCAAGAGTTCAGGGACGTTGTAAAACATTAAGATATCCCTATTATCAAATGGCTTTGGGGCACATGAAGAACATGAAAGCTTCAAATCAAAGGCTAAAATTCAATTTAAAATCAGAAGGCTCTACTTCTATACAAGAACAAACAGTCAAGCACAAAGTTAAATAATATTTCTACATACTTCACAGATATGGAGAGACACTGACTTCAGTGGGGTTGACTGGAGGGTGTGCATCACAGCAGAGTCTACAGGGTACTTAGGCTTATGTTTATTTGGTGTCTGATTAGAAATGCCTTTCTCAATGTAAACTGATGGCCCACAAACATCTCTCAATAAATGTTAACTATTATTGTGATTACCAATGCTAAATGTGATAACTCGAAATCAAATATAAAGTGATTCGTATATAAAGTGATTTGCCCCCCACGTCTGTGTCCAGTCCTAGTTCTCTACATGGGGTGGGCAAAGCTTTTGTCATGGGGAAGGATGCTGTCAAAGGGAAGCC
Source organism: Leucopleurus acutus (assembly GCF_964270905.1). Classification (NCBI taxonomy): domain Eukaryota; kingdom Metazoa; phylum Chordata; class Mammalia; order Artiodactyla; family Delphinidae; genus Leucopleurus; species Leucopleurus acutus. The sequence goes on from NC_139142.1 coordinate 196,210,691, forward strand.
TAGGCCAGGCAGGAGAAGGCAGGCAACCCTGTCTAGGATGAATGGGTGAGTTCCTAGCAGTTGGCCAGCCCAATCGCCATGAACTGGAAACCAACTAATTGGGAGAATCCTAGAATTGCTACTACTGTCCTCCAAGTCTCACCCAGTCACAATACCCAGAATTGTCCCTATGGATATTTAAGTTAGCTCAGAAAGCTGCCACCAGGTGGCGCCACAACAAGGCTGCGACCAAAAAGTCCAACCCAGAAGCTCAACTGTTTAATTCATTAACCTCACCATTAAGGAACTTCGTATTTGATAGAACCAACATATTGGGGCCCCATTTATGGTATTATGGCTATTGTGTTATGATAACTTTTAAGAGTGAAGGAGACTCTAATAATGTTGGAGCAAAAGACATAAACTGAAACTATTCAGGTCAAATAGGATATATAAGTCACCCTAGTTATGGCACGGTTTACACTTTATTATTACTGCTACTACTACTACAACTGTCTTAGACCATAATATTGCTTTGAAGTTATTTGTCATACACACAAACATACATGTAAACTTCATGTTCAAATGCCAACTTCACGCTAATGCCTAAGTGTCTACAGCTTATTAACCCTAGAAAATGAGAACATTGCAGATGCAAGCTTGAGAAACAAATATCCCCAAACCATTCCGAAGAGACAGAAAAGCCCTACTTCTTCATTCCCAACCGTGTGTCATGCCAGCTCCACCTGTATCCCGCTATTTCTGATCCTGGGCTCTTTGGGGAGTCAGGAGTCTATAGGACAGACCAGGCCAATTTTGGTGGCTTCTCAACCCTCACTTTCATCCAGCAAAGTGCATCCTATTAGGAAATGTACCTGAACAGTCTCCTGGAATTGCTAGGTTTTCAAAGTATGTTCCCAAACATAAGAGTTGAGATGGTGACACAAGTGGAAGCAGGGACCGCTAGGTTATTTAGAATCAGATTGGTACCCATGCTCCACGGAACACAGAGATGTGGTGGCACACTCAGCATCTACTGGCTGTCTTTCTTATTTTCCTTTTGCTTCATTTTCTTCACTTCTTTAATTTAAATGTTTATTGTAGCACCTATACATTTTTAAAATAAATTAAATACTCAGTTACTTGAATATTTGATATCATGTAGAAGAAGTTGACAACTGATACTATTTTCTCATTTTCCATCTCAAAATCGGGTAGAGATGGGCTGAGCCTAATTATTACACAGGTCATCTTCCTATAGTTAACAGAAAATGTTTTTGCAACGTCACACTCATGAGAGGGGGAATCCAATAAATAGCTGACCTAATACTATATTCTAGAAAATATCAAACGTATAGAACAGATAGTAATTCAACTACATTTACTCTTATTTCCCTACAGTCCTGATCATTTGGTTTCTGAATCAGTAAATACTTTCCATGGACACATGGGCCTCACCTGTCTTGTTTGCATCTTGTCATCTGGCTCTGTACCATCATCATTAGAAATCTTTGCAATTTCCCCTTTTTTTCCATTTCTGCATGTATTGAGAGTAGACATAGATTGACAAATTCTTTTGTAGGAAATGGGAAAGATATGAGAGCAACTTAAGTGTCCGTCAATAGGTGAATGGATAAAGAAGATGTGGTCTATACATACAATGCAATATTACTCAGACACGAAAAAGGAAGGAAATCACACAACATGGATGGGCCTTGAGGGCATTATGCTAAGTGAAGTAAGTCAGACGGATACTATATGATCTCAAAAAACTACCAAACAAACAAAGGAGCTCATAGATACAGAGAACACATTGGTGGCTGCTGGGGTCAGGGGTGGGGGGGTGGATGAAATGGGTGAAGGGGGTCAAAAGGTGGAAACTCAGTTATAAAATAAATGTCATGGGATGTAATGTGCAGCATGGTGACTACAGTTAATAAGGCTGTATTATATATTTGAAAGTTGCTAAGAAAGTAGATCTTAAAAGTCCTCATCACAAGGAAAAAAATTTTCGTAACAACAATGGATGGATGTTAGCTAGACTTATTATGGCGATCATTAAGAGTAGATACAAGTATCAAATTATTATGTTGTACACCTGAAACTCATATAAGGTTTATGTCAATTATACCTCAAAAAATAGATAAATTACCAGTAAAAACAAAGTGGAGAGACGAGGCCTTTTGTAAGCGATGGGAAAGCTAGTTTTTTCTTTGGATAATCAATTTTCTTATTTCACCAGGTGCCTTTGGCATTGAAAAATGGCTGAAAAGAAGAAAGGGAAACTTACTGAAAGATATCACCATATCCATCCATAAATAATTATTGATTAGCATAATGAGGCTTTACGTGAGAGTGGAAACTCACAACAGACTGAGTTATCTCAAGTCGAGGTGGATTGCCAGAGTCAACGTCAATTCTTTTTCTCACAACTGTAAAATGAGTCGACTAGGACCCACTCCACCAAGGAACAAGAAAGATATGGCAACACCTGGGTCTATGACATTCCTTTCACCAAGACTCTTTATTCCATAAAGTTTATACTTTATGGAATAAAGTTGCATTTTGTTTATTTTTATAAGTGGGCACATCATAGAAACTGTCATACTTGATCAGTGCCTTTGGAGAAATATGAAAGCATCACACTCCCATCTGTGCAGCGGGACTGAGCAGGGAGAAATCGGGAAGATTAGGCAGAGAGCTTTCACACCGAGATCCCCCAGCTGTGTGAAAAACCAAGCCTACTGAACACAAAACACCGAACCACGAAAATAACTCTGCAACCAGAAAGGAAAGGAAAGGAATAAATGCCCCCAGCAAAGCACACTTCGGCAAGCAAACCCAACTTGGTTGCATTTCAAAAAATTCATTACCATTCTCTCCAAGCTCCAGTACATTCCTCTGCCTCAGCTGCTCTTTACGCAAGTTCTGCTGCCTCATTTTTCTTTATTGATTAAATGGTAATGAAACAGAGCAGGACCCTATGGTCCTTCCCCGCCATGTCCTCTGCCTGCCTTTCGTCTGTAGAAAAACTTTAGCCATAGAATAAGTTTAATCAGAGAAGTGAGAAAATGCAGAAGCAAAGAAAAGCAGTCAAACAGGGCAAAATAATAACAGTTTAGTCAGTTAGCAAAGTCAAGGACCTTTAGTTCCTCCTCAAGGGCTATAGATAATATTCTGAGCCATATCCTGTGAGCTGTCTTATAGATACTGAAACCCTCACCAGGTGGAAGAAGTTAACTACATGATGAGCAGACTGTAGCCATGACATAAGTTGCCACAATTCCGAGAGCTGGCCTCAAGGAAGTGGGAAAAAAATGACCCTGGAACTGAAGACTAACTGTCCTTAAAGCAATCAAGATGATGCTGATTAGACCACCCCATGACCAATTTCAAGATGACGGTCAGAGCTGACTGTGCTGTTTCTGCATGTAGCCCTCTCTCTCCGCCTACAAAAGCTTTTGCCCACTGAAGGTCAGTGGGGGAGTTGGCCTTTGTGAAACTGTGCACCTCAGATTGGGACCTGAACCCACGTGCGGGGACTCGAACTCGGTCAAAACCCATGGTCTTCCAACTGTGATCACACACCTGGTTTCAGGACTTAATGAAGCTCAGGTTCTTGATGTCCCATTGCAGAAAGAATTTGGTGAGAGACAAAGTGATAGGTAAGAAGTGCATTTATTTAGAGAGAAACACACTCCACAGACAGAGTGTGGGCCATATCAGAAGATGAGAAAAGCACCAGGGTATGGGGTTGTTAGTTTTTATTGGGGTGGGTAATTTCATAGGCTAATGAGTGAGAGGAGTATTCCAGCTATTCCGGGAAGGGGTGGGGATTTCCAGGAACTGGGCCATTGCCCACTTTTTGATCCTTTTGGTTGGCCTTGGGACTGCCATGGTACCTGTGGGTGTGTCATTTAGCTTGCTGTTGTGTTACAGTGAGCATATACTGAGGCTCAAGGTTGAGTGTAATTCGACTTGTCTGCCATCTTGGACCCATTTGGCTCTAATCAGTTTATGTCATGTCCTTGGGCTATGTCATTCTTTCAGAGGTTGTGTCCTGCCCCCTCCCCTCCTGTTTCACTTTGACAGGAGTCTGCCCTCCCCACCCCTGGTTGCTGGCCTCCGAAATAAAGCAAACTTTCCTTTCCACCAACCTCGCTTCTTTACTGGCTTTAGAGCTGCGAGCAGCCAGACCCCACTTTCGATAACAGTAAACTTTACTTCTTTGTATAAATCAAAAGTTTACCTAAACCAGGATTTGGGCTTTCCCATTGTTAGCCATAAACCTAAAAAGCTTTTTTATTGTTTGAAACCTCTGTGCTAGCCAATGTAGCAGCCAACAGCCACAGGGGACCATTTACTTTAAAATGAATTATAATAAAATACCATTACACATTCAATTGCTCAGTTGCACGGGCCACATTTCAAGTACCCAACCACACATGGCTAGTGGCTGCCATATTGGCCAGCGTAGACATAGGACCTTTCCATCTCTGCAGAAAGTTCTCCAGGCAATGGAAGGATTACAGAACTCAGCTTCCACTACGCAGCTGGTTTATATTGCTGTAAGCTTTCTGACACTCTGAGAACCTACCTTCCCTGTTGCTTGGTTGAGTTCCTGATATTACTACTAACGTGGACTCAGATGCCAGAAATTCCCCGGGGCCTAGGTGACTCAGGTTTAGAAGCTCTGTTCATTCCTGTAGGCTATGAGGCCTCTGCTTTTTTTGGGACTCAGAAGAAGATGTCCTGATCTTTAAAGCAGCCTCCCGAGGTCATTGTCAATTTTGTGCATTGTCAATTTTGTGCATCAGCTGGATCACGGGATGCCCTGATTAGTTCTAGGGGTGTCTGTGAGGGTGTTTCCCAATGAGATTAACAGTTGAATGGAGACTCAGTAAAGTGGATGACCCGCCCCCAAGTGAGTGGGCGCCGTCCAGCCCATCAAGGGCCTGAACAGAGCACAAGTGGAGGAAGGAGGAATTCACCCCTTTAATCCTGAGCTGGGACAGATCTCATCTTCTCCTGCCCTTGGCCTGGGATTTATGCCATAGGCTCCACTGGTTCTCAGGCCTTTGGACTCAGACTGCATCATACTACTGCCTTTCCTGGTTCCCCAGCTTGTGGATGCCAGATGGTGGGACTGATACCGAGCAGGACCCTGTGGGGGCTCCTGGGCACAGAAGCCTTTCTGTCCCCAGTTTCTTGCTTGTAGGAAATAGGCTTCAGCTTCCAAGACCTTCTCCAAGTTCCAAGGAGCAGGTTCAAACAGTTGCTAATCAGGGAAGGGAGGGGATGCAGAGACAAGGGAGGAGCTGTCAAGAAACAATAGTGCAGCCTTGGGGCAGGGTCTTGGTTCCGCCTCAAGGAATACACATGACAATATCTTTGAACCCTTCAGGCAGCGCTAAAACAGCCCCAACAAATGGAAGATGTTAACTACTTGATGAAGCATTGTTTATTCCAGAGAGGTCACAGTCTGACAACCTCGACAATCACAGAAGCTCCCCAGAAGACCACCTGAGGCCAGGTTAAAGGACTACAGTCCCGGCACACACCCTGATCCTTATCAGCAACCCCGCCCTTGAACCACTGCTATAAATAGGGTTGGGACAGGCAGTTTTTGAAGGCACGAGCCTGCTGTGTCTCCCTTTGCCTGGCAAAGCAATAAAACTATTCTTTTCTACTTCACCCAAAACTCTGTGAGATTCGATTCAGCACTGGTGCAAAGAGGCCAAGTTTTCGACATGAGAACTTCTCAGCCTCCTTATCGCGTGAGCCGATTCCAATCACCCTTCTCATCCCAGTAAGTATAGGATGCTGGGGATGCTTCACTCAAGTCCATGAACTTCCTCAGCCCTGCCTGACCTTCCCAGATGATACGCACGCAGGCCTTTCACCCTGGAAAGGGCACAAGCACCAACTAGCGCCTAGCAGTTGGAGGGGGTCACACTTCCACTCTTTGAAATGTTGAAATACAGCAAAGATCATGCCAAGGATAAACAGCATCAGGACAAACAGAGACTATTTGGGGGCAGCCAGGCCTCCAGCCTGTTTCCCTGGGGGACAGAAGGGTCCGGTCTGGTCTAGATCGTTAGGACTTTCTGTACACTTATTAAACAAGAACAATGACTGTCCCCAGAACTTGTCACTTCTTGAGGCTCTTATTTCTTCCTGAGATTCATTGTAGATTCTGCAGCGAGTGGGTTCAGACAGATAAAAGCTGGCTCTTGGCTGACCCACCCAGGGGCCAGGCCTCGAGTCAGTGACCCAGTAGGCCTCCCCATTTGATAGGCATCAGGTCCAGCCGCTGCTAATAGATAATAATTGGTTGGTTATTTTCAAAGCTAAATATTCAGAATAACCTAACAGACTCTCACATAACCACACGGGCACACGAGGTTTTCAGAACCTTCTCAACACAAGAGCTCACATTCCTTCCGCCCATCCCATCCACACGCTGACTACCAGCCAGCACTTAAATTGGAACAAAAAGATGAAAAGATGGACTCACTACTTACGGTATTTTTAAAAAACTATTGCCGCTGTCTTTTCCACACTAGAGGCCTGTGCTTTGAATTTTAATATGTATATTCATCTACTTTATGCTCTGTTGCTCCTTTTAATCTTAATTTCTTTTCTTTGTCTCCTATTTGTAGACCCAACTGTTCCATATTGAAAAGCTAGTTCAAAGGTCAACCTTTAAAAAGAGAAACAAAATATATTTTTGAAAAATTACATAAAACACTGGAGATGAGATCAACAGGCTCATGTTCCACTGATTGAAATGCAAAATAATACAAAATTTCTGGGAAGCAATCTCATCCAGCCCAATCAATGGCTTTAAAGTCATTCAAAACCTTTGACCTAATTAACACACCTCTACTTCTGGAGAGCTGGCTTAGAAAACCGGATAGTGCCACAAAGGTCTCTGCCCAGGGATGTTCAGCACGGTATTATTTAGGATGCTGAAAAGCCAGGGAGGGGAACTGAAATGTTTAAGAGATCCGTCTCCATTTCACAGACAAGGAAAGTGAGGTTCCTAGATATTTCTACAGCGCTGTGGTAGGAATCAGACCAAATTGTACATATTGTTTGTAAAGGGCCACTTACTATTTCTCTTCAATTTCCCTCCCCTCCTCCGCCATGCTAAGATCTTCAGGGGGCAAAAACTGTATTTTACTTATCTTGGGTCCCCCGAAGCTTTACCCACTGTCCCCAAGAGAGCAAAGGACAAATGAGTGTCTGGTGTGGGCCAGCCTGGAATAGAATGCATTTTGACATTCCTGAGACCACCAAGTATTTGGAGCTGGGATCTAACATTTAAGTGAGAATCACAAGAATGAGTCAAATTAAGTGATTTGGAAAACTGTCAGACGTTACAACACATTATAATCCAATTTCCTAATGGGAGTTGTAGACGGGCTGCCGTAAGAGGTATTTCAATATAAAGTGCTTGAAAGCCCTGACTATCTCAGAGATGCCTTCGCACGGGGAAACAGGCTGCTGGATTTTCTTCATCTCTCTTTAGTGGGAACCCGCGTGATACGACGAAGCAGATTCAAGCTCCGAAAGGATACCTAGGGTATGAACAGACATCCCCTCTTTGTTGCTTTGAGACAATAAGTCATTGTTTGGGCTGAAGAAGTGCCCCAGGACAGCTCCAAGTTGGCGTCCTCTCCTAGTAGGAGAAAGGCGTGGCCCTCTCTGCTGTAACCCCCTCTGATGCCTTCCCTAGGGGACCCCCCACTAACAAGGCTTCTCAGCAGCATCGACACCAGCATTCAGAGGCACTGAGGCCTTTGTATCAGCCACCCTGGGAAGACAGTCTTTGGGAGAATGTTAATTATAAGAGACGGCACATCATTACCCTTTGCCTCCAAAGATCGCCTGCTTCTAGTGAGAGGTGGAACAGCCCCAGCTGTCCCTCCAGCTTCACCTAATTGTCCCCACCCCCACCCCTGCCACCTTATCAGAGAAGACGGGGCTGGATCAGATGTCTGCCCTGAGCTCCTAGCGTCCAGTGATCTTATTTCCTCCTTAATGGAAGATCTGCACTCCAGATACCGAAAATCATTTAGTCCCGGTGAAGCCAGCCACAAGCTCAGCCAGCTCTTCTCCTGTGGACACAGAACACCAGGCAAAGAAATGATCTATAACCTTAAAGCACATGAAGATGCCTTGAAAGCAGAGGAGGAGAGCAGGAGAACGACTCTTTGTGATTTTTGTGATGGATGGCTCACGTCGGCACCACGGTGAGCTGTTTTTCAAGAAGGTATTTCAACATTTGAAGGCTGTAATTGTCTTTTTTTTTTTTTTTGGTATTGAAGTATAGTTGATTTACAATATTATATTAGTTTCAGGTGTACAGCATAGTGATTCAGTAGTTTTACAGATTATACTCCATTAAAAGTTATTAGAAGATAACAGCTTTAATTCCCTGTGCTGTACAATATATCCTTGTTGCTTATCTATTTTATACATAGTAATTTGTACTTCTTAATCCCATACCCCTAACTTGTCCCCCCACCTGATAACCACTAGTGTGTTTTCTGTATCTATAAGCCTGTTCCTATTTTGCTATACACATTCGTTTGTATTATTGTTTAGATCTGCATATAAGTGATATGGATCAGAACGCTCGTGGTTCAAATAGTGAATAGTTATTTCACACTTACTGCTGTGGACTGAATGTTTGTGTCCCCCCCAAGTTCATATGTTGAAACCTAATCCCCCATGTGATGGTACTTGGAGGTGGTGCTTTTGGGAGGTGATTAAGTCATAAGGGTGGGGCCTTCATGATGGGATTAGTGCCCTTATAAAGGGATCCCCTCAGAGCTCCATTCTCCCTTCAGCATGTCAGGATCCAGGGAGACAACAGTCATCTATGAACCAGACACTGAGTCTACTGACACCTTGATCTAGGACTTCCCAGCCTCCAAACTGTGAAAAGCAAATGTTTGTTATTTAAGCCACCCAGTCCACGGTATTTTTTGTTATAGCAGCTGGAATGGACTAAGACATGTAATGGACTAAGCAGCTGGAAGGGACTATAGATCAGATGCCCTGGTAATTGTTTTATAAGCATGATCTCATTTAATTTTCACAACCCTATGAGGTAGGTGCTATCATTATCTTTGAAGTGAGAGAGGTTAAGTAACTTACCCACTCAGACAGTAAGCAGTGGAGCCAGTGTTCAGGCACTAGCCAAGCTTTTAGCACTTCCAAGGACCAGTCCTAAAGGGAGGTCCTGTTGATATGACCAGATCATCTCTCAGGGTTCCCCTGGGCTCAGGTGGTCTACTCAACCAGAAACACCCAGGGAACAGAAGAACCAGAGGTGGCATTTCAACATTTGAAGACTGTAGCTGTCTTGATGCCATTTGAATGAAGGACACAGTGCGTTACAGTTGCCAAGGGAGAGATGCTAGAAGAACTTTCGTCTTCTCTGCCTGTATAAATCCTGTCCTTTTTTAGACTGTCTTCCCCTCCGGGAGGTGGCCATTAGCATCTATGGGGGCACATACAGAGATGTGCAGAGTCCAACCTGCACAACTCTACCTAGAGGCTCTGAACTTAGATCTTCAAAGCCCAACTCCAATCCCATGTGTGCTATGAAGGCTTCCTTAGTTGTCCTTGTGGAGATGAGGGGAGACAGTGATGGGACCCAAAGTTCTGGGCTGGGAGCTAGCAGACGCTGCTCCAGCTGTGCTTCTGCCGAGTGTACACTGGAGTGACCCTAGACAAATCATTTGACTTTCCCGGACCTCAGTTTTATCTCTGGAAAATAAAGGAGTGGAACTAGACGAGTCTAAATGTCCTGCCAGCTCAAAAGCTCTATTAACCTGCCTCTTTCGAGCTCAAAATTTTTGTAACTTATTACTTAATATACATTATCTTATACAGCATCATTATTTCCACACATATCTATTTCTATCATATTTCTCTAAAATTTGTGAGTTTCTGGTAGGCAGGGTCTCTCTAGATTCTCAATTGAAACAATGATTTTTGATGTTCAGAGTCCCACTGTCCACAGATAACCTTGTATCTGACATATTTCCCCTGTGTCTAGAACTCCACTGTCATCATGGACACAACCAAGTGAAGCATTCTGGGGAAAACAGAAAGGAAGGAAACCAGCTGTGATTTTTAAAAGTCTTCTTTGTATTGTGCGTAAATGTAAACAAATCATCTAAGTAATAGCCCCTTGCTAATTTATACTCAAATATCATAATTTGCAAGGCAGAATCACACCAATAAAGCTAACAGGTATATAATAAAAAGCACATTATCCCAATTTTTTGCAGTTTATTATTGTGGCTGAATTAGAGCAAGCATGATGAACCAGGTCACTTCATTAGATTAGATTTCAGATAAAAGAATGTGAGAATTTTCAAATGCCAACAGTTGGACTGTTGAAATGACACAATAGCAGCCAGCGAAGCAGGAAGAAGGTAGATGCCATCAGCTCCAGAAGACTTTGTCTTGACTTTAATGGAAAAGCCAGGGAAAATAAATACATTCCAGGGGTTCAAAAGTTCTTTTAAATTCCATCTGCATACTTAAGTGAAAAACAAGCCAGCCCCTCAGATAATTAAAGCCATCAATATGAACTACTCAGGTTTGAAAGGGACCAATATTTCTTACTCATAAAAAATTAATAGTATGTGCAATTTGTTTTTGTTTTTTGTTTTTGCCGTCTGCTACTGGAATTGCAAGGTATGGTTGAAAAGTTAATATAACACCAGAATATCATTAATAAGACTACTGAATGCTTTATCTTAGCCAAAGCATGAAAGCATGGCTTTCTTTTTTACTGTAACTTTTTTAACTTCAAAAACTGAAAGTAACAGGTGTGACTTCAGACTTTTTTTTCCCTCTTTTAGAGGAAAAGAGCATTAGTAAGTGGGAAAAAAAGCAAATTTAATAAAACCGAGTGTAATAACACAGTTCCCTATAGAATACGAGGTCAAGGTGTCCAGCTGTTTTGTCCCACTCATGTTGAAAGCTTTTCTTAGAGGTTCTATTTAAAGAGCTTGGTGGAAAGCTTGAAAGAATAGTACAAACACATGAGTGAAAGTCTGTATTAACCAATCAGTCGGTAAATTCACCAAGTTTTGCCAAAGAACAAGGAAAGCCTACTGTGAAGTTAACCGTTTCCCACTATTTAAGAATTTAGTCATGGGCGTCTCAGTGGCTACTTTCCATGCCTCCTGGCTGCCTTGCATCCTTAGCTTGAAAGCCTTTACCATCCTGAGCAGGTCATTTCATTTTCTTCTTTTTAAAACTCTTTTTGCTAACATTGCATTACCCATTGGGAAAAGAAGTTCAACCTTCTTCTGACAGTGGTATCTAAGGCCACATTCTGCTGCTTTGGGACATGAACTCTGTGTTTAGGCTTAGGAAACCCACCAGCTTCACATAAACTGTGGGTATTCCGAGTTCCCTCCAGAATTCTGAGATTTGCTGAACCAGTATTTACCCCATTGTTACCATTCATGATGAAATCGACTTCGAACATCATCAAACTCCATTTGATTTTCTCCCCTCTCTTCATAAACACCCCAACATTTTCAGGCTCCTTCTTGGTTTCTTTATCTTCTCGAGGTAAAATGACAGGAATCACACCCACCCCACATCCCAAGTAGGGATACGACCTGGTTTTGCTCGAAAGGAAAACAGACTTCTGGTTTTTCAAAAATACCTTTGGTCGTGGGAAAAGGATATTTCAAGTTCTTTAAAGAGTCTGTAAATTATCAGTCTTGTACCAACTACCAAATCACCAAGCCTTCCTCCTTGGTGAGATGACAGATCCCACAGAAAAGGACCAATTCCCTAAACTCTGTGTATCCAGAACCTCCTTCTACATGTTCCCCCTTTTCCCATGTTCCTACCCTTTCTTTAGTTATTTCACATCCATTTCCTGAGTGTCGACTATGTGCCTGAAACATAATTGTCTGCCACGGACACAGGAACGTGCTCGGAACTCTTCCCCAAAATCTGTCCACAGGATTTCCTAAGTGTTACCTTCACTTCCTCACTTTTCTGTCATTACACCTGATGCACTCATCTTTTTGTTTAAACATTTTACTATACAGAATAAGTTTTCAAAATGAATATGCACCCTACCCTGTAGACAACGTAAAAGATGTCAAAGGGAATAATCCTAAGCATTGGTCCTTAGCGGACCCAATTGGTTCCCACTCTGGACCACCCAGCAGGGTTGACAGGTGGTGGCCTGAACGGGAGCACCTGGTCACATCCAGCTCTCTACAGTCTGGGCCCCCCCTCCTGGGACAGGGCTCTATCCATCTAGAGCCCTCCAAGAAGGTTCTATCCATCTAGGTCCTTCCAAGAAGGACCACCTATGGAAATTCTCACAAAGGTGCTTTTTAGGCTAGCAGGGTCTTCTCCAAAATTGTCATCATTTATCTCTACTCTCTCCTTTTCTTTTGCAATCCATATCCAATCATTTCCCCAATTCCATGACAACTTAGTTGGTTTACATTGGCGTGAAATAAAGTTGAAGATTTTCCTAAAGATTAGACATACAGATCTTCTTTCACCAAGTAGGCATAGCTGTCTAAATGCTCGTTAACTGACCCAACTCAGAACCCAAAACTTCTGAGTTACCATCCCTAGGGTTAAACCGCTGGGCTTCAGTCAAAATGACAAAGCACCACTTCCACCACCAACATCATCACCCTTTACATTTGTATAACACTTTAGAGTTCACAAAGTTCTTTTGTATATACTCTCATGCCATCTCATGCAATTCACCTAAATTGTGGTAGGTCATAAGGCTGGATCAAGATGGATCTTAGCTATGGAGTTGCTCATGAAAGAAAGAAGAGGAGGAAAGGGAAGGGCCAGGAAAATAGGAGGTGAGAGGAAGCCAAAGAATAAGCAAGAGTAAGTCAGATAAGCAGGGCTCAGTCTGTGTGACAAAAAGAACTTGGAACAGAATAGTGAAGACAATCTCAAAAGCCAGTGTTCCTACTTTGCATTGTCTGAGCACTGGTGTGAGTTCTCTTTGCGACCGTGGGCACCTTAAGTCTCTGGATTCTTCAAGAACAGCCCCTGTCATCTCTGTGAGATGCTTTTGACGAGGACCCGGATGTCCTGGAACCTACATCAGGACCGACGTGTGCGAAACTGGCTAATCCACCACATTCCGCAAATATTTACTGAGCACCTACTGCACGTCAGCATATGCTAACCCCACCATGAATTTGCAACATGGATATTACTATTCTTATTTTTAGTGGGATATTACTGTTTCTATCCAATGAGGACACTGTGGCTCAGAAAAACATCTTTCTGAGATGACAGAATGAGGCAGTGACGGACCTGGGAGCCCATCAAGTCTCAGGTTACAAACTCTTGCTCTCTTGACTGAGTTGTGTTGTCCCGTGCGATCCTGTCTCCAATACCTACGTTTATTGCTTTGTTTTTCAAGAATGGAGGAGCAAACAGAGACAACTAAGCTGGATGGAATACCTTCAGACAGGGGTCCTGAGAGCTTCTGAGGGGCTGAGGGAAGGCAGGCCGGTGCTTGTGGATGTCCACGGTCCAGACTCCGTCCAGGAACAAAACCTGACTATGGGGAGGAGGGAATCGGGTCTGGGTCAGGGCCTGGGTTTTTAAGATGAATCACATGAGTGTTTCCTGAAGCTCGGAAGTACCAGCCGTCAAGAGGGATAAAAGTATTTTCCCTTTATTTCAAGACAAGAAAGGAAAGTGGAGATTCCTAGGATGAATTTTACATGATCTATTATGAATCTCATCCCAGATACTATCTGCAGCAAGAGGCTGGTTTTTAAGCCACGCTGTCCACTGACCATGGTGACCGCCTGGCCCTGAATGTCCAGGATCTGCATTTTCCTCTGCTGTCAGAACTTAGGTTCTAGTGATTAACACTGGTTTACTCTTGTCCTTCAGGGGCCCAAACTGGCCAACATTGACCAACTGCAACTTATCCTCTTCCTCCAAAGACACCCCCCAACACCAGGTCAATGTGAATTAACTCCACAAATCAAGCCTCAAACGCCCCGTTTATACCACCTCATCCCAGAAAGCAATTGTAACTTTATTTGTATTATTTATAACGTTACTAATTTGTCATGCCATTCAAAAATAAACATGAATCCTTTCACCTCTGTTAACTGGACAGGGCAATTAGAAATCCTTCCTGGAAATCGACAATCACAGTGCCCTGTGCCACACCCCACCCCATGCGCCAAAGGGGGGTCATCATGGCCCATCCCTACCTCCAGCCTTTCAGCCAATCATTGAATTTGTTTGGTATGCGTGAGCTATATGGCCTGAAAGTCCTCTCATCACTGCTGTGCTCTCTGAAACCTCACCAGTTAGAGAAAATTCACTTGAACTGCCTGAAAGCATTCTGATTCTGCAGTAAGTGACTTTTAAGGACATACAGACACTACCAAATGTAAAACAGATAGCTAGTGGGAAGCAGCCGCATAGCACAGGGAGATCAGCTCAGTGCTTTGTGACCACCTAGAGGGATGGGGTAGGGAGGGTGGGAGGGAGACGCAAGAGGGAGGGGATATGGAGATATATGTATATGTATAGCTGACTCACTTTGTTATAAAGCAGAAACGGACACACCATTGTAAAGCAATAATACTCCAATAAAGATGTTTAAAATAAATAAATAAATAAAGTGACTGAAATCAGTGAAGAAGGGAGTGTCAGAACACAAGGTCCTCCCGCGTTGGACCAGCCAGATGACAGAGGTTCTGAGTGGGCTGCTTGACAGCCTTGGCACTCAGGAAGCAGGCAGAGGGGTTGGAGGAGCTGCCTGGCGGGGGTGGAGAGGGTCTGTACCTCTGGGGCGGGGCACAGCTCATCGAGGCAGGTGTACGGGGCAGGAATCCTACCACGTTGACTGAGGACAAAAGTCCTGAAGAATAAAGGGGATCATGCAGCCACTGGTGGCAAGATTTAGGCAAAGGGAAGCAAGGCGCTGATCAAGGATCCTGGGCGGGCAGAGCAGAGGCAGGGCTGGTCCAGCGCCGTGGGTGCTGCCCTACTGACCCGAGGGGCCTTAAACCCTCTTGACTAGGTGAGTACTAATGCCAGAACTTGACTGAGGGCCTGCCCTACGCAGGTTGGGGCAAACTGCTGCATCTACAGGGGTGGAGGGCTTTCAGGAGGGACGCCAAGCAGGGAGTTTTGGCGACCGTGGAGGCCTCATATCAGAGTCTGGAGAAACATGGAAAAGGAGGCCTGGGGATGTGGTGAGATGCCCCAGAGAAGGTGCTGTGTGGGGCAGGTACCAAGGATGGGCTCTCTGACCCCAGTGTGCCGGGGCCAGCCCTGCATGGCGTGATCTGGGGAGCTGGATCACAATACCTTCCTTTCTTCAAACCCAAATCAGTGTGCTGGAGCTCTCAGATCGTTACCTTGAAGATTAACGCAGCACTCTCCCTGAATCTGTATTTCTCAACTGGCAGAGTTTTCATGCCAATGATTTTGTTTCCAAACTCCCCCATGTTACTGCTGGGACGCGCCTGACTATTGAGTAGTGAGGGCCTGGTATACTTTTCTAGAGAACAGGCTTAAAAAACGATGGTTGCTTCTCTGAAAGCTGGTTAATTACTTCTTGTGGGTTTTGCTGTCCCTGCCTTCCTAAGAGAGAAGGTGATTGTTCTCTTGCCCACAAGCACACACACATGCCGTATGTGTCCAATGTCTCAATTTTAGTTCAGCAGTGAAGTATGAAATTATTTTTAAATGATATATCTTTCGATATTCAAATGAGAATCAATCTGGCAAGGAAAATTACATGATGCAAATTATTCTTAGTGCATATAAATCAGCTGTGAAGTCATCTGAAACTCCTGTGTGTTTGGGTTCTTTACTGGCAGTGCAGAATACTTATCAGCAGACCTTAGGAATCCTCACTTAGCAAAAGTTCTCATTATTTAGAGAACATAGGTTTGCTTGGTGCTCCCTGGTCTGCAAAATACCTAGCCCAGCTTGTGCCCACCATGGAGCACGAATAAAAGAGGTACATGAGGTTATCCAGTTGTTGAACAATCAGAACCATCCTTTGAGAGCAGAAGATATGAGAATCTGCTTTGAAGAGAGACAGAGATAGAGACACAGAAACTGAGCCATCTGTAACAGCGGATATTCTAAACCAGCAGTAGGAACAGATACTTAGAAATTGGAAGCTACTTCTTAAAATGACATTCAAAATATGATTCTCATCACGTGTGACCCCTTTCCATCCAACTTGTGCTACTCCCACCCCTCCCCCACTCACTGCAGAATTGGACCACAGCCTTGAATAGGCAAGTCCAGGAGATCACTGGAGCGAACGCATCTTGAGGAGAGAAATAGTATTTATTGTTTTCTTGCTGCTTTCAGGTGATGCTTCCCGCTAGTGGTGTCGCCATGGGGCCCTGGAATTAAACTAGTGAGAGCCACTGGTCTAGTGATTTTCACTTCCCCTGAGAGGAAGATCTCTATGGTCCACATTTCTTGGGGGATCAGGCACACCTGCTCAGCAAGGCCAGCATGACACCCTCACCCTTGCACCACCCTTTCTCCATCCACACCAGGGAGACACACTCCCTCCTCCTTCCTTCCCCAAACCTAGGCTGGGGGACACATCCATGCTTCTCTCTGGGAAGAGCTGCTCTCTGGAAGGTGTCAGACTCCGGTTTCGGTGGCTCCGATTATTTTCTTAGGGGTTCTTGGAGAAGTGTTGACAAGAGCCAGGCTAGCTGTAAAGATTTTCGGGAACTTCTCTCTAAAGCTGGTCGTTTGCAGCAAGGAGCTTTGCCCTGGGGGCTTTGTGCCGGTGACATTTACAGTGCATTGCTCTGCTTGGGGAGGAGGTCCTGCACATTTCACTCCCAGGACAGGGCTGCCCTGCTCCCTCTGATGGGAAAAACAAGCCCCTCTCTTTCAAATCCCTGCCCCCCCAAAAGTGTGCAGAAAGCCAACTCCATAAAAATAGCTCCGTTTCTGAGGAGTGTCTTATGAATCAAGGTCTTTATTTCTCACGGCGGGGCACACACCTGCAGAGCTGCCTATTCTTATCCTTCTGCAACGTTGTGTGGCTCCTTTGGGACACCCGCCACTGTGTGACTGTCACTTGTGTACGTGCGGTCTCCCCAGCAGATAGAGGCCCTTTGAGAGCGGAGCTGTGTTTACTTGTTTTTTCTTCCCTCACTTCTGCTCCTTAGACCAGGAGGAGAGATCTGGGGTTTAGTCAGTTAAAATGCTAGTTGACATATTTAAAGGGAAGTGTCTTGACTGTGAAGGTGGCACCTTGACCACATTTTGAAATATTTTTCCTGCAAAGAACTTCAACATACCAGCAACTTGCAAGCAAGCCTACGTGGATAAAATTCCAACTGCCGGCTTCAGCCATTCAAGGGCCCGCCCCCATCACTACCCAGAAGCAGCAAAAGATGAAAGAGGAAGCTTAAAAGAGACTCGTATTTATCTCCCGAGAGCATATGACTTTTGATGACAGGCATGTTAAGGGGGAAGAGACCTGATTAACTTAACTCCACTGGCCTGCAGCTACAGGGAGAGAGGCTGGAAGTTTTATCAACTTTACGTGTAAGCCCAACTTGTCACTGATGGAGAGCAGCCCCACAGGAAACCATGCCTCACAGAGTAAACGGAAAAGGAAACTGTCCTAGAGTCTCAAAGGAATGAACCAGCAAACCTGAAATACATGTGCCCTGCTTTTTCCATTATGATCCCATGTCATCTGAATTATAAAAAGTTCTAAAAGCAAGAGTCTCCAGGGTAAGAGAGTCACCTGACTCCAGAGAGACCTGGCATTCATGTGAGAAATAGCGGGATGAGTGAAAGGTTGAGTATACACCAGGTGAGAGTAAGTTAACAGTATTTTACAAATGAACATCTTAAAAACTTTGCTGCGAAACACTGAGCCTGAAATAACCGTTACTAAAATCATTGTTTAAAAATATTATATTTATACCTATTTAAGAAATTGGAGGACTTTCCTGGTGGCACAGTGGTTAAGAATCCGCCTGCCAATGCAGGGGACGTGGGTTCAAGCCCTGGTCTGGGAAGATCCCACATGCTGCGGAGCAACTAAGCCCGTGCGCCACAACTACTGAGCCTGTGCTCTAGGGCTCGCGGACCAAAACTACTGAGCCCACGTGCCTAGAGCCCGTGCTCTGCAACAAGAGAAGCCACCGTGATGAGAAGCCCGCGCACCACAAGGAAGAGTAGCCCCTGCTCGCCGCAACTAGAGAAAGCCCACGCACAGCAACAAAGACCAAAAACGCAGCCATAAATAAATAAATTTTTTTTAAATAAAAGAAATTGGCATGAGAACTATAGTGAGACCTCATCCCCAATCCTGATCTCCAACCCCCATAGCCAAGAATGTGGAAATGAGAGAAATGAAACTTTAAAATCAGCACGTAATGGGTGAAAGCAGTGAGATACAGAATTATTTCAAAGAAAGTGACTGGTTCTTACGGCAGCAAGACAAGTGTTTAATCTGAGGGAGGATATTCATATTTCAAAGACAAACCACTTGTACTAAACTATAATGGAAAAGAATATATATTATGTATGAACTGAATCACTTTGCTGTACACCAGTACACCAGAAACTAACACAACATTGTAAATTAACTATACTTCAAAAAACAAAAAGACAAACCACGTCTTTGCTCCTATGGACTGGATCATCTATGGAAGCAAGGAACATCGTAGAGAGGGAGGCCTCTCTCCTTGGCTTTTAGAATAACTGTCTTTTCCCTGTGTGTCTTCCCATGGTCTTTTCACCGTCTATGTCTGTGTCCCAATGTGCCTTTTTCAGAAGGACACTAGGGGTTAGGTTTTCAACATATAAATTTGGGAGGAGCACAGTTTAACCCATGAGAACATCCTTAATTCCCTGGTCTCCCTCAGCCCACACATCAAAGCCCTTGTCCAGTCCACTGACTCCACCCCGAGGGTCTCTTTATCACAGTGACTGCCCTTTCTAGGCCTCTGTTATTTCCTTCCTGTGACCCCCCCCACTCCAGACCCTTCATCTACTCTTCACACCTCGACCCAGAGGACTCACTTGCTATTGCCTTTAAAGCACTTCACTGGGGCCCCCTTACCCTCGAAATGAAATCAGAAGTCCTCATCACAGCTCTGAAGACCTTTCAGGATCTGGGTCCACATACTGAGCCACACTGCTCGACCACAACCCACCCAGGGCTGCACATCCAGCAAAAGTGACCTACTTCCACTTTTCTGAAGGGGCCACGTTCTCCGTCTTTTTTTTTCTTTTTTTTAAGGGATTAAAAATACTTTTTAATGTTGGAATTGAACAGTTTATAAAAGTGCAAAAAAACCATATATTTACAGTTTAACAAATCATCCAGATTAAGAAATAGGACACTGTTAGTACTTCAGAACCTTTTAGTATATGTTCATTCATGATCACAGCCCCCTTCCTTCCTCCTAATAGTAACCACTATGTTGATGATTGGTTATTGTTTTTTTTTTATAACTTTACTCCCTACCATAAGAGCAGTCATGCCATAATTATTCTTGTACAGGGGCCACGATCGCCTGTGCACACATTTCTATGGGATAAATAACTAGGAATGGCATTGCTGGGTCATAGCATATGAACATCTTTGCTTTTACTGATTATTGTCATGCTCTTTTCCAAACGGATCTACTCATTTTCATGCCCAGTAGTGTATGCAAGTTTCTGTTGTTTCACATGGTTGACAACTCCATTTTTGGGTATGTCAGACTTTAGTTTTTTTTGGTGTTTTTTTTTGCCAACAATGCTTACAGTATTTTTCAGTCTTCATTTTCAGATGATGACTTTCCTTCACATTTCTCTGAGAAAACAGAACAACCGTAATAGACATGCCACAATTCCCATCACTACTTCTACCCGCCTACCTGCCTCTGTCATTGAACATGCTCTTCCCTCAGCCTGGGACACTGTTGCTAAGCTCTTCACCCTTGCAACTTCTACACATCCTTCAGTGCCCAGCTTGGGTATCACTTGCACCCAGGCTGTGAGAAGTGTCATCGTTTTGTATTTTCATGGCATCCCTTCTTTACTCATCATAAAATACTGAAATGGTCCACTTGGTCATCTACCTTCTCCACTAGAATTGGGAGCTTCACAACGGGTTGGACTGTATCTACTTGGCACTCAACCGCATCCCTAGCAGCCAGCCGTCGTTCCTGGCTCGTCCCAGGTGTTAAAGAGCATCGTTAGATATTTTTTGAAAATAATAACTTCATAACTAATTTTTCTAACAAAGCTTTCTGACCAGAAATCTTAACAAAATCAAATGTTAATCAATCTAGATTCAAAGTAGGTAACGATGTTGGAAGATCTACTACAGTTTTAGTTGCAAAATTCAAATCCTATTTGTATACTCACAGAAAGCACACATTGATAATACTGTCACAAATTGTCAGTGACCATGTCTCCCTTTGATTGGGATCATCAAATTATTGTTCAGGCATAATTTTAATAGCATTCCCATTCACTCTCACAAGTGCACAGATTTGGATGATTAATTATGCAGTCACCTACCCATACAACAGTTTACAAATGTCTCATTTTGTAGATGAAAATGGTATTTTCCTAACTCTCCTTTCTTAGGAGAAAGTAAATAGCTATGGTCCAAAAATACAGAATGAGGTTTGTTTGAGAGAGTAGGGTTTGGAAACAAGAGGGTGATAATAGCTGAAGTTTGTAAGATGCAGACTTTTGACATAAAGGAAACAAACAATAAATTTGAGTCAATATGTGATAGAGCTGACAGAGGATTCATATATCTGGAGTAACTGAGTTAAAGCAAATTAGGGTCTGGATCAATACAAATCACTGATTTCTGTTTGGGTTTTTTTTAGTCACTGAGAAATACATCCAATTAATTTCTTACATTGAGAAAAATTATGATCAAGCCCTCACAGTTCAAAGGCATAAAGTGGGATGTGAAAGTCCTTTTTCTAGAGCTCTTGCATCAGACTGCCCAAGACGGCCTTGTGATTTAGTTTCAAATGTTAAGTATTCCCACAGTATCAGCTGAACCACCGTGTGATACCAGCACAAGAATACACCCTACAGCTTGATATAGGCACTGCTGGGACTAACTGTTCATGTATATTTTCCTTACCCTGTTCCCCTTCTCCATCACCAATACTAGAGAAGTGTTTTTGTGATAAAAGTGGACATTTTTAATGATGGGAGGGTGGAATGGATTCATATCCAGGATAAGATTCCTTTGTCATCGTTTGCCTAACATAGTTCGAAATTTAAAATCATATTCAGAAAAAGAGGTTTTCATAGAGGTAATAAGGTAAAGACTCGGGAACTTCCCTGGTGGCGCAGTGGATAAGACTCTGTGCTCCCAATGCAGGGGGCCTGGGTTCGATCCCTGGTCAGGGAAGTAGATCCCACATGCATGCCGCAACTAAGAGTTCACATGCCAACTAAGGAGGAGCCCTGGAGCCACAACTAAGGAGCCCACCTGCCGCAACTAAGACCCGGCACAACCAAATAAATAAATATATATATATATATATTTTTTTTTAAAAAGTGAAGACCCATTGCATAAGCATAGACACAAAATTAATTTAAAGCCAACTTGGTGACATGAGTAGACATGTTGCAGGGGCTTTTGTGCATGTCTACACCATCATTTAAACTTGTGTTACTCAATATATTGCACTGCTTTAAGTGCCATTTTTTAAGACTAAAATTAGGTATGGGAAAATGGCAACCACAGACACTTTGAAGCTCGTAAAATGTATTTGGAGATCCTGTTTTTCTCTTAAGGCCAATTACACAAGGCTGTCATAGTATATCACAAATACACAAACACACACGTATTTTTATTTCAAAAACCAAGCATTTTAATGTCAACAAGTTCTATACAAAACATAAAACTAAAATTCAGACTCCTCAGAGCTCCCATATTGAAACAGAGCTGAACGTTCATACCATCTAGCCAGCCTGTCCTCTCTACATGGGGTCATTTGGCCTCAGATCAAAACTTGAATTGTCCTATGAACTATAAAAGTTGAGTTCATGCCCTTTGGGAATTGGTGGAAAATCCAATTTGCTTCATTCCACCCCTATCTACAGAGACGGGCTAATCTAACGGTCAGAGAACTTTTAAGTCTCAACTGCTCAGAGAGCTTCTTGTAAATACAATCACCGCCCGTCTTTCTAATGACAGCACTGTGCACACATCCCTGAATGAAACACAAGCAAAGGCGTGTACTTCTCCTTTGCAATCTAAAGAAGGCTCATGACAGTTTCTCATTCCAGAGATGAGAAATGTGGGACCCTCTCCTTCCACCTACTTGATACCAGACTTACGGACACTTTTGTTCACTGTCACTGAGAAATGGTTAAGAGCTTGGAGTCTGGATACTGCAGACCTGGGTATAAAGCTCTGCCCTATCATGTCCAAGTTGTGGGAGCCTGAGCAAGTTCTTTAGCCACCCTAGGTCTCAGCTGCCTTGTTGGCAAAATAGGGATAAAGATGGCATCTAAGTCACAACGTTACTGTGAGGATTACGAAGATGATGCAGACAAACCCGGCGTCCGGTAGGTGCTCAGTGAACACTAGCTGTTATTATTGTTGTTTGTTTTTGTTGTGGCTGCTTATTGCTACTCGTAAGAGTGATCACTGGCACTCCTAAGCCTGCACGGTAATTTTTAGTTGGACAGAGTGGGAGAGTAGAAAAAAAAAAATTCAGACTTTATGAAAATCAGACCGATCTATATTCCAACCCAGTTCTGACACATAATAGCTATGTGACCCTCTGCCATTTTCTTAACGCCTCTGAAACTCAGTTTCCTTATCTGTAAAATGGGGATAATACCTACCTCACAGGAGCACTGTGAATTAAAGGTAATGTATACAAAGGTAATCGGGACGATGAGAGTAAGTACTCATTAAATGGTCATTATTGATATTATTAGTTCTTCAGTCTCCACCGAGGCATAAAAATATGTCCTCAAAACCATCTGATTTCATGGTATCCCATCCCCCCACCCCACCACAAAACACAATCATTCTGGGCATTTTTGTGACCCTATTCAGTTCAGTGTAGAATGTAAGAGCTTTGCAAATTCACAAGAATAGAAACAGACTAAAAAAGAATAAAGACAGGCGAGCCGAAAGAAACCTGCTTGCTTTGCTTCCTTACAAAAGAACGGACTCCGCACAGGGAGCCAGGAGAGGCAGAAGCAGCCACAATTAAGCCACAGAGCCACGCAGTTGATTGCCTTTCGCAGTGCGGAGAACTGAAGTCAGGATCAGAATCCGTTTCAGGTTCTAATTCAACATTCAGCAGCTGGAAAGTTCTTTCTGAAAGTGAGTCTGAAATAAGAAGTCAATGTGCCATGGGGAAAAGGTTCTAAATAGGCAGTGTTTTGCCACTGTTGAGAATTCAAACATGTCTTCTTTTCTCTTGCGCCAAGACAAAGGGGGAGGAAAGAAATCCCAAGCACAGAAAGCTACTGTCTTCCCTCCTGAGACTAAGCCCAGAAAACTAGGCACCCTTACAGAGCTGTGGACCAGGCAAGCAGATAAATGAAAGGCATCCCTTTTGCCTCAACCCTTGACAGACATCTCTGAAGATAAGCGTCTAGCATTTTGATTACTTATTCACTAGGACTTCAGGGAATGGGAAAAAATCAGCACTGGTTGAATCAACTACTCCAACCCTGTGTTACCATTGGTTTACATCAGTCCCTGGTGAGAAGTCCGTAAGTTCTGAAGCAGCCTCTCCCACTGATCTGTTTTCCCTTTGTGCGCACATAAAGTTCTTATCGCTGGTCCTCTGGACCACCTCAGAGGGACCCCAGGGTTGATGTGAATTGGCCACGAGGGTATTTCTCATAGGCAGCAACCAGCCCATCTTACACAGGGATGTTCAGACTTCTTGCCCCAGAATGGTGTCCCACGGGGCTGGGTTCAGGCGTTCTGAAGACGTGTTCAATGCCAGAGCAGGTCTTATGTGGCTCTGGGTTATGAATGTGGGCTGTGGACCACAATCAAAAGGGACCTGGTCTTGTTCTGGAAACAGAAGTCAATAATTACAGTGTGAGCTTGATGCCAAAGACCAATTCTTCCTTATTAAGATGGCGGAAACTTTTAGCCATGAACAGCTGGGGAAATGTCTCTATGCTAGGCTTTCAGATCTTCTCATTTCTGATCAAATTCTGCAACCTTCATGGTCCCACATCTACTAACAGCCCTTTGGGGCTCTACGTTAGATCAATCACTTCTGTGACTCATGAAGGATTCATGGAGCGTTGCTCTAAACTTGCTCCACGCTCGGGCTTTAAAGCATTTATCTTTATCAATTGTACTTTTGCAGCTCTTGTTACTTTTCTTATTTGTTCCTGTATAGACACATGCAGAAGTGGAAGGTATAGCTCTCTTCCAGTTAGCAAGTAGTCCACCTGTAGTCTCCTGCTCACCACAGTGATGTCTTCAATGGGCAGGCTTTCTGGGCAGCCTCAGCAGCCTTTTGGCAGCAATGCCATCTTCCCACACATACCCATACCCATAGTGCATTGCTAGAAGTGCTCTACTTCAGAGTTACTTCCTGTGCCACACTATAATACATCTTCCAGACTAGTGATGACAACCGTCCCTTTGCTGCTTCAATGGGGTTTTTTTTATGGGATGTTTGTTATGCCTGTTAACACATGTATTACAGAATCACCACTGCCATGTGTCCTATAGGGGAGCTTCTTTCCAACAACTCTCCAGCCAGCCCAAAACTGCTGTGCTGTTGTAGAGCTCAAAGAAATGAAGAGAGAATCCCAGAGTGCAGAAGGGTAACTTCTGTGCTCGGGACTATTTGCTGGTTGTGCCGTCTACCAGGCAAAGGAAATAATTAGGATGACCTTGTAAGGACTGTATAGAATAGGCGCAGATCCTAACCCTCATACCGAATTATATTCACCTAGGACTCTGCTAAGAATCAGATAGAAAGTTCAGCCTTTGACAGTGAAGGATGCAACAACCCAGGGCAAAAGAGAGTGTATCTGAGTCTCAACAAACCCCGTAACAAGAATTCACAGGTCCAGGAAGAGGGCGAAACAGAAAGAACTCCATCAAGTCTCAGCCGTGACTGTTCCCCATAGAGTCTCTGAGTCTTTCTTTCACGTTCTTTAGGATTTCCTAAAAGGGATGCTCTTTTTGCCACACTTGCCTTCAATCCGATGGTAAAGAAGAGCAAAGTAAAACCCTTTCCCTTGGTCCCATTCCATTCTTCAGCCTTGTCCTGTTTATAGCTCTTTAGGGGGCATCTTTTGTCAGGTAAAATACCCCATTCGTAGAATATGGTCTGGATTCCTCAGCAGCATTGGATGACAGCTCTTGGTTGTAATCCAAGGAAGCAGTTCTGCTGATTCAAGCAAAAGAGGCATTACTGGAAGGATGAAGAGAAGCACACTTGAACTGAGAGGGAGACTAGAGAACTAGAGTGAGAGAATGAAGAAGAGCCAGGGGTCTAGGTAGCAGAGGAGATAGCCGAGGTCCCCCACTGTCAGTCAGTTGGGACAGCTGGCCCCATACCACTGGGTGTTTGATGCTGCCACTAAAACTGGGAACCCCTCTAATAATCTGTAACTGCCCCTGCACTGGTGCATTGTCTCTGCACAGTCAGAGAACCAGGCTCAGAGAGCCAACTGCTTGGATTCCATCCTGGGCAGTGGGACCCTGTCCTACATATCGGGTGCGAGACGCCCTTAAACAGGCAGGGAGTTCAGATGGTGGCCAACCAATAAATAAACGAATGAACAACCCAAGAGGCAAACATTAAGAACAGGTGATATTTAACAAGGCTTCAAGGGAAATCCGCCTTCGTCTTGTGTGACCTTGGTCAAATGACTTAGGGGTTTGGGGTCTCCGTCTACTCATCTGTGAAGAACAGATAATAAAGCCTATACTTCAGGAATCACTGTGAGAATTAGAGATACTGTGCATACAGTGCCCACAAGAGATTGATTTATTTATATGTCAATGATTTATTCTTATTCAAACAGGAAAAATGACTTCTCCAAAGAAGACGGTGGTAAGAGAAGGGCCAACACCTAGCTGGCTCATTTACTGTCTCTGCAGGATGTAGAAGCAAAATTCCATAATCCGAAGACATAAAAATGTGGTCCATGCTATAAAAGGGAGGACCGGGAACAAGTTGGTCATCTGACTTCCAGTACTAGGCTGGAACTCGGGAATTCCAAGTGGAAGCAAAGCAACTAGGCAGTAGAGGGGTTTGGGGTAAAGGCAGAGAAGAGAAATTCCCCTGCCCCTGACTCCTGTGGTGGCTAGGGTATATTGATAGAGATGAAACAGAAGCAAGGGAGATGTAGAGTATTTCCAAGACCTCTATTTCCAGGAGCAAACGCGGGAGGTGGGGGAATTGAGGGAGTACCATCAATGCTGGTCCTGGGGGGAGCTCTGGAATACAGGCTCTTAGAGCAGCGTAAGTACTGTGTCTGGCTGGTGCTTGGCAACTACCCTCTCAGCACTGAGGTTACTGTGCCTGGGGACAGCTGGGCTCTTTCCTCCCTGGGGTTCTCCCGCTGAGCAGAACTGTCGAGGTGGGCAGAATGCCCCAGGAGAAGCTGGCTAACTGCTGAACTCTGCAGTGCCTGGCTGAGCCTCCTTCTTTCACTAGCCGCACTCCTTAGATGACTGCACCCAGCTCATGCTCTGAATGGCATGGGCAATTGGATGTTGCCCACATTTATTTCTCCATCCTAGACTTCCTGCAAGTGCTGGGCTCCAGCTCGGTGTCTAGTCACCGTTGCCACGTCTAACAGGTATCTTAAATCAATACAGAGACCTTGATTGGACACCCCCTCATTCTTCTAAACCTGCTCCTCTGCCTTGGTAAGAAAAATAAAGAATGACCACAGCAAATTACAAATCCCAAGCACTATCAAAATACTTGTATTGGGAGCCCACCATAAGGTGGTTTTGTTTTGTTATGTTTTCTGTGTTTTTAAATTTTCCTTTATAGGGGTAAGAACACTTAACATGAGACCTACCCTCCCTCATCACATGTTTAAGTGTATGTTATTGTAGACTACAGGCACAGTATTACACAGCTGATCTCTTACTTGACTGAAACTATGCCTAGTAATTAGTAGCTCCCCATTTCTCCACCCTCTGACACCTGGCAACTACCATTCCACTATTAGATTCTACAAATTTGACTATTTTCAATACCCCATGTAAGTGGAATCATGCAATACTATCTTTCTGTGACTGGTTTATTTCCCTCAGTAATGTCCTTGAAGTCCATGTTACTGCATATTGCAGAATTTCCTTCTTTCTTTAAGTGTCAGTGATATTCCACCGTACGAATATACCACACTCTCTTTATCCATTCATCTATCAATGGGCATTTAGGCTGTCTCCGCATCCTGGCCATTGTGAATGTGCTGCAGTGAACATAGGGGCTGCACTATGCCCTGTTTAGCCCTTGGAGCCCTTACAGCCTTTAGTGATATGAACTGATCATAATTTGACATCAACTGCATCAAACTCTCATCACGCCTTTCTGTTCTTTGTTACTTAATTGGGCAGGAAAGATCAAAAGCTATCATTGCACCATTAGTAGTAGTTTCATACTTATTAGGTTAAGATGAGCTACAAACATGAAAGTCACAAGAAAACATACCTGTGTGTTAAATCACTACAGAGATTGACTACTAAACTGTAACTTCACTGAGCATGATTTGCTATAAAGAAAATCTGTAAAATGTGTGTAAAAAGATTTAGGCACTAAGTACAGAGCAGTAATATTTCTGACATTTAAATTTTAAGTTTTAAAAAGATGCATCTTATGTACAATGTGCTGAAATTTCCCAAGGAATTTGGGTGCATATATACATATATATATAAATAATATGTCTATCTTTCATTTTCACATGCTTACTGTGCCTTCAGCACTCAGTAAATAAAAATATTCCTCCCACTAAGTGAAATCAGATGGAGTGGGAACCTATTTTTTAAAGTTTACAACGTAGTATATTGATAAGGTGAGTCGTTGATGGTGTTTACTTTGTATATTGACAAGTTTTCAATAGACAGTGTTTACGTAGATCAGATCTCCAAAGTGCAGCATTCAGGAAAGCATTCCTTCACCTTCAGGAAAAGCTGGAACTCCTAATTCTGAACTTGAATAAAGCAACTCTAATGTCTACACATAAGTCAATGATTTGTTCTTCTACTGAAAAATATCCCACCCAATGGTTTGTCCTTTCTGGTATTTTAGTAACTACAGTAGTTGATTAGTAACAAGGTTAAGATGATTCAGACCAAGAATATTGGGTCGCCAAAATCTCAGCCATGGAGTGATTAAGAGAACACATCTGTGCTCATATTAGTCCTTTATCCCCCATTTTGGGCCTGCTGGGTAAGGTACTGATATGCTCCAGTGTTGAGGCGCTGTCGTCATGGGGCTGTAGGGAATGCAGACAAACCACAGGCAATGAAGGAAGGGCTCTGACGGGTCAAGTTCAGGTTGACACAAGGGCACAGAAGCACCTGTCAGAGACTTAGTGGAGGGGCAGTCAGAGCGGGCTTCCTGGAGGAAGTGACCTTTAAGCTGAGACCAGAAGGCAGAGAGGAGTGAGCCAGGCAAAGAGGGGGCTGCAGGGGAAGGGGAGGCGTGGTCAGGCAGAGGGAGGAGCCCGAGGGGATGGAACTTACTAAGCACGGTCCTTGTTACCTTTTCTCTTCTCTCTCTTTCTCCTGTCCCCTTCTCACCTCCTAAAAATCAAGAGCTAACACTTGCTTTGTTCCCTTTGGTATTTTAAGCATTTTCACGTATATCTCCACCTCTGTGCCTACAACAACTCCATAAGTTACATACACACATCTTCATTAGCTTTGCTCCCTTTTCTTTTTCTCCAAATGAGGAGCCACAGGCCAGAGAGAGCAGCAAGTGACTTTTATAGGAGGCAGGAGTGAGCGCCTGAACTCACACCCAGAGCTCTACCGTACATCCCACGTGCATCCCACGAGTGACGATCAGGAGCCCAAGTCGGGGGAGGTGACCGGATCTGAGCGCTCAGCCCTCCTCGATCCACCACTGGCCCTGGCTGGCCTCCCACACAGAGCTCTGTGGCGGGATTTCCAAGGCGGGAGGACAGAGGACCCTCTACATTTCTGCATGAATCCAGCAAAGGGAACCAGACTGCATGCAGGCAGCAAAGGCCCTCAGCTGTGCTCCAGCTCTGTGCATCTGGGCAGCACCTTGGTTAAGGGACAGCAAACCCACAAGGACACAGTCCACCGGGCTCCACAGAAGACAAACCCATTTAACAACACTGCAACTACTGAAGCCGCGTGCCTAGGGCCCGTGCTCCGCAACAAGAGAAGCCACCGCAATGAGAAGCCAGTGCACCGCCACAAAGAGTAGCCCCCGCTCACCGCAGCTAGAGAAAGTCCGTGTGCAGCAACAAAGACCCAGCGCAGCCGCAAATTTAAATAAATAAATTTAAAAAAAAAAAGCAACACATGGGGAAAAGTTTTCCTTTTGCCCTGTTGAATTCTGAATCCAAGTGGAATATTTTTTTAAATTTCCAACATTTACCAAATGAGTACCTTTGAATTATTAAACTGGAATATTAAATATGGCCTTTGTCCTTCCTGATTAGAACAGCTTCATGTCACTTTTAGAGCTTCCTCGTTAAGGGTTTGTTGCCTTCCTTTGGGTTTCCCTGAATGCAGGATGTGCATAGTTTATGGGAGAGGAAATCCCGAGCATTAGCAGTGAGAGGGCAGCAAAGTGAGACAGAGGAAGGGAAGTCAGAAAAGGCTCATTATTGAGCTGATTACTGCCAGGACAAGGGGGAGGGGGCCCAGTTTCACTGGGAATCCCTAAGAAGCCTTGCAGAATGTCCCTCCAAACTGTCCCCTGAGGGACCAGAAGCTGGGGCATTTATCCACCAACTCCATCCCACCCCCCTCACCCCGCCATTGGTTGAGGATTGTCTCCAAGGGCATTAAACTTTCCTACTTCAGGATCTGGGGTCTTCTGGGAAAATCCTGGAAGGGGAGATAGACAGAAACCAAGGCTCTGTGGTCCGGGTGGGTCCCTGACCACATGTAAGTGCTGTCCCCTCAGCCGCACTGAAGCCAAATGGGACACGGTGATATGACATGGGCACACCAAGCACTGTCACAGTAAGCCAACACTCTAGTGTGTGGGGTTTGGGGGCAGAACACATGTGCTAGGTCCCTGTGTCTTCTGTTTCTTAGGCTGACTCATTTAATCAGGGCAAGTCACAGATTCTGACCATCATTGTCTCTTCTACTGAGAAACAGACAGAGACAGAGAGGAAGGAAAGAATCCCAGCCCTATTTACGTCACTTGGCTGCTGCCAGGGTCAAATAGGATAATGTGAGCAACTGTGAAGTTCAACACAAATGCTATTCATTATGTTGACCACTTAAGATCCCTCTGGGAACCCGTTATTTACTCTGGGTCTGTGAGTGCCCACCACGGTGAGGCTGCTTAAAGTTATCAGCCAAGGACGTCCCTCTGACATCTTCTAGAGGTGGGCAGGTGTCACCTTGATCCTCATCTGCTTTCGGTAGCATCTGTTCCTACTCTACTCATGTCACTCCAGGATTCCGCCATAGGTCCATGCTACTGACAGGACGCTTCCAACCTGCAAGTGCCGCTACCCACGTTCAAATAACACTCACTGCTCCCTCTAGGAATCCTGTCTAAGAACAACTTTCTCAGCGATCTACGGCGAAAATAAGGCAACAACCACCCTAACATCTGTTGCAAGCTTACCACGTGCCAGGCACAATCCTAAGCGCCTGACATGTTATGTGTCATCAAATCTTGTAGTTATATATTGCGTGTACGTAAGATGTATTTACTAACTGAAATTCATAGGAGAATCAGGAGCTTATCCAGATAAAATAACTTGCCCGATGTGGGTCATCAGCAAGTGCTGGTGACAGTAAATGAATCCAGACCTGATCTCAGAGCCAGAGTCCTGAGCCGTGACTTTCCAGAAATCAGATCATCACCCACTTTATTTCTTCCTTAGGGAAATAATAATGTCCTCTGACCCATCACTTCTCCAAAGGACCTTTTAAATATCTATCTCATCCCCCCCTTCTTTTTTGAGCAAGATGCACTTTTTTTCCCATTTATTTATTTCTACCCTTCCTGCCTGGTGACCTATAAAAGTGTCTTCTAAATGCAATTCTAATATTGAGAACATGGGAAGGCAGGTATGACATTTCACCCTGGAGCTACTGTCATTTTAATTATCTGGCACATTCATAGAAAAATGTCCTGGAGACGCTCGCTGCCTTTGTGGTAACAGAGCTGGATCATTTAAGAGTTGAAATCTCTGAAGCAGGGATGTCGTTTAGTTTGTATGACGCTCCAGGGATTAATAAATTTATGAACCGCTTTCATTTGCTCTAATTAAAAATAGCTTTTTAATTGGTTTTTAAAAGAAAGTCTTGTAGAGAATTGCTCCTTTAAAACCTGTAAAGCAGGGCGGGGTCAGACGGGTTTCTACTGATTTACAATCTAACTACTCAAACCACAGGCACCTCAGCCCAGCTGCTGAGACTGAATAGATTGGCCACGTGGAAAGAGAACAGGAGAATAAAAAAGAAGAGATGCCCCTCCAAGCCTTTGCTCAGCCCAAAGAGCAGTGTGATTTTTGGAAACAGTCACTTGGGCTCTGCTTGTGTTGAGCTAATCTGTTCAATGAATGGTGGCGACATTTTCTGCTGCGATAGATGTAACCCCTTTAAAAGAGTAAATAGACTTCTGCATTAGGACCCTTCACACCTCGGGAAGTGAATAACATCATGAGATATTTGGCGACCTGTAAATCAAATCATGTACTGATTGAGAGAATGCTTTCAACGTGTGCTCACTTGGTCAGTATATTGTAACACAGGGTACCACGTAGATTGGTACCAGAGTTGCCATCCCAATACTGATGGAGCAATGACATCTTCATCTTTACTCGTTCCATCTTCCCTTCTCTTCCCAGCCTCCCCAACAGAGCAGGATGGTCACACACTGAATTCAACGCTGTCAATCAACAGAAGCCCATGTTGGAAGTTTTAGTCAGAGATCACACAGGCAGGGATGCCATACCGGCTGCATGACAACTATTTCTGATTTCTCAGACCGTTCCCAAATGCCTCCCTTTCCCAGTGTGTGTGTGACATTTCTATCACGTGGCCCACTCAATATATGTGTCAGGCCCTTCCCAAAACAAGACCGCTGGTGTATGATGATAAACACTGCCGTGACGCGCAGTGATTCCCACCCCTCCACATGCTGGCAAAGGTCGCCTAGCAACTGTTGTTAGGGGCAACACCAGCAATGTTTAGTTTAATTCAGTTCAACAGGACCACCTTGGTCTCCAGATGGAGGTTCAAGTTTGTGCTCTGGAGATTAGGATCCCCTCACAAATCCACTGCAGTTATAACCTGCCTTGTGCTTGCATGAGATTTAATCGTTATTACTACATTTGCCCACTTAACAAGATCAAAACGGTCATTCTGAGCATATCCCACTTTCCACCCAGGGAGTGGGGAAGGGTTAGTATCTGATTTTTATGAGGTAACAGCTTGGCCTCATTCCCTTCCCTGTTTAATATTCACAACGTTGACTTCAAAATGGTTTCCAAACTAGAAAGCCTGGTATGAATATAAAAAGTTTGGAAAAAGGAGAAACAAAGTCCTTTATTAAGCCCCTGCTGGGATGCCTTTTTCCTTAATGCACTTCAAAAAAAAAAAAAATCCTGAAAAATTCCGCATTCAGATGCATGAACGGAACCACGGGAAAAATGTCTGTGTTTGTGGATTACACCACCCCCTACTGATTGATCCTCTTAATGGCTCAGCATTTTGCAAATGAAGAAGCAAGTTACCCCAGTTCTGTTGGCTATTAATTCAGTCCACACAGGTTTCTGCTCGTTTAATGAGAAGAGAATATCTTCTACCAAAATGCAGTGCTTTCAAGGTATATAATAAAAACAGTCCTATAAAATAGCCTGTGTGAAAAATAGCCTATAATGAAATAGCTAGCTAGCGTAAAATGTCATTTCATGTCACCATATTTAGAAAACAGCCCGTCAGTCCCCATTTAGAGAAAAAAAGAATGTATACTAAACAAGCTTGGCTCTGACCTGGGCTCTTTATATTAAACTACCCAATAGTGACTCAGCTGAAACCTTCTGAACCTGTTATTTGAAATAGCTACTAGAACCTTTTTGCTATTGTCAGCATTTTGAGGATAACCTCAGACAAGCAGGTGAGGCTGATTATTCCACAGTAATTGATATTCCTATTTAGCATAAAATAGATTTCAGTTATGAGTTTATTTTTAACTCTTGTTTAAAAAAAAAAAGTCTTCCATAAAGAGCAGAATATGGAAATACAATGGTTTGAAGGACACCTGTGAGTTCACAAACTTGTGTTCAGAGTCTGTAAAATTTACATTCAAATTAGTTATTAGCCAGCCTGGAATGTCACAGTGACTCTAATCCCCTTCTATAAAGTATTGGAGGGAATTGCTTTTTCCTTGTTAAAAAAAAAAGTCAATTGAGAATTACACATAGGTGGTGTCAGGAACGGAGATGACAAAAATAAAATAAGATAAAATAACAGAACTGTCCTCTGCATGTGCATCTCTGCCTGGAAGTAAAGGAAGATGGCTTCCCAAGGACTCCAGGAGAACGCTGGTAGGGATTTCCTGGCCATGTAGGAAGAACCAGGCCACAGCTCAGATATGTTCTGTTTTCCTAAGCTAGTATCACCGCCAACCTGCTTTTCTTGGAAAGCTAAGCACCCAGGTGGGAGGGGAGTGCTGTTTGCTCAGACAAAGCTGATGGAGAACAGCCAGGCTGAGGAGTGAGTAGCAGAGAACTTGGGGCTGTTTTCTCTATATGGATCCCCAAAGCATTTATTTGTACCTCTCCTCACAGGCTAAGCTCTCAAGCCTGGGAAATTAAAATCCTTTCAGGCTTGGGGACCTAAGTAGATATGGGGAAAGTCATCATTTCAAAGTAAAAGAGTGTAGATTATATTGAGAAAATGAGGACAGATGCTACTGATGGGATATTTATTACCATCCAGAGTCACAGAGAGAGGGGATGGAGAAGGATAACATCCACAGGTTTAGCTAGATTCCCCAAGTTTTGTTTTGTTTTGTATTCTGATACGGTAGCATGTAGTCAGATTATGTCTAGCACACCTAACTAAACATCAAATGCACTCCTCAAATTAACTTTATCCCCACAAATCTCTAAGAGGCTGCATTTCTATATGAGACCTTGTGAGTATTTCTTACACATTGTTACTAAGAATATTGGAGAAATTCAGTGACAGATAGCCCATAGGTATAGCAAGTATAGTAACGGTAATAAAAAAATGACAAAAGTCCAATGAAACATACAAAGGATAACTTCCCCGTTCACATGTTCTTTGTCAGGATTGAAAGTATAACCTACGCCTCTAGTACACGACCTCTGAGCAAAATTACGAAGTAAAAACAAGGATAAGGAGGCAAAAAATGCCAGATGAAGTCATGATAGATGGGATGCAGGAGGGACCCTGTCCTTTGTACCAGAATGTGAAACAAGCAACTAACACTCCCAAGTTCTCCAAGGGGACGTCAACCAGGGAGTAAAGAGTAAAAGGTACTCTGATGGTGGCAATGGAAAGTGGTGCAATCACTATGGAAAACAATGTGGCGGTTCCTCAAAAAATTAAAAATACAATTACCATAAAATCCAGTACTTCCACTTCTGGGTATAGATCCCCCCCAAAATTGAAAGCAGGGCCTCAAACAGATGTTTGCACACACATGTTCACAGCAGCATTATTTACAATAGTCAAAAAGTGGAAGCAACCCAAGTGTCTACTGGCAGATGAATGGATAAACCACATGTGGTCTATACATATAATGGAATATTATTCAGCCTTAAAAAGGAAGGAAATCTGGACACATGATATAATACGGATGAAACTTGAAGGCACTGTGACTAAGTGAAATAAGCCAGTTACAAAGGGACAAATACTGTGTGATTCCATTTATGCGAGAGTAGTCAAATTCAGAGACAGAAGGTAGAACGGTGGTTGCCAGGAGATGGAGGGGGAATGGAGAGTTACTGTTTAGTGGGTGTGGAGTTTCCATTTGAGAAGATGAAAAAAGTTCTGGTGGTGATGCACAATACATGCACGATAATGTGAATGTATGCATGCCACTAAATACTTAAAACTGGTTAAAATGGTCAATTTTATATCATGTACATTTTACTACAGTTTTTCAAAAAGTAAAGGGGAGAAGTCAGTACTGAGTTGCAATGTAGCCACAGCCAGTCAGTGCTGAAAAGCAGCGTGGCCCTCAGCTGTACGAGTCAAATAAAAATGACTCCCTCTGAGTCTCATTCTCTGCCCGAGACACACAAACACACACTGTCACACACACACTCATAAAAGCTTTTCAGCGTATGGACTACACAGCTCTACTGCGACAGCTCAGAGAATAACAATTGACTTCGGGATATTCACAGACTATTTTCCCCAAGGGAGAGGGGGTAAGAGGACGTGCAGCTAAATCTACTAGTCCACTATTTAATCAGGATTCATTAAGTCTTGCTGGAAAGAGAGCAAATGGAACAATGGTTTTCAGTAAAGGCAGGACCCATCATAAGAATGTTGGTACCACGCACTCAACACCTACTCTGTAGAGGAAGTGTCCTTACTGCTATTCACCTGCTCCTCCTGGCAGGTGCTGGAAGGTTTGCACACAGGGCCCCCTAGCGCTTAGGTGGAGCCAAGAGACCGGGTCCAGCTAACGAGCTCTGAGCAGCAACAGGGGTCACTCCCAAACTGAAGCATTTAATTGCTGGTACGAGATTCTCCAGAGATGGCTGGTGGCTGGCAGTGCTTGAGATGGTGGCTTTTCTATCAGAGTGAAGGGTCAGGCGTAGACACACTATACTAGACATAAATATTGGTAGTGATATACCACTAAGATTGCGGGTGAATTTTTACTGCAGTTTATTTAGCCTTGCCTATTTTTTGCAACAAAATGAAAAACACAACTGAGATACTGAACTGGGTACCTTACATATATACAAGTAGACCTTAGAGATATGGCAGGTTCAGTTCCAGACCACCTCAACCAAGTAAATAGTGCAATGAAGCACATCACAAGAGTTTTTTGTTTTCCCAGCAAGTAGAAAAGCTATGTTTACACTAGAGTGTAGTCTACTAAGTGTGCAATAACATTATGTTTTAAAAAAAAAGTACATCCTTTAATTGAAAAATACTCTGTGGCTAAAAAATGCTAAGCATCATCTGAGTCTTCAGCAAGTTGTAGTAGTAACATCAAAGGTCAGTGATCACAGATCACCATGACAAATATCAACAGAACGAAAATATCTGAAATATTGTGAGAATTACCATAAACGTGACATAGAGACACGGAGCGAGCAGACACTATTGAAAAAATGGCGCCGATAGATGTGCTCAATGTGAGGTTGCCACAAACCTTCAATTTGTAAAAAACGCAGTACCTGTTTAGCGCAGTAAAGCAACGTGCAATAAAACAAGGTGTGCCTGTAATCTGTGACCCCTGTAAGGAGATATTATATACCCATTTTCCAGATGAAGCAGTTGAGGCCAAAACATCATACCCAGTAAGGTAGTACTTACAGCTAAAACCCCAGGACCTGTTCGCTTTCCACTGTAATATAATATTCCCTTTAACATTCATGTCTAGTTTGACCATTAAAGACCACTATGAGTTATTGCCTGTCACCTCTAAAGGGCTATGTTGTTTATCCTCAAGATAAAGTGATGGTTTCTTTGCCTCACTTGATTTGCCTCTAAATAAGCATCACCTTTCTGGAAGAACAGTCTTCTTTGGAAAGCAGAGCCCTTCGGTGCCCTTGGATCCCTTGAATATAGAATCTCCCACAAAAGGCTCAACATCCTGCAGCCCAAGCTGTAAAATGCGGTGACAAAACCCTGATGTTCATTCTTCCGACGAGTCTGCTCACAGACACTGCATGGCAGAGTTCACCGGGTGTCCTGAGGAGCCTTTCTCAGGCTCTGAGGTCAGGATGAGTGGTGCTGCGGGAGGGGTGTGGGCTGAGGAACTGGGGTGATCACTACAGGGAGGAGAGTGTGGTGCTGGAGCCCAGCCTCTGGTCCACGGGCCGGTGACCAGCTCTGAGGCATCGGCAGGTCGTCCTTCCCTTACTGTTTCCTCGTGAGATGGTGAAGAAATTAATACCTACCCAAGGGATGGACGTGTGGAGAAAATGCGTTCCTACTTATAAAACACCCAGGGAGTAAGTTAGAGAGGAACATATACAGTACATATACACCATTAGAGGAGAGCAAAGTGCTTTCCAGAAGCTACTTGGGGCCTATCTGCATCCCCCTTAAATGCCTATGTTGAAACCATAACCTCAGAATGTGGCTCTATTTGGAGACTGGGTCTTTACAGAGGTAATTAAGTTAAATAAGGTCGTTAGGGGGAGCAGCAGTCCTATATGACTGGTGTCCTTACAAGAAGAGGAAATTTGGACCCAGACACATGCAGAGGGAAGACAATGTGAAAACACTGGGAGAAGGCGGCCGTCTACAAGCCAAGGAGAGAGGCCTCAGAAGAAACCAACCCTGCTGACACCTTGATCTTGGACTTCCAGCCTCCAGAACCACAAAAAAAACTTCTGTTGTGTAAGCCTCTTGGTCTGTGGTTCTTTGTTATGGCAGCTCTAGCCTCTCCTGGTTGCCAAGTGCCAGGGCAACTCTGAAAACCTTCATTAGCTACTGATGCTGGACAATTAAAGCTGCTTTGCCATGAGGACACAGCAGCACGTCGTCCACAGAGAATCCCAACTCTCATAGGCCTTTGCTGTAATCATCCTGGAACTGAACCAAAGGAAGGCTTCAAGGGCTGCTGACCTACCCCTGCAAGGGACTCCCCCAGACCCACTCTCTACCCCCTAAACACTGACGTGGTCCCAGGCTCAGGAGGAACCTTCCAGTTGGCCAGTACTTGGTTTCTGGTTGAACCACCAAAGTTTTCTCAGGTCTGATTAAAAATCTAGGTCTTTGATATAGGAGGATTACAGAGAAATGAAGTCAAGGTCAATTTATCAAGAAGAAACATATCACAGCCAAACACAAGACCTAATGTTACTCTTATCAGGAAAGTACTTTTCAAATACACAGGCCTAAGGAGTGCTGGTTCAAAAACAACTAAGAAAACACACACACACACACACACACACACACACACACACACACACACAGCCTTTATCCCACTGATAGAATGAGCTGTGAGAAATTAAGTTATTTTGACAAAACACCAGGTCCACTAGGCAGAAATGTTTAGCACCATTGCCAAAGGAAGGTATGGTGCCAAAAAGGAAGAGAGGGAGGTAAGGACTCTCCTCAAGGGAAACAGAGAAGGGAGAACACGTGGAGACAATGAGAGACTAAAGATTTGTGGGAAAGGAAAGCTCATGTGTCCAGCAGCAGAAGGGGGTGAGGGTGACCAGTCCAGGGACATGGAAAGGGAGGAG
The DNA here is from genome assembly GCF_964270905.1 of Leucopleurus acutus. Taxonomy (NCBI): domain Eukaryota; kingdom Metazoa; phylum Chordata; class Mammalia; order Artiodactyla; family Delphinidae; genus Leucopleurus; species Leucopleurus acutus. The sequence goes on from NC_139142.1 coordinate 196,249,313, forward strand.
GCCGTAGGCCCACAGGCAAAGCTGCATGGACTGCGTAGCCTTTACGGGTACGTGAAGCCCTAGACCATTCTTCTTCAAAGGAGGCTTTTCCAAATGATCAAAGAATGATGGCAGTTCTCCGCAGCTACGTGAGCAGCTCTTTCAGTGTGTAAACCAGCACGAGGTGGGGTGGGATAGAAACAGCGGGTCTCCTCTGGCATCCACATGTATACACTGCTGGCCACACAGGGGGCCCAGTGACCCCAAGAGACTAGTGGGAGACCGGATGGCATCTCCAGATGAACCCTGCCTTCCTCCCAGGGGAAGTTGGGTTTGCTACCTATGTGGCCTGAGACAGCCTCAGAAAGATGGTCAGTTATCTCCCCAGTGGTCCCACTGCTGAGCGCTTGCTCCTGGAGGCACAGGTTCAGGCCTCAGGCCCTGGGGTAAAGACATTACACAGCCCCCAAAACACGACAAATGAAAACGCAGCTGGAGCACATGTCAGGAAGAACACGATCATGCTAAAATTATTCCCACTTCCTTTTTCTGCTAACTAGCTAGCTTACCATGCAGGCAGCCCTCTCTGCCTCTCTCTCTGTTTCTCCCTCTGTCTCTTTGTCTCTCTCTGTGTGTCTCTGTCTCTTTATCTTTCTGTTTTCTCTATCTCTGTCTCTCTGTCTCTGTCTCTCTTTCTCTCTCTCTATCTCTCTCTTTGTCTCTCTATCTCTGTTTCTCTCACTCTCTGTCCGTCTCCCTCTCTCTGTCTCTGTACCTCTCTCTGTCTGTCTCTCTCTAGCCAGTGTTCTGAAGAGCGGCCCAAGGATCCGTATGTCACAGGCTGGCAGAGGAAGCTGGTATGAAGACTCATCTATCCTCTTCCTTGCAAGTGGCTTGGGAACGAGCCTCACTGATGGAGGTTCAGATGAAGGGAAGGACAGGGGGTGGAGAGCTGCACGGAGCATGGGACCCGCATGGCACCATGAAGTCTCAACAGGGAACTAAAGCCCAGCCGCCACTCCATGCTTCTATGTGTTGTGAGGATATGAAATAGCTTGGTTGTAATTTGTAAAGTGCTTCCACGCGTTGTACAAGAGCCAGAAAGCTCAGCTGGGGCCCCACCCAAAACATTATTTCTAAGACTTAAAAAAAAATTGCTTTTGGAAACAAGCCACCGTACATGGTCAAATCCCTTCCTAAGCCACGTGATAGAATAAGTAAGTTTGCCTTATGTTCCTCTGTCCTAGAGCCCTCCTGCCTCCCCCAGCCCCCATGGGTGCTCATCCAGAGTCAGCATCTGCCATCTGACGCCCCGTGACGAGAGCCAGAGTGAGTGGAGCATTTGCTGTGCACCAGGCAGAGGGCTGAGCATCTGATAAGCGTCACATTTTTATTCTCACACAACATCAGGAGTTTGATAACTAATACGTTTCCCCAAATATAAGGAGACCCATCTTACTCAGTGAGAAAATCCTTCCAACACCAATTTTTTTAAATTAATTAATTAATTTATTTTTGGCTGTGTTGGGTCTTCGTTGCTGCATGCAGGCTTTCTCTAGTTGTGGCGAGTGGCGGCTACTCTTTCTTGCGGTGCGTGGGCTTCTCATTGCGGTGGCTTCTCTTGTTGTGGAGCACAGGCTCTAGACACGTGGGCTCAGTAGTTGTGGCACGAGGGCTCTAGAGCACAGGCTCAGTAGTTGTGGCTCGCAGGCTCTAGAGCACAGGCTCAGTAGTTGCGGCACACGGGCTTAGTTGCTCCGCAGCATGTGGGATCTTCCCGGACCAGGGCTTGAACCTGGGACCCCTGCATTGGCAGGCGGATTCTTAACCACTGAGCCACCAGGGAAGCCCTAACACCAATTTTTTTTTTCCCCTAACACCAATTTTTTATCCAGTCAATTATATAAACTCTTAGGGCCGAAGCTAAAGTAAATACGACTTACAAAATTTAATTTATTAATTTGGTTGCACATACATATTTATAACCACATACTATTTAAATTATATATTAATGGAGAAATACTGCCTTTTTCCAGTCTGACATATCATTATATAATTTTATTCATTGCATGTTCATTATCTCCAGAGTCAATTTTTGAGTCAATTCGTTTTTTCCAGGACACGTCATCTTCATTTCCATCTCAGTTGTTTGAGATACAGCACACTGTCACTGCAAAGTTTATCCCAAGCCACGAATACCCATTAATACAACATCAGGACAGCGGTTTTATGTACTGAAACTATAGGTGTATATTTACGAGCACCACAGTGTAACCACTGTTGCCTTTGAAGTGAATCTTCAGAAGGTCTGTTTACAATGGCATCCGATATTCCCAACTCATGAGGTCGGATTCCCAGAAATAATTGCTAAATCTGTGTTCAAGTCATTTGCCTCCCTTCTGTTGACTGATTCTGTCAAAAAACCTCTGTCAGCATATACCAAACAAGCACTGATTGAAGTTATTTCAGGCCAATGTATTTTCTTTAAACAATCCTTTTTTTTTCCAGTTAAAGTCAGTGAGACAGCATCCCAAAATTTGAGACACTTTACAAGGGTCTGAATTTTCGGACATGCCTTCTTTCCTAAGGGATGATTTTGGCAAAAGCCTTTGGACCTATGTTCTGATTTACATGAGATCGTTCACCCCCTTTTACCGATCAAAACTGAGGTTCAGAAGTTGAAGCAACTTTGCTAAAAGCTAGTGTTTGACTGCCGTTCAGCAGGGCCAAGTGCTGAACTGCCAACACCACTGCCCGTGCTCCCCCCGTGTGGCCCTTGACCTCATGTCCACTTTCTGCAGCCAATTCCCTTTCTAGAGCTTCCCTGATGCTCTCAGAATCCAAGGTAATTCTCATTCCTTCCTCTGACCCAATAATATCACTAACAGGAATTTATCAGAAGGAACCCATTAGAAATGTACACGATTATTCAGCCCAAGGATATTCATGATAGCATTATTTTAAGGGCAAAAACTTGGAAACAAACTAAGCATCCACAATGAGAGACGTGCTAAACTAACCACATACTCACATTGGAATGGTAAGCAGCCGTATTTAACATTCACGAAATACTAAGTGGAAAAAATGAGAGGTGGTGTAATATGCTTCTAGCTCTACTATTATTATTATTTGGCCTCGCAGCTTGTGGGATCTTAGTTCCCCAACCAGGGACTGAACCCAGGCCCTCGGCAGTGAAAGCGTGGAATCCTAATCACTGGACCGCCAGGGAATTCTCTACCTTTATTATTTTTTTAAATAAAAGCCTATATATATAAAGACTAGGAAGAAGCACAACAGGTTAACTTAGTTAATATTGGGAGATGGAATTAAATGAGGTGGTTATTTTCCCATTTTTATTTTTGTTTCCCCCTTCCAAACAGTCATGCCTATCCCAAAAACATAACTCCAACAGTGAGAATTTGGGGGTCAAGAAAGAGGAAACAGGCCACGTGGAATGGCAGGAGACAGAACTGGGTGGAAATGATGTCTTGTTTTACAAACTGTTGCCTGGATTACTTTCACAGAGGTGCTGCCCTGCAAAAGGATTTTCCAATTAAGGGGAAAAGATTAAGGCTGTAATCCTGGGAAGTTATCGAGTTCAAAATCGGTTTGGTCTCCCCATTACAACTGCACAGGTATAATAGCCTGTCTTACAGAACCAACCAAGTGTGCAAAGCACATGGCATATGTCAGACTCTCTGCTACGGCCAAAAATCAGTCAAGCTCTCCTAGGGAAGAAGCTAGTGCTCTTTTAACCCAGTTCCTGGCCCAGGGTTTGTGCTAGGTGGGAAGTAACAGATTTGGCAAAAATGACACATTCTCTACCCTCAGGGAGTCCACTAATCCAGCATAGCCAGGCCGATGAAGACACGGATGCAATGAGCAGAAAGGGAATGGACAGTCTCTGGGGGAGGCCCCAAAGTCACAGCCGGTTACTTGCTGGTACTGGGAGGAATTTCCAGTACCCAGAGGGCTAATGGTACAGGATTGAAAAAGGTAATAGGAAGCCAAATTGTACTCACTGCCAGGACAAAGCAAGGTTATCTCTTAGTAAGTTACCATTACATTCCCCTGCCATGTGGTTTCTAGCTACAGTCAAAAACTGGCCTCTTTCAAGAGATCATTCTACCCAACGAGAATAAATACGAAAACGTGTACACAACTGATACATAAACTCTGTGGTAAGTGGCCCCCCTAAGACAGCCCCCAGTGATCCCCACCTCCTGGCATTTACTCCCTAGTGAAATGTGAAATCCCCTCTCTTTCTGAGTGAGATGATCTTCTTGATTGGTTTCTAATGAATAGAATATAGCATGGGAGGTCACTTCTGAGATCCAATTATAAGAAGACTGTGGCTTCTGTCTTAGGCATTCTCTCTCTCTTTCTCTTTGCTCGCCCTGGGGGAATCCAGCTGCCTTGTCACAAGGCAGCTTCGTGGGAGGGCCATGTGGTACAGGACCCAGGGCTCCTGACAACCAAATGAGTGAGCTTGGAAGCAAATCCACCAGGCAAGCCTTCAGATGAGAGCACATCCCCAGCCAACAGCTTCACTGCAACCTTTTGAGAGATCCTGGACCGGAGACACCCAGCTGAGCTGCACCCAGACTCCTAACCATCAGAAACTGTGAGATATTAAGTGTCTGTTATTTCAAGCCACTAAGTTTGGGGGTAACGCATTGTACAGAAGCAGATGACTATTACAGACTCCAAAGAGAAATTTCCAAAAAGGGGTTCCAGGTGGTATTAATGAGTGTTGAAATAAGAAGTCTATGTGATTCATTTGGCCCTTACGTGGATTCTGGATCCAGATTCCTGGGAGTTCATATCCTATGTCCTCCCTTTACTAGCATATAAATACAGGCAAATTATTTAACCCCACTGTCCCTTAATTTCCGGGTCTGAAAATGGGAATAACACCACCACCTGGCTCACAGGAGAAAGACTAAATGAGTATATATATATATATATAAAATATGTGCCAAAGAGTGTTATGTAAGTGCTTGTTATTATGACAATTAAAACATAGTACAAAATGAGACATCACTATCATACTTTGTGTTTGTAACTTAAAATTTGTATTTGCTTATATTTCATTTTGACAAAACTTCAGATTTATAAAAAAGTTTCAAGAAGAGAAAGAAGAATGACCAGACACTCTTCTTCTAGATTTGTCAGATGTTAACATTTTTCTACTTGCTCTTCTCACATAAGCACAGAAAACCATCAAAATCAAGAAATGGACTTTGATGCATTAGCATCTAACCTACAAATATTATTGAGATTTTTTTTGGTCATTTGTCCCAATAATGCCCTTTACAGCAAAAGAAAATCCAACATCACATGCTGCATTCAGATGTCATGTCTCTAATCCACAACAATTCTTGGCTCTTTTATTTGTCATTGTACTTTACGATATTGGTATTTTTGAAGAATACAAGCTAGTTATTTTGGAGAGTATTCCTCACTTTGGGTTTGTCCAATGCTTCCTCATAATCAGATCCCAGTTATGCCTTTATGCAGGAATACTCTGGAAGTAATGGGAAGTTCTCAGAGCATGGTGTCAGGTGGCACAGGCTGTCCATTCGTGCCATTTCTAGCAATGTTTCCTTTGATCATTTGTTCAGGTGGTGTCTGCCATGTATCTACACTGTAATGTTACTATTTTCTCTTTGCAACAAAAAGTAGCTTGTGGGGATATACTTGGAGACTATGTAAATACCCTTTTATTCCTCAAACTTTGACCCACTACGCTAAAACCAATTATCACTACGCTAGTTGGAAAATGGTGTTTTCCTAATTCCATAATTTATTTTGCATTTATTAGTTGACATTCTACTTTAAGGAAGAGCTTTCCTTTATTTATTTATTTATTTATCTATTTATATCAGTGTAGACTCATGGATTCTTACTTTATTCAATAGGTTATAATCTTTTACTCTCCATAATTTGTATTAAAGCCAAATATAAATCTAAACAGTTCTGAATCAAATAGATTGCTTCGACAACATTTAAGGACCAGGAGTAGATATATTCATCTCTAAAAGACATGGGTATCTTTTCTTTTATTAGAGCAAAGATTTTGCTCATGCTAAGAATTTTATGTTGTTTTCATCCTTGCTCTGGTCAAGGTTAGTTCCACTGAAGACTAAGTAACTGAGTTGGTGTCATTATTAATCATTTCTACAGAGCATGACAGCATGACGCATTCAAGATAAATAGTAAGCATCTCTTCTAAGAATTTAAGAAAACTATCCTAACATTTCAACAACAGTTTGGCAAAGAATTCCAACACACTACGACCCACTCCAGTTCCTCCACCCGACCGGACAGAGCAGTTCTCAGGAAACAAGCAGGCTATGACCCAGGATAGGAAATGGCAGGGGACACTGTGCCAAAGTATGACCTCCAAAAGGAAATGTAGATGGGACCAAAGAAGAGCCCTGGTGGCACTGCTCACTGGGAATTGTACATTTTAATGCCCCACAATGTTGAGAATTTCAGAAAACAAAGCAGTGAAGGCAAGAGATCATCAGACGAGCAGAATAGCACCCACCGGACGCTGGGAATTTGGTTATGAGCTGAAGACACAAACCTGCCCCAAACTGCAGATCTGAGAAGGTGATTAGTCCGGACACCAGAAAACAATCAGGAAAGGGACCCAAAATAAATAAGTAAGCACAGTTTCCAGTTTGGCTGCCAGAAGGAGAGAGGAGCAATTTTGAAAATGATAGAATTAATAAAGGTAGTTTAAGCGACCAGATAAAATATAAATATACCAAGACGTTTACATTCCTATACACTAGCCGAAACTGGTTAAAAGATATAATAGGGAAAAGAAAGACTCCGCTTATGACAGAAGGCAATAAGTAGAAAAATCTAGGAATGATGCTAATAAGAAATGTGTAATAGAAACCCATGTGATGAAAACTATAAAGCTTTAATGAAAGATACAAAAAACTTACATAAAAGAAGGCATAAACAGATACCTCTATGATGTGACTAAAATTGAAAATGTGGCAGTCTTCCACAAAATTATGCATTGGTACAATGCTAGTTGAGTAGAAATTACAATGGATTTGACAATTTTGACCAAGTTATTTTAAAGTTCATTTTGACAAATAAGCAGGAAAAAAAAATGAAAGTAATAGCTTTTCCCTGATAACTGTTAAAGCCAATTATAAAGTTACAGTGATTATTAGAGTGTAGTACTGGTACAAATCTCAAAAACAGTAATAGAACAAAATGGTCATTAAATTGGTCTTAATGTATATGCTTATAAGAACTTAAAGGAAGCAGCAGAAAGGGCAAGAGATGAATTATCCCACAAATGGAAAATGGCTCTTTTAAAAAAGTATATGTAATCATATACAGACATTTATATAAAGTATCATGTATATATCTTTAGAATTTAAAACATTAAATAAATACTAGGCACTAGGCAGGAAAAAAGAAATTGGTTATTTTGGAGAAAAAAATAACCTTACAGTGTAACCATACTCCAAAATTTACTTCAAATTTTTAAAAGTTAAATCATTTAAGAAATTGGAATAAAACAGAGGTTAATATTTAAACTGATCTCAGGATGAGAAATGACTTTCGAAGCATAAAAGCAATGACCCAAATCAAAGAGTATAAGTCACATATATGGTTAATTGATTTCCAGCAAAGGTGCCCAAGTAATTTATACTGGGTTAAATTCATGTCCACCCAGAGCCTCAGAACGTGAACTTAATCAGGAATAGGGTCTTTGCAGATGTAATTGGTTGAGTTCATATGGAGTAGGGTGGTCCTTACACCCAGTATGACTGGTGTCCTTATAGGAAGAGAAAGCAGAGACACACATATAGAGGAAAGATTGTCATGTGAAGACAGAAGCAGTAGTTGGAGTGGCTGTAAGCCTAGGAGTGCTAAGGATTGCCAACAACCACCAGAAGCTGGGAAGAGGCAAGGAAGGATTCCCCCTTAGAATCTCTAGAGAGAGTGTGGTTCTACCAACACCTGATTTTGAACTTCTATCTTCCAGAACTAGAAGAAAATTAATTTCTGGATTTTAAGCCACCCCATTTGTAGTAATTTATGTCAGCCCTGGGACACTAATAAAAAATTCAGTGGGAAAAGGAAATCTTTTCAACAAATGGTGCTGGAAATATTGAATAGCCATATGGAAAAATAAATAAACCTTGATCCTTACTTCACACTAGATACAAAAGTTGACTAAAACTGGATCACTTTCTACAATACATTTAGAATAAAACATAGGGGAAAATCTTAGTGACCTTGGGTTTGGAAAAGATTTCTAAAATAGGATACAAAAAGCAAAGACTATTAAAAAAAAAGAGAAATCAGGGCTTCCCTGGTGGCACAGTGGTTGAGAATCTGCCTGCTAATGCAGGGGACACGGGTTCGAGCCCTGGTCTGGGAGGATCCCACATGCCGCGGAGCAACTAGGCCCGTGAGCCACAACTACTGAGCCTGTGCGTCTGGAGCCTGTGCTCCGCAACAAGAGAGGCCACGATAGTGAGAGGCCAGTGCACCGTGATGAAGAGTGGCCCCTGCTTGCCACAACTAGAGAAAGCCCTCATACAGAAACGAAGACCCAACACAGAAAAAATAAATTAATTAATTAAAAAAAAAAGAAATCAATAAATTTGACTTCATCAAAATTTAACATTTATACTTTTTTTTTTTTTGGGTGGTGCGCGGGCCTCTCACTGTTGTGGCCTCTCCCATTGCAGAGCACAGGCTCCGGACGCACAGGCTCAGCGACCATGGCCCACGGGCCCAGTCACTCCGCGGCATGTGGGATCTTCCTGGACCGGGGCACGAACCCGCGTCCCCTGCATCGGCAGGCGGACTCTCAACCACTGCTCCACCAGGGAAGCCTTAAAACTTATACTCTTAAAAAACATGTTACAAAATAGAAGGCAAGTCACATACTGGGAGAAAATATTTTCAAGGCATATATATGACAAAGGGGTTTTATCTAAAACATACATTGACTCTCAAAATTCAATAATAAGATAAATAAGAAATGGACAAATGATTTTAACAGACACTTCACCAAAGAAGCTATAAGAATGGCGACAGGGCTTCCCTGGTGGTGCAGTGGTTAAGAGTCCGCCTGCCAATGCAGGGGACGCGGGTTTGTGCCCCGGTCCGTGAGGCTCCCACATGCCGCAGAGTGGCTGGGCCCGTGAGCCATGGCCGCTGAGCCTGTGCGTCTGGAGCCTGTGCTCCGCAACGGGAGAGGCCACAACAGTGAGAGGCCCGCGTACCGAAAAAAAAAAGTACCGAAAAATATACACTTTAAATATGTGCAGTGTATTATACATTAATCATACCTCAATAACCCTGTAACAAAAAGAATGGAATCATAAAAAATGTATGGGGAAATATTTATAACAATGACATGTCATGGTTAATGTACCAAACATACAATATGGCCTTAAAATTCAATAAGAACGCATAAACAAATTTTAAAAATAGTCAAAAAAAAAACCATTCACAACTAAAAATATATATTTTTCAATAATTATATTAACAAAACTATTATTTAAAACAATGCTTTGCCTCCCAGTTCTCATTGATAAAAGTGGCATTTCTTTTCAATTTTAATAATGAATGTGGCTTCAATGCAGTGAAATGGGTATTCACATTCCAGCAACGGTAACGCAACTGGAAAACGTTTCAGAGAAACCATTTGCCAATATTAAAATCTTCATATCTCTAGATGTTGCAATATGAAGTCATCTTAATTTTCTCCTCTATAATTTCCTCTTTTCACATTTTTAATAGTGACCATAAATTCTTTCATCCGAGAAAATATTCTTAAAAAGGAAAATCTTTGAATTAGCTTCATTTGGCAAATGTACAAGCACAAAGAGTTGGATGTATCTTGTAGGTCTCCTACCTATTGACTACGGGTTTCCCACAGTGGGGGAGGGGTAGCATGACACTGTCACCATGAAATCAGCTTCCGGAGGGCTCATTGGATGCATACCACAATGACCACAGTGTCTCATTAGCATCTCCCAATCACACATGGTTCCAGCTTATTCTCTCATATATGCCTCTACCTCTTCCTAACAATACTTAGAGGAAATTAATACTAGCTTCTCAAGAAGGAAAAAATCTCTAAGGATCTCTATGCCATTGATAAGGTCCAGAGATGGAGAAAAACAATCCATGCCTCGTCTGGTTGGCAGCTAACCCAGACTCACAGGGCAGGATATCACTGACATCATGAAGAAAGGGGAACAAAGTAGAATGCATGAAGTGACATGTCGTAGAGCCTCATCAGGTCATGGAAAGACCCAGACTGCAGCCCGCCATGATCCAACTTCCATCCATTGCCCTCTCTTCCTTCTATACCATGTGGATTCTCAGTTGCTTTCATAGTAATCCGAGTTTTAGATGGGGATCTGTTTATCCTCAAGTAAACCAATAAAGAAGTTTTAGTCCCCACAGTCCAAACCATCTAGCAGAGGGAAACTGTCCAGTCTGAAGATATGGAAACCAAACAGTGACTGTGTCAATGGGTCAAGCCACAAACAGCTGCAACAACACAGAGAAAACATGAAAAGTCCTCTGGGGCTCAAGGTTCACATACTGATCCAATCAGAGGGTTACCAGTTGTCCCAAATACTCATTCAATCACAAGTAAAGAGTGTTTTCTTTCATGGTCTGACATCTTAATGACAGTGCCAAATCATTGTGAAGATTAGAACTGAAGCCAGAATGATCTCCATTCAAGGCACATGCTGATCTTAACCATTTCAAATTGGCCACCGCTAGCTACCAGATGACAAGGGGCAGAACAGATGACACGTTCACAGCCAGGCTCACCACCTCTTTGTTCTTAAGAGAAACTCTGTCAGCAAAGATGAAACATGGATTTTGTCAGGACAAACTCTTTCCTTGACCATAAAAATGAATTAAAAATAAAACATGAATATGGGTGAAAACCTAGATATTCCCCCCAGTAACAAAGAAGATACGGTGCTATAAAGTTCAGGATTGCTAGATTCCAAAAAGAGCATTAGGGTCAATTTTGGCTCTGCAACTAACTTCTCTGAGTACGTCACTCACTTCTCTAAGTCAGTTTTCTCATTGGGAAAAGGAGTGTGTTGAAGTAGATGATCTCTAAAAGCTTTATGCCTAACCACTTGGAGGGAATTTTAATACAAGATGGTTATCTGGGCAGTGAACACATGAGACTGAGAGGCTGGAGTCTGGTCTTGCACCATCAACATGGTCCCTGGTCTCTTTGTTCCAGAAAGTGTCCAATCTTTCCTTCCTCAGGGCAATATGCCTCATGAGTCAGTCTTGCAGGTAGAGGCTGCCTGGATTCACGATTTAAGGGGGCATCAAATCATACTGGCTTAATATCGGGAATATTATCCCCCTTACGTTTGCTTTTACGCTCGTTTATGAATTCTTTACATGTGGTGGGCTAAATACATATTTGATGAATGAATAAATGAATGAAGAAACTAAATGTGAAGAATTCTCTGGACCACATTTTAATGTAGCTAGCCTGACTGCTCTCATCTACTTGGGCAGCAGCAGAAACCAATAAATGAAAGAACAGATATCAAAAAGAGGAGAAGAGAACTTTAGCAAGCGTTTCTATTAGATATATAGTAGTTACACAGTAAGCATTACAACTGCATTATTAAATGAGCATAGTGACACATATGGGACAATGGACAGAGTCTTTAAGGATAATGAATAAGCCCATTCTGGGTTCTGGGGTTAAGACCACTGCCATATGAATCAGTTATTTGTGCTTCAGGATAGCAGCCCTTATTAACCGATAGCTTTGATGTGTAGCTGATGCTTCAAAGGTTTAGGAAACTCCTCCACCCCAGTGCATCCCAGGAAACGTTTCCATCAGTTTGAGATATGGGGAAAGATTCCTATTGCAACCGAGGAGTAAAGAAGGGATTTTGGTACCACTGGGCAAGGTTGGAAATAAAGGAGGGTCAGAGTATGATTAGGGTAACATGAGCTCTGTTCTCCAGCATTGTGGTGAACTGGTTAGGAGCTGGGATCCAGAAACAGATCACTGGTTTGAAATCTCACTCTGCCATTTCTTAGCTGGGTAACCCTGGGCAAGGTACGCTCTGTGGGCTTCAGCTTCAACATGTATAAAATGATTCCTAATAATTCCAACCTGACAGGGTTGTTGAGAGGATTAAATGATATCACCGTTACCTGGCGCAAAAAAGAGTGCCTGGCATGTAGCAACAGTTCAATAAATGTTGGTTGTTCTTACGATCTGACCTCTTGGGTTGAGTGCGAGCCCATACGATTAGAAAAGGGAGAGCTACAAAAGACTTTCAGGAGAGCCTTCATGGGATTCACGCGAGGAGCATGGGCCAGAAACTGACCGGAATACTTAAGAAAAATGTTATAAAATGGTAGGCACAGCAGCACCCAGAAAATAAAATGTTTCTGAGCAGGAAGCATCCGGTCTCCCTACATCTGCAGGGCAACTAACCAGACTACAGCACTTGGGGAACTAGAGGCTCAGGAGGCATCCAGAGAAAACAGTCTTAGTAATAACAGTGTGCATTTACTGAGCACTTACCGCATGTCAGGCCTGATTTGAGTCATGTGGACTGACTTACCTTGACATGGACATTGCCTCCCCATGAAGGGCAGGGGCAGGGATGAGGCTGCTCCAAGCAGCTCTGGGGTCAACAGTCTTGGGCATGTGGGAGGAGGGGGCACTGACAGGGGAACACGTGTAAAATGAGAGCACGTGGGGCATCTCTTCGGGAGACCTCAGGAACAACTGCGCAGTGTGATTGAGGGGAGCTGATTCTAGCTATGAATATAGTGAGAACTCATGCCTTCGTACTATGAGTATCAAAAAGAAGGGACCTAGGTCTTCCCTGGTAGGACAGTGGTTAAGAACCCGCCTGCCAGTGCAGGGGACACAGGTTCGAGCCCTAGTCTGGGGAGATCCTGCATGCCTTGGAGCAAACTAAGCCCGTGCATCACAACTACTGAGCCTGCGCTCTAGAGCCCTCGAGCCACAAGTACTGAAGCCCGCGCATCCAGAGCCCGTGCTCTGCAACAAGAGAAGCCACTGCAATGAGAAGCCCGCACACCGCAACCAAGAGTAGCCCCCACTCGCCGCAACTAGAGAAAACCCGCGAGCGGCAACAAAGACCCAACGTAGCCAAAAATAAATAAATTAATTAAAATTAAAATTAAATAAAAAAATAAAGAAGGAACCTGTACTTAGTGATCCAAGGCTGATGAGTGCCGTGCTCTTTGGATCACTCATCCAAGATGGCAAAAGAGTGAATTTACCTTCATGGCTGTGGCGTTTGCCAACACGTGGACCACATTCCATGTATCTAAGTGAACCTGGGGCCGAGTCATAACTGAACGAAGCCCTCACCCACATTTGACCCGTAACACCACTTCTGTATTCTGCTTGGCTGGTAGTTAACTGTTTTTATTTATTTAACAAATGTATATACAGACTTAATGTCACATGCCAGGTAGTTTTGAATGTTTTATGAATGTTGGCCTATTTGATCTTTATGAACAATCCTATGGGGTAGGTACTGTTCTAATCCCCATTTTACAGATGAGGAAAGTGAGGTGAAGAAGGTGAGTAAAGGTTAACTATAGGATTCAAACCCATGTGGCCTCACTTCCAAGTCGTCATTAGCTCTGCCACCAAGGAGTCCTACATCACAGGGATGGGGAGGGGGTATTTCTTTTTAAGTATTATTCTCCATGCAGTAGCTCCGCTTTTAGAAGAAGAAGGAAGATAAAAAGAAACAAAAGGCTCAAAGAGAGCAGACATCCCCAAGGCATCACAAAATGCCTGACGTTCTGCAGTCACTTTAGAACAAATCTTTTTCCAGTGATTTCTTTTTCTGAACATCAGAGTTGGTGCCCAGAATGGATTTTGTTGCAAAACCGGTTGTCACTATGTCCCTGTTATCTCACCATCCAGGTGGTCATGAACTGAAAGGTGACCTCCTCACCAACAGCCGTAATGCCCAGCTCTTCCCTTGAAAGGACCCAAATCAAAGCTGCTTCTTCCACCATTGAAACAGCTGTCAGAGAAGCTGCTTTCCAACAGCTGCCTTTTCCAAACGCTTTCCCTTCCAAGGAGGATGCCATGGCAGTGCCGCCCTGCCCTATTTCAACCTGGTGCACGTCGGCCCCAGGGAGGGAGGCTTCAGGCACCGTGCGAGAAGACCTGGCTCTCGTCCCAGCTCTGACAATGGTGATTTGGTGGCCTTGGGTAAATCGTTTAACTTCTCTGTACCTTAGTCCCTTCTTCTATAGCCTGAAGGAGAGAGCTAGGAAGGATCTTTTTTCGACATTAATGTAGTTAATAAAGATCTTTTAAAATTACTAAGTTCTTGGGCTTCCCTGGTGGCGTAGAGGTTAAGAATCTGCCTGCCAATGCAAGGGACACGGGTTCGAGCCCTGGTCCGGGAAGATCCCACATGCCGTGGAGCAACTAAGCTCGTGAGCCACAACTACTGAGCCTGCGCTCTAGAGCCCATGAGCCACAACTACTGAGCCCACGTGCCTAGAGCCCGTGCCCCGCAACAAGAGAAGCCACCGCAATAAGAAGCCCGCACGCCACAATGAAGAGTAGCCACCGCTCACCGCAACTAGAGAAAGCCCATGCCCAGCAACGAAGACCCAACGCAGCCAAAAATAATAAATTTATTTTAAAAAATTACAAAGTTCTTTTGAATCCACTTGTGTCCAAAGCAAAGTAACTGAGAGACTCCACCCTAGGCACTGGTTCCAAGGGAGGTTGTTAACCAACTAGGGGCTGGTGGGAGGCAGCTATTCACAGTGTCACCCTCATACACACACACACCTTTCATCTCCCCCATCCCCCAATCTTGACTTCTCTGTCTCTCCACCTCTTTTTTCATTCCTCAACATACTCCTTCCACCTTACACTTCCAAAACTTGAAGAACAATCTTTGATTCACAGGTAGAAAGAGTCTTGGGGAAAACCCATCTTCTTGTGGCAAAGCCACAAAATGCAAACAGATGTCATATTTCAGTCTGTGCTTTTCTGCAAATACCTACACGAAAACTGGGCTGAGACATTGCTTCCCATCACCTATGTAGCCTGCTTATCTCCTCTCTTGGTCCCTAACACCAACTAGGGCAAGTTATCACCTCCTTTGAATCCTGGTTCTATAAAATGGGCTTAAAATACCCGCTTAAAATGCAGCATGCGGTTGTCATGCGTGTCAGCGCCTGGCACCGTGCAAATTCTTGGTAATGATTATATGTACATATTCGTGATGATATTTTGTGTAATGAGGCTCATCCGGAAGGCCCTGGAATGCAAGTGTACACAGTGCTGTTGGCATGGTGACGGTGGAGCAGGCAGAAAGGGGCAAGGGCTGAGTGTCTTTCCTCCGAGGGCTGACTTGCCCTCGCCTCGTCCTGCAGACTCAGACCCTTGTCACAGCTGGTGATTCACAAACACACAAAAGGCTTCTGGGTGGTGAGCAGCAGAAGGCATTTAGAATGAGCCTCTTTCCCATCCCTGAGGGGGTGAGAGACAAATGATAATGCTCCAGTGACAGGGGGGGTGGGGGGGGTGGCGCGGACAGAAAGCACATCACAAACCCCAGGGTGGTTGTCCTGGGGCCTCAGACCTCAGGTGTGTTAAGTGCCCTGGTGAAGGGCATCCCCTCCTCAAGAACATTTTCTTTTACAAGTGAATTGAACGAGTCAGCACGCTGAATAGCTCTCTAATTCCTCAGGGAACCCAGAGGGCAAAGCCAGCAAATCCAGTCCACGCTGTTCTCGTTCTGTCAGTCAGGGCTGGCAAAGGGGGTAAATAAACCGGTACAGCAACCCCCTGGCCTGGATCCCTGCCCGATCCTCGCTCAGAAATTGCCTTTCAGGACAAATGGCCTGGAGGGGACTCATGCGCTATTTTCTGATGGCAGTGTTTAAGGAGACAGAGCCGTAAAGTTTGAACCGACTTAATTCACGGAAGCAGGACACTGATACCCCCTCTCAGGAGCTGGCACGACAGCCTGATAGCCCAGCACGGGGCCTTCCTCACCAGCTCCATCCGAGCGAAGCTCTTTTTGATAGAAACTGAGCCCATGGCCTTGCCTTCAGCTAAGTCAGGAGGAGGTGAGGGCTGGCCACATAAATCACTGGTAAAGCTGCTGAACAAGCTTGCTAATAAGAACTGCCAAAATGTTCCATTTCTTCCCTTGGTTTCATAAACTTTCTTTTTTTAAACAAATATTAATAGTGGATCCATTCCATGTGCTTTGGAATCTCAAAATATCCAGGGTGTTCCCTGTAAATCTCCTTCACAGGCAAGTCACCCCTGCCCACAGGTGACTGAGTTTCCTGAATCTGTCAGTGTATCATATGCCATGGGCCGCTGCCCCAGGAAGATGCTGTAGGGACTGTCACAGAGGTGGCAACGTCAATGGTGGGGTCTTTAGATCCCAGACAAGGCCCCCTAAACTCCTTAGCACTCTGGGGTTGGGGTGTGGGCAGAGCAGGGACAATGTTCAAGGAGCTCTTGGCATCATCAAAAGAGCTATAAGGCACTTAATTTCCATTGTGACTCATGCCTGCCCTTGATCAGAGCTGTGGACTGAAGGTTCACGTCCCCACAAAATTCATGGGTTGAAACTTAACCTACAATATGATGGCAGTAGGAGGTGGGGCCTTTGGGAAGTGATTAGGTCATGAGGGTGAAGCCTTCATGAATGGGATTAGTGCCCTTAGAAAAGAGACCCCAGAGAGCTTCCTGGTCATTTCTGCCTTGTGAGGACTCAACGAGAAGACAGACATCTGTGAACCAGGAAACAGGCTTTCGTCAGACCACAAATCTGCCGGCACCTTGATCTTGGACTTCCCAGCCTCCAGACCGTGAGAAATAAACGTCTGTTGTTTATAAGCCACCCAGCCTCTGGTATTTTTTTATAGCAGTCTGAATGGACTAAGACAATAAGCAAGTCCCAAACCTAATTAAGACATTCCAGCAGACAGTTCAGTTGCCAGGAGAGGCGATCCAGAGAAGGCACGTGGGCGTAGAATGGAGCTGGGGCATAAGCAGTGAGCGGTACCCAAGGGAAGAGACTGGGCAGAGCAGCAGCAGGCTCTTCTTCCCTGCACAAGCATCCCCACACTCCCCATAAAGAGCTGCAGCGTTAACTGCACATCTCCTCGCTAAAGATTCTCTCCCGGAGTGTCTACGAAAACTAATGAGTGCAATCATAGCACCACTCAAGACCTTTCCACCTGCCCAGCACTTCACGAGATGAGCTCATTGATCCACACAGCCCTCCCGTGAAGCTGGTAATTATGATTATGCCCAGTTCAGAGATGGAGCAACTGAGCAGAGATGAAGCTACTTCCTGGAGTCTCTAGGCACACTGCAGCCCTTCTCTCTCCATAAAGGAAAGCACAAGTGGGAGGGAGACACAAGAGGGATATGGGGATACATGTATATGTATAGCTGATTCACTTTGTTATGAAGCAGAAACTACCACACCATTGTAAAGCAATTATACTCCAATAAAGATGTTAAAAAAACAGCACAAGTCTCTGAGATGCATTTTCCTGTCTTTTCTTTTATCCCACGTTCCACTGATACAAGTATCCCTGAAGCAGGAGATAGACGGGCTCTAGGCTAGGCATTTACAACTAGCCTCCTGTTTACATTTCCTGAGGAAGGAGGCAGGTGGGCTCTAGGCTGGATATTTATTACAACCAGCCTCCTCTTTGCACTTCGAGATGGAAATAACCACAGGAACAGGGTAAACAGCTGGACTTTGCCTCCTGTGTACGCTTGAAGATAACAGTAATGGCAGGGACAGAGAGGGGCTAAACCCTGTTTGAGGAGAAGATCAAGAGGTCACCTATCTCCCATCCTTGGGTAAAGGGAGACATTGCACATGCGCAGAAAGGCTCCTTGGGGGTCAAAAAGGAGGGGGCACCACCCCATAGTATGTGATGTTAAGGCTGCCCTACAGGCCTCTGGGCTGGAATCCATCTTGGAAAAAAGTTGCGCACGCATATTGGGGAGGGTCCTAGGGCAGGTCACGTGTGGAAAAAGAAACCAGATAATTGGCCAAAGGTAAACAAAGACCCAGAAGAAC
Organism: Leucopleurus acutus; assembly: GCF_964270905.1. Classification (NCBI taxonomy): domain Eukaryota; kingdom Metazoa; phylum Chordata; class Mammalia; order Artiodactyla; family Delphinidae; genus Leucopleurus; species Leucopleurus acutus. The sequence continues at coordinate 196,267,438 of NC_139142.1, forward strand.
TGCCCCATAAAAATGACTTAACTGCCTCATTATTGAGCTCCTCCGCAACAGGGAGGACGCCACACCTTTTTCTCCAGGTGTGCATCTCTGCCTTGCTTCGGTCTTAACAAACTGCTTCTTGGTGTGCTCTCCCACTTATGGAGCTGTGTCTCTAATAATGAACTTTGTACCTGTTTTTACAGTTTTTGTCTCCTTGAGAAATGCATTTTTCAGTGGGGGCAAGGGCCGGGGCGTTTTGCTTCTAGTCTCTAGCCCCTGGTAGACTAGCGGCTCGGATTCCTGGTTTTCATCCAGGCTACCCAGGTTCAATTCCTGGGCTGGGAACTAAGATCTCACTGCAAGCCACTGCTCACGGCTGACTCTCCAAGATCATCCCGAAAGAGGGTAGAAAATATATGGGCTGGATCTCTGTGTCACGTAATGGCTGACTAATTCTCTTTTAAAGTAAGGAATTTATTATCATTACCCCCAAAGTTACTGTTTCATAGCTGAGGTATTGCCAGACTCTTGCTGATGACTGATTCATAGTCAACAATGAATTATTAATTTAATCAACAGATATTTATTGAATGTCTTCCATATTTCAAATGCTATACCATGCCCTGTGCTCAGTGCTAACTTAGTTTAAAAAAAAAATAATGTGGATGCCCCCTTTGTTGTGATATTACTTAGCCTGAATACAGGGAAGTCCTATGGAATACTTAATTAAAATAACCCATTGTTCCATATTTTCCCTGCCCTCAACTTTTGCTTCCTCTAGATTTCATTGACATAGGAATGAACTAATCACTTAATATTGTAATCCCTAAACATTATCCCAAGTATTGGAAAAGAAAATACCCTTTTGCCCATTACTGGTTCTGAACTTTTCCCACAGCCCCTTGTGCTAACAGTTGGAGCAAAGAGATACCCCTCTCCCCTTGTTTCCCAAACCACAGCAGACATCTGTAGGAGGCATGATTCCTTGTGTCCGGCAGCAGGAAACTGCTGGTGAACCATGTGTGATTTTCTAGGGTGTTCACTCTTGTCAAAGGTTCAGGAGATAGAAGTTAAGAAAATTACCTGGTGAGTAATTTAAAATATTAATTTTCCGATCAAAGAAAATTAAGTTATGGAGTTAAGCTCCATATTATGGAGTTAAGCTCAAGCCCTAAAGAAACATCAAGCTCACAGCCCACCTCCAGCTGGCTCACTGCTATGAGATGCTGAGCATAGACAGCTGGAGGGGCACTGTGGGTCTAAACCATCATATCATGTCTCTGGCTAATCTGGGAGCAATAATGAGCCAGCACTACAGGGAATCAGAAGGGTGCAGGGTTAGACTTAAAGATCGAGGGATCAAAGGTGCCAACTTACATAGCCATCACTGCCCTGTGGCATCAAGCATGGATGCCAAGTTTACGGGTAGCAGAGATGGGATGGATATATGTCAAGGAGAAAACAGAGAGCTGAATGAATGAAGGCAGTCAACCTACATATTTTGTGGGAGTTGGAGTGGCTGCTCCTGATGCTGTACCCTTTCTAATCAGCATGATGGTGCCCGTGAAAGCATGTGGTTAAGAACCCACCATCTGATCCCATGGGTCTGGGTTCCAATCGTGGCTCAACCACTTATTACTTTGACGAGACACAAACATCTCCAGGTCCTTGGTTTCTTCATTTCTGAAGAAGAGTAAGAGTGGCAGTGTTTCTTGGGATGGTGGTGAGGATGAAATGAAATAATCCATACAAAATACTTTGTGTGCCTGATCTATAATATTCCCCAAATAAATGTAAACTATTATGATTTCTAAATTTTAAAGTGTTACACAATTATAACAAAATATGTTAATGTTATTGTCCTTTTAAAAAATCTCTCATTCAATGCCCTTAGTTTAAGGTTATGCTTGATTAAAATGAAAAGATGGTATTTTCTCCTTGGTTATATCTGTAGGACCATAGCAATTTTTCTTTTTAACCTAAAAGTTTCCATAGGGATTTGGCAGATGTTTTTGGATGTATACAATATTCAGGAAAACCCATTACTTCTTTTTTTTTTAACATCTTTATTGGAGTATAATCGCTTTACAATGGTGTGTTAGTTTCTGCTTTATAACAAAGTGAATCAGCTATACATATACATATATCCTCATATCCCCTCCCTCTTGTGTCTCCCTCCCACCCCTCTAGGTTGTCACAAAGCAAGGAGCTGATCTCCCTGTGCTATGCAGCTGCTTCCCACTAGCTATTTTACATTTGGTAGTGTATATATGCCCATGCCACTCTCTCACTTTGTCCCAGCTTACCCTTCCCCCTCCCCGTGTCCTCAAGTCCATTCTCTACATCTTCATCTTATTCCTGTCCTGCACCTAGGTTTTTCAGAAACTTTTTTTTTTTTTTTAGATTCCATATATATGTGTTAGCATACGGTATTTGCTTTTCTCTTTCTGACTTCACTCTGTATGACAGACTCTAGGTCCATCCACCTCACTACAAATAACTCAGTTTAGTTTCTTTCTATGGCGGAGTAATATTCCATTGTATATATGCACCACATCTTCTTTATCCATTCATCTGTCGATGGACACATAGGTTGCTTCCATGTCCTGGCTATTGTAAATAGAGCTGCAATGAGCATTGTGGTACATGACTCTTTTTTGAATTATGGTTTTTTCAGGGTATATGCCCAGTAGTGGGACTGCTGGGTCGTATGGTAGTTCTAGTTTTAGTTTTTCAGGGAACCTCCATACTGTTCTCCACAGTGGCTGTATCAATTTACATTCCCATCAACTTAGATGAAAAAATTTTAAGTAAATCATATAAACTTTAGAACAAGGACTCATATATTGATACATAAAATTATACAGCTAGAAACAACAGAATATAATTTTTTAAAGATTCAATGTATTCCGAGGGTAGAAAATCAAAACTGATTATTTCTATAGTGATTTCTAATAATCCTACCAGGATTAAAATGGAATGGCCCGTTAGGTACACGACAAGGATTTAGGAATGGTTCTAAGTGATGGGATGTAGCGATGGAATTCTAGGAAGTAGAGATATTTCATATCTGCGAATTAAAATCCCAAATCAGTGCCCTCCAGATAGGTTGGGACTGTGACTTCACATGTGTGTGCTGCTGGTTGCCAGAGCAACCAAGGAGAAAGAAGCAACCATTCATCATAAATCCCACCTGGTGCTGCCCCATCACCACCCCCCCAACTCATGTGGAAGCAAAGACATCATCTCTACTTGCCCCTAAAACCACTACAACAATGGACTGCCAAAGTGTGCCATGTCTGTCTCTCCCTATTATTTCAACAGGATTTATTCAGTCTAAAAAAAAGGTGAACATGATGAAAAATGGACCGTATAACATGTACTAATTGAGAAAGAATGATCTGGATGTGAAATGGGATAAGAACAGCCATTTGCTGGAAAAAGACTTGGAGAGGAGGTTGTGATGTACTTTGAAAATAAAGAAGTATGTAGAGTAGCTCAGCATCTTGCCCCCAAATCCCCTCTTGCCCCCAGCACAAGTCTTCAGACTTGGAAACAAAGAAGATAAACCTAAGATAGACAACATAAAAACTGCTGAGTCATGGTGACCAGTGAGCTGAATTGGCTGCAAGCTATGAGCAGGTTTCTCAAGCTTGGTACTATTGACATTTGGGGCTGGTTAATTCTATGTACTTGGAGGCTCTCCTGTACACTGCAGGACATTTGGCAGACCCCTGGTCTCTACGGACTAGATGCCAGTAACCCCTTCTCCCTAGCTGTGACAGACAAAAATCTCTCCAGACATTGCCAAATGTCCCCTAGTGGGTGGGTCTTGGGGGTATAAAATAGCCCCCGATTGAAAACTACTGCTTATCCCTTATCCCTCAAGGAGTTTCTCTCCAAATTTGAATAACTTTGGGGAGGTGCCTTAAGATTATTAATAATATTTTCTGGTAAAATGCCATTGAACCAATGAATTAAATGAGCCCATTTCTGCTTCATTTGATGCTTGAAACTCCCAGGGTGGGGTGTGTGTGCGTAAGGCTATGCAGGATTGTTTCACACAAACACTCAATAAAGCAGAAAAAGCTGTTTGAAAAATGTTCCTCCAGACATTAATGACATAAAGATAATATATTCATAAATAGAGAAAAAATGAGGAATGAGAAAAAATATATTTTCATACTTGAGAGTATACATTAGTTTAACTCCCTTTATTTTCTTTCTTATGAAGAGACTCCAAGAAATGTAATTGCAAATATAGTCAAAAGTTAATTATAGGGCTTCCCTGGTGGCACAGTGGTTGAGAGTCCACCTGCCAATGCAGGGGACACGGGTCCATGACCCAGTCCAGGAGGATCCCACATGCCGCGGAGCAGCTGGGCCCGTGAGCCATGGCCACTGAGCCTGCATGTCCAGAGCCTGTGCTCCGCAACGGGAGAGGCCACAACAGTGAGAGGCCCGCGTACCACCAAAAAAAAAAAAAAAAAGTTAGTTATACCATTATAAATTATATCCTTTTACTACTCTCTGGAGGACACTAAGAATTTTAGGGTGAAGAGATGGGTACAAATGCTCATGCTGTAGTCCACACACAATTTAGATCATTGAGCTACCATTAAATATAATGAATTCCCACACTGTGTCATGGAAATAGTCAAGAACAAAGCTATTTTTTTCTTCAGAATTCCTAAGCAGCATTTAAGTTTCAGTGTTGCTAGCACTGTGTATTGACAAAACATGTTTTATTTGAGAGACGCAATGCCTGAGGCAGGCAGATAGATGCAGAACAAAAGCACATAGAGAAAACATAATTGGCTCCAGTTCTACAAATCAAGTCTATGGCTGAAGAAAAGAAAGGTTAGAAAAGGTAAGAGATCAAGACCTTGGGATTTTTTAAATTATTATTTTATATATCACATGTTTCTTTCAGACAAATTAGGTCTGTGTGTACTGTACTTCTTGTGAACACATGTCTGGAGGTTTAAAAGAAGGAAGAGAAGAAACCAGGGAAAACACACATAGCTTAAAGTTGTATCTTCATATATCATCTCATTACAGTATGGGAAGTGGGTGCTATTGACCCATTTTAAAGATGAGGAAACAAGAGGCCCGTTACATAACTTGCCCAACGTCAAGCAATAGACATTATGGCTTTGTCAAATTTCAAGGCCCTCCTCTTACTCATAAGCCACTTGATATAGCCTCCCTGGCCAAAATATACATTTTTATTTCCTGAATAGATGACTGTTCATTTTCTTTCAGTGTCTGCAATTCAGCCAATTAAGAATTCATTTAAGTGAACAAATAACCTCTTTTAAAACTCTAAATACTCCAGGTTAAATGTTTATAAATCATGTACATGTTAGCATAAGTTAATAAAAGCAGATGAACACATTTTCAGAATTCAGATTTGAGTCCTGGCTCTTCGATCTACTAGTTGTGCATCCTGGCAAACACCACTTAGCTTTATTATGCCATAAATAGATGTTTGTGACCTAGGCCCCATATACCTCATCACTGTAGGATTATTTTATAGGAAATGATGCATCCTAGATTCTAAATAACTGATTTACAAACATTAAAATGCAATCTAATTTAAAACAGAGGACACATATTTCAAGTGTCTAGCTCAGATTTAGCCATGTATTAGTGGGATAACCTGTGTGTAGGGGTGTGTGTGTTTGTGTGTGTGTGTGTGTGTGTATTTGTTTCAAGTATGAAACACAACTGTCAAATCATGGCATAGCTGTAGACACGAAACAAGTGATAACTTTTCAACAAATACATTATGTACCAAAAGGCACTTTCTTCCAATGCTACAGGTCACTTGTACTGCCCACAATAATACACACGACAGAAAATTGAACATGAATTCTCTGTATAGATGTCTTCATCTAACCAATGAACACCTTGGACGCTCTTCATCCATAATCCTTCAGCCCTAGGTCTATTTATTTTCTGAAAATAGGCCTAAACACTGCAAATGCAATATACTGTAAGACGCCCTCAATTCATTTACTTTTTCATTCATCTTCATAAAAAAATATAGCAAATAAATTGCTATAGTTCTTCATGTGCTACCTACCTGCCAAGGGCTCCAACAAACTAGTGCAGATTAACTAGTATTTGGAGAAAGCCACTTAAGGTCTGAAATATCTGATGCATTATGAAATCGACATGATATCCCTGTGGAAATACAAAGCTTGGTGGCTCTTCATTTGCAATTCATGTGCATGCGTGAGACAGTCAGAGACAATGCTTTGTCCAAGCTAAGCCAACAGCCAACAAAAGCAAGTCAGCATTCCCTGCCACGTCAAACCATCCAGAGAGCCAAGGCTAACTGTTCAGAGTTCCTACATATTTTGTGCTCATCCTCAATTTAAAAATGCTCCGAATCAACTAGCAATGGCATTAAAAAAAAAATAGTCTCACACTGGAAGCAACCATTGGGTAAGAGTTGTCCACTAAGCATATCCCTTGGGATAAAAGCCAAGGACAGGCAGCCAGTGTCACAACTACTTGAGGTTTGGGTAAAGTAATTGGGAGTAAGAGAGGGGAAACCTGAGACACATTTCGATTTCTCTCTGTGTTTAGAGAGAAACCATCCTGAACCATAAAGTCATACTACAACAGCTCTGTGGATGCATTGGTTGGGCAAGGCCATGGGAAGGGGTGGTGACTGCAAAGAGTGCGGGACAGGTGGGTACTCTCACTAAATACCACACTGTTCATTAGCCCAACAAAGAAGAGGCTTGAAATGGCAACTACATCATAGCTTTTACAAGTGGCCCTAGAATCTGCCCTGGTTGTCTGCTATTGATGCTGTAACAAACTACTCCAAATGTAGCAGCTGAAACAACCCAAATGTATTATCTTATGTTTAATGGCGTGAGTTTCGGCGAGCTACAATCAAGGTGTCAGCAGGGATGCATTCCTTTCTGAAGTCTCTAGGGGAGAATCTGTCTCCTTGCCTTTACCACTTTCTTGAGGCTGCCCACATTCCTTGGCTCGTGGTCCTTCTTGCATCTTCAAAGCCAGCAAAGAAGCATCTCTCTGACTTGCTCCCGTTGTCACATCTCTCTTTCTGACCCCAGCTGGGAAAAGTTCTCTGCTTCTACAGACGCATGTGATTAGACTGGGTCCACCTGGATAAGCCAGGATAGTCTCCCTATCTCAAGGTCATTAACTTTATCACATTTGCTAAATCCCTTTTGTCATGTAAGGTAACATATTCACAGGTTCTGGGGATTAAGATGAGGACATCTTTTGGGAACTATTAACCTGGCTACTAAAATGGTCCATGATCTGAAGAATCCTTTACCCATTCATCCCCTTTAAAGGGAATTCCCTCCCACCCACTGCAGAAGCAATTTTGCCTGCAGCATACTGACACTAGAGAACCCATTAGTATTTTTGCTCATTTATAGAGCAAACTCTCAAAGTTCCTTCTGGCACGTGCCATTATGACAACCGTTAGAATGTAGCTGTGCTCCAGCCAACATTGTTCTCAATGGTGAAAAACTGAAACCACTTCCACTAAGATCAGGAACAAGACAAGGTTGCCCACTCTCACCACTATTATTCAACATAGTTTTGGAAGTTTTAGCCACAGCAATCAGAGAAGAAAAAGAAATAAAAGGAATCCAAATGAGAAAACAAGAAGTAAAGCTGTCACTGTTTGCAGATGACATGATACTAAACATAGAGAATCCTAAAGATGCTACCAGAAAACTACTGGAGCTAATCAACAAATTTGGTAGAGTAGCAGGATACAAAATTAATGCACAGAAAGTTGTTGCATTCCTATACACTAATGATGAAAAATTTGAAAGAGAAATAAAGGAAACACTCCCATTTACCACTGCAACAAAAAGAATAAAATACCTAGGATTAAACCTACCTAAGGAGACAAAAGACATGTATGCAGAAAACTATAAGGCACTGATGAAAGAAATCAAAGATGATACAAACAGATGAAGAGACAGACCCTGTTCTGGATTGGAAGAATCAACATTGTGAAAATGACTATACTACCCAAAGCAATCTACAAATTCAATGCAATCCCATCAAACTACCAATGGCATTTTCCACAGAACTAGAACAAAAAACTTCACAATTTGTGTGGAAACACAAAAGCCCCAAATAGCCAAAGCAATCTTGAGAAAGAAAAAGGGAGCTGGAGGAATCAGGGTCCCAGACTTCAGACTATACTATAAAGCTACAGTAATCAACAAAGTATGGTATGGCACAGAAACAGAAATACAGATCAATGGAACAGGATAGAAAGCCCAGAGACAAACCCATGCACATATGGTCACCTTATCTTTGATGAAGGAGGCAAGAATATACAATGGAGAAAAGACAGCCTCTTCAATAAGTGGTGCTGGGAAAACTGGACAGCTACATGTAAAAGAATGAAATAAAAACACTCCCTAAAACCACACACAAAGATAAACTCAAAATGGAATAAAGACCTAAATGTAAGGCCAGACACTATCAAACTCTTAGAGGAAAACATAGGCAGAACACTCTACAACATAAATCACAGCAAGATCCTTTTTGACCCACCTCCTAAAGAAATGGAAATAAAAACAAAAATAAACAAATGGGACCTAATGAAACTTAAAAGCTTTTGCAAAGCAAAGGAAACCATAAACAGACAAAACGACAACCCTCAGAATGGGAGAAAATATTTGCAAATGAAGCAACTGACAAAGAATTAACCTCCAAAATTTATAAGCAGCTCGTGCAACTCAATATCAAAAAAACAAACAGCCCAATCCAAAAATGGGCAGAAGACCTAAACAGACATTTCTCCAAAGAAGATATACAGATTGCCAACAAACACATGAATGAATGTTCAACATCACTAATCATTAGAGAAATGCAAATCAAAACTACAATGAGGTATCACCACACACCAGTCAGAATGGCCATCACCAAAAAATCTACAAACATTAAATGCTGGAGAGGGTGTGGATAAAAGGGAACCCTCTTGCACTGTTGGTGGGAATGTAAATTGATACAGTCACTACGGAGGAGAGTATAGAGCTTCCTTAAAAAACTAAAAATAGAGCTACCATATGACCCAGCAATCCCACTGCTGGGCATATACCCTGAGAAAACCATAATTCAAAAAGAGTCATGTAGGGCTTCCCTGGTGGCACAGTGGTTAAGAATCTGCCTGCCAATGCAGGGGACATGGGTTCGAGCCCTGGTCCAGGAAGATCCCACATGCTGCAGAGCAACTAAGGCCATGCACTGCAACTACTGAGCCTGCGCTCTAGAGCCCATGAGCCACACCTACTGAAGCCTGTGTGCCACAACTACGGAAGCCCACGTGCCTAGAGCCCATGCTCCACAACAAGAGAAGCCACTGCAGTGAGGAGCCCGCACACTGCAATGAAGAGTAGCCCTTGCTCGCCACAACTAGAGAAGGCCCAGGCACAGCAACAAAGACCCAATGCAGCCAAAAATAATAAATAAATAAAATAAATTTATTAAAAAAAAAAAAGTCATGTACCACAATGTTCATTGCAGCTCTATTTACAATAGCCAGGGCACGGAAGCAACCTAAGTGCCCATCGACAGATGAATGGATAAAGAAGATGTGGTACATACATACAATGGAATATTACTCCGCCATAAAAAGAAACTAAACTGAGTTATTTGTAGTGAGGTGGATGGACCTAGAGTCTGTCATACAGAGTGAAGTAAGTCAGAAAGAGAAAAACAAATACTTTATGCTAACACATATATATGGAATCTAAGAAAACAAAAATGGTTCTGAAAAACCTAAGGGCAGGACAGGAATAAAGATGCAAACCTAGAGAATGGACTTGAGGATGCAGGGAGGGGGAAGGGTAAGCTGGGACAAAGTGAGAGAGCGGCATGGCCTTATGTATACTACCAAATGTAAAATAGATAGCTAGTGGGAAGCAGCCGCATAGCACAGGGAGATCAGCTCGGTGCTTTGTGACCACCTAGATGGGTGGGATAGGGAAGGTGGGAGGGAGACGTGAGAGAGAGGAGATATGGGGATATATGTATATGTATAGCTGATTCACTTTGTTATAAAGCAGAAACTAACACACCATAGTAAAGCAATTATACTCCAATAAAGATGTTAAAAAAAAAGAATATAGCTGTGCTCAGTTACAACCTTCTTGTTTACTCTTAAGAACATCTTACAATATTGGGTTCGGGATATCTTTGCATTAAATCGTTTTTTATTTAAATAATCAGCCCCTGGTAAAAAAAAAATTTAAGCTAACTAAGAAGACAGTGAGGCATTTCCTCCCTCCCTCCCTCCCTTCCTTCTTTCCTTCCTCACTGCGTGGCTTGCAAGATCTCAGTTCCCCGACCAGGGATTGAATACAGGCCACGGCAGTGAAAGCCCAGAATCCTAACCACTAGGCTACCAGGGAACTCATGAGAGAGGCATTTTCTTGATGATCTGTGACTTAATCTACATTTCTTAAAACGTACTTTATAAGTGGTTAGCAGGGGTAAAATTAACCCACTGTGGCCTGGAATTGACCAATATCATGGCATTTCTATAATCTTTTCAGTGGAACTCTTATGGCTGTTACTTAATAATTAGCTTAGTAAGTACATTTATAATTAACTTTTACATTAATTAATTAATAATGTATTATTTTGTTTGTTACTTTACCCAATCACTTGTCATAAAAATCATAAAGAAACCTATCATACTGATCAGGTTAGGACAGGCTATCGCACAGGAACAAACAAATCCTGATTTTTATTTTTTTACTTGAGAGTTATGTTTTATTCCATGGACAAATCTGAGGACTTAAGCCCGGGACACAACGTCTCAGGTAACTCTAGAGACTGACCCTAACAACTCTTGATATCTAAAAAAATCTGATAAAATAGTATTTTTTGATTTTTGTTTTTCTCATGCAAAGCCCTATGCAGTTCAGGTAACCTTCCCCCACCCTGTTGCTACGCCATCAGAAAAGCATGGTTTCCTACAGCCAAGTTGCTGTAGGCAGAAGTAAAGGGATGGAGAAGGTGTACCTACTCTTAACTGCCTCAGCTGAAAAGGGACAAGTATCACTTCCTCTCCCAGGCCACTGGCCAGAAATAGTCACATGATCCGACCTTGCTTTCAAAGGATGCTGGGAAATTGAGGGGAGCACATGGGACCTTTGCTCAGGGCTAACTGTCTTTGCCATTCCATCACCTTCATTCCTTTCACTGACTTCCTTTGCCTTCATATCGTGAAAGATGAACGGATGGAAGTAGAAATAAAAGTGATCTGCAGCTAAGCTATCCAAGCTACCTTCTTCCTAACACCTCCACTGCTGTTCTGCCATGTTGCAGCTCTGGAATTTTCTCAGGGCAGGTTCATTTTCTCTAAGACAGTCTCTCAAGGTTTCCTAAAACAACTAAGTTCCATTAAAGTCATGGCAATCTCAGTGACTGACACGTTGAAGCCACCTCATTTGTCTTTCCATGAAGGATTTGGCTTTAGGATGGTTGACAATGTGGACTCACTCAAAGCTTACACCTTCAAAAGTGGCTTGAGGGCTTCCCTGGTGGTGCAGTGGTTGAGAGTCCACCTGCTGATGCAGGGGACACGGGTTCATGCCCCAGTCTGGGAGGATCCCACATGCCGCAGAGCGGCTAGGCCCGTGAGCCATGGCCGCTGGGCCTGCATGTCCAGAGCCTGTGCTCTGCAGCGGGAGAGGCCACAGCAGTGAGAGGCCCGTGTACCGCAGGGGGAAAAAAAAAATAACTTTATAAAAAAAAAGTGGCTTGAATGCCAACTTCTCAGTTATGTTTGAAGTTAATATATTAATCAATTTAACTGGCAAATATTTTACTCAACTAGTCATCTCAGGCACTGAAACACCTTCCTATTATTTTTCTTTTTGTCCCAGGTTTCTTTTTTATTTATTCCTTTATACAGCAGGTTCTTATTAGTCATCCATTTAATACACATCAGTGTATACATGTCAATCCCAATCTCCCAATTCATCACACCACCACCTCCACCAGCTGCTGCTTTCCGCCCTTGGTGTCCATATGTTTGTTCTCTACATCTGTGTCTCAATTTCTGCCCTGCAAACTGGTTCATTTGTACCATTTTTGTAGGTTCCACAAATATGCGTTAATATGCAGTATCTGTTTTTCTCTTTCTGACTTACTTCACGCTGTAAGAGTCACTAGATTCATCCACGTCTCTACAAATGACCCAATTTCGTTCCTTTTTATGGCTGAGTAATATTCCATTGTATATATGTATTGCATCTTCTTTATCCTTTCGTCTGTCGATGGGCATTTAGGTTGCTTCCATGACCTGGCTATTGTAAATAGTTCTGCAATGAACATTGGGGTGCATATGTCTTTTTGAATTATGGTTTTCTCTGGGTATATGCCCAGTAGTGGGATTGCTGGGTCATATGGTAATTCTATTTTTTGTTTTTTAAGGAACCTCCATACTGTTCTCCATAGTGGCTGTATCAATTTACATTCCCACCAACAGTGCAAGAGGGTTCCCTTTTCTCCACACCCTCTCCAGCATTTGTTGTTTGTAGATTTTCTAATGATGCCCATTCTAACTGGTGTGAGGTGATACCTCATGGTAGTTTTGATTTGCATTTCTCTAATAATTAGTGATGTTGAGCAGCTTTTCATGTGCTTCTTGGCCATCTGCATGTCTTCTCTGGAGAAGTGTCTATTTAGGTCTTCTGCCCATTTTTGGATTGGGTTGTTCTTTTAATATTGAGCTGCATGAGCTGTTTATATATTTTGGAGATTAATCCTTTGTCCGTTGATTCATTTGCAAATATTTTCTCCCATTCTGAGTGTTGTCTTTTCACCTTGCTTGTAGTTTCCTTTGCTTTGCAAAAGCTTTTAAGTTTCATTAGGTACCATTTTTTTTATTTTTGTTTTTATTTCCATTACTCTAGGAGGTGGATCAAAAAAGATCTTGTTGTGATTTAGGTCAAAAGAGTGTTTCTCCTATGTTTTCCTCTAAGAGTTTTATAGTGTCTGGTCTTACATTTAGGTCTCTAATCCATTTTGAGTTTACTTTTGTGTATGGTGTTAGGGAGTGTTCTAATTTCATTCTTTTACATGTAGCTGTCCAGTTTTTCCAGCACCACTAATTGAAGAGACTGTCTTTTCTCCATTGTATATCCTTGACTCCTTTGTCATAGATTAGTTGACCATAGGTGCGTGGGTTTATCTCTGGGCTTTCCATCCTGTTCCACTGATACATATTTCTGTTTTTGTGCCAGTACCATATTGTCTTGATTGCTGTAGCTTTGTAGTATAGTCTGAAGTCAGGGACTGTGATTCCTCCAGCTCCATTTTTTTCCCTCAAGACTTCCTTGGCTATTCGGGGTCTTTTGTGTCTCCATACAAATTTTAAGATTTTTTGTTCTAGTTCTGTAAAAAATGCCATTGGTAATTTGATAGGGATTGCATTGAATCTTTAGATTGCTTTTGGTAGTATAGTCATTTTCACAATATTGATTCTTCCAATCCAAGAACATGGTATATCTCTCCATCTGTTGGCATCATCTTTAATTTCTTTCAAAGGGTCTTATAGTTTTCTGCATACAGGTCTTTTGTCTCCCTAGGTACGTTTATTCCTAGGTATTTTACTCTTTTTGTTGCAGTGGTAAATGGGAGTGTTTCCTTAATTTCTCTTTCAGATTTTTCATCATTAGTGTATAGGAATGCAAGAGATTTCTGTGCATTAATTTTGTATCCTGAAACTACACCAAATTCGTTGATTAGCTCTAGTCGTTTTCTGGTGGCGTCTTTAGGATTCTCTATGTATAGTATCGTGTCATCTGAAAACAGTGAGAGTTTTACTTCTTCTTTTCCAATTTGTATTCCTTTTATTTCTTTTTCTTCTCTGATTGCTGTGGCTAGGACTTCCAAAACTATGTTGAATAATAGTGGTGAGAGTGGGCAACCTTGTCTTGTTCCTGATCTTAGTGGAAGTGGTTTCAGTTTTTCACCATTGAGAATGATGTTTGCTTTGGGTTTGTCATATATGGCCTTTATTATGTTGAGGTACATTCCCTCTATGCCCACTTTCTGGAGAGTTTTTATCATAAATGGGTGTTGAATTTTTCAAAAGCTTTTTCTGCATCCATTGAGATGATCATATGGTTTTTATTCTTCAATTTGTTAATATGGTGTATCACACTGACTGATTTGCGTATTGAAGAATCTTTGCATCCCTGAGATAAATCCCACTTGATCATGGTGTATGATCCTTTTAATGTGTTGTTGGATTCTGTTTGCTAGTATTTTGTTGAGGATTTTTGCATCTGTATTCATCAGTGATATTGGTCGGTAATTTTCTTTTTTTGTAGTAACTTTGTCTGGTTTTGGTATCAGGGTGATGGTGGCCTCATAGAATGAGTTTGGGAGTGTTCCTTCCTCTGCAATTTTTTGGAAGAGTTTGAGAAGGATGGGTGTTAGCTCTTCTCTAAATGTTTGATAGAATTCACCTGTGGAGCCATCTGGTCCTGGACTTTTGTTTGTTGGAAGATTTTTAATCACAGTTTCAATTTCACTAATTGTCACTGGTCTGTTCATATTTTCTATATCTTCCTGGTTCACTCTTGGAAGGTTATACCTTTCTAAGAATTTGTCCATTTCTTCCAGGTTGTCCATTTTATTGGCATAGAGTTGCTTGTAGTAGTCTCTTAGGATGCTTTGTATTTCTGCGATGTCTGTTGTAACTTCTCCTTTTCATTTCTAATTTTATTGAGTCTTCTCCCTCTTTTTCTTGATGAGTCTGGCTAATGTATTATCAATTTGGTTTATCTTCTCAAAGAACCAGCTTTTAGTTTTATTGATCTCTGCTGTTTTCTTTGTTTCTATTTCATTTATTTCTGCTCTGATCTTTATGATTTCTTTCCTTCTGCTAACTTTGGGTTTTGTTTGTTCTTCTTCCTCTAGTTCCTTTAGATGTAAGGTTAGATTGTTTATTTGCGATTTTTCTTGTTTCTTGAGGTAGGCTTGTATTGCTATAAACTTCCCTCTTAGATCTGCTTTTGCTGCATCCCATAGGTTTTGGATCATCGTGTTTTCATTGTCATGTGTCTCTAGGTATTTTTTGACTTCCTCTTTGATTTCTTCAGTGATCTCTTGGTTATTTAGTAACGTATTGTTTAGCCCCCATGTGTTTGTGTTTTTTACGTTTTTTCCCTGTAATTGATTTCTAATCTCATAGCGTTGTGGTCAGAAAAGCTGCTTGATCTGATTTCAATTTTCTTAAATTTACTGAGGTTTGATTTGTGACCCACGATGTGATCTATCCTGGAGAATTTTCCATGTGCACTTGAGAAGAAAGTGTAATTTGCTGTTTTTGGATGGAATGTCCTATAAATATCAATTAAATCTACCTGGTCTATTGTGCACTTTTAAAGCTTGTGTTTACTTATTAATTTTTTTTTGGATGATCTGTCCATTGGTGTAAGTGAGGTGTTAAAGTCTCCCACTATTTTTGTGTTACTGTCGATTTCCTCTTTTATAGCTGTTAGCAGTTGCCTTATGTATTGAGGTGCTCCTATGTTGGGTGCATATATATTTATAATTGTTTTATCTTCTTCTTGGATCGATCCCTTGATCATTATGTAGTGTCCTTCCTTGTCTCTTGTAACATTCTTTATTTTAAAGTCTACTTTATCTGATATGAGTATTGCTACTCCAGCTTTATTTTGATTTCCATTTGCATGGAATATCTTTTTCCATCCCCTCACTTTCAGTCTGAATGTGTCCCTATATATATATATATGGGCAGCATATATATGGGTCTTGTTTTTGTATCCATTCAGCAAGCCTGTGTCTTTTGGTTGGAGCATTTAATACATTCACGTTTAAGGTAATTATCGATATGTATGTTCCTGTTACCATTTTCTTAATTGTTACGTGTTTGTTTTGTAGTTCCTTTTCTTCTCTTGTGTTTCCCACTTAGAGAAGTTCCTTTAGCACTTGTTGTACAGCTGGTTTGGTGGTGCTGAATTCTCTTAGCTTTTGCTTTTCTGTAAAGGTTTTGATTTCTCCATTGAATCTGAATGAGATCCTTGCCGGGTTGAGTAATCTTGGTTGTAGGTTCTTCCCTTTCATCACTTTAAGTATATCATGCCACTCCCTTCTGGTTGTAGAGTTTCTGCTGAGAAATCAGCTGTTAACTTTATGGGAGTTCCCTTGTATGTTATTTGTCGTTTTTCCCTTGCTGCTTTCAATAATTTTTCTTTGTCTTTAATTTTTGCCAATTTGATTACTATGTGTTTCTCCTTGAGTTTATCCTGTATGGGACTCTCTGTGCTCCCTGGATTTGGGTGGCTACTTCCTTTCCCATGTTAGGGAAGTTTTCGACTATAATCTCTTCAAATATTTTCTTGGGTCCTTTCTCTCTCTCTTCTCCTTCTGGGACCCCTATAATGCGAATGTTGTTGCATTTAATATTGTCCCAGAGGTCTCTTAGGCTGTCTTCATTTCTTTTCATTCTTTTTTCTTTATTCTGTTCCATACCAGTGAATTCCACCATTCTGTCTTCCAGGTCACTTATCCATTCTTCTGCCTCAGTTATTCTGTTATTGAGTCCTTCTAGTGTATTTTTCATTTCAGTTATTGTATTGTTCATCTCTTTGTTTTTTCTTTAATTCTTCTAGATATTTGTTAAACATTTCTTGCATCTTCTCAATCTTTGCCTCCACTGTTTTTCTGAGGTTCTGGATCATCTTCACTATCATTATTCTGAATTCTTTTTCTAGAAGGTTGCCTATCTCCACTTCATTTAGTTTTTTTTTCTGGGGTTTTATCTTGTTCCTTCATGTGTTACATAGCCCTCTGCCTTTTCATCTTGTCTATCTTTCTGTGAATGTGGTTTTTGTTCCACAAGCTGCAGGATTGTAGTTCTTCTTGCTTCTGCTGTCTGCCCTCTGGTGGGTGAGGGTATCTAAGAGGCTTGTGCAAGTTTCCAATCCTATTATTATTTTTTTAAACACACCTCTCCTGGGGGCAAGGAAGTAACCAATTTTGCCACCATAGAGAGCTATGGTGATTTGAAGTTACACAGCCAGATGGAGAAATGCCAGTTAAGGATTCCCTGCTATAGCAACTTCCCTGGTGGCACAGTTCTTAAGAATCTGTCAGTGTGGGGGACACAGGTTCGAGCCCTGGTCTGGGAAGATCCCATATGCTGCAGAGCAACTAAGCCCGTGCACCACATCCAGTGATCCTGTGCTCTAGAGCCCACGAGACACAGCTACTTAGCCTGTGTGCCACAACTACTGAAGCCTGCGCACCTAGAGCCCATGCTCCGCAACAAGAGAAGCCACCTCGGTGAGAAGCCCTTACACCACAACGAGGAGTAGCCCCGCTCGCCACAACTAGAGAAAGCCTGCGTGCAGCAATGAAGACCCAATGAAGCCAAAAATAAATAAATAAATAAATAAATTTAAAAAATAAGATTCCCTGTTATTCAGTTGATCTGTGTTCAAGTACTCAATTGTCATTTCTTAGTCCTAACACTGGCTCACAACAATATTCAAGAAAACTCGTTTTGCAAATGAAATGTTAAAATAGGTGATATTAAACCTATCAACTCACAGAGATGGCAATTTTTTTTTTTTGAGTGAATGAAATTAGCAATCTTCCCTGTTCACCTTTTCAAATTAAAACAGAGCTTAGGGAGTTCCATGGCAGTCCAGTGGTTAGGACTCGGCACTTTCACTGCCTTGGCCCGGGTTCAATCCCTGGTCGGGGAAATAAGGTCCCTCAAGCCATGAGGTGTGGCCAAAAAATAAAAATAAATAAAATAGGGCTTAGAGTCAAGGTAGAAGTGAATTGTAACCTTTTCATAGATCTTCCAGATCCAAACACTAGACACAGATGTGGCAAGAGTCTTGGTGGGACCTAATCTCTACAGACCTTCAGCTTGGGGCTCTGGGTGGTCCGAGGTGACTCCAGGATTCTTATTTGAAGTAGGACTCCATGTCCTCTGGATGAATGCGGATGGGACTTTGGGTCCTTTGATTAAAATCTCTGGATATCAAGATTCAGTTTGGCAGCTGAATCCCAAACGGGTTCCTACCCCTCACCTTTGGTCTTGGCACTGGAATTTCACTTTCCAGGTTGACATCCTTCTCTCCCTTAAGCTTTAGTCTTGGTTTTCCTGTTTCCCACAGTCACCGGTAGGACACTTCCTGCTCTGGTCAACCCTTCAAAATCCAACTTCTGACTCCAGCTTCTGGCCAGTGCCAGGCAGTTCCACCTTGTCTCCATGAGGGGATGGTCTGATTTCCTGGGTGTCAGGCTCTCTGTCCCATCCTGGGCACATGGAGACTGTCAAGAAAACCTTGCATGCATCACTGACCTCCCAGACTTATGTTCATAGCACTGAGACTAACTGAACGACACTTAATGGTGATTGCCAAAGTCTCAACCTCTCCCAATAAGATTAAATAAAATAAAACCCACCTAAGCTTTATAAGGTGAGTATTAAAAATGTACAATGTCTTGTGGCATAGACAGACAAAATATCAGGAAGTGTGTACAGCAATACTGCCTTTCTTTTTAGCCAAAATATTCAAACACAAGTGGTATTTCCATCATCAGCCACCTGGTTAGTGGCCGTTTGAACATGCTGAACCTATTCAAAGATGTCAGGCAACCCAAAGAAGGGGAATATAGAAAGGAAACACAAAGAAAAATGTCCAAGAGCAAAGAATCAAGCCAATTTACACTTTCATATAATACTTAAGCTGTTTCTGTGTGTTTTGAAGTTTTGCCTTGTCTTATATACAACCAGACTGCCATTAGATGATGAAGGTGGTTAAATGCAAACATCTCTGTATTTAGGTAAAAACTGAAGCCTTTTCCATCAGGAGTCCATCCCTGGTCTTTAAAAACACAAAACATCAGAGTGCATCAGGAGACTGAGAATCTGGCCTTGGCCTGCCAGTGTTTGACATTGACCAAGTCAAATGACCTCTAAGGGATTTTTTTTTCCCAGCAGAAAACAGTATTTTATGTTAATCTGTAAGGACCTTTTTGGCTCTAAAATTCACGCCTCAGTGTCATGACCGTGAAAAGCTGCCTAAAACACTGCCCTCTGAGTGCTCTGTGTGCTTCCGAGAGCAGAGTGCAAGTTCAAAATTACCCAGCTTCACAATCTGGCCCAACGTGGCTCAACTTGAATACTTCCCCTAAGGAGGCTTCCTAAGACCCCCACAAAAAGCCACTTGGAGCAAACCTCACAACCTTCTTTTGCTTTCCTCCCCACCTCTTGGGAAACCCATTCATGGAGAGAGCTTCCTCCAGAATCCCTTATTGGAAGGCCCCGGCTTCTGGCCTCTCAGCTCAGGAACTCCGTGTCCCCATTTTCAAGGTCCAACTTGCCACTTTGGCCCGCTACCTTTGGCTTCCATTCCTGCCCAGGGAAATTGGAAATTGTCTAAAATTGTGTGAGGAAAGCTGGCCCCTTATCACAGCCCCCCCGACCCCACAGGCAGGAGGAAAATGCTAGAATCCTCACCTCACCAGAGCCACCCGAGCCAGAGGGTTTTCTTTGCTTTCCCTTTATTTTGTGTTTCTCTGTGGTTTTAAGCCTTGCCTTTCATTCCAATGTGATCAGCGGTGTGTCTGCCTCCTCCATGCTTCCCAGCCCACGTTTCTCACATTTGTGGGTGGTGTCAAAGGCCCAGTGTCCCGCCATCCCCAGCCAGATGAGGTTCTCAGGAGAAGCCCCCACAGTCATTAGGGAGGAAGGTCTGAATCTACGTCTGAGCATGAGGAAGGATGGAGAAATCCGGTTTAGAGATGGAGAGAATCCTCTCAGCAAACAAGGAGGCAAGAAGCCCTTTCTACACGTTGTTACTATACTTTCCACTCGGTCTCCCTTTCCAGCCCCTCCTCCCCCTGTGTCAAGCTGCCTACTGAGGATGCTCTCTGTTGATCCATAAGCTCTTCACCTGCCAGGGAAGGGGCTCCAGCCCAACAGGACCTAGGGCTAGGGGAGCCCTGGCATTTGCTGACTTCTCAAGGTCATTTCCTCCCAATGGCCGGAGCTCTGAACCACGAACACTGCAGTTAAGTTCAACACCAAGGGAACACATCATGACGTGATAGGTTTTGAATGGCACCCAATTCCCCCAGCCCAGGTCCCTCAGCCAACATCTGACCTGCCCGCCAACTCAGCTCCCAGCAACAGGACCCTGGGTCCTGTCAATCACTTTTTCTGGTGTTCTAACTGAAGGGACCTCTTTGACAGCCTGGAGCCCTAAATTTCAAATCAGTTAGGATGCTCTAAGAATTTGAAATTTTGGATCCCCTGAAAGGAAATCAACTCTGTTGGGTTCCTAGTTTCAGGATGTTCAGTCTAAGGGATAAAGATGAAAAGTGGTCCTTGCTTGAAACTCTGTTTGTAGGGACTTAACCAGTGAGGGCTACATTAACTTATTTCTAGATTTCCTCTCCAGTTTACCCCATTCCTCTAACTCACAAATCATTTCCAAATCAAGGTTTAATTTCTTCCCCACTCTACTGTCCCCAGCACCCAGGGGGTCTCCATCTTCCCCAGTGGGCTATGAGACTAAGGCTCGGAATATGGCTTTAAATCAATTAGTAATTTTTTTTCCCAATACAGTTGACCCCAGAACAGTGCAGGGGGTTAATCCACATATACAGTCAGCCCTCCATGTCCATGATTCCTCCACATCTGTGGATTGAACCATCTGCGAATCATGTAGTTCTACAACATTTACTACTGAAAACTACCCACGTAGAAGTGAACCCAGTGCAGTTTAAACCCACTTTATTCAAGGGTCAGCTGGAAAACATTTATGTAAGGTCACCATATTCAACGTGAAAATTCAACAATCTCCCCACATTCATACAAGTCTGCATCTTAGCTGCTAAACAGCTTTGAACATGTTTATCCTTATAACCTTTCGTTGAAATAAGTAAGTGGGGCCAGACTCCATTTTCTTAGGAACGTAAATGAAGGCACAAAAAAGCGGCATACTTTGAGATGTTTCACATATGAGATGGGGGAAAGAATCCCGCCTGGCCCCAGGCCTGGAGTTTGATGGGGGTCATGCGTTTTCCAGGTGACCACGTGACTGTGTAGTCTGCAGCTCGACCGCAGAGCTCTGCACCTGGCCCAGTAAAGCCATCAATTTCATCCTGTCTGACAAATGTTACAAAGGAGACCTGTAGCAAGGACAGCGGGGGGCAATCTTTATTTTCTGCTATTTTGCATTTAATTCTCTTTTCTCAGGATGAAATGCATGGATTTCTTTTCTCTCGTTAACCTCAGCTGTGCTGGTGGAACTCTCCCCTTCGTCTCTGTACTTCGGTTTACTTGGTGCATCAGGTGGGGGAGACATGGGCATCTCGCAGGGTCCGAGCCATTTCAGGGTGTGCTGAGCACCTGGCCTGGGCCATCGATTGTCTGGCATTGATCTGTGGGTGTTCAGAAAGCATAAACCCAAAGCCACTATCAAAGTAAACTATTTCCTTGAGGAAGCGGGATTTTTCAGCTTTTATAAACTCAGGTCAAGAATCTGAATTGACTGCTCATAACATTCTTCACACTTCTTTCAAAATATACAAACAGCTCATACAGCTCAACATCAAAAAAACAAGCAACCCAATCAAAAACTGGGCAGAAGATCTAAATAGACTTTTCTCCAAAGAAGACATATGGATGGCCAAAAAGCACATGAAAAGATGCTCAACATCGCTAATTATTAAAGAAATGCAAATCAAAACTGCAATGAGGTATCACCTCACACCAGCCAGAATGGCCATCATCAAAAAGTCTACAAACAATAAATGCTGGAGAGGGTGTGGAGAAAAGGGAACCCTCCTACACTGTTGGTGAGAATGTAAATTGGTGCAGCCACTATGGGACACAGTATGCAAGTTCCTTAAAAAACTAAAAACAGAGTTACCTTATGATCCTGCAATCTCAGTCCTGGGCACATACCCAGAAAAAAATCACAATTTGAAAAGATACAGGCACCCCAATGTTCATAGCAGCATTATTTACAATAGCCAAGACATGGAAGCAACCTAAATGTCCATCGACAGATGAATGGATAAAGAAGATATAGTATATATATACAATGGAATACTACTCAGCCATAAAAAGAATGAAATAATGCCATCTGAAGCAACATGGATGGACCTAGAGATTATCATACAAAATGAAGTAAGCCAGACAAGGATAAGTATCTTATGATATTGCTTATATGAAAAGAAAGAAAGAGAGAAAGGAAGAGA
Source organism: Leucopleurus acutus (assembly GCF_964270905.1). Classification (NCBI taxonomy): domain Eukaryota; kingdom Metazoa; phylum Chordata; class Mammalia; order Artiodactyla; family Delphinidae; genus Leucopleurus; species Leucopleurus acutus. The sequence continues at coordinate 196,289,710 of NC_139142.1, forward strand.
GAAAGGAAGAGAGAAAGGAAGGAAGGAGAAGGAGAAGGAGAAGGAGAAGGAGAAGGAGAAAAAGGAAAGGGAAGGGGAAGGGAGGGGAGGGGAGGGGAGGGGAAGGGGAGGGGAGGGGAGGGGAGGGGGAGGGGAGGGGAAGGGGAGGGGAGGGGAGGGGAGGAGGAGGGGAGGGGGAGGGGAGGGGAGGAGAGGGGGAGGGGAGGGGAGGGGAGGGGAGGGGAGGGGAGGGGAGGGGAGGGGAAGGGGAAGGGGAAGGGAAGGGAAGGGAAGGGAAGGGAAGGGAAGGGAAGGGAAGGGAAGGGAAGGGAAGGGAAGGGAAGGGAAGGAAAGAAAGGACACAAATGAACTTATTTCCAAAACAGAAAGAGACTCACAGACATAGAGAACAAACTTATGGTTACAAAGGGGAAGCAGGGGTAAGGGATAGGATAAATTAGGAGGTTGGGATTAACATATACATACTGCTATATATAAAATAAACAACCAACAAGGATCTACTATATAGCACAGGGAACTATACTCAACATTTTCTGATGGCCTTTGGGGGAAGAGAATCTGAAGTTCGCGAATGAACTTTTTGGCCAACCCCATATATATGACTGAATCACTGTGCTGTACACCTGAAACTAACATGATACTGTATATCAACTCTACTTCAATTCCAAAAAAAGAAAGAGACGGTTACTCATCTAGTCAAATTGAATCTCCTTCATTGTGATTTGGAATCATAGAACCAGGCTCTTCTGAGTTTGGAATGGTAGATGGTAATGGTGGTAATGATGATAAGACGTGGGAGTTTACTAGATGCTAGAGTTTACGTGCATTATCTCCTTGATCCTCACGACCTACGAGAAACAGAGTGTCCATTATCTCCCCCATTTTGAAGAAACTGAGTGTCAAAAATGAAGTCACTTGTTCAAGACGACACAATCTTCCAACCCAGGTCTGCCTGACTCAAGCCCACGTGAGGAACCACGACACATTCTTGCCATCCAGTGTGTGTCCCACACTTTACAGATGAGGAAACTGGAGCCCACAGAGGTGAACTGCCCAATATCACCATGTTAATTGGTGGTAGAGTGAGCAGACCACCCCGGGCTCCTGACAGCTCTTTACCTATCTTCAGTAGAATTTGACCCTCTGGGGACATAACTGGTCATTTATTTTTTAAGGACAACACTGCCTGGGATGGGGGAGTGCAATGTGGTGCTGGGACAAAGCAGAGGGCGAAGGGAGGGAGCTGTCTACGCTCCCTGTAGCCCAACCTGGTGGAAAAGCATCATGACAGCTCCCCCTCCTGATGGGTTGGCTTTATTCCATCCTGACCTGGGCCATGCACATTATGAGATTGCTTACGTCTCAGACCTACCACGGTCAAGCCCACCATGTAAGTGACTTGGATGTATAAATAATATCATCTAAATTTACCCAAATCAATTTTTAAATTAAAAAAAAGAATCCTTTTCAAACAGCTCTAGATTTAGCTGTGAAAGTAAGTGGATCCATTCTCTCCTCCTTTCCTGTCAGACTGTGCTCCCAGGGAGGTGTTTCAAAAGATCTAGGCCCATGTATTAAGACTCTGGAAGGTGTGTGAATTGTGGAGAACTTGCAGGCCATTCTCACGCCTCATTTGAGATCTACTGAGTTAGAAATTGCAAGTGTTGAACTCCTGCTGATAACCAAGTCCAAACTACTTTCTAAAATTTTATTTTTCTTACGGGCTGAATTGTGTTCCCTCAAATTCATATGTGGAAGTCCTCACTCCCAGGACTTCAGAATGTGATGGTATTTGGAGACACAGCCTTTAAAGAGGTAGGTAAGTTAAGATGAGGTCACTAGGATGGGCCCTATTCCAATACAACTGGTGACATTTTAAGAAGAGGAGATCAGAACATAGACACACACAGAGGGATGACCATGTGAAGATGCCTGGGGAAGACGGCCACCTACAAGCAAAGGAGAGAGGCTTCAGAAGAGACCACCTCTGCTTGATCTTAGGCTTCTAGCCTCCAGGACTGTGAGACCATGAATTTCTGTTGTTTGAATATCACCCAGTCTGTGGTAAAATATACATAACATGAAATTTTCCATTTAAATCACTTCTAAGTCTACATCTCAGTGGCATTAAGGACATTCACAATGTCATACAACCATCGCCACCATCCATCCCCAGAACTTTCTCGTCTTCCCCAGTGGAAACTCTGTACCCATTAAATGCGAACTCTCCATTTTAATCTACTCTTAACCATGCCTGTTCTGAGCCATGATAACCTCTTCTGACTTGATTTTAACCCAGACATAGTAGACTCATACAGAGACATGTAGGAACAAGCTAGTCAATAAATTAAATATGTGTGAAGGCATTTATGAGGGGCTGGCAAGTGCCCTTTTTAAAGGCAGGGGCTTGCTCTAAACCGTGATCCCAAGAAGCTCATAGCTTGCTAAGTCAACTTTCTTGCTTACAGACAAGATAAACTAGCAACTGTGATTCATCTCTCCTTCCAGAAGGCTCAGAAGTCTCCAGGCAAACACTCTAATAAAATGAGTAATCACCTTTGCTTTAGCTGTGAGGAGGCAGCAACAGCTCAGCAGATTAAACAAAGGTAGGAGAGACGGGGAAACGAATGCATTCTAATACAGTTCTGTCACAGGCTTCCAAAGAGATGCTCTTTAGTTACTCCCAATGCTAAATGGAGTTCAGTGGAGCTAAAAGTGCAGGAAGCTTCCAGGAAAAAAAAAAAAAAGCAGAAATAAACTATATAAAGGAACTGAGAATCAACAGAGCTCAGACTCCAGGTCATATATGAACTTTGTAACTGGAAAGATAGAGCTTTGATGAGAACCCGTCTGGAAAGAGATACGTACAAGTTTGCTCATCAATTATCAATCATTTAGCTGTGGTGAGAATTTGAGATCAGGGTCCTCCAAGCAAAAATTTATACACACAACCTCCTCCCTTCTCTCTCCTGCTCTCAGAGAGATCTTATCACACAGGCTGGAAGGGGTCCTCCTTCCCTTCCCTTCCTTGGACCGTTGGGTCAGGAAACATTGCTTACACCTAAGCTACAACCAGAAAAAGCAGTTGCTTGAGGTTTGCCCTAACACCAAAATGCATCCCTCCAGAAAGGATTGTGAAAGCCAAAGTCCAGATAGCATTGCCGCTGTACACTTAGAGTTGTGTCCTCAAAGGACATTACTGTCTCTTGTGAGCTCCAGGCAAGAGCATGAAGCTCCAACTCACAAACATGAAGGGATTATCAAACAGCAGCGTCTGCAGAGAGCAGTACTTGCTAAACGTCATTCACAAGCTCTCCTCCAACCGTAATTCTCAGCTAAATCTCCCATCTTCAGATTCGGATTCCCAGCAGGAGCTGACTTTAATTTAGCAAGATTTCAGGGTTCGAATGGCTTTAAATCAGAATGACCACTGCCAAAATTTGCAATTGTTAAAGCAGCAGAGTTCGAATCGGTAATGGTCGAAAAGTTGATAACTGAAAAGAAATAAGGCTGGATATAAAATATTTAACACACCTAATTACAGACTTATATCATTGCTTTACCCTATATATTTCGATATCCATGGTAAAGATGAAAAGACTGAAAAAAAATCAAACCCTTAACCAACCAGATAGACTAAGAAATAAATTCAAGAATGGAAGATTTTTAGATTTCAGATTTGGCCCATGTATTGGCATTCAAAACTCTTGAATATTTATTTTCTCTTGGGTTCACATCCACTTACCCACTGTCTCATAATTACAAGAATTCCTTTGATTGTGTGTAGTGTTCACCTTCAACTATTTATTTGTAATACATGTTGTTTCGACAACTTTGCTTATCTCGTGAATAATCCTTGTAGGTCATGGAATCTGAGCTCTAATTTTAAAACACGCAAGTACATGTTTTGGAATCAGATAGAATAGTGATTAATTCTGGGCAAGTTTCTTAACCTCTGGAATAATAACTAAAAATAGTTATACTTCACTGAGCACCTATACTGGGCCAAGGGCTGAACACAGATCCACTCAGTTGATCCTTCGACAACCTTTTGATAAGTATGCTATTATTACTACCAGTTTGCCTGGTTGGAGGGGTTAAGTTAAGTGGTTCATGGTCAAACAAAAACTAGTAAGTAAGGAGTTGTTATCTAAACCCAAACAGTCCAAATATACTATTATACTTCTCTGAGTCTTTGTTATCTCAACTGTTAAATATGAACAAAAATACTCAACTCATAGGATCGTTGTAAAAGTTAAATGAGGTTACATGGGTAACCAATACCACAGAGGTTGACGTAAAGTAGGTACTCAAAAAATATCGGGTTGCTAATATTGTATACCTTCCTAAGGTGCCCCAAATTGTCACTATGCATATCACCACTGAATAAATTCTACTTACTTGAACTTAATGTACGTATGCCAAATCACACTTTTAGATAGTGATGGTGGTAACTGAAATATACAGCAACAAAAAAAACAATTATAAGATACTGTTGCAGAGCTAAACACATTGGCAATAAAATATGTGTAGTGACGGCAAAACTTGTGCTGTGCTATACGCACTTCTGCAGTACTTATTCTAGATGTTTGTGTGGTGGTAATATATCTCCAGTCCTCATTCCTGCCTTCTCTTCCTAGAAAACTCCTATTCATCCTTCAAGGCCCTTCTCAAAAGTATCTTCCTCTGGGGAGCCTTCTCTTACATCCACAGCAGAAGGGAGCTGCCTTCTCCTCTGCACTACTATGGAGCTCCCCTAGATGGTACTCAAGAGTGAGGACTGCCCTTAGGAAATATTTGATACCCAGGTCCAACATGGGGCTTGAGATATGGAAGGTACACAGTAATTGTTTATTTAATGAATACTTTGAATGTGCTGACTTAAAATTCCTAATAATCGAATAGTTGAGGTACTATAAAGCAGGGTTTAATATGTTTAAGTATTGCAAAGTCTAACGTTCATTTGACTTCTTACATTGCAATGAGCGATGCCACTTCCCAGTAAGGCTACAGTGAAGGGTCAGACTTGGGGTGATGAGCAAAGCATACTACGGACCCCCGAAGCGAATCCCTCCAGCAGGACTCCCCCAGCTCACGTGCCTAAGTTCCATATTTACGTTCTTGGGTCTGGGCCCAATTCTTGTCTTCACAAAGCCCATTGTAGGGTTCAAGGTCCCACTGGGGCTACAACCTGTAGACTCCTGCAGCTACCAATATCCTAGACATGAGAAAAGACACGGGTGGAAAACACTAGTCTGAATACTGAGGTTCAACTGAAGGGAACATCGGAGGCTTCGAGATTGGTTCTCCCTTTAACTCAAATGGAGTTTTACAAAATTCCACGTTAGACAGCACCCACCCCTGTAGCACATGGGATGTAGAATCCTAGCCGACATTGCTGTTCCCATCACTGCCTTGGTGTAGTGGAAAGAGGGCAGCTTCAGAGTGACTCTGGTCTGTCCCCTCACAGACACGCTTTCTGTGAGACGTAAGCAAGTTACTCAACTTATCTGCCCACCTGTAAAATGGGATCATAATACATCTCGAGGCTGTTGCGAGGATTATAGAAAGTACTACATGTGAAGCACCTACCACAGGACATGGCACTGAATATGCACAATAAATACCTGCTCCCTGGCTCTTCTCGTGAGCCCAACACCAGCTTCCCCTGAAAAGTAATGACTCTCTCGTCTCAAGGTTTAAGATCATGGATCAGTACCAGCTGACTGGCAGTCAATAGATCAGAAGCTCCACTGGCCTCAAGGGCCAGTAAACTAATCAAATGGTGGTGATGATGTTCTGGTCTGAACAGCCTGGGTTGGGAAATACTAGTTTCCTACATATTTATTCAAGAACGCAAAATGGCGGATCTGTGCGAGAACTTTAAAGTTCCTAAAATATCACAGCCGTGGAACACAACATGTGGACCATTAGAATTCTCCTCATGCATGATGGTGCTAATTTAAAACCAGAAATTGCCCTTCCTATTTTGCTTTGCACAGCTTTGGCATTCTCAGCTAAGCCCCAGTTCCTCTTGGACTGAGCAAATGGATTGGTACTTGGCTGCCTGAGAAAAGGAATTGCAGATCCTCGCTAGATATTTCTTCGCTCTTTTAGAAACACAGTCAAAAAGAGAAAGACAGGATATGATAGCTTTGGAGTCTATTCTCGCTCAACTAGCTCCTGTCTCTTAAATGAAAGCATGGGCGGGCCCAGACCCCTGTGCTCTTTAGCCATGTGGTCAAGTCTCCAGGCTGAACGAGCCTTGGCGGCTCAGCCTCTTGCCGTTGGAAGTTTTCTGCTCAAATTCCATTATTCATATTCATGCTGCTCTCTTAAGTAATGGCTTGAGGAAAAATGTGCCAGTAAAACTGAAATTGTTATGATGGGGAAAGAGCTACGAGAAGAGAAACATACCTCCCAGTTCCCCAGTGAGGCTGAGTCTCTAATAACCCCCCCGCAGTCAAGCAGCTGTGTTTCCCAGCACAAGGCCAGGTGCACGCCTGCCTCGAAGGCAGAAGCCACTTCCATTGTTGCAAAGGGAAGGCACCGTCCTTCCCCAGCATGGGGAGGACGGAGAGCCCTCGATCTGCTCTGTACAAATGAAACCTAAACAAGTAACCCTTCAAAAAATCAGATTGGTTTGAAGGCTGGGAGGGGGTGGGAGGAGACCACGTCCACATGGGGACGGACGTTCGCCAAGGACTTTCTGGGACAGGAATGTAGTTGCCCGCACGGGAAGCAACAGAAACAGCACATTTCCATTCTCACAAAGAGTGTGTTTCAAGTTGCTTTTGGGATTCCGTACTGTTAGGGTCAATCTTTAATAAAATTGCAAAGCAGGCAAAGTTCATCTTCTAGCTTCACCTACCAGTGTCCCAATTTCTCTTCTTGTCACCATCTTATTCTCTGATATGCCCCATCTATGACACATTCATGCTCTCAGATGGCCATCAGGTCACTCCTGCTGCAGGGCAGGCATCAGAATCAGGATGCCCCACTTCTGAGCTTCTATAGAAAGTGTGTGTGTGTGTGTGTGTGTGTGTGTGTGTGTGTGTGTGTGTGTGTGTGTGTGTGTGTGTGTGTGTGTGTAGACAGAGATCCTGCTACACACAAAGCTTTCTTATGTATACTGCCCCAGCCTGCAAGGTCCTACAGGGAGAAGGCTCTATTTCCTTTCTTTTTATATCCCCTGACCTTAGTGTTGGTTTTCATACTTACTGAATACGTTTTTAAAGCAACTGAATAAATTGATTAAGAAACCAGTGGTAACACCTTCAGTATCTTTCTCTCAGACATATAAACATTGTAAAAGAGATTACAAAGGATCAGAAGACCCTTAGGATCCAAGGAGTGAGACATCAGTCAGAGGGGGCAGGATACCTCCCCAAACACCCTCTAAGGCTCAACAGTACTGGTAGACACCGACAACTCTTACAAATAAGACAGTTCCTATCATAAAGACATTTGTCCTTTTACCAGTGAAGAAACAAGGTGCCTCTTCACCAATGCCCATATTCCTTTCTTGTTACACATCACCGCCCCCCCCAATTAAAGAAGTATTCTCAATCTTCTTAAGGCTTTCCTCTCAGCCAGCTCTTGAGGTCTCTTTTGCAAAAAACAGGCAAATGGAAAATAAACGGTAAATATCAGGTTTCAGAAAAATAGGATGTTAAGACAATAATTCCTTAATGTCAGAAATGACAAAACAACTCTTATCCAAGAACCTCAAAGTGCCTTACAAACTAACTACAGAATCGTCCCTGGACTCCTGTGGAGAAGCAGGGTGTTTATCCTCCATTTTCAAAGGAAACTGGTGCTCTAGATGAAACATGCAAGACCATCTTCCTTCAATGCCACAGTGCTGCTTCATTCCGATAATTCAGGTATTTTTAATACATGGTGATGGCTTACTTGGACTGAGCAGAGTTTAAATTCCCAGCATGAAATTGCATATTCCCTCTTGTATGATAAATTGCAGTTTTCTGTGATTTTCTCCAGGGGAAAAACATGGGGATGAAAAGACACCAGCCCTGAGAAGAAAGACGTATGCCAACCCACCCCCTCAGGAGCCTCTTCATCCTCACCATTATTTTTTTCAAGAGATGTGACTATGGCTAAAATATTAAAGAGATGGCTAAGAGCGGGGCATTCATCACAAAGCTCATGGTCCAATTTCCCTATAGCGAAGCAGGAGGATGCTTCATTCCTCCCGAAGAGAAATTGCAAAATCTTACTTTAAAGTAAGCCTCCAGGCCTCTTGGGATGCACCAGTGTAGTTTGCCTAGAGTTGAGGGGATGGGAGAAGGGGGGATCGATTTGCTCCAATTAAACTGCCATTTATCATACAAGAGGGAATATGCAATTTCATGCTGGGAATTTAAACTTTGCTCAGTCCAAGTAAGCCATCACCATGTATTAAAAATACCTGAATGAACGGAATGAAGCAGCACTGTGGCGTTGAAGGAGGATGGTCTCGCATGTTTCCATCTTGTAGGATCCTGGGCAAGTTACTCCATTGCTTTTAAACTCAGTTTCCTCGTCTGTCAAATGGAAATAATGATAGCTACCTCACAGTGCCTTGGGTTCTAAAATGTGTGAGATATATGCAAAATGCCCAGCACAATGCCTGGCGCAGAGGAACTCAATAAAAGGAATCTATTACTCGCAGTGAAATTGGGTTTGGACTCCACTGTAAACAACTGACACTTTAGGAACATGAGATTTATTCACAGCAAGTTGGGAAGAGAAATAAAGTGAAAAAACTGGATTGTGATCTTCTACACTCAAACATTACTTCCTGATGTTGGCACAGGGTGTGAGAAACAGGCCAACTGAACAGAACAGAATGCTCAGAAATATGCCCATGGGCAGACATGCCCAGGTATATATGGAGATTTTACTTATCACAGAAGAGCACTGGAGACGAGTGGGAAAAGGACAGACAATTCAATGAAAAAAATTCGACTGCATATCTTCCTTCTTACCTACACAAACGTAAGTCCCGGTAGATTCTATTAAACTCCACAGGGAAAACGATAAAACTTTAGAAGAAGTAAAAGGTATCTTTATGACCTCCAGGTAGAATTTCTTAAACACACAAATGTGTAATCCATAGAGAAAAGATTCATAAGTTTGACTACATTAGAGCCAAGAATTTCTGCTCACTAAAAGCTATTATCTTAAGAAGAGTGAGAATGTAAGCCACCCAATGTAGATATTACAACACTTACAACTGACAAAGGATAAGTATTATGAACTTATAACAAATTGCTAAAAATTAATAAGAAAAAGACAAACAGTTGATAGAAAAATGTGTGAACGAACAGGAATTTTATAGAAGAGGAAACTCAAATGTCCAGTGAACAAAAGTGCCCTATTTCACAAACTGGGGCAATAACAAAAATCATTTCATGCTTAGAGTTAGATTATCATTTCACAGTATCAGGTTGGCAATGATAAGTTTTCATGAAGATGTAGATAGGCCAGGTAATGCTTGCCCATGGCATTAGAGGTCAGAGGTTAAATTAGTGCAACTTTATTGAAAACATTTTGCATTACACATGTTGTGTTTACTCTAAGCCCCAGCAATTCCATTCTTTGGTATAAACCCTTGAGAAACTCTCGAGCGTGTGCACCAGGAAACACATTCAAGAATGTTCACGCAGGGCTTCCCTGGTGGCGCAGTGGTTGAGAGTCCGCCTGCCGATGCGGGGGACGCGGGTTCGTGCCCCGGTCCAGGAAGATCCCACATGCCGCGGGGCGGCTGGGCTCGTGAGCCATGGCCGCTGAGCCTGCGCGTCCGGAGCCTCCACTGAGCCTGCGCGTCCGGAGCCTGTGCTCCGCAACGGGAGAGGCCACAACCGTGAGAGGCCCGCGTACCGCAACAACAAAAAAAAATGTTCACGCAGCACTGTCATCCTAGCAAAAATCTAGAAACAATCCAGATGCTCATCAACAGTCTAATGAATAAATAAATGATGGCATATTCATAATTAAACATTATATCCGCGTGAAGGAATCTCAAAGATGCTGTCAAGTTAAAGAAGAAATCCAGAGAAGAATACATACAGGATAACTTCATCTCTATAACATTCAAAAACAGGCAAAAATAAATGTATTGTTTGGGGATAGTGATACAGTGCAACCACCGAGAAAAGCAATGGAACAATTAACGTAAAATGCAGGTTGGTACCTCCACATGGGGTGGGAGAGGGTGCAGAAGGGAGGGGACCCAGGACTTCTAAGTGCTGTTGGTATTCTGTTACCCATTCAAACTGAAGTACACACTGATGTTTATTTCATTCTGCTTCTTTAGAATGGACATACATTTTTATATATTCTTTCGTATGTATGACCTATCTCCTATATTTTAATTTAAAAACAGGCAATCTTTGCTTTAACCCATCCGTGATGCTAAAAGTCAGGACCTTGAGGACCAGAAGTTCAAATGGCGTGGACTAATAACAAAGGGACAAGAACAAGTATTAGGTGTCCTCCAGATAAAATAATAAGGCCTTGCCTGTGGCTCTGCAGTAAATGCAGTATCCCTGCCAAGTACCGCAATCCGCAGCTCAGTGACCCTTGATAGAGGCATGATGACCACGGTCCCTTCAACCATAGTAAAACCTGGCCCCCAATTCAGGCAGATTCAAATGGACAAACCAGTGAAATGGAGGCCTTTAGTATCTTTCCAAAAAAAGCCTAATAAAGGCATAAAGGTTTTTTCTCTACCACGGTGAGCACATCCTGCATCGCGTTAACCTACTGACACTATTTGTAATGGCAAAGAAAGGTCACCGAAGCCTAAATCTGCTTGGCACGATTCCCCACCACAGTCTTCTAAAAAACACAGGCTTGATTAAATATCAGCTCCCATCTTATTTCCAAGAAGGCCACGCAAAGGTTACGATGGGCTCAGGTGTGCTGAGCTCAGCTATTATTCTGTCCCTCATTTGCATAGCATCTGCCCTCTGCATCACTCAGCACATCTACTTCAGGGTCTCACATTAATTCTCTAGCTACCCTAGCAGCATGGGGATGGGGTAAACCGGGCTCTCCACTTTTTGTAAATGGGGAAACTAGAGTCAGACAAAGACAAAGCATTTTTAGTACTGGCAGACCTTGTTTTGTTGCACTTTGTTTTATTGCGCTTTGCAGGTACTGCAATTTTTACAAATTGTGTACCTTTGCGGCAACCCTGCATCAAGCAAGTCTATAGGCGCCATTTGCTCACTTCGTGTCTCTGAGTCTCATTTTGATAATTCTCGTAATATTTCAAACTTTTTCATTATGATTATACCTGTTAGGGTGATCTGTAATCAGAGATCTTTGATGTTACTGTTACTACTCCCTGAAGGCTCAGATGATGGTGAGTATTTTCTAGCAATAACGTATTTTTAAATTAAGGTACATACTTTTTTTTAGACTTAATGCTAGTGCACACTTAATAGACTACAGTACAGTGTAAACATAACTTTTACATGTACTGGGAAACAAACAAAATTCCTGAGACTTGTTTTATTGCGATTTTCACTTTATTGCGGTGGTTCGGAACCAAACACTAGTATCTCCAAGGTCTGCCTATAATGAGATTAATTCTCTCCCTCCTTAAAGTAGTGATTCCGAGGAGGGTCGGCCTCTATAAACTTCGGCTTTGGGACAAGTTTACCTGGAGCGGAAGAGATGATGAGAGCCCCACATCAACATGATGTGACCCTTCCAGGTTACCTGAAGGGCTGAGCCCACTGAGATGGCTTCAGGCCACATTTCCCTAGACTAGATGCCCTAGTCTACTCTAGGATTTACCAGAGCTGCCGAAACACTAACTTCCACCAACGATCTAATTCACTGGGAAGCTCTAATTTGCTAAAACGTCAAGTGATTCAGAAACCATACATCAAGAGGAAAATAAAGACTAACTTCATTTCTGTTTTGCTTTTCGAGGTACAAAGAATAAGCCCATTGTAGCTTCTCTGACCCCATATATTTCTTGAACTTTCTAGGTCAGTTTCTGCTGCCTCAGTCTCTCCATTCTTCCCAGTTCCAGATGAAGGAATCTGCTGCACCCAGATCACATTTTGTGGGAGGCCCATCAGGGCCATATGTCAAAGGCACTGTCTAAATTCTGGGCTACCCCTTGTCCAATGTGCCTGGGTGACAGGAGATGGGGAGGGGGTACAGCATATAAAATAAGGCTGCGTCAGGGGCTATGGATGGACAGCCTTCCCTTAAAAGAAGTCTGGGAGAGGGGGGTGGGCAGGAAATACAGAAATTTTAGTTTAATACGCATTTTAAAGAATAAAATTTACTGCTTAATGTCAAAAGCTTCTGCAAATACTAAAATTACATAAATCCAATAGCATAAGCTTTTAAAAAGCTCTATTATCTCAAAAATAGTTTCAAAAAACAGGATGCAGCAGTCTAAACCTGTCTGAAATAAACATAATGAAAAAACAATCCTTTTGGAAATGGTGAGGCATGATACAGTTCTCTTTGCCTAAGCACTTCGCTAAGAAAATTTCTTCCCAATGACTGTTTCTATCTTTTTAATTACTTAACAAGAAGTGTCTTTATGGCTATAAGATAAAATGCAAAAGTGAGTCACCTGGCATGACAGGGCAACTACGGTAGTCATAACTCACAGCCTGCTCCCACCAGAAGAAAAATGAAGGACCCGGTGATGTACACAAAGTCATAAACACTTGCTGGGTGAGGATATTTCCTGTGAAGGCCTTTGGCCAAAGCAATAAAATTCTGGCCTGACCTGACAAGGCTACTCACAGGCAGGAACACGCAGACTGAAAACTAGGGGCTGGTGCTCAAGAGAAAGAACCGATCTTACTTAGTCTCCTGCTCCAAGATGTGGGTGCAGCATGTCCTTTGACCTGCGACAGGAACTCTCTGCTTCCCCGCATCCTGTCTGCCATCTTCTCAGAAAGGCCTTCCTGCCCTTGCCTTGTCAGGCTTAGGCCATCCAGAAGCCACTTTTCTGATCCCCAAGCATTTGTTATCAGCCTCCAGCTGCCCTCGGGTATCAGCAAGACCCATCTCCCTACATCACCTGTAACATTCAGAGGATCGCAGACATACCAGCCAAATGGGTTAGTAGCTCTAGCCGCTCATTAACATAAAATGCTAATGTGGAGACCACAGGAGAAGAAGAGAGACCAAAAGCCTAATGCCAAACAGCTTTGTCTTCATGACTGTCCCAGAGAGAAACAGCAAGGGAGAAGAAAGCTAATGCAACTTTGTCTTCCCAATTATCTGCCTGTCCTAAAATTAATGGTGGAAATACGTACCCCTGCCTTATTTCTGTGCCACGGGCAGACGTAATTGGTCAACCACAGAGCTCTCTGTCTCTCTCTCTCTCTCTGAGCCTGAATACTCCATAGTTCTTCTTATCACAGAGCTGCAGGCATCCTGGAACAACTGAACAGAAATATCCCACAAGAGGAAACCTAGCTGTCATGTCCCCCTTAACTCCACCAGCTACAGTTCCTCCAGATCCAGAGAACCCCAGCTCTCCACAGGCTCTTTTCAGATGCTATTTTCTAAATTTTCTTCCTTAGAAAAGAGGATATAAAGAAGACTATGCAAATCATTCAGACTTCCATTTTAAGAAATCACACTCAGAGCAAGAGTGAAGAATGTAGTGAAGGATACACCACTCCTAAGGTGCATGCGTGTCAAGCTGTTATAGACCACCAGGGGAGAAGGATCACCACCATAGGCTTGAACAAGCTCCACCACCTGTACCTTCCACCCTTATTCCTACAGCTCCAATCATATCACTGTGTCCAGCAGGGCAGGATTACAGCCCAGGAGGGAGGCTGACCAGTAGTGGATGAATGATGACACGAAGTAGAAGTATTTGTGTTGGGCTCTTGAGATCTAAAACGCTGAGATCTTAGTGTCGATTCTGCTACAAACTAGTAACGGATGTTATCTCTCTGGTTTCCTCATCTCTCAAATGCGAGAAAGAGAAACTGCATCAGGAGCTAGTATGCACCAAGGGCCAAGCCCAACCCAATGCCTGTTTTTATAAATAAAGTTTTATTAAAACACAGGCACAGTCACTCATTCATGTATTAGCTAAGACTGCTGTCACGCCACCAAGACAGAATAGAGTTGCTGCAACAGTAAACTTATGTCCCACAAAGCCCTAAATATTTTAGGCTCTGTGGGACACAATATCTCTGTTTGGTCCATTTTTATGGTTTCTATTTTTTTTTTTTTTTTACTAAAGTTCTCATTTTATTTCATGCTTTGATTTCCTGATTTTGTTTGTTTGCCATCTGTGTTTTCTTACCTTCAGGTAGTAGTGGATAGGAGCAGGTGGGTTAAGAGAAGGAAGGCTAACCCCTGCACTATATCATAACTGCCAAGCTCAAATGCCTACATGAATCAGACAAGGAACATAAATTGGGGAAGTACACCAGGTTTAAGGACATTATTGGAACCACTCATAAACTGGGGATCAACTATTCTCTGATTGGCTGTATTTGTGTTATTTGTGGGCGTGAGGACATTCGCATGAGGCTGGGAAGCAAGCTGGGACCATACTGGGCAAGGCTACAACTGCCCGACTGAACAAGGGGAAGCCTGGGTTGTTTGGATGATAAGGGGGTGTGCCGAGATCAGTTTTAGGAGGGAATTATCTAAGGTATTGGTGAAAAGGGGCATATTCTCTGTAGGATGACCTTCTGTTCCCATTTGCCCAGTCTCTGGGGTGGTAGGACTTTCAGTGCTTAAACTGGGACAGTCTTGGGAAACCTGACATTTGTTCAGCCTTTTAGAAACAAGGACATCTGTCCAGAAGCGATTCCTGTAGTCCAGACACAAGGTGACAAAACTCCTAAGCTAAGGAACCTGTAATCCATTCTGTTCTGATAGACAACTTCCTGCCAAAGTTTCCGTGGAAAGGAATCGCCTCCTCTTCTCTGCTTATGCCTTCCTCCAGGTGCATTCTAACCATGACCTTTTAGTAGCAGACCCTTACCCTGAAGGACTACACTGATTTGTAGGCATATGGCTGGCCAGTGGAGAAGCTAATGGGTAGTGAGCCGTGGGGAGGAGGGAGGGCAAGCTGACGGCTGCTAATAATAATAAAGGCCCCCATGAAGAAGTTCTTGTTATGGCCCAGAACTTCACTTGGTATTTATAAGAACCCAGTCAATATAAGTATTATTTTCACCCCATTTTTCAAGCGAGGTGGCTGAAGAGGTTGAGTATTGCCTCGTGTCACACAGCTATTAAGTGTGAGAACCAGAATTTAAGGTGAGAGTCGCCCTACCCTCCACTCCTGCAGGTCACCCCCTCATCTGTCCTTGTGGGGTCCTGGCCATAAGCACCAATGTCCACCTCCCGAGAACGGCACGAGCTGCTTTAGACAAGACACGTCAACGGCCAGAAAAGAGCCAAGAGCCTGAAGGGAATTCGGAGGAGAGTCACGTGTATAATTAAGGTATGAGAAGGACTGATCTGTCAGGAAAGACTGGAAGAATTCAGTATGTGTGGTTTGGCTAAGCTGAGGCCAAGGGAGGAGGAGGCTGTGGGTGCGGAGGAGAAAGAAAGCAAAGCCACCACAGAATGGGTGGACTTTCTGCTCAGGACAGCACAAGGAAGCATGGCCGAGAGGAAGGCAAGAAAGTGGAAGCACACAGGGAAGGTTCTAGAAGGATCTCCCAAGGAACAAATCGTGCCCCAGAATTCAGAAAGGAACCTAGCTAGATACCCACCCTGTGTGATGTAATCCAGAAAGATCTACTTGACAAGGTTGGTGAATGTATAAAAGCTCTGGTTTTCCTCTTTCCAAGTGGGATGCATTTCCTTAGCAAAACACAAAATTCAAGGTCCTTCCACATCTCTCCAGCCTTCGGATCATCCCCAAGTCTCTCATTTGTGACACTGAACTGCTGAATTCTACCCCAGAGTCAATTCTCAATTACACAAAAGACAACAGGCTTGGAGACGTGGAGGATTAACCCAAGTACCACCGTGCTAGTCCCTGAGTCAAGCGCTATATAAACATTGTCTTTTATTCACCTGTCCAAGATCACGTAAGTGGTTAGCCTGTCTCCAAGTATTTTCTTTTTAAATTCCAGGCCCTGATCTCTACTTATTTGTTTCTTAGGTAATTTTATGAGTCCGGCACTGTGCTAAAGTCTGGGCCTGTGTGGGTGACCGAGGCAGGCTCAATCCCTGCCCTCACAAGATGCGTAATCCAAGAAGGGAAACAGATTCATGTGACACTTACTGAAATCACTGACGTAAGATGGTGTGAAATATTACGAAGGAAAAGAATGTGGTGTGTATGAGACCACAAAAGGACAGCCCTGAGGTAAAAGAAAAGCTTCCCTAAAGAAAGGGCAGTAAGACTGAGGCCTTAGGGAGGAGGTGAGGGGGCTGTGTACTGACGAATTTTTACCCAAAGAGGTCTCACCTTTGCCTCAGATACTGGGAGGTGATCTCTGGGCCCTCAGAACATGATGCTTGATAGGAGTGTCTTAGTTTGCCTGGGGGCTTTGGTCACTGGACAGTCTAACAGTATGATTTATGATGGGGGCTTTGGACCACATTGCATTAATTCTACCTCTGGAAGGCTTGGAGACTGAATGTCAGCCATGTGGGAGGTATATGATTGAACCTCAGTGAAAATTCTGGACACCAAAGGCTTGGGTGAGCTTTCCTGGTTGGCAATACTCCGCGCAGGTTGCCAAACGTCTATACCAGGAAAGTAACATGCGTCCCAACTCCACAGAAATGACAATGGAATATTATCCAACAATCCCACTTCCGAGTACATATCCAAAGGAAGTGAAATCAGGTTCCCATAGAGATATCTGCATCTCCATGTTCACTGCAGCATTATTCACAATGGCCAAGACAGTGGAGGCAACCTAAGTGTCCATCAATGGATGAATGGATAAAAGAGATGTGGTATATGTATACATACAATGGAATATTATTCAGCCATGAGAAAGAAGGAAATCCTACCATTTGTGACAACTTGGAAGAATCTCGAGGGCACTATGCTATGTGAAATAAGTCAGACAGAGAAAGACAAATACTATACGGTATCACTTATACGTGAAATCTTAAAAAAGCTGAACTCATAGAAACAGAGAGTAGATTGGTGGTTACAAGGGTTTGGGAGGTGGGTGGAAATGGGGAGATACTGATCAAAGGGTATAAGTTTCCAGTTATAAGATTAACAAGTTCTGGAGATCTAATGTTCAGCATGGTGACTACAGCTAATAATATTGTATTACATACTTGAATGTTACTGAGCGCGTAGATGTTGAATTTACCACCACACACATACAAAATGTAATTATGTGACAGGATGGAAGTGTTAACTAATGCTATGTTGGTAATAATTTGCAACTTATATACATGTATCAAAGCAACACATTGTACACCTTGAACTTACACAATGTTATATATCTATTATATCTCATTAAAGCTGGAAAAAAAAAGGACAATGGAAGCTCCACATCTAATAACTTTCCTGGACTCTGCCCTTAGTGCTTCTTCCCTTGGCTGGTTTTAATCTGAATCCTTTCACTGTAATAAACCATAACTGTAAGTATAACAGCTTTCAGTGAGTTCTGTGAGTCCTTCTAGAGAATTATCGAAACTAAAGGTGGTTTGGGGAACCCCTCAAACTTGGAATTGGTGGAATGGAATGGTCTCCTGTGGGAACTGTTCCCATCTCAGGTGCTAAAAGAGGAAAAGTCTCCTGGCCAGAGGACAGGACATTTTACTTTCAGCACTGGGCCAATTTGCTCTTAATAGCAAAATAGTTTTTTGTATAAATCCCTAAGCCTCACTCTTTTACTCAATTGACTGAATATTGGCTGTTACAAAAAACACTCAGGGCCTAGTGAATGCTGCTGGGGTTTTTTGTTTTTTGGGTTTTTTTACATTATCTTCTTTCAAGACCTATGACTACAACTACACACTATGGGTAGTTCTTATTTTCCTATAAGAAAACATGTTTTCCAATGTCATGGTAGGCTTTAGAAATGCTAAATTTATAATGAATCAGAAAAGATCTACAGAGAGTAAAATTGACAATGAGATTCAAGAACGGGGAATTGAGCCTGTGCTTTTAAAAAGGCAAAGAGAAATTGCCTGGAGAAGAAACAGGTAGACCCTGAATGACTGGGTACAGGCTGAAGGAACTCAGCGAGTCATGACTGCAGGGCATCAACTGACCCAAGGAAGCCAGTTAGAAAAGGCTTGAGAGAGGAGAATAATTCCCAGGGGAGTTTTCCAAATGGATGTGGAAAAAAGAACTGAGAAACTGTGGCCTGCAAGTCCAGGTGGCTATGGAACAGACCTCACTGAAGTGGGAAAGCTTTGATTTTTACATAGTGCATCAGACGGTCTTTCTTCCAAAGTCCCTTCCTGCATTTTTCATCCCCGTTAGTCCGCTCTTTACATGCTGGTTTTCTCCAGAATTCTTCTTTCTTCCAACTTGCCTGAAGCCAGTTCTAGAGCAATGATAAATTCTGACCACCAGAGGCTGAACTCGCTGGCCTGCGGGTGGGGGTAAGGGGCAACTTGTAAGTGTTAAAAAATCAAACTCCTATGTTATGCAGAGTCAAGCTGAATTCAGCGAGTGAGCTTCATAGTGAAACCTGCCCTGCGTGGATTGTATTCTGCCTTGAACTGACACAATGTAAGTTCGATCTGCCCTGCCCTCCTGTATTCACGGAGGCCTTCTCACTTTGCATTAAGAACTTCATTCAAAAATAGCAGAATGGTGAAGAACGTGAGCTTTGGAGTCAGACTCCAGATTCCAACTCTGCCATGGACCAGCTGTGTGACCTTGAGCAAGTTACTGACCTTCTCTGTGCTTTCAATGCATAATGGTGATAATAATAGGGCCTGCCTTACAGGGGTTTTGTGAGGCTTAAATTAGTTAACACATATGAACTTCTTAGAACAGTGCTTGGCACATAATAATTGTTCAGTAAATGACTGAACAATTATTACGCTCTATCCCAAGGCAACGCAATTAGAATTTCAGAGTATTGGCAATTTTTAAAAAGCTTATCCATAATCATATCCATGATTTTAATGTACATCCAGGGTGAGAAACGTTGCTCTGGAGTTTATCCAACTGCTTCTCCAATATTAATGTGCAAAGGATACTGGGGCTTCTTGTCAAAATGCAGATTGTGATTCCGTAGGTCAGGGTGAGACCCCAGATTCTGCATTTCTAACAAGTCCCCTGGTGACGCTAATGCTGCTTGTTGGTGGACTGTGGACACTAGGGCCTGGCAGCACACACATTATTTGGAGAAGAGCCCCAAGTGGGTGCTTGGTAACTGCAACTTGGCTACTAGGTCCTTGGGCTGGGAAGTGTGCGTCTATCCAGGACCCACTGGACAGAAGGAGAAAGCACTGAAACCCATCGAGCTCTTCTCCAGATGGTCAGGACTCTCGGGCAGGTCTGAGGTTGCACACGTGGGCAGTCAGTGAACTCAGCTGTGCTGAGCTGGGGAGTGGAGACAAGGGCTGACACAGGCAGCATCTGCAGCCAGAAGGAAGGGATCTAAGACTTAAAAGTAAAAAGAAGTAGAAGAACAAAGTTGCAGCAGCAGATTTTTTTTTCTTTCCTCATTCCCTCTCCCCTCGACCTCTGACCCCCATCATTCTACTTTCTCTGTGCAACTTAACTGCTCTCGATACACATAATCATTCTACACATGATTCTATATGTAGAATCATACAGCATCTGCCCCTTTGTGACTGGCTTATTTCCTTTAGCGTAACGTCTCCAAGGTTCATCCATGTTGTAGCGTGTGTCTGAATGTGCTTCATTTTTAAAGTGGAATGATATTCCATTCTACAGATATACCACATTGTTTATCCATTATTCTGTCTATGGACACGAGTTGCTTCCACCTTTTGGCTATTACAGATAAGCTGCTATGAACATAGGTGAACGAACAACTCCTTGAGACCTTGCTTTCAATTCTTCTGGGTATATGTTTAGAAACAGAATTGCCGGATCATATGGTAATTCTATTTTCAATTTTTTGAGGAGCTGCCATACTATTTTCCACAGCAGCTGCAGCATTTTGCACTCCCATCAACAGTGCACAAAGGTTCCAATTCCTCCACATTCTCACCAATGCTTGTTATTTTCTGGGTTTCTTTCTTTCTTTCTGGATAGTAGCCACCTTAATGTATATGAGGTCATATCTCATTGTGGTTTTGATTTGCATTTCCCTATTGATCAGTGATGTTGAGAGCAATAGGTTTAATAAAAATAGATCCTCTCACTCTCAGCATTTATAGACAGCATCTCATTATTTACTACTCATGGGTGGCAGTCTTAGTTTACAGTTAGATGGAAGACTGCTTGAATCATGTCGATTCCAGCTAAGCCAGAGTGGCTGTTCTGTCCACTGACACTATGGTAGGCACTCCCCATGCCCCCTCAGATCCCTTCCTCAATCACTGCTTAAAAACCCTGCCTGAGGACTTTTTGCCTGGCAGTGGGAGAATCCTCTTTCATCTCAGAGCATATGGGAAGTGCCAAATCAGAAGTGATGGAGAATGAATGGCCCCAGAGCAGTCTGCAGCAAGTGGCAGATGGAGGGCTGGTGGATAAACACCCCCACTGCCTCTCCCCTGTGCCGGGATAAGTCTGAGGCATCTCTCCACTTCTCCAAGAGTTTCCGGATTGAGTGACTCATGCCCACAGCGGAAACTAGTTTGATGATGCCTCCTATTCTGGTTTCCTTTCTTTCCCTGACCCACATCCCTACTTCCCTACAAGCATTTCCTTGGATCACATCCTAAATAAACAACCTGTGCTCAAATCCTGGCCTCAGGGGAACCCAGATCAATACGGATGATATTATC
Source organism: Leucopleurus acutus (assembly GCF_964270905.1). Classification (NCBI taxonomy): domain Eukaryota; kingdom Metazoa; phylum Chordata; class Mammalia; order Artiodactyla; family Delphinidae; genus Leucopleurus; species Leucopleurus acutus. The sequence goes on from NC_139142.1 coordinate 196,310,596, forward strand.
CTTCTTTCAGCCACCAACACTTGTTAAGAGCATATACCTGTTCTTGGTTGGTGTGATAAAAGTTAGGGAAAGATTTTTAGGTCTGTGAAAATGCTCAAGAGACTCTGTGTTTTGTCTTTAACCTTTCTGCCAGGTTCTATTATTCACATTTTCCCCAGATATGCATGTGCCTCAAGGAGAGTCATATGTCCTATAAACTCACCTCAAATTATAAAATACTTCAAAATAGCATACTGCACATGGGAAACTGCTGAAAAAAAGCATTTTAAGTAATATGGTTTGTACCTTTTCCCATTAAAAATACTTGAGTCTCCAGCACAGTATAACATGTATTAGAACCCACAAACATGTCAATCCAAGGAAACATCTTCACAGAGTTTAATGCTAGTAATAAGATAATACAGCTCATAATCGTGGCAATCTTGTGTACCAGATGTTTTCTCTATTGGTTCCCCTTGGTGGTTAGCTGCGCCTTCATAAATATCTGGTTCATAACCATTATACCGAGAGTGAGATCACAGAAAGCAACTGTTGTATGAAAAACATAAATTTCTTTTCCTGAAGGGAATTATATACACGTTTCAAGTAGGAGAGTGAAAATTAAAATGAGCCAAGTTCAAAACGGAAATGAGGGGAAGGAGTTGAGAAATATCCTCTCCCAACACTGAGAGGTCATCAGTACCATCCTGGTGGGAAAGTAAACGTTTACCCAAGAGAAGCCAGGAGACTGCTCTAAGTTGCAGCCAAAATAGTAGCTAGTTAATACTGAGAATGTAGTGAACAGCTGAACAAACTGAGATGCCATTAGAAAGATCCAATGTTCCATTTCAAGGTTATGGATGTCATAACAGCAGGCAGCAGTAATACCCAAGCAATTCTGAATTTCAGGATGTGGATAGAGAGGTACAGAGACTCCCCACCAGACATCTGCTCGTTTTCTCCATGGAAAAGAATTAAGGGAGTCGGTTCTGATATTTTGATGTAGGTCCGTAACAGGAACCCCATGCCCCTCTGAGGGAGATGCATATGCTACCAAAAAATAAGAAGAAGGAATGTAGATGTTACAGCTTAGTAAATATTCAGTGAAGCGTTCTGTTTAAGGCGCAGTGGTTAAAATTTTTATTTTAAATTTCTCCAGCTCTTGAAAAGGGTAAAATGGCTTGTCCATCATTCAAAAGCTATGACTTTATACATCTGAAACTTTGGCGGGGGGCATGGTGAGGAGGGGGACGGGGGGGACCAGGGACAATATCTGATAACATTTAGCAAAATCAAGAGCCTATAAAAATTTGTTTTAGCCTCCAAAAAGACTCTACTCCCGTGATTAGTATAGGAGCCAGGGAAATGCAAGAGCTGAAAAGCAGCGGTGTTGATAAAAGTCAAATACTTCTGCTATCTTAGGGATCTAGTCACACTTATCAGCCACTAATACTGTTTATCAATTCTCTTTGATTCTCAGTTTCTGACTTCCGATACTTCTCTTTGATAACACATTTGCGTTTGTGTTTGTCACTAGAAACAAAACACACATTAATAAAGCTATTAACTTAAAGCCAAGGATGAATCCGAGACAATTAGAAGGGAAAAGCAACACCCCAGAAAGGGCTAGGCTTTGCATGAAGCTATGTCAACCAGTTTTAATGGACTGAATGCTTGTGTTTCTCCAAATTTTATATGTTGAAGCCTTAACCCCCAATGTGACAATATTTGGAAATAGGGCCTTTATGGAAGTAATCAAGGTGAAATGAGGTCATAATGGCAGGGCCCTCATCTGAGGGGACTGGTGTACTTATAAGAGGAGGAGACACTAAGAACTCTCTTGCTCTCTTTGGCATGGGAGGACCCCGTGAGAAGGCTGCCAGTGAAGCCGTATACAAGGCCCGTGTCCCTGTCCTTTGAAGTAAAAGGCTTTTGCTTTAGTCTCCCAGGCCTCCCTTGAGTCTCAAAAGGCTGACTCAAGAGTTAATGATTAGGAATGTGGAGATGTAGAAACAAAGAATAGCTGTTGGGCTGGAGAACTGGTAACAATTTAGACTATAATTCTGCCACAGCACAGAATCACCGAACTCCCATTTCCCTGAAAGATAGAGATAAAGGCCTGGCACACATTCCTAAGTTGTTTTTACAGGAAGCAGACCTCCACCAGATGAAAACTGCTGACTGCAAGAACACAGACCCTAGACTACTTGAAACTTCACCTTGATGCCAACCAATCTGAGAACTGTGCACGAGCTGATCCCGCACCCTACAGCCCTCCCTCACGCTGCCTGTAAAACCCCTTCTCTGAAAGCCATCGGGGAGTTCGGATCTTTGGAGCATGAGCTGCCTGTTTGTTCTCCTTGCTTGGTGCCCTGCAATAAACGCTGTACCTTCCTTCACCATAACCCGGTGTCAGTAGACTGGCTTTACTGCATGTGGGCGAGCAGACCCAAGTTTGGTTTGGTAACACCATCCACAAGCTCAGAAGAGAGCTCACACCAGAAATCCAACTGGACAGCACCTTGACCCTGAATGCCTGGCCTCCAGAACTGTGAGAAGTAAATGTCTGTTGTTTAAGCCACCCAGTCTGTGGTATTTTGTTATGACAGCCCAATATACTGACTAATACATCTATCAATACTAATCAAGGAGAATGTCCCCAACTGATAAATCACTCTCCCCAAAAATGAGTCATGAAACGAAAAAGAACACGATCACGACACGTTCTACTTGGTCTGGTTTGAGGTTGCCAGTAGTGACATCTACACAATGCTTTTAAAAGATTATCTTGAAATGCAAACGCTAAACCTGTTTCTTCTCCTTTTAATTCCACATCTTCCAGAGCCAGAACTACTAACCTACCCACTGTCCCTCCTGTTGAGGGTGAGAAAACACCTCTCTCACCAGCTACGCTGTTCAGGTAACTGCAGAAGAAAACCAAAAGGGAAGAAACAAAAGTATTCCCTGCCCAGAGAGACATCTTTTGTGACAGGGATCATCAACTCCACTGACGTTCTTTCAGAAACCAGGAGAAAACAGTGGGAAGATTCCATGGACAATTTTTGTTTAGCAACATTTATTTGCCTTCCCAAACTCCAGAGAAGAAAAGGAATCAGTCTTAACAGAGCTTTAAGTTTAAACATACTTTCTGGGTGAGAAAGACATATTTGCCTTCATCTTAGAACCGACTCTAGTCCTGGTTCCTAGTCTTTACTGGGGTCCTGATTCCCAGTTTCTCACTTCCTTTCTCCACAGGATTCATCACAAGGCATGTATTGAAAAGTCAGTGGCAAAACCTTTGTGTTGGAAAGTATCTAAGATACATCAGTTTCTCCTTACCCAATCGAAAGCCTTTGACACAAAAAAACAAACAAAAAGAAACTGATTTTCAGTGCTCTGAAGCTCAGTCTTTCAAACAAAGGAGACCTTGCTCAATGAAATTTCACTTTCTAATCATTTAGCCACAGTTAAATGTAGTCATTTTTGAAGAGCATTTCAGAGTCTACTGATGGACACACTGTACTATTGATTGGTACCAACTGTAAACTCTAAGTTTCTCATCCAAATCCTTTTAATTGGTCTTAAGTGACACTCTTTTAAATGACTTCGGGAAGAGAAGAGGGAGAAACATGCCAAGGATAACTTACACAAAGAAAATTTACACGCTGTCTTTGTTTCCCATTCTTTGGCATAGATACTGACTACCAATTTTTTTTTTTTCCCTTGAGGAAAGTAGTGAGAATGTGAACAGCAGTCTGGATTTTTCTTGTTCTGTTACCATAATTAGAAAAGTCGGATAAAATTATGCAGGAGCAGATTGAGGGAGAAATATAGCTCGGCTTTCGTATGAAATAGCTACCTCTTTTATAAATTCAAAGGTTTTTCTCTCCCTGCAAATATCTTTCATCTCTGAGTAGTTACTGTGCCTCTTTTAAGTCTGTTTTCAGGTTGAAAGATAAGCACGCTCTTTAAAAAGGTTCAAGCACTGATGGGAAGCATGTTCATGACCATCGCTGCCATTGTTATGAAATACCACCTTGATAGACTGGTGTCTTCCCCGCAGAGACAGGCAAAAAACCACCACCCCATAATTACACGGTACTGACAAAATCAGGTTGGGATTGAAGGAACCAGACAAATCATTTTCACAAAAACTGAAAATGCAACCTATCAAATCACCCTTTGATTAATCATGTTATAAGACATCATCTATAAGTCAGCTAATATTGGGAAGAACTGTGAAAATTCAATGAGCAGATGCCAACTTTTTTAATATATCTGAAGAGCTATTCAAGGATTCAGTGGTATTTCCTCTTTGACATTTTCCTTTCCTTCCATCCCCTTCTTCCTTCCTTGGTGGGGAAAATGCTTTATGCAAGCCTGCACTGAAACCACAGTCAGTTCACAGATAAACATTTAGGGAGCAGAGAAGTTCTCAACATGTGCTTCTCGGGCCACCTGAAACAGAATCATCTGGAGTGCTTTTTACAAACCACTCATTCATGGAGCCATGCCAGAAGGAGAGAATTAGTCTTGGAGGTTGTGGCTCTGGAACTTGAATTTAGAACAAACTTCCAAGGTGGTTCTTGGGTTATCTAAAGTTCTGAGAACCTCCAAGGTGGCCCAAGGTCTACTGTCACTAGGGATTGGCTGAGCGGGCATTTCAGACTCCAACCACTCTGGTCCTTGTTCCTGACTCCCTGTCCAACTGGGGGGATACCATTTTCACCACTCAGGCTACCCATGTCCTCCAGAACTCCTGTGACCATTCCCAATTCATCCGCTCACCACCATGGCCCCTCCCCGTGAACACATTCCCACCCGTCCCTGCTCACAAATCTGTAGTGGATCCTCATTACCTAATTCAAAAGAAACTCCTCAGCCTCAGATTCAGAGCTTGAAAGAAGATCCCTTTCTGGCCTGATTCCCTAGCCCTCCCTTGCCCGTGCCCCCATCCTCCATCTGTGTAACCCCCCAGAACGACTGGTTACTCTTCCAGTGCCTCAGTGGCAGGGTGCACCACTGTTTCACGTGCTTTCCTTTGTTCTTGGCTCATTTCTTCTGGGCACCTGCTCTCCCAGACCCTCTTCTTCAACTTTACAAGCTGAATTCCAATGTGTCCTCAAGGGCCGCCACCTCGGATGTCCCCCTGACCCCTAGCCACCTGGGATCTTTTCTTCCTTGAGTCTCTGCAGCATTTTGCTGATACCTCTCCTGCATTCTCACCTTATTGGGCCTGTTTCTTTCTCTATGCACACAATGTATAGCTCCTTCAAGCTCTCTCGGTCAGCTTTTACTGCCCTCTAGCATCTAGCATGGGGTTTGAACACAGCAGACCAGCAGTAAATACTTACTGGGCTATTGAATAGACTCGCCCCTCACCTGCATGTGGCACCAAGGCCGGTGGCTTCTGGCTTTGCTCTTCCTCTGAGTTCCACCCGCACTGTCCATCTCCCACCCGTGCACCACCAGCTCAGCCCCTTTTTAGCTGAATGCCTGGAACACTGCCCAGCTTCCATCTTCTTCTCCCACCACTGGTCCCCGTCTTTAATCTTTTCTTGAACATCGGGTCCTGGAAAACAGCTCTCTCATTCTCTAAAGGCTGTTGGACAAATTTAGATAAATTCACCAAGTGCTGGAACAAAGAAGGATGGCATTTATATGTGGGACACTAAGAAGGGTCCACTTCAGATTCAAGTGGCTGAGTGTGAGGGCCCAGACCACCAGCCACTTTGTTTCTCGGGGACCATTCTGCACACACTACACATCTTTCTCCCAAAGGCTCCTTCCAGTGGATCACACTCAGTTTCTATTATTTCCTATATATTCCTACCAACAAGCATGGCCTTTTGTTACGACATCCCACCTCATCCACCCAAACCCAGACCTCATTCAGTTCCACTGGCTCATGGCAACCACACCCTGCTCCCCATTTCTTTGGGGAGAGCTTTTCCATTTCCCCTCCAACCCCTCAAAACCAAACCAACACCCATCTGTCTCATAGAATCCCTGATGGCCCCCAAGCAAAGCAACCTCTTCCTTCTTTGCATTGCTAAGTATGAATAGTTAAATTACACATTATAGCACTTAGATACTACTTTGTATTTGGCCTTTAATCATTTACATTTTATATGTCGATTTCTCAACCCAGACTGTAAGATCACTGAAGGTAGGGACCTTATGACTTTTCTTGAATGGCACTCCTCAGTGTTTAATTACTGGGACCCTATATATGTTAACGGATTAAATCCCAATCCAAGATATGTGCTTACTAAAATGTGTAAGAAAGCTCCTTGTGCTTTCTGTTAAAATTAATTTAATATGTGAAAAATGCAATAAACCATTTTCTCAGTGAAAAAAGAAGAGAGAGGAGCAATCTGAGGAAGAGACGAAATTTGAGTATAATACTTGGGATATAAAATTAAAAGGCCATTTGCCTTTGAGATGGAACAGATGTGTAATTGATATTCACTGCTCATTTGCCACTTGAATTTTATAGACATTTAATGCAGTAATTGTTTATACAGTAAGATTCTAAATACCCTTTGGAGAATAGCCCACTTTTCCTGTAGTCCCTGTATTCTGTACCAACAGATAGGAATGGATTCTTTTTTTTTTTTTTTTTGGCTTCGCAAGGGCTTTCTCTAGTTGTGGCGAGCAGGAGCTCTCTTCGTTGCGGTGCGCGGGCTTCTCACTGTGGTGGCTTCTCTTGCTGCAGAGCACAGGCTCTAGGCACACAGGCTTCAGTAGTTGCAGCATGCAGGCTCAGTAGTTGTGGAACGTGGGCCCTAGAGCATGCAGGCTTCAGCAGTTGCGGTGTGTGGACTCAGCAGTTGTGGCATGAGGGCTCTAGGGCAAATGGGCTTCAGTAGTTGTGGCGTGCAGTCTCAGTAGTTGTGGCTTGTGGGCTCTAGAGCGCAGGCTCAGTAGTTGCGGCGCATGGGCTTTCATGCTCCACGGCATGTGGGATCTTCCCAGACCAGGGATCAAACCCGTGTCCCCTGCATTGGCAGGCGGATTCTTAACCACTGTGCCACCAGGGAAGTCCCAGGAATGGGTTCTTATAAACCTAGAGCTTTGAACGTGTAATTTTAAAAACCAAATTTGCATGGTGCCTTTTTGAAGACAGCAATATGACCATATCCATAAATATTCTGAATGATATACCCTTGATTCAGCATTCCCCATCTAGGAATTTGTCCTGCAGTATATTCAAGCCATCTGCAAAGATGGATGCACGTGAATCTTCACTGTAGGGTTGTTTGTAATTATAGAATATTGACAATAGCCTAATGTCCATCAGTAATAGATTGTTTAAATGAATTATGAGTCATTTATACAATATAACATTACCAATATATATTCTTTAAAAAGAATGAGGTAGCGCTATAGGGACTGACAAGGAAAGATGTTGCATGTGTATAGACAATTTCTGGAAGGATACACAATAATCTAAAGGATTAAGGAACTAGGATGGGAGGTTATATGTATTTTTTTCCAGAGGGTAAAAAATATATATACAACAGCTACATTCATTTAGTCTCTGCTGCACTTTACAATCTTGATCGTCACACCTCGGTCTTTTTTGGAACCCTCCAGTCTCTGGTCATCCAAGACAGTATATGCTCTTGGACCTCCTTCCACCTCCCTGACTTTCTTTCTTTGCCTCTTTTATGAGCTTTCCTTCCACTCCCTACCCTTTCAGTGCCTCACCCAGGGCTCACAGCTCCACCCAGTCTATACCCCCCCGCCCCGGGTGGTTTGTGTTGTTCTAACCATCCCCTGAATACTGATGACTCTGAATATACATGTCTTAAACAGAACTCTTCCCCAACTTCACACACATAACATCTGACCAGAGCTAAACACCTCCCCTAGAATGTTTCACTGGCTCCTGAAATGAACCTGTCCAAAAAGAAGGTATCATGAGTCCTTTAAAATCAGTTTCTCCCTATGATCTCCACCTGCCCCCTCACCCAACATAAAGACCTGAGGTCGTCCTTGACTCTTCCCTCTGCCTAGCATATCCAAGCAAGAGCTAATCAACTGCTGATTTCACCTCATCATGTCTTTCTCGTGGTCCTACAGCAGTTTGCCACACTCCCTTAGCAGAGTGATCTATACAAATGCAGATGGGATGATTTCATTCTCTTGCCTAAAAGTTTTCAAGTGTCTTCCATTCTCTATAAGTCATTACCCAAGCTCCTCAGCAGAGTATGGTCCTTCCTTACCTCTCGAGTCTCACCCTTGGCCTCTCCCTGCCTTGGACGTTTGTGCCAGTGATTCTGAACTCCTTGACTTCTCTGAAAGGTATCATGCAACTGTAAGATTCTTTACTTTCCCCAATTCTTTTTCACTTTGCTTGAAACCCTTAGTCTATTTCATTTCATGGTCTGTATCTTCAGCTCAGGTACTGCCTCTCCCTAGATGCCTTTACTCACTCAAAAAATGTTTACTGAGCACTTACTATGTGCCAGGCACTGAGCTAAGAGCTAAAGAACCAAAAGTGAATGAGACATAGGTCCTGCTCTCAAAACACTTACAGTCCACATACCGACCTCCCTCTTCTTCCAGCTTTTCCCCTGGTGGGTTCAGTGTCCTTTTCTGTGCTCCAGTCACAGATACTGTTGGTTGTCTCTGCAGCAACCACACCCACCTTCTTCCCTCCCTTTTATGTGAGACAGGGGAAACTGACCCCATTCCCAGCTGCAGCAGTAAATACTGATACATCCGAGCCGAACAGGGTGACTCTGTGCCTCTGGGCTAGTGGCCGGTTCCGAATCCCAGGCTTAAGCCAGTTGGTGCTTGACGCTCCCCTGGGGAGGGCGGATGGTCCGAGCAGGCACTCTCAAAAAGAAAGGAAGTATTGTTCCTATTTTGAAGAGAGATGTTTCCTCCCTCCACCTGGGCTTGAACAGGTGCTGCCGGCAGCCACCTTGTGACCATGTGAGGGAAGCCAGACTGTAGGCAGAGCCCACAGACCAGAGCAGAGCTAAGAGATCAAAGTGGGTGCGAGTGGGTGGGACCAGAGCCTGGCAACGGCTTTACCTTTGGACTTGATATATGAACTAAAGAAGTTTCCGTTTTAAAGCTACTTGGAGCAGGCGTTTAGTTTATTTATTAACGGGAGTCATGACGAACCACCCACCTCTGTCTCCCACGGCAGTGGCCCACGAGTCCATTCCTCTCCTCCATCCCCACTGGCCCGGCATTAGTCCAGCTAACTTGTCAACAGAATGATCTCCGTGTCTTCTTGCCTCCCTCCCCTCAGGTCACTCCTCCTTTCTATCCATTCTCCGTACTACTTCCTGAGTGATAGCTCTGCATCTCAGCTCTGAGCACATCATCCCCTGCTTAAAATCATTAATGACTTGACGTTAGTAAGTTTCAAGTTCAAACTCCTTACCACTTGTTCAGAAATCAGTCTGTGTGTGCCCCTAGCCAGGATTTTGGCCTCACCTCTGCCATTCCCTCTTGCTTTTCCCATACCCAGATGTCACATGGTTGCTGAAACATACAACTTTTTCACTTGCATCTGTGTCTACTCTTTCCTATACCTGGAACTCCCCACCTCCCAACCCTGATCCTTCAAAACTCACCCGAAACATCAGCGCCCTTTGGAGGTTGCTGCTCTGTGCTCCTGTGTTCTACAGATGTTGACGACTTCTTTGGCATAACATTAACTCGCTGTGTTGTAATTATTTGTTTTTTGACCTTTCCAATGGAAATGCTAAACTTCTTGAGAGCAGGGACCAGGTGGTATTAGTAAATCTATTCCCATATCCTAGTGCTTTACCACAATGTATGTCTGAGTGCTACCCCCCATAAATGTTCTTTTAAAAGAAAAGAGAAGGGAAGAAGGGTAAGGGAGGAGGGAGAAGGGAAGAGGAGGGAAGGGAAGTTTCAACTTTTCCTGCCCTTGGTGCCTCATGCCTTCGGAGTGTGTATTAAAGGGCTGCCTGGCTCAGTAATCGTGGGGAATGGAGAGGAAACAAATAGTTGTTGACATGGGTAATGTTCACGTCCCCGATTGTAGCAGCATATGGTAGTGGTTGTAATGGCCCAACATAAAGCATTCCTCGACAATATTAATGAGCAGCTAGGTTAATGACCGAAGACTAAGCCTCAGGCCATGAACACATCCTCCCTGTCATTAATCCCTGGGAAATGACCTCCGTGTGCAGCCGTGTTCATTACAGCTCAATTTTGCTCACGTTCCTCAAGAGGGAAAAAAAAAAGCATTTCAGTCCTAACACCAAGCTATGTCCCATCTTTTACGTTGACACATGGGCAATAAAGACATGAAACAAATCAGGAGTCCAAATACCAAGCATGTAAAGGAAGCAACACTATTGCTTTATTAGCTCCCAATCATCAGGGGGAACTAAACCCGGGAACCTTAGAGGTCACAGATCTAGCAGGTCACGCCGTTCTTCATGACTCATACATTCTCTGGACATTCTCTGAAGGTATAACATAGAAGCACTAAACACATGTCACTCCCCAGGTATTTAGAGTTTGGATGAAAACCTGAAAACTCTAATGCAACTCTTTGCTAATATGGAAAAAATAAATAAAAATTGGCTTCTTCAGATATCAACCTACCATTCCATCAATGAATATTTATGGAATGCTTCCACCGAGCAAAGTCCCATAGACAAGTTGTGAGTAATGCAACAAGTAAAAGACCCTCAAGGACCATGAAATTAGGTTACGAAGAATGAATACATACTGTGGTGGTTTTAAACACATCTTCAAATATGCTGACGTGTTTGCATCGAGAGGTGAGGGCTAATCCTCTCCCTTTGAGTCTAGCCTCAGTGACTTGCTGGATGCCAGAAGCAAGTCTGCGTGACTGCTGAGGCTGGGTCACCAAAGGTCATACAGCTCTGCCTTGTTAGCGCAGATACTCGGTTTGGGGCCCTAAGCCATCACGGAAGCAGTGTAATACCTTGAAGCAGCCATGCTGTGAGAAAGCCCAAGCCATAGGGAGAGGCCCTGGAGAAGCACTGTGGTCAACAGAACCAGCTGTGGTCCAGCTGACAGCACACCACCACCTCGACATGTGAGTGGAGACACCTCCAGGAGATGCCAGTGTCCGGCTGTCCAATGAGCCCAGATTCTGACCCTACCCAGCTGACGCTCCAGACACTGTAGAGCAGAGACAACCATTCCCACTGTCACCTGCTGGAACTCCTGACCCACAGGATTAGTGAGCACAATAAAACAGTTGTGTTAAGTCACAAAGTGTGGGACAGCTGTTAGGCAGTAGTACTACCTGGAATGCACACACAGGATAGATAACTCCAGCTGCTTTGTGAAGTTTAGTAATAGTTTATGTACACTCCTAGCTCAGCCGTGCCCTACAGCAATCTGTAACCGACATCTAGCAAAAGAGCTCCGTGGCTGCTCCAGTGAGGCCATGCGGTGCATTTAACGTAAGGAAAATTAATTCCACAGTCAAGGTGACATTGATCTGGTCCAAGTGTGGCCTTGTGTACCAAGCTACTGTGAACTCTTTCTAACCACAGCTCTTGGAATTCCCCTTTCGCAGGCTTGGCCTCCTGTTCTTTTCTCCCTGTGATCTTTCTTCAGGATTCCTGAGTTTCTGGACTAACTTCCGGTTCTGGCTCTCCAAATCTAATCATGGACCTAAAGGGACCAGCATCTCAACTGCCCATCAAATATCTCTTCTGGGAAATCCTGTTATTACCTCAGCCCCTTCCACTCAGGATCCTACGTGAATGGCAGCCCATTCTCCTTCAAATTGTATTTCCCACCCCGAAGTTGTTCCTGTCTGTCACCACTCCCTGCAGCTCCAATAGCCAACATGCTGCAGTCCTGACTGATTCCTCCCTGTGCGCGGTCCCCTGTCGTCAATCCGTCGTATCCTTCTGACGCTTCTGCCTTCAGAATGCTCCTTGAATTCATCCACTTTGATCCTCGCTCACAGCCACCACTACGCCGCCTCTTCACCTCCCACCCGAAAATGTGCAAGTGACTCTGACCCGGTGTTCTCCCTTCCGTCCCCCCAGTGCAGCCTGCATGCCACCTCCACCGCCACACCCACTAAGTCAGTCCTCACTCAAGACAAGCTCCCCTTCGGTGCCCCTGGCTCCCCTCCAGGTGCTCACAGAAGCATCTGCCACCGCCTCCTTCATCTGGTCGCAGCTCGTTCCGCCAGCTTTCCTCCTCCAGATCCTGCCCTTCGTTTAGTCCCACACGCTCCCGACCAATCCCTCCTTCACAGCCCCGCCTCTGCCCTCGTCCCCTCTCTACACTCGGCTGTTTATAATCATTTCCTCCTGAATCTCCCTTATCACTTTGCTCCTTTGGCTGGGAAAACACTTCCTCTCTTCCCTCTCCCATCAAAAATAAACACACCCCAATCCCACTCCTGGGTATTTATCCAAAGGAAATGAAACCAGGATATCATAGAGATATCTGCACCCCCATGTTCACAGCAGCACTATTTACAATAGCCAAGACATGGAAACAACCTAAGTGCCCATCAACAGATGAATGGAGAAAGAAGATGTGGAATATATATAAAGTGGAATATTAGTTAGTCATAAAAAAGAAGGAAAGCCTGCCACTTGCAACAACATGGATGGACCTTGAAGGCATTGTGCTAAGTGAGATAAGCCAGACAAAGAAAGACATACTGTGTTATCTCACTGATATATGGAAACTAAAAGAGCAAAACTCACAGAAACAGAGAGTAGAATGGTCGTTACCAGGGGCTGGGGAGTGAGGGAAAAGGGGAGATGTTGGTTGAAGGGTACAAACTTCCGGTTAGGAGATAAATAAATTCCAGGGATCTAATGTACGGCATGGTGAATATAGTTAATAAGGTATTACACACTTGAAAGTAGCTAGGGAGTAGATTTTAGATATTCTCACCACAAAATTAAAAAAAAGAGTTGGTAATTATATGACATGATGGAGGTGTTAGCAAATGCTATGGTGGTTATCATTTTTCAATATATAACTGTATCAAATCAACATGCTGTACAGTTTAAACTTACACAGTGTTATGTATCAATTATATCTCAATAAAACTGGGGGAAATGCACCCTTTGAAATGGGTTGATGTCCTTTTATCCTGCAGACTGTCTTAGCTAGGTCTCTAAGCCTCCCTCCCATCCCCCCTGCCGGCACACCACCACCACTCCTCTGAACTCCTTCCTGCACATTGTTGGTACCACACCCATTAATGCAGGGCCATTTCCTTTCATGCAGTGGTACCTCGACGTTGTCTGTAATTCTATTTCTCTCATGAGATTGAAGCTCTGGGTAAGGGCCATGTGCTGGACTTACCTCAAATTCCTCCCACAGCCTGGTCCAGTGCAAAAGCTTGGAAATGCTCAAGCCAGACCTCAATCTACCCAATCTACTGAGTGCAGTGCCGGGAGCTGAGGCTTGCTAAACTCCTTCCGGTCCTACAGCGTTTTCCCTGGTTAGAAAGCCCAGGCCATAGGTCTCCTTCTTACCAATCACCCTTCAGCCTAAATGCCACCTCCTCAGAGGAGGCCTCCTTGGTCCACCACTCTAAAGCTAGAGGACTGTGTCCCCACTACTGTCTTAAATTCCTGACAGGGCACTTATGACTCTTGGGTATTTCTACTAATATTCAATCTCTCCCCCAGAGAACGTGAGCTCAAGCACAGCAGAAGCCTCATCCAGCTTGTTCCCTGTTGCATCCTTTACATTAAAACAGTGTCCAGAAGATAGCAGACGCTCAGTAAATATCTGCTGAATGAATGGACAGCACATACTCTCTATTTTTGATGTGCTCACATTTTATTAAGGAAAATAGATATAAAAGTCAAATATCATACAGCAGTGTTACCAATAAGTGAGACAGACAAAAATATATGCATGAAATATACATGAATGAATGAAATAAAGGAGGAACTTAAAGAATGGTAATCCAGATAGTGGAAAGAGCACATCCAATAGTGCATGGGCTTGAGCCGTCACGGCATTTGTGAGGGGTGAGGGGTAGGAATCGTACAAGCGCTAGAATAGGAATTTTGAGGGCTGGTGGAGGGAACAGTGGGACATGAGGCCAGGCAGGCGGGCAGAGGCCAGAGCTAGAAGCGATATATGTTATATTAAAAAGCTTGAGCCTTATTCCATGTGTAATCAGGTGTAACCAGAGGATCTTAGGTCTAGAAAGTAGACCTTCCTTTTATAACTATCACTCTGGAAAATGTACAGAAGACACACATAGAAGGAAGAAGACCAGGCAGGTGGCTCTTCATGTAGCCCAGGTGCGTGAGATTATAGACTTGAATGATGGCAGAGGCAGGGGTCGGGGAGGAGGCGCCAGATGAGGGAGAAGAGGAGGAAGCAGAAGCACCAGGACCCGGTGATAACTGGTCAAGGCGGATGAGGGAGAAGAAATAGTCGAAGGTGAATTTTGGGATGACAGGGAGAATGATGTTTTCACCAATGACGCTAAGACATGCAGACTAATGAGGAGAACGTTAAGACCTCTTTGGGGTGTGCTGAGTCTGAGGTACGTGTGGGATAAGCAGGAGGATAAATAGATAAGCATTTAGATTGGTCGTCACCAGGAGCTTGGGGCAAGCCTGAGCCACAGACATAATCAGAGAGTGGAGAATGTGAGACGAAAGTTAAAATCACGGGTGTGCGTGACATTGTTTGGGGACAGGAAGTGCATCTACCGCTCAGGAAAATTAGGTCTCCAGGTCCAGATGGTGAGACTAAGATTTCAATATCCAAGGTTATAGAGAGCACTCATCACTGAGATGCAGGTTAATGTTACCTTGACATTGGAATTGTGTCTCACTCAGTATGTACCACATGGTCTTAGTGAAGCATGTTTCCAGGACCTTTGATTACGACCAGACTACATATCATATGGCCCAATTTCCTATTCTGGCAGAGAATTCAATGAGAAACTGCTACCTGCACCAGGAGTATACACTCTCCACGCCATTAAACTTTGCAAAGCAGCCACACAGTTAATTTTTAGCAGAGATGCACTAATAGCTGCCTAGTCAAGTGTACCAGGCCTGTTTGGCGTGCATTTTGCATTTGCCAGAGAGAACATATTGCAGCCCATATTTTAGTCATCTCCCCTCAGAGGGTAAGGAAATTTTGTTAGCTATTCAAGACAGGAATGCAAATTTAAATGTGCTCACGACTGGAAGGGTTCACCTGACTCTCGGAGCATCTGTTTTTCTAAAACCATTGGCTAATTGTCCAAAAGTGGTCACTGATCGTCCAGAGACTGGGTTGCAGAAAGAGAGAACTGGGCAACGTTTTCTTTTAGGTTGACTCTGGTTCATACAGGAAACCCAATGACATGAGTTCAGATGGATGGTCGTTTCATATCATTTTAAGAGAAAGCAAGCAACTGTTAATACAGTTGGCCCTCCAATCCATGGATTCTGCATCTGCAAATTCAACCAACCACAGATCAAAAATACTCGGAAAAAGAATTCCAGAAAGTTCCAAAAAGTGGAGCTTAAATTAGCTGTGTGCTGAGCACTCTGCTGAATCCGCGCATATGAAGTGATGTGTAGGCTCACCCTGCTGTAGCCTCCAGCTTCTCAGGTCCTCAGTCATCCACAGCACTGCTGGGTGAACCGTGTTTAACCTCCTGTCTTATCTGTTCATTGCTTGTGCTGTGTGCACCCTTTCTTTCTGTGAAAAGATGGCTCCTACAAAGCAATTAAGTGGTCAAAGCCATCCCTCAAAGGCTAAGAGAGAGCATGAAGGGCTATTTCTTGATAGGAAAGTTAAAATCATAGATCTTTTGAAAAGTGTCGTGTCACTTGCCAAAGGGCCAGAGTCAGTGAGTTCAAATCCAACATTCAAGCAATAAACCAGGAAGAATCTGAAGTTCATGGAAGAGTTTGTGCTCCTCCAACAACAAACGGGGTCTCTCTGGTTAGTGACAAAGTGCTTACAAAACTGAGAAAGCATTAAGTGTGTGGCTAGAGGACATGTCACAGAAGCATATCCCTGTTGATGGCAAAATTATGTGTGAAAATGCACTTAGCTTGTATGAGCACTACTGTGAGAGGGTCGAGAAGAGGAAGAAGTTTAGACTCAGTGAGAGATGGCCATCTAGCTATGTATAGTGCTACAGCCTCAAGAACTTAAAGATCACGGGAGAATCCACATCGCCTGATTCCGAGGCAGCATCAGAGCTCCCAGAAGAGCTCAAGAAACTCACAGAAGAAAGGCTACCTTCCAGAGCAAGCCTTCAGCTGTGATGATGCGGGCTTGTTCTGGAGGAAGATGCCCAGTCATATCTACATCCCTGAGTGCCAGTGCCAAGCAAGCCCTGGGGCTCCAAGCCTGGACAGATCTTCTTACTCTGGTGCCGTGTGATGACACAGCAGGTCACATGAGCAAATGAACAAACAATCCCCAGGCTCTTAAGAACAAAAATGAAAACTTCCCGCCCTTGTTCTGCCACCACAACAAGAAGGCTTGGGTAATGGCCATCTTGTTCTTGGAATGATTCCACCAGCGCTTCATTCCTGAAGTGAAGAAATACCTTGGAAAGAAGGAGCTGCCATTCACGGTCCTCCTTGTAACTGACAATGCTCCCAGCCACCTCCAATCTCTCTACTTTGCTGCCAAGGATGTGGAAGTGATGGTCCCATCTCCTACACGATATCACTGCTGCAGCCCCGTGATCACGGCATCATCGAGTGCACAAAGGTGACTTACACCCCCTCACCTCCAGCAGGATCTGTGCTGCCCTTGATGCCAACCTGACAGCAGCATCATGGATCGCTGGCAGCACTTCACAATTACAGAGGCTGTGGATCCCATCAAGTGGAGACGCTCAATGCACGTTAGAAGCCTTTATGGACTGAGGTAGTCAGTGATTTAAGGAGCTTCCCTGCTCTTGATAAAAAAGTCAGGAACACCTTGAATGCTGCAAGGGAAATTGGTGGGAAAGAACTCTCTGACATGATTGAGGATGATGTTGAGGAACGTGTAGAAAAGCATAGAGAAACCCTTACCAACGCTGAAATTCTCTGCAGATGATAATGAAGATGATGGTGATGCAGAAAATTATAGGAGGCAGAGCCATCAATTTGGACACTTGAAAATTTTGAAGCAGGCTTTCAACATGCACAAATGTTAAAGGTTATGATTCTTGAGCACGATCCTTCCATGAAAGGAGGCTTCTGTGCCACCAGAGGGATAACAAAATGCCTACAACCACCACAAGATGTGTTTGCTGATGCAAAGAAAAAGAAGAACCAGCTTCCTGTAACAATGCTTCTAACTAAAGCATCTGCGACCTAGAAGCCGCAACCTTCGACGCTTGAAGATCCTGAGCCCTCAACCTCCACAGATCCTGATGCTACATCACTGACCTCCTCCAAAGCATCAGTTTCTACAGTCGGAACCCAGTTCTTCCTACATATTGGCAGATGATCCTTCTGACGTCCTGTGAGAAGGTTCAAGTTAGCCTGATGTCTCACCACTTACCTAGAGCCCACATGCCTTGTCACCTCATCACATCCACACTGTAGGCGTCATACAGCAACCATCACCATCACCATCATCCCATGAGGGTCACCAAGAGAGAAAAACCAGGGTTTTGGGATATGTGTGTGTGTGTGTGTGTGTGTGTGTGTGAGAGAGAGAGAGAGAGGGAGAGAGAGAATAAATTTATATTTTCTATTTAAATTTATATTTTTCTATTTATAATTATATTTTCTATTTGTACTTATATTTTAAATATTCTGTGTTTTATTCTATGTATTTCTCTTTCAGGTCATTAAATGAAAGCAGTCCCTAATAATATTACATTGTTGCTGACATGTATAAGTAGTTAGGCCTATGATGGTTGTGCCTGTACTGAACCTGTACAGACCTTATTCTTGTCATTATTCCCTAAACGATACAGTATAACAACTCTTTACATAGCATTTACATTGTATTAGGTATTACAAGTAATCTAGGGATGATTTAAAGTGTATGGGAGGATGTGTGTAGGTTATATTAAAATACTATGCCATTTTATATGAGGAACTTGAGGACTTTGGTATCCATGGGGGTCCTGGAACCAACCTCCCAGGGATACCGAGGTACGACTGTACTTACTATGAATTGGCTTTGGTCCAGGAAGAGTGCTAAGTACTTTACAGGCACATCTCATTGAATTATTCCAAATCTTATGTAGTAGCTATTATTATCCCACTTTAGAGATGGGAGGACTAGTTCAACCTAACATCAACTATTTAGACAATTGGGCTTTCCCATTTATCTTTATTTTGAGGGAAACTGAACCTATGGTTTAGGGTTCACTGATGCTTTACCTTCCTGACTAGTTCTGTAGGAGCCCCATAATGGTGAACTAGGTGCAATGACCACCGTAAGGGACCTCTATTGTTTTCGCCTTGCTATATCCCTTCCCCTCTTCTGGAGGTCCTTTTCCTTTTGGAACCTGCTCTTCCCATTCCATGTGATTCAGATGGAGTTATCAGCCAATTGACCCACCTCCTTCCTCACCTCAAGTCCAGAAACAAAAGCCAACCGGCTTAGTCAAAGAACCCACCCCCGGACCCAGTGATTTGCCTGGGACAAGGCTATTATCCAACAGGGCCAAACAGATGGTAAGAAAGGAACTTGTAAGCAAAGTCTTGCTCATTTATGTGGGTTCATTAACTCTAAGGACAAGTAACCCCAGAGCTGCTGGGGGAAGAATCTGTCAGAGCCTGAAGTTGACAGAGAGCAAACTAGAATCAAGACACAGGGAGAGGCAGAGAAACAGGGTCTTGATGCAGTCACTCAAAGTCCTCAGTCCAGCTTTTTCTGAAGCTGTGTCATTTCTTGGACTTCCCAATTACATCGGTCAATACCTTTCTCTCTTCACTAATGCTAGTTTGAGTAGGTCTCTGCCTCAATCAGAGAGACAGATTTGACATAAAATGAAATAAAAATATATTTAGCAGAAAAAAAATGATCTAAGAGAGGTGATGTGACTGTCATTGATTTCAAATTTCACCCTCTGAGACGGATAAATTTATACATTAAACACTAATGACAAAAACTGTTGATATCAAGATTTCAGATTTACCCATAGAAAATTGCACCTTAGAAACTAGATAATTGCGTGTAAGAAGGATTTTAGCTACTGCCTTAGTTGTAACAATGACATGAGATTTCCCAGAGACTTCTGAATAATTATTCTACTTTAACTAAACCAGAAAGATAAATGATATTAAGAACCAGTCACCCCTGTAGACCAGAACATCCAGGGTCCCTGTCCCAAGCCCCATGTTTGGATGGTCCCACACGGTGTACAGTATTTTAGATGGCTACACTCTGCAATATTCTCTGAATTTACATAAAGGTTGTCAATATCACATTTTCAAACTTATGAGTTAGCCATCATGGAAACCTGGGTAATATCTCAATGTCACCTTGGGCAAGTCATTTAACTTCTCTGAGTCTCAGCTTCATTATATAAAAGAAAGAGTGCCTGTCCCACTCAGCTTGCAGTGGACATCTGGAAAGACAACAGATGCAAAAGCACTTTGAAAAAACATAAGGATTATTATTCTTAACTCAAGAGCAAGATTCCTCAAGACAGAACTGAATTTTATTCTATGCCCTTTGCCAATGGGGATCTGGAGAAAAATCTGTGGTCTTATCAGAAATTCTGAATAGAGATCTGTCACTTGTCGAATTTAGATGAAAACTGGGTTATAGTAATAGAACGAGAACCTTGGTCACACCCCAGCCTGCCCTTCTGACCATGTAACCCTGTGTTACCTACAGCCACTCTATCTAAACCAGATGACTCTTCCATCTCGCAAACACAATCTAGACTTTGTTGTAATTCAATCACTCTCCTCACCTCAAATCTGCTCTCTTAACACATCCATTCCTCAACATATTGCCTAGCTTTGCCAGTTCCTCCATTCTAAGAATCAGTGCACACCAGGACTTCTGAACTCAGCACACCCCAGGGCTCGCCTGGTGATGGTATGCACTGTATTATTACAGTTCTTCTGTGATTCCCTGAAGCTGTCCTGTGAATTCCTAACATAGTCTCCATGTGTCTCTATCTTGTTTCTCCAATTAGACTGTAAGTCCACTAAAGCCAGTGACCCCCTTATATTCTTCTTGTACAGAGTAGATACTCAGCAAATATTTGTTGGATAATTAAAAAGGAAAGTGTCCAAATGAGGAAAGTGGCTGCTGATAGAAGAATCTATAATGAAATGAAATGAAATGAGAGAGATAAAGTTACAGGACAGCAGGTTATCAACTGGAATCTATTCAAAACAGATCAAGGAGTGACTCTATTAGAGAAAATCCCAGAAATATGGAACCAATTTTTCTTGGAATGGAAAGAACCTTCAGGATAGTCTAATTCACACCCTTCATTCACTGTGAATAACCACCTACTAATTTCTCTGACTTATGAGTTAGCGTTTTTACATATTAATTTTCCTATTGTAAAACATGATTCTTGGCAATTTCCTAGAAACAGAGTCCAAAGAATGGGACCTTGAAAACATGGCAAGTCTCTTATGGATATAAAAATACTTCATCTGGCTAGAGTCAAACCACATGTCTTGAGCCATACTTGTGGTATCAATTTTTGATTTTACATTTCTGCATGGAAAAGAATAACGATAACCAAGAAGACAGGGTTACCCACCTAGAAACATGGAAAATGCAGAAGGGCTCTGAGGTAAGGCCCCCCCTGAGGGCCTGATCCAAAGTGTTAGAAGATCCTAGTAGCCAAGTTCTCAAGCTGTGATATAGTATCAGAGGCTTGAGAGTCTGAGGACCCCACTTTTGAGACTTTGCATCATCAAATTCTGATGTGTGACCACTGACAGTTTCCCTAATTCTGATTATCAATTTTTTTGTCTTAAAAATAGGATTGTTGAAGGGATTAAGTGAGATAATGTATATAAAGAAATTTTGTTTGTAGATAAGCATAATGTGCATTATTACCTAGCCAGCTAACTTACATTTAAAACCATTTTAATCAGCGTCTGAGCTTTCAGAATCTAAGAGGCAAAATGTATAATACCACCTCGGTATATGCCCTTGGTTATGAATCTCTATCCTGTCACTAAGAAGTAATCAACGAATCCCTGGCTCTAGTACTTTCCAGTCCTTGCAGTGTCCCCCAAACTCACATGACTTCAGAAAATGACAGACAGCCAAGAGCTCCCTGCTCTACAATTAGTCACATCAGGCTGAAGGCTCCCAACAGTGTGGTGAACACAGCATTACCATTTCTTGCTTCCCAAGGTTCCTGCAAAGATGGGCTTTTCCACACCATGGGAGGCTGTCTCCACCACCGGCACTCATCCTCTCCGAGACCACACTTCTTTGGTTGTTTGAGGGGCTCCATGTTACACGGATGCTCAGAGCCCCCATGGCAGCTCCCCACTGAAAGCATCAGTGAAATCCCCCCACCATAAAGAGTCAGAGCATGCTCACAACCCAGGACCCCTCCCAGATGCCCCAAACCAGCACCAGGCTGCAAAGGCACCTTAGGTATTTCTCAAAAGTCACCTGCTCTTGTTCAATAGTACAAATGAAGCTCCTGTGGGGTAGGACTCTTGATAGCAGAGTGTGAATGAACCCTAATGATCACCCATTCCAGCAAATACGATGAAACATACTTGCCTTGGCATAAAAGCCGCATGGATGGAAACACATTTCCAAAAGCACCACTGTTCATGTGCTAAGGATGCAAATAAGACACAAGGCCGAATACAGCATTAGGAGCTCTGTTCTAGGTATCATCCCCAGAGGTCTCAAATCATGCTTAACAGAGCTGAAGAGGACTCTAGTGATGAGTATGACCCCCTCAGTTAGCAAATGGCTAAGGAACAGAGGATGTGACATACCCAGGATCCCCCAATGAGTGGCAGAGCTGGGAACAGAACACAGGGCTCTCCAACTCTGGACTCTGCTGCCATTTCCACAACCAAGTAAACATCTTCTGCCCTGAACCATTTAGAGTCTACACTGAATATAACCTCTGGCTGTCTCCTTATCCAAAAGCAAGGGACATGGCTGTATCCCCCTGCCTGGCCTTCCCTGCAGCCCAATGACTCCATGGCACAGAACCAGAATTGCAATCAGGCACCCTGATACTGACCTTCCCCCAAACTGGGTATTTTTTCGGGCTCCCGCTCTTGGTCTTACACCATGCTGCTTCCCTCAGTCAGTGGGCGCTCCATAAATACTGAGAACTGATTGGCTGATTGATTAGCTAATAAATAATGATATTTACAGCTTCCTTCCTGAACTCACAGCCAAAGCAACTCTGTTAAATGGCCTCTTTTCCTCCTTTCTTTCCTCCTGGACTTGCTTACAAATTTTGAGACTCATCATGTAGTTGGTCCGGGACGCAATTACTTTAAGTTTCACCCTTTAAAAATGAAAAAAGCAATGAAGTCCGTAGCAGAAAATTCCCGCAAACCACATGTGAACCAGAAAACAGGCATTGACCCCAATTACACACAATGCTCCAGGGTTCTCTAATCTAATGGTCCATCACAGTGTCAAGAGCTATTTCCCCCTGCTTCCGAGCAAGACGTGCACACAATCCTGTAATCCGGGCAGGAGGTGAGCGCTGGGGAGAGATCTGAGGGCAGAGGCTGCTGACAAACAGAGGATAAAGTCTGGGCTGCAGAGACCTCCAGGGTGGCAACCATAATATTTGGGAGCCCCAGGAACAGTAGAACCTGGGTGTGTATGTGGCCGGAGCAGCTGGACCAGGATGTTGAGCTGCTTGGGCACCGAGGATGTATCCTCAGGGATCCCAGTAAAACAGACACAAGTCCAAGTGCTCAGAAGCACGGGGGAGAATTCAGAGCAGAAATCTGGAGGCAAGCAGGCCATTTTTCAAGAACATGTTTCTTCTCTGCCTTAGCATAACGCAGGATTTATTTCTGTATTATTAAACAGTATTAGATAATACACACGTGCATACCTGCATGTGAGTGTACACATCTCTCTTTTTTTTCACACATAACCCAGGCTCCCAGTTTCCTGGGAGTCCCCTGGTCCTCACAGTTATGGCCACTTCCGTGCCTGCTACAGTCACCAATACTCCTACCATCCACTCATGTGGCCACAGGCAGACAATGGAGGCTAAAGCATTACCAGACAACAAATTCATGAGGGACGGAAGATGTATAAAGGGTAATTTCCCCAGAAAACAAATTTCATTCTTTCCCATCCTTCTCTCCCAGTGACATCGGAAGTCAGCAGAGACCTGTGAGATCTCAATCATTTCAAATACCTCTGTGGCCGAAACCACACCCGGGGTAACACAGAACCAAGGTATCTGTCTCTTAGCTTGACCTGGCTCACCGTGCAGGAGACAGGATCCCAGCTGGCTTCTCTTCCCGGCGAACTTAATAAACTCCCCAGGTCTCAAAAAGCAGCATCTCCCCTCCTTAGTGGGAAAACAGAGATCAACAGACACAGCAGAAGTGCTTATGCTTTGCGTGTAAGATCTCCTGGGTCACTGTGACACCCATTCACACACCAAGCTGCCTCCGCCAGCATCTCTGAGGGCATGTGGGCTACTCGGTGGGGATGAGGGTGTAGCAACAGGACAGCAAAAGCAAACCCTGAACCTAGGGTCAAGCAAAAGGTCGACTGGGTTCAAACAAGGTGATGCCACTGACCTTGTCTGCTTAAATATACTAAGAGAGGAGGCCTTCTTAACATGAGGGAAACCACAGAGCAGCTCAAAGTAGGTCAGTGATCCACACGAGGCCTGCCAGGGTCTCCCCAGCAATGGTGGTTGGGAGATAAGCGTTCTCCAGCTCTGCAGCCCAAGTGCTGCAAAAGGCCACAGCCAACCCCCTGGGCTGCTTCTGAGGGGAAATCTAAGCAGACACACGGGTACCCAGAAAGAAGAGCCTATTCCATCACCCTGCGGGCAAAAAAATTCCACAGTTGCCACAGAAGATGTAAACAAACATGATTACCCCGATTTAGATACAAAGAGGCGCGGGTGGGGCAGGGGGGAAGGATGCAGAGAGCCAGCGGGAGGCGTTGGTGGGAATCTATTTCCAGGGGCTCTCAGCACCTGTTTGCCAGCACATCTCTCAAAATAGCATTAAGCAACAAGTTTCTAAAACGGCAAATCTAACGCTTCTTTTCCCTGGGAATGCTTTGTCATGGCTGAGACTCTTACCCCAGAAATCATCTCAGAAGAGCATGTGGGATAAAGCAGAGCGAGTCTGAACGCGCCTGCAGCCACTGAAGCAGAAGCAGCAGCAGCAGCAGACCACGGTGTGCGGGGTGTGGGCTCCACCTCGCAAGCACTCACCATCAGCAGGCTGAGCGCGGAGTCTGGCACCAGCTGCACTGCCATGGTCTCCGATTCCCACGCACAAGCCTCCTGCACAGTCAGTCCGCCTGGGCCCTGGGTGACTGCAGAGCGTCCACAGGAACCTGCAGCAAAACAGCCAGAAATCCAGACTCAGGGTGCAAAGGGCTCGGGATGCGGAGCGGCCGCATCTCACAGGGGCTGGCAGGGGAGGTCAGGGGGATGTTGGCAAGAAGGGGTGGGAATGGTGCTTAGGGAGAGAGAAATAAAAAAGGAAAAAGAGGAAGCTGCAGGTTATTTAAAGGTGAGCCCTGCCTAGCTTCCCTAAGCTGTACAAGCACAGAAGCCCCACGAAACACAAACATAAAAGCTTAGAACACAGGATGCTTAACTGATACCTTAGCCTAGGCAGCAACTCTTCTTTTAACTGACAATTAAAACAAATCATTTCCTATTGGAGATAAATCAATCAGCCCGAATAACACCCCACCCACGCCCCGCGTTCTCTGCCTCTCTCAGCAATTCTACTGCATAAACACGCTGGATATCAACCTACCGCTCGCAATCTGGTCAGTATCTTCTTTCCTGCAGAAAGGTGTGTTCCTCTTGCAAAATCAAGTATCTGGGAGCAAGAAAGTGGAGCCTGGCCACGAGCATCAGGCAGTCACTGGAGATCCGCAGATGCCCTCATCATTACCGAGCAGGAACTCAGTTATGAACTGACCCCTTCCACCATCCCCAAATCTACTTTTCCTCCCTAAGTAAAAGGGCAAGCCGAGTTCCCCGTGGGGCTAACATACTTCCAAGCACCATGTAATTACACTGCCTGTTCTGTGAGCATTCTGATCTCCCTGCCTGCACCACATGTACACGGCAGACAGACACCCTCTACCTCTCTCTCCCTCCCTCCCTCCCGCCCTGCTCCCTCCCTTCCCTTCCCTCCCATCTCTCCACCAGGCTGCCTGTTAGGAATTTTGAAGGAGACTCTCTAGCTTAGGGAGGCATGGGAGGCTAATTTGTAGCAAGGGACACTGCTTAAGACAAGCAAAAAAGGAAATTAGCTTTGAAAATCATATCATGCAGCATTTTCCTGGGAAGATGTCAAAGGAAAAAAAAAAAAGGAAGTCTGCCCAGTCTTGTTATATAACGAGTGGCTCCAAAGGCTTCCCAGAGTCAAAGATTTAAGAAAATTAAAGCATCTTTTTTTATGAGCACTGCCAAGCTTATATCTTATAATGGAGTCCACTTTTTCAACTAAAAATAGCAATTACTAATACTTCTGGTAACAGTTTCTCATGTCGTTTTCTGATTTCTCCCTTTACTCACCTGCTGTAATGACTCCATAAACTCCTTAGAATTAACTACACAGTACGAAGTATACGAACATGGAAAACAATTTTCTAAATAAAAACTGGGGGTAAGAAATTAACAACTTTTAAAAGTTCCTACGGATGGGTATAGCTGTTACTCCTATATAATTTATACTTTTAAAAGCAATTTATTTGATCATCACAGTGCTTGGCATAAAGTAAGTGCTCAAAAATATTGAGTGAATGAAAAGTTTCTTCTCTCATTGTTTATCCTATGGTGGCCCAATGGGTCAAAACTCCCTTCCATGTTGTTGGATTGGACTTTAATGCCCTTGACCTCAGGAACTTCTGAGAATCACTCCCCACTGTCAGGTGCTTGGAAATTCACAGCATGATCTGAGCCACGTGAGTGTGCCTTTGCACCAAGCTGTCAGAACATTCTAGATTTGCTGGTGGGTTTCATAAAAAAATTCAAAATTAACCATAATAATAGTAATGATTTAAGGAACGTATCTACAGGGTTATCTTAACCTCGCGGATAGGTTGCTAAGTGTATTCAACTGATCTTTGCTGAGTGCCTACTGTGTGCTGTGTTCTATGATAGGCTTTGTAGAAGGTGCAAAACTCAGTCATAATCTCTCCCCTCAAGGCGCTTTTTATCTGGCAGATGCGATGATACCCAAGAATCATTTATGGTACAAGACATTATGTGATAAATGCTATAACGTGACCTAAAAACCGTTCAGGCAGCACAGAGCAGAGAGAGTTTACTTTCAGCTTTAAGAACGTCTTCGTTTTTGAGCTGGAATTTAAGGAATAAACAGAACCTCTTTTTTATGACTCCTCGTTTATGATTCCACATGGACTAAGTATTTGGAAAATACAGAAAACATAATGAAAAAGTGAATATCGGTGCTGTTGCAACTGGCGGATGTGGGCAGAGGGAGGGTGTACCCCGAAGAGGGCCCAGCCCAAGAAGTTCCGGATGTCGAGAAGCCTAAAACACACTAGGGTGAGAGATTCCATGTCAGCTACCAATGTTGACCTTGGCACACCTGCCTTCCTCTCTCTGTACTTTGCTTGCAAAGCCTCACCCTGAATCTTTGCCCCAGAAGAAAGAATCCAGAGAACAGAGCCTGTAGCAGATCGCACACATGAAGACATTACTGGGAGGTGTCATCTCAGGGCAGCAAGAGTGAAGGAGGTGGGAGGGGATGAGAGTGGGTACCAGGTGGTACCTACGCAGCTGGTCACAGTATAGATGCTCAGTGGTGAGGAAGGGTGTCCAGACAGGCAAGGAACTTTATTCCCTGGGACAGGACATCAAAGAGAGGAAGTGGGGAGGGGGGGTCACCTGCCTGCTCCTGCCCATCAGCTGACTCTGGTTGGCCAAAGGGACTCCACAGGTCATGAGCTCCCTTACATTTCAGAGTTACCCGACCAGCTCCTCCAGGTAGCTGTGAACAGAAGGGCATGGCATCTGAGCCCAGAAACAGAGGGACACCCTCAGCCTTTGTGGGTCAGTCAGATGGGACACGGGCACTGGAACTGCTGAAGGTCCTTCCTCAGTGCATGTGGTGGAAGCTGGCCCACAGCCTGGCCCACACCCTGAAGGAGGCTGGGGTGGCCGGCAGTGCTAGAAGGAGGGAAGGGACAGTGGCAGCAGCTGGGCTCCCCACTGAGCACACAGCTAAATCCCGGAGGCCATGGCAGGACCAAGCAAGGCTGGGAGGTACATGAACTGAGTGTGGTGGAAGTGTGTACGTTTACAAAACTTTCAATGTCAAAGGCTATATCCTCCATGCAGTATTTCCTAATTTTTCCATTTGGGCATTCAAATTTGCTTTGTCTGTACAACTTTTAAGATACTGTTTTTTATGACAGTCATTCACTTTCTTTCATTATCCTCCTACTAGGAGGATATCCTACTAGGATAACCAGATGTCAGAACTAGGCACCATTCCTCTCTGAAATCCGATAGCTCTGATCATCAAGCTCAGAGCAGTAGGTGCTCAATAATATTCAACTGGGCACCAATGGAAGATGCTGACATGTTAAATAGAAGAAGAAAGGGCCAAAGACAACACCCAGGAAGGGTTGGGGAGAACGTGGGGAGTTTGTGAGGAAAACTAGCAGTCTGACAGAGGAGGAGGGAGAGAATCCCAGAAGTCCAGTGACAATGGTCCCTCAACAAAGATGCCCAGAGCTCTTAGTAGAGCTCTTAGTAGAGCTATAGACCTAGAAATCAAAGTGGAAGGATTGTGGGGCAATCTGTAAGGAAGAGGAGTCAGTTAGTGTAAAACAGACACTTAACAAACAAGCAGACAAACAAACAAATAGTGAGATATGAGCTATCTAGGTCTTTTCAAAACCTTGTCCAAGAGCAATCAAGATCACAGAACTAGGACGTGTGGAGAACAGTAATCCTGTCCTCTAAGCAACTAAGTCCCATCCTTGGCTAATGTTGCATACCACGAAAGCTACATAATTCCTTTCCGTGTAGCTCCTCCTAAAAGCTCCTCAGTTGAAGGACAGTTCAATGTCACACCAACGAAAAGCTGTTGCGAAAAAAATAGCCAATAACAACCTCTTCTGTATTTAGTATGAAACTGCTGAGTAGACTCTGATGTTTGGGTCACTCACTGCTGCCTGTAAAAATTGCCCCACGTGAGAAATTTCTCTTGGAATTTAGTACGAGGAAAATGTCTGTGCCTCCTGAGTCAGCCTGTGTGACCCATGGCTTTAGCCTCAGAATCCCTGCTGTGCCATTTTACTCTTGGAAATCAGAGAGCTATCCTGTCATTTGCTCTGTGACCCCAGTGGGCAGCAGGAGATTGAGGTGAAAATCAAATCAAGTATTATTATACCTTAGGTTAAGCAGCACATAGTAGGCATTCAATAACTGTTAGCTCCTCTTACGACTCCTTTACATTCGGATAATGAAAATAATGGGACTAATCACAGTTGGCACATTTGGCTGCCAGAATATGCAAAGCCTCATTTTACTTTCAATTAGAGCAGATATTATCATAGTTGACGTTATCACTTCCTTGGTTTTTCTCAGCCTTGTTTTTCCTTTTAATTCATAATGTATTACTCTTATTTAGTAGGCTTTTCTTTGTCAGTAAGCCATCTGAAATTCTTTTTTGGAATCAATCATTCTTTCATGTATAAAATGCTCTCAAATAAATTTGGCACACGGTGGAATATTTTGCAGCTACTAAAAGGGCAATTATGAAAACTATTTAGAAATAGGAAAACTGTCTGTCTGAGATATAATGTTTATATGACCATAAAATGATACATATAGTCTAACTGAACCATGTAAATAGTTGTATTTTAAGAGGATATGAATGAACTTCTGCTTTCAG
This sequence comes from Leucopleurus acutus, assembly GCF_964270905.1. Lineage (NCBI taxonomy): Eukaryota > Metazoa > Chordata > Mammalia > Artiodactyla > Delphinidae > Leucopleurus > Leucopleurus acutus. The sequence continues at coordinate 196,339,587 of NC_139142.1, forward strand.
CCAAGATGGAGTAACAGGCAACAAGTTTACCGTCCCACCTACAACAAACAAAAAAACGGACAATCTATATGAACCAATACTTTTCAAGATACTGGGCGCAGGACAACAAAGGACAATGATCTACAATACACCTTCTAATTGTCCCAAATTATTGAATTAAGAGTGTTTCCAGGCCACAGAACAGAGAAGGGATCCCAAGTGGAATCAAGCAGATTCCCCAAATTTAGGAGACCAAGCTGAGAGTCAGGGGACACCAGGATGGATAGAGTTCACAGGGCAGAGTACCGGAGATGAGAAAGGTACAGAGAGAGAGAAGTTCAGAGATCTATAGAAGGGTCCCTTTGAGTATTCAGTTGAATACTGACCACTGAGAGGAAACTATCAGAAACTGGGGAAGGAACCACCTAAAAGGATTAGAAAGATTGGTGACCAGTGCTCACACAGGGCCAGGAATAGTACCTGTTCACACATCCAGCCAGGAAAGCCTCATAATTCATGGTGCATTAGGTAGGACACTCAGAAAGTTCTTGCCTCAGTAGTGACGAATAATTGGCCATAGATTGATCACTCCCCTGAGTCTGCCTAGCAAATCAGAACAGCAAGACATGAAAGCAGCAAACTACTTCCAAGTAAGTTAACTGTGTTCCAAAACAAAGCTAAAGAGCATTTATAGAAATATAAAAATATTCAGCACCCAAAAAGGTAAAATTTACCATGTCTGGCATCTAATAAAAGTTACCAGGTATGGAAAGAAGCAGTAAAATATGACCATTTAATAACAGACAAATCAATCAAAATCATCCAGAACTAACACAGGTGTTAGAGTTAGCAGAAAAGAACATGAAAAGAGTTATTGTAATTTTATTAAATATGTTCAAAAAGTTAAGTAGAGACATGGAAGATATAAAAAAGAACCAATTTGAACTTTCAGAGATTAAAAACTATTCTAATTGAAAGGCAGAAATTAAAAAAATTTTTTAAACAAAACAGAATGAGCATCTGTGCGTCGTGGGGCACCTTCAAGCAGCCTAATGTGCGCGTAATTTGTATCCCTGAAGAAAGGGAGACACAGAAAATATATTTGAAGAAATAACAGCCAGAACTTCCCCATATTACATGCTGAACAAACCCTAAGCATAAGAAGCAAGAAGAAAACTACACCAAGGCACATCATAATCAAATTGCACAATATCAGTGATAAGGAAACTATTTTGAAAGCTACCAGAGGGAAACAATCATATATTACACACAGAAGAACAAATGTAAAGGTAACAAGAGATTTCTTAACAGAAATACTGATAACATAAGCGAGAAGACAGTGGAGCAACATCCTTTAAAAAATTTAAAGGAAAAACCATCATTCAATGATTCTTTAATCCAACAAAAGTAACTTAAAAAAACAAAAGCAAAATATAGACTTTTTCTGAAATACAAAGTAAATAAAAGGCAAACAAACTGGAAAGAAAGAAGTAAAACTACCCACCCCCCCCAAAAAAAAAATTCAGGCCCTGATGGCTTCACTGATTATAGCAAATATTTAAGGAAGAAACAACAATTCTACATAAATTCTTTGAGAACATGGAAGAGGAGGAAATATTTCTGAACTCATTTTATAAGGCCTGCATTACCTTGATATCAAAATCAGACAAAGACAATATAAGAAAGGAAAACTAAAAATTAATTATCCCTCATGAACAAGGATGCAAACATTCTAAACAAAATTATAGAAAATAGAACTTAACAATATATTAAAAAGATAGTACATCATGACCAGCCAAGGCTTATCCCAAGAATACAAAGTTGATTTAACATTCTGAAAGCAACCAGTATAATTCATCATAATAAAAAACTAAAAAAGAAAAACCATAAAATCAGCTCAATAGATATATAAAAAAGCAATTGACAAAATTCAAAATCTATTCCTGATTTTTTTAAAAATTCAGGAATAGAAGGGAACTTTCTCAACCTGACATAAAGCATCTACAACAAATTACAGCTATTATCATATTTAGTGAGAATGACCAAATGCTTTCCCCCTAAGATCAAAAACAGGGCAGGGTTGTCTACTCTCTGGACTTCTCTTCAACATCAAACTAGAGATACCAGACAGTGCAATAAGACCAGAAAAGGAAAGAAAACATCTTCCGTTTGGAAAAGAAAAAATAAAATGATCTTTAGTCACAAACAACTTGATCTCTCATGTAGAAAATCCTATGGAATTTACACACACACACACACACACACACACACACACACACACACACAAAACCTACTAGAATTAATAAGCTAGTTTAGCAAAGTTGAAGGATACAAGATATATTCAAAAATCAATTGTATTTCTAACACCAACTAGGAACAATAGGAAATTTAAATTAAAAATAGAATTTATAATTGCATCAGACAACGTGACATCCTTAGGGATAAATCTGACAAAGATGTGAAATGTCTTTACATTGAAAACTATAAAACATTGCTGAAAGTAATTAAAGACAATAAATGGAGAGATACACTGGCCTCATGGATCGGAAAAGTTAATGTATAGTGACAGAAAGCAGATCACTAGTTGCCTGGGCAATAGGGACGGGGTGGGAAGGAGTGGATGCCTAACAAGGGGTAGGCAGGAGGGAGGGACTACCATGGGGCAGGAGGAACTTTGGGGGGTGATGAGTATGTCATTATCTTCATTAGGGTGGTGGCTTCATGGATGTAGAAATGTGTCAGAACTTTTCAAACTGTGTACTTCAAATATCTGCAGGAGGTTATTGCATGTTAATTTTACTTCAATAAAGTTGTTTTTTAAGGAATGTGATGATATGATAGTTACCCCCAGAATTAAGTTAGTTCTGTTAGAATGGTATGATTGATTTTTTTCCTGTTTAAAACTTTTCGAATTGTCCTTACGTTATATTTTCAATACGTAAAATAATGATGTTTTTAGAAATCATTTAATACCTAAATAAGAAGGAAGGCACAGATTGAGGAGCTAGTAGGATCAAGAGAAGACAATGCTGTTTGTTCGTGGCTATGGAAAGCAGAAGAGCCCCGGCTGTGTCTTAAGGCACATAAAAAGAAGCCAGCAAGACGAAAAGACAAAGGGTGCTATAAATCCCAAAGGAATCAAGGGAGAATGGATCCCAGACAGGGGGGTTACTTTTCACCGGAAAGAGGGCTGCGTCTTCCCATGAGATGAAGAGAAAGGTGGAAATGCACAGAAATGTCGAGAAAATGTGAAGGAAGAGTGGAAACAGATATTTTAATCTGCTAAGGAGGGCTTGAAGCACCTTCACTCCATGGTCTTGATCTCAGTAGACAGTCCTCATGTTTCTGCTTCACCAGGATAAAATGCCCTGGGAGACGCTGGTCCCTGGATGGTTCACACGTCCTCTCTCCCCACCCCGCCCCCCATGCCAGGCCCCTCACTCAGAGCTGTTGCCTAACATGAATGCACAGGGTTCCAGAGTGGATGACCACCCACCACAAGGCCTACATGAGGGCATGCTTCTCTTGGACACTCTCTGTAATGTTTTTCAGAGACCCCGGCCCAGAACCTACCCTGTCCTGCTGTAGCCCAGATCCAGGCTCAAACACCAGGTCTCTACCTGCTCCTCTGAAGCACAACTGCGGATGGTAGCCCCACCCCTGGCCTCCCTGGGCCATCCAGGGGGGTTACAAATGCCTCTCACCAGCAAACACAGTCCTTCTTAGCTCTCAACCAGAGCAAGGAGCCCAGTGGCATCCGATATTGTGCCAAGATGTACGCACAGCCTTCATCTGCCACATCCTTGCTGGGCTGGCTGGATCCACGTGGCTGGCTCTGCCTTTGTCCTCTGCCCAGCATTCCAGTTCCACAAGAGACTCCAACTCTGTCCCCAACCCTAGGTCATGTATCTTCCATGCAGCACAGACGCCTGGGTCAACTCCCCCAGCCCCACCTACTCCAGGACTCCCCTCCCCAAGGGTCCACAGAATGAAGGTGCCGACAGTCTTGGTGTCTTTGCCACCCCAGTTCCAAAATGCAAGGAGCAATACTGCTTAAGGAAGACAAAGCATAGGAAATGGGCAAATCAATACATTTCTTGTAACACCCAAATACCTCCCATTAATGCATTGCTATATGTAGATGTTCACGTTAATTCTTTAATGCTGATTTTTTAAAACGTTACACAAATTACATCCCAAGTTCTTTCATCTAGTCTCAACTACCTTTCTTGATAACATCTCTCACCTTTAACCACAGGTAAACATTCTGTGGTACGTGGATCATGATCAAAATTTTGTCTTTTGCTATTTCTCCCTATAATCCTTATCTGATAGTTATTTTTCTAATTCCCCACCTTAAGCTCATAATAAACAGCCTTGCATCGGATTATTAAACTACAGGTTACTTCACTATTCTCAAGTGCTGAACAGTTATTTGGTTTCTAGTTATTGCTGTAACTATCCCAGGTAATACCACTATAATTCACCTTTGTACAGATAACATTTGTTTTCCTTTAGATTATTTTCATACAAAAGCTTTCATACAAAAGGTGCCTAAAATATTGCCCTGTTGAAGAACTGAATCAATTTAGAGTGTCATCTCTACTGCACGCAGCACCTTCAGGATTCATCAGCACTTTCTCTGATGTTGACTTATTTAATAGGTGTGTAATTTACTCTGGAACTAGTTTAATTTCTATTTACCTTCTTATAAATGAGGTTAAGAAGTTTTTCTTTTGTGTGACTTATTTGCTTACACAATATTTGTAAATAGATGTAGACATATATGCTTGTCTGTGAGAGATGTGGTGGTAGTCTTAGAGATTTTATAAGCTCTTTATATATTTTATCTATTGAATTTCTATCTGCTGCATAAATATATTTGTAAGACATCAGAAACCCTAAAGAATATTTAACAACACTGCCCATGTGACACCTGGACTTCCTGCAAGAACTTAAAAATATTTTCTTTATTTTGCTGCTATTTTATCTTTGTTTTATTTTAATTGTACGGATGTTTGAATTTTATTTTAAAACCTTTGCCCATTTTTTCTTCATAACTTCTCTAATCATCTAAAATGGTTTCTGTCTTTGCTTAAATAAACTCTTTGCATATGACTTAATTTCCTATTTTAATTCTTTCAGGTGAATTTGTTTTTTGCCACATTGAAATCAAATTATCCTAGAAGCATGTATAAAATAATTATGCTCTGTATAATTCTATTATACTCACTTGCCATAGATTATCTTTTCATACATACTAAAAAATATTTATGCAAGCCCTATTTTATTTCAACGGTCTATATTTTTCCTTCTAATCCAGGGCTACACTGGCTCAGTTGTTTTTTAAACAGTCTATTCCACAATTATTAGTTCTTCATTAACACTTTCATATTTTTGTCTGTCTTTCCAAGTGGACTACAGAACCAATTATTTTTAATTCTTTAACAAAACACCAGTGACATCACTGGTATTTCAACTGAAGTTGTCTTAAAACTACAAATTAAACAGAAAATAATTGTCGCTTCCATTCGATCTTCTTATCCAGAAAAAGGACATATTTCTCTATGTATTCAGTCCTTTTTTTCACCATGAAAATTTTGTAGATTTTTTGATATGTGTTATATACCGTCATACAAGTGTAATATAATCCAATTTTGTGGCTATCATAAATTGGAAGCCTTTTCTTATTATATTTTTTAGCTGGATAATAAAGGCATTTGAGTATAGGACTTATTCGTGTGATCCTATCTTTTGACCAGCAGTTTTTCTCCACTGTTCTATTATCTCTAATAGCTTTGATTGATTACTTTAGCTCTTGTAGGTATATAATCATAGTTTTCTAATGGACTTCCTTTTTTAAATTTTTAAATTTTTTAAAATTATTTTTTATTTTTTTGCGGTACGCGGGCCTCACTGCCGTGGCCTCTCCCGTTGCGGAGCACAGCCTCCGGACGCGCAGGCTCAGCGGCCATGGCTCACGGGCCCAGCCGCTCCGCGGCACGTGGGATCTTCCCGGACCGGGGCACGAACCCGTGTCCCCTGCATCGGCAGGCGGACTCTCAATCACTGCACCACCAGGGAAGCCCTGGACTTCCTTTTAAAGCTCATTTCTTTTTTGTACGTTATTATGTGGACAAGAAAATAGAAATCTCTATAAGATAGTCACTGTGAAAGCCACTCCACCCTGCCTACTGCCAATGCTGAGAAGAAACTCACATCCACCTTTATCTGTCAGCAAAACCTGCTGACTCTACCTTCAAAACCCCTCCAGAATCCCACTCCTTCCTACCATCTCCACTCCTCCGCGTCAGCAACCCGGCTCTCTCACGGGCATTATTGCAATGGCCTCCTTAGCGCAATCCAAAAGAGAAGCTAGAATAATTTTTGCGCACTTAGGTCAGATATTGTCATATTTCTGCTCAAAAATCTTCTTCCGAAGTGCTGAAAGTTCCCTGCAAAGCCCCAAATGATCTACCTCCTCTCTCTCTGCAACTTAATGAGGAACTCTGTTCCTCATTAGCTTCTTTCCAGCTACGGAGACTCCACTATTGCTTGAACATATCAGATATGTTCCTGCCTCAGAGCCTTTGCACCTGCTACTGTGGATGCCTGGAAAATTCTTCCCCGGGTATGGGGATAGCTCTTCCTGTTACCTCCTCCAGGAGTTTGCTCGTGCTAGATTCTCAGTGATGTCTCTCCTGACTCCCCTGTTTTAAATTACATCCTCTTCCCCTGGGCTTCCTAAGCCTTCCCTGCTTTATTTTTTTCCACTGCACTTTTCACCATGTGACATTGCAAACATGTATTTATTTCTCATCTCCCTACCTATCTCCCTCCCATACACCCCTAAACTAAAATGTAAGCTTTAGAGAGCAAGCCTGTTTTGCTCTTTACTGTATCCTGAGCATTAGAAAGTAGGTGCTCAGTACGTAATTGTATTGAATTGTATTGTACTGGATGAAATTGTTTTGTAGCAGGTTGAGGGTGAATAACGCTGAATATATGTAAATTCAGCATGATTTTTACCTATGATATTAAGTAGAACTTCTTTTCATGTTAAAGAACAATATTTTGTTCCTTCTTTTCATAGGTTTGAGAACTGGTGCTCAATTTTATTAAACATCTCATCAGGCAGGTGTAATTTTATATACTATGTCATCCTACAGAGTGTTAATGTATTTCACTAAACATGTCTCCCTTAAATGGTCAAATAAAATTAATCTCCAGGGATATTCCTGAAAGTACTGGATATATTGCTCAACTGGGCATTTTGCCTTCTCATGGATACAGACCAATAGCTGATCCACTGGACAGCAAAAAAGAGGAAATTCTAATGATTTGGCCAGCAAGAAACTAAGCAAGATGAAGTGAAAATGCTTCACTGACGTATTTCAAATTGACCCCTGTGAATATGTCTTCTTTGTTTGTGTATATAATATTGATTAATGACTGTGTCTGGGTTAGTTGACAGGAGTTCCAGTTATCAACAACTACTTTTATGCAGACAATGTTTCATAGTCATATTACATAGCCCACGAGTTACAATTTCTTTTAACCTCCTTAATGACCTAACTCATTCACCAACGTCTAGCCGTTTCCCTAATCCTTACTGTTTCCTACAAATAAAAGGCCCACAGGTAAGAAGAAGTAAAAGATAGGTTTTAATTCTAACATATCTATCTGTGATACCAGCACAGAGAAGTATTCAAACATTTTAATGAATAAATTACAATTAACCTTTGTCTTTTGATAGTAAAAAGTCTGGTGTTTACTACAGTAGAGGATTCAGAATACTTAAAAGCAATTTTTGTGTTTTATTCATACTTGCAAATATTTAAACATCAAATGAAATTTTAACTTTATCAGAAATCCAACTGTTTGGTCAATTCTAGGTAGTTTTGATTCATTCCATATCCATGCAATCTCTCACTGCCCAAAATTAACATTATGGGTGTAATTTCTTCTAGTTAAAAGCTATGTCCTAACAGGTGGCACATGAAGAAATTTCTTCACCATCTCTTAAATATGCAGTGGGAATCTGCCTATTAAAAGAGTGTTCTACCTGACAAACACTACACGTCAGCCAGGTGATCAAGGTCAATGTCAACAGTGATGAGCTATGCTGATCGTATGTACCCTTGACATGATGTGATGAGAGTGGTAGATTATTTCTACATATATCTTTCTCCCCAGAACCCCTAACTCCAGTCTACCCATGAGAAAAGCACCAAACAAACCCTAATTGAGGGACATTTACAAGATACTGAACCAGCGTGCCTTAAAAATGTTAAAGTCATCAGAAATAAGAGAAGTCTAAAAAGACTGTCAGAGCCAAGGGGACCCTAAGGAGACATGGCAACTAAGTAAAATGTGCTATCCTGGACGGGAGCCTAAAACAGAAAAGGGACATTTGGTAAAAACTAAGAAAATCTGAATGACGTATGGACTTTATCTTATTATTGATATGATAATTATATATCAATATTGATTCATTAATTTTGGCAAATGTACCATACATATACATTATAAGACATTAATAATAGAATAAACTGTGTGTGGACTATAAAAGAGAATTCTCTGTGCTATCTTCTCAATTATTCTACAAATATAACTCTGGTCTAAAATTTTTTTATGTTTATTTAAAAAAATAGAACTGTGAACATGGCTGAAATTTGGCCAAAAATATTAATTATTATGTGATTTATTTTCATAATTGATGATGAAAAAAAGTTCCAAAGCTATATGTGAAAATTCAAGACAAGTGGTAATATGGATTCAGGTATACTCTTCCTATAATTTTATGATGATGTCAAAGTAATTTTGGCTTGAATTAGCTAGATGATTGTCTTAATATTCCCTGATGCTTATATTTGTGAAAGTAGCCTATCTTTACAAAAATTCAAACAAATAGGGTAGCAACACTGCTTCTAATTGACAAATGGAATGTCAGATAAAGAACAGATATGGATAGATGCCACTTTGTAAAAGTTGAGGGCTATGATAAAAATTTTTTCAAAACTAATAATCTCTTTGTAAAGTATACTACCAGTGGATTCTTCAAATCTTGATTTTTGTGCACTATATTTGTTTAAAGGAATGCATACTTCTACAAACAGCAAACTGTGCTATCCAGCTGTGTCAAACCAAAGATCACCCTAGAACACAGGCGTCATCCAGCCAAGCAACGACCACAAAGATCAGAGAGTTTCAGCCCTAACTGTACAACTGAAATCAGAGCATCAGGCAGAAGGAAAAATTCCTGCAACTGGACAATAAATGATCGATTCATTGTCATCCCATAGGAACTAACAGGATTGGGCCCTATCGGGTCAACAAGTTGAAGACATACAACTCACAACTTGAAAGTCATCATTCTTTACTCCTCACCCTGAGCTACTGTCAAGATGGAAAAGTCAAGCAAAGAGCTGGGAGCAAAGAAAATTTGGGGTTTATAAATTCAGCATTGCTGTGAAGTTGAGTAGGCAAACCCCTGCATGATGTACCTTTCAGGGCTGACTTCCAACTTTTCCCTCACAGGAGACTGGAGACCAAACACTCCCTAGCGTTGTGTTTTAATACGAGAGAGAGAGCAAAGGGGTTTGGGAATGAATCTCAGGAATTATTTCCAAAGGCGTAGCTTCTATGACCATGAGCAAATCCACCACTAACATGCTATTTTTAAGAAATGGTTTTATACTTCAAATATTTACTAATGTAAAAAAGAGAACAATATTAGCATTTCATAGGAATGTACTAAGTATTTCTAATCACCTTCTCAGGAAGAAGTCTACTTAAGAATACTAAAGATATTAAAGGATAAACTAGTTAAATTCACCATATGCAATGTAGGAAAGTTTTCCATTCCAGAGTATTTTTAAAAACAAAATTATACAAGTCATGTAATATAGAAACCAGAAGGAAATTAACCTAAAAATATAAATAATGTAAGAGAGAAAATGTAATGTCTCTGCTAAATATTATTACACTATCTTATGAAATAGCTGACATTAACTACTTTATTTCCATGTTTATCACTTGTTCTTTCATCACATTAATTCCTGTCTTAGTAATGATTTCTCCCAGGGCTGCATATGGGCAGGGCCAGCATTAACATGTAATTTAAATATTGTTTCTACTTTAGAATGAAACCAGATGCTGGCAGCCAGCACCTCATTCTTTCTCTTCGTTGCTAACAGGAGGGACCTAGGAGCCCCTGAGCTGGGCCCAACACAAGAACAAAAGACAGTTCAGGCTAGAATGAGAAAGCCACAGAGATATGTTCATTCCTTACTTTTGCTAGAATAAGAGCTAAAAAAGAATTAATTACACAATGTACAGAGGTAAGCCTCCCTCCCCTTCTGAGGTTTCCCAAATGGAAACAGAAATACAACCTAATTAGTCCCTGAAAAAAAATGCCTAGAATGTTCAACATAAAATAATTAATACCAAATGCCCAAAAAGTCAATAAGTAGATGGTAAATTTCAGACTCCTCCAGCCACATATTGTGAAATGGTCTCAACCATGCAGTTATGTTAAATATTAATGCTGCTATACACCACGTGTTCACACAGAATGAGAGACTATATATACAAATGTTTGGGAAGTCTACCTTAATTACTAGAGTTTTGTCCATTTCATCTGTAGCTGCTGCTGGGACTAGGTGTTGATTATGTGGCTGGAATGTGATTAAGACAAAGACTAATTATACGTAACATCTATCCGCCTCTCTCATTTTACATCAAAGTGACCAGACAGGTCTCCTGATGTCCCAGTTATCTGCTCATTAGGGCCCTATAATGCCATTCCCAGGCTGGCACAATTTCTAAAAGAGTTTTGTAAGGAAGATTAGCCCTTCTTTTAGAACCTGCAAAAGGGCAGCACCGCCAAGTCCCCAAAATCCATTGCGAGGAGTTCATTTACATACTGGGTCACAGGACTGCTTCTTCCCAGGAGCACTAGGGCCCCTCTGCGTGGGAAGAGAACCTAAGAGCTCTGGGCAAAGGCATCTGCCAGTCAGGTGGTGTACTGGCTCTCTGCCCAGGACAAATCCCTTGTTACGACCTTGAATGGAAGGCAGGCATCAGTACTGCTGAGTCATCAATCTTGGCCGGTAGTGTGGAAACTCAGGCAGCATCCTTTTTGCTGCTGCACAACCAGTGCTGTACTTCAGACTCCTTCCTATCCAAACCTAACTCCTTAACACAAGTATAAAAAGAAACACTGGCCTGAAGGTCTAGAGCCCGAAGGACCAGAACAAGTGATGGCCTGGTAGACTTTGGGCAATGAGCTTACCAGAAATGTAATATAACTGATTTTTCCTTTCTGATTCACCCCTTTTTGTTGGCATGGATTCCTATAGAGACAGGGAAATTCTAGGGGCATATACAGTGGGCAGGAGGTGAAAGTCACTGGAGTATCTGTAAAGCGGTTGGGACCAATGAGATGAAATGAAATCAATCTGGGATGCTGTTAACTTTCCCGGGTCCTTAGGTAGTCAGTGCATTGACATCTTATTGAATAAAATGGGGACAAGTCTAAGAGGCGGGGCAGCAAGAGTGCACTCAGACAGAATTCAAAAAGGTTCTAAAAGGAAGGAGCGGGGACCTGGAACAAGAGGGAGGCATGAGAGCAAACTCCAACTCAACAAGTCAGACTGCCTGCTGACACCTCTACTTCTGGACTCAGAGGCTCAAAATACATAGTGAGAGTCCATAGAAATCCACCTGGAAGGCCAGCTTTCAAATGTCAGGGCATGTGTTCCTAGCGAGCTTGAATGCCATTAGTGATTTTGTAGACAGAGCCAATCCTAAGCAAAGTCTGCTTGAGTCTGTGTCCCCAGTGCTCTAGTGACTCTCTGGTCCTGGGACTCCATTGTTCTCCAAGTCCCCACGCAGGCTTAAGGACCATCAGCTTCAGGACCCCTGAACACCCCTTTCCATGGGAACCCCTCACTCCTCCCTCAAGCTCCCTCCTTCACCACTGTGTTTATATCCTCCTGGAGCACATTTCCTGTTTTACCACATATCATGCCTAGGGAGCCCACCAACCTATACATCCTTTGGCAGAACCAAGTCTTCAGCCCCTTTATGTTCTTCTGCAGTTCCCTGAAGATGGTGATGCTCAATAAAAGTTTGCAAAATTTATTTAAATCATGAAAATATGGCCAACATATCATACAAATGAATTGTCTCTAATAGAATTCCAATCTGTGTGACACCTGAGTATAGTAAAGAAAAACTTTTTGTACCTAGAAGTCTTTTCTTGTGGGACTCATCAGCTTCTGCAGACATGCGTAAACTTGTAAGCATTCTTTGAAGGGTACTTGAGGGACGTAAACCACCAAGGAACTGAAATCACTCTTTGCTCCCTGGAACATAAAATATAAACAATGAAGAATTTTCTCTTTTACACTGAAATTTGACATTTTATGATTCATAATCGTAAATCACAGTGCAGTATTCTTTGTCTTCTCCCAACAGTAACTTGAATTTTCAGTAATTCATAAAAATTTTCATCTTCCAGACTACCAAAATTATTACTAATTGTTTATTTTTAGATAGTTAACTTTTTTAGACAATAAGCCCTTGTAGATCAACTTTGCCTACCATTATTTTTGTAAGAGATCTTTATTGGAGTATAATTGCTTCACAATACCATGTTAGTTTCTGTTGCACAACAAAGTGAATCAGCCATATGCATACACACGTCCCCATATCCCCTCCCTCTTGAGTCTCCCTCCAAACTTCGCTATCCCACCCTTCTAGGTCATTGCAAAGCACTGAGCTTATCTCCCTGTGATACGCTGCTGCTTCCCACCAGCCAACTATTTTACATTCGGTAGTGTATATATGTCGATGCTACTCTCACTTTGCCCCAGCTTTGCCCTCCCAACCCATGTCATCAAGTCCATTCTCTATGTCTACCTCTTTGTTCCTACCCTGAAACTAGGTTCATTAGTACCTCTTTTTTTTTTGATTCCATATATATGCATTAGCATATGGTATTTGTTTTTCTCTTTCTGACTTACTTCAGTCTGTATGACAGACTCTAAGTCCAACCACCTCACTACAAATAACTCAGTTTCGTTTCTTTTCATGGCTGAGTAGTATTCCATTGTATCTACATACCACATCTTCTGTATCCATCTGTCTGTCAATGGGCATTTAGGTTGTTTCCATGGCCTGGCTATTGTAAATAGTGACGCAATGAACATTGTGGTGTATGTCTCTTTTTGATTTATGGTTTTCTCAGGGTATATCCCAGGAGTGGGACTGCTGGGTCATATGGTAGTTCTATTTTTAGTTTTTTAAGGAACCTCCATACTGTTTTCCATAGTGGTTGTATCAATTTACATTCCCACCAACAGTGTAGGAGGGTTCCCTTTTCATCACACCCTTTCCAGCATTTATTGTTTCTAGCTTTTTTGATGATGGCCATTCTGACTGGTATGAGGTGATACCTCATCACAGTTTTGATTTACATTTCTCTAATCATTAGTGATGTTGAGCATCTTTTCATGTGCCTGTTGGCCATCTGTATGTCTTCCTTGGTGAAATGTCTGTTTAGGTCTTCTGCCCATTTTTTATCTGGATTGTTTGTTTTTTTGATATTGAGTACCATGAGCTTTTTGTATGTTTTGGAGATTAATCCTTTGTCTGTTGTTTCGTTTGCAAATATTTTCTCCCATTCTGAGGGTTGTCTTTGGTCTTGTTTATGGTTTCCTTTGCTGTGCAAAAGCTTTGAAGTTTAATTAAGTCCCATTTGTTCATTTTTGCTCTTATTTCCATTTCTCTAGGAGGTGGGTCAAAAAGGATCTTGCTGTGGTTTATGTCAAAGAGTGTTTTTCCTCTAAAAGTTTTATAGTGTCTGGTCTTACATTTAAGTCTTTAATCCATTTGGAGTTTATTTTTGTGTATGGTGTTAGGGAGTGTTCTAATTTCATTCTTTTATATGTAGCTGTTCAGTTTTCCCAGCACCACTTATTGAAGAGGCTGTCTCTTCTCCACTGTATGTTCTTGCCTCCTCTGTCATAAATTAGCTGCCCATATGTGCGTGGGTTTACCTCTGGGCATTCTATCCTGTACCATTGATCTATATTTCTGTTTTTGTGCCAGTACCATATTGTCTTGATTACTGTAGCTTTTTGGTATAGTCTGAAGTCAGGGAGCCTAATTCCTCCAACTCCGTTTTTCTTTCTCAAGATTGCTTTGGCTATTCGGGGTCTTTTGTGTTTCCATATGAATTGTAAGATTTTTTTGTTCTAATTCTGTGAAGACTGCCACTGTTAGTTTGATAGGGATTGCAGTGAACCTGTAGATTGCTTTGGGTAGTATAGTCATTGTCACAATATTGATTCTTCTAATCCAATAACATGGTATATTTCTCCATCTGTTTATGTCATCTTTGATTTCTTTCATCAGTGTTGTATACTTCTCTGAGTACAAGTCTTTTGCCTCCTTAGGCAGGTTTATTCCTAGATATTTTATTCTTTTTGTTGCAATGGTAAATGGGAGTGTTTCCTTAATTTCTCTTTCTGATTTTTCATTGTTCGTGTATAGGAAAGCAAGAGATTTCTGTGCATTAACTTTGTATCCTGCAACCTTACCAAATTCACTGATTAGTTCTAGTAGCTTTCTGGTGGCCATCTTCAGGATTTTCTATATATAGTATCATGTCATCGGCAAATAGTGACAGTTTTACTTCTTCTTTTCCAATTGGTATTCTTTTTATTTCTTCTTCTTCTCTGACTGCTGTGGCTAGGACTTCCCAAACTATGCTGAATAAGAGTGGTGAGAGTGGATATACTTGTCTTGTTCCTGATCCTAGTGGAAATGCTTTCAGTTTTTCACCATTGAGTATGATGCTTGTAGTGGCTTTGTCATATATGGCCTTTATTATGTTGAGGTAGGTTCCCTCTATGCCCATTTTCTGGAGAGTTTTTATCACAAATGGGTGTTGAATTTTGTCAAAGGCGTTTTCTGCACCTATTGAGATGATCATATGTTTTTTATTCCTTAATTTGTTCATGTGGTGTATCACATTGACTGATTTGCATATATTGAAGAATACTTGCATTCCTGGAATAAACCCCACTTGATCATGGTGTATGATCCTTTTAACGTGCCATTGGATTCTGTTTGTTCAGGATTTTTGTATCTATGCTCATCAGTGATATTAGTCTATAATTTTCTTTTCTTGTGATATCTTTTTCTGGTTTTGCTATCACGGTGATGGTGGCTTCGTAGAATGAATATGGAAGTGTTTCTCCCAGTGCAATTTTTTGGAAGAGTCTGAGAATGATCAGTGTTAGCTGTTCTCTAAATGTTTGATAGAATTCACCTGTGAAGCCATCTGGTCCTGGACTTCTGTTGGAAGATTTTTAATTACAGTTTCAATTTCATTATTTGTGATAGGTCTGTTTATATTTTCTAATTCTTCCTGGTTCAGTCTTGAAAAATTGTGCCTTTCCAAGAATTTGTCCATTTCTTCACGGTTGTCCATTTTATTGGCATACAGTTGTTTGTAGTCTCTTATAATCCTTTGTATTTCTGCAGTGTCAGTTGTGATTTCTTGTTTTTCATTTCTAATTTTATTGATTTGCATCCTCTCCCTTTTTTTATTGATGAGTCTGGCTAAGGGTTTATCAATTTTGTTTTTCTTCTCAAAGAACCAGCTTTTAGTTTTATTGATCTTTGCTACTGTTTTCTTCATTTCTATTTATTTCTGCCCTGATCTTTATGATTTCTATCCTTCTACTGGATAAAACTTTGGGTTTTCTTTGTTCTTCTTTCTCTAGTTGTTTTAAGTGTAGGGTTAGATTGTTTATTTGAGATGTTTCTTGTTTCTTGTGGTGAGATTGAATTGCTATAAACTTCCCTCATAGAACTGCTTTTGCTGCGTCTCATAGGTTTTGGGTCTTCGTGTTTTCACTGTCATTTGTTTCTATGTATTTTTAAATTTCTTCTTTGATTTCTTCAGTGATCTCTTGGTTATTTAGTAACACACTGTTTAGCCTCCATGTATTTGTGGTTTTTACAGTTTTTTTCCTGTAAGTGATTTCCAATCTCACAGTACTGTAGTCAGAAAAGATGCTTGATATGATTTCAGTTTTCTTGAAGTTTCCGAGGCTTGATTTGTGACCCAAGATGTGATCTATCCTGGAGAATGTTCCGTGTACACTTGAGAAGAAGGTGTATTCTGCCACTTTTGGGTGGAATAGGCTATAAATATCAATTAGATCTATCTGATATATTGTGTCATTTAAAGCTTGTGTTTCCTTATTTATTTTCTGTTTGGATGTTAAGTGGGGTGTTAAAGTCCCCTACTATTATCGTGTTACTGTTGATTCCTCCTTTCATGGTGGTTAGCATTTGCCTTATGTATTAAGGTGCTCCTGTGTTGTGTGCATAAACATTTATAATTGTTATATCTTCTTCTTGGATTGATCCTTTGATCATTATGTATGTCCCTCCTTTTCTCTTTTAACAGTCTTTATTTTAAAGTGTATTTTATCTGATATGAGTATTGGTACTCCAGCTTTCTTTTGATTTCCATTTGCATGCAATATCTTTTTCCATCCCTTCACTTTCAGTCCATATATGTCCCTAGATCTGAAGTGGGTCTCTTGTAGACAGCATATATTTGGGTCTTGTTTTTGTATCCATTCAGCCAGTGTGTGTCTTTTGGTTGGGGCATTTAATCCATTTACATTCAAGGTTATTATCGTTATATATGTTCCTATTACCATTTTCTTAATTGTTTTGGGTTTGTTTTTGTGGGTCTTTTTCTTCTCCCGTGTTTCCCGCTTAGAGAAGTTTCTTTAGCATTTGTTGTAGAGCTGGTTTGGTGCTGAATTCTCTTAGCTTTTGTTTGTCTGAAAAGCTTTTGAGTTCTCCATCAAATCTGAATGAGATCCTTGCTGGGTAGAGTAACCTTGGTTGCAGGTTTTTCCTCTTTCATCACTTTAAGTATATCCTGCCACTGCCTTCTGGCTGCAGAGTTTCTGCTGAAAAATCAGCTGATAACCTCATGGGGATTCCTTTGTATGTTATTTTTTGTTTTTCCATTGCTGCTTTTAATATTTTTTCTCTGAATTTAATTTTTGTTAGTTTGATTAATATGTGTCTTGATGTGTTTCTCCTAGGGTTTACCCTGTATGGGACTCCCTGTGCTTCCTGGACTTGGGTGACTATTTCCTTTCCCTGTTAGGGAAGTTTTCAACTATAATCTGTTCAAATATTTTCTCAGACCCTTTCTTTTTCTCTTCTTCTTCTGGAACCCCTATAATTTGAATGTCGGTGTGTTTAGGGTTGTCCCAGAGGTCTCTGAGATTGTCCTCAATTCTTTTCATTCTTCTTTCTTTATTCTGCTCCTTGGCAGTTATTTCCACCATTCTGTCTTCCAGCTCACCTATTCGTTCTTCTGCCTCCATTATTCTGTTATTGATTCCTTCTAGTGTATTTTTCATTTCAGTTATTGTGCTGTTCATCTCTGTTTGTGTGTTCTTTAGTTCCTCCAGATCTTTGTTAAAAACTTCTTGTATTTTCTCGATCCGCGCTTCCATTCTATTTCCAAGATTCTGGATCATCTTTACTGTCATTACTCTGAATTCTTTTTCAGGTAGATTGCCTACTTCCGCTTCATTTATTTGGTCTTGTAGGTTTTTACCTTGCTCCTTCCCCTGTGACATATTTTTTTGACATCTCATTTTTTTTTTTATAAGTGGGATTGAGTTCCTGTTTTACTGGTTGTTTAACCTGAGGTTTCTAACACTGCAGTTTGTAGGCTATTGGGTAGAGCTTGGTCTTGGTGCTGAGATGAGGAACTCTGTGAGACCTCACTTCCATGAATATTCCCTGGGGTCTGAGGTTCTCTGTTAGTCCAGTGGTTCAGACTTGGAGCTCCCACCACAGGAGCCTCCGCCTGACCCCGGGCTCACGAATCAAGATCCCGCAAGCCGCGTGGGGTGGCAAAGAAAACAAAGTAAAAAATAAAATTAGACTAGGAAACTAACAGATATGTTAGAAAGAATGTAAAGATAAAAATATAGATGAATCAACAACTGGAAGGTACATCAGTACCACAATAGTAAGAGGAGGAGGGAAAAGAAAGAAAAAAAAAGGAAGGCCTTGGCTGTGGAGGGTGGGACCTAAGCAAGGGTGAGGTTTGGGCAGTGGGTAGGGCCAATCCTCAGGACTCACAGGGCTGGAAAAGGCCCTGGGGGCTCTGGGGGATGGGGTTTAGGCTCAAGGTACAGAATGGGCCCAGACGTGCCCCCCATCCCTGGTCTCAGAGGGCAGGGGACCTCACCTGGGAGCCCAGCAGGCTTCCTGGGCTCGAGTGGGCGAGGCAAACGCCCTCTGTTCCTCTCCTGCTCCTCCCGCAGGGCCCCCTGCCTGCCTCTCCTGATCTCCCCAGCCTCCCTCCTATGCCCTCAAGGACCCATGTGGCCTAGAGGGGGGTTTGGAGGGCGGGGGAACTGGCTTGGGAGCTCAGCAGGCTCCCTGGCCCACGTGGGCCAGGGGATTGCCCTCCACTCCTCTCCCGCTCTTCCCAGAGTGTCCCTCCCACCTGCCTCTCCTGGTCTCCCCAGCCTCAGGGGCACCAATCTTGTCTGGCCTCCACTTCTCCTCCCCCCTCAGTCCCCCTACGTCCTACTGGTTCACTCTGGGGTTCCTCTCCTCTCCCTGGGGGTCAGAGTCCCCCACCAGCAGCCGGCAGGCACCCTAGCTGTTGGGAGGCGCTAACTCCGCGTCCTCCCACACCGCCATCTTGACCCCGCCCCTACTTTATTACCTCTAGCATTGTGCCCTTTTGTACTCTCATGACTCCCATGTCAGTACAGAGTCCTAATCTGTTACCATTGAGTTATTATAGGTGGTTTAAATTCATTTTCTTCAAGAAGCAAATTAGAGAAAATTATTTCTATTTGTCTGAACTTCAATAAATGCAAATTGACATATTCAAGCCAAAGAAGAGTTTTTCCCCCATTTGCTTCTTCTACTTTATATATAAATGGGTTCTTGTTCATAATTAAGCTTTTTTGCTTTTTTTTTATTTTTGTTTTTGTTTTTTTGCAGTACGCGGGTCTCTCACTGTTGTGGCCTCTCCTGCTGCGGAGCACAGGCTCTGGATGCGCAGGCTCGGCGGCCATGGCTCACAGGCCCAGCCGCTCCGCGGCACGTGGGATCCTCCCGGACTGGGGCACGATCCCGCATCCTCTGCATCGGCAGGCAGACTCTCAACCACTGCGCCACCAGGGAAGCCCCATAATTAAGTTTTAATACACGAACAAAATCTCTGCTTATATAAGCACAGAGATGATGGATGGATGGGTAGAGAGAGAGATATAAATACATACAAGCATAAGAGAGTGAACATGTATTTGAATTTATATTATATGTTCATATTATATAAAGGCAAAATTCCAATCAGTTTTGGAAATTTTCTTACAGGTGGTGAGATACGACTTAGACATGGAAAAGAATGGAAGGACAAAAGGTTTACCAGAGGGAGATTACCCACCAAAGATACAGGCTTACAGGAAGGGTTGTGGAGGGAAGAGCGATGAGCCTTGATGCATGAGTGAGTGATGACAAAGGGATACAGTGAGGGAAGTCAGGGCAAAACAGTGAGTTTTAGTCTTAATTATGTTGACTAAGATCATTAAAGATCAGTGCCAGTGAATCAGTAGGGATTCATTTATTGTAGGTATTACTTCCTTCATTTTTCCAGCAGTTTCAGAAGAGATACTGTTTATATATAATGGCATATATTCAATTATGGATAAATACAATTTACTTGCAAACACAGAAATCCCTTATAGTTTAGTAGTAAATTATATTCATGACAATTATATTTGAGGAGAGAGAAAGAGAGAAGATCCCCCAGATACTCACATTGTAGGTTTAGATTCATTCTGTCAAAAGATATAGAAAGTAATATTACAGGATAAGCTATTTGAGAAGTGAACTTTTTTTCTGTATTGTTTTGTTTTGGTTTTGTACTGAAGTTTTCTCACAACAAAATAATGTATTTTCCCAGCACTCCACCATTTAAGAAGATAGTCCAAGGCCTTTGAACTCTAGAAATCAAAACTTATCTTGCCTGGGAGGAGTTAGATTTTATTTTTAAAATTGTGGGCTACCAAGGTAAGAGAGGTCACTTGTCCAAAAGAGGAGAGTGCTGAGGACTGGAAGAGAGGGAACTGGCCCAACCCAGTCTTGACTCCTCAGGAATGAACGAGGCGAACAGGACGTGCAGGGACAGTTCTTTGTACAAGTGGTAGGGACATGCCCTCTGTCCCCAGGCAGCTCCTTGGAGACAGAATGACAGGCTGGACACCAAGCCTGCAGCTTTACAAGCTGTGACAAGGGTCCCTTCTGGCCAAGCCTGTGGTTGGGAGAAGACCTTAGCAAAGAGCTCTCTGCAGCTCTCCCAGTGCAGCTGGGAGATCAGGGACCAGGGCAGCAAAGGTACCAATGTAGCAGGCATTGCCATGGCAACAATTGTGTAGCTATAAGGATGCTGTGGTTGTAAGCAAAAAAGGCAATGGCAGTGATTAAAAAGGGCGTCTCACAGAACCAAAGAGAAAACTGAAAACCGAGGTCTCCAAAAGGACAGAAATCAGGGAAGTTCAGGGTATCAAGGTAACCAGTGATGTCCACTCTCCTCGGGGTTCCACTGTTGGGGTGATTTGGTTTCAACTATTTTCTGTCCAGGTATCAAGTACTCAGCTTCAATTCAAACTTTCAAAATCACACTCAATTCAAAATTGAGGGTGACTGGCTTGGTGGGGTGGCTGCCTTGCCCCCTTGGCCAAGGAAGGGCAGGGCACTTCGCTCACAGTCCCCCCAGGCAGTATGCATACAACTAAGGGGAAGTGATTTCCCAAATGAACACGAGAGGCTGTTTGCTGAAACAAAGGAACAAACTGGCAGAAACACAGGTGTCTGCTACAGGAAGGGGCCCCTGGGAGCTAAGGAAAAGGTCCTTCTAATTTCTCCCACGGCCACATAAGAGCCAGGATATTTCCTCACCCAGTGTCATACAGGGGTGCTTCCTAGAGATTCATATTCACTTGTGATCTATGACAATAATGGCATCTTGAGCCATTTTTATCTCAGTTTCGAAAAATAAAGCAATGAGACATTTCTTGTGCCCAAGCGTAGCGGGGGGGAATTCATTCTAGTACGTTCCAGCGTAGTTGATGGTGATTTTCTATTTATTTTTCCACTTCCACTTTGTACCCTTCACTGAACCCCAGGAGGCTGACCTATGTAGGCTGTATGTGAGCCCCTTGCACTGTGGTTTCTGGCTGGGTTGGCTCAATGAGGGGAAGAGGTTGGGGGGCAGGAAGAATTTGAGGTTAGGGTGTTTTCCCCCAGCCCCTCCCTGCTGGGTGCCACGGGGTGGCTGCTTCTCTGAACTGAAGGTCACAGCTCCAGCCAGGCAGCCTCACCTTACAATCCCTCTCCCCAGAGCTCGCAGCACTGCTCCCTCCTCTGGCCCCTTCATCTCACCAAAAGATGCTTAACAGTTCCTTGTTGGGACCCCTATACCACTCGCCTCCACTTTATAAAAATCGCTTTAATTAACTCACCAGTTAGAGGAGTCCATCTGTTTCCTGCATGGACCCTGCCTGATACACATAGTAAAAATGAATTCAAGTCGAGGAATCAAGGAAGCGAGAGCCAGCCCGACTCAACCAATCACATCCTGTTGTCAAGTACAAGAGCCAGCCTCTCCTCTGCCCAAGATTAAAAATGATCTGAGCAGCTGCAGCAGCAAGTTTATGTCTGTCAAAGAGCTCAGGAAAGACCAGAGGGCAGCTTTCAGTGCAGCCTGCTTTTCAGGAGAATGTGGAGCCAACCGTCACGGGAGCCCATGAAAAGCCCCGCTCTTTACCTCCCACCCAAGCAATACAAGTGCAATCAGCTCAACTGTCATTCTCACACTTGAAGAAGGGACAAGATGGCGCCTGGGTCTGGGCACCATGGCAACGTCACACTCTTCCTCACCAGATCACACAGGTGCCATTGCCAGAGCCCATCCACACGCCATTGGCTGCTGTGGGTTGTGCCAGGGCAATCTCGGAAGGCTTGTGCCCCGGTTGCCATAGTGGAAGAGAGTGGCTAGACCACACACATTACATATGTGTGAGTGCGCACTGGTGCCAGTTAGCAGCATGTGTTGTTGATCCTATTTCAAAAGCGCCCGACAGTCAGCTGCACCAGGGGAGAGAAGGCTGCGCTGCCGATCAGAGGTAGACTAAGAGGCAGGATGCCATGCGGTGCTGTCGTTGGACAGAGCTGCAGCCTGTCCCAGGAATAGAACTGTGAGAACAAAAGTGATAGCAAAGGGAGGAGGGGCTTAGAGGTTTCGAGAATCACCTTCTGCCTCAAACATGTTAGAAAGGCAGACTAACCAACTGTCTGGTAGTTTTTCCTGTGGACTGGGAAATAGATGCTGTGAATTGTCAGAGCTTTTGAAACCGGTGCTAATGTTACCTTCATGAAGGAAAGGGCAGGAAAGAGTTAAATCTCAAAACCCAAGATGACTAGGGGTCAAGGAGTGAGACATAGGTAGAACTGAACAGTATGCCAAAAGAAGACACTATGGAGAAGTTCAGAGATGGGAAGAGCCTCTAAACTGACCTGGAGGACTTTCTCTTCCTGACACAAGCCAAGCAGTAAAGAAACACCCTTCCACCTCGTGTTCAGTGCTACGAGCTGGCTCACTCAACACCCATTCCTGAGACTCAAATGTCAAAAACTGTATTTCTCAGGCTCTCCTGCATCCAAGCAAAGGGGGCTTGGACTTCAAGATATCTTTTGGGGGAGGGAGACACAATTCAACCACAGCAGTCTTCTTTTTCCTTTGGAAAGGAGGATTGAAGTTCACTCCAGATTCTTGCTGTGGTGATAGCTGTGTAGTTTGATGGTTGCTGAGTTAATTGAAAAATATTTCAACTTTCACTCAATAGAATGTGTCTAGCTTCTCAATTTATCCTTTTGTTGCCTTTGAAACATCTCAGAGCTTCAATAAGCACTATGGTATACAAGAACTCTATAATGCAAACTAAAAACACACTACATAGAGAAAAAAAAGAAAAAGCAAATGAGTCAAGGGATATGCTACGCACACGGACTGTGGGATGTGATATTATAATTAAATGTTCTCCTAATATATGAGTTTAATTCACTCCCAATCGAAATGCCAGAATTTTTTTTTTAAGAAATTGACAAACTGATCCTAAAATTCATAAGAAAATACAAAAGGCCAGAAAAAGCAAAGGCAGATAGCTGGCAAAACATTATTTCTGGGTGTGTCTGTAAGGGTGTTTTTAGAAGAGATGAGCATTTGAATTGGCGGACTGAGGAAAGACCACCCTCCCCAGCATGCCTGGGTGGGCTTCATCCAATCTACTGAGTGTTCGAATAGAACAAAAAGGTGAAAGAAGGGCAAATTCATTGATTCTCTCTCTCTCTCTCTCCCTTTCTTTTCTTGAGGTGGGACATCTATCTTCTCCTGCCTCGGACATCAGAGCTCCTGATTCTCAGGCTTTCAGACTCGCACTGAATTATGCCACTGGCTTTCCTGGATCTCCAGCTTACAGATGGCAGATCATAGAAACTCTCAACCTTCATAATCATATGAGACAACTCCTATAATAAATCTCCTCCTATAGATCTATATCTGTATATCCATACATCTCTCTCTCTGCCTATCTATCTATCTATCTATCTATGGGGCGGGAACAGGGGGGAGAGAGAGATACAGATACACACTATTGGTTCTGTTAGGTGAGGTCCTTTAATAGGACACATTCCCCAGGTTGTAGGATTGTAGATGGGCAAGTCCTGAAGCTGGGGTAGGTACCTATTAGTATGGGTCTGTAAAAGGTTGCGAGTTAGTTCTAAGGCTTGGAGGTAAGAGCCCAGAGGAGGAGGTTTCACGGTAGAAAAGGGAATAAGAAGAGTATATGAGTTCAAAGGGACTGAGGTATGAGGGGCCTTCAGAGCAGCCTGGAGTCGGAAAAGGGCATAGGGAAGGAGCTCTAGCCAGCTCTGACTGAGTTCAAAGGCAAACGTGGTGAGTTGTCTCTTTGAGAGAAGAGTGAGCCTTTTCCATTTTACCTGCAATTGTGGATGTCAGGCTGTATGTAGTTTGTATTTAACATCGAAAGCTTGAGACACCTGTTGGGTAATTTGAGAGGTGAAAGCTGGGTGGTATTTTTGTCTCAAGACCCCCAGGGCGATCCCTCTTCATTCATGGGTGTACAGTAAGAGAGGCTTATCTAAGTTTGGGAGGGCCAGGGCAGGGGCAGAGGTGAGGGCTGTCAGGAGTGAGGTAAAGGCTGCCTGGAGAGAGGAGTTCCATTCCAGGGGCTCGTCTTCGGGTCCTCAGAGGGCCACATACAGAGGTTTTGCTGTAAGGTCATAGTGGGGGTCCAGATGCAAAAGGAACCAGTGAGGCCCAGCAAGGCCCTTAATTCCTTTTTGTTATGGGGCGGAAGGAGAACGGCTATAAGCTCTTTGTGCTGAGTAGTGATCGTTCACTCTCCTGGGGACAAGACAAATCCTAGACATTTGGCTGTGACCGACCTGATTGATTTGTGCTTTGGAAGGAGAGACTCAGTAGCCTCGTAGAGCCAAGTCGGTGAGGGGGGCTATGGTTTGGGGAAGGGAGGCTTTGTGGTCCGGGCTGCCGGGAGGAGGTCATCAGCCTATTGAATAAGAGTGCTGCCCGGAAGTGACAGGGTGGATAAATCAGAGGCTAGGGCTTGACCCAAGAGGTGCGGGCTAGCCCTAAATCGCTGGGGGAGGGAGGTCCTGGTGAGATGTTGAGAGTGGTGGGTGTCAGGGTCCATCCACGTAAGAGCAAATATGCCTTGAGAACCTCGGGAGAGAAGGATAGTGAGGAAAGCACCTTTTAGATCGAGGACTACGAAGACCTGAGTGCTAGGAGGAATTGAACTGAGGATGGTAGAGGCATTTGGGATTACAGGGTGGCTAGGGACCAGAGCCTCATTGGTTATGCACACGTCCTGTACTAGACGCTAGGGGCCATCTGCCTTCTTAACAGGTAGAATAGCGGGGCTTCCCTGGTGGCGCAGTTGTTAAAAATCCGCCTGCCAATGCAGGGGACATGGATTCGAGCTCTGGTCCGGGAAGATCCCACATGCTGCAGAGCAACTAAGCCCATGCGCCACAACTACTGAGCCCACGCGCCACAACTACTGAAGCCTGCGCGCCACAAACACTGAAGCCTGCATGCCTAGAGCCCGTGCTCCGCAACGAGAAGCCACTGCAATGAGAAGCCCGCGCCCTGCAACAAAGAGTAGTCCCCGCTCGCCACAACTAGAGAAAGTCCGCTCACAGCAACGAAGACCCAATGCAGCCATAATTAATTAATTGATTGATTGATTGATTGATTGAGGGCCCCAGGGAGTTTTCATTTATGTGGATTTTATCTATTTATATTTTCCATAAGAGAACTTAAAACTGAGATTTTTTAAATAGCCACTTATTAATTTATTTAAAATAATAACATTTCCATCACCCAAATGACTCTGTCTTTCAATCCAAAAACATAATAAACATTCCTGGATTGTTGCAAAGACTCACTAGGAAATTCGTGTGAAATGCCTTCTACTTAGCCACGCCAGCTATTGCTATTATTATACCCATCCGTCGTGTAGATGAGGAGATAGGGTAAAGAGGTTAAACAATTTTCCCAGGGTCACAATGATAGAAAGTGACAGGCAGGCTTTGAACCCAAGTCTTAACCACAAGGCACATTAGGTGTTTTCAGCCCCTGCTCTTTTTCTGTATCATCAGGTGCAAATATGAAGTCAAGAGAAAGTAGCCAAGTAGGATGCGATTTAGAGAGCACCCTTGTGGAAGGGAGATTGCTAGCGCCTCCCGTAATGTTAAGAGAACATGACAAATACACTATTGTTACATTTTAAGATCCACTCCCCCCCACACACAAAGGCTACAATTACACTTAAATATTCACACTTAAATCTTAGCGTGCTAAACTGTAACAGATCTTAGACATGGTAGTAACACCACACTACAGAGACCCTTGGGAACTGCCGTATACATCAGAGTCACCCACACGTGGCTTCCAAATGAGATGCTTAAAAACAGTTCTGCATCCTTTCTACTTTCCTGCTTCTCCTTCAATACCCAGTACCTTTCCCCTGGGGCTACCAAGAGCCTAGCAGAGCCCACAGAGGCCAGAGCAGGGCCAGTGTGGGTCTCGCACGTGGGTAGCACAACACATGGGAATCCCTATCCTTTCCATGGCAACAAAGGGTGGCCTCTCACACCCATGGTCTGTCCCCCCAGTCCCCAGGCTCCTTCTCACCCTCTCTCCTGGTTCCCCTCCCATCTTCCTGGCCTTTCGTGGACACTCACAGAGTTTTAACTTTGTATCTTCGGACCCCAAGTCTCTATCTGCTGCCTCAACCTCCCCACGAGCTTTGGACACACACACCCAACAGACATTTTTCCCCTGGCTGTCCCACTCGACCCTGGCTGTGCCCAGAACAGGTCTCTCACAAACCACTCAGTTACGCGTGAGACATTTACCTCTTCCATTCCTTTCAAACCATTCCAGATGCATGAGACCATCTTCTAGCTCAGGACGCCTTCCCGCCCATGCACGAGCACGGTAGTCTCCTCACTCCCCAGCCCCACCCCGCCTCCGATCATTTCTTTATTTAATGAATTCCTTGTGGGTTCCCATTATATGCCAGGTACAAGGCTCAGTGGAATCTTGTCCACGTTCAATTCGCCATCCATGTTGCAAGTGGCACTGGGTGTGCAAGCTGTGCAAAGTCAACTTATACATTGGCTTCCTCTTTTGTAAAATGGAGGACAGTAATTCCTAACTCTTAAGGTTAGGAATTCCAGAATTAAGTCTGTAAAGCACTTAGCATATTCTATAAATATAGCTCATAGTAAGTACTCATTAAATAGCTATTATCATCATTACTAATGGCCCCTTAAAACCCTTAAACAACATGTCGTCACCAACAGAAAGTATTCTAAGCTGCCGAGCATGGCACTCAAGATTCCCCCCTCGTGTCTTCAGCCTTGTCACCTCATTCTACGTCTGCCATTAATTCAAGCCCCGCCCAACTGTGTGGCTCTATAAACCACTCACTCTTCCTGGAGTCCTCATCTCACCTTTTCCTTTCATGTTCCTCTTCCAGGAAGCCTTTCCCCATGCCCTAGGTGCTCTTCCTGTGTGACATGGACCCTGTACACACAGGTCCAGCTGCAACGCGGTGAAAAGATGAACGCACAGCCCACATAGACTGTCCAGTTGGTAAAGAGGTACTGTTGTATGACCACCAAGTAGCCCCGCCTGACCCTCCTGAGGTCCCTCTCCCCACACGGCCTCCTCAGCTGGAGTGGGGCTGGAGAGTGGCAAGGGAGATGACCAGCCTGACGACAACGATGGCATCCTGCTAGGGGCCCCTACGGCCCCTGAGGAGGTAGCCACCCACTGGCATCCAGGGCTCCATCAGCATCACCTCCCCCTGTCCGACCTGGGAACGGGAGCTTCCTCAGGATACCTGACAGGCTGATACACATTTGGACCCCCATGCCCCCATCCATGGCTGCCCATGTCGCGCTCTCCGATCACTCAGCGTGTCACACTGAAGTTGCCTGCTTGCCCTCCGCCTGTAACCACAGGTGAGGCCAGGAGAAGGAAACGTTAATTCACCTTCACAGCCCGGCACCAAGCCCAGATGGGTGCGTCGGCAGCCGTGGTCGAAACGCACAGTTATCTGCAAATTAGCCAAGCTCTCGTCCTCAATTCCGGTAAGGCGTTGGCTGTAGAGAGCCCAGAGGCAGATGAGGGACTGGGACGCTCAGCTGTGAGCTTCTCCCACGTCCCCTTCTGAAGCCACAAGACACGTCCAGCAGGGCTGACAGCTGCCTCCAGTCAACTGAGCCTTCGAGAGGTGCCACACCTGCAGCCAGGCCGCTGCCCCGAAGAGGCCGAGCACATCCCAGACCCTAAAGAGCAAAAGAAGCCGTCCTCTGGGACCGAGCAGCCTCTGTGCCATCCAACTTAAATAACACTGCCTCCAGGCTCGCGGGCACTCCAGTTTAACAGCTCAGCCTACCATCTTAGGCATGGATGGAGTTATCTGCCGCTTTCAGCTTAGCTTCCAGTGCTCACCATTAAGTCACCAAATCTTTCCCTGCCAAAACTCATGTACCTTGATGCTGGAAGATTCCTTGTTTGATTATCTCCGGTAAACAGTTGATTTTCCCCAAAGTCGGCAGTCAGCCAATGACCTGCCCTCCGGCCTAGGGGATCAGCTGCTCTATCTCCTCACTCATGATGCTATTCGGAGCGCCCTGTCACCTGCCGAGGCCCCTATTCCCCTGCCAGGTCTGATGCCGGCAACAGGTGACCGTCAGTGGAACACTGGGGGCGAGTGTTGTCTGCTATTCTCCCAGGTTCTGCTGTAGCACAGCAGAGGGTAAAGGGCTTTGGGGCCAGGCCGACCAGAGTTCAAATGCCAGCCCCACTGTGTATCATCTGTGTGACCTCGGGCAAGTTACTTATCCTCTCTGAATTCCAGTTTCTGCTTCTACAGAAACGGGGCTAACCATCCTCATCACTGGTGTGAGGATTACATGAGACAACATATGTATAAAGTGCCTGGCACTTAAGAGGCTTTAGATAAATGCTAGTTCCCTTGCCATCCCTTCCCCTCAGCTAGAATGGTATTAACTGGTATCACTAACACTGTATTTTGTGAACCTCTAAGAAAGTTAGAGCTGGAAGAAAACTTACTTGAGGGACTCTGGTGCAAGCTGCTTCGTTTACAAATGAAGATGAGGCCGAGGTGAACCCCCTCCCAAAACATGGAGGAATATACGGCTGTGCCCCCTCTCCCCCTCCCTCTGGACCACACAGTGCCCTAGCACCCCAGTAGAGCTGGAAACCCCTCCCATCCACCAGAGAGAGATTCTGCTTGGGGCCTCAGCACTGGCACACATGGTTGCATAGGCCGTGCACTGCACAATTAACAGAGTGCATTCATAACAAAAAAATGAAGTGGTTCCCCCTGGGATTTTGAAACATGGATCCCTGGACTTCGCTACTAGGACAGCAGGAAGGTCTTGTAGAATGCTTATGTCTCTATGGTGCTCTTGGGCCCTGGAGCCAAGCTGTTAACACACTCAAGCTACCTTGCTAGAGCATCAGAGGCAATGCGGAAAGAGGCCCCAGCACCCAGCCATCCAAGGTGGGCCTGTGACAGACCAGCCCTCCCCTAGCTGGCCCTCCAGCTGACCACAGACACATGAGTGAGCCCAGATGAGACCAGAACTGTCCAGCTAAGCCCAGCCCAAGTTGCCAACCTACAAAATGATGAGCTACATAAATGATGATTACTTCAAGTCAGTAAGTTTTAAGGTAGTTTGTTACGCAGCAAAAGCTGATACAGGTGCACGCTAGACTTGGCAAAGGATTCCTGAAAAGAAAGAGAAAGAAACTAGAGAGCCTATAATCTAGTTGAGAAGAAAGACTTTTGCCTATAAAGAAACCCAGTGAGTTACAGCTAAGAGTCAAATGAGAGACAAGTGCTCAGGGAGGAGGAAACTTTAACCCTCCTTGAGAAACATCACTTAATCAACCCAGCAGACACTCGTCACGTGTTCCGCGGGGCCAGGTGCTACGTCATGCGAGCTCCATGTATGGCACTCTCCTATCTCTGCATCTCCTATGGCAGGGCTGGGTTGCTGTCCGCACTTGCAGATGAGGTTAGGGAACTTGCCCAAATCTACACAGGTAGAAAGTGGCTGAGCCACAATTTGAATCCAGGCAGTCTCTCTGCAGAACACAGCCTGCATCAGATAGTCTTCCTAAATTCACAGGCAATATATGCAAAATCCAACATGCAAATTCGAGGGCCATCTTGTGCCCTGCCTGTCAGCTGTGAGATACATCCCCATAGGAGCAGCCCTGTAATTCCACATTGAATACTTCATACTCACCTCATTCTTCCTGCGTATGAGAGCAGATGCCCAAAGGAATAATTTTTCCCATTTATTGCACAAGTTTTGGGGGTGGCAGGTAAGAAGAGGCACAGAATGGGAGCTCAGTGTCTGGTGGTGATGACTGGGGGGAAAGGACGTCCCTCCCCTCCTGTGAGGCTTCTGTCATCCAGGGGAGCCAGATGGAAAGAGGAAGATGGGAACATAAATGCAAGAGGGAAGAGGCAAGCACTAGGATGCCTACATGTTAGCATTTAGATTAAAATGGACAAGGAAATAATGCCAGACTCTTTCCTTTATAAATCTCTGAACTAACAGAACTCTTTTCATGCGTATTAACTTTAATCTGCGAACATGAGTAGATCTGGATTCTACTTTGCCCATGCTCTGCAGAAAAGACAATTTCACCTCTTTGTACCTATAAATAGAAAGGGTGAATCTAATTTACTCATATAACTTTTGGGAGTTTGGGGTATGTTGATGAGACTGTTTGAAATGTGCTTGAAGATTCTCAAGAACAGGAGGCCCTCGATGTTCTAGCTGGTAGTATACATCGGGCAGTCAGAAGCACCGGCCCTGTGCTGGTTGCTCCTCCTGCATTTTATCCGTTGATCCTCTTAAGGCTATGAAGGAAGGATTATCTGTTTCCTCATTCTAAAGAGGAGGAAATTGGGATTTATTGAGAACAAATAATTTATCTGAAGTCACACAGCTGGTAGGTGACAGAGGCAGGATTTGAATGCCGGCAAGTCGGTGTCACAGCCCACCCTTTCAGCCACTCTGCAACACTGACTTAACTTAAACACGCGACAGCAAGCTAGAAGGACGTGGGTTTTCAATGATTCAAAAAACACACGCTGAACGGGTAGAAAGAATAAAGAGATGTTCACTCAGAGACATTGTGCAGACCAAAAATATTCTCAGGCTAAACTCAGGGCTCCTACTTGAGATAAAGCTATTAAAGGGAAGTGGGATACATTGGAAACATAATCCTAAACTACTGAGGAATACATGTAGTAGAAATTTAAAACCCAGGTTAATTAGTATTGGATTTAGCTACAAGTAAAAGAAAACTTTTATAGTGGCTTAAACTAGGTCACAAGTTTATTTCTCTCTTATATAAATGTAGGTACTTAAGTCTCAGTGCTCTACTCATCTCTACAAGTGTCTTCCATTGGGGCCAAAATGGCTGCTCTAGCTCTAGGCATCACATCTGCATTCCAGGAGGAAGGGGAAAAGGAAAAAAGGCACACTCCTTCCCTTGAAAGGCACTTGCTGGAAGTTGCACATATCACTTCCATTTACATCCCATTGGCCAGGACTTAGTCACATGGCCATACCCATTCGCAAAGGAGGCTGGGTAATGTAGTCTCAATTCCAAGAGCTCATATGCCAACCACAAATGGCAGATTGGATAAAGGGAGGAAGGGCGTTGGTAGTACAACAAGCACCATCTCTCACAGGATGACAAATAAGGACCTTTAAGATCAGGTCACTTCTCTCCTGCCTTTGACCTCCCATCAATCCCCTGTCAACACACACCCCCTCCATTTCAGCTGTGGTGAACTACCTGCATTTTCCAAGCACACCAAACCTCCATACTCAGTCCTCTTCTCTCTGCTGGGCTGAGCCTCTCCGTTTCTCTTTCCAGCTCCATCCCCTGTGGGAGCTCTATGACCCTCTCCTTCCCCTCCCAGCACCACAGCATCCTGTACTTTCCTCTCACCTGGCTCTCAGTGCAATGTGTTATCACCAGCTGTTTACTCACCTGCCCCCCTCCACTAGGCTGCAAGTGCCTCCAGGCAGGTCCTGGGTCTTAGTCCCTCCCCCTGGAGCCCCCTCTCAACCCCTGCCTTTCACTGGCTGGTGTTCAAAAATAACATGATTATCAAAACTCTTTGCACTTCCCTGCACCACTGTCAGAAGTAAAGCGACGCGGCACTGGGGCCTGGACGTAGTCGGGTGTGTCTGTCTTTATTTAAAAAAAAAAATTGCGGGGAAAAAACATTTGAGTGACTCTAATAAAGAAATACACTGAGGGGACTTCCCTGGCGTTCCAGTGGTTAAGACTCCACACTCCCACTGCAGGAAGCACATGTTCGATCCCTGGTCGGGAAACTAAGATCCCACATGCCGCATGGCGAGGCCAAAAAAAAAAAAAGAAAAATACACTGAAGGCTCCTGCATCACGTCTTCATCCACTTCATTCCTCTTGCCCTGAAGGAATAATTTCCATCAATTTCTTTTCCTTTCCAGTGTTTCTTTATGATATGTAAGCAAATATAAATATATGTTACTTTCTTCCATTTCTTATGCAAAAGTTAATGCTGTTTGGCTTCTTTCTTTCTCTCGTCCACTGAATCACATATCTAGAAACCTTACCATGTTGATAAAAAGAGCACATCCTGGTCCCTCTTTATATGGCATAGGGTCCCACTGTGAAGGTGTGGCACTGTTTTTTTAACGAGTTTTCTCTTTGTGCTTACAAACAATGCTGAGATGTTATTTCATATACAGGGCAGTGAACTTACAAATTCCAAAAGTGGGAATTCCGCATGAAGAGGCCAATGTATTTGTCATTTTGTACCTATTATGGCATGGCATTCCTAAACTTAAAACAAAACCTAAAAAAGCCAAGTCTGAAGAAGGGTGTCTTTTGCACATTGAAAAACAAAATTATCTTTTCAAAATAACTAATAATAAAAATTTTAAAAGAGCAACAAAGAATCATCTTTTCTAAGGAAATAGACCATGAAAATAGGGCAAATGATCTCAGTAACACTGGAATGTTTTGTCACGTTCACAGTGAACCAGGGGAAGCACTAGGTGTGAAAAATCACTCTGGCTTAGCTCTTTTTACAGACACAGTGCATCTGAACCCAGTGATTTTCTTGGCATTTAGAGAAAGGCCATTTCTGTTGGGGGTTTGTGCTACTACAAAGCTTTTGATGGAGCTGTAGACAAATGACAAATGCCCTGCACTGGAGGCACTCTCCTGGAAGCAAGCAGTGTGGCCGCACACGCCACTCTGGGAGCTTTGAAAACATCGAAGCACATCAAACTGCCCGGCCATCTGTGGTTTCCTGTCCACGGGTAGGGAGAGGCAGGAGCTGCCTTTCTGGATAGCAAACGTGCCAGGGCCAGGCCGTGACCATATCCATCTGCATCCGTCTAACAGATGCCCTTCCAAGAACTCAGGATTCCTGCCTCCTGTCTGAATAAACACAGAAGTCAGAGCTCAAACATGCCCCGCCCCCCAACAAAAGCTGGTCTTCAGGGAGATTAATTATACACTTAGCAGCATGTCCAAGGTCACAGAGACCAGACCTGAACAGGCGTAGAGGACAAGGAAGACGTGAGGAGTGTCGGTGCCTTCAGCCCCGCCACCAACGAGCCTTCAACCGTCCTGCTTGCGCAGGGGGTGATGAGGTGCCCCGTGCCCCAGCACAATTTGCGGCTGGGCCAGGACACGCATGACAGTGGGGACACACGGTCCAAACCCTGGGGCCTGGGACAGCAGGGCGAGTGGATGCCCCCTCCAGTGGGCTTATCAGTGATTCTGGAGTCACGTGTGTCTGCCAGGGGGATTTGGGGCAGACTCCACAATAGACCAAGTTATGGAGAAAATAGCTCTTGTCTTCAGGGTCCCTGAATCACCCCTGGTACAGACCTCCCTTTGCAGGGTCATCTCCCACCTGGGCCGTGGCCAGAGCCTCCCAGCTGACCTACGGTTTACGCTTCCATCTATCCTGAACGCGGTGGCCAGAGTGATACTTTTGCTGTAAGCGTGACCATGCAGCTCCCCAGCTTAAAAGCCTGCAATGGTGCCCACGGCTTTCGGAGCAGAGGGCTGTGAGTGAGCTGCTGCCCTCCAGCCTCTAACCACTTCCCCTCCACTCTCCCCACCTCCTCCACTCCAGCCGCTGGGCCTCCTTGCTGCTCCTCGATCACCGTCAGAATCCTACCTCCCGACCTCTGCCCTTGCTGTTCCTTCTACCTGGAATACCTCCCAGCCCCCATAGCTGCATAACCTCCCTCCTTCCTGGTGGCCTTTCCTGACCATCCTACTTAAAAGGGCATCATTAATCCCCCTCCCTCTGGAATACCTTGCCAAACTCTGCTTTATCCTCCTTCAAAGTACTTACCACCAACTACATACACAATTCATTCTACTCATTTATTTCTTCATTATTTCCCCCCGCCCCATGCTAGAATATAAGCTCTGTGAGACTGAGGGCTTCAATCTGTTTTGTTTACCATTATATCCCCACATCTAAACAGTGCCTGACACACAGTACTCCCTCAAATATTTGTCAGGTGAATAAATACAGGAAAGAGGAGATGCATTCCCCCTAAGTGACCTCGTCTCCCTGGGCACAGAAGAAAAGAAGGTTGTCTAGAAACTGCCCCCTCCCTGCCCAGCACTTTTAGAAATGACCGTGATGAGATATCACCTCACACCAGTCAGAATGGCCATCATCAAAAAGACCACAAACAACAAGTGCTGGAGAGGGTGTGGAGAAAAGGGAACCCTCCTGCACTGTCAGTGGGAATGGAAATTACTGAAGCAACTATAGACAACAGTATGGACATTCCTCAGAAAACTTAAAATGGATCCGGCAACTCCACTCCTGGGTATATATAAAAAAAGAAAAAAACAAAAATGGTAATTCAAAAAGATACCTGCACCCCAGTGTCCATAGGAGCATTATTTACAATAGCCAAGATATGGAAGCAACCTAAGGGTCCATCAACAGATGAGTGGATGAAGAAGATGATACACACACACACACACACACACACACACACACACACACATACAATGGAATACTACTCAGCCATAAAAAAGAATACAGATTTGCAACAACATGGATGGACCTGGAGGGTATTATGCTTAGTGAAATAAGTCTGATGGAGAAAGACAAATACTGTAATATGCGATCACATATACAGAATCAAACAAATGAATGAATATAACAAAACAGAAACAGACTCACAGATATAGAGAACAAACTAGTGGTTACCAGCGGGGAGAGGGAAGAGAGGAGGGGCAAGATAGGGGTGGGGGATTAAGAGGTACAAACTACTATGTATAAAACAAATAAGCTACAAGGATCGTGTATAATTCAGGCATTATAGCTAATATGTTATAATAACTTTAAATGGAGTATAATCTACAAAAATATTGAATCACTATTCTGTACACCTGGAACTAATAGTGTAAGGCAACTATACTTCAATATAAACACATTAAGGAATTGATTTGCTGGTCTTTAACAGAAAGGGTGTTTCATGCCACGGTGAGGGGGCTCATTTTGGGCAGAGAGCGTCGTCCCCTGATGTCCAGGGCCCACCTACATCATCTGCTCCCAGCCAGCCTCGGGGAGTGACAGCATGAAAGCGTTCTCAGCGGTCTCCGCCAGGCCAGCACAGCCAGCATGGGGCCCCGTGACGTGTAGCAGTTATGGAGATGAACCATGCGCCGGAGATGGGCTCGGATCCCTCGGACTGGGCATCCTGAGGCGCGTCGGCCAAGAGTGACCTGAGCACCTGGCCACCACCGCTCGAGGGCTGTGACCTTCCTGAA
Organism: Leucopleurus acutus; assembly: GCF_964270905.1. NCBI lineage: Eukaryota > Metazoa > Chordata > Mammalia > Artiodactyla > Delphinidae > Leucopleurus > Leucopleurus acutus. Next base: position 196,375,192 of record NC_139142.1, read on the forward strand.
CAAAGAGCAGAGGACACTGTTCCTCTTCCACCAAAGTCATCCTGTTCTAGTGAGTTTGTATTGGACATCAAGGCCAAAGGACAGTCACATTCAAATACTTCATTCCTATAGGGACCTAATGGCTGATACTTTAATTTTATCACAAGATAAAAAAAAGATATATATAATGAAATATATTTTAAAATTTTATATAAAATATATTTACATATATATTTATATACACACAAAGATATGTGTGTGTATATATTTTACATATATATATATGGAGAGAGAGAGAGAGAGTCCACGCACACACACATATAGATAACTTTTTATTTTGCGTCTTTGAGGCTGATCCCTGCATGGTCTTTCTAGAAAGTAGAAGGCCATAAGGTAATAAACTCTCTCTCTAGCCCTAGGTACATTTTCTCTTCGGGGCTTGTAGGTTGTAGGAAAGGGGAGAAGATGACAACGGCTGTTAACATGACTGGGAAGCCCCTAAGATGACGTGGGTAAAGGAAGTACCAACAAGCAGTTTTCAGGGTCCCCGGCTAGAGTAGGAAGAACGCAAGGCTGGGGGTCCAAAGCCCTCCGCTCCAGTCCTTCTTCCTCCCACAGTGGCCCTGAGACCCGGGGAGGTCACACCCTCTGTGCTCTCGTTTCTTCTCAAAACTTCTATGTCTCATCAAGGCCAAAGCAGCCTGTACGCCAAGGTAGTCAGGAACATGGAAAGAGGCCACTGCAAGAAGGCAGTTACGTGAGCTCTGAGTCAGATCTGGACTGGTTTGTTTTTGGCCGCGTTGGGTCTTCGTTGCTGCATGCGGGCTTCCTCTAGTTGCAGCGAGCGGGGGCTACTCTCAGTTGTGGTGCACGGGCTTCTCACTGCGGTGGCTTCTCCTGTTGCAGAGCGCAGGCTCTAGGCGTGTGGGCTTCAGTAGTTGTGGTTTGCAGGCTCTAGAGCGCAGGCTCAGTAGTTGTGGTGTACGGGCTTAGTTGCTCCACAGCATGGGGGATCTTCCCAGACCAGGGCTCGAACCCATGTCCCCTGCACTGGCAGGTGGATTCTTAACCACTGCACCACCAGAGAAGTCCCCTGGACTGTTTTTTTTTCGGAGGAACATGTGGCAGTGAGTCTCTGGAACCCATTCTGAAGTCAGATTTTGCTGTTTCTGCTCTGACACTTGTTTAAAGAAAGGATGGATTTGAGGATAAAAGCCTGCGGCTGTTTCCTGACAATACAAACAACTAGCCATCCTCAGCTCTTACCACAATCACTGTTACTTAACTGTTTGTATCAACCTGATCTGGGGCCCAGGGAGACTGGAGGGCCCTTATTAAGTTGAGATGTAATAAAAGTTCTCAGTTCAGCCATCTCCTGCTATCTTAAAACACTGGTGCCATGGCTCAAGTGTGTTACTAAGTCAAGGTCACCAGCTGCCCCGGGTTGTTCATCCACTGCTCTCAGTTCCGCAGACTTGTCGGGCCAGCAGCATTGATGTGCCTCCTTCCGGAAGTCTCTCCTTCTCACCTGTTGGGTGCTGTCTGCCCCAGATTTCCCTTCTACCCGACCTGCTGCTCCTCCGCCATTTCCTTGGCTGGAACCTCCTCTCCCAGCCTCTACATGTGAGCTTGTCCTGTCTTACAGTCTGGATGAAACCATCTATAGATGGGTGACTCTCAAATCTCCATCCCACGCCTGGCTTCTGGGCAATGGACTCAGAGCTCAGCTCTGCCTTCTAGATGTCTCCATCTGGATGGCCAAGGGGTATCTCAGACCCCAGGTGTGCAGCATGGCATATTGGCCTTACCTGGATGCTTTATGGTAGTAAATGATGCCCATTCTCCACCCAAAGAGCTAGAGTCCAACTGCAGAGGTGTTTCTGGATCCCTCTTTCCCTCAAACCACACACTGGATCACACGCCAAGCCCATCAACTTTGCCTCAAGAATATCTCCCAGCCTCGCCCTATGCTCCCCGTGTTTACAGCTACTGAAAGCCGCTGCGGCCTCCCAGCTGGGCTGCCTGCTTTCACTCCTACCCTTCTCCACTTCCTCCTCCCTCCAGTGGTGGGGCGATGTTCCCGCAGTGCAAACCAGTCTCTCCTCCACTTAACCCCTTCTGCAGCCTCCAGCTGCTCTGAGAACAAAGTGAACATTCGTGACCACATTAAGGGCTCTGGGATCTGCAGCCCACCTGCTTACGGCCCCCACCCCCAGTTTATCCTCCCCTTCTGCTCTGCTCCAGCACAAGCCCATCCTCCACCCAGGCTCTCTGGATTTCCAGTGTCCCCCGTCTGGCCACCACTTGTTCTCCACCAGCTGACTGCAGCTCACCCTCCGGCCTCAGCCTCGCCTGCCCTGACCAACCTGTCTTACACACTCCATCATGTTGCCATGTTAACGTAACAGAGCAGGGCCCTACGAGACTTTCTCAGGACAGACCACGCCTCCCAACCACGTCCTCCCCCTGCCTCTTGTCTGAAAGAAAACTTCAGCCAAAGAACGAATTTAAGCAGAGAAATGAGAAAATGCAAAGGAAAACCGTCCAACAAGACAAAACGATAATAGTTTAGCCGTTAAACAAAGTCAAGGACCTGTAGTTCCTCCTCAAGGGCTGCGGATAATATTCTGAGCCATATCCTTCGAGCTGTTTTGTAGATCCTGAAACGCTGACCAGGTGGAAGCAGCTCACTACACGATGAGCAGACTGCAGCTGAGACAAAGGCTGCCACAGTTCCAAGAACTGCCCTCAGGGAAATGGGAACAACCCCAGAACTGAAGACTAACTCTACTTAAAATGATCAAGATGACGCTGGTGAGACCACCGATGACCAGTATGAAGACGACGGTCAGGGCTGCCTGCGCTGCTCTGCACGGATGCCCTTCCCCACATACCCTTGAAACTCCCCTTTAAAAGCTCTTGCTCCCGGGTCCACAAGGGGAAGTTGGTTCTTTGGGACATGAGTCTGCCTTCTCCCCAGCATTGCCGGTTCCTCAATAAAGCTATCTTTCCTTTCCTTTTACCCAACTCTTGTCTCTCAGTATCGGATTCTTGAGCCACCAGCACCCCAACCTGAGTTCAGTCACAGGAATTCCCTCTCTTCATTGCACTGAACCACCATCTGATTACCTTGCTTGTTTGTTACTTGTTAATTGCCTTCCTCCCCCACCAAGCTCAGCTCTATCAGAAGGGGTCTTGCTTCCTTCATTTACTAGACTCTATCCCCGGCGCCTAGTACAGTTCCTGGCACATAGTAGGTCCTCAGTTAATACTTGTTGGATCAGCGATGTCACCTTAAAAGAAGCCAGGTCTTCCTTTGTTCTTCATCCTCACACTATATCACGGGCATTTCTTCCAGCAAATTCCTCTAATATCTCATCAAATGATGCTTCTTACTCGTGTGGTGAAGATAAATGCGACAGCTTACTCTTGAACATACATTATAATAGAGCTGTTAGCAGTTATTAATTACATACCACTGAACACCCCTCATGGCCCCAGGCAGCACAATGGAGAGCATCAATCACACCCTGAGGGGCACAGCCACTTTGCAGGTGAAGTAGAAATGTGAAATGAGGGTGAAATAACCCATCCAGTCCACCTACCAAGTCATAGGCACAAGCCCCACAAAAAACAGAAAGCAACCCTAAAATGGTCTCTCCCGTGTGCCTGAACCAGCTGTGACCTGGGTAGTGGTGAGTGTCTTCCAGGGGCTCCCTAGGGTCGTGGCATTTGCTCCCAAACTTTACAGAGCTTGGGTCTCTTCCTCCACTCGGCTCTTGTCCTCAGTGAGACCCTGGTTACCTCACAAGATTCTCTAGTGGTCGCTCCCAGCCACCCTCCAGGCTTCCTTGGGATGTGATTTTCTGCTCCCCTTCAATCCTCCCACAGCTGCCTCAGTTCGGGCTCTCCCAGGGGATGCGATGGACTGTCCACATCGCCTCCAAACCCTCCTAACTGGCCTCCCTGCCTCTGGTATTTCATCTGCATGCATCCGGATGTCCTTCCTAAAGGGCAAATGGGATGCCCTCACTCACCTCTGTTTACATGCATTGAGTGAAGTACCGTGCATATGAAAGGGGGACCAGAGACATCCCGTCTTCAAGGAGGGCAGCTCAGGGAGTCTTAATGGCTTCCCCACAATTGCTGGCTCTTCAGCCACGCAAACACTTCCGCCAGCAGCTCCTGCCCATTTATCCAGCCTGGTTGCCAGCCAATTTCCCAATCTCCCACCCCAGGCACATGGGCCATTTGCACTTTCTGTTCCCTCCCACACTGCCCCCTTTTTATCCATAAAGCCTCAGCCCAAACTTCATCTCCTAATTGTACCGACTGTTTAATCCAGACTAAGCTCCCTTCCTTTTCTGATGTCTAGTTATTCCTGGGTATCATGTTACTGAAGTTCTTTTCCCGTTGCTTTCGTTGTGCGTTTTATTTAAATCGTTTATTTTCTCTCCGTGTCTCCTACTGGGTTATGCTCCTTGAGGACAAGTCTACATGCGATTCACCTTCCACCTATAAGCCTTGCGTGGTGCCTGGCAGTAAGCAATCAACATTGTATCCAGGAAATAAGCCGCTGCTCTGCGAAATGACTCAGAACTGGTTTCCTTGCTCTGCTGCCCAGCTGGAGCTCTTCAATTACCTAAAGCATGTGCCCGAGAGAGGTCCCGGCTCCCGCCCACCGTGGGTAACACCGTTGCTCAAGCCATCTCCTTCCAGTTCGCTTCTCCTAAGTCTGTCTTCAAGGTACAGGACACCGGCCCCTCGTTCTGGGCACACCGATTCTAAAGCAGGTGAATCTCGTTAACGTAATGTTACTGCAACGCGGAGAAAAGCCCCTGCATTTTAAATAAACCAGGCTGCACCTGCGTTTGCATCTTCATGGCATGAACTTTCTATGTGGATGAGCCCCCGGGAGCCTCCCTTCCTTGCATCTCCTGGGCTCTCTTGAGCCCCTGCAGCTGGGCTCTGGTGCCACCATCCTGGGGAGTCGCTTTACCTTTGAAAGTTGTTTGGCTAAAGTTTTCCACCATCAGCCACCAGGCCAGGATTTGGAAGGAAAAGGGAAAGACAGGGTAGAACTGCTTTGCATAAGAGAGCGCGGCATATTTGGGGATATTGTGTTGAGCAGAACAGTGGAAGCCTCAGAACAGGAGAGAAGAGGAAAGCTCGGAGACGCAGAAACCCACGGAGAGCAGAGAAGCCTAAGAAAAGGGTAGTAGGCGAGACTTGCCAGTGGACAGTTTCCTTGAGGCAGGAAACGATTTCTAAGACAGTCATCGTGGTAGTGCAATCTGGCAGCGTCATCTTCATGGTCCTGCAATCCCACACCAGGACCCCTAACACACAGACACGCACCAGCAGCCAATGTGAGTGGAACTTATGGGATGGAGAGACACAGGACCACAGCAGGGCGATCCTGGTTGGCAAGAAAATACAGGAGCCCCAGGAACAAGGGCAAGGAGTGGCAAAGCCAGCTCCCTTCTGAGAATCTGGGAAAAACCACTTTTGTTAATGAGCAAAAAGACATAGCCATTAGAAACCTTATTCTCTAAAATTATAAGCTTCCAGAAACTTTCCTGTTCGAAATCATTTCCATAAGAATGGAACCCCTCTCTCCTACCTGGGAGATCCCAGCCATCTTGGACGCAGACGAAAAAGCCCGGATTTCCAACCCAGGTGCAGAGCCTCAAATAAGGGGCTTTGGATAAAACCGCCCACGTTTCTCTTAACCCTGTCATTTCCAAGGAAACTTGAGTCTGCCCCTTAGCCCAGGCTGATGTTAATTCCTTTACACACAGCTCTACTTTGCTTCAAACCCATCACATTGATTTATTTGAATTTGAGCTAAATCCCACCATCTCCCCCAGTCCTGTGATAACCTCATCACCTCCTTTGTGTGATGAGACACCCTGTTTCCCCTGGAATGCTCTCCTCTGTTGTAACAAGTCAATAAGCCTCACAGCAGATTGCACGTTTATCCCTGGAGATCTCCGCTTTATTTCAGACATTCCAAGGAAAGTGATCCCTGAAAAGAATCTTGTGGAAGGTGAGGAATTCCATCAGTACCAGAGAAAGGAAAGGATGGCTCCAAAAGATGTAAGGCTTAGGGTTCTCTGGGTTTTATATATATGTACATAATAAAGAAATGTAGCATAGTAGGGAATAACTTGGATTTTTGAAGTCAAACAGTCCTGGGTGAAATTCTAGTTCCAGTAAGTTCTGCTTACTAGCTGGGTGTTACTCAACCAGTCTAAGTTTTTGTGATCTTTATTCTGGGCTGTTGGGAGGATTTGATGTGATAATGCATGAGAAAGGCTTATTACAGTGACTGTCATATATTAACTGCTCAATAATGTTAACCACCCCTATGTGCAAACTAGGAATGAACAGGAATAGGAAAGAATCACAAAAAAATAAAAACACCAGCTCTGCTGAGGCGGTAGGATCTGGGTGATTTCCCTTTCTATTTATATTGTTCTCCTTTCCTTGCTCCCTTTTCCTTTCCTCCTGGTGCTCAGCTAGACAGGCCACCGGCGTGCTCCTCGTGCAGATTCCCCCGGCTCAGTTAATTGCTGGCAACTGTTATTCCAGTTGCCAAAGAACCTGGAGTCATCCTGGATCCTCCCTCTCCCACCTCCCAACTAAATGAGTAAATCCTGTTGGCTCTCCCTTCAAAACCCCACCACTCGTCATCACCTTCACCTCTGCAACCTGATCCCCTCAACCATTAAGACTTGTCCTGGTTACAGGAATAAAGACTTAGACATAGAGAATGGACCTGAGGACACGGGGAGGGGGAAGGGGAAGCTGGGACGAAGTGAGAGAGAGGCATGGACGTATATACACTACCAAATGTAAAATAGCTAGTGGGAAGCAGCCGCATAGCACAGGGAGATCAGCTCGGTGCTTTGTGACCACCTAGAGGGGTGGGGTGGGGTAGGGAGGGTGGGAGGGAGATGCAAGAGGGAGGGGATATGGGGATATATGTATATGCATAGCTGATTCACTTTGTTATAAAGCAGAAACTAACACAACCTTGTAAAGCAATTATACTCCAATAAAGGTGTTAAAAAAAAAAAGACTCGTCTTGGTTATTGAATCTGCATCCTAACTGGTCTTTCTGCTGCCCCTGCCCATAACTCCCCTACAGTGCACGTTCCACTGACAGCCAGGAAGAGCCTTTTAACTGATGTAAATCCCACTGTACCCTGCCTCTGCTCAAAACCCTCCGATGATGATGATGCGCCCAGTTCACCGAATCTTTAGAGTAGTTTACAAGGTCCTATGCAAGCTGGTCCCGGCTATCTCTCTGACTTTTCCTCTTACCCTCTCCTCTTTTACATGGTTCTGCACCAGCCACCCTAGCTTCTTGGCTATTCCCTGAAATGCCAAGGGTGCTCTCGCCTCAGGGTCTTTGCACATGCTGTTCCCTCTGCTTAGCACACTTTTCTTCCGGATTTCCATGTGGCTCACTCCCTCACTTCCTCAACATCTATGCCCAAATGCCACCTTCTCAGAGACGCCTCCTGACCACTGTGTGCATGCGTGTGCACGTATGCGCACACGCGTGCACACACACATAAAGGGCAAATGCTTCCATTCCCACCTCACCCTGTCTCCCACACTCTACCCTGGTTACCCACAGCAGCTATTGCCATTGGACGTACAACCTACTTACCTTTCTATTTGTTTATTTCGTATCCCTGCCACTTGATCGGGTACTTATTTTGTTGTGTTCACTGCTGTATCTCCAGCATGTAGAACAAAGGGATCATAAATTGGATGTTCGATTAACATTTTTTTAATGAATTGTCTGAATGAGATCGAAGGTTTTCATGGGTGTTAATAAATGTTCGTGTGCTCCTGAGCAATAGACACAACAGCATTACTCCTCTTCATCACGTGAAACAAACAGCAGAAAGAGAGTGATTTTCTCCCAGCCGTATCAGGGCCTGGGGCTTTCTACTTAGAGTGTCTGCACAGAAAAACAGCGGGCTTCGAAGAATCCCCAGAGGTCATGGGCTGGCATGTCTGTGCGCGCGCGCGCGCACACACACACACACACACACACACACACACACACACACACACACACACACACACACACACACACACACGCCCTGCATACTGTAGGGCAGAAGAAAACCTCCTCAGAGGAGGCAGCAGCCTATCTCCAGGCCATGGTAAACGGCAGCTGCAATCACGGCAATTTGAAGACTCCAAATCGGCTGCTCTACAACCCCACAAAGCCAGGCTGAGTGTGTTCACGTGAGGCTCTCAAAGAGGGGGCTCAGATGGGCGGCAGCAAGCAAGCCCTGGGAACTTGTGGGGAAAGCACATTCTTGAGCCGACCCCAGACCTACTGAGTCAGAAGGCTGGGGAGATTGGGCCCGGCATTCTGTAGCTGAACAGGCCCTCCAGGTGATTCTAATGCACTCAAGTTTGAGGACCACTGCCTCAGTGGGTAAACAAGAACATACGGGAAGAACAAAGTATGAAAAACTGGTGAAACTGTCAAGTGCTCTGTTAAGTCTAATATCGAGCTCTGACGTGAATGTACTGGGCTGTATAAAACCAGCAACCTCAGGGGTGAGGGGAACTGGTTCCCAGGACAGCAGAAACCCTATCACTTCCCCATCACTGATCTCTTACTCAGATTCTGCTGTTCCCGTTGGGCTGGTGCGAGGTGAGTTAGCAATGTCACCAGCTCCCCGAGGACCAGGTGTCTCTGCCATAATCGCAGCAACCAAGATCAGGGCCTGCACTAACTGGGTTTCCCTTTAGTTAAGAACTAGGGGAAGTGATAAATTAGGAGTTTGGGATTAACACATGCACACTACTATATATAAAATAGATAAACAAGGACCTATAGTATAGTGCAGGGAACTATATTCAATATCTTGTAATAATCTATAATGGAAAATAATCTGAAAAAGAGTATATATAGCATATATGTTTTATATGTATAACATATATGGCATATATGTTATATGTAGCATGTGCTATATATAACATATGTTTAATATATAACACGTGTTTTATATATCACATATACAACGTGTATGTTTTCTATAAAACATAAATATATGTTATATATATAACATATATGTGTTTATATATATAACATATATATATATATATATATGTAACTGAATCACTTTGCTGTATATCTGAAACATTGTAAATCAACTATACTTGAATTAAAAAAAAAACCCTGCAGGACTAAACAGGCCCTGGAGAGTGAATCACCTTTCACAGGCTCAGAGCTGTCTGTGCCTGCCCCCCACACCTCAGCCCCAGTTTATGGAAAATATGGGACACTATGGGAGCAGCATAGACATACAGGACATTGCTGAAGTTTGTGGAAGGAAAAATAGAACCCAAGCCTTCTGCCCTAAATAATATTACACTACATTTTTAGCTCATAGTGAACAAAGACTCTTGTGGTTAGTGATGTCATCTGTATCCACCCACAATGCTTCTGGACTCAGCAACCAGAGTTGCTGGAGAATATCACACAATCCCTCAGAAAAAGGCACAGGTTCTTCCTAAAATGTCACTCCCTGCTTGAGTGCCACGATGCCTTTCCTCAGCACTGTGAATGAAATCCTAACCCCATCAACAACAACGACAAAAACCAAACAACCCAATTTAAAAATGGGCATAGAATTTAAATAGACATTTCTCCAAAGAAGATTTACAAATGGCCAATAAGCACATGAAGAGGCTCAGTATCACTAATCATTAGGGGGATGCAAATCAAAACCATAGTGAGATACCACTTCACACCCATTACTGTGGTTATTATTAAAAAAAAAATTATGAGTGTTGGGGAGAATGTAGAGAAAATGGACCCTTTATACATTGCTGCTGGGAATGTAAAATGGTGCAGCCATGGCAGAAAACATTATGGCGGTTCCTCAAAGTTAAATATAGATTTACCATATTAGCTGGGAATTCTTCTTCTTGGTATGTACCCTAAAGAACTGAAAGCAGGGACTCAAACAGATATCTGTACACCAGGGTTCAAAGCAGCATCATTCACAATAGCTGAAAGGTGGAAACAAACCAAAAGTCCATTGATGGAAAATGAATGGATAAACAAAATGTGCTGGGAAAAACTGGACAGCTACATGTAAAAGAATGAAATTAGAACACTACCTAACACCATACACAAAATAAACTCCAAATGGATTAGAGACTTAAATGTAAGACCAGACACTATAAAAACTCTTAGAGGAAAACATAGTAAAAACACTCTTTGACATAAACCACAGCAAGATCTTTTTTGACCCACCTCCTAGAGAAATGGAAATAAAAACAAAAATAAAACAAATGGGACTTAATTAAACTTAAAAGCTTTTGCACAGCAAAGGAAACCATAAACAGGACAAAAAGACAACCCTCAGAATGGGAGAAAATATTTGCAAATGAAACAACAGACAAAGCATTAATCTCAAATATACAAAAAGCTCATGGAGCTCAATATCAAAAAAACAAACAATCCAGTTCAAAAATGGGCAGAAGACCTAAATAGACATTTCAGCAAGGAAGACACACAAATGGTCAAGAAGCACATGAAAACATGCTCAACATCACTAATTATTAGAGAAATCAAAACTACGATGGGGTATCACCTCATGCCAGTCAGAATGGCCATTATCAAAAAAGTTAGAAACAATAAATGCTGGAGAGGATGTGGTGAAAAGGGAACCCTCCTGCACTGCTGATGGGAATGTAAGTTGATACAACCACTATGGAAAACAGTATGGAGGTTCCTTAAAAAACTACAAATAGAACTACCATATGACCCAGCAATCCCACCACTGGGCATATACCCTGAGAAAACCATAATTCAAAAAGATTCATGTACCACAATGTTCATTGCAGCACTATTTACAATAGCCAGGACATGGAATCAACCTAAATGTCCATCGACAGATGAATAGATAAAGAAGAAGTGGCACATATATACAAAGGACTATTACTCAGCCATAAAAGGAAATGAAATTGAGTTATTTGTAGTGAGGTGGATGGACCTAGAGTCTGTCATACAGAGTGAAGAAAGAAAGAGAAAGACAAATACCATATGCTAACACATACATATGGAATCTAAAAAAAAAAAGGTACCAATGAACCTAGTTGCAGGACAGGAATAAAGACACAGACGTAGAAAATGGACTTGAGGACATGGGCAGGGTGAAAGGTAAGCTGGGACAAAGTGAGAGAGTGGCACGGACATATATCCACTACCAAATGTAAAATAGATAGCTAGTGGGAAGCAGCAGCATAGCACCGGGAGATCAGCTCGGTCCTTTGCGATGACCTAGAGGGGTGGGATAGGGAGGGTTGGAGGGAGACTCAAGAGGGAGGGGATATGGGGACGTGTGTATGCATATGGCTGTTTCGCTTTGTTGTGCAACAGAAACTAACCCAGTATGGGGAAGCAATTATACTCCAATAAAGATCTATTTTTAAAAAATATGCTATATGCGTGCCATGGAATATTATTTAGTCTTTAAAAAAAAGAATGAAATTCTGATATGTGCTACAACATGGATGAACCCTGAAGACATTAGGCTAAGTACAATAAGCCAGACACAAAAGGACAAATACTGTATGACTGCTCTTTACACACGGTGCCTAAAGTAGTCAAATTCATAGCAACAGAGAGTAAACTAGTGTTTGCCAAAGGCTGGGGGGAGGGGGAATTGGGTACAGAGTATCAGTTTGGGATGATGAAAAAGTTCTGGAAATGGTGAGTGGTGATGGTTGCAGAACAATGTGAATGTACTGAATGCCACTGAACTATATACTTACAAATGGTTAAAATGGTAAATCTGACGTTATGTGTATTTGACCACAACAAAAATAATTCAAACCCCAAACCCCTCTCCTAATCAGACCCCTACCCATTTCTTCACCACTCTCTCAATTTGCTCCAGCCCCACTCACCATGCTTCAGCCACCCTATTCTTATTTCAGTTCCTCAAATGTGCCAAGCTCTTTCTTGCCTCAGAGACTTGTGTGTATCTTTTCCTCTGTCAAGAATATTCTTCCCTCTTTTCTCTGCAGGGATAAATCCTTTGAATCTATGGCGGAAACTAGCTAGATGGTCACCAACCTGTTTCCCCTTCCTCCTGGGAACACAGCTGTACCTTACTTTCCAGCCTCCCTTGCAGTCATATATGTCAAGTGATGGTGAACAAAAATAACATGCATCACTCACAGGCTTGCTACCCTCTGCTGAAAAAACCATGATGCAGAAGAGCATGGTGACTGTGAAATTTACATATTGAATACTGAGGAGCCACAGCATGGAAGGGGCCAGGCTCCCTGAATCACTGCCTGGAAAAGAGCCACCTGCTGATGAGGAATATTCATTCTGGATTTCATGTGAGTGAGAAAAAAACTTGTCTTTGAGCCATTATATATTTTGGGGTGTCCCAATTATGCTTATAAAACACTAGTCTCACTCTAACACAAATCTAAGATCGGGGGGATTCCCTGGTGTCGCAGTGGTTGAGAGTCTGCCTGCCGATGCAGGGGACGCGGGTTCGTGCCCCGGACCGGGAAGATCCCACGTGCCGCGGAGCGGCTGGGCCCGTGAGCCATGGCCGCTGAGCCTGCGCGTCCGGAGCCTGTGCTCCGCAGCGGGAGAGGCCACAGCAGCGAGAGGCCTGCGTACCGCAAAAAAAAAAAAAAATCTCAGATCGGGGTGTTCTCCCTCCCACCAATGTCAAAAAGCTTTCCCCCATTCCCTCATTCACTGTGTCACCATGCTTTTTCTTATCCCCTTTTCATAGTTTGTAACTTATTTATTCATTTTAACATATTGATTTTGTTATGTCTCTCCCACGAGATAGTAACCTTCTCTGATTTGCAAACCATGTGTCTAGGTTGTCTCTATATTTCCCAGTGCCTAATACAAGCTTAATAAACACATCCTGCATGAATGAGCAAAGGTCTAAATTTCAGCCTAGGTATCAGTGGCATCTGTCCATTCTGTTAGACTGTCCTCCACACTCATGATTTTACAGAACGTGTCTTCATCCATCCTCTCCTTGATGGTCTCAGAGCTTTCTGAAACTTCCACACAGTTATGTCGAGCCCTTTAACACAGGGTCTTCTAATGCTGCAACTGATGCTGTAACAGCCTCGGTTCCCCACAGAAGGAGTTTCTCCAGGGAGTGTCTGCATTCCTAGTCTCTAGAATATAGCACGCAGTCAAGTGAATTGAATGAGCAAGTGACTCTGTCAAGAGAAAGATATGACACTGATCCTATCCCAAGCCAGAGGCAGAGAGCAGGATACACCATTTGCAAAGTCTGGCGTGTTCCTGTCTAGACAAGTGTCATGAGTCACCACCCCCCGGGGCTGGAGTAGGATCTGCAAAGAGCCAGGACCAGGGAGGAAGGGGGTGCGAGCTCAGAGCCCACAGTCCTCAGCTCGCCACGAACCCTCGGCAGGTCAATTTACCTCAAGTGGACTCAAATCTCTTACCTATAAAATAGGGATTTGGGCTAAACAATAGTGAAAGACTTCTAAATTTTAAATGGCATTACAATCATCCCCTGGTATCTGCAGGAGATTGGCTCCAGGACCCCCATGGATACCAAACTCAATGCATGCTCAAGTCTCATATAAAATGGTGTGTACAGTTTGCACTCCGCACCTGCAAGTTTCACGTCCGCAGATCTGATCCTCGCTTGGTTGAATCTGCTGAGGCGAAACCCTGGGATACAGCGTGCTGACTGTATATAAACCCAAGAGGAAATGGAGAACAGTACTATCCCTCCGCTGATTCAGAAACCACTAACCACACATGGCAACGGAGTGCTTGAAATGTGACTGGTCCCGATTGAAATGTGCTATCAATATGAAAGGCACACTGGATTTCAAAGACTTAGTACAAAAAAATGTAAATATCAGTAATTCTATATTGATTACATGTAGAAATGATAATATTTTAGATAAAGTTAAATATACTATTAAAATTAACTTTATCCATTTCTTTTTTACTTTCTTTAATGTGGTTACCAGTAATGTAAAAATTAACACAGAGCATTGTGTGACATCATCAGTACTGTAATCCAGCTACGTAACCAAACTACAATGCATAAATCATTGCTTCTAAATCCTCTTCTGAGTTCTCCAAATTCATTGTCAAATAAATCCAAAAATGGTTCCCTAAAGTGGAATTCTCTGTAATGAAACTGCATTATAAATGTGTGCCCACGGAGACATGCAATTTTGTTTTGTAACCAGTTTGCTTTAGCTTGAAACTATTAGTAAGAAAGAAAGCAGATGCAGCAATGAAAAACTCTAAGGCTGAAGCGCTCTTAACAGAGACAATGGAAGACACAGAAGAAAGGGTATGTTTTCTAGACATGGGGTGGCCCTGTGTGCTCCCCTAAGCCACAGATGTAATATCTGTGTTAGTGGCAAAGCAAAAAGAATATCTTTTCTTTGTTTCACTCATTTTGAAAATGACCAAAGTGTGTGCTGAGCTGGTGTCAGGGTTGGAAGAATTACAGAAAGGAGAAACAGTGATGAGAAGTGTGGGTGAACATCAGTGTCCGTATGAGAAATGAGGCATTTGAGGGAAGCAGAGCGGGACCAGGAAGAGAAACCAGGGGAGTGATTATGGAGTTAGCTGGTAGGTTCGGTAAAATCGGCATCACCTGGGAACTTGATGGAAATTCAGCTTCTTGGGCTCATCCCAAGTGGTCAAAACGGGGACCTCATCTCCTATCCAGGACTTTTCATGGAGTCTTGGGAAAACAGTCATCTAGGCCTGGGGTTTCCAAGGAGCCGATCTCAGAGATTTTCGTGGCATATCCCCTAGCCAGTTACTGTCACACATTCTCTTTTACCGATCCATCAGCCCCTCCCCCCTCCCCCCATAGGGCAGCTGGAATTACCTAAAGGGACGGCAGAGAAAGGTACCTCTGCTGGCTGCTTGGAGTCTTAACTGTCAGCAAAGTCTTTCCTACCTTTCTACCTATTCCACTCCCTTCCCAGGGGCTTCATCCCCATCATAGAAAAGACTATGTGCAGGGCTACAAATCTAGCACTTTCCAAATGAGTTGCTCAGACTCTGTAAAAATGATGTTAAAAAATAATCTATTTTTGGATGTTTTGTAGTTTCATGGTCTCAGTAATCAAGCACCACAGGGAACAGGGATAGAGAAAAATACCCAAGCAAATTCATTTTTAATAGTGACAAGCGTTGTTTTAGCTCAATCAGGCCCTGAACAGAAGTGGAATCTAAACATAACGCAAATGGAGAAGTAACAACTTTGGAGCCAGAAAAGTCGCTTTCTCTGGGAAGCCCTCATCTCATTCGGCCCCTAGTTCTGGTAACTTTCCCTTCACGCGTCTTCACAACACTTTCCACAATGGAAATCACAGAGCGTAGGTAGACTTTCTTGTTTAATATAGGTCTCTTCCACTCAGCTGTAAGCTCCTTGGGAACAAAAGCCCTGGCTGTATTTTCAGTTCTGTATCCCCAGGTGCTTGGTTCATATTGGACACTCAGTAAATATCTGCTAAAGGAAATAAACATCCAAGAAGTGCTTTATGATTGTGAAATAACTGCAAGACTTAGTGCTCCAACTTCTTCTGGAAAGAAAGCCAGGTCTGTAGAATTGTGGCCAAGAGTGGCGGAGAGGAGAGGGAAAGGGTCAGGGCTCGGAGAGCTTTGGTCTTATTTTATCCACAGCAGACATGGGTCAAAAAGCCTGAATGGGAATCAGGACCAAAACCCCACCTGGCATCAAAGGAGAGGGAAGTGGTTCTGGGAAAGGAAGCCTCGGGATGTACTTGACTCATAACCAAAAAAGGAGATAAGAGGAAAACTCCAGAAGTTGAATTAAAAAAGAAAAATTATGGGGAAATTTCTCAAGGGCGAATTAAGGATGAAATTCCTCCCTGAAGTAGGTCTAAGTTGGGTGAAGTCACAGCTGAGTCTCTAAGTGTTTATTTGATCTTACTTTCCACAGCCCAGTGGAGAGCCCCTGCCCATCACTTTTCAGTCTACGCAGTATTGTGATCTGAAGGCCACTTACCTCGCTTGCCAGTGGCCCCTGTTGACACCCCACTGTTAATCTGTAGGAGTCCCCATGCTGAGGACAGACCAGTCGCGCATGGTGACTCCTACCACTAATCAACTGTGAATCTAGTCCACGTCTACCAGAACCTTCTCACCTGAAGACACCAGAGGAGGGGGCCTAAGAAGACACATATCAGGAAGCCCCCGGCGAACAGTTTATCTCTTTACTCCTCACAGCAACCATCCCAATTGTTCAGCTGGGGACATCACTAGGCCACTTCTCTTGTCCTAAATAAATAAATAAGCTTTGCAGAAATGAACAGATGGAGGAAAATTTCAAAGCAGCATGTGGGTGTTACAGGCTCAGATCCCACCGACAGATAACAGCATTTATAACAGCCGCTCCCACACACAGCTTTGGAAATTTTAAACTTGTGTGTCATAGATCGGACTCACCCTCCCTCAAATTATCTGCACTGAGTTCAGAGACATGAGGTCCTTTCATTTGGGTCAAAACCTCTTTCTCAAAGCTAAAGGGTCCACACTGCCACCCAAGGAGTATGTTAGGGCAGACTTAGAGAATGAACTTACGATTACCAGGGGGGACGGGTTGGGGGGGAAGGGACAGTCAGGGAGTTTGGGATTGATATGTACACACTGCTATATTTAAAAGAGATAACCAACAAGGACCTACTGTAGAGCACAGGGAACTCTGCTCAATATTATGTAACAACCTGAATGGGAAAAGAATTTGAAAAAGAATAGATACATGTATATGTATAACTGAATCCCTTTGCTGTACACCTGAAACTAACACAACATTGTTAATCAACTATACGCCAATATAAAATAAAAAGTTAAAAAAAAAAAGTGTGTTAGGGGCAGCAGGAGTGGGAAAGGGGACCACAGGAGGGCCGCGCTGGGTGTGATCATTTATATTGCCTCTTAATTCTCTCTTTTTCTTTCAGGGGCCTTGTACAATTTCTGGAGAAGCAGTGTGTTGATGGTGGCAAACCTGAACCCTAACCTTGACTCAAGGAAAAGCAGATGACAAGTTTGGATGCTCTCAGTAACCCAAAGCACACGGCCACCTTGTTTCAACAAAACAAGAGAACCTAGATCCAGGTTAATGTCCAAAGAGTCAGAGGCCCCACCTGGCACTCTAGCAAAGGTATTGGCACAGTTAAGAAACCACATAGTGAGCAAAACGAAATGATCATTCTGGGACAGCCAGGATAGGATTCTCAGAGCCACTCAGCAGTAGATGGAGGAGGCCCCAAGAATCCTTGGCTGGGCTGGGAAGAGGGAGCCATTGACTAGAAGCCATTATTAATGAGACAAACACTTACTCGATCTTCCCCTTTGGACTGACAGTGGAGTAGAAACCCGAATTACCCTAATCATTAGTACTAGGCTAGAAAAGAAGGCTCTTAATTAATTCATTGACTATCCTGAAACTCAGAATACTCAGGGATACTCATAACGGCCATGACTCAACGTTGAAGGAAACCTTTAGGGTTACTTCTAGCCCCTGACCTGGGCACAGGCCTCATAGTTTCATGCATGGCCCATTGAATCACTGCCTCCAGAAATGCAGAGACAAGTGAAACAGCTTTACGGCCAACTCAGCCACTAGAGCACAGTAACAGGGACTCAGGGTACCAGGCACATCTTAAAACCCAGTAAAAATAGCGTCCATGCTACATACACACTGATATATAAGTGCTTCCATCCTATTTCAGCTTCAACTTCCTCAAAGAAACCTTCCCTGACTTCCCCGACCTTTAGGTCTCCCTGTTAAATGTTCCCGTAGCCCAATTGTCCTTTACAGCATTTCACCTACCTATAATCATACATTTAATTAGTCGTCATTATATGCTTAATGTCTGTCTTTGCTGCTAGACTGTGAGCTCTGTGACAGTTGAAAACATGCCTATTTTTCTTGCTGTTTTATCCCTAGAGCTGAAAAAGTATACGTTGCCTAACTCTGGACTAATGGTCAAGAATAGTGCAGGCATTATTTATTAAATAAAAGAACTGAATGAATAGAATCAATTAATCAACAGCATTTCATGACAGAGGAGAGGTTATGAGATTCTTTCAAATAGGGGAGCGCTTAGTGTGAAGAGATATGATACACACCCCTGGTCATATACCATGAGGTCCCAAAAATGTAAGCAGAACTTGGTTGGACTGGATGGGGTCAATGACCTTGAAAAAGTCTAACGAGAAGCCTCAGGTGAAGGTAATGAGCCCAAAAACTCAACTTCAATGGTTGTCAAATGCATATTTCTCCAGTTTAGTAGAGTTCAGCAGCTCAAAATAAGCAAAAAGTGTCTTGATATAATTGGTTTGCTGAACTGGATACCTTGGGAGAATGAAGGTATCACTTCTAACAATGATCACTTGTGGGTTTAAGAAGCCTACTGGGTATTATTCAAGAATTCAGAATGTGCAGTGCAGTGTGTAAATGGCATTGAGCTCTAAGGACACACGAATCCTGGAAGGAACCTTCACTCACTTCACCCCAACACACATACACACTATTTACAGGCTATTTTGATGCTAAAAGTCTGGAACATGGTTGCCCTGAACATGTTAGGTGATTGTAGTGAGTGCCTATATTCATTACATAACCTTGACTTTCTACTTGAATTTAGGTAAAGTCCTAGTTGGATGCAGATGGACAACTGACCCATCCACACACATTAATCTCATTGAGTTCAGTGAGGCTCTCGTGTCTGATTTAAGAGGGAGTATTTGAATTTTCTCAGTCCCCCACGTCTGCTCAATGGCAGACATAGAACCAGGTATCAGTGTCTAGGGCTCTGATGGCTGAGTGCATCCTGGAAGTACAGGACTCTCATGCAGGCTTAAGAACAGGGTTTGAAAGGCCTCACTTTAGCCCTTATAACTCTCCGGGGTTCTACTGTCCTATTTCTTAGAGGATAGATCCCAAGAAAGACTAGACTTCTCCCTATCTTGGGCGGGGGGGTGAGCTATGAAATAATGAGAATTTATGGTTTTGGACATAAACAAAATCTTGTTTTACTTGTAATGCTGACTCTAAAGGAAGAAATTCTGGATTCTGAAATATTTTTCTGAACAGAGAAACTTACCTAGTTTATATTATTATGGCCAGTAAAATCATAGACAGAGATTTAGTTATTAGGGAGTAAATTCAGTTTCCCATAACATGGTTGATAAGTTTAAGGGAATATACAGTTTTAACAACTACTTTTAAACAAACATTGAAGTTAACAGAAACCAATGATTATAGGTTCCAATCTTGGGTGATAATTATCCAAAAATAATCTCTAAAGGAGAGGCCAGATCTCATCCAAAGGATTCTATGGCCTTCATTAATCAAAAGTTAAGAAGAATCACCTTTGTATCTACAAGAGTCAGAGCATGTAGAAATTTAAAAGATGAGGCTCCTTCCTTGGGCTGAGGGTCATTGGTCCATCGTATTTTATGAACCACCAAGTACAAGCCTGCCTAACTTAATCTTTCTCATCTTGCTGAGTTACAGAATTGTTCAGCCCTGCGTTTGGAATTCTTGAACTAGTTTTATCAGCAAAGTTTATTCTATTTCAAGGTTTGACCCCATCAAAACCACCATAACCTTATTTCTTTCAGTTTTAACCAAGACTGCAAAAATGTAATTTTAGGTTTACCATATTTTATTCTCACAGGCTAGTTTTAATTTAATTTGGGGAAATAAAAGAGACATGATAATATTTACAACCCAAGGGCTATAGAACAGTCCATACCTGTTATTTTAAATATAAATATAAATGTAACGTATTTTCCACTAATCAGCCCTTGTAGCATGACCTTGTGGGAAAGCCCTTGTCCTACTTCCAATATGACATCAGGAGAGCCAAGGAAGGGGACTAAGCTTCCAGCAGTGGTCTATGAAATGCTGTGTTGGGTGGGGGTCAGGGTAAGTAGAGAGAGGGAGAATCTATTAAAAAGTATCAGGCTGTGTTTTACACTCAGAAAAAAATTATATAAGACAAAGCCCCTGGACCCTAAGTAACACTCTGCTGTATTTTAAGCTATCGGCTGGATTGCCCCCTGTCTCCCTCTAGGAGAGCAGAATTCTAACCATGCCTTCTTTCTCACTGTCACTGTCATCCAAGACACCCTGATATTCCATCACTCTCTTCCTCAATGGTGCCAAGCCTAGGAAAATACAGGAAGGTAGCCTCACTCCCTCTACCCTCTCTTACCTGTGGCCCCTCTCCTGATTCCTCACCCCACTCAGATTTCCATTGTCCTCCCTCTCCATCCTGCACCCTTCCAACAAAATCTAATCTCAGCAAATGATCTGATAAACACATGCACATTTAAGTAGACAGGTCTGAAAACAGATGAATTGGCCACCCCTCCCAGGAGAACTTGCTCTTCAATAAAAGGACAGGTTTAAGTCAAAAGAATGATTCTCTGATGGTCTCCAATTCCAGGACTCATTGACTTGGTGGCCATGAATGGATATCCTGGTGACCTTGACATGACATTACAGGAGACCCCCATACTCTTCTACCTTCTTGTTGACTTGTCCAGCACCCCTTTCCCCCAGCACCCCAACTCACAATTTTAGTATTTATCTCAGCTTCGAAATTCCCTTTAAGATGTAGAACGCTCCAAGTTCTGGCATCATCTAAGAACAACAGGGAATGAAGGTCAGCTTCAAAAGTATCTTGGATTCTAATCACAGCACGCTCTGTCCCAGAACTGCTGGCATCAATGGCACAGGCTCGGGGAAATTGTGACTATAAAAAGAAAAGTGTCCAAGAGCTCGTAAAATCTGATCGTCGTTTTAAAGGCCAGGGGCCAAAGGAATTAAGGAATCACCTGAGCACCTCGATCTCCTTCAATAGGACAGTGATAAAAATGGCTGCTCCTGGGCTTCCCTGGTGGCGCAGTGGTTGAGAGTCTGCCTGCCTATGCAGGGGACACGGGTTCGTGCCCCGGTCCGGGAAGATCCCACATGCCGCAGAGCGGCTGGGCCCGTGAGCCATGGCCGCTGAGCCTGTGCGTCCGGAGCCTGTGCCCCGCAACGGGAGAGGTCACAGCAGTGAGAGGCCCGCGTACCGCAAAAAAAAAAAAAAAAAAAAAAAAAAATGGCTGCTCCTGAGCAGAGCAGCATGGCTTAAACCTGCCCCATCTGCTGGGCATTCCAGCCTAATCACAAGCGGGTCAGCCGCTGGCAGGCCACCACCAAGCCCAAGCAGTGACGTGCCAGGGCCCACAGCTGCACAGCTGATAAGGTCTCACCAGCGGCTGGCCAGCTACCTCCCCTGCTCTGACCGTGCAGGCAGCAGGCTGAGTGGACCTGGCAGGGCTGGCCATCCAGCTGTGTCTGATGTCACTGATGTAGATGGACCTTACCTTTCTTCTTCCCCTACCCATTAAGTCTGGGCTTCAAAAGCAACGAAAGATGCAAATCCAAACAATGCAGAAACTAGGGAATGAAGCAGCATTTCCTACACAACCCCAATACTGGACCCTCCCGCAGGACAGTCCAGAAGGGACTTGGACTTGAAACATCCTACAGGGACCCTGTTAAACTTCTGGTTCATTTTTATGAAAACACATAACTGACTGGGAATTTGGGGTTGGTAAATACAAACCATTACATTTAGAATGGATAAACAACAAGGTCCTACTGTATAGCACAGGAAACTATATCCAGTCTCCTGGGATAAACCATAATAGAAAAGAATATTTTAAAAAGAATGTATAACAACAACAACAAAAAACACGTAACTGAAACTTCCTTTCTCTAGATAAGGTATGTAAATAGAGGTTGCTCTGTTTGTAGCACCTGGCAGCACGCAAAAAACGGGCAAAAAAAAAATCAGTAATGAAACACACAATTTCCTTTTAAAATTTTTAAGCAGACCATCTCTGTGGATGTATTCTGGCCACAACTGCACTTAAGCAGCCACTGTGTTCTGAGCCACGTAGGAAACAGAAGCGGCCCCTCACCCCTGGATGTCACTTATTTTGCGATGATTCAAGGGGGCTTTCTGAATAAAGCGTTAGTTATGCATTGAGCCCCTAGCATGTGCAGGCACGTTACCGGAGCAGCACGTTCTCGTGGGCTACCTCACCTGATCTCAGGAGGCTGGTGATGAAGCTGGGAGAGACCAGGGTACATCTCACAACCACTGAGTAAACAACAAAATCACAGAGTCAGTAACTTATGAAACTAGGTTTGTACTCAGGTTTTCTTACTCCTTCTTGAAGATGACCGCCATGCCAAGTTGGCTCCTGCAAGAATTCTTCAATCTAGCCGGGAGGAAAAGAAATACAAAAAAATAACTAATGCAAAGGATTCTATAAAATATGCCTCATGAACAGTACAGTTAACAAAAGCCAAAAGAAGTCAGAAGAAAAAAAAAAAAGCTGATGGAAGCCTGAAATAGTGAGGGAAGAATTCACAAAGGATACAGGACAGGAGATGGGGGTGAAATGTGTAGGACAAGTACAGCTGGAGAGAAGAAGTAGGGGATCTGGTCCACAAGAGTGTAATCAGAGTGGTTTCTAGGTTCCTTTCTCTGTGACACTTCCTTTCTCTCTGTAAGGTATGTAATGAGAAGCTGCTCTGCTTATAGTTCCTGGCACCAGGCAAACGAGTGAAAGAAAATCAGTAATGAAGCACGCTGAAACAGGGGAAAGGTATAATATCTATAGAAACATTCTAACCCGTTGAAAGCCTCATTATTCTTCTCTGGAAACGCCATCATTCTATGACTTATGAAACACGATCGGGGAGAGAGGGGATTGGAAGTGTGAACAACACCTACACCTTTCCCAGTGAAGTCTAGCCCAGGTGATGTGGCTGTGAGCTAAGGTGGAAGTGGTGGAAAAGGAGAGATGGTGGCAGGTGTACTGAGAAGAAACAGTCATCAAGTTTGGGAATGGATGGTCCGTGTGAGTCAGGATGATTGATATTAACGGAGACCCTGCTCTGCCACTGATCATCTGTGTGACTCTGGATAAATCAGTTCCATTCCAGGAAAAGCTTTTCCCAGCCATCAATAATCCTTGGGGAGTCACACAGTTTCCTTATGCTGCTAAACTTCCATTTAGCTACATCTCTTCACCCCTAACACCTTCACCCAGCTTATGTGCTTCCCTTTCACCAAAGTGAAGCTGATGGAGAATTCATGAAATGTGAAGTTATCTCGTTTGAAATGAGAAAATGTAAGTCCTTGTTAATCACTGTTTAACACCCCATATTCAGGCACTATTTGCTGCACTTCGTCATCTAATCAATCGCTACCTTTCTCTCCCCACCAATCAGAGCCTCCTGGTCTTCTTCCCCCCAACTCCATGGCCGATTACCTGAGCTCCTCTCCTCTCTTTGACTTAATTCTTTTACACCCAGTCCCTCTTGCCCATTTACCCACCAAACCCTCATGCTTGCATCACTGGTCTCAGCCCCTTCTCGGCTCCTGAACTCAAATGGGGAAAGCCCACGATAGGGAAGGTTGAACAGCGCGTCTGCAGAGTCATGGTCTACACCTGGAAAGGGCCCTCAGCTTTGGCCATGGGTCTTTTACTCTTGGCCAGTTTCCTTTCCCCTCAGTGTCAATTCCAGATGACAGCCCTGTCCACTAATAAACATCTACTCCCATCGTTCTCTTGAGACTTTCCATTTGGCCCCTGTCATGCATCCTCTCCCAGTTCTGTCCTCCAGCTCTCTTTCTCTCATCCTCGGGTTCCTCTGTCCACATTGCCCTCAAAAGTATGTGTTTTGTCCTCAACTTTCTACCTGTGTCTTTGAATGACCTCATCTACTCCCTTGTTTTAAATACCACGTAGATGCTTCACTGGGTTGAACAGTGTGCCCCCAAATTCACATCCTTCCTGGAACCTCAGAATGTGAGCTTATTTGAACATAGCATCTTTGCAGATTTAATTAGTAAAGATAAGGTCACAGTGAGTAGGGTGGCCCCTAAATCCAATATGACTGGTGTCCTTATAAAAGAAGACGAAGCACAGAGACAGGCAGAAGGGAGAAGTCCATGTAAAGATGGAGGCAGAGGTCGGAGGGATGAGTCTACAAGCCGAGGGATGCCAAGGATTGCCAGCAACCGCCAGAAGCTATCACAGAAGCAGGGACCAGCTTCTCCCTGGAACTTCCGGTAGGAACCAACCCAGCTGATTCCTTGATTGGGGGCTTCTGCCTCCAGAACTGTGAGAGAACAAATTTCCGTGGTTTTAAGTCACTGTGGTTTGTGACCTCTTGGTGGTTTGTGGTCCTTTGTTGAGCAGCGCTAGGAAGCTGATACGGATGCTGGTAACTCTCAAATCCCTATCACCAGCTTAGCCCTCTCCCCAAGCCCCAAACTGGGTCTCCACCCACTTCCTCTACCTGGGTGTCCTACATGTGGACACCCACAGCAGGAATCAGGCTCTCCTCTTCAAAATCTGCTTCCCTATGCCCTTCACTCATTTGGTACCATCGCTGTTCTCCCAATCATCCAATCTGGGATTCTGGAGGACCATTTTTCTCTCTCCTGTACTCTCACAGTATTCAGTAACTAAATTCAGGCTTTTATCATGTCTTGAGTGAGTTTCTGCAAACTCCTTCTTAAATGGTCTCCTGTCCCCATTCCTTCCCTCTCCCTCAAATCTCGTCTACATAGCCAAGAGCATCCTCCACAGAGCAAATCTGACTCTACAATGCTTATAATTCTGAAGACCTCTCGAGGATACCCTGCAGGACAAGAGCTGTGCTCTATACTTAGCACAGAGAGGCTCTCCATCATCTGCCTACAGCTATAGACTCATCAAGCACGCCCACCTCCCTCTCTGCGACATAAGAAGCCTGTATTAGCTTCAGGTCTTTACATTGGTTGACACGCCCCAGTGCCCTTGCTCATGCAGTCAGTTCCCTGTGCCTGCTAAGTCTCTGCCCTCTTCCTACCCTCTCCACCATGGACATACTTTGTGTCAGATTTGAGTGACTGTCACCTCCCTCAGGAAACCTTAATTGACACACCACTCAGCCCCTCTCTTTCCTGTACCACACTCCACACGGGGCTGCAGGCTTCCTCTCTGCACTCAAAATACTTTGAGAATAGCTCAAGCTTTGGATTCACTATATTGTTTTATAATTTAAAAAATTTTCCCTGTCTGTTCCTCCCCACACTATTGGCTCCATAAGGATAGAAACAGTGTCTTTTTCTTCGTTCTTTCTCTGGTATGTAGCACACAGTAGTGCCAGGGACAGAGTAGGTGCTCAATTCATATTTGTTGAATGAATGAATGAATTGAATGAATGAATAAATGAGGGCCCACCTTATTTACAGTCAAAATTCATGTTTCATTTTGATCAGCTGAATGATGTCTTTCCAGTCAGATTTCTCTCTTTCTACCATTTCCACCTCTCTAAATACTAGAGACCATGGTGGGTTAGTACAACGTTCAACCAAAGCCAAGTCTATGGGTTTAATTCCTTCTAGTTTAATTCCTCCTAATTCCTTTAATACCCAGGTCTCACCCCAACAATAGCTAGATGAGGTGAGTTGAGTGGTGACTCCCCAAAATGTATGGCCATGTTCTGCAACTGTGAATGTGAACATGGCCCTATTTGCAGATAAGGTAAGGATCTCACAATGAGATCAGGGATGAAATGAGATCCTGGGTTACCCAGGTAGGTCCTAAATCCAATGATGCATGTCCTTATAAGATGACAGACACATGGAGAAGAGAAGGCGGCCATGTGAAGACACAGGCAGAGACTGGAGTGCTGCAGGCATGCGCCGAGGATCTCTGGGAACCTCCTGAAGCTGGAAATGGTGAGGAAGGGTCCTCCCCCAAAGCCTTCAGAGGGAGCCCGGCCCGGCCGACCCCTTGACTTTGGACTTCCGGCCTCCAGAGCTATGTGAGAATAATGTCTATGGTTTTAACCCACCAACCTTTCAGTAGCTCCTTACAGCAGCCCCAGGAGACTGATGCACAGGGCATCTCAGGTCCTCCCACAAGGGGACACGAGAGGACCAGGCTACAGAGGACACACTCGGGGGCCTGAGCATCCCCACTGCTAGAGAAACAGTTCAGAGAAAATGTCGAGTCAATAATAAAAGTAACTGTAAATCAACTATACTCCAATCTATATGTCTCTATGAGACAGCTAGTGATTTTATGCCCATTTTACAGACAAGCAAATGGAGCTCCAAGTGGTTCACGCACTTGCCCAGGCTCTCACAGAAAGGAGCAGCGGGGCACACTTGGCCACGTCTTCGCATAGAGAGAAGTAAAATGCAGAGAAGAGAACATTTGCTTTGAGTTGGAGGGATCGGTTCTCAACTCAGATGTCCCTGGGAGGCTTCCCGGCCCCTCTGAGCTAGATGGAAGTTCTGGCCGGTCTCCCCAACTCTGACATTCTGGGGTCTCCTGAATCTGTTCTCGTTCTGAAATGTTATGATTGGCAAACCAGGTTTTTCCCATTAACAGTGATTTGCTTTTACATTTGCACAGTGCCTTCCTGCCAGAATCCGGACACCTGGTCTGCTCTGTCACTCAGTCAGGGAGAATAAGCAGAAACACAAGAGAATCAGCACATTCCCCAAGCCATACGGAGGGGAGGGGAGCGATGCACCTCTTATTTTAAAATGTCCTTCTCCTCCTGCAGCCAGGCCTCACTGACAAAGCAGGCCCCAGGGCTGCCAGGAAGCCAAGCTGCCTCTCCTTCTTATATTTAAATTTAATTTAACCATAGCATTACCTTGCGTGTCAACGGTTCAGGACAAATTGATGGATTCTAGTTTAACTATTTAGCTGTGCCAGTGGTAATATGTTCAATCATGCATTAAATTAAAAATGACACTTGGAAATACATATGTCCTGAACCTCAGTTCTCTGCACCAAATAGGAGGAGATTTAAAATGCTGTCTGGTGGAAGATTCCCACCGAAGAAGCATGAATCTTATTACCGTAGGCTGCACGGCACACACTTGCAAGGCTCCGTTTAAAAGGCTCCCTGACAGTAGGAGCGTGGCTATCTGGCTGGCTGAAGGGGCCATTTCCTTTCCACCGGAGGAAACCCAACTGCTGCCAAAGCTAAGAGGTCGGCCCTGCCCCCACCTCCTCAGACCCACCTTGACTCCCAGGCACTCACAGCTCACGTGTCGCCTGCTCTGGCTATCCTATCCTCCCAATACTGCAATCCTACCCTTCACAGAGACATTCCCGAACTCATCCACAAACATAAACAACTAGAAAATAATAGCAGTTACCACTTATTAAGCCCCTGCTGTGTGCTACCCACTTTGCACTTCTTATAATATGTCGTTCAACAGCCCTATGAACTCATTATTATCCCATTCTGGCATATACAGAAGTTGATGTTCAGAGAGGGTAGTACACTTTTCAAGGTCACACAGTGGTTCATGGCAAAGCCAGAATTCCAAGCCAGCCCTGTCTAATTCCAATGCCCATGCGCTTAACTATCGGCAGCACTGCTACTTAAACCATCCCTCCGGAAATGCCCAGTTAAGCCAGCTTCTATTCACCTTCATTCCCAGCCGTGCACCCAAATGAACCTAGGGCACGTTCTAGGCAAGAACTGCAGAGAAAAGAGCATTTGCTTGGGATTCCCCCCACTCATTTTGCTGTGCCTTTTCCTGCCAGGGGCAGGCAAGTCCTATACCCCTAGAACTATGGACCCTTTATGGGCAAGGATCAGAGTTATTTAACTCATTTACCCCAATGCTTAGCTATGTGCCCAGTCTAGAGCAGGCGCACACGGCCATTGTGGGGCTACACTGAACTGGGTGCTGGGGCAAAGAAAACAGAGAAGTAGGGGCACCACCAAGGAAAACAGCAGAGGGTGAACAGAGGATCAGCCCATCAGAGGAACACAATCACCAGAAAGGCAAAGGTGAGAGAGAAGAAGCACATCGTTTTCCCTTTCAGACTAACAGAAAGGCACTTCCCCTCAGGGGCAATGGTACTGCTCCATAAAGATGGCAGCCTTCAAATTCTTTCCTCTTCCCAAAATTTAAGTTCAAATCATTTTGACTCTGAATCACAAGAGGAAAACCTCACAGCAGATTTTCTCAGTGTAAGTACAAACTTGAGTAAGCAAGTAAGCAAAAGAGAGTGCAGACAAATGATCCTTGAACTACTCAACTCTCTCTTCCTGTTTCTCCCCATGGACCCACACTACTGTCGCAATGGCAAGATACAAATAAACCTTACTGTTTCATAAAAATTTCAACCACATAACCCAATTAAGTCCACTGAAACAATTTCATCTTCTAGGAAATGAACACAGATCCAGTCTCAGATACTTTTGTGTTCACACGACTCTGCTTCTGTGCATTTGTCTCCTATTTTCTATGCGCGACCACACTCCCATCTCCTAATGATAGGCTGGCAACTTCTATTCCAAACAGAAGCCGTACAGCCGCCCAGTTCTGCATTTATTTAGCACAGATCCTACTGAGAAATGTCCATTAGCAGGAGCTTTACTATGACCTAACCTTGAGAGTTCTGGGTTGAGTTGGCATTGGCTGTGAGCGGGCAGCCACAGAACGGGGCTGACGTTAACCTGATTTCAGCAGTTGGCTTCCGAGTGTGCTTGCATCTGCTGTCTTAATGGACTGTAAGGGCTGCCAGGTTGTCTTCCAGAAGCTGCCGTCAAGGTCGAAGCACGCAGGCAGGCAGCCCAGGGGGAGCCTGGATGCTCGGCAGACACCCTTGGTCAGTGGTCCCAGGCTGTCAGGCAGGTTTACCTGGAAGCCTTCGGCTTCTTTATTTTCCCTTTAATCTAAATAAAAGGAACTACTAAACACGTGCCGAGTTTGTTCATTCTGAACAAAACTAAACATTTTCTTTTTTTTTAATTGAAGCATAGTTGATTTACAGTGTTGTGTTAATTTCTGCTGCACAGCAGTGACTCAGTTATACACATATATATATTCTTTGTTAATATCCTTTTCTATTATGGTTTATCACAAGATACTGAATATAGTTCTCTGTGCTATACATTAGGACCTTGTTCCTTATCCATTACAAATGTAATAGTTTGCATCTACCAACCCCAAACTCCCAGTCCATCCATCCCTCTCCCTACCCCCTCCCCCTTGGCAACCACAAGTCTGTTCTCTATGTCTGTAGTTCTATTTCTGTTTCATAGATAAGTTCATCTGTGCCATATTTCAGATTCCACATATAAGTGATATTATATGATATTTGTCTTTTTCTGACTTACTTCACTTAGTATGATAACCTCTAGTTGCATCCATGTTGCTGCAAATGGCATTATTTGTTCTTTTTTATGGCTGAGGAGTATTGCATTGTCTATATGTATCACATCTTCTTTATCCGTTAATCTATTGATGGACATTTAGGTTGTTTCCATGTCTTGGCTATTGTGAACAGTGCTGCTATGAACATAGGGGTGCGTGTATCTTTTTGAATTATAGTTTTGTCCAGGTATATTCCCAGGAGTGGGACTGCTGGATCATATGGTAATTCTATTTTTAGCAAAACTGAACATTTTCATCAGCCTCATTTCCTGGGGATCATTTTATCATCTTATCCTTCGTGGGAAGGCAGGCTTTTCTACATATGGAATTCCCCATTACAGAGGTCAGGCAAAGCACACTCACCATAAACAGGGGTTCTGTCCAATCAAACTGAAATTGCACAGCCTTGGCCTCTTAAAGAAAAGTTGCAGTTACTGTTAACTTTAAAAAACAATAGGCATTATTTGTTGGATATTAACTGTATTCTAGTCTTTATGGTAAACACTGTAAGTAGCCCTATTATTGTCCCCATAGTACAGATGAGAAAATTGAGGCAAGCAGAAGCCATGGAACTTGGCCAGGGTTACATAGCTAGGAATGGAGGAACAGGGCTGGAATTCATACCCAAGTCATTTGATTCCATGGTCCATTCTTGCTGGTTCCCGTAAGGGGAACAAGTTCTGTCAGGAACCAAATAAAGTGGTGGAGGGTCTGGAGAGCTAGGTGCTATTCTGAATCACATTTTCTGCCCCACTGACTTCCATCTTTTTTCAACATTAGAATCCCTTTGTGCTTTTCAAAACAAGGTCATGACAATCACTATACTCTTAATACACATTGAATGAAGCAAAAGCTGCTACAAATTTAATAATGTTTATAAACAAGTTTGTATCTTATTCCTTACAGTAAAGTCGGTGAACATTACATATGTGTGTAAGTCATTATTATCGAATTAGCATACAATGCTTAGGGCACATAGGGACCCTTGGAACCCTTGAACTAATTGAGAAAGCCATAGCCAGCATTGATTTCAGCTCTTTGTCTCATGGATGCCCAAATATAGATGGTGTAAGGATGGGTAAGCATCCTGGCTTAAAAAGAACAACAAACAACGATAACAAATGAAACACATTTAAAGGTTTAAATAAAGGGGTAATTTAAGGGGACACTGAATTTACTGTCAATGTTCTCTTCTTGGAATAAGGCACAAAGTCAGCCTGCAAAAGGATTAACAATTCTGGGCTTGGAGAGAACATTTCCCGTTGAGAGAGTTTCCAAAGCGTTTAAAAGAAGAAGAACCCTGTGACTGAAATGAACAGTTTCCCTCACCAGTTCAAAAGGCCCAGGAATGCCTTGTTATGAGGGTTAAATAAGACAACATACATTGGAACCAGCGGGCTTCTGTCCTCCAACGTGGATCTAGTTAGGGTGGCGCTGGTCTCCTGTCCCTCGGATCTAACAGTCCTTATATGGCCCTGACCCTCACTACACCATGGTGGATCAGGGTCCCAGTCAAAGAAGAATGGCCCAGATGGGAATTAACATCCTCATTTCTCTCTCAGACGTTTAAGGAAGGTCAGAAAAACCCCTGCAGTTCTTGCTGGGCTCTTCTCTCCTTTAGACTTCTCTGCCTCCTCCACCCCCAGGGCTCGCTCACTCTTCTGCCCTCTAACCTCATCCCCCAAACCACCCATTTCTGGTCCTATCTTTGCCTCCCACACCTGTTGATGCTCCATCCACATCACCTAACTCCCTCCACCCCTGGGAAATTGTCTTTTCCCAGAATCTGTGCATGTGGCTTTTGTCCTTTTTTACTTCAGAAGAAGCGGGGTTGGAGGAGAAGCTGAGGCAAAGGGGACCGACAGGAGCCGTGAACTCTTCCACATTAACAACTTTTATAGTGTCTCGTAGAATTAAAACACAAGATTCTTTATTTTCTCAAGTATTATCTTGGTATATACAGCTTTAAAATTTCCCAGGAGTTTAAATACAACATTTTATATGCTCCATAAATTGTGATATTAGCCTCTGGATGGCATGGGAAACACTATAATATTTTTCCTGGCCGTCAAAGTCATAATTAGCACCACTGCCAACAGAGTACATTTTATACCCCTCTCTGGATTTTTTCTTCATTCTAACTCATTTATATTTGAACACTCATTTGACCATGAACTCCTTTTTCTTCTTAACTTAACCGAAAACATATTTTCCACTCTTGACACAGTCATGCTGAATTCTAAAGTGTCAGCCTATTTCTGTGGATTATTATAAAATTAGAATATTATTAAATATACTTACACCTCAAGGAACAAGCTTGAAGACTACAAATATCATACGAAGCTTAGATTTGTTCATTATAAAGGTTAACTGACCAGGGAAATGATGACAACGGTCAGTCCTAGGTGTGTTTCAATAGCCTCAAAAAAGAAGAAATTACATTTCAATAAAAATCAATACCGTACCGCTATTTTTTTGTTGTTGTTGTTGTTGTTGTTGGCCGCACCATGAGGCTTTTAAGATCTCAGTTCCCGGACCAGGGGTTGAACCTGGGTCCCCAGCAGTGAAAGCACCGAGTCCTAACCACTGGACCGCCAGGGCATTCCCACACCCTACCACGAATTTTTTTTTTTTTCTTTGCGGTACGCGGGCCTCTCACTGTTGTGGCCTCTCCCGTTGCGAAGCACAGGCCCCGGATGCACAGGCTCAGCGGCCATGGCTCACGGGTCCAGCTGCTCCGCGGCATGTGGGATCCTCCCGGACCGGGGCACGAACCCGCGTCCCCTGCAGCGGCAGGCGGACTCTCAATCACTGCGCCACCAGGGAAGCCCCCTACCACGATTTTTAAATTACAAAATTAGATGGAAGAAATGTCTGGACCCGGATTCTCTTGAGCCCAGACCCTTTCACTGAGCTTCTTGATCCCTCTTATTTCTGCATGTCCTTGACTTCTACCCTCACACCATCCCTATGAATGCCTCTCACCTGCTTGCCCTTCACCCTGCCTATGGCCACCTGACCTCCAGTGGGTGATGGTCTCTTTTTTACCTGCCCCTTTAGTCTTGTCCTCTCAAATGACCCCTCTGGCCGCTCATTTGTTATTATGAGAATTAAGCTGAATTGAACACTAAATGCCAAAATACAAACACAGGCTACATTTTCAACTAAAACTCTGCTTAAAACACCAAAGACTCGGGCTTCCCTGGTGGCGCAGTGGTTGAGAGTCCGCCTGCCGATGCAGGGGACGCGGGTTCGTGCCCCGGTCCAGGAGGATCCCACATGCCGCGGAGCGGCTGGGCCCGTGAGCCATGGCCGCTGAGCCATGGCCGCTGGGCCTGCGCATCCGGAGCCTGTGCTCCGCAACGGGAGAGGCCGCAACAGTGAGAGACCCGCGTACCGCAAAAAAAAAAAAAAAAAAAAAAAACCACCAAAGACTTAAGTGGAAAGGCTCCCATGCAGAAAATCCATTCCTCTGAGGACCAGGATAGGAAGCAAGAAAGTTACTGCTTTGAGTTGAGATGAAGACAAAGAGAGACTGAGCCAAGTTGAAGAACACGTCCGCCATTGCCAGAATTCCCGGTGTCGGCCAAGAGGATGAAGAACAAACAATGAAGGATATAAAGTCTCGGGCCCTGGTTGTGTTCTAGCTTTGTCCTAGGTTTGTTGTGTCATATTATAGGCAGCAGTTTATCTCTGGCTGAAAGAGATCATCTTTAAGTACCAATACCTTTATTATTCTCATTTTCTTTCCTACCATTTGGCCAAAAATGGTACCATCCTCCCACCTTCCATTGAGCCACCCTCAGCAGGGAGATCATTGGAAGTAACTAGAAATCTGGATAGCTCCTTACTAGCAAGAGAAATTAGCCAAAGTGGAATCACACGGCTCACACGGTTGCTAGCCTGCATCAGAGAAACACAGATGTCCTTGGAAATAAAACCATAAAGAACAATAACCAATGATTTTTTTCTGAGTCATGGGATTACGGACAATTAAAAAAAATATTCTTGTTTGTTTCGATTTTTAAATTTTACTGGACCATAGTAAGAAAATTGTAGATAATTTTATGATAGCTTATATGCTATCTAAATTTGGGAGAAGATAGATGTTTGTGATTGTTTTCAGTGATGTTCTATTCTAAACTATATGTTATTTGATGTGAATTAATAACTTCATTGTTAAATCTATTGGCAGGTGAACTGCTACTGGCTTCTGAGTCTCCCTCAGACATCCTTTACCGGGGAATTCCGAGACACAATCAGTTTTTATCAAGAGCGTATGGAGTGATGTTCCCTTTGCTACAATTAAAGGCCTGTGTTCTCCAAGCCCCACTGACAGCAACGATTCCCTCTGTTCAGTAATGGTTTTTTTGCTTCCTTGCCCTTGGTCTTGCCATGGAGAGAAGGTGAGAAAAGACTGTGAGAACATTCCTGCCCTCCCCAGAAGATATGGCCAGCAGAGAACTCTTCTTCTTTTTTTTTTAAATAAATTTATTTATTTATTTTTGGTTGCAATAGGCCTTCATCGCTGCACGTGGGCTTTCTCTAGTTGCAGTGAGCAGAGGCTACTCTTCGTTGTGGTGCATGGGCTTCTCCACGTGGGTGGTGGCTTCTCCTGTTGTGGAGCACGGGCTCTAGGTGCACGGGCTTCAGTAGCTGCGGCAGATGGGCTCAGCAGTTGTGGCCCATGGGCTTAGTTGCTCCATGGCATGTGGGATCTTCCGAGACCAGGGCTCGAACCTGTGTCTTGGGTTCTTAACCACTGCGCCACCAGGGAAGTCTAAGAACTCTTCTTTAAAACTTCTAAAGCTCTGTAGGAACGTAAGGTATACGGTAGTGGTTTCGGTTTTCCTGTCTGAGTCCTGGCAACTTCAGAAGTACCCTGTGGAGTACCCTTGGGGAATGACCAGCTCACTAAATGTGACAGCCCCATGTCACTCTAGTGGCAGAACCAACACAAATGCCCAGTTACAGCTGTGATGTGTATTACTCCACATTCCAAAATCCAAAGCTACCACTCCAAACTAATCCCAGAATAGCCTGGAGTCTAGCAAAATAAATGGTACAGTTAAGTGTCTGTGGGAAGTTACTTTCTATGCGACTGTCAGCTTACCTTGTGTGGGCTTCCTTTGACTTAATTATTTGATTTATGAATGGTCAATGTTATTGACCATCCAGCTGCCCATAAACCCTTCCACTTAACAAAACGGTGACCTATTAGCCCACTAGTTCAATAAACAGGCATTGAAGGGGAACAGTATCGGTGGAGGCAACCGACACCGGCAGCCAGACACGGCTGGCTCCGTGAGCGATCTCCCAAAGAGGGCAAGGATCTCACTTTGAATCTATAGATGCTTTGCTTGATTTTGCATAAAGAAATTATTGCATGCCTGAACTCTTCGTTCCTTTAAAGAGCAGTGAATATTTGAATGCTTTAAGAACACTGCTATACATGTTACCAAGTAGATAAACACATATGTCAAGAGAGCATATACATCGTATGGACTATTCAACATCCCGGCCTTTGGCCAAATATTATAAAAGAATTATTTCACTCATGTGGTGCTGGATTTGCTGCTCCTACACATTAAAGCGCGGTAAGCTCAGAACACACTGGGAAGAAAGGCGTTTGTGGTACCATGACATTCAGTCCGCATTAAGGAAGCTACAGGTTCCTTAAAATGATAATCCCCGCCCGAGAACAAGGTCTGAAGGTCTGTGTATCTGCACTCCCCTTGAACATTTACTGGATCTCACATCCTACGAAAGGATTTAACTCTGGGCCGTCCTCATAATGAAACGCTCCCCTACTCTGGTCTGTTTCTGCATCCCCCATCCTTTCCACTATAATCCAACTGTAACCCAGGAGTTCCCATTTTAAATGCATACAACAAAGATCAGAGTCTAATAACTTGTCTCTTGCTGTCTGCTAACAGATTGTGAGTTCAGTCTTGCAATAGAAGAGCACATTAAAAATTCTCAGTCTCTGACGTTCCTCACTGGAAGTGACGCTCGACACTGGCTTACAAACCCTGCGACAGCATGCAAACAAAAACCCGGTTCTGCCTCACTCAGCCTGTGGTCCTGCAAAAAGCCCGGGCAGACAGCACAGTGAGAGCATTCCATGGCTCTGTACTCACCACCCAGGTAGGTGAGTCCCTGCTCTGTTCCTTCCTTTCCTCAGACCTCTCACGCAAGCCCGAGTCTGTGTGGGTACCTAGGTGGGCTGGACAGAGGCTGGGGGTAGGGCCAGCCCTTGGTGAACAGATCCTAGATGGCCAAGGCCAGGAGAGCTCCAATCATTTGGCCCCACGCTAGGGCAGAATTAACATGAAATGTTACAGCCGCCTGATAAAACGTGGCAACCTGGAAGCCAGGGAGACACACAGGAGAACTAAGAACTGAGATTTTTTTTTCATTTTGTTGAATATTTAAAAGTAATTTTATTACTTATAAGACATTGTTTGTGAATTGATCCAATATACTTGGGTCAATAATCTTCACTGTTTTGCCGGAATTATCATTTAAACACATAAATAATTTGCGCCTCAATTTGGTTTTCATGGTATGGCATAGTTGTTATTTAGGAAAAAAACCAAGGAGGAAAAAAAGTGCAATGTGTGCTCCCTATAATATAAAACTTATGTAACAGGAAGAGGAGGAAAAGGGCATCATATATGCATGTGGGCGGTGACAGCATTTATGTAATTTCTGTGTTGTCATAAGAAATAAAGTTTCTTAAAATTGCTTAGAAAGTGGCATTTTTACATTTAGCTATGCAGCACTTCAATTTACTAAAACTTAAATGGAATATTGCTCATTCTACTACTGAGTGGAAAAGATCAAAGAAAACAAAGCAAACCCATATCAGGAATTGATTTTATAACTTCTTTCAATAACTTCTTTTATACCATCCAGAGGTGTATGTAGGTCATACACATTCTACATATACAGAACTGTCAACGCTGTAAGACGGTCTTCAAATTTTAAATAAGGCTTGCAACAGACCCCTTTGGCTTCCCAGGGGGCCCATTCATTTTATGACACCTTGTCAGATATTTTAATTAATCATGGACTTTATAAGTAATGAAGGCTGTGATTACATGTGTACTTCAGTTATGATTCATTGAGCTCTACACACAGATCTAGGAAGAAATAATCCTGCAAATGTTGAGTTCAAGAGATGTCATACACTTTAATCAATCAGGAGACAGAAACTCATCAAAGATAACCAATAAAAGTCATTCAACCTAGAGACAGAAACTCATGGAGGGATACTAAAACCAGCAGGGGAAAGCTTAATGAGAAGCAGGATATTTACATGTCTCACGGTATCTCCCTACAAATCTCTTAGACACTACAAAGGGCGCAATAGTACCTTTACAAGGAAGACACCTGGGAAATGCTATGCTTACCAAGTGAGCAAAGTCACCATCACCAAAATTAAAACAAACAGACCTGTGCCTCCTGATACGATGCACCAAGAAGGACACAGTACTTCCATGTTATTCCTGCCAAATGCAGAACCCGAATCTAGTTACGAGGAAATAGCAGACAAGTCAAATAGAAAGCCATTCTACAAAATAAATGGCCTCTACTTTTCAAAAATGTCAAGATCAAGAACATAAAGGCAGGCTGAGAAACTAGATTAAAGGAAAACAAGCTAGAACAAAGGTAATCTGTGATCTTGGATCATCAGATTAAAAATGATCAGAAAACCCACAGACATAGAAAACAAACTTATGGTTACCAAAGGGGGAAGGGGGGAGAGATAAATTAGGAGTTTGGTGTTAACATATACACATTACTATACATAAAATAGATAACCAACAGGGACCTACTGTATAGCACAGGGAACTATACTCAGTATTTTGTAATAACCTATAAGGGAAAAGAATCTGAAAAAAATAAATATATATGTATGTATAACTGAATCACTTTGCTGCATGCTTGAAACTAATACAACACTGTAAGTCAATTACACTTCAATTTTAAAAAAATGATCAGAAAAGAAATGGCTAGAAAGGACATTATTGTCATCTATGAAAAAACTAAATACGGACTGTAGACTTAGTAACAGCATTTTATTAATGGTAAATGTCTTGATTTTGATCACGATAGTATGATTTTATAACAGAATATTTGTATTTTAAGGAAATGCACGACAAAGTATTTAAAAGGGGATGATGTCTCCAACTTTCATATAATTCAGAAAAAAAATGTGTGTATGTGTGTACAAAGAAAGAGAGGAGGATAAAAGGTAAATAATTGGTGATTCTGGGTAAAGGGTATTCAGGAGTTTCCTGCACTATACTTGGAAGTTTTCTGTAAGTTTTAAATGGTATTCAAATAGTATCAAGGGAAAAAAATCACAGCTGGAAAAAAATTCATCCATAAAATATTTGTGTCACAGTGTGTCAGCTGGGTAGAATTTTGAAATTTCTCTAGCCTGTTCTAACTCCTTTAGAGGACACTATGCATTACTTTGAAGCAAATTTTCACAATGTTATGGGCAGAGTCATGTTAAGTGGCCACCGTTAGCCTTGTCAGCACAGGGTAACACTTGAAGGGTACTTCCCTTGGAGGCTCTGATGTGGACAGACCCAAGGGGACAAGATGAACTAAAAGCTTAGTGGGAGAGAAGGACCATGTTCCAGAAATGATAGGACATCCAATGTTTTGTTATTCAAATTATGTGTCCTATTTTACTACATTTGGAAAATTCCCTCAAAACAGTAATGCAACGTATTTTTACAACATGAACCCCTGAGCTGCCATCACATCATAATTTGTAAAAATATAGCTTGAAGCAAGATAATTCTGCAGTAGGATTTAAATTGTTTTCAGATGCAAAGAGGGAGATAATGTGCTTTTCCAAAGACCAAAAAAGAGCAAAGCTAGAATCCTCATCTTCAGTTTCATCCATTCACTTATCCAATGGGCACTGTACAATCGCCTACTGGGTACTCGGTAGACAAAGGCTCTTGAAACTCTATTTCCTATTACCTGGCACTGGCAATGCATTTACTGGGTCTCTAACAGGCATGTCAGAGTCACGCAACCAGACCTTAGTCCTGATTCCCACACTGCCCTCCCAACCCCCTCCTCGCCCTGTCCTTCCCATCTCAGAAAACAGTAATGTCGTTTTCCTAATTGCTCACACCCCAATTGCTCACACCCCAAGCCTTAGAGACCATTCTGTGTCCTCTCTTGGTCTCACATCCAGTACCTCAGCCAAGAGCAAATTCCATCTGTTCTACCTTCAAAACAGATCCCAAATCTAACCACCTCATACCTCCTCCACTTCTACCTCTCAGAACCAAGCACCAGCAAATCTCACCTGGATAATCAAAATAGCATCTACCTGTTCTTCCAGCTTTTGCCCTGCCCATTACATTCTGCACTCACGCAGAGGATAGAATGACCTTGTTTGAAAAGGAAGGTCAGTGCTTTAGTCTGCTCGGGCTGCCATAACAAAGTACAACTGTCTGGGGGGCTTAAACACAGATATTTATTTCTTCACAGTTTTGGAGGCCAGAACTCCAAGATCAAGGTGTGGGCAGGGTTGGCTCCTCCTGAAGCTTCTCTCCTTGGCCTGTGGGTGGCTGTCTTCTTCCTGTGTCTTCACATCGTCTTCCCTCTGCGCATGTCTGTGTCCTAATCCCCTCCTGTTATAAGGGCACCGGTCCTATTAGATTAGGGTCCACCCATATGACCCAATTTTACCTAAATTTGGTCTTAAAGGCCCCATCTCCAAATAGAGTCACATTCTGAGGTACTGGGGGTTTGGACTTCAACTTGTGAATTTCAGGGGGACACATTTCAGCCCATAAGAGCCAGAGCACACACTCCTCTTGAGGCCTTCAGTGGCTCCCCTTAACACTCAGCATAAAAACCAAAGTTCCTAGAGAGACTTACAAGTCCTATAGGATCTGATCCCAAGACCGCTCTGATCTTATATCCCATTATTCTGCCACTTGCTCACTCCACTCCCATCCCCCTGGCCTCCTTGCTGTTGCTACAACATGCCAAGCACATGCCATCTCAAGGTCTCTGCACAACTGCTCCTTCTGCCTGAGTGTCTCTTTCCCCAGACATCCACATGGTCTTTAGCTCATTTTCTTCAAGTCTCTGTACAAATGTCACCTTATCAAGGTGAAGCCTCCCCAACCACTCTGCATATAACAGCAAACAACCCCCAGTAAACCCTACCCCTTCCCTGATGTATGGTTTTCCATAGCCCTCACCACCATCTGACGTTATTTACATTTTTATAGCCACATTATTTACATTCATCTTTCATCTCTTTCCCCCCACTCAATTGCAAGTTTCTTAAGGCACCATTTCTGTCCAGTTTGTTGACCACTGTATGTACCCCCAGCACTTAGAACACTGCATGGCTCAGAGTAGGCACTGGTGAACATTTGCTGGGATTAAATAAATTAACTGATTTTATTGGCTTGCACTAGGCTCTGGGAGAAATATAAAAATTACTAGCACATTCCTGCTTTCAAGTACAAAGGTTTGTAATCTTGAGTGTTGGGAAATCACTTATTAGTTCCCATGTTTGATGGTTTTTTATGAGAAAAAAAAAGAGGGATAACCCAATTTGTTGCATTTGTATATTACTTTTTAGATTACATCTAGCTTGTGGTCAACTCAAAAATAAATTAATCAATACCATGAAAAATAAAAGATGGAAGAGCAAAGTTCTCCTTAGTTTTGCAAAGTGACTAAAGAGTATTTTCTAGCCAATTCATTTCCTTGAGACATCTAACAATTTGCATGACAGCATGTACTTCTTTATTATAAAGTTTGTGAGGCCTAGAGAAGACATTTTAAAAATAATTATGCTTGGTGAATGGTGTAATTGTCCCTTTCTATAGAACTAAATCTGCCACAGAACATATCACTGTTCTAAGGGTATTTTTAGGTTTCCTTTTATAGACTATAAATATATACAACTCAAATGGCATCCACCTACTCTTGTTAATTCTGCCTGGATAATTCCTATTTACACCATTGGTTCCAAAGTTTAATCTCCCTAAAGAGATCTCCATGAGTCCAGAGAGAACTGTCTGAAAGACCCTAATAGGTTGTATCACTTCATTTAATGGTATTTAGTGACAGCAAAGGCTGAAAATCTGAAGTGGAAAGGAAAGCCTTAATTCTACTCCTAATTTTCAGGATTAAGCTCTGACATTTGATTAGCTCCTTTTACGCGGGACTCTTGCTGTCTTCCACCATCTATACTCAGCTGCTGGGAAGGCGCTGGGTGGTAATGAACTGAACTCCTGGGCTGACAGAGGCCATTCTCCCAGCCACGCACTCTACATGCAGCTAAAGAAATCCATGCATGGTTCTCCCAACATCTATTTC
This sequence comes from Leucopleurus acutus, assembly GCF_964270905.1. Taxonomy (NCBI): domain Eukaryota; kingdom Metazoa; phylum Chordata; class Mammalia; order Artiodactyla; family Delphinidae; genus Leucopleurus; species Leucopleurus acutus. The sequence goes on from NC_139142.1 coordinate 196,415,884, forward strand.
AAGTCCCCAAGCCGTTGCCCAGGATGTTTCCACTACATGGGAGTCTCTCACTTGCCTATCTGCCTAGCTAACTCCTGGTCATTTTTCCTGATCCAGATTAAGTTATCACCTCCAAAGTTCTCCTTTTGACTCCCTCAGACAGTGAGTTACTCCCTTCCTGGGGCTCCTATGGCACTCAGCTCACACCTGAATACCAGCATTAATCATCCTATTAGTCAGATTAGGCTAGGTTATGTTACAGTAACAATCAACTCCCCAAATCTTAATTATTTGTAAACAAAGGCTTATTGCTCTTTCAAGCAAAATCTGCTCAGGTAATGGTGACCCTCCAGGACACCTGTCTTCCATGCAGACTCAGAGATCCCAGCTAACAGTGATTCTTATACCTGTACCAACAAGAGCATGGGGTCTATTCATTCAGAATAACTGAAGAGGAAAACACTTGTCCAGAAGTGAAGTTCCATCCACAGCGCATTGGCCAGAAATGGTCACTATGGTCCTGCCTAACTGCAAATATGCACTCATGAGAAGAGCTTAAGGTATGGACGAACATAACAAGTGAATTTTGATGCAGTCTATCTAGTCAAGGTAAATATCTCCAACAATAGAGTGCGAGCATCTTAACTGGAGGTAGGAATCATAATTATCCATCTCACTCCTGTAGCCCCAGTTCTGAAAACAGTGCGTGTACCCTAAAAGGTACCCAATAAATACTGAATGAATGAATGAATCATTTAGACTCATTGAGATCAACTGCCTGGAACTGAGAAAAAGCTCAGCCTCTCTAAAAGTACATGGTCACCCAATATCAGAAAGAAAGCAAGTTTGGCTGGGAAAATGAAGGAGAGAAAATGGCTGTTTAGGAAGCATTGGTATTGGCTATAGCACTTCATAAATACCTGTTGATCGAGCAAATGGATGGATGGATGGATGCATGGATGGATGGATGGATGGATGGATGGATGGATGGATGGATGGATGTATGGATGGATGGATGGATAGTTGGATGGATGGATGAATGGATGGATAGGTGGATGGATGGATGGATGGATGGATGGATGGATGGATGGATGGATGAATGGATGGATAGTTGGATGGATGGATGAATGGATGGATGGATGGATGGATGGATGGATGGATGGATGGATGGATGGATAGGTGGATGGATGGATGGATAGGTGGATGAATGAATGGATGGATGGATGGATGGATGGATGGATGGGTATAAGGGTGGATGAATAGTTGGGCAGAATACTTTCCCATCGCTGTTGCCAATAATCCTACTCTTGTTCAAATCATCCTCATCATCACCAAAGTTATTATAATTGCCACTATAATGAACATTATTGTCTACAGTCTTGTTTTTCCCCTCTCAACATGTTCACTACACTGATGTTAGAGTCATCCTTCTAAAACTCAGATTAAATCCTGACATCACCTTATTTCCTTTAAAAAATATCAATTATTCCATCATTTAAAAAAGAGAAAAACAGCCATAGTCCTTCATGTGATATTCAAGATCCTTTGCAATTTGATTGGAACTTATGCCTCTACCATCCTCCACCTGCCTCTACCTACCCTTGTTCCCCCACACAGACCCAATTAGCTGTGCCCACAAAGCTTAGACTATTTGCTATATTCTGAAAAGGATGTGCATCTTCTCATCTCTGATCCTCTGCTCATGTTTTCCTTTTCCTCCCTATCACAAGGTATCTTAAGTCAACTGGTATTTCCTCTGGGAAGCCTCCCCAGATCACCTTCAGACAGAATTCATCACTCCCTTCTGCATTCTCCCATTATATCTAATTGATTCTTCTTTAAAATACTGCACTTAGGATAATATGCTTTGTATTTGGATTTAAAACAGTAGAGATGGAAAAAGGACACTCTAGTTGTATATGTGTATCTATTAGACTGTGTTTTCTTGAAAGCAAGGATCACACTTGACTGTCCTGATTAGGATAGTGCACTGCACGTCGTAAGCACCCAATCACTCATTGTTTCATTAAACAAAAGCTACTGAGTGTCTAACCTGGCCTGGCAATGAACAAGACGATTAACATTTGCAGAAATGAATTAAAAGCCAAGTAGAGTTCTCTTCTCCCTGAGCCCTTTGTCATTTTCACATAGTACACAATGTCATGTGATGCCTACATCATTAATAAAGCCAATTTCATAATTAAATGAAACTTCATTATCTTGTCCAGATGCATAGAGCACTTTTGATGTATATTCTTCAAAAGAGAAAAACAGAGACCCTCACTGTGAACTACTTCCCTGATAATATCTCATATTCACTTCTAAGCAGATTAGATTGCCACTCTCTGAGTTTTATGGAAGTTTTTATCGGTCAACCTGACCTTTTGGATATGGAATTACATTGGTTACAAGATGCAGAAGCTGGGCTCCCCACTGTTGGTGCACATTTATTGCTACATGCATCCCCATTACTCACGACGAAATGTTCGTGGTGTTTTTAAGATGATCCTTAATCTTTTCAATGGCCACATAAATTGTTCTTGTGCACATCGGGCTTTCATTTTATTTCTTTTTAAGGCATCGATAGAGCAAAATGTGAATGCTTTCAAACAGCTTCTGTTTTCTTCACAGTGGAGACTTTGGGTGTGGAAATGCACCCTGCATTTCTTCCCTATGGATTTAATAGCTGAGAACCAGCTCTGCACGCTAAGCCATCCTTCTCCCTTCAGAAAGGGCCCCAGAAGTCCCATTAAAGTTAATGGGGACAATTATGTCCACAAACCAAAGGGAAAATAAACCCCTTCATTTGTAAATTAGCCCAATTCCAGGAGATTTTCTATGTCAAACCAAGAAAGAATAACATGAAAACAGGTCAATCATGACTCCCTCTATTTAACTGTCTGAAATAAACGTTCATCTGGGCAGCCTCCCATTCGCTCCAAGAAAAAAAAGAGACACAGCAAACTCTCAACAGCTCCTTGGAACATTAGTCTGTGAATTCCTCCACTATTTCCTTCCCAAGCCTTTTTGGTAAATGATAAATGGCAAGTCTGTTGATCCCTTTCGGAGATCCCGTACAGCTTTATGCATCAACTCCCACTTTCCAGAAGCCATTTACCATGGAGACAGATGAGTTTGTCTTCAGCTGTGCTCATTGTTTTCTTCAGAAAGAATGGAAGTAGACATCTCTTTTTCTTTTCATGTTACAAAAAACTGAAAATGTGTGTTTCTACTTTCTAAAAACATCTAAATTCAGTGCTAACAGAGCTGACTGCCTATGATAGGGCTGAGATATCCAGGAACACCTGCCCAGAATAGTACCTGTAATTAATAGTTACCTTTGGAGTAAAGAAGATATACAGATTGCCAACAAACACATGAAAGGATGCTCAACATCACTAATCATTAGAGAAATGCAAATCAAAACTACAATGAGGTATCAGCTCACACCAGTCAGAATGGCCATCATCAAAAAATCTACAAACAATAAATGCTGGAGAGGGTGTGGAGAAAAGGGAACCCTCCTACACTGTTGGTGAGAATGTAAATTGATACAGCCACTATGGAGAACAGTATGGAGGTTCCTTAAAAAAACTACAAATAGAACTACCATATGACCCAGCAATCCCACTACTGGGCATATACCCCGAGAAAACCATAATTCAAAAAGAGTCATGTACCACAATGTTCATTGCAGCTCTATTTACAATAGCCAGGACATGGAAGCAACCTAAGTGTCCATCGACAGATGAATGGATAAAGAAGATGTGGCACATATATACAATGGCATATTACTCAGCCATAAAATGAAACGAAATTGAGTTATTTGTAGTGAGGTGGATGGACCTAGCGTCTGTCATACAGAGTGAAGTAAGTCAGAAAGAGAAAAAAAAAATACCATATGCTAACACATATACATGGAATCTAAAAAAAAAAAAAAGGTTCTGAAGAACCTAGGGGCAGGACAGGAATAAAGACGCAGACGTAGAGAATGGACTTGAGGACACGAGGAGGGGGAAGTGTAAGCTGGAACAAAGTGAGAGAGTGGCATGGACATATATACACTATCAAATGTAAACAGATAGCTAGTGGGAAGCAGCCGCATAGCACAGGGAGATCAGCTCGGTGCTTTGTGACCACCTAGAGGGGTGGGATAGGGAGGGTGCGAGGAGATATGGGGATATATGTATATGTAGAGCTGATTCACTTTGTTATACAGCAGAAACTAACACACCACTGTAAAGCAATTACACTCCAATAAAGATGTTAAAAAAATAAAAATAAAAACCACCTAAGAATAAAAATAAAGGAACATGATCAATCCAATGTACTTCTCTGTTAATAATAAATTAACAAGAATATTTAAAAAATAGTTACATTTGGAGTGTCTTCCTTTCTGGAGAAATGCACTCAGTAAGAATCCAGTCATCATTTAATATGGGGACTGCAGGTACACTTCTGACGTAACAGTCAAGATTCACCTGCCCATTTTGTCCTTACAGTAAAACTAATATATTTCAAAAAATAAAATGACGTGTGGAGATTTATTTCCACATACAGCCAGGTGCTGTCCATGCAGTGTTCCCCTGGGACGTTCCATCTACCTCTTCCTACCATCAGCCTGGTCCCTCTCCTTCTTCACCACAGTGACTCAGGGCAGAACCCACAACAAGATCCCATGCTTTATCCCATCTGGGCACTTTGCCTTCACTAGGATGTACTGCCCCTTGTTGATAACGGTGCTACGGCTACGGCTGCTTGGTCCTGACAGCCAGAGTTCCCAATAGGTTATGTAAGAAACAGTTGCATCCTGATGTTGACATAGTCGTTCTGTGTTCAAAGGCAAACCTGTTCCACTTCCCAATAAAGTGTATTAAAGGTTCAAACCCCATATTAAATCTACAAAGGATAATACAAGTTCGTATATGTAATACATTCCATAACGATACACCATTAGAACAAAATTAAGGAGAAAAAGACTTTCAAAATAGAGTAAGACTGATCCTAGCACCATCTATAATACTGAGAAGTGGTTATGGCTCATCACTGAGACTCCAGTGCCTGTGCAAACTCATTATAGAGTGGTCATTAAATATTTATTAAAATTAATGAACAGCAAATAAATTATGGAACATTGCTGGTTTAAAACTTTAATTCGTTTTAGATAAGAAATTTAATGCTTCAATGACGTTGGCAGTCAGACAGCAGTTACCTTTGCAGGGATGAAGTATATACTGGAAAGGGATATCTCGTGGGATGTTGGGGGTATTGATCTCGGTGGTGGTTACATGGAGATATGTGTGTATGTAAAATATATACATATATGTGTAAATATGTAAAATATGTGTAATATGTACATATACATAAAAATATTTTTATATATTACAAATTTATCCAGATGAACACTTAAGATCAGTGTTACACTTTACTGTATCTATGATAGCCTCAATTTTTTAAAAAAGATAGATGACTATAGAATGAAGTTTCTGATCTATAGAAACTCTGTTTTGTTCTCCACTCAGAAGGCCCCTTCTCTACCTTTGTTTTTGGGGGATTCTTTATTCCTGAGCCTGTTTGTCTGTGATTTGATTCGTATTTACATATTCCTCCTATTTCACACTAGCTCCTGCTTAAATAATTTATAATTCCTAGATAACTGCTTGACTTTGTTTTATGTTTCTGGGAAAAAAAAAACAGAACTTGAAGGTTCAAAATAAAAACCTAAAAGAACTTAAGTACATAAATTTTCAAACCCATTTAGACAAACTACAATAAGATTTTTAAAATATAATATAAAGTTGCTCATTAGCCCAGTGTTTTTTGGACTCTTAAGACATCTAATGAAGGAAGCACCAAAAATAATGTGGAAGCAATCTCCCCAGTTCGCAATATTGTTGGGTCCTCTTTCCACGCAACTTTCTACTCTACCTAAAGAGCATCTAACCACCTCACACCAGAGGCACCAAGGGAGTGTGCTCTTAGGGAAAGAGACCCCGTTAGCCATGTGACCTTTGAACTGGTCACTCAGCCCCTTCGTTAGGCTTCAACTTCCTCTCTAAAAACAAGACACTATGATTAGGTCCAAGGTCACTGTCAATTCCATCTTTCTATATTTCAATGAAATATAAGTTTTATTTTTATGAGCAGCACTTCTGAAGTCTCCAACTTGATTTAAGAGAGTAACTACAGAAATAGATTTTTTTCTTTAACTTTTCATCTACATAAAAATGGTTTTGCTTTCATTTCCCAATTCAACGATGGAAGTGACTATTGTCTCATATGATGAACATTCAACAAATATTAGCAGCAAAGAACTTTGTTTTTTACATCGTGCCATATTGAGTATACCTGTTTTTTTCTTGTTTTGTTTTGTTTTTTGCGGTACATGGGCCTCTCACCGCTGTGGCCTCTCCCATTGCGGAGCACAGGCTCCGGACGTGCAGGCTCAGCGGGCATGGCTCATGGGCCCAGCTGCTCCGCGGCATGTGGGATCCTCCCGGACCGGGGCACAAACCCGTGTCCCCTGCAGCGGCAGGCGGACTCTCAACCACTGCGCCACCAGGGAAGCCCGAGTATACCTCATTTGCTCTCAATAAATATTAATTAATGGCTTTGATGCTAATAAAACTAATATCGCCAATACCCCAGAGTTAAGGCACCACCACAAAGTAAAGTTGGCTCATCTTCATTTTACGAGTCTGCACCATCCCCAAAATTTTCTTAGAGTTTATGATAAGACAACCCTTGACATTATAAGTTAAGCATTAATATTTTGACCAAGTTGGGTGAACACTAGGAAAAACTAGACTGCATCTCAGCTTTGAACTTGCTCTATGATCATAAAGGTCCAGAAATGAATGCAGCATATTGGGGTAGGCTTCTCTGCACTAATCTGCTAGCAGGATTAGTGTAGTTCCTTTAGAGGAATAATGAACTCAAGATATCATCTTAACCTAAAGCTGGAATTTCCTGATATTGATTAAGTGTCACCATGAACTACCTGGACTTGCGTTGCTGTACCAAAGATATCCATTATTTATTCCCCATCAACAGTCCCTTCTTAAGGAATCTGCCTCACCCACAGCTCAGAAGGGACAACTATCCACTACAAATGCAGGGATTGGGGGAGGCAGAACCTGCTCTCAACTGGGCTGTCACTCCTCCCAGGCAGGAATCTGGAACTGAGAAACAGACTCTGAATCAGGCAGATGGTGTTGGAGCTGAAGGTTCATGTACAGTTAGATCCACATGGCAGGCAAAAGCCAGATACTGGGCAAATTTATCATCTTTGGCCATTTGAACTGCTATAACAGAATATCGTAGACTGGGTGGTTTATAAACTGGGTCATTTCTCACAGTTCTGAAGGCTGGGAAATCCAAGATCAAGGTGCTGGCAGATTTGGTGTCTGGGAGGGCCCACCTCCTGGTTCACAGATGGCCGTCTTCTTGCTGTGTCCTCACATGGCAGAAGGGACAAGGGAACTTTCTCCAGCCACTTTTATAAGGGTACTAATCCCATTCATGAGGGCTCCACCCTCATGACCTAATCACCTCTCAAAAGCCTCACCTCCTAATCCCATCACACTGGGGGTTAGGTTTTCAACATATGAATTTTGTGGGAACACATCTGATCTACTGCAGTGATAGCAGAAACTAGGAGGTGAGTAAGAAAGCAGGTTAGCCAAGTAGGGAATATAGGAAAATGCAGAGGGAAGAAGATATGGGTGGATCCAGGAAGAGTGGTACAGAAACAACTGACACCTTGCAGCTTCCTAGTTCCTGTGATACACAGCTTCTGGCCATTGGGTTTTAAAAGAATACCTGTGGTCACAGCCAATCCCATCCTTAGATCTGTCATTGTAAAAGTGATGAATAGAAGAATTTGCAGCCTCATGGTTACACACACACACACATTCATACAACTAGTACATACAGCTGGTACAGAATTGAATTAGCTAGAAAAACTAGACTCAGTTGGTATTAGGAAAGAACAGAGCTGCTCAAGGTAGAGGACAGGAGAGGACAAACACTCAAGGACAAACTGCTTTGGGGAGAAGTTGTAGATATGTTGAGAGAATAAAATAAGATTGAAGGCAGGTGGGATACTGAATGAGATACTGGGAATGATTTTACAAAGTTTTGCTATTAGTTCAAATGGAATTCTCCTCTGCAACTCTTCAAGTTGTTTTTGTAAAGGTTTTACTTTCCCAGGCTTTCTGAGGAAAGAGACTAACATGAGACCCTGTTCTGAGACTGGACAGAGGGAGGCCCAGTTTTACTTGGGTTCTGGCAAACCCCAGACTCTTTCACAGATTGGGGTTTCTCAACAGAACTCTAATAACATTTTTAATGGAACAATTCTTTATTGTTCAAGACTATCCTTCAGACTGCAGGATGTTTAGCATCCCTGGCCCCTGGGTACTGAATGACAGAGCACCTCTCCGGTCACTGTGACAACTAAAAACACCCTCCACTATTTCCAAATGCCCCCAGGGTGGAGGAGAATGTTGCCCATGGTTGAACCACTGATGTAGACATTGCTAAATTGGTTTCCATTCATTGCAATGAGACAATTCCTGATGAAGACAGTGGCTAATAAATAAGAAGAGCAGAATTATTTGTGTTTCTTCCCGACGCATTCAACTCAATGATACGCAGTATCTCAGAAAGCAAACATGATGCTGTTGGTGCCATCACTGTGAGGACTGAATAAGAAGCATAAGATACTACGCTCCTAGTCCTGCACAAAATCCTGAAAGTGGGTAATGACAACAAAAATCAACAGGCACATAGTAGGGTTGGCCTTTGATGAAGGGCACATGACAGACACTCAGAAGAAAACTGGACCTCAGCCTGAAGACGAGGGCTAGGAGAAGATGTTATGAAAGTTCATGACCTCAGAAAGACAAAAATGAGGGTGAACACACTTTTATATCACATCCTGTAATATCAAAGCTAAGAGCATAGTTGAAAGCTAATATTTTGATCACTCACTGTGCTAGGGTCTAGTTAGAAGATGCTATATAGTCCCTGGACAAATAAAAGCAAGTACTGCTTTGTAGCATGAAGTCCTTAAAAACAGTGGTTCAGATAAAAACATAATTTAAAATCAAGATTTGTGCCTTTGTTCTTCCCTCTACTTCCTAGGGTGTTCTTCTCCCAGGTAATCACAGGGGTGATTATCAAGGATCATCTTCAAGGCTGTGTGAAGGCACTGGCTTCTCAGTGAGGCTGACCAGCTGATTGAAAACAGTGACCTCGGCTGTGCACTGATCACGGTCTGGGTCTCGATCAAGTTGGTCACGTAGGAGGATCCTGAACGCACATCCTCCCACAGACGCACGGAATCCACAGCTCCCTACCAACAATTTCCTCTGAAAAACCCCCAGAAGTGACTCCTACACCTCAGGCAAACGAGACCAAAAGCCCACTTGGATGCAGGTAGGAGGGGCTGAGATACAACTGCACCCTAAACCCCACACCTGGTGCAGACCCACAACTGGGAGGGAACTCAAAACCCTGAGCTTCTCCCTGAGGAGCAAAGGGTTTGCACCCCATACCAGGCACCCCAACTCCTAAGACCTGCATCTGAAAGATAAGCTCCCCAAACACCTATCACTGAAAGCCAGTGGGGCTCCTCTCCGCAAGACCCACCAAGCTACAGCGGGCCGGGCAGCGGTTCTTAAAGCATAGTGCGCACTGGCTCGCCTGCCCCAGGCCCAGCTGAGAGGCGCCCAGAGTTGCTGTGAAGCGGGCTGATTTACTTACCTTCAAGCATCTGCCTGAGGGGCCTGCTGAGGAGCTCCCTGCAGGCACCATCCTTGCACTGTCCCCCTGCTTCACGGCAGCTCACCACCTCCTCCTGGAAAGCAACTTGTACTTTCCTCTGGGGCCCCGATTTTTGTGGCTGCCGCCCGCTGGACACCTCCAGATCACCTGGCGCTGGGGGCCACTGGGGCTTACACCCGTGGTCCCTCCAGACTGTATATATTTGCATACTTTAAAAGCTGCTGCCTGAGGGTGTGGCTTCCGATCAGCCTGAATCTGGGTTCTGACTCAGATCCTCCCTGGACAGGTCTTGCCACACCCTTAACCACTGGGAACCACTGAGAATAACATAGGCCGCCTGGACAAGCACGAAGTTCTGAGACACGACCAAGAGCCAGGGCAGCTCTGAACAATAAGGTTCATCTCCTCCGCAAGGCCACTCCTTCCAGACCGGGGAGGTGCCTCGTTTAATGCAAAGAAGCCAACACAGAGGGTCAAGGAAAGTGAAGAAACAGGGGAATGTGTCCCAAACGAAAGAGCAAGACAAAACCTCGAAACTGACCTTCATGAAATCATCACTGCTCGTCCTCCTCTCTCATCCGTTCTTCTCCACAGCTGTTATTACCATTTACGATCCTATTTGTTCACTCATGTATTTGTCTGTCCCCTCGCTAGAACGTACACTCCATGAGGGCCAGGACTTCCGTTCTGTCTTTTCACTCAGTGCCTACAAGAGGGATTGAGAATGGTAAGCACTTAATAAATAGTTATTGAATGAATGATGGATTAAAGAATAATTCAGACAGGTAAATATATAATAAATACATAGCAAGTAATTAAAGAAGGTTAATGATGTTTAGGGTAGCACTTTAATTCTTGGAGGTTGACAACATGGAAAACAGACATCATTCCACCAAATCATTCCATCGTTGTATGTCCCAGGCTGGACCTGCCCCGGGGGAAAGGCCCTCAGCCCCACCTCCACACACGTCAAGGTGGTGTTCATCACCACAGTGCTGCCCCTACCTGGTGGTTTCTGGCAGCACGAGGAAGGAAGGGCCCTCCCGCATTCCTTCCTTCAAGCCTTGTTTCCTGAGTGTCGACTATGTTCTCGGTCCTGCTTGGCACTGTTCTCTAGAGGCACAATAGTGAACAAGACAGACCCAGGCCCTGCCCTCCCTATGTTTTCAGTTTGGTCACAAAAATGAGAAGACAGCCTTGCAGAGGAGGCTTACAAGGGAGGCTTGTGTGGAGAATCTGGGAAAGCAGAACGGAGAAAACAAGAGAGTTATCTGGCCCAGAGAGGTGAAAAAGTCAGGGAGCTCTCCCTCTAACTGAAGTTAAATCATCCTCTCTGTTCCTTGTTTTTCGCTCCTTTTTTCCTTAACCATGGTAAAATACCCATAACATAAAGTTTCCCATTTTAATGATTTTTCGGTGTACAGGTCATGTACGCTTAGCAGCATGAGGTCCATTCACATTGCTGGGCAGCCATCACTCTCCCTCTCCAGGACTTTTGCCATCTTCTCAAATGTCCCCCTGTCCCCATTAAACAACATCTTTCCGCTCCCTGCCCTAAATTCTGGGTCTCTGTTGCACTGTCTCCTGAAATGCAACTCCCCATGATCATATTTTAGGGACAAAGGTCACACTTAGATGATGTGAAATTTATTTTAATAAAACCAATAAGAATGTAGGGGGGAAATCCAGTTGAGCTCTTGACACTCCTGTGATTCTGTTCTGAATTTTAAAACTTCCTTTTTGGGGGGGAAAAAAATGAAAAGGCTAATAATGGAGATCCAGTCAAAAGATTGTGAAAGAACTCTTATCCCCACGGCCATATCAATTACATGACAATGTACGTGTGTTGCTTCAGACACCACAGCAAATGTCTCTGTATAAAATATAAAATAAACTGTTTCAGACAAGAATGGAAATGTATCAGTAAAAAATAATTTGGGCTCTGTTGGAAAATAAAATACATTCCCAAAGCCTCAATCCCTTCTTGACTGTACTTTCCTATAAATAATTAAGAATTCAAGTAATTATGTTTCATTATTAACTGTAACGTTTTCCAAAACTACTATATGCAGGTCTGGAGACCGCACTTGACCTACTTATAGTGGTCTGCAACAGAGGTTTTTTCTTTTTTGAGGATATCTTTTTTTAATTGGGATGAGGGCAAGAGGGGATTAAGGTAGGTGGCAAATCATACCCTTCATTTTTAGTGAGGAGCCATGGCTTCTAGAAATGTCCACCATTCATTCCTAATAGTCATTCAACAAACTTTTCTTGAGAACCCACATATGCCAGGCACTATTCTGAACTCCTGGAACACATCAGTAATCAAAACAGACAAATATCCCTGTTTTCCTGGAGCTTCCTTTCCGGAGGAAATTTTAAAATATGATTTTAGATACTCCTCGATTACTTGATCTATTTCTGTTTATCAGAAAATTTTGCAATAGTGTTGAGGACTGGAAAAGAGTATTGAAAATTTTTCTGGTGTACACTTAGAAATCATCACTAAAAAATCTATCTGTGCTTCCACTTACTGTATTCACTCAAGTCTTATATTCATACCAGAAATACATACTGAGAGATTTTTTTCAGCAGCAAGAGACTCTGCTAAGAAGTATGAGGGGATATAAACACATGTGAAACATATCTGTAAACTTATTCTTGGATGTGTTGCACCCACACCATGGTTTCAAAGGAAAATTATCAAACTATCATTACTATGTTACAATAGCTGGGCAATGTCATGCTATCTATGGCACCTGAGTTAAACAGCACAGAGGGTTTTCTTTTTTTTAATTTATTTTATTGACGTATAGCTGCTTTACAATGTTGTGTTAATTTCTGCTGTACAGCAAAGCGGTTCAGTTATACATACATATATATGTATACATATACATATATACTATGTGTATATATATATATATATATATTCTTTTTCATATTCTTTTCCATTACGGTTTATTACAGGGTATTGAATATAGTCCCCTGTGCTATACAGTAGGACCTTGTTTAAATAGCATAGAGTTTGACTCTACCTTTGGTAAATAAAAGTCCCCTGTGGGTCAGGTAGGTACACCATGGGAACCACAGTGAGAAGCAAAGAGCAAACGGTAGTCTGGGTGGCACAGAGGGCCCTTTAAGCCTGATCCCAGGAATCACAGTACTAGCAGGATGAAGACCCACCCACGGTCACCAAAACTCCAGGGGCAGGAATGGAACGATTACTGCCTGTCATCTTATATCAGAGACTGTAAACCATTCTCTCTGTTTAGGTGCACCACTGAGGACTAGGCTTTGTGACAGAAGGCAGTCTTGAAGGAGGGGACTTGGTTCATCTTTTCTAATTTTTATTTTATATTGGAAGATAGTTGAAATGCAATGCTGTGTTAGTTTCAGGTGTACTACAAAGTGAATCGGTTGTACGTATACATATATCTACTCTTTTTAAAATTCTTTTCCCATTTAGGTTATTACAGAATATTGAGTAGAGTTCCCTGCGCTATACAGGAGGTCCTTGTTGGTTATCTATTTTAAATATAGTAGTGTGTATATGTCAATCCCAAACTCCCAATTTATCCCTCCCCCCACCACCTTTCCCCTTTGGTAACCATAAGTTTGTTTTCTAAGTCTCTGGTTCATCTTGGTTTACCCAAAGCACAAGTCAGTGAGGGCTCCAAAGAGCTGCCGTGTTTGTGCAGAAAATGACAAGAGTTTGTGCTGGAGAAGACAGCAGTGGAGCATGAAGTCAGATACCCTGGTTAACTGCAAACACTTGGCCACATTTTGAGTTCCAACCTGCATTCTACACCTTCTTGTTTTCAAATATTTGGAACAGTCCTCAAACTTCTATTTTTAATTTTAGCAAAAAGAAGCCTAGAAAACTTCTATGAGCTTCTGACATTTTTCTAGACCTCAAAAGGCCTTTAAGAATATTTTGGTGAGTCAGACAAAAATGATTCAGAAACATATGGATTGCATTTACTTGGATAGATCAGAATTTAACACAAAGTAGGTTAAAATACTTGGCTACATCCTGTGCTCTGGGGTAGCCAAATGTTCGGGAAAAGTGCGGCAACATGAACACCACCAGGCTGGCTCCTACACTGCCCTGTTTTCATTTGCATCTCTCTCTTTTTATTTTTTCCTCTCAGGCTGCCAGGAACGCATACTAGGCTTCAGGGACAGCTTAAGGAATAATAGCCTGCAGCTAGAGAGACCCCCACTACCATTTTCCAGGAAGAATCTGGATTCCCCAGAGATGCTACGTTCAACAAATATGAACAAACACAGCAAAAACCCACACTGTGTCCTCAGCCACATCGAGGCAGTCTTCTTTAGTATTTCGTACTTCATCCAATTCCAGCTTTCTGCTTGTCTGAGAAACAGACCAGAGCAGTGGCCACAGGACCAGCTCTATAATTTGAAGAGCTCAGTGCAAAATGAGGATGCGGGCCCCTTGCCCAGGAAGTATTAAGAGTGTCAAGATGGCAAAAATGGCATTAAAAAAAGCATCGAGAGAGTATGGCCCATAAAGCCAGCCCTGCGTGGCAATGCCCTGAGGCATTTCCTCCCTTCACATTTCTTATTGTAAAGAAAAACAAGATGATGGCAGAATAATCAGTGTGAACTCAGATTAGTTAGGAAATGAGATAATGATTTAACGATCGGGATTTCCCAAGCACTGTTAACTAAAACCAAGGACAGGATCAGAGATCAACAAAAATTTCAAATGGCATCACAGCAAGAGTGAAAAGGCTGACTTTAGACTGAACCAGCAAAGTTTCAAAGAACAAAGAAGAGTTCAGAGATTGCAGGAGAGGGGTGAGGCAATGGTCCTTGCGGCCTCTGTGCTGTCTCCTCCAGGGGCTCTGATGCAGCTGTTGATGCAGAGAACAGAATTCTCTCTGAAACTAATGGCACCATTTTATACCACCACCAAGGAAGGTGTTGTTATACCAAGGATTTATTTATTTATTTATTTATTTAATTTAGTCTAATTGAAGTATAGTTGATTTACAATGTTGTGTTAGTTACTGCTGTAGAGCAAAGTTTTACATATATATATACTTTTTTTATATTCTTTTCCATTATGGTTTATCATAGGATATTGAATATAGTTCTCTGTGCTATACAGTATGTTTACCCATTCTATTAATGTATATAAAAGCTTACATCTGCTCACCCCAACCTCCCACTCCATCCCTCCCTCAGCCCCCTCCCCCTTGGCAACCATAAGTCTGTTCTCTATGTCTGTAGTTCTGTTTCTGTTGCATAGATAAGTTCATTTGTGTCATGCTTTAGATTCCACATATAAGTTATACCATATGGTATTTGTCTCTCTCTCTTTGACTCACTTCACTTAGTATGATAATCTCTAGTTGCATCCATGTTGCTGCAAGTGGCATTATTTCATTTTTTTATGGCATTGCATATATATGTACCACATCTTCTTTATCCATTCATCTGTCGATGGACATTTGGTTGTTTCCATGTCTTGGCTATTGTGAATAGTGCTGCTATGATCACAGGGGTGCAAGTATTGTTTAGAATTTTAGTTTTGTCTGGATATATGCCCAGCAGTGGGATTGCTGGATCATATGGTAGTTCTATTTTCAGTTTTCTGAGGAACCTCCATACTGTTTTCCATAGTGCCTGCACCAACTTACGTTCCCACCAACCCTGTAGGAGGGCTTCCTGTTTCTCCCCAGCCTCTCCAGCATTTGTTATATGTCGACTTTTTAATGATGGCCGTTCTGACTGGTATGAGGTGGTACCTCACTGTAGTTTTGATTTGCATTTCTCTAATAATTAGCAATGTTGAGCATCTTTTCATGTGCCTGGTGGCCATCTGTATGTCTTCTTACACCAAGGAAGATTTTAGAGGAATGTGGAATAGCTCCAGGAGATTTCCTATGTGCTTTTGCAATCTGTAATTTTACCATCTGCCTTATTCAGTGTGGCCTAATAAAGATTTCCACCTCTTCTTTCACAGTTTCCAGAGAGGAATAAATATGCTAAGTAACGACTTGGGCACAGAAGTCCTCTTTCCACAAGCCTGTTAAAGATTAGGCTTCAAGAATCATAGTACCTAAACGCAGGCGTTGCCCATAGCATTTCTCTAAAAAATACTCTGTATGGGGCACACGTTTATGTATTTATTTTCGAAAGAAATATCTTTTTTTCCCCTGTGGATAAAATTCTGAGCATGTGAGGCACAAAATTAAAATCACTTGGTTATTTCAATCTTTCCTTTTATGAGGAGCCCATTATATCTTTTCTAATTCCTGTGTAAGATTTGTTCATATTATATTACAAAGAGCATTTTATAAGTTCAGTAGTTTTCAGTTTCTCATTAGTCTTTTTTGTTTGTTTGCCTATGGTGTCTATTAAGACTTGCTTTTAGAAAAACGAGACAAGACAGAGTCCGTTTTACAGAGTCCATAAAGGCACACAGTTCTCTCTCATTTTTAAAATAGAGTTGATTCTATTTTTTTAGTGAATCAGCACAAGGTCTGTTATTAAGCATTCCATTGTATCATGTGTTTTATTTTTTTTGCTGGTAGAATTTTTAATAGTTTACTTCTTCTTTAAAAAAATTTTTATGGACTTCCCTGGTGGTCCAGTGGTAAAGAATCCGCCTTGCAATGCAGGGGACGCGGGTTCAATCACTGGTCGGGGAACTAAGATCCCACATGCCGCGGGGCAACTAAGCCCACACACCATGACTACTGAGCCCACGCACTCTGGAGCCCACTCGCCACAACTAGAGGGAGAAAACCCGCACGCCACAACTAGAGAGAAGCCCATGTGCCACAACGAAGAGCCTACATGCCATAACAAAGACCCAACGCAGCCAAAAATAAAAATAAAACAATTTTTTAAATTAAAAAAAGATTTTAGTGTTTTATCTTATTTGTGAAGATGGATGAATCTGTTTCTATGTGCATATCAAAAAAGTATGAAAAAATAAGAAACCAGTGCTTCATATACTGCAGATAAAAAATGTTAATTCGATAAGCACTCTAAAAAACATTCAATATGCCAAAGACTTGGCTTTACATGAAATATCAGTTTAATTCCATTCAGCAAAAGTGGATAAAGCATCTACAAGGCATCTTTAGCAAGCTGGGTACTGCAGATGTAAAGATGAATTGAACTTGACCCTGGCATTGTACAAATTTGCTATGTGTAAGCAATTGCAGGCAGTAAAAGATCGAAACACTGCAGGCTGAATGATGGACTTGAAAGAAAGAAGCCTGTCGTGGCACAGTGGATCAGATGACGTCATAACCTTTCATTTCAAATCTATGGCATTTCAAACACAGCAGAGCGTTGTCTAAAAATACGAAGGCTTAATTCCCTTCACAGGCTCCATGTGGGAACACTTCCTAGCAGACTGGAAAGTATTTCAAATGACATAATCTACACTTGTCCGATTGAGTGAGCAAAGGCCATCCAAGGACACATTTATTTTCTTCGACTTTCTTCTCCAGAGATTTTTTGATTCCATGCAAATTTTCAAGATTTGGTGGTTGATGACTGATCTCAGAGCAACAGCGATCAATCAGGCAAGTCTGGCTGCAGGCACCGTGGACACATTCTACTTAGACTGAAGTCATCCTATGAATCCCTCTAAGTCAGACGCGGTTAGAGCCATGTCTGGGATATCTACGAATTTCCACAAAGGAAACATTAAGTTGGAAGTAAAAGTTCTTATTTCTTCTTATTTCTAAGTAAAAGATTCTTCTTTCTTCATATTTGAATAAATTTAGGTGATATAAATGAAAGAGACTTTCTTCATGACCATGCGATTTATTGTGTTTGAAGGTGTGCTTGCGAGGTTGGAGATGTGTGGGTGTTTTCACTTGTGGGTCTGTGTATGTGTGTACCTGTGTCTTTGGGAAGGAAGGAGAAAAGTTAGGGTGAGGGAGTGCAGCATGCAGGGACCTACAGAAGCAAAGGTGAAGAGGTGGGACTGTCTAAAGGAAGTCAAGCTGCAGACTGCTTGCTGCAGGTCCACTCCTTCATGCTGGAGGCATCCTTTCATTGGCCCTGTCATCTGCATGCCCAGCAGAGCAGCTGCAGGGTGGACACTAGACTGGGCAGGCTTGAGTGGAGTAAACGGAGTAGACAGCATATGACTTGCTGTCTTTGTCAGCCCTGGGCAACCATAACAAAGACCACAGCCTGTGTGGCTTAAAAACAGACCTTTATTTCTCACAGCTGGAGGCTGGGAAATCCAAGATCAAGGTACTAGCAGATTCAGTTCTTGGTGAGGGCTCCTTCGCAGGCTTGTGGGCAGCTACCACATCCTCACGTGGCCGT
Source organism: Leucopleurus acutus (assembly GCF_964270905.1). Lineage (NCBI taxonomy): Eukaryota > Metazoa > Chordata > Mammalia > Artiodactyla > Delphinidae > Leucopleurus > Leucopleurus acutus. Next base: position 196,433,977 of record NC_139142.1, read on the forward strand.
TCCTCAATGCTAACCCATCAGGGGGTCCCACCCTCATGACTTCATCTCACCCTAATCACCTCCCAAAGGTGCCACCTCCAAATACCGTCACATCTGGAGGTTAGGGCTCTGACCTATGGATTCTGGGGGACACAAACCTCCAGCCCCTAACACTTGGCTTCTTCCTACCACTGTATTTTTCCACCATCCTCAGGCTCCTGGAGCTTTCTCATTATCTAGACTTAACCTGGAAATCAGCCTCACTCTTCCACAAAGCGCTAGCCTTCACCTGACCATTTCTAAGACAGTTTCAGTTACTAGAAAGAGAAACCAGCATGAGCTAGCTTAATCCAAAAATGCTTACAATTTTGTCAATTATACCTCAATAAAGTGGAAAAGGTCATTGACAACTATTAAAATAAATAAATAAAAGTAAGCATCCTTATTTTTTAAAGAAAAGCAGGGAGAGGGAATATAAGACTACAGTGAAGTCTCGTGGAACAGGAATGCATTCAATCATTCATTCATGCATTCAAAAACTATGTATTGAGTAACTAGCATGTGCCAAGTTCAGTGGTAGATTCTGGGAACTCAGCAGTGAAAGAGACAGGCGTCTGCCCTGCTTATACCCTGGTAGAGAGACAGACGTGAACCAAGTAATCACACAGATACATGTATCATTATAAATTGTGCTGAGTGCTCCAAGGAAAAGGTATAGGGTGTTTCAGAAAGTTTAACAAGAGGGCCTGACTTAGAAGAGGTTTGGGAAAGAATTTGCTGAGGAGTACACGGCTTCCCATGTACTTAGTAGATAGTAGATAAATTCTACTAAGTAGATAATTAGTAGAATTCTACTAATTATCTACTTAGTAGATAAATTCTACTAAGTGCTAAAAGAAGAAATTATACCAGATCAACCCACACACTTAACAGAAAACAGAAGAAGAGAGAGCACTTCTCAACTAATTTACGAGGTCAGCATTACCATGATCCCAAAATTATATAAAACTTTCCTCCCAAATATAACTAGATATTCTCATGAATATATGTGGTAGGCAGAATAACGTCCCCCTACCAAATATGTCCATGTCCTAACCCCCAGAACCTTGAATGTTACCTCACATGGGAAAAAGGATTTTGCAGATGTGATTAAATGAAGGATCTTGAGATGCGAGATTATCCCAGATTATCCAGTTGGCCCGATGCAGTCACAATTGTCCTTATAAGAGGGATGCAGGCAGGAGAAGTCAGAATTAGAGAACATGGCGATGTGATGACAGAAGCAGAGATCAGAGTGATGCTTTGAAGATGGAGGAAGGGACCACAAGAAGCTGAAAAAAATCAAGGAAGTGGGTTCTCCCTTCAGAGGCTCCGAAAGGAACCAGCCCCGCCAACACACTGACTTTACCCCAGTGAAATGGCTTTTGGACTTCTGACCTCCAGAACTGTAAGAAGATACATTTGTGTTTTAAGCCATGAAATGTATGGTGACTTGTTACAGCTGGAACAGGAAACTAACACAACATAGTTGCAAGAATCCTTAACAAAATTTTAGCAAACAAAATCCATCAGTATATAAGGATAATACATCATGAACAGGTGAGATACATTCCAGGAATTCAAGACTGGTAATCAACGTAACGAGTTTAAAAGGAAAAGCCATATGATCACCTCAAAGTAACGCAGAACAAGCATTGGACAAAATTCAACACCTATTCATGATTAAAAAGAAACTTTCTGCCAATTGTGACTAGAAGAAAATGCCTTGCATCTACTAAAAATCCGCAGCTAGCATCATACACAGTTATGAAAGAAGGAATACGTTCATTTAGGAATAAAGCAAGAATGTCCATCCTCACCACTTCTATTCAATATTGTGCCTAGCCAGTATAATAAGGCAAGGAAAAAAGGGACTGAGTTGGGAAAAAAGAAAGAAAACTGATTTTTTTCACAAATGCATGATCTACTTCTAAAGAATACACCAAAAACCTACTAGAACTCATAAGGGAATTTATAAGGTTGCAAAATACAAGATCAACAACAAAAATCAATTCCATTTCTCTATATATACAACAAACAGTTGGGAAGTGAAATACACTGAAAACTGAAAAACTTTGTTGAGAAAAATTAAAGAAAATCCAAGTAATGAAGAGATATGCTATTTCATAGATGGGAAGACTGAATAAATTTGGCCCTCTGTATCCATGGGTTCTACATCTGTGGATTCAACAAACTGCAGATCAAAAATATTTGAAAAATTAAAATTCCAGAAAGTTCCAAAAAGCAAAGTTTGAATTTGCTGGGCACTGGCAACTATTTACATAATATTTATATTGATTAGATGATATAAATAATCTAGAGATGATGTGGTATATATACCACAATGGAACACTACTCAGCCATAAAAAAGAATGAAATTGTGCCATTTGCAGCAACATGGATGCACCTAGAGATTATCATACTATGTGAAGTAAGTCAGAAAGAGAGAGACAAATACCATATGATATCACTTATATTTGGAATCTGAAATCTGATACAAATGAACTTATCTACAAAACAGAAACAGATTCACAGACACAGAGAACAGACTTGTGGTTGCCAAGGGGAGGGGGAGGGGAGGGATGGATTGGGAGTTGGGGATTAGCAGATGCAAACTATTATGTACAGAATGGATGAACAACAAGGTGCTACTGTATAGCCCAGGGAACTATATCCAATATCCTATGATAAATCATAATGGAACAGAATATAAAATGAATGTATATGTATGTATAACTGAGTCACTTTGCTGTACAGCAGAAATTAACACAAAGTTGTAAATCAACTATACTTCAATTTTAGAAAAGATTTTAAAAATTAACCAATATAGTCACATATCCTAATAGATTTTTCTAAGAATGCATCTGTGAAACACGGAACACCAAAAAGTTAGTCACAGAAGAAGAAAAACAGCAGGATACTATTCATTAATGGTCAAAAACACAAAAACGAAGCCATCTAGTCTAAAGATTTATACTTACGTAGTAAAACTATAATAAAAAGCGAGGGAAGGATGAGCACAAAAATCGAATAGCATTTATCCCTGGGGGCTAAAGGCGAGGAATACGATCATAAAATCCTTGTAGTTTCTTACACTGGAGGATGAGTATGTGCTCATCACTTATCCTTCATACCTTAACCACAGACACATGATATCAATCTTTTCTTATATCTGAACATCATCATAATTTTTAAATTAGCAAGCAAATATATTCTTTAAAATGGAGGAAATAAATCTCCACGGAACTCAGATTCATCAAAAAAGTTTCGCTTCTGTACAGAACATACCTTCAGAACATTGTGTTACAAAGTGCTGTGAGGCTTGGGGCTAAATTTTCTGTGGACCACTTTTAATTTCTCATGGTCTCAACCTTTGCTTGAGGGCTACTGGTTGCAGTCAGTAGAAAAGCCCACTATATCCCCTGGTTAACAATTTCTTTTAATCAAAGTATACATTTTACATCTTTTTGTAAGAGTGGACACTGTTTGGTTGTCCCTTTGGGTTAGAAAAGCAGTTTATTTCTCAGTGGTAAACAGATGTGTCAGCCATGTCAACAGCACGGACCACTCAAGTGCCCATGTGGAAAGGAAGAAGGGACAGGGAGATTGCTATAATATTTATTTGATCATCCTGTTTAATTATTCATACGTTGAAGACCCAAATCCATACAGACTTTTTAAAATAATGTGATTGTGCTATAGAAAAAATATGTCTTTGCAGCCGACCCTGTCATTACAGAGAAGCCAATCATTTAGAGGTGCTCTGCACCCTTCCTTCTTTCTTCCAGAAAATGCAATCCTTGTTTTGTCCATTGTGACTACAACCGTGAGAGAGAGGAAATGTAAATCTAATGACATATTGTATATAAAATTATTTTGAAAACATAAAGGGATAGCTATGGAAGCTATTACCGGTTATTATGATCCCTTCCTGATTCCCCAGATAAGTGAGGCAGAAACAAGGGAAGTGAACTTAGGAGTTTGGGAGTAACATACACACTACTATATATGAAACAGATAACCAACAAGGACTTACTGTGTAGCACAGGCAACTCAATATTTTGTAATAATCTATTAGGGAAAAGGATCTGAAGAATATATATATATAAAACTGAATCACTGTGCTGTGCACCTGAAACTAACACATTGTAAATCGACTACACTTCAATTTAAAGAAAATAAGTAAGTAAAATTTAAAAAAAGAAACAAGGTGAGTTGCCATGATTAGACTTTGCCTCAGGGTTAGAAAACTGCAAGCCTCCTTCCAAATCTGAAGGTAAGCAGAATAATGGGTTTTCGATCTTAAAAACAAAACGTAAAACTCTTTGCACAACAAAGTCTTGCAAATTGTTAACAAATAAAACGGAAGTTGAATGATTCTGGCTGGAACCGAGGATCTGGGGACAGTCAGCCCAGCCCCGTCCCTGACAAGGGGGTACTGGGCACCACCCCTGAAGCCCTGGCAACCCAGACACTTCTCCTGACCCTGAAGGCAGCTGAGAGGGAGGGGGAGAGGTAAGCGGGGGCTCTCCTATATCAGTCTGGACCCCAAATGGTACGGTGTTTTGTGGGTCCCAAACACGCAGTCACTTTCTCCAAGGCCAGAGGCTGAGTCAGGGGAGAGTCCGGGGGTTCTGACCACCTAGAACAGTGCCTGGCGCATGGCAGGCTCTCAGTGACCATCCACCACCAATAAACAAACGAGCGAATGAGTGAGTGCTGAAGAAGCAGTGGTGCTGACCCACTCCCCGAATTGACACCTGAGCCCTAGCCCCTCTCAGAGCCAATCCTCCCGTTAAAATGAAGGAAGGGACATCAGAGCACCACGCCCTCTGTGTCCTTTCGTGCGGTGGGGCGGAAGCAGGTGTCCTCCCACTTCTGGATGCTTTCCTCTGAGGACGCTGGATGTGCTCATTTTCTTGCACTGCCCTGTGGCCGACCGCTTGCTCCCACGTCGTGAGTTTTGAGTGGTGGCTCCAGAGCCACAGAAAGAAGGGGGTCTGGTGCTGCTGGCCCATGACCCGCAGCGGGCTGCTGGGGATGAACGAAGCTCCCCCTTCCCTACAAGTGGAACAGGACAGCGAGGCTGGGCACGGGGACAGGGACGCGTGGCAGGAGCTGGCTTTAAAGCCACCACTACTGACAAAGACATGCAGCCGTGACCTGGGCAGGAGAGAGGATGCCGCAGAGAGAGGAGTGGTGGGGAGAGCAGAGGGAGGATGAGAAGCAGGAGGGCACCTGTCTGGTTTGGATCAGGCTGAAGGCACCATCTGGGCGGCGGTTCAAACCCTGAGATAGGAAAGGATTTTGACGTCTTTTAAGTCGGTTCTAGCCTCAGAAGCTGCCTCACTGGGGAAGTTCACCTCTCTCTTCTGCCTTTAAATTCCCCACTCGTGCTGGTTGCCTTCCCTGCTCAATTTACGACACCCCATCTCCAATACAGACACATATGCAAACATATACACAAGACAGACATATAACACACAACAAACATACATGTATAAACACACAGTGCATACAAACACAACAAACGTACACATACACACATATGCAAACACAGACACATAACACAAACACACATGATAAACACACCTGTTTACTTATTTTCTTTAAATTGAAGTATAGTCGAATTACATTGTGTTAGTTTCAGGTGCACAGCACAGTGATTCATTTCTATATACATGTATTCTTCAGATCCTTTTCCCTAATAGATTATTACAAAATATTGAGTTGCCTGTGCTACACAGTAAGTCCTTGTTGGTTATCTATTTCATAGATAATAGTGTGTATGTTACTCCCAAACTCCTAAGTTCACTTCCCTTGTTTCTGCCTCACTTATCTGGGGAATCAGGAAGCGATCATAATAGCCGGTAATAGCTTCCATAGCTATCCCTTTATGTTTTCAAAATAATTTTATATACGATATGTCATTAGATTTACGTATACCTGTGTGTGCATGTTTATGTATGTATGTGTATATATGCATTTCTGTGTATGTGTGTGCACACAGGCATGAGTGTCTATGCATGCTTGTGTAGTGTATGTGCACTTGTGTGTTTGTGCGTGTGTTTTGTGTGTGTGTCTCTGTGTGTCTGTGTGTGAATGTGTCTCTGTGTTTATACATGTATGATATCATCTGAAGGAAGAATCCTGCTATAAAAATTGTTGGAAAGCCAGTGATATATTTTATCCCTTGTCTTATATGAGGAGAGGCAGGACAAACAGGATCTGGCTCTGTAAGCAAATCCAGTCATTGGGAGCAGTTTTCTAGAGGGTTCTTGCAGCCAGTGGGAAAAGGGCAGGGTCTTGGGAGGCAGGGAAGGGAACACCAATGCCCCGCTGACCATCACAGTTCTAAAGGGAACACAGGCCCAGAGAAGCTGCCCCAGACCCACAGTGGGTTAGTGGCAACTGAGCTAGGACAGGCAGGCAGACCTCTGGTCATCAGCCCAGTGTGGCTCCTGCTATCCAGAGCAACTTTCTGTGTCATGAAGTGAAAAGAAGTGAAATTAAAATCAAGGCACTGAGCTCCCCTGACCAGGCTCTGCCACAGCCTCTACTGATGACCTTGGACAAGGCATGTGCTTTGGAAATCCATCATGCAAGAAATGCCACGGCCTGCCGGAGAGGGTGTGGAGAAAAGGGAACCCTCTTGCACTGCTGGTGGGAATGGAAATTAATACAGCCACTGTGGAGAACAGTATGGAGGTTCCTTAAAACACTAAAAATAGAATTACCATATGACCCAGCAATCCCACTCCTGGGCATATACCCTAAGAAAACCATAATTCAAAAAGACACATGCACCCCAATGTTCATTGCAGCACTATTTACAATAGCCAGGTCATGGAAGCAACCTAAATGCCCATCAACAGACGAATGGATAAAGAAGATGTGGTACATATCTACAATGGAATATTACTCAGCCATAAAAAGGAACGAAATTGGGTCATTTGTAGAGACGTGGATGAATCTAGAGACTGTCATACAGAGTGAAGTAAGTCAGAAAGAGAAAAACAAATGTATATTAACGCACATATGTGGAACCTAGAAAAATGGTACAGATGAACTGGTTTGCAAGGCAGAAATTGAGACACAGATGTAGAGAACAAACATATGGACACCAAGGGGAGAAAGTGGCAGGGGGGTGGTGGTGTGGTGAATTGGGAGATTTGGATTGACATGTATACACTAATATGTATTAAATGGATAACTAATAAGAACCTGCTGTATAAAAAAATAAATAAAATTTTTTTAAAAATGCAAGGGTGCATAAAGCTTACATGAAGTACCCATGATTTCATCGTCTCCCCAAAACAGCTCTACTTCTTTGTGTATACATCCTTTCAGATTTTTCTTCTATTCATGTGAATTTATGCCTTGTTTTTTCCCCTACAAAAAAGGGATTATATAGCACATGTTTAGTAAAAAAAAAAAAGAAAAAGAAAGAAATAAAGAAATGCCACGGCCTCTGCCTGGGCCGCGCTGGGAGAGACAAGGAACAGTGATGAGGGCTGGACCCTGGAACGCCAGGCATCCCGGGAAGCCCTCCAGCCACCGAGTCTCTCTTTGCCAATGAGGACTAGAGAGGTAAGCAGAAGGGAATGAAATCGTGGGCACAGGGCTTTTAAAATCGGAGTGCACCCTGATGCAGGCGAACATCTGGAACTACTCCGTCTGACGGCTCCCATTCATATTGAAATGCTCTTTGGAAGCCTCCTGGGAAAGGAGCAAGAGAGCACAGATCCCATTGCTTTTCTGAAGGGCACCAGTCACGTGGCCACGGCCGCATTCAGGACTCAGGGAGACTCGAGGGAGAAGCTGCCAGACTACAGCCAGGAGACGGGCACCAGGAGGGACAGCACTGGAGGGTGGGCTCCAGACCTGCGAGGACCAGCAGTTCCTGCTGCAGGGTCGGAGAGCTGCACGTTTCTGCAAGGGCTTCTTCGTCCTAACGTAACAGAATAACTCTCCCCTTTTGGAAACAGAGCTGAAGGAGAAAGAGAAGTGAAAGGATTTACCCACAAAGACGAGCTGGGATGAGCTGGCATGAAGCAGAAGTGTGGGGAAATTAGTGAGTAGCTGACGCATGTGACCTCAGAGTACAGAGTGGCCCAATACACCCAATTAAACACGGGGAGAGAACACTTAGCCATCAGCTGGCCTCGGCCTGGGAATATGGCCCAGAATAATCTCCCCGTCTTTGGACTGAAGTTGTTGGCAGGCATGCCCAGGGCAGGGTGGGCAGGGTCTGAGGGATGGAGAGAGGAAGGTGTTTCCCCAGAGAGCGATTCTCCCTCTGTTCCTGAGTTTCCTTCCAGCTCAGGCAGGGATGGAGCACATCTCTGTTTGAGAGGCATCTCCTGGGTTGATTCCCTCTCCAAGGGGGACTGTTACGGACTGAATGCTTGTGTCCCCTCAAATTCATATGTTGAAGCTTTAACCCACAACATGATGGTGTTATGGAAATAAGGCCTTCGGGAGAAAACAGGTTTAGATGAGGTCATGAGGGTGGGGCCCCCATGACGGGACGAGTGCCCTTATCTGAAGAAGAAGAGGCAAAAGAGATTTCTCTCTCTGTCTCCTCACGCACAAAGAAGAGGCGACATGAGCTCACAGCAAGATGGCAACTGTCTACAAGCTGAGAATCGGGCCCTTGCCGAGAACCAAATCTGCTGGCATGTGATCTTGGACTTCCAGCCTCCAGAACCGTGAGAAATAAATGGTAAGTGTCCATTGTTTAAGCCCCGCAGTGTATGGATTTTGTGGTAGCAGCCCAAGCTGACTAACACAGGGACCTCTCTGCCATCTGGACTCCCAGGACTGTTTTGACAAGGCTCAGTCTAATAGAGCCATTCAAAAAATACACCCCAAGCTTTTAAATCCACAGATGTTTAAGAAAACCTTCCTTTAAGCATTGCACCTTCAGCCCTTCAGCCCTTCAGCCCTTGCACCACGAGGGGCACAAGGTGGGCACCCTCCAGTGCTGTCCCTCCTGGTGCCTGGGTTTGTTGAATGAATGCTGAATGCAATACAGAGGCATCTAATGTCACCAGTCCTCCTAAGATATGGTACATGAGGGTATTTATGGTCGTTAGTTCCAAAACTGGATCCCAAATGAGTGGAAGAATCAAATAATAAGGTCACTGTCCATTTGATAACTGCCACCGTGACCCCAAATTGGACAACTTCTTAGAATTCTATGTGTGTTCCATGGCAATACATGGCACCTCGAGAGAGAAGGAAGCCAGGTAGCCCTGCCTCACCTGGGTCGGGAAGGTAAGGTACCTGACGGACCCCTGCCATGAAAATTACATTTAAATCTTCACTGTGTAGTTAGTTCAGAGCCAATTATTTCTCTGTCCAGAAGCACAAATGCATTCTTCGAAACCCTACAGAGGAAAAGCATTCATAATGTGCCCTTTCATTTCCAACAAAAGATAATTTGCACATGCTCTTTCCAAGGGAGCACGTCATTTAAACTAAAATAAGCTTCATTTAAAAAAAAAAAGGAAAATTAAAGAAAGAAAATTAATGAGACATGCAGAAGAAAAACATCACCAGAAAACATCCCCATATGCCAGAATGATCATATCCATGGGAACTAGCTCAGAGTATCATCATTGTATTCCCCTCACAGATCACTATTTAAAATTTAGAAGACTTAATAAAAATCCCTCATCAAACGATCGTGAGCACTCACCACGGCCTGAGTTTCCATCCACATTTGTGAGTCTCAGATTGAAAACGAACCTGTAAGGCAACAGGAGCTGTGTTGGTTTATTTATGGCCCAGGTCTTTTTAATAGAATGGATTATTTCCTTGGCATGATTATGATCTGCTGCCTTTGGGGCCACATTTATTCGGTCTGCATAGCCTGATGATGAAAGAGAACTGCCTCCAGAATGTATTTCCTTCCTATCCCAATATCCAAAATGTTAAAAGAAAATTGCTGGCTTTGTGGGTGTAAAGAGTTGGCCCAAAGTGAAAAATGAATTTGTGATATCAAAATGCAGCTTTCACAAACTATGCAACTAAAGAAAAACGCCATCCTAACTCCATATTGCCAAAGAAGGAACAGATAAGAATCAGCAAATTATTCTCCATGATATGGCAGGCTTCATCCAATCAACGGAAGGCCTTAAGGGCAAAGACCTGCTTTTCTTTTTTTCATTCCCATTGACAACCTGATATTTCATCCAGCACAAGTGAGACAAGAAGTCACACTGCACCCTCCCCAGAATCGCGGGCAGTCCTGGTCTCTAGGGCCGTAACACTTGTAAACTTTGTAAAGCCCTGGCTGAGATCTCACCAGTGTGGTTTTCTGAGGAGTGTGCTGAGCTGCCCTCAGAGATGAAAAGCCACAAGCAGACCTGCGCTCACATCCTTCCTTCCCTGAGAACGTGCTGTTTCCTGACCATCTGAAGGTCAGGCTTGCCTGATGGGCATGGAGGGAAATAAAGCAGTGGTATTTTGAGGAGTTGAAACACATCAGAACTGAGATCAGCTGGGGTGATGACTGGCTTTCAGAATGGGAGCTGTGGTTTTGGCCTCACACTTTCTGCTTTTTGTTAGCCAGGGCTGTTACCTGGTATTCTTGCCTAAATAAATGTGAGGCTGGAAAAGGACTGAGCCCTACGAGAAATTTCGCACACGACTTAAAGCAGAGCTGACAGACGCAGAAGCACCAACACAGCGCCATCAAGCATGGCATCTCACTAGGTTTCATCTTAAGGCAGAAAAAAACCCTTGAAATTCAAGGTATAAGTTGATAAATTATTTCCGGCAGACAATGCAATGGATTTTGCGTCTTGGTGCTGGAGTAATGACGGTGCCGTTGGCTTGTCTGTGGCGTCCCAGGTGCCGCTCCTGGACTCAAGAGGAGGTAGAAGGACCCATCTGCAGCAGGCACTCCCAGCTCTTCCCCTGGCCATGATGGGAGAATAGACGCTAACAAGATAGAGAAGAGTTACTGGGTCAAGAGCGGGGCGAGGAGAGATGAGCTGGTACTGAGGACTGCTTTCCCCTAGAAGTGCCTGGCAACTTCTACGGCCACAGCTGAGAGACCGAATGCTGCTTTTGACCAAGAAAAAGGTTTATGGTCCAGACTCCGACCAGGAAAAAGTTCCAGAGAATGCCCGCCCTTTCTTCAGATTAAGACTTTACAGAGCTGTGTCCTAGGAGAGGGGTGATCAGGAGGTATACAGGTCCTCCTACACCTCTGAATGATCTCAGTCCCTCAAACTGTATCTAGGAAATCTCACATGGTTAGTGCTACCCAAGCTACTGGCAAAGGAAAAGAAAATCATTCTTGAATGCAAATCAAAACTATAATGAGGGCTTCCCTGGTGGCGCAGTGGTTGAGAGTCCGCCTGCCGATGCAGGGGATGCGGGTTCGTGCCCCGGTCTGGGAAGATCCCACATGCCGCGGAGTGGCTGGGCCTGTGAGCCATGGCCGCTGAGCCTGCGCGTCCGGAGCCTGTGCTCCGCAATGGGAGAGGCCTCAGCAGTGAGAGGCCCGCGTAACGCAAAAAAAAAAAAAAAAAAAAATGGCCATCATTAAAAATTCTACAAATAACAAATGCTGGAGAGGGTGTGGAGAAAAGGGAACCCTCCTACACTGTTGGCTTGAATGTAAATTGGTGCAGCCACTATGGAGAGCAGTATGGAGGTTCCCAAAAACACTAAAAATACGACTACCATATGATCCTGCAATCCCACTCCTGGGCATATATCCGGAAAAAACTATAATTCAAAAAGATACTTGCACCCCTATGTTCATTGCAGCACTATTCACAATAGCCAAGACAGGGAAACAACCTAGATATTCCACCAACAGATGAATGGATAAAGAAGATATGGTACATATATAAAATGGAATACTACTCAGCCATAAAAAACAATGGAGTAACGCCATTTGCAGCACCATGGATGCAACAAGAGATTATCATACTAAGTGAAGTAAGTCAGAGAAAGACAAATACCATATGATATCACTTATATATGGAACCTAAAATATGACACAAATGAACTTATCTATGAAACAGAAACTCACAGGCATAGAGAACAGACTTGTGGCTGCCAAAGTGGAGGGAGGGTGGGGAAGGGATGGATTGGGAGTTTGGGATTAGCAGATGCAGACTATTACATAGAATGGATAAACAACAAGGTCCTACATAAGGAAATATATTCAATATCCTGTGATAAACCATAATGGAAAAGAATATGAAAAAGAATGTATATATTTATATATATATATGTATAACTGAACCACTTTGCTGTACAGTAGAAATTAACACGACATGATAAATCAATTAGACTTCAATAAAATAAATTTTTTCCTGGTCTAATATCATTTCTACAAGTAATTCTGTAAATTCAAAATCAAAAATAACCTTGCACATGAAGTATATAAGGTCACATGAATGAAACTGAGCAGAAATAGGAGAGAAACAGACCTACAGGATTCTAGATATTGTATTTATCAGACATGGACTTTATGATAAAAATTTTCAGGGAGATAAACAACAAGATTGAGAATTTCAGCAAAGAGGGTGAAACTATTTGAAATGAGAAAAGGAACAAATTAAAATTCTAGAACTGAAAAAATATAAAAAATGAAATAAATAACTTGAAGGATGGGTTTAACAGCAGATTAGACAGGTAAAGGAAGACTTGATGAATAAAATATAGCTAAGAATAAAAGATCCAGAATGAACCACAGAAGAAGTAAGATAGAAAACGTAGAAAAGAAGGTAGAAAACATAAAGGGTGCTGGGTGACGGTCTGACACAGTGTAACTGGAGCCACAGAATGAGACTGGAAAGAAAATGGAGAGAAGAAATCTTTGATTAAATACTGCCCAAAATGAATAAAAGATATCAAGCCATAAAGTCAAGCCCTACAAATTCCAAACAGGATTTGCAAGAAGAAATCTTCACCTGGGCACATATTAGTAAAACTAATGCTTAAAAAAAAAGAAAGACAAATTTAAATCTTAAAATCTGCCCCAAAACAGACAACTTATCTTTAAAGGAGCAATTGTTTTCAGACTGACTGATAGAAGAAAATGGAAGACAGGAAACAAGGGAATGAAATAACTGCCAACTATATCCAGTGACAGTATCCATCAAGAATTAAGCTGAGGGCTTCCCTGGAGGCACAGTGGTTGAGAGTCCGCCTGCCGATGCCGGGGACGCGGGTTCGTGCCCCGGTCCGGGAAGATCCCATGTGCCGCAGAGCGGCTGGGCCCGTGAGCCATGGCCGCTGAGCCTGCGCGTCCGGAGGCTGTGCTCCACAACGGGAGAGGCCACAACAGTGAGAGGCCCGCATACCGCAAAAAAAAAAGAATTAAGCTGAGATAAAGGTATTTTCAAGCAAACAAAAGCAGAGAATTTATCACCAGCAGACTTACCCTGCAAGAAATACTTAAGGGAGTTCTTCAGACAGCAGAAAAATTATCCCACATAAAGTCATAGTCGTAGGAAGAATCATTGTGCACTGAAAAGGGTAAATATGTGAGTAAATATGAATGTTTTGACAATTGAAAAGGAAAAAAATATGTTTTGTATACAACAAGGATGGCATATGAATTTAGGAAAGTGTTATAAGGACCTTGTTTTATTCAAAAAGAGCTAAAAGTACCAACAATTAACTAGGCTTTGAAAAGTCAAGGATTATGTGGTAAAACTTAAGATAACCACCAAAATGACAATAAAAAGAATTGTAAAAGTTTAAAAACCACACAGAATGTCAGCTTTCAAGCTCACAGCAGGATGTCTTCTAAGCATCTTCCCTAAGGAATTTATCTGAAACTCAAGCAAAGATCAATGTACAAACTTGTTCATTGCAGTGACATTGGTGCCAAACACTGGAATCAAATGTTCAGCTATAAGAGAATCTTTATCTGTGATGAACTGTTCTACAGCCATCTAAAATGAAGCCCTCTACAACAAAAAAGAAACAAACTCACGGAGATAGAGAACAGACTAGTGGTTACCAGTGGGGAGAGGGAAGGGGGGAGGGAGGAGGGGCAAGAGAAGGGTAGCAGATTAAGAGGTACAAACTACTATGTATAAAATAAATAAGCCACAAGGATATATTGTACAACACAGGGAAATATAGCCAATGTTTTATAATAACTATAAATGTTTAAAACTTTAAACACAATTTAAAAATTGTGACTCACTATGCTGTACACCTGAAACTTACATAATATTGTACATCAATTAATCCTCAATAAAAACACAATAATGATAAAAATAATAATAAAATGATGCCCTCAAATAATATTTAATGGCACTGAGGAAATGCTATGGAAGTAATATCAAGTGAAGAGAGCAGAAATAAATATTGTCAGTAGAGCATGACCAAATTTAGTTTTTAGAGTACACAGGCACAGAGAAGACACTATAAAAAGATAAAAAGAAACCAACAAGGACCTACTGTAGAGCACAGGGAACTATACTCAATATTTTTTAATAACCTGTAATGGAAAAGAATCTGCAAAAGAATATATGTATATCTATAACTGAATCACTGTGCTGTACACCTGAAACTAACACGACATTGTAAATCAACTACACTTCAATAAAAAAAAGCAAAAAATAAAAAAATTTAAAAATAAACAAACAAACAGAATATAACTTTCATCCCTGGGGGTGGAATTGCAAGTGATTCTTACTTTCTTATTTTTGCAGATTTTCTACTGTAAGTGTATATTGTTGTTGTTTTTTTTTTTTTTTTGAGTTCTTAAGCGATAAACTGATTGTTTTCCTTTTAAAATAAAAGGAGTTAAGATACCTCTTCCTCTTAGGCAAAAAGGAACTAAGGGTATGTGAAAATAATATAGACTTCTCTCATTCCTTTTTTTAAATTATTTTGAATAAATAGGGGTATCCAATATCAACTATAGCTTTTCAACCAAAGTAGCTCTAGTTACTGTTTAACTAGTCAATTTAGTGCGTTCATTCACTCAAAGTCTCAAACATCCTTTTCCTTATACTATTTTACCTCTTGTACTATAAGTGAACCCAGAAAAAAATATGATAGTTACTTATTGGCATATTGGGATTCTGGGTACTTCTTTTCTGAAATCCCTGTTATTGCTATTATAACATGGTTCATGTGATTTTTTTTTATCTAGGCTTGGTTTAGCCAGTTCCATGGTAACCTCTGGAAAGGTGAAGTGCAGACTTCCCTGAGCACCCATCAATCATCCTCATGGAGCAAGATCTTGGAAGTGGAAGCATGACTCGCTGGGACCAGCCATCTGTGACCTGGACTCGTGTCCTTCATGGCTCGTAAAAACCAATGGTATGACATGACGTCATCCTGGATGGAGACAGTGAGTGCGTGCTGACACCCCGGAACGCTGCCCAGACCTGAGAAGGAAACAGGCATCGGTCTGCCCAGGTGCTAATGTCTTCTGCATTTTCAATCTCTGCTTCAAGTTCGTTTCCAGGAAGGATCACTGAAGATTGTAAGAAAGATACTTTGGCATGGCTCGGAGTCTTTTAACTTCCTGTACTTTTTTTTCTCAACTTCCCTACCCATATATTTTTTAGAAAGACTACTTCCTGAAGTTAGAGATGTTAAAAATATTGATTAAAAAGCAATGTATTGCAGCAACATGGATGCAACTAGAGATTATCATACTAAGTGAAGTAAGTCAGAAAGAGAAAGACAAACACCAAATATCACTTATTTGTAGAATCTAAACATGACACAAATGAAACTATCTATGAAACTGAAACAGAATCATGGACATAGAGAACAGACTTGTGGTTGCCAAGGGGGAGGAGGGTGGGGGAGGGATGGAGTGGGAGTTTGGGGTTAGCAGATGTAAACTATTACATTTGTAATGGATAAACAACAAGGTCCTACTGTATAGCACAGGGAACTATATAAAATATCCTATGATAAACCATAATGGGAAACCATATTTAAAAAAAGAATGTATGTATATGTAGGTATAACTGAATCGCTTTGCTGTACAGCAGTAATTAACACAACATTGTAAATCAATTGTACTTCAGTTAAAGAGCAACATAAATCAGAATATGTCAAGGAGGCATTCCGTCCTCACATTTCCCCAGAACTGCCTGCAGGGACATTGTATCTGTGGTCTTTCCCAGTGGCTTTCCTAGGACACAGACAGCACTTGTAACACAGCCAGCTGGAGACAGAACAGCATTGGTGGGTTCAGCTGACTATTGGACAGATCAAGCAACACAGCCAAGGTCAAGGTCTCACACAAATCATTAACACAGCCTGGGAGCCAGCCAGGAGAAGTGCCCCAGTGCCCCAGTTTCCAGACAGCCAATATCATTTCTCCACCTTCCAAGAAGGGGGCTCATGGGTAACCATGAAAACCTTTGCAAAAGGACTACAAATATTTCACTCAAAGAAAATGTAACTCAGGTCCCAGCTGGAGCTTCAGCTGGGACTTATGTTTGTTGAACTTGTCTGGATAACTGGTGGGACAGACTCACTATTTGCACGGGGAACTGGGCATCTCCTGGGAGAGAATTCATTCTGGCGGGGAGAAGGAACCAGGCACGGAGAGCAGGGATGGAAGCACACAAGGTTCTTAGGTGGGTCTTGGGGAGAGAGAAGGCTGCCAGTAAAATTAGATAGGCTGTTTCTTCAAAATATTTGTAAAGCTCCCTGGTGTAAGCATTACAGACTGCACACACACATGCACAACACATGCAACAGAGCAACAAAGGAAGAGCTCTTGGTTTCTCCCCCTCTTGCATAGACCATCACAGAGCTTTGGCACCCAGAAACTTTGGCCCCTGTGAAGTAGGGGTGGTGTTCAGAGACATAGGTGATGGTATCAGTGAAAAAAGTCCATAAAGTCCAGCAAAAACAGTGGGACATCAAATGTGCCCAGGAGGATGCTGCATGCCCACGCCAGAAACAGTACCCCAAGGAGCAGATTTATTTAAGGGCAAGTGAGGCGTCCCCCAGGGAGCTCCTGAGACGCATGGCAAGAACTTCACACTGAGATGGAGGTCAGTGGGGAGCAGAGGGCCAAGGGGACATCGGTAGGAGACAATAAAATGTGAGTTATAACTCATAATGTGACCCCATTAGACACACCGCCTGGCAAGGCCCAGGGAAGTGCAAGCGATGAGAATGTATCTGGGGCTGTAATTATCAGCCCATTTATTTTCACTGGTGACAGGGACAGAAGCACAGTAATTGGGAGAGAGTTGTGCAGAGACTCAGACAAATTGTGTTCCACTCTATTCCATCTTTTATCAAGAACGCTTACAACCAGATGAACTCTGGAACAGACTACGGCTCGTTACTTTTGACACGTTGTGCCAGAAAGCACGTATCGCCAAGTGATTCATCACCATTTATACCCAGATAATAAATCTTTATTTTCCAAAAGCTATTCTTTGGATTCAGGGAAGACCCTAGTGTTTATTCTTGTTCGTTGGCAGGACAAAGAAAAGCCTCTTGACACCCTTCCCTATGGATTTTATTGCTTCTCCGGGAAACATTTTACACACCTTCTTGTGACTTGTTCTCCATCCAACTAAAAAAATACTGTAATCATGTTAAGGATTTTTCATAAGTCAGTTTTCAAATACCTTTGGGGTGACTGTGTCGGCCTGACCCCCTGCTAAACCGTAGTTCATTGATTCATCTTTTATATAGAGTTACATACTGTGCCTAAACCTAAAATAAACCCTCTGAACTTGCTAGGGAAGCAGAATGACTACTTTAAATTTTTTATTTTTTACAGAAATGTAATAAGCTTCACTTAATCCCCCTGAAAAGCTTGCCAAATGGTCATTGTTAAAGCATCAGGACTCTTACCTCTATAGCTGGAGACTTTTGGGGACCTGGGGTAATTTAAAGATTGAAACCAATCTGGCCTCAAATGTTCCAGGGAAAATTCTGTTGATGTAATGACAGCTGGACATCATGGAAACCACACTGTGGATATTTATGTGCATAGGGACATTCCGACCAAGACTTGTCCATGTAAAGCAAACCCCACTCTCATTTCATAATGCCCTCATGGTTTTAAGACTGACCCCAACACAGTCCCATAACCTATGTACAAGACCAGGGAGAACACAACCAGGGAAAATCGGAGATACATGAGCTTCTTCTAGAACCTTAACTCTTAACTCGAAAACATTGGTCGTAGAAGATTCTATTTCCTCTTTGAGGGCTCCTGCATCTTAACACATTCAGACAGACATTTGGTTTGGGGGACTCTTCTTTACATACAGATCAGATGAAGAACCAAAACCATAGAGATCCCTCATGTCATTCAGAGGAAACGTGAAGGCAAAATATTTAAAGACAAAAATGCTTCGCATGTTATTATAAGAGGTGTCTGTTTTCAAAACAAGAAAATGCAGGGCTCCAGACAGCAACAGGGAACAAATATTAAGGAAAGCAGCTCTGCCCCAGACTTGTTCCCTCGACTGAAGGGATAAAGAACAAAAATATTCCAATTTAGATAGCGATTCCCCCAATTCAGATGTGATACCCCAATTCACATGGCCTCAGGAGCTGCACTAATTCTACTTTAAAGGGAAGAATGACCAGAGAGGTTAAGTAATTTGTTCTAGATCACACAGCAACTAATGGCGAAGCCAGGTCTGATCACCAGGCTCATAATCTGTGCTTATCTCCCATGGAGTTCATGGCTACACATGACCCAGTGCTTGGCTATGAAAAACTGGAGCTCAACAGATGCTGTAATTGCCCTCAATCTCCTTAGTACCTAAGACTTTAGGAGTGCAACTTCTTTTTTTTTTTTAAACATCTTTATTGGAGTATAATTGCTTTACAATGTTGTGTTTCTGCTATATAACAAAGTGAATCAGCTATATGTATACATATATCCCCACAACCCCTCCCTCTTGCGTCTCCCTCCCACCCTCCTTATCCCACCCCTCTACGTGGTCACAAAGCACCGAGCTGATCTCCCTGTGCTATGCAGCTGCTTCCCACTAGCTATCTATTTTACATTTGGTGGCGTATATATGTCCATTCCACTCTCTCACTTCGTCCCAGCTTACCCTTCCCCTCCATCCACCTCACTACAAATAACTCAGTTTCGTTTCTTCTTATGGCTGAGTGATATTCCATTGTATATACGTGCCACATCTTTATCCATTCATCTGTCATTGGACACTTAGGTTGCTTCCATGTCCTGGCTATTGTAAATAGTGCTGCAATGAACATTGTGGTACAAGATTCTTTTTGAATCATGGTTTTCTCAGGGTATATGCCCAGTAGTGGGATAGCTGGGTCATATGGTAGTTCTGTTTTTAGTTTTTTGAGAAACCTCCATACTGTTCTCCATAGTGGCTGTACCAATTCCCATTCCCACCAGCAATGCAAGAGTGTTCCCTTTTCTCCACACCCTCTCCAGCATTTATTGTTTGTAGATTTTTTGATGATGGCCATTCTGATTGGTGTGAGGCGATACCTCATTGTAGTTTTGATTTGCATTTCTCTAATGATTAGTGATGTTGAGCATCCTTTCAATAAGTTGTGCTGGGAAAACTGGACAGCAACATGTAAAAGAATGAAATTAGAACACTCCCTAACATCATACACAAAAATAAACTCAAAATGGATTAAAGACCTAAATGTAAGGCCAGACACGATCAAACTCTTAGAGGAAAACATAGGCAGAACACTCTATGACATACATCACAGCAAGATCCTTTCTGACCCACCTCCTAGAGAAATGGAAATAAAACCAAAAATAAACAAATGGGACCTAATGGAGCTTAAAAGCTTTTGCACAGCAAACGAAACCATAAACAAGACGAAAAGACAACCCTCAGAATGGGAGAAAATATTCTGAAGCAACTGACAAAGGATTAATCTCTAAAACATACAAGCAGCTCATGCAGCTCAATATCCAAAAAACAAACAACCCAATCCAAAAATGGGCAGAAGATCTAAACAGACATTTCTCCAAAGAAGATATACAGATTGCCAACAAACACATGAAAGGATGCTCAACATCACTAATCATTAGAGAAATGCAAATAAAAACTACAATGTGGGGACTTCCCTGGTGGCACAGTGGTTAAGAATCTGCCTGCCAATGCAGGGAACACGGTTCGATCCCTGGTCCAGGAAGATCCCACATGCTGCGGGGCAACTAAGCCTGTGTGCCACAACTACTGAGCCTGTGCTCTACAGTCTGCGAGCCACAACTACTGAGCCCGCGCACCTAGAGCCCGTGCTCCACAAGAGGAACCACCACGATGAGAAACCTGTGCACCGCAACAAAGAGTAGCCCCCGCTCGCTGCAACTAGAGAAAGCCTGTGTGCAGCAATGAAGACCCAACACAGCCAAATCTAAATAAATTTATATTAAAAAAAAACTACAATGAGGTATCACCTCACACTAGTCAGAATGGCCATCATCAAAAAATCTACAAATAATAAATGCTGGAGAGTGTGTCGAGAAAAGGGAACCCTCTTGCACTGTTGGTAGGAATGTAAATTGATACAGCTACTATGGAGCACAGTATGGAGGTTCCTTAAAAAACAAAAATTAGAACTACTATATGACCCAGCAATCCCACTACTGGGCATACACCCTGAGAATACGATAATTAAAAGAGTCATGTACCACAGTGTTCATTGCAGAACTATTTACAATAGCCAGGACATGGAAGCAACCTAAGTGTCCATCGACAGATGTGGCACGTATATACAAAGGAATATTACTCAGCCATAAAAAGAAATGAAATTGAGTTATTTGTAGTGAGATGGATAGACCTAGAGTTTGTCATACAGAGTGAAGTAAGTCAAAAAGAGAAAAACAAATACCGTATGCTAACACGTACATATGGAATTTAAAAAAAAAAAAGAAAAGAAAAAATGGTTCTGAAGAACCTAGGGGTAGGAAAGGAATAAAGACGCAGACGTAGAGACTGGACTTGAGGACATGGGGAGGGGGAAGGGTGGGCTGGGAGGAAGTGAGAGAGTGGCATGGACATATACACACTACCAAATGTAATATAGATAACTAGTGGGAAGCAGCCGCATAGCACAGGGAGATCAGCTTGGTGTTTTGTGACCACCTAGAGGGGTGGGATAGGGAGGGTGGGAGGGAGACACAAGAGGGAGGGGATGTGGGGTTATATGTATACATATAGCTGATTCACTTTGTGATACAGCAGACACTGACATAACATTGTGAAGCAATTATACTCCAATAAAGATGTTAAAAAATAATAATATAACAATAATTTCCTTCTCCCCATTGCTATGGCCACTGCCCTAGTTGAGATTCATGCTCATCTGGACTTTCCCAAGAATCTCCCGACAGATTTCCCTGCTCCAAAGCCACCCCTTCAAATCCCTCGATTCAACCCCCAGAGCAATAGGTATAAAAAAAGCAAAACTAACAGCCTCTATCCCTTCTGAAAGCCCTTCCTTGGCTCCCGAGTCCTGGGACAGCCCTCGCTGCTCCCCAGGCCCCTCTCGGCCCCCTTGAGTCTCAGAACCTCACACCTGCACCTCTCACCCCAGAACCCCAACTGCTATGACCTCCTGTGTATCCACCACCCCGTCGCCTCAGTGAGAGCTCTGCCTTGTGCCAGCAAGTTCTCCCCTATGTCTTTGCCAGGCTAACCCCACACACAGATCCCCGCAGATCTGGAACTTCCCCCCATTCCCTTCCTCTCCTCCAAAGCATTTTACTAATCTTGAGACTCTGTTTATGGGTCTTGGACCCTGAGCTTCCCAAAGACAGAAACCATCCACGCATCCCTGGTCCCCAGCACTGTGCCTGGCTTGAGACAGTTGTTCTCGAGACGCTGGCAGAACTGACTGAAGGAGATAGAGCAGCACCAAGAAATCAGGGCGCCCAGAGCCAGTCACAGGAGTGAGACTCACAGGCTGCGCTGAGAATCATCAGGGTGAGGCTGGGAAAGGCCAGTAGGCAGTGGAGAACTGGACGGTAGAGCCTGGAGAAGAAAGGGTGCTATCAACACAGCAAGAGCCCATGAGAAAGATGGGGACCCCCAGGCTTAGCTCCACAACCAGGGATCGAACCCATGCCCCCTACGTTGAGAGCTTGGACTCTTAACCCCTGGACTGCCAGAGAAGCCCCAGGACTTATTCATCCTGGAACATGCTTATAAGCAAGACTTCATACCCTTCCACCCACACCTCCCCACTTCTCCTTCCCCCACAGCCCCTGTAACCGCCATTCTCCTCTCTGCTTCTAGGATGTGAACTCTTAGATTCCTAAATCAGTGCTTCCCAAGCTCTCACCTGTGACGGACCCATAGTTTCTAACTGCTGCCCATTGCAGGCTGATGCGACAAGGCAATAAAATAAATTACTGAAAAATGAAATAAACCAAATTCATATAAAAACAAACCCACATTTTAAAATATTAGATTCAATAGACTTAAATGACTCTGTACAATTGCAGTAAAAGTTTTTGAACTCAATCTCTTAGCTCATCCAGGACTAGTAACAAATACTGGCAGGATCCCACACTCTGGTACCACTGCTCTAAATTCTCTATTCCCCTGTCCTGGTCACCTAGGTGTCGATGTTGCTTTAAGGACACTGGTGCATGTGTTAGTCTGTTCCAGATGCTATAACAGAATACTATAGACTGAGTGGTTTATAAACAACAGAAAGTTATTTCTCACAGTTCTGGAGACTGGATGTGCAAGATCAAGGTGCCAGCAGATTCAGTGTTTGGTGAGGGCCCTCTTCCAGGTTCATAGCTATCTTCTCACTGTCCTCACATAAGGGCACTAATCCCATTCATGGGGGCTCCACCCTCATGACCTAATCACCTCCCAAAGGCCCCACCTCCCAACACCATCACCTTGGGGGTTAGGCTTCTACATACGAACTGGGGAGGGACACAAACATTCAGTCTGTAGCAATGCATGCTCCTCATTGTGACCCTTCTCTCAGAGCCAGGAAATCCTGATGGTGAGGAGAGCATTCCCGGAGGAAGAGAGATGGAGGAGGAGACACATGAGAGAGGAACCACCATGACCTTACGATTCTGTATCGCAGGACGTCTTGTAATTAGAAAACACCATATACAAATGCATCCTCCTTCCAGCTCTGCGTGTCAGGCCCATGTTCTCACCTGCGGTACCCAGCCTCCAAGGTGGGGCCCCAATGCTACTAACCTCCCGATACTCACACATTGGTTCAACTATTCCCATGTTGAATTGGGGGTGGCCTTGGGGGGCCCACTGAGTGAAGAAGGATTGACAGCGATGACTTCTGAGGATGCGCTGTAAAAGGCCTTGTGGCTTCTTCTGCCTAAGTTTCTGAGATCTCTGACTCAGCAGGTATGTAAGAAGTCAGGCTACTCTGAAGCGGCCAATGCTCGAGAGGGCACATGGGGAGAGAGACAATGGAGAGAGAGGGAGAGATGTCGGAGGAGGGGGCAGGGGACCAGTTTCTCCAGCTCCCAGCCACTTTATCATCCCTGCTGAGGTCCCAGATGTGGAGCAGAGATGAGTCATCTCTGCTGACCTCTGTACAAATTGTAGATTCGTGACTGTTATAGGCTGAATTGTGTCCCCTCAAAGCCTCACTTCCTCAGAATATGACTGTGTTTAGAGAAGAGGCTTTTAAAGGGGTAATTAAGTTAAAATGAGGTCATTAGGATGGGCCCTAATCCAATCTGGCTGGTATCCTTATAAGAAGAGGAAATGAGGGCAGAGACACACACAGAGGGAAGACCATGTGAAGACACAGGGAGAAGACAGCATCTATCAATACATGCCAAGGAGAGGCCTCAGAAAAAAACCAACCCTGCTCACACCTTGACCTTGAACTTCCAGCCTCCAGAACTGGGAGACAATAAATTTCTGTTGATTAAGCCTCCAGTCTGTGGTACTTTGTTAGAGCAGCCCTAGCAAACCAATAAAATGACGATAAACGGACATCACTGTTTAAAGCCACTAAATTTGGGGGTAATTTACTACATGGCAATTGATAACCAGAATACCCCCAATCTCCCAGAAATACGTATTTTTAAATTACTGGCGCAACAGAGGCTCTACACCTTCCAAAGAAATGCATCTCATATAGGAAAGTGATTGCACTGTTCTGCAACATTCTTCTTACTGAAGCTTAATTACTGTGTGGCTGTGATCCCACTGAGGGGAGAATTGGGGGGATTTTCCGGGCACCTGCAGAACAAACACACAATGCAGCTCAGAAGCAAGGGAAGCTGTGAGGGAGAACCCTCACAGGCTTGAGATTCCAGCCTTCCAGGCTGCAGGAAAATGGAGACGTTAACTGCCAGCCTATAAAAACACAATGAAGATGAGGTCCTCAATGTGCTACCATCTATAAGCATCATGACAACTGTAGAATTAGGTGAAACCAATGTGCTTTCCGGCCTCCCAGCTGGAAAGGGGAAGGCTAAAGGTTAAATGGATTCCATTTTGGAATCTGTGCACCTCACAGGAGATTGTACGTGTTCATAACCAAACAAGGGACAAGAAGCTGGGAAAATTCAGCTCATCCTGGGTCCAAGGTGGCCTCTCCCTAAATTAACCAGAATGCCACTGTCAGGTTTTGAGCTTTTCTCCCCCAACGTTTCAAGCCATTAGCAAGTCACAGGTGTTCTGCTCATTGATTTGGAAATCTCAGAGGCCTCTGAGTTGTGTCTCTTTGTGGGAAAAATAAAAGCAGTCAGGAGTCAGCAAAGGCATCTCCTGAGTTATTTCACTACTGTAGGTGGGCCTGGAGTTGCCGATAACATGTGAAATCCATTAACTTCGTCCCCATTCGTGGCCGGGTCACAGCCAGCTAAGAGGCTCTGCCAAAACCCCAAGCAGAGCTCCAGGGTGGCAAACGAACATGTCTATAATCTGATGTGGGCTTTTGAAACCGAGGCATCAGAAATACCCATAGCATCCCACCCCAACTCTTTGTTCTTTGGCTCTTCACACCCCCAGCAAATGGAGTTTGGCGTTATGGTTCCAAAACCCACTTGGAGACTCTCAGCACAGGCCCCAGATGTGCTGATCTCATCTCTTGGTGTAATCCATTTAGAAACTAGGCAAAAATCACTTTGCAGCAAGTCACGGCACCAGTGATGTATGCAGAATTGCGCTGATAACTTGTATAACTTTTTTTACAGTTTCCAAACAGGTCCCAACACTATCAGAAGAAAGCCTGCCTTGACCAAACATTTGCTGGTTCAAATTTCCTTTGCTGCACACATTTTTTGGCCAAGTCCAAAGCCACTGGATTTGGCAAAAATCCTCAAGGACTGAGCCACTGGATGTAGGAAAAGCAATTTTTGGTTACATTACTCATGGGATACTCCCTGGTCCTGAGTTGGAAAGGCTCTAGATCAGGGAGCACCAAACATGGAACCAGAAGACCAAGGAACGAAGGACGGCGACCTTGAGATCACCCAGTACCACTCATATCTGGGCAACCAGTGTCGCTGCCCTGGGCCCTGAGCTGAGCCCCTGACACGGACTGAGGCGTTCACAGAGCCGAGGGGTCCTCCTCCCTCAATAACCAGGGCTCATGGCCCCACTTCTGGACCCCAGAATGCCACCGTCAAGTTGCCCAGAGCCCCCTTCTAGGCCCATCACCAGCCTCTTCCCCATTTTTATGCTCTATAGGGTGGCCCATGCCGCCTACTGTGCATCCCTGGGACATAAAATGTCCAGGGGCCAGTGCCCACAGGGGACAGAGTTGGAGGCCCCTTGTGGACCAGATAGAGAAGGGGTCAGCCTTTCCTGCAACCTGCAATGTTGCCGCTGGGAGTTCGTAACAGATCAGTTCTGAAAAAGTTACATTTGCTTTAGCAACAGGGAGGCCAGGCTTCTTCACTACTCCTTCAGCACCATGGCCCAGAGCTGAAACTTTATTATCTTATTTCCTTGAAAGTCATCTTTCTAGTCTGTATTTTCTAACATAAGTTAAAATGTGTTTCTCATCTCAAAAGCATGCTCCTCAGTTGATTTCTTTTCTTATGAGTAATTGACCCTTGGGGGAAAGAGCATACCTACCGAGGTTCTCCTCTCTGGCACCTGCTGGCTGCATGTGAATTATGAAGGTGCTTCACGGCTGAAAGGAGCCCTGACCCAGGTAAGGCACAGCCGGAGCTACAAGACCCTGGTAACCCTTGAGTTTATTCCCACACCCACCATGCCTGAGAAAGTTAATTCCTATCCGGGGACCCACAAACTGGAGGCCACCCCAGTGGGCCGGCCCACATCACAAATCTAAACCCAAGTCAGCCTGCACTATGGAAACACCTGTCGAGGAAACGTTAACACACACCAATCACAATGTTCCGGCTCAGCTTTAGCGAGCTCCCCTTACCGTAGGAAACAGGACCTACAATAGGCTAGCCAAGCACCCCTGTTTCCATGGTGCCCCTTCTAACACACTATAAAAGTGGTTTCTGCCCAAAATCCCTCGGGAGGAGGGCTCCACTGCTCCGAAGGCCCTGTACTCCCCAATCCAGGGATTGTTTTCCCTTGAATAAAGGACATCAAACTCATTACTAAACTGTTTTGGTTTTGTCATTTGATAGTTTGGGTGACAAGATGTGTCCCGAAGACAGCTGCTGAAGATCCTGGGGTGGCTCCTAGATGAAGGGGAAGTACCCACCGAGCCTTCCTGCTTCTCCAGCTCGTAGGCTGCTTGCTGTGATCTCCGCTAAGCCTCTCTTGGATGGAGCTCTGTTTATTTTGCATTCTGAGCTCTTCGAGTTGGGAAAATTGAGGTGTGAGAGACTGTAGTCTTTTCCAGGTGAGACTTAGTGGGCTACAACATCTGGGTGTATGACCGACCTCACCTACAAAGTAAGTACCTCTAGAAGGTCCTGACAGGTCCCAGGAACTGTGCACAGACAGCCAGGACCAGTGAGTCTGGCGGAATTAGGAAGGATTATATCAACAAGGGAAAAAAATGGATACTCCTCAAGCTGAGAAAGCAAGATGCAGCCACTGGGGAACTCACACAGCCTCGAGGTACAGCATAAACCACCGGGGGACTTGGGGAAATAAATTAAGCCGAGAAATGCGAACTTTTCTGACCAACAGCATATCGAGATCTAAGTAGGCACAAGTCAGGCTATTAAAGGCCATTAGGGCATCAGCCATAACACAGACACCTTCTCATGAAAGGAATTATAGATCTGTTGCTAATGGGAGTCTTGGAAGCCAAATCCAAAAAATCAGCGGGCGCGAGCTGAGCACGTAAAAGCTCTAAAAGCCCTGGCCATGTTCGGACAAGTCGATCATCGAACAGGGGAGATTGACACCAGATCACCTGCCAATCTCAAGGAAACTTCCCTGCAACAGGGTACACTTTAAAACACCATAAAATCCCGACCCGGCAGCACATCCCTCCTGGGTATTAATTTGGCTCCAAGAGACCCAAGGCTTAGCTAGAGAAACAAGATCCTCAAGTTTCGAAGAAGTGAGCACATCACACAGCTGCTCACTGTGTGTCTAAGGACTGTGGTCCCAGAAGCATTTTCGTAGATATCCACAAAAATGGCAAAATCTTACTCATACAACCTAGAATTACAATGGCCATTATGGGGGACATTGCAATTAGACAAAATTGTTCATTCAAGAAGTGCATATGAAAGTAAGGGTTCCCAACCTACTGGATGAGAGAAAATATTTGCAAGTCATAGATCTGATAAGGGGTTAATATCCCAAATATATAAAGAACTCATACAATGCAATAGCAAAAAAAAAACCAAACAATCTGATTTAAAAATAGGCAGAGGATCTGAATAGACATTTTTCAAAGAAGGCATACAAATGGCCAACAGGTACATGAACAGGTGCTCAACACCATTAACCATCAGGGAAACTCAAATCAAAACCACAATGAGTAATCACTTCACACCTGTTAGAATGGCTATTATCCAAAAGACAAGAAATAACAAGTGCTGCAGGGATGTGGAGAAAAAGGAACTTTTGTGCAATATTGGTGGGAATGTAAATTAGTGCAACCACTTCGGAAAACAGGATAGAAGTTACTCAAAAAATAAGACTACCATATGATCCAGTAATTCCACTTCTGAGTACTTATCTGAAGAAAATGAAAACACTAGTTTGAAAAGAGTTTCACAATATATACAGATCTTGAATCATTATGCTGTACACGTGAAAGTAATACAACGTTATACGACGATTATACCTCAATAACAAAGTTGTTTAAAGGGTTTGTATATTCAGGTACTGGCTGTCTTGTAGCAGCAACAAAGGCTTTCTGGCCCTGCTGGTCTGAGTGGGTTGCAGTCGAAATACTGCTTATTTTTTGTTTGTTTCCTACTTTGTAGGTTAACCCATTTCATTATAGCTCCTTAAAATTTCCTTCCTTCCATTTTTCAAACAAAGATGAGAGATAAAATATTCCGTGAGACTTCTGCTTTGTATCCCCTTTTTTCTCTTTATGTTTTTTTGGGTGAATTTGTGAATTTCTCTTCTATTGTGGCACTGAAGAAGACAGCCAACTAAGGAACCAAGACCTCCACACCCTAACCTATGAGCCTAGCTAGAGACCCAAGTGATTCCAACATCAACAAGAAGCAGAGACTTGGAGTGGTGCTGAAACCTTAAGTTTTTTTTATTGAAGTAGACTTGATTTACAACTTTGTGTTCATTTCTGCTGTACAGTAAACTGACTCCATTATACATATATATTCCTTTTTTTAATATATTCTTTTCCTTTATGGTTTATCATAGGATACTGAATACAGTTCCCTGTGCTATACAGTAGAACCTCGTTGTTTATCCATCCAATATATACTAGCTTACGTCTGCTCACCCCAAACTCCCACTCCATCCCTCCCCCAGACCCCTCCCCCTGGGCAACCACCAGTCTGTTCGCTATGTTGGTGAGTCTGTTTCTGTTTCTCTAATACCTTAAATTTTATTTATTTATTTTTGTGTGTGTGTGGTACGCGGGCCTCTCACTGTTGCGGCCTCTCTCGTTGCGGAGCACAGGCTCCAGACGCGCAGGCTCAGCGGCCATGTGGGATCTTCCCGGACCGGGGCACGAACCCGTGTCCCCTGCATCGGCAGGCGGACTCTCAACCACTGCGCCACCAGGGAAGCCCGATACCTTAAATGTTGATCGATACTCTCAGTTGTACAAAAGGGGGTAACTGACAAGGCTAATTCGTATATTGGGACTCACTAAATGGAGGCCACGCCAGCTGTCTGGCCCACATCACAAATCTAAACCCAAGTCAGCCTGCACTTACAGAAGCACCTGTTGAGTAAACCTAACACACACCAATCACAATCATCCCAACTCAGCTTTGGCGAGCTCCCCTTACCCTAGAAAACAGGACCTGATGGCCTTAAAAGGAACTCCTTGGCCTCCTAGCAAGCATGCCCTGTTTCCATTTGCCTCTTCTAACCCTCTATAAAACCCGTTGGGAAGAGGGCTCCACTGCTTGGGAGGCACTGTACTCCCCCAATCCATGGACTGTTTCCCTCAAATAAAGGCCATGAAACTGCCTACTACACCTTTTAAGTTTTGTTATTTGACACGCCCCTATGAGGGACAGGGGGACCCCGGTCCTTGCTTATATTTCACAGTGTTATTTCAGTGAAAAACTAGCAACCGAACCCAGATTGCTTCCCAGATGGGGTTGAGATAGAAAGATCTGAATAAAGGCACATGGCTAATTCAAGAGCCAGATATAAATAGAATAAAATTAAACTGGGGCTAGGATTTGGGGGGAGGAAATAGCATTTTTCTTGTGGCTCTCCCAGCACCTCAGCAATGCAGGACTGATATATAAGATCTAATTCGTGATGCCACAAAGAATTCACTGGTTCAAATTTCCTTTGCTCCTCACTTTTTGTTCCAAGTCAGAAGCCACTGAGGCTGGCAAGGATACTGGGCAGAGCCAGTAGCGCCTACGGAGAGAGGGACCTCTAGTGTTGGGCTACTTTTCTACCACACAGCAACATGATCCATTCACCTATGTGTTTATCTACGGTTATTACAATACTGTTTCTGCGAAAACCTCGATTTGAATGTTTAAAGTATTTGTCTTTCACCTCGAGGATAACTTTAAGAGAATGGCAAAATATAAGCTGTAACATACAATATTAAGGAAAGCCCTAAGTAACCGAAAAATATTTATTAGGGGCCCATTAAATCTTCAGGCCTGGGATAGGTACTAAAAGTAATTTCAAGAATTCTAGATTAAAAACATTCCCAGCTCCCCCTTCCTCCATCTCCGCCACGGGTGGTGTCCCAGGCAGCGTCTCCAGCATCATGCAGCCTCCTAGAATCAGATGCTTTTACATTCTCCTCGCTATGCCGTGTGGATGAAAGGCTCTTGGCGCTGCAGCCAGGAGTTAGTGCTGTGCCTCTGAGGTGGGAGAGCCAACTTCAGGACACTGGTCCACAAGAGACCTCCCAGCTGCACATAATATCCAACAGCGAAAATCTCCCAGAGATCTCCATCTCAACACCAGCACCCAGCTTCACTCAACGACCAGCAAGCTACAGTGCTGGACATCCTATGCCACACAACTAGCAAGACAGGAACACAACCCCACTCATTACCAGAGAGGCTGACTAAAATCATAATAAGTCAACAGACACCCCAAAACACACCACCAGACATAGACCTGCCCACCAGAAAGACAAGATCCAGCCTCATCCACCAGAACACAGCCACTAGTCCCCTCCACCAGGAAGCCTACACAACCCACTGAACCAACCTTAGCTACTGGGGACAGACACCAAAAACAACAGGAATTACAAACCTGCAGCCTGCAAAAAGGAGACCCCAAACACAGTAAGATAATCAAAATGAGAAGACAGAAAAACACACAGCAGATGAAGGAGCAAGATAAAAACCCACCAGACCTAACAAATGAAGAGGAAATAGGCAGTCTACCTGAAAAAGAATTCAGAATAATGATAGTAAAGATGATCCAAAATCTTGGAAATAGAATAGACAAAATGCAAGAAACATTTAACAAGGACCTAGAAGAACTAAAGATGAAACAAACAATGATGAACAACACAACAAATGAAATGAAAAATACTCTAGATGGGATCAATAGCAGAATAACTGAGGCAGAAGAACGGATAAGTGACCTGGAAGATAAAATAGTGGAAATAACTAATGCAGAGCAGAATAAAGAAAAAAGAATGAAAAGAACTGAGGACAGTCTCAAAGACCTCTGGGACAACATTAAACGCACCAACGTTCGAATTATAGGGGTTCCAGAAGAAGAAGAGAAAAAGAAAGGGACTGAAAAAATATTTGAAGAGATTATAGTTGAAAACTTCCCTAATATGGGAAAGGAAATAGTTAATCAAGTCCAGGAAGCACAGAGAGTCCCATACAGGATAAATCCAAGGAGAAATACGCCAAGACACATATTAATCAAACTGTCAAAAATTAAATACAAAGAAAACATATTAAAAGCAGCAAGGGAAAAACAACAAAAAACACACAAGGGAATCCCCATAAGGTTAACAGCTGATCTCTCAGCAGAAACTCTGCAAGCCAGAAGGGAGTGGCAGGACATATTGAAAGTGATGAAGGAGAAAACCCTGCAACCAAGATTACCCTACCCAGCAAGGATCTCATTCAGATTTGATGGAGAAATTAAAACCTTTACAGACAAGCAAAAGCTGAGAGAGTTCAGCACCACCAAACCAGCTCTACAACAACTGCTAAAGGAACTTCTCTAGGCAAGAAACACAAGAGAAGATAAAGACCTACAATAACGAACCCAAAACAATTAAGAAAATGGGAATAGGAACATACATATCGATAACTACCTTAAACGTAAATGGACTAAATGCTCCCACCAAAAGACACAGATTGGCTGAGTGGATACAAAAACAAGACGCATATATTTGCTCTCTACAAGAGACCCACTTCAGACCTAGAGACACATACAGACTGAAAGTAAGGGGATGGAAAAAGATATTTCATGCAAATGGAAACCAAAAGAAAGCTGGAGTAGCAATTCTCATATCAGACAAAATAGACTTTAAAATAAAGACTATTACAAGAGACAAAGAAGGACACTACATAATGATCAAGGGATCGATCCAAGAAGAAGATACAACAATTGTAAATATTTGCACCCAACACAGGAGCACCTCAATACATAAGGCAAATACTAACAGCCATAAAAGGGGAAATCGACAGTAACACATTCATAGTAGGGGACTTTAACACCCCACTTTCACCCATGGACAGATCATCCAAAATGAAAATAAATAAGGAAACCCAAGCTTTAAATTATACATTAAACAAGATGGACTTAATTGATATTTATAGGACATTCCATCCAAAAACAACAGAATACACATTTTTCTCTAGTGCTCATGGAATATTCTCCAAGATAGATCATATCTTGGGTCACAAATCAAGCCTTGGTAAATTTAAGAAAATTGAAATTGTATCAAGTATCTTTTCTGACCACAACGCTATGAGACTAGATATCAATTACAGGAAAAGATCTGTAAAAAATACAAACACATGGAGGTTAAACAATACACTACTTAATAACGAAGTGATCACTGAAGAAATCAAAGAGGAAATCAAAAAATACCTAGAAACAAATGACAATGGAGACACGATGACCCAAAATCTATGGGATGCAGCAAAAGCAGTTCTAAGAGGGAAGTTTATAGCAATATGATCCTACCTTAAGAAACAGGAAACATCTCGAATAAACAACCTAACCTTGCACCTAAAGCAATTAGAGAAAGAAGAACAAAAAAACCCCAAAGTTAGCAGAAGGAAAGAAATCATAAAGAGCAGAGCAGAAATAAATGAAAAAGAAATGAAGGAAATAATAGCAAAGATCAATAAAACTAAAAGCTGGTTCTTTGAGAAGATAAACAAAATTGATAAACCATTAGCCAGACTCAGCAAGAAAAAAAGGGAGAAGACTCAAATCAATAGAATTAGAAATGAAAAAGGAGAAGTAACAACTGACACTGCAAAAATACAAAAGATCATGAGAGATTACTACATGCAACTCTATGCCAATAAAATGGACAACGGAAGAAATGGACAAATTCTTAGAAAGGCACAACCTGCCAAGACTGAATCAGGAAGAAATAGAAAATATGAACAGACCAATCACAAGCACTGGAATTGAAACTGTGATTAAAAATCTTCCAACAAACAAAAGCCCAGGACCAGATGGCTTCCCAGGCGAATTCCATCAAACATTTAGAGAAAAGCTAGCACCTATCCTTCTCAAACTCTTCCAAAATATAGCAGAGGGAGGAACACTCCCAAACTCATTCTACGAGGCCACCATCACCCTGATACCAAAACCAGACAAGGATGTCACAAAGAAAGAAAACTACAGGCCAATATCACTGATGAACATAGATGCAAAACTCCTCAACAAAATACTAGCAAACAGAATCCAACAGCACATTAAAAGGATCATACACCATGATCAAGTGGGGTTTATTCCAGGAATGCAAGGATTCTTCAATATACGCAAATCAATCAACGTGATACATCATATTAACAAACTGAAGGAGAAAAGCCATATGATCATCTCAATAGATGCAGAGAAAGCTTTCGACAAAATTCAACACCCATTTATGATAAAAACCCTGCAGAAAGTAGGCATAGAGGGAACTTTCCTCAACATAATAAAGGCCATATATGACAAACCCACAGCCAACATCGTCCTCAATGGTGAAAAACTGAAAGCATTTCCACTAAGATCAGGAACAAGACAAGGTTGCC
The DNA here is from genome assembly GCF_964270905.1 of Leucopleurus acutus. NCBI lineage: Eukaryota > Metazoa > Chordata > Mammalia > Artiodactyla > Delphinidae > Leucopleurus > Leucopleurus acutus. Next base: position 196,467,749 of record NC_139142.1, read on the forward strand.
CACTCTCACCACTCTTATTCAACATAGTTTTGGAAGTTTTAGCCACAGCAATCAGAGAAGAAAAGGAAATAAAAGGAATCTAAATCGGAAAAGAAGAAGTAAAGCTGTCACTATTTGCAGATGACATGATACTATACATAGAGAATCCTAAAGATGCTACCAGAAAACTACTAGAGGTCATCAATGAATTTGGTAAAGTAGCAGGATACAAAATTAATGCACAGAAATCTCTGGCATTCCTATACACTAAGGATGAAAAATCTGAAAGTGAAATCAAGAAAACACTTCCATTTACCATTGCAACAAAAAGAATAAAATATCTAGGAATAAACCTACCTAAGGAGACAAAAAACCTGTATGCAGAAAATTATAAGACACCGATGAAAGAAATTAAAGATGATACAAATAGATGGAGAGATATAGCATGTTCTTGGATTGGAAGAATCAACATTGTGAAAATGACTCTACTACCCAAAGCAATCTACAGATTCAGTGCAATCCCTATCAAACTACCACTGGCATTTTTCACAGAACTAGAACAAAAAATTTCACAATTTGTATGGAAACACAAAAGACCCTGAATAGCCAAAGCAATCTTGAGAACGAAAAACGGAGCTGGAGGAATCAGGCTTCCTGACTTCAGACTATACTACAAAGCTACAGTAATCAAGACAGTATGGTACTGGCACAAAAACAGAAATATAGATCGATGGAACAGGATAGAAAGCCCAGAGATAAACCCACGGACATATGGTCACCTTATCTTTGATAAAGGAGGCAGGAATGTACAGTGGAGAAAGGACAGCCTCTTGAATAAGTGGTGCTGGGAAAACTGGACAGCTACATGTAAAAGTATGAGATTAGATCACTCCCTAACACCATACACAAAAATAAGCTCAAAATGGATTAAAGACCTAAATGTAAGGCCAGAAACTATCAAACTCTTAGAGGAAAACACAGGCAGGACACTCTATGACATAAATCACAGCAAGGTCCTTTTTGACCCACCTCCTAGAGAAATGGAAATTAAAAACAAAAATAAACAAATGGGACCTAATGAAACTTCAAAGCTTTTGCACAGCAAAGGAAACCATAAACAAGACCAAAAGACAGCCCTCAAATGGGAGAAAATATTTGCAAATGAAGCAACTGACAAAGGATTAATCTCCAAAATTTATAAGCAGCTCATGCAGCTTAATAACAAAAACAAACAACCCAATCCAAAAGTGGGCAGAAGACCTAAATAGACATTTCTCCAAAGAAGATATACAGACTGCCAACAAACACATGAAAGAATGCTCAACATCACTAATCATTAGAGAAATGCAAATCAAAACTACAATGAGATATCACCTCACACCAGTCACAATGGCCATCATCAAAAAATCTAGAAACAATAAATGCTGGAGAGGGTGTGGAGAAAAGGGAACCCTCTTACACTGTTGGTTGGGAATGTGAATTGATACAGCCACTGTGGAGAACAGTATGGAGGTTCCTTAAAAAACTACAAATAGAACTACGATATGACCCAGCAATCCCACTACTGGGCATATACCCTGAGAAAACCATAATTCAAAAAGAATCATGTACCAAAATGTTCATTGCAGCTCTATTTACAATAGCCCAGAGATGGAAACAACCTAAGTGTCCATCATCGGAAGAATGGATAAAGAAGATGTGGCACATATATACAATGGAATATTACTCAGCCATAAAAAGAAACGAAATTGAGCTATCTGTAATGAGGTGGATAGACCTAGAGTCTGTCATACAGAGTGAAGTAAGTCAGAAAGAGAGAGACAAATACCGTATGCTAACACATATATATGGAATTTAAGGGAAAAAAATGTCATGAAGAACCTAGGGGTAAAACAGGAATAAAGACACAGACTTACTAGAGAATGAACTTGAGGCTATGGGGAGGGGTAAGGATAAACTGTGACAAAGCGAGAGAGAGGCATGGACATATATACACTACCAAACGTAAGGTAGATAGCTAGTGGGAAGTAGCCGCATAGCACAGGGAGATCAGCTTGGTGCTTTGTGACCGCCTGGAGGGGTGGGATAGGGAGGGTGGGAGGGAGGGAGACGCAAGCGGGAAGAGATATGGGAACATATGTATATATATAACTGATTCATTTTGTTGTGAAGCTGAAACTAACACACCATTGTAAAGCAATTATACTCCAATTTAAAAAAAAAAGAATTCTATAATATGAAAAGGTGACTAAAATACCAGTAATAAATAAGTCCCGAGTGACAGTGAGGATATTAAGTGTATATCTTCCATTTATATACACAACATTTATGGAATAAATCCCATGTTCCAGGCACATGACTAGGCACCAAACTACAAAGACGAAAGATACAGTCCCTGTCCTCAGGGACTTAAAGATAATCAAGGGAAGCAGACACACTATAACTGGGACTGAACAATATTTGAAAATGGAGAACTTCTAGGTAGGACTTCAAAGAAGGATAGGAGTTCGACAGGGAGGGGACATACTCCAGACCCAGGAATATGATAGGCCCAAGGATCTGGGGCTGGAAAGCAGGGGGCATGCCCAGGTCTTGCTGAAGTTAGGTTTCCTACAGGGCATGATGGGAAGGATTGTATGCTATGACAATCAATGAGATCGACTGTCATTCATCGATTCATTTAACTAACTGGCGGAGCACCTTCCACTATCAGGCCCTGGGTCCTGCACAGAGGCCACCAAGACAAGGTCTGAACCCCTCAGAAACTCACAGTCCAGTGGGGGAAGGAGGCAGGTAAACAACCACCCACTACCCCATGGCATACGCGCAACCAGAGAGCTATCTATGCCCAGGGTCCAGCACACCGGAGGGGGTGACCAGCTGGATTTATGCCCAGGATTCACAGAGGAGACCGATTCGGGTTGAGTCTTAAGGATGAGTAGCGGCGCCCAAACTGACAAGAGGAGGAAAAGAGGGAAGCCTAGCATCTGCAAGCACTACTACAAATGGTTCCATCTGATCAGAATCCAGGGAGAGTCCGATACATAATCATAATTCATAATCCTCCCCATGGAATTATGGGGGACCAAGGCAGGCTGCCCTCAGGGGCCTCAATGAGGAGATTATAGAGGCCTTTTCTCAGGATTCTGGAGGAGGGGGCAGGAAGTAACACGTTAAGATGTTCACTTTTTAAATAGTAACTGGAGGTTACACAGAAGATGGACTGGAGGGGCACCACAGTCCAGCTGGTATTGATGGCAATTACACACTCTTGAGGGATTCTTTTTTTTTTAATAGATCTTTATTGGAGTATAATCGCTTCACAATACCGTGTTAGTTTCTGTTGTACAACAGAGTGAATCAGCCATATGCATACATGTGTCCCCATATCCCCTCCCTCTTAAGCCTCCCTCCCACCCTCCCTAACCCAGCCCTCTAGGTGGTCACACAGCACTGAGCTGATCTCCCTGTGCTATGCGGCTGCTTCCCACCAGCCAACTATTTTACATTCTGTAGTGTATATATGTCGATGCTACTCTCACTTCGCCCCAGCTTTGCCCTCCCACCCCATTTCATGAAGTCCATTCTCTATGTCTACCTCTTTATTCCTGCCCTGCAACTAGGTTCATCAGGACCTTTTTTTTTTTTTTTAGATTCCATACATATGTGTTAGCATACGGTATTTGTTTTTCTCTTTCTGACTTACTTCACTCTGTATGACAGACTCTAGGTCCATCCACCTCACTACAAATAACTGTTTCATTCCTTTTTATGGCTGAGTAATATTCCATTGTATATATGTGCCACGTCTTCTTTATCCATTCATCTGTCCATGGACATGTAGGTTGCTTCCACGTCCTGGAATTGATTTTGGGGAATTCGACTGGCCAGAGAAGATCTGGAGTTAGTTTTGTCTTGGCTGAAATTTCTTCCCGTTTTTCTCTAGAATTAATGATAACAGTAGTAATTGTGCAACGGCAATTGTTCACTGTGCATTTAGAATATGCGTGGCCAGGTACTAAGAAGCCATATGAGAGAGGCTCCCCATCTCACAGATGGAGAAACTGAGGCTCCCAGAAGCTAGGTAATTAGCCGAAGTTCATTCAATACCAATTCGGGGATCTTGGATTTTTCAGATTCCCAAGCCCATATTTTTAACGCTATGCCTTCTTCATGTTTTTACCATGAATCAAGCCCCCTTGTTGATGACCTACTCTCTTGTTAGAATTTATGCAGTTGTGTTATTTGCCTGAGATATTGCCCCTGGACCCGGGGGGTAGGATTCAAGGGATATTTCTTTTGCCAACACGTTAAGTGAAGTCTGAAAAGTTTCCTGGGATAATGGCAGAATGTTACCTGTCTGAATATGATGAGCATGAACCAGAACATAAGGCACCTTTAAGGCTGAACTGGAGGCAAAACTTGTATTGGGGATTCTTCTCATCCCACCTGATATATCCCATCACTTAACATCACATCTGGGTTTGGTGCCACAGGGGGCAGTAAACGAAGAGGGAATTATGGAATGTTCCAAAGAGAGAAGGGATCTTCCTGTAACAGAGCTTTCACCAAAACGTACCCTTTGAGCCAGTCTGAACCCACATCCACATTCTGCTCCCTTGGGTGTCATGAGGTCAGTCAAACACCCTGAGAGTCGTTCTGGGGGCAAGGGCAGATTCTGGCTTCCTGACAGTAACTCAAGGCCCTGAATTACTAATTTAAAAAGGAGGAATTCTAGGAGCAGCAATCAGGATGCTCATTCCATCTGTCACCAGCTTCACTTTACAACTGGATAACATCCGTGCCCTGAAATGCTGCTTCCAGAGCTTATGGTGTCCAAAGCAATTTTGGCAACATCAAATCACTTCCGTTGACTTCTGTATTATGATCTCCAGAATTCAGTGGAAAAGTGAGAACCGATTTCTTGCCCTATTAATAACTGTTTCGGATAGAAGACCTTAAACCGACATCAGAGAGCAAATTCTACCACCATGATATTCTATTGCTTCCCAGCAAAAACAATTTTGTTTTTCCCCCTCGTCTCTGCCTCCTCTGTTCCCTCCTTCCTTCCTGGTAACTTTTACTTTTCCTGGCTCATGTGTCTCTCCTGGAGGACGTTTAGTTCCAGTAGCACCTGAACTTTGCTAACGAGATGACTAACCCTTGTCTTTGCCCAAACGTTGTTTCGGAAGGTCAGCCCTCAGTGTGAGGTAAACTCAGTCCTCCTCAGAACCTTCTGTCCCACTCTAACCCCTCTTGGTACTTAAATTCTACATCTAGCAATGAGTTTCCACCTTGAACAATTAGTCTCTACTTGAATAGGCAGCTGGAGGTGATCAAAGCACGACTTAAATCATTGTTTACTGTTGTAAAGCTCCTTTCAACCAGCTTACCATTAATCACACTACAAAATAATAGAAAGGTGGGGAGTGATTGCTGGTATCAATAAAACGATGTCAGCTGAGGACAGAAGCAACCAGACACAGCCACTGGGAACTGCTGAACTGCCTTATTATTTCTGAAGGATTGTCCAGCCTGGCAGATCCGAGTTATGTGCTCTCAAGCCAAAGGTTATACTCAGAGGGACACCCCAGCCGCCAAGACGACAGGCAGCAGGTTTAGACCTCTGACATGGTTACATCTCCAGGCTCTGTACCTCAATATCACAGAGGAGGATTTGTTAACCAGAATGTCAATATATTACCATGCAATTAAATGCAAGAGATATATATATATATATATATATTTTATCTAGGAGCAAAAAAACGTCTGAAACTATAAAGTTAGTTGTATTGTGAATCTGACATTACAGAAAAACCGCGAGGACTGTGGTTCAGCTACCCCAGCTGGACTAGCCACCCTTCTCCACTGTCACACATCCTCACGTTCACAAATATGGACAGATGTTCCCGTGTGCCACTGTTCTATAAATACATAATACAATGTCAAGGAGTGATACGTGCTAAAAAAAAAAAAAACAAAGCCAGGAAAGAAGAGAGGGTGGGGAGGGTGGGAGGGAGGGAGATGCAGGAGGGAGGAGATATGGGGATATATGTATATGTATAACTGATTCACTTTGTTATAAAGCAGAAACTAACACACCATTGTAAAGCAATTATACTCCAATAAAGATGTAAAAATAAAAAAAAAAATTTTTAAAAAGAAGAGAGGGTAGGGCTTCCCTGGTGGCGCAGTGGTTGGGAGTCCGCCTGCCGATGCAGGGGACGCGGGTTCGTGCCCTGGTCCGAGGGGATCCCACGTGCCGCGGAGCGGCTGGGCCCGTGGGCCATGGCCACTGAGCCTGCACGTCCGGAGTCTGTGCTCCGCGACGGGAGAGGCCACAGCAGTGAGAGGCCCGCGTATCGCAAAAAAAAAAAAAAAGAAGAGAGGGTGAAGGTACCTTGAGAAGGGGACATCAGAGCAGAAAACTGGGTGAAGATGGATAAACTACATGAGCATCTGGGGGAAGGGCCAGCACAGCAGCGGGGAGAATACAAAGGCCCTGGGGGAAATGTGCTTGCTGTGCTCATAAGGACGGGCTTTGTTTCTTAGCAAACATATTGTGACTGACTCGGTACACCCACAGGAGTGTCTCACCCTCAAAGTAAGCAGAGCTAAGCTTATTATAACAAGGTATCCTTTTGGAATTGCAACTTGCATCTTCAGATTGTCATTTACATCCCCTGCCTCTCAAACCTCCACGGAACTAACCAAAGCACAAAAAAATTAGCCAAGAAAAGAGTGCTGGGAAATAGCAAAAGTGAGAAGCTGGAAACTTTGTGGACAGTGTGATGCAGATGGGGCAGGATGGACAGCTAAATGGATCAGGGCTGATTGGCCTGTGACTCAGCACCTGCAAAGGGAGACATGACTGCACTTCCCCCGCAGAGTCTGGCAAAAATTCTCGAGCTCAGAGCTGCCTTAGACAAGAATGTCCCAAAGGGATGCATAACAAGGGATAAAGACAAAAACCACCATAACTGCATGGGGGCTGGTCCGCTCCCTCAGCCTCACACAGCGGGGACTACTCACCAGGTCACGGGAGGATGTGCCTGACTGTCTCCTCATGTCGATGGCGGGGACCAGAGAGCAAGAGAATGTGGATCAGGGTAACCTGCGTGTGCCCCAGCTTCAAGAAGAGAGAGAGGTCACTGATAATGGTTTTGCTTTCTGGGTTAACTCCTGCCCGATTCCCACCAGTAGAAACACCCAGAAGATCTCACAAGCAGATGGGTGGCTGGGATGGGATGAACCAGGATTTGCAAACTCCCTTCTCTACTGCCCCCAAGCTCCCTTAGGAGAAGGAGGCTTGCCACCGGAGCATCCCCTGCCAGCACCCACCTCGCTGGAGGGAGCCCTAAGGGAAGTCCCCTGTCGTCCCCTTCTCCCCCCTGCCCACACCCAGCATCAGCCTGTCCCTTAACAGGGGGGTTTGTGCTTCACCTGGTAGGTGAAGATATTATGCTTGCCCATTCCATTTATATTTTCTATTTATATTATCTCAATGTTTTTTCTTTTCCTTTCCTATCATATACTAGGTTCATTACATTTTCTTTGTCCTTTTCTACACTCTTTGAAGCTCTACATTCTATTTCTAGTCTACCAGAGTTTTGCTTCCATTTTTAGCTAACTCAATTGAACCACATTTTCTAGCAACATCAATAATTAAATAGTATTTTAACCTCCCTCTCCTCCAAGTCAAACAAGATGATATGTCGACAACTTCCTGTATGCCCTCTTCTTAACGACCCCTTGCCCTTAAGCTTTGTTGAAATAACGTTGAATTTTAGTTCCAAGATTATAATTATTATCGTGAGCGCTTTTTTTTTTTTTACTTCTAATAGACTTTATTTTTTTAGAGCACTTTTAGGTTCACTTTCCGTACTTCTGAGCAGAAAGTAGAGTTCCCATATATCCTTTGCTCCCACCTCCATGCACACACAGCCTCTCCCACTATAAAACCCCGCACCAGAGCAGTACATTTGATACAATCAATGAACCTGACACACCATTATCATCCCAAATCATAGTTTACATTAAGGTTCACTCTTGGTGTTGGTGTTGTACATTCTGTGGGTTTTCACAAACATATAAGGACATGTATCACCGTTGTAACGTCACACAGCGTAGTTTCACTGCCTTAAAAATCCTCTGGGCTCCCGCTATTCATCCCCCTCTTCCCCAATCCCTGCAGCCACTGATCCTTTCCTGTCTCCATAGTTTTGTCTTTTCCAGGATGTCACACAGTTAGAATTATACAGTATGTAGCTTTTTTCATATTGGCTTCCTTCACTTAGTAATATGCATCTAAGCTTCCTCCATGTCGTTCTTTTTTTTAGTGCTAAATAATATTCCATTGTCTGGATGTACCACAGTTTATTCTCCATTCACCTACTGAAGGGCATCTTGGTTACCTCCAAGTTTCGGCAACTGTAAATAAAGCTGCCATAAACATCCACGTGCAGGTTTTCCTGAGGATGTGTGGACATAAAATTTCAATTCATTTGGATAAATACCAAGGAGTGCAACTGCTAGATTGCATGGTAAGATTATGTTTAGTTTTGTAAGAAACTGCTGAACTTCCAAAGCGGCCGCACCATGTTGCATTCGCACCAGCGACGGACGAGAGTTTCTTCTGCTCCCCGTGATCATCAGCAAGTGGGATCCTCAGTATCTGGCATTTTTGCCATTCTAATGGTGTATAATGGTATCGAGCTGTTGCTTTAATCTGCAGTTCTCTAGGGACATACACTGTTTAGTTTTTTAAATCCTTTAAAAATGTGTTTGTCTTAGTCTGTTGGGTCTGCTGTAACAAGATGCCACAGACTGGGTGGCAAGAGAGATAAACAACAGAAATTTATTTCTCACAGTTTTGGAAGCTGAAAGTCCAAGATCAGGGAGCCAGCATGAGCAGATGAAGGCCCTCTTCTGGGTCACGGACTTCTTTTATCCTCACATGGCAGAAGAAGCTAGGGAGCTCTGTGGGGTCTCTTTTATAAGCACACTAATCCCATTCATGAGGGCTCCACCCTCATGACCTAATCACCCCCAAAGACCCCACCTCCTAATACCATCACCTTGGGGGTTAGGATTCCAACATATGAATTTGAGGGGAACACAAACATTCAGACCGTAACAGTATTAAACCTCATGACTACATTAACAGCAATTATTTAAATGTAACTTTAAGTGCTAATGTTTCATCACTCACTATAGCGTTCCTTTCCCTTTTCTGAGTTCATTCACTTAATCCACAAATACTGACCTGCAGGGAGATCGAACAGCCACAAGCTCACAGTCTCTGTCTTCCCGGAACGTACATCCCCCAGCGAGAGCTTTAAGTTATTTTGTATTTGGCTGGAGTATGCCCTTAAGTCTTTATTTTTTTAGTCATTCTTCTCCAAACACTCTTCCCCTGAAAGGAAGCATGGCTTTTCCTTGACCTCCTCCAGGTCTTGGCTCCAATGTCACCTTCTCAGCAAGCACTTCCGAATCCATGCCATTTACAACGGCACCTTCCTGTGTTATTCTCCTGCACAACACTTCTTACACTCAAAGCATCACATTTCATCGAAGGCAGCAAGAATTTTAAGACACACCATTAGGTAGTGTGTCACTAAATGAGAAGACTTGCCAGCCAAGTCCAGGCCTTAATTTTAGGCCACACTGCTCAGGTTTCTTTGTGTAATTCAGAAGTTTTAAGCGATGTCTTCAGCCTCTGGTCAAAACCCTTGGCATGTGATAGGCGATCCATCTGCAAGTACAGCTCGCTAATAAAACATGATATGGCTACATCTACTTCGAGGTATCTTCCTTTCTTAAGGTGTCAAAACACTGCTGGTTGTTTATAAGAAAATACGGAATTGCGGTCATTCTTCCAAGAACGAATATTTGCTTCTTGGTTCCCGTGACTTTTTGTGTACATAACTTTTTGTTTCAATGCCGAATCACCATAGAATCTTTCTAAAGACATTTTAAGTAGCAAATAAAATCCTATGCATAGAGTACCAACAATGTGCATGACTAGATTGAAGTAGCAACAATATTACGAACAGCTGTTATCAAACACAAGCCCATATGCCCCACGCACGGGGAGGCCAAACAATACCAAACTGTCAGAGTTTGGAGCAGAGCAAGGTTTAATGCAGGGCCATGCAAGGAGACAAGTGGCTCACGCGTTAAAAACCCCCAACTCCCCGAAAGCTTTCAGCAAAGCCCTTTTATAGGAAAGGTGAGGGAAGGGTGCGGTGAGTTGTTGCTAACTTCTTGGTTTCAGAGCCTTTGTTCTTGAGGTCAAGTCACGGTCAGGTCACGATGTTCCTGTAAACTTCCACCGAAACAAATGTTATTCTCCGTTCTGACAAGAAAGGGCAAGGCCCCACGGCTCAACTTTCCCCCTCCGAGGTCCAGGTGCTGGCTAAGAGGAGAGGGTCTCAGGTCGGGCCGGGGACCCTGCCCCGGAGCGCTCGTCCAGCACCCTGTCTAGGTCTTCCCTCCAGCGCCCAGGCCGGCTGAAGAGGCAGCTCTCAGCTGGCGGCACCCTCAGGGCCAGGTCCCCAGACCCTGCGCAGCCATTATCGCTGAGCAGGGAGCCGGCTGGCCCTCAAGCTTTTCATTTAAACTGGAGAGAATGGTTTGTATAGGAGCCATAGAAATACGGGTTGTAGCAAATACCAATCAGGTTAATCCCCAGCTCACGACAATTGTCCTTCTTTGAGAAGAGCCCCAAACACAGAGGTGAACCTGAGGTCATGACGTGTAACGTCCTTGCAACTTAACCCTGACGCCTGGAGACCCCCTAGGGGTAGACAACTGATCTAAGCTGGACCAATTTCTGAAACGTGAATGGAGAGGCTGAAGCTGGTTGAAGCTGTTACCTGACTGGCAGTGTCCATATACTCCAGCTGCTGAGGCCTCCGTGGACCGCGGCCCGTGGAGACCGCCGCCGCCGCCATCAGGTCGCAGAGGTGGGGCTGGGGGAGAGGCTCGCTGCTGCTTCAAGGCCTGGGGGCGGCCGTGGCGAGGGCTCTGGAGCTCTGCGGGACAGTGCCCAGCCTGTCCCCGGGTGCCCCAGCTCACCCGCCGGCCTGAGGCGGGAGGGCCTGGAGGGCCCCGGGGAGAAGGCTGCGGACCCGCCTCTCCCCGTGCTCTCCGCCGCGAGGACCACGGCCGCCAGGCGGGCCTTTGGCGGGGCGGGACCTCCGACCGCCGCACTCTGGGTCTCGCGAGAGCAACTGCGCCCCGGCCCCACCCCTATTACACAGCTGTGGCCAGGTTTGCCCATTCAGGGGGCGAGGACAAATGCTTAGAGGCAGTTTACTGGCCAACAGCAACTGTAAGATGCCCGTGATTGTAGAAGGAAGGCCTCCCAACTTAAGAGCAGCTCATGTGCAACTCTGTACTTCCCCAAATCAACAAAATATGGTAATTATTTGCATTGTCTGTTTACATGCACCCTCTGCGAGTCTGCAAGCTGTGTGAAAATGGGGAATTTGTCTGTCTACTGATATACCGTGGATGCCTAGAAGAGAACCTGGCCAACAGGACGCATTCAAATATTTGCTGAGGAAATGCGTAAATGAAGCAGGATTTGACGCTATGTCTGCTTACCTAGAAAACCATGAATTCCCCCAGCCGACACTCCGGAGCCCTTCACTCGAGCTTGGAACGCACTTTCATGGTCGTGTTCACTCTGTGTGTTCCTGCCCCTCTGGGGGCTAGAAGCCTCTTTTCTGGTAAAAAGGGGAACAGTTGACTGGCACATGTCATCCAGAAGATGAGTGTTGATGTTCTAGACTGTGGTGGGGTTTTAATCAAATGCTTGTAGAATCAAGTGTGAAAATTCAGCCACAATGCTCTTGTTATAAATCAAAAGAAGAGCATGAGAAGGAAAGAGAGAGAGAGAGAGAGAGAGAGAGAGAAAGAAAGAAAGAAAGAAAGAGAGAAAGAGAGAGAAAGGAAGGAAGGAAAGAAAGAGAAAGAGAGAAAGGAAGGAAGGAAAGAAAGGGAAGGAAGGAAGAACCAAAGAAAGGGAAAGAAAGGGAAGGAAGGAAGAACCAAAGAAAGGGAAAGAAAGGAAGGAAGGAAAGAAAGAAAGAAAAGGAAGGAAGGAAGGAAAGAAAGGGAAGGAAGGAAGAACCAAAGAAAGGGAAAGAAAGGAAGGAAGGAAAGAAAGAAAAGGAAAGAAGGAAGAAAGAAGGGAGGGAAGAAAGAAAGAAGGGAAGGGAGGGAGGGAGGGAGGAAGCAGAGACCATCTCCTATACACTCTAGGAAGTTTACTCACTGATGCTCTTGGCTCCTGGTCTGATGGGAGGGGGAGCACAGGAATTGATTCCTGGGCACTTTGATGTTTGAGGGGCCAGGGAGCTTCTCGGGCAACCCGAGAAGAGCGACAACCCTGAGCAGGCCCTTGTTCTGTGCTTCTGAGGAGGGCATCTGTGCTTGACCTCCAGACCTGTGTGCCTGCAGTGCAGGCAGACCAGTTTCAGAATCCCTCAGCTTCACATACAGCCTAACAAAAAGAAAAACTATTTCTCACTAACTACACATTGGCTTAAATTCCTCCTCTTATGGTTCTGTATCACAGAAATTTATGGCTGGGAAACATGATGAGTGACCTCTGTGGACAGATGCTTCTTTTCTTTTATTCTCAGGACATAGGAATTGGCTTTGACAACCATCAAGGAAGGGATCCAAGGCTTTGCAGCCTAATAGTACAGGATATCTCTTTAAATTACCTTGATAGGCCATCTAAGCTCCTCCGTTATGTTTACATTTCGTTTGATAATCTCATTTTACGGGAAAAGATATGTGATGTGCTATTCTACACGAATTAGCACAACTTAACTCTTCATTTCAGATATGAAATGAAATACAAACAGAGTCTTGAGTCTTTAAGATCTTAATACCAGAAGCTCAGCCTCAGGTTACTGATGACTTTAGTGATTGGTGCAGTAGAAAACTGTGACTGCTTTTCCATTCAAAATTCAGAGAATAACAAGCTGGGGGGAAAGTCTCTTGATACAGGGAACCTGAAAGTGTGGTCAGGGAAGAGTACTAATCAAAGCCTGGATGCTGGACCCAACGTTCACCTCATTCATTCATTCATTCACTGTGATTCAGTGAGTGCCCACCAGCAGCTCCAGGCACCACACCAGGCACTGGGGCTACAGAGTAACACGGGGCATGGCCAGTGTCTGGAGGGAAAGAGCTGATAAAGTCTGTCGTTAGAATGAATTTAAATTTTACTTACTCAGTATTTATTCCTTCCCTTACATGGTGCTCTTTTCAAAGAAACACATCCATCCTGTTCAAATAATGGTAAAACCCTTTATATCAATAGAAGAAACTGCTTGAATTAAGACACTGCTGCGTGGAATTTACCTCCCCAAACTGTACACTGAAGGCCCTCCTTCCAAATTTCTAGTAGGAGCATCCCAAAGTGCCTCCTCCTCCAAGAACAGGGGAGAGTCCAGCTTTTTCAAGGGCCTCGCGCTCCAGTGCCGCCATAGCCCTCATCGGCAGACAAATCTCTGCATCATTTAAAGCAGACGTGAAAATAGAGCTTAGGGCCAAAAGAAATTACAAAGCAAAAGTGAAGGATAATTTATTATGCATGAGCTCTCCCCCCCTTAAAACCTCCCTTTGTTCTGTTTTTATAGGGATCTGGTTTTTAAAGAGAATTCCAAATGAAATTTCCTACAAACAGATGCTTGTACTCATTCAGCTTGCCGATAAGGGGCCAGGAAAAGGAGACGAAGATGAGGCCTCGGGGTCTGGGGTTTGCACTGACAAACGTGGTAAGGCCAATACACATTTGACAGATTTATTACAATGGTGGCCAGTGCTATTGATTTAAACAACTAACAGGTAAAGCAAATCTCATCTAAATTCCTTTGCTGCAATGTGAATGCACCCTAATTATCTCACCTTTGTCCCTCGGAACAGTCAAGTTGTATTCACTCCAATGCATATTGGCAGTTGCTAGAACCCACGGGAAGGGCTGGTTGATAGGCAAGATATTATTGCAGGGCAGCGGGAGGCTGCTCGGAGATGAAATTAGAGATCCTTTCTTTCAAGACCTTCATATTGTGAAAGCCCCTGGTTTCCTGCTTCTTCCCAGACATGCTGGTATCCACTTCCTAGATGACCAGGGCTTTTTTACACCACCAATCATTAGGTTTAATTAAAATGTTGCCATTGAAAAAATGGATTGTGAGATATTTCATACTATATAAGAGTATATAAAACATGTCTGTGTTGTAAATAATTATAAAGCAAATACTCATGCAACCGTGATCCAGGTTAATTCGAAAAGATACATGCACCCCAATGTACATAGCAGCACTATTTACAATAGCCAAGACATGGAAGCAACCTAAATGTCCATTACAAGATGAATGGGTAAAGAAGACATGGTATATATACACACAGTGGAATATTATTGAGCTATAAAAAAGAATGAAATCATGCCATTTGCAGCAACACAGATGGACCTAGAGATTATCATACTAAGCGAAGTAAACCAAAGATAAGTATCATATGATATCACTTATACATGGAATCTAAAACAAAGATACAAATGAACTTATTTACAAAACAGAAATAGACCCACAGACATAGAAAACAAACTTATGGTTACCAAAGGGTAAAGTGGGAGGGGGGAGGGATAAATGAGGAGTATGGGATTAACATACACACACTAGCGTATATAAAATGGATAACCAACAAGGACCTACCGCATAGCACAGGTGACTGTACTCAATACTTTGTAATAACCTGTAAGGGAAAAGAATCTGAAAAAGAATATATATATTCTGACACCTTGACTTTGGCCTTGTGAGAGTTAAGCAGGGAACCCAGTCAAGCCCATCTGACTTCTGGCCTATACAACTGTGTACTAATAAGTGTGTGATATTTTAAGCTGCTACATTTGTAGTGATTTTTGTTACACAGCATTAGAAAACTAATGCAATGTCCATACAGGTGTTTTCCAAAGTGCGGCAGCAATATTTATTCCCACCCCCAGTAGTTCTAATTGTTCCACATTCTTTCCAACACATGAAATTGTCAGTTGTTTAAAAATTTTAAATCTGGTGTGAACGTACTGGTATTACACTATGGCTTTAATTGCATTTCTATAATTACTAATGAGGCTGACCATCCTTCACACTTTTTTTGGCCACTGAGTTTTCCTTCTTTTGTGCAATATTTGTCGACATCTTATAACCCAATTTTCTATTGGGTTCTTTGTCTTATTAACTGATAAGTTTTCTCTATATATTCTGGATGTGAGCCCTTTGTCAATTATTATTTTGCTAAGATCTTTCTTACAATTTTTGTCTTAAGAAATGTTTCATTATTCCAAAGTCCTCAAAATATTCTTTTATAAATGCTTTATACCTTTGCTTTCATATTTAGGTTCTTTAATCCACCTGGAATTAATTTTTTTGTATGGTATGATGTAGAATCCATTTTTTCCCCATCTGGATAAATCATCATTTCAGTAACATTTATTAAAATGTCAGTTCTTCCCTCACAGATTTGCAATGCCACCTGTGTTGTATACCCAATGATGATATCTGTGTAGATCTGGTTTTTGGACCACATTCTGTTCCATTGTTTAATTTTTTCTTTCTCCGTCTATACCACACAATCTTAATTATTAGAGTATTATACCATGCCTTGATATCTGGTAGGGCTAAGCTTCCTAGGCTGATCCCTTTTCCTTGGCTATGATTTTTCTCCCTTTATATGATAATTTAGAAAATTACTTTAATTAATGTTTGTAGTCAAACTAGCCTTGCATTCCTGGAATAAACAAAATTGGTTGTGATGTATTATCCTTTTAATATGTTGCTGGATTTAGTTTGCCAATATATTGTATAGAATTTTTGCATCGATGATCATAAGGGTTATTGGCCAGTAATTTTCCTGTTTCCTACTTGTCCTTTCTTTATTACCAGGATTTTGGAAACCTCATAAATTGAGTTGGAGAGTGTTTGCTTTTTTGCTGTGCTCAGGAATAGTTTGTGTAAAATTGATTTAGTTAAAAATTTAACTATCTGATAGAACTTGCCTTTGAGGCTATCTATGCCTGGACTTTTAAGATTTCTTTGATCACTATTTAATTTTTTTAAGCATATTATATTATTTAAGAAAATTTTGGTTTTTTTAATGTTATATTTTTCTCCCTGATTCCAAATTATCTCATATAAAGCAATTTTCAGTAGCAGCCACTAAAGGTGTTAAGCTTGCTAGTTTTTGAGTCTGGAACTATTATTCAGGAAGATCAGACAGATCCGCCCAGAAATGAGAGAACGTGACAACCAGAGAAAGGGGAAGACAATCTTACTTACAGAACAGGGACGTAGTTTCTAATGTCACAGACTATGTAAATCTCAGCTTGTCACTCCAAAGAAAAAGATATTCCAGGTTTCATGTACTTAACTCATCTTCTAAAAAGAGAAAATTGGCCGCCACAGGGAGCCGTCCTTTTAAACTTACCTCTGACAACACGCTGTGCTCCTTTCTTCTTCCCTCCATTTATTAGATTTTTAATTGCAAGGGCAATTTCCATACATATTTCTCTGCAATGTCCACAATTTTCTGATAATTTAGGCCAGCTCCAATTTATAGGCAAGGAAACTGCTTTTCCAAAATCAATTAAGTGACTCCAAGAAATGCGGCTTCAGAGCCAAGATCTGAATCTAAGAACCCTAGGATTGGAAGAGACCTCAGAAATTATTTGGGCAGCTCCCTTTTTCCACTGAGAAGTTTAATAAGGTACAGCCAGTGAGGGGCAGAGGCCCAGACAGAACCAAATGCCTGATCCTAGGCCAGGGTCCCATCCATTACCTGGTGAGATTTTCCCCTAACTGGAGCCACTGCACTGAAGCTACTTAAAGTTCTGTCAGGAGGGTCAAGCTTGCCGTTGTGCAAGGTCTGCGCAGGGATAGTTTCAAGTCTCTTTCTCAGTAACGCAAACACTTTCCGGTGTAGTGACCCCGGTTCAAATGGCAGAAGCAATCCTGAATTGTAATAGAAAGTGGCCTAAACTCAAAACCAAGACACGCTCAGGCACAAATGAACATTTCATATTCTATATCGGTTTCCATTTTATAAAGAAATGTTAAAAGCCTCTGCTGACTTCCGTTCTCTGGTGGTCTACAGTGTACAGGGCACTTTCTCCCGTGCTGTTCATTTACTGCAATTCAGCAAAACTGTGTTTAGTTCAGGCCACCGCAGACGTTGATGAGATCCTTGTAATGTGTCGAGGCAAACGAGTACAAGCTCCATCGTGCGTGACAGAGCCTGACCCAGGTAGGGACCCTTCTAGGGCTGGGGGGAGCCAAGCAGGGCCATGGATGTGAGGGGCAGCCTGGTGGTCAGGATTTTTGAGCTGAACCACGAGTAATTGGTGAGATTTCACCAGATGGCCAGTACACCGGATGTGGGGAGAGCAGAGTTGCAGAAGCAGGAAGCTAGGTGGCAGCGTGACACAGAGGCTAAGGGCATGCATGGGCTTTGCCATCAAGGGAACCTGGGTCTGAGCTCCAGGGACCTCTGTTTACTAGCTGTGTGGCCTCAGGTGAGTTCCTTGGCCTCTCTCCGCCTCAGTTTCCCCACAGATAAGCAGAGGGTGATGACAGGACGTAGCTCTTGGGTTGTGGTGAAGATTAACAGATAAAGCACTTAGCAGAACACCTGACGCCTGGCAAAATTCACCTGCTATGAGTTCAAAACACTGGAAGTAGCCCGATGGAGCGGCCAGGATGGAGAGACTTCCAGGAGAGAGAAACGGGACTCTATTATATTGACAAGGGAGACAGTTTCTGAGCAAGGCGGTGATGTTCAGAGTTGTGTGTCAGGAAGGAATTTTAGTATTAGGAAAGGAAAAAGATTGGAAGCAAAGAATGGAGGAAGAGAGTCTGCGTGAGAAATGGTTCCATGGTTTGTTCATTTTGTGTGTGAATCTATTTCCTCCCTGGAACACCGGCTCCCGGAGGGCAGCCCTGCACCCTCCTTACTCAAGGGGGGTCCCGGGCTGGTACTCAGCGGACTCCACCCCGGATTGGCCGGATGAATGAATGAACGGGTGAAACTGGGCTTCTCACACTCAGTTGTGGACGGGAAAAGTCCAGTTAGCCCATTTTATGAATAAGAAACACAGCACATCCGGAGGCTCAGGGACTCGTCCACTGACCCACAGGGAGAGGCAGCTCTGGGACCAGAAGAGAGGACTGTTTACTCTGTGTGCAGGAGGCCAGCATAACAAATGGACGTGTTTGATTTACATTAGTTCACCTAAGATCAAGAACAGAAGATGAATATTCTGAAAAAGAATTCTAAGGCCTACAGAGGAAATAATAATAAAAATAATAGTAGATTCATTAATTCCAATTCTAATTAAAAATTTAAAGTTCTCCTCCTGATGCACACTAGATGGCAGCATCTCGCACCACTTTGAGGGCAGTAACAATGGCAACCGGGCCCCTCCGGGAAGGGTGTCTATAGAGACTGCGCCCTAAGCTAGGGCCTGATTTTTATTATTTTATTTAAGCCTCATGACCACTTAATTCTGCAGATTAAAACAGCCTAGCAGAAAGGATCAAATCCAGAAAGCTGAGGTCACCAACCTTCCTCTTGCAAAGAGGTTTCTCGTGGCTGCCCTGCCTCATCACTGAGGATGCCCCGCAGGGAAGCCTTGCTTCCTAGAAGCCTCTGAATCAGGGTCCTTCCGTGGTGAGAAGGGGTAGCAGGGACAGAGGAGTCCCTGGGCCTTCGAATGGGCCGGCGACCCCTCCCACGCGCCTCCCTTCCTGGCCCCCCGATGTCTGCTGAGCTGGGCCAGCCCTGGGCACCCTGGAGACAGCCCACGCCTGCCAGTGCCCACGCTGCCTCTTTCCAGGCCCCACCTTTCAATGGCAAATATTTATTGAGCACCTATTATGCACCAGCAATATGCCCCAAACACAAACCCCCAAGCCCCGTACGCCTTTGCCCCAGCGCCATCCATCACGACCGCCCTCCTCCTCCCAGATCCTCGGGGTTCCTGCTCGGCTTCCGCAAGCCCCCCTGCTCAGGCCCGGCCTGTCTCCTTTCTTCCCCAGCCCAAAGGGACCGTCCTGGCTGTTCCCAGTGCTTGAGGGTGCATCAAGGTGTCTGTGCCAGGCAGCAGAGGGTAACTGTTCTCTCTCCCCAGGTGACGGCACGTTGGAACTTTCATGGAGGTAAACTGTGGTCAGGATTTTAAAGATTAATGCTATAGGCTTTTGGAAGAGGAATTCGGGAGAGGTAGGTGTTGTGGCTTTAAGTCACACCATGAGGCAGAGGGTCTCGTACCAGGATTGCCCGGGCACTGGGCGTTCATTCTGTGAGCAGCATGGTCCTGAAGCCATTCCGGCCCACACAGGTCTCTGCTGACGGAGCCCGCACGGGCTCATAAATACAAGCTGGAGACAACAGACACAAAGAACAGGGCAGCAACCATAACAGCCGCTAATGTTTATTACGGGCTTCACATGTGTCGACTCCTGTAACTCATGCAACAACTCAGTGAGGCAGATATGTTCATTATGCCCATTTTTCAGAGGAGGAAACTGAGGCCAGAGAACTTGTTTTCCCAGGACTGCAAAGCTAGAAAAGTGGTGGGGCTGAGATTTGAACAAGAACCTGGGCTCCTAACCGCACTCTGCTGCCCACTCGAGTTTCCCCAAAATGCCAAAGCGACATCCAATGTGAATTTCATCTCTCACATACACACGCACATGCATGCTCACACCTTCTACTGAAGGCAGAGATCTCCAAATACCTCCTGGTTCGTGCTGTCAGCCAGTAAGAATGAGTCCAACGGTTAGTTTCAAGCTGGGGAAAGGAAGCACGGAGGCCCGGGAATTGGCCAATGGCTTTGGATCACTGCGTTTTGCTCCTATAGAAATGTGTGTGTGAGCCTACAGGTGTGTCTCTATGGTGACACAGACAAGACCGTGATACTTTCTTGTGACACCTGGATTTGACCTTCCCTCATACTCTCTTAGAAAACCATAAATTGCTCTTCTGCGGCTCCTACAACATTTTCTGTATCCACGTCTGTCAAGGTCAACATATGGGAGGTTCCTCTCATGTTGGGGACACTTGTTTACTCGAAGGGCCTCGAAGGGGCATAAGCTTCAGAATGGGGACTGTACCCTACTCACGTTCAGCCTTCATGCCGGCTAGCATACAGCAGGCGCTCAATAAATGACTCCTTGTGAGAGGAGAGGGTGGACTCAGGAAACAAGGGGTCTCCTCTCCATTCCTGGGCTGGCCGCCCCTCCACTTCACCGCTCCCTCCCTGGGCTCCCCCTGGGTCCCCATGCCCATCCTCCATCATAGAACAGGAAGGTGCTACACTGGATACCCACAGCCAAAAGCCACCATGGGTCAAATAAGACAAGAGGAAAATGACGCAGCACTGCAGAAAAAGCCAGCACAGCTTGGATCAATACCATGTGGGCCGGATTCCCTGAGATCTTGTGTAGGAAGCAGGCCATTCGGGAAAATATGGTAAAGAAGGTCATCACCTCCAACACCGCAAGGGGATTCATGAGAGCCTCAAAGTTGCAGGTTTGCAGAAAAGAACTCACCTGGCTGGATAATGTTTGATCAGCCTTAAAATGTCTTTTCTGTTTCACTATGTAAGAAGGGGTGGGGGTGTAGTTAATGAGTTGTGTTGAGAATGAGGGAGGAGGGGACTTATCTCTAAGATGAATAGCTTATCAGTACGAGTAAATAAACAGCCTACATTTGGAATCCTCCAAGTCTTGGATTATGGGTTAAATGTCCTTGTCCGAAGAATAAAATGTGGAAGAGAAAGAGCAATTACATGCGTTCAATCTTGTTCTACGCAGACGTGGCGCGATCTTTCTGTCTTTCTAGTAGTTTCTAATTGGCTAGATTTGTCGGTGCAAATTGACCTGTGGATTCACCCTCACTGCCTGGTCTCCTGCTTCTTTGGGGGCCTTCATAGCACACACCACAGTTGTCACATTCTGTTTGTGTGATTCTTTGAATAATATCTGGCACCTTATTAGATTTTAAGCCCCAAAACAACAGGGACTGAACATGATTTTGTAGCCCCGTCACTGATCACTGTGATAAAAACGGACAAACAGCCTGGAGAGGAACTGCGTGCTTCCCCGGAGTGCCATTCATTCCTGTGTGCCCACTCCAGGCACGTGGGAAGAGCTTGCCACTTGCTTGGTATTAATCATGTCACTGCAAACCGCACAGTTCTTCAGGGTTCACGCTACGAAGCAAAATATACTCACCCACAGCCTAACCTTAAGTACCTCAGGAAGTCCTTTGGAAATAATGTCAGACGTTACCTGGCAACCCTACAAGCTGTCGTGCGTGGCGGGCCTGTGAGTTTACTTGCTGTGCTCTCCTCGCCACACTCCACTCTCCTATTACTGATATTCATAAAAACCTGGGTTTTCAAACTGTCCAGTCTTATTCTTGGAAGAGTCTGTGAAGCAAAAAGGAAGATCAAGGATCAGTAAGATGCGCATTTCATTTAAAACATCATTTGAACTGTTCCTTTCTACTGCTTCCCTTCAGAGAACATTTATGAGAGCATCTACATAGCAGTAAAACCACATGATTTAGTGTATTTCTTTTCTTAATTTGCTCCTATAGGTCTTATCTTCTCAGCATTCTTGTGGCGGTTCATTTAATTTAATGCTTGTTATTATGTGTTACATCCTATGCAATGTCTTATCTCTGAACAAGATTATGAACACCCCAAGGGCTGGAACCAGCTTCTAGCAAGATATCTTGTAAATATCTTCGGTTAAGTACTTTCAGTTGACTGAGCTGGCATCTTTGAGAAACACTGAAATCACTAAGGAAGGAAAGAGAAATGGGGACAAACAGCTCATCAAATTAAAGCCCATTCACAAGTTTTGACCAGAAAATTGCCTTCGCTCATTTGAGTTTACACAGTGAATTTTCTCCTCATGAAGGCCCTAGGTTGGCTACCAGCCCTAAAGAGGTTATCCATGAACCCGACTCTGGTTCTCAGTTCACTGTGTTAAGATTTTGCCCCCCTGGTTTGCAGTAGATGTTTTGGTCGTGTTGCCCCCTCTTCGCTGGTACCTGGCTGACACAGGTGTGATGGTTTCCTGAAACCTCTTGAATGAGTAAATAACTGTGGGCAAATGACCAAGGTGGTACCCATGTGATCACACCTCCCACTTCAACAGTGAAGTCAGGACAATTGACGCTGCACCCTACATTCTCTGACGTAAATTCTATTCTAAGCCAGCCTCCATCCCAGTGCCTATTAGCCCTTTGTAAAAGGCCAGCATTTCTCCAGTTCTTGGCTAGCTCCTCTTTTGGCTAGCCAAAATCTTTTTTTTTTTCTTTTTTTGGCTAGCTTAAATCATTTTAAAAATTTTTACTTATTTATTTTTATTGAAGTATAGTTGATGTACAATATTGTGTTAGTTTCAGATGCACAGCAAAGTGATTCAGTTACACGTATATATGTATATATCTGTATCTTTTTTCTATACTTTTCCATTATAGTTTATTGCAAGATACTGAATATAGTTCCCTGTGCTAAATAACAGATCCTTGTTGTTTATCTATTTTATATATGATACTGTGCATCTGTTACTCCCATGTCTCAATTTATCCCTCTCCCCCTTCTACTTTTGTCATCAGAAGTTTGTTTTCTACATCTGTGAGACTGTTTCTGTTTTGTATATAGATTCATTTGTACTAATTTTTAGATTCTACGTGTTAAGTGTTATATAATATTTGTCTTTCTCTATCTGACTTACTTCACTTAGTATGAAAATATCTAGGTCCATCCATGTTGCTGTAAGTGGCATGATTTCATTCTTTTTTTATGGCTGAGTCTAAGCTTTAACGGTAACCCTCCTTCATCCAGAAGAAACAGAAAGAGAAATAAATTCATCCTATTCTTAGTAATAGGATGAAGGCTTCACCTGGAAGCAAGGGAGAAGGTAGACAGAAGTTTCACTATCATCCAAGACAGAATACGTCCCAAGAAGACTGTGATAGGCCAACCTAAAGCTCCCCCAAGGCACTGTGTGCACAGGGTATCAGTAATTCATTACCAAGCTGCATGTCCCCACCTTTCCAGTCCCCTTGACCTCAGCCAACAAAAACAACAGTAGGAAAAACCAATATTGTAGCCACACTACCTTAAATTCCAGTAGCAGAGGAAACATTTAAAGGGCAGAGTTGTTTTCATGGTGAAGCCTACAACTGGATCTCTTACAAGGAGCCCCGGCTTAGGTCTCTGGTTCATCACTGGGGGGCCGACAAAGAATTGGTACGTTCCTCACTGCCATTCTGGAACCCTTGCTTCTCTTTATTCCTTCCCTGGCTCCTCTTTTCCTTTGATTCTGCTTCAATTACAGGTCTGTGTGCTTAAAATAATTGGATTCTTGACAGTTTCTTAAAACGGATTCACTTTTACTTTGCTTTTTGGAAATGTTTAAATCATTCTGTTGTAATTTTTCACCATACATGCGCTCAACACAAAAATAATTATGACATGAATATCATTTCATTTTTAAGAGATGATTTTGTATGAAGCACACATTTTTTTTTTCCAAGCTTTTTCTTTGCTTCTTATGCCCTTTTAAACACCGGTAGGTCAAGAACACATTTTAATTGTGTAAAATTATTAAAAATATACAAATTAAACTAGGAATCCCCCCTTTATTTCTGACCCCAATTCCTTTCCCTTCCCCAGAAGTGACTACTGTTTACATGATAGGTAAACATCCCGTCTTATCCATAAGCATTTATATTAAAAGTATGGATACACTTTTAATTTTTTCATGTAAATGGGATTATATTACATGTGTTGTCCTGTAGCTTGCTTTTTTATATAATAGTATAGCTTCAAAGTCTTATTTCTGTAAAATAAAATACCTTATTATTTTAAAAGATATGCATTATAGCCCATAATAAGGAATACAGATGTATTATACTCAATCTAGTAAACTACTAAAATATAGTTGGGTTGAGAAATTATGAGAAATGCTGCAATATCTTTGAACAACAATCTTCGTGCAGATAAATACTTCTGAAGGCCAAATTCCTGGAAATCTAATTGTGCATTCAAAGGATATGTACATTTTTAAAAGCTTGACTGAGGTATAACTCACATCCCATAAAAGTTACCCATTTTAAGGTATTAGTAGATTTATGTTTATATGATTACTAGTATATTTAAAGAGTTGTATGACTATCACCACAATTTTACTTTAAATCATTTCTATCACCCCCCAAAAGAAACCTCATGCCCATTTGCACTCATTCACCATACCCACCCCCAGCCCTAGGCAACCACTATTCCGCTTTCTGTCCCTATAGTTCTATCTACTCTGGACATTACATATGGATGTAACTGTACACTATGTGTCTTTTGTGTCTGCCTCTTTTCATTTAGCATAATGTTTCTGACGTTTGTTCATACTGAAGCATGTATAAGTACTATGTTCCTTTTCATGGCTGAATAATATTCCATTGCATGGACATACCATATTTTGCTTATCCATTCACCAGCTGATAGACAACTGGGTTTGTTGGTTCACACTGGAAACTATAGCACAGAAGAGTAATCATCAGCAGTGGTCACACATAATAACCAAGTGGAAAAGGAGGCATGAGCATAGAAATAACAAATTTAGAAGAACACAACAGTATGTTCAAGAAAATACAGAACCAAATGTCTCAGAGAATTCACTTGATGATTCTTAGTAGAAAAAATTCCCAGTATGATCCTACTAATTATAAGGTATCGATAAGGCATACCAGACTCTGGTTGGCATTACCATCTTGCTGGGAAATCTAAGGGCAAGTGGGAAGATGTTCCACAACATCCCCAATTGATAATCAGACTGCATTTTCTCACCTGGGAAAAAAAGTAGAAATTATAATTGTGAGACTGTGAGGCTAGCTCATAAAGATTTTATTTACCCTAAAACCTTAGAAGAAAACACTTCATTTTTCATTATACTAGTAAATGTAAGCCTGGAAGTAGTATTCTAATACTTCTTTTAGCTGTACTGTAGCATTTTAAGTCTTACCAGACATATTAATTGACCTCTGTCTTCTTTCAAGTCTATGACTACTATTGTAGGGAACATACAGTGGTCCAATGAAATGGATTGACAGCCTCAAAACTGTCACCTCGGAAAATTGCCTTGTTATTCCACTTTTCAAATTATTTTTGGAGCCCACCTTCTTCATTGGTCTTTGGAGTTCATGGTATAAACCCTAGACATAGCAAATCTTCACTGCTCTGAGTAGATTTAATTTTTCAAAAGACTCCAAAGACATTAGGAGTTGGGTGACTAAGCTGAGTAGTAATTTGGGGGTGGAAAATAAGGACAAAGTATAGAAACTTCACTCTCCAAGCTATTTCTACCAACAGTATAATGCAGTCATGTGTACAGCTTCCCAAAGTGACTTCTTTGAGGATGAAGTTAATTTAGCTGAATAAGCAAAATAATTTCATGGTCATACTTATGACATGTCATGTGTGCTCACAAGCACTAAAAAACGGCCCTTCCCAAAATATATCTCCCACTGTCCTACCAAGCTACCTAAAATTCAGAATACTTTGATCTGTAGAACGGATGGCTGTTGCTAAAATACCACATATTCTAAGCAAGGTGTAGCATAATACCTTAGCATGAATTTGCTTGACAGAATAAATCATCAGCCTTGACTGACACAAGGCAAGAGGACATCACTGATTTGGGGGGAAGGCCATCAGAGGGAAACCCTCGAACCACCTTCTAACCCTTGAATCGAACACAGCACCCACTCCCCTCCAATTCCACACAACCGTCTTAAACACATCAGCCAAACACAGATGCATGGTCCAAGCGTGTGGTGATTTTTATTAAGAATAACTTTGGTTCTAAGAATTCCACCCTCAATTCTGTAATACTTTCCATTAAAAACAATTATACAAGAGCAAATACAAAAAATATTAAATTATGAAAACAAATCCATTAAGGCTCCCTTTATATATATTATATACACTCAAACAAGTCAGAATTTTTCAGAGTAGAAGAATAAAGTCAACTGTGATAGCTTAGAAAGCAACACTACTCGGAGACTAGAAAACACGGAGCTATTTTAAGAAAACCGCAGAGTGGAAAAACGGAGCCATTTTTCTCAAAAATTGGCTCAAAGCACAAAACTGCTTGGATGTTCATGAGTCCTAGGGGTCTGGACTGTACAGTATGAAAGTGTGGAGGGAGAATGACGCCTTTTTAAACTCAGGCTTATAAGCTGAGCTGACCTGGCAATTTCAAAGAGCTTTTCTATCTGGACATTCCACTGTTTAGTGAGGAGACATCGCTTGACACTATTTACAAGTCTTCTTCTGGCCAAACCTTGGACTACTAACCACTACTAATTTTGCAGATTTGTGAGTGAGACTGGGAGGGAAACGCTCTTGGAATTTATTTTTTCCCAGTGAAGAATGCATTCTAGGTAAATTCTAGGAACAGAATTGGTCTTTCTAAAGGAGCCTGTTAGGGCCCTTGAGAATTTTATCAAGTGGCAGAATTGCTTCAAGGATACAGAATCTAAAGATCTTACATATCCGGTTGGATTCAAGGCTATGAGCTACTCCTGAATCTTCATTTTACAAATTGCATCACTAGTCCACATGCACAGGGGCAGAACTGTAGTCAACGTACAGCCAGAAACGTACTTTCAAGATGATCGGTTAATGCTCTTTCCTCTCTGAAAAGGAAGAAGGATGGAAAAAAATAGTTACCATTCCATCCTTCAAAAGTAAATTATGATAGAGCAACATTGTACCTTAAGCATCTCATTTTTATTCAAATAATACTTGCTGATGAGAGAAATAATCCATTTCAGGTGTAATCAACATGTTCTATGACTAGCAGTATATTATCTATGCATTTACTTTTGTCCTGTCCACATCAGGGGTGAACAGGAGCCTAATCACCAACCATGAAAACTACAGAATTCCCATAGAAAGCTACTTTCTACTTAGGCTTGTTAAGGATTCAAAAGCTCGGGATCCAGCTTTCTACGACTCTTGAAAGAAATTATAAGAAGAGCCTTCGGGGCTTCCCTGGTGGCGCAGTGGTTGAGAGTCCGCCTGCCAATGCAGGGGACGTGGGTTCGTGCCCCAGTCCGGGAAGATCCCACATGCCGCGGAGTGGCTGGGCCCGTGAGCCATGGCCGCTGAGCATGCGTGTCCAGAGCCTGTGCTCCGCAACGGGAGAGGCCACAGCAGTGAGAGGCCCGCGTACCGCAAAAAAAAAAAAAAAAAAAAAAAGAAGAGCCTTCAATGTAGGAATTACCGGCTGAACCGTTTCTACAAAGAACATACTGAATCCATACAAATTCTTCTAGACCACCCCAAGCAGAACGTTCCCCTGCCCATCCTGGCAATAGAAAAGGGATTTTGCGTTAAGAATCTGGCTGTAGTTGGTAACGCAGGGCTCACCCGTGGAGTACAGCATGCCAGCTGGAGAGCACCAACTGAGCAGCCTCCCCTTCCCCTCAGCTGTTCCTGAGAGATCAACAGTAGTCACAACATCATCCTTACGAACGCATCACCATCACTAAGGTAGTGGTGAACTAGCCTTTCTTCACAAGAAAAAAGGGCAAAGAGCTAGGTGATCATTAATCAGAAAATTTCAAAGGTTGGATTCAAATAATATTAAAAATGTATAAATGCTATGTATCGTCCAAATGGGCCTCCTTGAGACCAATCTACATTTGATTCACATTAAAATGCCCAGAGAACTCTTCCTTCACAGCTCCACATGGGAGCTTTCCCCACACTGCTCTCAGGAGAAGCCAAAAGATTTGGACCCTCTACTTTTGACACTGAGGTTGGGTTATACGGACTAGTTTTGATTCCTCGAAGGAGTGGGAGATTATTTCACATAAAAGGCGTGGCTGAGCACGAAACTTAACAACAAAATAAAACAAAACCAACCCCCTAACAGTTATCGAAGCAAGACATGGATTTATATGATGGACCTTCCCTGAAGTAGGTCACTGTGAAGCATCAGGGAACCAACAGGAACGGAAATAAGATCAAGACAGACGTTTACGTGGTCTCGTTTATGTATCTCTTTGTTCCCATATTTTTAAAGTTCCTCATTCTATTTCTGAATCTTAATGCCGACAAAGGTAAGAACTGTGTTCAACATGAATATTAACATTCTCTGGTGTTAAGCCTAGCGTGGGTGAAAGTGTAAATAGACAAGAAAACAGAATTTACAAACAGTGGCTGTAACAGATCAAACGCATTTCTGCGCGATCTAAATTACTGAATGGGTAACTAAAGGAAGAACGAAACACATTTTCTTTACATTTGAAAAGAAAAAAGGCTCTGTGCCCCACTAAACTTGGCTTGAAAGAAAAACCAAGTAGTGCAACTCTCAGGAATTTATGCCAGTGTCCTCTTCCTTTTTTTCTTGTTGTTATTTTTTAAGTCTTTGAACACACAGGTCCATTATCCCAACTTAAGTGCTGGGCAACGTCCTTCATTTGGCGAATAGGAACTGCAACAGTCACAGGTGTAACCGATCCAACCCGGATGGTAGGAAAACCAAAACCAAACTCTTTTCAAAGTAACAGTTCTCTGCTGGCTGGGATTCTCTCCAGGGGCTTTGGCCCTGAGGTTAAGTACTGGGGAGGCCCCTGCACACACTTTTTGTGTGCGCTGGGCTGGTGCGCGGTCTCTGCAGCCTGGACCTACGACTCCTGGGCTTGCGCCGCTTCTTGGCCTGTTCTTCTGAGATTGCCTTTAACCTTCACAAACTCTGGGGCATTTTCTTGCTCTTCTCGCAATTTCTGCTTCTCAAGTTCAAGCTAAACAGAATTCAGAAACAGGAAAATTATTTACAAATTATTTACAAATGGACAGGCTTTCCAAAAACACTGTTCCTCTTTCCAAAGTCCCTAACAACTCCATTTCCCAATGGAAGGAAGTTTCTCCTGGTCTCCGCTTTAAATATATTTATATCTTTACATATGTGGCTGGATCTAGGTGCTGGGGTAAGAATTCTGCACAGGAGCAGCAGCTGACTGGTTGTTGCTGAAATACCGAGGGATGACGAGAGCCTAAAGATTAAGGCTAAGACTTAAAACAGGACCCGAGGGCAACACGCACTTGCTCCACAGTCTTAAGTGAAGCTGAACTTCACTCAAGTACTTGAGCTCCCAGCACTGGGCTGTGCATTCTGTGATATTCCCTGGTTTTGGCTTTGCCTCCTGAATCCCTTCTAGGTCCTCAACAGAATCCTTCCCTTTATCTTGAGTGTATTTTAGTCCATCTGCGGACACCTGTCTCAGCTTTTCCTTTTATGGTATAAAAACATTTACATCCGACGTGTCTGGGAAATTCTGCTTGTTCCAGCACCCTTTATTTCTCAGGACAAGGTAAGTCAGAGAAAGACAAGTACTGTATGATCTCTCTCACATGTGAAATCTAAAAACAGTGAAATCGTAAAAGCAGAGGGTAAAAGGGTGACTAGCTAGGGGAATGCGAAAGATGCTATTTAAGGGTACGTACTCGCAACTAGCAGAGAAGTAAGTCCTGGAGACCTAATACACAGTACGGGGATTATCGACAACAAAACGAAAGTGAAAGTTGCTAAGAGACTAGAACTTAACTGTCCACGCCAGCTAGAAGAAATGATAATTACATGATGCGACAGAGGTGTGAGTTAGCACTACGATGGCAATCATATTGCGATACAAATGTACCAAATCAATATATTGTGCCCCTTAATCAACAACAACCGAAAAAACACCTTTCACCCCAATCACCCCTACCTGCTCCAACTTCTGCTGCCGTTTTAATAGTTCTATTTCCAAGTCAGATTTCTTCTTTTGTGCCTCCTCTTCCTTCTGCTTTATTACTTGATCCCGTTTTCTCTTTTCCATCACTTTCTGCAGCTCTGGCTTATTCTGAGGGGCAAGTCCCCTGCAAAAAAGCATTAACAAATCACTTTGCTGTACACCTGAAATGAATGCAGCACTGTAAGTCAACTATACTTCAAAAAAATTTTTTTAATTAAAACTAGTAAAAATAATTTTTTTAATTAAAAAAATATTTAAAGCATTAACTACATTTAAAAGTTTTAATCTAGTGGATGCATCTTTCATGAATAGAAATTTTAGGCGTCAACCACAGAAGAGAGGTCTAGTGACTTAGCGTGACTGTGATGCCTACCACCAGCTAACAGTCGACACTGGGTGCCTCAGAAATCCATGAGCATGAAAGGAAGCGCAAGAGCACCTTCCAACAGTAAGCAAAACCCATCGCTCGATAAAATCATCCTGAGCGCCTACCGTATGCCAGACGCTAGGTCATGCAAGGGAGGTTAGCGCAGGAGGTTTGGGTGGGGAAGGTGGGGAACGGCATGCTCATTCGCTGGATGGGACGGTCACCCACCATGGAGAGGAAGACGTTGAAGCTTCCCAGGCTTGAGCCCCTGACCCCAAGTACTAAATGCAGCCTCGAGAGAAGCTAGCACAGACACTTCAACAACCAAATGGCCCAGAAACCTCTTCCAACCCTTCACGTTTCAGACTTGGGAGAGGATTCTTGCGCATCTAAAAGGCACGTCCAAGGTTCCATCATGGCTGGGGGCATGGCCCTGGAGAACCTGGATCCCGAATCCCAGCCCAGTGCTCTGGAACCATTTCAACTGCTGACAACACACGGAAGTCAGGCTTCAGGGGACCTCGACATTGAGGAGAGATCAATCAGGCTGCCATCTCTTCAAATGGGGCGAAACAAAACCCAAACTCGGCCATTCCCTAGCAACCCTCATCTGAAATGTCTGAGGCAGGTCAGGAGAAGGACGACGTGCACTGGCATTTTCGCAGGTGGGATTTCTGTCTATGTTAAAGGTCAGCTGGGACTTGCCTGGTCTCCATGTCCTCGGCTAATTCCTCAGGATTTCTCTAGTCCGGGCTCCCCCTCTTCACCATCCTCTCTCTCTTGAGCCAGTCTCCACTAGCCCCTGAGTCATCTCAACTCGTTATTAACTTTGACAATAAAAAAGAAATCAAAAAAGAAACAAACAAACAAAATACACAAAGGGCTTCCCTGGTGGCACAGTGGTTGAGAGTCTGCCTGCCGATGCAGGGGACACGGGTTCGTGCCCTGGTCCGGGAAGATCTCACATGCTGCAGAGCGGCTGGGTCCGTGAGCCATGGCCGCTGAGCCTGCGCGTCCGGAGCCTGTGCTCCACAACGGGAGAGGCCACAACAGTGAGAGGCCCGCGTACCGCAAAAAAAGAAAAAAAAAAAAAAAGAAAGAAACAAGCCACAGAACAGGAAGAACGCTATCAGTGCCAAGCAGCCCAGGGGGTGAGTGACATTGCCATCACACGTGTCCACACATGCACACATGGCCCCAACCGGCACCGGTGCTTTTCTGGGCTGCGGGAAACCGGTGCTGCTGAAGCAGCCTCAGACCACCGAGGTGGCCTGTGCGCCTCCCCACACGCCTGCTGACCTTGCTGATGACACCTGGGAGTCTGTAGCTCAGGCCGGTCGACCTCCGCGGCTCTTCTCCACTCTACTTCAATCAGCTAATGCAACTAATCAACTAGGAGTCATGTGAGTTGCCGTTAACTGAAAGAATTTCCGAAACGTGCTCTGGCTCTAAGAATCTCAACACCACCCTTGCCTCAATCTCTTTCAAGTTCACCCTATCACATCTGTAAAATAATCCTCGGTGTCACACTTCCACATCTATCTAGTGGTGATTTTTTAAAATGCTGGCATCTCTCCTCTCTACCTCTTTTTAAGGTCATAATAAATGATTTTGCAAAGTTGCTGTTTACAGAGTAACCGTCAGTGGATTCCATCACTGAAGATAAAAGACACAGAGTTAAAATAACATATATGTCTTCCCTTTCCCAATTTTCATTAGCAGAACTTTCGGTTTTAAAAAAACAGAAAGAGGAGTTTTCCTGGTGGCCCAGTGGCTAAGAATCCGCCTGCCAATGCAGGGGACACGGGTTCGAGCCCTGGTCCGGGAATATCCCACATGCCGCGGAGCAACTAAGCCCGTGTGCCACAACTACTGAGCCTGTGCTCTAGAGCCTGCAAGCCACAACTACTGAAGCCCGTGAGCCACAACTATTAAACCTGCATACCACAACTACTGAGCCCGCGCTGTAGAGCCCGCGAGCCACAACTACTGAGCCCACGTGCCACAGCTACTGAAGCCCGCGTGCCTAGAGCCTATGCTCCGCAACAAGAGAAGCCCTGCGATGAGAAGCCCGTGCACCGCAACGGAGAGGGGCCCCCACTCGCCACAACTAGAGAAAGCCCTCGCGCAGCAACGAAGACCCAACGCAACCATAAATAAACAGATTTTTAAAAAAAAAACAGAAAGAAATATTAAGTTCAGCCATATTTCCAGTGAAATAAAAGAGACGGGTTATTTTTGCGATTTACAACTTATTTCACAGTTATTAAGATTGTATGAGGAGGACAGAAGTATAGACAGACTACTCTGGAAATTAAGTCTTACTCAGTGTAATAAGAAAAGTTGCTTATGGTACTTCACTCCAATAGACTTAAGTGTCATTGAGCACCGGAAAATGTTTGTAAATAATCTGAGTAAAGACCCACGCAGTTTCATGACTATTAAGAAGTCTCAGGATGACAGTACAGACAGAGTTAAGGGATTTAAATTTTAGGATTAAGAATTTAGCTACCTGCATAATTTAAATTTCAAACTATAATTCACTGGTGAAATTAACTTCAACCGTTATTAAGTGCTTCTGGCTTATGCAAAAGCTGTTGAACAAACTCTGATGTATGACGCGTTAAGCTGGCATTCTATCACAACACGTGAATGGGTTTAACTAATATATGGTATGCGTTTTCTGTTCAAAGATTTTACACAGTGGTGCAGTAAGATAAAATATTTAGTAACACAAAACTCAGGAAAATGGTGCTTATATGATAAATGTCCTGCACTTATAATAGTCAAGAAGTCATACAAATTTAGTTAATATTTTATCAAGCAGCTCACTTAACTTTCTATGCTGAATGGAAAAAGTCAAGCACTGCCTATGTGATTCTCTGAGTCTAAAACTAGATCAGGCTGCAGAGATAGCAAGACAGAAATAAGCTCCAAATTTCATAAAAATTACAGTATCAGTCTCTGCATGACAACGTTGATTCTCTTTAATCAATTCAATTAACAAGAACTTTCAATCCCTTTATGACTGACAACTGCTTACAACCTGGGGGCTTGGTACCACCCAAGACCAACAGTTATTCCCGAACTGCTTCTTGTGACTATCACAGCGGACCAAGCCGATTTTTAAAATTAATATGTGCTCTTTGAAAAAAAAAAAAGAGAGGTTAGGTGTTATATACATACATGCAAGATAAAAAGTGAAAGCAGGGCTTCCCTGGTGGCGCAGTGGTTGAGAGTCCGCCTGCCGATGCAGGGGACACGGGTTCGTGCCCCGGGCCGGGAGGATCCCACATGCCGCAGAGCGGCTGGGCCCGTGAGCCATGGCCGCTGGGCCTGCGCGTCCGGAGCCTGTGCTCCGCAATGGGAGAGGCCACAACAGTGAGAGGCTCACATACCGCAAAAAAAAAGGGAAAGCACACCTAGACTCTCCCTGTTAGACATCTACGGGGTGCACCACTTGCACTGTAATCTAGGTGAATGGTGGCCCGGAAAATTGTGCACGGTAGAGGCCCTGCACCCATGGACAGGTCCCCATTCCTGCACCCACAGATCACTCACTGTTTAGAGTGTGCCCCACACTCTCTAGACCCTTATCGGAGTACAGAAGTGCCCAAATTTCACCATGTCCATAATGCGAGACATTTAGGTTGTTTCCAATTGTCCCCCATTGAACGCAATGAGGCGGGGAGCTTCCTTGTCCGTTTATATCTCTCCTATCCAAGCATCTCTGCTGTCTACATTCATAGAAGCAGAATTGCTGGCTAAGCATCTGCACATTTTGGATTTGGATGTGGACCGTGAAACTGCTTTCCAAATAGGCCGCAACAATTTGTACTCCCACCACCACTGATGAAGACGTACAGACGACGTTTAAAGGTCCGTTTCACACTTCATATAAACCACTGAACACATTCAGGGGCCGACTGGACTGGTCTATGTTCACGCCACTCCGCCTCCACACCGGCCACACTTGAACCCGTAAAAGGGAGAACGCCTCCAGAACCAGGTCAGCACGGAGGCAGGGGCAGGTCTGGCGCCAACTCTAATATGACACACTCCCTCCCCTGCCCACCCAGCCACACACCTCCTGGCCTAATATTTTTCTGTAGCGGGGAGGGGAAGGGTTGCCTTTGACTTTCAGGCCCTTGATCTTGCATCTTGGAGTCTCCTGGTTTGGCCGGCCCTGCTCCACGTTTATGACTGAGCCATTTCAACCGGCGTGGATTCAAATGTAAATATTTCGACCTCAACTTCCCATATTTTTTTTCCACGTTGCACGGCAACAAGCATTTACTGAGGATCTACCTATTTGTCTAACAAAGCACACCAACTGAAGAGTGACCAAAAACACAGGGACCTAGAAACTGTCGACTGAAATGCACAAGCCAAAGAGCCATTGGCAGGGATGTAGAGTAGCCGGGTATGCTCTGTTTGCCCCAGAAGTACTCTTTTTAGGGAAGACAGATTCTCTCTAAATTATATTGGAAATATTCTCATTTTTTAAGACCTCTTGAACACTGATCTTTCAACTACCAAAAATAATGCCTCTTGCAATCTGCCTTGTTATAGGAACAAAGAATCTGAGACCCTGACACAGGGTCTTAATCGTCAGACTTGGTGGTAAACTGTGACCAGATCAAATTTTAAAGACTTTTAACCTGAAACTTAACTGGGTCCGAAAGACAGCAAATAGAGGAGCAGAATGATATACTTGAATTTCGAGTGCAAGATACGGCATTAGAATACCTATGAGGATATGCTCTCCTAAGCAAGGCAACTCTTCGGACTGCGACAGGTCGAGTGAAACTGTGGCCACGCAGAGCAAAAGCTCCAGAGAGCCTGTTTCGTGTACATCTCAGTTCTCTCTCCCTCTCCTACCCCTACCCCTTCTTCTCATTTATATGGTTATTAAATTTGATTCATTGCTGTCTTTAATTTAAACTGCCTGTAATTCTATGTTGATTTCTACCCTTTTTTTATTCCAATAAAACTATCATGCGAAATTGAAAAGACTCTTCAGCCAGTGACTCTTGAGTTTCCTCTCACTCACATGTCGAATGAGAACAACCCCAAGACAACACACACTGGGTTGCTGGAAAGATCACTGGATAAAATATGGGAAGGCCCTTTACAAACCGCAGACAAGTAAACAGAGGTTCATTATGGTACCAGTAAGCAACTATGTAAACCAGTAAGCAACTATGACTATCCTTTAACCAAATATATATATATATATTATTGATGTGATACTTTCTATTATTTGGCCCTAAAACAGAAATAAAAACCCCACAGTCTCTAAAAAGCATGCGTGATAGAAGATGAATAAAAGAGAAGAAACTGCTTGAGAAGTTTTCACTCTAAAACCAGTTGTATTCCTAATGAGAGGATCCTACCAAACTAAGATTTTACCTTGAAAAAACCGGAAGGCATAGGATAAGATATATTCGTTTGATTTTGAAACCTCCCTTTAATTTTCGTGTTTTTTTTTTTTTTTAATGTACTTCTACAACCAGACCAGAACTTTTCAGAGAAAAAGGGGAGAAAGCAACAGGAAATTTCAGATGATGCTACATAGTAAGGGGGAAGATGGATGGGACTAAATGAGCACTTCTTATATGCCAGGTGTTTTAACAGGTGTTTAAACATGCTCTCATTTACTTTCATTTTTTATAAGAAAGATATTTTTATCCCCTACTTTAGAGATGAAGAAACAGATCTCAGGAAGGAAGACCCTATCCAGGATCATAAAAGGTAGGTCAAGTTCAATGGCAAACCAGGATTCATACCATTTCTCCCTGACCTCAAGGCCCAGGTCCTCTCTATACCACGGTGCTCGAGTGAACACGAGCATTCTCCAAAATTAGCTGAGCTGGGCCTGGCTAAGGAGTCAGCTGTGCAAACAAGGAAAAGAAAGAACAGGCGACAGAAAGGCAAACAGGAATGAGGTCCATTTTCACAGAATGTGCCTACTCCAGGAAATTTGGAAACAGATTCAGTTGCACAAACTGAATGTAATGTTTTACACAGACAGACCCAGGCTACTAACTACATTTCTGCAGAATAGCCTATAGCCTCTAATTCAAAGAACAACTATTCCACCAACTTTGCTTTACCGTTGTCTCTATTCTGACGTGGAGCCTTTTCATAGATAAAATAGAAAAAACAAAAACCCAACAACAGTTTGAACTAGAATGTTCCTTAGAGATTAACTAAGTCTCCTACTCCTATCTGACAGGCAAGGGGACTGAGATCCAAGAGGTAAAGACAATCAGAAAATTATTTGGTTTAGGAAATCATTCGGCTACCCTCTTTTAGAGGATATTAAACTTTCCATCTTCCCACCAACATGCAGACATGGTTTCCCAGGAAGGACGGCCTCCAAATTCTCTGGTCTGTTTAGGAACGTATACAGTCTTGTTTTGTTATGGGCGTGATGATACCAAATCCTTGGGGGTTTTGTTGTTTTTATGCGACAAAGACAGGTAGAAGCTAAGGACTTATTCAAAAGGGATCAAACTCACATTCTACTGATTAAGCGTTATTCAGACAGCACGCTAGTGTGCTGGGGACAGAAAGTAAGTCACATTCCCACATCTGGAGGGAGAAATGTAGTTACAAAGAGTTCCTGGGACAGAAGATACGAGTTCTGGCAGAGGTACACTCCGACGGAGAACTGCCATAAAAATGCCCCCTCATCCCTTTTTAAAATGTTTCATTTTGATTTTTAATTAGGCCCTTCTTCCAAAACGTTACCCCAATGCTGAGCTTGGTCTGCACGTCTTTCAGTGCAGTGGGCAGTAGCTACCTCTTCACCAAGGCTTAGCAAAGAGTGAGCAGATGAGTGGTCCACAGTGCCACAACTCAGATCAGCACAGTTTTACTATGAAGACCTGAAAACAGTTCTAAACGAAGTTTAACAGATCTTCTAGTAACCTTGTGTCCTAATAAATAAAGCAACTTTTCATCCTCAGCTCTCCCAGTCAAGTAGCCCTGCCCATAATCACTGAAAACGCAGAGTACCAGCCATAAAAAAGAATGAAATAGCGCCATTTGCTGCAAAATGGATGGACCTCGAGATTATCATACTAACCAAAATCAGAAAAAGAAAGACAAATACCATATGATATCATTCATATGTGTAATCTAAAATACAACACAAATGAACTTATCATTTAAAACAGACTCACAGACATAAAGAGGACTTGCGGTTGCCAAGGGGGGTGGGTAAGGGAAGGATGGATGGGGAGTTTGGGATGAGCAGATTCAAATTATTATATACAGAATGCATGAACAACGAGGTCCTACTGTATAGCACAGGGAACTATATTCAGTATCCTGTGATAAACCATGATGGAAAAGAATATGAAGAAGAATATAAATATGTATAACTGAATCGCTTTGCTGTACAGTAGAAATTAACACAACGCTGTAAATCAGCTAGACTTCAATAAAACAAACTCTCAAAATTAAAAGAAGCAGAGTATACCGAACCCAATGCCCCAAATTACGTATGACACAGATGGAACTAACAAATGGTTTACAGAGAAGACTGAAGGTCAATGTTTTGCTCCTCTCCAAAAAAAAAATTAATAATAATAAAAATGATAGTAATCATTTAAAATGCTACCTAAAAACAAACAAATGAAAACACAAGAAAGGGGGTCCTTATCTACTGTTAAGTCTGATGTGGTTCTAGAGACTTCTCCCTGCCACTCTACAAATGCTGAAGTGGGTGGTATCTCTTCTCACATTTCCCCAGATATATGGGGAAAATTCAGAATTTTTACAAATCTAAGCAATAATGTATTCCTCTTCGACGTAGGACACCCTCTTGTATCCTTAATCCAGCCCCTTCTGTACAAATTCTAAAATACGCATCCACTTGAGAAGGGGACCCAGGACCACAGAACTCCGAGAGACCCTGGGGCCGGCAGCTGAGCCTGCAGACGGCTTTACATCATGGGTGCCCTGACTCAAGGATGCGAAAGGAATAGGAAGGGTTAAATATGGTCAAGAAACAAACAACTCTTCGAAGCCTTTGTAAACGTAACTAAACTTAAATCTAGTTACCTTAAAAGTCCCCTAAGGAAAACTCCGCTCAAGAAAGCATCTTACCTTTTTTGATTCATAAGAAGTTCTCTGTGAAGGTCTTGATGGTTCCGGGATGTTTTGACAGGATTGACTAGTTTCTGAGGCCTAATTAGTTCAGGATTGTCATCGTCTATATAGTCTGGCTCAGCCATGATGTTTCTCGGGATGAGATACGTGTCCTTCAGGTCAGAATCCTCCAGCGGGCTGTCTGAAACAGAAAGATGAAATTCACTGTGGTCTCTGCTCAGACATCTGCACAGGGGCCGAGGCCCAGGACAGCCGGGCTGGCCCAGCAGCTGACACCGCATCCGCCACGGGGCCCCTTCACCACTTCATTGAAAACTCTGAAGCTCTGTCAAAGAGATAGGGGCAGGGCTTCCCTGGTGGCGCAGTGGTTGAGAGTCCGCCTGCCGATGCAGGGGACACGGGTTCGTGCCCCGGTCCAGGAAGATCTCACATGCCGCAGAGCGGCTGGGCCCGTGAGCCATAGCCGCTGGGCCTGCGCGTCCGGAGCCTGTGCTCCGCAAGGGGAGAGGCCACAACAGTGAGAGGCCCGCGTACCGCAAAAAAAATAAATAAATAACTCGTCCAGGTTAATTTTACCAGTAGTGTAAATCTCAAACTAAAAAAAAAAAAAAAGAAAAGGAACACCCTTCCGATCTTAAAACCCATGTTCTGTATAACAAATTATGATGCTATTTTTTATTTTATTTTATTTTTTGCGGTACGCGGGCCTCTCACTGCTGCGGCCTCTCCCGTTGCGGAGCACAGGCTCCGGACGTGCAGGCTCAGCGGCCATGGCTCACGGGCCCAGCCGCTCCGCGGCATGTGGGATCTTCCTGGACCGGGGCACGAACCCGTGTCCCCTGCATCAGCAGGCGGACTCAACCACTGTGCCACCAGAGAAGCCCCTATGATGCTATTTTTATAGAAAAATCTTTTGTTCTGTACGTCTGTGTCTCTATTTCTGCTTTGGAAATAAGGTCATCTACAGCATTTTTTATAAAATAGACAATTGATGGGAACATACTGCAAAGCACAGGGAATTCTACTTAATGCACTGTGGTAACCCTAAATGGGAGGGAAGTCCAAAAGGGAGGAAATATCTGTATGTGTATGGTTGATTCATTTTGCTGCACAGTGGAGGCTAACGGAACATTGTAAAGCAACCATATTCCAATAAAATTAGTTAAAAAAAAACAAACAGGGCTCCCCTGGTGGCGCAGTGGTTGAGAGTCCGCCTGCCGATGCAGGGGACACGGGTTCGTGCCCCGGTCCGGGAAGATCCCACGTGCCGCGGAGCGGCTGGGCCCATGAGCCATG
Source organism: Leucopleurus acutus (assembly GCF_964270905.1). Taxonomy (NCBI): domain Eukaryota; kingdom Metazoa; phylum Chordata; class Mammalia; order Artiodactyla; family Delphinidae; genus Leucopleurus; species Leucopleurus acutus. The sequence goes on from NC_139142.1 coordinate 196,507,407, forward strand.
GCCGCTGAGCCTGCGCGTCCGGAGCCTGTGCTCCGCAACGGGAGAGGCCACGACAGTGAGAGGCCCGCGTACCGCAAAAAAAAAAAAAAAAAAATCTTTTGAAAATCAACGTGAAAATAAAGAGGACAAAAGCCCAAAGAATAAATAAGTCAACTAAAACAGAAAACTTGCAGCTGCCTCATTTGTTTATATATTTTAGGTATAAACACATGATTAAGACTCAAAATTAATGAGCAATAATATATATATCTAACAAATTACACCAAACATTCTTTAAATGCTACCTGCACTGACCTTTTAAAAACAAGCATGCCTGCAGCCCTCCCCCAAATGGAAACTCACAAACCTCGACAGCGGTAGGTTAGTGACCCCATCCCAGCAGCCTGACCGTGAACGCACCCCGAGGAGAATGTGCTCCTTGGTGGAGACTGGAGAGGCACCAAACACACTTGTAGGCAGTCTTGATTTTGTTGAAAAGCCAAGAGCAGTTTCATCCTAGTTAATCAGTAGACAAGAAGGCCCATATGCTTCCATAAAAGGACTGAGTTCTCTGCCCTAAACCAGGGATAATCTCCGGGACATCAAATGCAAACAGATTCCTGCCCTCCTGAGGTCAAGGTGTCAGCAGCGGTGGGGAGAAGAGTATTCCAGACACCGGAATGAGACAGGAGTCAGGAGCATGCCTGATGGGTCTGAGGGAGGACAGACACCAGAGAGGGTGGGGATGGAGAGGGACCAGTGGGGACGCAGGGGTGGGGTGAAGGCGATACGATGCGGGAACTTGAAGGCCAGTGTCAGGGCTCTGGCCTTTGCCCTGAGTGACAGCCAGGAGCCATGCAGGGCTCTGGGCAGGGAAGTGACGAGCTCTAACTCATGCGTCCAGACAATGACTCTAGCTGCTGAGTGTAGGACAGACCAAGGCGGCCAAGGAAAGACGCCGCTGGGAGGTGAGTGTCAGGGGACCCAGATGGTCTGGACCAGACAGATGCCGTTTCATCCCGGGCCTCAGGACTCCCCTAAAGGACTGCACACGAGGTATGAGACACAGAAGGGCCGTGGATGTCTCGAAGGGGCCTGGCCTGAGCAACAGGACAGAGCGGTCGTGGTGGAGGCCGTGCGGACGGCAGATGGGAGTGAGGTCAGCAGCTCCCTTCAGGACGTGTTGGGTGGGAGACGTCGCTGGACGCCTGAGTGGTGACGCGGTAACTGGGCAGCGGCTGGAGGGGATCTGCCATAACTGAAGCCCCCAAACATCTTCCTTCTTCTTTCTCCCTGGTTTGCCCTTCTTCTAAGTGGGGACGGGAAAGGGAGTCCCGGCCTGAGTCAGGCGTGTAGACCTCAAGCGTGACTGCAAACCAGGCTAAGGGAGACCTTGTGGCCCCTGTTCAGTGGACCACACTGGGGTCTGGGAAAGGTCACTTACGAGAAGGAGGGTGAGCTGGCTGGGAGCCACACTGTGTGTCCCTGAGCACCCCTGGCAGTGGTGGTGGCCGGAGAACAATCTGGGGTCTGGTTCCTTTTCAGCAACTTTCCACCCTGGAGCCACGACGTGGCAATAAGCATCTAACTGACCTCCATGTTCGACTTTCTCCCCTCTGCCAGCTACCTTCCCCATGGCTCCCAAGGCTGGGAAACACAGCTCTGATCGTCAGGGAACCCTCCCAGCTCACAGATCCTGTCCTCGACGAAAGGAAAGTGAACACTCACTGCTCCCTGTGTGTTCACAAGTCCCTGCCTTCCCCACCAGCATCCCGTGCCTGCAACGTGCCCTCTGGCAGGGCCGCTGATCTGCTCCCTACCCAACCCTGGACCACAAAGCCAAATCTCACTCACACCTTCAGGTCCAGACGAATGTCAGATCTTCCACGAAGCCCCCCGCCCAACTCCCCAGGTGCAATTCTCTGACCTCTAGACAACTATGGGGTTCTCTTTGCCCCCTTTTCCTAGTACTCACCAACCTCCACCTTGTGCTGCAGCAAAATGTACATAAATCATATCATCTCTTCACTGCAAAGACGGCATCTGGTTTACGTTCATATTCCTCAGCCCCTTGGACTGAGTCAATGAACAGTCAGTCCTTAAATGAAGGAACAGAGCCCACGAATAACTAGCAGGACAGGGAAGCCCTGGGCTGTTTGGAGTCCAGAGCAGCAAGTAAAGCCTGAAAGGGCTCCGAGCAGCGAGCATCCACAGCCCGAAAGGGAGGAGGAGACAGAAATACGTCTGGGAGTAAAAGCACTTTGTAACTGGATGTTATTATTGCTACGAAACAGTCTTCCAGAAAGTAACATGAAGACACTCTTGTCATATACACGCCCCTGGCCCAGTAACTGATTCATAAAGTAATTTTTTTTTTAACTGTCAAGTCAATGAAGGAAAATGAAGGTCAGCTCAGTACAGGAGAAGCAAACCTGGCTTGAGATCTTGGACAAAGCTTAAGATGTCTGCCCCTCGGTTCTCCCACCTTCTAAAATGAGTGTTGTTGTAAGAACGGGCTGAAGGGGCTTCCCTGGTGGCGCAGTGGCTAAGAATCCGCCTGCCAATGCAGGGGACACAGGTTCGAGCCCTGGTCCAGGAAGATCGCCCATGCTGCGGAGCAACTAAGCCTGTGTGCCACAACTACTGAGCCCATGAGCCACAACTACTGAGCCCATGAGCCACAACAACTACTGAAGCCCGCACGCCTAGAGCCCGTGCTCCGCAACGAGAAGCCACCGCAATGAGAAGCCCTCACACCGCAACGAAGAATAGCCACCACTCGCCGCAACTAGAGAAAGCCCGCGCACGGCAACAAAGACCTAATGCAGCCCAAAAAATAAATAAATAAAAATAACACTTAGAGTTCCGGCAGAGAGCGCAGTGAGAAGCGGATCGCGGCCTTCTAGCCCGGGGCCCTCCAGGCCCTCCGGCCTCTGGTCGGCAGGTGAACTGGGGGGCCCCCGGGACAAGCTCAGGCTGTGTCTTACCGAGCCCCAGAGCCCTCGCCGCAGCCGCCCACTGGCAGGGCCCGAGCCTGGAAGCAGCAACGAACTGCTCCCACACCCCCACCTCCGCGACCTAATGGCGGCGGCCCCTCGGAGCCCAGATCCCGCCCACCGCCGGGTCTCTGGACCCCACGCTGCAGGGGTTAGGCGAAGCCTCCGGCAGGCCACTGAGGACGTGGCGTCTTTGGGCGTCGGGCGTGGCAGGGCGAGAAGAATGGCGGCCACTGGAACGCTGCAGAGGGCCGTTAGAGCCTCGAGGGCCCGGGAAGGGGGCTCCACGTGGAGGCCAGCTCAGCCGCCCTTAGGCTTTGGAGCCCGCGCGGATCCGGGACCCGAGGTGACCTCTCTGCCCCAGTTGGACGAGACCTCACAACGACGGACAAAGGCCTTAACGGGCCCGGAAGGTGAGCGGAGCCCCGGTCGACGACGGGTGGAACGTTAGCGGGTCATCGGGCGGTTGGTCGTCGTTCTATCAAGACCTCGATGTCGAAATGGTAGAATAACGTACCACACGCGGCCAATAGGAAGTGCCCGCCACCCTTTGGGAAGATTTACTGGCCGTTTATAGAAGGCCTGTGTGTATATAATGAAAAAGCTGCTCTCAACCTTCCCCCCAACCTTTCGAAAGAAAACTTTTCGCTACATATAGGCCTTCTAGATGTGAAGAGGTTGCCGACGTATGATAGAGTTAAAGTCACATGTCTTGTAAATGCCCATTTGTTTCTTTAAAAAAAACGTAGAAAAGAAATGTCTTCTGGAAATGACTTTTCGAAATGGAGTTGTTTGACCACCTCTAGAGGCGACATCAGGAGCCACAGAGGACCACGTTTGTTCACTGGGTTAGAGGACATGGAATGGAAGACGTTGAGGAGGAAGAAAAGAAGGTTCTGTGCCAGACTGGTCACAGTTAGAAGACATTTGCGTATTAGAACCATTGTTTTGTGTATGCATTTTACTCCTTACTACTGTATGTGTAGTTGACAATAAGTACTTTTTTGATATATCTAGTCTTTCTAGATCTTCTAAAGTGCCTGATATTTGTTCAAAGTAGAGGTAGTAAAAAGACGTTTTGTAAATATCTTTTTGTTAAAATTCGTATGAAATGTTGTTTGGGGGGGAAGGGGTGGCCAAACCACCTTTTTGAACAGTACGCAGTATGCCCTGTGTTTGTTTGTGCACTGGTGCAAGGTCGCGGGGAGGAGAAGGAAGTGCAAGGAGCTCTGTGCCAGTGTGTTTATAGTGAGGCAAGATTAACCGTTGTCTTTTTTATGTTCCCGCATTTTGTTTCACTTTGCTGTGTATATAGTGTATATAATGGACACATGAGTCCTAATTTACAACATCTAGTCTTTCTAGATGTTAAAGAGGTTGCCAGTGTATGACAAAAATAAAGTTAGTAAATAATACATTTTGTACATTCTGTGTTGAAATTTCTAGGAAAGATTGTCTTCTGAAAATTTGAGCGTGATAGCCCTCTGGGTTGGTGGAGGGGAGAGAGAGAGAAGGGGGTTGGTCTTAGAATGGCTAGAACGCTGGTATTTTGAAGACAGTTTCAGATTATAACTGTTACATGTGTGCAGTTCATTCAGCACTGCTCTGTATATAGTGGACAAATTAAGTCCTTATTTGAAACATCTAGTCCATCTAGATGTTCAGAAGTGCCCAACGTATGTTAAATGTAGAGGTAGTAAAATATCACTTTGTAAATAACTTTTTGCTAAAATTCACAGGAAGTACTGTCTTTGGGAATGTTAAATGTTAAACCACCTCTCTGAGCAGTATACTATTGTCTATACTTGTTCGGTGGTTTGGAGGAGGGAGGGAAAGAATTGCAAAAGGTAATATGCTAGTGTGTTCATACCTGGACATTTTCAGACAAAACCATTTTTTGTATGTTCATTTTGTTTTGCTGTGTATATAGTGTATATAATGGACAAATTGAGTCCTAGTTTTGCAACATCTAGTCTCTAGATGTTAAAGGGGTTGCCAGTGTATGACAAAGTAGTAAAATTAGCACATTTTGTATACTTTATTGAAATTCATAGGAAAGCTTATCCTCTGTAAATGACTTTTGGATATGAATTTGTTCAACCACCTCTAAGCATTACATATGCATGTACTTGTCCACTGGATTGGTGGTGGAGAGAAGGAAGTGAGGGAGGAAATGGTTCAGGCCAAAATGGTCATATTTAGAAGATACCTCAGATTATAACCATTGTTACATGTGTGCAATTTTATTTAACAGTGCTGTGTACATAGTGGACAAGTAAGTTCTTATATGAAATATCTATTCTTTCTAGATGTTTAGAAGTGCTTGATGTATTTAAAAGTAGTTTTAGTAGAATAATGCTTCTTGTAAATAGCTTTTAAAAACTGATGGGAAATACTGTCTTTGGAAATGGAATTGTTAAACCTCCTCTCTGAACAGTATACTCTGTGCTTGTTCATTGGGTTTAGGGAGGTGGGAGGGAAGATTGCAAAAGATGTTTTGCTAGCAGGTACTAGAACATTTCAACTTATCCATTGCTCTATATGTTTCATGCATTTTGTTTAACTTTACTGTATATATTTTGTGTATACTGGACCAATGGGTCCCAATTTTATAATATCTAGTCTCTAGATATTAAAGAGGTTGCCAATGTATGACAAAAGTAGAGTTAGTAAACTAACACATTTTGTACAAAAAAAACAATAACACTTAAAAAAAAGAGAACAGGCTATAATGTGGATATAAGTATTCGGTATAATCTCTGGCAGGTCTATGATGCCAGATTCAATAAATGGAAACTATTATTAGTCAAACTATGTGACTAACAACATTCCATATTTTATTCAGAGGTCTGGGAAACCCTGTATACACAAAGCTCTACCTCTCGAGGCCTTTAAAGCATAAGAGTTCTCCGAAAACACGAGTTCAACTAGGTGACCCACAGGCACTGAAACGAAGGCACAAACATTTTCCCTCTCCTTTCTCTCCAGTTTGCCCTTCTTCTCAACCAGCGTGGGGAAAGGGCCACGAAGCCCCCTTCACGTTCTCGCCGGTAACATTCGGTGGTTCTAAGACCCACTCAGGCTACAAACATTAAGAACCTTCTGCAAAGTGTAAAACGTCTATCACACACACATGGAGTTCTGAATGGCTCAGGCTACAGTGCAGGGTGTGTATCAAGGAAACAAGGCTGCTAGTGAGGATCTCTGATGCTGTTCTGAAGTGGAGGGGATTCACTGAAAGATTTTAAGCCACTGAATAACAACACAGATTTGCATTTTAGACATATACTAATGCTATGCACTGAAAAATGCAACCTGATGAAAATCCTGCCTTTAATTCCTGAGAATCAAGAAACGGAAATCATCACTAAACTCTACTACCCCAGAGAGTAAGGAAAGCCACCCTTCCAGATGCCTTCTGAGTCCTTGCTTTTGCATTTTTCCTCTTTCAAAGGTTAACTCTGGGCCCAAGCCTCTGCCTGTCCTGGGTATTTTGTGTTGATTGCTTTCCAGAGGCGAATAACCATCCCCACAGCAAAATTCCACAGCTCGACTAATAAAACAAACATTTCACTGCATCTGAGTTTCCCATCAGTCTATTCCTGGCTCCAGTAGTTCACTTACATATTGTTACATCACAAAGATATATTTTTTTTGTATTTTGGCCGCAGGGCTTATGGGATCTCAGTTCCCTGACCAGGGATTGAACCCGGGCCCTCAACAGTGACAGCGCAGAGTCTTAACCACGGGACCACCAGGAATTCCCACAAAGATAAAATTTAAAACCTAATCCTTTGAGATGAAAAATCAGAATTTACAGATTATGCTAAATTCCATGTTTCCCTTAATATTTAAAATCTAATTCTACCTAGAAGCGCTAATAAATGAATCCTTTAGAAAACAATACTGGGACTTCCCTGGTGGCACGGTGGCTGAGACTCCAAGCTCCCAATGCAGGGGGCCCGGGTTTGATCCCTCATCAGGGAACTAGATCTCACATGCATGCCACAACTAAGAGTTCGCATGCCACAACTAAGGAGACTGCGTGCCGCAACTAAGACCCGGTGCAACCAAATAAATAAACAAACAAATATTTTTTTAAACAATGAAAGAAATAAAAAGGAAGAAGACAATACCTGAAACCTGTCGGTGCATGCAGGTTACAGCTGTACTAGAACCAAGCGAAGCTAAACAATTAAACATCTGAACTGCTGCGACTTCTTCTGGAAAGTGCAAAGTAATTCCAAGGCAGTTTTTAAGAGCATTTGTTTCCCAGGCTGTCTCTAAGAGATTCTAGCAACCCTCTCACGATACCCTGAAAAACCCAAGTCATTTAAGATCGCAGGCCAGCCAAGTCCAGGCCTGGGTCAACCTGGAAGGGGAACGGCTGTCTCTGGACCCATGGGAATCTCCTGCACTGTTCCCAGAAGGGAGGCTGGCTGGCTGTGAGGAGAAAGGCCTTGAGAGACCAGAGAGTGAGTTAAAATGGGAATTTCTCCCAAACAGCCCAGGGCTCCACTGACAAACTCCTAAGCCTGGGGTGAACCTAAGGATTCAGTCTCGTTGCCAGGAGACAGTGGCAGCATCTGGTACCCAAAGGCATCAGACAAGTGCCCAGATGACCTCTGTGGCCACAAACCTAATAAACTAAGGCTGACAAATGACACCAAACCGCAGCCATCCACAAGAGCTCATAAATGTGATTCTTCCAGCTCTACCCGGCCCACTGCTGCTAGAACTTCAGACCCGCAATAAACTGGCCACAAAGATGCTGCTGTACACATGCCAAACACTGACGCGCTTGGGAAAATACCAAACTAGTATTCTCATCGGTTTTTGCATCCCCCAAAAATGTATTTTTACAAAAAAAATAAGGCACATATTTTATATTTAGAAGATGGGAAAGAAGTCAAGAAAAACCTCGGGAAGACAGAACGCGTGCCAAGGTTAAAGATGAGCTGGTCAGGGTGAGGCAGGACCAACCAGTAGGTGGCGATAGCTCCGCAAATCACGAGGCGTCCATTTCCAGGATGACACCCACACCTCACCCTGAAAAAGCATCAGAGAGATGCCACAAAAGGAATCCATCGTGGAGTCACTGTGCATCTTCCCTCGATGCTGTCCACAAGCTTCTCCCCATCATTTCAGCCTCATGACGGCCCAATGAGGCAGGAGGTTTTATTCTCCATGAAGTCTCCAAATTCCCTAGAGGCTCAGACAGCTTCAAGGCCACGGGCTCCAGGTCACACCAACTGGGTCTAAATTCCAGTTCTCTCATTTACTGTAAGTGTGACTTTGGGCCAAGTTTTCTCACCAGTTTAAAAAGAAGAAGAAGAGGTAGAAGAAGTGGAAGAGGAAGAAGCAGCAGCAGCCAGGGAAAGATTATCTTATAGGGTTATGAAGAATAAATGAGAAAGGCACACCCAATGCAGGGCCTGGAATAGTAAGCGTCCAGTAAATGTCACCTGTGATGAGTGCTGTCATGGGCAACAAATAACGACTAGTAAAAATAACCCTGCTACTGCTGCCCCAGGTTACACAGCTACGAAAGGGCAGGACCAGGATTTGAACTAGAGTCTGTCTGATTCCACGGGTATGCCCTCAAGCATCCCACTCTTCTGGGCCGTGATAATGGTGGGGCAGGGGGAGGTAGGGGAGGAGACAACAGGTTTCGCTTTAACAGGATGACTTTCTCTCTCAGAAAGCTTTTAGAAGCTTTATAACATCATAGCTTTATAACCCCAACCAGAAAACATCTTGCAGAAAGTCACATTAATGCGGGGAAAGGTTGCGAGAGGGACACAGTTTCTTTAAAACATATAAATGTTTTTATAAGGATGCTCAGAGTAGCGATATTCGTAACAGCCCCAAACTGGAGGCAACCCAAATGTCCATTAACCGTCGGATGGAGAAGTAGATGGTGGTGTGAGGATATAACGGAAGAATACACAGCAATGAGAATGACAACAGCAGCAGGACCGAACCTCACAAATACAACGTCAGCAGAAGAAGCCAGACACACAGGAGTCCATCCTGGATCATTCCACGGATCTGATGTTCAAAACAGGCAAACCCAGCCTCTGGTGTCAGATGTCAGGATAACGGTTACCTTGGGAGCAGAGAGGCAGTGGGTGGGGAGAAAGGGGGCTTCTGGGGTGCCGGTAAGGTTCTGTTTTCTGATACAGGTTCTGGTTACACAGGTACATTCACTATGAAAATTCACCAATCGGTTCACTTTTGGGGCTCATGCCCTGCTCTGTATGCATATTATCCCTCAATAAATACAGTACATATTAAATAGCTATTAAACTTACAATCTAGGGATCATTCAGTTGCTGCTATATTATTACAGTTTTGTTATTTCATCCATTTGAAACCCTGTTCAGTCCATGAGAAGTAATACCAGCAGGTTTGAAGACCACCCATCCTGGATTAGAAGCCTGGTTATGCCACTTACCAGTTATGTGATTTTGTACAAATGACTTACCTGTGTCTTGATCTCCTCACCTGTAAATCAGGGCTCGTACACCCACGTTTGCAGAATTGTCCCAAGCATTAAAAAAAACTTAAGGAAAACATTCACCATACGTCGTACCAGCCCATGTGGCAGATGTTCAATAAACTGGACAGTTAAGTAGTTCCAACAAATTAACTCATTAATCTAACCCTCCATGAATCAATGTCCTATCGCAGTGAAAAATGGATGACCACGCACTACAAGTATACTATTTTAGACCAAGTTTAATGGTGAACCCCATCTTGGCCTCTGCTCATTTTTCCAATTTGGACTTAGATGGGAGAGAGAGAGAGAGAGAGAGTCAGGGAGGGACGAAGTGGAGGGGAGAAAACAAAATCCCTGATGGCACAGCCAAAGCACAGAGAGGAGCCCGCAGCCCAAGGCTGGGATGCCGTGAAAACCCTGACCATCTCCCAGTCTCTGGGCTTCAGTCTTCTTATCTTTACAGCTGAATGGCTGTGTCGCCCTGATCGCTCAGTAATCTGTTGTAAATGACTACGCTGCGTACAGAGCTATCATACAAATGTGAGGGATCTATAAAAACATAAGTTAGTCCAATATAAAGAGTAACTGTTCAAACATCAAGTCACTCTTATTAGTGGTCACGATTTACTTAACCTCCCATGGCCCGCGTGGAATCTGAACTCACGACCCAATGGCAGGCAACTCTACAAAAAAAACAAAACAGAAAACAGGCCAGATCTCTTTAGAGGCATGTTTTGCACAAGGTTCAGTCAAACCCTGTGGGAAAGGGGTGGGGAGAGAAGCAATGGGTGGAAGACAGACAGCAAAAGTGTCCCCCCAAAGCACAATACTTTACACTTCTGCACTGCACTGGTACTGTAAGTAAAGTGTATTGCTCCTGCACGTTTCTAATCAAGTTTCTACACCGTTAACAGTGCATTTTTCAATATAATCTAACACAAAATTACTCAAACACATACAAGGGGTAACCTGAAAGTAAATGCCCGGAACGTCAGGACCTCAGAGAACACTTATACCTAAGTTGGGCGCCCAAGATCCTGCCGGTGCCTGATCAGAAGAAGGTGATGCCGACAGTCAGCAGATGCAAGTATCGGTTGCTTTCCATGGAAACCAGCAAATTAACCCTGTGACTGAATTCCTTCTGCCTTCTAGCTCCCCAAAGTCTAAATGCTTTGCTAAAAAAATTTTTAAAAGAAAGAAAAAAGAAAAGGAGTTTGCTATGTTGCCTAATGAGGTCATGCTCAAAGCCTAAGTAAAAGTTAAAAGCAAAAGCAGTTCTTGAATAATCTGGTTTTACTAGAAAGGTGGATATTCAAGCCACCTTGGAAAACTGGGAAGACAAACTACACAGGGAAAATGAAAACAAAACCAAAAACCACTCTGGGGGTGTGAGAAAAAAAAAGTCTCTATGGCTTCCCTGGTGGTCCAGCGGTTAAGACTTCGTGCTTCCACTGCAGGGGGCGTGGGTTTGATCGCTGGTCAGGGAAGTTCCACAAGCCGCGCGGTGCTGCCAAAAAGGAGGAGGAAAGTCTCTAGGTAGAACAAAACTAATATAAAACTGATAAAAATTCCCTGAGCTGCTTGGTGGAGGGAGGAAGGGACAATGGTTACAGAGGTGAATGAAATCCTTCAAGGGCTCTCGGCCAACGATGACATCCCTCCGTCCTGGCAGGCGGCTGATCCAGGTGATGTTTCACTCCGATAACTAAACAAGTCCCAGAATTTCAGATGAGACACGGATTCTCTACATTCCCTCCCTCTGCCTCCAGAGAAGATTCTAGAATTCCCTGGTAGACGACAGCACTAACTCTGCAAGCAGTGAGCACGCCTGAAGGAAGGAGAAGGGCCAGCCGGCGGGGGCCTCACCGGCAGGGGGACCCCAGCAGAGCTGCAGGAGGGCCACCACCTCCGCACGGGGAGCGGCAGGGCCTGCTGTGTCGCTCACATTCCCGCAGGACAACAGCACAGGGCGGCTTCTCATCTGAGCAGATGCACTCAGGCTTCTCCCCAAGGAAACACCTGGGCCTGAGTACGAATCGACAGGGATTTCAACCTGGAAGGACCTTAGCAAACCTCCTGCTTCCCAACTGCTACCTGGGGGGCAGATGTTCTTTCAGATCCAAGGTCCTGTGCTCTGGCCCCCAGGCCTGTCCACAGGGGCTGTCTGTGACCTGTAAGGCACTAGGGACAAAAAGCCACCACTGGATGCCTAGCAGAAAGAGAGCGCAGAAAACCTCCCAGTCCACGAATATGGGGTGCTCCTGGCTTCCTGGGGTACATTCTCCCCAGCCTCTCCCTGGAATTCAAAGCTGCTGTCCATCTCCTTCTTGATCTGAAAGCCAGGCCCTTGGACAACCCTCTCTCCTGGGCCTCCCTGCACCGGAGGCCCAGGTGCCCTCTTCCAGCCTGATCTCTTGGCGCCAAGAGTTCTCAGGATCAGGTCCAGCCTAGACCCTTCTCTGGGTCCCCAACGCCCTCGGCCCTCCCTCTCTGTGAGCCATTTCTCGGTGGGATGCTTCCCTCTCCTGAATCTGCCCACGGCCACTCCCCCAGGCCATCTCCCTCTTGTCTGCAGTGCTGAGAACAATTTCACGCGGTACTCCCTTCCCGTGTGAACTTGACACTTACGAGTCAGTTCTTCATGCATCTCCAAGTGGTTCCCCTTGAAGGACCGATGTGCGTCCCTTCAGAAAGGAAAAGACCCCCGACTGACTTAAGTCATCCCCCCACCTGGAGCACAACGCCTCGCACTTATGCAATCCAAAGCGGAATTAGCCCCACTGTAAGCAGCTGACGAAGAAGAACTAGCAGGAAGCTAGGGCCACCGATGCCCTGTGCCTACGGCTGAGCTCCAGGGGCCAGCGGTACATCTGGCTTTACTCCCTCCTGCGTTCCCAGCACTGGGCTGCGCGCCACCCCGTGGGCACCCGACAGAACTGCACCCAATAAAGGGGGCAGATGCTGAAGCAACAGAGAATCCAAACGAAGGAGCTCATCCCGGGAAGCTTTTCCCGATTCCTCCTGCAGTTTCCTTCCCTTCTGTCCCAACAGGACGCCGTTAACACTTCTCTAAGGATGCTCATGGCTGCCTGTATGAAAACTACAAGTTTGCTTATCCCTCACATTAAAGTTGCAAAGGAAAGGCCTGACTCTTCCTCATTTCTTATCCCCAGAAACACCACTATGAGCCTTCCGTGTACTGTTGAACTCAATTTGACCTGTTGACAAGTGAGGTGCAGAGCTCAGGCTTACAGAAGGCGCCAAAAACAGGGGAGGGGGAGAGAGGGTACCTCATGCTTTGAACAGACTCTGTCCTCACTTGATCTTCAAAAAGCACAGAATGAGTGAGAGACAAAGGTTCCTGGTTCTCCTGCTACAGATCAGCCCAGGGAACCAAATGCCCATTTTTCTAGCCCAGCAGATGAGGCTCCCCCTTGCGCAAGATGACTCCCCGAAACCCTCACTCAAAGTCCACAACGTGAATTGCTGCGTACGAGCTAGGAGTCTTTTGCCCCAGAAAGATAACTCAGATTGTTGTCTGCTGGGAAGCAAATCTGAGTGCGCTGGCTTGCATAAATATTCCCGTGAAGTAATTAGCACTTCATTAACATGCGGCCCATCAATCTGCACAAACCTCTAAGCAACTGAAATGCTGTCCAATTAACAGATTTTTTAAATAATTGATTACCTTAAACTCATTAGCCTTAAAATTGCCATAGGCTGATAAATTACACTTATCAAATAACATTTGATAGATGACCATTAAGTGGTTCAGAGTCTCTCTCTCTCTCCTAGGTGAAGCAGCGTGATGAGATCTGAAGTTCAGGGATCCTTGATTCTATCCGTTGAAGAGTGTTCTGTGGTCTAACAGTGTCACCCAGTGGCAGAAGTCTCACAGTTGTGTTCAGAGCAGCTGTTGCTTTTTAAAAGAAGTATTTGTCACATGTGTTTCTTTACTAAAAGGAAAAGAAGAAAACTATTTTGGGGGAATTGCTCTAAGAAAACTAGTGTGTGGAAATTCTAGAAAACACGGCACTGGCATAAGACAGCTCCCCTATGTCCAAGGTTACTTTGAAGCCTTTGGGGACCGTACAGACGTGTGCAGACATGACGAGAGACACAAGGGAAGTTCCTGTGACTCAGGGACGGTGCAGGTTTGACATGAAATCAATTCAGTGTCCCAGGGCTGAGCAATAGGGTCACCCCCTGCTGTCTGCTTTCTCGTCCGCCATTCGGCCACTTCAATTCTCAAAACCCTGGCTCTCCCAGAACAAGGAGAAAAAAACCAGCCAATTCTGTTCCAAGGTTGACTATCTGATTTTAGAAGCTTATGAGGTGACGCTTAATTGAAAATAATAAATTATTTAACTTCCTTATCGGTACAAAGAGAAGGCTGGACCAGATAACCCTTGAGATCCCTTCCTGGTTCTAACACTCTGATAATACAGAAGAGTTCGGCTGGTCTGTCACTCCCCACAGCACAGGGGCTTCTGACCCAAGGCTGTGGAACTCTGGCCCCACCATCAGGGCCAGACAGACCACGGAGGTGCCCCAGTACATTCCACGCACACCCCACCTTGGTCTCCATTCCTCTCGTTCCTGTCCCCAGTGCATCACATCTACGCTGAGCAGGCTTTCTGCTCGTGACTGCTGCACTTCCCCAGATGCAGCCACCCTCCCTCGAGTCCCTCTAGAAGAGTCTCAGCCACTTGGTCCAGGGCTAGAGCTGCCCACATAGGATGGGGTACAGACTAGACTTTATTAAACCAAAACTCCCAATCCAGGGGGCTCCCAATACTCTAGTCAAGAATCACACATACACCATATACGATCAATAAAAACAAAGCATTGTTTATTCCTCTTTGCATAAAATCACCTACAGCAATTAGATATTACACTATAATTAAATTAATTCAAGTCTGACTCCTGAAACTACCCTGAAATCAAGCCACAATTCAGCCCTCTTTAGGATTGGTTCAAGATGGTGGAGTAGAAGGACGTGCTCTCACTCCCTCTTGTGACAGCACCGGAATCACAACTAACTGCTGAACAATCATCGACAGGAAGACACTGGAACTCACCAGAAAAGATACCCCACATCCAAAGACAAAGGAGAAGCCACAATGAGACGGTAGGAGGGGCGCAATCACAATAAAATCAAATCCCATAACCGCTGGGTGGGTGACTCACAGACTGGAGAACACATACCACAGAAGTCCATCCACTGGAGTGAAGGTTCTGAGCCCCACGTGAGGCTTCCCAACCTGGGGGTCCAGCAGCCAGAGGAGGAATTCCTAGAGAATCAGACTTTGAAGGCTAGTGGGATTTGATTGCAGGACTTCGACAGGACTGGGGGAAACAGAGACTCCACTCTTGGAGGGCGCACACAAAGTAGTGTGCACATCAGGACCCAGGGGAAGGAGCAGTGACCCCAGGGGAGACTGAACCAGACCTACCTGCTAGTGTTGGAGGGTCTCCTGCAGAGGCAGGGGATGGCTGTGGCTCACCGTGGGGACAAGGACACTGGCAGCAGAAGTTCTGGGAAGTACTCCTTGGCGTGAGCCCTCCCAGAGTCTTGTCATTGGCCCCACCAAAGAGCCCAGGTAGGCTCCAGCGTTGGGTTGCCTCAGGCAAAACAACCAACAGGGAGGGAACCCAGCCCCGCCCATCAACAGTCAAATGGATCAAAGTTTTACTGAGCTCTGCCCATCAGAGCAACAGTCAGCTCTACCCACCACCAGTCCCTCCCATCAAGCCTCTTACATAGCCTCATCCACCAGAGGGCAGAGAGCAGAAGTAAGAACTACTACAATCCTGCAGCCTGTGGAACAAAAACCACATTCACAGAAAGATAGACAGAATGAAAAGGCAGAGGGCTATGTACCAGATGAAGGAAAAAGATAAAACCCCACAAAAACAACTAAATGAAGTGGAGATAGGCAACTTTCCAGAAAAAGAATTCAGAATAATGATAGTGAAGATGATCCAGGACCTTGGAAAAAGAATGGAGGCAAAGATCGAGAAGATGCAAGAAATGTTTAATAAAGACCTAGAAGAATTAAAGAACAAACACCTAGAAGAATTAAAGAACAAACACACAGAGATGAACAATACAATAAATGAGACGAAAAATACACTATAAGCAATCAATAATGGAATAACTGAGGCAGAAGAACAGATAATTGACCTGGAAGACAGAACGGTGGAATTCACTGCAGGAGAACAGAATAAGCAAAAAGGAATGAAAAGAAATGACAGACCTCTGGGATGACAGTACATGCACCAACACTCAGATTATAGGGGTCCCAGAAGGAGAAGAGAGAGAGAAAGGACCAGAGAAAATATTTGAAGAGATTACAGTCAAAAACTTCCCTGACATGGGAAAGGAAATAGCCACCCAAATACAGGAAATACAGAGAGTCCTAGGCAGGATAAACCCAAGAAGAAACATGCTGACACACACAGTAATCAAACTGACAAAAATTAAAGACAAAGAAAAATTATTAAAAGGAAAAAACAACAAATAACATACAAGGGAACTCCCATAAGGTAAACAGCTGATTTCTCAACAGAAACTCTACAGGCCAGAAGGGAGTGGCACAATATATTTAAAGGGATGAAAGGAAAGAAACTACAACCAGGATTACTCTACCCAGCAAGGATCTCACTCAGATTTGACGGAGAAATCAAAAGCTTTACAGACAAGCAAAAGCTAAGAGAATTCAGCACCACCAAACCAGCTCTACAACAAATGCTAAAGGAACTTCTCTAAGTGGGAAACACAAGAGAAGAAAAGGACCTACAAAAACAATTAAGAAAATGGTAATAGGAACATACATATCAATAATTACCTTAAATATGAATGGATTAAATGTTCCAACCAAAAGACCCAGGCTCGCTGAACGGATACAAAAACAAGATCCATATATATGCTGTCTACAAGAGACCCACTTCAGACCTAGGGACACATTCAGACTGAAAGTGAGGGGATGGAAAAAGATATTCCATGCAAATGGAAATCAAAAGAAAGCTGGAGTAGCAATACTCATATCAGATAAAATAGACTTTAAAATAAAGAACGTTACAAGAGACAAGGAAGGATGCTACATAATGATCAAGGAATCAATCCAAGAAGCAGATATAACAATTATAAATATACATGCACCCAACACAGGAGCACCTTAATACATAAGGCAAATGCCAACAGCTATAAAAGAGGAAGTCGGCAGTAACACAGTAACAGTGGGGGACTTTAACACCAATGGACACATCATCCAGACAGGACATTAGTAAGGAAACACAAGCTTTAAATGACACAATAGACCAGACAGATTTAATTGATATTTATAGGACATTCCATCCAAAAACAGCAAATTACACTTTCTTCTCAAGTGCGCATGGAAAATTCTCCAGGATAGATCATATCTTGGGTCACAAATCAAGCCTCAGTAAATTTAAGAAAACTGAAATCATATTAAGCATCTTTTCCAACCACAATGCTATGAGATTAGAAATCAATTACAGGGGAAAAAAACGTAAAAAACACAAACACATGGGAGCTAAACAATACGTTACTAAATATCCAAAAGATCACTGAAGAAATCAAAGAGGAAATCAAAAAATACCTGGAGACAAATGACAATGAAAACACGACAATCCAAAACCTATGGGATACAGCAAAAGCAGTTCTAAGAGGGAAGTTTACAGCAATAAAATCCTATCTCAAGAAACAAAAAAAATCTCAAATAAACAATCTAACCTTACACCTAAAGGATCTAGAGAAAGAAGAACAAACAAAACCCAAAGTTAGCAGAAGGAAAGAAATCATAAAGAGCAGAGCAGAAATAAATGAAACAGAAACAAAGAAAACAATAGCAAAGATCAATAAAACTAAAAGCTGGTTCTTTGGGAAGATAAACAAAATTAATAAACCATTAGCCAGTCTCATCACGAAAAAAAGGGAGAAGACTCAAATCCGTAAAATTAGAAATGAAAAAGGAGAAGTTACAATAGACACCGCAGAAATACAAAGCATCATAAGAGACTACTACAAGCAACTCTATGCCAATAAAATGGACAACGTGGAAGAAATGGACAAATTCTTAGAAAGGTATAACCTTCCAAGACTGAACCATGATGAAATAGAAAATATGAACAGACCAATCACAAGTAATGAAATTGAAAATGTGATTAAAAATCTTCCAACAAACAAAAGTCCAGGACCAGATGGCTTCACAGGCAAATTCAGCAAACATTTAGAGAAGAGCTAACACCCATCCTTCTCAAACTCTTCCAAAAACTTACAGAGGAAGGAACACTCCCAAACTCATTCTATGAGGCCACCATCACCCGGATACCAAAACCAGATAAAGATACTACAAAAAATAAAATTACAGAACAACATCACTGATGAATATAGATGCAAAAATCCTCAGCAAAATGCCAGCACACAGAATCCAACAACACATTAAAAGGATCATACATCATGATCAAGTGGGATTTATCCCAGGGATGCAAAGATTCTCCAATATATGCAAATCAATCAATGTGATACACCATATTAACAAATTGAAAAATAAAAACCATATGATCATCTCAATAGATGCAGAAAAAGCTTTTGACAAAATTCAACATCCATTTATGATAAAAACCCTCCAGAAAGTGGGGACAGAGGGAACCTCCCTCAACATAATAAAGGCCATATAAGACAAAACCACAGCAAACATCATTCTCAATGGTGAAAGGTGAAAGCATTTCCTCCAAGGTCAGGAACAAGACAAGGATGTCCACTCTCACCAGTCTTATTCAACATAGTTTTGGAAGTCCTAGACATGGCAATCAGAGAGGAAAAAGAAATAAAAGGAATTCAAATTGGAAAAGAAGAAGTAAAACTGTTGCTGTTTGCAGATGACATACTATACATGGAGAATTCTAAAGATGCCACCAGAAAACTACTAGAGCTAATCAATGAATTTGGTAAAGCTGCAGGATACTAAATAAAGCACAGAAGTCTCTTGCATTCCTATACAATAACGACAAAAGATCAGAAAGAGAGATTAAGGCAACAATCCCATTCACCACTGCAACAAAAAGAATAAAATACCTAGGAGTAAACCTACCTAAGGAGGTAAAAGACCTGTATGCAGAAAACTATAAGACACTGATGAAAGAAATCAAAGATGACACAAATAGATGGAGAGATATACCATGTTCTTGGATTGGAAGAATCAATACTGTGAAAATGACTATACTACCCAAAGCAATCTACAGATTTAATGCAACCCCTATCAAATTACCAACAGCATATTTTACGGAACCAGAACAAAAAATCTTAAAATTTGTACAGAGACACAAAAGCCTGAATAGCCAAAGCAATCTTGAAAGAAATAAAACGGAGCTGGAGGGGCTTCCCTGGTGGCTCAGTGGTTGAGAGTCCGCCTGCCAATGCAGGGGACATGGGTTCATGCCCCGGTCCGGAAAAATCCCACATGCTGCGGAGCGGCTGGGCCCATGAGCCATGGCCACTGAGCCTGCGCGTCCGGAGCCTGTGCTCCGCAACAGGAGAGGCCGCAAAAGTGAGAGGCCCACGTACCGCAAAAAAAAAAAAAAAAAAAAAGGAGCTGGAGAAATCAGACTCCCTGACTTCAGAGTATACCAAAAAGCTACAGTAATCAAGACAATATGGTACTAGCACAAAAAGAGAAATATAGATCAATGGTACAGGATAGAAAGCCCAGAGATAAACCCACACACCTATGGTCAACTAATCTATGATAAAGGAGGCAAGGATATACAATGGAGAAAAGACAGTCTCTTCAATAAGTGGTGCTGGGAAAACTGGACAGCTACATTTAAATGAAAGAAATTAGAACACTCCCTAACACCATACACAAAAATAATCTCAAAATGGATTAAAGACCTAAGTGTATGACCGGACACTATAAAACTCTTAGAGGAAAACATAGGAAGAACACTCTTTGACATAAATCACAACAAGATCTTTTTGACCCACCTCCTAGAGTAATGGAAATAAAAACAAAAATAAACAAATGGGACCTAGTGAAACTTAAAAGCTTTTGCACAGCAGAGGAAACTATAAACAAGATGAAAAGACAACCCTCAGAATGGGAGAAAACATTTGCAAACGAATCAACAGACAAAGGATTAATCTCCAAAATATATAAATAGCTCATGCAGCTCAATATTAAAAAAACAAACAACTCAATCAAAAAATGGGCAAAAGACCTAAGTAGACATTTCTCCAAAGAAGACATACAGATGGCCAAAAGGCACATGAAAAACTGCTCAACATCACTTATTATTAGAGAAATGCAAATCAAAACTACAATGAGGTATCACCTCACACCGGTCAGAATGGCCGTCATCAGAAAATCTACAAACAACAAACGCTGGAGAGGGTGTGGAGAAAAGGGAACCCTCTTGCACTGTTGGTGGGAATGTAAACTGATACAGCCACTATGGAGGACAGTATGGAGGTTCCTTAAAAAAATTAAAATAGAATTACCATATGACCCAGCAATCCCACTACTGGGCATATACCCAGAGAAAACCACAATTCAAAAAGAGTCATGTACCACAATGTTCACTGCAGCACTATTTACAATAGCCAGGAGATGGAATCAAACTAAATGCCCATCAACAGACGAATGGATAAAGAAGATGTGGTACATATATATACAATGGAATATTACTCAGCCATAAAAAGGAACGAAACTGGGTCATTTGTAGAGATGTGGATGGACCTAGAGACTGTCATACAGAGTGAAGTAAGTCAGAAAGAGAAAAACAAATATCATATATTAATGCATATATGTGGAATCTAGAAAAAGGGTACAGATGAACCCATTTGCAAGGCAGAAATAGAGACACAGACGTGGAGAACAAAAATATGGGCACCAAGGGGGGAACGTGGTGGTGGTGGTGTGATGAATTGGGAGATTGGGATTGACATATATACACTAATATGTATAAAATAGATAACTAATAAGAATGTGTCATATAAAAAGTAAATTAAATTTTAAAAATTCAGCCCTCTTGCTTCTCCTCTAGTTTTTCTTGACATGTCTTTGTCTTCTCTATAAATCCATCTTCTTCCTGCCAACTCCCACCAAAGTCCAAACACACAGGAGCTTCAGAGAGTCAATGACAGTTCTTTCTCATTGCCTTACGTTCAGAAAATCACTGTCTACTCTCACAGACTACTCGTAAGAAGATATATTTTTGCCACTTCCGGTCTGAAGAATGTGTGGGCAGTGT
Organism: Leucopleurus acutus; assembly: GCF_964270905.1. NCBI lineage: Eukaryota > Metazoa > Chordata > Mammalia > Artiodactyla > Delphinidae > Leucopleurus > Leucopleurus acutus. The sequence continues at coordinate 196,528,161 of NC_139142.1, forward strand.
GTGACAAAAGGCTTGAACACGTACATACCCGTGAATCTGGCCATTCCCCTTGCAGGAATTACTCCAAGGAGGTAATCAGACAAGGACACAAAACATATAAGAATATGTGTAAGAATATTTTATGTATGATTTATGATAGTGAAAAAGGAAAGAAACCACTTAAATGTCTAATAATGCGATACAGTGCAGCTTTAATAAAATCATATTGTTAGAATAAATAATGAAAGGGGAAATATTCACGATGTATCAAATGAGAGAAAAATTTCAGGTTCCAAAACAGTATGTCCTTTATCTTCTAGTCTGTGCGTTTGAATGAACAAAAGCCATTCAGAGTGTCACCCAATGACCAGCAGTATCCGCATCGCCAGGGAGCTTGTTCAGTGCAAATGCCCTAGCTGAAAGGCACTGGAGCAGAATCGCTGGGGCAGGGCACAGAGATCTGTTTTTTTGTTTACTGTGTGCCACACCACCTCTGAGGTAGATACTAAAATTTGCCCCATTGTGCAGATGGGGAAATTGAGGCCCAGAGAGACTAGGTAACTTACCCAAGGCTGCAAAGCCAGTAAGTGGCAGCTCGCACAGCTAGCTCCAGAGTCCGCACTCCGCACCACTCTGCTCTAGGGCCTCTCTAGGATAAATCTTATATTTGGAAGTGTGCTCTGTGCTTCTTCCCCGAAATCAACAGCAATGATGCATCCCACCCATCCTTGTGTCTTCTTCCTAGTGTTTCAGCACTTCTGTTACAAAGTTATTGATGGGGGAAAGAGGCGTTGCCACTATCGCTGGCACCACCATTGACAAACCTCGTGGCGAAGACCTGCCTGAAGTCTTTAAAAAGATGGTTTGATTTAAGTGCACATTAAATAACAGCCCACATTAGCAGAAACCTTAATGCCCTTAAGTGACAGCATGGAGTGTGATACGGGTTTAACACGGAAGGCCTTCGTATCACCAGCTAGAGTGGGGCTGTCACTGGCGATTCCATAAACACCCTTGACAAACCACCCGGCCTATCACCTTTGAAATTATGCAAATTTTGATCAATTTCTTTTACTTTTTTGGTTTCTGCCTTCAAAATTTCATGTAACATAATACTTTGATTTTTATATGCTATTTTATATTCACAAAATTCAAGTTTGCAAACAAACACCACCAGCCTTTATTCCCAAACTGCAAATTTCTGAATAAAGGAGGCTACCTTGGCACATTTACTGTATGTGATTTTCTAAGGAGGAAACACCTCAGTCATTCATTTCAGGAGACTACAAAGGGGATGGATAGACTGGGAAGATGGTGGGTTTAGGCCTGGTCCCTCCTGAGAGGAAGGAAACCACACAGACCAGAAAAAAACTTCCTGCTGGACCAGCTTTCAAAGCCCTCAAATATTCCTGTCTTCAAGAACGGAATAATAATTTCATAAAATGCATGACCTGGTCCAGCTGGGCACCCAAACAAATATTTTCAAAAGCGGAGACTATCTTCAAAAGGACTCAATTTAGAAAGAGCAGAGACCATCTGCTCAACTTCCCCAGCACCACACATGAGGAAACTGAGGCCCAGAGAGACTGAAGCTTGGCTAAGTTCACACAGAAAGTGGCCACGCCTGGACTGAAACCCGTGTCTGCCTCTGGCCCTCACTTGGCTGGACTACACCGCCTCTCTCACTTCTGACTCCTATACTGAATTTTCTAAATTGTTTTCTACATTTCCTACTCATTTTGGGGGGGGGGGGCGTGTTTTTGACACTAACATCACCATTAACATTACCATCAATAACGGGATGGCATCTTTGAAGATGATAATATGTTTCAGTTATAAGTAGCCACGCTTCCATCTGCTTCTATATCCTGCCAAATTCCAGAAAACTACAAAGTCACTGTGTGATGATTAAAAAACAAAAAATGCCTCTTAGGGTAGGAGAAAACGACTCATTTGCCTTTTTTTTTTTAACCTGATATTGACACTGAGTAACCATAACATTAAAAACCAGTGACTGCTCAGACCCCGTGGCTTCAGACACCCTCTTTAGACTCTCCATCTTATCCTTCTCCTATTAAAACCTACCCTTCCTCAAGCATCAATAAACTACTGGATCAAATCAAATAAACTACTAGAAAAGTGAAAATCAGCCCTACTGACAACAGGAGAAGTAAGGACAGGCCTTACTGACAACCGACCCCAATATGCCATCAGGACATAAAGAAAGCTCAGCATAGGACCCAGACGCTGACCTCCACAAAAATGAATGGCCATCCTCCTTTCTCACTAACCTGTGACTGCTAATTCTTTACTAAGTGACAACTCTAACCCCACTTTAATGTCCGGCCTCCTATATAAAAATTGTTAAGATACCCAATCACTGAACTGTGCCTGCTTCCCGACCACATCCAGCCCGGGTCTGGCCCCGTTTCTTTAACCCCATCTTCAAAGCACCCAGCATAAGCAGAGACCCAACTCTGCCTTTCCCAGAGAATCCCAGCACTCTTCCAGGCTACACTCGCTCCGCTGCAGAAGCTAAATGAACCAAACCTCTCTACAGTGACACGTGCATTCCTGGTGGTTGCTGGCTGGTGGGATTCCACACTCGTTGGTCTTACTAAGTTACTAGTAACATGAGATAGAGTAGAAAGAACCTCAAATAAAAGGTCCACAAACCTAAATCCTGACTTATCACTTCTCTAGGTCTGTTTCCTTGCTGGTAAAATGACAGCCAGTTATCCTATATTTTACAACTTTTCATCTCAAATACGCTGTATTTCAGCCATATTGTGGGTCAAAGAGGTTTATTTCCATTGAAGAAGGTTCTCTGACTTTCAGTCACTCAACTTAACTTTTTCACTTTTGAAATACAGCACAGTTAGAGTTTGTCTGGAAAGCTTTTTTCACTCTTAAAGAGATCTTCATGCAAGAAACAATGGTTACAATTATGTGCTGTTCTGAATGGTTCATTAACATGTTCCCTAATTACACGAATATAAGTTGACTTATTTGATTTCTGCTTCCATCGTGAAAAATCAGTGCGAGGATTGGGGCACATCTCCGTCTGGGTCTTTGGAGGATCAACTGGCGCTACCTAAACCTCAGAGAGCAGCTATGCAGCCATGGGCACAGCCCAGGTCCCTTTAATTAAAGCCTGTTTTCCCACCCGCCCCTCTTCTGGTTACCCCGTGGGCTTTCTGTGAACAACAAACAGCCAGCCTTGTTATGAGGACACCAAAACCAAGAAAGGATCATTAAGCCCACCGTTGTCAGCAAGGCCAGAACCATGAGTGTCCCTCCTTTGTATGAGCCTCGGGTCAGGCCCTAAAGATCTAGGGAGGAGTGAGACATGGTCCCTGCCATCCAGGGGGCATCCAGAGAAGACAGACCCACAATCACTAGTGTGATACATACACTTTGAGGGTGGGAAGGCCGGGGCGGTCTCTGGGAGAAGTTCTTCCTAAGACTGTACCTCCTTCCAGCTCCAAAAGGAGGAAGGTTCTCCCCTTGTGACTCCATCAATGAGGATGCTCTGGGCCACATGCAACACCACCTGCCTCTAAGGAGCTGCAACCACAGGGGCTCGTTTTTACCTCTCGTAAGAATGTGGTGTCAGGCTGTGCAAGGCTGCTTCAGAGCTCAGTGGTGTCATGGGGGCTCTGGGGTCTTCTCATTGCTCTGCTCAGCAGTCCCAGCACCTCCGGGAGGAAGGGCAGACTGGGAAAGCCCCCCCACACTGGGTCTCTTTATCTTGGAGGGAAGCCACTCCCAGAAGCCCCCGGGGAGCCTTCTGACACCTCATTGGCTAGAGCTGCATCGTGTAATCACCATAGCAACAAAGGACGCTGGGAAAATGGGGACGTGGCATTCCAGCAGTGAAGAGGGGACAGCAGTGGCTGTTAGGTAGACAACTGACCCTGCCACACACAGACGATTATGGGGGGAATGTGTCCCCCAATATTCATACGTTGAAGCCCCACCCCGCAATGTGACAGTAAGTGGAGGTAGGGCCTTTGTGAGGTGATTAGGAGTAGAGGAGGGCATGGGGGGGCCCCCATGATGGGACCAGAGTCCTTATAGGAGGACGAGACACCAGAGCTGGCATCTCCCCCTACCCCTGCCATGTGAGGACATGGTAAGAAGGCTGCTGTCTGTAAGCCAAGAAGAGAGTCCTCCCCAGGAATCAAATCAGCCAGCACCCTGATCTTGGACGTCCAGCCTCCAGAACTGTGAGAACTAAATATCTGTTGCTTAGCCCACGCAGCCTATGGTATTTTGTTATGGCAGCCCGAGCTGACTAGGACACAAATCCAATTCAACTGTCTTCAAAGGCACTTCAGCCTCCGGACAAGGGCCTCATCAGGCCCCTCCGGGTAAGGTCAGCAGCAACTCTGCACCTCAGCTCCAAAGCTGAAAGGGACACTAGAGCAACGACCATTTCTTAGAAGTGCTCAGTCCTCACAGCATCTGTAATAATGCTGCAGTAAGCAACAAAGACGGGAGACCTTTTACTGGGAGCCCTTTCAGCCTCTAGCTCTGCCTTCTGCACAAAACCTCCCTTTCTAAACTACCGGGATTTTGGCAAAAGTTCAAACGTAAACACATTTGTAGCGGGCGCTGGCCCCGGAACAAGGGAGTAAACTGCGCTGACTCTTCACTTTCTCTGCTTGAACTCCACGCATTAATTCAACTCCCTCAGGAGGCCTGTCATGCTAGGACGCCAGGCCTTACCGTTTTCCCACAGGCTTTCCTTCAGCCACAGGAAAACAAAAACAAGGCACCCCCAGCCCCGTGAGGCTGTCTACGCACCCTAAATGGTTATTTCAGTCACCCCCATCTCACAGGCCCACCCAGCCCGGAAACTGGATACAATCTCCCTTGGGCCTCCACTGGAGCCCTTTCTCTATATGCAGTTAATAGGCAGCGGAAAACCTCCAAAATAAGAATTGGGAAAAACTGACAGCAACCTACTTGGCAAACAAGGAACACAGAAAAACAAAAGCCTAAAAAGAAGGAGCCTGCATTTAAACCAGCAGACACCAGGGGCCATGATGTCTGAGAAGCATAACAGCCTTTCTTCTTGCTGGAATGGAAGGGGGCTCACTGTTCATTAGAAAATAGTCAAGATTTCAAAAATTTATCTATTCCTAGAATAAACAGAGGCCTTAGATAATCACTTACTTGAGTAATGAGCAACAGATACACCAATCACGTTCCAGATCCTATAGAAGTTGAGTGATATTATTCATCTTCCTTCCAACAAGATGTTTTAAGGTTGTTTATGTTCAAACATAAATTGTTTTAAGTACAACTTATGACGATTGCAAGACTCTCCTATTTACTTGGTAGCTTCCATCCTCAAGGAAATTCTCTCTTAAAATAAAGCCTTAACCATCACCCCTTCCTCCCCGCATCCAAGTATGTAGAACTCAAACCACTTACCCCTGTGTCTACAGCCCCCAGGTCCTCAGCCAACAGGGATTAGGACGTGTGCCCTGAGTACCAACACATCCTCCACCAGGCTACTCACTCTGGCATCGCACTCAAATCTGCTGCTAACCTGTTATACTAGTTGTTTTACATGCTTTCCCCAAGTCTTGACACAACTGCAGAAACAGTACTGATTAAGTAAAAGAACAGGACAGGCTGGTAACTACTAAACGCTCTGCCCGAACCCAGTTCCACAGGAAATGGAGAACTCTGCTTCTCTCTCCTTCTGAAGTTACCCAAGTTTGAAATGTTTTCATTTCTTTTGTTGCAACAGGACTCCTTACTCAAGAACTTGGCATCCAGAAACTTCCCATCAGCTTCTGACTACTCTCACAGCTCCTGTCCAAAAGTTCAGAACTTTAACTGTGTCTGTTTTAAACTCCACACGTAATAGAAGCTACTGGTTAATTAAATGAAAAGGGCAAGGACAAATGACATATCAACACATCCATAATGAAAATTTGTCCTCTACTTACAACCAGTTATAAAGGAAATCATCAGTCGCTTCCGGAAGAACAGTTATAAAATAACTTAACAAGAAACTACAGATGTATCATGACACCTAACTACTTCCCTTATGCCTTAAAAAAACAAAACAAACAAAAAAAGAATCTGAAAAGCTTAAGATAGGATAGTTTTACCTACTTCAATGAAGTATTCAAAAGTAAAATGCAGCCAAAGGCCATGAAAAATAAGATGCTTCTTTTAAAAAGTTTTCAAGGTAATTCAATGAACAAAAATCTCTACCCTTTAGTTTGTAATCTTACAAATGTCAAACTGAGTAAGAACCCAAGTATTTAAGAGTCCAATTTAAGATTTTTAAGTTCAGTCTACAGTACAAAATCTACAAACACAACAGTACATGTGATGTGATAATTAGGAAGGACCCTATCAACTTTACTTTCGTAATTTCATCCATGAAGCTTCAGAGCTGAAGTCATAAACATTTTCTTTCTTTCTTTTTTTTAACAGGTTTTGTGTGTGTGTGTGTGCGCGCGCGCGCGTGCGCGTGTGTGTTTTGACTGTGTTGGGTCTTCATTGCTGCACGCGGGCTTTCTCTAGTTGCGGCGAGCGGGGGCTACTCTTCGTTGCGATGCGCAGGCTTCTCACCGCGGTGGCTTCTCTTGTTGCAGAGCACAGGCTTCAGTAGTTGTGGCACATGGGCTCAGTAGTTGTGGCTCGCGGGCTCTAGAGCACAGGCTCAGTAGTTGTGGAGCATGGGCTCAGTTGCTCCGTGGCATGTGGGATCTTCCCGGACCAGGGTTCGAACCCGTGTCCCCTGCATTAGCAGGCGGATGCTTAACCACTGCGCCACCAGGGAAGTCCCAACCTTATTTTGCATTTATAAAATATATATTAGCTCTGGCGAAAAAAAATCTGAGTTACCACTGAGTGTTCCTAAATTTCATTCTGTGAGCCATGTAGGAAAACCAATGTTAAGGACTCAGTGGAACTTCCCTTCTATATAACATTTAAACTTGCTCTAAAGCTGATAAACTTTCTAAAATACCTCAGATCGATGGCTTTCAAACTTGTCTGTCTGTAATCCTCTTTATACACAGGGACCCAATAACATACCACACTAAAATTAGCTGAAGTAAAAGTTTCCAGAAGCAATACTAGCCTTATGCTATATACACCCCGATATTTTTCAGTTTCTTTTTTTGGTAATGCTTCTTGTGACCCACTAATGGATGCAGCTGGGAAAATCCTGTCCTAATTCTTTTACTTAAACTTGCCACCATCACCTGGCAGCACTCCGGGTACCAGGGAAAGCACCTGAAAACTTCCAACAGAAACATAAACTGGACGAGCAGCCAACTGTCATCATCCCTTCCAAATGGGAAGCACTTAAAACCATGACCTTTTAAAAGTTTATTTGAGCTTCTATTACTGATACTAAAAAGTCATCATCTTCTCCTCTGTCTAATCTTTAAAATATCCTTATTCCAATTGTTAAAGAATAACCTCAAATCCTCCTAGCTATATGTGAATGAGTAAAGAAATACAAATTAAAGATTACTTAGAGAATGATATTTGTTCATAGTTCAGTAACAAGCCTTTTTCCCTGTGATGATGAACATGGGGAACAGAGATCACCGAGGCAGTATTTTCTCCCCTTCTTAAAGTGTTCTTTTAAAAGCAGTTTCAAAAGTTTCTCTATCCATAAATAAAATGATACCCATAGTACATCAATATTTAAAGCTAACTGTAATGGCATTTGCTTCTGTGTTAAAAACTACAGTGTAGGGCTTCCCTGGTGGCGCAGTGGTTGAGAGTCCGCCTGCCGATGCAGGGGACACGGGTTCGTGCCCCGGTTTGGGAAGATCCCACATGCCGCGGAGTGGCTGGGCCCGTGAGCCATGGCCGCTGAGCCTGCGCGTCCGGAGCCTGTGCTCCACAACGGGAGAGGCCACAGCAGTGAGAGGTCCGTGTACCACACACACACACAAAAACTAGAGTGTAACTCAGATTCTTAATACCAAAACAATAATTCTAGTTGCATATTTTTTAAGAAGCAGGACAAAATTCCACACACTTAAACTGGAGTTAACAATAGGTAAGAGGAAGTTCTCCAGTCCCAGGTACCTGCAACCCAACCGTCAAAGGTCATTTATACCCGCATGTGGGAAACATGCGGAAAATGGTAAGGGAGACAACTAAGAATTGATGTATTTTTCTTCCTGTTGAAAAGAGACATGGCGACAGTAATGGTGGTTATGAAACAGTAGAAAGAGCTAAGCTTTCGAGTCTGAGAAAGTCAGAGCCCGCTCTGCCACGTGTTAGCTGGATGACCTTGGTTCAACAAGAAAAATATTAAAATCATTATTCAGTAAGTATCAGCTGTGGGCTGGGCACGGTCCTAAATGTCCACATCCATCACCTCATTGAATTTTCACAACACTGGAGGTAGAGAGGGCCAGAGGGGCTAAGGCACTTATCCAAAGTCGTACAATTAGTCATGGGAAGGCCAGAGTTCAAACATAAGCTGTAACTCATTTCAAAATCTTTGTTGGGCGTTTGCCTTCTGAGCTCCGCAGCGTTCCTTATCTTTCCCTCTCAGGGTTGCTGTCTGGATTAATGACTGACTGTTAATAAGGACTCATCACCCCCTCCCCCCAGCCAGTATCTCAGCGGCCATGAGCACAGGTTACCAAATTTCTCAGGTAAGCGGGCTTCACTTGTTCAAAGTCAGAAACTTATCTTTCGTTCAGAGTCAGAAAACGTATCTTTTTTCCTTCTACCCTCTCACTGCTCCACCCTTCAAACACACCTCCCACACAAATACCTATTACTAACCTTAGGAAATATGTCCAATTTCATCAGCGCTGCATATAACACCCACCTCCCATGAGTCTATTTACTAAGGGAAGGGAGGTGGGTGTCCCAGGTTTGTAAGGCAGGGCAAAGTTATCAGACTTCATTCAAAGCCAAGACAATGACAGGCAGAGAGCCACGAAGGCTGGGACTCAGATGGGGCAGCAGGAGTGCCCTAGAACAATCACTAGGGTTAAGCTGTATTTACCCTACGAGGTCTCGACCAGGGACAGAATAAAGGCAGGAGAGCGACTGAGCCAGTTGTGGCTTGGGGATCCGGCAAGAATCGAAGGGGCAGGGCCTCAAATATGCCAGGAATTCTGCTGAGGGCAATAAACAACCTCACAGTGGAGGGCAGGATTGCATTAAATCGGTTTTTGAAAGAGGAAGTACCAGGACCAAGTAGTTAATAAGTGTCGACAGAATTTTTCAAAATAGGATTACATTTCTCCCTTGCTTTCCTGTCCACATTAGTTGGCAAATGCTACCCCCTCCACTTCCTTATCCCAAAAAGTGGGTAAACAGAAGCACTGACAGGCTGTTCCATGGAAAGAACCAAAGCACACCGACCAAATTAATTTAACCAAGTTGATGAAAGACATGTCGATAATACACCATCACCTAATCACTGAATCGGGCCTTTTTTTAAAAACAGCAAATAGAGATGAGCTGTGTGAGTATGTGCCCTCAAGGTGTAACAAGTCAGCTATATATGTTAGACTTAAATTGTTAGTTGTCATAGCAACAGTGGACAGTAACGCCTGCTCAGATTGGTATTTAGCAGTTTAGTTCTTTGTTTTACACTATACATCTATCACTAATTATATAAACTACTTTCCAAGTATTAAGAAATAACTGGTTTGGAAAACCAAAGCAGAATACAACCCATGAAGCTGACTTGGATAAAAGCACCCGTAAGTCTAAAGGACATACATTGAATTTATGAATGTTCAGAAAACAGGACATTGTTGCTATATAGCTATGTAATAATCTGAAGAGATACAGCGTCTTTTTACCCTTAGGAAAAAAATTAATTATGAAACTACCAGATTAAATAATATCATCTAACAAAAGGAGATTCACTAATACATCCATTATTTTAATTAAGTACTGATGACATTATGAATTTAGAATCATTAAATGTCACTCCCACTGACATTCTAACTTTTTTTTAATTTTTATTGGAGTATAGCTGATTTAGAATGTTGTGTTAGCTTCTGCTATACAACATAATGGTTCAGTTATACATATACATATACCCACTCTTTTTTAGATTCTTTTCCCATCTAGGTCACTACCGAGTATGGAGTCGAGTTCCCTGTGCTATACAGTATTCATATTAGTTATCTATTTTATATATAGTAGTGTGTATACCCACCGACATTCTAATTTAAAGCCTGCTTATAAAACAAAGATACAACGTATCCTAGACTAACATTTTTATTTGTCTTTAATCTAGTTTCATTTTGCCTCATTCTCATTTTTAGAAATAAGTTCTGCTTCTACCTCACAAGCAAGAAACAAATTTTGTTTTCTCTTAAAATGGTTCACTGCAGATTTAAAAAGATTCAACTCACTGGCTTGGAATAATCGGACATTATTTATTTCCTCATTACATCTGCTACTAACCATTTTCTTTACAATTAATCTAAACAACGTGTTTTGTCAAAAGGCACAGGTCCCAGCACCAAAAATGCCAGGTCCCAGTCCCAGCTCAGCCACCAACAGGCTCTGTGCTTTCAGCAAAAGATCCTGCCCCGTGGGGTCAGTTTCCTCACCTGTGGGCCCCAGACCAGGAGACCAGAGGTTCTCACTAATCAGGGCAGTCTGATCTAAACTTGCAGACTTTCTTGCACACAAACACACACGCACGCACGCGCGCTCACACACACACACACACACTGCACCAGGCAACAAAGTCAGGCTCCAACAGAGACAGGCCTTTCGAAGCCACACACACTACCCCATCCCTCCCAAAAAGGGAAACGTGAGAAATCTGCTTTTTGCCCATCTGCAACTATAATACAAAATAATAGGGTGACTCCTCGGAAGATCCATGACCAGAAGAAATCCCGATTATAGCCTGTTTCTGAAATGCAGCCCCTCACTGCCTGTGTGTTGGGACTTTCCATACTTGGAGGCAAACCAGTAAGACAGCATAGCACTCCTCTCTCAGCGCTCCACATAAAAACAAGCACTGTTGGATTAATAACGACTGCTTTAAAGAGGCCTTCCAAAGGGTCCTTCTCTGTCATCCGAAACAATTGATTTCATCATCTGTAATTGGCTATCAGAAATTTACATTAAAGCAGCCCATGTTACTCTTCCCAAAAGCACAGAAGACCTACAAGTGCTGATCGCGGAGTTTCTGGATTGTTCCCGGCTTGGCCTGGATGCTGTGACTGAAAACGGAAATACATCGGTCAGCACTCAGCTTGCCAGCCATCGGCCAGGTCACAGTGTTCTCATCGGTCACAGCCCAGACAAATGACAGCTCTGCTCTTGACACCACAAAGCGGTGCCAACCTCTGGCTAGAACAGCCGCCTCCTGTGCGCTCCTCTTGCCGGGAGCCTGTAGGATGTGATCAGGGCCACCAGCCTGGCCTCACAGTGCAGCTGCAACGTAATTTCAGGTTGAAAACCCAGAAGGTCTCATTGTCATTACTGCTCCTCAAATATATCCAGATACCAACATTGCCATGGCTAAAAACGCTCTCCTCATGTTTTCTTCATCATCAAATAGAAAAATGTTACAGCAGGAAGCTTGCACTAAGAATTGATCTTCCGCCCGTGGGATTGTCTGAAAATGTAATTTAGGTCAGGTCCCTCCCCAGAAGCTTCTCTAAGCCCCTGACCATGGCCGTCACTCCCTACCTGACCTGACCCAGGCCTATTTCTCACACCTCGTCCCCTGTATCTCTCCGTCTCTCCCCGCAGCCTTGCTCCCCGCCCTCCAGTCCTGGCAGCCTCCCTTCATTTTTTTTTTTTTTTTTTTTTTTTTTGCGGTATGCGGGCCTCTCACTGTTGTGGCCTCTCCCGTTGCGGAGCACAGGCTCCGGACGCACAGGCTCAGCGGCCATGGCTCATGGGCCCAGCCGCTCCGCGGCATGTGGGATCTTCCCGGGCCGGGACACGAACCCACGTCCCCTGCATCGGCAGGCGGACTCCCAACCACTGCGCCACCAGGGAAGCCCTCGCTTCATTTTTTACCTAGTCTGTGCTCACGCCAGTACCTGCTCCAACCCATCCCTTCCCATCCCAAATCTCTCCATACTACTGGCTCACCCTTGAATCTCCACTCAAACATCACCTGCCCAGATCACCCCACCTAACTTGGGTCCTTCCACCATCAGTCTGTCCTAAGCTCGCATCCCAACCCTCTCACAGCCTGGGGAACTGTTCATTTTACTGCTGGGAACATGTTTTTTGATCATCTTCCCTCTAGATATGAAGCTACCTGAGCATCGGGGCCACTGCTCTCTGTGCACCACTGTATCTCCAGGGCTTACAATTACTAAATGTTTGATTATCACTTGTTAAAGCAATTCAGTGTCTCAGTAAATTTTGCAGGGTTAGAAAAGATGCAGCCCATGAACATTTATCTTTGTCCTAAGTTGGTCACGGACCAATAAGAAAAGTATTCACTTGTCTTGGGCAAAGTTAATTTCTACTCTTTCTATTTCTCCCCACTGAATATCCACCCTGTGGGTCTGTGCACTCCTGCAATCTCCTGATTTAAATGGGAGTTTTAAAACACTGAAATCTGTAATAGAAACACTGTTATCAATGACAGTCTGGTTCCCAGGTAATCCTTAGAAATACGAGTCCTCCTTCTTGTTAAAATTTATTCAGTGCTTACTATGTTCCAGGCACTGTTTTTGGTTTTTTGGTTTTTTAGGTTTTTGGCCGTGCTGCCCGGCATGCGGGATCCTCGTTCCCCGACCAGGGATCGAACCCGTGCCCCCAGCAGTGGAAGTGCGGAATCCCAACCACTCGACCGCCAGGCAAGTCCCAGGCACCGTCTTGAACACTGCGTCTTTCACGTCATTTGCCTTCCGAGACAGTCCTATGATGGAGGGATTACTGTCCTTATTGAAAGAGGAGAAGCTGAAGCCCAGGGATGTTAACAACTGGTGCAAGGTTGTACAGCTGTAAGAGCCTCATCAGTCCAGTGGGTCTGCCACCAGCGTCTGGGCTCTTTACTGCTGTGTGATGGTGTTTTTACCTCCTGCGAGAGAAGTCCTCTACTAGCAGGAAACAGAAATGAGGCAGAGCCACCCCTTCCTGTTTTGGAGTCAGACAAATCATTTTTTTTTTTTAATTTTTAGAGAAAAAGACTAAATTCCTCTTCGGACCCACGCTCCCTCAGTCCAGGTAATTCCCTCTGGGTTTCCCCAGTGCATCATGCTTCCCTCACCTCCCCCATCAATGCATCTTTATGCTTTGCAATTCACCACAGGGTCCCCAACTGCTCTCCTCCCCTGCCTGCTTAGCAGAAGCACATGCACGCGCACTCACAAACAACTTTCCAAATTCCTATTTACTTCACCCTGCGGTGTAAAAGGTAAATAACTACTTAACCTTCCTAGTGATGCCAAAATACATAACATATAAAAGGTTACTGATTCACAAAGTATCATCTGCATTATTACACAGCCAGAAAATGACCAAACTTGGATGGACATTTCAAGAATCGTCCAGGAAGATAACTAAACAGAGAGGTCAACGGGCAGTGCTCACCTGGTCCCGGTTTTCCCAACCGCTTTCCTTCCTGCGATTCTGAACTCAGACTAAGCTGCTGGCGATCGCAGAGAGGACTGGAAATCCGGGGGGTGGACGGGGAGTTGAGCAGGGAGATTCTAAATCTAGTGGCTGGAGCTGGAAACCACCTACACTTTGCTGCTAAATTTTAAGAATCACTTCAACACCTTTACAATATGTTCTTCCAGGTATAATAAAAATGTGCCCAAAGAGCTTGAGTTCTTATTAGCTGCCAGGAGCCAAACGTAGGGAAAAAAAGTCCAAAACAGCAGACGAAGATGTAGGGGGAAGAAAAACAACTAGCGAGTTAGGTGGGTCCATCTCAGCAAAGTAACACCCTCCCCCCACCCCCACCCCCACCCCCACCCCCACCCCGGGGTAAAAAGGATAAGCTGCTTTTGTTTATTTACATGTGGACAAACTGGCTTAAGTTAACTTCCATTTTCCTTCAAACACTACAGCTGTGGTTTCCAATTCTCCCCTGCACACCAGAATCATCTGTGAAACTTCAAAAAAAAAAAAAAGGTGTGTCCAGCTCCAGTAGAGAAGCACTAAAGGAGCACCCATCGTGATCAGCCACACCTCCAATGGGGTCTGGGCCATAACACAACCAGGGAAAGAGCAAGGCTGGTCAGGACAGCAAGAGCCACTGCTCCATCTCCAAGAGTCTCCGCTCCCTCCGTCTCCAAGACCAAGCAGCTGCACCACCCATCCATGCATCCGTCCATTTATCCATCCATTTACCCATCCATTTATCCATCCATCCATCCATCCATCCATGCGTCCATCCATGCGTCCATCCATCCATCCATTTATCCATCCATCCATCCGTCCATCCATGCGTCCATCCATGCGTCCATCCATTTATCCATCCATTTATCCATCCATCCATCCATCCACTCACCTTCACTGAGCACCTCTCGTGCCAGCACTGAGTACCAGGACACATGGCAAATAACACTGGCGGCCCTGCCCTCCAGGAATTCCATTCTAGGGGAAACCACACCAGGGAAATTGAAGTTACCCTTTTCTTCAAAAAAAAAAAAGCAACTAAAAAGGTTCCCATGAGCAATTTCAATCAGTCTCACTGAACTGAAGTCCTTTCAGCCCACAGCTTCTCATTCGGTCATCAGAAAAGTGTTGTGTTGTGTTGTGCCGCAAGAACTGGTAAATGCTTTCTATAAATGTGAAGAAAATTGTGTTAAACTCCAACATCCTCCTTCCCAAGCTGAAACATTCTAGTTCATTCAATGTTCACACCATCTCCAGGTTTCCAAATCCACAACCCCAGCCTGCACAGTCTCACTTCAACCAGCAGGGCAGGACTATTTCACACCCGGCTTCACTCAGTGGCTTGAGATCCAGACAATCAAACAATATTAACTAGCTCAGGGCCCCTGTGTTCCCCACATCCTCGGAACGGGTAAGCGAGTGTTCCAAAATCAAGTCTGTCCCATCAGCATTTCGTATTTTTTCTTTTCTTTTTTTTCATTTGGAACAAACGCCCATCACAGGCTTAGGGAATATAAAAGAAGTACAAGAATCCCTTTTAAGAGTATTTAGTCTTTTTGTAAAAACTAAATCAACACAAGTAACATGAGTATCACATAACACTACATCTTGATTCAGAACAAAATTGTGGCGAGTAGGCAAAACAGATTAGTCAGAGTGTGAAACTCCACTGAAGCAACAAGCCTCAAAAGAAGGGTGTGACCAGGCGGAGACAGCAGTGACCAGGCAGTGGACTTTTAAGGAGTAGGAAGGGCCCACCGATGGGAGAGACAATGGAGACACCAGCCCGACTGAAACACGGGGACTGAAGGGGTGAGTGACAGGAGATTCGGCCGAACCAGTAAGAGGGGCAGGTAACCCAGGGCTTGGAAACCAGATGTGGTTCCTCTGTGACATGGTCAGTGAGACAGAGGTGTGGCAGGTCCCCAAGAAGGAGAAGGCATGACAGAAACTGTTTTAGGTACCTGTATAGAACAGCTGCCATTGGGCTTCCCTGGTGGTGCAGTGGTTAGGAATCCGCCTGCCAATGCAGGGGACACGGGTTCGAGCCCTGGTCTGGGAGGATCCCACATGCTGTGGAGCAACTAAGCCCACGAGCCACAACTACTGAGCCCGCGTGCCACAACTACTGAGCCCGTGAGCCACAACTACTGAGCCTGCGTTCTAGAGCCCGCGAGCCACAACCACTGAGCCCGCGTGCTCCAACTACTGAAGCCCACGTGCCTAGAGCCCGTGCTCCGCAACAAGAGAAGCCACCGCAATGAGAAGCCCGCGCACCACAACGAAGAGTAGCCCCCACTCACTGCAACCAGACAAAGCCTGGGTGCAGCAACAAAGACCCAACACAGCCCAAAATAAATAAAATAAAATAAATTAATTTAAAAGAACAAAACAGCTGCCATCAATTCTGATGGAGCCTCTGATAAATGTCTGACGCGCCAAGTTATTTTCAACAAGAACTTTAATCCAGGTTGTTCATACCATTTCCATGCCTATCATCAAAACAAAATCACATTCCAGTATGCCAAAGTCCCAGTATTTACAAATGAGAAATTCAAAACAGCTTCCCATCAACCTCCCCGGGCTCTTCATGCCCCATTTTCTCCACCTACTGGGCCTGTGATGATTCTAGAAGCCACTGACAAACATGAGCGAAAAGAAGCAACTACCTGGCCGTCCCACTGGGATTTTGTTCTAAACATCTGACCAGCAACTGTGCGTCAGGCACGGTGCCTGGTGGGTGGGGTCTGAGGCAAGCCACGCACAACAAGCCTTTCACTTTCAAAAAGCTACTCCTGCCCTTTCGGAGAAGATATGACTCCTGGAAAGCAAATGCCTATTGTTTACCATAGCCCACAGAGGGAATCCAGGGAGTCCAATCTTCCAATAATTCACCAAGTATTTATTCCACATCTATTAAGTGCTGGCACCGTTCTAAACAGTGTGCAATTAGCAGGAAAGGAATCAAAGCTCCTGCCCTCATGAAGCCTAGCTTCTGTATCACGGCAAGTTCTTCAGGTTATGTTCCACAGGCTCCCGCAGTTTATGATCATGGTAATGCAATAATAATGACACTTCTCGTGTCTTACTTAGAATCTGCGATACCTTCCAAGCCCAGTCTATTACATAAAAGACGATGACAGACCCAAGAAATAATTAAAGTCAAAGAGTGGTTTCCATTATAAAAGGAAGAAACCACTAGGTATTATTTGGAGTATACTTCTTAGCCTCCAAAATGCTCAACTCATAAAATCTGACTAAAATTAAATTAGAATATTTCCAAATATAACGATGAATGCTTTAAGGGTGCCCCCAAGTAGAATATTCTCAATTGTTTTAAGCAGAGGATAGAATGGTCTTTTAATGTAAAACAGTATTAGGACGAACAATTAAGTAGTTACCCATCACAGTTTATACTTCAAAGTGAGCTGTGCCTTAGTAAACAGTTTTGGGAGAGACTGCGAACGTTAACAGTCACTAACGTATTAACTAAAGCCACAGAACTGAATGTTCAGCTGGAAATATCAAAGTAACAATGTTCATATCTTTAAAGTGATAAGTAGAGGATGCAAAACTGCTAATTTCCTGCTTTTTGGGTGCTTTGTAGCCATCTTAGTAATCACTTAATCATATCATAAGGAACATGAAGAAAGACCAACAGGATGGAATCCTCCACTTTCAGGAAAATAGACCATCAGCAGATTTGGATTCCTGTCCACAGACAAAGGACAAAAGCCTTAAAGTAGCAATACGTTAGGACAATACCACATCAGCTACGTAACAGTGAACAAACATGCTTCCTAAATCCAGGGGTAAAAGCAGGGAGCTCATCCCCAGATGTGAGATGCCCTTTGCATCTCTGGGTAGACACTTCAACTTCCAGCCATAAAACTGTAAAGGGAGGGACTTCCCTGGAAGTCCAGTAGTTAAGACTTCACCTTCCAATGCAGGCGGTGTGGGTTCGATCCCTGGTCGCGATCTAAGATCCCACATGATTTGTGGCCAAAAAACCAAAACATAAAACAGAAGCAATATTGTAACGAATTCAATAAAGACTTTAAAAAAAATTGTCCACATCAAAAAAAATCTTTGAAACAAAAATTGTAAAGAGAAATACTCAACACACCACTGACAAAAGGACTCAGAGGCAATAACTGAGAGGTTAATTGCATGTTAATTTCCAGGAATATTTCTCAGCTATGCAAGGAGCTCTACTATCACTGTAGGACAAGATCCTCCTGCATTTTTCTTACATAAGAATCAGTGCTTGGGCTTCCCTGGTGGCACAGTGGTTGGGAATCCTCCTGCCAATGCAGGGGACACGGGTTCGAGCCCTGGTCCGGGAAGATCCCACATGCCGCTGAGCAACTGGGCCCGTGCGTCACAACTACTGAGCCTGCGGCTCTAGAGCCCACGAGCCACAACTACTGAGCCCTCGTGGAGCGGCTACTGAGGCCTGTGTGCTTAGAGCCCATGCTCCGCAACAGGAGAGCCCACCGCAATAAGAAGCCCATGCACGGCAACGAAGAGTAGCCCCTGCTCACCGCAACTAGAGAAAGCCCGCTTGCTGCAACTAGAGAAAGCCCTCACAGCAACAAAGACCCAACACAGCCAAAAATAAATAAATTAATAAGTTAAAAAAAAAAGAATCAGTGCTTGCCTGAGGTGTAGCAGAAATCAGTAAAAGCAAATTGTGCCCCTGCTATTAAGTTCCACAAGCAACACTTTGCTTGAATAAGTCTTGAATAAAGTTTCTCTAATAAATCAATTAATTGTTATTCAAATAAAGAGGAAAAGTGCTGAGGTTGAAAACAGGCGTAGAACCGTTACATTAATCTGTTAAATAAACAAAAACTTGAAGGGGGAAAAGGGATTTTTGTTACCACTCCAACTATAAAAACTGGGGTTTTCATGTACAAGGTGACCTGTTGACGAAGGAAAAGGTTTAACAGACATACTTATTTCGCTATTAAAACAAAAAAAAACCTCTCCCCGCCCCTGCCGGTTTTAGAAGCAATGTGATCATAGAAAATTTGGAAATCAGAAAAGTATACAGAAAATAACATATCATCCACGAATGCATCACTAAACATATCCATACTCTGATATATTTTCCTTTCAGTTAATACAAATACACATCTCTTTTCTTTTTTTCTTAGCAAAATGAGGGTCATATTAAGTAGACAATTTAAGACATTTGCAAGCATTTCATCTGTGATAAAATACTTTTAAAATACGGTTGCATAATATGCCATTATACAGCTGTATTATAACTGACTCAGCTACCCTCCTGTCCTATTCAAAATGAAAGATAATTTAATGAATTTTAATGTAACAGACTGAGAAAAGATCACTGTTGCGGTTTCAGAATCCACACTGTACCATCCATAATTCTCTGAAAAGGTTATTTCAGTACTCCCACCTTCACCAGTTATGTATCTGTGTAAGATTGGATTTTCTACGTATACTTCAACCAAAACAACCTATCAACACACTGAATGCAGAAGCAGTTATGAGAACCCAGTTATTTTCTATTAAAGCTGGTTATGAAATAGATTTGCAAAAATGTAAAACAATACCGCCAGTGTCATTAATTTTTTTAATTTTGAAAAATAGTTATTTCCTTTTAAAAACTTATTTTAAAAATGTACACAAATGTAAAATAACGTTCATCTCACTATTTTTTTCTGTTTTGGAAACGTTACCTTCCAATAAGAATGGTCTTCTGCTAATACGTAATGGGCTTACTGTTATTTTTGCCATTTTTAAGCGAATTTTCTAAACTTTCTCTGTTTTAACTCCTAACACGGTAAATAATCAATAGATATTACAATGGACAGAGGTCTTTGAGGGTCTTCAAATACTCTTTAACAGTATAAACAGAGGGTCCTGATATCAAAAAGTTTGAGAGCCACTAGGCTGCAGAATAAAGGGTCTCTTTAACAGATAAGTGTATCTATTATTTTGTTTGCTTGTAACAGACTTCTGCTTAAAGAGACTTCTCCAAGACCTTTGATAGATGAGCAGTGTCTTTGCTGAATGGAATCCGTCCTCTTCTAGCCCATGTTTAGTCTCTAAATAATTAGGCCCCCAAATACTGAAATGTATTTCGACATTCTATTACCAAACACTATTTAAAGCAGATATTGCAAGGAAAACAGGATCCCGGAAAATCAGAGATGTAGATCTCTGACAACAACTACCTCTGCACTTGGTTAAAAAAACAAAAATAAAAATATGTCAAAACATCTGGAGTAAGAGCAGAGTGACTCAGATGATGGTACCTGATACCTACTTATCTTCAGTTACCATGTTTTTACTTCCTGCTACCAAATGACACAAGCAATTCTTTGAATTCTGCAGACCCAATGACACAGGCTCCCTCCCAACCACCAGGCCCAGAACTCCATGGAAATAAGAAAACACCCACGTAGTGCCTGTTACAACTTTACTTTCTAATCAACAACAATCCAATCAAAAGGTCCCAAACTATTGTAACATTATAGGTATTCCTAGCATCTCTAGAACAGGAATTCTCCTATACAGTTGTCCTGTTTTTCCAAAACGTATGGTTTCTACAAAGGAACAAAACAGTCATGCTTTTTTAAAACTCAAGTTAAAAATAAAAAACTCTTTCAATAAAATATTACATATTTATTGGGACTTCCCTGGCAGTCCAGTGGTTAAGGCTCCACGCTTCCACCGCAGGGAGCACAGGTTCAATCCCTCAATCCCTGGTCGGGGAACTAAGACCCCACATGCCCCGAGGTGTGGCCAATAAATTAATTAATTTAAAAATAACATATTTATTGAGGGTGTAGCAGGTGCCCGGCTTCCCAATACTGAGGATAAAGCAGTGAACAAAACTGCGTCCCTGCTCTCAGGAGGTTCCTATTCTAAGCGGGGAAGCAGACCCGTAACTGAGGAAGAGCAGTGAAGTATGCTGGGTTTGAACAAACAAGCCCAGGAGGCCGGGAGAACAAGAAGATCGCCCGGATGAAATAGAGCCCCAGGGCAAGCTCTTCACAGCCATGTGGAGGCACAGACCTTAAATACAAGGAAGATCAATCAGAAGAGAGAGGGGGCTCAAGACAGGAACACAGCAACACCAGAAATCCAAACTCACCCGGGGAGACAGTGGAGCCATTGGCCAAAATGGATGACGCTGAAGAGAAACGAGCTTGATCAGAGAAAACAGGGAGATCACCTTTAGACACACTGCATTTAGATGCCCATAAAGCATACGAGTGAATAAAGGAAGCTTGGACGTGAGTGCCCAAGCTTGGGAGTCAGATACAGGCTGGTTACGTAGATCTGGGAGCCCCAAATCCACAAGTAACTGAGGCGAAGGAAACTCACAGGGTGACAAAGGTGCCTCCAAATCCTCAAATATAAAGGAAAGGATAAAGAAGAGGAGCCTGCAAAGGAGACTGAAGGGGAAGATCCAGAAAGAGAAGGGAAGCCAGGAGGGTGCAAGGTCTCAAAAGCTCAGGGACATGAAAATGTTTCAGAAAGCGAGATGCTCTCAGCAGTGGCAAGTGGACAAGCAAAACTGCTGAGAGGGGGCTTCCCTGGTGGCGCAGTGGTTGAGAGTCCGCCTGCCGATGCAGGGGACGCGGGTTCGTGCCCCGGTCCGGGGGGATCCCACATGCCACGGAGCGGCTGGGCCCGTAAGCCATGGCCGCTGAGCCTGCGCGTCCGGAGCCTGTGCTCCTCAACGGGAGAGGCCACAGGAGTGAGAGGCCCACGTACCGCAAAAAAATAAACTGCTGAGAGGCCAAGTAAGAAAGCACACAGGCAAGTGCCTTCTAGATTTAGCAACAGGGAGGCTGGCCTCACGGGTGTGGACCTTTGCATCCCTGTGCTCAGATGAGCCCCCCACTTGGTTTAACGCTTTGCTGCTGCCATCTTGAAATTCTTAATAATTGTTGAACAAGGAGCCTCCCACTGTCATTCTGCACGGAGCCCTGCACATCATGTAGCCAATTCCCTCTGAGATTAGTGTCAGTAAAGTGGTGGAGATTAAAAAAAAAAAAAAAAGAATACAGTAGTTTAAGGAGTGAATGGAAATAAGCAAATTGAGAGACAGGACAGACAGACTAAGGTGGTCCCCATGATCCTCATCTCCCATTGTTCCCCCTAGTTTAATCCCCTCCCTCTGAGTGTGGGCAGAACCTGTGACTCAGTTCTAACCAACAGAATTAGACCAAGGTGATGGGATATCACTCCCATAATTCCATCCTGCTGGATTTGCTCGCTCACACTCTCCCCCTCTCTCCCTCTCTCTCCCCCTCTCCCTCCCTCGCCATCTGTGAGGACCTAAGGTGCCATGAATTAAGTGAAATCCCTTGTGTCATGGAAGAGCAATGACCTCTAGGAACCAAGGGTGACCTAGGTCCCACAGATGCAAGGAAAGGCGTTCTGTCAACAACCTCAGTGAGCTCAGAAGAAGATTCTTCTCCAACTGAGCCTCTGATGAGACCACAGCCCCAGTGCCCACGTGGACTGCAGCCTGGTGAGACCCTGAAGTACAGGCTAGTATAAACTGTGCCTGGACTCCTGACCCACAGAAACTGTGAGATAAGAACTGTGTGTCATATATGATACTCTGTCAGGCAGCAGTAGATCACTCCTACAGGCCAGAAAGTAGAATATCCTCTCAAAACGTTTAATCAAAGAGGAGGAGAGAGAAAGTGACAGCTGAAAGAGGAGGGCACCAGGCAAGGCGTGGGTTTCACAGTGTTTGTTCCGTTTTGTTTTTGCTTTAAGATGGGAGAGACCTGAACATTCATAAATCCTCAAGAGAAAGAACCAGCAGGACAGAGATGGAAACAGGGAGGGGATGGCTGTGGAGAAACTGATCTTTAGAAAGTGAGGGAGATGGACACCTCTTACACTGTGAACAGAAAGATGAGAAAAGGATCCAGGAGCAAGCAGGTTTGCAGAGGGGCAGTGGGAAAAGGAGCAAAGGGCCTTCACACAACTGCCTTACTAGCCGTGGAAAGAACACCTGCTGAGAGTGGGGGACCAGCAGGCGGGACGGGGCCGACGATGAAACTGGAGATTTAAGAACTGTTGAGAGAACTGAAAATAGTCACGCAGGAGAATGAGAGGGTTGATGAAGAAATCAGTTGGTTTCCAGGCAGTGCTGAAGTTGACGACCAGACTCTATCGCCGCATCTGTGTGACTTTCTCTGACAAGAACCTGGCAGTCCAGGGGCAGGTGCAGAGACCACGGGCTGCCCAACCCTCCAGGGTTGGGATGTGCCAGGACGGCAGATAGGAGGGGATTCAGTGGATTGATAAGCATCTTGGTGAAATGCTGGCCATGGAATTAGAAAAGCAGAGGCAGGGCATGATGGACACGCCGGGTGAAAGCAGGGGCCACGGGCTGCAAACGAACCTGGAAAGACAAAAGTCTGAAGATACTAGGGATAGTCTGTCAGGTGAACTGGAAGGATAGAAGGTTCTGGCCATCAAGGGGGACCTCTGAATTCCAGATAAGGAGCTGTTCCCGGTATTAACAACATCTGGAATAGTGACTCTTTCAGGGTGGCCCGCGCATCTCAGTTTGAGCATCCAAGTCTCGTGTCCTGGGAAAGGCCCCAGTCCCAGGCAAACCAGCATGGTTTTAAAACGGAAAGCCTCCCCCTCATCGAAGAAAGCCCCACCCCCAAGTCCTGGGCAAACCGGGACTGCTGGTCACCCAGCTTTGGCTGCATTGAAATCACCCAGGCAGCTCTCACAACTACTCCAGGTGGAGCAGAAGATCGCCACCCAGGTGCCAAAATGCTCAACAAATGAGGAGACACAAACAGTACGTGACAGCACTGAGGATCAGAGACAGAACATGACTGAAGTCAGCCTCGAGAGAGCAGTGCACAGAAGAGGAAGGATCTGAGAGCCAGGAGGAGCAGGGGCCCCATCCCGAGATGTGGGAGAAGCAGCTGGGTTCCATCTGGATTCGAACCAGGAAGTGAAGGAAAGACTTCAGGGGAGAAGCTGGCTGACCACGGAGCAAGAGTCACAGCACCGTGGAAAAGTCTGGAAGGCTAAGGAAGCACAGAACAGTCCTCGGAGGAAAGTTCCAGGAGTTCCGAGGCTAGGGGAGCCCACCGAGGTAGCTGCAGGGAGGAAGGCATTGGGGTGGGTACCACCCACCGTGTGGTTCACGGGATGGATGGCTGGTGACACACTAAATGGCAACTACAGGGGAGCTGCCGTCCCACAATGTGTGTGCCACAGAAGCACGTGTGTATTTTAACACACTGACATTCTGATACGGTATAAACATAGAGATTTATCCTGAAGAAGAGAGATTAGGGATTGTCAAAGCTCTACAGTGAGTTCCTCTGGTCCTTGTCTAAAAAGTCCTTTCCTCTCAGGACTCAATTCCCAGATATCTGTTTCACAAATAATCAACTTTGTTCTGATATTCAAACCCTCACCCAACCCTGAGAGTCTCCTTAAACCTCTCACATTTCACTAGTTACATGTGTTACCTGAAACCAGAAGATCTTCGTGGATTTACTGATATCACTACCAATAACTAACATAGAAACAGAGTACAGACATACATTTCTGGACAATAAAATGCTCAAGTTTTCACATCACCATAGAAGAAGGAGAGGGTCTACATGTGTTGTGTCGTGGTGAGTTGCATCTTCTGTCGTGTGTGATGTGCGCTTGTGTGCGTGCACGCATGCGTGCGTGTTACGATTAGGCTATCTGGAGATTGAAGTCTTATGGAAGATAGAAAAATTGAACCGTAAAACAGCAAAAAGGTTTTAGTATTATTTGGAAAAAAATATGCAAAAAAAGGTCCTCGACTCAAGAATGACTCAAGTACTTCTGTTCAGTCTAGCCTTGCTCTCAAGTTTTGGGGAAGACAGAGTTAAGCCAGGCCTGGGGGTACAGGGTCCCAACCAAACAAAAAAGTAGAGTAAGCTCACAGGTCACCAGGAGATATGATGGCTACTCAACACTTAGTCCCTGGGAGGGACATCAAGGGCCGTTGCCTCCTCTCTCACACGGCCCACAAGCTCCCCACCTTCCCCGTCAATTCCAGGCTGGGCTTCCTGAAAGAAGTAGGGCTGGCCAGCCTCACAGGTGTGCTTTCGCCGTTTCCCGGGATCCAGGGACGTGACAGACAGAGAGCCTTGGCTCCACCCCCGACCACGCAGGCTGGGAGAGCCAGAGGCCCAGCAAAAACCCGAACACAGATAGTGGAGCAGGAATCCCCACCAACGAAGCTCATTTTCCTTAATTTCTAAACCACTTTCCTTAGGTTCAGAAAGAGAATTCTTCTGTAAAGGAAAGCTTTCAAAAGCGAAGCCATTATTCCTTAAGACGGCATGTATCACTGCTTTTGAAAATTTTATTTTTATATAAATATGAATGTGCACAAGGTAGGCAGGAGCCCTACGTTAGCAAGCGTAGCCCATATTTTTTTTTTTCCCTCAAACGAAAAGGCACTGCAAATGCACCCAGCAAAAAAAAAAAAAAAAAAAAAAAAGGTGTGTGTGTGTGATCTGTTTGTCTCTATCAACATTACCCTGTCACCAAATATTTGTGCACACCTAGGGCAGGCAGGAGTGTGAAGCAGTAGTAGTGACTCAAGTCAAAGCTACTGTGGAAATTATGACACCACAATCAAGGAGAGCATTTAAATCCCTCTGGTCATTAGACAGGTATGAACAGAGACTGAAAATACTGTTTCCATAATGGACACCCGAGAAAGCATCTTTCCTAAACCCCACCAAGGAATAAGCAGCAAATTAAAACCAAGGCCTCTCAGAGTGTTTTGTTGCTGTTTTCACAAGCTTGTGTTTTTTTATACCCACAACCAGCAGGGAGAAAGTGGAGATGATGAGCAAAACGACTGCAAAGCAAGTGCTATCTTGCTAAAATGAAGCATTTCAAAATACACATCGGTAATTTTCATTGGAAAGTCACACTGTACCAGCAGTGGAGATCTTCAAAGAAAAAGCACAGTTTAATCATCAGGAGCCCAGACACTGAATGGAGCCTGGATAAAAGAAGGGAGACAAAACCTACTCAACATCAAAAGATAGTTTTAAAAGGTGAGCCAAGGGCAACTCATCCAGAGTTTGACAGAGACGGCTGGGCACTGGAAGAAATCATCGGGGGAAAAAAAGGTAGTTTATGACTGCAAGGCAGACAGCCTCTTACAGAACTCTCTCCCTGGCAAAGACACGACATCCAAAACCATAACAAGATGTGACTTTTTATTTAGTCTTGTTTAGATCTGCTGTTTTGTTAAACCCACAAGCTCAAGTTCACACATTTGAAAGACTAGATTCTTCAGTGGCCCAGGGGAAGATCTCAAGGTTTATTATGACCTCAGATAAACACGTATTTATGCTTTCATCATCAACATCCAACATTTTAAAAATTATCCTTTAGTAAGATAAACTTTGCCCGGAAAATCACCCCACACTTGTCACCTACTCAAGGCAGAAGCAACCAAACGTCATGAAGAATGAACACTGATCTCTTTGGATGTGTGCAGGCTCCTTGTTCAAGGCAACAAATAAAAAGATCACAGTAAGAACGCGCCTCCCAACAGCAGGACTTTTATCTAGCAATAAAGAAAAGCACCCAGAACAAGGATTTACCACCACTGCCCCTCACCCCGCCAAGAAGCTCTCTTACTGGAAATCAAAACAGAGTTAAAGTTCAAAGGGAGATGTTGTAGCAACTTCGGAAAGCAGGAAAGTTTGCATCAGCTCTGTGTGCAACTGTATGACCTCATCGGGCACAGAAAGGACAGCAAACAATGAAAAACAAACTGTTCCAACCCTGGTACCAGTTACCGACCTTCCAGATGGAACACGCTGTCTCTGCCAGCACGTGTGCAGAAAAGATCAGCAGAGCTTGCTTGCAAGCAAGTACCCTCTATACAAGCTAAGTGAAATCTATCAAGGAAAGCAAACATTTCCCCCTAAGAATCAGCTCCCTCATTAAGTGGTGTGACCACACACACACACACACACACACACACACACACACACGCACGCCCCAAACACACTGGGATCTCCCCAGGTCTGCATGTGCACCATCCCCAGCCCGACATTCGCACACCTCGATCACTCTCCATTCACCTTTCCAACTACTGACAAATCCCCTCCCCAACGAGCGGAGGTGGAGTTCTAACATTGCCTGTAAACCCACAATGCACATCCCATCCAGGCTTTTGAGACAATGCAAATCTGCGCTCCGAAGGATCGTAATTCATGACGAGACGGTCCACTCATAAAATATGCTCTGATGCTTCTATTTGGGGGGAAGCGTTTAATACAGTGAGAAAAATGGCATCAGTGGAAGAAAGGCCTTGAGCGCTAGTCCCAATTCTGTCCAAATACCTGAGTGACCTCTGGGCTGAAGGGTCTGCCCCTCTAAACCAAGGAGGGTTTAGATTGTTGGTACGAAATTAGTAGGAAATATCAAATCTAGAGCTAGGCAAAGAGTGAAAGGACAACCGTGGAGGCGTGAATGAGACATAATATTCAGTGAACTGACTTCAGCTCTGGTCCACGGTCCATGCCAGCTTCTGCCTCAAGCCCGTCACACGGGAGCTACAGGCTCTCCCGGTGACGCAGCCCTGCCTCATTCAGTGCCCTGGGGGGGGGGGGGGGAGCACCCCAGGAAGACAGGAGAAAGAGGTTCCACGGAAAACCCTGAAAACTGTTTACAAACAATGCTCTCTGGCTATTGGGTTCACCTGAATTCCTTCCAAGTGTATCACTGTGGACATGTGACACTTGAAACAAACAACCACGCCCCATGAGTTCACCTATTCTTCCTGCTCGTTCTTTCCTAGTCCACCCCACCCAAAACATGGGAAACACTGCAGACCTCTCTATGTGAGAAGTGGCATGAGACCCGGGAGATACCAACGTGTTCCACTCTACTCTGCCTGTAAAAAATGTAAACAATCAGGGCTTCCCTGGTGGCGCAGTGGTTGAGAGTCCGCCTGCCGATGCGGGGGACACGGGTTCGTGCCCCGGTCCGGGAGGATCCCACATGCCGCGGAGCGGTTGGGCCCGTGAGCCATGGCCGCTGAGCCTGCGCGTCCGGAGCCTGTGCTCCGCAACGGGAGAGGCCGCAGCAGTGAGAGGCCCGCGTACCGCAAAAAAAAAAAAAAAAAAAAAAAGTAAAAAATCAATAGGACTTAGTACAACACACACACACACACATACACACACACACACTTCACAAAACAGTACTGATCCCTAATATAGGCAAACATTTCCTACTGTATTTTATGTTGTAAAATGCTGATTGTGACCCACAGTATAAACAACAGGGTTAGATCCATCAACAGATGAATGTGTAAACAAAATGTATCTGATACCTACAATGGAATACTGTTTAGCTTAAAAAGGACTGAAATTCGGACACATGCTACAACATGGATGAACCATGGATGAAGACCTTGTGTTAAGAGAAATAAAGCAAGCCACAAAAAAACAAATACTGTGTGATTCCACTTACGTGGAGACCTAGAGTAGTCATTTTCACAGGGATGGAAAGCAGAACGGTGGGCGCAGGGGCTGGGGGAGGGGAGAACAGGGAGTTAGCGTTTAACGGGTACAGTTTCCATTTGGGAAGATGAAAAAGTTCTGCAGATGGACGATAGTGCTGGTTACGCAACAACGTGAATGCGCTGAGTGCCTAAGATGGTAAATTTTATGTTATATATATTTTATCACAGTTAAAAGCAAAAATTAAAAACAAAAAAACCTGAGTTAGAAAGCAGTCAACAACTGAGAAATTCCCCTAAAAGATGAAGGCTTTCTATACTATGTAATCCTGGTGAAATCAGCACAATTGGGAAGTAATCTGTAGCATTAGTGTGAGATAACAGAAAATATATATATTGGTCCCTGCCCCCAGTTCTAGGCAGAGAACTCCTAAAGAAGAGCAACTGGGGGCGTCTCTTCTAATATTTGGTCTTTGATCCTGTCCCTTACACAGAGCTCCTGAAACCCTTGTAAATTCCTAAATGATAAGAGCACCGAGAGCATCCTTCGTTCTAATGAGGTGACTCTGGACCGGCTCCCGGATGGGGGCTGCTCACCAGAAAGACCACACCATGATTCGAAGCTTGGAATTTTGAGCCTCACTCCCCACTCCTCTGATGAAGGGAGAGGGGCTGGAAATACAGTTACTTATTGATCATGCCTATGTGAGGAAGCCTCCATAAAAATCCCCAGAGTATGGGGTTCAGAGTGCCTCCGGGTTGGTGAACATGTCCATATACTGGGAGGGTGACACACCCCAAATCCATGGGGACAGAAACTCCTGTGCTCAGGGACCTTCCCAGATCTTGTCCTCTGTATCTCTTCATCTGGCTGTTCATCTATATCCTTAACCATACCCTTTAAAAAAAACTGGTAAATGTGTTTCCCTGAGTTCTGTGAGCTGTTCTAGCAAATAACTGAATCGGAGGCGGACGAGGTCATGGGGACCTCCAATTTGTAGCCGAGTCAGACAGAAGTTGTGGGTAACCTGGGGACCTACAACTTGAGATGGGCATGTGAAGAGGGGAGGGGGCAGTCTCCTGGGACCAACTTCCAGGTAGATAGTAACAGAATAGAGTAAATTGCAGGACACCCAGCTGGTGTCCCAGACAATTGCTTGGGGGCGGAAAACCCCCAAACATCTGCTGTCAGAAGGTGTTCAGCACAGCAGCTGCGCCAGGGTCAAGCAGAAACAGAGGAGAGAAGACGGGGCAGTTTTTTCCTAAAACAATTAGAATCCTAACAGTGTGTTCAACTTACACTACTGAACCTTAGTTTTTTCCAGCTATAAAACAGAAATAAGGATGTTTATTACAAAATGGAAGAGAGTTGTAATGCTCAAAAAAAACACGTGTTGATAAAAAGGTTGAAACACTATGAAAATTTAGTTAAATAGAGGAGAAATGATCAGAACACTGAATGGAGAAAGGGTATTTTGAGTAGATTAAATCTTCCCAAAGTATTTTGGCATCAGTAATGTGTCGCCTCTATTAAAAATAAGGAAACTGAAGAAATTAAAACACCATTTTCAAGCAGTAGGTCAAAAATGAAAATAATCAGGCAAGGCTTCTTTTGATCAAACAATTGTTTCTTTTTTAAAAACCCCTTTCATTTCAAAGGTACGCTGATTAATATCACGGTGTTTGCCCTGGCTTTTTAAGTTGAGATCTGAGGAGTTCAGCCCTCAAGAAGGTAGGAGGGGCCTTATTCCTTCACCTTAATCTCAGATCCAGTTTCCCTAACTGTCCTTTAAACTTAGATCTATAAACCTATACTTATACCGTGACAACACACGTCCACAGTGGGAACTCCGGTTAAGTAGGCCCAAAGTTTTTACCACAAATATGAATAAACGTATCTACTTATTATAATCCAGTTTTCTATTCACATACAGCTCCAGTATGAAAGTCATTTTTTTCTCCAAATAAACCTTGTCCGGCAATAAACATTTCTGGGGCTGCAGCAGGCTGGGAAATAGAACGAGTTAAACCAAGCTTCAGTAAAGGTTCTATGACTAATACCACCTAAGGATGGTCCTTTTCCCAGTGCTTCCCAACCGAACTCAGTCCTCAAGCTGACACCTATTTTTATGTATAAAAAGCGCATCGTGGGCCCCGAGTCTCAGGCCCAGAGCAAGTGCATGGAAGTACCAAGCTTTCTTCCAATCAGGAAAGTTCAAAAAGCAAAGTGGTACCAACTTCACTTTGAACAGAATGAGCAACTACTTTGACATACTTGTTAACTCAAAGTATGGGCTCAGCCTCCCTAACTAGATGTAAGCTCCTCGAGGGTAAATATCCTGCATCCTTACCTATATGCCCAGGCCGCTGGGTCTTACATTAGGAGTTTACCGAACATCAGGTGAATTAACACATTCCACCAACTCAATCCATTTTTCATCTTTCTTCACTTTGCCAAACCTCTTTGAGTAATTTTCTCAATGCTAGTGAAGGAAAATCTAGAATATACAAGATCCTTCTCTATCACAGATACAATTGCCTTTGGAGATTCTGAAATAAGACCACCATCTTATAAATATGACCAGTCTTCACTGGGAGAAAAAAAAGTCCATCTCAGACTTGACAAGAGATGGGATCTCGCCAACTGTTCACTTTTCATCCTTGCTGTAAGTACAGCATCCTTCATTCAGGATCTGTTCCCCATAGAAAGCAACTAGGGGCCACTGACAAGGCAAGAAGAGAACACAAACTCCACCTCAGTCACCAGAAGAAGTATTTACTTAGGAATTCCTGTTGAGTAAAAGAAAAACAAGACTATTTTGGAAGAGACTAAAATGAGGGAGAAAGAGGCAGAAGACAAATATGTACATCTTGCCTGACAAAGCATTGCTGATATCAAACACTGTATACAGGTGGAATCAAATGTAAGAATGCAGTGATTTAATTCATCTGCGACTCGGCACTCACTATCTTAAGCGCCTTTTCCATGCAGACTCTCCACAAAGTACAGAATATTTTCATTTCAATGCACGCTAAAAATGAGAGCCTTGTTCACAAATTTCATTTTAAGACTTTCCCAAAATCATAACACAGCAAAATACCACACTCACTTTCTATTAATTTCTGCCTCTCAGAAAAACCTCCTGTTCCAAACACCTGGAAAAGACCTACTCATCGTATGACACGTTAAACTCAAGTCAGTTTAATTCTAAGGGGAAAACTCTAAGGGGAAAGATATTTAAACTCTAAGGGGAAAGATATTTCCTTAATTGCTTATGAAATAGGTACCAATTTGACACACCAATTATGAAAACTAATTTATTAGAATATAAGCTTCTCGAAAGTAGGTTCAGCTAGTCAAGCATCGCTTGTAAACGTTCACAGCAATTAGGGTAAATCTTTGAACACAGGAAGGTGCCTAAGCTACTGAACGAAAACACTCGAATCCTCCGGAAACAGCAACGCCTAAGAAATTGTATTTTAATATTTAGATGTGAGTTATCTGATCTCCCTACAACAGTGCGTATTTACTTTAAAGCCTTCAATTGCAAAGTAACCAAAATCTCGCGACTGGAATAAACCAGATAAAACCAGTGAGAAAGTCACCTCAAAATTGTACTCTGACTATTTACAAGTTCCTACTTCCCTATCCGGCTGGAAAGTACCCTAAAATGGCTTCCTTGGGTTTATCAACCAAAGAAATGGAAAATCTACCGAAGCAAATAAAGAAATTTCTGTCAGTTGCATTACCCAAGCAAAAACACACAAGGCAACAGAATTTCAAAGGCAAGTGGGCTATTCAATACCTCTCATTAGGAGATGAGGGGAGATAAAACTGCTGTGTCATCCTCTAGCTCTTTCCAAAGAATATTCAGGATGCCTCGAAACAAGTCATACAGGCAACTAGATAAACAGAATTTAAACACTAAGGCCACACTACAGAAGAAACAGCCAAAGTGGGATACACCAGGGCTAATACAATTTCCAGATCTGAGTGTTAAAGGTGGTTTTGAGCTTCCTAGTGGCCAGAAACCACCCCCCCCCAAAAGTTATATACTTCTCATAGGAAAAAAAGTGGCATTTCACCTTCCTTCCCAAGAGAAAGAAAAAAATATCATGGCATTAACAACAGTCTCAAAGAAGTTCCCCACTTGGACTTTATATAAAGAACAAGGGGCAACACTGTGGCTAATATCCTATACTCATTTACCCACAAATAAAAGTGCATTGAACACATGGCTATTTTCTACTAAAAACAAAAAAAAACGTTAAAGGCCAAAGGCATAGGATTATGCCTGGCCTTGAATTCACCGGCCTTACATTCATCTTAATTCACTGAAAGGTAACGCTAACCTGATCCTCACATCTAGCCTCCCAAGATCCTGACGTCATGCCCAGATGGAGCCTAAAATAAAGTGTTCTGCAGAATGTTCTTCCCAAGTATTTCCCTCTGCCGGCATATTGAGAACACAGAAGATTCGGTTACCCTCGGTGATTAAAACCTAACGACCTCTTGGGTGGGCTTCCCTGGTGGCGCAGTGGTTAAGAATCTGCCTGCCAATGCAGGGGACACAGGTTCGATCCCTGGTCCAGGAAGATCCCACATGCCGCGGAGCAACTAAGCCCGCGAGCCACAACTACTGAGCCCGCGAGCCACAACTACCGAAGTCCACACGCCTAGAGCCCGTGCTCTGCAACAAGAGAAGCCCACGAGCAGCAATGAAGACCCAACGCAGCCAAAAATAAATTAATTAAATAAATTAAAAAAAAAAAACCTAACGACCTCTTACCCTGTGCTGCTTTGGAGGTAGGAGAGACCACCCCACCTACCGAAAGGGCACCTGGGGGTCCAGCAAAGGCCCGCCTGTGAGAACAAAGCAGTGTCTCGGTGCCGGAAACCCTGGTTTCGTGGACTTTCTATTCTGGTGATGGGGCGAGGGCAGGGGGAAGACGGGCGAGAAACGGGTGAACAGACAAGGTGTCTGCAAGCACCTGGGGGAAGAGGACACGTGAGCAGGGTAAGAGGGTCAGGGGGCTGATTCTGTAAAAAGGGTGACGAGGAAAAACAGAAAAGAGGCCAGTGTGGCTGGAGCGCATGAAGAGGAAAGCGGCTGGAAACTAGGTCTGCGAGGTGACAGGACGCGGCCAGCTCCTGATACACTCTCTCACTTGTAGCAGCGGCTGATTTAGGTCTCAGAGTTCCACGCCACCAAACGCTGTGGGAATCAACTGGCCTGAAAGATGCTGAAAGAAGTCCCCCGCCCGCCTGATAAAACCATCGGGAGGTCCCAGCGGACGTGTGACTTGGGCTCCTCTGCAGGGGTCCACCCCTGCAGGTTCTGATATCAAAGCCACTACCGTAAGGAGGCACACTTAAGGGTGTTGAGGAAGATGGTTTTAAAATTCCATGCGATGTTTGCTGAGGTTGACCGTTTCAGCTCGGGCATTCTGTTGGCGCAGTCCTGGTGACAGCAGATAAGACTCCAGGTACATTAAAATAAAACCCGGTCTCCAACCAGAGAGCATATTACAAGCATCCTGTTTGCTGCAAGTTATCCAAGGGATCCGGGTTTTCTGGGCCACTCCCAATTTCAAATACTCTTCCTTGTCAACCCCAGAAATGCATGCACAAGTTCTCAAACAATTCGCTCTGATCATGATTAAAGAATAGACGGTGACCATACCCCTAGGAGATGGATAACAGTTCCAAACACAGCACCGGAGTACTGAGGTTTATGTTATTATCAATACCCACATTTTTCAACACTGAACTGAGTGCTGCCTTATTGCAGGCACTCTGCTGGTGCACTAGCTGCATTCCGGTAAAACTCTACGAAGTGTGTACTATTATTATCCCCATTTCACTGATAAAGCTAGTAAACTGCAGGCCCCGAAGGTGGAACCAAGCAGCGTGATTCAGAGCCCACCAATTCACACTGCTTCTCTACTTAAAGAAACTGCACAGAGAAAAATACACATTAGACGGAAGTTACCCAGGCAGAGCAGGGAGGACATTTCCTTTTCCACTTAGCTAGGTCTTATTCCGCTTAGCTGGGTCTTATTTAAGATCCAGGACTCTTTGGGGAAATGTATGCAACCCAGAACCAAAAAGACTACAGGAAAAGTATCTGCTATTCATTAACCGCAAGTGACATGAAATGCAGAAGCATGGTGTGGACCACAGAACTCTGAAAACACGATGCAAACGCACTTTCCTGGGCAAGCAACCGCCCACCCGCCCACTGCCCTTTTCCATTTTAATATCCTTTCATCGAGGGGAGGTCACAAGCTGGCGGCACAGCTCTCTGTTTGTTCTAGTTTTTAAAAAAGGGGTCGCGGGATTCACTTTGTTATAAAGCAGAAACTGACACACCATTGTAAAGCAATTCTACTCTAATAAAGATGTTAAAAAAAAAAAAAGGCGGGGGTCACGGAAGTCGTGGCCTGACACAGCACCCCACCCAAATTGTAAAGACAGAGTGGGTGGGGTGCAGGAAGAAGACAGGGTCCCACCCAACCAACCTGCACATTTACTTGCCAACATCCTGCCAGCAAGGATGGGGAGAAGTTCACAGTGGAAGTAATTCACCAACAGAAGCAAAGGAAAGGAAAACACACAGACACACAAGATCGTCCACCCGCCAGAAGGGTCTTCTGTATTTCGACACGGCTGGGACCCTCTGCAGTGTATCACAAGGCCAATTCTTCTTGAGCTCCAGGGCCTGGGGATACAGTACAGGACAACACTTTCCCCTAAAAGGATCTGTTATGTTGTTGTTGGCGGTGGTGGCGTGTGCGTGTCTGTGTGTGTGTTTCAAGGCAAGTCCTTAAAAAGGATGGTTTTGAGCTCAGGAAACGTGGGAAGAAAAAGATACAAAAACAGAAGTAAACGATGCTGTTAAAAGGAACTTCGAGGTGCTCCTGCACATCTCAGATGCTGACCCACACTGAGTCTGAAACAAAGCCTGACTGCAGACGCCCAACCCTCCTCAGGTGCTGTACGAACTTTATGAAGCTGGCCCAGCACCACTCAACAGACAGCCACGCTCAGGGTCTGAAGCCAGCATCCATGCCCGACCCTGAACAGCAGCAGTGACTTAGGAAGAAGCCCTGACGCTGGGTAGGACGAGATTAGGATGACACGGTCCTGCCCTCGGAGTTTCCAATCAGAGATGGAAAAACGCAGTCCACAAGCAAGTGACCACAGAGAAATCCAAAGGTACAGAAGTACCTTCCACAGGGGCGAAGTGCAGCCGAGGCCTGCTCTCTCAGCCCGGGGCACGCAAGCCCTCGGAGTCTTTCCCCCCATCTCATCACAAACAAAGCCGTCAAACTATCTGACTGGCTAATCCTGTGCGACGGTGGTATCACTGAGCCCGTCAACTCTCTTTCCGGGGAATGAAGCTCTTGCTGGAAGGCACAGAGAATCCAGGCCAAAGGGAACCAGAAATACCTGGGGTGTGTTAGCAACAGCCTCATGACGGCACCCTGAGCCCTGCTTACCCCACCCTACCTACCTCCCCTGTCCCACGCCCCAATACCCAGACCCTCAAACAAGACCTTCAAAACCCTTCTCATCAGGATGACCATTAAAGAAGGCAAAGCATCCTACTCTTCCTCCTTTCTTCACCAACCCCTGACACCAAGGTGTTACTCAGGTGGGGCTACTGCACCCCAGGGAGCCCCAGGGAGACAGCAGGGTCTCCTGAGGAGCTCCCGGCAAACAGGTGCAATTAGAGATGCCTGCCGGTGCAGCTAGATGACTGTTTATGGCATTAGCAGATCACTGCCAAAACAGACCATCATGGAAGACAAACCAAGAGAAAAGAACGTGGAAAAACGTAATGCAGAATGTTCTTCAGAGTTCAATTAAGGAGCAACGAGGTGGTAGCCAAGCTCCCTCAGTGAGGCAGGTAATAAGCCTCGGGCTCACCATAGAACCTCACGTCAGACCAACTTCTGATCGGGATTTTTTTCATGCACACAGCAAATACTTACCTGCAACTGAGGACATGCACGAAGGGTGACTACATGATCTATCAACCAGACCAGGTCACTCTGGGTGTGGGTGAGGCTCTACTAATAGTTACTCTGGACGAAGAAGACACGTGCGTACCAAGCTCCTCCGCCAACAAACCAGGAGGGACCAGGTGGCTGCTCTCCTGCCATGCACCGTTGACCCTGGGTCCCACCGTTGACCCTGGCTGCTCTCCTGCCATGCACCGTTGACCCTGGGTCCCACCGTTGACCCTGGCTGCTCTCCTGCCATGCACCGTTGACCCTGGGTCCCGCTTGCCTGGGGGTGTAGGGCCCTCACTCAGCAATCAGTTCCTGCATTTACAGGAGCCCATGAACCGACAAATGAACAGGTGAGCGCCTTTATTCAGCACCCTTGTGGACTCCTGGCTATTGGTGACCTACTGACCTGATTCTCTCCTCCGTGGCTCAGATGCCTGACCCACAGCTTCACTCTCACTTCTGTCACATCCTCCCTACTTCACTTCCATCCTGGGCCACTGAAAACCTTCCTCCTCTACAGAACTTGTCTTTGTTTCTAAGAACCCTGCCTGCCTATAGGTCCTAAACCTCTGTTCACCCCAGCCCACTGCTATGGGCTGAGTCAAGCACCCAAGCTGACTCACAGGCACATCCACACCCTTGAGCCCAGTGGTCCCTCGTCCACTCTCCAATTAGGGTCCAGAGCTCCAGCTTTGGCCATTCATCCCCAGCTTCCTAACCCATCTCTCTATCTACCTCTGCTTATACAACGGGCTCAGCGCTTCAGGGGTAGAAGGCCCATGAGGACGGTATGGGTGAAGCAGACAGTCACTCCAAACCTGGGGCAACCTTGAATTGAGTCCTAATGGAATTGAATCATTTTGTTCTATCGGGTGGGTGAAAATAATCAGGTAGGACATCACATCCAGACACGAGTGTAAGCAGAGCAGACACAGGGAGGACACTAACATTAGTCAACACCTGCGTGCAGACACCGGCCAGGTGACTTACCTGCCTAATACTCACATTGTAGAGATGAGAAAATCTGGGCTCACAGAGGTCTACCAGACATAAGGTTCATGCTCTTTCTAGCGTGCCAAGGTCAGAACCAGCCAATGACAACAAACACTTGAAAGAAGACTTACAGGGAACGGTGATGTGCGAAGCTCTCCTCCAAAATCGTGGAAAGAACGCATACATTGATTCTTTAATTTAGAGAAATATAGTCTCATGTATTTGTTTACAGAGAAAGACATCATGTATTTATTCACACACAGGAAGTAGCTTAGCCCTAAAACTCAAAACGGGCACAACAGACAGCATCAGCAAAGAGGGTTCTCAGACATTTCAATAAACACCTCGGCTTCTGCTTATGGTATAAATAACTATTTTTAACATTTAACGTTTTTAAGAGTTTGTATTAGAACGGACAAGAACTAAGAACACACACATCAAGAAAAGAAAGTTTTTTAGGATGACAGAACTACCTGAGGTTTTTCTTTAAAACATTATTTTTTTCCTGCAATAAAATCATCGCCCACATTCCAGGATGCCGGTAACGAGGACGTTTTCTCTTTCGTTTTTGCTTTTGTTCTTTTGTGGCGTCAAGTGCCGGTCCATGGAGGTAGGTGAGGGTAGGCAAGGCAGGTCAGAGCAAAGGAAGCCTCGTGCTGAATTAGCAGTCAAGGGAAGAGAGTTCTGGTCCTAGATCTGCACTAAGGAGACTTGTAAGATGCTGGGGTCCTCAGCTTCCCTGAGCACCAGTTTCCCATACAGAGCTCCAGGTTTTGGAAGGCCTCGTCCCCCTTCCAAGCCTACAGCTTACTGAGAATGCTCCAGCACGGGCTGATTATTAAAGTGACACACTTCAGAGAAACGGCAGGGTGTGTATTTAAAAAGGACTATGAAATGAGTCATCTGTGAGTAAAACATAATTTATCTGCATTTAAAAAGTCATGTTAACCTACATGGCGGTGGTAGAGAGAACATCTACCGTCTTACCATTATTCTGAAGAGGCTATAAATAGGCAGTATTTGAAATGAATCAGCTCTGTGCCACCATCCACCGAGAAGCCCATGCATGCAGCATCTTCCAGACCATACCTGCAGGCAGCTTTGTTTCGAGCGCAAATGGAGAGGGGAAAAAAGCAGTGTTGGTAGCGCCCATCATTACAGATTCAGCTGCATGTCTGACACAGGAAGCTCATGAAGAACTGCAATTTAAAAGGATTTAAAACAAACAAATAAAAAATTCTACCTGGGCACCTATTCGGAGAGCTGCCAAGCCAACTGTGTTTGTTTTATCACAAACTGTTTAAAGTCACCCCTGGACCAGGGTACAAACCACATCCAAGTAGAGATCTCCCCGGATGTTACCAGGGTCTCCGCACTTCCCCGCTCCGTTATGTACTCAGGTGACACAGTTCATGCAGTTGAAATGCCCCCTCTCTGGCACCCACACCGGGCTCTGTGTGGGCAGCATGGGCGGAAACAAGGTGAGAGCCATGCAGGCTTCAAAACGAGAGCGTACCGCTCAACACCAACACCCTCTCCCAGTTCCAGAGGCTACTTCTCACCACCTCTGCTCCCCACCCACCACCCTTCACACCCTTGCTCCTAAAAGTAGACCTGTTCCTGCCAAGATCGCTGCCATAGGACTGCCCGTAACGTGACTGAAGGAGGAAGGTTAGAGAGAGGAGGGAGTGAAGAGGCGGCAAGAGATGCGGAGGTTCTCGCGGAAGGAACTTTTGCTCTCCAGACCTGCTGCAAGGAAATATCTTGGTGATGTTTTCAAGTACTTAAAGGATAAGTGGTGATCTTCTTTTTTTAAAGAATGATCAAAGGAATTTTTTTAAGTTCCAAAAGCTCTTTTTTTTTTTTGCGGTATGGAGGCCTCTCACTGTTGTGGCCTCTCCCGCTGCGGAGCACAGGCTCCGGACGCGCAGGCTCAGCGGCCATGGCTCACGGGCCCAGCCGCTCCGCGGCACGTGGAATCTTCCCGGACCGGGGCACGAACCCGCGTCCCCTGCATCGGCAGGTGGACTCTCAACCACTGCACCACCAGGGAAGCCCCAAAAGCTCTTTTAAATGCTAAGAATTCAAGCAAAGTTACTTATTGTTTCAACCTTTATTATAGCTAGTGCATCACTTTCCGTTGACTATATTTGCAAGATATTAGAGCTGGTGGGTTTAATATAGATCTTTAGAGTAAATGGAAAGCCATGGAAAGGCAAAGTTTATGGGCCATTAGGAATAATTCCTTTCATAAGAATAATCAAGTTAGGGCTTCCCTGGTGGCGCAGTGGTTGAGAGTCCGCCTGCCGATGCAGGGGACACGGGTTCGTGCCCCGGTCCGGGAAGATCCCACACGCCGCGGAGCGGCTGGGTCCGTGAGCCATGGCCGCTGAGCCTGCGCGTCCGGAGCCTGTGCTCCGCAACGGGAGAGGCCACAACAGTGAGAGGCCAGCGTACCACAAAAAAAAAAAAAAAAAGAATAATAAAGTTAGAATAATAATATTGATAATAAGAGGACGAGGAGGAGAAAGAGAGGAAGGAAAGAAGAAATGGCGAACGTAGAAGACAGTACCATAGGGTGGATAAACCACATTTTCTGTAGTGAATAGAGTCGTCCCTCAGTATTGGCAGGAAACTGCTTCCAGGATCCCTGTGGATACCAAAATCCACGGATGCCCAAGTTCCTTACATAAAGAATTTGCATATAACGTAAGCACATCCTCCCATACGCTTTAAATCAACTCTGGATTACTTATAATACCTAATACAATGTAAATACTATGTAAATAGTTGTACATACAATGTAGATGTTATGTAAATAATTACCAGGGCATGGCAAATTCAAGTTTTGCCTTTTGGAACTTTCCAGAATTTTTTTTTTTTTTAATCAGAAGTTGGTTGAAACCACGGATGCAGAACCCATGGGTATGGAGGGCCAACGTAGCTGAGTTCTGTGTTATCTAGGATAAATTACAGAGAGTCTCCAGGCCTCAGTGTGCTCCTCAGTAAAATACAGTCCATTAAAGTCCTGCACCATGGGATAAGGATCACAAAAACGACGCATGTAAAGCATTTAGCACGTGCTTAAGAAACATCCACGTGTCAGTGATTGTTATTCTGGGATGAGTTTTAGCTCCAACTCAACCAATAACGAGCTGTGCGGTCTTGGGCAAGCTAGTTGACACATCTGAGCGGTGGTTTATTCACCAAAAGAAATAAGGAGTCTAGATTAGATGATCCCTTGATCTCTAAGGCTTCCCCAAGCTCAAACCCTCTGTGACAATGCAGGGTAGTTTCTAATTTCAAATTCTTTTAGGTTTCTAGTTGTCACACCTTTATGATTTACTGGTCATAGCCACGATTTATTTGATACCAAGGGTCTAGTCAAGGCACAACTCCTAATCATGAGACTGTGCCTGTGGGGATCCTAGAACCGCTTTATGAAGACTGTTTGCACACTGTGGTTTCCAGGAACATGTGCTGGCAAAAGGCAGGCTTGCCTGTAACAGGAGGAATCGATATATTTCCATCCCAGGGGCCTTCAAATGTTGCGACTGTCCCCAAATCAGATTGCTACTGTAACATGTCCCAGTGGCCCCTGGCAGCCGATGGAGCACACACAAATTAAATTCATTTACTACGACCCCCCCACCCCCCAACCCCACCCCCGCCTATAAAAGAAACTCCCAATTACTTCCTGCTGGACACATTGCAATAATCCATCCTTTCTGATCTTAACAATGAAGTTGAAAGCTGCCAGCAGAGGTCCATTTCTCTTCCATCTAGGCAGAACGGAAACTCAGCTATTTCAGATTTATCATCCACCTCCTATACTTTTAAACTCATCAGTGACTTACTTCTTTTATAAGGAAAGATGAGGCATACGTGTCCTTACGTGTCAGGAAATTTTAAATGATTATTGAAGAACATAATCTATCATGGTCTATACCATCACTTGGCATTCTCACCCATAAACCCATGTCATAATCTCTTAATTTAGGTGATGGCCAAGCCCCCAAGTTAGCAAATACGGACAGAATTTAACATTGCTGCTAAACAAGACTTACAATAAAATCAACCTGGCACAGTAACATTCATAAAAGGTGATGCAAATAGCAATTAGCTCTAATGAAGTATTGAGTATTGGAAGTATTTGCTATGCTTGGATAAAGCCAAGCCAATCATTGCTTCTCTGTTAATTCTTTAGCTGTCCCTAAGCAGACACCCTGGCCAGTTTAAATCTCATCTCACACTCACTAACAGGCTCATTAAGAGAGGAGAATCAACCACCTCTAATGAAATGATCAATTCAGGCAACAGTCCTCAATGAAAGCTAACAGACCCTGGGAGAAAGGTTGATGAGGAAATTCACAATGAAAGGATCAAACTCCCAGCACATGGACCCAACGATCAACCTCAATATCACTACAAGGGAGACAACCAGACACCGTCCTGAGACGATGGGACACGAAGTGTACAACACAGCCAACAAACTAATCTTGCCCCCCTAAACCTGAACGTGAATCTATGAAAAATAATAAACAGAAACCTCATTTAAAATGGAATCAGGAAGCGAGAAGGGGGAGTATTCATGCCCTGTCACTCTATGTCAACTGCAGACCCCAAGTAAAAGAGATACCTCTGCATCTCCAACAGAAAGAAGGTTATTACTTTACCACTCAGCAGGAGGAAAGAAGGGTTTCTCCGCCTGGCAACAGCCCAGCCAATGAGAGGCTGTCACAAGTCAGCCAATGAAAAGCCACTATACTTTGAATTCCCAGTTTCCTCCAATGGACTCTTTGTTTATAACAGTCCCGGCCAAATCCTTCTCCTCTAGAAAACACTGTTCCTCTTCTCTGTTCTCTGGACTTACCTGTGGGTCGCCATAAGTTTTAGGTCCCAAATTGCGATTCTTTGCTGTTCTCAAATAAACCCATTTTGCTGGGAAAATAACTGGTTGTTTTACATCAACAAATCTAATAAAGCTTTCGTTCTAACTTTCAGGTTACAGAAATACAGAGGTTAGTGGAACACGTTTAAAGAGAAAACTCTCAGCCAAGTCCAGAATGCGGGACCGTCTACAAGACAACTGACTTGCTTCTTCCACAAGAAGCACTAAGGGAGAACAGGATGGGGCATATCAAATGCAATGTGTGAGCTTTGTTCGGACCCTGATGTGAGAAACCAACTATCAAAAGACATTTTTAAGCTAATGAGGGGTGAAATCAATGCAGGGAAGATGGGGAGTCCTACATATTCCTGGGCTGCCCCACCCCTTGCCTTCTGATGGTCTGGAACTGCAATTCAGCCACTCTCCAATTGAAAGGGCGGGGCCCGTGAGCAGAAACTGAGCCATGGATGGCTGGGCCACACCCAGCTCTGCACAGGAAGGGGAAACTCTCAGTAAGAAGATGCAGGAGATCCTCCTTGGTAGAAAAAGAGGCAGTACCTGGGGCAATCTAGAGAGGAAATGTACAGGTTCTTGAGCACAATTATAGCCAACAGGATTCTAGCAGCCTTGGGCTTCACAGGAAACCCATTCATGTAAACAGCGTAAAATCCACGCTCTGAACAGAGAAGTTAACATTTGAAGCAAGCAGGGTACCTATGAAATGGGAGAGAAGGAAGCAAGATGAACACCCAAGTGTACAGACAAAAAGATATGAAGTGTTTAAAAATCTTCTCAAAACGTTCAGATATTTGTGATGCACAAAGAACTCCTCTGCAATGGGGAGCACAAAATCCTCCAATATGGACTATACATGAATTGTTAAAACTACTGTTTAAATACAGGATTGTTACATAGAAGGGAAAATTGTATTAGCATCTAATATAATGACATAAAACACTTTGAAAAATACATGATGCCTAATTCCACCCATTAATAACAAGGTAACAGCCTTGGGAAACTTCATACCAAAAAAAACGGCACTTCTGATAAACATAATATTTAAGACCAA
This sequence comes from Leucopleurus acutus, assembly GCF_964270905.1. NCBI lineage: Eukaryota > Metazoa > Chordata > Mammalia > Artiodactyla > Delphinidae > Leucopleurus > Leucopleurus acutus. The sequence goes on from NC_139142.1 coordinate 196,571,199, forward strand.
CTCAAAAACACAAGCTCTGCCTAATGACATAATTCTGTGTTTGGAATTTGATGCCACGCTCACACCATACCTAAGGAAGCTCCTTCACTAAAGGATCACTTTAAGACATCATCCTTTCCATGTGATGATGCCCAAACTAAAACACAGTCATAAATATCCTCCTTAAAGCTACAGTTTTAGATTTACCTGCTAAGTGCCTTATTCCAACTGGGATTCCAAGCCCTTTCTGAGGCTAAGAAGTCAAAAGTTTTATCAAGGGCTTCCCTGGTGGCGCAGTGGTTGAGAGTCCGCCTGCCGATGCAGGGGACACGGGTCCGTGCCTCCGGTCCGGGAGGATCCCACATGCCGCGGAGCGGCTGGGCCCGTGAGCCATGGCCGCTGAGCCTGCGCGTCCGGAGCCTGTGCTCCGCAACGGGAGAGGCCACAACAGTGAGAGGCCCACGTACCGCAAAAAAAGTTTTATCAACAGGGTTAAGGGAATGTGGAGTCTTGAGTCTTGGCCGAGGCAAAGTTCTGCAGAGAGGAGGCCCAAATTTGATCCCAGCTCTTAGAACCTGGGGCAAGCTCCTTCATCTCTCTATGCTTACTTTCCTCATTTGTAAAACACTAACACTAATGGTACCTCCCTCACAGAACTTCTTGGAAGACCACAGAAGATAATGAATGAAACCACACCTGGCATAATCGGAAATGCTCAGGAAATGCTAGCCATCATTATGTTTCATCATCTGAAGGCCCATCTCCCTGGAAATCATTCTCATCAGCACAGAGTACCTCTTTCTGGCCAAGGCAAAAAATGTTCCTTAAGAGCAGACACGGTGTGCCACAATGAATGGACCTCAGAAACACTCTGTTAAATGAACAAAACTGGACACAAAAGGCCACATATTGTATGATTCTCTGTGTAGGAAATTTCTAGAAAAGGCATAACCTTAGACACAGAAGATCAGTGTCTGCCTGAAACTGGGGATGGAAAGAGGAATTGACTACAGAGTCTAAAACTGGACTGGGGTGATGGTGCTCAACAGTACAAATTGACTAAAAATCATGGAACTGTATGCTTGTAATGGGTGAATTGCACGGTATATAACTGATACCTCAATAAAGCTGTACTGAGAAAAAAAAAGATGTGCTTTCACAGTGCTTGCACAAGTCCTTTCTCACCAATCTATTCTGACAGCAAACTCACATATTCTGCAGAGCACAGCCAAACAGCTGAGGACGCTAGGCTCGGGCCAGGACCAGACCTGGATCCTAATCCTGACCCGGCTTAGTCCTACAGCAAACTTGTTACTTCTCTAATCCTCAGTTTCCACATCTGTGAAATGGCAACCCTAACAGTATTCATGTCAGAGCTGTTGGAGCACATCTATAATCCTCCCCCAAGTTTCCCAGATCAATAAACGGTGCCCCCTTCACCCAGGGGTTGAGGCTAAACACAGAGGTATCACTCATGACTTCTCCCCTTTCCCATATCTGCCCCAATCCATGACCAAGTCCTGAGGGTTCCATCCTCAGAATATTTCAGGTATCCATCCACCCACTTCTCACCAGCTCCACCCCAGTCCTCGGGGACTCACAGAAGCCTCCCACGGGTCCGCCTGCCTCCACTCTGGCCTCTGCAGTTACGGCTGCAGGCGGGTATTTACAAACACAAGGCTGATCTCCACCATCTCCTGCTCAGGACCCTCCCCTGGTCTCCTCCAGCCCGCAGGCCCCACCTGACGAGCACCTCTGGCCCCTGGGCCGTTATCCGCACTTGCCTCTGCACAGACGGACGGGGGTGAGGCTCACCCCTTCCCTCATTCAGAGCTCAAGTTCTCCTCAGAGGGGCCTCACCCTACTAAAAACCCCACCTCTGCCCCTGCCGGACTCCAACCCCTCCACCTCATTTCCTTCACAGCAGTGACACTGCCTGGAATCACATCATCTACGTTCTCCTTTACACTCTGTCTTCCCACTAGAAGACAAGCTCCACGCAAGCAGGATTTTGACACTGTCCCACCCACGTGCCCCAGAGTCTGGCACAGGGTCTGGCATAGAGAAAAACACGTTAAATACTTGCTGAAGGAATAAAGAACTCTCACGAAGCACTCAGCACAACACCTGCCACAAAGGAAGTGCCCAAGAACTGTTAGTTGGTAATAATAAAAATATTTATTATAATTACAGTTCACAGATCAGAATATGGAAGCCCTACGAGGTTACCTGCCTAAGCCAGGTTGCACTCTTAGTCTGACAGTCTAGTACACGTCCACGGTGCCACGTTCCACGAGCACAGAATAACTGATGCTCCCTGCCCGCCCCCAGCAGGAACGCGAAGGATACTGCGGCCAGTCCCCCTGACCATCCTGTGCCCTGCCTCCTCTCACCTGGCAAGAGTCACCTGATCCTCGAAGGGGTGGCTGGCACGCTGTTGAACCCTATGGCAGTCCCAGGAACGACAACTGATGGTCCCAAGCGTTCCAGGTAAAACGAAGGCAGGCTTCCACCTCACCTTAAGACCACTCTAAGAGGTAGGCAAGGGTGATTATCTGCATTTCATAGATGAGAAAGTAGAGAAAGAGAAATAAATGACCTGCTCGAAAACCACATGCGTACTAATTAATGGTGACCCTGGGCCCAGGATTCCGAACATTTTAGAACACTAGGCCTCCCTCTTTCCAACACACTACACTACTCTGGGCATCCGTGAAAAAAGGAAAGGAAGACAAAGAACCCTGACCACAGCTTTATCTGTTTTATTTTATTAATTTACTTTTTTCTTTTCGGTACGCGGGCCTCTCACTGCTGTGGCCTCTCCCGTTGCGGAGCACAGGCTCCGGATGCGCAGGCTCAGCGGCCATGGCTCACAGGCCCAACTGCTCCACGGCACGCGGGGTCCTCCCAGACCGGGACACGAACCCGTGTCCCCTGCATCGGCAGGCGGACTCCCAACCACTGCGCCACCAGGGAAGCCCCTATTTATTTACTTTTTAAATTTATTTATTTATTTATTTATTGGCTGCATTGGGTCTTCGTTGCTGCACTTGGGGTTTCTCTAGTTGCGGTGAGCGGGGGCTACACATCGTTGTGGTGTGCGGGCTTCTCACAGCAGTGGCTTCTCTTGTTGCAGAGCATGGGCTCTACGCACGCACTCTTCAGTAATTGTGGCAGCTGGGCTCAGTACTTGTGGCTCACGGGCTCTAGAGTGCAGGCTCGGTAGTTGTGGCACACGGGCTTAGTTGCTCCATGGCATGTGGGATCTTCCCGGACCAGGGCTCGAACCCGTGTGCCCTGCATTGGCAGGCGGATTCTTAACCACCACACCACCAGGGAAGTCCCGCTTTATCTATTTTAAATGACATTAAGTTGTAAGGGAAAAGAACATTCTAAAGAAAGTCCTTCTATATATACATATTCACAATGATACTCTTAACCTCCTCCAGCACAGGGGAATTTTCGTACCTCTCCATTAGACATCCAGAAACAACGTCTGATTATTTATACAGTGGGAGTTTGTAAGAGCACTGCATGGTTTTGTAAACTCATGAGCATGGATCAGGCCCAGATGCCTCAAAAACCTGGATACAACGTGAGTTTTAATCTGAACGCTCAGAGTGCGCTCTGTGTTACATATATACTAATAACGACACAGAAAAGCTGACACCACAGGATCACGGCCTCTCTCCTGGACACTTGGTTACGTCGCTTTATGAAGGATGCCAGAACCTGTGTCCAAGAATAGAATGAAACATGCCATTTCGGATAGCAAAGCCAGGATCTCTAAAACCCTCCTGAAGGCGTGAAGGCATCCTGAAAGGTCAGATAAAGAGAGAAGGGAGAAGCCCCTCGTCCTCTGCCACCCCGCACCAGTGTCCCTCATCGGCATCTTGGCATCAACACTGTTATCAAAAATCTGTGGGCGACAAAGCAAAAGCCTAAACGCCTCTGGCCGGCCACGCTCAGGGACCATGTGTTTGGGGCTTCAGGCCCTCGGAGGTAGATTTTACAAAGTTCATCTCACAAACAAGAGCACTAAAGCCCCCGGGGGCTCTGTGACTTGTGGGGGTCACAGAGCCGGGGCCTGGTACTAACTCAGACACACCTGGTTTCAAAGCTCCAAACTGTATGGCACATTCGTTAACACGCCCCGTTCCCCAACCCCACCTCTTCCGCCCAGGGCTGGCACTGAACAGGGCCGTAGAGGCTCCACTATCACACACTTGGCATTGACAACAGAAAGGAGAACAGAGAACGAGGCGAGAAAAATCCTCCAGACAACGCGCACCTACCACCCACCAGGATGCGGACAGCTGGTCTACCTGCACTTTTTCTATCCTCTGCCTAGGCTCTGCAATTCCCCATTTAAGATTTCTCCGTGTAACAACTGCTAAGGATTTATAATTCAGTAGCATGACCAGGAATAGCACTGAGGACAGCCCAGAATCACATTGTTTCATGGCTCTAAGGGTGGAGGGAGCTTTTCTTCACACCACAAAACTCTAAGGCTATGCGGTGGGTAGGGAAAATTACTGTCACCAAAGTACGCGTCCCTCCCACCTCTCCCCAGGCACACACAACACAGACCACAGCTACTGCTTTACAACCGCTCTGACCAGCTGCTTGGCCTTAAATGAGATCCTTGGAAGGATGGGACTGCTAAAGAGTCCACCTTGTGTTAAAGCAGCAGGCCTTCCTTTTTCTCCATTGCTCTCCATTTTCCTTCCTACAGTTCACCTGAGTCTGGAAAACATTCTTAAATAAGTCTTCCCACGATTTCCCCACAGCCCCCTCTTATCTTTTCATTTGTAACAGAACCTGGGGTGGGCGCGCCATGTCCCCATCACAGCTGGCTTCCCAGGGCCACCGGCTGGCAGGTTTACCTTCAGCGAGAACACGCAAACAAGACTACAATTTCCCAGTCCCTCCTCAATTCTGCCCTATAAAGCGTCCCAACCCCTCAGCCGAATTCTAAACACAACCGAACAGTCCTGCAAATCTCTTCCGCCAAGCCCCTACACCTTGCTCTTAAACTGATCAGCCCCGAGCAAATCACACTCGGTGCACTCCACGCCTCTCGCCCTACCCTTCACCTTAGAGTCAGAAGCCCAGTCCCGCAGCCTTAGGTGGGATTTCCATCATTCTTGCTGAGATGCCTTAATTCACAAAGTGCTACCTTCCCTTCACAGCTCTTAATATCATGGTCATCACACAATGTCTGTGTAACTCATGCAATTCTTTAAATATCTTCCTCCCCTGCCCTGCCATGTGGACAGGGACCCCCTGGGACTAGTCAACTGCGGTATGCCCGATGCAAGGGCAGTGCGGGCACACGGGAAGCAATAAGGAAATGTCTGTTCAATGAAGGAATGAATAGAAAACAAAGCTTCCCCCAGCAGCCTCAAAAATAACCACTCGACGATTTACCAGGACTAAGTGGCAGCTGGCCAATCACTTTCTTTCTTTTACTGATGGGGTCTAGGAATCAGCAGCATCAGATGCGGTGGAAAGCATCGACTCCTTTTCAGCGGAGCTCCCTAGGTACTGAGTGTAAGGAAAAGTTTAAAGTTCAGACGGATGGGGCCCAGTACCTCTTGCACAAGAAGGAAAAGGGGAGAAACTGGTCTGCTTCACAAAGGAAAAGCAAAACAAGGCCAAGCTTAAACAAGGAAATTACACACAAAAAAAACGCAGGGAAGTCTCATCATCAGGTCATCCCAGCACTAAGTGGCCCGGAGCTGCGCACACGGACTCCTTAGCTGCACAGAGCTTTCCCTACATGACATGAGCCCAACGTGAGATGCAAAAACGGGTCAGTGCTCACAGCTACTTTCTCCAGACTTAAAGAAGGCTGACAAGTCAATATCTCAAGATATCCGGGGACTTCTAAAAATGCCTAAAATCTAGACCTCACCCAACCAAACCTCCTGGCCCCTTTTCTCCAAACATTTGCACAGAGAATTCTGGAGGGAAGGGGCAGATGGGGCATTAAGAATATGAAGCTATATTACTAACCTACTATGTCCCCTCTTTTTGGAGAAAAGTTTTCCATGCCTTAACCACTCCCCCCCCAAAAATCTTTAAAAGTCTTTTCCACCTTTACATGTGGCATTAAATAGCTAGTGGGAAGCAGCCGCATAGCACAGGGAGATCAGCTCGGTGCTTTGTGACCACCTAGATGGGTGGGATAGGGAAGGTGGGAGGGAGACGCAAGAGGGAGGGGATATGGGGATATATGTACGCATATAGCTGATTCACTCTGTGATACAGCAGAAACTAACACACCATTGTAAAGCAATTATACTCAAATAAAGATGTTTAAAAAAAAAAAAAGTAATAGGAAGGAAGCGAGAGAGGGAGGGAGGGAGGGAGGGAGGGAGGGTGGACAGCATCCATCCTACCACTTACAGTTCAGGACCCGGATCTCTCAGAGCACTTCTCTCAAGCACAAACCAAGTCTGCTTCTAAACATCCCAGGAATGGAATCTCCAGGCAACAGGGACAGGTGTCTGGCCATCACAAAGAGCCATACGAGTCTGTAACCCTGGACCACTCCCAAACTTTTCTCTCCACCCTGCGAGGCAGCAGAACTTTTAAGAGCAAAACAGCTCAACTCTAACCTCACGTCCAGCTTGGCTGTGCTGCTCAGACTGTTCAAGGTCATAGCAGGGTTGAAAAATGAGATTGAGAGATTCTGATGGCCCCTATTTTAGTTTCTTTTGACTTATGGTTGGAGAGGGTGCCATTATTACAGCAGATTAAACACTTTACACAGTCACTCACAGGTCACTGCCGTTGACCCTGCATATCCACAGGGTACTGGTTCCAGGACCCCCGAGGATACCTAAATCCGCAGATGCTCAAGTCCCTGATATAAAATGGTGCAGTAAAATGAATACAGTCGGCCCTCTGTGTCCGTGGGTTTGGCACCTGCGGATTCGATCCTTGGTTGTTTGAATGTGGGGATGTGAAACTTGGGGATACGGAGGGCTGACTGTACTGCACCATAACCCGTCCAAGCACACTCACAGATTAAGGAGCCCCACGTTAGAAACAGGAACAAAGATTGCACCTGACAGTACATAACCACAACTTCCTCCTTGTAAATTCTTCTGATTTCAAAAAGTATTGCATCATCCTAGTGATCAATCTAGTACTTATAACAGTTGTCTCCAAAACCTCTTTTTAACTTTGCATATTGGAGAAATTAAATGTCGGAACATTTTACAAGTGGAAAATAAAAGTATGTAATGACAAAAGCATTCAGTGGCTAAATCTGGGGTGGAACAATGTGTTTTTTGTTTTTGTTTTTTCACAGAACACGGCACGGCACGTGGCGCAAGGTCTTTTAGAAGCAAGCAAGTCACCAGCTACAAAACCATGGCTATTCCTTGTTCTACAAAGAGTTCCTTTCCATCACATATTTCTCATGGATCTCAGAACACAATTTTATTTTTTTGAATATGTTAAAAGCCAAAAGGTTGACTTTTATTTAAAAAAAAAGCCAATCTGAAACTACTCCTGAAATCCAAAGAATATAGTACATTAAACGCTTCTATCTGTCCGTTCTTCCCTGTTAAGTGGAACTTGCATTGTTTTTTCTCTTTCTTCCCTCCCCCTTCTGTATAGGTGGTTATCTTCAAGGCTATGAGGAAATACACTTCAAAGGACTTGTTGGCAAAACACTGCTGTAGACTACGGTTATTAGAGATTGTGTTTTAGACCGATAAGAGTGGTAAAGATTAATAATCAGTAACTCCCTGATTTATTCATTCACACACATGCATTTCCACACCATGGCTGCCAAGCCATAAATGAAGCAAAGATGCCTTTATCCGCCGGGTATGTTTGGGTGGTTTGGTACATGAGTCACTTTTTTTTCCCCTCTATTTCTTTTCAATTTTTTAATAAATATATATAATTTTATACTTAAAAGTTTTAAACTGGAAAAGACTAGCACTAAGAAATCTTCTCTAGACAAGCCCTCCAGATACTATTTCAACTTAAAGCAACTTGGACAGCTAAAATCTCCAAAGTGATGGAGAGGGCACATGGCCGGCGGAGAAACTAAGTACCTGTTAGCAAGAAATCCTCAAGTTAAAAATATAAAGTCTAACAGGCCGCATTCCGGTTTTCTGTATTTATCTTGAATATCAAACTCATTTTCATTAAATAACTTTGCTCTACTGTCATTAAGTCAAGTCTTTTCAAGGAAGGAAAGGTATGGTATCTTGCCGCAGAGAAAAAGATACCGCATTTATCCTCTGCGGGATTCCGCTTCGCATTTCAGAGGGACTGTTACCATCCCCTACACAGCAAGTCAAAACTTGGCCAGACGCATCCACGCCATCCCCGAGGGACCTGAAGATGCTTGAGGAGAAGTTAAGAGAACCAAAATTTTAGGACTCCTTGGGGGCAGACGCCACCCAACATACTGGGTTCACTGGAGTAGCGGGAGCGGAGAAGAGGCAAAAATAGAAAAGTTACTTGCAGACTGTTTGGAAACGGTGCCCCGGTCACCTTTAAACTAGCGGCGCAAAGCCCCCACGGCCCCTCCTCTGTTTGCCCAGGAGGAGGAGGCTCCGCGGCGGCCGGGGCTGCAGGGGGCGAGCCGGGCGCCCAGGGCTCGGCATCTGGCCGCGCGCGGCGCACCCGGTGGGCAGCGCATCCCCGCTCCAGGCAGGGTCTCTCCATTTTCAGGGCCGAGGAAGCAACAATAAGCCGAGCGGAGCGGCCGCTCAAGCTCGCCTCCCTCGCGGCGCCCACCCCCCCATCCCCTGCACTCCCGAGCCTCGGGTACCCCCGCGCGCGACCCCTGCCACGCCCCGACCCCGCACCCCGGGCTCGTCCCCGGCACGGCGCGGGGTGGCCCGGGCTCCCCGCACGCCCACCGCCCGGCGCGCCGTCCTCCAGCGCACGCAGGGACCCCCGCCCAGCGCCGGCCACGGGGAGGGGAAGCCCGGCGGCCCTTCCCGCCCGGGGTACCCTCGCGTCAGGGGTCGGAGCCGGGCGGCCGACCGGCCGGCCGCGCAGTGGCCCCGGCGGGCACCCCGCCTCCCCCGCGCTCCCAGTCTTTGTGTGCAAAGTAAGTGCGGTAAGCGAACCCACCTCGGCGCGCGCACAAAGGCGCGCGGCTCCCTCCGCGGCGCTCGCTCCGGGCGGCCGCGGCGGCGCCCAGCGGCCCGGCGGCTCTGGGCGTCCGGGAGGCGGCGCGGGCGGCGGCTCCGACTGCGGCTCCGACGGCGGCGGCGGCGGCGGCACGGCCAGTCCGGCGCAGAGAAGCTCTTTCACACCCCGCGGCCCCGCGCGTCCGAATTAAGCGGCGAGGCTGGGCGGAGCTAGGCTGCTGAGGCCACGCCCCGGACACGCCCCGTCGCGCTGGCTGCAGCTCGGCGCTCCGGACCGCGGCCCGCGGGGACTGCGCCGGGAAAAAGTCTGTCAGTTTGATTCCTGGAGGTTTTCGTTCTGTGGTTTTAGTTTGGTTGGCTTCGGAATCTCTCAAAGCAGAGGGAATATTGGAAGAAAAAAACTGAGTGTCACCGGATGAGAGAGAGAGAAATGGGAAATTAAAGGTGACAGGCGCCCGTTTGCGAGGCCCACAATCAAAGATCTCTCTCTGTGTCTGTCTGTCTGTCTGTCTCTCTCTCTCTCTCTCTCTCTCACACACACACACACACACACACACACACGACCGCAAGTATTCGGGACTGTTTGGTTGGTGGGTGTCTGGCCTCCATCGCCACTCCACTCCTGTGACATTCAGAGAGACTGTCCCCATTGAAATTCTGCCAACACGTCACCGAAGAAAACTCAGAGGGACACGGAATCAGATGTACTGTCCAGCCAGAGCCTGAAACCCAGTGACCTGGGAATTTGCTCAGACTCCTGCCCCTCGCCCTCGCTCTTCAAAGGGTAATTGGAGATTTAAACTTATGCGAAGGGGCTTTACTGGTGGCGCAGTGGTTGAGAGTCCGCCTGCCGATGCGGGGAACGCTGGTTCGTGCCCCGGTTCGCGAAGACCTTACATGCCGCGGAGCACATGGGCCCGTGGGCCTATGGCCGCTGAGCCTGCGCGTTCGGAGCCTGTGCTCCGCGACGGGAGAGGCCGCAACAGTGAGAGGCCCGCGTACGGCAAAAAAAAAAAAAAAAAAAAAAAAAAAAAAAACTTATGCGAAGGAGAAAAGGGTTTGTTTTTTTCCCTCTCGGATTTTCGTTTTTCTCAGCTCCCTTACAGCAAATCGCTTCTCTGCCCAACCCCGAGACTCTTAGATTACAATCTACGTGAATCACAGCAGGTAAAAAAATGGGAGATATGTTTCAGAGTAACAAACAATAAAGACAGCAGGTAATGGATTTTAGAGCAAAAGCTTTTGAATTTTCTTGGCAACAGATGAATAAGGGCTTATTTACTGGGAAGCTTTTCTGACTGAAACAGCTTGGGTCACAATCACACAGAAAAGTCATATCAATTATGGATTTTGGTAAACCAATTACTCCAAAAATGCTGGAAAGTCACAGTACTTCAAGAGCCTGGTCATCCCTAGGCCTTGAAGCCCACTGAGGGGTGGGGTCACCTGCCAGAGAATTTAGAGAGATGGGCTCCTTCCCAGCCCAAGAAATTGACCTGTGTGAACTTTATCCACGGTGTTTCCCGCAAGTCTTACTTCCCTCCCATTCTTGGGTTATGTTGGTTCTGTTCTTGACAATGGATACACCAGTCACTAAACCAGAACCTGGGATCCAGCCTAGATTTTGCCCTCACTCCCCACAGGGGAGACAATTCCAAGTCCTGCACGTTCTGTGTGACGGCTTGATAGCCCTTCCGGTCCCCATCCGACTGGCTCTGCCCCAGCTGGCCTTTGGGGTCTGTCAACACACTGCGGCGGTAGCCCCCCAGCTGTCCCCAGACCCCAATCTCACATATGCTTTTCCTCCAAACTGCTTCCCCAGTGAACATTCCACTTGCACATCTGCTCTCAAAACCCTTTAAGGGATGCCCAATCCCTACCACATGGCCAAGTTCAAGCTCCTTTGTACGGTACCCTGTAGAGCAGCATACCTCTTGATATCACCTTGACGACTTCCCTAGGCTCTTGCTGTATCCCCCAAACAAACACCCATGGTGCCACTCAGCCAGAGTGTTGTATTTGCTAAACGGCCCTGTTTTGTGACTCTGAGGACTGGATGAAAGAATCTGTCACCTGTTAGGCTTTTCTACGCCTCCCTTCTACCCAGCACACCTTCATACCCCCCCTACCCCCAAGAGCTTCTCTCCTGTCTGAGATCCAAGTTGCTCTGAGAAGACTTGCTGACCTGCTCAAACTGAATGGACCTTTTCTGCCCTTCCCATACCTAGCACGGCCTTATAACTAGTGCACTGTATTATAAATATGTGCTCTTGGGGCTTCCCTGGTGGTGCAGTGGTTGAGAGTCCGCCTGCCAATGCAAGGGACACGGGTTCGTGCCCCGGTCCAGGAGGATTCCACGGGCCGCGGAGCGGCTGGGACCGTGAGCCATGGCCACTGAGCCTGTGCATCCGGAGCCTGTGCTCCGCAACGGGAGAAGCCACAACAGTGAGAGGCCCACATACCACACACACACACACACAAAAAAGTGCTCTCCTTGAGCAGAGTTTATACTTGATAGATACACATATCTTTACATCCTCCTGCCTAACCCAGTATCTGGCAAATAAGAAATGTTAGGGACTGAATTGTGTCTTCCCCAAATTCATGTGTTGAAACCCTAACCCCCAATGTGACTGTATTTGGAGATGGGGCCTTTAGGGAGGTAATTAAGGTTAAATGAGGTCATGAGGTTGGGGACCTAATCCAGTAGGACTGGTGACCTCATAAGAAGAGGAAGAGATACCAGAGATCTGTCTCTCTGTGCACACAAGGAGGCCATGTGAGGACACAGCTAGAAGGTAGTCATCTGCAAGCCAGGAAGAGGCCTCACCAGAAACCAACACTGCTGACACCTTGATCTTGGACTTCCATCCTCCAAAACTGTGAGAAGATAAATGACTGTTGTTTAAGCCACTGTTATGGCAGCTCAGCAGACTAATAAAGAAGCATGCATTAGATTCTAGACTCTTAACACTAGAAAAGCATGGACCCACTAGTGAGCCTATAATGTACCCCCCCTCAAAGCAGCCTGGACAAACTACTATGATGCCAGGGCAGTGGACAGAGTGTCTAGACGTGATAAGTGACCACACAGCATTTTCCCTGCCCTGGTGAGAAACAGCTTATTCCATAGACTGAGGTATTAATGCCCAAGGATCTCAGCCTTGGCCTTACCTTTGTATCAGGAACCATTATTTCTTTTAAAGCAAAAACAAAAAAGTACGTCAAATATTTACTTTGAACTTCTTGAATCAAAGCTTTATTAAAAGACAGGATGCCAACACCCATTCATTAAGTCTACTGTTTGGGGCTTGTATTTCACATTCCTGAGAATCTTAGGGGGATTTTAATCCAGGCAGGATCAAGTATCCAATTTGGCTTGGGGCCCCTGGAGTCACTGTGGGTGGACTCCGGAAATAAGAACTTAAAGATTATGGACCAGAGTGATATTTGTACTTGTATCCGCAGCCTCTATCAACAGTGCCTGGACCACTGATAGATGTTTGTCCAATAAATAAGCCTGGATTTTCAGGGCACAGCTAGACCTCCCAGGAGTATGTCAGGTGACACCTAACTCTCAGCCTGAATCTGATGTCCTGTAGATTCCATATTCTGGATGTGGACAGAATCCCAGGAAGGTCAGGTGAGCCCGTGGCACCTCCTTGGGTTTCTACTATTGGGCTGACACACTTCCCCAGGTATATAGAGGCCCTTTGCTCACTTTCTCCACATACAAAACAAAGAAAATGCTCCCCTGAGTGGTTTTGAGTCCTTTAACCAATCACTGGTGATAGATTCTCTAATCGTACTTTACGGCAAAACATACATAATAATTTTCCACCTTATAACACTTACCCGCAAGACCACCCATACACTCAACTTTAACCTCATCCTCTTGCTTTGACATAGGGGGCCTTTTAAATTCATTCCTAAGGAAAAGTGAGGAAAGCAGAGATGAACATGTGGGGACATAAAGTGGAACAAAGCAAATCAACTTGGAATGAGATATGTTGTCCTTTATCTCCCACTTGGTCATTTTCCTTATACACAATCTTGAAAGAGTTGCTTTATGCCCGAACCATCATCCTGCAGAACTCCAAACGGATGAGAAAGGCTTAACATTGCCCTAGAGGAGGGAAATTTATTTTTATATGTATACTGTTCTGTATCTTAAATTTTGCACTGTGTCCGTGACCATTTGAATAATCCATTCAAAAAGACCATTTGAATAATCCATTCAAAAAGAAATAAAGTCTTAATTTTCAATTCCTATTTTTAAAGTCATGTTGTTTAACATCTGTATCAGCTATCTATTAATGCATAACACATCACATCAAAACATAGTGGCTTAACATAAGAATGAATGATTTGCTCACAGTGCTGTGGGTTGGCAATTTGAATGAGGCTCAGCTGGGATACCTTGTTTTTGCTCTGCTTTCTGTTCTCTTTGGCTCTACCATGCGTTTGGCTGTCACTGGGAAGTTGGCTAGGGAACAGCTTGTCCTGAGTGGCCTCAAAGTCCAGATGTTGACAGGAGCTGTCTGCTTGGGTCCCTCAGGTGCAGGCTCACGGTGACTTCCTCCCGGGGCAGCTGGTCCAAGAGGGTGAAAGAGGAAGCCATCAGGCCTCTCGAGGTCTAACCTCAAGGTCATCCTGCTACATTCTGTCATTCGAAAATATCACAGACCTAGCCCAAATCCAAGGTTTGGGGGCTCCACCCCTTGATGGCAAAGTGGTGGTCATATTTCAAAGGGACCTGAGTACAAGGATGCTATGTACGATTGGAGGAGTTGTTGTAGCCATCTTTGCAAATAATCTTCCCCTGCATCAGAGTTAAGGAACTCCAGCATGGAGGGTAGCTGTGACAGGTGATAGCAGTCGTCTCAAGGGAAATCCTGATTATAAACCAGCCAAAACCTTTTGCAATTAAACATAAAACCCATAACAGATTCAACAAATTGCTACTGGTCTCACGTCCTGAACTGAGAGATTAAAGTATGTATGTGATTTCTGCTTTTTTGCTTCTGGTTTCATATAAGAATGAGAGGCGGGGAGGAAAGGACAAAGGCTTTAGGACGCTAAAGAAGCTAAGGTTGACCAGGTTCTAAATCAGTGTATTAGTTATCTGTTGCTGCATAACTAATTACCACAGAATTAGCCCACATATATTAGCTCATCACAGCTTTAGTCAGGCACGGCCTGGATGGATTCTCGACCCAAGGTCCCACAAAGCAGAAATCAAGATGTTGGCAGGACTCATGGCTCACTTCATCGGGAGCTCAAGGTCCTGTTGGCAGAATTCAGTTCCTTGTGGTTGTAGGACTGAGGTTCCCATCTTCCTTTGGCTGAACTGGGAGGCACTCTCAGCTCTTAAAAGCTGCCCACATACCTTACTAATGAGGCCTTTTCCATCATCTAGTGAGCAAGCACCCAGCAAATCCTTTGGTGCTTCTAATCTCTGCCCCCCTTCATCTCCACCCACATCCGTCTCTGCCTCTAGACTCAGATTTAGCGTGCTCATGTGATTAGGCCAGGCCCACCCAGATCGTCTCCCAATCTTAAGGTCAACTGATTTGAGACCTTCCTTTGAGTTGCAGAATCCCTTCCCAGCAGTACCTAGATTGGTGTATAACTGAGTAACTGGGAGAAGGTGTGTGTATACCAGGGGACAGAATTCTGCCCATACAATCCAGAATATAAATAGATGGACTGATAGGCAGATGGACAGATGTTCTTTAGTATAAAACTTACAGATGTGAGGGCGGACAGAAGATGGAGGCCTTGGGGAGGTATCACACACGAGCTCATCAGCTACTTAGGTAAACCAGAAGCCAGGCCTAAGAAGGAATCCCAGTTAGGTTAATAAGCTAGCTCCCACACAGCTCAAGGGGTCGTAAGTCTTCATTAAACTGTGATGACCTGATTACTGAAAAACTAGGAAAAGAAAACAAAGTTAAGAATACGGCACACTAATTTTATCACTTAAACAGCATAATAACATGCACATAAGTATTTCCTTGATTTTGCTTAACTGCTTTGCACCATTGTTGCATCACACTAATGCAATATTCTATAACCATGAAGATAATGCTTTTCAATGAAGAGACTTACAGAACTCATTTGTGGAAGTTTTCTGTGAAAAGATGTATGGCTTGCCAAGCAAATACAGTGTATATGTACCTTTTAAAATTAGTAGTACTTAGAAAGGATCAAAATGATAGACTCAAATCAAAAAGCATGTGCTATAAGCAAGATCATGAGCTGTTATTTTAAAATAGCCTCTTTGCATGAGCATTTGTGAGCGCAGGAATGGAATCACTTCATTAAATATGCTAATGGTACCACTAAGAAAAATGAACACTCTCCCCTTTAATAGTTAGTTATCTGCTACAAAGCATTTGGCAAACTCCACAACAGAGCCGTGCTTCATAGTGTAACTGAACACTATGCCATTTCTAGACAGTTTAAAATTCAGGAGAGTTGTCATTTCAAAACCTTTAATATATGTGTTGCCTCAAATGTTTGATTTCCTTTTTCACAAAACACTTGCTCTTTGTTATTCATAATTTTAAAATCAAAGGGACTCTATAATATAATGGTGATTAATATCTGCAACTAAATATCGTCTAAGAGTCAAAAGAAACAGCTGTTAGTCACATAAACAACTAGGGCATGATGCAAAGATCTGAGTTTTACGTCTTTTTCTCTACATAAATCCAAAACCAGAAAAAGAGGATTTCCTGACTGTCTTCCTGTACATTAAAACTAAAATCTCTAAAAGCAAAGGGAGGGGAAAAAACACTCAGACGCTCATCCTGTCAAAAATATTAAGATGTCTTAATAGTAAATATTAATGAGTAAACAATCTCTGCACGTAAGCATAATAAAGATAATTCCTATATGCTTCCTGATTCGAATAACTAGCACAGAAAACAAGTGGCCAATTCACTGAGAACACTCTACATTTTGCTTCAACTTCTTTTTCTTCTTGCTCTACATTCCAGATACATTTCTATTAGCAGGAAATATCCCTTAAAATGCTTGAATTGGTAATAACTAGTTGAATACCATTTATATATACTTACCTGCCTTTTAAGCAATGCAATAAAGTAAGTCCATGGAATTATAGAAAAAAGACTAGGCTAGGGCAGAAGGGATCTAAATCTTGGCTCTGCTACCAACTAGCTTTGTGACTTTGGACAAGATATTTAACTCACTGCAGGCTATTTCCTCTGGACTTAGTGGTTAATGATTTTATTGCAACATAAATCTAGATAAATGCATGTTCCATGTAAAAATTACAGCACTATTATGCACACACACACACATATATATACATGTATAGAGAGAGAGGTGTGTGTATACATATATGCTATATCTAAAAATTACAGCATTAATGGTTTTTCTGCTGCTGTCCCATCTTGGCTGCAAAGGGAGGACTGCTCAGTCCACTCTGGGCTTGCACCTAAAGTCCAAAATGCAGTTAATGTTAAATCTTGCCAGAGAAAGCTTGCTTATTAACTCTGCCTAGAGAATTGCCATACGTTTGAAGTGCTAATGATTCCTGTGCTTTAAAAGATGCTCTTCGAGCAATAACATTCTTTTATGTGTTCCACCAAATGCTACCTAATATTAACTGTAGCTGGATAATGTTAAATTAATAAGGAGTTAAACTTGATAAGGAAAGAGAGAAAGAATGACTGACAAAAGGGCAGAGTCCTTCGGGGGTAGCTGAAGGCTCGTTTCTGGAGATGTTTGGTAATCCTCCCCAGGCGTTTCTCAGTCACCGAAACAACCTGCCTTGGTTCTTATTCCAGCTTGACCTGACGACTGCCCTTCTGCAAGTCAACAGCTGAGACACATTGCAAGAAACTGTACTTTGACATGCACCTGCTTTTCCCAGATCGTTCCTCTCAACAACTGCTTAAACCATCTGCTCTCATCTACATGAGTGCATAAACAACTACTTAAAAGGATAAATGAGAGAAATACAAAGGTAGAATGAAACTTTTTCTTTAAAAGACCAATAAAATGGACAAAACTTTGTCCAAAATGATGAGAGACAGAAAGAGAGACAAAGTCAAAATAATATTAGGAATGAAAATGGAGGCATAACTATTGATACTCAAAGATACTCAAAAGAGAATACAGAAACACTAGGGACAGCTTTATCTGAAAATTTAAGTGAAATGGAAAAATTCCCAGAAAAATTCAACTTGCCACAACCAACTCAGAATGAAATAGGAAACCGGGAGAGTCCCACATGCTACTGATGAATGGGATCAGCAATTAAGATTTTCTCACAGAATAGGAGGAGCCCAGTACTATGGAAACTGATTTTCAGAATGATTAATGATATTCATGGCTTAGAGATATGCTTAATCTTTCTGAGAGACAGCTTATCAACGTGACCAATTAAAAGCAGAACTTCCCTGTTTACTCACAACTTCCCTACTCACCACCCCCCCTTATCAAGAGGACCCCTGACACTATCAGTCCTACCACTTTAGGTAATCTTCATTTCCTCTCGGGCCTACGTCCACTTGGGTCACAAAACCAATCCATTGCTTTCACTATATTCCTCTCATATCCACACATTCCTCTCCATCTCTAGCAAATTCTGCCTGGACCACAGATACTTAATCCTCATTGAATGGACATCTATGGACTACTCTCCTCCCATATGCCCCACATAGCAAACACTATCGCCCAAGCTATAGCACCAGCAGGCCCCACCCAATATAACAAGTTATGTAAGCCTTCCTCCCTCAGACCCAGGCCTCTGGTTTTTCCTTGATTAAAATTCAAAGTTACTTCTTTCTTTAGGAAATTGTTTTCTTAAAAATAGAACTACCGTATGATCCAGCAATCCCTCTTCTGGGTGTACACACAAAGGAAATGAAATCAGTACTTTGAAGAGATACAATATCTGCACCCCCGTGTTCACTGCAGAATTATTCACAGTTGCCAAGATCGTGTATCAAGAAAACAGCCTAAATGTCTGTCCATGAGTAAAGAAATTGTGATGTGTATATACAATGGAATATTACTCAGCCTTAAAAAGAAAAAGAGGGACTTCCCTGGCAGTCCAGTGGTTAAGACTCCACGCTCCCACTGCTGGGGGCACGGGTTACATCTCCGGTCGGGGAACTAAGATCCCACTTGCCGCGTATCGCGGCCAAAAAAACCCCAAAACAAAACCTGCCATTTGCAACAATGTGGATGAACCTGGAGGACATTATGAAAATATGGGGCTTCCCTGGTGGCGCAGTGGTTGAGAGTCCGCCTGCCGATGCAGGGGACACGGGTTCGTGCCGCGGTCTGGGAAGATCCCACATGCCGCGGAGCAGCTGGGCCCGTGAGCCATGGCAGCTGAGCCTGCGCGTCCGGAGCCTGTGCTCCGCAACGGGAGAGGCCACGGCAGTGAGAGGTCCGCGTACTGCAAAAAAAAAAAAAAAAAAAAAAAATGAAATAAGTCAGACACAGAAATAACAGAACTGCATGATCGCACTTATATGTGGAATCTAAAAGAGTCAAATACACAGAAGCAGAGAACAGAATGGCCATTACTAGGGGCAAGAAGGCAGGGGAAATGGAGAAATGCTGGTCAAAGGGTACTAAGTTGCAGTTATGTAGGAAGAATAAGCCTACAGGTATAATATACAGCATGGTGATTATAGTTAATAATATTGTATTGTGTACTGGAAATTTCCTAAGAGAATAGATTTCAAGTGCTCTCATCACACACACACACACACACACACACACACAGACAAAATGGTAACTATGTGAGATTATGTTAATTAGCTTGACTGTAGTAATCATTTCACTATGTATGTGTGTATCAAATCAGCATGTTACATACTGTAAATATATACAGTTTTTGTTTTTCAAATGGCTTTCTTTTCCCTCAAACAGTTGTCATAAGGAGCCAACGTTAATGAATTCAGCTGAGCTGAAAATTAAGAAAATATATAGAGGCAGGGGAAGTTTACTTTTATAGAAGAATGCATTTTCTCATGAATTATAGTTACTGATAAGAGTTATTACTTTAAAAGAAGAACTGTACACATCTTCAGAAATAGTATTTAGTTTCTTATAGTTTTAGAAAGACCTGGGTCTTAAATATTATTGGTTATGAACAGCTCTCAAAACATATGTCTAGACAACTTTTTCCTAATTAGCTATATTCTTTGTATGATTAGGATGAAAATAAGTAAGCCAAGTCCTGAACAACTCTGAATATTTCTTCTTTCATGAAATTTTTCTGATCTATTGTACTACTTTGGATAATAAATTTAATTCAATTCCTGACTTTTCTTATCTTCTCAAAATAGAACTGAATTACCAAATAAAACTTTTTTTTGTAATCTACAAAGTGACATGTGGATTTAGCATTAATATGTTCTTTTATTGTCATTTATTTTTGAGCAAGTTGTAACTCCCAACAATGGGAAAAAAAATCAAATTTTTTCACATCATGGAAGTTATAAAATAATATAATAAAAAATGCCTGGAGAACAGTTCCATGCCCTGTGTAAGACAAAGAAGGCTTGCTTTGCCTACCAGAGGACCAAATATTACAGTGATCAGGTCCCCAGACCAAATGATGGGAGTTTGTGTCCTATATCCCCTGCTTAGCAGCTGAGTAACCTTGGCCAAATTATTCATCTTCTCTAAGGCTCAGTTTTTCCCATCAGTAAAATGGGGATTTATTCACTTAACAATATTTCTCAAGTACGTTCTTTGTTCCAGGCTCTGTTCTATTCTAGTTCCTGAGAATACAACAGTGAACACAACAGAGAAAGATCCCTGCCTTTATCCGATGCATACTCTAGACCAAGGAGTCAAACAGGAAAGAGAAGAGAAGAGAAGAGAAGAGAAGAACAATAGAAAGGCATATAGTATGTTTGATAGCATTCGTTACGGCTATGCTATAGAAAAAAAGTTAAGCTGGATAGATAACTAATAAGGACCTACAGTATAGCACAGGGAACTCTACTCATTACTCTGTAATGACCTATATGGGGAAAGAATCTAAAAAGGAGTGGATATATGTATATGTATAACAGATTCACTTTGCTATACAGCTGAAACTAACAGAACATTGTAAATCCACTATACCCCAATAAAAATAAAAAATAAATATACAATAAAATAAATTAAGCTGGGAAGGAGATAGAAAGTGGTGGTGGCAATGTGCAATTTTAAATAGGGTGGCAAGAGAAGGTTTCTCCGAGAAAGTGGCATTTGAGCAAACACCTGAAGGCTATGAAGGTGTTCCTTGTGCAGGCAAAGTTTTGTAGGTAGCTGGAAGAACAGTGCAGAGGCCATGAGGCTGACACACACGGTAAATTCAAGGAACAGCAGGAAGGTGGCAAAGCCGAAGGGCAGGGTCCATGAGAGATGATGAATAATGAGGTCAGAGCATGGAAGGCCCTGTCAGCTGCTGAAGGGCATCTGGCTTTCACTCCGAATGCGCTGGGAAGCCACTGCAGGGTTTTGAGCAGAGGAGAGACCTGTTTGACGTATGTTTTCAAGGGATCATCCAGTTGCCGGGGTGAAGATAGACTCAGGGGACCAAAGGTGGAAGCAGAAAGAACACTTGGAAGGCTGTGAATTCATCTGGGAGAGAGAATGTGGTGGTTGGAATGAGAACGATAAGAAACGGTCACATAATGGTATTGTGAAGGTAGAACCAGCTGGATTTGCTGATGGATTATGAGACGGTGAATGGGAGGGAGGAAAAAAAGAGTCAAGGGTGACTCCAAAGTTTGGGGCCTGAGAACTTGCAAGGATGGTATTTCATTTTTCTGAGAAAGGGGAGCCTATGAGAGGAACCGCCCTAGGTGAGAATATCAGAAGTTCAGCTTTGGGTACGTTGAGTCTGAGACGCCCTCAGTGATCCAAGTGAAAAGATCAAGTAAGTAGAGCTGACCCTGGAACCACATGGGTTTGGACTGCACAGGCCCACTTATACCGGAATTTTTTCCCTAAATGCACACTACATAGTCTTGGCTGGCTGAATCCACCCATGAGGAGCTGCGGATATGGAGGGCCGACTGCCAATTATACTCGGATTTTCGACTCCAAGAAGGGTCTGTGCCCCTAAAACCCGCGTTGTGCAAGGGTCATCTGGATATGGGTTTAGAATTAAGAGGAGAGGTCCAGGCTGTGGCTATACATTTAGGAGTCATCTGTGGGTGTATGACACTGAAAGCCAGAAGACTGCATATATCACCAAGAAAATGACTTAGGTCTGCACCCTGGACCACCTGGCATTTTAAGATCAGGGAGGTAACTGGAAAGTAGTAAAAGAGACTGAGAATGCACAGCCAGTGACAGGGAATGAAAACCAAGAGATTAGCGTTCTGGAGGCCAGCCGAGACCAGTGTTTCAAGAAGGCTAGAGTGGTCAGCTATCTCAAACACTGCTGGAGCCCAGCAAGACGGGGGTTGAGAACTGACCATTGGATTTACACACTCCATGTCACTGGTGGAGCAACAGGCGTGGAGACCTGGATGGAGCAGCTCAAGAAAGAATGGGAGGCAATATTCACTGCAGCACTATTTACAGTAGCCAAGTCATGGAAGCGACCTAAGTGTCCATCGACAGAGGAATGGATAAAGAAGATGTGGCACATATATGCAATGGAATATGACTCAGCCCTAAAAAAGAAGGAAATTTTGCCATTTGCAGCAACATGGATGGACGTAGAGATTCTCATACTAAGTGAAGTAAGCCAGACAGAGAAAAACAAATATGGATGACATCACTTATATGTGAAATCTAAAAAATACTACAAATGAATCTATTTACCAAACAGAAACAGACTCACAGACGTAGAAAACAAACTTATGGTTACCGAAGGGGAAAGGGGGCAATAAATTAGGAGCTTGGGATTAACAGATACACACTACTAGATATAAAATAGGTAAGCAACAAGGATTTACTGTATAACACAGGGAATATATTCAATATGTTGAAATTACCTAGAATGGAATATAATATAAATATATATATATATATATATATCTGAATCACTTTGTTCTATACCTGAAACTAACACAATATTATAAATCAACTAAATTTCAATTTTAAAAAAAAAGAAAGAAAGAATGGGAGGGGAGGAACTGGAGGAAGCTGGTATAGGCAGCTTTTTCTAGGGAGGTAGGTGGAGGGAAATATAGAGATTCTATTTATTGTTTGTTTTGTTTTTAAATTGGAAGGAATTGATGGCATGTTGAGGCCTGCGTGTAATTCTTGTTACTTTCTTTGTAAGCTGATGGGAATGATCCTGTATGGAGAGAATTAATGATTATCCTTATTGGTCTTTTGAATATTAAACCCTGACCTCGCTAAAGGGGAGATTCTGCTCAGACGGTTTCCCTCCCGTTGGCGTGAACACACTTGCCCCCCACCTCTGAACGCTGTTCATGCTGTCCCCTGGGGCAGGAATGCCAGTCCTCCCTCTTTTAACAGATCCAAATCCTACCCGTGCATTACGTTTCAGCTCAAGCCCTACTTTCCCCACAAGGCAGTCTCTAACTTTTGTAATCTGGATTGGTTGCTTCTTTTATTTTCCTTATAACACCCAGTATTTTTCAAACACTCATTAAGTGTCCTTGTGTGCAAAGGAATGAACTAGATTTGGGACAACAACACATTAACTAAAAAGCACGGGGACTTCCCTGGTGGCGCAGTGGTTAAGATCCGCCTGCCAACGCAGGGGACACGGGTTCGAGCCCTGGTCCTGGAAGATCCCACATGCCGCGGAGCAACTAAGCCCTGTGCGCCACAACTACTGAGCCTGCGCTCTAGAGCCCGAGAGCCACAACTACTGACCCCACGTGCCACAACTACTGAAGCCCACGTGCCTAGAGCCCGTGCTCTGCAACAAGAGAAGCCATCGCAATGAGAAGCCCGCGCACCGCAACAAAGAGTAGCCCCCTCTCGCCACAACCAGAGAAAGCCCACGTGCAGCAACGAAGACCCAATGCAGCCAAAAATAAATAAATAAATATAAGCAAGTTATCTACCCTCTAGAAGGCAACAAACTTGTTATCTGTCACATATTATGATTTTTTTGTACGTATCTTTTTTTTTCCCCTAATTACCTTGAAAATCTTGAAGGCAGACAGGAATCGATATTTCATCCGGTTGGTGTTTTTAGCACAGTGAGAGAGCCATGAGAGAAACTAGATAGATATTGGTTGAATTATATTGAAAATCAGTATGATGGAATTACTTAAAGGATCATTATATTACTTCCCAATTATAGAAATAATCACCCAAAACTCTGCTTATCAGTTTATTCCTTCAAACATTTTTATAGCAATTATTTTAAATCCTTCCAAAAGATGTTAGATATTTCCCTGCTGTGTCATAGAAAGGTTCTCAGAGACGTTATTTCAAAAATGATTCTGATCTCCTTGTGGCAGGCAGAGCTGAGTCTTTATTGGGAATTTTGATAAAGGCACATTGCCCATTTGCAGGAATGGCTGTTTTTAAGACTCAGTTTTCTGTATAGGAAAAGAATCTGATTAGCAGTTCTATGGAGCAACTGGAAACTTGTGCTTCAAAATAGATGGAAGCAAATGCAAAGACAAGGGACATTGTTTAACTGAGATTTCCACAATTCTCAATGCTCTCCCGATGACACAGAGTCAGCCCAGGGGACTACTAATGAGGTAGAAACATGAATATGCATGAGCTTGAATCACGCCCAGAGGCTGATAAATGGTATTGTCCTTCGCCTGGGTCTGCCTGGTATAAAAAAGTGGAGGCACTTGGGGAGTATACAGTTGGCAAGTTTGTGGCAGATTTTCTCCTAGGCTTCTGAGAACACAAGACTTGATTGAATAAGAACAGCAATCCTGTAGCAGATGCAAACTGGTATATATAGAATGGATGAACAGCAAGGTCCTCCCGTATAGCAGGGGGAATTATATTCAATCTTCTGTGATAAACCATAATGGAAACGTATATCGAAAAGACTGTGTATATATGCATACCTGAGTCACTTTGCTGTACAGCAGTCATTAACACGGCATTGTCATTCAACTATACTTCAATAAAAAATAGATTAAAAAAAGATACACTTGAATCCCTTATAATAGTCAGTTAAGGAGGGAGTAGCAAAAGCACAAAAATAAAGTAAGAATCAGAAGTGCAGGGGAGCAGATAAGAGGAGAAGGAAGGGGAGAGGGAACGGTAAGAGGGAGAGGGGCCGGGAAGGACTTACGGGGGATAGGAGTGGGGTGGGAGAGGAGAAGAGGAAATAAAGAGGCTGGAAAGGACAGGAAATTAGCAGGGAGAAAGACACAGGATATTTTAAGATTTTTTTTTTGAAGGTCATGCCTTGGTTTTCACCGTGAATTCAAGGCTCAGGAAACAAACCTTCCTGTTGAGGCAGGTGTGAGATTCTTGCTGGGCACCTTATAAGTGGTTGTTGTGTGTTAAGAGGATCTACGAAGAGAAGGGGGAGGGGGTGCATCTGAGGACTGGGGCCTTTTCCCTGGGGAAGACAGATGTCTCTTAAACTTGAAACGGCCAAGTGAGAGAGAGCCCTGGTCTGGCTCAAGGAGGAGTTAAGCCATGCAGGAGACACAGTCTAAAAAACAAAAGTGGCATGCATCGAACACGATTTAACATAAACTTACACATTCTGTCATTGGAACTTCATACAAGTATCCTTGAAAAGTTGCTTTACACCACTTTGCTTTTATGAAAGACTTACATTAGTACCTGTTTTCGCTAACCAAAAGAAATCCTCCGAAGCAGATTTTTGCTTTTATGAAAAAAAGGCAAAACGCCAAAATAGTGTTCAGCGGCTGTTTCGCAACAGGTTGTTATAAAGGCGGTGAGCATCCAGGCCAGGAGAGGGGCCCCGCCATCTCCTTCCCTGGGAACCGCATTCAGCATCTCAGCATCAAGTCTCTATAGCTTTGAACTATGTCTGTAAGCATCTCTGCTTTAACTCAATTAATTTTGTGCAACCATTAGCAAGATGGATAAGGTATAATTCCTTCTTCACTTTACACCATTTCAGCTTACGAAAGGTTTCATGGGCTCTGCTTTCGGATAGTAGGGAAATGGCAGACCTCGTTTCATTGGACTTCATGTGCTTTTCTTCCTTTCTCTCTTTCTTTCTTTCTTTTTTTTACAAATTGAATGTTTGTGTCAACCCTGCATTGAGCAAGTCCATCGGTGCCATTCTTCCAACAGCATTTGCTGACTTCGTGTTTCTGTGTCACATTTTAGAATTCTCACAATATGTTCAACTTTCTTATTACGATTATATTTGTTAATGATGGTCTGTGATCAGTGACCTTTGATGACTTGCTGAAGGCTCAGATGATGGTTAGCATTTTTTAGCAATAACGTATTTTTTTTAATTAAGGAATGCACATTTTTTTTTAGACATAATGCTATTGCACACTTAATAGACTACAGGAGAACATAAACAGAACGTTTACATGCACTGGGAAACCAAAAAATTCATGTGACTCACCTTATTGTGACATTCACTTTATTGCTGTGGTCCGAAAGAGAACCTGCAATATTTCTGAGGTGTACCTGTATCATAATTTCACAATCGATGGCTTCTTTGAATTGAGGAAACATAGAAGTAAGTGTCTATGTTTGAGTTCAGACAACAATTGAACGATAAGTTCAGACCCAAGACACATGAATAGCAAGAGTAATCATCCTGGTAGGAAAGGCAGAGCACAGCCCATCTCAGGAAGGGCTGTTGGGAGACTAGAAATAACAGGTAGTGAACATTCAGGTAGAAGTCAAAGAAATAGCCCCAGGCTCACACAAGGGCCTGGCCGGAGCCTTGTTACTGCTCAACATTTAGATTTTCTAAATCTCAGGTTGTCTTGAGGATTGCTCCTATAATTATCACAGGGCCATTCCCCAAAAGTACAAACCTTGACTCTTGGATATTTCCTTTCCTGATTCCCAGCCAGGGGAAGCTATACTGACCTTCACTAATTCCAGTTAATCCTAATATGTCCAACAATCTCTGTTAGAAACTTTAATTCCTCAAATCTGAATAGTTCATACGCAGACTGCCTACAGTGAGAGCTCACAGAATCTTGGGACTTATTTTTGTAAGTACTTTTGATTTTCAAACTGCAGTATGTAAGAATTTTTGTGAAAGTTTTCTTGAGGTATAATTTACACACGGTAAAATTTACTCTTTTTAATGTAGAGCTCTATGAATTTTGACAAATATATATGGTTGTATAACCACCACCACAATTACGATAGAGAATATTTTCATCACCTGAAAAGGTTGTTTCAGGCCCCTTTGTGATCAATACTCTCCTCCCACCTTTAGTCCCTGCAGTTACGCCTCTGATTTTTGCCTCATAGTTTTTGCCTTTTCTGGAATGTTGGCTGAATGGTATTATACAGTTTGCAGTCTTTCCTGTATGGCTTCTTTCATTTAACATGAAGTTTTGAGATTCATCCGTGTTCTTGGATGTAATAGTAGTTTGGTTCTTTTATTGCCAAGTGGTATTCCACTGTATGGACGTACCACAATTTATCCATCTATAGTTGAAAGTTTCCATCATTTCCATTGTCGGGTGACTATGAATAAAGCTGCTGTAAACATTTTGTACAGGTCTTTGTGAAGACATATGTTTTCATTTCTCTTAAGTAAATGCCTAGGAGTAGGATCGTTGGGTTTTATGGTGTCATGAGTTGAATTGTGTCCCCCAAAAAAGATATGTTAAAGTCCTAACCCCCAGTACCCCAGAACATGATCTTATTTGGAAATAAACCATTGCAGATGTAATTAATTAAGATGAAGTCCTACTGGAGTAGGGTGGGCCCTTAATCTAATTGGTATCCTTATGAGGGGACAACTTGATTTCACACTTCTAGCCACCAGAAGTGTGAGATGATAGATATCTGTTGTTTTAAGCCACCTTGTTTGTGATACTTTATACAACAATCTTAGAAAATAATGCACATGGGAAGTGTATATTTTGCCAGATAGGAGCTGCCAGACCATTTTCCACACTGCCTGTGTTTACATTCCCATCAGTGATGCATGAGAGGTCCGGTTGTTCTACCACCTGTCAGCACTTGGTGTCGTCCTGTTTTTTATTTTACCCCTTCTAATAAGTATGTAGTGATATCTCTTTGTGGTTTTAATTTTCATTTCCCTAATGGTTTATGATGTTGATCATCTTTTCATGTGCTTACTTGCCATCCATATATCTTCTCTAGTGAAATATCTGTTTAGGTCTTTTATCCAGCTGTTATTGGTTGTGTGTTTTCTTAGTGACTGAGTCTTAAGCATTCTTTTACCTGTTATCAGGTGTATGTTTTGTGGGTGTTTTATCCCTTCCCGTGACTTCTCTTTTTATTTTCTTAACAGTGTCTTTTGAAGAAGAAAAAACTAAATTTAATGATGTCTTACTTATCCATTTTTTCTTTTATGGTTTGTGTTTTTTTTGTCATAGCTAAAAAAACCTTTGCCCAAGCCAAGGTCAGAAATATTTTCTCTTATGTTTTCTTCTAGAAGTTTTATAGATTTTTGCTTTACATTTTGATCTATTATCTATTTCAGTTAATATTTCTATTAATTTTTGCATAGGATGCTAGGTAAGGGTGAGTTTCACTTTTTTGTTGTTGTTGTTGTATATGAATGTACAATTGCTCCAGTCCCATTTGTTAAAAAGACCATTTTTTATATATCGAATTACCTTGGTAGCTTCGTTGGAAATCAACTGACTATATAAACGTGAGTATATTTTTGGACTTACCATTCTGTTGCATGTATCTCTAGATCTCTCCTTTTGTCACTACCACACGGCATTATTTGTCTTGCTTTAAAATGAGTATTAAAATCAAGCAGTGTGAGTCATCCAACTTTGGTTTTCTTCAAAGTTACTTTGGTTATGCTAGGTCCTTTGTTTTTCCATATACACCTTAGAATCAACATGTCAATTTTTTTTCAAAAATCTTCCTGGAATTTTAATTGAGATGATATTAAATCTGTAGCTCGATTTGGGGAGAACTGACATCTTAATATTTCATCTTCTGATCTATAAACATGGTATATCTTTCCATTTAGTTAGGGCTTTTTAGATTTCTCCCATTACTGTTTTGTACTTTTCAGCATACAGACCTTGCACATATTTTGTTAAAGTTATCCCTACATATTTCATGGTTTTGATGCTATTCTAAATGATACATTTTTAAAATGTCAACTTCTAATTATTTATTGCTACTATATAGAAATACTATTGATTTGCATATATTGACCGTGTACCCTATGAACTTGATAAACTCTCATACTACTTCTAGGAGTTTTTTGGCGTTTTTTTTGGGGGGATTCCTTTGGGATTCTTAATGTAGATAATCATTCATTTGCAATAAGAAGTTTTATTTTTTAGAGTCTCTGTTTTTCATATTTGATAATCCTTTCAGGGGACTCCAGGGGAAGTGGCATGCCTGCAGCAAATGAGAAGAATGACATTCAGTCCCATATTTATATGTTTGCAAAGCACCCATTAAACTGCTGCTTATACTGAATGAATTCATTAAAAAACTTTTCTCTTAAACTGTGCCTGTGTCATTTGTGTTCCTTGATTGACTCCTACTGCGGACTCTTTGGTTCTAAGCCCTAAGTGTTCAAACTATACAATTTACTTTGGATGAAATATTTCCTCTTGCAGGCCACTTTTTAAAATTTATACGAAATGGAACGTTTTGTGGCTAGACATAAGCCAAATGCCACAGGGCAAGGGAATATTAAAGCAAGACATTTGATTAAAGAGTTAAGACCAAGGAATTAAAGAATGTAAAGGATGGGGGAAGAAAAGATAATTCTTAGCTTAGGCTGTAAGTCTATTAAAGGAAACAGGATACATGGCCTTGAGAACTCCCCTAGACTCCCAGACTAGATGCATATGTTGATTTGAGGTTAGGGAAGAGAGGAAGGAGAATAAACAAGATTTATAATGGAAGGATTCAGATTCTTTGAGGCTGTCCCAGTTGATGTGGGGTGGCACCAGCCAAGTTCCACAGCTTCCTTGTTAGCTGCTGGAAACAGAATACAGCACGTGGAAGGCAAAAAGGAAAGGGGGCAAAAATTCTGCAAGGCGAAAAGATATAAAAATATCTTGCGGTTAAGAGACGATATGTCCAGACAGCACACACTAACAATAAAATCTATTCATGTTACTCTGTGACTCCCAGGTACTTGATCTTTAAGCTCTTTACAGAACACATCTAAATCCAGAGAAACAACTCCCTTACACCAACAAAGTTTTTCCATAATCTTTCCATAAAGTGACACACCTGGTTTTTATTTTTTTAATCTTGGTTATTCCATCAACACCTTTAATGAAATCTGTTTTTCAACCTTCAATTCATAAGCATTCGTGCATCCACACTGGGGCCAGGCAGTGTTTCAAGACCTAAGAATCTGGAAATTAAAAATGAGTTCATTGCTCTCAGCAAGCTCACAGCCCAGTGAAGGAGACAGACAACTAAGCAAATAGTTACGATGTAATAAGATGCTGTGATGGACGAACAGCTGGGAGCCAGGATGCGGGAGGCTTCACCCAGGCTGGAGAGGAAAGCCAGAGAAAGCTTCCTGGAGGAGACTGCACCCAAGATGTCTGATAAAGGACTTGTACCCTGGACATCCTTTCAGCGGCTCTAAGTTCAGGTAGATGGGCAGTTAATCAGAGCAGGCAGTTACATAAAAACAATCTATGCCTTGAACACTTAATTCCACATAAACTCATACGGGGCGTTTATTCACTGGTTTACTTTGTTGTAGTGTCAAGATTTTCTATTAAGCATAAGCCTTCTAATTGGAGCTTCCTTGCCTTCTTTCCTGCACAGATCACACCCATAATGCATTAACTACACAATTTCCAGTTTGTTTTTTTTAATGGGAGCAAGAATGGGGAGAGAATTGCAAAGCAATCTGAGTACAGAGTCCTTCTTGATTTTTACTACTTCACTCGTCTTGTATAATTCTCTTGCCCACACCTAATCTGACAACAATTTGTCTTCAGCAGCTCATCTTCCTTATTTTCCAAGCATCTGATTTTATCTTCATAATAACCACCCCCTTTCTTTTGGCACTCGCATTTTGTTGACTTATTTCATGTCTAATTATATTACGGTAATTCAATAACAACAGGTGTAAACAAGTTTGAAGCAAACACATCTTTTTCTCAGGATAAAAAACAATTCAAGCAGTAGATGCAGAAGTGTGTGGAGAACAGCCTACCAGCTGCAAGAGTCTAGGATGCCATGGGATTCACCGTATACATCCTACCGAGAGAATTTAGAGTGACCATTAATCCAGCAGGTGGCTAAGTGGAGACCTGTTTAAAGGACATCAAAGATGGACAAGGCACAAATATTCCAAGGAGAGTGAACAGCACAGAGGTACGGGGACAGGCACAAAATTATCACAGATATATACGGAAGATTTGATGAGTTGAGACTTCAAGCTAAATACCCCACAGGTGGGCTTTGTGTTCTAAAGGCGTACAAAACTCTCCAGTTTCCCTTAATTTTCCCACTGTTTAACAAAAGTGTCAAACTCATCTTTCCCAACAGTAATACTCAACATTGCTGAGGATACTACTTTTTTTTAATGTGGAAAGTAGACAGAAGCCTTTATTTGTTATGATAAAACAGCATAGGGTTGAAAAATTATTCCATTCATTGACATTATTTCTAGTGATTATATTATGTTACTAGGCCTAGCAGGTTATAGCATATTTTGTGGTTTGTTTTTTTTAGAAAAATAAATTTATAATTTTACACACTTTAGTTTTAATTATGAAATTTTATCTGGCTCATAGCTAAATAATGAGTATTTGCTAAATATCTTACACTCAGTCAGTGGACCCCTATAACTGGGAAATCCCAAAAGCCCTATGATCACTGGAGTCCAACGTTTTTTCAAAGGAACTAAGGCTAGATTCTTACCCCACTGTCATTCATGCATTTCACCAAGGTGATATCAGAGGTCCTCTCCAGTTTCCAAATTTTATCAATATTTTTTTATTGAAGTATAGCTGATTTACAATGTTGTGTTAATTTCTGCTGTACAGCAAAGTGACTCAGTTATACATATGTATACATTCTTTTTTATATAGTTTTCCATTATGGTTTATCCCAGGAGATTGGATGTAGTGCTCTGTGCTATACAGTAGGACCTTGTTGTTTATCCATTCTTACGTAATAGTTTGCATCTGCTAATCCCAAACTCCCACTCCATCCCTCTCCCAACCCCGTCCCCCTTGGCAACCACCAGTCTGTTCTCTATGCTGAGGACACCTTTTTTTTTTTTTTTTTTTTGCAGTATTGGCTATTTTTATTGCTTAAAATGTTTACTATTTTGAAGAATTAAAAACTCGTTATTTTGTTTAAATTTGTTTTTACTTCTTTGATTATTGGTAAGGAAGACGTTTATTTTTAAGTGTTAGCCATGTGTATCTCCAGTTCTGTCAGTGCTTAGTTCATGCAAGAGCATGATGATTTATCTTGCAAATATTTTATCCAGATATTTCTTACTATTAAGGTTTATAGTTGTTTTTTTTTTTTGACAGAATTTTGAAAATTTTAGATCTTTAAATCTAGCAATCTGCTCCTTTTTTTTTTTTTTTTTTTGCAGTACACGGGCCTCTCACTGTTGTGGCCTCTCCCATTGCGGAGCACAGGCTCCGGACATGCAGGCTCAGCGACCATGGCCCACGGGCCCAGCCGCTCCGCGGCACGTGGGATCCTCCCGGACCGGGGTACAAACCCGTGCCCCCTGCATCGGCAGGCAGACTCCCAACCACTGCGCCACCAGGGAAGCCCTGCTCCTTTGTTTTTAAGTTGAGGTGCTATTTTTCCCCCCTCCCATGACTGGCAAATTTGCTTACTTAACGTTTATTATTTTTTATGATATAATTTATTATTAGTTATTAAAAAATTTTACACTTTCATCATTCTGGAATTGTTTCAGAACTATTTATCAAACAGATCTTCCCCTTCTCCTTATTCATTTGGAATGCCTTATTTATTACGTATTTGATTCTTACATATTTGATAGTACCATGTTCTTTACATTATTAGAACTTTATAACATGTTTTAGTATTTGGTAGGGTTAAACTTCCTTTACCCATTACTCTTCTTTTTCAAAATTTTCTGAACTCCTTTCATCATTTATTCTTTCATATGAAATCTAAAAAATTTTATCTGGTTTCAAAAGCTCCTCTTGAAATGTTGGTGTAATTATTGCAAATTTATAAATTAATTTTAAAAGAACTAATATTTTAGTTACGTTCTATTTCCTAATCCATGAACATGGCATATTTCATCATATATCCAAGTTGTTTATATGAATAACCCAGAAAAGACATTCATGATTCTTGTACATGTGCTGAAAAAGGCTATTTCTGCATATTTTATGTTAGTGAGGATTGTGAACCTCCTTTGTCTGTTCTAGATTTTAATGTATGGAGCCATCTAACGTAGTCTCTATTAAGAAAATGGCGACTGATTTGAGATAGATGGCTGTTTTTGCATATAAATAAAATACTTTTTATTCTTTATCCTAGTTTTTTAAACTTCTTTAAAAAACGTTTTAATGTTTTTTAAACTTTACTTTTTTAAGAATAAAAGGTTTTTTCACTTTTTAATGAACTTGCCAACATCAGTTACAAAGCATCCTTTTGAGTAATGGAGGCATGTAAAATGTCAGTTGCCTGTGTCATCCGCTACCGCGGTGTTTGTCCCCAAATGGTTCCTAGCAAACGGGAAACAAAGTAGAGGCAGCTGAGGCTGGTGCCCGGTTCAGAAAACACGTGGAGGACCATTAAATAACCACTGGAAGTGCTGAAAGAGACCCATGAACAATGCAAATAACCTAGTGATAATGAGAACAGTAAATAAAACCATGAAACCTATCAGGAGACGGGTGGAAGACATTCCAACGCTGGCTGAAAACACTGGAGAAGAAATGACGGAGCCAGTTTCCGCTGGGCCCAGGACTTGTTTAGCCCATTTCACCTCAAAGTGAAAAGAACTTGGGGGTCAGCTCCCAAGCAGCTTGAACGTCCCTGCATAGAACTCCATATTTGGACACAGAAGCTGCGTTTATGACAAATGCAGTAAAACAGTTCAAGCAGCTGACACATGCAGGGAGAAAAGTGAAACTGTTAAATCAGTGATGCAGATGTCTTATAGATACACTAATACGTATAAAAAGATAACTAATAAGAACCTGCTGTATAAAAAAACGATAAAAAAGAAAAACAGATATGGAAAAAAAGTTTTTAAAATAATGCAGATGTCTTAGTAGGGAGGGGGAGGGGCACTATTGGGGTGGGAGTGGGAGGTACAAACTATCGGGTGTAGGACAGGCTCAAGGATGTGTTGTGCAACACGAGGAAGACAGCCAACATTTTGTAATCGTTGTAAAGTGACCTTTAAAAATTGTATTTAATTTTTTAAAACAAATAAAATAAAATATTAAAAAATAGCAATGCAGAGGTCTTGTAAGCCTAAAGCACATACAGAGCAAAGTTTAACTTGATCAGTAAATATTCAAGAGTGAGAAACACTTGTGCTCCTGGTGGCCCATTGTACTAAATGCATGACAATAATTCTGTTGATCAGAATGTCACTTCTGTGTGTGTGTGTGTGTGTGTGTGTGTGTGTGTGTGTGTGTGTGAGAATCCCTTCTAGCCCTGCCAGTTTTCCAGCGTGGCACCAAATCTCTGCCCCATGCCAGGGTCATCCTTCATTCCTTCTTCTTTGATCCCTGACAAAGCCTCATCTAACCACACACACCTTCCCCGAACAGTGAGCAGAGCTTGGCCCCTGCTCTGAAATACGGAGTGTGTATTTCCAGCCAGTCCCTGACAGTCATGAATGTGACCATCCTGGCAGCCTTGCAGGGAGCTCATCAGAACAGGCAAACAGGAGGGACCAGCCCTGCTTTGCAGCTGGGACACGATGTGCCAAAATGGCATTAATGTCGCGTGGAAGAGGAACAGGCAGGTGGGACAGAGAGGATTTGTCTCCGGTTAGAACCGAGCTGCGGTTTACAATCCAGATCAAGTTTCTTAGTCATTTTTATGGTGAAATTCTAGCAATTTCAAAATCTAGTACTATTGCTTAGAAGCAGAAAAAAAAGTGGCACAGAGGAATAACTGAATTAAATAAATATTCAGGAGTGCTTAGCGCAGCCCCACTCAGTTTGACACTACAAGAAAAACCGTCCAACCCTGCGTGCAGCTGCTCGTAGATAAATGAACTGTTAATTTCAACAGGGCTGCTGAATAATCTCGGCTTAAAAGGAGATGTCCTAATGGAATCTGATCTCTTGCCTACCTCATTAAAAAACCTACAGCTGTGCATCAAAGCAAATCACATCCTCCTCCTTCGTTAGGGCCAAGAGGAGGCTGGGGACACTGGGTCCCCCAGGAGTACACTTGGGACTCTTTGGATTCTTTTAAGACAGTGGTTATTTTGCAGCTGGCAAAGCAGAAGAGAAGAGAAAAGCCATCTCCTGTTACGGTGATGATCTTATTTAGTTTTTTGAGGGTTGACCACTGCTGGCCACCGCCAGTCCCTGGGTGGCCCTGGATTTAACACAAGACCCTTCTTATAGCTTGAATTAACTCAGACCCCTCCACTCTCCTCTGTCTTCAATATACAATTCATTAGGGGAACAATAAAAACAATGCTGTTTTATATCTGAGTGGCAATTTAGAGTTTTCAATTGTACCAGACAATTGTCCAAGAGCTGGAGATCTTGGGGTGTAGAGGCAAGAATACAGTCTCCCCCAACGCTTCTGCTACTTGGTTTCTCATCTGAGGTCCTAGTTACCGCAGGACCTGACTTTCATGGAAACAGACTGGATTTGAGATGGATCGTTTTATAGCTTTAGGTGTCTTATCAATCTCCGTGTACCTCAGCAAAGCTCTTTGGGCCATGCATAAAAAGTACTACTGAGGACATGATCAGTGACCTCTGAATTCGTTTCTGATCTGTCTCCATATGAGCTGTTTTTGCCTCGCTCCATCTCTTGGAAGTCACACTATAAATCCTCATCTATAATCCTGATTTTCCTCTGCACCAGTTGGCTATGCTCTCTGTTCTCGTCGACATCTCTCCCCTCCCAGGATGCTCCTAATTAGATATGACCATGGCCCGAAGGTGACTCCAGAAAGGACATTTACAAGGCAGGCACCAGTGGGCCTAGTTCCTCCCAGGCATCAACTGACCACCCAGGCAATTTAGGTAAATTGCCATTTCTTGAACACTGTGGTCTCAATCATGGTCATTTGATTCAAAAGGAAAATTTCCTAAATGAATGGTTATTCATTCTTAAAGTACTGCCATCTGATTCTGCCAAAACATACTTTTATCACAGTCTGAAATTTCCTACCTCCCAATATGTTTAATATTATACTTACAATATTATCATCAGAATGACTTTAGAAATTGACCCTGCAGCTAAACAGACGGGAGAGACGTGCAGAAGCTAAAGGAGGTCGTACAGATATAGCTGTTTAAAGTAGCAGCTCTGCCAGATAGAAAGAACGTAAAAAGAATTTAGAGTAGAAACAAGCATTAAACAGATTGGTTGAATCCTATTAGGCTGTGGAGCAAAGAAGGGGGATGGAATTGGAGTTTGGAGGGAAGATCACATATAATTTGCCGTAATCTAGGACACAACTGAGAGTAATTACAAAAGAATGAGCATGAATTCAGAGGACCTACAGTGTAGGACATTGACTTGGAGGACCCCCTCGGCAGAAACTATTAATAAAATAGTCTCAGACGTCATTAGTCATTAAGGAAGCGCAAATCAAAACCATAATAAGATACCACTTCACACCCACGAAGATGGCTATCATTTTTTTTAATGGAAAGTAACAAGTGTTGGGTAGGATCAAGAAATTGGAACCCTCTCACATTGCTAGTGGGGATATAAAACGGTTCAGCTGCTGTGGAAAACAGTTTGGCTCAAAAAGCAAAACACAGAATTATCACACACACGACCCAGCAATTCCACTCCTAGGTATATACCTGAGAGAATTGAAAACAGGTGTTCACACAAATGCATGTACAGGCGCATTCATAGCAGGATTATTCATAAGAGTCCAAAGGGGGAAACAACCCAAATGTCCATCAATGGATAAATGAATACACAAATTGTGGTGTATCCATAAGATGGAATGTTATTCAGCCACAGAAATGAATAAAGTAGTGATACATACGACAACGTGGATGAATCTCAAAAACAAGCTAAGTGCAAGAAGCCAGACACAAACATTCACATGTTGTATGCTTCCATTTATATGAAACACCCAGAATAGGTAAAACCATAGACATTAGAAGCAGATCGGTGGTTCCCTGGGGCCAGGGGGAGTGAGTAACAGGGACTAACTGCTTAGTGGGAACAAGGCTTTATTTTGGAGTGACGGAAATGTCTTACAATTTAAAAAAAGGGGTGGTTTCACACATTGTGAATGCTGCTGAATTTTTTATTTTAAAATTGTTAATTTTATGTAACATGAATGTCACCTCAATTTTTTTTTTAAAAAAAAGGGCTCAATATGACAGTCTATTGGTGAAAAAATTTATGCTGGATGTCTCTAGCTCTTCATTTGGTACTCAGGCCAGTCTCTCTAATTCACATGCTGCTCAATCTGTGAGGTCACCCAATGCACTTGGAATGGAAATCCCACTTCCTCGGAACAGTACTGCCAAAAAATACTTGGAAAGAAAAATGAAATCAATGTGGGAAAGTATAATTGGTTCCTTGGTGGGTATGTTTAATACCAGGCCAGCTTAGAATGAAGTCTAAAGATAATTCTTCTTGGGCTTCCCTGGTGGCACAGTGGTTGAGAGTCCGCCTGCCGATGCAGGGGACACGGGTTCGTGCCCCTGTCCGGGAAGATCCCACATGCCGCGGAGCGGCTGGGCCCATGAGCCATGGCCGCTGAGCCTGCGCGTCTGGAGCCTGTGCTCCGCAAGATAATTCTTCTTGCTTCGGCTTTCCTGGGCTCTTTTAGATAGAATTCACGGGTGCCATGAAGTTGAACGGAAAAGAAATTACATCTTTATTGTCACTGGTCTCCTAGAATCCTTCTCACTGGAATCCATCTTGGCTGAGCTATTAAAGATAATTGAGTAAATGTAATTCATAGTATTTACATTTTTTTGTGTTATATTGCATGTAAAATTTTGTGTACCTTGCATTTGAAATGTTTGTATTGTCTAAAAGAATAGTTGGCGTGGATACCTGATTCAAACTCATGATTTTTTAAGCTGACAAGGTAAAGCCTAATTTGTAAATGGTATTGAACCGTTTTGGAGAACTGAACATTATATGTAAGTACATACTATGTATAACGTAGATGTTATCATATTATATATATTAGGTTTATATTACTTAAGTAAGTTTTGGGAAATTATGGCATTACAGAAACAACTGAAGGTCTTAGAAATAAAGCTATATAAACGGAATAACTATAGATGTAATTTTAAATGTTTAGAGGAGTTTAGGTTTTAAATGGGACCCAAGATGAATCGGAGAGCCTTTAAAGTGACTTTTAGAAATTTATTGGCATCTTATTTAAAGCAAAATAAGATTTATAAACTTAAGGAAAAATCATGACTTTTCAATTTACTTTTAAAAATCAAGTATTAATATTAAAAAACACATAAGTCACGGAAGTACGAACAATCTTTTCACCTAAGATACATGAAAAAAAATGTGTATATATATATATATATATATACATATATATACATATATATAATATATATGTTCTTTGAGGTTTCACAGTCAGTGAACACTCTGTAACATGGTAAAACTCGGATGGAGTTTTATCTTCTTCCGCAGGATGCTGTGGACAGACAGGGCTTTCTTGGCTGCAGAATTTCCTATTCTCCATACTTCAGGCTCATTTCAATAGGCAAGGCTTTCAAGAAAAGACCAAAATGTACTTCCCTTGCTCACTTCAGCAGTTTGTATTAAAGGAAGCACTTAGTGCCTTGAACGCAATGTTCAAACTTGGTTGTTGAGTTCAACGCGGCATCCCTTCTCCTTCCGTGTTAAAAGGCACAGTGGAAATAGACTTGCAGAAAAATAGTTGACTTGCTAGATTGACCATAGTAACCATTATCAAAAGGATTGCCTACAAATGCCCGCTGCTCCCAAAGAATCCCAACAAATAAGAAATAAAACACTGCACCTCGGCAGAGCTGAATTTTACGTATGTA
This sequence comes from Leucopleurus acutus, assembly GCF_964270905.1. Classification (NCBI taxonomy): domain Eukaryota; kingdom Metazoa; phylum Chordata; class Mammalia; order Artiodactyla; family Delphinidae; genus Leucopleurus; species Leucopleurus acutus. The sequence goes on from NC_139142.1 coordinate 196,609,594, forward strand.
CGTTTTTACTCAGCTCTCATTTTCAAAACCATGTTCTGAAATGAACTCTCCTCAAAGAGCAGTCAATTATTAAAAGAAAGAACTTCAGCTAGAGCCTTCAAATGCTATTGTTTGAAAGTCCTTGAATTCTAATGGGATCTAGTCTGTTTTAAATGGTTTACCCGATGGACTTTTATGACTATTTTACACTTATTGAGAACTAACAAAAGGATGAGCCCAAAGCAAACAGAAAGGTGTTAATCTGCAGTCTCAACTCTGCCTCTTTCTGTTGTCCAGATCATCACAGAGCCCTTTCTATTTAGATTAATGTAGATAATTTTTTTTTCCAGGACAGTATGAAATTATCTCACGTGTTTTCCTTTGTTTTCTTCTCACATATGCATCCCACTGTGTTTCCTCAGGTTCTGCCTTGACAGCATCCTAGCACCTCTTCAAAAGGTCTGGGTGAGCTGTGACAAAGTGAGAGAGTGGCATGGACATATATACACTACCAAACGTAAGGTAGATAGCTAGTGGGACGCAGCCGCATAGCACAGGGAGATCAGCTGGGTGCTCTGTGACCACCTAGAGGGGTGGGATAGGGAGGGTGCAAGGGAGGGAGATGCAAGAGGGAAGAGATATGCGAACATATGTATACGTATAACTGATTCACTTTGTTATAAAGCAGAAACTAACACACCGTTGTAAAGCAATTATACTCCAATAAAGATGTTAAAAAAAAAAAAGAAAAGGTCTGCATCACAATCCTCTTCCTAATTTACTCTCCCAGAATATCTTTCCTGAACCAACGTAACATCTCCTTACAGTAAACACCTGGAAAGTGCCTTACTGCCACTTTTTATTTCTACAGGACGAGATTTTGCTCCTGGCTTTCCTGGGATAAACTGGTCTATCTTTTATATTAGTTTACCTATTCCATGAAAGAGATGAGCCAGTGTGTAAATTCCATGGCAGCCCTTTTAAAATCAATCTATTTTTAGAGGTGGATTCCTTCTGTAGAATTTGGCGGGGATTCCTCAAGAGTAGGTCAGAATTGTCTGTGGTCATTTGAACAGCTCCTTAATTGATCTACAAGAGGATCTACCACCATGTCCTCCAACCCTGGCCCTGCGATTTAAGGAGATTCCCAAGGTAAAAGAGAGCACTGCTGACAGGTGATCCTAGGTATCCTTCTTTTCTAACTTCCTGGTCCCGTCCCTGCCAGTGATGTCATAAATAGCCCTGGTTGCTCCTTTTCCTACCCAGTGAATTGCAAACTCCTGACCCACTGAGCACCTCTCCCTAACGCAGGACTGGCTATGTAGCTTATGGGGGACAGCACAAAATAAAAATGCTTAAAAATGCACCTTGTTAAAAAAAAATGATTTAAGTATTTTGAGATGGTGACGGCAGAGCAGTAAGCCAAGTGCAAGGCTCTTCTAAGTTCAGGTCGCTGTAGGACTATGTGGGTTGTATGTCCATGAAGGAAAGTACAGATTCTTCACCATCAGAATCCCCTCCAATAGAATTCAAAGATTTGCATCTAAAAATTATTACGTAAAGGAAATCCAAAAGTAACTTTTTTCTTAGGGAAAGGATGGGGATGTAGAAAGGTGGGCGATGGAAGATAGGTGGGGTATGACATAAAGAAGGAGAGACTCGGGACATTCCCCAGGGATTGAGAGGCTGACCAGCTTAGGACAGAAACCAGGAGGTACATGGCAGGAAGTACCTGAGTGGGGAGGGGTTCCAAGATGAGCTGGCGGGTCGTATGCGAGAATAATCAACCAATTTGAAATCATAGAGCTAGTCAAAGCACCTCATTGAATGAAGCCCCCTTTCAAGACATCACGGGAAATTTACATAGGTCTTTGATTGTGAAACTGACGAACAGAAAATGGAACCTTTACATAACCCTTGAGAAAATTGATACATGTACTAAGAAGCATGGACTCCTGGTTTTCCAATAATAATGCAAGAAGGTATAATTGATGCTAAAACTATCCTGAACAAAATTAATCAACTTGATACTCCAGAAGGCATTTCAGAATCTTGCAGTGCCTTGGAATAAGGATTAGGAATTTATTGCTGAATTAAATTATTGCATTGATTCATCCATAAACTAACTAAATTAAATTCATGAAATAATTTATTGATGAATAAAAGTATGACCACACTAGCTTCTCACTAATCCACAAACGATTAAATTAGTTTTCATTGAACAAACTAATTACAGCCACTATGGAGAACAGTATGGAGGTTCCTTAGAAAACTAAAATTAGAATTACCATATGACCCAGCAATCCCACTACTGGGCATATACCCTGAGAAAACCATAATTCAAAAAGACACATGCACCCCAATGTTCACTGCAGCACTATTTACAATAGCCAGGTCATGGAAGCAACCTAAATGCCCATCAACAGACAAATGGATAAAGAAGATGTGGTACATACCTATAATGGAATATTACTCAGCCATAAAAAGGAACAAAACTGGGTCATTTGTAGAGACATGGATGGACCTAGAGACTGTCATACAGAGTGAAGTAAGTCAGAAAGAGAAAAACAAATATCGTATATTAACGCATATATGTGGAATCTAGAAAAATGGTACAGATGAACCGGTTTGCAGGGCAGAAATAGAGACACAGATGTAGAGAACAAACGTACAGACACCAAGGGGGGAAAGTGGCGGGGGTGAGTGGTGGTGGTGGGATGAACTGGGAGATTGGGATTGACACGTATACACTAATATTTATAAAATGGATAACTAATAAGAACCTGCTGTATTAAAAAATTTAAAAAAGTATGACCACACTAGCTAATCACTAATCTACAAATGATTAAATTAGTTTTCATTAAACAAACTAATTAACAGGTGATGGGGATCTAACACATATTTGTTAAGCAAATGAATGCATGGAGAAAGGCAGGCAAATCTCTTATTAACCCCCAGATCTCAGAATTATAATTTTCCAATCTGAAACCTGACAACTTTTCGTCACCTCGTACTTCTCCTTTGTCCCACATAGCGAGAAATTTAGAACATTTACGGTTAATCGTAGCGCCACTTTGTGGAGCATAAATACAATTTAGGGAAGAGATTAAATGAGTTGTAATGGCTAAACCTCAACTCACGTGCCTGGAAGTAAAGGAATGTGAAGCCATTGCAGAGTTTCCCCTTAACACTGTGAAGGGGACTGTGATTTTTCTTCTATAATTGAGTTATAATTTTAAGACATTATTCTCGATTTTTAAAAAAATCATATAAACTAGCTCTTAAGATTTCAAAAGATACGCTCAGTGTCCAAAATTTGGAAAATAGGCAGACAAGCCTGGGTTTATTCACACGGCAGCACCAGCTTTTGGAGAGGATGAGAGTGGATCCTGAAAAAGAGGATAAGGTTCTGCTTCCAGTAATGGTAGAATCAACTCTTCCACAGAAAACAACTGTCAACTTCAAATAAAATCCAAAAACAACCACTGAAGGCTTGGTGAGTGACCAAAGAGCAGGTCAAACCTGGAGAAGAGTGTCCACATTTGGGACAGAAGTGGCACCAGCTGAGTTTTGTACTTGTGTAGCCTTTAGCCTGAAGTCAGATGGTTCCTTTGGGGTGGGGAGGGAAGAGTGGCAAAACCTTGAATAGAAACCGGCAGTCTTTCTGGGCTGAAGAACCCTAGGACAGAGGCAGGGAAACCACGTCAGCTAGAAAACGAGGGGGAGAAATCTGGGAAAGGAGAACAGGAGAGAGGGGAGCCTCAAATTTTCGGCATAAACTTTGCGCACATCTCTGGGCCGACCTTTCAACTCTCCCTGCACAGCTAGACTTCAAGCAGCCCTGCTGAGGCTAAAAGAACTCAACAGAAAGTTTAGCTGTTGCTCATAATTTATAAAAACAAAAAAATCAGTATTCTCCACCAGTGGTCCTCCAGTGGGTGAGTTGGAGTAACAGGGATATTACCTCCTACGATGGACAAGACAGCCTTACACAGCAAAGTACTGTTTTACTCAAAATGTGAGTTTCTGCTTTACACCCATTAGGATGGCTATTATCAGGAAAATGGAAAAGAACAAGCGTTGGGTGAGGATGTAGAAAAAATGGAAACCTTGTGCACTGCTAACTGAGAATGTATAATGGTGCAACTGCTGTGGAAAATTAGTGGTTCCCAGGGACTTCCCTGGTGGTCCAGTGGTTAAGACTCCGTGCTTCCACTGCAGGGGACGTGGGTTCAATCCCTGGTCAGGGAACTAAGATCCCACATGCCTCACAGCACAACAAAAAAATTTTAAAAAAAAGAAAATGAGTGGTTCCTAAAAATTAGACATAGATTTAATGTGTGATCCAGCAATTCCACTTCTGGAGATGAAAGCAGGGACCTGACAGATACTTGTACACCCATGTTCATAGCAGGATTATTCACAGTAGTCAAAAGGTGGAAACAACCCAAATGTCCATTGACAGACAAATGGATAAACAAAATGTAGTAGATACATACAATAGGAGAACATTCAGCCTTTAAAAGGAAGGAAACTCTGACATGCTACAACGTAGATCAACTTTGAGGATATTATGCTAAGTGAAATAAGCCAGACACAAAAGGACAAATATTGTATGATTCCATTTATATGAGGTGTCTAGGGTAGTCAAATAACTATGGTTACCAAAGGGGAAGGGGGTAGGGATAAATAAGGAGTTTGGGATTAACATATACACATCACTATATACAAAATAGATAATCAACAAGGACCTACTGTATAGCACAGGGAACTCTACTCAGTATTCTGTAATAAACTGTAAGGGAAAAGAATCTGAAAAAGAATATCTATATATCTATATATCTATGTATATCTGAATCACTGTGCTGTACCCCTGAAACTAACACATTGTAAATCAACTATACTTGAATAAAAATTTTTATAGAGATAAAAAGTAGAATGAGAATGGACTTGAGGACACAGGGAGGGGAAGGGTAAGCTGGGACGAAGTGAGAGAGTGACATGGACATACATACACTACCAAATGTAAAATAGATAGCTAGTGGGAAGCAGCCGCATAGCACAGGGAGATCAGCTCGGTGCTTTGTAACCACCTAAAGGGGTGGGATAGGGAGGGTGGGAGGGAGACGCAAGAGGGAGGGGATATGGGGATAGATTTATACATAGAGCTGATTCATTTTGTTGTACAGCAGAAACTAACATGACATTGTAATGCAATTATACTCCAATAAAGATGTTAAAAATGCAATAAATATAATATTTCACTTTCACATTTTTCAATAAAAATAATTGTAGTTTCTTGAAGAAAAAAAGTAGAATGGTAGTTAATAGAGGCTCAGGGGAGCTGGTCCATTACATGGGGTGAAGGTAGGGGTGTGTCCAGGGGTCGGGCTGGAGGGCTGGCTTAGGTGTTTTGCCCACCCCTCTGGTGGTGTTGTGTGCAGGGGGCATGGGCAGTAAGTACCCTGTTTTTGCTCCTGGCTCTTCAGAAGTGGCGCACAGATTCCCTTCAGATTTTACATTCCATTTATAAATGGAATCATACAATATTTGTCCTTTATTTTTGTCTTTTTGTATCTTTTGCCCATAATTTGCCCCAACTGCACATACATGCAGTTATTTTTAGTCCCTTATAGTTTCTTTGCATTTTGTTGCTTAAGGAGATGTTTGTCCAGGTGCAAGCATTGCAGCAAAGGGCCCCAGGTCCCAGCCTGTCTCGATACCATACTGCCTCTCAGTAAGTGTTGGTCAAAAGAGTGAATGATTTCTCCAGAATTATAGGAGGTGCTTGATTGCCCTTTTTTATTTGCCTTCACTGCTCACATGACCACATCCTAGGTGAACCCTCTTTGGATCCACGTCTCTTAAGGGAAATTCTCATCTGCTTTAGTTCTCCTGCAAATAAAGCAGAGATCTGACCAAATTTGGACCAGTAGAGCTCTCATAGGAGCCCAGTATGACCTGATTGGGTGGCAGATACTGGATAATAAAGAGGTGATGACCTCCAAGTGAAATAAAACCAATGAATTTTCTTTTTGCTTGTTGGATTTCCTAGGATAGCACCTTGCATAAATTCTAGCTAGCATGATGGAATTTTCAAGCTGGAAGATATCTTATAGGTGATGCATCCCAATCCCTTAATTTAATGACAAGCAGACTGAGGCTCAGATCAGCAAAGTCGTCAGATTGCCCAAAGCCACACAGCTAGTGAGTGATTCCCAGGCTGGAGGCCAGAGGAGACAAAATACTCCAAAATCTATTGGCACATCCTTTTCCTCCAAGGGAAATGCCCAGATCCATAATTTTCCCATTCTCTCTCTCTCTCTCTCTCTCTCTCTCTTTTGGTAATAGAAAACTTGGAGCTAAAAGGAGTTATGATCCAATTGTTTCTTCTCAGATGGATGAATAACCAAGTTGGTACTTTCCATTCCTAATGGCTCAAATTACTAAGCTGTGTAATAACTTCCAATTTTGAAAGGTAAATAGATACAATGCATTTGGAGAGTTGGGGTCTTCTGACACGTAAGACTTCTGAATATTTTCAGCCAACAGCGGTTTGGACAAATACAAGTTGCTGTATTGTGCACTGGTCCTGGGTTAGACAGAGAGATGCAAAGCCAAGTTAGGCCAGTTTCAGGTGACTGACCCTCAGGTACAGGACCTCAGCAGCCATCGCAGGCAGCCAGCAAATAATTCCAAGGGAAAATTTAAACAAAGTCACTTTGGGTAAAGACACAAGAAAAGAGCAGAGTCCAGTGTAAGATTTTTTAAAGCTGCTGTCATATTACGTATTTAGAAATGACCTAATGGTGCCAGTAATGAGGAAGACAGACCAAGCATAAGAAGCAAGGATATTCCCTCTCCCTCTGTCTTATTCTCTCTCTTTTTCTACCTAATCTTGTTAGTGTCGTAAGGTGGCAGAGCTGGGAAGGGAGAGGCCAAGATGCATTGGGGACCAGCAACAACAGCACAACGGTAGTCATGATGAGGGCTAACACTTATTGGATGCTTACTATGGTCTAGACACTCTTCTTATTTAATGTTCTACTTAATCCTCTACTGTGTACCTGGCCTTGTGCATTCCATATATATTACGTTGTGTTACCCTCACACCTAGCTGATGAGGTCAGTGTCGTTATCCTATTTTACAGCCAAGGAATTTCCCTGAAGTGAAACAACCCAAGCTTGACATGGGATCCACATCCAGCTTGTCTGACTTGGAAGCTCATGATCTTTCCCACTTATGACACCTGCCACTGTGAAGGCCCATCAGCACCACATGCATTAGCAGACATAAATATTACAAGCATGGTGGAGGTTTTCCTCTACATTGGAAATCAGAAAATGTGAGCATTGCATCTTGGTTTTGCTTCCAATTTTCCATGTGACTGTAAATGAGTTGCTTACTTTCTCTGTGACTCAGTTTCTTTACCTGCAAAGTGAAAATTATATCTGTCCCACTTGATCTCAAGGAATTTTAATGAGAAATTCAATAAATGATTGTGAAAGTATTATGAAGAATGTTGAACATATGTAGGCTTTGGTATGTTGTATTTACTACAAAATGCGGAAAATTCCTCCTCCTCTTTCTCCTCCTTCTTCCCAGTTTTATTGAGATGTAATTGACATCTAGCACTGTACATCTTTTTTTTTTTTATTTTTTTTTTATTTTCTGGTTGTGCTGGGTCTTCGTTGCTGCGCGCGGGCTTTCTCTAGTTACAGTGAGCGGGGGCTGCTCTTCGTTGCGATGCGCGGGCTTCTCATTGTGGTGGCTTCTCCTGTTGTGGAACACGGGCTCTAGGCACACGGGCTGCAGTAGTTGTGGCTCACTGGCTCTAGAGCGCAGGCTCAGTAGTTGTGGCGCACAGGCTTAGTTGCTCCGCGGCATGTGGGATCTTCCCGGACCAGGGCTCAAACCCATGTTCCCTGCATTGGCAGGCAGATTCTTAACCACTGTGCCACCAGGGAAGCCCTAGCACTGTACATCTTTAAGGGGTACAGCATAATGATTTGACTGACATACATCATGATATGATGATCACAAGAAGCTTAGTGAACATGTATCATCTCATATAGACAGAAAAGAAAAAATATTTTCCTTGTGATGAGAATGCTAATGGTTTACTCTCATAACAGCTTTCCTATATAATGTACAGCAGTGTTCATTATATTAATCAGTGTACATAACAGTCCTAGTACTTAAGTATCTTACAACCGGAAGTTTGTACTTTTTCACCATCTTTATTCAATTCCCCCTGCCCCTACCCCTCGCCTCAGGTAACCACAAATCTGATCTCTTTAAGTTTGTTTTCTGAAAAATAAGTTTGTGTTTTGAAGAAACGTTGCTTCTTATTTGACAGACAGGAGAGGTCTTTCTTATATACATCCTCTGTCTTGTCATCTTCATGCCCAGCTACATAAAGTGGGCAATAAATTACCCCTTATTTATTTAATTTTTTAAAGTCTTTATTAAATTTGTTACATTATTGCTTCTGTTTTATGTTTTGGTTTTTTGGCCACAAGGCATGTGAGATCTTAGATCCCCGACCAGAGATCAAACCCGCACCCCCTGCATTGGAAGGCAAAGGCTTAACCACTGGACCACCAGGGAAGTCCCCTACCCCTTATTTATAAAAAGAGATAAACATAGAGTGTCTGGTCTAGTAGGAGCTCAATAAATATTAATTTCCTCACTTTGTTTGAATGGGCATAGGAGGCAAAGCCTGTCAGAGATTAATTATATATCAACTTGACTGAGCCAAGTGTTGCCCAGATATTTGGCCAAACTCTATTCTGGGTGTTTCTGTGAGGGTTTTTAGATGAGATTCACATTTAAATCAGTAGGATGAGTAAAGCAGATTGCCCTCTTGAATGTGGGTGGGACTGTCTAATCAGCTGAAGCCATAAATAGAACAAAAAGACTGATCCTCCCCAGAGTAAGAGAGAATTTTTCCTGCCTTTGGACTCAAACTGAAACATCAGCTCTTCCTGGGTCTCGAGCCTGCTGGCCTTTGGACTGGCCTCTCCCATATCTGCAGATCTTCAGATCCTGGGTCTTGACCCCCTCCAAAGTTACATGAGCCAGTTCCGTATCATAAACCCCTCTCTCTCTGTCTCTCCTCCCCATATGTATCTAAAAATTATTTTCATATATTTTATATGAAAATATATAGATGTATAACTGAATCACCCTGCTGTACCCCTGAAGCATCGTAAATCAACCATACTTCAACTTTTAAAAAATAATAAATACATAAAAATGTTAAGATTGAAAGAATCTTAAATGTATATACACATCCTATTGATTCTGTTTCTCTGGAGAACCCTGACTAATACAGCCCGGTACTTACTCATCAAAAGTCATGGGGAATCTGTTTACAACAACCTAAAAATAACAACCAGCCAAGATCTTATAAGCAATTAGGTTCAAAATTGAAGATCCTGAGTGTGGCGGGGAGAGAGAACTCTGCCCTAGGAATCACTTAGTCACAGCAGAGCCCCAGCCTTGGGACTCAGGACACGTCCTTGGGGAATTCTGTACTTTCCACGACTGGGAGCTTTTTGTCCTTTCTGCCCTAGGGTGCAAAGCACTTTTTTGGCTACAAAAGGCTCCCTTATGGTCTGTCTCGCCTTCTCCACTTTGTATGTCTTTAATAAGTGTCAGTTCCACAGAAGGCAGTGGCTCTTTCTTTAAAAGTCAGAAGTGATCCCCAATGGCTTGTCACCTGGCTATATCAAGAATGGCTTTTAGATGTCTGCTCCCCGTTATTCTCAGCCAGCCCAAGAAAGAACACACTGTGGTTGTCTGCCTTTGGGGGCTGCTTCCTTTCCCACATGTCCAGTGATTTATAGCTCGTTTTTCCTGGTTAACCATGACCATGGCCGTGACCATGCACACAGTCTACCCTGGATAGACTCAGCTCGTAGGGGATATGGCTATTAACGAGAAAGCCTGGCTCCCAGAGGGTTTGGCTACTGAGATGCATTTTTCTTTCTCTCTCATTTACTAGTGGAAAATACTGCCTGGGAGGAAAATAAGATAAACAGTGGCCTTTCAAATTTCCCCTAAGCTCGGGTTTATGTTTTACTTTTCCCAGATCCCAGATAAATTCTCTTCCTGGTTTCTGTTTTATGCCACTTTGGAGGACATATGTCAGGCTCTTAACACTGGTTAAAAATAGGCCATTTGGATGGAAACAGAATATCATAACACAGCGGGGTTTTGCTGTTTCATTTTGTTGTTTTAATAAATGTAAGTTTAATCAAAAGAGCTAGATGAATCATCTTGGAGACTAAGTCCTCTGTTTGTCTACAGAACAGATGTAACTTCTCAGCTCTCTTCACTCATAATCATTCTGCTTGATCACCCAGAAAGGTGAGTTCACCCTGTCTCCACCACTGCTCTCTCATGGGAAGAGTCAATTTAAGGGAACGTCTATAATTGTATGGTTTTATCTCTGTTTAGGCTATGATCTTGCTTGATAGTTACTTGGGTGCACGTCTTACTTCCTCTGTCAAATTGACAACGCCCCCCAAGGTTACAGATATGTTTTTCCCACAAGACACACCACGGTCTGTAGACACATATAGGAGACCCTCAATTAGAAATATCTGTTGGTTAAACGAATAAGTGAATGAAAATATTTTAAAAGCTATAGAGATAAGAATTCTAGGGGCTGTTAGGCTCAATTATAATTAGCTGCCTTTTGCCAGCAGTTTGAGCAGATAGTCAATGTTACCAGTTGATACCAGCCAATTGGTAGGTAAAGATGTATGACCATCTTCTCTAAGATCTCTGTTCTAACACAGGTTACTATTCAAAGATGAAGCAAGGCATTTCCAGTCAGCAAACTCTGAAGCCATGCTCCAGCTATGTGCTACGGTCTGTACAGATTTACACTTTCTAAAATAGGGCTCTGGGGCCCCAACAGGAAGAGGATCAATGCCCCCAGTAAGGATGACTCTTTCTAGAACTTAGTATTTTGCTAGACTGAGGCAGTGTTGTAAGAAGATACTTTATTTCCCCAGCCATCTTGTGCATTCAACCCCCTATTGACATGCTGACCTATATAAGGAATGAAGAATTTGGCTTCTGCGGAAAAACAAAGTGAAGAATGGGGTAAGAATGAACTCTTCAGGGGAAAAAGAGTCTACTCAACTTTTCCTTAAGAAATTTAGGTCATTTGAAATAATGTGCAAACACTAGGTTTTTTTTTTTTTTCATAAAAACTCAAATTTTTCCTCGGGCATCTCAGAATTTTCCATATCTGGTCAACATCTGAAAGACGAAAGAGGAAGTGTGATCTGAGGTAATTATGGTCTGACCAGGAGCAAAACAGGCCCCAGACCTCATGAGGAAGCTCCACCAAAAGAGGAACAGGGCCCTTTGACTTAGAAGACGAACGGCTGGGGTCGAACGGCCCCCCTAATTCAGAGCAGGTGCAGTCACTCTGGCCACTTGCTGACAGGCGAGACGGAGGAGAGAAAACAAAAGGCAGGGACCGCGCTGAGGCTCAGAGGCAGTCGGAGGTTCCTGTTGCTAGGGAACCACTTCCTGTGCGCTCGCACACAGCTATTCACATATCACTAGAATAATCCTTCTCAGGCTTCGAAGGAAAGGAAAGAGCTCTCAAAGCTCAGACGTGACCGTAACACCAGGCAAGGTCTGGCTTTTCCAGCAGGCGCTGAAGAACCAAGGATGCCAGGAGAGAACGAGAAGTGAATGGACATTTTGTTTTTATTCAAAGAGACGGAGGGCTAACCCCCTTCCCGCATTTATCTACCCCGATGTGTCAGATGCAAACAGTGACCACACACAAACACACGTGCACACACGATTTTACTATCAGTTTCTTGAGAGCAGAGAGCACGTTTCACTCATTTTCAGATGCCCGCATTCTCCCACACAGCGCTTTGCAGTCAGTTCTCCAAGTTCCTTGAATTCTATGCCTTCATTTCACAAAGAGTTACTGAGGAGTTGGTTCTACACACACTGTGCCGAGTGCTAGGATGGAGACAAAGATGCACAGATACCATCCTCCCCTCAAGAAGCTTCCTGGTCTTGTAAGAGTAACACGAGTGACAATTAGGTTTGGCTACAAAGAACAGTAACAAAAATAACAGTGGTGTATATGAGATAGAAAGTTTTATTTTCTGGCTCTTACACATAAAAGAAAGGTCCAGAGTTGGTATTGAGCCCCAGAGACCAAGGCCTCTCCTGTGTTTTATCCCCACTATCCTTAACATGTGGTTTCATCCTCAAAGTTGCCACGTGGTCCAAGATGGCCACCATGATTACCCACCACTGTTCCAAACAGGAAGAAGGAAGGGTGTGCTCTCTTGAGGGAGATTTCTGGAAGCCCCCTGGTAGTAGATGCTACACTTGAAATCTTTTTATGAACAACATTAAAGCCCCTTCCCTTATGTTATTGTTTTGGGGGTCGTGAAATCAGTCTTATTTGTATACAGTTACTTTTTTTCATTACAAAACTTGTAGCATCTCATTATGGCAAATTTGGAAAATAGATTAATTCATCCCTCATTCCGATATGTATTTAAGAACCATGAAAATTTTTATTGCATACTTATGGTTCTAGAAGCTAGGACTATAAAGGTAAACAACTACTGTGAGCATTCTGTTTCCTCTCCCTCCATTTTGTAAAGCTCTGCAAGCTATGCATTGGTTTTGGTGTTTTGTAGTTGTAATTATGGTAAATAATTTTATATCCTCTGGTTTTCACTTCACATTAAATCAATAGCTTTTCCCCATTTTACTATATGACTACATTTTTAATAATTTAATAATATATACTCATAGTGAAAATTGAAATGTTATTTAAAAAATAAAAACAACCCAGTCAAAAGACAACAAGATACCTCTACACACCTACTAGAGTGGCCAAAATCCAAAACGCTGACACCACTAAATTCTGACAAGGATGTGGACCAACATGCAATTTCACTCATTGTTGGTGGGAACACAAAATGATACAGCTTGGAAGACAGCTCGGTGTTTTTTCTACAAAACAAAATACACTCTTACCATAGGATTGAGCAATTGTGCATAGATGAATATAAGTATTGTATAAACAACTGGCAGGGGTAAGACATGTCCACACATGACTGTAAATCATGGGCCATAAGGGAGGTCTTGGTGAGATTACTTCTTGGTATGTCCTCCGTTATTACATCAAGACTATAGAATTGAACTTGGACCTTCAAGCCTAGGTGTGATTTTAATAGATGAATAGATCCTCTGTCAGTGGTGTGTAGGCTGTTTAAGAGCAGGTGAAATATGGATGCACAGACGCCTGTTAGGAAACTATTAAAATAGTTTGGACAAGAGGGAATAATGACCCAAAATGGAGTGTAACAGCAAGACTGAAAAAGTTGGAATAGATATGAGAAACATGACAAAGGAACTCAATAAGAAGGATACAGAGGTTAAGTAGAAAGAAGGAATCAAACCTGGCCTTGAAGCTTGAAACCAAGGTGGATAGTGACACCATAAACAGAAATCATACCATTGGATAGAAGAACCAAGTTTTAGGGAAGTTTATTATTATTTTTGATTCTACCAGATTTAAATATAATGTCCCAATAGAGTTAAGTAGATTTAAAACACAGATACTCGGGACTTCCCTGGTGGCACAGTGGTTAAGAATCCACATGCCAGTGCAGGGGACACGGGTTCGAGCCCTGGTCTGGGAAGATCCCACATGCTGCGGAGCAACTAAGCCCGTGCGCCACAACTACTGAGCCTGTGCTCTAGAGCCCGCGAGCCACAACTACTGAGCCCGCGAGCCACAACTACTGAAGCCCGCGCGCCTAGAGCCTGTGCTCCGCAACAAGAGAAGCCACCGCAATAAGAAGCCCGCGCACCACAACGAAGAGGAGCCCCCGCTCACCCCAACTAGAGAAAGCCCACGCGCAGCAACGAAGACCCAACGCAGCCAAAAATAAATAAATAAAATTAATTAATTAAAAAAATAGAACATAGATTCTCAACTTCACCAAACTTTTTTAAAAAAAGGTCAAGACTCTCATTTCTTTACTTCATCTCCATCAAAGCATGACTTTATATGCCCAGGGCAAATTCCAAGAACTCGTCCTCCCCCGGCTTTCCCTTACAAGAAACCGGGAAGTTTAACCTTTCTAAAGGGCACCCGAGCTAAGATCCCTGCTGATAAACTTGCTCGAATCGGAAGGATATAAAATCAACCCTCTCATATGGTACTGCTCAGAAATTCTTAACTCTGTCCAGAAGACATTTGGTATTTGCAGAGTTGCTGAAATGGCTAAGAGGGTAGGACTTTGGACTCAAGCAGACTTGTGTTGGGATAAATGAACTCTTTAAACTTGAGTTCCCTTATCTGCATAATGGGAATAATATAGTACCAATTCCATAGCGCTGTTAAGAGGATCAAATAAGAAATCCATGTAAAGCACTTAGCAAGGTCCCTAATGAATTGCAAGTACATAATAAATGTTAGCTGGTATTATTGTTAAGTACCAGGTCGGCATGGTTACCAGATGTTTTATGTTCAATTGTTAGAAAAGAACAATTCAGATGATGTGATCATGAATATGCAAAAATCAAACATGGCAGCTGGACCACATTAACTAAGGATAAAATCAGTCGGTTGTAGGAGGTAAAGAACAGAGAAAGTTGTAGTCACCTGAAGGAAGTGATACAATTATCCATTTTCCTGAAGCCTTTTCAAATTGTCAGAAGGAACTACATACCGTGAACCCCTTAGAGCAGGGCAGCTATGAGAAGAGTCTAGGCACAGGAAAAAATGGCAAAGCACGAACTTCTGGAAACGTGGCTATTAGGGTTGAGGGTAGTAACTGGTTCCAGGTGAACAAAAAAGCAAGAAGGCAAGACTTCAGCCCTATCTCAGTACCCAGCATAGCAGCAGGTTCCACACACCCTTGCTGAACACACAGACAGATGAACTGTGTGACCAAATGCATGGATGCCCCAGTGTTCACAGTGATGGCCAAATACCAGAATTGGGTCTTTGCGAAACCCTGACTTTTTGAGTCCTTGATCTGTTCTGCTTCTAGAGCTTGAAAAAAGCCAAGGGCAATTTGTCCCTTTTGTCAACTTCTCCTTGGATAGGAAAGCTGAAAATTTCCACGATTACTATACACACAGGAGTCATGCTTGATCAAAATCCATGGAAAGGTGCCGGGCGCACAGCCAGATGGGCAAATGCTCACAAAGGGATGTTATATCAGGCCTGCTGAGCATAGGCAGAAACAGACGTCTTTGGCTGCAACCTTTTCAGTGAGAACATGGTGGTTCCTCAGCTCCCACAAAAGGATGACCCAGAGGAGAAGACTGTGGCCCCTTAGGTGACCCCGAGTCCTCCAACGTCACATGTCACCAAAGTGTGAGCTGGAATACACTTCTAGTGGTTCAGCCGCACCCATCCGTTACGTGGTTCCTTCTCCTGGGGGTACCCTGCATAGTTGCTAAATGTTTGTAGCCCTCCATTCCTGAAATCATGAGAAGCCTGAAGAGTATAGTGTTAGCCTCTTACCAAGAAGAAACCATCACTGCGGGGAACTTCAGAGAACTGTGTGAAGATCACTGGCCGAGGTAAGTGCTCATCAGCTTGAAGAGCATTCCCTCCTGTTTCTATAGCAACAGCCTCTGCATCATCTTACCTGCTCCTCAAACCACAGGTAGGATGGGGAGGGAACATCTAGAGGATGCAACCCCAGCTGATTTTTTTTATCACTTAAGGATGCAAGCCTGGTTTGACCAGTCTCTGGCCAAATTTCTCGAGAGAAATCAGAACCTAGATTTTTACATGACATTTTCCACTTTTTAAACATTGACAACCGATTGAAAAAAATTTTTAAAGACTGTGGGCCCAACAAAACACATCTATAAGCTGAGTTGGCCCTGTTTGTAACATCAGCCATAAGCAGTTAAAATCAACTTGGAGGAGTTCGGAATTACTCACTGTTTCTGAATATCTGTGGAGCTCGTAGACTGAATATCAGCTCTTGGTTATAATTTGTTTGAGAAAGTTGTTCATTAACATTTTACTATCGTGTTTGATTGTCTCCTCCTCCCATCATCTCTCCGTGATGAAGGATAAGGAACCAGAGGTGTTCTTTCCTAAGCTGTTTGGTTTTAACCAGGTTCAAAACAGGGTAGATGGTTATTCTTGTTCACATGGATGCAATCAGTAACCAAGCTGAACGTGTTAACCATCCCCAGTGAACAGGGAAGGACAGAGGGCTGCAGTCAGAAAAAGGGAATTTTAAGAAGCTTGGCGATGCCACCATTTTGACCAGTTAATAAGGTGGTAATCAAAGCAGCTATTTTGTATTTAGGTATTTAAAAAAAATTTTTTTTGAAGGTTTTCTTTTCTGAGATTTCAACCAGGCTCATGGATGCTTTCAAATATGTTATGATGAGTTCAGTGCAGAGACTGTCAAGGGACCCTCTTTTAGTTCGAATTCCTCGCAGGAGGTGGAGGATACACCAGGAGGGGAGTGGGGTGCAGAGATGGGAGGGGGGCAGCCGGCACTGGGCTTTATCCAGCCAGCTACTTCCGGGGGTGACTGGGGCTTGACTCCGTGGGGCAACCCTGGGAGCCGACGTGGCCATTGCTCCCCAGCTGTGCTCCCCAAGCGGCCAGAGAGCAGAGGTAGCGGTTCATCAAGTCCCACCAGTGATCGCTCGAGGGCTGTTCCTGAGGGGTCTTAGAGCAGGTTCTGGAAGAGAAAGCCTCAGGCAGAGGCCTGCAGGTGCCGGAAGTGGGGCAGGTGTGCGCTGAAGTGGAAGGTGGGAGACAGGGCGCACCCCCAACTTCATCCATCCCGCCTCCCCGGTCTCTGATACGGACAATCACATTTTCCCAGTACTACATAAAGTGCTGCCCCAAAGCAGCTGTAGGACAAGCCCCTTACTGTCTTCTCAACCATGTTGCTTGACCCTGTGCCCCCTTCCATACACAAATTCGGGAACAGTGGCCGATCCACCAGGAATCACTGAAGCATGTAGCAAAGTACGGCTGCCATGAAGCCAAGTTGAACTGGAGGTACGGAGAGCAAGGAAATAAAGCAGCTGATTTCAGGAGCCCCGGGACCAAAAATGCCACTTTACTGAAATGTTTGCAGAGAAACATGGGTAAAGGGCAACAAAAACAATGACAACAACAATCTGTGAGATGTAAGAACTTCACGTCTTCTCTCCTCAGAGCCTCTGTGACAATAATCAGCTGGAATTTCTAGACGGTGATGTTTCCACTCCGCATATCCTGAGAACAGAAGGGAAGGTACACTCCCAGGAGAGAGCTGGGTGGGCATCCAACTACGTTGCATGCAACACAAGCGTCATCTTCTTATTCACGTGCAGGGAAAGGAAGTGGGAAGTGGGAAGGGGGTAGAGAGATTCCCCCAGGATGGAAACCTTTAAAGTGCATCGCTGTACAGTTTGATTTATTTAATGCACGTGTTACTTTAATCATTGCTGCTTTTGTATATTAATGTCACCTTCCCAATTCTTTGTCCTCTAAGGGGTTCTTACGAAGACCCAATAACACATTTTAACCAAACAACAAAGTAATAAAAGAAAGTGAAATAGGGTAGAAACACATCTTGTCACACACTCACACCCACACACACACACACACACACATTAGGCAATTCTGCTCCAAGTATTACCGCACTGAAGATTTCATTCCTGGTAACTGATTGACGTTATGACCTGGATGAACTTCTGGAAAGCTCTCTGACTGCATGTCCACTATGCTAAGGGGACATAGGATCGGATGGAGAGTAGTACAAGACAAAGCTGGCGGGGTGTCTCGCCGCGCACATGCGCACAGTGTCAAAACCAACCATCAGCTGTGCAGGTGCATTTCTGCTTCTCCTCAAGGCACAGGTGCCCATCAATCAACAGTGCATCAGGTATACCTTGAACACAGAGGACTAAAGCAAACCCTCATTTTCTCTAAACTTGTATTTTCCCATTTACAAACAATAAGCAGTCTGTTGAATTTCCTAAATAAAAGATCTGGAAATGATTAGCTCTCTGCCCATGGTGGGGAGGAGAAAAAGCCAAGAGTGCTCTCTGGGTGATGCTGAGGAGGACATATGCTGTGGTTTCAGAGACGTGGGTGGTACCATCACTTAAGAGCTTTTTGTCTAGGAGAGCGCTGAGAACTTGGAAACCCGATTTCCTCCATCTGACACCTTCTCGATGCGAAAGGTAGTGAGCTGGGAGCCGACAGACATACTTTAATAGGCAGGCCAGGAAGTCTCCCATCACCGCAGACATGAAGCCTTCCGTGGCTGGCCACCCTCTCCTGACAGAGGCAAACAACACCCCCGGCCCCATCCACCCACCCCCAGTCACCAGAGAAACATCTCCTCGGATTCTAGGGCAAGTCCAGCTGACTTCACAGGTGAAGAAAACCCAGGCAAAAAAAAAGACTTTTTCCTACTGACCCTGATAGTGCAGAATCTGTAAGTAAATTCTGGAAACGTCTTCCTCTCTACGAATACGTGTTAGAGCCCATGACCTCCTGTCCAGTGGGGTTTTAGTTCTCGGAATAGAGAATGTGTCACCCTCAGAGGATTTCGTTCCTTTGATGAGCCTCCAGCAGCAAGCAGGTTGCTGCCATCATTGCTTCAGAAGAATGTACGTGATGGGTAACATCTAATCATTATTATTTGAAGTAGACACAGTTATAGTGGGATTCCTTAGACTAAATAAAAGTATGGTAGCAAAGTCCCATAAAGGGGTTTAAGGATAAGGACTTTGGGCTTCCCTGGTGGCGCAGTGGTTAAGAGTCCACCTGCCAATGCAGGGGACACAGGTTCGTGTCCCGGTCTGGGAAGATCCCACATGCCGCGGAGCGGCTGGGCCTGTGAGCCATGGCCGCTGAGCCTGCGCGTCCAGAGCCTGTGCTCTGCAATGGGAGAGGCCACAGCAGTGAGAGGCCCGCGTGCCGCAAAAAAAAAAAAAAAAAAAAAAAAGATAAGGACTTTGCTGAAAGTCATCTACAAACCCCAGTAGCATTTTCTCTAATAAAAGTCCTCCCAGGAATCCTCAGATTATCTGTTCCAAGTTTCAGAGAATGGAAAGAAAGTAAATTCAGGATAAAGGCGGTGCACCACGCTCCTGTTTTCTGTCTTCCCCACCTGAACAATTTTCTATTCATTGGCTGGAGCCCCAGAACGATCAGTGAGGAAGATAACTTTTTGGCGCGATCAGAATGGAGTTTGACTGCAATACGGTTGGCTGGGCCAGAAACCTCATTTGGACGGTTCTACTATGATGTGAAAGTAAAAGCAGACATTTTGTCTGAATTATCAGAGGCTCGGTCTCATTTTCGTCACCTCCCAGGGCTCTCAGCCGGAAAGCCTGACTTCTGAGTCTCCTCGGGGGCCCAGCCTCACACACACAGTAACATCACGTCGCTTAAGAAGCTGCAGAGTGGAACCCTGGTCTCACTTCCCCAGAAAGGTTACAAAAAATACATATATTTTTCCCTCATCGCATCCATTTTTAGTTAAAGAACTTTAACCGTTTGGGGTTCGTTACTTTACACTTGAAGAACCTACAAACCACAGGAAATGAAAATTTGACTAAGTGCAGATGACACAGACAGCCACCTCTGAAAGTGTGCTGGGGCCCACTCCACCCTAGGTGACCTTTCGCAAAAGGAGAACATTCAGATGAAATTCTTTGACAGTCATAAAATGGTTTCTCGCCTCTTATGAACCAAGTGTTGCAATCTTGGGGCCCTAGCAGCACAGGGTGAATGCAAACTAAAAGCTAATGAGGATTCCACAAAGTCTTCCTGGATTTTAAACACATTTAAAATCGTTTCAGCATTCAAAAGTACTTGGCATTGCTTCTAAAGCAATGCGTGGCAAGAGACGTGGCAAGATAGAGCCAACATTTTTAAAACACATATTACTTTTTTTTTTTTTTTGGGAAACACAGCCATCAGAAAGGATCCAATTAATTTTTAAAAAGGATTCTCTCAAGAAAGCATAGTTGTCCCATAGATTGGTCTCATTGCCCACAAGGGAATGAATGAATGAATAAATTAAGATATGATGGGCCACCTCTGAAAAGTTGTTCATCTCCCTCTTTCTAGAAAACTGGTACTACATAATATCTTTTCCTTTGGCTACCAATAAGATTAGCCTAAGCAAGATCTGTTGTTTTTTCCTGTCAGCTATAAACCTGAGTCTCTGTACTAAGAAAAGTAATGCTCAGTTTTCATCTTATTCAATATCGATGCCTTCTATAAGCTGTTGTATGTGTGTGTGATTCCTGCCTTGTTCCAAGGGCCTTTCAGTAGAATAAAAAGAGATTAAATGAAGGCGGATCATATAATTTCTTCCCTACAATAAAAAGGCAGAGCAATCACAGGAGGCTCTGGGAAAGGAACACATTCCATGGAGAAGCAAAACGGAAAGAGCAATTATCCAGGGAAAGAAGGACCTGAGGGAGAGGGGGGCCTGAGCCGCGCAGACCAAAACTCTGACAACTCTGCTACAGCAGCTGCTTAGAAACAAGGCATACACCCAGGTGAGAACGTGTAGACTAGTTCCTGCCCTGTCCTCAGCACCTTCCAATAACTGGCTTATTGGGTCACGTTGTCAGGCTTCAAACCGTGCCTTCTTGCTGACGTAGCGTTCTCCCTGGTTGCAATTACAGCCTCCTCCTTGTCACTATCAGTAAAGCATCTTTGCTTTTTTTTTCTCTATTATATGAGCAACATCACGGCCGCATCAAAGGGTCTCTTAAGTATATGGAAACCTCTTCACCGTAATACCTCCATCTCACCACCATTTTTCATGGGTCCAGGACTTCATTCTTCCTTGTCTGTGCAGAGTGATAAGCTTAACCCCAGTTTAGCTGCCCATCCTTTTCTTTACTTTTGCCTTGAATATTGTATCAGAAGGATATAATAATTCTTTAAAATGGCGCTTTCGATAAAGGATCTAACCTCACTTGTAAACAGACACACAGTCTGATGGAATCTTCGTTGCATGGCCCCATAACTCAGGGCCATCCAATGCTCAGGTTGAGAAAGTGTGTAACCAGGCATCGTGGTTGGAGCCAGAAATGCCCCTGTTCTTTAATCGTTTGCTGGTGTTTAAAATCCCTCTAACACCACCACATTGTTTTCATTCCACAGGTAGATTTGTGGCTTAAAATACCAACAGGCTGAACAAGAAGCAACACAGTGATGTGAATTAACATGCACCGAGGTGTATGAGCCTGACTGCATGTCCTTCTGAAGGTAGAGAACCTGGGGGATGAGGTAGTGGGGAGCAACCCCACTGAAGAGGTTCAGGGCACCAGAAGGGCCGGCTGGAGGTAAAGGTAAACCTCATCTATCTAATGAAACTTCCCAGCGCTGGTCTTGCTGAAATGAAGCACCAGGTGACAGCAACCCATGCTGTATCACATTAAAAGGGACTCGTTACAAATGGGCTACTCTATCTGCTCAGCTACATCACGCATAGAGTCAAGGGGGGATGCTACCTGATTCTGAGTAGGCATTAGGGTTCTGTCTATTACAGGCAGGTCACATTAAACAAAACCTCCAACGTACATAGATGCCGAATTATTAGAGCTCAAAGGACAGGTAACGATGGCGGTAAAATTTAAATACACTCCCAATTAACCCGTCATTATCCCCTGGGTGGCCCCTGCAAATATAAATTACAGACCTCAGGATAAGGTGACAGCTGCCAAAGGATCAGGTCGTCAGCAAAAAAATGGGCAGAACTCCAAGTAGATATCACTGTGGATTCAACTTACAGTATTTGGTTTTCACTTTATAAACACACCAGCTAATGTGTCTCTCTTCACAAATGGATTTCGTATCTCTCCTTCCAGACCCAACTCCTATGCCACAATCTCTTGAGAGGACAGTAAGTAAAGAAACCAATCAACAGAAAGATGATTTGGGAATCCTAATAAGTGTTACGGGAAAAATAAAAACGGGCAATGGGATGAAGAGTGATTTCAAGGAATGACAAGGTAGCTTCTGGGACTGTACATTCCAGCTGAGAACTACCTGAAGAGAAGGAGTCAGTCATGCAAAGATCTGCAAGGGGAGAGAATCAGAAGAGGCCCGCAACTAAAGCAATGTCTGTTACTGGCGAGGGTAGACACTTGGGAGGGCTGTAGAGGGAGATGCTAGAGCTGGATAATTGCTAATTGTCTCTCCTCCATGTAAATCAGAGCAGGGTGCCAACTCCCCCCCCCCCCCACTGTGCATATTCTTTTTGTTACCATTTTTATTTTCTTAATTCTGCTCCCTGATTTTCATTGAATTACAAGAACATGACCCTCTATGAGCAGCAAACACATCTGGAGCCCTCTTCTAACCCCTCATCATATAAAACACCAAATTAAAGCCATTGGAAAATAGAAGCTGAGAGTATTAAGATTTAGCTTTCATTATTATGAGGTCCATTCAACTAATGTTTATTTTTATGACCATTACATCTCATTATCATTACCGATCATAGGCAGAAGCTAAGTTATAAACTCATGATTTGTTTCTTTCCATATTATCTTAATCGATGTCCTATTATGGGGTAAATAGCTTTAGCAAAGCTGCATATTTAACTATACACTAACAAAAAAACCAGCAAATGCATCTAGATAGCATTTTCCAAGGTAATCATAAATACTCTAGTAAAAAACTACACTACTTATTTCAGTATTACTGAATTTGAAATTTCTTCATCATTATCATCATCTACTTCATTGTAAGTATTTGTTCAGCAAGAACTGAAATCAATAAAAGAAAGAAGAAGAAAAAGAAAAGAAGCTATTTTCTGCATCATGACCAGATTATCCAGATGTCGTGCCTGGAATAGATCACAAGTGACATTTCTAGTCATGTATCCAATCACTGGGAACATACAGATTTTCCTTTGCAATCTGCAGAGCTTTCGGATTCTGCGAGCCTTGCTGTCAACAATAGTAGCCCAGAAAAGGAGGCGCTGCCCTGAATGGACTCTACCTGCTGCCATCTTCCGGTCCAACCCGAGGCACTGTGGTTCTTTTGGGGATCCCTCTTCTTCCTGAATTCCAGTCCCACAGACCAGAAAAACAGGGAGAAAAGAAAAACAATGCATTAATTTACGGCAACACTTTTTGCAAACCAACTAATTAATATGAGATGAAGCTCTGAAAAAACTAGACCACGCCCTTATGAACTGAGGCTTCAGAGAAGCAACAAATTCAACAACAGCTATTAAGAAGAATAACTATGAGGGTGCTGGGTTACAAACTCCATGGTGCCATTCACGTGGAAGCGTCTGACTGTTGCCCCTGGAATTGTACAACCCAGATGTTCTCTGTGACTAATACATTGAGGACATCAGTTACTTAAACACAGTGGGGTGGGTTTCTCTGTGGGAGAACATTTCTGCAAGTACATATGATGCAACGAAGAGAATTATGTTTCCTTTTTCACAATTGAAAAGGCTGATTTTGTGTGCCTTAGAAAATTCTATCCCAGCTCACAGTTATTTTTATCTCTGGGAAGGTGAGCAAACGCATTCTTCTCTGAGTTCTGGTATGACATTCTTTAATTACAATGTTGACTCCTATAGTAGGTCCAGCTAGGAGGGGCAGGTGGGGAGGTGTAAATTAAGAGGAATGTCTACATGGGGCTTTTTTAATTTTGTCTGCAAGGTGATTATATGCTGATACCTTTACTTATTTTTTTTCTCTTTGAACAAATATTCGTTGAGCTCCTGTATGAACTAAATCTGTGAGACCTTAATCTTTAGGAAAGATTCCTTCCAACATCTCATGAATGCATTATACTGTAGCTAGTTCCCTACTCAGCTTCCTCCCTAGGCTAGCACCCTTTCTGCACATACTTTGTTCTTCCTAAGAATTTAGCGCAATGGAAGATGTTCTGGACCAAAATGAAGCATATGCGTGTAGGGTTCCATAAATGATAATGACTCTCTAACCAGAGTGGAACAACGGAACTCAAAAACTGACATTATTTATCATAGGAGCCATGCCCAATTTGTTCTAAGTGTGCAGCTCCTAGGTAATATCTCATCTGGCTGAGAAACCACCAGACTCTCAAACCTGGTTAGTAAGAAATAAATATCCTTTTTAATTCATAAAGATTAGTTTCATTAAATCACCATCAGTATCAACTCAGAAAGGAATTGATTTCACCTGTGTTTTTGGGAACACCTTTTTTTTTTTCAGAGATCAAAAATCATCTTCAAATGTTTACCACCAGGGACCGGTTTCAAAAATTTTTCCTAATTTTAAAACCCATGAAATTGTATTGACACGGGCAATTTGGTCAAACAGGCCTTCGGTCCCATTATCTAGATTTTATACATTACAAGAAATTTTAATGACAATTGCTTCCACAATTACATTTCTAAAAAGATGTGAATTAATAGATACCAAGGACATGTAAATGATAGAAAAGCCCCATTACACAGCAACTAAATGCAGCAAATAATTTCTTGTTTCACAAGGCCCAATAGAATAAAAACGTGAGGAGTTATTTTATAATATAGCCGCAGGGAAAGTCTCTCAACACACCAAAATAATCTAAATAAAGTTGTTTCATGGATGAAAGGATTCTCCTTTGAGCCAATAGGACTGTTTACTTCTTTCATTGCTCTGAATTCCAGAACTGTGAAATAACTCAGCCCTTTAACTTTCTTCCAAGCATATTTATTACTTCATTTTAAGTTTCCCCTCCCCCAGTCTTCTCATTAATTAGTAAAAATTGCAAAGCCCTGGAAGGATCTGCAGATGGAAGGATATTTGGAATCCGTCTGGCCAGAGAGCTCTCAGCATAGAATAAACAAGCATCTGTCTTCAATAGTATAAACTATGTTCTATTTAGAGAAAAAAGGCTGAGCTCCGTAGATTCTTGAGTGTCTTCTCTTCAGTGCAAGTCTGTGATTTGCTGAATTTGTTCTTACTGGCTTTTTCCCAGCAAAGCTAGAATAAAATGACAACAGTCCAACTGTAGTAGACATCTGTTGATGTTGCTGCCTGGCATTCACTCACACTTTCTAATAAGTGTGTCCTGATTTCCTCTTTCAAGTCATCCTTTCCACCTCCTAATGAATTGTGGTTCCTATGAAACCACCTCAGTACATACACACACACACACACACACACACACACACACACACACACACAAACACACACACCCCTCCCTCCTCACCGCTCCAGGGGTGGTCACGTGACCCGGGGCTGCGCCCATCAGTCTGCTGCATTTCCCTGTGATTGGTGCAGAGTGGTCATGTGACCCAATCTGGGCTAATGAGAGATTTTCTCTGCGCTTCCAGGAATAGGATTCTATTCTTACCCACTGGTCCCAAATCCTGAGACAACTGTGGAGTGAGGGTTGGGCTGCTGCTGTCACATGCAGCTGGGACAGAAGCCCACACAAAGTAAGGAAGAGCCAAGAGATGGAGTGATACTGAGTCCTGAGGATATCATTAGAGCCCCTGATCCAGCCATGCCTGAAGCGACCTTAACCATGGACTTTGGGGCCTAAGTGAGCAATTATATTTCTTTTTCTTTTTAAAAATACAGCCAAGACTTCCCTGGTGGTCCAGTGGTTAAGAATCCGTGCTTCCAGGGCAGAGGGCATGAGTTTGATCCCTGTTTTGGGAACTAAGATCCCACATGCTGTGTGGTGCAAAAAAAAAAAAAAAAAAATACAGCCAGGGTTCAAATCCTGCTCTGCCATGTAGGAACTCTGTGAGCCTCAGTTTCCTCATCAACGCTAACAAATGTAATAGTGTATGTTTTTGTGGGGCTGCTGTGAAGATCAAATGAGGTGACGGATATAAGAATACCACATGACTCACTATTAATATGAGATGGGGCGGCTCTTGTCTGCCCAGCCAGCAGCCACCCACCCCCTTCTGGTAAGAGCTGCTATCCCCTGGCCACAGGGTTAACCCAGGCAAGAGGGTATAACCTAATTCAGGCTAGAGTGAGGAGGTTGGGACGTTTCAGCTTGGTTGGTGGATGTCCTACAGTCTTGAACCCCTCAGGATGGGGCCCCAGAGCTAGCGATAGTCACATCACGTGAGATAGCTCAAGAGAATGAACCCAGCACGTGGTGAGATGCAAAGGCAAAAGGAAGAGAAAGGGCTCTGATACCATGTGTCCCAGAGTCCTGCAACGTGTCTTTACTCAGTTGCTGTTTATTGTTTATTTCCCCATTCCTCTGCCATCTGCCCGATAGCTTAGGTTGCCGCCTAACTCCTTCCAGCTCAGGGAATGCCCTTCAGATAACTGTAGATGCAGGGGAGCCCAGAAAGATGGGAGGAGTCATCTTAACCACTTCAAAATCTCGCTCCCGCCACCACTGGGTCCATGGAGAATATTCCTCATGAGTAAAACCTGCAATTCACTAAGCTACCCAAGATCAGGGATACTGGGACCTTGACCAGAAATTTGCTTTATTCCCTGTCTACGTGGTGCCAGAAAGTTCTAGGTGCTTTTCCCAGTCTGCTTGTTGGAAACCTAAGTAGCTACAGCAAAAGAGGAGGTGTATTGGATCGCATGCTTTTGTAAAGCTGTAGTTCTCGAACTTTGATGTGGACGCAATCACCTGGAGAGTGTGGCACGAATACGGAGGGTCCAACCCCTTCCCACTTCAACATCCCTAGGCCTCTGCATTCTTCATTAGTGCTTCCAGTGATGCTGACACACACTCAAGCTTGAGAATCACCGTTGTAAAGGATGAAAGTTTGGTCTGGTGCTCAGACAGCATCACCAGGGTCCTCTCTTCCTCTCAGTCTCTCCGTTTGTCTGTTTCTGTCTGTGTGTCACTTCCCAGGCTCCTCCTTCATTGCACAGACAGGAGCTCTGGGGCCACATCCTTTCAGCTCATGTTTCAAAGGGGGACAAGAAGCGTTTCAGGCCCTGCATTCATAATGCAGTCAGCCCTCCGTATCCGTGGATTCAACCGACTGCAGATCGAATTTCAGACACCTTTTTATATAAGGGACATGAGTATCTGTGGGGATCAGGGGGGTCCTGGAACCAGTCCCCCTGTGGATACTGAGGGACGACTATGTAGAGTTCTAAGGCAAGCTTCCTATTGCTCTATCTTGGGTCATGGGCACATGCCTGTCAGGGAATGGGGACCCTGATCTTCCAGACCTACATCACTGCCCATCCTGTGAGCCACTGGAGGGATGGGGTGCTGCCGTTGGAAGCCTCACCAGAACCTCAGAGAATGGGGAAGGTGCAGTTCCCCAAGGGAAGGAAGGATGCTGGTTACGCTGCTGTTCAAAATATAGACTCCAAGTAGACAATTCTCCAAAGCCACAGGACTGAAAATACCTACCGCTTATTTAGTGGCTAGCCTGTGCCAGCAGCTTCATGTATGTTACATGTAACATGGGATGACATTCAAAACAGTTAACAGCCTGTATGGTACAGGCCACCAACTAATCAGACTGTGGAGGCTCCCAGAGGTCCCTGGAGTACAGGCATTAACTCTTTACTTCCTGGAGCATGCAGAGTTCAGGGGTCGCGGGAGAGGAGTGATGTGGGAAATGGATGCCACTCAAGGGCTTGAGGAGCAGTTATTTACCAGTGGAAACAAAGGCGTTTTAATATTTTAACAGCCAATAGTTATTTATTTATTTTTATTGACGTATAGTTGATTTACAATGTTATACCGATCTCTGCTGGACAGCAAAGTGACTCAATTTTACACATATATACATTCTTTTTTAAAAATATTCTTTTCCATGATGGTTTATCCCAGAAGATTGGATATATCCCCTGTGCTATACAGCAGGACCTTGTTGTTTATCCATTCTAAATGTAATGGTGTGCCTCGACCAACCTCAAATTCTCAGTCTATCCCTCTCCCTCCCCGCCAGTCCTTGGCAACCTCCAGTCTCTTCTCTATGTCTGTGAATCTGTTTCTGTTTTGTAGATAGGTTCACTTGTGTCATATTTTAGATTCGACATATAAATGATATCATATGGCATTTGTCTTTCTCTTTCTGACTTAGTTCATTTCGTATGAAAACCTCTAGTTGCATCCATGTTGCTGCAAATGGCATTATTTTGCTCTTTTTTATGGCTGAGTAGTATTCCGTTGTGTATGTGTACCACATCTTTTTTATCCATTCATCCGTTGATGGACATTTAGGTTGTTTCCATGTCTTGGCTATTGTGAATAGTGCTGCTATGAACATAGGGGTGCATGTATCTTTCTGAATTATAGTTTTGTCCAGGTATATGCCCAGGAGTGGGATTGCAAGATCATGTGGTTTTTAGTTTTTTAGTTTTTTTTAGTTTTAGTTTTTTTAGTTTTCTGGGGACCCTCCATACTGTTTTAGTTTTTTAGTTTTCTGGGGACCCTCCATACTGTTTTTTAGTTTTTAGTTTTCTGGGGACCCTCCATACTGTTTTCTGGGGACCCTCCATACTGTTTTAGTTTTCTGGGGACCCTCCATACTGTTTTCCGGGGACCCTCCATACTGTTTTCCACAGTGGCTGCACCAACTTACATTCCCACCAGCAGTGCAGGAGGGTTCCCTTTTCTCCACACCCTCTCCAGCATTTTTAACGGCCAATATTGTTCTTACGGATGCATACCTGCTGATTATTTTCAGCCCTGAATATCATCTTAACAACCACACTTCTAAAGTATAGGTACATCCCAGAGGTATGCTGTAATATGCTAGAGGTATGTAAAGCCTCTCTCTGGAGCATCAGTTTCACTCAAAGATTTGGGAAGAAAAACTTTATTTGTACATTAAAACAAGTCTGGTTACATTGCGGAAGGGTAAGTAGAACAGACCTAAATGTTTAGGATGAGCACGGAATGTCAAGGAAGTTTGGAAGCAGGGACCCTGAAATAGAGGTACCCTGTAGACAAGGTTGAAAAGCACTGTCAGGGAAACCAGAATGTTGATACTTGTGTCCCCATTATGCAGAAGGGTCCCTGGAGGGTTGAAGACTTTGACTAAAGGTGCATGCTTTTAGGTGGGGTAAGAGTCACACCATCTTCCTGGGTCAGACCCCAGCTCTCTCAGCAATACCATGATGGCTTCCTTCAAGTTTGCTCCTTGCTGGTGTTTTTTTTGTTTTGTTTTTTTAATTTAAGTGTAAGTGGAAAGAACAGCTAGTTATTGAATAGCTATCCTTAGTGATGGGACTAACAGAAGAGAACTTTGGGTAAAGAAGACATAGCATGGTTTTACAAAGGAATGAGTGATTATTACTCTTAGCTAGGGAAGAACATTTCAAAGACACACCATTGTGTGCTTCAAGGTTTAGAGAGCCTGAGGTCAAGAAAACCATTTATCACGTTGTGGAAATTTCAGAACCAGCAGCATAGAAAAGTCTGACACAATCTTTATGGCTGTAGTTCAACATGCTGGTCCAAACTTTCAAGTTACATAATGACTGCAAAAATAGTTGAATTAAAATAAACTGTCAAACTACTGGGGAATGGAAGGGGTAAGATTAGTTGCCTATACTGATTGCTATGGACTGAATGTTTATATCTTCCTTCCCCCACCCCTCCAAATTCATATGTTGAAATCCTAGTTCCCAATGTGATGGTATAAGAGGTGGGGTCTTTGGGGGTGATTAGGGTCATGAGGGTGGAACCCTCATGAATGGGATTAGTGCCCTTATAAAAGAGACCCCAGAGAGCTCTCTAGCCCCTTCTGCATGTGAGGACACAGTGAGAAGATAGTCATCGATGAACCAGGAAGTGGGCTGTCACCAGACACTGAATCGGTTAGCACCTTGATCTTGGACTTCCCAGCCTCCAGAACTGTGAGAAATAAATGTTTTTTGTTTAAGCCCTCAAGTCTATGGTAGTTTCTTACAGCAGCCTGAACAGACTAAGATCCTGATCAACTGAGGATTATTATATATCCTGCACATAGATTTGTGTTACAGATCGTGAATAAGTGACGAGAGAGAATCACGACTCTTCAGCTACTTTTATATCTAATTCTACTCCACATGCACTCTATAAACATGGGTTGAATGAATGAATGAATAATGTTATTTAAAGAAGAATATTTCCAACCAGAAATAGACTCACAGACATAGAAAACAAACTTATGGTTATCAAGGGGAAAGCGGGAGGAGGCATAAATTAGAAGTTTGGGATTAACATATGTGTACTACTATATATAAAATAGATAACCAACATAGACCTACTGTATAGCACAGGGACCTATACTCAATATTGTATAATAATCTATAAGGGAAAAGAATCTGAAAAGGAATATATATATATATATATATATAAAAAATATATATGTATATAACAGAATCACTTTGCTGTACACCTGAAACTAACACAACATTGTAAATCAACTATACTTCAAAAAAAAGGCATAGCAAATATCACTTCATATACGTTTCCCAACTCTTTTCTTCCTGGGAGTCAAATTAAATGCATTTATGATCTTAAAAAAAATGAATGTTTCTGCCCAACTCTTTTTTTTTTTTTTTTTTGCGGTACGTGGACCTCTCACTGTTGTGGCCTTTCCCGTTGCGGAGTACAGGCTCCGGACGCACAGGCTCAGCGGCCATGGCTCACGGGCCCAGCCGCTCCACTGCATGTGGGATCCTCCCAGTCCGGACACGAGCCCACGTCCCCTGCATTGGCAGGCGGACTCTCAACCACTGCGCCACCAGGGAAGCCCTGCCCAACTCTTTATTTGCATAAAACCAATGCTCCAGGAGGCCACACACACCTGAAACCCTGCAGGGCACACTACCAGATGTCCCTGGAAGACAATGCAAGTGGGAGAGAGACTGTGCCGAAAGGATTTCATCCATACCTGGTGAACAAGAGAAGAAGAGTTTTTGCTGGAAACTGGGGCACCAGTTTTTTATCTGGATTCCATATTGGTTCACAAAATTTGTAATACCTCATCTCTGTCTAGTACGTCTCCATTTGTAAAGTGCTGTCTTGTGTGATTTCACATGACTCCCCCAATAATTGTGTATGGTGGGCAAAGCCGGTATCCTCACGACCTGGAAAAATGCACTGCTTTCCGCTACTCACCCTCACCATGCTTCTGACACTCGACTTTTTCCCCACACTGAACAATTCTCCAGTGCCAGCTGGGTGTCCACAATTCAATTCAATCCTGATATTAACCAGAATTAGCACTGACCCCTCAGGTTAAAGGCTCAGCCCCACAGGACTGCCCCCCGCTTCAGACACCGGCCGCAAGCAGTGCGTCCCAAGGTTCCCCATGACTGCTGTGCAACTTGGCTACAAATCAGAGGTTCCCACAACCCCCTCCTTGGGTTCACTAATTTGTTAGTGTCCCCCAGAAACTAGGAAAACAGTCCACTTACTACTGCTGATATATTACAAAGGATATAGGAAAGGATACACCCGACCAGATGAAGATGTACATAGGGTAAGGTCTGGAAGGGTCCTGGGTGCCGGAGCTTCTGTTCCCATGGTTACGGTGTGTAGATGTGTTCACTACCCCAAAAGCTTTCCAAAACCCACACTTTGGCATGTTTATGGAGGCTTCCTCATACAGGCATGATTATTAACTCCATTTCCAGCCCCTCTCCCCTCTCTGAAGGACGGAGGATGGGCCTGAATGTGTCAAGCTTCTGATCACGCCTTAGTTTTTCTGGTGACCAGCCCCCATCCAGGAGCTCACAAAGAGCCACCTCATTAGAACAAAAGACACTCCTATCACCCAGGAAATTCCAAAGGATTTAGGAACTCTGTCAGATGCTCTTATCACTTAGGAATTACAAGGCTTTAGGAGCTCTGTGTGGAGCACCCAGGTCAAAGATCAACTAAGATTCTCCCCGGACCCCTGTTTACAAGGATCTTAGGAGCTCTGTGTCAGGAACCAGGGACACAGATGGATATACATATACATTTCTCTCTTCTTATTTCACACCCTCATTTCCCACATGAAGAATATAAACCCCACTGTCACACAGCTGTAAAGAAATGCAAGGCCAGACCCTCTGCTCACTAGTCATTAAAGGAACAGTTCCCACTTTGCTCCATCCATCCCTCAGAGTTCAGGCAGAGGGATCAGAAAATATAGGTGGTCTTTTGTCAGGGATCAAAAAGCAGGGGAGGAGGAGAGCTTTGGCCAGATACCCAAGTTGCACCAGCACAAACACTGTCTTGGGGCTTCCGTAAGAATTCTGGAGGTGACTTCTGAGTTCTGGGTCCCATAACCTGACCAATCTCACTTCCAGAAATTATTCTAAGCCACGACATTTGTGGAAGCTGGAACTACGTCTGTAAGAAATCACACCCCTCAGCGGTGACACCCAACAACTCTTTTGGTTTCCTGTAGAACCTTCCAGAATAAATGGAAATTTGAAGGTGGATTTTTTTTTTCTTTCTTTTTTTTTTTTCTTTAGTAAACCTAAATTTTTCTAGTCCCAGCTGAAGCTGAAACTGCAGTAAGGAAGTTTAGACTCAAGGTCAGAAACTCAACCTCTTTTCTGAAGTTTGACTTGCCCTGGAGTACTATTTGTAAATTGCTCAAATGAACTTAAAACATTGTGTCAATTCATCCTGGGGGAAAAAGTGCTAAACTGAAGTTACTTAGTGCCACCTAGAGAATGGGAGGGGGGTGGAAGGAAGCCAGCCAACAGCTGTCCAGCCCTCTCCTGGGCCCCTCAGCATACAGGGTCCTGACTAAGCACATCTCTTAAAGCAACATCATTTTTGAATATTAATTGTGGAAGCTCTTCTAATCACAGTAGTTCCATGGAACTCATTGTTTTCTAGGAATTTCCCTCACAGAAGCTTTATGCTCAAAAAAGCCTGGCAAAGCTTGCTAGAGAGGATTAAGGAGTTCCCTGGCCAGCATATAGCTCTCATTATTCAGGCTGCGTTACCCCTAAAAGGAGTTTTTAAAAATGACCTGCCACGAACCCTTGTCAACATCATTTTAGAAAGGCAATGATGTCTGATGGAAAAGAGTCCAAGAGCCACCTTCCAATCCCACATAATTATGTGAACCTGACCAAGTCCACACTTCTATGGGCTTTATTTTCTCCTTAACAAGGAGCAGCCCTTCACAACCTCACAGCCCGCCATGCTTCCAGATCAAATGAGGGAGGGAGCAGGGAAAGCATGCCGAGCTCTTTCCAATGACAGAAGGGTCAACGTTGTTGTTGTTTGGAAAGAGATAATTATAAAGATCAGTATTTATCTTTTCCCTTCAACAGAACCCAGGCAGTTCTGTGCAAATAAAAACCCAACACAACCAAGAGAATTCTGTCACCAGCACACAGTGATCGCTCAGCAAATATTTACGGTTTGTGGGCTAACCTCACCAGGCGATTTCAAGTCTGCCTGGAGCACACGGGAAAATTCAGCAAGAGAAGGGACAGGTGCGGCAGGGGAGGGGCAGGTTCTAATGAAAGTGCTACCCAGAGCCCTTCTCGCTCATTTGCCGCCTCCTTCTGCCTAGAAATACTTCTCTGCCCGATTTTGGCTCCTGCAGAGAGTGGGCTAGAACTACCCCTAGAGCATAAGGGCCCAGTAACCTATACACACACGCGTGCACACACAAACACGCATAAACACATCCACAAAGACGCATACATACACACACGTACACACAAACATATATACACACACATACACAGACGTACACAGGCATATGCATAAACACACACACGCATATACAAATATACAAACACAGATGCACACATAAACACACACGTATACACACACGTATACAAATATACAAACACACAGACAACTCATAAACACAGATGCATACATATAAACACACACGTATACACTCAAACACAGATGCACACATATAAACACACACATATACACACATATACAAATATACAAACACTCATAAACACAGAGGCACACATATAAACACGTATACACACATATACAAATATACAAACACATATAAACACAGATACACACATATAAACACACAGACATATGCACACAAACATATACACACATACATAACAGGCACACATACACAAACACATACACATAGACAAACACATATACACACAAAAGCACATGAACACATATACACACATACACAAATGCACACAAACACACATACACATATACACACACAGATGCACACATACATAAATCAGACACACATGCAAACACACACAAGCACCCACACATACACATAAACACATACAAACACACACAGGGATACGCACATATTCACAAACACCTATGCACACATGAGCGCACACACATGCATGTACATACACAAGCAAACACACATACACATCACACACCACCGACCAAAAGTGAACTGAGCCACAGAAGAGAGTAAAGCTGAGGAAGAGATGCCTCGGCAGCTCGGCCTCCCCGCGTCCTGCCGATCTCCCTGACCTGCTCGGCCTCCCCTCCTCCTGCCGATCTCTCTGACCTGCTCTGCCTCCCCGCGTCCTGCCGATCTCTCTGACCTTCGTATCAGCATATCTGCTGTTTTCTTCAAGGTCTCTTGTGTCAGGGCTTCCAGAAAGAGAAGGGGGTTACTGGGAATTCGAGTGTTAGTTTAAGCGATACCCCAAGTACCTTTACCAGGAATTGATAACCGGAGCTTCCTTTCTCCAGACGTGGCTGCGGGTCTGAGCGCCCCCCTCCACCCATCTTCCTGCTGCTCCCAGGCTCGGGGCGCTGCTGACCTCCAGACGCTCGGCTTCACCAGCGCCCTCGCCTCTTTCTCTCGGTGGTCTTCACTTGCCTGCCCTTCTAAGGAAGAAGAGACGCGCTTACAGGGAAGGCGGCGGTTCTAGGCTTTAATCTAGGAAACCAAGGGACCCAGGTGTAGTAGCTGAATGGCAAGCTTGCTTTCTTTTCGTGGGAAACTTAGTCATCCATTCAAACCGACAGTGACGGAGCACCTACTGTGCGCCTGCCGCTAGGCTGGGGATGGGAGAGACGAGGAGGACCAAACCCCAGTCCCCTGGAGAAGGAAACCAGTCATTAGAACGTCAGGAGTGCGAGGGGAGCGCAAAGAGGAAGGCGCTCAGGCACCTGCAGGTCACGAGAGGCCAGTGGAAGGAAGACGACTTAGGGGAGATGACACCCAAGTGCCAGAGGGGGAGGTGGCGGAATTCTAGGCAGGGAACCACTGCAAGAAACCAAGACTCTAGTAACAGTTTTCGCTTTTAATTTCCTCTTTAAAAAATGTACCTCAGGGCTTCCCTGGTGGCGCAGTGGTTGAGAGTCCACCTGCCGATGCCGGGGACGCGGGTTCGTGCCCCGGTCCGGGAGGATCCCACATGCCGCGGAGCGGCTGGGCCCGTGAGCCATGGCCGCTGAGCCTGCGCGTCCGGAGCCTGTGCTCCGCAACGGGAGGGGAGAGGCCACAACAGTGAGAGGTCTGCGTACCGCAAAAAAAAAGAAAAAAGTACCTCGGATCTCAGACATAGCCCAAATCCAATGTCTCCCACATGCCGCCTCCTCTCCTCCCCCTCCCCTCCCCCCTCCCCCTTCCTTCCCTCCTTGATAACTATATCATGGGTTCCCCGGGGCTCTGACTCCCCACTGGGCTTGGTCCATGAGCAGGAGATCGAAGGGAGGGAGGACAGTGCGGTCCAGGCGGTCATTCCACTGACCTCCTATCAAGGCAACCTTCTCAGGAAATGCTCTTTTATCCAGGTTCCTGTGGTGGCTTCCTCCCGCGCTCATCCCTTAAGGCCTAGGACTAGTAACAGCTCTTCCACTGTCACTAGTGTTCCTTATGCTTCCTCTCCATCCCACCCACACTTTCATAAACAGTCATTTTATTAAGCTCTTCTTGAATTATTCTAATTCGAGGGCCACCTGTTTCCTGTTGGGACCTTGACTGATAGAGCAAATAGCAAATATATCAGGGAGACCAGGATGCAAGAATTATGTACATGTATATAAAAACTGTGCAAGTTTATATATATATTTTTATAAATTTATGTAATGTATAAAAATATTTCTATTTGTATAAATATAAATACATATAATTGTACATATAAATGTATAAATATGTCCACACCAGTGATGGTAGTGATGGTATCTCATTCATTCACTCATTTATTCCACAGACTCATTTATTTATTTATTATTCCACACACTCATTTATTTTCATCGCTTGCTACGTGTAAAGCACAATGAGTAAGGCAACCACCCTTTCTGGATTTTATGAGACAGTGTCAGTTACAACCTTTTTTGTATGGTCAGACTATATATTTTATTTGGGGGATTTATAAAATATAATCTCAATAGCTTTGCGCAAAGGGAAGATGAGTACTCTGAGTTTATATTCTATTCTAGCTTATTCCTCCAAACTCCGTGTCTCTAAAAAAAAAAAAAAAGCGAGTGGAGAAAGCCCAAGGCAAGATCAAGTACCAGGTCTGCATCCCTCAGGTTACACTGTGGGTACAGTTCCCTCACTTGCTGACTCGACTCACGCTGAGTGGTGAGTCTGCTGCTTTGGCGTCAAAGGTTTCAACAGTGATAACCAAGGCTCGTTATGAGCCCAAGATGAGAGCTGAAAGCTTTACATATACTATTGAATTTATACTTCATGAAAACCTGTATGAATCAGGCATGGTTTTCCTCATTTTGCAGGTAGTGGTAGTAGTTCGCGCTGGATTCAAACCCAAGTCTATATCCAACACCCACTGCTCTTTATCCCACTGCATCATCTTTTCTAGGAATAGACAATTCGTGGCCAAGACCAGAGGGTTGCTTGGTAAATAAGAGACAATTACAGGTTTGGAGGCAAAGGGCCATCCTGCAATTTTGGCGTACTCTCTGTTATTATATCCACAGAGTGAGAAATCGGCGGGGGCACCAACCTTACAGGAGTCCTCTTTTGATTCTGTGTGATGGCATCAGACATCAGCTAACAGTTTGCTCAGAGATTAGAAAGAAGTGGGAAGGGCAAGCAAAGTAAGATATATACCCAGGGCACTCCAAAGGTTTGCTTCCCTAGAGACTTCTGCTTCCTTTGAACAATCTAATAATTATCGATTTGAGAAGGTAGTAGAGATTGGAGTGTTAATGGGAGGGGTGCAATTTGAAATTTAAGACTGTTCCAGGGAATTTCCTGGTGGTCCAGTTGTTAGGACTCTGAGCTTTCACCGCCAGGGACCCGGTTCCATCCCTGGTTGGGGAACCAAGGCCCCACAAGCCTCACAGAGTAGCCAAAAAATGAAACAAAAAACTGTTCCACTCATGATTAACCACTTTGGGGCTGGGATGGGCAGCTTTGCCATATGCTTCCTTTTGCTACAAGGGCAGAAGGGCAGTCAACCTAACCACACAGGAGGGTTTTTATGAGTGGCAAGCAATACAAATGCTTGTAAATTTAGAGTACCCCATAAATTTTGAAGAATCCAAATATAAGGTCTGTTGAACACCTCATTAAGAAAAAAAAAACTACCTTACTTTTCCCCTACGCCTAAATTTAGTACCCATATATCAGGGTTTATGCCTGTCGTTCCAGAATGATTATTAACAATGTTCCCTTTCACACACAAAAGTGTCGATTTAGATGATAAATTATCATCTCACCTTTGCTGTGTGTAATTGATCAACAAAAGAAGGTGAGGCAGTGGGACTCAGCTTCAAATACCTCAAGTCTGGTTTGAGAACGAGTGTTGCCTTGCTGCATGAGCCTAGGTTATTCAATTAACCTCTCTCATCCTTTATGTGCCGGTGAAAATAAAATATTGGCCCGTGACTTTTATGAGCAGTAACAAATAGAAGTTGTTCATAGGGTTATAGGTCTTAGAGCTAGAAACCACCTGGAGAGATCATTCAACACACGTGGGGGCTATGAAGAGCTATACAAAATTCACCTTGAGGCAGCCAGTTTTCCCCGTGGCCCTCTGTTTTGGAGAAATCTAGCAACTCAATCCAGCTGTGGTAAGTTACATCACAGGGAGCTGATTGATGTCTTAAGCCTTTTATCAACGGGAATTCAAACTATCCATCAGTCTGTGTCTGCCTGTGATTACCATAACAAACTCTCCAGTGGTCCCAGTAGATTTGATCACCCTGAAAGTGGCAGGAGCACATACTGTGGAGGTTCTGAGAAGGATACAACCACATCTCTTTGAGGGACTGAGAAAATCTTGATGAAGGAAATAGGTTTGATTTGGAGTGTGGCAACTGGGCATACTGCGGGCAGGAAGAGATGGGAGGAAGGCGTTCGTAGTTCTAGACTAAAGAGACAGTATGAGGAAAGGCAGGGAAAGTATGTGTGCGATGAGAATAATAAGACACAGGTTTGGTCACAGAGAGGGCATTTGTAGGGGAGGGGGAAGTAGGCTGAACCACGTGCTACGGTGTTTGAGTGTCATCGTAAGGCTACGGCTTTTTACTTAATTCGCAAGGCTGTGGGAAGCCTGTATTGGAGCAAAAAGATTGCCCATCGGGAAGATTAGTCTGGAAACAGTGCAGACTGGATGGGCGTGTGGAGAGCCTGTGAGCAGCGAGGACGGTGAGGAGTCCTTTGGAACAACAGCAACAAAAGCAGTAACAACGATTGTGATGCACAGAGAGTAGCTCACTAAATGATGTCAAGCAAAATCCAGGAGAGCATCAACAAAGGGTTGAGGAATAATCCCCAGTGGAAAGACTGTTCTTTGAAGGTGAGCCATTTCTTGGGGCGATTTATGAAGCAGGAGGCAAGCACTGTCACAATAAATGGCCATTAAGCCTGGCATCTTCTAACGCACCTTGGGAGATGAGGGGGAGAGCCCCTGGCTCCCCGACTTGTAACTTTCAGAACTCAAGAAAAATGGAGTGGGTGGTTTTCTTCCATATGGAAGCCTTGGGGGCATTTCAGTGTTTGCAGGGAATTTAATGTAGGGAGAGTAATTAGCGCCGACATCAGACGAGATACCATAAAAAGATGAATGTCCTGATTCTGAAATGACAATAAAAACAGGGATGGGAATAGAAGCTGAGAAATCCAGCCTGGGTTTATCTCGGCTTCCTGAGCAGGATCCACGATGCATAATCAGCTGCAGTGCCTGGGGCATGCAGTAAACAATGTAAACAATGACACGCTCCTTCCCAGATGTTGAAACAGACTAAATAACCTCCACTTTCCACTGGCAGCTCTGACAGCCCAAATTATTCGAAATCGCACCAGCCCAGGAGGAACTCGAGGCGAGCCCGAGCGGGTCACTTGGATGCTGCAAGCAAGAGGGGAGAAATGACTCCTGGGTGAGCACAGTTTAAGCTGTTTTCGCTTAAAACCTTCATCTGGATACAGGGAAGCACCAGGACGGTGGCTGACACGTGGGGCGCACGCGCACGGATGCACGCACGCGCAGCACGCGCACGCACGCACGCGCACGCACGCACGCATCCCCGTCCTGCCTCGCCCCAAACGTGGCCTCTTGAGTGCTCTGAACCAGGGGTCCCCAGCCCCTGGGCCAGAGGACGGCCAGCGGCCCGCGTTCTGTAGGGAACCAGGCTGCATAGCTGGAGGTGAGCGGCGGGGAGCGAAGCTTCATCTGCCTCTCCCCGGCTCCCCATCGCTGGCATTGCAGCCTGAAGCAACCCCCCTCCCTCTCTGTGGAAATATTGTCGTCCAGGAACCGGTCTCATGCCAGAAAGGTTGGGGACCGCTGCTCTAAACCATCAAGAGCTTCACGTTGGTGCCAGACAAGACCCAGCCGAGAAACCCAGTCATGTTTGCCTTGGAAAACTCCTGTCTCCTGTTGATCTCTTATGGAAGTAAGTCTTGAGTTCATCTGATTGTCAGCCACTTCTCTTATTCTTTAATGTGCTAATTTAACCTCATGTTAAACCTCATGCTGATCTCATGAAAGGCTCTCTAACAAACTTACTTTTAAAAAGGTCAGTGCGGGGCCCGAGCCCTCCCTTTTAAATGGTCACAACAGCTCCAATCATAGTTTCCTGTCTCTCACAGACAGCATCATCCCACGTGGGAACGGAAAGAAGGCATCCAGGGCATCCGCTCGGATTACACATCAGGAAAGGGAAACCAGGCAGAAGGCACGGCTCGCCCCAGGCAAGGATTTTTTTCTTTTTCCCCCCAACCAAAATGACAAGGGAAGAGGTATTTGTGTGGTGTCATGGTGGTGACCTTTGAGAAGCGAGCCCATTGCAAACTTATCCCTCTGGAGGCCTTCTGAGTCGAGCAATGTAGCAGCTCCTTTCTGAGGTACTTCTTAGCAAACAATATAATTAAAACAATTGTCACAACATTCTCAAAGCTTTAAAACAGATTTCTAGAGACCTGGTTTCCTGCTGTTGGCAGTAGCAGCCCACCAGTAAAAAATACCGCAGAATTAAAAATTCTATGTATTCTTTTCAACAGAAGACTAGGAGATACACTGAAAAGGAAAGGCAGGAATTATGATAATTTGTTCCACAAACAAGTGCATTTAATGAAATATTCTTAAGGAACAAAGAGAAATACACGATTTATTTGTGTATATACGCAATATTATAT
This sequence comes from Leucopleurus acutus, assembly GCF_964270905.1. Taxonomy (NCBI): domain Eukaryota; kingdom Metazoa; phylum Chordata; class Mammalia; order Artiodactyla; family Delphinidae; genus Leucopleurus; species Leucopleurus acutus. The sequence continues at coordinate 196,650,067 of NC_139142.1, forward strand.
GTATAGACACAATGTAGTACGTATGTGTATGTCTAAACATCTGTCTTGTGCTCAGCATTTTTCCTAGGCTAGACGTGATTGAATTAACTCTCGGTTGTAATGGTGTTGCTCCTTTTCATAAAGGCTTTAACTTAATAATTGAATTTGTTAGCTTTTAAAAAACCCTACAAAAAGCCATGCATTTGGTGGTCTTCCAGCTAGGGAAGGCCAGCTCTCCCATAGCAGTCAGGTTTACATCTTTCTGAGTTTGAACAAACCACAAAACAAAAATTCGCCTTTTAAAAATGACAGTTTGACCCATTTCTAAGTCTTCCTTAAGTTATAATGAAATGTAGTTGCCGACCCTGCTTTAGCAATCAGTAAGGAAATGGTTCCAGTTTTCACACTCACAGTAGGGCTTGATGTCAAGTTTGGTCTTCAAGTCTGCTTCTTCCAGAAACGCTGCCTCGATTTTTTTTTTTTTTAAGGTTGCCATTTACGGTCAGGGGAGCATGGTAGACTACAATTTCTGGTTTGTTTCCAGGGGTAGTAGCAACAGAAATGGTTGAGCAGAGAACCAATCATGATGGCTTTAAAAAAAGTTTTTTAAAGGAGGAGAGGAAAAGAGAGAGGAAATGCTGAAATGCTTGGGCAGAAATCTGGGTTCTTTTCCCAGCTGGTGCTAAGTAAACCCCTGGCATTTTTGTGTAGTTTTGAGAAAAGTAGCAATCATGATTCCCATTTTATAGACAGCAGGAGCCACCTTTCTCTGCTCAGAGAGCACACATCCACGCGGCCTACATGTACATCCTCACAGAATGTTAAATAATTGAATGACATCCGCCTCCCTGCATCAAGTAATAGAGATTTTAAGCCTTAGGAGGAGAAATCCAATCACTTTATTTTGTCCTAAATTTCTAACTGTCCTAAGAGGCTAATAGTAAAGTTTTGGGTAAATTGCTATGTAAAATAAATACGGTAAATGAATTATCCAAACAAAAAGGAACAGGTTGGAACTGAGAGCTAACAAGGTACTCGAAGTCATAGGAACATCCACTAGCAAATGATTTTCTACTCTTTACTCTAAAAAGGTTGACAGGTTAGAGCCCAGCCTCAGAAAGGTGGGTCTCCCCAGAGACAGGTCCCTGACAAAATCAGGAATAAAATCGACGGGGCACCTGGTCCAGTTGGGTGGTTAAAAATTAAACTGGACACATCTGAGGTGGGATCAAAACAGAGTGCAACCCACAGAATGGGAGAAAATATTTACAAATCCTATATATCTGAGAGATTAATATCCAGAATATATGAAGAACTCCTGCAACTCAGTGACAACAACAAAATCTAACAGCCCAATTCAAAAATGGGCAAAGAACTTGAATAGACATTTCTCCAGATAGATATACAGACGGCCAATCAGCACATGAAAAGATGCTCAACATTGTTAATCATTAGGGAAATGCAAATCAAACCAAAATGAGATACCAGTTCATACCGTTGGGGTGGGTATTATCAAAAAGCAAACAGAAAAACAAGAGCTTGGATGTAAAGCTCTTGGATGTAAAGAATTGGAACCCTTGTGCATTGCTGGTGCTCATGTAAAATGGTGCAGCTGCTGTGGAAAACATGGTGGTTCCTCAAAAAGCTAAGTGTAGAATAACTGTATGACCCAGCAATTCCGCTCCTAGGTACACACCCAGAAGAGCTGAAAGCAGGGACTTGAATAGGTATTTGTATACCCATTTTCATAGCAGCAGCATTCGCAATAGCTAAATGTCCAGTAGCGGATGCATGGATAAACAAACTGTGCTATATCCATACAACGGAATATTATTCAGCCTTTAAAAGGAACGAAATTCTGATGGATGCTGCAACATGGACGAACCTTGAAAACATGATGCTGAATGCAGTAAGCCAGACACAGAAGGGCAAACAGTGTATGATTCTATTTATGTGAAGTCCCTAGAGTAGTCAAATTCATAGAGACGAAGTGGAACGGTGGTTTCCAGGGGTTGGGTTTTGGGGGGAAATGGGGAGTTGGTGTTTAATGGGTAGAGAGTTTCAGCGTAGGATGAAGAAGAAGTTCTGGAGATGGATGGCGGTTAAGGGTGCAGAACAACGTGAATGCACTTACCGAACTGTACCCATAAGAGTGGTTTAAATGGTAAATTTTGTGTTAGTTTATTTAAACACACTAAAAGAGAGGAAAGATACGCAACACTGTAAAACAACTACACTTCCATTTAAGAAAAATTTAAAAAGAGAGAGAGTAAAGATGATTTGAAATGGTCTGGCCCTGGCTCTATCACAGCCGCCTCTTAAGCGAGTTCATAAGCTCTCACAACCACCTTTCATCTGCCTCCCCCCAGTTTATCCCACAATGAGATTCTCTTCAAGGACACAGAGACAGACGGGTCCTCTGGGCCAGGTGATCATCACACTTGGCAGCTCGGAGAGCTTGTGCTTCCAGGTACCTTCCAGAGATTTCTACTCAGCACCAAGTCACCAGGACCAGAGGAATGATGGTCACCAGCAGGGTGTCGCCACGATGGAAGAGAGGTGAATGCATTCCTGCAGAGGATAAAGCTCTGCTCCCAGGACTGTGCTCTGCATGGGCCACTATTGTAACTCAGGTCACCCTGGCCTCACAAAGACTCCCCTGCCCTCCGTGAGCCGTGGCAGCTGGCATAGATGAGGGACCCGCGTTAGGGCCGTAAGTAGGAGGGCCCAAGTCTTTATTCGCCTTTTCTTTTTCATTCTTCATTCTGTTAAAGTCACTTTACTTTGGACATCCATAGACGTGGCTCCCTACCCCCATCAATCATAATAGTGAAATATTCATACATATTGGAATTTCTTTTAAAAGTAATTTTAAAAGAAGTCCTGGGGACTTCCCTGGTGGTCCAGTGGTTAAGACTCCGCGCTTCCACTGCAGGGGACATGGGTTCAATCCTTGGTCGGGGAACTAAGATCCCGCATGCCACGTGGTGTGGCCAAAAAAAAGAAGTCACGAGTCTCTTGGTGAATCCCAGCTTGTGGAAGAGACAGCAGCTTATGAGAAAAAAAGGATACAAATTCCAACCAGGCTTTGGAGGACACAGCGCACGTTAATGGCTGTAAATGGCAGAGCCCCCAGCCCCCAGCATTCCTGACAAACATTCCAGCCCGGGTGCTCTGTTCACAGTCTCCCTTCCGTCTCCCATCTTGCTGTCACTTTGTATGACTGCCCAGTCTCTCCACCTTAGGAGGACTGAGCCCAGACTGGCCATTTCCCTTTCTCATGACTTGGTGTGCATTTCAGACAGAGATCTGTGGTGCGGATATGATAGGATGTTTTCCACTTATTTCATGATCCATGGAGCCAAATTTCCCAGGGTAACAGCCTTTGAGACCGGTGGTAAAATAAATACGCAGCCAGGCCACATTTACTCTTTTCTTTGGGCACTGGATCGCAGCCCTGGCAGGATGTCTGAAGGAAAAAATTGGTAAGTTGGACTTTATTGAAATTAAAAATATCTGATCTGCAAAAGACACTGTTAAGAGAATGAAAAGACGAGCACTAGCCTGGGAGAAAATATTTGCAAAACATGCATCTGATAAAGGGCTAGTATCCAGAACTTCTAATGCTCAACAGGAAGGAAACAAACAACATAATTTAAAAATGGGCAAAAGATCTGAGAAGAAATCTCACTAAAGAAGATACACAGATGCCAAAATAGCAGATGAAAAGATGCTTAGCACCATGTGTCTTCAGGAAATGCAAATTAAACAACAATGAGATACCACCACACACCCATCAGAATGGCCAAAATCCAAAACACTGACAACACCAAATGCTGACGAGGATGTGGAGCAACAGGAACTCTCATCCGTTGTTGGTGGGAATGCAGAACGGTACGAACACTTTGCAAGACAGTTTGGCTGCTTCTTATAAAACTGAACGTACTCTTGCATGCTCTCCAGCAATTGCACCCCTTGACATTTACTCAAAGGAGTTGAAAATTTACATTTACACAGAAAGCTACATGTGAATGTTTATGGTAGCTTTATTCATAATTACTAAAACTTGGAAGCAACCAAGATGTGCTTCAGTAGCCGAATGGAAAAATTGTGGTACATCCATGCACCAAAATATTATTCAAGTACATAAGATGGACTGTTATTCAGGTATGAAAAGAAATGAGCTATCAAGCCATGAAAAGGGATGGAGGAACCTTAAATACATGTTGCTAAGGGAAAGAAGCCAATGTGAAAAGCTATATACTGGGGCTTCCCTGGTGGCGCAGTGGTTGAGAGTCCGCCTGCCGATGCAGGGGACGCAGGTTCGTGCCCCGGTCCGGGAGGATCCCACATGCTGCGGAGCGGCTGGACCCGTGAGCCATGGCCGCTGAGCCTGCGCGTCCGGAGCCTGTGCTCCGCAACGGGAGAGGCCACGACAGTGAGAGGCCCGCGTACCGCAAAAAAAAAAAAAGCTACGTACTGTATGATTACAACTATATGACATTCTGGAAAAGGCAAGACTTTGGAGGGGTTCAGGGGGACATGGAGGGAGAGAGAGAGGAAGGGGTGGAGCACAGGGCATTTTTAGGGCAGTGAAACTATTCTGTGTGACGCTGTATTGACAGATACTTGTCATTTTATATTTGTCAAAACACATAGAACGTATACCACAAAGAGTGACCCCTAATGTAAACTATGAACTTTAATTAATGTAATGTATCAGTATTTGCTCATCAATTGTTACAAATATCCCTCACTAATGCAAGATGTTAATAACAGGAGAAACTGGGGGGGAGAAGAAAGGGGGTATATGGGAACTCACTGTACTTCCCATTCAATTTTTCTGTAAACCTACTACTGCTTTAAAAAAAAAGTCTATTAAAACAAACAAACAAAATATACACGCACACACACACACACACACACACACACACACACACACACACACATACATACACATGGAGCATTTAAAAAATACCGATGCCTAGGCTCCACTCCAGAGATTCTGATTTGATTTGTTTCCAGTGGTGCCTGTAGGTTTCCCCAAAGTAGTCTGAGGCTTAAAGTCACAGTTTCTCGTCAAAGAGCGAAAAATCCCCCAAGTTTACCAAGTCAAGACCCTAGCCCATCAGCATCGCTTAAGAAAAGCGCACAAGCAGAAACTAACACACCATTATAAAGCAATTGTACTCCAATAAAGATGTTAAAAAAAAAAAAAAAGAAAAGCACACAGACTCTTCGATACTTTAAGAAGCTGCAGAAGCGGGGGTGACTGGCTGGAAGCCAGGACCACTCTTACGGTGACCCTAAGCCTTAACCACTTCCAAAACCATTGCTGGGAACAAGGGAACAGAATGAGCAGAGCTTCAGACAAGAAAGTTTTGGGTTTTGTTTTGTTTTGCTTTTTTCCCTTAAATTTCTTTTTCTCTGAAGTAACCAAGAAGAGCTTGGTTTCAGGACATGAGTCCAGAATTCGTATTCACTTTGGACTGTAGTGTCTGGCAGTTTCCTTAGTGGCGACTGAGACTAAAAGTGTGCCTCCGGTGTCCTCGGACTTTTCTTCCTAAACTCGGGGGTTCCGCTGCAGCCCAGATCTTGGCTGCTGAGTCTTGGGGGGGCTGAGCTCCTCCCCTCTCTCCTCTCCTTTCCCCTGCACGTCCTCCTCTGCAGACAGCTTTAGAGTCTCACTCAAATCCGTGCCCATTTCTGGCTGATCAGATCAAGGTAACCACAGTGTTGTAAGGGAAGATAACGTCTTATAATGTTACTCCCTCTCACCAGTTGACAGTATGCACCCAAAGCCTCTGTATCGTTCGCGGCCCTTGGCCCTGCAATTCCATACATGTCAGCACAGCTTTATCTCTAAGGATGTTCACTTCACAGCATGGGCAGTGTTACCCGGAAAACATAAATGTTTGACAGGGGACTGTTGTTTAAAAAAGCTCCCTGTAATCATTCACCATTTTGGCCCCAAGGAGAGGGGAGAGGGATGCCACCGAGGGCTGGAGGAATCTGGGAGTCAGGGAGAGTCTTTGAGTTGCAAGAAATTAATGCAGATCTCTTGCCATTTCTGGGGGAGAGGGGAAGAGAGTGGGGAACTGAGATGGGGGACTAGGCAGGGGCTTGTGTCCTGTTTTCGCTACTCTGCACAGAAATTCTGGAACAGAGCACGTTAAATGGATTGAATGGAAAGAGCAGAACATCAGGGTTCATGGTTGCCCAGCCTGGGAGCTCCTGCAAGCATCGGGGAGAAGGTTCTTATTCATCTATGCCCCACGTGGGGCTGGAGTGCTGCTAGCTCAGAGCTGGTGGTAGGAGGGGACTGTTGGGTATCCCCAAGGCCATGTTCCTGGACCCCTGCAGTCTGTTAGCTCCGGGACTCTACAGGTTTCTGTGTGCCTCAGAGACTTGGTGGGCTGATGGCCTTGGCTCAGGGCACACTGATGACAGTGTGCTGGGATCTTAAGCCAAGATGCAGATGGCTGGGCCATGAAACCCAGTAGTTGGAGCCACAGAATGGCTCAGAAGGCCATAAGAGACTGTGGCACCTCAGCAGAGACAGCAGGCCCAGGACAAATCCAGACCTGCCAGTCTTCATTAGAGAACAGTGAGGGCACGGACGGCAGCACGTGGATCCAAAGCCTTTAACCAACGCCCCCTGCCCTCCTCCAAGAAATCCAGACTCAGTCTCAGGAAGGCGCTGGGGAAGGAGGCCTGAAAACTGGAACGTTTATCCAAAGAAACTGACCTGAATGGGACTACTATTCAACCCGGAAAAAAAAAACCTGAGAATTTTCACTTTCTTCCCACAATAGTGTTGGAGGCCAGAGATGCAGGATTGGATCTGATGGGAAATGAGCTATGCTTCTTGGCTCTCTGAGTAGTGCTGGGTAGTTAAATAGTCAAACCACTGCCTTTACCATACAGCCAGGTTACCTTCAAGGCGGGTTGGAGGACACGTCTTAGACCTAAGCCAGAGGAAGAGCATTAAATATTGATGTCAGGGTGTTAACAATAAAGAGCTGTGGTCCAGCCGTTGTCTTGTAGTGCTGTCACTAATTGGCAAACTCCAGACCTCACAAAGAGAGTTCCTAGAGTTTCCAGCACCCTTTCTACTGCTTTCCTGAATATAAACAACAAGCAAGGCTGGGACTTCCCTGGCAGTCCAGTGGTTAAGAATCTGCCTTCCAATGCAGGGGATGTGGGTTCGATCTCTGGTCGGGGAGCTAAGATCCCACATGCCATGGGACAACTAAGCCCACGCGCCACAACTGAGACCCAATGCAGCCAAATAAAGAAATATATTAAAAAAAAAAAAAGCAAGGCTCAGCAGACATTTGAGGACAACTTCCAACACGAGAGAGAAACAGGAGAAAAAAAGGGACTCAGGAGAATCAGAGACAATACAAAGAGTGGGGGAGAATATCAAAAGAGAAGACCCCTTAAAACAGCACCAGATTATGTGCAAAAAAGAAACAATCAGGGCTCAAGAAAGACTTTTAGAAATTACAAATATGACAGCTGAAATTAAAAGAGGCTGGAGATACAATCAAGGAAATCTCTCAGGAAATAAAAAGCCAGGGAAAGTTCAGTAGGATAGAAAAATATGAGAAAATTAGAAGATTAGTTTAGGAGATTGTATTAGTTATCTATCGCTGTGTAACAAATTACCCCCAGAGTTTAGTGCCTTTAAACAACAATAGCATTTTTTCATCTCACACAGTGTTTGCAGGTCACCCAGTACTTAGCTGAATGGTTCTGGCGTGGGGTCTGTCCCAGGTTGTGGTCAAGATGTTGGCTGGGACTGTGGTCACCTTGGGCTTGACTGGGCTGCAGAGTCGCTTCCAAGATGGCTCCCTCACGGGGCAGTTCCTTGCTGGCTGTTCCTTGTCATGTGGACACGCATAGGGCTGCTTGAGTATCCTCATGACATGGCAGCCTGCTCCCCCCAGAGCAAGTGATCTGAGAGAGAGCAAGGAGGAAGTTGCAGTGCTTTTCAGAAGTAATATACTGACCCTTCCATCACATTCTATTTGCTAGAAGTGGTCACTAAATCAGGCTCAGGGAGAAGGAGCTAGAAAGGGTTAACAGCAGTGAGATGACTCACAGTGGTGTAGGGCAGTGGTGGGTGGGGTGGAAAGAACACAGATTCTGATGTCAGGGGGTCCTGGGCTTGAATCTTGGCTCCTCCTGAAGCAAATCATATGCCTCTCCTTAGTCTCCTGTCCTGTAAAATGGGTGTGATATTGCCACTATGCAGGGTTTTTTTAAGTTGAGAATAAATTGTTAAAAGTGACTTGTATATGGTAGGTGCCAAATAAATCACAGTTGTTATTATTAGTATTGAAATTTATTGGGTAAAATAGAAAGGATGTGATCTGCAGTGAAATCCTGGCTAAGTCCCAAAGCAGAACTCAGAAAAACAGCAAAGTCCCCCCTGGACACCCTCAGTAATGGACAGCTAAACAATTGGAATGCATTACTCTGTTATTTCTGAATAATCATGGGTGTTCTGCTTAAACCCCAGAGACATCTTTTAGCATGTGAGTTTTATGGATTTGGAGGAAACTTTTATGCTACTGAAAGGTCGTTCTTTGGTCTTTAGTTTTGGGGAGGTCTTTGCCCAAATCTAGGAGAAGTATGTTTGACTCTGCAACCTCACAGACTTTGTAACGGCATGATTTAGTGACTGGCAAGAAGAAAGCCTCAACCATTCTTAAGTCAGAACTCGCCCAATGAGACTAGCTTCTTATTGGGTAAACGCAGACCCGATTGGTTCTCCATCTGCCCCTCAATATACTGGGTTGGCCAAAAGGTTCATTCGGTTTTTTCCGTACAATGCCTGTAGTAGCACTTAGCTGTCTTTAACCTCATTCGAAACAACTTTGTTAGATTGTATGTGACAGCTGTCATATCAGCGTGCATTTAAAAAAAGACTTATCAAAATTGGTGATTTTTTGTGTAGCCATTTTAATATTGAAGGTGGAAGAAAAAACAACATTTTCAGCATATTATGCTTTATTATTTCAAGAAAGGTAAAAATGCCACCGAAACGCAAAAAAAAGATGTGTGCAGTGTATGGAGAAGGTGCTGTGACTGACCAAACACATCAAAAATGGTTTCATGCTGGAGATTTCTCGCTGGACATTGCTCCATAGTCAGCTAGACTAGTCGAAGTTGATAGCGATCAAATCGAGACATTAACTGAGAACAATCAACGTTATACCACGCGGGAGACAGCTGACATACTCAACATATCCAAATCAAGCGTGGAAAATCACTTGCACCAGCTGGTTATGTGAATCGCTTTGATGTTTGGGTTCCACATAAGCGAAAAAAACCTTCCTGACCATATTTCCACGTGTGATTCTCTACTTAAACGTAATGCAAGCGTTCTGTTTTTAAAACATATTGTGACGGGCGATGAAAAGTGGATACTGTACAATAATGTGGAACGGAAGAGATCATGGGGCAAGCGAAATAAATCACCACCAACCACACCAAAGGCCAGTCTTCATCTAAAGAAGGTGATGTTGTGTATATGGTGGGATTGGAAGGGAATCCTCTATTATGAGTTCCTTCCAGAAAGCGAAACGATTAATTCCAACAAGCACTGCTCCCAGTTAGACCAACTGAAAGCAGCAGTTGACAAAAAGTGTCCAGAATTAGTCAACAGAAAATGCATAATCTTCCACTAGGATAACTCAAGACCGCATGTTTCTTTGATGACCCGGAAAAACGGTTACAGCTTGGCTGGGAAGTTCTAATTCATCGGCCATATTCACCAGACGTTGCACCTTCAGATTTGCATTTATTTAGGTATTTACAAAATTCTCTTAATGGAAAAAGATTTCAATTCCCTGGAAGACTGTAAAAGGCACCTGGAACAGTTCTTTGCTCAAAAAGATAAAAGGTTTTGGGAAGATGGAATCATGAAGTTGTCTGAAAAATGGCAGAAGGTAGTGGAACAAAAGGGTGAATACGTTGTTCAATAAAGTTCTTGGTTAAAATGAAAGATGTGTCTTTTATTTTTACTTAGAAACCAAATGAACTTTTTGGCCAACCCAATACAAAGTGCATCTCAATTTATAACCTACCTGGTTTTTGTGAAATGCACAAGGGACACAGAAAAGCAGGACAGCTTTTGGTGGCGATGTTGGTTCCTATTATCACGATAGATAAAGTACGGTATTGGTAATGCTGACTTAGGTTTGTGGATGCCTCCCCTCTTTCCACAGCCAGTATGGTTTTGATCCTCAACCACCTTCAGAGGTGGGAAGAGTCAAAACGTTGGTTCCTAGTTCTACAGATAAGGAAACAGAGACTGAAAAAGATGAAGCAGCTTCCAGGCATAGTACTTGTCTGTGCAGAACTAAGATCAGAGTTCAGATCTTCTCGGGGTCCAGGGCTGTTTCCATCACCTTACCGGCCGGTGGTAGGAGGGGATGAGGCTTCGCAGTCAGATGATGGTGTCAGGGCAGGCTCCGTGGCCCTCTGATTTGGGGCTCACTGGACAAAGCCTGCTCTAGTGACACACTCAGGCCTGGGCCTTGGGCCTCAGAGTTCAGCCAGGGACACCTTCTCCCTTGGCCCTATTTTTCTTGCCTCTAAAATGAGAATCCTGACCTACTTCATTAGCCTGTCCCCAGGGAAGAGATCAAGATTTTTAAACTAAATTAAAATGTGTTTGTAAATGTCCTAATACAGCATAAAAATACTTTGCCTTCAGTGATGCTTTTCCCCCCGCTCTTGGGAGTCACCAGAGGAGGTGAGAGGTGGGGAGGTAGGGAGAAGCCAGAGGACCTAGTCCCCCTTCCTCTCTGCTTCTGGCAGCATTCCCAACAGTGGCCGCATCTCCCCTGTGGTTCCAGTTCCCCACGAGCGAGTGCCTCCCCCTCCCCGGGCTCACTTCCTGCTGGTGGCCCTGGCTCCCACCTCTGTCCTCTGTCCGTGTGGCCCCAAGGGTGGTAGCTGCTTCCAGCCATTGCTAATCTCTGGGTCGCCTTGCCCTGCCCTGTGGGCTTTCCTTTGTCACCAGTCCTCTGTGTTAGATTCTATCTGCTGAAATCATGGTGTGGGCTGTTTTCCTCACTGGGCCCCCAGTGTTTGTTCCCTCTCTACAGGGAGAGTGGGGTACGGGGAATGCCTTCACCTGGGAGAAGGAGATCTGGGCCTGGGTGGGGCACTTCCTCCAGCCAACCAGGTGATCGTGGGCAAGTCACAGCCTCTTTGGACTTTGGTTTCCTTTTCTGCAAAATGAAATAACTAGTCTAGGTGATTCGATTGCTGTCAATTTCGGAGCTATGATTTATCTAGTAGGTGGGTGATCCCCTGTCTGTGCCAGAAGACCCTCCAACTGGGACTCCTGTTCCCAGTAAAAAGATGGGGTTTTTTTTTCAAGTAAACTTTAAAAGCTTTGGGGCCCCATCAGGTCCAATTCATCAGTCACCTGAAGGACCACTTGGGAAGTAGGGGAAAATAATAGCCAATGAAATGATTCCCTAAGAATGCTACCAGACACCGTTGTCTTGTCTTAAAGCAATCTGAGAAGTCCTTGGGCAAGTATTTTAAGGAACAGAATAATGCAAAGGACGTAGAATGCATTAGCAAATGCTGTTTGCACCCCCTCTTTTCCTCCCCTGTGGAATATCTAATAGTTTCAAAGGAAATACTTTTTTAATTTTATTTTTTAAGTGTACAATCAGTGGTCTTCAGTGTAATCACAAAGTTGTGCAAACATCACTGCTAATTCCAGAACATTTTCATCACCCCAAAAAGAAGCCCCGTGCCCATTAGCAGTCACTCCCCATTCCTCCCTCCCTCCAACTCCCAGCAAACACTAATCTACTTTCTGTCTTTGTTGATTTGCCTCTCTTACACATTTCTTTGTGACCAGCTTCTTTTACCTGGCGTAAGGTTTTCGAAGCCCATCCATGTTGTAGCATGTATCAGTACTTCATTCCTATTTATTGCCAAATAATATACCATCATATGGACATACCACATATTGTTTATCTACTCATCAGGTGGACATATGTGTTGTTTCCACTCTCAGGCTGTTATGAATAACGCTGCTACAAACATTCATGTACAGCTTTTGTAGGAGCAGAATTGCCAAGTCATATGGTAAATCTATATTTAACATTTTGAGGAACTACCAGCCTGTTTTCAAAGGAGCCGCAACTGTTTAACATTCTCACCAGCAGCCATGGGGGTCCCAGTTTCTCCACATCTGCATTAATATTTGTTATTGTCTGTCTCTTTAATTACAGCCATCCTAATGGTTTGAAGTGATATTGTGGTTTTGATTGGCACTTCCTACTGACTAATATATTAAGCATCTTTCATTTGCTTCTTGGACATTCATACGTCTTCTTTGGAGAAATATTCAGTCCAATCCTTGGCCCGTTTTAAAATTGGTTTATTTGTCTTTGTATTGTTAAGTTGCAAGCGTTCTTTTTTTATTATTTTTTAATTGAAGTATAGCTGCTCTACAATGTTGTGTTAGTTTCTGCTGCACAGCAAAATGAATCAGCTGTATGTATACATATATCCCCTCCTTTTTGGATTTCCTCCCCGTTGAGGTCACCACAGAGCATTGAGTAGGGTTCCCTGTGCTATACAGTAGGTCCTCGTTAGTTATCTATTTTATAGATAGTAGTTTATATATGTCGATCCCAGTCTGCCAATTCATCCCACCTCCCTTTTCCCCCCTTGGTGTCCATACTTCTGTTCTCTACATCTGTCTCTATTTCTGCTTTGCAAATAGGTCCATCTGTACCATTTTTCTAGGTTCCACATATATGCATTAATATATGATATTTGTTTTTCTCTTTCTGACTTACTTCACTCTGTATAACAGTCTCTAGGTCCATCCATGTCTCTGCATATGGCAAAATTTCGTTCCTTCTCATGGCTGAGTAATATTCCATTGTATGTATGTACCACATCTTCTTTATCCATTCCTCTGTTGATGGACATTTAGGTTGCTTCCATGTCCTGACTATTGTAAATAGTGCTTCAGTGAACACTGGGGTGCATGTGTCTTTTGGAATTATGGTTTTCTCTGGGTATAAGCTGCAAGAGTTCTTTATATCTTCTGGATGCAAGTTCCTTATCAGATATATAGTTGGCAAATATTATATTTTCTTCCATTCTCTGGGTTGTTTTTTCAATCTCTTCATGCAGGCTTTTGAACCATAAAAGGTTTTAATTTGGATAATGTCCAATTTATTTTTTTATTGCTTGTATTTTTGGTGTTCTATCTAAGAAGCCATTGCTTTATTCAAGGCCATGAAGATTTACTCTTTTGCTTTCTTCTAAGAGTTTTATAATCTTAGCTCTTACATTTAGGTTGTTGATCCATTTTGGATTAGTTTTTGTATATGGTGTGAGGTAGGGGTCCAACTTCATCCTTTTGCATGTGACTGTCTAGTTGTCCCAGTACCATTTGTTGAAACAACTATTCTTCTCCATTGAATTTTTGTGGAATCTTTGTCAAAAATCAATTGGCTACAGGACATGGAAGCAACCTAAGTGTCCATCGACAGATGAATGGATAAAGAAGATGTGGCACATATATACAATGGAATATTACTCAGCCATAAAAAGAAGTGAAATTGAGTTATTTGTAGTGAGGTGGATGGACCTAGAGTCTGTCATACAGAGTGAAGTAAGTCAGAAAGAGAAAAACAAATACCATATGCTAACACATATGTATGGAATCTTAAAAAAAAATGGTTATGAAAAACCTAGGGGCAGGACAGGAATAATGGCGCAGATGTAGAGAATGGACTTGAGGACATGGGGAGGGGGAAGGGTAAGATGGGACGAAGTGAGAGAGTGGCATGGACTAATATATACTACCAAATGTAAGATAGATAGCTAGTGGGAAGCAGCTGCATAGCACAGGGAGATCAGCTCAGTGCTTTTGACCACCTAGAGGGGTGGGATAGGGAGGGTGGGAGGGAGACACAAGAGGGAGGAGATATGGGGATATATGTATACGTATAGCTGACTCACTTTGTTATAAAGCAGAAACTAATGCACAGTTGTAAAGCAATTACACTCCAATAAAGATGTTAAAAAAAATCAATTGGCTATAAATGTAAGGATCTGTTTCTAAACTCTCACTTCAACTTTGTAGATGTATATATCTATCTTATGCCAGTACTGCCCTGTCTTGATTACTGTAGACTTATGGTAATTTTTGAAATCAGGAAGTGTGAGTCATTCAACCATTTTTTTTTTTTTTTAAGATTGTTTTGGTTGTTCTGGGTCCCTTTCATTTCCATGTAAATTATAAGATCAGTTTGTCTTAAACTGCAAAAAAGGTGGCTGGGATTTTGATAAACATTGAATTGAATCCGTAGACCAGTGTGGGAAGTATTGCCATCTTAACAATGTTAACTCTTCCAATCCATGAACCTGGGATGTGTTTCCATTTATTTAGGTCTTTTAAAATTTCTTTCAATGATATAATTTTCAGTGTACAAGTTTGCACCTCTTTTGTTAAATTTATTCCCAAGTATTTTATTCTTTTTGATGCTATTGTAAATGGGATTGTTTACTTTCATTTTTGAGTGTTGATTGCTAGTTTATACAAATACAATTATTTTTACATATTTGTCTTGTATCCTGAAACCTTGCTGAACTTGTTCATTAGTTTCAACAGTTTTTCCATGGATTCCTTAGGTTTTTCTATATACAATATCATGTCATCTGCAAATAGAGATAGTTTTACTTTTCTTTGCAATCTAGATGCCTTTTATTTCTTTTTCTGGCCTAGTTGTCTTGACTAAACCACTAGTACAGTGTTTAATAGAAGTGGCAAGAGCAGACATCCTTGTCTTATTCCTAATCTTAGGGCAAAAGCTCTCAGTCACTCACCATTAAGTATGATGTTAGCTGTGAGTTTTTCTTACTGCTCTTTATTGGTTTGATAAAGTTGCCTTCTATTCCTAATTCGTTGAGTGTTTTTAATCATTAAAGGAATATACTCTTGTGCCCCGCCCTTACCTTTTAGTTCCTACTGCTCTAAGTGAATTTCTTCTTTTATTTCCATGAAAATGACAGCAAACAGCTACCACTTGATCTATTCCCACTATCTCATTCCCTCAAATTGATTAAAAAAAAGAAAAACACACACAAAAAAACAAAGAAAAAGCAGTTAAGTTGCTTCTAAAGGCATTTAGGATGTTCTATAATATATAAAGCATACAGGGTAGGGAAATTTTAAAAGCAAGCAGAGAAAAATGTAATGTGGTGAAACAAAATCTATATCTTATTACTGCCAGATGTCTGTTATTGCTTGAGCCTTTTCTTCCTGTTATCCCACAGCAATGGGCATTAGTGTGCCTTTCTCAGTCATTTGTGGGAAGTGGATGAGGAAGAGGGTCATGCTGTCCTAGCTGTGTAACCTGGAGCAAATCACTTAATCTCTCTGTACCTTAATTTCCCCTTCTGTAAAATGATCTTGAGTACTTAACTTAGGAAGATACAAACAGCCCTTCTCTGTAAAGTGCTTAAGTTAGTGCCTGACGCTTGGCAAATGCACGGTAAAAGTCAGCTCCTGTCACTATTTGAATCATCATCATTATTATTAACAGACTGAGCCGCCTATGAGCTCTGTGTCTCTACTGCATCTTCCACAGGTTATTTGACATTTGGGTATGAAGAAGAATAACCCACTTAGGGAGCAGAATAACACACTTAGGGAGTGTGTTGTAGTCGAATACCCCCCAGGGCAGCCACCACCACTGGTTTCCACTTTCTATCAAATAATCAACCGGATCTGAGTCTGTGGGTTTAAAGATGAATTTAGATACAGGGAGAATCATTGAAAGTCATTTTGAAAATTCAGGCCTATAGCAGTTTTACTTTATCCTCTGCATTTTCACTAGCTTCAAAACAAAACAAACATTTCCTAGAAATAAAAGAAAAAGAAATACCCTGTGGATAGTGCTTCTCAATGTTATTAAATAGAAACATTTAATGGAAGAGACATTTCCTATCCCAGAGGGAACAGTTTCTCCCACACATGTACACCCCCCTCCCCCAAAGATGGATTCCTGTGCTCCCTGTTGCTTCACAGTGTTTGTGAGGCTGGGGTTCCTGAGGGGAGGGAGGTCTGTCTCTGGCGACAATCCATTCCCAAGCCCTTGTATCTCATGAGTTCGTAACACTGGATGTACGGACCTGCCTCGCCATCCCTTTGGGGAGTTTGGGCTGAACTTTTCTTGGCTTTTGTGTCAGAGAGAGAGAGTTGTCCCCCCAGATTCGCACTCCCTTTCCCTAAGTGGAGCTGTCACTGGCAAGTGACTACTTGGCCAGGGACGATACTTTTGTATCTGGATGCCACCATGTGACCGAGCTCACGACTGGAGCCTCCACAAAAGTGATGCCACTTCCTGGGCTGCTCAGAAAACTTTGTGGGGCTCCTCCATGCTCTTGTTTCCTTCTCGGCTGGAATATAGGTAACCCCCAGGGAGTCAAAGATGGCAAAACCTCCATCACCTGGGTTCCTGAACAGCAGTTGTAGGCAGGAAGCTACCCGGCTGACCTCTTCGCCTGCCTGTACTGTTATGTGAGTGAGAAACAAAATGCAACTGTGTTAAACTTCTGAAAGTTTCCTGTTTGTTTCCGGGATAGCGTCGCTCTAACTAGTTCAGCTTTTCTCATTTTGACAAACCCTGCATACTTAGATAATTAAGGTTGTTTTTATGCTAAGCATTTTGCTCAGTCTGTTTGGGGTGCTGTAACAAAATACAGCAGATTGGGCGGCCTATAAACAACAGAAATTTATTTCTCACGGTCTGGAGGCTTGAAGTCTGAGATCAGGGTGCCAGCACGGTCAGGGTCAGGGGAGGGCCATCTTCCGGTTGCAGATTTCATGTTGTGTCCTCACGTGGAGGAAGGGGCAAGCTAATTCTCTGGCGTCTCTTTTATAAGGGCACTAATCCATTCATGGGGGCTCCACTCCCACGAGGTAATCACCCCCAAAGGCCCCCCCCTCCTAATAGCATCACCTTGGGGGTTAGGTTTTCAACATATGAATTTGGGGGGAACACAAACATTCAGACCATAGCTGCATTACAGGGGGAGAAAGTCCTTTTATTTTCCTAAATAGTGAAAAAAAAAAATCCACCTTGATTCATTTTAGAACGTGGACTTATCAGGCCATGTTAATTTGAGAGATTAACATGTATAACCACATGAATATGTATTTATAGTCATATATGTCTGTATGGATCTCTCTTAACTACTGAGTAGTCATCTGCTTATTCTTTAAACATCAAGTGCCATAATATGCCAGGCACTGTCTGGACCTAGTAGAGCATAAAGGTGCATAAGAGCTGGTCCCTGGCCTTGTGGGCTCTTAGAGAGGTGCTGGCCTAGCTTTGCAGGTATCCCATGTATTCAGATAGTTTATCTACTAGCGTGACCTGGAACACCAGCTCCACTCTGAATTGTTTGGATCAGATCTAGAAAGTGCCTGGAGTATGTGTTCACATTTCATTTTCAGGAGGAGAGCGAAGTTTAGACCAGGACCTTCCCAGAAGGAAAAATCAGCCCTCCCACAGTCTTCATACCAATTCTCAGGAGCCCAGTCACAGTGAGGAGGAAGAAGGTGACAAGGAGGAGACAAGACAAGAAGGTTATAAGGAGGAGACAAGACAACGGAAGCTCATCCCCGTCTGAAGGGCAGAGGAGTCCCGGGCCTTAAACACACACACAGATCCCCGCCTCTTCCGCCCCAGGGTCATGGCTGTGAGAAAATGAAGCATGTTTGAGAATGAAAGCACACAAATAAACATTTGTGGGAGAAATCCTTCAGGCTCTCATAACTTCAAATGGTTGCAGGGAGACAACATTGCTAATGAATGTGGTGTCAGTGAAACGGAAACGTATGATTTAGATCTCTGTGAAAATAAACCCAGCCCTACAGGGGGAAGAGAGACGGCACCTGAGGGCCATGTGCCTTTGGGTGGGCCTTTGTGTGTGTAAACCCACAAGCCTTGCAGGAGAATTGCGACTCTCAGACCCTCAGCAGCATCCTAGCTCCCCGCAGAGAGCTGGGAACCAGCTGACTGGCTGGGTGATGAAGCTTGTCTGGGTTTTCTAGAGGCCAGAATCTACTTGAAATGAGAGGTGCTTGGGGGGGGTCTCAAAGAAAAGGAAGAGAGAGAGAGGAAGAAGGAGAAAACAATGAGACTTACTCCTCAAAAGGCCAGATTTATGAACCGCAGATCAGCTTTGACTCTGGATTTTATCTTCAATCAACGCTCCCGTCTTAATTTGGGCTACTATAACAAATATGGCGTAGACTGGGTGGCTTAAACAACAGACATTTACTTCACACATGTACTTCTTGATCTTGGCTGGAAAGTCCAAGATCAAGGTGCCCACAGATCCAGTGTCTGGAGGACCTGCTTCCTGGTTTGCAGATGGCCATTTCTCCGCATATCCTCATGTGACACAGAGAGGAGCAAGGTGGAGGGGGGTGGCGGATGAGGGTGGGCAGGGGGAGAGGAAGAGCGAGCTCTCCCCTCACGTCTCTTCTCGTAAGGGCACTAATCCCATCATGAGGACTCCACTCTTATGACCTAAGTACCTTCCAAAGGCCCCACCTCCTAATACCATCATTGGAAGTTAAGATTTCAACACATGAACTTTCAAGGGACACAAAACATTCAGTCCCTAACAACTCCCCGTCAAATCTGGGGAGAAGTGAGCACAGGAGAATGCTCAGTGGGAGGCATCTCCCATTACAAACCAGGTAGAGTGGTTTGGTTTGTGTACCTTCCTCGGAGCTGATCAGGAAGATACAGCAGGATTGGACGTCCGCACCAGGCTTGAAGGAAGAAAGGACCGAAGCCATGGCACAGAACAACGTGGAACCAACCTGAGAAGACAGTCAGCCGTGTGTTTGGATCTCTGGGGTCAATTTTTTGGTAATGCTCCACAATTAAGGACAACAGAGTCATGCTTCCCCTAGAAACCAGGTCTACCCACATGGCAGCTAGAAGTCTCTATAGCCAACCTTCTGCAAATGGCTTGACCCTACATAGGAGGTACTACCCAAAAGGACCAGGGCAGATTGAATGACCCTTCCCTGCTTCCCAAATTATCAGCTCCTCTCTTGTGCCTTCCCCCATAGAGGGGTCCTTTAAACTCTGACCATTCTCTGATTATCAAAAACAGATCTATACTGTTCTAGAAGTAGCACCGTCATGCTTTGGACTTTGGTCATAATGCCCAAGCCCTATCTCTCAGATCTTAACTGTGACAGCGTGTTCCAGCCTGGACTTCCAGCTCTCAGTGGCTGCATCTCTGTGCCATAGGGCTTCTTCCGGAGCTAAGGAAGACTGTAGCCTGGGACTCAGCAAGCCTGAAGTACCAGGCAATTAACACCTGCCAGTAGCAGCACTCAACTGACAACTCTTAGGAATTGGTGTACAAATACCCCAGCTCCCTCATCCCTCAGTGTGAGGGATCACTTCCCAGAGTTTCCCCATAGTATTAAGCTCTGGTTGTCCACTGTGGTGGCCAACTTAATAGCAGGCTTCCTTTCCTTGAATCACTTCCCCCCTCTCTTCCTGGGGCTTCTGGGGAAACTAACGTGCTTAGCTAAATCTCTATGCTTTAGCAGCCCATCTCATTTGATAATTTTGAGTAAGAAGCTTAGAAAGTAATTTCAGGATGTTTAAGGTAAATATAAAAGCTCTAATCAGATGTAAGAAGATGAAATACCCTCTAGCAAACATTTAAATTCCAAACCAAGGAAAGAGGACTGGGCTAAGCATGCCGGTCTCAGGCAACCTCTATCCTTTCTCTCTCATTCTCTCATTCACTGTCACACCCACCCTCATAGAGTTACGGAGTAAAGAAGTCCATTGAATGACCCCCAAAGTAAAAGGGACTGTCCAGCCAACACTACATTTGTGAGTTAGTGGGTGGTCTGAGATCTGGGCTTAAAGCCATGGCTTGGGTCATCATTTGAATCTTTAAGATCAGTTGCATTTACACTGCTTTCCATTGATCAAATCTTAGTTCAATCCAACAACTTCCTTGAAGAACAGTCAACAATCATCTTTCTTTTTGGTTATTGATTTCATTCGTGGTATGATTTTTAGGGTTTGCCTGTATGTCTGTGTTTTCTGTTCATTCGCCAGTGGCAGAAGTCAAACTTGAAATTAAAACCCGTGAGAAATACAAAGGCAGACACACTAAATAGAAATGAAGGGGAAAGCAGAGGAGAACCAACCCCGGGGTGTTGATGCCAAGTGGTGCAGAAGCCCAGCTGGGCCGGCAGTGGGCTATTCATCACTGAGGGCCTCAGGAGATACATTCCTTCGTCTCTTTGTCAACAGCTTCCCTGCCCCAATATGTAGAATATTGGGTTGGAAGGTCATGTTTCCCTCCCACTGCATGCTGGTTTATTTACAAAACTCTGAATCACCGACAGACTTGCAAAGCAATCAGCTAAGGAGGACGCGACGCTTCTTCTTTCTACCTTTACTTTTCTTTTTTTTTTTTTTTTGGCCATGCCGCGTAGCATGTGGGATCTTAGTCCCCCAACCAGGGATCGAACCTGTGCCCCCTGCATTGAAAGTGTGGAGTCTTAGCCACTGGGCTGCCGGGGAGTTCCCAGGAGGACATGATGCTTCTTAAGTGTCCAGTTATCATATAACACTGCTACTTATATTTACCTCCTGCTTTTTCTGAACATGCTCACTTTCAGGTACCCAAGGGAAAATCCAAGTATCAGTCAATTCGTTGATTGATTTATTGAGCACCTACTAGGTTCTGGGCACTGAAAAAATAAGACAGAGGATGCCTGCCCTTATGGAGCTCTCGGTCCAGTGGGAGAGAGGAACTAAATCAATAATTTTACCCCCCAGAAAAGTTACTTCTCAGCACATACTCCTCTGTTTCCACCATATTGCTCCCCTGTAATACTGTTATATCTAAAGTGACCAAATATCTGGTTTCCCTGGGATAGCACCAGTTTACCCCTGCTGTCCCAATGTCATTAGTAATAAGGGCACCTTCCACTCTCAGAAGTGCCCCAGTTTCTACGGTAAACTGTGTGACGACCTGACTGCACCCACCCTCTACGCCACCGCAGTCACCTACTGATTTTCTGTGTTCATTTTCTTACAACCGCTGGCTCTTGCACAGCCATCACCGTTCAGCAGATGTTGACTACATTCTGAATACTCCACAAGCAAGAGCAAGGAAATGAGGCAAATCTATTCCCCACTCTCTAAACCAGTCAGGGAGGCAGTGCTGGGTCGTGGGAGAATATAGACTGGACCAGGAGTCCGAAGAGCTGTTTTTTATGAGGGCTTTGCCATTTGCTAGACGTCCTGTCACCTGCTGGAGCCCTAATAAGTGGCCTTACTCTTCAAAATGGGGATAGTAATACCTGCCTGGACTATTTTAGAGGGCTGTTTGGAAAGCGCCGAATCCTAGCCACTAGACCACCAGGGAGTCACCAGAAGGTTGTTTTGAGAAGCAAATGTAGGTGAAAGTATTTCTAAACTGTAAAGGGCTATGTAAATATAAGGTATTCTAAATATGAAAGTACAATGTACTTGATATTTTAATTGACGTAGTTAATTAAAAATAACTAATTAAAAATAAATAATCCAAAATATGCTTCTTGCTGACAGAAACATCTAATGTCTGTGTATAAAGTACAAGTATTTTGAAGACTTGTATCATAATATTATTTTACTATTAAAAATATTATTTGATAATATTAAATAGTATATATATTAAAATATATATACTATTTAATATACTTTATACAATATATATAATAAAGTGTTAGATATTCAGAAACAGAGTAAATTATTCAAGTCACATACAGCATTTTAACTGTTCACAGAAACCATACCAAATCTGTCACAGAAAGAATATAAGCTATAGTACCTGCAGACAACCTCACCCAGCTTTCCACAGTCAATCCCAGAGTCGCTCTAATGTATCTGATGTATCTGATGGATCTAATGTATCTAATGTATTGCTCTAATGTATCCGTTTTGTCAACGGACATAATATTTTCCTTGAACTTTGTCAGCCCCATGCAGAGATCCCTAGGGTTTTTTGTTTAAAAAAATGCCATGGAGTTGCACACAAACCTGACTAAAGTTACATGTTAAGCAAAAATGATAGCCACCAAAATGGTATTGTTTTACTTATGATGACAAAGCAGTTCCTAGACGCAGGGTATACTGACAGCATGTGTGCCTGTCACCACCAGGAGATTACACTGGTGACAGGTAGCTCATGGGGCTCTCGAAGTATTGCAGTGGATGCACTCAGCAGTGGAGGGAGGTTGTCCATGACAGTGATAAAGTAAACTGGGGTTAGTTCAGCTCCGATAATCTAACATTTATCTCACAGCCCTGAGAGGCGGATTTTATAATCCCCATTGGATAATTAGAAAACCGTGGCTCAGAGAGGCTATGCAACTTGCCCAAGATCAAACAGCTAGATTCAACTTCAAGTCCGTCTGACTCCAGAGTTTTGTGTTCTTTCCAGAAAACCACATTTTCTTCTCCAATAGACTTCTAATTTGGTACAGTAACTGCACAAACTCTTAGGAATTAATTTCAGTGAGTGTCCGCACATTAGTCAGGGTTCTCCAGAGAAACAGAATCAATAGGATATAAAAGGAGACTTATTATGAAGGGTTGGTTCACACAGTTACGGAGGCCGAGTCCCACAGTCTGCTGTCTGCAAGCTGGAGACACAGGAAAGCCAGTGATGTAATTCGGTCTGAGTCCAAAGGCCTGAGAACCAAGGGAGGTGATGATTTAAATCCCAGTCTGAGGGCAGAGAAGATGAGATGAGATATCCCAGCTCAAGCCATGAGGCAGAAAAGAGGGGCACAGTCCTCCTTCCTCTGCCTTTTTGTTCTAGTCAAACCCTGAACAGATTAGATGATGCCCACCCACCCTGGGGAGGGCGATCTACTTATGAAGTCTATGACTCCAATGCTAATCTCATCCAGAAACACCCTCATAGACATATTCAGAGATAATGTTTAACCAGATATCTGGGCATCCTCTGAGCCAGTCAAGTGGACACAGAAAATTAACTATCACAGTCCCTGAAAAGAGGTTCTGGTCACCTGGTATATAGAGAGGATTTTGGCAAGGACAACTGGTGTCAACCCAACGTTGCCATCACTTGAGCCATTGAATTACATAAATGGACTGACAGCCACACCCACATAAATTGGGGACTAGATTTCTTCATGCACACACACTTAAACTTACTTACTGGAATCTTCTTCACTGAAAAGACCACTAATCAATTTATAATAAGATTAAAAAGTTAAGATAACGAGAATAAATGTCCTGCCACATATCATTGATTAGTAAGCCATGGGGGGAGAGTGAATAGTAATGAATGGAGCTCGCAGACACCAACGTTGTCACACAAGGTGGAGCCCAATCATACTTTTCTTACATTGGCCTGTCCGGATGGATAGGGGATTAGAAGCATCTTGTAAATGATTGTAAAAGCGATCGTCAGGAATTAGTAGCATCTGTACCCCGAAGGTCAGGACACACCTTCATTGCTCAAATGCAGTAACAACTTGGGTATACAGATTTAGCACTGGTCTTGGCATTTCCCTACAGCTCTGTGCTCTTAAATAGTTCATCTGTCTGGTACTTTGGTAGTGAAATGCAGTGGGTACAGTTTTACAAATCCCTCAAAGAAAACAAATTAATAGACGTCATCTTCCCCACCTCCCCCGTGGCACATGGAAGCCCATCTGTCCCAGCCCTCACCTGCCAAGTCAGCTCAGTCCTGAGCCAGCCAGTGTTGGCTGCAGACCGGCCTCCTGCAAGATGTCACCCACCTGCTGTCTTAAGGCTTGTACTGCAAAATTGGGTTGTATTTCAGGGTTCAGTCATTCTGTAGTCCTGCGCGTGCCCCTGGGAAAAATAAGTGGAATTTATCCACCCCCCCCATCCGATGGCCTTTTGTGATGGGAAAGATACACATCTATTGGAGCTATTTAAGGGTGGCCTTGATGAAAAGCAGGGTGACAGCTGGTTAGATGACACCTCAGTAAAGGAAAAAGAGCTTGAATTCCAGATCCATTTAGAGGAAATGTATCATTAAAGGATGAGCAGGAAAACTGGGGGCAAAAGACAGCCTGCTTCAGCATGATTCTAGGAAGAATTCCCCAACTGCCAGGGGATCAGACATTGGTGTGCCTTCTTCAGGGAGACCAGGAAGACTCCTTTCCAAAGCGTTTAAAGCAGATGGGTAGCTGATACATTGCCAGTCTTCTCTGAACCAGGGCATGGACTGGAATGCCGTTCACAGTCAACTTCTAGGGGTCTATAATTGTCTAGCTGTACTACAGTTCTAGAGTCCCTTCCTTCCTGGGAAATGTAGTAATGTTAACATTTAATATTTGTATATTACTCTATCATTTTCCAAAGTGCTATTATATATATTATTATATTTCATTGTTACAGGAAACCTATGAGGAAGGTAGGGTGTGATTATAGGTTAAATGCAATAAAATGCTACGATGGGTTTTAGTTGTGGTGCCCAGAGGGTGAGCCATGGGTAGAGGGAACAGAGAGCAAAGATGGAGAGTCTCAAAAAAAAAAAAAAATTCCTCTCTCTGGCAAAGCATTAGTGCGTGCCTCTAGAATATACTCAGATAGCCAGCCTCAAAATGGACATGCTGAAAGGGACCTCAGGGATCAAGTGTATTCTCTAGTTTTCCAATGAAGAAATGGGCCCATAGAAAGGAAGTGATCAGGAGAGAGACAGAACTGAACAGAAACACAGGTCTCTTAACACCCAACCCTGTGCTGTTTACATTTGTCCCTGGTGTCTCCCTTACCGTTCTCACGTCTTTCAGTTTCGTACCGCATCCTTACTGGAAACCTGGGTTGACAACTGATTGTAAGCGATCAAGAAATAATTTTAACTTACTGCCTACATGAAAAGCACAGTAAACAGCATTTTAACCTTTAAGTACTAGTTTGAAAGAACAAATAAGTAGAAAAAATGGCAACCAACTGTAAGACTGACTGATAGTAAAATTTTTAAAAAGCCAAGGAGCTTCTCAAGTTAGAGGGCAAATCACACACCTACATTCACTATTTTTATTCCTTGATTAATTTATTCAGCTAGTCAGTAAATAGCCCTGAGCTCAAAGCATTTGCCAACAACTGTGTTAGATGTGAGGGATCGGACAAGATGGCGATGAACAAGACAGGTCCCAGCAGAGGGAAGTATGTGTGCAAAACTGCAGAAATATAAAAGAGCAAAACACTCTCGAGTGTGGTTTAGTGTTACTGTTGTCTAGAATGTTTACATAAGGGTAGCAAGAGATAGGGCTGCAGATGTAAGTGGGACCAGATAGTGGAAAACCCTCTAGGGCCACACGAAGAGATCTGATGTTGAATTTTAAAGAGGGACTGAAATGGTCAGATTTATATTTCACGAGGAATAACATGGCAGAGTGGGCAGGATGCGCCGAAGGACAGACCTCCTGGAGGGCTGAGGGAATTGTCCTCCTGTTACTTTGGCCGTTCGTCTCCAGCGACTTCTGCCAGCTCCTCCTCCATCTGACCTTGACATGTTGGAGAATTCATTGCTCTGCCCTTGGCCACTTTCTCTTCTCTAGCAGCACACTTCCTAGGTGATCTCATCCACCCCTGTGAGTTTTAGTCATATTTAAATATCTAGATCTTTTTTTGTGGGGGGAGCCATGCCACGTGGCATGTGGGATCTTAGTTCCCCGACCAGGGATCGAACCCATGCCCCCTGCATTGGAGGCGCAGAGTCTTAGCTACTGGACTGCCAAGGATGTCCAGTATTTAAATACTTTTTATATTTAATAATAATTCTATGCCCGTGACCTTCTGATCTTTATTTCCCGTGAAGACACACTCAATATCAATGGCTCACTACGGCCGTGCAAATTAAAACCATAATGAGATGACACTTCACACCCTTCACACGAAGGATGGCTATAATCAAGAAGACATACAATAACAAGTGTTAGTGAGCATGTGGAAAAACCAGAGTGCTCGGGCATTGCTGGTGTGGATGAAAAATGGTGCAGCCGTTTTGAAAAGAGTTTGACAGTTTCTTACAACGTGATATGTAAGTTTATATGACCCAGCAATTCGACTCCTAGGTATCAACCCAAAAGAAAAGAAAACATACATTCATACGAAGACTTGTATGTGAATGTTCATAGCAGCATTACTTATAACAGCCCAAAAGGAGAAACAACTCAGATGTCTATGAACTGGTGAATGGATACACCAAATGTGGCATTACAATGCAGTAGAATATTATTCAGCAATAAAAAAGGAATGAAGTACTGATATATGTTAAAACACAGATGAACTTCAAAAACATTATGCTAAGTGAAAGAAACCAGACACAAAAGATCAAATAAATGTCCAGAAAAGACAAATCTATGAATACAGAAAGATGAGTGGTTGCCAGGGGCTGAGAGTGGGAACAGAGATTAAGTGTAAGTGGGCATGAAGGATCTGATTGTGGTGCTTAAAATTTATGTTCTAAAAGTGGATTGTGGTTATGCAACTCAGGTTACTTACTAAAAATCATTGAATTGTACACTTAAAATGGATAAATCTTATGGTATATAAATTATACCTCAATATAGTTAACTTGAAAAAAAAATCTTTTCCAATCTGACGTCTAACTGGAACTGCAGACTTCTACATCCGATTGATTACTTGACATTTTTGGAGGTCTAATAAGTATCTTAAACTTAATATGGCAAAAAGAAAAGTATATGTTTTAAGTTGAGACATAATTTACATAGTTAACACTAATCAATAGCTCGATGAATTATACCCCTGTAGAGGCACCACCTAGATTCAGATGTTTCCACCAGACCAGAAAATTCCCTCACGCCTCTTCCAGTCAGTGCTTCTGCCCCTCCAGAAGGAATCACTCTTCTGATTTCTAACACTGTTGATCAGTTTTGCCTGTTCTTGAACTTCATATAAATTGAGTCAGGCTTCTCTCACTCAAGACAATGTGAGATTCTTTCAGGTCATTGTGTGTATACATTGTTTGATCTTTTTCATTGCTGTGTGTGAGTATATCACAATGTATTTATCCATTCCCCTGTAGATGGGCATTTAGGTTACTTACAGTTTGGGTCATTATGAAGAAAGCTGCTGGGAACACGCTCACATGTGTCTTTTGGTGGCTATAGGCACTCATTCCTGTTGAGTATAGTCTTAGAAGCAGAATTGGGAGATCCTTGGTATTTCCTTCCAAACCTTATCTTCCTTGAATTTCCCCACATACATAAATACCACCACCACCCACCTAATGGTTCGATCTCCACATCTAAGTGTTATCTCACCTTCTACCCCCTCACCACTCACTCGTCTGTGAGTCCTTTTGATTCCAAAATCTGATCTGAGTCTGTCCACTTCTCCGCAGTCCCCCTATTAGCTTCTTCTCTAAGTCATATCACCCTATCTCAGGGCTCCTGACATGACCTAAATGTCTCCTTGCCTCCACTTTCGTCCTCCTCAATTCTTTCTCTACATTGCAGCCAAGGTTTTAGAAATGGAAACCAGACCGTATCATGTGCTCGCTTAAAACTTCCTTCAAATTTCCATTAAAGTCCAAACTCTTTTTCTGGCTTATGAAACCCTAGGGATTTTTTTCTTTGTTTGTTTCTGTTTTTATTGAAGTATAGTTGCTGTACAATATTATATAAGTTACAGGTGTACAGTATAGTGATTCAAAATTTTTAAAGGTTATACTACACTTATAGTTATTGTAAAATATTGGCTATATTCCGTGTGTTGTACAATGTATCCAATGTATCCTGTGGCTTATTTTATACATAGTAGTTTGTACCTCTTAATCCCCTACCCCTATCTTGCCCCTGCCCACTTCCCTCTCCCCGCTGGTAACCACTAGTTTGTTCTCTGTATCTGTGCGTCTGCTTCTTTTTTTGTTATATTCACTAGTTTGTTGTATTTTTTAGATTCCATATATAAGTGATATCATACAGTTTTTGTCTTTCTCTGTATGGCTCATTTCACTTAGCATAACGCCCTCCAGGTCCATCCATGTTGCTGCAAATGGCAAAATTTCATTCTTTTTTGTGGCTGAGTAGTAGTTCATTGTATATGTGCACCCCATCTTCTTTAGCCATTCATCTGCTGATGGGCACTTGGGTTGCTTCCATATCTTCGCAGTTGCAAGTAATGCAAGCTATGAATGCTGGGGTGCACATATCACAAAGCCCTGTTTCTTATCTGGCCACTACCTGCCTCTGAACTTCTTCTCTTGTGCACAGAGCTCTGGCTGCCTCTGGGCCTCCTTCTTGAGTCTATGCAGCTCATTCCCAGGGCACTGGTGCCAGTCCTTTTCCTCACTGGGAAGGTTGTTCCCCTGATCCCCAGCTCCTTCTCTTCACTCAGATCTCACCCCAAAAGTCACCACGTCTGAGAGGCCTTCTCTCAACACCTAACTTAGGACACGTAGGATACGTAATTTAGGATGGCCATTTGGTCATTGGCTTTCCCAACAATGTAGTTTAATTCTCTTCAGGGAAATTATGACTGTCACATTTTTATTTATTCCCTCTTTCTCATTTGTCTCCCCACAAGAACATAAGCTCCACGGGCACAGGAACTCAGCTGTCTTGCCAACTGCTACACCAGTGCTTAAACTGTGTCTGGCACACAGAACATGTGGCTGGATGGCTTTAGTGACAGCCATGGTTGATTGTAACTTCCCCCAGCAATTCTCAAATACTCACATGCAGAACTGGAGAAAGTGGATGGCTGGAATAATCCAGCTTATGGGTCTGCCAGCTGCTGCTGTGGACTTTGTTCAGGAGGCAAGGATGTTGAAGGCATTGGCAAAAGAACACTAGAGGTGATACACCCCGGATAGCAAAGGGAAAAAGCTATGTGGGGAGAAAATATGGTTGGGGAGGAGACTGGGGGTCTTGACACCGTGGAAGAACATTTATACCCAGAAGATTACGTTGACAACCTAGAGAGTGAGGCCAGAATAACTGAAGAAGTATCTGGACTTAACGGTTGCTCTGCCAGTGGTTCAACAGGTGTGATTGAATCTTCCTGTGTCACCTCAGAGGTATTGCAGGTTTGGTTCCAGACCACTGTGATAAAGGGAATATCGCAATAAAGTGAGTCACACAATTTCTTTGGTTTCCCAGTGCGTATAAAAGTTACGTTTATACTCTACTGTAGTCTGTTAAGTGTGCAATAGCATTATGTCTAAAATAAAACCCAGTACACACACCTTAATTAAAAACTCCTTTATTGCTAACAATACTAACCATCATCTGAGCCTTTAGCCAGTTGTAATCTTTTTGGTAGTGGAAGGTCTTGCCTCGGTGTTGACGGCTGCTGGTTGATCAGGGTGGCAATTTCTTTGTTTTTTTTTGGGGGGGGCATGCTGTGGGATTTTAGTCCCCCGACCAGGGATCGAACCCATGCCCTCAGCAGTGAGCGCATGGAGTCCTAAGCACTGGACTGGAATATTGCACGAATTACCACAATGTGACACAGAGACATGAAGTGAGCTAGCTACTGCTGTTGGAAAAATGGCTCTGATAGACCTACTTAGAGTTACCAGAAACCTGTAAAAAACACAGTATCTGTGAAGCACAATAAAGGGAAGTACAATAAAATGAGGTCTGCCTGTATTTTATATAGCTCAGGGCTTGGCACTAGTCTGTAAATATCTGTTGAACGAGTGAGTAGACAAATGAATGGAAGAACGAAGAAAACAACAAAGAGATAGTAATAACTAAATAAACAGATGATGACTCCAAAACTCGTGCTCCACTATGTTGCTGCTGGAAGTTAAAAGAAATGGTATCTTTTCTTTTTTTTTTTTTTTTTTTCCATACGCGGGCCTCTCACTGTTGTGGCCTCTCCCGTTACGAAGCACAGGCTCCGGACGCGCAGGCTCAGCGGCCATGGCTCACGGGCCCAGCCGCTCCGCGGCATGTGGGATCTTCCCGGACCGGGGCACGAACCCGCGTCCCCTGCATCGGCAGGCGGGCTCTCAACCACTGCGCCACCAGGGAAGCCCAAGAAATGGTATCTTGATGTAAATTCGTCAACCTACTTTCATCAGGTCTCTGATGAAGAGTAATCTGCCTCTCCCTTACTCCACTCCACCCGCCCCCCCGCCCCCATCTAAGGGACAACCCAAACTGTCTGCAACAGCTTTCTTATAGACTCACAATTAAATCTCTATCCATTTGTATATCCTTCAACATCCTGTTGTGTTAAATTGAACAATACTTTACATAAGCACAGTAAGTCTGCTACCAAGAAACTCAAACCCCGTTATCAATCAGTTCTCCTCACTGGCGCTATCAGTCAATACTCTTTTCTAAGTCCAAGATACACTAAAACCCTTTACTAAGTACAAACATCATAAATCAGTAACTGTTCACCTCCGACACTTTCACTTTGGCCAGGGGTAACTATTACTGGGATTTATGGCCCCTCACAAGCAGGCAGCATTATTTCAGGACAGTCAGTGCTGTAATTCTGAAAGGGTCAGCTAAAAATAGATTCTAAATGAATACCATGGGAAACATTGCCCGTAAAATAGGGAGTGAACGTGGTGGCTTAAAGCTGCAGAGGGATCCACTGGCGTCTTGAGGATGTGACGCCAGGCACTCCATTCGGAAGCCAGCACCAGGTGGCTGTGTGGACAGCCTGGGGAAAGACCTCCCTGCCTGAGAAAGCGTGAGGAGTGGGAAGTTCTGTGGACCCGCAGAAGGACAAGGAATAAGGGAGGGAGTCATAAGGCAGGCAAAGAAGCAAGTGAGCCAAAGTAAAGCCCAGAGCACGAGGGAGCCAGAAACCTTGTCAGGGCTGTGGGGAAGCAGCTGAGAGAGGCCGTTCATCTCTGCTTGACAGGAGGCCCTTTTGTTTTGCTCATATGGTTTCTCTTTTATTTGTCTATCACAGAATTGGGGTTGGGATGCCATGGGGAGAAAAAGGAAGTGGGAGAAGAGAGGGGAGAAGAATGAAGAAAAGCCCTTCCTTTCGTCAGGAGAAGCATTTTATTTGCACAGGGAAATGGTCTAAGATAAGTTTATCTTCCCCGACCAAGAGGCCCCTCTGAAAATGCTCCCCAGGCCGATGGGCCAGCCCATCCCCGTGCGGCACTGCTCTTTCCCCAACCAGCCCGTTGGCTTCACTGGGACCAGGCACCAGCCCCATGCCTCAGTTCATCTTTTTTCCTCATCTGAAAATGCCATTTACCCCACTGACGGATGGCGATGTTGTCAGACATGCTGACCACCTTGGGCCTGAACCTGTTCACAGGCAAAAGCTCTGTTTCTAGGCATTTGATTCCCATGACACTCGGCGGTAGCTGGTACCTCCGAATGGAGCCTTTACCCTGTGCCGGCGTTGGGAGAAACAGTGTATGTGCAGGCCCTCGCTGGAACTTCGCAATAGCTATACCTACAGATGTACAAAAACCCAGGGAGGAAGATTTCCCCATTCCACAGCTAAGGAAGCTGAAACGTGGGAAATCTAAGTATCTTATTACAAAGGTAATAAATGTCTGAATTGGGATCTGAATCCACAGTCAACTCCAGAGCCTGGGCTGTCTTCAAATAATCTTAAATTAGATGAGATAGAGCAATCAGAATAGTGAGTTCGTTGGGGATGGGAGTTAGGGAAGAGATAAAGTGTGTTTCAGAGCAAAGTTGGAGTTATCTACACCACCAACTGAGCCCACTGTTTGTACAGATAAGTGAGTGTGGACTGGAAAGGAGTGTAAGTGGCCATCATCTTGGGCTGCAGGCCAGGCTCTTCTTCCTGACCACAGCCATACCCCTAACTTTTTTAGGTCTCTTTAAATCTCCTCTGTAAAATGAGATGGTCTCCCAGGGCCCTTTTAGCTCCAAAACATTCCCTCCAGATTCCCAGCCATGGCCTGTTTCTGGGTAGGCTGAAGCGTGTCACATACCTCCTGAGAAAGGAGGTTAGGTGAGTCAATACAGAATGAGGTCAACAGCACCTGCAGGGCTGCCCGCAGGGCTCGTAAAGGCGAGGTATCCAGACAGGAAGGCTGACGACTGACCTGGGCCGAATGGGTTGGTGTGCTCAGTTTCAGTTGATTACCATGTTATACTAGCTGCTGTCTGTTCTGGGTATTATCGCTACGTAACAAACAGCCCCAAAACTAGTGGCTTAAAGCAACTATTTTATTTCGCTCACAAGTTTGTGGGTCAGGAGTTTGGAAAGGTCTCAGCTGGGCTGTTGAGCTCTGATCCACATGCATCAGCTGGGGTAGCTGGGGCCGGAGGACCCCCTTCCCAGGTGGCTTCCTCACCCACACATTGGGGAGCCCCTCTCCAAGTGGCTTCTCATCCACCTGGGCCCCTTCTCGTGGCTTAGAATTCTCCCAGCATGGTGGTCTCAGGGTATTCATCCTTCTAACATGGTGAGTGGCTTCCAGAGACCAAGACAAAAGCTGCCAGTCCGTCCAGAAGAAGAAGAACGCCCCTTCCATCCTGCTGTTAGTGAAAGCAGTCACAGAGTGGTCAGGTTTCAAAGGGGTTGGGGGGAACAGCCTCCACCTCTCCATGGCGGGAACATCAAACTACCACATGTCCTGCCTCAGGGTCTGGCCAGAAAGGGCCCAGGCAATTGGTGGATTTGGAGAAACTGCCCCAGAACTGCAGCCCCCCGCTGGGTCGGGCAAGCTCCGTGGGCACAATCAGCAGTGGTTTTTCCAGCCCAGCATCCGTGATCCGACCAGCTGTCTTCTGGCAGCAGCACCCTGGGGGCACCTTACATCCTCAGTTCTCGGTTCACGCGGTTCGGGTAGAGAATAGACTTTACCCCTGGAACATGTGGTTTGGGACTGACCAGTCATCCTCAGTGCCCAGAATGTGCCTGGCACATAGGAGGTGCTCAGGATGAATGAATGAAAGAAAAAGATGGCAGTTGTTTGGCCCCAAGAATTGTTTCAAGACTAGATATGTGATTCAAGTTCTCGAATGACTGGGAAAGAGGTATCCTCCTTATACCGGACTTGAGTATGGGCATTAATCCTAGAGCCATCGAGAGTTACCACAAGGTAGATCCCTGCAAGAGAATGGAGCTGCCCTGGGGGAAAGGAAAGCAGAGATGAAAGAGCAAATCAGAGTCTTCATGACCTAATTCGACATCCAGCTGTGCCGGAAGTTAGTGCATCCCCTGGACTATTCAGCTAAATGCCTGAGACCCAAACACCGACGCCACCAAATGCTGGCAAGGATGCGGACGCGTAAGAACTCATTCATGACTGGTGGGACTGCAAAATTACAGCCACTTTGGCATACAGCTTGGTAGTTTCTTACACAGCTAAACATACTCTTACAATGTGCTCCAACGGTTGTGCCCCTGGTGAGTTAGAAACTTACGTTCACACAAAAACCTGCACACGAATGTCTGTGGCAGCTTTATTCTCAATTGCCCTGGATTAGAAACAACCAAGATTTCCTTCAATCGGTGAATGAAAAAAGAAACTGAGTTATGTGCATACAATGGACTCCACTACTCGGGTATGAAAAGAAATGAGCTATCAAGGTACAATAAGACTTGTAGGAGACTTAAACGCTTATTGCCAAGTGAAAGAAACCAGTATGAAAAGGCTAAAGGCTACGTATGATGGAATTCCAACTATATGGCTTTCTGGAAAAGGCAAGACTATAGAAGGCTTCAGGTAGAAGGGGGGCAGGAGGGATGAATAGGTGGAACGCAGGGCATTTTTAGGGCAGTGAAACTAGTCTATGTGATATTATATTGGTGGATACATATCATTATACGTGTTTCAAAACCCATAGAATGTACAAAACAAAGAGTAAACCTTAATGAACCAATAGACTTAGTTCATAACAATATATCAGGGACTTCCCTGGTGTCCAGTGGTTAAGACTTCACCTTCCAATGCAGGGGGTGTGGGTTCGATCCCTGGTTGGGGAGCTAAGATCCCACATGCCTTGTGGCCAAAAAACCAAAACATAAAACAGAAGCAATATTGTAGCAAATTCAGTAAAGACTTTAAAAATGGTCCACATCAAAAAATAATAATAATTTTAAAATAATAATATATCAGTATTGGTCCATCAGTTGTTACCAATGTACCATGCCAATGCAAGATGCTAATAATAGGGGAAGCTGAGGGGGAGGGGAGTGGGGGGGAAGGATGGGAAGAGGGGGTATGTAGAGACTCTGTACTTTCGCTCAATTTCTTATAAACCTAAAATTGCTCTAAAAAATAAGGTCTATCTTTAAAGCTAGAGAGAGTCTTGATGACATATAGCTATGCCCCAAATTAGCCTAGCCCCTCGACTATACAGCCACAAGGCAATACATTCTCTTTTCAGCCTGAGCAAACTTGGGTTCATTTTCTGTCACTTGTAATCATAAAAAGTCCTGATACGTTTTGGGAGGAAATCCAGCTTGGCGGTCAAGAAACAACATGCAAACATGATGACAGGACCCACTGAGGTCCGACAGCCATCAGCAAGGGATGTTAGGGGTTTCCAGTGGGCAGGCGGCACCAGGGTGGAGCTGCCGCGGCTCTGGTGATCGGAGCAGTGGTGGGCAGTATGCCAGCCACGATCGGGGCGCCAGGTTAGGGCTCCGGGGCAGGACTCCAGACTAGCGGATGGGGAATGGCAAGAGCCAGGTGGGAGCTGCAGTACTGAACAGATTGTCAAGACAGTCAGGCCCGGGGAGCAAGACACAAGTCAGGCATCAAGAGCAGTGATGCCTTCTCCGACCAGACCGCTGGACGTGTCAATTGCATGGCACCCGGGAGGCACTCCCGTTCCCCCGTACCTTGCCTGCTTTTTCTCTTCTTCCCTAGCATTTTATCACTTACATACTGTATAATTTATTTCTTTATTATGCTCTCCCTGGGGAAATCTGGGCTTAATGAGGGGCAGCAATCACCGTCTATTTTGTTTACCAGTGAACCTAAACGGTACCTGGACTGTAAGAGGTGTTCACTAAGTATTTATTAAATGCTGGGTGAGTTCTCTGTTCATTCTTGATGGGAGGCAAAGGGAAGAGGGGCAGTAGATTGCATACATTCGAAGATCAGTATCTGGTAATAAAATGCTGGAAAGGGAGTAATGGCCAGATTTTAGCAATTCCTCTCTGGATCCTATATTACCCCTTAGCTCCTGCCCTGTCTCATCCCTCCTCTTCCATAATCAGACTTCCTGGAAAATACTCTGTACTCCTTATCTCCACGGTCTCACCTTCCTTCTCTCCTAGACTCACTGTAATACTGACAGCCACCACCCATCGAAACAGTTCTCATAAAGGTCACCAATGGCGTCTTCCCACCAAAACCACATACACATTTTAGTCCTTGTGTCTCTTGACCTTTTCTACTTCCTCCTCCTTAAAAACCTTTCTTCCTTCGGCTTTCGCACTCCTCAGGTCTTCTTCCTGCCTCTGTCACTTTGACCCTTCTCTGTTGCTTCACAGACTCTCTTTACTGTCTTCTCGAATCACGGATGATCCACACCCACATGGTATCCCTGGGCCTCCTCCCCACCTCTGCTCTCTCTTGATTCTCCCTGAGTGATAGCAGCATCGCTATGACTTTGACAACGACCACGATGGTGACAGTCTCCAACCTCCATCTCCACCTTAGCCCTCCTTCCTGAAGTTCAGCTCTGCGTGCTCCTCTGCCTCCCAGGTCTTTCTACTCCGATGCCTTATAGGCACCTCGATCTCAACATTTCCAAAATCAAACACATCCTCTCTCCTCCAAATTTATGACATCACTTTCCCCATAATTGCCCAGCCCATGAAGCTGCAAGTCATCTGTAACTTCTCTTCCTCTTATATCGATAAATCCCACATTTAATCAGTTACCAAATCCTGTCAATTCCACCTCCGAAACATTTCCTAAATTATTTTATTCTTGGATCTCTCTGTCTCTGTTTCGTCCCTAGACTCCTGTAACTTCCTAAAGTGAAAGGCTTTACCTTTAGTCTTGTTGCCTGCGATTGCCATGACAAAGTGGTGTTTCTAAATTGATTTTCCTTAAAATTCCCCAATGATTCCCCACAGCCTTCAATATAAGATCCAAACTCCTCAGTGAGGCGTGCAAAGCTTTTATGATCTGTCTGTCGCTCCACCCTCAGCCCCAACCTGGCCCCTCCCTGCAACCAACCATCGGTGTCTATTGAGAAGGTCCTTCTCTATTATCTCTATAATCCACCCCGTCCCACACAAAGTTATCCCAATGCCTGGCTCTCAACAAGTGTTCAGCAAATGTACGTTGAGTGAATGAATGTCTTTAAGCTGGGAGTGAGCACGTGAGGGTCAAGGTTAGATCTAACAGAGGGTAGTGGACCTCTGTCATTCTTTCTGGCCACCCAGTATCTGACCCTCCCACATCTAGGGACTTTGAGTCTCAGTGGGAGTAGCGTCTGCCTGCCACTGTTGATGCAGTAGCTCATTATCCCAGTCTTACCTGTAGCTATGGCAGAGACTCTCCCCTGACTTCCTGCAATCAGATGCTCGCCCCCTCCCCCAAGACCTTGAATGGGAAGCTAGCAGCTTAAGACAGATGGAACTGGAAAGAGGGGCCATCAGGCAAATGTGTATCCCTTGCCAGCAACAGCAGTGGTGCTAGCAGCAGCAGGCGGTGGCCAGAGCCAGCAGAACCAGAGGAGCAGGCTGCAGCACCTATGCCAGCGGTGGCCACACCACCTATGCTAGTGGTGGTCTTCACAGGACCAGTTCTACAGCACAGTTTGGAGTGTCGTTCCAGGCTGTGTAGGCCAGAACCTAATTCCAGCTCCTCTATAAGCTACACAGCTATCCTTTGATCAGTTTTGTTTCAATCGACCAGAGTTAATTTCTGTTGCTTGCAACTACAAACTCTGACTGGTACCCAGAGGATTCAAAGGTACAGCATCTAACGGAGATGCAGCACAAAGGAAACTAGGTGAAACTGCAGGGACATCAAAGCCTCAGCAGCCCCAAGTGGCCCCGTGTGAGCCGCTTGCTCGAGTGCCAGCTGGCCTGGATTTTACCCCGTCCTTCTTCAAAACAAGGGGTAGGAATAGATCTGATGATACCATTGGGATCCAGAGTAACTTTCCTTTAAAAAAAAAAGAAAAAAGAAATCCGAGTCCTTGTCCT
Organism: Leucopleurus acutus; assembly: GCF_964270905.1. Lineage (NCBI taxonomy): Eukaryota > Metazoa > Chordata > Mammalia > Artiodactyla > Delphinidae > Leucopleurus > Leucopleurus acutus. Next base: position 196,687,269 of record NC_139142.1, read on the forward strand.
GGAGTCAAATCCTTCCTGTCCTGCGGTGTGCTTAGAGTTTAGCACCAGATGAGCCCTATTAAAGTTCGCGAGGGAGCTGGGGTTCGGTTCCAGCCAGCCTCTCTGGGAAGGAGTCACAGGGGTGGAATGGCTGTGTTTGTAAGCCAGGGAACAATGCCATTAAGGGGAAACAAAAGCCCAGACCATGTGATCTGCCAGCCTCTGGGAAGCCAGCTTGGCCGAGGTCTTGGAACCTGGGTGACACTCCGAAGGGTGGCTGGTGAGCAGGAAGTCTTCCCCTGCTCACGTGATCCAATGCGCTGTTGGTTTAGCAGCCTTCAACGAGATCCTTGCCTTTTGGCATTGCCCGGACACCCCCTTCCCCTCTCAATCAACCTGGCTTCTGAGATACGAGTCCCTCATCAGAATCTACTCTGTAGATCAAGGCTAGACTATGAGTTCATCTGTTAAGTAAAAAACACTTCATCATATAATGGTTTCCCCTGGTGCCAGCACTCTTACTCTCTGCCCAAATAAATAATGTAATGGCCTTCTCAGAACTGAGGCATGACCACAGTTCACGTCCCAGTCATAGTGAGGTCTTCCCAGTGATGTGAAATGAGTCAGAAGGACAATAGTTGCTCTCTGCCAGCCTCATTCTAGCTGGATGATGTCTCACCATTGGCTTCTTCTACCCCAGGGAGCAGAGGCACCAAGACCCCACCCCCTCCCAATAATATCCTCCCTCCTGGGGTGCCTAGAATCACCACCAGTAGTGTCTTTGTGATAAGGCATCGTTCCAGAACCACTTATGACAATGCAGATGTGTCATGGGAGGGATTATTATTAACAGCCACTAACACATCCACAAACAGCAGACCTTGAGGGAATGAAACCTCAGATAGGAAAGAGGGAAGAAAAGAAAGGTCTAACCCCATCATGGACGCCAGTCATGGACGAGGCACCTCGGTGGTCGTCCTGAAGAGCCAGGGCACTTGGGAACACGGAAAGATGCAAGTGAACAGCTCATATGAGGGGAACACCTAGGAAAAGACCACCTGGAGCCAGGAGAACAATTGGAGGCAAGGCTAGTATGAAAATCCATTGGTACCATCTCCAAGACCTTTCTTATGGAAACAAATTGCACTCATTCATGAAAGTCTTCTAAATGCCTCCTCCCTGGCATAACTACTGACTGTCACCTGTGGCCTGTCTCTTGGGACTTAGGACATCAGTGGAAACCAACGGAGCTGTATCATAATGGAAAGACCAACACCAATTCCCTGGAAAAGCATTTTTTTTTAATTTTATTGAGGTATAGTTGATTGACAATGTTAATTTCTGCTGTACAGCAAAGTGACTTTGGTTATACATATATATATATATTCTTTTCCATTATGCTTTCTCACAGGATATTGAATATAGTTCCCTGTGCTCTACAGTAGGACCTCATTGTTTATCCATCCTGTATATACTAGTTTACATCTGCTCATCCCAAACTCCCAATCCTTCCCTCCCCTCCCACCCCTCCCCCTTGGCAACTGCAAGTCTGTTCTCTATGTCTGGGAGTCTATTTCTGTTTCAAAGATATGTTCATTTGTGGCGTATTTTAGCTTCCACATATACGTGATAGCATATGATATTTGTCTTTGTCTTTAGCTTACTTCACTTAGCGTAATAATCTCTAGGTCCATCCACGGTGCTGCAAATGACATTATTTCATTCTTTTTTATTGTTGAATACTATACTATCCTATATCTATACCACATCTTCTTTAGCCATTCATCTGTTAAGGACACTTAGGTTGCCTTCATGTCTTGGCTATTGTAAATATTACTGCTATAAACATAGGGATACATGTATCTTTTCAAATTAGAGTTTTGTCTGGATATATGCCCAGGACTGGAACTGCTGGATCATGTGGCAACTCTGTTTTTAGTTTTTTGAGGAACCTTCATACTGTTCTCCATAATGGCTGCACCAATTTACATTCCCCCAGCAGTGTAAGGAGGTTCCCTTTTCTCGACACCCTCTCCAACATTTATTATTTGTAGGCTTTTTAAATGATGGCCATTCTGACCAGTGTGAGGTGGTACCTCATTGTAGTTTTGATTTGCATTTCTCTAATAATTAGCGATGATGAGTATCTTTTCATGTGCCTATTGACCATCTGTATGTCTTCTTTGGAGAAATGTGTATTTAGGTCTTCTGCCCACTTTTTGATTGGGTTGTTTGTTCTTTGTTATTGAATTGTATGAGCTGTTTGTGTATTTTGGAAAGTAAGCCCTTGTTGGTCGCATCATTTGCAAATATTTTCTCCTAGGCCGCAGGTTGTCTTTTCATTTATGGTTTCCTTTGCTGTGCAAAAGCTTGTAAGTTTGATTAGGTCCTATTTGTTTACTTTTGCTTTCATTTCTATTGCTTTGGGAGACAGACCTAAGAAAACATTGGTACTATTTATGTCAGAGAATGTTTTGCCTATGTTCTCTTCTAGGAGTTTTATGGTGTCATGTCTTGTATCTAAGTCTTTAAGCCATTTTGAGTTTATTTTTGTGTATGGTGTGAGGGAGTGTTCTTAACTTCATTGATTTACATGTGGCTGTCCAACTTTTCTAACACCATTTGCTGAAGAGACTATCTTTTTCCCAGGGTATATTCTTGCCTCCTTTGTCGACGAATAGTCCAGAGGTGTGTGGGTTTATTTCTGGGCTCTCTGTTTTGTTCCATTGATCCATATGTCTGTTTTTGTGCCAGTACCACATTGTTATGATTACTGTAGCTTTGTAGTATTGTCTGAAGTCTGGAAGGGTTATGCCTCCTGCTTTGTTCTTTTTGGAAAAGCATTTTTAAAGCACTGTAAAGCTATCAAAGATGAGAACATTCCAGTCTATGAAAAGTACAAACACAGCACACAACTTTTACTGATATTGTCCTAGGGATGTCATGAAACTTCAGGACACAGAATCAAGCCCTTGGACCCAGACAGGCAGCGCCTCTGCCTGCAACACTTTGCTCTAGAGAATTCCACTCAAGGAGTTCTGGGCCAGACGATGTGCCCACCCAGCACCCATTCCCTCTTGCAGACCATTGGGACTCTGGACCCAGGAATTCCACCCAGGTGGAGCCTTCTTTCTCAGGTCTGGACTCCCGAGGGACCACATGGCAAGTGTGTGCACCTCTGCTGAGAAAGAGAGTTCAAAGGGTGGCTCTTTGGGGAGGGATGGGATAGCACTGGGATCTGCAGGCAGAGGCGTCCAGAGGCATGTGCTAGAGGCTCCGTCAGGGCACAGGAAGGAACCAGGGATGGCACAAAAAGGGGAGCTTGACCTCGGACGTTTTTACTCTGGCTCCAATCCTGCAAGTGTTAGAAGTAGGTCTGTCTGCCTAACGCATCATTTCTGTGTCAGCTCATCTGTGAAGGGGCTGGCCCCGTATGCTGGTGGATATCTGCTAGGTCATGAGGGGAGGACGATGGGCCCCAGCTGGGCAGATGGGGTGTGCACATCTGCTCCCTTCCTTCCTTACTATGGTCCCTAGAGAGAAGTTGAATCCAAGCACAGAGACCCAACCCCCGGCCCTCCCAAGCAAGAGAATGTTGCAAAGCAAACCCACAGATGTGGACTTTGAAAGAAGCTCTCTTTGCCATGAAAACTAGAGGATGTTTTGGGAAACCATTTGGTTTTTATATCATTTCCCATACATGGTCCTTGTCCTGCAAGGGCCCGAGCGTGTTTGATAGCACAGCTGGTCCTCTGCAACAGTTTTTGAGCTTACCGGTTCAGGCTGGGGGACCGCCACCAAAGTGGGGCAGCTGAATGAGTCTGGGATGCCAAGCATTGAGCAGAGCCCTGCGGGAGGCAGGTTGAGTAGAGTGACCTGATATGCTAATCCTTTGAAAAAGTGTGGAAAGTCCTGGGATGTCCATAATTCCCCCAGACCACCCCCAGATGCCCCCAGAGTTGTCCCTGGGTGTCCCTCTCGCTGGTCTGTGGCTCTGAGAGCTGCAGGGACAGGAGGGCAAGTAAGTGTCAGGTTCTTGAGAAGAGGTTGTAACACATCTAGACTGCAGTCTACCTGCCCGAGCTCCCACCTCCCTCTCCAAAGAAGGTGTAGGTTGTGAACAGGACCAGAAAGCCTTCCCCAGTGGCTGTGAAGACAAGGAGATTGCAGAAAGAAGGAAAGGAATCAGAAAAGAGGTCTAATCCACAGCCTCTCTTGCTCTGGGTTGCAAATGGTTTTTGAAATACCCGTCTCCCTATTTTCATATTTACTGGGCCAGGGCGGAGTTTTCCATCTCAATGATGTCATTCCCAGCCCGCAGTTTTCCCAAAAGCCCGTCTGCTGGTGCAGCTGACTTCTGCAGAGACTCTGACCCATTTGCTCAGGCCATTTTACTGCAGCCTGGAAAGTGATGCCTGGAAAAAGGGACTCAACCTATGGCCCGTCAAATCTTCATGACGTCAGAGTCTCTTCCCTTTTGCTCCTCACTCATCTCTGCAAAGAGAACACTCTGGAAGGGACAGAGTGCCTGGAAGGGACCCAGCTTCACACTCAACGGTTTCCCTTTCCCATTTCACTTGCAAAATGTTCAGATAAGAGTTCTACTTCCCCTCCAGGCCCAGTCCAGGTGCAAAGGCACGTGGCTTCTAGTAACCCTTTGGTATAGGATATGAACAGCCAATGCCAATGGAACTGAATGTGTGCCATGGTGTGTAAGCCTGTCCTGTGTCTGGGGACCTCTGTGTGTGTGACGGTCTCTGATCTTAAGATGGGGTGAATAAGGCTCACGCAAACTTAGCCATTCAAACAGCATATCGTATAAAAGATAATGTAAGAATGGGCAATTTTTACCAGCCCAAGTATAATTTTAATAAAGTTTTAAGTGCTCCCAAAGCACAAAGTTTCTAGTTCAAAAGCTATTTATGATATTATCAAAAGGGTAGTAATAAAAAGAGTGGTAATAGATTTTAGAGCACACGCGCGCGCACACATACACGCACAAGCGCCACAGTGACACACGTCTACAAAGTTTTTATGGCTACACTGTTCCTGACAAGCCAAGCTCTACTATTTGCTCTCAGTCAGGATGGCAACAGAAAGTAGAAGTTAGGATTGGGAGTATAAAGCCCATTGTACAATCATGGGCAGGTCTTCCTCAGCCTGGTCCATGATGCTTGGTCAAGTTTCACAAAGTCTAGAAGGAACTTCTAGATTTACCGTCGAGGTCCATTGTGATTATTTAATACTTACTCAAACTAACGGTAAACTAGCATTCTCCTCCTTTACTAGCATTCTCCTCCTTTCACATCCATGTTATCTTTACTGTGTGTGACTGGTGGAAGGGAAATGAGAGCAATAGAGCCGAACGAAATGGTGAGGATGAACATTTATAGGACTGACTTTTTGTTATTCAGACTTTTTACTTCCCATCTGCTCTTCAGTGATGCAGAAAACTTTTAATGCTTTTCAAAGAAGGAAGAAAAGTACGCTCAACTTTTCCATTTTGATAACCAAAGAAAGTCTTTTGTGAGTGGTTTTCCAAATCATCAACATTGTCCTCCCACATATAAAATGTAACATGTGTGATGGCTGAAAACAAAAATTACCTGGAATTCAACTAAACAATTTTCACATCAAAATGTTTAAAGGAAGAATGGGGCTTCCCTGGTGGCGCAGTGGTTGGGGGTCCGCCTGCTGATGCAGGGGACGCAGGTTTGTGCCCCGGTCCGGGAAGATTCCACATGCCGTGGAGCAGCTGGGCCCGTGAGCCATGGCCACTGAGCCTGCGCGTCCGGAGCCTGTGCTCCGCAGCGGGAGAGGCCACAGCAGTGAAAGGCCCGCGTACCGCAAAAAAAAAAAAAAAAAAAAAAGAGAGAGAGATTAAGAGGGAACTCCTCAGGATGTAAGAAACCACTGTCTAACGATTTCTGCAGGGAGATGGCAAAGTGTGACTAAGACCTCAAAACTGGTATGTCATGTAGTGGAAACTATGGGGAAAGAATCTCCAGCAGCCGAAGAAAGGGTGGTAGCATTGAGGGTTTCTTAAAGCAGGCAGAGTCGTCTCCTGATAATGTCATAGTAAAGGAAAAACAAGCAGCTCTCAGTTAGGGTGGAAATAATTTGGTTGGAACTGGTTCCGAAGAAGGAAGGATAAAGCCATTCTCTTTCTTCTTCTCTTTATAAAGCCATCTAGGTCCTTCTTTCTTAGAGAGGCAAGTCATGGAACTTGAAGGTGAATTTTGAAAGATTGCCACTTCGTTGCCAAGTATATAACTATGCTTTTGAGCCTAATATTTGAAGGATGCCATTGATTCTATTTGCATGGTAGGAGGGAAAATACATCTACATATAATGCTGATAGGCAGGGCGATTTTTGTTTTAAGCTTCAAAGGAGATTTGAAAAGGCATGACTTACTGAGTAGGAAATAGTCACTTAAAAAACAAACTAAATCACAGAAACTTCCTTTTCCCTTCTTACTGTGCTTCACCATTCACTTTACAAAGGAATTATCAGGAATCCTTCACATCTGGTACTGGGCATTGTTTTCCTTAAGAATCTCAAAAAATGTGAGGGTAAAGGAACAATAAAGAAGCTGTTACATGTTGCATCTCTCTGGGGAAAGCTTTTAAAATACTGATGCAATAGTCGCAGCTCTGATGCATTAAATACAAATTCTGAGAGTGCTAGAATTATTAGTCAGTATTAGTATTAGCAATGAAAAAAAAAACAAAAAAAACTCCCCCAAATGATTCTAGACGCAGCCAGGGTTGAGAACAACTGGGATAAAGAATGGGATGGAACTGTTTATCAGTTAAACAGCAGCGTGAACGATGGAAATAGTGACCACCACAAAATGGGTATTGCTGTGTATTGAACGTTTGTGTCCCCACCCCCAGATTCATATTTGAAAACCTAATGCCCAAGCTGATGGTATTAGGGGGTGGTGCCTTTGGGAGGTGATTAGGTCATGAGGGTGGAGCCCTCATGAAAGGGATTAGTGCCCTTATAAAAGAGACCCCAGAGAGTTCCCTTGCCCCTTCCGCCATGTGAGGACACAGCAAGAAGTCTTAACTGGGAAGACGGCCGTCACCTGACCATGCTGGCACCCTGCTCTCAGAACCCCAGTATCTGGAACTGTGAGAAATAAATTTCTGTTGTTTATAAACCTGTTCTAATAAATTTATATAATAAATAAATTTATATAATAAATAAATTTCTGTTGTTTATAGTCTGTAGTCTTTTGTTACAGTAACCCCAACAGACTAAGACAGGCATCAACCCCAAATAAGAGCAAGGTCCTTTGTGGCCACCCTCTCCAGAATTTCTGCACCCCCTCACCCCCAACATTTTACATCCTTTCCCTTGCTTCATTTCTCTCCTGCAGTTATTACTATCTGTAACGTAGTATATAACTTACTAGTCTACCTTATTTATTGTGTGCTTCCCTCGGTAGGCTGGAGTCTCCACAAGGGCTGTTTTCTTCGAAACCGGTTGGCTCTCTAGTTCCTAGAACGGTGCCTGGTCACATTTCACGTTCTTGCTAAATACTTGTTGCATAAAGGAATGAATCCATGGGAATCAGGTCTGGTTTCGGTACTGTCCTTGTAAAGCAATTCTGCTGCTGTAAAACTTAGCAATTAGCTTCTGAAGGATTGCTCCTCACTGAGCTCCTCCATGATCCAAGAAGACAATGGGAGAGCTGGTCAACCTTGGCTGGGGACTTGTCATTTGTGTCCTGCAAATGAGCCACCCATTGGAAGCTCCCTCAGACAGGAATAAACAATCCAGTAGGTCATTCAACAGTGAGCCTTTGGAACTCAAAGAGGGGCTTTGCTTATGGCCTTGGGGACAATGAATTATAATCCAGATGGTCACGCAGGAAAGACGGTGCCACACACATGCACGGGAAGTACAGAAAATCTAAAGTGAAGAATTGGCCGTAACAATTGGCTAGTGAATACCTGAAGCAAACATGCATTTTAAAACTAGCCTGGGATAAGAATATCATTTCAAAGACCTGAAGTCAAAGAGGTATTTAGGAGACAGGCCTGAGCTCATGCTTCCATGCCCAGGAAAATACCTTACAGGCCAGCAGGGAACGTGTCTTCTTCCAAGAGAGCAGAGCGTGTCTGCAGGGGGTAGGAGGGGAGGGATGCCCTAGGTGCCCAGCCTGGGGTTCCCATCTGCAGGAGGTGCCAACCAGCTGGTCCCTGAGGAGCAGAGGAATGCAAAACTTCCACCTGAAGTTCAAAGTCTGGGCTGGGCTGCTGGGTCTGCTGACATGCATCCCCAGGTTAGTTGAAAGAAAAGCAGAACACAAACGGCCTGCAAGTGGATTTAAAAAGAGAATCTCTATGCTCTGTAAACATTCATTTCAACCCTCTCTCTATTTGCTCCGTTTCCTTAACTTCTTAATAAAAGTTGCACTGAAAAAATCTAGCCATCCACTTTGAGATAGATGAATATCCCCCCCGGGGGCTAAATGGGCTTGTGACATGAGAGGGTCTGCCCCAGAGCCTGAAAGTGCCCCTCTGCTTCTTTCAGCAACTCCAAAGGCAGCCAACCTCTGGACATCTAGTTATATGAGATAAGAAATGTCCTTCCTGTTTAAGCCAATTGGAGTCAGGTTCTTGCCCACCTACTGCCTTTCTCTACCTTGCTTACCTGGTGAACACCTTCTAGCTTTGAGACCCTGCTCTCATACAGCATTGATTCACTGCCCACCTGCTTAGTACACCATACATCTACCATGGCACCAATGTTGTTACTGAAGTTTCTGTCTCTGTCGGTCAGACGGTAAGCTCCTTAAGAGAAAGAAGTATGTCTTCTCCCTTTTGTTTTTCCAGAACTGACAAGAGTCCATGGCACAATTGAAAGGTGAATGAATCAATGAATAAATCAATGAATGAATGAATCGATGACTAAGTGAATCAATGATCTTAGAGATAGAGACCCCCTGTGACAGCAGAAATGCCAAAGCATAAGTGTGAGTCAGGAGAAAAGGAGACAAGAACGATAAAGGACACAATGGAAATGGGGAGACAGGAGACAGCAAAATGGGAAAAGTTTGAGATTGTAATTATGAGAAACTGATATGTGATCATTTGGGTTTATGGCAGTTTCATTGGATGGGAAAGAAAAGAGTGTGTATAATTGTATAATGCTTTGAACAATAAGCTGTAGAAATGAGATAATGCCATTTTGGCATTGATGACCTCATTTTGCAGCTGGTTTTCTTTGTTTTTTGTTGGTTTTTTTTTTTGCCTGACTCCTGTCCTAACGCACCGCAAGCAGCTCCAAGGCAAAATGAGTGCTTGGTTCTTTGTGGCAAACTCAGCAGCTAACCCAGCATGTGTTAGGCCCCCATTAATGTTTGTTGAACCGAGGAATGAATGAAAACTTTAAAGCTCCCAAGTTAGACTTCACACTAACTACTGAAAGCACAGAAGAAATAACCTGCTGAATGAAATGATTTGTTCCTTGTTAAATCAAATTACTTTTTTTCTCCATTAACACCCTCTAACTTGACAATAATATGTACATCATTGGCTTTTATCTCCGATTTAGAAAGTAACCCATTAAGTGCAAAATCATATGCTTTATGCTTTAACCAGATTAACTGAAAATATCTTTTAGATACTGAGTTCTTTGCAAATCAGAAAAAAAAGTTTTCTCTTTCAGCCAAAAACGTTGTAAAGTCAGAATTGTGGGAAAAAATTTAAGCCATTATTGCAGTGTCTTTAATACAGCTCAGGGTCTTAATAATGTGAACAAGATTATCTGTATACTTCTCCACATGCTATTAAAGTCACAGAGAGTAATGAGGTGAATGCATCTCTTTGTTTTCTTCAGCTCCCGTTTCAATGGTGTCATCATTTTGTTATTAATATTCTCTATTTTCTCCTGTATTCCTTAAATTTCTGTATAAATAGTCATTCTTTCCAACACGGCACTAGAATAATAAAAACGCTCATTTTGAAAATAGGTAAACAGAAGCATAAAGAGGTTAGTTCTTTGCCATGTGGGGAATTCATTGAGGGCTGCAGAAAGTAGTCTAGAAGGACAGTTGAAAGAAAACTGCTTCCTCTAGCTGAGTTCACTTCAAAATAAGTTTTTCTGGCTCATTTGTCTTAAACTTGAGTAATAAACAGTTCATCCTTCAAAGGGAAAATATCTTGACCCCTACTCTCTGGTGTGGTCTTAAATTATTTCCATCCATTTCTAAAACAATGAATGGATCACAAAGATATTGGCAACACTAAACAGAAGGCTCTGTGAAGGCTCATGTACAATAAACCTCTCCCCTGATTTTGATTTTGCTGATTCATCCTTCAATTTATTCAATAAATATTTGTTAAGTATCTTCTACATGTCCGGCATTGTTCTAGGCACTGCCCATCATAGGTAAAAAGGAAAAAAGATACAGCCCCTGTCCTCAAGCTCCTGATAGCCTAGTGGGACAGCCAGACATATGAACAAATATGGTGCAGGTTAATAAGTGCTTTACTTGAGGTAAACACCAAGTCCTAGACCAGCCCAGGAGAAGGCACCAACCTGGAACTAGGTATTGGGGATGGTGACAGAGAAGGGGACGGAACAATAACATTATGAGGAGGGATTGTCCAAAGTGTGTGGGAGGTTAGAGGGGGAGGGAGAAGTCACGTGACCCAGCTGCTACTGGGAGCCATTTCATCACCACCAAGGGAAACACACGTTGGTGAAGCCAAGGCCACAGGTGGCTAAGCAGAAAGATGGAAGACACTAGGTGCTCCATGGCTTCATTGAGCTGCTGAATCAACCCATTCCAAAGCCACCCACCCTTGGGGCTTGTTTTTAAGCGACATAATATGTTTACATAGCGTCTAAGTTTAAGTTTTTCTGTTTCTTACAGCTAAAAGCATCCTAAGTGATACATGGAAGAGGAGGTTTGGAGGAAGGATAGTTCATTTTTACACACATTGAATTTGAGATGACTGTGAGACCACCTGGAAATTTCCCGGGGATAGGTAAGTCAGTCTGGATCACCCTTGTTAAAACATCTGTAATTATTTTTTAATACTTCGGCGTAAACACTTTGAGTATCTGTATCCCCTGGACATTGAGTTGCAGTTGAAGTGCTTCCATGGCATCTTCAGGAACCCAGGTTCTTTCTTCCTACTCCACCATCTCAAGGTTATTTGCTTTTATCTACAAGTGTGTCCTCTCCCACTTACAGGATGGCTACAGCAGCGCCAAGCATCCCGTCCTTACCCAACAATGTCCAAAGGCCAAATTCCAGAACATTTTTCCTTGTGTTCCTTCTTGAGAGCAAAGAAAGTTTTGGAGGCTACACTCAGAGGTGCTTAGTTAGTATTTGAAGCACCCTGTTCAGGTATCTACTTCCAGAGATGACCACAGCAAATGTTCCACATGAGGCTAGCTACATCTCAACTAGAGGATTTGTTATTAGCCTAAGAGATTTGGGGAATTATTTTTCCCTTGTGAAATGAATGGTATTCAAGGTCCTTGACTGACCAGAGGTTTTGCGTTTGTAAAATGAAGTATGAGAAGGTGGCCAGTTCAGAAGTCCAACTCCTTTATCACATCCTGGATCTTAAACTCCAGTTGGTCTTGGACCCACATCCAGCAGAGGGCTCTTCGCCCCATTTGACGCACGTGCCTGGCTGGTTTTGCCATTAGAATACTGTCACCTTCCTATGTATCGTTCTATTCATGCCAAGGGCTACTACGTAAAAGGACAAGAGCTAGGGGACTTCTTCCACCATTCAGGGTCAGGGAAGGTGCCTCTTTTTGTGTGCTCTCGCCAACAGATGTTTGTACCCGTGGCAGGATTCATGTGAGACTTTCTTTAGTGAAGCACATCACTGGGGAGCAAGTTGTGGATGGGTAGACATGGAGCCCCCAGGCACCTCTACTTGTTGGAGGCTACCACTGTCTACTGGACAATTCTGAATGGTCAAAATAGCTCAGGTCAACTTGCAACACCACCACACCAAGATACCTCTCCCTACAGAGACTCAGGTATTACACATCCAGGTTAGGTGGGTCCTGGCAGAGACTCAGTCCAGAGACAGGCTTCCTGGAATCCTAGGTAAAGCCCTGGGATGGAGAGCCAGCTAGGAGAGCCATCACCTGACTATGCAGCAGAGTCTATTCAGTTGCTCTTCTTCCTTCCTTCCTGCTTCCTGTGTGTGTGTCTCCAGCTCAGTCAAAGAGGGTAAGAAAGCAGATATTACTGGTTAAGGGCATGTGCATTGATGTTCCTGTTCAAGAGCTTCCTTACACAAGATCTCACCCTTTTTTTAAAAAATTTATTTATATTTTATTTATTTATTTTTGGCTGCGTTGGGTCTTCGTTGCTGTGCGCGGGCTTTCTCTAGTTGCGGCGAGTGCGGGCTTCTCTTCGTTGTGGTGCGTGGGCTCCTCTTTGCGGTCACTTCTCTTTTTGCAGAACACAGGCTCCAGGCGTGCCAACTTCAGTAGTTGTGGCTCATGGGCTCTAGAGCTCAGGCTCAGGAGTTGTGGCACACGGGCTTAGTTGCTCCGCGGCACATGGGATCTTCCCGGACCAGGGATCGAACCCGTGTCCCCTATGTTGGCAGGTGGATTCTTAACCACTGCACCACCAGGGAAGTCCCAAGATCTCACCATTTATTCGGCCTCTACATACATGATTTTTCTCACAGCCATCTTTCACGAGCAGGGGGTGGCCAGCACTTCCTGATGGCCAGCAACTCCCCAGGTCTAGTGCCTCCTTCCTTCCCCCTTAAGTCAGTATATCAGAAAGCAGATGCGGGAGAGTGATTTATTCCAGCTTTACTGAAGAGTGATTGACAAACAGAAAATTGTATATATTTCAGGTATGCAACGTAATGTGTCGATATCTGTATACATTGCGAAATGATTACCCCAATTAGCTAACATATGCATCATCTCACATAGTTACCTCTTTGTGTGTGTGTGGTAAGAACACTTGAGATCTACTCTCCTAGTGAATTTCAAGGATATAGTATGTTATTATTAACTATGGTCACCATGCTGTCCATTAGGTCTCCAGAACTTATTCATCTTAAAACTGAAAGTTCATACCTTTGATCAACATCTCCCCTTTCCCCCACTACCCACAACCCCTGGCAACAGTCACTCTATTACTATGAGTTCAGCTTTTTTAGTTGAACTCCACACGTAAGTGAGATCATGCAGTATTTGTCTTTCTGTGTCTGGCTTATGTCACTTAGCATAATGTTCTTTAGGTTTATCCATGTTGTCACAGACGACAGGATTTCCATGTTTTTAAGGCTGGATAATATTCCTCTGTGTGTGTGTGTGTGTGTGTGTGTGTGTGTGTGTGTGTGTGTGTGTGTCACATTATCTTTATCCATTCATTCATTGACAGTTACTTGGGTTGTTTCCATGTATTGGCTACTGTGAATAACCCCACTGTGCTCATGGGGGTGCAGATGTCTCTTCAAGGTAGTGATTTTATTTCCTTTGGATATATACCCAGAAGTGGAATTGCTGAATCATATGGGAGTTCTATTTTTAATTTTTTGAGGAACCACCATACTGTTTTCCATAATGGCTTACCAATTTACACTCCCATCAACTGTGCATAAGGTTCTCTTTTCTCCACATCCTTGCCAATATTTATCTTTTGGCTTCTTGATAATAGCCGTCCTAACAGATATGAAGTGATATCTCATTGTGGTTTGCATTTCCTTGATGATTAGTGATATTAAACCTCTTTTCATGTACCTATTGGACATTTGTGTGTCTTCTTTGATGAAGTGTCTATACAGGGCCTTTATCCATCTTTTAATTGGGTTATTTGAGGGTTTTTTGCTATTGAATTGTACGAGTTCCTTATATATTTTATTAGCCCCTTATCATATATATGATTTGCAAATATTTTCTGCCTATCTGTAGGCTGCCTTTTAATTTTGCTGATTGTTTCCTTTGCTGTGCATATGCTTTTGGGTTTGATGTAGCCCCAATTGTTTATTTTTGCTTTTGTTGCCTGTGCTTTGATGTCAAATCCAAAAACTTATTGCCAAGACCCATGTCAAGTGTTTTTCCCCTGTTTTCTTCTAGGAGATTTAAGGTTTCAGGTCTTACATTTAAGTCTTTAATTCATTTGGGGTTGATCTTTGTGTTTGGTGTAAGATAAGGGTCCAATTTCATTCCTTTGCATGTAGATGTCCAGTTTTCCCAGCACCATTTATTGGAGAGGCTGTCTTTTCCCCATTGAGTATCCTTGGTGGCTTTGGTGAAGATTACTTGGCCATATATAAGTGATTTTTTTAAAAGAGATAACTTTAAATTGGCTCTAATTATAGGTATACATATATCACATTTGAACTTTCTATAAGACTCTGTTGTTTTATCTAAAAATATAACAGTTGCCAGGGCTGTCATTTTCCATTTAACTGAATGTGGGATACCCACAAACCAGCTTCCCACAACAAAATCATAAACACTTCCCATAGCAGGTCCTGTGCCCTTTGTGGAGACTCCCTCTTCCTCTAATTGCCTCCAATTTCCAAACTCTCACCTCCCCTGGTGCAGAATTACAAAAGCGAGCGTGTCAACCTCATACTGGAAAAAGTGTTAACGTGATGAGATCTATTTTCTTTGGAAAGGAGGAACTGTGAGTGCAAAACTAAAGGCAGTTCAGATCAGGTTAACACATGTCCTTGGCTAGAGAAAAAGCCTTTAACTTCCCATGATTGATGCAGCACATTCATTCAACTAGTCCCTATGGTTCCTGGAGCATATGAAATTTTAAAGTTTCCAGTATACTCAGTGAGTGAAATAGCAGATATTTTTTGACTAAAGGACAACTACATATTATATAATCAAGAGGATGGAAATCCCAACTCTACAGAAGCAGTTATTTTGGGAAAATGGGTCTTGGAATCTCCTTGGTGACTCTTTGGTTAGACAATCCCAGGCCATTGCCTATGAACAAAGTAAACCCTGCTCTTTTATTAACCACCGGTGAAAAGGAGGGCAAAGGATCAACTAGGTCATGGGCAGATTGCCAGGTTCTCTCTGATGTGCTAGAAATAGGTGTGGCTCAGAAATGGGCTGACCTCTTCCTTTGGTACCTCTCCCTCCAACATATCAACACCACCTCAGAAAATATATATAATTCTTATCTGAATTGTGAACGCAGGAGAAACCTCACTTGAGAACAATGCTTTAAAATTTGCTAAAATTATGCACTCAACTTTTTTTTTTTTTTTTTGCGGTACGCGGGCCTCTCGCTGTTGTGGCCTCTCCCGTTGCGGAGCACAGGCTCCGGACGCGCAGGCTCAGCGGCCATGGCTCACGGGCCCAGCCGCTCCGCGGCATGTGGGATCCTCCCGGACCGGGGCACGAACCCGCGTCCCCTGCATCGGCAGGCGGACTCTCAACCACTGTGCCACCAGGGAAGCCCCTATGCACTCAACTTTTATTTCTTAGCTTGGAACATATATGCCCCTCAGCTCTAAATTGTCTGAAAATTTTGCATTTTTTGCCATCATGTCGGCTTTTATGGATGGTCTCCAATAGTCAAAGTGGTTCGATGTAAAATTTGCATGGTTTTATGAGGACTATTTATTTTATTTCATTCTAAGAGAATCCAAGAAGCTGTCTCTCTCTTTTCCAGTTGGGATGCAACTGAATATCTGGATTGGAAAATTCCTGTCTGAGTACACTGGGCATATCATGCACTATCATGCCACTATGTTTAACATCTTTTGAAAGTAGAAACCTAGTGTAAGAAATTGTCAGGGTTTAAAATGAATGGTATGGTATTCCCACCAGCTTGTTAAGATACCCACCTTGTTGGTGTTGGCGTGTGTGTGTCGAGGGGGGCAGTTTGTGATTTTGCTAAGAGTATGAAAAGGAACTAGAAAACTAACATTTGATTGCATGGGTCTGTCAGTTGCTTTCTATTAGAATTGCTTTTATGTCAAATCATCTGTCTAGCAGAAAGCTTTCTTAATAGGGTATTTTTTTTAATAGGTAGCCTAGAATTCTGTTCTCTTCTATTAGGGTCCATAGGACAAAGAAGGGAAGAGTTCATTCTAAAGAAATGCAGGAACACTAGTTTGTACTAGAAAGTAGAAATGCAGCCTAGCACAGTTGCCCCTAATGATGCTTAAATAAAGGGAATGCAGAGTTAGGGTGGGATGAGGGAGTGATAGATGTTTACATACAAGTTTACAATATGCTTCTAAGCAACACTGCCCTCTACAGATGGTATTCCCAAGGCTTGACTTCAAGGCAACTTCAAGACATTGAAAATAAAATTAATTTGTTGAATGAGATCAGTTGCCTATGGAGGTGAATATCTCCAAGAGTTTTTCTGTTAATAGGTATCCAGGAGCCTCTCCAACACCAAATTCCAATTAACATGGCCAAGAGAGCATAGTCGGAATCTGATTCTAACCAAGGAAGCTGAAACCCACTTAATTAACTATCCTAGGTCTTAACAGAGACTGTGCCAAGAGAAGAGGAAGGATGGGCGTGGAGCCTAGACAAGGAGAACAGAATTAACAGCTATTCAGTTATTGGCAACATGAGTTCTGTACAGCCCAAGAAAGTCATGCTTTGACTGGTTGAATTGAGCTTCCCAGCCTGCTGCAAAGGTTACCCTTAGAGTGGAAATGGATCATATGCCTAACTCCACTGAGTCTTAATTTCCCCATCAGTAGGAGGTGAGTTCAGAGAGGTAATGGGACATACTTTGTAAAGGACCTATGGGCTACTGTGAAGACTTGATTTTTATTCTGAGTGAGAGAGCCATTGGAGGGTTTTGAGCTGAGAATTGATTGGGATTATCAGAAGCTAACATTGTAGAAGGATTAGAAGGATCAAATGATCTAATCCACGTAAAGCATTTAGCACCACGCCTAAACTATTAATAGTGCTCAGCAAGTGGTAATCATGATTGTGATTACCATACTTAAGTGGTGCTATCAAAGTGGCTCCTCTTCACCAAGACTGAATCATGAAGAAATAGAAAATCTGAACAGACCTATTACTAGTAAGGAGATTGAACCAGAAACCAAAAACCTCCTAACAAAGAAAAGCCTTGGGCCAGATTCACTGGTGAATTTTACCAAACATGTAAAGAATTAACACCAAAAAAGCAAAAAAGAATTAACACCAACCCTTCTCAAAAGCTTCCAAAAAATTGAAGAGAGCAGAACACTTCCTAACTCATTCTATGAGGCAGGCATTACCCTGATGTCCAAGTCAGACAAAGACACTACAAGAAAAGAAAACTAGAGGTCAATATCCCTGATAACTATTGATGCAACAATCCTCAACAAAATGCTAGCAAACATAATTCCATAACATATTAAAAGGATTATACCATGACCAAGTGGGATTATACCATTTAATCCTGGAATACAAGGATGGTTCAACATACAAAAAAAATCAATCAATACAACAACATATTAACAGTATGAAGGGGGAAGATACGATCATATCAATTGATGCAGAAAAAGCATTGAGAAAATTTAATACCCTTTCATGATAAAAATACTCAACAAACTAGGAATAGAAGGAAATTACCTCATATAATAAAGGACATGTATGAAAAACCCACATTGTACTCAATGGTAGGATCATACTAAATGGTGAAAGACTGAAAGCTTATCCTCTAAGATCAGGAACAAGACAAGGATGTTCGTTTTTGCCACTTCTGTTGAACACAGTATTGCTGAATAGTATTGAAATTTCCAGTCAGATCATTTAGATAAGAAAAAGAAATAAAAGGCATCCAAATTGGAAAGGAAGAAGTAAAATTATCTCTGTTCACAGATTATAATGATCTCATATGTATAAAATATAAAAATTCCACAGATATACACACACACAACTATTCAAACTAATAAATGTATTCAGCAAAATCACAGGATGAAAAACCTATGTACAAAAAAACCAATTGCATTTCTACACACCAACAACGAAAGATCAGAAAAAGAAATTAAGAAAACAATTTCATTTCCAATAGCATCAAAAAGAATAAAATACCTAGGGATAAACATAACCTAGGAGGCAAAAGACTTGTATACTGAAAACTACAAAACATTGCTGAAAGAAATTTAAAAAGGCACAAATAAATGGAAAGACAAACTATGTTCACGGATTAGAAGACCTAATGTTTTTAAGATGTCAGTACTATCCAAGCGATCTATAGATTCAATGCAGTCCTTATCAAAATCCCAATAATTTTTTTGAAGAAATAGAAAAATCCATCCTAAAATTCATATGGAATCTCAAGGGACCCAAAATAGCCAAAACAGTCTTGAAAAAGAACAAAGTTGGAGGTCTCACATGTCCTGATTCAAAACTTACTACAAACTACAGTAATCAAAACAGTGTGGTACTAGCATAAAGACAGACATATAGACCAGTGGAATAGAATAGAGGGCCCAGAAATAAACCCTCACATACATGGTCAAATGATTTTTCACAGGGATACCATGAGCATTCGATGGGGAAAGGATAGTCTTTTCAACATACGGTGTTGGGAAAATTGGATATCCATGTGCAGAAGAATGCATTTGGATCCTTAACTTATACCAGATATAAAAATTAACTCAAAAGACCTAAATGTAAGAGCTAAGACTATAAAAGTCTAAGAAGAATACATAGAGAAAACTTCATGATATTAGATTTGGCAATGATTTCTTAAATATGACACACAAAGCACAGGCAACAAAAGAATAAATAGATAAATTAGACTTCATCAAAATTAAAATTTTTGTACATCAAAGGACACCATGAACAGAATGAAAAAGCAACCCACAGAATGGGAGAAAACATTTACAAATCATATATCTGACAAGGAATTAATAAGCAGAATATATAAGGAACTCCTATAATTCAACAACATAAAATAAACAACTCAATTTAAAAATGGGCAAAGGCCTTGAATAGACATTTTTCCAAAGAATATAACAAATGGCCAATATGCACATGAAAAGATGCTCAATATCACTAATCATTAGGGAAATGCAAATCAAAACCACAGTGAGACACCACTTCACACCCAATAGAATGGCTATTATCAAAACAAACAAAACTTCAAAAAGCAACAAGTGGCGGCATGGATGTGGAGAAGTTGGAACACTCCTGCATTGTTGGTGGGAATATAAAGTGGTACAACCACTGTAGAAAACAGTACGTCAGCTCCTCAAAAAAGCAAAGATAGAATTACCATATGATTCAGCAATTCTCATTCTGGGTATATACTCAAAAGAATTGAAGACAGGGTTTTGAAGAGTTATTTGTACACCCATGTTCAGAAAAGCAATAACCTCAATTGCCAGAAGGTGGAAATGACCCAAGTGTTTATTGGTGGATGAATATGTAAACAAAATGTGGTATAAAAATACAATGGAGGGCTTCCCTGGTGGCGCAGCGGTTGAGAGTCCGCCTGCGGATGCAGGGGACACGGGTTCATACCCCGGTCTGGGAAGATCCCACATGCCGCGGAGCGGCTGGGCCCGTGAGCCATGGCCGTTGAGCCTGCGCGTCCGGAGCCTGTGATCCACAACGGGAGAGGCCACAGCAGTGAGAGGCCCGCGTACCACAAAAAAAAAAAAAAAAAAAAAAATACAATGTAATATTATTCTGCCTTAAAAAGGAAGGACATTCTGACACATTTCAACATGGATGAACCTTGAGGACATTATGCTAAGTGAAATAAGCTAGACACAAAAGGACAATACTGTGTGACTCCACTTAACATGAGGTACTTAGAGTAGTTAACTTCATAGGGAAGGGAAGTAGAATGGTAGTTGCCAGGGAGTGGGAAGAGGAGCCAATGGGGAGTCAGTGTTTTATGGATACAGAGTTTGAGCTGGAAAAGATGAAAAAGGTTCTGGAGATGGATGGTAATGATGATTGCACAACAATGTGAAAGGAGTGACCACCTGAGCCTGTGACACTGCGTCCAGAGCACGATTTGCGTTTTGGGGATGTCTTGGTTACCACTTCTCTGTCTAGTAGCAAAGCCAGCCTGTTACAAAAAGCAGTGCAGTTAGCAACTGCACTACGCGCTCTGTTTCCCTTCTTTTTTGTAAAGTAGACTTTTAGTTAAAATACCCAGGAATGATTTCCAGAACCACAGTTACTTTCTCTTCCTGTGTTAGGCTGGCTACTTTGTTGGCGTAAGAACTAGATGAAGGGACTGCCCCGGTGGTCCAGTGGCAAAGCATCGCCTGCCAACACCAGGGACGCGGGTTCTGTCCCTGAAGATCCCACATGCCGTGGCGCAGTGAAGCCCTCGCGCCTCAACTAGAGAGAGAGAAGCCCTCACGCTGCAGTGAAGATCTCGCCTGCCGCAGCTAAGACCTGGCACAGCCAAAAATTAAAATAAAATAAAATAAAATAAAATAAAATAAAAATTAAAAAAAAGAGAACTGGATGAAAACTTACCACTGCTATAGAAAGACTTTCTGAAACTTCCAGACTAACTCTGAAGCCCTTAGTTGCTTCTTGTGGGAGCTGTGCCTTTCTTACACTGCCAGATTTGTCAAGGGAGAGGGAGAGAGGAGAAAAATAGCACCATTCAGCTAGGAAGAAGGCAGTGTTAGGTCTGATGTGCAATGATAAAATAAAGTAGAAATCCTTCTCCATATATTCCAGCCCCCCTTGTCTTCCCAAGGCTAAGATGGGAGTCTCTTCCATGTGCTCCTGTGGTGTCCAGTGCTGACCCATAAGCCTTCTCGTACTGCACTGACACTGCCCAGTTACCCAACCGTATCTCCTACTGGAATGTAAGCAGCTTCACGGACTGTGTCTTAAACTATCTTTGTTTCTCCAGGACTAGTGCTGTCCTGGCACAGATTAAGAACACAGTACTTCTTGGCTGAAAAATAAAGAGTAAGCAGCCTACTGCTGTATTTCATTGACTGTACGATCCCACCCATTATAAGACTTTTCCATTGCAAGACCACTAAGAAAGAAAAAATTATAATCAGAAGATAGCAGCAATTATAAGACACATTCCACTTTTAGGGTTGTTATCACCTTGGTTTTAGTCCTGGATCAGGGAAGAGATGACCGCAAAAAGGTTGAAGACTAATTGGCATCACTTCAGAAATACAGATATGTGCACGTCTACTTACACAAACGAAAACCTTTCCTCTTTAATTAGTTCACTTAGCCTCCCTATCTTGAGCTTTCCTGCTCAGACCAGATGTTGTTTCACATTGAAATGACTCACCCTCCTGTCTGAACCCCAGGAAACGAAAGACAGATAGAGGGACTCATTTCTCAGCTATGATTATGTACCAAGGCTGAGCTCTTAAAAAAAAAAAAGTATTACTTGTTGCCTCTTCCAAGACAGCTTAAACGATGAGGCTCAGTGCCTCCAAGAGAGAACTATTTTGCCTCCAGGCAAGCTTGTAACAAAGAAGCTTATTCATCATCTTCTGAGAGGAAACATGTCATGACAAAAGTACCAGGTAATGAGAAATCTGGGCAGTCCTATGGCACTTGTAATGGGAAGATCTCACAGCAATCCCACACTGTCATTGACAAAGCCTTGCCATCAGCAGGAGGCAAAGTAGAAAGCATCTCTTTCCGTCGTGTTATACACCATGAAACTAAGATCAAACAATGTTAAGCAAATTAATAAAAATGAAAGGTATGAATTCAGGTATGAATACTTGACTGTAAATCCTCAAACATCCTCCAAAGAATAATAATAAGCAGTAGAAGCATGTCATACTTCAGAGGATAGACAGGATAGAGATAAACAGAACTGGGCTCCAATCCTGGGTCTACTACTCCCTCCCTCTGTGACCTTGGGCAAGTGTCTGACCCTCTCTGAGGATCAGTGTCCTCATCTGTACAATGGGACTTGTAAGAACATGCGCCTCACTGTAACCATGTAACGATAGGATACTCTATGTAACGCGCTCAGGACAATGGCAGGTGGACAGCAAGTGCTCTGTGAATATCAGCTCCTCAAATCGGAACCAAAACAGATGCCCGTTTACTACGCCCACGGGACTGCACACCCTGGCACTTAATTTTGCAGTGTTTCCATTTCATCACTCCCAGTTTGGTCTTTTTCTCCTCCTTGCTCAGTTTGGGACCCAGAGTCCACTGCTGCGTTTGCTACCCCGTGGGGTCCTCTCTTCTTTGCCTCCCCCCACCCCACCTTCCTGCTGTTCCTTCTGTGACCGTCCTCAGGCTGGGCTGATTACAATGGCCTCTCAGCTCCAGTCTTCCCAAATCTAATCCATCCTACGCAGCCCCACCTGTTTATCTTCCCACAATGAAATCCCAAGCGTGACATTCCTCTGCTCAAAATTCTCAAAGGTTCCCCACTGCCTTCTCACCACAGCTTTCAAACCACTTTTGGCCTCAATTTACCTTTCCAGATGTCGCTCCAACTTAACCAAACAGATGTACCTGCCTATCCCTGTGCTGCATTCCCCTACATTCAAGCTTTTGTTCATACAGTTTCCCTTTATTGTAAGGTCCTCCCCTTCATCTCTGCCTTTAGAAATCCTAACCCACCTTCTAGACCAACCTCAAATTCCACCTCCCCTGCAATGTTCCTTTCCAGACCTTCCAACCTCCTTTGAAACGTCCTATGTGTATTTCTCTTTGAGACACTTATATTCAGATTCGCATTAGGGCTGCTTCCATCATAAGGCCTGCCTCACCTCTGTGGTCTGTCCTTGGCTTTGTTCATACCAAGTGGACAACAAATATGGATGTTACCCTGCTGCGTTTAATTGGTTATATTTGAATACACTTATTTACCTTGAACCCCTGTGTCACATATGCCACTAGCACAGAAAGATAAAATCAAATCAACTCTTGTATTTGCTGCTATGTTTAGCAACATAGGGTGGGTCCTGGGTTGCTGGAATCTCTACCCAAAAGAAACTCTTCCAGCCCATTAAAATAGTGCATCATTTGTTCCTTTAACTAACGCAGCAGATATCATCTTAGCCATGCCATCCACTAAGCTAACTACGGTACTACTACAAATGTCTTATTCTGGATGTGGGTGTAAACTGAAAATTGAACAAGAAATATTTGGGGTTCTGTTTGTTTGGGATTTTGATTTAGAAAAAAAAAAATTACAGTTCTTGCTATAACAGAGGGCTTGGTGAAATCCTCGGTCCAGTCTCAGAATAGAAGGATGTAGATAGTAGGGCTGAGCTTCCATCATTTAATATAAGCCTGTAGAATGTCAAGTGAAACTATTTTTAAAATCCTGTTTTAATCCTATCTTCACTGTTTGGCAGTTCTCATTGCTTGCGTTCAAATCAGCAAGTCAGACGAAAAGCGATTTGTTAAACTAGATAGAAAAAATAATCTTAAAAAATCAGAGTATCTTAGTAATGTTTGATGCCAAAGACTTCTCGGTTTTTTCAATCTGGTCCTAAGCTACATGGGCAGGAATACAACCCCAGAATGCTCAAGGGGTGTCTCTGGAAAACATCATTCAAGAAACCCCGCCTCTACACTGTCTCCCAAATTAAGATTACCAGGAACTTTGAAATGATTTTGTAGCTCAATCCAATCAGAATATTCGACTTGGGGACACGGGGAGGGGAAAGGGTAAGCTGGGACAAAGTGAGAGGGTAGCATGGACATATATACACTACAGAATGTAAAACAGATAGCTAGTGGGAAGCAGCCGCATAGCACAGGGAGATCAGCTCCGGTGCTTTGTGACCACCTAGAGGGGTGGGATAGGGAGGGTGGGAGGGAGGCTTAAGAGGGAGGGGATACGGGGACATGTGTATATGTACGACTGATTCACTTTGTTATAAAGCAGAAACTGACACACCATTGTAAAGCAATTATACTCCAATAAAGATGTTAAAACAAACAAACAAAACAAAACAAAACAAAAACCAGTTAAAATCCAGTAATTCCAGAAACAGGAAAGTAGATATATAAATAACTCAAGATGCTGCCTTTTGAGAGCAACAGCACCATTTTTTTCAAATAACGCCCTTTAAGTCTCAGAAAACGATCACAGAAACATCCCCATTACCAATAGGTTTATAGGCCAGTTCCTTTCTTTACTGCTATGCGTACACTGATGGTCCTTTCCAAATTTTCCCAAATATCATGTGATTCATTTTAAGTAGAGGCAACTTCTTAAATTCTATAATCAAACCTTTCGTATTGTGGATCTTCATATAGATAAATTCACAAACCAGTAAAAATTTTTAAATGCTTTTCCAGACCCTATTTCTCCTCATCTTGTGTTGAGACACTGCTGGTTCTGGAGCACCAGGGGCAGGTAAAGGTCAATGTTGGCCACTGCCAAGGCCCTGGTGCTTATTGTCACGGCCTCCCTCCGCAGCCTTTGAGAACCTTATGAGAATTTAAAAGGCTTTACACACTTCCTCTCACTAGTAAGAGCTCCCCCAATGTCTCACTCACTCATAACGCTAAACAAGCTTGTTTCCTGAAGACACTCACCAAACACTGGACTCTCCCCCAACACCACTCCTTCTACAGTAACACTGGGAACACTCACCGCTGGCGTTTCAATAATTGATGGTCTGGGAATAGAAGTCTGAAAAGTAACTGCTTCACAGTCCGACGCCCCATCTAGAGAGCTGGGCAAATCCACAGGGGTCTCTGCGGGCTGGACAGCAGCGTGGTTACTTGAATCCCGGTTCGCACTGCCATTTCTCTCTGAATGGGTGCCGGAATCTCGCCTTTTCTCTGGAGTTCCTTCTTCCCTTCGTGGGTGACTTGGGTGTCGGCCCTCTTTGGCCTTGGGCTGAACAAAGACGGTGGAAGGGGTATCGGCTGCGCTGGGCTGATCGAAGGGAGCAGTCTCCCTTGTGTCCCCAAAACAAGCCAGCAGCGCTGAGCACGGGAATGGATGCATCCTTCTAGGTGGAGATTTCAGGCTTTCAGCCAGCCTTGCCTTCCACCTGGACATGACCCGCAGCGAAACATTACAGAGTTCAAAGGGGGAAAGAAAATTCTCCAGGGATTCTGATCACCTCCATAGTAGGTGACTGTTTCCTTGCCTGAAGGACCTTTAGTGGCTGCCCCCAAATAGAAGATTAGGAGATGGCCAGGCCACCCTCCCTGAGAGTCCCTCGGCAGCCAGCCCCGCTTCGGAAGCATCCGTTCCCGGCGATTTCACGCTCTTCCTTCCTTGATGCCGTCAGTGGCTAAAGAAAGCTGTCTGTGAGGCATGTGGTTGACTTGGGTTACAGTCCCCAGGCGGGGCAGACACTTCAGTGTGAGGTGCTGCCAAGTCAATGGACAGCTGCTTCAGATTACCTTGGAGGCATAAAGATAATGTAGCTGATAGCATCCGCCATAATAGCGTCAGCCCGTGTATCAATAACATCACAACAGCCACGTAACCTTCTTCGGTTACCCCCTTCAAATATTTATTCCCCCCAACAAAACAAAAACCACCCAGTTATGCGTCACAAATGAAGACCCCCGAGAAGGTCCTCGACCCTGGAAGCTGTTTCATTATTAAAATAGGAGGCCGACTTGAATCTTCCGTCTGGAGAGATCCATGTTTGGGTCTGATGTCCCAAGAACTTTTCTCGATCTTTCCTGAATCTTCTCCCAAACAAACTTCCTGGCTTCAGGATCCATATTGTCGCCTGGTAACTACAAAGAAGTCTTTGTTAATTTGGTCTTTACTATCCATGCTAAGTCCTTTATTAATTTTCAACAACACCAAAAGAAAAAAGAAAAAAAGGAGCCAACGTGAGCAATTAACACAAATATTATGTATGTGTGAATGTGTGTTCTGTCCATCTACTGTGATGTTACTTAATTTTGGAAAATAACCCCCTTTTGAACATAGATCTATTTTTCAACACATCAATTTGTGAATGGTGAAATAGAATAAGAATAATAAATTATAACCACATTCCAAAACAATGCTCAAAATTGAGATCTTTCCTTAGCCGAGCCTCTGCTAGGGATGCTAAAGAAATATAATACTGTAATGGTTTTCCCATTAATAGTGACTTTCAGGTCAAGATTTCAGGGTATATTGCCCTTTCTAATTTATTTGTTTGCTCTCTCTTTTAATATAATGTCAAGATGTGCTCTTAAGCTCGGACAGGTGGTAGATATTACAGCATGTATCCCCATTTTATGGAGACAGAAACCGATTCTTTGAAATTTCAAGATTCTAACGCAAGATTATGCTGTTGAGAAGGGCTAGTTGAAAGCCCAAGACCCCTGCTATCCTATCTGGTCTCTGAGTCCCATTCGACCTGACAATCATCTTACCAAAATAACAGCTGTACTAGGAATATTGTCCTGAGTGTGCAGCCGTATCGATAATACATGAGGTCAGATATGGTGTGAGGAAGACTGGATACAGCATCAAATGAGGACTTCAGTTTTAGTCTTTACCAACCTTTAGAAGTAAAATGTAAAAAGCTGTCATTTACTTAAAGGTTACCAAGTAACAGTCCCTGTGCTAACCCAGATATATCAGACTTCCCAGTCTGGAGAGATCATTCTCCTTTTAATACCCAAGTACAAGCAGTGCAGATCCCTTTCCGTGGAAGCAGGAGGTCCAGGCCTTTAGCAGGCTCCCCCCACCAGGTATTTCTGGGGAGCCCTGGGCCCTGCGTTCTGTGTCTCTTCTGCAGTGACTGCTGCCACGCACTCGGGCAGGACGACTCTGTGACGCTTCCCCACATGCTCTTCCTCGGTACCCTCCCTCCCAAGCAGCTCACAACAGAGCGAGGCTGTAATGATTAACAAGAATTTACTGAAGACCCAAGGAGGACAGGAAGGAATTAAAGAGAAGAAAAAGTAATTCTTCAACCTGGTTTCGTTCACTCATTCATTTATTCATTCAGCTATGTGCCAAGCACCTTCTAGAACTAGAGGGACAGCAGCTAACGGGGCAGCTTTTGAGTGGCTACATTCAGTAGATGACTGGGTAAGAAAGCTCCAAGCCCCTCCCTAAGGTCTATCTCTCTCTTCTTGGCCCTGAACTTGCAGCTCTTCTGTGGAGACCACTGTACCTCCCACAAGGAGCAGTCGCAAGAGTGATAGCCAGAGGGCAGCTCCAGCCCACCTAGAAGAGTGCCTTATCTTCACTAGTGTGGTCGCTAAGTCCAACCTAGAATAACAACATTAACAGGTGATGGTGATTGAGTGTTTATGATCAGACATGAGCCTCAGGAAATTAACTCATTTAATCCTGACAACCCTGGGAGAAAGGTGATATATTAATTCTCGTTTTTACCCATTAGAAAAACAAGACAGAAACTTAAGTAACTTGCCCAAGGTCACAGCACTGCTAAGGAAGAGAGGCAGGATTATGAGCCCAGGCAGCTTGGCCTCAGAGTTCATGCTTTTACTTACTATACAGTATCACTTTCCAAACACACACACACACACACACACACACACACACACACACACACACACACTCCAAAGAGGAACTTCCCAACAACCTTCAATCCAGCACTCTACCTCTGGGGATTTATTCTACAGATAAATACATGTGCATAGAGGTATGTCCAAGAATGTTCACGGCAGCAGGGTTTGTAGTCACGAAGTTAATTGTTAATCAGTAGAAGACAAGTTAATATATAAGAAAATAGCCATACAGTTGGATACTATGCAGCAATTTAAAAAAAAAGGATGTGTTTTTTTTTTAACTATCTAGTTGGCAAAAACATGGGCAAAATATCTGAACAGACACCTCATCTAAGAAGATATACAGATAATAGGTAATATATGAAAAGACGTTCAATATAATTTCTCATTAGAGAATTGCAAATTAAGCAACAATGAGATACCAACATACACCTCTTCAAGTGGCTAAAATCTAAAAAAGCTGACGATCCTAAATACTGACAAGAATGCAGAACAACAGAAACTCTCATTCCTTACTCATAGGGACGCAGAATGGGGCAGCCACTTTGCAAGACTGGCAGTTTCTTACAGAGCTCAGCATAGTCTTAGCATACACCTGGGCAGTTGTGCTTCTGAATACTTAGCAACTGAGTTCAAAACTTATGTCTACCGCAAAACTTTACACAAATGCTTATAGAAGTTTATTCATAGTCACTAAAAACTGGAAGCACAGTATGTCCTTTAATATGTGAATGGATAAACAAACTGTGATACACCCATACAATGGAATGTTATTCAGCAACAAAAAGAAAGGAGCTGTCAAACCTCAAAAAGACATGGAGGGACCTTAAATGCATATTGCTAAGTGAAAAAGGCCAGTCTGAAAGGGCTATCTACTGTATGATCCCAATTATATTATATTCTGGAAAAAAGAAACTACAGAGATAATAAAATGATCAGTGTTTGCCAGGGGTCCTATGGGGGTTGGGGTCAGAGGGTAATGAACAGGTTGAAGTCTAAGGGATTTTAGGGTGGTGAAACTCTTGTGTATAATACTGTAATTTTGAATACATGACATTATGCATTTGTCAAAATCCTTAAAACTGTACAACACAAAGAGTGAACTTTAATGTGTGCAAAATTTAAAAATTACTTGGGAAAAAAAAGGATGTAGAGCCTTCCAGTTTAATGTGGTGTACTAATGGAGCACATGTATTTATGTCATCGCCTTTCTAAGAAACCGTGAAGATAATAGTAATGGAATCCTTTCAAAGGCTTAAATTCACAACACTAAAGAGAATAGGAAGGAGGCCACTAATATACAAGAAAACTCAATAAATTTCTGTAGAAAAAAAAGCAGATGAAATATTACTAATTAATAAAAAGGAAAAAAAATAAAACCCAGAAAGCCAGCATACTGAGTGGCACCCCATGGAAGCTCTTGGCCCAGGCAGCAGGTAGAGTGGAACTAAAGAGTAGGTCTGAAAATGTGGGATAAAATTGAAGGTCTGGGGGCTTCCCTGGTGGAGCAGTGGTTGAGAGTCCGCCTGCCGATGCAGGGGACACGGGTTCGTGTCCCGGTCCGGGAAGATCCCACATGCCGCGGAGCGGCTGGGCCCGTGAGCCGTGGCCGCTGAGCCTGCGTGTCCGGAGCCTGTGCTCCGCAACGGGAAAGGCCGCAGCAGTGAGAGGCCCACATGCCACCGCCCAAAACAAAAAAAAATTGAAGGTCTGAATATGGAAGTCAAAAGTTTCTATACCCTCCCCTACCTGCAGACAGACTATAAAATGAATAATGAATAAATTAAAATGAATAAATAAATGAATGGATGCCTAAATAAATAAAATGAATGAATAAATTTTAAAAATAAAGATTAAGGTAGGGGTCAGGGTCTTATTGAAACATCTGAGCTATTTAATGAGCTGTGTAATCAGTTCTTAGCTAAAGTATTTAATGAACTGTCTAATGAACTGTCAGGATAGCTAGTGTCGATGTCAATATCCAAGAACAAAGACCCTCTTGTTCTTTATATAGACCAGACATCGTAACAGAAAGCTCCCTGCCTGTTCACTTAAAGTGAACGGGTCTGTTGACGAATCCCACCAAGATTCACAGAGCTCCTGTTAACTTCAAACTCCTCTCTCAGGGAAAAATAAAGATCATAAGACATCACAAGACATTTAAGAAGACCTGCAACATCAATGACAGCAACCAAGAGAAACAAAGAAAAGATCCGAGCAGGCGAGAACGAGGGAATGTCAGGGGCGTAGGCAACCGTATCTGCCATTCAAAGTCTGGGGCAAGTATGCAGCAAACTACAGCACAGCTGGATTCTGAGTGATGGGGGAGAGTAAAGGGGGAGAATCTTTGCAACTTGATACCAAGAACATTCTCTGAGTGCCGCAGGAGGCACGACAGGAATCCTAGAGAATTTGAAAACATTAATTCTCTCTGCCATAAAAACTGTTTACATAGCTATAATAATATAAACACTATGCACACTTTTTTTCTCAGAATTAGCATACAGACCAGTAGTAGCAAACTGGTGGCTCTCAAGCAACATTAGGCCTCCAGATGTGTTTTGTTTGGCTGATGACATTTTAAAAAATTTATTGCACCGCCGTTAGATCACAGAAACCACCACTCTTTGTGTCCTGCGCTCAGTCAGTTCACAAGTTTATATAAACGGAACCCTGAAGAGTTTGTGGTCTAGGGTGTGTATTTGTTATTTTTGGTGCCTAGCGTCCTTTCCCCCTTTCTTTTGGTAACAGTACCCTGATTTCCTTTGGGGGAACCCCTTCTGTGCCTTGGGTGGAGCTCCAGGCCTGGTTCCAGAGGTGAGGCTTAGATAATCAGCACACCCAAAGCCCCCCACCCCCCACCCCCCGGTCCCAGCAATGGGTTCAGGGATGGGCATGAGAACACAATATTCCAATCAGGATGACCGGGAAGAAACTTTCTCCTTTCCCCTGAATTTACTGGATTTGAACTTGAGAAAGTGAAAGCTGCCAGCATCTTGCCTTCTTGACGGGAGAGAATTTAAGAGGTGAAGAGAGAGAAACTGGGTCCTGATAACACTTTTAAATGAAGCTTTACATTAAGGCCGCATTTCCCCCTAGACTTTACTGTTACGTGAGCAAACTTCCTTTCCTGTTTCGTTTGCTTTGGGTTGAGCTTTCCGTCACTCGCTGCTGAAAGAGTTCAAATCAGTATATGACCTGCCAGTACCAGCAAATCACGGAAGAAGACGTCATTATGGTTACAGAATAGAATGAGAATGTAATCCACCTTGACAATGGCAAAATAAAGGGGGAGCTGAGAGACTTTGAAAAAGGGGAATGTTGTTGCGGAGGAGATAAGTAGAGAGAAGGGTAGATTTGCTTATGTTCTTATATTTCAAAGTCAGAAGATGCTTCCTATGTTTGATGCAAAGAGAAATAAAGTTAAGTGTGGTGTTTGAGGCTGCAGAGGTGACCAGAGGGGGGATTGTAAATCGAGACAGTACAAAATTGGGAAGAGATGGGGTGGAGGAAGTGCAAAATGCTCATCTATCCTATGAGAAAATTAATAGATAACATAGATAGCGTCTAGAATTGTTGGAGACATAAGCATCTTAGTTAATGGTATTCATCATCCATCATAGCAGAGTGCCAATAGATAATATTTTAAGTCGATAAATTAAGGAGTATAAATGTGCTGTTTACCAGAAAAACTAGACACAGGAGCTACTGTAAGAGGTTGCCTTGAAGGGGTCAGGGCTAAAGTGAGAAGATGAGACAGATGATTCCCTTCCATTATAAACCCTTATGTATGGTTCATACTTATATCACGTGCAAGTATTATCTTAATACATTTTTTTTAAAAAAAGGAATACAGTCAATTTACATGTTGCAATAGGGAAAATCTTCAAGATATATTTTGAATGACAAAAGCAAATTGGAAACAAGTTATACATAATCTCTTCCCAGTTGTATTAAACACATGTGCATACCTGTAAATATGCCCATATAAATATGTACGTGTGTGTTTACATTTACATAGAAAATTCACAGAAGTGTGTCCAAGAAGTTCGTATCTGCCTCTGGAGAGAGGGCACTAAACATCTGGCCCGGGAAGATGACCGTTTTCATGGTTTACCCTGTTGTTGGACTTTTTTAACCATACGCAAATGTTAATTTTTCAATTAAAAAAAGTCTAGGGCAGAAACATTCCAAAGTACCACGTCACCAACATAATGGTCTCTAGGCAGAGTCTCAGATAAAAGTCAAGGATTTGGCTGAAGTGACCTCTCCAAAGAGAAGACTAACAGAGTTGTCTCGGTCACCTAAGAGTGAATGAGTCATTGCGTGCCACCATCAGAATGCCTTGAGGACATGGGTCATTCTCCGTACAGAAGTCCTAGGTGAAACACTAACACTGCGGCACATTTATTTAAATGCTATTTATTGAGAAGCCACTGTAGGTCAGATTCTGAGTTCCGTGTTGCCGTGGGCATATTAGCCAAACAAGATAGGATTCTTGCTTTCCTGGAGTTCCAAGGCCAGCGGGGCAGGAGAGAGAGTGTGCTAAGTGGTAAGAGAAACCCACTGGCTCCCAGAAATGACATGTGACTTGTGTGGGGAAGGATGGCTGACCTCACAGCTCAGGTCCGAGGACGTTCACTTTCTCCTTGGGATCCCACTCGTCACTGCCCTGCCGCACAACCTGGTAGGAGCGGGGGCACTGCCCTCCCCTTTGCAAATCCAGCCCAAGAAAACCACACCTGTCGCTTCTCCTCCGCGGCTCAGCCGATACTAGTTTGCGGTTATGATGGTTGCTTTTAGGTGTCAGCTTGACCAGGCTAAGGGATGCCCACATCGCTGATAAAACATGCTCTCTGTGTGTGTCCATGATGGTGTCTCCAGGAGGGATGAGCATTTGAATGCGTAGACCCCCTCCCCAGTGTGGGTGGGCACCCACCAGGCCACTGAGGGCCCCAAGAGCACAAAAAGTGGAGGAAGAATGAATTCATTCTCTCTCTGCTTGAGGTGAGACATCTACCTTTACCTGCCCTCAGGCATCGGTGCCCCTGGTTCTCTGACTGTGGGGCTCAGATAGGGATTTACACCATCAGCTCCCCAGTTCTCAGGCCTTTGGACTAGGACCGAATCACAGCAGCTTGCGTGACTCTCTAGCTCACAGACAGCAGGTAGTGAGACCTCTCGGCCTCTATAGTCATGTCAGCCAGTTCCTATAATAAATCTCTTATATCTACTTACCTATCTATCTAAATATCTATCTGTCCATTGGCTCTGTTTCTCTGAAGAGTCCTGACTAATCTACATAGTGGTGTGGAAGCAGACTTTACTGATTACAAAAGGGAATTAGATCTCTCAAAACCCTGTTTTCTTTGTTTTCACTAGCTGCTAGGTAACATCGCTGTCAGTGCCCCAAAGCCCCAGGAGAGCCCTGCAGCGTCCCCCAGGGCTTCCCCTCTGCCTCCTTCCTGTCCAGGCTCCAAGCGGCAATGACCATCTTACCCCTCTAGACTCCTTAGAGACTAAGCTTAAGAGACAAGGCCCCGAGAAAGGAAGGGGCTCCCTCTCCCTCCCGATAGCCACCTTGCTAGGTATTTCCTGCCCAAGTGTGACTGACCCTGGGAACATCCCCTGTCCCAACAGAAGACTTTCCTTGCCCCCAGGCCTTACCCACTTCCCACCAAGACAGTCACACCAGAATTCAGGGGTCCAACACCAGGTCCCTGAAAGTAGCAGGAGGGGTCAGCTTCCTCCTCAGTGTGGAGAAAGGAAGGTCACCTAACCAAGAGAGGAATGGCAGGGGAGGGGCAGGAAACAGGCCCCTCAGGTGTCAGACCCAGAAACACAGCTGTGCTTCCAGACAAGGCCAGTAACAGTGCACCGTGTGATTTCACATCCTCTCCCCCTCCTTGTATTTATTTTAAAATCAAAGTGAATTAAAAATAAGTTAAAAAAAGGAAACAAAAATTAAAACAAAGCAGAACATAAATTAAAATATGCTTCCCTTTTTTCTGGTAAAAATTTCTCAAACATTTCTGAGACCATTGAAAATGCCCTAATTTGTTGCAAAATAGATTTGACTATGTGCCTCAGATGAAGACTGTCCTACCCTCGCATTTCCAGAATTCTCTTTACCCCTTTTCTTAATCCTCACACAGAAATACCAGCTGATTACAACATGATCTTCCTTGGGGAGCAAAAGCAAAAGCTTCTCTGCTTTCCACCTGAAAGCACAGCTGATATTAAAAGGGCTGATACGTCAGGTAGGCTGAAAAAAGCCAACCTTCTCTGATGCTCAGCAAATCTCCAAGCTTCAGGATTATATTTCCATCATTACAGCTTCCACGAATACTTCTGGGGAAATACTGATATATCAGGTTCCTAATTAGCCTCCTTCCATGGGGCCCTTGATCTTTGGGTGAAGTCAAATATTCCCCAGATGTGCCCATTTCCCAGCTCCTTCCACCATTCTTCTTGGTCCACAGCCGGCCACTGAGGGGTGTATTCAGCCCCCAGGGTGGCCATAGGAATACGCAGTGGGTGTTGGGGGCAGTACTGGTGAGTTCGTAAAGGCAGATAGAATTATATCCTTATGACGGTGGCTAGTCCATTTCAGTACACAGTCATTACGATGTCTTACCCATAGACAGAGTCTGGATATGCATAAAGTTTTGCTCCAGCAATTTCAGAGTACAAAGGCATCTGCCCTAGACCACACACCTCATATCCTTTCCCAATAGTGGCACCTAGGCAGTGGTTCATTCTGTTTTCACATCTCACCTTACTTAGGACTTACAGCCCCTTGCAGTCTCCATCTTCCTGGGGCAGGTGTGGTAACCATGCTTGTTTTCCTGCTCTACCAGCAGGTGCTGATGAAGGGATGAAGAGGGTAGGTCCCCTGGCCAGTTGGCCACAAATTAAAAATCTTTTAACTGTAGTAAAAAAATCTTTTTACTGTAGTTTAAAAAAGGGGGATTATAAAGCATCATATATGGTCTCATTTGTTAAAAAAAAGAGAAACCGAATTTTAAATAAAAAGCGAATATGTGTTCTGATGTGGTTCAAAGCTTTTGTGCAAGTTCTAAATGACTAAAGAGTAGTAAAATAACAGTATAGGAATCTAACTAAAATAACATTAAAATAATGTCTTAGTTCTGGATGCTATAACAAAATACCATAGACTGAGGGGCTTAAACATCATACATTTATTTCTCACAGTTCTAGGCTGGGAAGTCTAAGATCAAGGTGCCAGCTAATTCCATTCCAGGTGAGGGCTGTCTTCCTGGCTTGCAGATGGCCTCCTTCTCTCTGCATCCTCACAGGGCAGAGAGAGAGCTCTGGTGACTCTTCCTATTCTTAGAAGGCCACTAATCCCATCATGGGGGCCCTCCCTCATGACCTCATCTTGAACCTAAGTATCTGCCAAAGGCCCCACCTCCAAATACCATCACATTGAGGGTTAGAGCTTCAACATGTGAATTTTGGGAGGATACAAACATTACAGAAGAAGAAATAGAAGACAACAGATATAAAAGGAAACTGGAGGAGAGTGAAACTGTCTTAGCTGACTGAAACCCACATGTCTGAAAAGGATACAAAATGATAAACAAGCTAATCTTCTCCACTGTACTGCCTCTCCACACCTCCACTCTTCCCCAGTCCATCCAAAAGCTTAGAAATTGGAGGCACCTGGTAATTTGGAGGTTGGGAGGATGGGAGATCATTTGAAAATTTGTTAAAGAGGGCTCAGATAACGATGTCCTTTCTCTAGTCCATACAGCCAAGGAGCTGCTCCCTCCTCATCCCCCACAGAAGACTAGACAGTTATTCCCTGTAGAATTAAATCAGAAAGTTTCTGGGCTTGAGTCTAGGGAAAGAGGAATGCATGGAAATGAACAATAAGAGAGAAGACAGAAGAAAATAAGATCAACCCAGGAGGTTTAATGTCTGGTGAATAGATATTCCAAAAGGAGAGAACATTGAAAATGATGGATAAGAAATTATTAAGAAAGGAAGGAAGAATGAAGGGAGGGAGGGAGAGAAGAAAAAATGAACTCTCAGCCTTTCATTGTCTTTCTCCAAATCATTGATTTTCTCCAGCAATAACTACCTGTTTCCATATTCCTTATAATTATTAATCCCCCTTTTTAAAAATGCCTAAAACATTGCACACACCCCATTATCACAGAAAGTTTTTATCAGACAGCACCATTCTAACTATTGCTTTAGATGTGTCCCTCAAAATTTTTGACATATGCTGTTGCCATTGTTTTTCAGTTCTAGTATCTCAGAATTTCCCTATTTTTCTTCTTACCAGGTTATTGGTAATATGTTATTTAGTTTCTAGACATAGGTTTGTTTGTTTTAGATATCCTGTTGTTACTGATTTCTGTTTTTTCTTTTTAATTTTTATTTTATTTATTTATTTTTGGCTGCATTGGGTCTTCCTTGCTGTGCACGGGCTTTCTCTACCTGCAGTGAGCAGGGGCTACTCTTCGATGCGGTGCACGGGCTTCTCATGACCGTGGCTTCTCTTGTTGTGGAGCACGGGCTCTAGGCGGGTGAGCTTCAGTAGTTGTGGCTCACTGGCTCTAGAGCTCAGGCTCAGTAGTTGTGGCGCATGGGCTTAGTTGCTCCATGGCACGTGGGATCTTCTCAGCAGGGCTCGAACCCACGTCCCCTGCATTGGCAGGTGGATTCTTAACCACTGCACCACCAGGGAAGCCCTCTAACCATTTTTCATAGTAGTCAGAGCACAAGATTTATATGATATTTGTTCTTTGGAATCTACTGAGGTTTCTCTCATGACCTAGTATGTGTTCAGTGTGTATATATTATATGTGTACTTGGGAAAAGTGTGTATTCTCTGCTAGGTAACAAATTCTAATTATGTATCTAAGTTAGGCTGAATAGTGGCCCCTAAAGATATCCGTGTCCTAATCCCCAGAACCTGTGAATATTATCTTACATGAAAAAAGGGACTTTGCAGATGTGATTAAGTTAAGGACCTTGAAATGGGGAGTTTATCCTGGATTATCCAGGTGGGCCCTGGATGCAATCACAAGTGTCCTTATAAGAGTGAGATTTGAGTACAGAAAAGGAGAGGGCAATGATGATGAAAGCAGAGATCCTAGTGATGCTGCCACAAGCCAGGGAATGCCAGCAACTCTAGAAAGAAGCTGGAGGAGACAGGGAACTGAATCTTCCCTGGAGTCTCCAGGAGGAACAGGTTAAAGACATCAAGACTTCAACCTCATCAGCCTCATTTTGGATCTCTGGACTCCAGAACTGTAACAGAATTCAGTTGTGTTGTTTTATACCACTAGGTTTGTAGTAATTTTACAGCATCTAATAGTTTGGTTCTTACTTGCATTATTCTGATCTATATCTTTCTTACTTTTAGTCTGCTTGTTTTTTTTTATCAATTTCTGAGATAATAATTTTAAAACCTCTAACTCTATGTGTTGATTTATATATTTCTACCCCCACGCTATCAATTGCTTTTTATACTTTGAGGGTATTTTGTTAGCAACATATATATTCATGATGATTATATCTTCTTGCTCTATTTATTCCTTTTGTAGGAACATCCCTCTTTTTTCCTTAATATGTTTTCATGCTTTTAATACTATTTTATTGGATATTAAAATTGTCTCCCATGTTAAAAGTTTGGCTACCCTCACTAGAACAAATTTGAGGGAGTATCTACTTCTTTACTCCACTGCCTTCCAATTCAAACTCATACATACATACAAATATACACATACATACACACAAATAGATACAGAAATAAACACATATATGTGTGTGTATGTGTGTATACATGTATATGTTTATAATAATTCATATGTATACATGAGTTAGTATAAATACAGATGTTTCTTGGCTCGGCCCCTGAGAGGACCTAGAAGTAGTGACACCCTAGTGGCAATGAGCACACCTGGTTCCAACATCCTGGTTTCTAAGTACCATTCTCCAATAAAAGGAAACAGGGCTCTTTACAGGAGTGATTGGGGCCGAGAAAATACCAGATGAGCCTAGAGCACCTCAAGGTGCTAGAAAGTAAGGAAGTACTGAAAAGGATGGTGGCGTATTAAAAAGAACACAAAAGTCAACTTGGAAGAGCTCTCATGGCTAAAGCTGGAATAAATTAAGCAATAAAATAAATAATGATAATGTTGGATTATAATCCAAAAATTAAGATTATACTAATATAAATAACTGAATAAATAAATAGAAGAGAAGGAGCAACTCTTTCTTATAGAAGAATACAAATTAATAAAGATAGAAATGAGGGAAATAGAAAATTGCCGTTAGAATACCACATGGATTAAGGAGAATTACTATGGAATAAAGGATTCTAATTTCCCAAAGGACAGGATTGTCCACCATAACATTTACATTTTCCCAAGGCAATATATTTTGGTTACTGTATCAGTCAGGGTCTAAGCAGGCAACAGATGGTATACTCACAATGTGATATTAATGGGACTGAATGAGGGACCATGTACTGAGATGGGGGCGGGTTTAACAAGGAGAAGGCAAAGCATCCTGACCTATGGATCTGAAAGGTCAAGGGGAGGGTGCCACAGGCCAGAGATAGCTAGAGCCCTGGAAGTAGGGTTGCCTGACAGCAGCTGTGAGAAATGTACCCACTGCCATCACTGCGGTGACACAGGCAGGGAACAGGGAAGATAAATACCCGACCTCTCACTCTCCTGCCCTCTGATCTCCTGCTGGTGCCTCCCATTGGCCAAACCCAAGGCCAACAGGAAGCCCAAAGGCAGACAGACCACAGAGGCCTGCCTCCTGGGATACACGACAGGGCAAGACACATAGAGAATGGTTCTAGGAGGACAAATGGAGAATGTTTACATAGATACGGAAAAAAATCATGAAATTTAATTTCATCAAGATGTGTATGAGTTGAATTGTGTCCCCCCCAAAAGATACGTTGAAGTCCCACCCCACCCCAGTACCTCAGAATGTAACTTTATTGGGAAATAGGGTCATTGCAGATATAATTAGTTAAGATGTGATCATGATGAAGTAGGGTGGTCCCTTAATCCAACATGACTGGTGTCTTTAAAAGAAAAAGGAGAAGAGACACAGAAACAGACCCACAGGGAGAATGTCACGTGACCACAGAGGCAGCGATGGGAGTGATGTATCGACAAGCTGAGGAGCAACAAAGATTGATGGTGAATACCAGAAGCTAGAAGAGCCAAGGAAGGGTTCTCCCCAAAAGCTTTCAGAGGGGGCATGTCCCTGCCTACACCCTGATTTTGGACTTCTAGCCTCCAGAACTGTGAGACAATACATTCTGTTATATTTAAGCCACCCAGCTGGCAGTACTTTGTGACGGCAGCCCCAGTTAAAATACAGTGTGTTTACATGAATCAGGAAAGAAATCATGATTTTTAATTTTGGTCACATAGAAAACTTTTCATCTAGTGAAACCCACAATTTTCCTGATAGTCTTTATATTTCAGTCTTGGGACAGCAGCCTTTGAAAAAAATAATTTCAAAGACTTCAAGGATGTATTTTGAAAGCATATTATCATCTAGGTTTTGCATGTACATCATCCATATTGTGCAGTGAGAATTAATATTCATATTAATCTCTGTTAGAGAATCCTTTGCTTCATATAGCAAATTATACTTCACATACTTCATTTACTTGTGCAGGAAATGGACCGAAAAACACATCTAAAACATCAACAGCTAAGTTTAGGATAGAACGGCTTTTTATGTTCACTCACATTTAACCAGAAGAATGTAAATTTTAAAACGATTGCCCACGAAGTTAATAACTATTATTATGTCACGGCTATCCTCACCCTTTATTTGATGAGGTGTTGCTTTTGCCGTCCCAAGCATCTTATGATGTCTGATAGCATAGCTGGAGAGAGGATGGGGCCAACCACAGGCTGCATCTGCTATATATGGGAAATAATCAGAGTAACAAACTATCAACCTAGAGCAGGACCAAATACGTTTTTGAGATTTCTCAGTAGATTGCCACCTGCTGGTTGGAAGATCACATCTCTGTATGAAGTTTTTCCTCTTACTACACAGATGAAAAATAAAACAAGTGTGGCTGGGGCCATAGTAATGCATTTGAAACAGCAGTGGGCTATGAGTCAGAGGTCTCACAAGGGCGTCCCAACTCTGTCTCTGCAGAACTACTCGACCATGAACAAATCATGAAGTCTCTGTTGGCTTTCATTTCTTCAGGTAGAAAATAAAGGTCTAGAGCTACTTCTGCTCTGGGACCATTCTGGGAGGGTTTCTCTGTCAGAGATCAATGAATTAACGTCCATTATTAACTAATTTTAATGAATAAGATTATATCTAAATCCCTGATCTGTAAATACACTAGCCTCCGATTGTTGTGATACATGAGAAAATCAGGGAATTACGATGTGTGTGGATTTTCAGATGCTTAAGAGATGGTTCAGACTGACCAACAGACCGTGCTCTGAGCGTAGGGTCACTGAGGTCGCCTTGTTGAGGACATCTGTGAGTTTGTCCAGGAGATTCCCCTCCTTTACCTTGGGGGTTCCCAGTTCCCCCTGCCTTTAGGAACAGTCTGTCAACTGGTTAGCCTGCTTTTCTAAGATCACTTTCATATCACCTTTAAGAGTTGAGCTCAGAAAACAATAACAGAAGCACTCTTGCTTTTTTTTTTTTTTTTTTTTTTTTGGGTCTCAATATCCTTGGCTTTCTCTTCTTCCACCTGAATTAATTGTACCAGAATTAATTCTGTAACCAGAAGCATATTAGGGGGGCCTTCAGGCTTCTCAAGCAGCCTGAAGCTTGCTAACAGAGACTGTAAGTGGATGCAATGAGCATCTATTAGATTTCCTCTCACATTACTGTACTTCAAAGCCCCTTCCTCCACTGCCTTTGTAAAAGTGTCTCCCCTGCACATTGAAAGGTCATTGCATCAGTTTTCATAACCGTCAGTTATAATGGTTTGGGCAGCAAGAGAAAAACAACTCAAGCCAAAATGTGTGCAGCAAAATAAGGAATTTGTTGGCTCACATAGGAGAATGTAGAACTGGCTTTGGACAAGGTTATCCACAGGGAATACACAGACGCACTCCTCTCTCCCCCGGCCATTTCCAGCCACCACTTGAAAGCTCTCAAGTCATTCCCATAAAGGAAGGAGCTCAAAACCTTACGCTTTTAGGTACTCAATAGTTATGCGCCCTTTTCTAAACTTGTCTTGGGTATCCAGGATCTAAATACACCTTGTGTCTGAAAGTTACTCATAGAGCACTTCCCTGGTTTAGCTTTTTGGATCTTGGCCAGCTTCTCACTTCTGTCAGAGTAATCTATCTTTGCTCACACATTAGCAGACCTAGCTTCAGATGTTACCAATTGTGACCAAGGTTATACTGAACTCTGTGTACTGAAAACTAATATTATTAGGAGGGGAAAGAAAAGTATAACCAAAGGAAGGCTAGCAGCTCCTAGCCTTATTCTCATCCATGCTAAGAATTGTATTCCAGGGGGCGGGGTGTGGGATGAATTGGGATTGACATATATACACTACTATGTATCAAATGGATAACTAAGAAGAACCTGCTGTATAGCACACGGAACTCCACTTCGCTGTATAGTAGAAACTAACACAACATTGTATGTGTTGTGTATCAGCTGTTTTTTTTAATTAAAAAAAATTGTATTCAAGATACCAAAAAATAAAAAACCCAAAAAACCAAAGACTCAATAAACACCAGAGCAGAGAATGGGAATAGGAAGCAATATCTATTCATTTTGTTCTCTGATCCCAAAATATCCTGAAAATAATTTTAAATATGTATTTTTGAGTTTTAAATATACATGTACCTACATATATATATATATATACACATATCTCTACATTTTTACATACAGAGATAGAGAAAATTCTGGAATACATGGAACCAGAACGTGTCAGACATAGAATATGTCACCAAAGTTCCCTTGAACTATTCCCATTCCTTTGTGATGTTAATGGGATAACTCAAAATAATGCTATAGGTACCTCCCACCCTAATACAGTAGCAACTTAATTACTTCCATGATGTTGCTATATAATTTATAAAAGCACTTTTGCTTCTTAGAGCTGCCTACTTTCTTAAATATTTGTTATTTCTAGTAAATTTTTAAATTATTTATTACATATTTAATGTTACACAATCTAGGAAAACTGGTACTCAAAACATCTATAATTTCACCACCCTACAATGAATATAAATTCTAGTCATTTTATTTGAATAATTTCTCTCATATCATAGATAATATACAATTTTATAATCCTATTTTTTCACTTATTATAGCATATATTTCACACTGCTACAAAGTCTTGACATCATTGTTTTCAGTGGCTGCCTGTTACATGTCATATAGCTACTTTCTGCTTTTCACTATAATAAATATACTGGGAGGAGAATTTTCATGAATATCGCCTTTTCTCTATATTTTAGATTACCCCAAGATAATAGCACAAAGTCTATTAGTCAAGATATTAGCACAAAGAATATAAATATTTTCATGGTTCTTGAAGATGTCAAATCTTCTCCAGAAAGAGTGAATTTTATTTCTTTTTAACAGTAGTCAGCAGACTCATTGGATAAGACAAAAGCACTAAGGGGAGGGTTGCAGAACAAGATTCTGTCAGCCAATAAGGCTCTTTTCTTAATGTGACTCAAATTCTAGGTTTTGAAAATATTTTCATTTTATTAAAAATAATAAAACATGTATTAGGTGTTTAAAAAATCTTTTTTATTGAAGTATAGTTGATTTACAATGTTGTGTTAATTACTGCTGTACAGCAAAGTGATTCAGTTATACACAGGTATACATTCTTTTTTTAAATTCTTTTCCATTATGACTTATCATAGGATGTTGAATATAGTTCTCTGTGCTATACAGTAGAACCTTGTTGTTTATCCATTCTATATATAACACTTTACATCTACTAACCCCAAACTCCCACTCCATCTCTCCCCCAACCCCTTCCCCCCGGCAACCACCAGTCTGTTCTCTATGTCCATGATTCTGTTTCTGTTTCATAGGTAGGTTCATTTGTGTCATATTTGAGATTACACATATAAGTGATATCATATGGCATTTGTCTTTCTCTTTCTGACTTACTTCACTTAGTGTGATAATCTCTAGGTCCATCCGTATTGTTGCAAATAGAATGAGTTTGTTCTTTTTAGGGCTGAGTAGTATTCCATGGTATATATATGTACCACATCTTCTTTATCCATTCATCTGTTGATGGACATTTAGGTTGTTTCCATGTCTTGGCTATTGTGAATAGTGCTGCTATGAACACAGGGGTGCATTTATCTTTTTGAACTATAGTTTTGTCTGGATATATGCCCAGGAATGGGATTGCTGAATCATATGGTAATTTTATTTTTAGTTTTTGAGGAACCTCCATACTGTCTTCCACAGTGGCTGCACCAAGTTACATTCCCACCAACATTGTAGGAGGGTTCCCTTTTCTCCACCCCCTCTCCAGCACGTTATTTGTTGACTTTTTAATGACGGCCATTCTGAGTGGTGAGAGCTGGTACCTCATAATTTTGATTTGCATTTCTCTAATAATTAGCGATATTGAGCATATTTTCATGTCCCTATTGCCCATCTGTATGTGTTCTTTGGAGAAATGTCTGTTTAGATCTATCTGCCCATTTTTCAATTAGATTGTTTGCTTTTATTGTTGTTGAGTTGTATGAGCTGTTTGTATATTTTGGAAATTAAGCCCTTGTGGGTTGCATCATTTGCAGGTATTTTCTCCCAGTCCATAGGTTGTCTTTTTGTTTTGTTTATGGTTTCCTTTGTTGTTCAAAAGCTTGTAAGTTTGATTAGGTTCCATTTGTTTGTTTTTATTTCTGTTGCCTCGGGAGGCTGATATTAGGTGTTGGTGTTTTTTTTTTTTTTAATTCAGAGAAATATTAAGGGAAAACAAGCAAGCAAAATTAGACCACAATTGACCTGCTCAGATTCCTCTTGTTGACATATTTTAATAAAAGTAATATAGGTGTTCAGTTAGAAAATGCAAAACTGCATTTTAAAAACACACACAGGGATGAGCATGGACTGATTTTCGTTTTGTTTTGTAACAAAAGAGGAAGCAAAGTGTCTGCTACAAAGGCAAGCAGGTGGGTAGATTTGGTGGGGAAAATCCAGGCTGTTCTCTTGGGATCATGTCTATTTTATCAACTGGAGTCAAGGTCATCAGCTGAGAGGGTGGACCAGTGAGGAGGTGCTAGAATTTCAGGAAAGGACAGAAGATGTGAAGTGGTCTTCTCCTTCTCGTTGACATTGCTAAGGTTGGGGAGAAGGGAAGTAAAGACACGGGGCAGAGGTGATGGATTTGAATAAAGTAATGAGCTACATCCAAATGCTTGCTAAATGATGAAACCACACGATGCTTGGCTTTAGTTCCTCCTGGGTCCCCCTCACCGCCTCCCTTGGTGTGTTCCTCCCCTCCTTCCCTCCATGTAGGCCCTACACAGAGCTCGTATCAACTAACACACAGCAATGTATTCGATGAAAAAGCTCAAGGGCTATTTATGGTTTAATCAGACACTTGCTTTTTGGCCAATAAAATCTAGACACAAAGGTCTCAGATCTCTAAGGGTGAACATTGAAAACACTAATAGATAGTGAGGAACAAATCTGGGTCAGAATACCTAGCACAGATTAATATGTTTATTAAATGAATCAAAATATGAAGATGTCAGTGCCAGAACAGGGCCCAGACTGGTGAGTTGTGATGGACGTAAGTGCTGGGAAGATCAGTGGATCCTTAGAGGAGCTGCTTGAAGGTTCTTCAAATCCATCTTGAACTTGGACTAGTATCTATTCATTAGTTATATGGTAAAAATTCTGAGGGAATAAAGCTCACTTTTATAGATTCTCCCCCTTTTTCTCCCCAGGCACCAATATAGTGCTAGGCAATCTTTGAGAAAATATTGACAAAATGACCAAGCGTATGGTCAGTGGACCAGCCAGACAAGCTGACACCAACAGCAAAGGAAGGGCAGAAGGGATGGGAAGCCCGTGAGCCAATGTGTGCACATCTCTCAGAACGACGACCCTCCACATCCTCTGAATCTATCCGCTTTCCCAAACACCTCAACCCAGAGAAGCTGTCACGGGGTAGCCCTCGAATAGAAAAGGCTTGCGCTGCTATTTCCCCTGGAATCTGGGCTGCAGGCAGCTTCCGCATTAGATAACTCATTATGATCAAAGAGTGAGAAAACCTGTTTCCTGGCCTCCTGCACCTGGGAAGGAAGAAGCGCGCCACCACCCACCTCCTGCCCCGCCCCGCCCCGCCCCAGACCCGCCCCAGGAGGCGTGCGCGGTGCCAGGTGCCCTGGCTGCACACATAGACCTGGCCTGCCTGCTGCCTGCTTTGTGAGGGTGTTGTACTGCTGGGTCCAGCCAGCGAGAGGCTCAGGGGTATCCGGGAATGGTCCCCAGAAGGAATCTGGTCCTCACCTGTTCAGGGAGAAGAGAAGGGAGCGGGAACTCCATAATCTTAGTACCTTACGACGATGTGCCCAGAAATAAGACTGGAGGGAC
The DNA here is from genome assembly GCF_964270905.1 of Leucopleurus acutus. Lineage (NCBI taxonomy): Eukaryota > Metazoa > Chordata > Mammalia > Artiodactyla > Delphinidae > Leucopleurus > Leucopleurus acutus. The sequence goes on from NC_139142.1 coordinate 196,732,222, forward strand.
ATATTCCCAAGTATAAATGGTTATCTTTGCCTGATGGGGTTACCAGTGATATTACCAGTGACAGCTAATACCTTATTTTTGCTTACATTGGTTTTCTAAATTTTCTACAGTGAAAATGTATTGGATTTAAAAGGGGGTAAAGGGTGAGAAATGTTCTTTAAACACCTCCCACTTCATGCACTGGGGAACACTAGCTCAGTTGATCCTCACACAATTTCCTAAGATCGGGAAGCCCACAGCACCACCCTCAGTTTGCAGGTGAAGAAACTAAGGCCACGACTGGACATGATTCTGCACTGGGTTATAGTTATCCCAAGTGGATTGATGCCGTAGGCAAGCCCTCTTGATGACACTGGGTCCACCTGGCTGGTACAGCCACCCACTCCCCTGAAGCCCTCTCACATGCTCCAGCCCCGGGGCCTGCTGAAGGCTGCTGCTCAGCGTTCAGTCAATGGCTACTGGACCAGCGAAGGCAGAAGCCTTTATTCTGAGACTCCGGATCTGTACCCAAGTCAGCAAGAAGCAGCAGGGTGGCCCGCGCTCTCCTGCTATGGCCTGTCTTTGAAGAGAGGGATCTTAGAGCCGAGAAGAGGTTAACTACTTTGCCCAGGATCACACAGCTCTCAAGTGGCCCAGTTGTTATGTAAACCTGACATTCTGACTGTAGAGATCTCACACGTAACCACTAGATTACAGCCCCTCAGTAAAAGAGTCAAGATTCATTCAAAACCATAAGGGTGAGGGACTCTCAGCTGGCATACCACCAGGGCTGGGGGGACCTCTTGGCTCTCGCCCTGCACTGGCCAATGTGAGTCAGAAGCACTGGAGACGAGGGAATTCCCTGGCGGTCCAGTGGTTAGGACTTGGCACTTTCACTGCCGAAGGCCAGGGTTCAATCCCTGGTTGGGGAACTAAGATCCCACAAGCCATTCAAAAGCGTGGCCAAAAAAAAAAAAAAAAGAATCACTGGAGATGAGTGGGAGTTACAGCTGAAAGAATTAATCAGATATGTTGAGGAAAATGGGGGCCAGCTACTCACTGTTGGAGAGGGAGGTACAAATCTGGGAAAGGAAAGACTAGAATAACTGACTCGTGTAATGTTGGATTGTAATTGGAGGCATTGGCATGAACACAGGGTTTCCAGAATACATAGGTATAGATAATGTATGTATGTGTATATATAGCTCTACCCATAGAGAGGACATGGAGATGATGACACCCTGGTAGCATCGAGCACTTTCAATGCCTAAATCTTGATTTCTAAGTACCATTCTCAGCTAATAACTAGGGCTTCTTGCAGAAATGGATGACTCCAAGGCTGGGGCAGCAAAAGTATCAGACGTGCTTGGATTTCTTGTGTGAGGAATAAGGAAGTTCTCCAAGAATGATGGAGACTGTCAAAAGTCACAGGGGCTTGAAAAGGATCTCACTGGCCAAATCTGAGCCAGCTGAGGCATCATAGTAAGTGTAATAGTAATAGCAGTAGTACCAGTAATGGATGATAAATCATTCAATAAAACAGGAATCCATGAACCCATACTGACACAGATAAATAAGAAGAGAAAGCTCTACCTTGTAGTAGGATGCCAGCGAATATGTATAGAAGGAATGGTAGCATATATAATTAATTACCAACCATCTTAATAATGATCGGGTCAGGTGAAAAGCATCCCTAGATGCCACAATTAATGCATAAAGGTTTAATGAGGGATTAGATATTTACACAGTCTTAAACTATCTCGCCACAAAATACTTATTAACATTGTAATGAATACTTATCAATACTTATTAATATCCCACCACAGATTTCTTATTAACTTTACTGTGGAGAAACCCGACAGGCACCATCTTAACCAAGTGAGAAAAATTAACATCACCAATAATAGGTTAAATCAACATCACGTACCTGCTGATAACACGTACTGAGAACACAGAGTCGTTTCTGAGACATTCCTGTGATACACCTGAATGTAATCATGAGAAAACATTTTGAGGGACATTCTTCAAAGTAATTAGCTTGAACACTTCAAAAATGTCAAGATCATGGAAGATAAGAGAAGACTAAATAACTGGTTCCGGACTGAAGACGACTAAACAGACATGCCAACTTCATACAATGCATGATTCTGGACATATAAAGGACATCATGGGGACAATCAGTGAAATTTGAACGGGGACCTGGGATCCCCATTGAAGATTGTACAATATCAATGTTAATTTCCTGATTTGGATGGGTGTCCTGCGGCTATGTAGGGAATGTTCTTGTTACACATTGAAGTATTTACAGGTGTAACAGAGCATCACACCTTTTGCAACTTAATTTCAAAGGGTTGAGAAGAAATAATATGTGTATATGTAGAGAGAGAGAGACGGAAAATATGGTGGAATATTAACAAATGGTGAATGTGGGGAAGGGTATATAGGACTTATGTGTACTATTCTTGAAACTGAAATTTTTCTGTGTTTAAAATTATTTCAAAGTAAAACCTACACCCAAAAGTATATGATACTAAGTCACTCTAAAAATATTAAATCATCAATTCATCATCATTCTTACAGCTGGGGAAAAATTCCATCTGAGTAAATTGCAATGATTAGTGGAAGCATTATGTGGCCATTTTTATATATATAAAATTATGTATTTTAATTTATATATATAAAATTTTATATATATAATTATTTAAATTAAATATATATAATTTTATATATATAATTATTTAAATTGTAATAATTTACTCATAGAAGGCCGAAGTTTAAAATTAAGGTGTAAGTAGGCTTATAACCAAAGCATATTCATAAATAATCATTTTTTTCTTGAGCACTATATTACACATTTTCCCCTCTCTCCAGCAGAGAGATATATAATTTAGAGTGTGTTCCAATAGGTGTAGGTCAGATGAAAATAGTTGATATTACTGTGAAAATAGGAAAAGGATATCAACCCTTACATTTCTAACAATTTAAACAAGTGAAAAGCAACTCTTCAAAACAGAACAATAGGCTATCACATTCTGGTATATTATCTTTTTTGTCTAATAGGAAAAGGAAGGCAGATGGGAAATTTACTAAGAGTCAAACTCGTTCAAATCAAGCACAACTCACAAAGTGCTTCATTTGAGATTGCTGAGTTTCAAAAGTTTGTATAGGCTTTCTAGAGACATGCTGATAAATAAATTTTCCAGGTGTTTCCAGAGAACGGGTAGATGTGGCTGCAATAAAAATACCCATGAACATACTCAGATTTTTTTTTTTTTTTTTGGACAAGACAGTTGACCTATATTTTCCTGCGTCCTACAAAATGCAACAGCATCATGGAGGGGTGTAGAATTAAAGGATGCTCCAGAAATATCGAGTTACCCCAAATAAAAGAGATAGCCCACTACTGATCACAGGTGACATCCTAGACTACATTATATTCATCATTTATCGAATTCCAACCACTTTATTTGCCATCCCTTTAAGAACTCTAAGGCATGAGGTGTGAATATTCCTTATTCCGAACGATTGAAGTCCAAGTTTCCAAATCATCAAACTCTCTCACCCCTGAGTTTCTCAGCCTAAAAGTTACGTCCAGTCCAGAAGCCGGGTGACCTGAATTCACTTCCTGGCCTCAGTAAACAAGTTGCTAAATGTCTTCTCACTTCCTCATCTCTAAAATGTCTTTACGTACAATGCTGTGACAATAAATGAAACCTTTAAAAGTGCAATTCAGATTCAACTAATATCTACTGAGGTGTCCACCCTGAGCTAGGCACTCTGTTACATCTTTTACCTATATTTTTTTCCATTTAATCCTCACAATAATGCAATTAAGTAGATAGCTGAATCCTAAGATGAAAAACAGAGGGCCAGAAAAGTTAAATGACTCTTCTCAGGTAGCACAACCAGCCATAGGCAAACCTAGAATTCAAATTCCGATTCAATACTCTTTCCATCTTATTATTTCTATCTTTGTATAGTCAAGATGCTATTAATTACAGTAATAAGATTTTCCAATAGAATGAAATTTGGGGGAACCACCAATAAACTATATTAGAGAAAGTAAAAGAAACTGCAAAGATCATTTGCAAAGTCTGGGTCTGAACTAAGCTTTTGAGCACTTACAGCCCAAGGTCAAGGTGCTATGACACTGAACTTTCCAGGGAGGCCCAAACATAATTTCTTTCTGGATTTCTCTTTTGAAAGAAACAAAGAACTTATTCATTTAGGACTCAGGAAGAACAGAGGTATATGAGAAGTGAATATCTGGCTGTCAGTGGAAGACTCAGAAATAGGGAGAAATGAATTCCTGGGCCAGACACACACATTCTTAGATAATATCAAGCAGGTGAGCGAGTTTACCACCTGCTAGAAATTGCACGTCCAAGATCCCTCAGAATGTATTTATAGCTGCTCTGTCACGAAGGCGCCAACATCTGATCTGTTCTTTCCAAAATAGGTTTTAAAAAATTCAAAAGGAAAAAGGCAAGAGCCTGTAAACAATGTCTTCTGCAGCTGATTGTAAGACAGGACAGTGGGTTGCAAAGTCTGAGCAGACTTTCAGTCTGAGGAAAGAGAAGGGCTCTTAAGGCAGTGGGGGGCTGCAGAAAGGAGCCCAGCTGCTCCTTTCGGCTTCTTGGCTACCATGACCTGAAGAGGAGAAACCACTGCTGACCCACCTCGTTTGGAAGGAAGACAGCCCTGTGAGCACTGGTTCCTAGGTGGGTGTTTCATGCTTACCACACACCATGCTCCTGGAAGGCGTGTGACCAAAGAAGAAAGAAAGAAGGCACTAGGAGCCCTAATTTTCTGAGGCCCCCAGGTGCTTTTCAACTCCTTTCTAGAAGAAAGAAGTTCTGCCTATGGGAGACTAGTCTATGGGCGGTAGAGGTTTTATCAAAGAAGAGCTGAAGTCTTAATTCATGATTGATAAACCCTAGATTGGAGTCACCACGGAACTACAGTGCCACGCTCTCTCATCTAAGACTCAGAAATCCGAAAAGCTCTGAAAATACCAAGTTCTTTTTTGCAACTCCTTTGACAAGCAAAACCTGGCCTGATTTCTCCTAATGACAAAACCTGACCTGGGTTTATGGAAGGGCACAGCCACAAGCCCAGAGGAGATTATGAAATATTTAGTATATGCATCATATTATCTTTCCAGCATCTGAAAAATTATGAATTCCAAGAATACCTAGCTCCAAGTATTTTTGGTGATGGGTCATGGGCCTGTATTATATACTTCTATGAGTCCTTTTTGCTTTCTTCTCTTGTTCTAAATGTGGGTTGATCCATCTCTTACACAGTATAATCGACTAGGTGTCTTCAGAAGTAGGGATACATTCACAGAAAATGCACGTGCTGTACTATGTATGTTGGCTCGCAGAGTCTGCCAGCAAACTCTGGAAGAGCTGAATGCACAGGCTGAGCTTCCCACAGCAAGGAACTATCACCGTGGGGAGGCAGATGTCAGAATTATGCGCAGAGAACCTAGGACAGCCTCACGGGGAAATCACCCAAGAAGCTTAAAAAATACTGCCTTAAAGTTGATCCACTTCATGGACAACCAACGACCTTTCCTCTCTCAACAACCACATTTAAATTTTTAATTTGTTGGTCCCACGCATTAAAAATTTAATTTAAATCCTGGTGAGCTTTAGAAATTCAGCACCGGATATGCCCACACAATCCCAAATTCTCAAAACTTTTTGCCAGTGAAAAGCATACCAAACACAAACAAACAAACTTAATCATACATACTACTCGTTCCCTTTCCTACTTCTCTTTTGGTGGAATTGTTTTTCTTTCAAACACACTGTGAACGAATGGGCACCTGACAATAATTTCTTCTGGATGACACTCAGGATAAAAACTCAGATATCTGCTTAGAAAAGACTCTTAAGAAGAGCTGCTCAAACCCACAGATGGGGCCTCTGGATCACAAAATGCTCTGCTTTTTTTAAGGATCTGATAATCAAATATTTTCTTGTCCTATATGGCAAGGTAACTCGTTCTAAAGCTAACACTCTTCAGTGGAATGTAGATTACAAGTATCTATACCCAAGTGAATAACTACAACTTTTAAGTCATGCTCTATCTAGCCTCTCGTGTGTATTTAGGAACCAAATTAAAGGGTCATCTGCTTGGAGTTTTTGAAATCTAGAGTAGATTAGGAATAATGTCTGCCCCAGACCACCACTGTTTAGATGAGAATTTTTAGCCCAGAGTTTTGTCACTCTTTGAAGTCAGAATGTCTGATTTCTAACTTGTGTGCTTGTAGATTTGGGGTTAAAAAACACACCCCAAAAATGCGGAGTCTCAGGTCCCACCCAGCCCTACTGAGTCAGAAGCCACATTGTAACAAGATCAAAACCAGACTAAACGTCATGGATTTGAATGACTTGCTGGGCAGTGTTCTCATTACCTAGATTTATATCCTGAAAACATGACACAGAAATATGACCTGATTTTGAGAGCAGACATCACACATATTATTTTCAAATGACAAGTGTCTCGATAGGTTCAAAATGCACTGAAGAAAAACAAACATAAAGGTTGTAAATAGCCTAAATTTGGACTTTTAAAAAATATAATTCATAATAAAGTAGGTGCTTTACACAAGATGACCAAGCTGCCAACATCCAGAAACAATAACCCTTTGGGCTATTTATTATACCAAAGCTTTCTTATTCTCATTTTTAAGTTACTAACCACTAATTCTCTGACAAGTTCAGTTGTATCCCAACTGCCCAGCTGGAAATGCTTTTACCTATGCGGCATTTCAAAGTGAAAATTATACTTTCATTGTATACTTTCAGTCTGGAAATTTTCTCCTCCACTCCCCAAAAGAACTCCTAGTAAGTAAATGAACTTTTTTTTATTTTATTGAAATATCGTTGATTTACAATGTTGTGTTAATTACTCCTGTACAGCAAAGTGATTCAATTATACATATATATACATTCTTTTTTTAAAAATATTCTTTTCCCTTATGGTGTATCACAGGATATTGAATATAGTTCCCTGTGCTATACGGTAGGACCTTGTTGTTGATCCATCCTATATATACTCGTTGGCATCTGCTCATCCCAAACTGCCACTCCATCCCTTCCCCACTCCACTTCCCCTTAGCGACCACAAGTCTGTTCTCTATGTCTGTGAGTCTGTTTCTGTTTCATAGATATGTTCATTTGTGCCATATTTTAGATTCCACATATAAGTGATATCATCTGGTATTTGTCTTTCTCTTTTTGACTTATTTTGCTTAGTATGATCATTTCTAGGTCCATCCATGTTGCTGCAAATGGCATTATTTCATTCTTTTTATGGCTGATAATGATAACCACTAGTTTGTTCTCTGTATCTGTGAGTCTGTTTCTTTTTTGTTATATTCACTAGTTTGCTTTATTTCTTAGATTCCACATATAAGTGACAGCATACAGTATTTGTCTTTCTCTGTCTGACTTATTTCACTGAGCATAACACCCTCTAGGTCCATCCATGTGGTTGCTAATGGCAAAAATGTCTTTTTTAATGGCTGAATAGTATTCCAGTGTGTGTGTGTGTATATGTATGTGTATATATATATATATATATATATATATATATATATGCCACATCTTCTTTGTTCATTCATCTGTCAATGGACATTTAGGTTGTTTACACGTCTTGGCTATTGTAAATAGTGCTGCTATGAACATAGGGATGCATGTATCTTTTCAAATTATAGTTTTGTCTGGGTATATGCCCAGGAGGGAGATACACCCAGGAGTGGGATTGCTGCATCATATGGCGACTCTAAGAAAATGCAATTCTTAAAGAAACAAGATGTTTTGAATCAATTGATTTTACTTAATTTTCAAATAATTTTTCTACAGCAGTATTTTAGGTATAATTTACATACAATAAAATGCCCATATCTTAATTGTACTGCTGGATGAACTGGACAGTCATATTCACCCATGTAACCATCACCCCAATCAAGATTCAGGACATTCCCATCACCCCAGAACGTCCCCTCCAGCCGCCCTGCAGTCATTCCCCACCTCCACCTGCCACAGAGAGGCAGTCATGTCTACAGTGGGGTTCTTATTCTTGTGTGGCCAGAAAATGGAACCAAAAATGATTTTACAATTTAAAGCTGATAAAATAGCATTAAGAACCGTAAAACTCCATGTTGTCCACAGGTGCTCTTAATATTCTTTAATCCTCTATCAAAAGCTTGTCTAATGTGTGATAGGAAGACGGGCAAATGACTTTGAGCTTGGTTCAGTTAACAGTGTGAGTGTGGATACAATTCCCTAAAATGTTGGCTGTACTCATGGGGATTCTTGATCTATTCTAAGTAGGTTTAAATAGGTTTTAAAAAGGTTTTCTTCACCTGGGAAACACTAATTTCAAGTAGTGCTTCCTGCCCTCCTATTTCTGATACCAAAGAGAGCTAGAAGGTAGAGTGATTTACAGTTAAAAACACAAAGTTTACTTTTTAAAAGACTTTTGATTATGCCAGGTTATCATTTGGGTTGAAGTTGGGAGTTAGATAAGCTAAACATCATTTCTTTTGTCATGATCCAACGTTTTCTTTTATTGGAGTAGAGTTGATTTACAATGTTGTGTTACTTTCAGGTATACAGCAAAGTGAATCTGTTATACATATACATATATCCACTCTTTTTTTAGATTCTTTTCCCATATAGGTCATTACAGAGTACTGTGATGTAATTTCGTTCCTTTTTATGGCTGAGTAGAGTGCCCTGTGCTATACAGTAGGTCCTTATTAGTTATCTATTTTATATATAGTAGTGTGTTTATGTCAATCCCAATCTCCCAATTTATCCCTCCCCCCACTTACCCCCTGGTAACCATAAGTTTGTTTTCTATGTCTTTGACTCTATTTCTGTTTTGTGGATAAGTTCATTTGTACCCTTTTTTTAGGTTCCACATATAAGTGATAGCATATGATATTTGTCTTTCTCTAATCCAACATATTTAATTAAAAATTAGTGCACAGGGGCTTCCCTGGTGGCGCAGTGGTTGAGAGTCCGCCTGCCGATGCAGGGGACACGGGTTCGTGCCCCGGTCCAGGAAGATCCCGCATGCCACGGAGCGGCTGGGCCCGTGAGCCATGGCCGCTGAGCCTGCACTTCTGGAGCCTGTGCTCCGCAACGGGAAAGACCACAACAGTGAGAGGCCCGCGTACCGCAAAAAAAAAAAAAAAAAAAAAATTAGTGCATAGATAGGAACCTCTGAGCACTCTCTTCCTGCCTAGAATCAATTTACTACACCGATTTTTCAGTGGTTCACTTTTCCCCGTTTTAGGAGATAGGCAATGGTAACTCACATACAAGAAAATCATGAGAAAGGCACTCGTAGGTTTTGGTACACTGCAGATTTAAGAAACCACTAATACTAGCAGTTCTACTTATAAACCCAGGTAACCAATTCTGAGGTGTAATATCAAAACAAGAAGTCTGAGACCACACACACTGCAATTCCTGGTTCCTCTCAACAAACGTGTCCGTATCCTAGAGAGGCATTTTGTCTCTAATCACAATCAGTGGTGCACCAGCTTCCGGGGGTCAGAGTTCTGTTTTGGGGTACATCGCTGTGTACTTGGGTGCCAGTTCTTTGATGAGATTCACATAGTCGGTTTTTTCCGCACAGGCCCTGCACTCTTCTCCCCAGCTGTACAGTATCTGTTTCAGCTCTGCTACTCTCATCTTGGACAGGTCCACTGATGCCAAATCCAATTTTTTTTCTTCATGACAAAAAGGAAAAGCACAATCTTTAAAAAACAAAACCAACTATGAAACACTTAGAAAAGCAAATAGTGTTACTTATCTTGGTGCTGACTACCCTGTGATTCAAAGTGGGGAACAGTTCCCGTGTCTATGGAAAACAAGACATACCTAAGAAAAATGTATCATATGCAAAGCTAATGGGATAACTCATGATCTGTTGGACTTTCTTTCCATGGAATTATACTCGCTTCAAAACAGGGCCTGTGTAGCTTTGCAGTCTTTGCTACCACTCCATGGCTTCTCAAGATCAACGGTCATAAAACAAATAGCACCGCATCCTAATTGCTGCTCCTAAGGTGAGAAGAACGGAATCAATAAAAGGCGGTACCTTGGGATGGCCCTGTGTGTGCGGCCAACTGAAAGCCATAGATTGTAACTAGCTAGAAAGTTACGATTCACTTTTATATGAGATGTGTCTGTGGTAAAACAGATGAGCACACATATTACAAAGCACTAATACAAATTAGTTTTTAAATTAAATTTAAAGAATTTAAATACAATCTAAAGAATTTAAACTAGTTTTTAAATACAAATTTAAAGAAACCCAAACCCATGAAGAAAATTAGGAGCATTAACACTGATCCTTAATTGTTTTGGATCTCTGCTTAAACTCACCTGACCCCTCCACCCCTCCACTGGGATTCCCAAAATCATCACAGGGTTTATTGACAGACCTTTGCGGGTACAGCCACCTCTCTAATGCTGGTGCCTCGGTACCAGCCAATCTGGCTCCTAACATTCTTGCCAATAATACCTGTCACCAACATCTAACTCCTCTAGCGAGACTATTGTTTCCCTGTTTACAGATTATCTGCCAAGGCTGTCAAGAACTCAGCTACTTCTCTATTGCCAAGCCCAAAAATAGAAAAATAATTAAGCTCATCTATAATATACTTGTGATTCTGATTTCCCCGTGAGAAAGGGGCAATTTTTCTCTTTCGAAGGAAAGTCTCCTTCCCCCTTCCTCCTGCGCTTGAACATAGATACAGCGTTTAAGTTGACTTATTTTACAATTAGTGGCAGCCTAGGACTTTTTCAGCTTGACCTCTTGAAGCACTCCTTTTTTTTCCCTACATAGTAGAACATGGCATTTAAAAGCCTTTTAATAACCTAACATAGTTGTCAAGTGATTTATCAGAACTTCCAGTCAGTGCACCCTAAGTTAAAAGTTGGATTTTAGACTTAGGAATAAATTTAATCAGGAGGTAAAAGATCTATACACAGAACACTACAAGACTTTGATGAAAGAAATTGAAGAAGACACAAACAAATGGAAAGAGATCCTGTGTTTGTGGTTTGGAAGAATTCGTATTGTTAACATGTCCGTACCATCCAAAGCAATGTACAGAACCAGTGCAATCCCTACCGGAATGCCAGTGGTACTTCTTACAGAGATAGAAAAACCAAATCCTAAAATCTGTATGGAATGACAAAGGACCCTGAATTGCCCAAGCAATCCTGAAAAAGAACAGCAAAATGGTGATTATAGTTAAGAATACTGTATTACATATTTGAAAGTTGCTAAGGAGTAGATCTTAAATGTTCTCATCACAAAAAAAGAAACGGTAATTATGTGATATGTTGGAGCTGTTAGCTAACATGGTAATCATATTGCAAGATAGAGGTATATCAAATCAATGCATTGTACACCTTAAACTTACACACTGTTATATGTCAATTACATCTCAGTAAAGCTGGAAATAAATAAATAAAAGTTGGATTTTAAAGGCTTTTTTATTTGGAGGGTCAGCTACACTCTGCTCCAGAGAATCCTTACATTTTTTAATAGTGATTCCCATTCTTTTAAAAATCAGAGCAAAGGGCTTCCCTGGTGGCGCAGTGGTTAAGAATCCATCTGCCAATGCAGGGGACACAGGTTTGAGCCCTGGTCCAGGAAGATCCCGCAGAGCAACTAAGCCCATGCACCACAACTACTTAGCCTGTGCTCTGGAACCCGCGAGCCACAGCTACTGAGCCTTGTGCCACAACTACTGAAGCCCACGCACGTAGAGCCCGTGCTCCACAACAAGAGAAGCCACCGCAATGAGAAGCCCGTGCACTGCAACGAAGAGTAGCCCCTGCTCGCCGCAACTAGAGAAAGCTCACGTGCAACAACAAAGACCCAACACGGCCAAAAATAAATAAATAAAATAAATTTATAAAAATAAAAAACAGAGCAAGCGAAAACATTCTTTCAGGTCAAAAACCAAATAACACCTTCCTAATTGAAAACATAATCCAAGTCTACACTTACCTTGTCTGTTAATTTCCTGCCTGACATGACAAAATACCTTTAGGAGTAGAAACTTTTATAGCCCAAATTATTAATACTACACAGCTCAAAGGCCCCTGTTCAGTCTCAACTTTCCTGCCAAATATAAGCTGGGAAGAATTTAGAACTAGTGGTCTATTCAAGATAAATGGTTGACGGAAGAAAATACTTTCTTGCAAGTGTTGGTAGTTTCTTCAGGTTATTCTAGAGGATTTGGCATTTGGCATTAACTTTAAAAGGGGGAAATCCTCTATGACTCCCTAAAACTACAGGGAAAAGGTCAATACCAACAGTAAATCTAGTCCATGGCTCCCCAAGGGCCTCTAGTGGCCAGCATTGCCAAAACATTAATAAATACTCTCTTCTCAATAATGTCTGATTAATTTTTCTATTATTCAAGGATCCCAGTAAGATCCCTTGCTCATAGTAAAAGCTATTCAAAAGAAATTTGTTGAATGGAAGAATCAGGACAGTTTTGTCCCTTTGGGGGCTATCGTTTATATGGACTCAGTGCTTCCTGCCTCTACTTCATTACTTGAAAGCCAAAAAAAAAAAAATCTGCCTCATCAACCACCCTGGAAGTTAGGGCCTGCCCTTGGCCATTTGAGAAACAGTTTGTCTTTGGTATCTTCTGACCTTAAACCTATTTAAAGACATCTGTGTAGCTATGGTGCATAGGCTTATATTACACAGCTATGCTGGAAAATAAGACTAAAGTAATTCAGAGTTGGGTGCTAATTACTTAGGTAGTTTACAAGACTATGCCAGGTATGTAACATCAAACAATGACATAAGCAAAGGAAATGGATTTCTACCGGTGGAATTACAGGTGTTAGGATAGGCTAAGTGGGGAATCCCCCAGCCTTTTATTTTATTTATTTCTTTGGCTGCACCGGGTCTTAGTTGCGCACTCAGGATCTTCCTTGTAGCATGCAGGATCTTTAGTTGTGGCATGCGGGATCCAGTTCCCTGACCAGGGATTGAACCCTGGCCCCCTGCATTGGGAGCACAGAGTCTTAACCACTGGGCCACCAGGGAAGTCCCCCTCCAGCCTTTTATGATACCTAATCAATCTACCCGAAAGACTGGCCCAGATACAAATCCTGTGTATAAGAATAGATCTATGTATGTAAAATTTATAAGGCCAAGGATAATGTTTTAAATAGGACATCTTCCTTTTCTGGCTGTTTATTTTAGGCACCCTTGATAAGGCTATTTCATCAGGTAAAACCTGCTTTGATGTGAATAACCTATTTCCTAAAAGTTGAAGCTGGCAGAATGATAGCTCTAGGAAGAACGTTAGAGTCCCATTTAAAACTTCAGAGTCCTTACATCACCTTTGAATAGATGCAGCTTTTGTCTTAATAGGTTACCAAGAGCTAATTCACCACGCGTAGCTGCTCCCTTGAAATTCTGAACTCTTCCTTGACATATGTAGTTGACAACGCCTTGGTGATTTAAGAGGTTAAACTTTGCCATTTGGGTGGGCAGTTTTACCTAATGCTGACTGTGCCAAATTTCATTTCTCTTCCCCCAAGAAGTTCAGATGGCACTAGGCACCACGCAGCAGTCCAGCACCCTACTAGCAAGTGTAGAGCTTCTTTCTTTCTACCACTGACTTTTTAGAAACTGGCCGTATGTTTACAGAATTGGCAATATGCTGGACATTTGGGGAAAAAAACATTTGACTCTGTTATACCATATTTCAGCTCACAGATCTGACTGTCCATCTTCTTCAGCTTCTCGCAAATCTTCACTGCAGGCATGTGCACACTCATTGGGCGAGTGACCTCACTTAGGATCTTTGTGGCCGCATCTTTTGTTGCTCCTAGATAGTAGCACTGAAGGGGAATGAAGAGACTTTAGGGGCCCAGACACTGAAAAAAAGCAAGTAGTATAGTTTCAAGAAGTGAGAAAGAGGTTAACCTAGTTTTTGTGGCCCAGCTTTTAAATTTAACCCCTGCTAAGACACCAGAAAACCAATGGCTCCGTTCCCAGGATCAGCCTGATTAGAAGCGCCCTGCAATTCACATGATGCTTAAAGACTAGTGATAAGAACTAACACTTGCTAAATGTTTTATCTGCGCCGACACACTGCTCTCAGAGCTTTAAAGGTATTGATGTATTTAATTCTCATAACAATCCTGTGACGTAGTATTTTACACCCAAGCCAACTGGAGGTCACCCAACTAGCGAGAAGAAAAGACCGAATTAATTTAAAAATCTAGCCTTTTGGCTCTGGAGTCCATGCCCTGTTCCATCATGTTCTACTGCCTTTCAAGCTCCCTGACAAGCGTTTGACATTTAAAAATATAAAGCTTAATGGTACAGACAAATGCTGAGACTTTTATAGTGTGTCAGTGGTGAGAAGTCAACGAGGAAAATTTAACTGACAGATTCAACATGACGATTTTAGGCAAAATGAATTGGCCCAAGCTTGTCTTTAGTGCTGTAAAAACAGTATATTGAAACAGGTCATTTGTGTATACCCAGGAAACACCATTACAAGATAATAAAAGTACTTCATTAATTATGCATAAATAATGATGTAAAAATATTTTGATAGGTTTCACTAATTGTCTTGATAAGAAGTGGAAAGTCTACCCACTCTTAACTCAGGACAGTAAATTCTCATTAGGAATTCAGTTGTATAATTTCCTTTAAGAAATCGTGGGATTGGTTGCCTATGGTTTTTTCAAAAAGCCAAATGAAATGAGACATATTCTAGATGAAAATACATTGACTCCATTTCCTTGAAAGATCAATTTCTGCTTGCTTTCTGCAGTGAGCAGGCTTGAGGCAAGCATCGAAGAAGGAGAACATTAAATTCAAGATGAGAAATGAAACGATTAGCAGTTTTCTCCGAGCACAGGGAGAAAATGAAAGGTGAAGATTTACCATACCAGGCGGTTTTCTTTTCCTTTGACATCCAAGCAAAAGCTGATCAATTCTTTTTCTATGGTGTCCAGAGAAAAGTTGACTCCTCTGGCTATCAAGGAGTTGTAGAATCGGTTCAAGAATTCTTGACACACTAGAAGGAACAAATAAATTATGTATTTGTGTACAATATCACCACTACCACACCTATGTATATGTTTCTCCCACCAAATAAAAAAGTATGTATGATTCAACGCATTGTGACAAATTAAATTCATATGTTAAGAATGGTTTCAGGCCTGTAGCTTTTAGCTTAGTGTTGGGCCTTGAATAACATGAGCTTATTGAGTCAATCCGTCAATCTGTGGAACCAAGTTCCACTTAATAGGAGAACTTTCCCACAAAATGTCACTCACCCTAAAAGAAAATATTGCCTCCTCTGGGATATGATGCTTGGGACAGCTTTGTTTAAAGCATAGAGAAAAAACAGAACATGTGTCTGGAATGAAGCCCCTTGGTAGTCTGCATCTGCCTGTATATTCCAGTTTGAACCCCAGTCAGAACAATCATATTCAATCCCACGGTCCAGAGTCAGTGAAGAGATGACCCTCAGAAGAGGCACAGGCAATAAGAACAACCACAGTTACCATTTGTTAGCACTGTTCTGAGTACTTTACGTGGATCAACTTATTCAAGTCTCAGAACAAAACTCGGATGTAGATACGTTACTATCCTCGTTTTACACATGAAGAACCTGAGTCAGAGAGAGGCCAGTGAGCTTGTCCAGTAAGTGGTAGAGGGAGTTTGACCCCAGATGGTCTCCCTCTGGGCCCACATGCTTATCCACTAGGGTACTATGAATTAGAAGGAGGCTGCTTTCCCACGTTGTTGTCCCAAAGGGGAAGTGTCCAAGCAATCAGAGAAGGACATGGAGGCCAGGGCATATGCCGGAAAACAGCAGCCCTCACATTAGAAAGAATTTTAGGGAAATAGCATGAGGAAGAGTGGCGAATTCCAGGGTAACCTGGAATAAATTTAATAGTATAGCAAGACTCTGAAGGAAAGAAATTACAAAACTTTATCAAAAGACCTAAAAGTAGACCTAAGAAATGGGAAGAACAGCCATGTTCATGGATGGGAAGATTCAATATTATGGATGATAATTATTTTTAAGTAGATCAATAAACTCAATGCTCTTCTAATGAAGATCTCAGTAGGCTTTTTTATAGATTTGATAAACTGATCCAAAAATACAGATGAAAAAACAAGAGCAAATGAAAGTCAAGAAGTACTTGAAGAAGAAGGAGGTTGGGGAGTTGACCTTATCAGATATCAAGACCTAATTCTAAAGCTATAGCATTTGAAACACTGTGGGACTGGCACAGAAATAGACCAGTGGAACAAACTAGTGAGTCTAGAAACAAATCCACAAAGCTTTAGAGGAGCTTGGTAGAGTACAAAAGTGATGCTGAAAATCAGTGGGGGGAAAATGGGCTAGTCAATACATGGTACTAGGACCACCTGCCATGGAAAAAGTTAAACTTAGACACCTATCCAAAACTACACACAGACGTGAATCCCAGGTGAATAAAGACATATGGGAAGAGCAACACTACAAAAGTTTTAGAAGAAACCTTAGGAAAACATGTTTATGGCATCAGGATAGAGAAGGATTTCTTAAAGAAGAGACCAAAACACAGATCATACATTTGATTACATCAAAATTAACCAGTTTTTTAATGCAAAAGAAATCATAAGCAAATGATAAGACAAGCCACAAACTGGAGGGAGATATTTACAACTTATAAACTGACGAAGGATTACTATCCAAAATACATGAAAAATCACCATGGTCATACCCTTAGGTCCAGTCATTACCAATGACTATAACCTCTGTAATCTCAGTGGAAACAACCCATTGTCTGATCATCATCTCCCATCTTTCCAGCTCACATCCTCTAACACCCCAAGGTAAACAATTCCCTGACCCCGCCAGGTCATACTATTCATTGATTCTGCCACCACTTCACCCTGCTTCCCCACCCAGCTTAGATTCCGTGGTTCCACATTATAATAACTCCTTTGCACACAAACTGAACTCCCTTGCATCTCTCTCCCTTGTTGGACTCACCCAGCAAAATCCTAACCCTGGTTAAAACTTTGCACCTATACTCACTGAACATGGCTGGAGGAAATAGCACAGCCGTACTCACTGGTCTCACTGTAAATTCATGACCGCTCATTTCAGTGAGCTATCAGTGCTCCCAAAAATCTTACTACATTGACCTCATTCTCACTCTCTCCCACTCCCAAGAGGACAATTGCGCAGCTGCTCTCTCAAACCTTGTGTCACACCTCCACCCCATCCTCAGCGATGGTGGTGCTTCCTATCTCTCTGAGGGAAAAAAAAAGCAACAGGAAAGAACTCTCGCTTGCTCTGCCACCACATCTACAACACGTGTATCAGCACAGTCTACCTTAATTCTATGAATGAACTGTGACAACCCTTCCACCCGCTAAAGTAGATCCTATCAACTCCCTGCTCCTGCACCTCTGCCCTCTCTCTCCTGTCTTGTTTCCATTAACATGCTGTTAATTCTTATATCTTAAAAGCAACAAAACCTCTCTCAACGTCACATCCCATTTCTCCACTCCTGTTTAAGAAAAACACTCTAAAATAATTTTTATACTTGTAGTTTCCAGGTCTCTTCTCTCTCCCTCTCTGTCCCTCCCCCCCAACACACACCAAGTTTAAAGCCAGCGAGTTATAAAATGTTCAGTTTGAAAAATAGTGTCCCTTGTCTCCCCTTCCCCATTTCCCCCAAACTCAAAGCTTTCGTTTTCAACTCTTATAGCTGATTCCTTTGGAATTTACAAATTTTAAATAACGTTTGTGTGGCTAATTCCTAATTTTATTTTTAGTCTTAGATATTTATTATAGTTTTTTCCCGTGGAAGAGAAAGATTTAACTCTTTTGCCCAGACCCATCTCTTGTAAAAAGCATTTGGTTGGATGTTTTTATGTAGGCTTACAATCTTTGTCTTTTAACTTGAGTATTTACTCCTTAACTTAGTACTTGAAAAATATAATAATGTCACCTGCAGGAAAAGAGCTACAACGTTTTAGAAAAGATAATAATAAAGTTTAAAATCAAGTTAGTGGAATTATTAAATTATCAGCGGGCTAGGAACATTATTTTCAGCAGTTCCATCCACACCTTCTAGAACTGAAGGCAGTCCTACATTATCTGCTCCCGCTTGATTTTGGAGGGAAAAAAAGACACCAGATTAGTCTTGCTGGTACCGGTACTAGGGGAGAATTGCTACCTAGGAATAAAATACATGTTGTAATGAGTTAAGACTTAAGAATAACCAGAAGCTCTTGAATAATTTGTATATTACTTCATTGTTCTAATTTTATTTTTAATATTGCCTTAAATAAATTAGTTCCCTACTCCACACTCAGAAAGCAGTATAGGTAGGGATTCAGTGCTTTGGCTCTGAAGCCAGACTCTCTGGGTCCAAATCCTGGCTTTACGAGTTAATATTTACTAGCTGTGGCTTTGGGCCTTTCAACATTGAATCACCCGACAGTCTAATTGCCATTCCCTTTAAGTTCATCAGTCTTCTTTCTCTGTGTTTAAGATTTTCTCTTTTCTCCTTTTGTGTTTTGCAATTTCCTTCTGATATGGTTAGATGTGGAATTATTTTTATTTATACTGTTTGGAATATACTGGACTTCCAAACCTGTGGATTGATGACTTTCATCCATTTGGAAAAATGAGCTATCATCTCTTTTGCTCCACCCGTACACTCTCTCTTCTCCTTCTGGAAGTCCAGTTAACATATGTGGGAATTTTTCTCTTGATCTGCATTGTACCTTTATCTCTGTTTCATATTGTTATTCTCTTAATTGCTCAGTGATTCCTTCTTGACAATTTCTTCAGTCTTCTAACTCACTAATTCTTTTCTCAGCTGTGTCTAGTCTGTGGTTAATCTCACTACTTTCTATTTGTACATTTATTTGGTTCTTTTCCAAATATGTTTGGACATTTTTAATAGCCTCCTGCCCTTTATTCATATTTTCAATCCCTTCCTTTATTTCTTTAAATATAATAAAAATATTTTATATTCAGTGCCTGATAATTGTAAAACATGAAGCCTGTCCAGGTATGCTTCTTCTGTCTCTTGTCTCAACTGGCTGTCACTTACGGTGCTCTTCTTCCCATGGGTTTGTGATTTTTCTGAATGTGAGCTTGCTTTCTTAGAACTTTGGGAATTATTAGAATTTTGTGGGACTGGATTGAAGGTGGATTCCTATGTGAGATTAATATTTGCTGATGCCTACTTGAAATCCCTGTAAACTAAATTCTCAGTTTGAGACGTTTTGGATCACCCAGGTTGGCTGTGTCCATTTGGGCTTCAATGCATGTGTGTGGTAGCTTGTGAGTATGAGTGATCAAGAGACATTTTTGTTTTACCTTTTATTCAGTAAAAAGTTCAAGTACTGCAATTTCTTTTAGTCTCTAAAGAATGGTGGTAGAACTGTGGTTATTTCCAGGTCACCTTTTATAATGAAAGTCTAGCTCTCTGGGGTTCCAAACTAATTGGGGGAGGATCCAGTATGACACACCTAACTTGGGAATGTTCTGGGCTATGTCATTATTCTTTTTATTTTATTCATTCTCTTTATTTTACATCCATGAAAATCTAAGTTTAAATTGCCTGGGTGGCAAAT
The DNA here is from genome assembly GCF_964270905.1 of Leucopleurus acutus. Lineage (NCBI taxonomy): Eukaryota > Metazoa > Chordata > Mammalia > Artiodactyla > Delphinidae > Leucopleurus > Leucopleurus acutus. Next base: position 196,751,887 of record NC_139142.1, read on the forward strand.
ACCCTCAAGAAAAATCCCAGCTTCAGGGGTCCCTTTACCTCTTTTGGTTTCCACTTTCACATTGTTTTTGGCCTCTGGGTATGCCTTACTAACTTACACTTAACATTTTCACATTTTTATTTTATCCAGTGTTTTCAGTTGTTTTCAGCTAGACGACCAGAAATGTCAATTTTTAGAACATGAAGTCGTATTCATTCCTAATGCCATTTAATAGGAACAGAACACTAAATATAATATAGCCGTGTCGTGGTTTTAACAAATATTTATTGAGCCATCAGTAAGCGCCAGACAGTATTCTACAGGTTGTTGGAAAAACAAAGCTCTTACTCTCAGGGATTACATTCTGGTGAATAAATAAAAGTATCTTGTGGCTGTGAAGAAACATAAACTTGGTAAGGAGGATAGAGTAATAGTATAAGGTTATAGTATTATTCTAAATGGGGTGGTCAGGGAAGGTCTCTCAGATAAAGTTGTGTTTGAGCATAAAGCTTAAGGAAGTGGGAGAACACCTTAAGTGGAGTGCTTGGGAAGACCCCTCCAGGCAGAGGGAAGAACAACGTAGGCATGTCCTTGGCAGGTCCAAGAACCATAAGGGAGCCTCCCTCCCACCAAGAGGGAGGATGGTAGAAAATGAGGTCAAATGAACAGCAGCATGCCAGGTCATCTAGGGCTTTGAGGTCATGGTAAGGGCTCTGGGTCCTACTCTGAGAAGGCACGCCATTAAAGGTTTTGAGCAAAAGGGTGCAGTGATCTGACATTACTTTTAAATTATGCCTCTGGAGGTTCTTTGGAGAATAGACTGCAGGGTAGGCAGAATGAAAGCAGGCATAACCATTTGGAGTTTCTTAAAATAGCTGCATATCTTGGACCAGGGTGGGAGCATTGGAGGTGATGAGAATGGTTGGATTCTGGATGTATTTTGAAGGCAGAGCCAAAAGAATTTACTAATGGATTGGATGTGGCATGGGGTGGGGGCGGGGGCGGTGGCGGCGGGCGGAGACAGAAGACAAGAATGACCCCAAGGATTTGGGCCTGAGAAACTGCAAGAGGGGAGTTGCCATTTGCTGAACTGGTAAGACTGCAGGAGAAGCAAGTTTGTGGAGACCAGCAGGAATTCAGTCTTGACATGTGAACTTTGCGATACTTCTAGACAAATGTGACGATTAATTTTATGTGTCCACTTGGAGGGTGTTTTTGAATGAGATTAACATTTAAATCAGTGAACTCTGGCTAAAACAGATTGCCCTCCATAATGTGGATAAGCCTCATCCAATCAGTTGAAGGCCTGAATAGAACACAAAGGACTGGCATGAATAGAACAAAAAAGCATGAGGGAATGCTCCAGCAGACTGCTTTCTGCACCATTGGCTCTCCTGGGCCCCCAGCCTGTTGGCCCACACTGCAAATTTTAGACATCTCAGCCTCCATAATCAGGAGAGCCAATTCCTTATAATAAATCTATCTGGATGTATGTATGTATCCTATTGGTCTGTTCCTCTGGAGACCCCTAATATAATGTCTGACACTGCAAACAGTAAAGAGCTGCTGGGGATATAAATCTGGAGTTCAGGGGTGAATTCTAGGACAAATACTAAATTTGTAAGTCATCAACATTAAAATGATCTTTGTGGGATGAGACCACACAAAAGGGAGAGGTCCTGGGTCTCAGTCTTGTGAAACTCCATTGTTTAGAAATTGGAAAGATGGAAAGAACCAGAAAAAGACTGAAAGGAGCAGCCAGTAAGGGAGGATGAGAACAAAGAGTGAGTGTGTCCCAGAAGACAAGCAAAGAAAGTGTTAAAAAGGAGGGACTGACTGATCAGCTGTGTGAAATGCTACTGATAGAATGAGGAAAACGAGACATTTGCCAACACGTATTTTGCTAAGTTTAATTAGCAAAAGACCAAGTATGCAAGGGAGACACCTACTGTAATGGTCCATGCATAAACCATCGTGAAAGCCTCCTGGTGACCTGTAATTCTCCTCTTCCTGAAAAAGAAACCCTGTGTCCTGATGCCTCACAGCTCTTTCTCTACTCCCACAATATACCTTCAGATGATTTCTACACCTTAACTGTTGCTCTGTGGTCAATGTATTACCTAGAGGGTGGGTGTTGGGAATTCTAACTTGTACTTTGAAAGATACACTTTTGACTCACTAAAAGCTATATAATATTTTATTGCAGCATATGTGCGTACATGTTTTCAACAGAATTGAGTGCCTACCTTATGCCCCGCACCATGGTAGCCACTGGAGATGATGTGGTGAGAGAAACGGTCTTGACTGTCAAGGAATGCACACGTGGAGGAGACCAAAACGATTTCTCCACTATGAGACATGTACTAGATAGTGTGGGAGAACAAAGGAGAAGCACCTCCCTGGAGGAAATTGGGAGATCACTGAAAGATATTTAGTGAGGAAATAACATGATCACCCTGTCATGGGAAGGATGCTGTTGTGGGCTTACATGAAGAGACTAATCTCACTATAATCTCTTCAAATATTTTCTCAGGTCCTTTCTCTCTCTCTTCTCCTTCTGGGACTCCTATAACGTGAATGTTGTTTAATGTTGTCCCAGAGGTCTCTTAGGCTGTCTTCATTTCTTTTCATTCTTTTTTCTTTATTCTGTTCCAGGTCACTTATCCGTTCTTCTGCCTCAGTTATTCTGCTATTGATTGCTTCTCGTGTACTTTTCATTTCAGTTATTGTATTGTTCATCTCTGTTTGTTTGTTCTTTAATTCTTCTAGGTCTTTGTTAAACATTTCTTGCATCTTCTCGATCTTTGCCTCCATTCGTTTTCTGAGGTGCTGGATCATCTTCACTATCATTATTCTGAATTCTTTTTCTGGAAGGTTGCCTATCTCCACTTCATTTAGTTGTTTTTCTGGGGTTTTATCTTGTTCCTTCATCTGGTACATAGCCCTCTGCCTTTTCATCTTGTCTATCTTTCTGTGAATGTGGTTTTCATTCCACAGGCTGTAGGATTGTAGTTCTTGCTTCTGCTGTCTGCCCTCTGGTGGATGAGGCTATCTAAGAAACTTGTGAGATTAATCTCACTATAAATCACCTAACAAATTAGTAAGTTAAGGATCCTGGCATGCATTTATTGCTATAACCAGATAACCATAGTCTTTTTATTTATGTCATAGGGTTTTGTTTATTAAAATTAGTCCCATAAGTGAATGTATAATTATTTCAAAGTAAAAAAAAAATTAATAGCCCCATAATACAATCCTTTTAAATAAATTCAGAAACGTTTACATTTTTTTTTCAGTAAGATTCACATGACCTAAAGCAGTCATAAACTTGAATATTCACAGGGCCCAGGCAAGTAAAATGAATGGGTAAAGCAATCCAAGTTTAGGAAAAACAAAAACAAAAACCTAAAGAACACATGTCCTTTCTAAAAAGAGCAGCCACCATCAGTTCCCACTATATGGACATATGGGCTAGTCTTGACTGGTCACCTGGTTCTCAAGATAAGCCAGAAATCTGAACTTTTTAAAATGACATCTCCCAAGTTTAAAATATAGCCAATTAATTTAGATGTTTTTTTTCAAAATACTTTGTGAACTTAATAAAATACATTAATAGGTCCCAGGTGCTTCATGGACTATCAGGGGGTTTTTTGTTGTTGTTTTTTTGCGGTACACGGGCCTCTCACTGTTGTGGCCTCACCCGTTGCGGGGCACAGGCTCCGGATGTGCAGGCTCAGCGGCCATGGCTCACGGGCCCAGCCGCTCTGCAGCGTGTGGGATCTTCCCGGACCGGGGCACGAACCCGTGTCCCCTGCATCAGCAGGCGGACTCTCAACCACTGTGCCACCAGGGAAGCCCAACTATCAGTTTTTTACTGATAAAAGAAGTCATTGGTGTCCCATGCCACAGAGTAGTCAAGATAAGAATGGAAATTTGCCCTACAGTATGTATAGAATTTTAATCTTATACACTGAGGGAAAATTAATTGGCTAATGATAAAGACTCATAAGCTGAAACAGAGCCAGATCTAGACTCTATTTCTTTTTGTTCTAAAACCAGTATTTCCTTCGTTGTGATTCTACAGTGGTAACAAAAGGAAATATACACCCAGGTTACTGAGACATGCAAGTTAATAATCACAATATGCTGTAATAAATTCAAGAAAGATGTTAGAAGCTTCACAATTAATCCAGATGCTCTGGCTCTTTGAAATGTTTTTAAGTAGAAGCTCCGGCAATTAAATTACTGATGATTAAGCCAGTCAACTGTTTATGCCTCACAAATTCTGCTTTAAACGTATAGTACCCAGTTATAAGGGATCTTTAACTGAAAATTATAACTTGGCTGAACAAATATCTATATCTAAAGTTTGACAATAGCATCATGTAGGTATTTTAAATTTCTGGAGAAAAGTTTAATTATTGCAGGGCTGATAGAAAACTGGACTCCAATTGTTAAGACTTTATTCAGTTATATTACAGTCTATACTCACCCATTCATTAAACATATATTGTGAACCTACCATTTCCTGTTATGTAAGAATAGATTCGAAAGCTCAGAGAAGGGTGAAGCGGATATACATCTAAGCTAATTATTTCAATGAATGAAACACGGAGGTAGGTGCTACAGTAGTCCAGGAGGAAGGAGGTAGCACAGCTAATTATCTCCTTTGACCTCGTTACCAGCCCTCTGCTGTAGGTATTATCACGTTGATTTTGCCAGAACCGGGTACAGTGGCCTCAGAGCCAGAAGGCTGGGTGGGACGTAGACCCACCTGTTCTGAGTGCAAGTCCACAGCTAAGATTCTGTGAACAGAAAAGGAATCTTTTTTTGTATTCCTCCTCTTTCTAAGGAGTTAAGGTACTCCTTTGTTAAGAAACTTTTCCCTGTAAAGTCCTAACAAATGTTAGTTATGTGCTCTGATTTAAGCCATTTCAACTCAATTACAATTTGTCATGTTTTCTCCTTTGGGGAGTTATAAACTAATTTGAACTTGAAAGGCTTCTGTGCAAGGAAAGGCAAGTCTCGCCGGTTAGGGCAGCAAAATCATTTTGGAGCCAGGGTCGTCTGCCTCTACGTGCGTTTGCACAAAATCGAATCCAAATCCAAACCCACCAGCTCTGAGGCAGTTTAATCGAGCAAGACCAAGAACGCGGCCTGAAGGTGTCACTGGGCCCGGCTCGAACTTTTGCCTAGGCTTGGGCGAAGGCGATCGGAAGCCACGGCCAGGGCCCGTATTTCCTAAGTGAAATGCTATTTATAGACAGGCCCGAGAGAAGCCAAAGCCGACAACAGCTGCACTGCGACGCGGTGTCACCGCCATGCAAGCAGGTCTCACACCGCTCACCTTCACAGTCGGCGCCCAGCCGCCCCCCGGCCTCCTGGCCCTGCGCCCGCCCCGGGTTAGAGACCCAAAGCCCGGCGCAAAAGGCCACCACTGCGGCTGGGCTCCCGCACCACATGCTGAGCCAGCTCCAAACGCCTCGCCGCCACCTGTGAAATCAACCGCCGCGCTGCTATCGCCCGGGGCTGCTCCAGGACTCAGGAGCGCAGACCCGGGGTTGGAAAATAATCTGCCTGGAGTTGCTGGGACACATGATGCAACTCAACTGTGAGTTTCCATTGGCTCTCAAAAAAAGGGCATGGAAGCGGGCGGAGCGGAGCAGCCGCTTCCTTTCCCTACCCGACCTGCGCGTGCGCACTCTCGCTCACGCGGTGCCTCCCCAGCGGGGCGGGGAGAGACGCAGTAACGCCATTCGCTGACTGCTCGAGGGGAAAGGCGGGACCTTCACGCTGATTGGCGGGGACGCGGGAGGCCGCGACGGAGGGACCGGACGCAGTGGGCGGGCGGGAACGTGAAGTCTCCGCGGTGCCTGATGGGGCTGTTCCGCGGCCTGGCGCTCTTGCGGCCGGGGGCACCGGTCGTTACTGCTACCGCCGTCTCTGCCGCCTCATGGCGGCCATCGGGGTTCACCTAGGCTGCACATCAGCCTGTGTGGCCGTCTATAAGGTGAGGGACTCGGGGACTTGGGCTGCGCGTACCCAGTTCTCTGGGTGCGAGGCCAAGTCCTTTGGTCTCCTGCGGGGCTGTGAACGGCGTGTCGCCGTTCTGGGGACGTCGCGCGGAGAGGTGATTCTGTGGGGAAGTTTCGGGCTGAGAGCTGGGCGGACCTGGCCTCGTCCCCCGCGGCTCCTCAAGGAAGGCCGCTGCGGACCCGGGACCTCACGGGCGCAGGAGCCCCCCGAGCGGGGGCGGACCCGGGACCTCGCGGGCGCAGGAGGCCCCGAGGGGGGGCGGACCCGGGACATCGCGGGCGCAGGAGGCCCCGAGGGGAGGGCGGACCCGGGACATCGCGGGCGCTGGAGGCCCCGAGGGGGACCTGAAAGTGTGGTACCCGGAGGTTTCTGGACGTTGGCCAGAACGCGGGGTGGCCGCATTCTGGAACTGGAGGTGTTGATCCCGCGAAGCGTGTGCAGCCAGGTGATGGTGTGTGCTCTATTCAGTTGTCCTTTCTGGAAATGAGAGAGCCTGACTAGGAGTTCGGGGCTTCCTGTCATCAGTGGGCAGGTGGAAGGAGCAATAATGAGGGACAGCCCTGATCCTAGTCTCACGTTTAAATGTCAAATGATTTGTAAGGAAAAGCCAAAGGGTTTAATGCTACTTCATCACATGTAGAGAGTGAAGAAAGATGCATTTATAGGGAAAGGAAGAGAAGTAGGAAGTTTAACGCGATAAGGCTTGTTATTGTACATAGATAGGTTGTTATTATGTCTGTTCTGTTATCCACTATGCAGAGCAGACTGAAAAAAATGAGGTAGTTCTTCATGGAATTCTGATCTTAATTAAAATCTAGGAAATTGATAAGGACAATTAAATCTACTTGTTTAAAATAATGATAAAGCAGTTTTTCTCTCCACATATATGTCAGAGTAACACTGGCCCACCCATGTCTGAATATATCTAAAGAGACTGTATATTTCATCACAAAAGAACTAATACAGTTGCGTATTTTTCTCCAGGATGGCCGGGCTGATGTGGTCGCCAATGATGCAGGTGACAGAGTTACTCCAGCTGTTGTTGCTTACTCAGAAAATGAAGAGGTACTGTTCCCCTCATTTTTGAACTTTGAAATAAGGAAAAAATTATGTGCGTTGTAATATATTGCTCTTTTTCAGGTTGTTGGATTGGCAGCAAAACAAAGTAGAATGAGGAATATTTCAAATACAGTAATGAAAGTAAAGCAGATCCTTGGCAGAAGGTATGGAATAAAATAATACTTTTACCCATGGTAATAAAAACGTGTTTATACATTCTAAGTGTAATGTGAAATGAAACTAGAAACGCCAGTGTGTTTTTTCATTGTTTTTTATGACTGGGTCATTTCACAGGCTGTTATCTTCTGATATTATCTTCTGCTGAGTCTTCTCAAGGATGGGATTCACTCAGACAATTGTTTCTTGCTTTCAGATCTGTTAGTATTGATAGATGCCAACATACATTTAGTTTTGATAATTTGTGTCATCCAGAGGTGGGAATTTGGACTTATCACATTTGTACAGTACTTTTTTAACTGAGGGAACTTGAAAGATTGTGTGCGAATTTGAAGATTTCTTTGCACTGTAGTTGAATTTCGTGGAATCTGTTATAATTGGTGAAATATTTATGTAGAAGCTATTGATTTTCTTCCTCAGATCTTTTTGTGACACTTTCTGGGAACTAAGTTTAACAGTTGGCTTTCAAATTTAAGCATTAGGGAAACAGCTTAATTAATGTCTTAAGAATCAGGTTAATCAGCTGTTGTAACTTTAATTAAAAGATTAAAGAGGCTCGCTTCCCCAGACTTCTGTCTCCTCAAATTATAGATTACCATGATAATTAGGGGTTTTCATTTTCACTGGAGTTGTAATACTTGCTATAGTGTTTTTAAATTTTCAAAGTGCTTTCACATCTATTATTTTATTTAATCCTCTCAAATCCCTGTAAGATTGTCAGGCAGGTTTTATCCCTTCCCATTTCTAGATGAGAAAATCAAGGCACACAGAAGTTAGATATCCCTAAATTAGTTGGGGGGTAAACTAGAAAGGACTGCAGTCCAGGGTGCCTAACCGTTAGCCCCAGGTTCTTTCCTTTCTACTTCGTCAGTTAAGAATTTAGGTAGAAATTTCCTTGTGTTGACTTTAGGATTGGGGGATCATGGATTAAATTTAAAATTTATTTCTTTTATACATACAGATATTTTTTACTATCCCTTACCTGTGTTTAGTTAAACTGAATTTGATACTCATTTTTTTCCCCTTAGGATCTTTATGCATTACATCAAAACTTGTAGTATTTCAGAGAGAATTCAAATATTCTCTGATGATACATATATTCCCATATCCATTTATCTGTTGACAAAATTTAGTACTGAGCATATTGGAAATAATTTGAGTTGGTGTCAAAAATTTTCAAATTATAGACTGAAAAAAAAATCAGGGAGTTGTAGAAGCTAGATTCACTCATTGTAAGCAGCCAACAATGTATTTTTTAAGTAAACTTTTTTTTTTGAGATAATGGTAGATTTACATACTGTTACCAGAAATGATACAGAGAGATGGAATGTATTATTGGATTTACCATTTTCTCCCAGTGGTAACGTCTTGCAAAACTATACTACAGTATCACAACCAAGGTACTGGCATTGATATAATCAAGATACAGAACAGTTCCACAGATCCATCGCCTTGGTAGCCCTCTTTGTTTTTTTGCTGCTATTTTGGGGCAGGTGGTGGAAGTAAAGACATGGAGGTCTTCTGCCATATTATGCAAAAAGCTTTGTATTAGCAAGAACAACTTCAGCTCACTTTTCTGGCCCTGGAAGTTACCTTTTAACAAAAGAGTGCAATGGTGACAGTCAGCTGGGTAATACGTAGCCACAGCATGCTACTTAGACCAAGGTTAGTAAGGAATGAGCCCCTTTAGACATGTATTGCTGTGCCATGGTCCTGCTAGGACTTCTCCAGAATGAGCTGCCTCATGGTCCAGGCATTTCTCCGCCTCGGTCTGTCTGCTTAGAAGTTAATGGTGATTTTTATAGATACACAGTTGTACCAGGTCTCAGCCTTGGAAGCATTCTGCCCTTTGTGGAGGAGCCAGTCCCCTTGTTACCAAGCCAGTAAGGCCCTTTTTAGCCCTCGATCCAGTACCCATCCTGAGCGAACTCCCAAAGTTGGGCTTTCTCAGTGTTGGCATCCTGCCTCTTTGCAGCCTACTTACAGGTAGCACCGCTTAACTTGCTGCCACAATTATCCTTACCCATCCCTGTAACTTTCATTCCCCTGTGGCCTTCCAGCCAGAAATGCGGTCCTTGGACCTGGCTTCTCAGCAATTAGCCCTGAGAGGGAAGAATCGGCTGGCTCCTGGAGATAGACCTGAGCACACAGAGCCTCCCCACACCTTCAGATCGGCACCTTGCTGCCCAGGAGCCTCCTCCAGCTAGCCTTCCTTCCCAGTCCGCTATGGCCACTTCCAATAGCAGCGCAGGCATCCGGTGGTCCAGACAGGAGACACGCACGCTTCTCTCCATACTAGGTGAGGCAGAGTATATTCAGCGCCTCCAGACCGTGCATCACAATGCAGACGTCTACCAGGCTGTGTCTAAGCGGATGCAGCAGGAAGGCTTCCGCCGCACCGAGCGTCAGTGCCGCTCCAAGTTCAAAGTCCTGAAGGCATTATATTTAAAGGCCTATGTGGCCCACGCCACAAGTATGGGTGATCCACCACACTGTCCCTTTTATGATACGTTGGATCAGCTTCTCCGAAATCAGATAGTGACTGACGCAGACAACGTAATGGAGGATGCTGCTTGGGCCAAGCACTGTGATCGGAACTTAGCGGCCCCTGACACCCCAGGAGAAGAAGGAGCCAGCATTCTGGGAGCAAAGAGGACTCAGGCAGCAGATCATCAGCCTGTCTTGAAAACAGTTAAGGAACCAGATGAGGATTGTCAACTGAGGATCAGTGACCAGATGCGAGAAACCAGTGACCTTGAGGACTCCTGGGATGAATCTTCGGGTGCAGGTAACTCCCCAGCGTGTGAAGGATCAAGGTCCCAGAGTCACTTGTTTCTAATCGTTACATGTTTGGATGGTGACCTTGTCAGCATAGTCCCTATTTCTGCCCCCTGCCCTCTTTTTTAAATCTAATGGTAAGATAAAGGGCTTCAGGTTTTTAAGAGGCGTGACCCTAGGTATGTAAGATATTAGAGCTCCTTTAAACCTGGAAGCACTCCTTAGAACCAGACTAGTTTGGGCATTGTTAATAATGGAGACTTAGGAATTTGTGGCTGTAGAGTAGGTTGGATAGCTATGTGGAAGGGGGCTCAGGAAGGCGAGGGGAGAGGTTTTGGATGTGTGATTGCAACAGAACAAAATGTCCAGATAAGGAAGTGAATTCTTCCCCATCCCTTGTGGAAAGAGGCCTTGCTGGGAATACCATAGCTTTGTCACTGTCCCTCAGCTCTGCTGCTGGCTCCAAGCATTCCCGTAGCAGGAATGTAATCTCTGCAACATTGTTGCTTTGTTTTTCAGGGTGCTCTCAAGGGACCCCCAGCTACAGCAGCTCCCACCACCTTTTCAGAGGTGCAGCTGCTCCCTGTCAGAGCAGCCCCGTGACCAGACTGGGGGTGTCCGGTGAGCCCAGCCCCTGCACCAGCTCCAGCCGAAACACTCCCGGGGTGGCCTCGGCACAGCGGCCTCCGGGCTCCTCCTCCAGAGTTCCTTTTGTTTCTGGTGGGGATGGGCCTTTGACCAGTGAGCCCCCTCCCAGGTGGGCAAGGCGAAGAAGGCGGTCCGTGGCCAGGACTATCGCAGCCGAGTTGGCAGAAAACAGGAGATTGGCGCGAGAACTTTCAAAGCGGGAGGAGGAAAAATTGGACCGGCTGATTGCCATTGGCGAGGAGGCCAGTGCTCAGCAGGACACAGCCAACGAGCTGCGCAGGGATGCGGTGGTCGCCGTCAGACGCTTGGCCACAGCGGTGGAAGAGGCAACCGGTGCTTTCCAGCTAGGGCTTGAAAAGTTGCTTCAGAGGTTAATTTCAAACACCAAAAGTTAGGAGCTGATCACACAAGGGTGTATTTCCTACTCTGGCAGAGGCCCGGGTCCAACGTCTGCCTTCTGGTAGCCTGCCTCCTTTTCCGTGTCCTCAGGAAAAAAAAAGAGTGGATGGACCATTAACGTGCAGAAGGGTAGTAATACTAGAATATTCAAGGGTAGAATACTTGCTTCTCCCAAGCGTCTCCACTAGTTGAAAGACGTTTCAGAAACGTGAGAGGTGACCTAGTAGACAACGGAAGCAGGCAAGTCCAGAGAACTAGTTAGCCCTGGCTTCACCACTGATGCGGGACAACTTAGTTTACCTCTCAACACCAGTTTCCTCGGCTGTTAAAAGGGGGCAGCCTGCCTACCTCACAGGGTTGTTGTGAGGATCAGATGGCTTAAATAGATGTGAAAGGGTTTAAAAGTTTAAAAGCACTATACACATGTAAGTTATTAAAGCATATGACCTTGGCTGAGGTCAGGCTAGGATGAAGCACAGTAGCTGACAAGATGTAGAATTAGGGCTGTATACCAAGACCTCATTGCTTGAATCTACTAGTTTAACTTGACTGCTTCCTGGAGTTTACAAGCTTCACTTCTTTAAATCTCTCTATAGCTCGTGAGGCTAACATAGACACAACACGTATTGGTACCTTTATCTCATATTTTCACTGCTGTGTCTGTGACATACCGAGTAGCACACACTCAATAGTCAAACCATCTTTCCCTCCATTTTACTAGTCCTCAGTCTCTTAACACTATGGGTATAATTCACAACTGACAGGGAGCCACAATCGTGCGTTTTGGTTCATATTGATCATCTTTGATATAATGAGAAATTGGCTGTCTTATAAAATATTACATGTAAGTAAATTCTTTGCATTCCATATTTTTTAGGTTCCATGATTATGCCTAATTATATATCTTGAGCATTGGTTTGCCATTTGGACCTCGTGGAAACAATTCAGATGATATCAGTTTCCCAAATGCTTTTAGCTAATTTTGTTCTTCTCTGTTAGCCTTTTTTCTGTCTAGTATGTTACAGAAGGCAAGCCCTAGAAAACTTTTCTTTTAGGGAACTTTCCAAAGTCACTTTTTCTCACACGTTATAGACAAAAGTTCACCTCATTAATGGCATATGATGGAATAGAACAGCTTTGGGAACAGTTGGGTGGTGTGTATAAGGACGGCCTGCAATAGCTAGCTCTCTTTAAGCACCAACCCTCCACAAATCCATCCCCTTTTCCCTCCAAAACATACACATCCTAGAGGAGATATGATGGTGTTGAGCCATGCTTCCAATTTACTCTAGAAAGGAAGCCATTACTGACCATCGTTAACCTAACTTAAAGCTCTTAGCTGTTATTTAGTACTTTCAGAAAGTACAAAAGGGAGACTTAGAACGTAAAGAGCTTTCCTGTAATCAAGAGGCTGGAAAAAAAGTGCAGGCATGTTGGGAGAGGTTTAATTTTCTATTTTGCCAGATTGGTTGCTTACCTAAATGCTGGAAATAGCAATAGGTGGAGAAATGGTCCAGACCACAGTGGGAACATATGGGGAGCAGGAATAGATGGCAGGTTCCTCTGGGGAATGGGCCATTTTGTAGGAGGCAGCGTGAGGTAGAACACACTGGAATCTAGCCAGAACCCCCAAATTCTAATGCTGCCACACTTCGTTACACTGAGCAGATCACTTGCCCTTTTTGTGCCTCGGTTTGTCTCTAAAATGAGAGGTTTGTACTAGGTGACATTTCTTGTACCTTCCAGTTCTAAAAAATTAGATGAATAGCATAACAAAAGGCAAAGTGAAATTCTGATTGCGATATTTTCAGACACAGCAGCGTATTAACGTATGTGAAATCCTGGTAACAATTGTGTTGTAAGGAAGCATTCTATGGCATTAATATTTATGAATGTACTTTTGAACTTCTGTAAGCACCACACCCAGACACAGATTCCGTGCTTTAAAAGAGCGTATGTTTAAGGCACGGAAATGGAGATATATAATTTTTTTTTCTCAGTTTTAGGCCCTTACGTGGAGGGGTCCATGTCAGTTACAACTGGATAACACTACTGTAGATAGGTAGACTTTCTGGAAAAACAGGGAAGTACTTGAAAGAGTTAGGCCTGTACTATATTAATCTATTAATGGTAGCAAAGTACATAGGCAGGGATTTATTTGAGATAAGAGAAGTGCTGAAGAGCAGAAGTCAAGGTGAACTTGGGAGGTAGTAGTGTGCAGGTCTAATGGGCAGAGTAAGGTTAGGAATAAAACAAGGGAAAAATCTTTAAAAACAGGCCAAACCTTGTGAAGAGGAGAGAAGTCGTAATAAGGGGAGGCTGTAGAGAAACAGGCCCAGAAATGCTGTCTGAGCTGTAGGCCCAGCCGTGACTCCCTGTCAGTCTGCAGGCAGGTCACTTTACCATTCTGTACCTCAGGCCCCTCCGCTATCCAGTGGGAGGCTATCCCTGCTACCTCGCAGGAGCTGTGTGAGGGCCCAGTGGGCAGATGAATGTAAAGACAGACGTTTCCAGACCGGGTGGGCTCTGTACTGGGAGAGTTGGGGGGAAGAAGCCCGGCAGTACGTGAGCGCTGGTGAGTGCTGGTGAGTGCGGGGCAGGGCCCTTCAGGAGGGAGGGGGAGGGGCAGGATGAAGGCCCTGGTACCCTGCTAGGAGTGATGCTCTGCCTGCCTCCTGAAGCCCTCCACGTAAATGGCGCTGTGTATGCCAGCCTGCCACCACCCTCTGTCTCTGTTCAGTAACTCAATCCTGGTGTGGACAAATAAAGTTGTCATCTGTACCTGGCTGTGGTCAGTCCACTACTTTCTGGCGCTACCGTGATCGTTTGTCGTCACCTCCATTCTCTGCTTTCTGCTCCTCCGCTGGCTAACCTCCAGGGTCTGGCCTCTCTGTGGCCCTCAGAGCTACGTGTGCTTCTGGCCTCACCTGAGCGAGGCCCTCTCTGCATGGCAATTGAGAAAGAATTTTCCGTTTCTCAGAGTTCTATAAATTCCATTAAAATATCCTTTTCTGGCAAGTTATCTTGTCTGAGTGATAGATAGCTATTTGGTGAAATTATCCTGGTTGACTTAAATTCTGTCCTAAAGGAAACAGAACCACTAAGTGTCATGCCAAAATTACAGTATTGGTAGGAAAAAAAAATTACTGTGGGCACACTTAATCTTTTTTTTCTTACCCTTAAAATATTTGTCCAGGAGCTAGTATAAATATTGGGTTTAGAAAAGGGGCAGGGGTGGGGGAAGTCTAGTGGAAAGAATATTAAACCTTGCCTTAAAGATCTGGATTCCAGCCAGTTGTTCTATTAATTAGTCATGTGACTTTGGGCATTTTCCCCTTTACAAGATTAGGGTCCTCAGATGTTCAGTTACCCTTCAGCAATTAGCCAGTGTTAAATTTCACCTGCTGTTACTAAACAGTTAAGACTGGTCTCTGGACAGAATAGCCACTGCCCCTTGCAAGAAGGATTTAGTGAAAGGGTCTACCTCATCTTCGTTTCTAGTTGAAATTAAGCCAAAGATCAGACTCCTGTCCCTGCTCACGGCAAAAGTACCTTAGTCATTTAGCATCTCACCGCGAGGCAGTCTAAACCCTAGCCTGGTAGAGAAGGCCTGGGATCAAGTACTGACTCTGCCCCTTATAGTGTTGGGAAGATCAGATAAGGTAATACATGTGAAAACATTTTGCAGTCTGCATTAATTCGTATTACTATTTTGAGCAACATAACACCCATTGTTTTAATTTTTCCATTGCCATACACAATTGTTTAGTGCCTACTTTGTATAGGATATTATATATCTATCTACCTGCAGTAGTCTGCACTTTTACATATATAATATTCATACTTTTGCTTAGTCCTTTCAGGTTTCAGGCACTGATTCGTATTCAGAAACCAAGCAGCAAAGATGGTGCTAGGTATTCTGGTTTGCCATTAGTTTGTGGTCCTTTTGTCCTTTTTATCTCAGTGGTTGGGTCTTCAGGATCAAAGATACGAGTATATATGACATAAAATCATTGATATTATGAAAATCATCCCCAAATGTTTAACACCTGTTGATAGTAAGATCAGAACAAGGAAGAGCTATTCACTTTCAAATGTGAAGTTAGCACTTTAATAGAATTACTCAACCTTGTAAATTCCGCAGCCATTCATTCCTACCGTCTAAACCTACCCTATTGCAAGATTTCTTTTAATATTAAGCAACTTAATTTTGTTTATATTTTTATATTTGTCAAGTGGTATTGAAGAATATAGTCTTCTTTAAAACTTATATGTCAATAATAGTGATATAAATATTTAACTATGTTTATCTCTATGGACAGCTCTGATGATCCACAGGCTCAGAAATACATCAGGGATAGTAAGTGTTTAGTGAGTATGCTTCTATTATTATTTCCCTGTTACACAAAGTAATTGCCAGTTATATTGATTTGAAACTGTATTTTTATTAAAATCATTCCTTATTTAACACACTCATAATTTCCTTCATAGGTCATTGAAAAAAATGGGAAATTACGCTATGAAATAGATACTGGAGAAGAAAAGAAATTTGTCAGCCCAGAAGATGTTGCCAGACTGATATTTAGTAAAATGAAAGGTATTGAGCAAAAGAAAAGATCTTTTTAAAAACTCACCTTTAAAAAAATCTAGAGATGGTTTTTGATCTGGGGCTAATAAGCAGGGTGATTGAGCGAATGAGCAGTGAGGAGACCTAAATTATGCTAGACCTGCCCGGGCCACTAACTGGCTATGTGACCGTGGTTAAATGACTTATTTCCCTGACCTTGGTTTCCCTAGAAGTAATGTAAATGGATGGGGCCAAATTAGCATTTTCAAAACTTCTTAAGATGAAGTGACCAGGTGGTCCAGTGGCTAAGACTCTGCGCTCCCAACGCAGGGGACCGAGTACAATCCCTGCTCAGGGAACTAGATCCCACACGCATGCTGCAACTAAGAGTTCGCATGCCGCAACTAAAGATCCCACATGCGGCAACTAAGACCCAGTGCAGCCAAATAAATAAGTATTTTTTTTAAAAAGATGAAGTGGCCAATAAGCTTGGTGAATAGTGAATGTCGTATCTCTTTCAAGATTGACAATGCACTCTCCACAGTAATTTAGGCAGATTAAGTAGGTCTGGTTTTATCTCCACTTCAGGTGAAGGCTTGGAGCTAGCTGAGCAGCCATCTGTGGAGCAACTTGAGGGGTTCTGGAGTAGATTACTGACAAGGCTTACTTCAGCTCTGGAATGTGTAATGGATTTGTGGGATGGAAGGCAGCCTTTCACCATGGTCGTTGGTCTGCACATTAGTGCATTGGAAGCTCGTTGTCTAAGAACCCGTCTAATTTGGGAGGTGGTTGAAACTTGGAAGCCTAAGAGCAAGGCACTTTGGAAAGTACTTAGTTCCATGTCCACAAACTATACCAAAACCACAAAAAAGTAGTGCACAATTTAAGAGAGCAAGAGAAGATCATTGGGGTGGAGCAGTCAAGTGAACTGGCAAATCCTTATAGTGAGAATGTCTTTGGCTCAAATTAACAAACCTCAGAGTATCGCTTGACATTTTTGTGTATCATCAGAATTTATTTTTATATATATTTTTTCTTCCCATTTTATTGAGATATCATTGACATACAGCACTGTATAAGGTGTACAGCGTAATGATTTGACTTATGTATATCATGACATGATTACCACAGTACGTTTCATGAACTTTTAAAATATTTTTTTCACGTACAGAAACAGCACATTCTGTCTTGGGCTCAGATGCAAATGATGTAGTTATTACTGTTCCATTTGATTTTGGAGAAAAACAAAAAAATGCTCTTGGGTAAGTATAATATGGGGTTTCTTTTACTTGCTTAGTTAAAGGAAATAACAGATTTCACAGTATCACTATATAGTGAAAGGTAAAATTGCATTCGAAAATAACTTACACAATAAAGTTGTATTTGTAAATACATGTATATTTACATATGTAAATCGTGTGGTAAAAAGTTATGGTAGTAATCATTAATAGTTCCTTTATTTTATGAAATGTCAAAAGAACATAAAATTAAATGTACTTTCTTAGCTATTTTGATTGGAAATGTTTTTGATTACCAGGTTAAGTTGATGTTTATGAATCACTTTGCCTTAGTGTCATGTAATTAAGGCTTACGTGGGAATTATATAAAAATAAGCAATTTTAGAAAATATTTACGATTATTTTTTCACCTTAGGTTAACATCTAAACAAAAAGTTATATTTAGTTTTTATAGGTTGTTATGCAAATGTAATTGGCAAGCACCCAGTCTTTTGCTCTGTGGATAGAGTTCCCTATGGGGCTTTGCTGAACACCTGAGTTGCTTCTGGGGCAGAGAATTGCTTTATTTACTTGCACTTGTGGGGTGTTAAAACTGTGACCCTAAATTAAAGAAGTTGGAAAATGCTAAAATGTATTATAAATATGTTCTAATCTCTTTCTAAAGTTTGTAAGCTTGAGCACTTGGAGAGCTTTCTCTTCCTTACTCAATATAAGCACGTTATTTTCTTTGTCAGGGAAATAGACTCTGAACATTATTATTTTAAACAGGAAGTGATCTACGCTTAAAGACTTAGGTCTGTTTCTTATGTTCTGTTATCTTCTAAAGATCATTACCCTTCATGTTCTACTTACAAAGTCTTATATGCTATTGCATAAAATCTTCAGCAGAGCATTTCTAAAAATGTAGACTTCAACATGTTGTGATACTAAATGTATTAAAAGTAAATTGTCCACAGGGAAGCAGCCAGAGCTGCTGGGTTCAATGTTTTGCGGTTAATCCACGAACCTTCTGCAGCTCTTTTGGCTTATGGGATTGGACAAGACTCCCCCACTGGAAAAAGGTAAAAACCATATTTGCAGCTTTAAGTTTTTCACTGCAGAAAACATTTTAGATTATAGCAATTATTTCAGTAGAGATTGTTACATAGGTTCCAATCTAAAGGTTCCAAGCCTTTATGGATGGAAAGACATCGAAACTCTCACCTGGAGTTTTTCAAATAGATGAGAAAGATGTCCTAGGAAAGCAGAGAAAGAGTATAACAGGCAGGAGGGAAGGTTGAGCTTTTCCGCCCTTCTCTTATCACCTACACTTTGTCCCCTTAGTGGAGGAAGATTTGAAATTTATAAGCCCAGCCAAGTTCCAGCTGAAGCTCTAGGGCACCGTTAATTTTACTACCAATTCTAATTATTAAACATGCTTAGAAACAGTGAGGTCTTTTATGTACATTTGTCTTGGCAGGAGATGGGGGAAAAGCCAGTATGGGGATTTAAGACTTCATTGAAATAAGACTTAATGAAATAGTAAGACATACTCCTAATTTAATTATAAAACTTGTCTTAATAGATCTGACACATCGTGTAATTTTAGGGAAATCAATTCAGATGTGTTAATTTCCCCTAATTGTGTCATTTCATTCATATCTCACAATTAACCTAATATGTATAAATTACTAGCAGATTTTTTTTTAGGTAAACTAAAATATAGAATATAAATTACAGTATCAGAAATTTTGGATTTTGATACATAGGAAATTGGCTCCTAGTTTTGCATATGTTTTACTTTTGTAGAACATGTTATTGCAGTAGTAACAAGGACAATATTAACATAAAATTTCTATGTTTAATTCTCTTAAAATTCACTTTAATTACAAATCTCTTCTTTATTTACTTTGAAAAGTTAGTGTTTTGAACTCTAGTTAGTCAGAAGAATACAGTTTTACCAGTACAACTAAATGAAAAAGAGCTTTGACTTAAAATCAGAAGATCTGGTTTCTAGGCTTAAGTCATCACTGAGTGATGACCATGGACAACTTAGTTACTCATGTGAGATTTTCAGTTTCCTCATATGTGATTTATAGTGACTTGTTAGTTTAAGAAGTCGAACCTGGCTTTACAATGCTGTGATTCTCTCATAACTTACTCATGTTATCTTTTTTCTTAAGCAACATTTTGGTATTCAAACTTGGAGGAACATCCTTATCTATCAGTGTCATGGAAGTTAACAGTGGAATATATCGTGTTCTTTCAACAAACACTGATAATAACATTGGAGGTACACATTTCACAGAAACCTTAGCACAGTACCTAGCTTCTGAGTTTCAGAGGTGAGTATAAAGGGACTTGATGATATATTTCGATTGAAGTTTCACTTCAGGTTTAATTTTTTCCTAATTTATTTGAAATTGCCCTTCAAAGGAGGACATGTTTTTTCCAGTGCGCTGGATATTTTTGTGTCTAAAGTTCTAAGGTCTGTTCTGGTAAACGGGGAAGCAGAGGCCAAGCTGCCCAGTGCAGTGTACTTGGATTTTTCCCTCAATTCTTCAGTGGTTGCTTTTATGTCTGGATGAAGGAGGGTAAAAGCACTGAGGCCTGACTACCTTCTGAACAGTTTTTACAGGTGTAGAAGATAATGTTATAGTTACATTCCAGTAAGTGAATGTCTTGCAGAGTGTTGATTTTATTACTAATCTACTACCACAAGGAATATTTTAGTTTTGTTGCTGGATATAATTATTCCATTCAAAATTCTAATCCTGTTTGGCACATCATGAGTCAAATATATAAAGGTTATATTTGGGACATTCCTGCTGTAAAAAGAAGCTGAAATAGCATTTTCATCAGTTTGACTAAACTGGGTAAAAAAAAGTCTTGAAAAAGTGATAATTTCTCATTTCTTTAATAAAGACCTATACTGCTTTTTGTTGTAAAGGAGTTCCAACTCAAGGAAGGGCTGTGTTAATTTTACTATGGATTTCAGTTTTTCAACATGTTTAAAATCAGGGCCATCAACATCACCACTTAGCAAGCAGTTTTAACAATTAACTCCCCTTGGAGGTAGCGGAACTAAAATTTTACGTATTTCGTTATGTTTCAAATTTCTCTGAAGAAGCACTTTTAGTTCTTTTTTTTTTTTTTTTTTTTGCTGGACAGATAATTTTGTGCCTTCAAACAATAATCATGCTGTGGTTGTAACGGGTGAGGTGTGAGACTTGACCCAGTTGCATGAATCTCCTTTAACCTCCTTTTGTCTCATCTGCAAAAAGATGATGGTTCCTGTACTTCTTCAAAGCACAGTCCATTATTGTGATTACAGAATCCAGCAATTCAAAGTGTTAAGTATATTGATTATTCATTTTTCTTGAGACACTTCTTTAAATGCAGAGAATTTTCTTCGGATATTTTGGAGATACTAAAATCTGGTATTAATATTGATTCATGAGCTTATAGTTATCCTAATAAGGATTATCCAGATTTTAGTTA
Organism: Leucopleurus acutus; assembly: GCF_964270905.1. Classification (NCBI taxonomy): domain Eukaryota; kingdom Metazoa; phylum Chordata; class Mammalia; order Artiodactyla; family Delphinidae; genus Leucopleurus; species Leucopleurus acutus. The sequence goes on from NC_139142.1 coordinate 196,772,248, forward strand.
CAATAAATTCTAAATGACCTAGTAATTTTTAAACTTCAAAGATTGTATTTTTAATTTAGATCCTTCAAACATGACGTGAGAGGAAATGCCCGTGCCATGGTGAAACTGATGAACAGTGCTGACACTGCAAAACATTCTTTGTCAACCTTGGGAAGTGCCAATTGTTTCCTTGACTCATTGTATAAAGGTCAAGATTTTGACTGCAATGTGTCCAGGTAAAACTGCAGTTCAAAAAACTTAAAAAACTTTCAAGTGTATTCACATTTAGGTGTAATTTTCTCACTTTGGGTTTTTCGTTTGCTCATTTAAGGTTTATTAGCCCTCTATAAAAGGGGAGTTTTCCTGTCTTTACTTCTGGGGTCCAACTCTTGTCAGACTAAATAACTGTTCTCAAAGTAATCATGTCAGCTGTGATTGCCCTGTTATTTTACAGCTACAAAGAGCAGTGTGTGAAAAGGGCTTCCTAGATCTTTTTTTTTTTTTTAACATCTTTATTGGGGTATAATTGTTTTACAATTCCTAGATCTTTGAAAGAAAGATGAGAGAAGACTTGAAGTTTGAGATTTGCGAGTTTCTCTTACTGAATAGCAGTCCCATCTGTATAGTCCCTAGTTCTCTCTGGGGCTTGCACATGTATCAGTGGTTGTTACTATAACTTGATCGTTACCCCTGTGTGGCAGGCTGTATTCTAAGTACTTTCTATGTATTAACTCTCAAATTCTCCTAACAACCTGATGAGGTAAGTACTGTTATTTTCCTTACTTTACACAGGAGGAAGCTGAAACACAGGTTTCATTTCTTGTCCGAGGTTATCCAGCTAGTAAGTGACAGACCTTGGACTCAAACCCAGCTAGTTTTGACTCCAGAGTTCTGTTACCTATCACAGTACTTTGAGGATTGATCCCTTTCTTGGTTTTATTTGATCTGTCATCCATTGGCAGCATTGTAAATTTTAATAGCTTTTATGACATTTAGTAAACACAGTTTTAATGTGCATAAAATTGTTTTTAATGCTCATATCTTTTACTTAATCCAAAACATTGCTTACAAATGATTGCACCTTCACCCAGGAAGTCCAAGGGAGGCCGTTGTCCTATCATCCTATCATTTTGCATTGCATATTCCTCAGAATAATAATAGCTACCGTTAGCACAATTTAAACCTCCCAACAAGATAATGGATGACTTGGAAGCATAGTGAAGTTGTCCAGAATTACAGTATTATATTATTTTTAGGCTTTTACTGAGTCTGTGTGGTTAAATTCTCTCTTCATCTGGCCCTTGTAGTTTAGCTTCCTCATCTCCCTGGGCTTTCTCGAAGACTCCAGGTCAGCACTGCCACCTGTGGCTGTTTAAACTTTTTAATTAATTACAGGTAAATAACATTAAAAATTCGGTTCCTCAGTAGCATTAGCCACAGTTCAAGTGCTCAGTAGTCTCATGTAGCCAGTGGCTCCAGAAAGTTCTCTAGATCTTTTAAGAGAGATTTCAAGCTACAATCTAAAAGAAAGTTGTTAAAAATTGAATTTAAATCTCTTTTGTGGCAACAGAGTCTTTATATTAACTTAGTGCTAAGTTTGTCCAAGTACTCAGTATATGTTTGCTTATTAATAAGGAAATAGAAGGAAATAGAATTTCTTAAGAAGGAAATAGAATTCGTAATTTTATTTGCTAGCATTTAAGCTTCTCGGTGCAAAAGAACTAAACCTATGTGCAGCATAGGCTCAGACTATAAAGAAAAGTAGTGAGAAACAATTTTTAAAATTTTAACACATAAAAATAGCAAAAATTTCCAAATGGTGGTTTGATTTGGATCAATAGATTTATTGTCAGAAATGCCATACACTGAGTATTTATTTTTAGGTGTTTTGAAAGCTTACAAGCAGGCTATGGGTAAGATAATCTTCCATCTGAATTTAATACTAAACATCTTCATACATTTGTAAATGGATAACCTAGACCTTTTCACCCCATGATATTGCACTGCTGGGTGTTTAACATCCTGTTCTGATCATAAACCTATTCTAAAGAGATTCATCACAGTAGGTTTTGTCATTAACCTTCACAAGAAAAAGATGTCTTGTTTGACTTTTTTCTGTGTCTTCTCTGTGTGTATGTGTATTTGTGTATGTGTGTGTGTACAGAGCAAGATTTGAACTTCTCTGTTCTCCACTTTTTAATAAATGTATAGAAGCAATCAGAGAACTCTTAGAACAAAGTGGATTTACAGCAGATGATATCAACAAGGTAATACTTTTGTATTTTCTTATTTATGTTGGGAATAATTTTCAATTTGGAATTTAGGAAGCAGCCCCTTGGTACTGAAAGAATATTTTTACACATTTAAATATTTTCTTAGCTTGTATTAGGAAGGACATTGATTAAATTTTGATTAATGGCTCTGATGAACTCATAGTTCTGTATGTTCATTTTCTTAGCAAGAAAGACTAATTCCTTTTCAGTATATTTTTTATATGTAAGCAAAAACTGACAGATATTAGAACATTTGCCTTGCGTCAAGCACTGTTTCTAAGCATCTTACATGTATTAACTTGCTGATTGCTCACCAACAGCTCCGTGAAGTAGGTGTTATTATTTATCCCCATTTTAGAATTGGAGGCACAGAGGTTCAAAGGTATAAGTAACTTCATGGTAATTGTGTGTTTAGTGGTAGAGCTAGGATTTCACTCAGTGTGGTTCCCAAGTCTGCTCTTAACCAGTACACCAAACTGCTTCTCTCTGCTTGCTGAGAAATATTGCATATTTGCTTGCATAAGAAAAGATTTTGAGACTTTCAAAAATATTCCAACTGTTTACTGTTCTCTTTTCTCCCAAGATTATTTCTACTCATTTAAAATACATACACATTTTTTTCATTTTTGTTAATAAAGGAATTTTCATATAAGAAAACGCAGAAAATAGGTAGTGTTTTATTTTATAATAAACTAGTCTAATTTGTATGCACAATTTTGAATTCTATGTTCCTTAAATAATAATATAATCAATTTCTTTGCCCATATTACTGTGTAGTCTTCATCAACACAATTTTAAATAGGCTCAATATCCTAGAAAAGGAAGAGCACCGTAGATTATTTCATTGTTCTGTTTGGACTCCTAGATCGGGTCTTCCCCTCCCCAGAACAGTGATACCCATCTTTTGCCATATTTAAGGTTACTCCTTGGGATAGAGTCCCATAGTAAAATCATTGGGTCAAAGAGTATAAATAGCTTAAACCTATTTTTACCTTCAGTTACCTTCCAAGAGAGTTGAATTAACTTATACTTTCATCAGCAATATATGAGAACAGACATTTTACTGTAACCTTGCTGACACTGAGTTTTATCATTTAAAGATAAATTTTCCATTAGGTAGTTGAAAAAAAGATATTTTTTACTTTATATTTTGTTGGGTACTATAGGATTCTTTAAAAATATTTATTATTAATATTATTAAATAATGTTTAATCTTGTGTTTCCTTATGTGTAAATATTTCATATTCTTTGCCTGTTTGATCAATTAAATCTTAGTATTTTTTAAAATGTATTTGTGTAAATGCTTTATATAATCAGAAAATTAACTGCTGTTTACTATAGTCTTCTTTTGAGGCATGCAGTTTACTGTTTAACTTTGGTCCTGTTATGGAAGAGGGTATTTGATACACTGAGGTTTCATTTATTTATCTATTTAAATCTGTTGGTCTGTTACTCTGATTTCTTCAGCTGCTTCTAAGTTTATAAATTCCATCTTTGTTCAGGTGTATTTAATACTATTTTCTTTTTGCTGTAGTTTGAAAGTTTTTATATTTTCACTATTTTGCTGTATGCTGTAAGATGGAAATTGCATTTTTTTGTCTTTTGGTGGAGGTTTTCCCTTCAGTCTAGTTCAGTAAGTATTTTTTTTGAACACTTATAACATGCCATGCGTTGTGCTAGGTGATTGGGGGTGTGTGTGTGGGAGGGTGAAGGTGGCTTACAAAGATTAAGGCACATGGAAGAGTGGTACAAGGCAGGGGTGGAAGGGAATGAGCTTGGAGACAGACCCACCTGAACTGGAAGGCTCACACTGCTGATTGTTCCAGAACAGACAAATCACTTAATTTCATGAGCCTTACTTGTCTCTTCTTATTAAGGAGGGTGATAATACTTAACTTATAAGTATAACTTACTCTATAAGGTTGTTATGAGGATTAAATGAAATATCATGTATGGCACAGGGTGTGCTGTATTGTAGATGATCAGTTAATGTGAGTTCTCTTCCTTCATTAACTGGTCATACAGCCCTCACATTAGATACCACAAATGGTACGATCCTCAATTGCTTGACTAGAGGTCAAGTACATTCTTAGGATTAAGAATATTGTTAAAGATTCACTCTCCAGATACTTCTAAAATACAAGCTTTTGAGAACTTAAAAATACAGAGTTGTCTCTGTAGTTTGTTGACCTTGCAGCAGTAACAAACAACCCCCAAGTCTCACTGGTTTTCTACTGTAGACAATTTTTTCTTGCTAGTGTTTCACGTGGGCAGCTGAAGGTGGCCGTAGGTCTACTGCTATGGCTCTTTTCCGTGCTTCTCCTTCTACGATCCAGGCTAAAGGAGCAGCTCTCTGGGACGTGCGGTTCTCACTGTGGAGGGGAAAGAGGAAGAGAGCTGGCAGAACGTGCAGGGCTTTTAAAGCTTCTGCTTAGATACGTTGTACTTCAGTGTAGTCACATTCATTTGGCCAAAGCTAGACATGGCCAGGCCTGAGTGTGGGCAGGGAAATCTCCACCTGCATGGAGGGGTTGCAAATTCCGGGCAGTGGCAGTGGGCCGGTAAGTATAATCCTCTTATGGGGATGGAGGGAGGGCTTTACAGTCATTCACACGTTTAATCCTCACAAAGGCATCAGGAGATAGGCACTGCTATCTCCATTGCCAGAGGAGGAAACTAAAAAGGTTCCAAAGAGGTTAAGTGCTTTGCTTAAAGTAACGCTGGCACGCACGTGCCGGCGCTGGGATTGGAGCTCAGTTCGTGCTCGCTCTTTACTCTTACGCCCATCGCCTTTCCCACTCTAGTATCGGGCAGTCTAGTCTTAGGAGTATTTGGTTTTTCCCGAAGGAATCCTCTCATCGAGTGCTTGAGAAGGACACGGCTGATCTCTGAGGACAGGGAGCGTCAGGGTTCCTACTTTTCATTACGGTAGACTTCCTTTATCTCCGTGTGTTCAGCACCGTGCTCCCCTCTCTCCCCTGCTGTCCCCAAGCTGGGCCGAAGCCCCGTGTCTGAGGGGGCAGGAGGCGCTGATGGGTCAGGGCCGAGGTCTGGGGGTCTGCTGGCCCCGTGCGCGTGCTGGCGGGGCTGCTGTCCACCCGGTGTCCCGCTTTCACCCCTCGGCTTGGCCCTCGCTTCCTGTGGCCTTTGGTGCTTCGCAGTCCCAAGCCGCTCTGGGTTCTGTGACGCAAACCATCTTGCTTCCCCTTTGGTTATCTCAGGCCACGTCAGCTTTAAGACAGTTACTTCTCTCCCTTCCAGCTTCCAAAATTTGCTGAAATCTCAAGCTCAAGTTCTCTCCTGCATTTATTCTGCCATTTATATCTTCTTAAATTCCCTTATTGTCTACAAGTGGGCTTGTAGAAGGGTACGTAGATATACCGATGCAGTTAATTCTCGCCGTTTTTACCAAGCATCCAGACTCTTCAGCTGCAGTTTTAATACCTGCATAGTATTTTGTTGCATTGATGTATCATAATTTACACAGCCAATTATTTGTGTTGAGTGTGTACGTTATTTTGGTTTTATAAATAGCAGTCTTTGTGGCTTTGTTAATATCCTTAATTTCCTTGGAATAAGATTTGTGAGTAGAATCCCAAATTTTAAGGCTTTTAGTATTTATCAGATTGCTCACCAAAAGCAATTTACTTTCTGAGTAGGCGTAAACCCTCATTATTAACGTTGCAATTTTTTAAAATTCTTTTTATTCATATTGGTTTTTTTCAGGGCGCTTTAGAATTATTTTTTCAACTTCTTAGATAAAAATCCCATTGTGATTTTGATGCAGTTGTATTAAGCCAATAAAATTTTGGGGAGTGATATATTATCTTTACAGTATTTAGTTTTCCTAACCACAAAGTTGGTATCTCTCTGTGTTCAAATCTTCTTTAATACTTATATTGAGTTATGTGTTTTCTTAATTGTGGGATCTCTGGCTGTTGTGAATGAGATATTTCTTTGCTTTTATTTATCAATACTAATTTGGTTTTGCTGATAGAACACTTACTGGTTTTGCCTCTTTATCTGATACTCTGCCACTTCACGAATTCTTGGTATTAATAATTTTTCAAGGAGTCTTCTGAATTTCCTAGGCATGCATTCAAATCCATTTACTAGTTAACACACAACTAATTATTGAGCACACCTGCTCCGTTCCAAGCGGGTTCTAGGCACTTGGGACACAGCAGTAAACATAAAGTCTTTGCCGTCAAGAAACAGTTAAAATAATGCCCAGTTGTGATAACTGTTATGAAGAAAAATAAAGCAGGATAAGGGCATAGCTAGTGACAGAGGGTGATTTTGCAGATAAGAATCCCATCTAAGGAGATGGCTTTTGATCAGAGCCCTGCAGGGACTGAAATGAAGGAACAGACTGGGTGAATTTCTGCCGCTTTTCCAGGCAGAGGGAACAGCCAGAGGGGAGCAAGCTTGGTATGTTTAAGGGGTAGCAGTAGGGATGGGACCGAGTGAGCCAGAGGGGGTGGGAGGAGGGAGCAAGGGACCAGATCACTGGGAAAAGCAGTTGCAGTGGAGTTACGGAGGGAGACACCTTACTGGAGTGAGTTTAAATAGAAAAGAAGGTGAGTCCATGGACACGATAAATATAAATAACTCTTGAGAAGTTCTGCTAAAAGGGCAGAAGGGAAATGGGGTGGTAGCTGGAGTGGGCTGTGGGCGTTGGGAGAGGGTTTTATCCGTGTTTGGTGATACTTTTATCTTGCATCTCTGTACCCCTCGCTGCTGCTGCTTTTTTTTTTTTTTTTTTTTTTTTTTTTTTGCGGTACGCGGGCCTCTCACTGTTGTGGCCTCTCCCATTGCGGACGCGCAGGCTCAGCGGCCATGGCTCACAGGCCCAGCCGCTCTGCGGCATGTGGGATCTTCCTGGACTGGGGCACGAACCCGTGTCCCCTGCATCGGCAGGCGGACTCTCAACCACTGCGCCACCAGGGAAGCCCTTTTTTAAATTTTTATTGGGGTTTAGTTGACTTACAATGTTGTGTTAGTTTCCGGTATACAGCAAAGTGACTCAGCTATACATATACATATATCCATTCTTCTTTAGATTCTTTTCCCACACAGGCCATTACAGAGTATTGAGTAGAGTTCCCTGTTCTCGCTTCTTGTTTATATTTGATTGCCTTGGTCAGGCCTTGAATATTTTAGTTGACACTGGACCTCTTTCTTTTGTTCTCTTTATTAGGGGAATAGTGTTAGTTGTTTACCAACAGATTTAATTACTGGTAACTGGTTTGAAATAGATTCTCTTTATCATATTGAGCATTTCTCTTTTTTTCTTTTTAAAGGTGTTTTAATATGAAATAGGTGTTGAGTCATTACAATTGCTTTCGGACACCTGCAAGACAGCCTTATGGTTTTCTTTATATTTGTCTTCAAATTATTTGATGAATTATTGATAATTTCCTAATATGGAACTATCATTGTATTCCTGGGATAGATCTTATTTGGTTATGAGGAATATTCTTTTGATATATTACTAAATTTTCTGTGATAATTCATGTATCATTTGCATGCTGTTCATGCTAAGTTAGCAGAAATGAGATGGGCTATTTCGAACTTTCCTGCCTTATGCATATTGTCTGAATAACGTAACCCCTTTTAACATCAGACACTGAAAAGGGGAATGGTCCTGTGCTTTGGGTTGCATTGGTCTAAAGAAGTGCCTTAGCTTCTTGCCTCCAGCTCGTTCTCTTCTTCCTGGATGATGAGATGGACCATGGCTTATCGGTATGTCCCCAAGGCTTCCGTTTAGGGAGAGCCAGAGGCACATGGTTGAGTCTCAAGCAATGAGCGAGTGAGAAGCTGGAGCCAATGCTCAGACCTTTGCTAACCCTTCCTCTCCCCACCTCCCTTTTTTTTTCTGTCCACACAGCATGACCTGCTCTTTAAGGTTGTATAACTTTGTAAGCAAAGGCTGCTTTTCTCTTTTAAAAGCTCCTGAGACATACTCAAGAAATAGGGGATTTTAAAGTGCTTGAACTTACCTAGAATGACAAAATATCACAATATATCTAATTCGTTTACTCAGAACAGTACCTTCTAAACCAAGACATCCGGTGCTTTAATTGCCCTTTATTCCAAGGTAACATAATCATGCACGATGTTCTTCAGGAAGTAGGCTGATAGTACCTTCCTTTTCTTCATAACCCAAGGCAGAGTGTGAGAGAGGGTCCAAGCTCATTTCATTTCGTCATGAAAAATATCAACTCACAAAATAGGTTCGCATGACTACTCCAAAGATAGATGTACAATTCTCAAGTCAGCCTTCAGTTCCACATTGTGGGAATATGATTTTAAGTTATCACTTTCATAGCTGTAAATTAAGTTCAACATAAGAAAGTGTGCCAAATCCCTTGCCTTGTGAGTTTTCCAAAATACTCATTTCTCTAGGAATAAGCAAATCAAATCCTTTACGGGGACCAAAGTATCGGTAGTGTTTATATGGAATTCAGTGTCAGTCGTAAGCACATCATTGGCCCCAATCTTATCCAATGCACTGATGCTGGGATTTTTCCCAAAGATGATATAAAAGAAGGTCAGTTTCTTTCCGCACATAAAAATAACAGTATGTGTATCTTAGGCCCTACACCACAGTTAAGCTGCCCAGATGCCATGTAGTACAGTAGACTCACTGTACCATACCATTCTCCCAAAGAGAAGTATGTCCCCCAACCATTGTTCCTGAGACACACAGTCCTGGCGATCTTCCTTTCATTCTCCTACTAGTTTGAGAACTGGGTTTAGAGAGTAAAGAGTTTCACGTTGAACTCTTTGCTGTAAGAAAAGTAAGAGCACAAATAGGATTGTAATTGGCAAGGACCAGTAGCTGGTGGGAGGGCCACGGGTGGTAGTGGTGGGCTGGCCACACACACCAGGAGCTGTTCTAGCCCAGAAGGGGCAGCTGCTGCTCCCCACCAGTCACTGCCATCCAGCGATGCAGGCCAGTGCTGTTGGAACCTGGGGCGTTTTAACAGACTCTCAAAACTAGGGCTTACCATCAGACTTTTTAATGTTTCAATGTTAGTAGCTAATGCAGAACCTTTGAAAACACTATGTGAAGAGAGAAAATATAGCTTGCCTGATAGAATTTGCAAGTTGCTACTTGGCAACCTCTACTCCAGAACGTGTTGTTTTATTGCTGTTTGTTTTTACTGTTTTGTTTCAAGGCTATCAGGTGCTTATAAAATGGAATTTAATACGTTTTCATCTTTTTAAGTATTCCAGGTTAGTGCATAATACATAAAATCTCTGTTCCGCAAGAATTCTAAAGAATTTGCCTATAAACACATTTTGTCTGAAACTAATTTTTGAAATATATTTATAACTTTCATAATTTCTTTTTATTGCTTCAATTTTGTTTTTTTGTTTTTTGTTCTGTTTTTTTTTTGTGGTACGTGGGCCTCTCACTGTTTCGGCCTCTCCCATTGCGGAGCACGGGCTCCAAACGTGCAGGCCCAGCAGCCATGGCTCACAGGCCCAGCCGCTCCACGGCACGTGGGATCTTCCCAGACCGGGGCATGAACCCATGTCCCCTGCATCGGCAGGCGGACTTTCAACCACTGCGCCACCAGGGAAGCCCCTGCTTCAATTTTGAATTAAAGTATTTTATAGACCTATTTCATAGTGATTTAAACTTTTAACATACAACTTTGCATAATGTTCTTGTAATTTTTAATTTTACGTAGCTTTTGATATTAAATTTTTAAAGTATAAGGAAGTTATTTAAATTAAAACTGGCCGATTTTTCTCTTTTTATTTATTTATCTTTTTCTTTTTGAGTTTATCTGTTTTTTTTCCTTCCTAGGTTTTGTAGATATTTGTTTTATTCTTTTTTTTGCTCCCAACTCCTGGCACTACAACCCAAAAAAAACTTTCTTAGATTTTTTTTTCCAGGTGATATATTTCTCTTTTCTAATTGTTTTATTTCTGGTTTGCACTTTATTTCTTCCAGTCTTTCCAGGATACTTTTATTATTTTTATAAATGTTTATTTTGAACATTAATTAATTTATTTCATTTTTTCCCTAACTAAAAAATTAACTACCGGGTTTTCCTGGTGGTGCAGTGGTTGAGAGTCCGCCTGCCGATGCAGGGGACACGGGTTCGTGCCCCGGTCTGGGAAGATCCCACATGCCGCGGAGCGGCTGGGCCCGTGAGCCATGACCGCTGAGCCTGCACGTCCGGAGCCTGTGCTCTGCAACGGGAGAGGCCACAACAGTGAGGGGCCCGCGTACCGCAAAAAAAAAAAAATTAACTACCATTTTACTCATTAGCAGCTTGGTTTTATTCCACAGGCTCTGATAGATTTTACTATTTTCTTTATTTTCAGAATAATCTATAATATTTTCAATTTTCCTCTAAGTTTGCAAAAGAAAATCAGACTACAGAGTAAATGTTTAAAGAATTCATTTAAATTAAAATTTTCCGGTTACTGCCAGCATTAATAATGACACACTATTAGTACTTTTTACCCTTTAAATGAGAATACCAAAAAACAAGATTTTCCAGGGTTTTTTTTGTTTTTTGTTTTAACACAGCACCACTTATTGCTTATTTATAAAGCATTTCGATGTTGACTGTAAGAAGTTCATGAAAAGGCATAACCTCCATTTTTATTCTCATGGTATTTACCTGGTATCAGACATTTTAGAGAAGACTTTCCTTTTAACTTACCTCCAAAGCAGACTTTTGGGAGAACTCTGCCGAGGCAAACCTGCTTTTCTTTTTTCTTTGTAACCCTGAGTTGATGTTCCTCATGCCCTTACCTGCGGAGGAACGTGGTCTCCCTCCTCGTTTCACGGCTGATGTGAGCGGGGCCTCATTTTCATCAGTTGCTCATCTTCTCCACCACATGGAGCTTTGAGAACATCCGTATATAGACTGAAATTAGTAGTGATTATTGATGATTTCCCTCCTTGAGAGAACATATTCAATATTCTGCATACCCATGGACTTACAAGTGTTAAATGTATTAATTAAGGAGGAAATTAAAATATTTATAAAGGAGCAATTTTATTTTATTCAGCTTTATTGAGGTATAATTAACAAATAAAATTGTAAGGTATTTAAAGTATACAACATGAGATTTAGTATATGTATTGTGCAGGGATTATTATTACCATCGAGTTAATTAACACATCTATCACCTTATATATTAACCTTTTCTGCAGGAGGTGAAAACACTTAAGTTTCACTCTCTTAGCAAATCTCAAATATACTACACAATATTACCAACTGTAATCACCATGTTATACATTAGATCCTCAGACCTTATTCATCTTATAACTAAAAGTTTGTATGTACCCTTTTACCATCCCCTCCCTATTTTCCCTACCCCCTCAACCCCAACCATTTTTCTGCTTTATGTTTCTATGAGTTGTTTTGTTTGTTTTGTTTTAATTTAGACTCCACGTATAAGTGATACTGTGCAGTTTTTGTCTCTCTGTCTGGCTCATTTCACTTAGTGTAATGCCCTCCAGGTTCTTTCAGGTTGTTACAAATGGCAGGACTTCCTTCTTTAAACTGAATAATATTGCATTGTGTATCTGTACCACATCTTCTTTATCCATTCATCCACTGACACACACTTATGATCTTTCCATAGTATGTTTCCAAATACCTTGGCTATTGTGAATAACGCTGCAGTGAACATGAGAGTACAGATATCTCTATGAGATAGTGATTGTTTCCTTTGTGTATATACTCAGAAGTGGGATTGCTGGATCATAAGGTAATTCTACTTTTAATTTCATGAAGAGTTTCCATACTGTTTTCCATAGTGGCTGTACCAGTTTACATTCCCAACAGCGTATAAGTGTTCTCCTTTCTCTCCATCTTCACCAATATTTGTTATCTCTTGTCTTTTTAGTAATAGACGTCCTAACAGGTATGAAGTGATGTCTCATTGTGATCTTTATTTCCATTTCCCTAATGATTAGTGATGTTGAGCACCTTTTCAGGTACCTTTGGCTACTTATAAGTCTTCTTTGGAAAAATGTCTATTCAGGTCCCTTGCTCGTTTTTAAATTGTGCTATTTGGTTTTTTGCTATTGAGTTAATGAGATTCTTGTGTATTTTGGATATTCACCCCTTTTTAGATATATGATTTACAAATATTTTCTCTCATTCAATAGGTTGCCATTTCATTTTTTTTTTTTTTTTTTTTTTTTTTGCGGTACGCGGGCCTCTCACTGTTGTGGCCTCTCCCGTTGCGGAGCACAGGCTCCGGACGCGCAGGCTCAGTGGCCATGGCTCACGGGCCCAGCCGCTCCGTGGCATGTGGGATCTTCCCAGACCGGGGCACGAACCCGTGTCCCCTGCATCGGCAGGCGGACTCTCAACCACTGCGCCACCAGGGAAGCCCTGCCATTTCATTTTGTTGATGGTTTCCTTTGCTGTGCATGCTTTTTAGTTTGATAAGTCCCACTTGTTTGTTTTTGCTTTCCTTTGCTTTGGGTGTCAAATCCAAAAAGCATTGCCAAGACCGTTGTCAAGGAGCTTACCCCTTATGTTTTCTTCTAGGAGTTTTATCGTTTTAGGTTTTACTCCAAGTCTTTAATCCATTTTGAGTTGATTTTTATGTGTGGTGTAAGATAGTGGTCCCGTTTCATTCTTTTGCATGTAGATATCCAGTTTTCCCCACCCCACTTATTAAGGAGACTCTTCTTTCTTTGTTGTATATTCTTGGCTCCTTTATTGAAAATTAATTGACCCTATATATGTGGGTTTATTTCTGGGCTCTCTGTTCTGTTCCATTGATCTATTTGACTTGTTTTATGCAAATACCTTACTGTTTTGATTACTACAGCTTGTAATATAGTTTGAAATCAGGAAGTGTGATGCCTCCAGCTTTGCTCTTCTTTCTCAAGATTGTTTTGGCTATTTGGGGTCTCTTGTGGTTCCACACAAATTTCAGGATTGTTTTTTCTATTTCTATGAAAAATGCCATTGGAATTTTGATAGGGATTACATTGAATATTTGGGGTAGTAAGGACATTTTGACAATATTAATTCTTCCAATCCATAAACCCGGAATATCTTTCCATGTATTTGTGTCTTCAGTTTCTTTCATCAAAGTCTTGCAGTTTTCAGGGTACAGATATTTCACCTTCTTAGGTAAATTTATTTAAGTATTTTATTCTTTTTGATAGTCCTGTAAATGAGATTGTCTTCTTAATTTCTTCATCTAGTAATTTGTAGTGTGTAGAAAGTAATTTAAAGTAATTTTTGATAGGTATGACCTTACTATTGCCATTTTGTTAATCATTTTCTGTCTGTTTTATAGTTCATTTCTTTCTTTCCTGTCCTCTTCTTTCATGATTTGATGACTTTCTGTAGTGGTTTGCTTTAATTCTTTTCTCTTTACCTTTTGTGTGTCTACTACAGATTTTTCTTTTGTGGTTACCATGAAGCTTATATAAAACATCTTACACAGTTAAAATAGCCTATTTTAAGCTGACAACAACTTAACTTCAAACGCATACAAAAGCTCTACATTTTTACACTCCTTCTCCCCACATTTTATGTTTTTGATGTCACAGTTTACATCTTTTGTGTATCCATTAACAAGTTATTGTAATTACAGTTATTTTTAATGCCTTTGTCTTTTAACCTTTGTCTTAAGGTTATAAGTGATTTACCCACTACCATTACAATATTGGAGTATTCTGAATCTAACTATATTTATCTTTACCATTGAGTTTTATACTTTTATATGTTTTCATGTTTATTAATTAGCATTTTGTTTAAACTCGAACAACTCCATTTGACATCTTTTGTAAGGCCAATCTAGTAGTGGTGAACTCCTTCAGCTTTTGTTTGTGTGAAAACACTCATCTCTCCTTCAGTTTTGGAGAGCACCTTTGCTGAATTGGGTGTTCTTAGCTGACGGTTTTTTTCTTATGACACTTTGAATATCTCCCTTCTGGCTTGCAAGACTTCTGTTGCAAGACCCACTTATAGTTTTAATGGTGTTCCCTTGTATCTAACCAAGTTGCTTTTCTCTTGCTGCTTTTAAGTCTTTCTGTCTTTAACTTTTGGCAATTTGATTATGATGTGTCTCAGTGTGGGTCACTTTAGATTCATCCTATTTGGTACTTTTTGGGCTTACTGGATCTGGCTGTTTCTTTCCCCAGATTAGGGAAGTTTTCAGCCGTAATTTCTTTGAGTAAGTTTTCTGCCCCCCTCTCCCCCCACTTCTCCTTCTGAGACCCTTATATTTGCATATATTGGTCCATTTACTGGTGTTCTGTAAGTCCCTGAATGTATCTTCATTCTTCTTCCTTTTTGCTCCTCTGAATAAATTCCTCTGCCCTGTCTTCAAATTCACTGACCCTTTCTTTCACTTTATTTAGTGTGCTGTTGAAACCCTCTATTGAGTTTTTAAGTTCAGTTACTGTATTCATCAGCTCTATGATTTCTCTTTGGTACTTTATATTTTCTATCTCTGTTGAAATTCATACTTTGTTCCTGCATTACTCTCCTGACTTCATTGAACATCTTTATTAGTTGTTTTTAACTCTATCAAGTAAATCACTTATCTTTGTTTCATTAAGATCAGTTTCTGGAAATTTATCTTGTTATTTTGTTTGGAACATATTTTTCTGTATCTGCATTTTCCTAGACTCTCTGTATTGGTTTCTGGGCTTTACATAAAACTGCTACCTCAAAAAAACCAAAAAACAAAAAACTGCTACCTCTTCCAGTTTTGACAGACTGGTCCTGTATAGGAGATGAACCTTGTTAGTCAGCCCTACCTGAGTTCCTGGTAGCTTCTCAAAACTTTGTGCCCGTCTAAGCTGCCATTTGTGTTCTTGGTGGCTCTCAGTATTTGAGGGTGTGCCAAGACCATCATGAGTGATGATGATCAAAAAAAGAGGAAGATCAAAGGCAGCACCTAGATATAGGCTGATTAGAAACTGGACCGTCAGGCAGCAGCATCTGGGAAAGCATGCAGTCACACCCTTCCAGGGAGAAGCTGGGAGATGGGCATGCTTGCCTTCTCCCTCTGTGCTGAACCCTGGTGTATAGCCACAGGGCAAGAGTTGCTCCTTTGCCCATTTAAAAACTGCTTCTTTGTTTGCTCTCATCCTATGGGACTCATGAATGCAAGCCCTGTTGGCTCTCAGAGCTGGAGATCTGGGGGCCCATCCTTTGGGTGGCAGCTATAAAAGTTGGGGCACTAGATGTGTGGGCAGGCTCATAAAGGGACAATTTTATATGGAGTTTTTGTGCATATTTAATCAAGTGGTACCTAGAGCTTAAAACGTAGTTGTATAAAAAACATCTTTTTCCTCAAGAAAATTATTATTCCACAGTGAAGACAAAATCTATGGCATAGTTTTCACATAGAGAAGATTGCCACTGTTTATTTTGCCACAGAAATGCTGTGATTTATGTAAACACTTCGTTTAGATAATGCTTGAACAGTACGAAATATTAAGTACAGTATTTCCTATACAAATGTGTATTTATGGTTAAGCCTCATATGCCCAGTATTTATCATGAGCCATATATATCTTATTATATTTTCTAATATGTGGTGAGATCTCCTCATTTTAAATTTTGTTGCTATGGGTAAACAGTACGTTAAATATTTATAATGTATTAAATACATATTTATATGTATATATGGTAAGTATAACATAAAATAATATGTTGAAATAGGGCTTCTTATATTTTACCTTTTCATGTGATGAAGGTGACTTGTCCTGTTACACTTAATTTTGAGAAACAATCATTGTTCTAAAAATAAAAAACAAAATTATTTTTATTTTCTAGGTTGTCCTTTGTGGAGGGTCTTCTCGAATCCCAAGGCTACAGCAAATGATTAAAGATCTTTTCCCAGCTGTTGAGCTTCTCAATTCTGTCCCTCCTGATGAAGTCATCCCTATTGGTGCAGCTATGGAAGCAGGAATCCTTATTGGGAAAGAAAACCTTTTAGTGGAGGACGCTCTTAAGATAGAGTGTTCAGCCAAAGATATTTTAGTTAAGGTATGTTGAGCTTCTCTTCACTTTTCCATAGTAGTATAAATTTATTGCCACAGGTTTACGTACGTACTGTTTTTAAAATAAAACCTTGTGTACTGGTAAAAATTTTAAATTTCAAGTTATAAATTTACTTTTAATGAGTTTCTGATATTCTTTTAGTTAGTATTAATCTAATATGTTAATTTCTTAATTAACTGTGTTTTTAAGCTTAAGATTCTAATACAAGTAGAGAGGTGTATGTTTCAATTTATTTTTAAATAAAGTGGGTCGGGATTAAGGATCATTTCTATTGTCTTTGCCGCTGTATAGTTTCCAGATTATCAACAAGGAATATATATTAATTTATAATAGGAGTGATTTTTTATCATTGTAATGATATCAAAGGATGTGCATATTATTTTCCTGCTTATTAGGGAGTCGATGAATCAGGAGCCAACAGTTTCAAAGTACTGTTTCCGTCAGGGACGCCTTTGCCAGCTCGAAGACAACACACGTTACAGGCTCCTGGAAGTATATCCTCAGTATGTCTTGAACTCTATGAGTCTGAGGGGAAAAACTCTGCAAAAGAGGAAAACAAGTTTGCACAGGTGACTACATCAGATTGGACTATGAATTAATCACTTGAAACTGTTTAGTTTTTCCTTCTGGATTAGACTCAGTTTAATATCAATATAATATGCATATAGGACATTTAACACATTTTTATGAATGGATTACTTGTACTTATTTATTTTTGAAAGAGAGAAGAAATAGGCAATTGCATTTGAAAGAGTTAGAGGAAAATAAAGTACAATTGTATTTCTACTGCTTGTCTTTGTGCTCTTAACCCTCCTTGGTAATAAGGTCAGTGGCAGGGGAAATGACATTTCTTTGTTTGCTAAATGCCAGGTGTGCTGTACTAGGCAATTTACAAACATAATCTCAAAATGCTGTGAGATAGACATTTTTATGTGCATTTTATAGATGGTTAAGAAACAGGCTCATGGTAGTAGATACCTTGTTATTTTCTTGACTGAGCTGAGATATAGCCTCAGGTTGGTTTTACTCCTGGGCCCATGCTCTTGCCATTATACCATGCTGCCTCTGACATAGGATAAGTTTGTTTTTTCAAATACCGCATGCATATATCATAGGATATGGTCCTCCACATCCTTTAAAAGGAATGAGGTGGAGCCATGTTATTTGCTTAGAAACATGCCCAAGAAATACAGTTTCATTAAAGCACACACACAAGGACTGCAGAACTGTATTTATAGCATGGTACCATTGTGTTTAAGTAAAACGATTGAGAGTGTGGGTGTGTGTGAAGGAGTGGTGTTTGGATAGGTGTGTGTATTTAGATACCCACGCGTGGATACAGAAAGTAACTATAGGTATTTGAACTGTACTGAGGAAACTTAACAGTGGGTAGATTTGAAGGTACCAAGAAGGTTTTTTTTTTACTTTTTAACACTTCATACTGAATTTTTTACAGACAGAACAGAACATGAAGATTAATTACTTTTACAGTAAAAATAAAACAAATGTAGGTAACAAAAGAGAATGTATAGTATCTTTAGCTTTATATCTGTTTTCTAATTTCAACAAAAGGATAATGAAAACACACATACATAATGTCTGGGCTCCACCTCAGAATTAACATCTTAGGATCTACTGGAGAAGGACTCTTTCAACTAGTAAAGGTTTCAAAGCTCCGCCAGATGTTTCTGTGGTATATCACTATAAAAGCATTTTCCTGTGCACCAGCTTTCTAAACTCAGGTGGAAGTCTTAGTATTCCTCTCTGGTACACTTCTTACCTTTTCTCTCCACATACTACTCTTGAGACACTACAGCTACTGTCACTACATCTTAACTTACAGATGCTGGAAAGAGAAAAATTAGTCACATATTACTTTATTTGGAAGAGAATCTTCTAGAGATTCCATCTCTTCTAACCTCCTCATTCTACAAATGAGTAGACTTAGTACTTACCTAAGGTCATAAAACTTGATTTTGGCAAAATCTGAAAAGTCACTTTCAAACTTGGTCTATTGGTATACCTTCCTTTAGGAAACCAAGGAATTTTATAGCAAATTCATTAGTATCTCTTACTTACAAGTGTAATCTTAGCTGTACAAAAGAATTTGACATGTATTTCTTTTAAATAGGTTTTCCAAGTGCATTTAAAATATTTGAATTTTTTAAAGTATATATAAAAGGCTTACCAAAATGTAATTTACATGTTACTGTAATGGTGCAATTACCAAAAAGAAAAGCAGTCTTTATTTTGTTTTCTTTTTTTTTTTTTTTTAGTCTTTATTTTCTGAGACAAACAGTACTTCATATAAATAATCATCGTAATCTAGGACATGACATTTAAGAGGGACAAATATATTAAATATATTAGTTATCTTACATGCCCTCTTTTTAGAGGAGACATGTTGTCAGTTAAGAAAGCTTAATTCTATTTTCCAAATTATGATAAATGGTAGGAGAATTGAAAACAGCCCTGTTTTAAAAGGTTCATTTCAGTAATGAGTAAGATTTAGTCCATTGGAATAATTGATGCATCAGTTTATTAATATGTCAAAGTACTAAATCATCGTTGTATTATTTTTGCCTAAACAGGTTGTACTCCAGGATTTAGATAAAAAAGAAAATGGATTACGTGACATATTAGCTGTTCTTACTATGAAAAGGTAAAAAATTAAACTACTTCTGATGTTAAGAAAATTTGCTTTGAGACTTGACCTTTTTTATTAGTTTATTGATTCTTAACCTGTTGTCATTCTGGGAAAATCATTTATTAAAAACTTATAAAGATCTTATCAGTAACTTAAGTTTTTGCCCTGTAAAATTACTATATTTACAAAGAAAAGTATATCTCAGATCATTTGCACTCTGAATTTTTTATGAACTCTTTGATTATTATGGGTGTAGTCAACCTAAAAAACTGGTCCATGCAAGTCTGAGATGTAATTTTCATCAACTTTAAATATAATTTTCTGAGATTTACATAATTGATTTTTTGTCCTATGAAAGGGTAAGTTTATTTCAATATTGCAACAGGAAATCTGTAGAAAATAAATTACTAATTAAATCCAGCTATTATCATTTCCTTAACAACAGTCCATCCATAATACTATGTGTTACAAGTAAATCAGTTCCAAATTAACATTAAGGACAATTCATTCCATAAACCATAATTAGCCAAAATGTAGAATTCATTAGGGTAGGTCTGCCATGGCCTGGGCTTGAAAACAGCTTGATACTTCTTGAACTTGCATAAAGTTTTCAACTTAAGGTATTTATCATCATGGGTTCTCAAGGAATACAACTTTTCATCACAGTGATCTAGGAGGAAATTTTTAAGAACAACTACCTAATTATGGCATATGGTTCTAAATGTAAAGACATAAAGTTGTGTCTCTTCTTTATCTCTTAATGCTCTTCTTTCAGAAAGTAAAATGATCTCTTGTTTACTCAAAGTCCTCAAGTAATTTCTTAAGGACTATCTGTTTTTATATATTGAGCTTATGAATTGTTATTTATTTTTTGTTTGCTTAGGGATGGATCTTTACACGTGACGTGCACAGATCAAGAGACCGGAAAATGTGAGGCAATCACTATTGAGGTGGCATCTTAGTGTTTGAGAGAAACCACGAAGTTTTTAGAACTAAAATATCAACATTATTTGTTTTGTTTATAAATGATGTTTATATTAAAATACTTTTTGAATGAACTGTATGATTTATGTTTCTATTTTAACTACAGTATATTGCTAAGTGTTGCAACCTTTTTTTTTTGTTTTCCATTAAAGATTTCCTTTATTAGTGAGAAATGCAAGGAACTTTTTCTACCATGGAGCTATTTAGAATTAAATTGTTTGAGTGGATTAAAGGAAACTTTACCAGAAATTTAACGTTGCATTTTAAAATTGTTTCTGTCTTTAGAACTTCTGATTTTAAGAAGTCGTTTGTTAATTCTTATTAGGTAACTAAGAACAATTTAAAAGTCTTTGATATTAAATGAAACAAAGTTGCAGAGCCATATGCAAAGTAAGGTACCATTTTTGCTTAAAAGAAAAAACTAAACTCATAAACTCAATAATTGCTTATAAATATGCATGTGACATATGTAGAGAAAAGTATAGAAGACTAAACACCAGACTCTTTTAACAGTGGCTTCTTTTGTGGAGGGAAGTAGGGGAGAGGAGCTTTTCTTTTTACAATTGCGTTAAGTTTGATTTTTCCCTCTAACAGATATGTTTCTCATTTGAAATTGAAAGATTTTTTTATTTTGAAGAGAGGGCTAGCCACATTCTGTTCACCAGAAAATGTTGACTAGTGCATTGAGAATACTCAGTGGGTTACTAAGGAAAAAGGTTATTCTCTTAGTAAAACAAGACAAGTAATCTGCCTGTATTGAGGGGAGAGCTTGAAGGTGAGCTGTGTACATCAGACTCTAGATTTTATTACCAAGAGAGGATTTCCATTCATTTCTCTCCTTGTTTCCCAGCAGACTGAGAAGAAATATCTTTACTCAGTAAAATTTTAAAACTGTGCTATTTTCCACCTGTTCAAGCTTTGAGATGTGCTTTATTATTATAGCTGCTTTTTATGGAGTTAGATGGCAGTAATCTTCTATTTCTAAAGATACAGCAACCAAACTTAAATTTTTTATTATTATTCTGCATCAAATTATTGACAGAAACACAAGGAAAATTCAGGTATGAGTCTAAGTCCACAAAGAGGGAGGCTCAAAGGTATATCCTTTTGACTAAGGCTGAGTACTTAGTTATCTTTTATGATCTTTTTCCAAGTTACAAAAACTTTGAAATAAAATAATTATATATAAGCCATTAAGTATTTTCAGAAAATAGGAAGATACCAGCTGAACTAGTTGAACTGCTACATCTAAATGCTTTCAGTTATGCTTTGGAAAAGTGCTGTAGGATTTTATTTTGTAGTTATTGTTAGCTCTTTAGACCAGGGGTTGGCAAACTATTGGCAATGTGTCTGTCCTACCCCACACCTATCTTTGTAAATAAAATTTTACCAGAACATAGCCACACTCAATCGTGTGTGTGTTGTTTGTGGTTGTTTGCCACTCTAATGGCAATGTTGAATGGTTGCAACAGACTGTGTGACCCACAGAGCTTTAAATATTTACTGTCTGGCCCTTTACAGAAAAAGTTTGTCAACCCCTGAAATAGATTATCGAAACTTATAGAATAAAATATCATAAGGATTTATTCAAGATTTCTCTTTACTTCCATATCCATGTAATAATTTACTTATTTGACTGTTTACTTATTTCTCCACTGGATTATTAAGCATTGTGAAAGCAAGAGACTCTTAAGTTTTAGGCACCATCATGTCCTAGCCCCTAGAATAATCCCTGAACGTCGGTGTTCAGTAAATGTCTATTGAATAAGTGAATTACATGGAAGAAAAAATAACAATGTCATCTTTGTATCCTACAGGACAATGGCCAGTAAATACAACTTTTGCATATTTTATGGTTTGTTTAGAAATACAGTAGAAAGAGAAAGGAATACCACTGCTTCTTTATTGGTCATCTTTGCACGGTTTTTTTCCCCCAAACATACCAAATTTGAAACTGTCATCAAAAGTGCTCTGTTGCTCAGTGAAATATAAAGTTGATCCTTGAACAACTTGGGGGTTGGGGTGCCGATCCACCACGCAGTTTGAAGTCCACACATAGCTTTACAGTCAGCCCTCCATATCTGTGGTTCCACGTCCATAGGTTTAACCAACCGCGGAGCTCTTGTAGTACCTATTTATTTTAAAAAATCCGCCTGTTAGTGGACCTGCACAGTTCCAACCTGTGTTGCTCAAGAGTCAGCTGTACTCCCAAATTTTCTTGTATCCACAAATAACAAGTTTCCTTTATTTTCTTCTAAATTTACGGAAGATTTGCCAATTAAATTTTCTAGTTTTTTTTTTTAAGGTGAGAATACCTTTAACATTCTTCTGATTATACATGTTCATTATAAAATTAAAATTTAAAAAGAAGATACTATAAAACATCCTATATTCTACCACCCAGAGTAACAACTGTTAAGATATTTTTGGTGAGCATCTTGATAATCTTTTCAATCACTTTGTAATTATCTTTGCAGTATCTCATATATGTTTAAACACCTGAGTGCTTTTACCAGCAGAATGTTATGTCAAATTATAATTTTGCCTATTTACATATCTGACATTGTCTAAAGGACGGAGCCAAATATAAATACAGGAAGAAATGCCTGTATACAATATGATATATAATAATACATAATATATTCACAGTATATGTAATGCTATGAAAGTCTTGGGGAGCCACAAAATATTTCATCGCAAAGAGTTTTTAAAGATTGAGGGACTTCCCTGGTGGCGCCGTGGTTAAGAATCCACCTGCCAATGCAGGGGACACGGGTTTGAGCCCTGGTCCAGGAAGATCCCACATGCCGCGGAGCAACTAAGCCTGTGCACCACAACTACTGAGGCTGCGCTCTAGAGCCCATGAGCCACAACTGCTGAGCCCACATGCCACAACTACTGAAGCCCGTGCACCTAGAGCCCGTGCTCCGCAACAAGAGAAGCCACCGCAATGAGAAGCCCGCACACCACAACAAAGTAGCCTCCGCTCTCCGCAACAAGAGAAAGCCCGCGTGCAGCAGCAAAGACCCAATGCAACCCAAAAAATTAACTAATTAATTTTTTAAATTAAAAAAAGAAAGATTGAAAAAAGTATCAGCACAAAAACAAGTCCTATGGGAAAATGCCAGGATTTCTAAAATAACTGCGAGTGACCATGTAACATTTATAATAATACTGCTGTTAATTTGCTTTAATTCATTTTTCCTTTTTAAATTGTGGTTTTACCACATGAGTGGTTGCAATAGAGAGAGTACTGTGGCATGTATGATTTCTGTGTTCTACTTTTTTTGTTTGTTTGTTTTTGGCTGCGCTGTGTGGCTTGCAGGATCTTAGTTCCTGACCAGGGACTGAACCCCCAGGCCCTTGGCAGTGAAAGCCCAGAGTACTAACCACTGGACTGCCCGGGAGTTCCCTATTTCTGTGTTCTAGATATGGAAATAGATTCAGAGAAGTTAAATAACTTCCCAAGGTCTCACAGCAAATAAATGGTGGATTTTGAAGTAATATTCAGGTGCTTTTTTGGTAAACTTAATTTTTTCTGATTGCTTACTATCCTAAGCACATTATGTGCCCCCCCCTTTTTTTTTTTATTTAAATTCACATTTTCTGGTGTCCGTTCTACTATTCTTCTCTGCCTCTCGAAGAAGAAACTCTGTTTAAATGGCAAAGGAGACATTCCATATCCCTCCAGAAATATATTTTCAGTGGTCTTTATGAAAAACAACTGGGATATGGAGGCATAATCCTGTATTTTAATTTTTTTCTTGAGGACACGTGTATGCTTCTTAGTGTCTTTTTAGTTCCCTCTTCATTTATAGCCAGGATTTACCAGACTTTTTAGTCTCATGACTCCTTTACACTCTTAGAAATTATTGAGAACCTAACTTTTGTGTATATTTGTTAGATACATTGTTATTTACCATGTAGAAATTAAAACCAAGATATTTTTAAAATCATTTTTTAAATAAAAAAGTTAATATAAGTAACATTTTTATGAAAAATAACTTTTCAAAAAAATGTAGTGGCAAGAGTGGTATTGTTTTACATTTTTCAAATCTCTCTAATGTCTGGCTTAAGAAGATTGCTCTTTTCTGCTATCTCCTTCTTCATTCAATCTGTTTCAATATCTAAGTTGTATAACCTCTGGAAAACTTCATATACTCGTGAGAGGAGAGTGAAGAAGGCAGATAACATCATTTTGGTATTATTGTGAAATAGTTTTGAACTTAAGAGCCCCTGGAAGGGTCTTAGGGTCCCTGTACCATACATTGAGAGTTGCTGCTCTAGACAGTAGGCACAGTGATGCGTGTTGAAGACACAAGGCCTAATCTGTCCTCTGGAATTAATGGGATCCAAAACCAGAAAAACAAAGGAAACAATTGATTTACAAAAGAGTCTAATACATTCATTCTATAAATTTGTAGTGAAACTGATCAAAACCCAAAAAACAGACAAGATAACTGCAAGTTTTGATAAGTGCACTTAAGAGTGCAAAGGAGAAAGAATAGAAGACCAAAGATATCTCCTTTAGACAGGGTGACCAGGAGAGGCCTCTGAAGAAGTGACACTTAAGCTGAGACCCAGCCACGTGGAGAGAGAGAGTCCTCTGAACTAGGAAGTAATTTAGAGCTCCCTTAAGTTATTTATTTCCTTGTTTATTATCTGCTCCTCTCACAAGGATATAAGCTCTCCGAGGAGAGGGTCTGTTTCTTGGTTGTCCATTGTTATATTCCCAGCACCTCGTACAGTACCTGGCACATAGATGCACAGTGCAGATTTCTGAATCAGTGAAACAAGTCCTAGAGAGCAGCAAGCAGAGGGAGAGGGGCACAAAGTAAGGCTCAGGGAGCAGTCCCACGAGGCTGTGTAGGCCATCAGAGGTTAGGGTTGTATTCTAGGCACACTGGGAATTTAGAGCAGAAGGAGGCCATATCCCACTTCAGTTTAAGGCTACTTTTTCAGCTGTATGGAAGATGGGCTGGAGGGGAGCAATAGTGGAGTGACACCACGTAGGCTTTTGCAGGACTCCAGTTGAGAAATGACAGCCTGTACTAAGTGATAGAGAAAAGGGGCAGAATCAAGGTGTATTTTGGACCTGGCACTGACACGACTCGCTAATGGAATTAATTTGGAGAATGAGGATAGGAAGTGACGACTAGATTTACTTCTTGAACACCTAAGCAGGTGGTACCAGTGTATGGAGATGAGATGGTTCATGGGCCTAGCGTGGAGAAGGCCAGGTCAGGAGTCAAAAATCAAGGGTACTCTTATGAGTACAGTTAGTCCCCTCACCCAAGGCTTCACTTTCCGAGGTTTCAGTCACCCACAGTCAACCTTGGTCTGTAAATACAAGATGGAAAATTCCAGAAATGATCAATAAGTTTTCAATTGCACACTGTTCTGAGTAGCGTGATGACATCTTGGCCGACCTGGGACATGAATCATCCCTTTGTCCAACGTATCTCGCCCCTTAGTCATTTAGTAGCCATAGGGTTATCAGATTGACTGTCACAGTATCACAGTGCTTGTGTTCAGGTCACCCTTATCTTACTTAACTATGACCCCAGAGCACACAAGGAGTGATGCTGGCAATTCATATATGCCAAAGAGAATCCATAAAGTACTTCCTTTAAGTGAAAGGGTGAAAGTTCTCGACTTAGCAAGGAAAGGGAAAAAGTCATATGCTGAGGTTGCCACCATCTTCAGTAAAAACAAATAGGAAAAAGAAATGTGTGCTAGTTTTGCTGTCGCACCTCAAACTGCAATAGTTAGGAACACAGTGAGTAGTCATACAAGATATTTTGAGAGAGACCACATTCACATAACTTTCATTACAGTGTAACTGTTCTATTATTGTTAATCCCTTAATTGGTAAAATAAACTTGATCATAGGCATGTATGTATAGGAAAAACCATAGTATATATAGGGTTCAGTACTATCTGTGGTTTCAGGCATCCACTGGGGGTCTTGGAACTTATCCCAGGTAAATAAGCGGTATGTTCAATTTGAGATGTTTGTTTAACACCTAAGTGGATGTGTCAGCTAGACACCGTGGATATTCAAGTCTGGAATTCAGAGTAGAGGTCAGGGCTGGAGACAAAAAGTTGGGAATCTTAACCATAAAGATATTTAAGTTCATGGGAATTGAGGCAGTCACTTAGGGAAAAAGCATAAGAGAAATGTCTCAAGGCCAAGCCTTGAGGAACCCCAGCATTTAGGTTGGATAGAGGAAAGGGAGCCAGAAGGGGGAGTGAAGAGTGGCCAATGAGGTGGGGGGAAAACCAGGAGGGCAGTTGGTGAGGATGGATGCTCTCCTCCTTCCTAGGTGTAAGAACACATATGAAGAGCAGAGAGTACATTCGGGGGCGGGGGAGAAGCCCCAGAAAGAGGCTTGGCTGGAGGTGAGCCTCTGTCCAAGTCTTAAAGGGTCTGTAGGAGTAATCCTAGCACAGACGGGGAAAGTAGGCATTTTCTAGGCAGAGAGAACAGTCCTGCAGACAAGGAGCAGGGAAATGAATATTCGAGGAAGTTACGAATTAGAACAGGAGGAGATGATGAGCAATGAGGCTTGAGAAGTGGGCAGGAATCCCCATATCACAAAGGGCCTTCCATGTAATAAGGTTGGAGGACTTTTTATTCCTTATTATCAAGGTAATAAGATGCTCATTATAGAAAATATGTAAAAACAAGAAGTCAAATAGGAAACTACTTCCCAGAGATCTTATTATCTATCTTCCTATACATTTCCTTACATAGTTGAAACTCTGTATGTTTACAGCTTTTTGTTTTTATATGTTTTCCTTAAGAAGTTTTGTTAAACACTTCTCCATGACACCAAAGGCTTCATAAACATCTTTTTAAATGACTAGACACTATTTCATAACGTAATCAAAACAAATTAATTCCTTTAATGTTCTGTGTTTATTTCCAACATGTCAAACTTACACAGGATGCTTTAAAATATTTTTGTATTTTACACAAATTTCTTTTAAAAATCCTTGGTAGACGTCAAACGGCTTTCTACCGAACTTTCGCAATTTACTCTTGGCAGACTTCTGCCTCAGATTGTTTAGAACAATCACCATGGATGCGGTGCTATGGCTGGATGGGGGCGGGCTGGGGGGTGGAGACCGGTGTGGGCCCGTTGAGAGGACCTGGGCATCCCGCAGCCCGGCTACTGGTGTGGGACGTAGCCTGGGAGCTCGTCAGAAACGCAGAACCTCAGGTCCCAGTCCAGACCTACCTAATTCGAACCTGCATGTTAACCAGATGCCCAGACTCCTCTGCCCATTCAAGTGTGAGAAGCACTGATCTAGAACAGTGGTTTCAAATTGCACACTTAGAATCACCTGGGGAGCTTTAAAAAATTCCAACGTCCCGGTTGCAGCCCATTCCTATCAAATCTCCGAGAGTGAAACCAAAATGCAAAACCTGTAAGTGATCCCAACGTGCAGCCAATTTTGAGAACCTGTGATCTAGGGGCGTAGCGTGGACGGAAACGTTAACAATGGCCAGTTGGGCTCAGGTGGCTGAGGAGCAGGTGTGAGAGCCAAACGTACTCTGCACCGCATAGCTCCGCTCTGCGTTTGCAATTTTGCACAACGTACACGTAGCGCCCGTGTAGAAGAACTAACAAGCGTGGGAAGGCCTAATGTCGGTACCCTGAATCAGGCGCTAAGCCAGCCAGGCCAGGGCAGGTGGCCCTTCACCTAGGGTAGCGCTCCCCACCCCCGCACCCCGCCCCGCCCCTCCGAGCGCCCAGAGGAGACTTGGGGCGCAGGCGCACTCGCCGCCGCGGCTGTGTCGGCCTCCGCTGACGTCAGGACGCCTCGCGGGTTAGTCCCCCGCCCCGGCCCCCGAGTTCCGCGCGGGCCGGGCTGGGGCGGGGCGTCAGGCCAGCTGAGCTATCCGGTCAGACCGCGCCAGTTTGAATGAAAGCTCCTCAAGATGGCGGCGGCCGGGGCCGAGGCGCGAGGAGGTGAGGGCTGGAGAGCGGCGCCCCGCACTGTCCCCCGTCCGCCGGGCAAACTCCCGAGGCCCGGGAAGCGGGGCCGGGACGCGCGGGCCGGCCGGAGCGCGACGCGGCGAGACGCCGCCTCCCGCGCCACTGACACCGCGGCCCCCAGACGCGCGCCTCGGGCTCCTCCCTGCCCCCGGCCCCTGACCCTCCTCGCGGCTCGGCCCGCCCGCTGCCCTCAGTCCCCTCCCGCGCCCGACCCCCGCGAGGCCCGGCCCGCGCGCACCGCTGCCGGCCCGCCGACCCGGCGGCCCGGCCCCCGCCGCCCGCCGCGCCCGAGCCCCCTCCCCGCGGGGCAGCCGTGCGGTGGCGTCCGGGCGGCCCCGGCGGAGCCCGGCGCGGCTCGAGGTCCGTGGACACGCTGGGGGCGCGACTCCTTTGTGGTGGTTTGAGCGGGACGTTTGCGGTCGGGCTGGCTTCGGAACTGGGGAGCGGGAGGACCCCGTGGGGTGAGTGTGACCACAGTGTCAGAGGAGCGGAGAGAGGTCGGGGCAGAGGTGTGAAGGCTGAGTGAGGATGCACCCCGATGCGGACGCACCGGGAGGGGCGGTTCCCCGTTGCAGAGAACCCCAGTAAGTGGGTACTGGCGGCGGCAGCCCCTGGCTTACGGGAATCGGTTCCCCCCTCCCCGCCCCCGGTAACTTGCGAGGTATTTATGTGGACGCCGAAGAATTCGGTGCCTAACGTGTGTTTGTGCGCGCGCTGAAGGACGGGAACTTTCACTGCCTTATAGAATTGAAAGGTATTTTCCAGCGCTGCGCCTCTCTGCGTGGATTATGGATTCATTACCCCCCAACTTTTCCTCCGCTAGGGGTTAGTGTGGAACTAGTGTCAAGTTTTCGTGGTGGTCATGAAATGTTTAATCTTACCAGTGAATTATTTTTCTGCCGCGGGGGCAGGGGGGTTGCAGTTTTTTATGTTCCAAGTTTTCTTATTCCCTAAAACAGCATTTCCGTGGAGGGTCGCGTCTTGAATCCTCGTGTAACTCGGACTGGGTGAAAATGGTAGGAACAGCAGACAAATCCACGCTGGGTAGATAGCCCAGAGGAACCTCCTCTGCATGTGATCAGCATAATGAGGTTACCTTTTACACAAAACATCCTGAGGTTATGTCAATACAGGAGACTTAAGGGGTCGTTTCTATTCTGCCACTACCCTCCCCCCAAACCACCACTCCAAAACCAGCAGACTCGCCCCCCAGATATTTTGGGGGAAAATCCTTTTCACTTTCTTGGTCTAGAATCATGCATCCTTTTTTGGAAGGGGTTGGGGGCACGTGTGGAAATCGTACTTGAGGGTTTCTGACCGTGAAATCCCGGTGTGAGACGGGGAGGGCGAGGGGAGATTATAGGAAGACCAGCTGTTCTCTCCTCTCTGGAAATTACCTCTAACCCAAAAGGTTATCACCACTACCTTGGAGAGCTACCAAGTAAAGCCAGCGTTTACTGATAAATTTTGTTTGGTAATCCCAGTTTACTCCAACCCTGCCATTTTTTTCAGCGAAGCTGAAACCCAGAAAGATGGAAACCTCCCTAAAATCATGCAGCTCGGTGGCCTGGCGGAGGCTGGGGCAGAGGACCTCTTGATCCTCCCTGGTGCTTCTACTAGCGCTAGCCATAAAGCCAGGTTCATTACCTGTTTCTAAATATCAGTTTGTGTTAACATACTTTAAATGCAGTATGGTAGCATACTGTTTACGGGAATTTGAGGGTAAAATCTTCCGCAGCAGAGTTAGTTATTGGCTTCTACAAGGTTGATCATGAGGACGGCTGACTTTCTTCAAGCTTGCTGTGTGGATTATGTAAATTGAATACTCTCTGTATTGTCATTCTTGGCTTTGGAAGCAATATAGGAAATGAGTAGTAACAAAACTCAATATACTCTCCGTTGTTTTATTTTAACTCCTGGGTTTATTGACCTTGATAATAATACATTGCAGCATGGGCAAAATCGGAGTTAAAATTTTATGCAACCTTCCAAAATGGGAAAAGTAGGCCATGTGATGTATGAGTATGTAACTATAGAATTAGATTTCAATTAGATTTCAGTTCTTATTGTTCAACTAAGAATCTTACATTGTTACTTTTTAACAATGTAAGATTATTTTAAAATATATTTAAGATGTATTTCTAACAATAATGAGCGTGTCCTTGAGATCTACATTTTATTAAATGAGCAATTCTGTGTAGAATACAATGAAAAAGTCAAAAATATTATCTCGACTTTTGCATCTATATGTAATCTAATGCAAGCTTATAGACATGAAACATTTTGTTCAGGGGGCCTAGTAGAAATTGACATCAGTTAAACATGTAGGATAGAGACCCATGAGAAAATCCAGGAAGACCAATTTACCAAGAGAGTTCTTTAATGGTTAACTTTTTCTTAAAGACGTGTATATGGTTTCTTGTCATATGAATTTTTAGTCTTATAAAATTGCCACTTGAAGGGTGGGGATATAGAGGTCTTGAGTTTTCCCCTTTTTTTCTTTTGGTTTTTTATTTTAATTGAGTAGCTATTTCACTAGTAAAGAATTCTATTTTCTTATTGTAGCTTGGTGTGTGCCTTGCCTAGTTTCACTTGATACTCTTCAGGAATTATGTAGAAAAGAAAAGCTCACATGTAAATCGATTGGAATCACCAAAAGGAATCTAAACAATTATGAGGTGGAATACTTGTGTGACTACAAGGTAGAAAAGGTAAGGCAAATATCTAGACCCTTAAAAGAGACCTAATCAGACTTCAATTCAGTATTTCATATTTCTGTGACATAAAAAGAACCTTAAAAGTAAGCAGAACTCTTCTTAATGGTTAAAATTCTTGGCCATAATAAAGTTGTGTCCTATCATCTGTTTTGCCAAATAACATTGAGAGGATTTTGAAGCATAAAATGTTCTTATATTAGAATATTTCAAGGTGCTTATATCAATATCATTCTACATCCAACTCTTGATTATCTCCAGGTGGATTACCAGAGCAAATGTTTTATCTGAGATTGGCTTCTCCTGTCATTCATTTTGTTCCTGAATCATGTTTCCCCACTATCACCTGAGATGAACCTAGAAATTCAAGCCAATTTTAGTGGTACTGAATCTCCTCAAGAAGCATCACCGTTTGTATTTCCTGCCATCCTGTCAAACTCCTGCTAGCAGTGAGGTTCTGTTGTGCAATAAAATGGCCTGGAGTTCACAGTCATTTCTAGGCTTCGTCTAGAACCTCATGACTTCAGTAAAGTCATTTAACTTCTCTGGGCCTCACTTTGTTTCTGTTCCTCTACAGGGTTGTTCTTCAAGAAGCTCTTTCAATCTAAACCTTACAATGTATTTTTGAGTAATTCACCTTTCTGTAGCCTACTTCCTCTACAAGAACTCTGTTTCAATTAATTACCCTGTCCATTCTTGCAGATGAATGAATCAGGAATCCTGTTTAATTCTTTGTTTTCCTTCTTTTTCATCCTCCATATGGATTCAGTCATTAAATCCCATTCTTCCTTTGAAACATCCATCTTCTTTTTGGTATCACTGACTTCCCACTCAGTGGGATTTTATGATGAAGCATTTCACCTACACTCTCAGCAGCCTTCAACCCCAAAACAACCCTGTCATCTGCCAATTCAGTTTATAAACCCTGGCCCGACCAGTCTAGCCACAGGTGTCATATAATCACACTTCTTGCTTCCGTTACATATTATTTCTATTCTTGCACTGCTCAGTTCTACTTGACAAGCTTTTTATCTTTTGCTTGCTCCTTCCATTTTTGTCATCAGTTTCCCCAAATTTTATTACTTTTCTGGACTTCTGACTGTATCCCTCCCCCTCTCATATTCAGCTGCAGACTTCTGGCTCACTGGATCCTTCAAGGATGAACTTTCAACTTACCTTCACACCAGTTATCTGTATCTTTGTTCATTCTTTCAGAGGTGTCACCATTTTTCTTTTTTCTTCCTACCCATCCCCTTTAGGACTTTGCTTAATCTCTCATGTCCTTTTTTTTTTTTTTGCGGTACACGGGCCTCTCACTGTTGTGGCCTCTCCC
This sequence comes from Leucopleurus acutus, assembly GCF_964270905.1. Taxonomy (NCBI): domain Eukaryota; kingdom Metazoa; phylum Chordata; class Mammalia; order Artiodactyla; family Delphinidae; genus Leucopleurus; species Leucopleurus acutus. The sequence continues at coordinate 196,804,208 of NC_139142.1, forward strand.
GCTGCGGAGCACAGGCTCCGGATGCGCAGGCTCAGCGGCCATGGCTCACGGACCCAGCCGCTCCGTGGCACGTGGGATCTTCCCGGACCGGGGCACGAACCTGTGTCCCCTGCATCGGCAGGCAGACTCTCAACCACTGCGCCACCAGGGAAGCTCTCTGATGTCGTTTTTGTATCAAGCACTGTTTTTCCACTGCTTTATCTTAATCAATAAACCTATTCAGATCTTCCTTAACCTTCCGAAATCTTTCTTACGTCTTCCATCCCCACTCAAGCATTTCCTGTCTTTTCCTTCTACTTCATTTCCCATTAACTTTTTAAAAACGGCTTTATTGACATATAATTCACATACCCTACAATTCACCAGTTTAAACTGTACAATTCAAAGGTTTTTGTACCCTCTCAGAATTATTCTAAAACTCTTTGTGGAGATGGTAGCACATTTTCATTACCCTAAAAAGAACCCCATACTGCTTAGCCATCACCCCCCAAACCTCCCCATCTCTTTTCCCCACTAACCCTAGGCGACCACTAATCTACTTTCTGTCTCAATAGATTTGCCTATTTGGACATTTCATATAAATGGAATTGTACAATATTTATGTGATCCTTTATGATTGGCTTCCTGCATTTAACATAATGTTTTCAAGGTTCATTCATGCTGTAGCACGTATCAATACTTCATTTTTTTATTGCCAAATGTTCCATTGTATGGATATATCACATTTAATGTATCCATTCATCGCTTCATGGACATTTGGGTTGTTCCTGTTTGGGGGCTGTTATAAGTAATGCTGTTATGAACATTCATGTACAAGCCTTTGTGTGGGCATGTTTTCATTTCTCCTGGATATATACCTAGGAGTTGAATTGCTGGGTTATATGGTACCTCTGTGTTGAACCATTTGAGCAGCTGTCAAACTGTTTTGCAAAGTGACCGCCCCATTTTACATTCCCCCCAGCAGCGTATGAGGGTTTCAGTTTCTACATGTTCACCAATACTTGCTATTATCTGACTTTTGGATTATAGTTGTCCTTGTGGGTATGGAGTGTCTCATGGTTTTGATCTGCATTTCTCTGATGGCTAATGATGCTGAGCATCTTCTCAAGTGCTTATAGCTCTCGGTCCGCAGCCTGTTAGGAACCAGGCCGCACAGCAGGAGGTGAGCGGCCGGGGAGTGAGCGAGGCTTCACCTGCCGCTCCCGGTCGCTCACGTCACCGCCTGAACCATCCTCCCCCCGCCTCCCCCACCCCAGTCCATGGAAACATTGTCTTCCACGAAACCGGTCCCTGGTGCCAAAAAGGTTGGGGACTGCTGCTTGTAGCCATTTGTGTATCTTCTCTGGAGAACTGTCTATTCAGATCCTTTACCTGTTTTCTTAAATTGGGCTGTTTGTCTTTTTATATTGAGTTGTAACAGTTCTTTGTGTATTCTAGATAGTCCCTTATCAGATACACAGTTTGCAAAAAATTTCTGCTGTAGCTTGCCTTTCCACTTGTTACTGACTTTTTAACCCTCTCTGTCTGATTGACGGCTGTCAGTGGCCTCCTGAAGGCCAAACTCGAGGACCTCAGATCTTACTGTGCCACTTTGCAACACCTAACACTGTTGGCTACTCTTTTCTTCTCTGAAACTCGTGTCTTGGAGAGACTGCCTAGTTTCTGGTTCACATTCTGCTTCTACCGTGTACTAGTTGCGTGACCTTCAGCACATTGCGTAGGTTCTCTCCTTCGCTGCTTCCCGTACGGGATGAGGATCTTTACAGCACCGGCTCGTGGGGTTACTGTGAGTGGAGACTGACCTGCGGCGGTCATGCCGTAGAGGGGTGTACTCTCATCATTGTTACTCACCTCTATCTCCACTTCTTTTCGCCACCAGTTTTTCTTACTGTTCTTTCTGAATCTCCTTTACAGTCTCTTTCCTGTCCTTCTCAAGTGTTAATACATAATCTCCAAGGCTCTGTCCTTGGCCCCCTTCTCACCTCGAAGCTGCTCTGCAGACGACCTCTTTCCCAGTGGTTTCTTCTTCTGTCTATTTGGCTCATGACCCTCAGATCTTTGTGAGGCATTGACTTCTTCCTGAGCTTCATTTTAAGCTGGACACCCTACAGGTACCACATTCAACGTATTCAAAACTGTGCCCATTTTCCTCCCTCAAATCTGTGTCCTGATCTAGTGTTCCCTACCTAGTTTGACAGAATCATACTACTCCCAGTTACCTAACCTTATAATTTCATACTTTTTTAATTCTTCCTTCCTCCCCACCCTCTAAATCTAATAGGTCATCAGATTATGTAGTCTCTGCCTCTCTGTCTTTTCCTGTTCATTCCTGTTATACTTTGACAGACAGAGTAAGTTACCACGGAGTCTGTGCTTACATTGAAGGAGCTGCCAGTTTTCTTTCTTACGCTACAGAATTCTGAGTATTGTACTTCAGTCTGGGTAACTTTTGCTGCTAGTTTCTCCTTCATCCTTCTCCTTTTGGTTCCTTGCTTTGGAATAAGCACGCTTTGCACACTTATGTCCTCTTACAACCCACTTATATTCCTCACTTCTTTTTTTCTTTTTGCGGTACGCGGGCCTCTCACTGCTGCGGCCTCTCCCGTTGCGGAGCACAGGCTCCGGACGCGCAGGCTCAGCGGCCATGGCTCATGGGCCCAGCCGCTCCGCGGCATGTGGGATCCTCCTGGACCGGGGCACGAACCCGTGTCCCCTGCATCGGCAGGCGGACTCTCAACCACTGTGCCACCAGGGGATCCCTATTCCTCACTTCTTACCCTGCCTAGCACAGATAACTGAATCTGTAAGCCAGTATTACTTGAACGTACCTCTACCTTTTCTGTCTGTCTGTCTGTCTTTCTCTCGTGTTCAGGGCAGGTGAAAGATCTTAACACCCTATCCTTTTCTTATGTGTTCCCCTCCATTTAGCTCATGAAAGACACTGTCTCAGTACCATATTCTTCAAAGCCATTACAGTTGTTTCTGAAACACAGCTCTGATTGCATTAGGACCTTCCTTTAGCCCTTTAAATGGCTCCCTGGTGTCTGCCAGTCTAAGCTGAGACCCTTTGGACTAAGGCTGTTATCATCTGGCCACCAGCCCCCTTTCCAGCTTGTAACATACCCTACTTGTAACATATCCTACTTGTATGTTCTCTTGTAACATTTCCTACTTCCTTACGCATTGATAAACTTGTAAATTCTTCCATGTAGCCTAGGTTTACTGAGTATCTACTAAGAGCTGAGCACTCTTCTAAGCATTGCGAATCTAGCTAAAAAACAAACATAGCTTATATTCCAATATCTGAACACATCATGCACCTTTGTGCCCTTTTGCTTTTCTCATCCACTTCCCTCTTTGAAATATTGTTTCCCTTCTCTCCTTGCAAAATCTGCATGGCCTGCAAAGTTCAACTGAAAGGTTACCACCAACCATAGAGCCTTCTTCCTTCCCCACCTCTAGCAAAATTAATTGCTTTATATTCAGGACTTATAAAGCACTGTTCTTATCATTATTCTAGAGCTGTTCACATTTTGTAGCTTTGTTTCATACCTGCTGAACTGGCAACAATTTGAGGGCCAGGACTGTGTCTTACTATAGCCCCTAGTACGTAATGGATATTTAGTTCATGGTTGATGAATTGAATTGGGTTTTGTGTCAGTGATTTCTCCAGTCCTCACCGTCACTGTTAGACTAGACCTCCATAGCGTCACGCTTAAATTATAGCAGCAATTTATTGCCTGATATCTCTGGTTTCACCTTTCTGTTGTCTCACTCAGTAAACATTTGAGTTTCTTCTGTGTGTCAGGTACTACATTAGGCAGTGGGAAAATAAAGGTTCATGAGAAACTGTCCCTAACCTTAAGGAACTCACAGCCCAGTGAAAAAGGTTGACAAGTAAATCACCCAATGCAATAGTATAATAAGTGCTAGGGCAGACATCATGATGTGATCTGTGAGAGGTATGCCTGGGCTGGTCAGAGAAGGCTTCCCAGAAAAGATAATATCCAGCTGGGGCCTGATAAGATGAGTAGAGTCTTTCCTTAAGGCTTTAACATAGAGAATGGGGTGGTAGGATCTGGAAGTGGGAGACAGTGAGAGACGAGTAGAGGAACTCCAGCCGTCCTGCAGCAGTGGGTAGTCACCTGAACGGTTCTGAAAAGAGTGACGCTATCAGATGTGCAATTCAGAGAGTTTTCTCTCTGCAGTGAGGAACGTGGATTGGCAGGAAGGGGAATGACATATGTATAACTTACACATTCTGAAAGGCTGTTGCAGTAATCTGGGCAAGAAGAGATGGTGCTTGAACTAAAGTAGTAACAATAAAGATAAAGATAAGTTGGTGATATTTTGAATTATAGCGGATGTAAAATTTAAGTCTGCAGTTTAGTGGTCAGGGGGTTGGCTGGGGATCCAGCAGTGAGGGATCCACATCTAGGAAAGCTTGCCATGGCGTGGAGAGTAATACTGTTCACCAAGACCCAGGAATATAGGAAGATGAGGCTTAAGGAGGATTAGGATAGGAAGACTAGATTGAAGTTGGAGAAGAAGGTTGAGAGCATTTAAGTGTAAGACGACCAGTAGATAGTTGGAAATGTGGCTCCAAATCAAGAGTGAGAACTAAGTGGAAGCATTGCTCTTGAAGCGATTGGCAAGAAGATGGGGATTGAAGCCCCAGGACTGGGTACAGTTACGCCTTCATTAACTCTGCAGATATTTCTCCAGTCTTCTACCATCTACCATGTCACGCACTGGACACTAGCAATCTCAGCAGAGAATGACACAGAGGCGTGGTCCCTGATATCATGGGGTCTATCTTTCAGTGAGAGTAGAAAAACCTTAAATATCATTGTACGAAGGACTTAATTATAGTTGAGGTAAGGCTAATGTAACAGAAGGCTCTAGCTCATCCTGGAGAGAGTAGGCAGGTGTCCGTAAGGACTGATGTTTAAACTTAGTACTAAAGGGTGAAAAGATAATGGGGGAGGGTATTGAGTCAGAAGAGAGCCTGACTCCTTCAAGGAATTTGCAGTGTGAGTGGAACATAGAGGGATTGAAATGAGGCTGGAAGGATGGGGCAGGCCCCAGAAAGTGCATCTTCTTGTACGCCAAGAAAGGAATTTTGGACTTTATCTTAAGGGCAATAGGGAAATATTTTGTAGTTTTGAGCAGGGGAGTGACCTGGGGAGAGAGGAGTGTTGAAAATATCACTCTGGCTGTTGTGCCGTGAGTGGATTGAAAGGGTAAGAGGCCATTGCAGTGATCCAAGTAAAGAAAACGGGTGAAGAGCCAGGACTGAGGAACAGTAAGTGGTACTCCCAGGAAGAACTGTCAAACAACGGAGAAAAACTGGCAGGAAAGGTAGGAAGAAAATCAGAAGAGTAAACACGGCAGCCTGAGGAGGAGATAATGTCAGTAAAATAGAGTCATACCCAGTGGGTCAAAGAAGTATAAAGCTCCCTCTGGATTGAGCAATGGACGGGTCATTGACACCCTTAGAGCATTTCTGTGGTATGGATAGAAGAAGCCGAAATAGAATGAATTAAAGAATTAGTTGGAGGTGAGAAAGTAGGGTCAAGTGGTATGGGCGACTCTTTCCAGAACTCTAGCTTTGAAGAAGGGCTATGTAGGGTCTAAGGGTGTTTATAATTTTTAATTTAAAAAAAAATCCGAGTAGATAATATGATTTTAAAAATTGCATGTTATAAAGCATCTTATACTGAGACTATACCTTAGTCTCCGATCTCTGACCTTTTAGTAATTTATCGTATCTTTTCAAGATCCCTTACTTATTCAAGCATTTATATCTCAAAGGAGGTTTAGTTTAATTTTGCCTTTAAAAAATAAGGGAGGGCTTCCCTGGTGGCGCAGTGGTTGAGAGTCCGCCTGCCGATGCAGGGGACACGGGTTCGTGCCCCGGTCCGGGAAGATCCCACATGCCGCGGAGCGGCTGGGCCTGTGAGCCATGGCCGCTGAGCCTGCACGTCTGGAGCCTGTGCTCCGCAACGGGAGAGGCCACAACAGTGAGAGGCCCGCGTACCGCACAAAAAAAAAAAAAAAAAAAAAAGGGAGATTCAGATGCTAGAGAGGATCAGGAGAGAGCAAGAGACTGAAGGGACAGGAGATGGGGGTAATTGACGGAGGAAGGGCCTCTCTCCTGTTGTGTCTGTGGTCCCCTTCTTGTCTAGCTCCACGCTAGGGTCACGTGCTACTGAAAATAACGGGGGAGGCGGTGGGATAGGGACTCCTGAGGGAAGTGGAGGAGGTCTGAAATAGCCAGCTCGGGAAGTGGAAAGAATGCTAGCTGGGGGAACAAGCAGGTGGTTACCGTGATGAGCTCATGTCAGGTCCAGTGGAACTCAAAGGATGTAAACTGTGGTAGTCTCACTGCTGTGTGATTTTCCTGTGCCATGTTCTTGCCATGTCACCCCTTCATACAGAAAAATTTCTGACAAAACTGGGTTCTCTTTATTAACATCCTCATCTCATCAGTGAAGAACACCCATGCACATCAGTGGGGCTTCTCCCTTAGGAATCAAATATTAAAGAAATACTACCCAAAGCTTCGATTTCTTAAAGTATCCAGATCATTCTGTGTCTCTAGGACTACCACTATACTGCACGGCCACATACTACCACATACTAACACGTACTACCACATACTAACAAAATAGCCACATTTAACAATAGAGTCATAGGCCTAAAAGACTGATTGCACTTAAGAGTGATTTGTTAAGAACTGGAATAACAGAAATCATTAGATTAAAACCTGAATTTTAGAGACCAGGAAAGCAGAGCTCCAAGAGGGACTTCTCCAAGGTCATGTTGTTCATTTGTGTCAGCCTTGGGCCTCTAACCCAGGCCCCCAAACTCCTACCCTCTGTCGGTTACTGGTATGGAAATCTAGTGACTTTCCACTGACTGTAATAGTTCTCAAACTGTGTTCTCATGGAACACTGGGATTTTCATAATCAGATTAAGGCTGTTCTACCACTAATAGTGAATACTGTGATTACTTCAAAACTTGCAGGGGAAAAATAGCTAATGGGAAGGCAGATTTTTGTTGTTGTTCTTTTTTGTGCCCCCATATATATATGTATTTTAAAGTGTTTGTGCTAGCTACCACTTACTGGCTACAGACAGCAGATGACAGAACAAATATTGAAAAACCATGAATTGCTATCTCCAGGTTAAGTTGAGCAGCCTGTATTTCTTTTAAGGATTCATATCGTTACTGTTGTGATTTTTATATTGCATACGTGTTGGTAGTTGTATTTTTCGTTATACATTCAGAAACATTTAGTCAAAGCCTAGGATATAGTAGGGAATTGTGCTTGGTTCTGGGGCTGCAAAGAATAAGATTCTTTCCTTCCCCACAAATGGCTTATAGTTTAGATTAGAAATGGGAACACGAGTTGGCAGTAATCAGAGGGAGGGAAGACTTCACGGGAGAGATGACATTTGAGCTGAGTTTTAAAGATGAGTAGGTTTTTCTGCATATAAAAGATGAGACTGGGGGCTTCCCTGGTGGCGCAGTGGTTGAGAGTCCACCTGCCAATGCAGGGGATACGGGTTCGGGATCCCACGTGCTGCGGAGCGGCTGGGCCCGTGAGCCACGGCCGCTGGGCCTGCGCGTCCGGAGCCTGTGCTCCGCAACGGGAGAGGCCCGCGTACCGCCAAAAAAAAAAAGATGAGACTGAAATAAGTGTTCAGTAGGCAAATGGAAGAAGACATTCTAATTAGAAATAACTGTGTGAACAAAGCAACAGAAAAGTATGAAAAGGCCTGGCATGTTCAGTTACTAACAGCAGTTCAGTGTGGCTGGAGGGTGGTGTGTGAATGGGGCCACATTGGAACATTGAGTCAGGGAGGCATCAGGGACCCTGTCAAGAATGATCTTTGTTATAATAGGAAGTTTGAGCTTAATTCTTTAGGCAGTGGGCGAGCCATTAAAATTTTTAAGCAAGAAAATAACAGAATGGCTGGCACTGTAGATGTTTTGTTTTTATAAGAAAACTACACGTTAGTAGAGAAGGACAGAGTGGAGTGTTATCAGTCTGGTGGCAGGGAAACCGGTAGGAGATCAGTGTCCTAATCCAGGCAAAGCTGAAGGCTTGCAGGAACGGGAATTCTGGCGAAAGAGGTGGGCCAGAAGAAGCATGTGGAGAAACTTGGTGATGGGTTGGGTTGAGAGGAAGGAAGAGGTGAGATTGACGTGGTTTGCGACTTGTGTGACTAGGTAGATGGGGGTAAGGCTGCCATTGATGGCGAATACAGAGAGAAACCATTCAGTAACAACAGTGGCGAGTTCCATGTAGATAGATTGATTAAGAACCTGTGGGACAGACATCCAGTAGGCTATTGACTATATGGGGTTGGAGCTAAAATTTTGGGAGAATCAGCATACAGTTAAAACCATTGGAGTGAAGAGGTTGCCCAGAGAGAACATTTGGAGCAAGAATTCTTAGTCTGGAATCCACATATCCTGAATTTACCCATTGTATCATACATGTGACTTTTGATAGGGGAAGGTCTGTAGCTTTCTTCAGATTCTCAAAAGAGATGAACCCTTGTTTAGTGTGAAAAGGGGCCAAAGACAGAGCCCTGAGTGTCTGCATTGTGTAAGTGCAGTTCCTAGTAGACAAGATGGAATTAAATGTATTTACATGGAATGAAGCTCCTCACAGAAACACCATGGTTTCTAAGAATTGTAAAAACCATTGGCCTACGATAAAGTCAGGTGTTCAGAGCTGTCCGGAATTTGCTCTTGCCTTGCCGTTACCGTTCTCTCTCTCGCTTCAGTGTTCTAAACTGTAAAGCTGGCTAAGTCCATCTCTTCACTGTTTTCTGGATACTTCACGCAAATCTTAGCTCCAGGCTTCTGCTTGTGTTTTTCATCCTGCCTGCCCTGTGCCCTACCCAACAAATGCTATCAATCTTTCACAGTGTAGTTTGTTCTACTTCCTCTGTACCTTTTTCTCATTGACCTATATTGATTTCCCTCTGTGTATTTTAGTGGTATCTATTGTCTTATTTGTTTTGGCATTTAAAATTGTACCACCTTGCACTGCTACTTATTTTACATACTGTTGCCTTCCTTTCCCAGCGAGATTTTGCTCCTAAAGGCTAGTATTACCTTGCATCTCATCACACCCTCTAGTGACCAAACTTTCATATGCTCATAATAGATACTAAAATATTTGAATGAATTTAACCTAAGCTAAACATAGTGGGGAAAATGTCTTGAAGAAAAAAATTAATAAGATGCATTCCAAATTATACAGGAATGATTAACAGACCATTTTTATGACTCCACTCCATTTCTATAGGTAATCAAGAGTTGATTGCATATCTGAATAAGATACTGATATCCTATGAGACTTAAGAAATTTTTGACTTTTATTTGAAATTTTAGGGTATTGAAGTAATTGAATTTGTTAAGTCAAACTGATTTTTCTGTATAAAATTATCTTATTTTTCAAAATGGAAAGATCTTTTTTTGATTTTAAAAGTAAAACAAGGCTTATAAAATAAAAGGAGTCTACAAAGTAGAAATAAAACGTTACTAATATTTCTGTAGCACTCAGGTTTTTGAAGCATCTTTACCATCCGTAAATTAGGTGGGTACCATGTGATTAACATACAAAACTTGCAAGCGACTCATCATAAAACATTATTTTGGAAGTTGACTACAGTGGCATAGTGTTTTTAGTTTTGCTGAATGATAATTTAGCTTAATCATCTGACTTGAAGCCACCATTTCTGCTTCTTTCATTGTTTGCTGGTAACTTTGGTATAACCCAGGGCTATGGTAGGAAAAACTACAGCAGGAAAAAAAAAAAAGAGGACCAGGGTTGCATTGCTTTGTTTTGGAATCAGAAACATTTTTAACTATCATAATTAAGGGGAATCGGTAATGTTAGATACTGCCAAGTGGATCTCATTATTATTGAGCATATATCTGCCAACAGCAATCCCGAATTGTAGTAGTCACCTCAGGAGGGAGAAATCCATGTTACGTTTTAGTGAGCCAGTATGACTGACACTTCAGTATATGTCTAGGCTTTTTTTTTTCCTGGAATCATAGTATATATTTTCATAGAAGTACAGTTTTTGTGCATATGCGCACACCATAATTGAGCCACTTTTTTTAACAAAACATATTTTGACCGTTTTCACAAAGAAGCAAAGGTCTTTTAATTAACAAGCATTACTGCTTATCGGGTAGAATATAATAAAACCTCGAGATGAAGATAAGCCCTCTCACTCGTCAGGTGACCTCCTGCAAAGCTGCCTCAGTGCCCCTCCCCCAGTGGTGCCTCCACAGTGCGGCTTATACCACATTGCCTAGACCTGCCAGGCCACTTGGCGTTAATAAACTATGACTAGTAAAACATCCTTACTTTATAATAAAACCTTTATTAAAAATTTCAGGAAAAAGCAAATGTATCCCAGTTAAGTTTTTATCAATATCTATGAATTAAAATAACTAAAAACCGTAGAATGCAGTTTAATCACTTTCATATTTCAGTAGGCCTTTTACCCTAGCGCTCGTGGATATATGTTCACTACTCCAGAGAACAAAGACAAAATTGAGAGACTTTACTTGAAAAATTTTTTTCTTACATACACTAGACTACCTTTTTTAAGAGAAACTTAACATAGCATTGCCTGGCTTTAAGGGAAGAAACCGTAGCCAGTCACTGGGGTGGGAAGGCAAGATTTCAGGTACCATGGTGGCCAGCAGCAGTCTGAGGGATAAGTCAAAGTATTTGATCTTTGGTGCCTTGAGGGCCTGCCACCTAATCCAGCCGCGGGTGAGTCTAAGGTAAGAACTCTCTGGAATTGTGCTGTTCAATAGAAATATAGTACAAGCTACATATGTATACAGTCGGCCCTATGTGTCCTCCGGTTCTGCACCCCAGGATTCAACTAACCCCGGATCGAAAATACTTGCAAAAGAAAAACATTCCAGAAAGTTCCAAAGCAGAACTTGAATTTGCCATGTGTTGGCAACGATTTATATAGCATTCACATTATATTAGATATTGTAAGTAATCTAGAGATGATTTAAAGTATATGAGTAGGTTATATGCAAATACTGTGCCATGTTACATATGAGACTTGAGCATCCGTGGATTTTGGGTTCCGAGAGGGGTCCTGGAACCAATCCTCTGGTGAATACCGAAGGACGACTATGATTTTAAATTTCCTTGTAACCACGTTAAACAAAATGGAAAGAAACAGGTGAAATTGCTTTGAGTAATACATTTAATTTAACCCCAAATATTATTTCAACGTGTAATCGATATTTACACATTAAGAAATATTTTTTAAAAATTAACAAATATTGTGCGTTATTTTTTTGTGCTGAGTTGTTGAAGTGCAGTGTGTATTACACTTAGAGCACATCTCAATTCAGACTAGCCACATTTCCTGTGCTCCATAGCCACATGCAGCCAGGAATGACTGTATGGAACAGTTCACTCTAGAAAATCTAGGGGATGTGTGCCCAGGACATTGAGAAAAAGAACTTCCCTCACAGCCAGTGTAAAATATGAAATTACGGACCTTAGAGGATGCCTACATCTGTGCTGGCCAAGCAAGCCACTGAGCTGGGTCATAAATTATTCATTTTGGGACAACTTATTTCCATGATCAAGATCAATATATTTTGTGTCACTTGATCACTGTTTGGTAACATATTCATGACTTTCAGTACTTTTATCTTTCTCCAGGTGCGACTCTTTTGTCTCTGGTCAAACGTCATGCCACATCTAAATTCTATGCATAGTTTATGTAATATAAAGAAAAATAGTTTTATTTTTATGATTTGTATTTCATCTGCTAGTAACTTGTGACTGTGTATTCTGAACTTTATTAAGAAAAATGATAATACCTTACTCTTTAAGATATTAAATTCTTTTCAGTAATTGGGTCTGTCATAATCTGATTTGCATTTTCTTTTATATTTTAAGGATATGGAATATTATCTTGTAAAATGGAAAGGATGGCCAGATTCTACAAATACTTGGGAACCTTTGCAAAATCTCAAGTGCCCATTACTGCTTCAGCAGTTCTCTAATGACAAGCATAATTATTTATCTCAGGTAAAGAAAGGCAAAGCAATAACTCTAAAAGAAAATCACAGAGCTTTGAAACCTGCCATTGCTGAATACATTGTAAAGAAGGCTAAACAAAGGATAGCTCTGCAGAGATGGCAGGATGAACTCAACAGAAGGAAGAATCACAAAGGAATGATTTTTGTTGAAAATACTGTGGACTTAGAGGGCCCCCCTTCAGACTTCTACTACATTAATGAATACAAACCAGCTCCTGGAATCAGCTTAGTGAATGAAGCCACCTTTGGTTGTTCATGCACAGATTGCTTCTTTGAGAAATGTTGTCCTGCTGAAGCTGGAGTTCTTTTGGCTTATAATAAAAATCAGCAAATTAAAATCCCACCTGGCACCCCCATTTACGAATGCAACTCAAGGTGTCAGTGTGGACCCGATTGTCCCAACAGGATTGTCCAAAAAGGCACGCAGTATTCACTTTGCATCTTTCGGACCAGCAATGGCTGTGGCTGGGGCGTAAAGACCCTCGTGAAGATTAGGAGAAGGAGCTTTGTCATGGAGTATGTCGGAGAGGTACGCTCGCTTCTCTCATAGCGCACAGTGTGCGGGAGGCTCGTGCTCTTGAGGCGCCGCCTTTTACCTCAGTAACAAACACGCTTGGTACGTTTTGCTGTTACCGTTTGCAGATATGTACAGACTTCAGGTTTGAGGGAAGGGTTCACTGGCATCATGAGAAATACAAACTTGAATGTGAACAAAAAAAATTATACGCAGTGACAAATGAAGTAGAGTCGCCTTTCAACAAACACCCACTCATAGTCATTGAAACTGGCATTTGCAACTTTGAAAATATGACCAGTATTTTTACACAAAAGTCCTAAGAAGAATATCAGATCTAAATACATCCTGACTTAGAAACTTTTAAATTGTAATTTACTTCACCCATTTGACCAAATATGATTAAGTGTAGTTGGCAAAACTCAATTTTGCATCAGCATGAATGATACTGTAGAGTACATGAATGTTTTATGAGCAAGTATTGTAAAGTACACATAAAAACATTTATTGGGCTTCCCTGGTGGCGCAGTGGTTGAGAGTCCGCCTGCCGATGCAGGGGACGTGGGTTCGTGCCCCGGTCCGGGAAGATCCCACATGCCGTGGAGCGGCTGGGCCCGTGAGCCATGGCCGCTGAGCCTGCGCGTCCGGAGCCTGTGCTCCGCAACGGGAGAGGCCACAGCAGTGAGAGGCCCGCGTACCGCAAAAAAACAAACAAACAAACAAACAAAAAAAACATTTATTGCAGCCACCGGTAAGAAAAATCCAAACTCTTTGCATCTGAAACTCAGCTACAAAGACCATTCTCTAAAATACCAACTACTGAGCACATTTATTTTTATACATATAATGCATATATACAAAAAATAGTGTTTACCACATACTATTTTAGGCATACTATTCTAAGCACCTTGCGTTTCAACTCTTACTAAATTCTCTCAACAACTCTGTGAGGTGGTAGTATTTCCTCCATTATTGTACAGCAGGAAACTGAGGCACAGAGAAATTAAGCAGCTCGCCCAAGGTCACTTAGTTAGTAGTAAAGAAGAGCCGAGGTTCAAAACCAAGGCTGCAGAATCGCTGCACTTCACCCGTACACCACACTTCCTCAAACTGAGTGGTGGGCTAAGCTGTGGCTAGAACAATGAGTGTGACCGCATGTCTGGGGTTGTCAAACCAGGTATTTTAAAAGTTGTTTGGAATTAGATCCCCTTTAATTATCTGTATTCATCCAGAATTCTGAGGTTAAACTGCATCCCTATTTTGATCCTGAAATTTTTAGATAATGGCAGATTATTATAAATCACTATTCAGAATACTAGACCTTGTATAATCAAATTGTTCTCTTCTTTTGGTTTAATGAATGTGGCAGCTAAATTTGGTTGACACCATGAATCACTTGAGCCATTTTTGGTTTCTTGAGCTGAGCCTGTGGTCAGGCTGTGTTCTTCAGAGCAGAACTGTATAGATGATGGTTGTGAGCTACAGAATTTCATGAAAACCACGTATTCTACAAAACTAAACTTTCCAAACAGTTGACCGCAAATTTAACGTACCTTCTCTCCTGTATTTGTAACAAATTTCCATTTGTAACTGTACACAGATTCGTTATAGGAAAAATATGCCTTCAGAGCCTATTTAGAGCATACCTACTTCTAAATTTAGTCCTTTACACTCTGTTGTGTCTTACACAGAGCTGTAGTTGTGTAGCTTTTTTGAACATATCAAATAAATGAGAATCGAAGGTGGGTACTGTTTCCGCTTGCTAATTGTTGGGTTGTCCTCACTCTCATTTGAACAGTCATACTTCGTTTGCGCCACCCGTTCTCCTCTCTGATTGCCCTCCTCTGTTCATCTAGCTCTTCTAGTTTATGTGAATGTTTACTTTGATGGCACTTTTACTTCTTTTTATGCACCTGAAGGCATTAATATGTTAATTAATAGATTTATGGATGGGTGTTTCTTCAGCAATAGCTATATAATATACTATAGTTTTTTCTTTTTAGGTTATCACAAGTGAAGAAGCTGAAAGACGGGGGCAGTTATATGACAACAAAGGAATCACATATCTCTTTGATCTGGACTATGAATCTGATGAATTCACAGTGGATGCAGCTCGATATGGAAATGTGTCTCATTTTGTGAATCACAGTGTAAGAGAGAAAGTATAGACAGGACTAATTAGTACTGTTTTAAAAGATTTTCCATACTTGAGGAATAATTGTCTTTAAATTATATACTCTTTTATTATCTCCAAAGTATTTTAATACAAGGGCCTCTTCTGTTAATTCCTGGTATTATTGCTGTTTTAGGAAAATTCATCGAGGTGCCTACCAAATAACATCCATTTTGCAGGACTCTTTACATATGTTACTTCATTTACACTTTCCAACAACTTTATGAGATAGGTATTGTCCTCGTATAGAGGAGGAAATTAATGAGCAGAGGAGTTAAGAGGTAAAAAGTTTAAGAATTAACACATAACTATATGGGTTACAGAAGTAAACACAGCTAAATTTAGGATACACAACTAAAGAAGGGTAGATTTGCCGTGTTCTCTTAAAATGTAAACATGTTAACATTTTTATAAAATTTAAGAATTTCTAGAGGAAGTATTTAGGGCTACTTTTCTAAATTATGAATTAGTATTCTTAATTCTTGTTTGAAAAGAACTTAGAATACACTTGGACCCTTAACTCCAGAATCTTATACTCTATAAAGACTATTTCCAAAAGTAAGGGGGGTTAGGAGTTACTGGACACCTCCTAAGTGCTAGATGGATAACATAGTATTAGGCTTGTGAGACTGACATTATCTCTATTCTATAGATTAGATGACATTATCTCCATTTCATAGATTACAAGGAAAATGCTTCTTGGAGCATAAGTTCTATAGCTGATCATATAAGGAGGTAGACCATGTTAATCTTTTGATGGATTTTATACCAAAAAACTAGTTTATGATTAGCAACGAAATGTCAGGGACCTTCTGACTCCTTTGTTTCCTGGTTTACTTACATGTTGAATTTTTTCTTAACGATAAAATTGAGATACTCTCCAAATAGATGTATTCTATTCAAGGACAATTAAATAGTTACTTTGATTTCTCAGTATGATTCACCAGATCTTTCTTGCATATGCTAGAATGTAGTGCCGAGTTCTCGAAATGCTGAGCAATTCCAAACAGAAGTTTAAGAAATGAAACCCCATGCAACATGAAATTTGAGCTCTACAGTGCTGATTTGATTTTTTTAAAAGTTACTCAAGTTCTTTAAATATGCCTTACTAGAGCATGTTTTACTTTTAATTTCAATAATTCTATTTCTATTCTAGATGTTCTACTTGGGCATTTTTTGAATCTTTCTAGGCTCTTCAATAAACTTTTGATACAGTAGTCCCTCCTTATCTGCAGTTGCACCTTCTGTGGTTTTAGTTACCGGCTGTGAAACATGCTCCAAAAATATTAAATTAAAAATTTCAGAAACAAGCAAAAAACAACAACAACAAAAAAATATATATATATACCTTACTAAAATATTTACAGGTGAAATGATAATGTTATCTAACATTTGCATTAAAATTCCCCCAAAACAATTAAGAAGTTGGGACTAGATGAAACAAGATTGACAAAAATGTTAATAAGCTTTGAAGTTGCCTAGTGGATATATGTGGACTTACTATATTATTTTCTCTAGTTTTATGTATGTCTGAAATTTTCTGTAAGGGAACACAGTATTTTTAAATGTGCATGCCTCAAAGACCTCTAAACAATAAGTTAATTTCTAGTAGAACTTAAAACTAATACTTTGGGAAATTAAAGATTTTATATAGCATGTAGAAGAGCTCGTTCATGTCAATTTTACTTCAGTGGGTTCTCATGTTCCTTTTTAGTGTGACCCGAATCTTCAGGTGTTCAACGTTTTCATTGATAACCTCGACACCCGTCTTCCCCGAATAGCATTATTTTCCACAAGAACTATAAACGCTGGAGAAGAGCTCACTTTTGATTATCAAATGAAAGGTATGATTTTCAAATACAGTTTCTTTGGTGGAGTTTCAGTGTGAAGAATCTAATCAGAATAGGAGAAGACCTTAGAGTATCTGAACCAAACTCATGTTAAGGTTTTAAAAAATGAGGCTATAAGAGTTTGTCTTTTTGCTGAGGGCACAAAGCTAATCTGACAGAGCTAATACTAGAATCCAGGTCTGCCTGATCTTGGGCTGAGTAATGCTCTTTCTTCTACAGCATGTTGCTGCCTGCTTTTTTCAGAACTTCCATACAGAAGCTTATTTATTATAACATCTTTTCTCAATATTACTTGTATTTAAAAAATTTTAAGCCTACATTTCTGAATATTTACTGAAAGATGTATATTCGTAAGATTGAAAATATGATTTAAATCACATATGAGCTTATTCCATTCCTAACTGAATCTGGCTTTTAAAGAGAACATTTAATTCTGTTTGCTTTACTGTGACAACATGTGTTTTCTTTTCTTTGTTTTTCTAAGTATGATGCCCTTTACGTATTGTTACTACTTGACCTTGCTTTATGGCTCTTAAGCAATTTATGAAATGAATGCGTGTATACTGGATTTTACTAGTAAGTTTCATCATTTCACAAATCCATTCTCATAAATATGGACTAATAACATACACTTTACCTCTTACTAGCCCACAGCATCCTTTCAAGACAGTTTGTAAAGATTCTGTCAATTTACAACTGAAAGAAAATTTGAAACTCATTATGAATTGTCTTAACTCTTCTGTATTTCTTTTTCTACGTATTCAGGTTCTGGAGATATATCTTCAGATTCTGTTGACCACAGCCCAGCCAAAAAGAGGGCCAGAACTGTGTGCAAATGTGGAGCTGTGACTTGCAGAGGTTACCTCAACTGAATTTTCAGGAAATAGAACTGATGATGATTATAGTTTTTTTCCTAATGTTACCATTTTTAAAAAATAAGTATTTGGGACTCTTTTCATATTATCAAGATTATACACTATGTTAATTTACAATTCGTGTTTCAGACTATTGGCCAAATGCATTACTGATGCTTCTGAAGAGAGGAACACAGGGTCACATAGACTAATTTGAAATATACATATTCAGACTGTTTACAGATCTGTGTAGAAAGAAGTCTGTGTGAAAAGAGAACTGCCTCCTTCAGTGTTTTAAGTGTTAAACTAATGATGTAATAGTCACTAAGATCAAATATTCGACTTGCCATACACCTTGAATTTAGAGAAATAGAGTTAATTCTTATTGGACAAATACACAAGTTCTATTTTTGTTATTGTCATTCATGTTTACCTACTTACTACTCATTGTACTTGTATTTGAGACAAATAGGTGATACTGAATTATACTCTATTTTCTACTTTCATTAAAACATTGAGGTCTTAATGATATAGAAATTTAAGGTCTAAAATTAAATGTAAAAAAGTTTAATTACAGCTTGATTTAATATTTTGAAGCAATCTAGACCACTAGGAGCGGTGGATGTCTGAACCAGTAATTCTAAAATATTTTTTAATCCTGTAGAAGAAAAATACCCAAAATGTTCTCCCTAAAATTCTAGAATGGCTAGCTGTTATGCTTCTTTGAAAGGATGGGGCGGTTGGGACCAGGGGGGTTTTTTGGAGTGCCAGGCAGGGGGGATGCAGCACTTGATAACATGAAGTAGGCGGCCCATGCTGAGTAGCTCTGGCCTCCACAGTAAAACGAGATGCCCCCTGAGAGCGGCTGTATGTAACGATAATGTTCCTCACTATAATTAACATTACATTTTCTGAATTTTCAGGTAATTTTAACATTTCCTTTCCACCAAATTTAATTATTTTTATAATAAATAAAGGGCCTGCAGGCCCTTTTTAAGAAGTGATCTATATTTTGAACTGATACTTATTTTATACATGAATTTTTTTAATGTGATAAAGCTAAACTTGGCTTGGCCAAAGTGTGTGTCTGAATTATGACCATTTATTACTTGAACTATGAAGACTGAAATGGAATATATTCATTGTTTGGGGTTTTTTTGTTGTTTTTGTTTTTTCCTATGTAGTGAAACCTCAGTCCAGAAAAACTATATTTTCATCTCTTTCTGATCCTGGGACTTCTAATCACGGTGTCCAACATGAAGGCGAATGCAGCAGATAAGTCTAAATCTTGGTATTCTTAATTAAGTTCTGCCAGAGGTCCCTGCCCGAGGCTTTAATGACCTACAGTAAGCTTGGGTAAAGCTGAGCTGACTTTAAGAAAGCAGCACTTCACATCTTCATCCTTAACCTCTTTTTTGGGAGAAGCTACGCTTTGTTATGTTGCTATCACGGGATTTCGCTCTTTCGTAACATAGGGTAAACATAGGGTAAACATGTTTACATGTTTGGAGTCTCAGAGCATATTCTGTCTGCTCACCAAAATTTGCCGAAGGTGTCAAGGAAAAATATATATTTTTAGTGCCATTTTTTTCTTTATGAAAAAATAGTCACATGGCGTCAGTGGTAAAAAAGCGTCACAGGTTTACAGGCCAAACTTGCTTTGAATTATAATTCTCACAGGTTCAAAGATGTAATTGTACCATTCTTTTTAAAAGGTCAGTGTTTTACTGTCTAGTTATTTGACCTTGTCTACTCTCTGTTAAAGAAATGTAAAGCTGGAGGACAAAGGGAGGATGACTGTTTTCGGTAAACCCGTTTTGTCTTGTGCTTATTAATAGAAACGTAATGAACCTTTGAAATTTTTAAAAACCTGCATTACCCTTAAGTTGTTGAAAAGCTGAACTTAAGCAGTAAAATGATAGAAACCATTTAAACGAAGCTGTTCGGAGCTTTAACTGTTTTAAGTCAACATTTAGCTTCTTTAGTTCCCTAAGTTGTCAGAATTTGTTCTCTCAATATAAAGCAAATATTCAAGGGCAATATTTAGATCAAGTTTAAACTGTAAATTAATCCACTGTTCAAGTTGTATCGGTACCGTTGTTCTCGGTATCTCCAGAAGAGGATTGTGATACACAATTGGTAATCTCAGGGTTTTTTCCCCACATATGCACAAAATCTAGACTGCACTTATTTTTCTTATAGTTCAACAGTTTCTCTTTAGCAAAATAAATTTAGTTTGGCATTTGACTTTCTGTTTATCATGGCTTAGCTTTATTTCTGAATATTTTACCGTCATTTCCAGTAAGGCTACAAAAAGGGCAGAAAAATACTGATGTATTCATGACTACCTGTTATTGAGATTAACCAAAGGTTTATATACCATTCCTTTAAATGTTACTTTTAAGAAAGTCTATTATTGTCATGATTCATGCATTTGAATATCAAAGTAGAATTTTACACTTAGCATAAGGTAGACGGATACTTTTTAAAAGTTTTGAGCATTACTGTTAGTCACCAGGTACTTAAACATATTGTGCTAAGTACTGCCTGGAAGCACAGAGGAATTTTAGAATTAGAGCTAATAATCTCTGAGCAAGTCTTAAGCCCTTTATCTGTACTCCTGTGCTTCTCATGAGTCTGTGAGGTTGGTGCCGTCCTCCTTATAGCAGCATACTGAAAAAACAGGCTTAGACCGGCTAGGGAACATTAACATCCCCAGGATCATAAACTAAACTTGACTACTTTTAAAATAATTGACCAACTTCAGGCAGACTGTTTTAAAAAATCCATTTCTACTGTTTGTTAGTTTAAACAAACGTCCAAGTCCTGGATTCCTCTCTAAGGCAAATGTAGCTAGCCACTGGGTTTCCTTTGTGACGTATCTTGGTATCTTGAAACTTGTTTTTCACTTCTTCATACGTCACAGTTCTTGAAGTAAAAATCAAGTAGCCACCGTAATTAACCCTGCCCACTTCTATGCTCTTTTTGAGAGGCATTAGTGCAGAGTGGTTAAGAGCATGGACTTGGGGGCCTGAAGTGCCTTGTTTGAGTCGTGGCTTCACCCCTTACGAACTACACGGACTGACCTCCCTGTGCCTTCACCTCCTCATCTGTGAGTGGGGATAGTAAGTGTACCTACCTCAAAGGGCGGTTGTGAGGAGGAGAGAGTGTGTAAGAGAACCGAGCATTGTCACAGAGTAAGTACCATATATAAGAATTAGCTGTAATTACTCTGTACTATAAACCTGTACTTTAAAATATTTGGTGGTCACTACAAGTTTTTTGATCGACGTCTGTTCTAGTGCTTAGCCCTTAAATTCGTTCAGCCAGCGTTTATTATGCCAGGCTTGCCTATGAAGCAACAATGAAAATGTGGCAGTATGGAATATTAAATTCATGGTGAGATTATAAAATGCTAAGAATATATTCAGAAGAATGTTTACAGGCATGTTTTAAACACCCACCTTGGATCATAAGCTATACTATTAAAATGAAGTC
This sequence comes from Leucopleurus acutus, assembly GCF_964270905.1. Classification (NCBI taxonomy): domain Eukaryota; kingdom Metazoa; phylum Chordata; class Mammalia; order Artiodactyla; family Delphinidae; genus Leucopleurus; species Leucopleurus acutus. The sequence continues at coordinate 196,825,218 of NC_139142.1, forward strand.
TTAAATGTCAGTGAATATATACAAATGTATGTAGTAGTAACATTTGATTATGTGATGTGTAATTATGAAGTGTAACTAGTTTTTAGAGCCTAAGATTAAAAATGAAGTCTCTGGGTTCCTGTAATAGGCCTGTTGTAGTTATGAGTATTGAACGTTCTGCAGTCCCTCCTGGTTCTCTCCAGTGACTTATACATTCATCACCTTGAATTTAGGTAATGGTACTCATAGGGGGGCTGGGCAAAGTGGAGTAATGTATAATCCTGCCCCAGTCATACTGAGTCTGTAGAGTGTATTTCATCAGAAGCTCAGGGTAACATCTGAGCTAGAAAGAAAGGGGTCCATGTTCCCTTTAAACTTCACATTCTTGCTTACACACCTCTGCCCTCAGCTACCGTACTATGCTCAGACCAGTCTGTGTTGGTGTGCATATTAATAAAGGTGAGTAATGTAGGGCAGAGACGCTTGCTATAAATTGTGATTCAACATATTGCTCAGAGAACAGCCAGAAAGGAGTTGCACCCTTACTCTCAGCCCTGACCCTTAATAGTCGTGTCGGTTCCTTCCCCTCACCCCTCTCTGGTGCCAGTTTCTTAGCCGAAATTTGAAGTGTAGTCGCCACTGTCCAGTTTTTCTCCCATGTCAATGGACAAGGGCTAATTTATCCTTCTGCCAACATTTGGGAATGGAAAATTCCCTTCTGGACAAGTGAGAGGGCTGGCTTCCTGGGTCCACTTGACATTGGTTCCCCTGAACACCCAGTTTATCTTCCTTTCCCGCTGACTCTAAGTCTTGCAACCTTAATTAGTTTTGTGGCTCCAGTACTGATTTTTGGTTTAATTACAATGTAGCATGGTGATATTGCATTTCATTGTTTAATTGATCCGAAAATTGTATTTTTAGAGACTCTGCTTAAACTTGTTTGAAGTGAAATCTCTGCTTTTGCTTTCTTAATCTATGAAATATCAGCAAACCAAAGGGTTTATGAATATTTGCTAATAACTTTATTACATCCACATACGTAACTATGCAAAAACATAACCTATCGATGGACTGGAAGGAAGCGGAATGCCTTGTAAGTATTTTCTTTTAGGTTTTGATTTTACCACGGTATTCACATCAGTACTCTTTAAGTGATGGGACACCTGAGATAGGTAAGGGGCTGACTTTCTTCTGTCGCCATCAGTTTATGGTAATAGATCCAAGTTTATTCTTTAAATCTGAAGTATTTTTACAACCCAGGATATGGTCTGTCTTGGTGAACGTCGTCCTTTGTAAACTTGAGAAGCGTGTCTTCTGCTGCTGGATGAAGTGAAGTGTTCTTAGTGTCAGTTAAATCCAGTTGGTTGACGGTGCTGTTCAGTTCTTCTGTATCCTTGCTGATATTCTGTAGACTAATTGTTACAGCTGTAATTGTGCATTAGTGTGTCTTTCTCCTTTCAGTTGTTTTTGCTTTGTATATTCCAAAGTTGTAGGGTACTTTTAGGCTTCTGTCTCAGTGAACTGGATGCTTTATCACTAGTAACATAGCCACTCCATCTTTCTTTTAAGTAATGTTTACATGGTAAAGGTTTCCATCCTTTCACTGGCAAACCTACCCAAGTCTTTTGAAGTCAGCTTCCTATAGACAGTATGTAGTTGGTTTATGGTTTTTCCTGTTTTGATGTAATTACTGATAGGTTTGGATTTAGTTCTCCCAGAACTAAATTGAACGTTTTCCTGTGTTTTCCCTCTATTTTTTGGTCCTCCGTTTCCCCTTTACTGCCACCTTTTAGGTTATAGGAACATTTGTAAGTATTCCATTTTAATTTATCTATTAGGATTTTGACTGTTATCTCTTGGTATAGGTTTTTTAGTGGTTGCTCTAGAATGAAGTGAGCTTTTTCTTTTTTCAACTACTATCCTCTCCCCTGTTGCCAACTTCTCATAGAAATATTGTAAATGCTCTCGTGTAGGTAGCTCGGCTTCTGGAGTGGCGGGAATTTCAAAATCAGAGGAGCTTTGTGAATCTGCGCTGCTGCTAAGGTTTAGTGGCCTTTTCTCCTGAGGCATGTGCTTCCCGCTGCTTAGAGTAGTTGTTTCTCCAACACTAGAAGCTATACTTACATCTTGATCTCTGCTTTTCAAATCAGAATATGTGTCCTTTGGGCAAAGTACATTTTGTTCGCTCTGAGGGGCAAGAGTATTGTCATTGATTCCTGGCCTATAGACGCGTCTGCTCGAGGAGGTCATACCCCCATTTCTCTCTTGGGAAGATAACAGAACAGTGTCAGACTGGCTGTCCCAGCCTTGACTTCCTTGTTCTGATATGTGTGTTGACTGGGAAGACGTCTGGGAAGAGATGTGAGTTGAGTCCCCATCAGAGGAGTCACTGAAAAGCTTCGGAGACTGAGAGCCCCCTGCCTCTGTGGAGGACGGGAGGTTTTCCAAACAGTCATCACTGAGGTCAGCACTTCTTTTAAAGAACACTTCCCACTGTGGTACTTCCCCGTCAGCCTTCTTCTGGAGCTGTGGGACAGGACCCATGTCTCCTTGAGCTGAAGCTGGGATTTCTGATTCTTCACCTTCACTGTTGGATTCTTCACAATCTATAAAGTCTGCCCAAAGAAAAGTTGGCATACTCTCTGCTCTGAAGCATCCTGTGCTTTCTCTCTGTTTTTCAGGCTGGTTTTGTGATATCGCAGTTGTGGGAAATACCTCAGGGTGAAGAGTTTGCTGGTTTGGAATCTTGTGCCTTAAAGGTACTGGCAGAGGATCATCAAAGAGGTCACTGTCATCGTCCTCCTCTGTGGGATAAACAGAACAGGTGTGTAGGTAACAATGCAAAAGGAACCAATTTGTGCTTCTAATTAAAAATCCAATTTGTAGCTCTCATGGAATCGCAATTAGTGGGTGTTCACTCTTCTTCCAAGAGAAGTTAAAAGGCCCTGTATTCTTGGGCTATTCTGAACAATTTATCTACCAGCCTTCAACTTGTCATAAAGCCAGACTGTGCGTTGAGACTAAAGATCTGTGCTCCCCAAATAAGGCCACAGAGCCTTAATCAGTGGTTCTCCTCTGGAGAGCTTTTTAAATAAAACAGCTTTCTACATTTCATTTCACACCTACTGAGTCCCTGAAAGTAGGACCGAATAATTCACTTTTAAAGTTAAGCTCTACAGCCGATTCTGTACATCAGCTAGGTGTTGGAACCACCCAGACTAAGAGAGACGTTTGCAAACTCGCTGTGCTCTGCAGATAGTAGATGCTCAAGGAAGTTGGCTGATTGATTGACCTAACAGAGACAATTTTTTCCTAACATTTTCCGATACCTACTTTATGCATGTTATAGGCTGAATGTCTGTGTCCTCCCAAAATTCATAATTTGAATTTCTGACTACAGTGTGATGGTGGTATGTGAAGGTGGGGCCTTTAGACGATAATTAGCTCATGAGGGGGGGGACCCGTGTGATGGGATTTTAGTGTCCCTGTGAGAAGAGGAAGCAGATTTCTCACCTTCTCCATGCCCATGCACAGAGGAAAGGCCATGTGAGTGCACAGTGAGAAGGTGGCTGAGAGCCAGGAAGTGGGCCCCTACCAGGAACCACATCTGCCAGCACCTTGGGCTTGGACATCCCAACAGCCGCCAGAACTGTGAGAAGTAGCCACCCAGTCTCTGGTGATTGTTATGCAGCCCTATGCCAAGAGCACAGGCCATGAGAGACACTGGGGGACACACAGATCGAGTCAGCTTTAACCAAGACACTGAATAAGCCACATCTAGTGTCATTTTACTGTCTTAAGCATGCTGCACTAGCCTGGAGTGAGCCCCGTCCACTTACATTCTGAAAATGAGGACCTTACCTGGAGGATGAAATTTACATAAATTAAAATGACATGGCACGGAACTGGGGGGAAGACAGATACTTTCCTGCACCCTAATGGCACCTAACCTAACCTCGAAGAAGGAAATAAAATGCTCATGAGGCTACTTACTGTAGAGGGCAGCTTATGTTCTAGTGCAGAACCTCGTGTTAAGAAGCAGGTAATTATAAGTTAACTATTTTCCCACTGATAAAGGATGTAGCTTAAAACTGCATTTTTAAAAGCTGCTTTTAAAGGGAGGTGGAGGGGGAATAGAAACCGTCATCCAGCTCCCATTTTACCAGTGAGGAAGGAGGCCCGGAGAAGATGTGTGACAGTGCGCAGTCAGGAGACCGAAGTCCAGTGTTCTGTATCACAACTACAGTTGTTTAAACAAACAGCTATTTATCTTCTTTTCTAAAGGACTTAAGGTGACTAAGATGTCTAGGGTCTATACTCGGAGTCACCCTGGTCTCCAAATTATGGCTTCATTTTGAGCCACGGATTAATTTGTTATAGCTCCTCCACTAACGTGCCAGTTACCTTTCTGTGGAACTTTTTTGTGTCACCTCTAAGTTGGACAGTTTCATGTTCTTCCGGATCAGTGACTATACCAGTATCGTGGTATGTTTCAACTGGAAAAATAATCTGTCAAAACATTTTCACATTAACTCACCTGTATGTATCTGGAAAAAAAAGTAAAGTTTCTATACTATTAGAAGTTTATTCTGACATTATGTATTCTTTCTGTTATGACAATATAAAATTTTGAAATTTCTCTCTATGAAAATGGGAAGGCATATAACAGAAAACACAATAAAGTGTTGAAATCCTTAACATTTACACAAACTGATAACACACCTAAACCTAATAAAAAAAGACAAATGTCATAATTCATAGGTACTTTCCACCATCGTGTACTGCTGATGTCTGTATAAACTGGTATAATCTACTGGAAAACAATTGGGCAATATGTATGTGTCAGGCACCATAATTTCTACAATTTAACCCAATAATGAGAGCTGCGAAACAGACTTACATATAATGTCGCTCATCACAATATTTATAAAAGTGAAAGGTTCAAAATAACCTAACATGTACGACAGATTAAATATACCATTATATAGTCACGGCATTCAAAAATTTACCACAGACGTGTAGAAAGGTGGGACAATACCCTATATAATAAGGAAAAAAGTCAAAACTACCCAGAAATGATAAAATATGAGAGTAAATCTTCATTACCTTGGGTTAAGCAAGAGTTTCTTAGATATGACACCAAAAGCAAAAAAAGCACAAACCATAAAAGAAATTAAATTGGACTTCATCAAAAATTTAAAATTTTACACTTCCAAAGACATCATGAAGAAAGTAAAAAAGACAGCTTTCACAGACCAGAGCACCCGGAAAAGCGGTCTTGCAGGGAAACCCACACCTGGGACTCCAGGTCATTCTTCTTACCTGAGTCGAGGTGGATTGTTCTTGCTCTCTTCAATTTTCCAAGTGGTTTATACTTTGGCTCAGTACTTTGGGAAGATCGGCATAAAGGCTTTAAGCTGAAATGAATACGAATATTTTATTTTTCCTGTTGGGAAGTTGCTGGAATGTAAGCATCACTTTTAGAGATTATAAAAACCTAACTATGGGGGAAACCATACCACTACTTTTCAAAACTGAAAAGCATTGTTTAATAATTAAAAATTACTTCAGGGACTTCCCTGGTGGCACAGTGGTTAAGAATCCGCCTGCCAATGCAGGGGGCACGGTACGAGCCCTGGTCCGGGAAGATCCTACATGCCACGGAGCAACTAAGCCTGTGTGCCACAACTACTGAGCCTGCGCTCTACAGCCTGTGAGCCACAACTACTGAGCCCGCGTGCCACAACTGAAGCCCGCGCGCCTACAGCCTGTGCTCCGCAAAAAAGAAGCCACCACAATGAGAAGCCCACACCCAGTGACAGAGTAGCTCCCTCTTGCCGCAACTAGAGAAAGCCTGCGCGCGTGCAGCAACGAACACCCAACGCAGCCAAAAATAAATAAAATAAAATTAGGGGCTTCCCTGGTGGCGCAGTGGTTGAGAGTCCGCCTGCCGATGCAGGGGACGTGGGTTCGTGCCCCGGTCTGGGAAGGTCCCACATGCCGCGGAGCGGCTGGGCCCGTGAGCCATGGCCGCTGAGCCTGCGTGTCCGGAGCCTATGCTCCGCAACGGGAAAGGCCACAACAGTGAGAGGCCCGCATACCACAAAAATAAATAAATAAATTTATTTTTTAAAAAAATTCAGTATAATAAAGTGGTAAATACAAGCACTTAAAACAACCTGCTAGATATTCATCTAATTGTAGGATTGGGGGGAAAGCAAAACTTTTATCTTTGTTCTTATGCTGCAGAAAAGCAGGTCCTATTCTAATAACCTATTAAGCAATAGAGGAACACGTTCTGGCATTCAGGGAATTCAGCATCGCAACGGCTTCCTTATGCCAGATTCCCAGAAGCGTTTAGGATTTTATGTTAACACACTCACGTGAGGAAAGCCCATATACTCCCAACCAGTACCACATTTACAGCCACACCCATTTTACATCCTTGCCCCTGGTTTCCGGCCCAAAACTATTCTCTGGATCCATCCCGCCCAAAAACACAAGTCCCACAAGTAGTGACTACTCACATTTCTTGAACTTTACCCATAGTTGTGCCTAACGGGATGACATTTGGATATACATTCACAGGATAGATGTAGCTCAAGAAATCTTTAATCTGGAAGAAGGAAAATAAAATGCATCAGTTATCTCTACGGTGAAGAGCCCCGGCGTTAGAGCAGCAGATAAAGGGATGCGGGGAAAGAGAAGTAGAAGTCTCTCAAGACTGTGGTCCCAATGCCAGCTGCACGTGGGGAGCACCTGGGGACCTCCTAGGAGAAGACAGACCCAACCCCAAAAGTCCCCTAACTGAGCTACGATGGGGCCTGGAGGTCAGTAGGTGTGGACGTTCTTCAGGTGATTCTGTTCTCCAGTAAGGAGTGAGGATCACTGATGAATGGGATGCAGAGGCCCCATTTCTTCAGATGACATTAGTTCCCTTATCTAGGGTCACTCACCCGTAGTTAACCAATCCCCTTCAAGGAAGTGAGAATTCATCTGAGTATTTAAGACGCACAAGGAAACAAGGTCTTAGAGTGGCATTTCTTTCCTCCGACATAATCGTTAGCAATGCCAAGGGGAGCCGCGTCTTTGAGATGGCTTGATTTGTTCTCAGGGTTTATTCTAATCTAAACAAGGACATGCCAAAATGTCGTGAATACCTTGATTTTCTGCAAAGCTCAGAATGCTAAACAGGAGGGCTTCTGTCACTATTCCTCAAAACACCTCTAGCAACCCAGAAGAGCTTCTGCTTTGCCACTTATTAGATCTTGGTGAGCTTGTGGTCTCGGTTAAGTTACCTAACGTCTCTGAGTCTTAGAGGCTTCATCTAAAAGTATAAATGAGATAATGTGGGTAAAGTGCTTAGCCCTGGTACCTGGCACATAGTTGAACATTCAATAAAACTGTCTATTACAAAGTTGGTAATGACAACACAAAGATTTTTATTCCCTTCTGCAAATGGGGAGACAGAGACACAAAGTAATTATTAGCACCCAACTTTTTCAAATAAAGCACCAAGTCAAAAGAGGTAGGGAACCCAGGAATTATTAATAACTCTATATTCAAATAAAATGGGAACCTTAAGACAAAGGGGAAAGACAGGAACAGATACATTCTTTGGATACTTCTCATAAACAATTTCCTTTGTACTTTCAGAGTAGGCATGCAAAAAGAAGCCATTATTTACCTTGCCCACAACCTATATGATTTGCATAATCAATCCAGAGTCGAGGCTGGTAGAAATCTGAGGCTTTTGAAGGGAATAAGAATGAAGAGAGTCTGGTCAGACCCACACCAGAAATGGCCCCTATCTACTCAGAGATGAAGTGGCCACAAGGAGACAAGAGGTACCCAGGAGAGGGCATCCTCTCCCACTGGTCCACACCAATGCCCTTTCTTCAGATGCCTGCCTTAAAACTACCCATTAACACAGTCCGTTCTGGTTCTGTGCAGTAGTTCCACTCCATAAGCCACTGCAGACAGTAGACCACTGTTCCTGGGGGAAATAAATACAGTGTTTCCCTGAACCTCCAGTCACAGCGCTTTGTCAACCGATCAAGTACACAACCTTCTTTTATGTGTGCTTCTCTTTAAAGATATCGTCCGTAGAATACACTGTTGATCCATGAACACTGAGCTCAAGGCCAGTGGCGCTGCAGCTCACGCCTGAAGAGAACTTATCCGACACAGGCACCACCTCAGCAGGGCACATCTCGGCCTTCCTGGAGCTTAGGAACACTTGAGAGCACTTCAGCGCTACACTTGGAGGCTGTTTCAAACGGCAAAATCACCCCAAAAAGCACACAAATATGGAAAACGCAGCAGTAAAGAGACGGCAAAGAGGACACTCGGTTTACAGCCCGGGAGCTGAAACAAGAAGGCAGGAGGCCACCATGTGCGACCTGAGTCGGGAATGTGCGTGTCGGGCGACTCAAATCTTTTGCGGCCCTGCCGTGCACGTCTGCAAATGACCACAGAGCGCCACTCGCGCTGATGTGGGGATTCAAACAAATGTCAGTGAGCAGGCAGATTTGTAAATGAGGAATCCGCAAATAATGAGGATCAACCGTACTTGGGGAAAAAAAAAAAAGGAAATGATCTTTAAATCTATTCACATTTGTTTTCCTTTTTTTTTTGGGTCTCGCCACGCGGCATGCGGGATCTTCCTTCCCTGACCAGGGATGGAACCCGTGCCCCCTGCAGTGGATGCGCGGAGTTCTAACTACTGGATCGCTGGGGAATGCCCCCTACTATTTACATTTTTAAATATAGTTCAGCATGTTCTATACACAGGATATAGGCGTATTAATTAAAGCAGTTTTCCGGAAAGCCTCTCTCTTCTCACTGGACACAGTGAGAGAAGATGAGTAACCAGAGCTCAGGGTAAGCCCGCCACAAGCAGGATAACTGCTGTCATCCGAGGAGAGAGGGAAGAGAGGAAGCAGGTCAGCCGCTCCACCCCCGTACCCAAGCAGCAGGGAGATGCCTCCCCATTGGGAGCTAACTTTATAGAATCCCAGGAAGGCTGTGCTTCCCAACTTGGCTGCTAACTATACTGAAGAAAAGAAATAAGAGCAGTTTTGACTGAAAAGTTTTCCCCAATTAGAGGCCCCCCTGTGGCTGAGACAGAAAAGGATGCTGAGGGGTAAGAGGAAGGTTGAGCAACAGTGATGCTGGGCCAGATGCCTAGCCCAGGACAGATCACCAGGAAGGGGCTTTGACAACAACCTAAAAGTCAGGATAAACTGATAAAGAAAACGTTAACTGAATTATCCCGTCCAGATGAATTACTTCCAGGCTACGCTCAAATAATCCATTTGCACCTGGAAGCTAAGCCCAGCTATTGAAGAGAGATGTCACTGGGATACTTTGATACCAAATAATCATTTACAGTTTTCTGGCTGACTTAAAAAGAATGCTGCTACCTGACCCCAATGTTCATAGCAGCACAATTTACAATCGCCAAGACATGGAAGCAACCTAAGTGTCCATCGACAGACGAATGGATAAAGAAGATGTGGTACATATATACAATGGGCTATTACTCAGCCATAAAAAAGAATGAAATAATGCCATTTGCAGCAACATGGGCGGACCCAGAGATTATCATACTAAGTGAAGAAAGTCAGAAAAAGCCAAGTATTATATCACTTATACGTGAAATCTAAAAAGTGATACAAATGAACTTATTTACAGACATAGAAAACAAATGGTTTTTTATGGTTACCAAAGGGGAAAGGGGGCAGGGGAGGGATAAGTTAGGAGTTTGGGATTAACAGATACACACACTACTATATATAAAATAGATAAACAACAAGGACCTACTGTATGGCACAGGGAACTATATTCAATATTTTGTAATAACCTATAAGGGAAAAGAATCTGAAAAAGAATGTAGATAAATATATATATTTATATATATAAATAACTGAGTCACTTTACTGTACACTAGAACCTAACAACATTGTAAACCAACCATACTTCAATAAAAAATTTTTAAAAAATGCTGCTACCTGGAGCTCTGCAAGAATCCACCTGTTCAAATCATCACCATGCCCATGCTCACTGCTGCAGAGCTATATCCATGTACCCCCCAATACAAAAATAATCACTATCAGGGAAATGCGTTAAGTGCAGAAAGGGCAAAACTAAAATTATGTATGACTTAAAGTGTCATAAAAAGCCAGCTTTTATATTGCTTTTTCTCCAATACATGAAATTACTGAATCCCTGCACTTGTAAGATGCTAGCATTTACTTTGGAAATGCATGAGGATTCTGCAAATAAATTACATATGTCAGGTTCCCATTCTAGTATGTCAATTTCCTATATAAAAAGTACCATAACGGGGACTTTCCTAGCGGTCCAGTGGTTAGGACTCTCAGCTTCCACTGCAGGGGTCACGGGTTCGGTCCCTGGTCGGGGAACTAAGATCCCGCATTTCGTGTGGCACAGCCAAAAAAAAAAGTACCATAACAATACCATTTTAAGCCCTCTTCAACTGAATAATTCTACTCTACTATGTCCTAAGGACAGGGTCTACACCTCAGTCACCTTTGTTCTTCCTCATTGCTGAATATTCAGGACAATTTTTTAAACGGCTTTTCAGTACAATCAAATTTTGGAAGAGGCCGAGAATCTGCACAGTACCCTAAGGCTACCAATAATGAGATTTTATCTGTAGTACTCCTTCAAATAAGATTTACGATTCTTTTTTTTCAATCTTCTTTTTTTCTTACTGAAGTATAGTTGATGTACAATATTATATGTAAGTTACAGGTATACAATGCAGTGATTTACAACTTTGAAAGGTTATACTCCACATATAGTTATTATAGAATACTGGCCATATTCCCTGGCTTGTATAATGTTGGAGTATCTTCTTTTATCTTCTTAACTATTACTTCCTTGGGGAAGCTTTTTATGTTTTGCTTGTTTGCTTTTTAATTTTATTTATTAAACTATAGTTGATTTACAATACTGTGTTAGTTTCAGGTGTACAGCTTCAGATTCTTTTCCATTATAGGTCATCACACGACACTGAATACAGTTCCAAGTGCTAACCAGTCAGATTTACGATTTTTTATGACACATGAACAGAACTGAAGTGGGGAATTTAAAATACATTTAGAAAGCAAGTTGGAAAGAAAACCTTAATCATATGTTTTCTTCAATGGTTAGGCTGAAAACAAGTGATGATAGCAATTTTCTTTAGACTTAGTAACACAGCTCATCCACTGAGATGTCTTCCCTAAGTTTCTTTAGGAAAAGCCACAACCAGTCTTAAGCGGTAGAAAAAGAGATGCCCGCAGAAGCCACAAAGGGGAGTATATGAGGTCTTCTTACCTCACTGTAGGAGGAGTGAAAAGAAAAGCAGGCTCTGTACGAACTCGCTCCAGTCCTAAAGTGAGATGAAAACACAAAATTAAAGGTCACTTATCAAAACTAAGCTAAGTTCTAAATTTCAAGTCTTCTTATTCAGGCTCCTGCAGTATGAAATCACCTTACCAAAAAGAATTTCTTCCTGGGACAAGGGGGAACTCTTTCCAGAAATGTAAATTTTTGTAGACATTCTGAATGGCCAAAGTTAAGGAAATTTGCTAAAACGTGGTGATCAGTATGGGACTCCTCTACTCCACCAAAGGCTTCTACTTCATACAACGTCAGTTCCTAACTCTCTGCCAGGCAAGAGGCCCTGTCTCTAACCCTCTCATCTGTCTAACTCAAGTAGACCCCAGGAAATACTTCCTAATGGTATTAGCCAATAGACAGCTTGGAAAGCCGCATCTCTTTAGTTTAAATAGAGTTTAAATTTCAGAAGTTATTTTCCACAATTATAATATATCCTCTTCTTAGGCTTACGCTAGATTGCATTTCAACTATCGATTTACCTCAAGGCAAGGTTTCTCTCGAAAGACACTGCTTGCTTACCTCACAATGACATTGGTTTTTCTGGCTCTTTCTCCAAACCACATAGTGGATGGCTTAATGCTGATTGTGTGGAGTGGAATTCTATTTTTGGAGGTAACGCCGCAGGGTAACTTATTCCACTGAAAATATTCCTCTGCCTAAAAAAGATTTTAAAAATATAGTAAAGCAGTTTAATATTTTCAACAAATCTGTTTGTAGGCAGGGCCTCAAAAACAAATGTAGATGAGTTTTCAGACATGAAAAAATATATATATATATAGACATGAGGAAACAGGTAAGCCCAAATTGAGGAATGTTCCACAAAACAACTGACCTGAACGCTTCAAATATGTCAGTGTGATGAAAGAAAAGCAAAAGCTTTGAGACTTGATCTACATGAAGAGAAACTGAAGAGGCCTGAGCAAATGCAAAAGATGATCCTTAATAAAATCCTGGACCGACTGTATTAAGAACAGGAGGCCCTGCTCTTCCCTCCACAAGCCATAAAGGACACGATCGGGACAACTAGGGAAGTTTGAATATGGAGTCCATCACATCCAGTAGGGTCGTATCAATGCTAAACTTCCTGAGTGTGGGAACTGTACTGTGGTCGTGCAGGAGAACGTCCTTGTTTACGGCAAAGTGTCATGGCATCTGCAACTGACTCTCAAGTGGATTGGGGGGTGGGGGTGCTAGTTACACAGAGACAGACACAGAGTACGTCAGGGAGCAGACGTGATGGTGTTAACACACGGGAAGCCAGAGGAAGAAGACGCGGTGTTTGTATGACCCAGTGATTCCACACCCGGGTATATATCCAGAAAAAAAACCAAAAACACTAATTTGAAAAGATACATGCACCCCAATGTTCATAGCAGCATTATTTACAGCTGCCAAGATATGGAATCAACTTAAGTGTCCATCAACAAATGAATGAATAAAGAAGATGTGGTGTATAAAAATATATACAATGAACTACTACTCAGCCATAAAAAAGAATAAAATTTTGCCATCTGCAACAACATGGATGGACTTGTAGGGTATTATGCTAAGTGAAATAAGTCAGACAGAGAAAGACAAATACTGTATGATATATGTAGAATCTAAAAAATACAACAAACTAGTGAATATAACAAAACTCACAGATATAGAGAATAAACTAGTGGTTATCAGTGGGGAGAGGGAAGGGGGAGGGGCAAATAAGGGCATGGGACTAAGAGGTACAAACTCTTAGGTTTAAAATGAGCTACAAGGATATATGGTACAACACACGGAATAGAGCCAATATTTTATAGTAGCTATAAATGGAACACAACCTTTAAAAACTGAATCACTACATTGTACAACTGTAACATATAACACTGTACATCAACTACACTTCAATTTAAAATAAAAGAGTACATGGTGTTCTTTGTACTAGTCTAACAAATTTACTGCTTTAAATTTTTTTTTTTTTTTTTTTTTTTTTTGCGGCACGCGGGCTTCTCACTGCTGTGGCCTCTCCCGTTGCGGAGCACAGGCTCCAGATGCGCAGGCTCAGCGGCCATGGCTCACGGGCCCAGCCGCTCCGCGGCATGTGGGATCCTCCCGGACCGGGGCACGAACCCGTGTCCCCTGCATCGGCAGGTGGACTCTCAACCACTGCGCCACCAGGGAAGCCCTGCTTTAAAATTTATCAAAATAAAGTTGGAGAGGAAAGTAACATGTGTTTTTAAAAGGTTGAAAACCAATGTGACTATTTTCCCAAAGACATTACATTTAGATAGGAATCCTTCAAAACCATGAACACTCCATCGAAATCAAACATCACTGGAGCACTTTTGGTGCTGTTTCTCACGAGGCTGTGGATGAGAGTGCTCCAGGGCTGTGCAGGCTGCTCTGTTGAATATTTTTAAGGCTATGTGACCTGAGACACATACCTTAAGCTGCTAGAAGTAGTGTTTCAAGGCGAGTAGCCATGTGGGAAATGACAGGGGGTGAGTTAAGGTACTTTATGGTTTGTGAGAAAATTTAGACCAAAAAGAAATCTGCCAATTAAAATATTTATGGGGCATGTTAGGGGCAAAGACTACAAGTCCAAAAGAAAAAGGACAAAACAGTTTCTACTTTGTATCTACATTGTTTTTATCCATCCATTAATTCACTGCATGTGTATGTGTGTGTGTACATATACAAACAGAATGATGAAATAAATTCATGATGCAAGTTATAGTATGCAGCTGACCAGTCATCAAAAGTAATTTCTTACCTAGTAGCTCTCCTGCAGTGGTCTGAAATAGAATCTTCCATGCTATGGATAAGAATCGTTTTTTGTTGTTGTTGTTTTTAAATTTTGCTTTACTTTAGTGCTGAGCAAGTCTACTTTAGGATTTTGGCTGATGGAGCTAATATCACTGGGTTTTTTAAAATTTATTTATTTTATTTATTTTTATTTTTGGCAGTGTTGGGTCTTTGTTGCTGTGCGTGGGCTTCCTCCAGTTGCGTCAAGCGGGGGCTACTCTTCATTGCGGTGCACGGGCTTCTCATTGCGGCGGCCTCTCTTGTTGCAGAGCATGGGCTCTAGGCATGCAAGCCTCAATAGTTGGGGCGCACGGGCTTAGTAGTTGTGGCGCACGGGTTTAGGTGCTCCATGGCATGTGAGATCTTCCTGGACCAGGGCTCAAACCCGTGTCCCCTGCATTGGCAGGCGGATTCCCAACCACTGTGCCACCAGGGAAGCCCTAATATTACTGTTACAATGATTATCTAAATGTATAAATGCACTGTTTACTAAAATAAAAATTACTCAGCATATGAATGCTAAGATTAAAGATTTAGAGAACAATTAGGATCATCACACATACCCCTACATGTGAAGATGACTAATTAGTAGCAGTGACATTGAATGACAATATAAATTAAAATGGAAATGTTAAAGGCCAATTTAAAATTTAACACCTGGCAGGTAATAAGAGAAGGGAGTTCTATGGTGGCATCAGAAAACCAATTACCAGTGAGTTTCAAAGACACTAAAAACATTCATTTGAAATTGGACCAGCAATACATGTAACTATTTCAAAATTCAAAGCAAAGTTATATCTAGATATTTATCTCAAATGAGGAGAAGGAAAATAAAGTTTATAAATGCGCACGTGTCATGAGTCTCAGAAGTAAATCATGGGCTTTCCTGGTGGCGCAGTGGTTGAGAATCTGCCTGCCAATGCAGGGGACACAGGTTCAAGCCCTGGTCCGGGAAGATCCCACATGCCGCGGAACAACTAAGCCTGTGAGCCACAAATACTGAGCCTGTGCTCTGGAGCCTGCGAGCCACAACTACTGAGCCCATGTGCCACAACTACTGAAGCCCGCACACCTAGAGCCTGTGCTCCGCAACAAGAGAAGCCACTGCAGTGAGAAGCCTGCGCCTCGCAAGGAAGAGAAGCCCCCCACTCGCCGCAACTAGAGAAAGCCTGCACAGCAACGAAGACCTAAGGCAGCCAAACATAAATAAATAAATAAATTTATTTTTTAAAAAAGTAAATCACAACGGGTTGTGATTGTTTTCTTAAATTATAAGCTCTAACATGTTACTAATTTCCTTACAAATAAACTGTTCATTACATAAGTCATTACAAATAAACACGTATCAATTGTGTAAATATATTTCATTAATAATTAAAAGTACTGAGACTCTGGGAGGGCTCATGCCAAGGGGTACTTCCCACAACTTCTGCTGCCAGTGTCCTTGCCCCACGGTGAGCCACAGCCCCCACCCCCCACCACCTCTGCAGGAGACCCTCCAACACTAGCAGGAACAAAAGCCTTCAGCCAAGAAAGAAAGGACACCAAACCCTGTGATCCTCATGCCACAGCTGAAGACCCATTGTGTCTCAGGAAATGGAACAGAAAAAAAACCCCAAAACACCTACCCTTTGTAATAGAGATACACCAGAAATACATCTACACGTGGCACAACTCCTACAGAACACCTACTGAACGCTGGCAGGAGACCTCAGACCTCCCAAAAGGCAAGAAACCCCCCACGTACTTGGGTAGGGCAAAAGAATAAACAGAGACAAAAGGATAGGGATGGGACCTGCACCAGTGGGAGGGAGCCGTGAAGGAGGGAAGGTTTTCACACACTAGGAGCCCCTTTGCGGGCGGAGACTGCGGGTGGCGGAGGGGGGAAGCTTCGGAGCCGTGGAGGAGAGTGCAGCAATGGGGGTGCGGAGGGCAAAGCGGGGAGATTCCCGCACAGAGGATCGGTGCCAATCGGCACTCACCAGCCCGAGAGGCTTGTCTGTTCCCCCGCCGGGGCGGGCGGGGCTGGGAGCTGAGGCTCGGGCTTCGGTCCGAGCGCAGGGAGAGGACTGGGGTTGGCGGCGTGAACACAGCCTGAAGGGGCTAGTGCACCACAGCTAGCCGGGATGGAGTCCGGGGAAAAGTCTGGACCTGCCGAAGAGGCAAGAGGCTTTTTCTTCCCTCTTTGTTTCCTGGTGCGCGAGGAGAGGGGATTAAGAGCGCTGCTTAAAGGAGCTCCAGAGACAGGCACAAGCCGCGGCTAAAAGCGCGGACCCCAGAGACGGGCAGGAGATGCTAAGGCTGCTGCTGCCACCAAGAAGCCTGTGTGCGAGCACAGGTCACTATCCACACCTCCCCTTCTGGGAGCCTGTGCAGCCCACCACTGCCAGGGTCCCGGGATCCAGGAACAACTCACCCGGAAGAACGCACGGCGCGCCTCAGGCTGCTGCAACGTCATGCCGGCCTCTGCCGCCGCAGGCCCGCCCCACACTCCGTGCCCCTCCCTCCCCACCCCCACCCCCCGCCAGCCTGAGTGAGCCAGAGCCCCCGAAGCAGCTGCTCCTTTAACCCCGTCCTGTCTGAGCAAAGAACAGACGCCCTCCTGCGACCTACACGCAGAGGCGGGGCCAAATCCAAACCTGAACCCCGGGAGCTGTGAGAACAAAGAAGAGAAAGGGAAATCTCTCCCAGCAGCCTCAGGAGCAGCGGATTAAAGCTCCACAATCAACTTGATGTACCCTGCATCTGTGGAATATATGAACAGAAAACGACTCATCCCAAATTGAGGAGGTGGGCTTTGAGAGCAAGATTTATGATTTTATCCCCTTTTCCTCTTTTTGTGAGTGTGTATGTGTATGCTTCTGTGTGAGACTTTGTCTGTATAGCTTTGCGTCCAACATTTGTCCTTGGGTTCTATCCATCTGTGTTTCTTTTTTTTCTTTAAAAAAATTTTTTTCTTAATAATTATTTTTTCTTTTAATAACTATTTGATTTTATATTATATTATTTTATCTCCTTCCTCCCTCCCTCCCTCCCTCCCTCCCTCTCCCTCCCTCCCTCCCTCTCTCTCTCTCTCTCTCTCTCTCTCTCTCTCTCTTTCTTTCTTTCTTTCCCCTTTTATTCTGAGCCATGGGGATGAAAGGCTCTTGGTGCTGCAGCCAGGAGTCAGTGCTGTGCCTCTGAGGTGGGAGAGCCAACTTCAGAATACTGGTCCACAAGAGACCTCCCAGCACCACATAACATCAAATGGCGAAAATCTCCCAGAGATCTCCATCTCAACACCAGCACCCAGCTCCACTCAACGACCAGCAAGCTACAGTGCTGGACACGCTATGCCAAACAACTAGCAAGACAGGAACACAACCCCACCCATTAGCAGAGAGGCTGCTTAAAATCATAATAAGTCCACAGACACCCCAAAACACACCACCAGACATGCACCTGCCCACCAGAAAGACAAGATCCAGCCTCATCCACCAAAACACAGGCACTAGTCCCCTCCACCAGGAAGCCTACACAACCCACTGAACCAACTTTAGCTACTGGGGACAGACACCAAAAACAACAGGAACTACAAAGCTGCAGCCTGCAAAAAAGGAGACCCCAAACACAGTAAGATAAGCAAAATGAGAAGACAGAAAAACACACAGCAGATGAAGAAGCAAGATAAAAACCCACCAGACCTAACAAATGAAGAGGAAATAGGCAGTCTACCTGAAAAAGAATTCAGAATAATGATAGTAAAGATGATCCAAAATCTTGAAAATAGAATAGAGAAAATGCAAGAAACATTTAACAAGGACCTAGAAAAACTAAAGATGAAACAAGCAACAATGAACAACACAATAAATGAAATGAAAAATACTCTAGATGGGATCAATAGCAGAATAACTGAGGCAGAAGAACGGATAAGTGACCTGGAAGATAAAATAGTGGAAATAACTAATGCAGAGCAGAATAAAGAAAAAAGAATGAAAAGAACATAGGACAGTCTCAGAGGCCTCTGGAACAACATTAAATGCACCAACATTCGAATTATAGGGGTTCCAGAAGAAGAAGAGAAAAAGAAAGGGACTGAGAAAATATTTGAAGAGATTAGAGTTGAAAACTTCCCTAATATGGGAAAGGAAATAGTTAATCAAGTCCAGGAAGCACAGAGAGTCCCATACAGGATAAATCCAAGGAGAAATACGCCAAGACACATATTAATCAAACTGTCAAAAATTAAATACAAAGAAAACATGTTAAAAGCAGCAAGGGAAAAACAACAAATAACACACAAGGGAATCCCCATAAGGTTAACAGCTGATCTTTCAGCAGAAACTCTGCAAGCCAGAAGGGACTGGCAAGACATATTTAAAATGATGAAGGAGAAAAACCTGCAACCAAGATTACTCTACCCAGCAAGGATCTCATTCAGATTTGATGGAGAAATCAAAACCTTTACAGACAAGCAAAAGCTGAGAGAGTTCAGCACCACCAAACCAGCTCTACAACAAATGCTAAAGGAACTTCTCTAGGCAAGAAACACAAGAGAAGATAAAGACCTACAATAATGATCCCAAAACAATTAAGAAAATGGGAATAGGAACATACATATCGATAATTACCTTAAATGTAAATGGACTAAATGCTCCCACAAAAAGACACAGATTGGCTGAATGGATACAAAAACTAGACCCATATATATGCTGTCTACAAGAGACCCACTTCAGACCTAGAGACACATACAGACTGAAAGTAAGGGGATGGAAAAAGATATTCCATGCAAATGGAAACGAAAAGAAATCTGGAGTAGCAATTCTCATATCAGACAAAATAGACTTTAAAATAAAGACTATTAGAAGAGACAAAGAAGGACACTACATAATGATCAAGGGATCGATCCAAGAAGAAGATATAACAATTGTAAATATTTATGCACCCAACATAGGAGCACCTCAATACATAAGGCAAATAGTAACAGCCATAAAAGGGGAAATCGACAGTAACACATTCATAGTAGGGGACTTTAACACCCCACTTTCACCAATGGACAGATCATCCAAAATGAAAATAAATAAGGAAACACAAGCTTTAAATGATACATTAAACAAGATGGACTTAATTGATATTTACAGGACATTCCATCCAAAAACAACAGAATACACATTTTTCTCAAGTGCTCATGGAAAATTCTCCAGAATAGATCATATCTTGGGTCACAAATCAAGCCTTGGCAAATTTAAGAAAATTGAAATTGTATCAAGTATCTTTTCTGACCACAACACTATGAGACTAGATATCAATTACAGGAAAAGATCTGTAAAAAATACAAACACATGGAGGCTAAACAATACACTCCTTAATAACGAAGTGATCACTGAAGAAATCAAACAGGAAATTATAAAATACCTAGAAACAAATGACAATGGAGACACGATAACCCAAAACCTATGGGATGCAGCAAAAGCAGTTCTAAGAGGGAAGTTTATAGCAATACAATCCTACCTTAAGAAACAGGAAACATCTCGAATAAACAACCTAACCTTGCATCTAAAGCAATTAGAGAAAGAAGAACAAAAAACCCCCAAAGTTAGCAGAAGGAAAGAAATCATAAAAATCAGATCAGAAATAAATGAAAAAGAAATGAAGGAAACGATAGCAAAGATCAATAAAACTAAAAGCGGGTTCTTTGAGAAGATAAGGAAAATTGATAAACCATTAGCTAGACTCATCAAGAAAAAAAGGGAGAAGACTCAAATCAATAGAATTAGAAATGAAAAAGGAGAAGTAACAACTGACATTGCAGAAATACAAAAGATCATGAGAGATTACTACAAGCAACTCTATGCCAATAAAATGGACAACCTGGAAGAAATGGACAAATTCTTAGAAAGGCACAACCTGCCAAGACTGAATCAGGAAGAAATAGAAAATATGAACAGACCAATCACAAGCACGGAAATTGAAACTGTGATTTAAAATCTTCCAACAAACAAAAGTCCAGGACCAGGTGGCTTCACAGGAGAATTCTACCAAACTTTTGGAGAAGAGGTAGCACCTATCCTTCTCAAACTCTTCCAAAATATAGCAGAGGGAGGAACACTCCCAAACTCATTCTACGAGGCCACCATCACCCTGATACCAAAACCAGACAAGGATGTCACAAAGAAAGAAAACTACAGGCCAATATCACTGATGAACATAGATGCAAAAATCCTCAACAAAATACTAGCAAACAGAATCCAACAGCACATTAAATGGATCATACACCATGATCAAGTGGGGTTTATTCCAGGAATGCAAGGATTCTTCAATATACGCAAATCAATCAACGTGATACACCATATTAACAAACTGAAGGAAAAAACCATATGATCATCTCAATAGATGCAGAAAAAGCTTTCAACAAAATTCAACACCCATTTATGATAAAAACCCTCCAGAAAGTAGGCATCGAGGGAACTTTTCTCAACATAATAAAGGCCATATATGACAAACCCACAGCCAACATCATCCTCAATGGTGAAAAACTGAAAGCACTTCCACTAAGATCAGGAACAAGACAAGGCTGCCCACTCGCACCACTCTTATTCAACATAGTTTTGGAAGATTTAGCCACAGCAATCAGAGAAGAAAAGTAAATAAAAGGAATCCAAATCAGAAAAGAAGAAGTAAAGCTGTCACTGTTTACAGATGACATGATGCTATACATAGAGAATCCTAAAGATGCTACCAGAAAACTACTAGAGCTAATCAATGAATTTGGTAAAGTAGCAGGATACAAAATTAATGCACAGAAATCTCTGGCATTCCTATACACTAATGATGAAAAATCTGAAAGTGAAATCAAGAAAACACTCCCATTTACCACTGCAACAAAAAGAATAAAATATCTAGGAATAAACCTACCTAAGGAGACAAAAGACCTGTATGCAGAAAATTATAAGACACTGATGAAAGAAATTAAAGATGATACAAATAGATGGAGAGATATACCATGTTCTTGGATTGGAAGAATCAACATTGTGAAAATGACTCTACTACCCAAAGCAATCTACAGATTCAGTGCAATCCCTATCAAACTACCACTGGCATTTTTCACAGAACTAGAACAAAAAATTTCACAATTTGTATGGAAACACAAAAGACCCCGAATAGGCAAAGCAATCTTGAGAAAGAAAAACAGAGCTGGAGGAATCAGGCTCCCTGACTTCAGACTATACCACAAAGCTACAGTCATCAAGACAGTATGGTACCGGCACAAAAACAGAAATATAGATCAATGGAACAGGATAGAAAGCCCAGAGATAAACCCACACACATATGGTCACCTTATCTTTGATAAAGGAGGCAGGAATGTACAGTGGAGAAAGGACAGCCTCTTGAATAAGTGGTGCTGGGAAAACTGGACAGCTACATGTAAAAGTATGAGATTAGATCACTCCCTAACACCATACACAAAAATAAGCTCAAAATGGATTAAAGACCTAAATGTAAGGCTAGAAACTATCAAACTCTTAGAGGAAAGCATAGGCAGAACACTCTATGACATATATCACAGCAAGATCCTTTTTGACCCACCTCCTAGAGTAATGGAAATAAACAAAAATAAACAAATGGGACCTAATGAAACTTCAAAGCTTTTGCACAGCAAAGGAAACCATAAACAAGACCAAAAGACAACCCTCAGAATGGGAGAAAATATTTGCAAATGAAGCAACTGACAAAGGATTAATCTCCAAAATTTATAAGCAGCTCATGCAGCTCAATAACAAAAAAACAAACAACCCAATCCAAAAATGGGCAGAAGACCTACATAGACATTCCTCCAAAGAAGATATACAGACTGCCAACAAACATATGAAAGGATGCTCAACATCATTAATCATTAGAGAAATGCAAATCAAAACTACAATGAGATATCATCTCACACCAGTCAGAATGGCCACCATCAAAAAATCTAGAAACAATAAATGCTGGAGAGGGTGTGGGGAAAAGGGAACACTCTTGCACTGCTGGTGGGAATGTGAATTGGTACAGCCACTATGGAGAACAGTATGGAGGTTCCTCAAAAAAACTAAAAATAGAACTACCATATGACCCAGCAATCCCACTACTGGGCAGATACCCTGAGAAAACCATAATTCAAAAAGAGTCATGTACCAAAATATTCATTGCAGCTCTATTTACAATAGCCTGGAGATGGAAACAACCTAAGTGTCCATCGTCGGATGAATGGATAAAGAAGATGTGGCACATATATACAATGGAATATTACTCAGCCGTAAAAAGAAACGAAATTGAGCTATTTGTAATGAGGCGGATGGACCTAGAGTCTGTCATACAGAGTGAAGTAAGTCAGAAAGACAAATACCGTATGCTAACACATATATATGGAATTTAAGAAAAAAAAATGTCATGAAGAACCTAGGGGTAAAACAGGAATAAAGACACAGACCTACTAGAGAATGGACTTGAGGATATGGGGAGGGGGAAGGGTAAGGTGTGACAAAGCAAGAGAATGGCATGGACATATATACACTACCAAACGTAAAATAGATAGTTAGTGGGAAGCAGGTACATAGCACAGGGAGATCAGCTCGGTGCTTTGTGACCACCTAGAGGGGTGGGAGAGGGAGGGTGGGAGGGAGGGAGATGCAAGAGGGAAGAGATATGGGAACATATGTATATGTATAACTGATTCACTTTGTTATAAAGCAGAAACTAACATACCATTGTAAAGCAATTATACTCCAACAAAGATGTCAAAAAAAAAATTAAAAGTACTGAATATCTGTGTCTGTTTCCTAATTAGGAAGTTTACAGTAATGGAATACAGTGATGTGTAGTTGCATGACCTTGATCTACGAACAAGATCTCAGCCTCAGTTTTTACGTTTGTAAATTGAAGAGCCAACAAAATGGAATTTGAGATTCCTTCTGGACCTAAAATTCTGTTTTTCATGGATCACACAAACAATAAGAGAAACACTTCACCACATACCTTTGGATGCCGACACGCATGGATCTGAGTGTCACGGTCTGTTGTGAGATGATGAAGAATGTCAGGCATGTTTCGAAACATGTCTAGTTTATTCACGTGAACCTGAGGAAAACAACACAAATAAAGCACATTATTGGAACTGTATTTCCTGTAAATAAAGTGTTCAAGGGTAATGAGGCAAGGGCAAATCATCCAGTTAAAACTAAGTCTTTCTTCTTCCTCGAAGCCTAGTTTTCAGCTATTTCAACGCAGGGCGCTGAGATCCCATTTCCAGCAGTCTGCGTTACCACCCGTTGTGGGTGGTAATGAAAAGTCTGGCGACTCGGCTGGTGGATTTCATTGGATCGATCCATCAAGAGTCATTCGATTCATATTTATTGTGCACCTGCTCTATGTCAAGCTTTATTCTAAATATGGGGTGTACTGCAGAGAACAATTAAGAATCACTTGCTCAGGGGATTCCCTGGCGGTCCAGTGGTTAGGACTTGGCACTTTCACTGCCGGGGCCCGGGTTTGATCCCTGGTCAGGGAACTAAGATCCCGCAAGCCATGAGGCACAGCCAAAAAATAAATAAAATAAAATACTAAACAAATGAATCACTTGCTCATGAAGACACACACAACACGCTGCATACGGGCAGCTGGGGGAGAGGGAGGCCAGTGGGACGAGGAAGTGGAGACCCAGGTCCTCCCTTTCCACACACCTTTTTATTGGATGAAAAGGAGGAGGGCAGATGCAAAAAAGCAAAGCAAAACAAAACAAACCTCAGCCACCTTTAGAATTTTAAAGCGAATATGTTTTAAATTGTTAAAACCCACATGTCGGTTTTACTGGAATCGTTTTCTGGGTAGTTTTGAGTAAATAGCAAATACTTAGATTAATACAAGGATAATGAAATAGCACTCCTCAAAAAAGTATGCTCATTTTGAAGTCTGAATAACAAAACACTTTAGAATAATGTTAAATCGCTGTAGTAATTAATACCAAGACAGCTATAGCAAGAACCCGAGCACGAGACTTCCCTGGTGGCGCAGTGGTTAAGAATCCGCCTGCCAATGCAGGGGACACAGGTTCGAGCCCTGGTCCTGGAAGATGCCACATGCCGCGGAGCAACTAAGCCCGTGCGCCACAACTACTGAAGCCCGCGCACCTAGAGCCCGTGAGCCACAACTACTGAGCCTGCGTACTGCAACTACTGAAGCCCGCGCACCTAGAGCCTGTGCTCTGCAACAAGAGAAACCACCGCAATGAGAAGCCTGTGTACTGCAACAAAGAGCAGCTTTGTTGCTCGCTGCAACTAGAGAAAGCCCGCGCGCAGCAACGAAGACCCAACAGATCCAAAAATAAATTAATTAAAAAAGAACCCGAGCATGACTTCTTACTTATCCTGTGAGATCCTGTAACTTATCCTTATTCCTCTCACTACCTGTTTACTAATGAGTAACAAGAAGTAACAAGGAATTGACTTTTCTGGCCTAAGAAGGATATAAAAGAGGCAAATTCTGAGATGTACAGAGAAACAGGGAGAAACTTTCATCCTCACAAAAATGAAGATGCTTGAAAAGGTTGCCATAAATCATCTCTTAGGTCCCTCTATCAAAAGACCTCACCAGGGCCTTCCCTGGTGGTCCAGTGGTTAAGACTCCACGCTTCCACTGCAAGGGGGTGCAGGTTCGATCCCTGGTCAGGGAACAAAGATCCCGCATGCTGCCCGTCATGGACATAAATAAATAAATTTTTAAATTAAAAAACCTCACTGTTCTCCCTTTTAAAATTCCTTTTCTAGAATTGTTTCTAACCCCTACAGAGGGATTAAGAGACTTGAAAGAGAGCTCACTCTGGGGTGCTTCTGGGGTCACCTTCCTAAGGCCTGCTTTCTCTTCCCCCACCTCCATCCCTGGACCCCTCCTCGGCCCAGGGTTTCTCCCTATGAGGCCTCAGAGCTGGAGGAGCTTCCAGTCTTTTCGATTTCACACACCACTAAAATTCACAAAACAAATTTGGGACTGGTAGGTGGTTGCTACCTTTATATTTTGCCAAGAGAGGACGTGAGAAAAAAAAAAAAAAGCAAATAGTAAAATGTGTGCAACATACAACCTATTACCACTGTGATTTTAATTTAAAGGACCATTTGAACACCAAAGAACATCAGAACGACAATCTCAGAATGAAAGCAAGTCCTTCCCAAAATGGAGAATTGGAGCTTTACACCAAAAACATTTGGACACAAAAACTTAAGGAAGGAAGAAATTAAGGAAAGAAGGGCTTAGGAAGTAAGGGCTTAGGGAGGGAGGGAGGAATTTTTTAAATTGCAAATGCAGAAGCACTAAATCTTTTCAGTTTTACTAAATTACGTTGTATATAAGTGTTACGTTCTTAGCACAAGTCTGTTAGCTGGGGGATAGATAGTAAAAGTTGACGAATGAAGTAGAATTTAAATGTCCGACTCGTTCCAGCGTTTCGTTTTGTCCAGAGTCGCCACCAAAACTCCATCTCCTCTCATGGGAGGTGGGCGCTGCAGGAAGAACTTGGCATGCTCACCCGGCTGCCCGGGGTCCCGAGAGCCCAGCATCGAGCCACCTGGAAGGGACGGGCGAACACTGGCTCCCAGCCTGACCTGATGTGAATCGTCCACGGGGAGGGGGCTCAGTGCCTCAGGACAGCGTTCTTCACACACTTCTGACCATGACCCCCAGTAAGAAATATGTTTCCACGGCAACCGAGGATGCATACGCAGCATGTATGTACAGACGGTCCCAACTTGGGATGCTCGACCCAGGATTATTCAGCTTTGCGATGGTGAGAAACCAATATGCATCCAGTAGAAAACGGACTTCGGATTTGGAGTTACGATCTTTTCCTGAGCAGGCGGTACGATCCTCTCTCATGATGCTGCTCAGCACCGCAGCCAGCTGCCGCCCCAGTGAGCCACGCGATCCCGCGGGTGAACGGCCACCGTCCACACGCCGACCACCGTTCTGGACCCAGGCAACCATTCTGGTTTTCACTTTCACTACAGCACTCAATAAATTACACGAGACACTCCCCACTTTATTGTAAGATAGGCTTTGCGTTACGTGATTTTGCCCAACTGTAGGCTAATCCAAGTGTTGTGAGCGCTTTTTTTTTTTACATCTTTATTGGAGTATAATTATGTTACAATGTCGCGTTAGTTTCTGCTGTACAACAAAGTGAATCAGCTCTATGTATACATATATCCCCATATCCCCTTCCCTCTTGCGTCTCCCTCCCACCATCCTTATCCCACCCCTCTAGGTGGTCACAAAGCACCGAGCTGATCTCCCTGTGCTATGCGGCTGCTTCCCGCTAGTTGTCTATTTTACGTTTGGTAGTGTATACATGTCCGTGCCACTCTCTCACTTCGTCCCAGCTTCCCCTTCCCCCTCCCCGTGTCCTCAAGTCTGAGCAGGTTTAAGGTAGCTGAGGCTAAGCTATGGTGTTCAGTGGGTCAGGGGTATTTAAATACATTTTGACTCAATGAGATTTTCAACTTACGATGCATTTATTGGGCCGTAGCCCTGTGGTTAAGTCGAGGAAGATCTAGATATGTACGTGTCTGATTCCCCACATAAATTTTCACAAGACAATGTTTATTCTGACTGTCAGCAATACACTCAGATATTTCCTAGTTCAATTTTATTCTCATTGCTGGTCACAAACACTGAATTTATTTCATGACCCACAGTTTTGAAAAACTACTTCCTTTAGGGGACTTTTCACCAAAGGGCTCTTCCCACTGTCAATTCCTCCCAAGAGGAAGCGAATAAACAAAGACGACAAAGGCTGTCACGGTTTCCAGTCTGGGGGGGGGGGGGGCTTTGGGGGGAAAGGGGGAAGGAGGGGAAAGGCAGATTTGGGAGGATGGACAGGACCAAGAGGAAAGAAAGAGCCGTCAGGCACCTGGACTCCGAACTCCTCGCTGAGGTTGGTGAAGAGATACTCGTACCCGTAGGCGGCCTTGCAGCTCAGCCACACTACGTGGTATGGACTCCGCGTGATCCAGCTGCGAACCAGCTCCAGGATCCCGTGCAGACACTCCTCCTGGGCAGGAAGGTTCAAAGGCAGTTAACGCTGTTCCATTCTCAGGATTCCCAGATATTCACGCAAATGGAGACAATCACCATGCGATCTGTAATCCCACAAGCTTCCCTCTAAGAAATGCGGGCCGTGCTCCAGGGAGACGTACCCGACTAGGAATTTGGTAATATTTCGGATCGCAGAAAGTCGTGTCTAAGTACACACTCTGGATGTCTTTCACTCTGAAAACAAAAATGAAACAAGGGGTGTGACTCACCTCATGGGAAATAAAATATGGATAAAATCTAAACTCTTCGTTAGAGAGAGAAAATCTAAGACATCCAAATGGATGTTCCATTTGGAATTTTTTTTTTATTAACAACTTTGTCAGGAAATGATTTCCATATAACAAAATAACACAGATTTTGCATATGTGGTTCAGTGACTTGTGACCAATTCACGTAACTACTACCACAGTCAGCACACAGAATGTTACCATTACCTCGTTTCAAGAGGAAAAGTTTGCTTTACTGTTACAAATATTATTATAATCGAGTTAGATTTCTAATAGAAACAAAGGCTCATATTTGGGGGGAGGGGGGAGAACAATAAAACCTTTAAAACAGTGCAGGCTTAACATTCAAGAATTACGTAAAGCCCAGAGTACCTGCCCCCGGAGTGCAGAAGCTCCATTCGGGCAGCTTCTCCTTTTGCCAATCTGAAGTCTCCCGTGTACAAGACGGTCCCATTGTTGCCCTGAAATAAAAACCTGTAAAGGGTACAGACCTCAGTGACTTCTAAGTCTCAGACAAAATCCTAATAAAGCAAATATATACTAAATCCACAGCCCATGTTGCCTGCCAAGCACAGCCACTATGATAATGGAACTTCCACAGCACTAAACCACACCAGGCACTCAGCTGCACCTCTTCCCAAAGGGGGAAAATAATAACATGATGGAGATATCGCTGAGTTTGCAAGAAATGTCCTCTGAAATACATCAGCACCTTCCACTGTGTACTGAGATCATCCCTGCTCATGGAGAGAAAAATCCATGTGATGGGAAAATGCAAAGCCAGTGGAAAGACTGCTACTGAAGACTTCCATTGTAAGAAAGCCACGTTTCGAACGTGACCTGCACCTCAGTCCCCCAAGTTCAATCTGGAAGCAAAGATTACAGGAATTGCCATCATAAGACTCGAACCTCCCTGTACAGGTTATTTTCTAGACCCTACAAGTTTATTTCTACAAATATAATACATATCTACACAAAATAAATGGGCAAAATAGATGAGCCCCCTTACATAACTGATCCTGGGCAATGACCAGCTGGTAAGAGAGTCACAACAATCTCTTCCTTCTAAAAAGAAAATAAAAGAAGAAAATAATAATCATACAAGTTATCATTGGGACCCAGCTAAACAAAGCCCTGCTGAATACAACACACACAACTACTTCCCAAGAACGTGGTGTGCCTTTCCCCATGGTGTGCATTTCCCCACTCTCCAAACCCTGGAAACAAGTGGAATCCTCACCCACAAACAAATGGTTAAACGGAGAGTTACAGTGTGACACAGCAATTCCACTCTTGGGTATACACGCGAGAGACGCGAAAACTCAGGTCCACACAAAACGTGAATGTTCACTGCAGCATTATTCATACTAGCCAGAGGAGAAGCAGCCAAAATGTCTATTGGCTGACGACTGAACCGGCAAAATGTGGTCTAGCCACACGATGGAATATTCTTTGGCCAAAAAAAGAAATGAAGAACTGACACATCCTACACCATGGATAAACACTGAAAGCATTATGCAAAGTGAAAGAAGTCACGAAAGACCGCACACTGTATGAGTCCATTTAAATACGATGTCCAGAATGGGCAAATCCACAGAGACTTACACTAGACTAGCAGTGGCCAGGAGCTGGGGGGAGGGCGAAACAGGGTCCCGTACTTCTTTCTGGGCAATGAAAATATTCTGAAATTGATTGTGGTGATGGATACACAACTCTGTGAATACACTAAAAGCCATTGAATAGTGTACTTTAACTGGGGTGAATGCTACGGTATGTGAATTATGTCTCAATAAAGCTGTTATTTAAAAAAATAAAAATAAAAAGGAATTCCCTGGCAGTCAAGTGGTTAGAACTCCACGCTTCCACTGCAGGGAGCACGGGTTCAATCCCTGGTCAGGGAACTAGGTTCCTGCAAGCCGCACGGACAGTTAAAAAAAAAAAAAGTCTGATGCAGCCTGGTCCCAAGTCACCATGCAGCACGCTGTACTGTCCTGTTAGGCGGAGCCTCATGGGCACTACAGCCTCTCGGGGCTCAGTACGTGGTGGGGCAGAGCTCTGGATGCGTCAGCTCTCCACTCGACCATGGTAACTCCCCCTGGATGTCTGACATCGTTCCAAAGGCCCTTTAGAAGGGGCTTTCTCGCTGGTTGGAGCTGGAGACACACAAGTCTCAGTGGGAGAGGAGAAATGGAAAGGACAAGAGCGGGGCGGCTGGACTCAGCTCACCAAGAGCCACCTGCTGCCCGGTGCCCGATTCTGAGAAAGCCTTTCACCAACACACATTACAGGCCACCGGGCACTGACAGCATATCCCCAAAAGTGTCAGCTAACTGAGCTCAGGATGGCATTTGGGAAGGTTCAGGCCATCCCTTTCCCCTCCCTCAGGACAGTAAGTCTAGAAGTACTCCAATGCCTGATCTCCTCCAGGGAGGACATGTGAGATGTCGGCCCCTGTCCCATCACAGTCACACCACCAAGGACACCCTTCAGAGTTAAACGTGTCCACAGAGCAGGTTCTAATCGGGCTACGGAACAAATATTAACTAGATTTGCCATAAGACAGGAAAACACCGCCTAGCCCTAGGTATAATTTGAGATAAAAATAAGTAAATACAGAAAAGGTGGGTTCGTACTCCTACTTACTACTAAAAAAGATAAATGCGCAACACAAAAGTACCTGCCTCTAAATTTAAGGACAAAAAATAAATTGGATCCACTTGGACAATGTCTTTTTCTCGAATACGAAAAGGATTCAGAAAAAAAGAATCACAATATACATAAATTTGCTGCAAAAACATTAAGCACGGTTTTATATCCTGAACATTATAATAAACTTAATGAATGTGACAATCACACTGTATGCTAACATCATTTCTATGGAGCTCCTATAGTTAGCATGTGACACTAAACAGAAGCAGTTCCCACACGGTCCAGTCCTTCGGATGTAGAAAATAAATACACCACAAACGTTTTTCCCTACAAACTCACGCATTTACTATAAATGTTATTTCTGGTTACATGAGCAATCAAATCACGGAGAAAGACAAACGATCATTTAATGCTGAGTATAATAACAATATTTAAACACACAGTATTTAATATTTAGTTACCTCGCCTGACGCTTCATCGACTAAAGATATCTGGGTAGGAGTTTCAATTTCAATGGATATCTATTAAAATAAAATAAGAGGTCACGTATACATTGCATTATACATTTTCATGGGTTTTCATGGCTTTATATGCCTTTGCCATCTCAAACACAGAAAGGGAACTAAGAGCCGCTACAGACTCTCTGTGGAACAATTTCTGATTTCACTATAGTAATGGTTTAACAGCCCCAAAACATGATAAAGCTAATACAGTACCTTTCCTGAAGTTGATGTGGCAATATGGATTGAATGCCTTATAAACTTACACATCCTCAGACACAGCAATTCTACATCTATGAATTCAATTTTCCTCCCTTCACCTCCCCATGTATCTATGTGTTTAGGTTTTCTGCTGCAGAACACAGTCTGCCATCAGTCCATGGTGCGTTGGCCTAATTCACAGATTTGAGCTGCTATGAAAAGGTCGGAGTGTACGTGCACATTTTACTAGAAGAGCGAGGAGCATAGAGAGGCATCCAGTAAGTAGCTGATGAATAAACAGAATTTCCCACCATTTTAGCCCCCTGATGTCATAAGATTTACAGTGACTGAAATTCAGGTGTGAAAATATCCTTGCATTTCTGGAATAAACACACTGTATTCATGATACACTATTTTTTAATACTGCGGGATTCAGTCAGCTATGACCTTAATTAGGATATTCACACGTGAAATGGCCTTTTTTCCCCCACTTACTATCACTATCCATTCTGCCAGTGAGGTTGAGCAGCTTATCTTTTTAGTCTCTCCTACAATAGGGATCATTTGTTCTTTGAACATTTGGCAAAACGCACCTATAAAACCATCTGGGTGTGGGGCTTTTTTGAAGAAGAGATCTTTGAAAACTGTTTTAATGTCTTTGACGCCTACTTCTTTATTCAAGTGGTCTACTTTTCTTCCCTCAATTTGGTATTTTCCTACTGTTCCAGTATTTATCCACTGTGTCTAAATTATTGAATATACTATCATATTAATTTTCAAGACAAGGCACTGCTATTATTAATAGGTATTTTCCTTTTTATCATTCTGTATTTTTATATGCATCTTTGTTCTTCTAATCGATCTTGGCAAGATTTATCTCTATTTCGCTTTGTTTTCTTTTGTTTGTTTTGTTTCTTTGCTTTGGCCACACTGTGCGGCATGTGGGATCTTAGTTCCCCAACCAGAAATCAAACCCGCATCCCCTGCATTGGAAGCACAGAGTCTTAACTGCTGGACCACCAGGAAGTCCCTAAATTTACCTCTATTTCTCTAGAAACCAGCTTTTACTTTTGTTAGTCTTCCCTTCTATTTTCTGTGGTAGTTAGTCTCTATAGCACTAACCTGTCCTTTTCTCTCTATTATTTTCTTCTTTCACATATCCTTAGGTTTGCTTTGTTGCTCCTTTTCATTCTTCTTGAGTCAAAGACCTAGTCCATTTAGTTCCAGTCTGTTTTCTAAGAAATGCATTTAATGCTCTCAATTTCCCTTCAAGTACTAACTTAGCTGTGCTCCACACACTTTGACATGTCACACTTTCATTGTCCATCAGTCCTAAGTATTGTATGTTTTTCTTTACAATTTTCTCTTTAACCTAGAGTTGCTTGTGGTATGCATTTAGCTCCCATACGTATGGGATGATTTTAACTCTCCTTGTATGTCTGATTTCCCACATCATTGTATTACCATCTTTTACCATTGTATTATGGTAAAAGAACAGATCACTAGGATTCCTTGAAACTTCTTTAGTGACGTAGTACATGCTCAGTTTTGATAAACGTTCCAAGTTTACCCAAAGATCTCTTCTCTGTTCGGTTTAAAGCTCTGTGTTTCGATTGGTTCGCATGTATTAATTACGCCACTTAAATCTTCTGTATGTTCACTTACTTCCTGTCTTCTTCATCTCTCAGCTTCTGAGAGTGGTCTAGGTAGCTCTCCAGCTACCCCCTTCTCCCTTAGACTATGAGGTGGCCTTGAACTACATCCACTCAGCTGACCTGGAATGATCCTACAAGCCCCTTCCACGTACACTTCCAGGTTAGCAGTGGCCACAAGAAACACCTGTGTGAGATTTGGAAGGCAGAATTGAACCAGCAGCCATTTTTCAATGCTCTGAAAGGCACCAGAAATTATAACAGCTCAGGTACGCTGTTGATCTGTTGGCTTACCTCACTGACATGGGCAGTATGGCGGCAGCTCCGTCTTCCGCTGGGTATCCTCCCGAGCTTCTTGGAGCCCTGGGCCATGTGTGTGGAACTCAGTGACCAAGGAGTGGGAGGCAGACATGGGTCCCCATTTGTCCCTGTGGACTCCAGCCTATCTCTGCTCTTCTCTCCTTCTTTTTCAGCTTTCCTTCCTGACTGCTGGCCAGATTGACCCACAGTAACTTCAGGCCTAATACCAAGGCCAAGGTTACAGCCTTGCTGTTGTGTCCCTCTGCAGAGGGGGGACGGATCCCACCCCACTGACAGATCAGAGGCTAAGACTGAAGATGCCACACATGAACGAAGAGAGTGTGAAAACACTGCGGTACGTTCACTGTGGGACTTTCTGGGGAGAGCAGGCTGGGAGGAAGTGGTTTGTGTGACCTGAGAAAATGGGAGCAGGTGGCCCTGGTTTTTATCGTGGTTACAGGGTGGGCCTGGGCTTGCATGTTTGAAATCCATGTAGGCACCAAGGAAGGGGCAGGCTTTTTTTTTTTTTAATCAGTTTGCCCAGATGTGGGGCAAGTGGAGGTGGGAGTGGAAAGCTGCCAGCAATCAGTCATCAAACATTCTTGGTGACGCTTGTTCAGACTTCTCTGCCAGCACCCCCAGTTACTGACGGTTTAATCCATATCACAAACCCTGATGCTATCTACTCCTCGTGGTTCTTCCTGTGCTCAAGCACTGGGTGGTCAGGTACTACTGTATCCAGGTTGAGGCTACTTTGCCAATTGCATTTATGTTCATATCTTCTTGATACTATTAAAAGGTTGTTCCTTTTAATAGTAAATAACATCTTCTTTGACGCTTATGGTATTTTTTTTTGCCTTCAAAAAAGTATGATATAAAAGTTGCCACTCTGGCATGTTTAGCTTCTAATTGTTCATTATATTTTTTCCTTTTTATTTTTTCCCCTTTAACCTGCATTTTTCCTTTAGAGTAATTTATGTCTCTTGTAGACCAAGACTGGTGGATCTTTTTTTTTTTTTTTTTTTAGCCCAAACCAAGAATTCGTCTTTTGATCCAGGGTTGAAGTAAATCCATTCATATTCATAGCAATTACTGTTATAATAGAACTTGTGCCACCATCTTCGCATTCTCAACGTGCCATGCTTTTTTCTCCCCTTTACCTTCTGCTGGATAGATCCATTTTATTCTGCCACATTCAAAATTATCCATTCTATTTTCATTCTGATTGTTATCCCTTTCTTATTATAACCCATAAATTTTATTTTTCCTAATCTATCCCATGATCTAAATAAAAGGATTTATCAATTATGTTAATGAATGTTTTATACTTTAAAGTAATAAAACGTAACTCAGCAAGAGAGTCTGTGAGATTAGACAAAACTAAGAATCTAGGTCAACATGTTGAGAGACAAGAAAGAAAAATCAGCAGCGATAAAATGTCAACCTCTTCCAAGCTAATGAATTACAAAGGCTAACCAGCAACACTGTAATTACCGTGGGTAAATACAGTGTGGCGGAAGCGGGCTTTGAATAATGCCGATGCTTTGCTCAATACACCTCAAAACATATTTCCCACTTGAAAAGAAGAATTAGTGTCATTCAAAATATAAAACTTACAATTCGTTTCTCCCAAAATCTGTACCTCGGGCTCGTTAACAACAGCTCTTTAGTAACAGGCGAACAGTATAAGTACACCTTCAAGCTGAAAACAAGAGACCAAAAAAATGGAGAATGAGACATCTGGGTGACTAGGAAATATGTTTCAAAGTATGTCAGTTGCCTCGAATAATTCAGAAACTGAGCTGGCAGGCCAATACTCCAGTGCCCACCTCAGTCCCATCGAGACTATAAAGGGACGGGCAAGAAGCAGAGGAGGGAAAATACTGTGTCCTCTGACCTCCTCAAAGGCTGGTCCTCACCATTCTCATCTTAAAGACACAGGTTTTAGACAATCAGGTATGTCTGGAGAGATACCACCCAATGGTAAACTACCTCTGCAGAAAGGGAAGTGGGACAGGAGACGGCTGCCTTTTACTTCATATAAATCTATTCTGTTTATGTTTAGTGGGCAGAAATCAACTTCATGACAATCTTTAAAAATTCAACACTCCAGTTCAGAGGTTAGGAATACAGTCTACAGCGGATCATACTTTCCAGAGATGCCCACACTGACGTATACACCCTAACCACACACCGTCTTCTTACAAAGTGGTCATGGAAATTCCCCCACTGACAGGAGGTGTCTGTGTTAACCTCCCCTTGAACCCGGACAGAGCTTTGTAACTGCCTTAGCCAACAGAATGTGATGGACATAATACAGCAGGCCTTTCGAGGC
Source organism: Leucopleurus acutus (assembly GCF_964270905.1). NCBI lineage: Eukaryota > Metazoa > Chordata > Mammalia > Artiodactyla > Delphinidae > Leucopleurus > Leucopleurus acutus. Next base: position 196,860,346 of record NC_139142.1, read on the forward strand.
TAGATCTCCAGGCAGTATGGCTGCCGCTGGCCCTCTCTTGGGACATACACTTTTTTTTTAGTTTCCATTTAAGAAGTCCTGCTATTCTGAAACCACTATGCTGAAGAGCTATTTTTTAGAGACAGAGATGCCCAAAGTGCCCCAACTGTTTGAGTCTCCCCAGCCCAGATGTCAGACATTGAATGAATGAGCCTTCAGGTAATGTCAGCCCCCATACAACACCCAGTCAGGCAGAAACCAGCCATCCCCACTGTACCCTGTCAGAACTCCTGATCCATAGAAACAGACAGAGAGAATACATGATTAGTGTTGTTTTAAGTCACTGAGTTTGGGGGTAGTTTGGTACGCAGCAATAGATAACTAATATATAGGCTCTAAAATCAGACAGACCTGGTGGGAATCCTGGTCCTGCCACTTACTGGCTGCGTGACCTTGGGCAACTAATTTAACCCTTCTGGTTCCTCAGTTTCCTCATCTGTAAGATAGAAATAATAATAGTATCTATTCAAAAGATTATCAAGAGGCTCTAAGGAGAATGTCAGCTCCAAGACGAGAGGGATTTTTGCCTATTTTCCTCACTACTGTATCTTCAACATCTAGTATGAATATATATATTTTTTTCTTTTTTTTTTTTTTTGCGATACGCAGGCCTCTCACTGTTGTGGCCTCTCCCGTTGTGGAGCACAAGCTCTGGATGCGCAGGCTCAGTGGCCATGGCTCACGGGCCCAGCTGCTCCATGGCATGTGGGATCTTCCTGGACCGGGGCACGAACCCGTGTCCCCTGCATCGGCAGGCGGACTCTCAACCACTGCGCCACCAGGGAAGCCCATGAATATATATTTTTAATAAATATTAGCTACCATTATCAAAAACACAGACTCTTGATATCACTTAGCAAAGAAGCCTGCTAAGTCAGAGATCAAATAGTCAAAAAGTCAATAGGGTCCTTTCTATATACAGTTGATCCTTGAACAACATGGAGTTCAACTGTGAGGGTCCACTGATGCACGGGTTTTTTTTCTTCACTAAATAAGTACCATAGTACTACACAATCTGCAGTTAGTTGAACCCATAGATGCGGAACCCATAGATCCCTATCCTGATAGGGAGGGCCAACTATAAAGTTATATGTGGATTTTTGACCTCATAGAAGGTCGGTGCCCCTAACCACTGTGTTGTTCAAAGGTCAACTGCATATATCTGCATATAAGTCAGAATTTGGAATCTGACTTAGGCAATGACTGCAGGAAAAGAATGCAATGACTCAGCTTTAAGAAAGGATCCAACAATATTACATGACTCTTTATAATGGAACAATCATTTACGCACACACACAGACACACTCTTACAGAAATAAAAATGAACAGACTATTACTGCACCCAATAGCATGGATGAATCATTCAAATATAATGTTAAGTAAAAGAAAACAAGTAGAAGAGTCTATTCAGTATGATTCTATTTAAATAAAGTTCAAAAACAACCAAAGCTAAACGATGATGACGAAAGTCAGAAGAGAGGTTACCTGTGGGTGGGGAAGACTGACTGGGGGAGGGACAGGGTTCTGTCCCAGGATATTGATGCTGTTCTATTTCTTGGACTGGGCAGACACTACACATGTGTTCACTTGTAAAAGTTCATCAGACTATTCCCATATGATGTAAGTACTTTTCTATGTAGATGTTACAGCTCAATTAAAATTTTTACTTAAAAAAATAGAACACACAAATAAATAGCAAAGGAAATTACCTGGGGACCTCCCTGGTGGTCCAGTGGCTAAGGCTCCGCGCTCCCAATGCAGGGGACCTGGGTTCAATCCCTGGTCAGGGAACTAGATCCCACATGCCACAACTAAGAGTTTGTATGCTGCAACTAAAGTTCCCACATGCTGCAACTAAAGATCCACATGCCACAACGAAGATCCCACGTGCCACAACTAAGCCCCAGCTCAGCCAAATAAATAATTTTAAAGAAGAAAAGAAAAGAAATTACCTGCACTCCAACCTTCTTTTCAAGGTAGGGGCTCTTAATCCTTTCATGTGATCTGAAAACAAAAGAATCAGAAATCATAAATACATTATCTTTTTCAGAGGATTCCTTGGCCCAAGGAAACTGAGCTGTCTGTTCTTTTTAGGCTTCCTTTTAAGAGAAAATAAATGAGAGGTTCACTTTTATAGGAGCACTGATTTGTATGAGCTACTGGCTCTTGCTTCTGCAGATGAAGAATCCACTGAAAATAGGAAAAGAACCACTAAAAGTTGACCATCTCTGAGCCAACAGAAGCCATTTAAAAGGAGAATGATCCTCTGCATCTTAGGGCAGAGTCTAAATCACTCAGAGTAGCCACAGAAGAATGCATGACCTCATTCAGAACTGCTTCCATCACTTTCCTTTACTCTCTTCTTTCATTTCAATCCAACCACCCTTCAGACCATGCTCTCTGTGACCTCTTCAATTCCAGTCACTAAAGTTAGTCCATCTGGAAATTCAAGTTTGCTTCCATGGAATCCTTGAGAAAACCATTCAGGCTTAGCCCAGAATAAGAAGAGTTTCATTATCTTCTCAGCCTACTGTGACTGCTGTGTTGAAAGGTGGGTTATTGCTACCCACAGAGGCTTGCTCCACAGCTTGCCAAATGAACAAACACAGAAAGGTGACTTTTAAAGAAACGTAACATTTAAACCAAATGGTACATTAAATATATAGTGCATTATAATATTACATTTTGAATCTTTAGCATGCAAAAGCCCAGATAACAAGAACCAAACATTTTGAAATTGCTTAGTTAAATCAAACCAATTCTAATTATCCTAATTCCAAATAAAAACCAAAAGAAAGCTTAGACAAAACAGACTTTAAAACAAAGACTCTAATAAGAGACATTATCATATTACATATAATAATGTAATATTTACAAATGTTATATCCTCTTGTTGGGTCCATCCAACAAGAGGATATAACGTTTGTAAACATTTATGCACCCAACAGAGGAACATCTAAATACATAAAGCAAATATTAACAGACTTAAAAGGAGAAATAGACAGCAATACAGTAAGAGCAGGGGACTTTAATACTGCACTTAAGTCAATGGATGGATCATTCAGTCAGAAAATCAGTAACAAAACATTGGACCTAAACAACACATAAGATCAGATGAACTTCACAAATATATAAAGAACGCTTCATGCAAAGGCAACAGAACACACAATCTTCTCAAGTGCACATGGAACATTTTCCAGGATAGACCATATATTAGACCACAAAATGAGTCTCAATAAATTTAAGATGATTAAAATCATATCAAGCATCTTTTCCAACTACAATGGTATGAAATTAAAATTAATTACAAGAAGAAAACTGGAAAATTCACAAATAAGTGGAGATTAAACAACATGCTACTGAACAACCAATGGGTCAAAGAATAAATCAAAAGAGAAATTTTAAAATACCTTTAGACGACTGAGAATGGAAATAAAACATACCAAAATTTGTGGGTTGCAGCAAAAGCAGTTCTAAGGGGGAAGGTCAAGAGACAAATGCCTACCTCAAGAAACAAGAAAAATCTCAAATAACCAACCTACCTTTACAACTCAAGAAACTAGAAGAAGAAGAACAAACAAAGCCCAAAATTAGCAGAAGGAAGGAAATAACCAAGATTAGAAAATAAACTAAGTTGTGAAACTAAGAGCTGGTTCTTTGAAAAGGTAAACAAAATTGACAAGCCTTTGCTAGACTAAGCAACAAAGGAGAAGGGGGGAGAGAGGGGGGGGAGGGCGAGAGGGAGGGAGGGAGGGAGGGAGAGATAGGACTCAAATAAATAAAATCAGGAATGAAAGAGGAGCTATTACAACTCTTAAAACGGAAAAGAAAGGGTAAGAGACTACTATGAACAATTATACACCAACAAAGTGGACAACCTAGAAGAAATGGATAAATTCTTAGAAACATACAACCTACCAAGACTGAATCATGGTGAAACAGAAAATCGGAATAGACTGATAACTAGTAAGGATACTAAATATCTCTACTAATATCAGTAACTTTAAATATCCAACAAACAAAAGTCCCGGACCAGATGGCTTTGCTAGTGAATTCTACAAACATTCAAAGAACTCAATTTATGAGGCTAGCATTACCCTGATACCAAAACCAGACAAGGACATCACACAAATTACAGACCAATATCCCTGATGAACACAGATGAAAAAAAATCCTCAACAAGATATTAGCAAACAGAATTCAACAACACATTAAAAGGATCATACACCATGATTTAGTGGGATTTATTCCAGGGATGCAAATTTGGTTCAACATCCACAAATCAGTCAATGTTATAATCACATGAACAAAATGAAGGATAAAAAACCATATAATCATCTCAACAGATGCACAAAAAGCACTGGACAAAACTTGACATCCATTTATGATTAAAAACTCTCAATAAATCAGGTATAGAGGGAACAAACTTCAATATAATAAAGGCCATATGTGACAAGCTCTCAGCAAACATCATAATCAGTGGTGAAAAGCTGAAAGCTATTTCTCTAAGATCAGAAATAAGACAAGAACACCCATTCTTGCCTTTTATTCAACATAATATGATAAATCCCAGCCATAGGAATTAGGCAAGAAAAAGAAATAAAAAGTACGCAAAGTTGAAAGGAAGAAGTAAAACTGGCACTATTTACAGACAACATGATACATATATAGAAACCCTAAAGACTCCATCAAAAAACTGTTAGAGGAATATTGGTCAAGATGGCAGTGTGGGAAGACGCAGAGTTAGCATCTCCCCACAACTAGGGTGCCTGAAGGCCGCGGGTGGGGAACTCTGACGCCCAAGGAGACGGGAGGAACCCCAAAGTGAACCGGTAGGATGTAGGGGGACTGAGAGGGGAGGAGAAGTGGGTGCCAGACAGGATCAGTGGCCCTGAGGCCAGGGAGATCAGGAGAGGCAGGAGGGAGGGGCCCTCTGGGAAGAGCGGGAGAGGAGTGGAGGGCAATCTCCCGGCCCACTTGGGTCAGGGAGCCTGCTGAGCTCCCAAACCAGTACCCACCCCCCCAAAGCCTGATCCAGGCCACATGGGTCCTGGAGGCATAGGAGGGAGGCTGGGGAGATCAGGAGAGGCAGGTGGGAGGGGTCATCCAGGAGGAGCGGGAGAGGAGCGGAGGGCGATTGCCCCGCCCACTAGAGCCCAGGAAGCCTGCTGGGCTCCCAGGTGAGGTCCCCTGTCCTCTGAGACCAGGGGTGGGGGGCACGCCTGGGCCCCTTCTGTTCCTTGAGCCTAAGCCCCACCCCACACGGCCCCCAGGACCTTTTCCAGCCCTGTGGGTCCTGAGCATAGGCCCCGCCCACCACCCAAACCTCGCCCTTGCTTAGGCCCCGCCCTCCTCAGCCAAGGCCTTCCCCCCTTTTTTCTTCTTTTCCCTCCTCCTCTTTTTTTTTACTATTGTGGTACTGATGTACCTTCCAGTTGTTGATTCATCTATATTTTTATTTTTATATTCTTTCTAACATATCTGTTAGTTTCCTAGTCTAATTTTATTTTTTACTTTGTTATTGTTCTTTTTTTTGCCGCCCCATGCAGCTTGCGGGATCTTGGATCACAAGCCCAGGGTCGGGCCGAAGCTCCTGCAGTGGGAGCTTCAAGTCTGAACCACTGGACTAACAGAGAACCTCAGACCCCAGGGAATATTCATCAGAGTGAGGGCTCATGGCGTTCCTCATCTCAGCACCAAGATCCAGCTCTACCCAATAGCCTACAGACTCCAGTGTTGGAAGCCGCAGGCCAAACAACCAGTAAGACAAGAACACAATCCCACTCGTAAAAAAAAAAAAAAAAAAAAAAATGAGACAGCACACAAATATGTCACAGAAGAAGGAGAAAGGTAAAAACCTACAAAACCAAATAAATGAAGAGGAAACAGGCAACCTACCAGAACAAGAATTCAGAGTAATGACAGTAAAGATGATCCAGAATTTCAGAAATAGAATGGAGGCATGGATCGAGAAAATACAAGAAATGTTTAACAAAGATCTAGAAGAACTAAAGAACAAACAAACAGAGATAAACAACACAATAACTGAAATGAAAATACACTAGAAGGAATCAATAACAGAATAACGGAGGCAGAAGAACGAATAGGTGAGCTGGAAGACAAAATGGTGGAAATAACTGCCAAGGAGCAGAATAAAGAAAAAAGAATGAAAAGAATTGAGGACAATCTCAGAGACCTCTGGGACAACACTAAACGCACCAACATTCGAATTATAGGGGTCCCAGAAGAAGAAGAGAAAAAGAAAGGGTCTGAGAAAATATTTGAACAGATTATAGTTGAAAACTTCCCTAACAGGGAAAGGAAATAGTCACCCAAGTCCAGGAAGCACAGGGAGTCCCATACAGGATAAACCCTAGGAGAAACACACCAAGACACATATTAATCAAACTAACAAAAATTAAATTCAAAGAAAAAATATTAAAAGCAGCAAGGGAAAAGCAACAAATAACATACAAAGGAATCCCCATGAGGTTATCAGCTGATTTTTCAGCAGAAACTCTGCAGCCAGAAGGCAGTGGCAGGATATACTTAAAGTGATGAAAGAGAAAACCCTACAACCAAGATTACTCTATCCAGCAAGGATCTCATTCAGATTCGATGGAGAAGCGAAAAGGTTTTCAGACAGGCAAAAGCTAAGAGAATTCAGCACCACCAAACCAGCTTTACAATAAATGCTAAAGAAACTTCCCTAAGCAGGAAACACAAAAGAAGAAAAAGACCCACAAAACCAAATCCTAAACAATTAAGAAAATGGTAATAGGAACATACATATTGATAATAACTTTGAATGTAAATGGATTAAATGCCCCAACCAAAAGACACAGACTGGCTGAATGGATACAAAAACAAGATCCATATATATGCTGTCTACAAGAGACCCACTTCAGACCTAGGGACACATATGGACTGAAAGTGAAGGGATGGAAAAAGATATTGCATGCAAATGGAAATCAAAAGAAAGCTAGGGTAGCAATACTTGTATCAGATAAAATAGACTTTAAAATAAAGACTGTTACAAGAGATAAGGAGGGACACTACATAATGATCAAAGGATCAATCCAAGAAGAAGACATAATAATTATAAATGTATATGCACACAACACAGGAGCACCTCAATACATAAGGCAAATGCTAACAACCATGAAAGGAGAAATAGACAGTAACACATTAACAGTAGGGGACTTTAACACCCCACTTACACCAATGGACAGATCATCCAAACAGAAAATAACTAAGAAAACACAAGCTTTAAATGACACAATATATCAGATAGATCTAATTGATATTTATAGAACATTCCACCCAAAAGTGGCAGAATACACTTTCTTCTCAAGTGCACATGGAACATTCTCCAGGAAGGATCACATTTTGGGTGACAAATCAAGCCTCGGAAAATTTAAGAAAATTGAAATAGTTCAAGCATCTTTTCTGACCACAACACTATGAGATTGGAAATCAATAACAGGAAAAAAAACTGTAAAAAACACAAATACATGGAGGCTAAACAGTGCACTACTAAATAACCAAGACATCACAGAAGAAATCAAAGAAGAAATTAAAAAATACACAGAAACAAATGACAGCGAAAACACAATGACCCAAAACCTATGGGACGCAGCAAAAGCAGTTCTAAGAGGGAAGTTTATAGCAATTCAATCTCACCTCAAGAAACAAGAAAACTCTCAAATAAATAATCTAACCCTACACTTAAAACAACTAGAGAAAGAAGAACAAGGAAAACTCAAAGTCAGTATAAGGAAAGAAATCATAAAGATCAGAGCAGAAATAATGAAATAGAAACGAAGAAAACAATAGCAAAGATCAATAAAACTAAAAGCTGGTTCTTTGAGAAGATAAAAAAAATTGAGAAACCCTTAGCCAGACTCATCAAGGAAAAAAAGGCAGAGGACGTAAATCAATAAAATTAGAAATGAAAAAGGAGAAATCACAACTGACACTGCAGAAATACAAAGGATTATAAAAGACTACTACAAACAACTATATGCCAATAAAATGGACAACCACAAAGAAATGGACAAATTCTTGGAAAGGTACAATTTTCCAAGGCTGAAAAAGGAAGAATTAGAAAATATATACAAACATATCACAAGTAATGAAATTGAAACTGTAATTAAAAATCTTCTAACAAACAAAAGTCCAGGACCAGATGGCTTCACAGGGAATTCTATCAAACATTTAGTGAAGAGCTAACACTGATCCTTCTTAAACTCTTCCAAAAAATTTCAGAGGGAGGGACACTCCCACATTCATTGTATGAAGCCACCATCACCTTGATACCAAAACCAGAAGAAGATATCACAAAAAAAGAAAATTATAGACCAATATCCCTGATGAACATAGATGCAAAAATCCTGAACAAAATACTAGCAAACAGAATCCAACAGCACATTAAGAGGATCATACACCATGATCAAGTGGGATTTATCCCAGGGATGCAAGGATTCTTCGATGTATGCAATCAATGTGATACACCACATTAACAAATTAAGGAATAAAGACCATATGATCATCTCAATAGATGCAGAAAAAGCTTTTGACAAAATTCAACACCAATTTATGATAAAAACTCTCCAGAAAGTGGGCATAGAGGTAACCTACCTCAACATAATAAAGGCCACATATGACAAACCCACAGCCAACATCATCCTCAATGGTGAAAAACTGAAAGCGTTTCCACTAAGATCAGGAACAAGACAAGGATGTCCACTCTCACCACTCTTATTCAACATACTTTTGGAGGTCCTAGCCACAGCAATCAGAGAAGAAAAAGAAATAAAAGGAATACAAGTTGGAAAGGAAGTAAAACTGTCACTGTTTGCCAATGACATGATGCTGTACATAGAAAATCCTCAAGATGCCACCAGAAAACTACTAGAACTAATCAATGAATTTGGCAAGGTTGCAGGATACAAAATTAATGCACAGAAATCTCTTGCATTCCTATACATCAGCAATGAAAAATCAGAAAGAGAAATTAAGGATACACTCCCATTTACCATTGCAACAAAAGAATAAAATACTTAGGAATAAACCTGCCTAAGGAGGCAAAAGACTTGTACTCAGAAAACTATAAAACACTGATGAAAGAAATCAAAGATGACATAAAACAGATGGAGAAAGATACCATGTTCTTGGATTGGAAGAATCAATATTGTGAAAATGACTACACTACCCAAAGCAATCTACAGATTCAATGCAATCCCCATCAAACTACCAGTGGCATTCCTCACAGAATTATAAAAAAAATTTACAGTTCGTATGGAAACACAAAAGACCCCAAATAGCCAAAGCAATCTTGAGAAAGAAAAATGGAGTTGGAGGAATCAGGCTCCCTGACTTCAAACTATACTACAAAGCTATAGTAATCAAGACAGTTTGGTACTGGCACAAAAACAGAAATATAGATCAATGGTACAGGATAGAATGCCCAGAGATAAACCCACACACATATGGTCACCTAATTTATGACAAAGGAGGCAGAACATACAATGGAGAAAAGAGAGCCTCTTGAATAAGTGGTGCTGGGAAAACTGGATAGCTACATGTAGAAGAATGAAATTAGAACACTACCTAACACCATAGACAAAAATAAATTCCAAATGGATTAAAGACCTAAATGTAAGACCAGACACTATAAAACTCTTAGAGGAAGCCATAGGAAAAACACACTTTGACATAAACCACAGCAAGATCTTTTTTGACCCACCTCTTGAGTAATGGAAATAAAAACAAAAATAAACAAATAGGACTTAATTAAACTTAAAAGCTTTTGCACAGCAAAGAAAACCATAAACAAGACATAAAGACAACCCTCAGGATGGGAGAAAATATTTGCAAATGAAAACAACAGACAAAGGATTAATCTCCAGAATATACAAACAGCTCATGCAGCTCAATAGCAAAAAAACAGACAATCCAGTTAAAAAATGGGCAGAAGACCTAAATAGACATTTCAGCAAAGAAGACATACAGATGGCCAAGAGGCACATGAAAAGATGCTCAACATCTCTAATTATCAGAGAAACGCAAATCAAAACTACAGTGAGGTATCCCCTCATGCTGGTCAGAATGGCCATTATCAAAAAATCTAGAAACAATAAATGCTGGAAAGGGTGTGGTGAAAAGGGAACCCTCCTGCACTGTTGGTGGCTATGTAAATTGATACAACCACTATGGAAAACAGTATGGAGGTTCCTTAAAAAACTAAAAATAGAACTACCATACGACCCAGCAATCCCACTATTGGGTATATACCCTGAGAAAACCATAATTCAAAAACAGTCATGTACCACACTGCAGCACTATTTACAATAGCCAGGACTAGGAAGCAACCTAGGTGTCCATTGACAGACGAATGGATAAAGATGTGGTACATATATACAATGGAATCTCACTCAGCCATAAAAAGAAACGAAATTGAGTTATTTGTGGTGAGGTGGATGGACCTAAGTCTGTCATACAGAGTGAAGTAAGTCAGAAAGAGAAAAACAAATACCACATGTTAACGCATATATGTGGAATCTAAAAAACCGGTACTGATGAACCTAGTGGCAGGGCAGCAATAAAGATGTAGACATAGAGAATGATCTTGAGGACATGGGGTGGGAGGGTGAAGCTGGGGCAAAGTGAGAGTAGCATCAACATATATATACTACCGAATTGGGAGACTGGGATTGACATATATACACTAATATGTATAAAATGGATAACTAATAAGAACCTGCTGTGTAAAAAAATAAAATTTGAAAGTTAAAAAAAAAAGCATATATACACTACCAAATGTAAAATAGTTAGCTAGTGGGAAGCAGCAGCATAGCACGGGGAGATCAGCTTGGTGCTTTGCGATGACCTAGAGGTGTGGGATAGGGAAGATGGGAGGGAGGCTCAAGAGGGAGGGGATATGGGGATGTGTGTATGCATATGGCTGATCCGCTTTGTTGTGCAACAGAAACTAACACAATATTGTGAAGCAATTATACTCCAATAAAGATATATTAAAAACAAAAAACTGTTAGAATAAAGGAATTCAGTAAAGTTGCAGGATATCAACATACAGAAGTCTGCTGCATTTCTACACACAAATAACCATCAGAAAGAGAAATTAAGAAAACAATCCCATTCACAGCTACATCAAAAAGAATAAAATATGTAGGAATAAATTTAACCAAGGAAGTAAAGACCGGTATATTGAAAACTACAAGCATTAATAAAAGAAATTGATGACACAAATAAATATAAAGCTATTCCATGCTCATAGATTGAAAGAATCAATACTGTTAAATTGTCCATACTACCCAAAGCAATCAACAGGTTCAGTGCAACCCATATCAAAATTCCAATGGCATTTTTCATAGAAATAGAATAATCATAAAATTTGTATAGAACCACAAAAGAACCCCAAATAGCCAAAGCAATCTTGAAAAAAAAACAAAACTGGGGACATGCTCCCTGGTTACAAAATGTATTGTTTCAAATGTATAGTAATTAAAACAGTATGGTACTGGCATAAAAACACATAGATCAACAGAACAGAATAGCAAGCCCAGAAATAAAGCCACACATATAGTGTCAATTACTGAGAATATAGGATAAAGAAACCAAGAATATATGATGGGGAAAGGACAGTCTCTTCAATAAATGGTGGTAGGAAAACTGGACAGGCACATGCAAAAGAATGAAATCTAACCATTATCTTATATACCATACACAAAAATTAACTCAAAATAGATTAAAGGCTTGAATCTAAGATCTGAAACCATAAAATTTCTAGAAGAAAACACAGGCCGTAAGCTCCTTGACATAGGTCTTGGTGGTGATCTTTTGAATCTGACACCAAAAGCAAAACTAAGCAAACGACATCAAATTAAAAAGTTTTTGCACAGCAAAGGAAAGCATCAACGAAATGAAAAAACCTACTGAATAGGAGAAAACATTTGCAAATCATGTATCTGATAAGGGACTAATATCCAAAATATATGAAGAACTCATAACTCAACAGCAAAAAAAAAATCTGATTTTTTTAATGGGCAGATCTGAATAGACATTTTCCCCAAGACATACAGATGGCCAACGGGCACATGAAAAGATGTTCCACATCATTAGTCATCAGGAAAATGCAAATCAAAACCACAATGAAATACCACCTCACACCCATTAGACTGGCTATTATCAAAAAGAAAAATAACAAATGTTGAAAAGGATGTGGAGAAATGGGAACCCTTGTGCACTGTTGGTAGGAATGTAAATTGGTGCAGCCACTATGGAACACAGTATGAAGGTTCCTCAAAAAATTAAAAACAGAACTATCATATGATCCAGCAATTCCACGTCTGGGTACTTAACTAAAGAAAACAAAAACACTAACTCAAAAAGATATCTGCACCCCCAGGTTCACTGAAGCATTATTTACAATAGCCAAGACATGGAAACAACCTAAGTGTCCATCAGTGAATGAATGCATAAAGAAGATGTGGTATATACGCACAATGAAATATTATTCAGCCATGAAAACTGCTGTCTCACCACGAATTAACAATCTTCATTATAAGTTTTCTAAAAACTGATAATAAGTTTAAAGCTAATTATACAAAATTATTTTCCCTATATAACTTTTTTCCAGCTCTTTTAGGATTAATACATAAATGCTGCTGGAAAGTTAATTTTACTTAAAAAAAAAACTATAACCAAGTAGATTATTTTGAAAGTCTTTTCCTCCTCAAATCATTTACCAAAAATGACTTTCATTTGCATTTTGATTAATTTATGTAAACACTGCCTGTTACCACCCTTGATGAAGGCAAACGGCAAAGGCAGTCCAGCTGGGTTGATGGGGAGACAATGTTAAACAGCCTAACAATAACCCACAAGAAAAAAATCTAATTATCCTAATTACCACCAACACATGTGCCCTCAAATTTGTATGTGACAATCCTTAACTCTTGAAAACAAGGCCGTCACCACACCTCAAGTGGGCGACGTTGACCAAACACGTGCCGCCACAGGACAGTCCACCTGCCCCCTCACAGTGTGCATCTCCTCAGGTCACTCCTGGTCCATGCTTTTAGGGCCAATGAGTGCATGCCAGGGCAGGACTCTCCCTTATGGGGGTTTCCAGAGAGTCTGAGTCACCGCAAACACAAGGCTGACTCAGGACTCTGCTCCAGGCTTCCAAACTACCTCAGTGCGCAGCAACCTGTCCCATCAGGACAACCCAGCCCACCACCCCAGTCAAGGGAATCTGGGGAGTTTACTTTGTGATGCTAGGACTGCACCCAGCATCTCCCTTCCAGGGCCTTTTTCCTTTTCCTTGACCAGAATAAATCATCTTAAGTGGTCTCCGGAAGGGGTCCTCCCCCACGCTGGGCCACTATCTCGGGTCACGGGTCCCCTCGTGTCCTCCAGCCCTCACTGGTGCTTAGTCAAGTCTGCCCTGAGCACAGCGCTGGGTTCCAGATGGGCCATAAAGAGGCATCAAGCGGGTCCATGGCCCACCTCAACTTCTATTAAACTGTGATGTTAACATGTTCATGTGCATTTTTTTTTAACAAGAGTCCATGGACCTTGTCAGATATTCTATATTACTCAGCTCAGGCAGGGTAGCTTAAACAGAATGTATTTCTAACAGTTCTGGAAGCTAAAGTCCAAGATCAAGGTGCCAAGGTTGGTTTCTGGTAAGGCCTCTCCTGCCTTATAAATAGCCCCCTTCTTGCTGTGTGCTCACATGGCCTCTCCTCAGTGTGTATGTGGAGAGAGAGAGATCTCTCTTCCTCTTCTTCGAAGGCCACCAATCCTATCAAATTAGGACCCCACCCCTATGACCTCATTTAACCTTAATCACCTCCTAAAAGCCCTTTCTCCAAATACAGTCACACTGGGGGTTAGGGATTCAATATATGAATTGGGGGGGGGCACACAATTCAGTCCATGGCACATCCAAAGAAGTCTTGTTTCCCAAAAAGGTTAAAAACCACCAGTAAGTAATGTGGCAAACCTCAGAAAGCAGAAGTTGAGTTCTTGCCCTTGATCAGTTTACCTCCTCATTGGGAAAACAGACCCACGTGGGATTAGAGCACTGCTGGACAGGAGAGAGTCTTGCTTAATGTACAAACTAATGATGCTGCCTTCACAATTACACTTCAATTTAAAAAGTAAAATCAATAAATAATAGAAAAACAAATGAACAAATAGAAAAACAAATGAACAAATTCCTCTAGATGAACTCATTCTCCAAATTCACTACTCCAAAACATGAAGGCCAAGCCCCAAATCCATTCTTTAATTGTGGCCACCACATGTGAGTTCAGAAATGCTGGCAGACTCAACACAAAAGGTAAAAATATCCTCCTCCACCAGTGGCTTCTCAATGAAAAACAAGACAAAAACAAAAATATTGTCCTCAAAAAGAAGCAGAAAGACCCTCACAGAGGCTCATGTGCTTTTTTAGCAAATTGATAGAGGAGGTCCAGATTTTCGTCATTAAAGAGAGAGAATTAGGGACTTAGAACCAGAAAGCAGAGCCATTCCCCAAAAGCAGAAATTTCAATGATTTACACCAGGTTAAAGTGAGTGATTCCACACACAACAGCTGATCTTCACACCAACTGTGTGATGAAGGGCATGTTTTGATATCTGTAATTTACTTTAAAATCACACCGTGTGATATATACGTGAATATGTATCTGAGTCACTCCTCAGAAGAGGGGTTGGGGGCATCCTACTTAAGCTACTCTGGGAGTCCACACTCCAAGAGGCAGCTTCTAGAACGCTTCAGTTAAGCTTCATCTCTGGTCAATGCCCAAGGCTGTGCTAATTACACAATGAATATTAAACCTGTTTTCATAGGTAAAGTTAGTGACGTGTCAGTCAGCATACCAGACGTTAAAAATGGACAGTGGTTGTCAAGTTAGTGGTGCTCCAGCTCTGGAGACCGGCTAAAATATTTTAGAGACGCTCCAGTCTTGCCTGGAGCATCTAGCCTCGGGACCATATCATTAGGGGGTGATGCCCCAAGCTTAAGTCCTAACCGCCTCCAGCTGTGAAATCTTGGCATTCTGGTTGCCTGACCTGGCCGTCTGTAAAGTAAACCGCATCCTGCCTCTAGACCACAATGAACCTTTCATAGGGGAAAAGAACATCTATAAGGAGGCGGAGCTTGCACTTCGCCGAGCTTACAGACAGGATGTTTAATTTGAGTGCGTGCATGCTTGCTAATCAATGTCTGCGGGTATGGCACAATTTCATCTAAACTTGTCTTTATAACATGATCGCGAGGATATGGGGGAAGAACTAAGTAATCCTTGCCAACCTCTGACTATTGGGCCTTGGGAGAACTTCCCCCCAAATCGAATAGTTGTGCCTGATCAAAGTGGCTTGGGTCAGTGACAACTGGGAGTCGCTGTTCTGTCCCTCGGTACCGATGAGGAATTAAAGCGTCAGACGGGCTGAAGAGCCCGCCGGGACAAGGCGAGTCGCTAGTCTCTCCCCTGGCCTCCCAAAGCCTGAACTCCCTCCTGAAGGACCCCGACCCCCGCCTTCCCTCCCTCCAGCCCCTGGGCGACCTCGCTGCGGGGCCCGAACCCGCGCAACCCGGCTCCCCGGGACTGGGCGGCGCGCTGCGCTCGCTCACCTTTGTGGCAGTGGGACAGGAAGTAGGCGCGGGCCCTCAGGTTCTCCCGGTCGAAGCGGTCTATGGAGATGGTTGGATACTCGGCCATCTGCCCCTCGAAGCAGCTCATTGCGTCCGCCAACCCGGCCGGACTGGCCCCTAGCCTAGGAAGCAACGGAAGCCCCAGCCGCCGCCAGCCGCGCCGCCACTTCCGGGAAGCTGCCGCCGCCTCACCATTGGCCGGCCAGGCGCAGCCACGTCCAATCATAGCAGCCCCTCGGCCCGGGGGGCGGGAGGGGGCAGCGCCAAGGAGCTTCCAGTCAGTTCCGGCAGCCCGCGACCTGCGGGGTGAAACCAACTAATTGGGCTACCCTGCGCTCAGAGCTGGGAGGCCGGGTGGAGGAATCTAGGGTGCAGCGCGAGAAGTGAGGCTCCTCCCGGATACCTTGACACAACACGGTGTCACTCTGGTGAAGAGTTGCCCGTGTCTGTGCAGGAACGAGAACGCCAAGGGAGACAACACCCAGAACAGGCGGCTCCACCCAGGGATGCGGAGCTTGGCTTTGAAATCGGATGCATTCCACTTCCTGCTTGTCAGCTGCGATCCTGCAAGCCTTCTTTTGCTTCTCTTCCTCTTTCTTGTCCCTTCCCAATGTCTACCTTATAGGATAAATGTCAGAATTGTGTGAGAAAACGGTATCAGTCTTGTGGTAGATTCGAAAACTCTTAGTCCCTGCTTCCCTTTATACGTAATCTACAAACGGAGTAAATCCACGATCCCTGATGACCACAGCTCAGATGCATGATCTTAGGGTAGATAAGTAAAGATCCCAAGGAGAGCTGAGCTGCTAGTCTCCCCTACCTCCACCCCTTTCGACCTTTTTCTTTTTTCTAACTTTTTTTTTCTTTTGGAAGTTAGAAAGATGTATAAAAGAAAAAAGATTGGTAGGGTAATGGGCGAAAGGTCTGGAATTTTTTCACCACCAAGGCAACTTTATGAAAAGGTTTGCTAAAGTATTAACATTCACCGAATAGTCACAATGGCATTACCCGCGCCCCTTAGCAGCAAGTCTCCTTAGACACCACAGTATTATTAATCACAACTCCAATACTTGAAGTCCTACTTTGTGCACAGCACCGAACAAGCCCTGCCGTGATGACAGAGACGACTAAGATGCGCCTACGAGTCATTTTCAATCTATTTGGAGACAAGAACTTTGCAGAACGTGGTAAATAAATGCTTCCACAGAGACACAAGGTAATGTAGGAATAAATTCAGTAACAATGCGTTCTAGCCAGGGAAAACAAGAATCAGAATGCCACCCTCAGAGAATATCGGCCTGTTCCCTGCAGCCACGGCAGACAGTTCTATTCAAATACAGATTCTGGTGAAATGCTAAGGAGGAGGGGGGGAGAGAAGAGGGAGGAGGTGTGGACACATTGTCACGAATCTGAGTAAAACACCCTGCTAGTGTACATTGCCAACACCTTTGATTTGGCATAAGATGGTTTGTCATAGGATAAAAGAAGGCTGTCGCTGTGACTAGGCTGTCTATACCTAAAACCAAATCTTGCACTGAGCCTGGTATTTGCAGAATCCAGTGTGTCTACCTCTGACAATGAAGCTCCTGGCCATACAGGTCAAGATGAGGCTCGTATTCTTATTTATTTGTCCCCGTGTTTATTCCCTCCTCTAAACAATGGATACAGGACAAGAGAATAAAGGCAAACAGAGAGTCAGGCTTAAAAGATAGGGTATAAAATAGTAAAGATGGGTAAGCATAGCCCAAGCACATGTAATATTGGCTCTTGTAGAGGAAGATTCAGTCACTTACTAGACTTTGGCATCCTCACAATACAGATGAAATGGACTTTCGGAAGAAGCCCAATTACCTGGATACTAAGTCCCAGGAGAAATGCCTCTTGTGGTTGCTCATAAAGAAAAGAGTGAAACATGATTAGTCATTGCTATGTCCTCCTTCCCCAGCTGGGAATTTCTATCCTTCTGCAATCTCAAAGCTCTTTGGACTTCCAAGTCCTCAATTTATTCTGTCCCAGAAGGACAGAAAACTGCTATTAAGTTTATGTTAAATACCTAAAAACTACTTATTGAGGTAGATACAAGTTTTTGTTAGGAACTCAGTACAGAATATCTTTTTCTTAATTTTATGTACTTATAAATCGTTGTCCATAGTGTGGAGGAAGAATGTCACTTGCCACTTGTCACTTGTCACAGTCAGCAGAGGATGTTTCAGCCATCGAGAAATCAGCCACTGCAGTTACCCCCCCCAACAATGCCCCCTGAGGGGATTAAGGATGGAGAAAAATAGGATACCAGCCCTAGATAGTTAAGGTGCAGATCAAGGGAATAATTTCAGTAAGCCCAGACTCTTGCATCCTCCCATACATAGAAACGCACTCAAGGAGATGTCTGGTTTTTCTTTAATTAGCAGTGATTTTTCGATGTTTGACTACCTGATTTGTTGTTGTTGTTTTGTTTTTTGCAGGAACTCCTATATATCCTAGCTCCTCCCTTACCTCTTTGAAACAGACCCTGAGAGCTATCTGAGAGGCTGTATCCCAGGCTTAAGTCCTCAGTCTGCCAAATAAAACATATGTCTCAACTTCTAGGTTGTGCTTTCTTTTTTTCAGTTGACAATATAAATAACTTGCATTATAAATTTACTGTATCCTATGCTATTCTTTTAGAAAAAATACAGGCCCTGGATAGCGCTGCATCTGAGCCACTACTATTTATGTGATCTTGGTTAGGGTAACCTCTGCATAACTCAGCCTTCTCAGCTTGCTCATTGGTAACAATGAAGTCCACACAACGTCCTGGAAAACTGTAAGAGCTCAATAAATATTAGCTATTATTATTTATTCGGGGTATTTACTACTGTATGATCTCACTGATATGTGGACTCTAAAGAAATTGCACTCATAGAAACAAAGAACAGACTGGTGGTTGCCAGAGGTGGGGGAGGGGTGGGAGAGATGACTGAAGGTGGTCAGAAGGTACAGACTTCCAGTTATAAGATGAAAAAATCACGGGAATTGTAATGTACAGCACAGCGACTATAGTTGACAATACTGTACTGTATACTTGACAGTTGCTGAGGAAGTGGGTATTAAAAGTTCTCATCACAAGAAAACGAAAACTGTATGCTCTCGGGAGTGCCAGAGGACTGGGGGAAATAGAGACTTCAGTCTTCAAAGGCACACACAAAATCTCATGCACACCGGGACCTAGAGCAGAAGCTGAAATGTTTTTTATTTTTATTGGCTGCGTTGCACGGCTTGTGGGATTTGAATTCCCCAACCAGGGATCAAACCTGGGCTCTTGGCAGTGAGAGTGCAGAGTCCTAACCACTAGACCACCAGGGAATTCCCAGAAGCTGTAATTTAATAGGAACCTGGGTCAAACCTACCTGCTGATCTTGGACAGTCTCCCAGAGAGGCAGGAGGCGACTGCAGCTCATCCCGGAGACACAGACACTCGGAGCCAGTTTTAGGAGCTTGCTCTACCTTGTGGACACTGGCGCTGGCAGGCACCAGTACGGAACCCTTTCTCTAGCTTATGAGTCCCAGGACCCAGCCCTGCCCTGGTCCCACAGCCTCCAGGGGCAAGTGCGGGCATGCCTTAGGCCAAGCAACTAACTGCATGGGCCCACAGCCCTACCTACCAGCAGACAGGCTGCCTTACTACCTCCTGAGCCCCCAGCCGCTACTGGACACAGCCCTGCCTACCAGAGGGCCCAGGACATAGCTCCACCCACCAGTGGGCGGGCACTGGCTCCATACTCCTCTGGGCCTGGCTCCAGTCTCCAGCGAGCCTGCTCTAGCCTCTAGACCATCCTCACCCACTGGGGAGCAGACACCAGTCACGAGAAAAGCACAGCTCCATGGCCTGTGGACCCAGCCTGGCTACCAGGAGATCAGCCCTGCACTGGGACCAGCTGAGCCCTGGCCCTGCCCACTAGCAGGCCAATAAAAGTTTCAAGATGCCCCAGACCCTGCATCCAGCTGTGTCAGGAACCAGCCCCACCCATCAGCAATCTGACACCAGCTCTGAGACCCCCCCCACCCCAACCCCAGGCCATGCAACCAGATTGCAGGAGCCAACTCTGCCTGCCAGTAGACTGGCATTAGCTCCAGGACCTGGTTTCACCCACCAGTGGGTAGCAACAGCTCCAAAGTCTTCTGGACCCAGACTCCTCCTACCAGTGAGTCAGCACTACCCCCGGACCACCCCTACACACAGGGTTCTGCAGTCAGCCACCTCGTGATCTGGTCCTACCAACCAGAGGCTGGCAGCCTCCATACAAGGCAGGGCCTGGCAACAAACCAGACCAGGGGCCAACCAAGCCTACCTGTCTGCCTACATAGTCAGCCTGCCACAACAGAAGGACCCAGCAGCCCTCGTAAGAGGGAACCTATAGCTCGGGTGACAAGAGGGGAGTGTGCTGATGGGATGCACAGGATATCTCCTACAAAAGGCCAGTTCTCTAAGGTCAGGAAACAACCAATCTACCAGACACATAAAAATAAAAACAGTAACCTAGGCAAAATGAGGTGACAGAGGAACATGTTCCAAATGAACGAACAAGATAAAATCCCAGAAGAAGAGCTAAGTGAAGTGGAGATAGGCAATCTACCCAAGAAAGAGTTCCGGGTAGTGATAGGTAAGATGGTCAAAGAACACGGGAGAAGAATGGATGCACAGAGTGAGAAGTTAGAAGTTTTTAACAAAGAGTTATAAACTGTAAAGAACAACCAGAAATTAAGAATATAATAACTGAAATGAAAAATGCACTAGAAGGCATCAACAATACAAAGGAACAAATCAGCAACCTGGAAGACAGAGTAGTGAAAATCACTGATGCTGAACAGAAAAAAATAATGAAAAGAAATGAGGACAGTTTAAGAGACCTCTGGGAAAACATAAAGCACACTAATATTCACATTATAGGGGTCCCAGAAGGAGAAGAAAGAGATAAAGGGGCTGAGAACATACTTGAAGATGTAGCAGCTGAAAACTTCCCTAACCTGGGAAAGGAAACAGATATCCAAGTCCAGGAAGCACAGAGAGACCCATACAGGATTTACCCAAAGAGGAACACACCAAGACACATTGTAATTAAAATGGCAAAAATTAAACATAAAGAGAGAATATTAAAAGCAGCAAGGGAAAATAACAAGTAATGTATAAGAGAACTCTGATAAGGCTATCAGATGACATCTCAGCAGATATTCTGCAGGCGAGAAGGAGTGGCACGATATATTTAAAGTGATGAAAGGGGAAAATCTACAACCAAGAATACAGCAAGGCTCTCATTCAGATTTGATGGAGAGATCAAAATCTTTACAGGCAAGCAAAAGCTAAGAGTTCACCATCACCAAGCCAGCTTTACAAGAAATGTTAAAGGAACTTCTCTAAGTGAAAAAGGATAGGCCACATCTGGAAATCTGAAAATTATAAAAGGAAAAAGCTCATCAGTAAAGGCAAATGTACAGTAAAGATAGTGAATCATCCACACATAAAGACAGTAGGAAAGTTAAAAGATAATATAAGTAAAATCATCTATATTCACAATATGCAGTTAAGGGATACACAAAACAGTTAGAAATTAAATATGATATCAAAAATAGTAATTGTGAGGAGAGGAGAGTATAAATGCAGAGTTAAGATGCATTTAAAATTAATCAGCAACTTAAAACAATCACACACACACATTTTATGTATTTAAAAACCTCATGGTAACCACAAATCAAAAATCTATAATAGATACACATAAAAAAGGAAAAAGGAATCCAAATATAACACTAAAGATAATCGTCAAATCACAAGAGAACAAAAGAAGGAAAAAAAAAGACCCACAAAAACAACTCCCAAACAATTAACAAAATGGCAATAAGAACATATATATATCAATAATTACCTTAAATGTAAATGGACTAAATGTGCCAATCAAAAGACATAGAGTGGCTGATTGGATACAAAAACAAGACTCATATATATGCTGCCTGTAAGAGAGTCCCTTCAGACTTAAAGACACACACAGATTGAAACTGAGGGGATAGAAAAAGATATTCCATCCAAATGGAAATCAAAAGAAAGCCGGAGTAGCAATACTTATATCAGACAAAGTAAATTTAAAATAAAGGCTGTTATAAGAGACAAGGAAGGATAATACATAAGGATCAAGGGGTCTTTCCAAGAAGAAATTATAACAATTGTAAGTACATAGGCACACAATATTGGAGCACCTAAATACATAAAGCAAATATTAACAGATATAAAGGGAGAAAAGACAGTAACGTAATGATAATAGGGGAATTTAACACCCCAGTTAAATTAATAGATCATCCAGACAGAAAATCAATAAGGAAACACTGGCCTTAAATGATGCACTAGACCAGATGGACTTAATTGATTTTTATAGAGCATTCCATCCCAAAGTAGCAGAATACACATGTTTTTCAAGTGCATATGGAACATTTTCCAGGATAGATCACAAGCTAGGCCACAAAACAAGCACCAGTACATTTAAGAAAATTGAAATCATATCAAACATCTTTTCTTACCACTATGCTATGAGACTAGAAATCAACTACAAGAAAAAAAACCACAAGCACTTGGAGGCTAAACAATATGCTACTAAGCAACCAAAGGATCACTGAAGAAATCAAAGAGGAAATCAGAAAATACCTGGAGACAAATGAAAACGAAAACACAATGATCCAAAATCTATGGAATGAAGCAAAAGCAGTTCTAAGAGGGAAGTTTATAGCAATAAAAGCTTACCTCAGGAAATAAGAAAAATCTCAAATAAACAACCTATCCTTATACCTAAAAGAACTAGAAAAAGAAGAACAAACAAAACCCAAAGTTAGTAGAAGGAAAGAAATTATAAAGATCAGAGGAGAAATAAATGAAATAGAGGGCTTCCTTGGTGGCACAGTGGTTGAGAGTCTGCCTGCTGATGCAGGGGACGTGGGTTCGTGCCCTGGTCCGGGAAGATCCCATGTGCCGTGGAGCGGCTGGGCCCGTGAGCCATGGCCTCTGGGCCTGCGCGTCCGGAGCCTGTGCTCTGCGGTGGGAGAGGCCATGGCAGTGAGAGGCCCGCATACCGCAAAAAAAAAAAAAAAAAGAAAAAGAAATAGAGACTAAAAAAAAAAATAGAAAAGATCAATGATTTGATTCTTTGAAAAGATAAGCAAAATTGATAAGTCTTTAGCCAGACTCATCAAGAAAAAAAAGTGTGAGGGCCCAAATCAATAAAATCAGAAATGAAAAATAAGAAGTTACAACTGATACCACAAAAATACCAAGGGTTATAAGAGAATACTACAAACAACTATATGCCAATAGTACGGACAACCTAGAAGGAATGGACAAATTTCTAGAAATGCACAATCTTCCGAGACTGAACCAGGAAGAAATAGAAAATATGAACCAATTGCCAGTAATGAAACTGAATCAGTAATAATAAAAAGGAAACTCCCCAAAAGTCCAGGGCCAGATGGCTTCACAGGTGAATTCTACCAAACATTTACAAAAGAGTTAACACCCAACCTTCTCAACCTATTCCAAAAAATTGCAGAGGGAGGCATGCTTCCAAATTTATTCTACAAAGCCAGCATCGCCCTGATACCAAAATTAAAGAGATCACACACACACAAAAATTACAGACCAGTATCACTGAGGAGTATAGATGCAAAAATCCTCAACAAAATATTAACAAACTGAATCCAACATTACATTAAAAGGATCATATAGCATGATCAAGTGGGATTTATCTCAGGGATGCAAATATTTTTCAGTATCCACAAATCAATGTGATATACCACATTAACAAATTGAAGAATAAAAATCATATAATTGTCTCAATAAAAAGCTTTTGACAAAATTCAACATCCATTTATGATAAAAACCCTCCAGAAAGTGGGCATAGAGGGAACATGCTTCAGCATAATAAAGGCCATATATAACAAGCCCACAGCTAACATCAAACTCAATGGTGAAAAGCTGAAAGCATTTCCTCTAAGATCAGGGAGAAGACAAGGTTTCCCACTCTTGCCACTTTTATTCAACATAGTATTGGGAGTCCTAGCCACAACAGTCAGACAAGAAAAAGAAATAAAAGGAATCCCAATTGGAAAGAAGAAGTAAAACTGTTGCTGTTTACAGATGTAAAACTGTTGCTGTTTACAGATGACATGATACATAGAAAACCCTAAAGATGCCACTTAGAAAACTACTAGAGCTCATCAATGAATTTGGTAAAGTTCCAGGACATAAAATTAATAAACAGAAATCAGTTGCATTTCTGTACACTAACAATGAGCTATTGGACAGAGAAATTAAGGAAACAATCCCATTTACAATCACATCAAAAAGAATAAAATACCTAGGAATAAACCTACTGAAGGTGGTAAAAAACCTGTACTTGGAAAACTATAAGACAGTGATGAAAGAAATTGAAGACGACACAAACAGATGGAAAGATATACCATGTTCATGGACTGGAAGAATTAATATTGTTAAAATGACCATGCTACCCAAGGCAATCTATAGATTCAAAGCATTCCCTATCAAAATATCAAGGGCATTTTTCACAGAACTATAACAAATAGTTTTAAAATTTGTATGGAAACACCAAAGACCCTGATAGCCAAAACGATCTTGAGAAAGAACAGAGCTGGAGGAATCACACTCCCTGACTTCAGACTGGACTACAAAACTACAGAAATCAAAACAGTATGATACTGGCACAAGAACAGACACATAGATCAGTGGAACAGGACAGAGATCCCAGAAATAAACCACACACTTATGGTTAATTAATCTACAACAAAGGAGGCAAGGATATACAATGGAGAAAAGACAGTCTCTTCAATGGTGTTGTTGGGAAAACTGGACAGCTACATGTAAAAAATGAAATTAGAACACTTCTAACATCATATACAAAAATAACTCAAAATAGATTAAAGACCTAAATGTAACACCAGAAGCCATAAATTCCTAGAAGAAAGCATAGGCGTAACACTCTGACATAAATTGTCACAATGTGGGACCTCCCTGGTGGTGCAGTTGTTAAGAATCCGCCTGCCAATGTAGGGGACACGGGTTCGAGCCCTGGCCCGGGAAGATCCCACATGCCGCGGAGCAGCTAAGCCCATGCACCACAACTACTGAGCCTGTGCTCTAGAGCCTGCGAGCCACAACTACTGAGCCCACGCACCACAACTAATGAGCCCACGTGCCACAACTACTGAAGCCTGTGTGCCTAGAGCCTGTGCTCCGCAACAAGAGAAGCCACTGCAATAAGAAGCCCGCGCACCACAACGAAGAGCAGCCCCCGCTCGCCACAACAAGAGAAAGCCCACGCGCAGCAACTTAGACCCAACGCAGCCAAATAAATAAATAAATGATAAAGTTAAAAAAAAAAGATTGTCACAGTGTTTTTGGAGGTCTGTCTCCTAAAGCAAAGGAAATAAAAGCAAAATAAACAGATGGGACCTAATTAAGCTTAAAAACTTTTGCGCAGCTAGGAAACCATCAACAAGCCCAAAAGATAACCTACTAAATGGGAGAAAATATTTGCAAGTAATACGACCTATAAGGGGTTAATATACAAAATATTTAAACAGCTCATACAACTCAACAGCAAAAAAACAAACAATCCAATTTAAAAATGGGTAGAAGACCTGAACAGACATTTTTCCAAAGAAGACATACAGATGGCCAACAGGGACATGAAAAGATGCTCAACATCATTAATCAACAGAGAAATGCAAATTAGTACCACAATGAGATATCACCTTACACCAGAATGACTATCGTCAAAAAGAACACAAATATTGGTGAAGGTGTGGAGAAAAGAGATCCCTTGTACACTGTTGGGGGGAATGTAAATTGGTGCAGCCACTGTGGAAAACAGTATGGAAGTTTCTCAAAAAACTAAAAATAGAACTCTCATATGACCCAGCAATTCCACTCCTGGGTATATATCAAAAAAAAAAAAATCCCCACTAATTCGAAAAGATACATGCACTCCAAGGTTCATAGCAGCATTATTTACAATTGCCAAGATATGGAATCAACCTAAGTGTCCATCAACAGATGAATGGGTAAATAAGATGAGATAGATAGATATATATGAAGTGAACTACTACTCAGCCATAAAAAAAGAATGAAATTTTGTCATTTGCAACAACATGGATGGACTTGGAGGGCATTATGCTAAGTGAAATAAGGTAGACAGAGAAAGACAAATACTGTATGATATCGCTTATTTGTAGAATCTAAAAAATTTTTTAAAACTAGTGAATATAACAAAAAAGCAACAGACTCACAGATATAGAGAACAAACTAGTGGTTACCAGTAGGGAGAGGGAAGCAGGCAGGGGCAAGATAGGGGTAGGGGATTAAGAGGTACAAACTGCTATGTATAAAATATACAAGCTACAAGGATATATTGTACAACACAGCGACTATAGCCAAGATTTTATAATAACCATAAGTGGAGTATAACATTTAAATATTGTGAATCACTATGTTGTACACCTGAAACTTATATAATCTTGTACATCAACTGCACACCAATAAGAAAATTATTTTAAGGAAAGGACCAGATCAAGAAGGTCTTGTACACCAAGCCAAGGAGTTGAAACTCTAACTTGAGTGACAGTGGCAAGCCAGGGTGGTTTGAAACAAGGCAGTGACAGGTGAGATTAGAGCAGTATTTCTCAAAATATGACACCTGGAAGAACATCACCAGTAGTATATTTGGAAATGGGTTAGAAATGAAAATTCTCTCCCCCAGCCCAGACCTACTGAATCAGAAACTCTGGGGATGGGCCCAACAGTCTTTTGGGGGGTTTTTTTGTTTGATTGTTTTTGTTTGTTTGTTTGGCCGTGCCACTTGGCATGTGGGGTCTTAGTTCCCCAACCATGGATGGAACCCGCACCCCCTGTGCTGGAAGCGCGGAGTCTTAACCACTGGACCACCAGGGAAGTCCCATGACAGTCTGTTTTAACACACCTTCCCTCCAGGGGATTCTGATAGATGCTAAAGTTTGAGAACCACTGGATTCAAGTTTAGAAAGACCACTCAGTCTGGGGCTGGGTGTCTGGGTAGGAAGCTACTGCAACACTCCAGGAAATATGATAGTGAGAATTCATTTTTTCATTTAACAAATACTTGTTGACCATCTACTATGTTCTAGACACTAAAGATTCAGGAGTGAGCAAAGCAAAGCCCATGTGGTAATGGAGCGCACGTTCTAGTGGAAATAATATCTATTGACATCGTTTATGCAGTTCCAGATGCTGTCCTAAATACATTTAGGTGTATATTTATTTCTTCATCCTCACAACAACCCCATCAGATAGGTACAGTTTTTGTCTTCATTTTACAATTAAGGAAACTTAGTTTAAGTAGTAGAACCCAGATTCAAATCCAAGGTCATGCCCTAGATGCCAATGTCCTAGGCACCATGCTGTACCGCTTCCACAGCATCATAGTGGCAGTGGTAGTGAAAGATATTTATTCAGAATATATTGTTTTAGTACCTACTGAGTGCTAAGCACTGTTCTAGGAATTTAGTTAACAAGATCTCTCTCTTGATGGAAACTACATTCTAGTGAAAGATAAATAATAAAATTAAGAAACAAGCAATATAGGGCTTCCCTGGTGGTGCAGTGGTTGAGAGTCCGCCTGCCGATGCAGGGGACAAGTGTTCTTGCCCCGGTCTGGGAAGATTCCACATGCCGCGGAGCGGCTGGGCCCGTGAGCCATGGCCGCTGAGCCTGCGCGTCCAGAGCCTGTGCTCCGCAACGGGAGAGGCCACAGCAGTGAGAGGCCCACGTACCGCAAAAAAAAAAAAAAAAGAAAAGAAACAAGCAATATAAAAAAGCATTATGCTAAGAAAAGGAAAAAAAGGAAGGAAGCAATATAAATAGTATATTAGAAGGCGATAAGTCTTGTGGAAAAAAGAAACACGAGAACATAGTAAGACAGATAGAGAACGTGATGGGAAGAGAGAGCTACAGGGATTGGGATGGGCAAGTTGAGATATCAACAAAGACTTAAAAACAAGGAAGTTAGCCAAGGGAATAAATGAAGACAATTCCAGGCAGAGGAAGCAGCTACATCTAAATCCTTAATGTGGGAGCAGGGCGAGGAACAGCCAGGCCAGTGTGGCTGGAGCAGAGTGATCCCCGGCTACAGAGCAAGGGAGGAGGGATTGCATGCAAATCTTGTAGGGCTTTGTTGGTTTTTACTCTGTAAAACGGGAAGCCATTGCAGGATTGGGAGAGAGAAATGACATAATCTTGTTTAGGTTTTAACAAGATCGAACCTATTGTTTTGTTGAGAATCGACTGCAGGGGACAAGAGGAGCCTGTTGGGAACTATTGCAATAACCAGAGGGGGAAAGGTGATGGTGGATTGCGCTGGATGGGATCAGTAGAGCCAACAGGTTTTGCGGATGGATGGATATTTTGCTGATGGAGGGCCAGAGAAAGTGGACTCTAGGGACCACCTACCGAAAGGGGGAGAGCGTGGAAGGGGCAGGTTTGAGGGTGGGTGCTCGGAGGGTGGTTGTTTTGGACAACCAGATAGACGTTGAATACACGTTGGTTATACAAGTCTAGAATTTGGAGAGAGATCTGGTCTAAGGAAATAAATTTGTGAGTTGTAAGTAAATAGGCAGTCTTTTAAATGATTAATAATGTAGGTAATGTTGGGAAACGATAAAGCTACAGGTGTCATTTCTCATAGGTTTACTAATTGTCAGGCACTGTGCTCGACCCAGTGGATTGGCTCATTTAATTCCAACAAAATAAGAAGAGGTGGGACAGATAGGAGGTATCTACCATCAGGGACCAGAAGCACCAATGGTCTCTGTTCTCTGACCGGCTTTTTTAGGGAATTTCGTCTGTGATTGATGCAGCGGCAAGCAGTCCTCTCTCCACCTCGAAGTGGGGTTGAGAAGTTGCAAGGCTCCACCCTGCGATCGACTTTCACTCTCCAAACTGGGCCCCGCCCACGCGCTTGCGCACAAAGGCCCGTTCGCAGGGGGCGGGGCCTGAGCGAGCACAAAGGGGTCTGAAAGAGTTGAGCGCTCGTGCTGCGCTGGGCGTTGCCAGGCGAAGCGAGTGTCGCCGAGGCCGCTACAGTTGGCCTCTCGCTGGCCCAGCCCAGCCCACGGATCCCGAGTGGAGAACACGAGCACCACCGGACCCGCTGGCGAGCTCCCAGGCGGGGCGCCCCGGCCTCTCAAGGGTGGCCGAGCGAGGGTTACCCGGGCGAGCAGGACCCACGGGTGAGTGGGCGCGTCACTGCGGGGCCGGGCCCTGCCCGCCCCGCCCCTGTGCCTGCCAGGCCCCGCCCCGAAGCCCAGGCTCCGCCCCTTCTGCCCCGCTGCTCCTTCTGGGTACCTGAGATCTGTCCACCTGGCTCCTCTTCTTTCTCGTTTCCTCTTTTTTTAGGAAGGGTCTTTAATTTCGAGTCTCCGTAGTTTCCGCGCCCCCTTTGTCTTTAGGGGTCTCGATTCTGGGGGCTCCTTTCTGAGTTCCTCCTGCAGGTCAGTCATTTGATCCCCAGGGTTTCCATCTCAGCCTTCTCTAGGCAGATTTTACCTTACAGACGTGATTGTTGATTTCTGAAAGAAGAAAAAAAAAGTTTGAGGGACCAGAGAAGCCCCATCGGTCAGCTCGCGGGGTCCCCGAAAGGAGGGACTTCTGCTGTGCAGATGCACACTAGCACACCTGGACCGTGGACCACCAAGGCCTGTTATGGAAACCAATTCTGTTGTTCAGCTGAACCCCCAAAAACTTTGGGAAGGGAAGTGTAAGAATTGTAGAGATAATCTAGTGAGACCTCTTCTCAGTTCAGGAAGCAGAGGCCCGAGAGAGTGAACTGACTTGGTCCAGGTTACATGCTAGTTAAAGGGCCCCTCCGCCCGTATTCTTCTGTGTCTAGGAATAGAAAAAATAAAATGGGGAAAGAAATGGAAGATTAGCCTTTCTTATAGCTCTTGGGGTTTTAATACGACTATAAAAGTAAAAGCATTTTTCAGAGCTAGAAGAAGGTGATGGATGGCTTTTTGCATAGAAGGGAGTTTGAAATTACATCAAAGGCTTCTGTTAGATTAAAACCTCAGATTGTCACGGACTTAATATTGGTGGGATTTTTAAATACCCACATAAACCCTAATACTGTTTAATAAAATTTGATTTTTGCAAACTAGAGAGTCAGGCATTGCCACTTCCTGTTTTTCCAGACACAGCTTAGTATTACAGAGGTCAAATGTATTTTATATAAATTATTTTTTGCCACAGCTGTCATTAAAGAAACCTCTAACTTTCGCAGTGCTGAAGGCTACCAGCAGAATTAGTGCTGCCAGTGAATTTCTGGAAATCACGGAAATCTTTAAGGAATTTTAAGTTGATCTTTCCTATTTTTAGTTGCATTCTGTTTTTAATAAGTAGTAAGTGGTAAGAGAGACCAAAAGAATTTACACCATCACCATATAGTATAGCCACTAGGGTTCCTCTTATGGTGAAAATACACTCATGTCCCCTTTAGATATTTTGGGAAAGCAGAGTATTGAAATGCCTGATATGTTTATTTATTTATTTGGCCGCGTGGCATGCGGGATCTTAGTTCCCCTGTGCAGGGATTGAACCTGTGCCCCCTGAAGTGGAAGCACAGAGCCCTAACCACTGGACTGTCAGGGAACTCCCAAATGCCTGATATGTTTAGGGGGATGCATATTTCTACTGAGAAAAATGGCGATTTCCCCAGTAGTTAAGCTGAATGCAGCATATTTTTCTGCTCTATTAAATGTTTGAAAATGATGGAAGGTTACATAGATAACATTTAGGAGAATACTTTTTTTTTTTTTTTTTTGCGGTACGCGGGCCTCTCACTGTTGTGGCCTCTCCCGTTGCGGAGCACAGGCTCCGGACGCGCAGGCTCAACGTCCAAGGCGCACGGGCCCAGCCGCTCCGCGGCGTGTGGGATCCTCCCGGACCGGGGCACGAACCCGTGTCCCCTGCATCGGCAGGCGGACTCTCAACCACTGCGCCATCAGGGAAGCCCGGAAAATACTTTTTGAATGATTTTGAGTAAATAAAAGTATTTTATTATATATCAAAAAGCCAAGCCTCAAGCAGAAATGGCTTGGGTGAAACAAAAATTAAGATAGTATCACTGCTGGGCTTCCCTGGTGGCGCAGTGGTTGAGAGTCTGCCTGCCGATGCAGGGGACACGGTTCGTGCCCCGGTCCGGGAGGATCCCACACGCCGCGGAGCGGCTGGGCCCGTGCGCCATGGCCGTTGAGCCTGCGCGTCCGGAGCCTGGGAGAGGCCACAACAGTGAGAGGCCCGCTTACCGCAAACAACAACAACAACAACAAAACATAATAAGCATTTGTAATTATAACTGAAAAAATTCAAAACTTTGAATTCATTTACAGGATGAAACCTACTTCATTAGGTCTGATTTTAATGTATTTCAGCCAATAGAAACATATTTAAATAGAAGAATGAATTCAAGGAATCATGGTGAAAATTCTGGGCACTTTATTTTAATAAATGACTGTAACATATATTAATATATAATAATTATATAATATTAAAATATACATATATTGTATATAATAGGTATTATATAATATTCCATATAATAATAAATGTTAAATGAATGATATATTTTGGTAATAAAATAAGAAGTCACCAAAAAAACAAGTGCAAGATTATGTCTTTGAAAAACTGGCTATACAAGTTTGGTGACTAGACTGTTACGTGAACTAGAGCTGAAAATTTAATTTTAAGGACTACATTGTTTTAAAGTCAGGGATCTCAGTGTCAGGACAGCCACACAGCTGTCATTGACTGTGTTAATAGTCCATCTTCTCACATCAGGACACAGTGGCCTAAGTCAGTGGACTGCAGTGACTGGCATGTTTCGAAACAGTCAAGAAAAGGAAGAGGAAGAAACCATTGCTTCCCAGTAAGAAGAAAAGGAAGAGAGTGAGAAGACTGATCTTACATTCCCTTAACGGACAAAAAGGGAGATAAAGTTTTGAATATGATTAAATGAAATGGTGGTGGGATATTTTGACAATCTCCTGAGCAGTTAAAACCAGGAGTGTGATTTCAGAAATGTATAAACTATTGTCTGAAATAGCAGAATTAGTCTGCAGCATTTAGGACAGCACTCTGTAACTCTGAATGCAATTTTATGTATCTTTCAGGGTTGATTTTATTTTATTTCCAAAATAGAACATGAATCCTTCTCACTCTTGGAATTGAATGTTTAAAAATCTAATATATTTACTGGGATTCTTAACTCTCTAATTTTTTTTAAATGCTAGTTTTGTCCATTCTTAAAGGGATTTCCCAAACTGTCACTATTATGTTATCTATTAATGTTGTTTTCACATTTTCAGAAATAACTGGTAATAAGACCTCTGTAGCCATGGCTAGTTCTGACGTGAAACCAAAATCAGTAAGTCATGCCAAAAAGTGGTCAGAAGAGATAGAAAATCTGTACAGATTTCAACACGCAGGATATCGAGATGAAATTGAATATAAACAAGTGAAGCAAGTTGCTATGGTAAGATTTATGCCTCTACAAACCTGAACTCAATATGAGTTTGTTAGGTGGTGAAAAGCACTAAAAAAAAAACCAAACAAAAAACCCACCACCAGGGCTTCCCTGGTGGCGCAGTGGTTGAGAATCTGCCTGCCAATGCAGGGAACACAGGTTCGAGCCCTGGTCTGGGAAGATCCCACATGCCGCGGAACAACTGGGCCCGTGAGCCACAATTACTGAGCCTGCGTGTCTGGAGCCTGTGCTCCACAACAAGAGAGGCCACGATAGTGAGAGGCCCATGCACCGTGATGAAGAGTGGCCCCCGCTTGCCACAGCTAGAGAAAGCCCTCGCACAGAAACGAGGACCCAACACAGCCATAAATTAATTAATTAATAAAAACAAACAAACAAAAAAACCCACCACCAACAAAGAACCAGAAAATACTAAAAGGGAATTCTACTCCAGCCTCTCGTTTTACTGATGGGGAGCTGAGGCCCAGAAGAATGATTTTCAGGCAAACTGAGGCAAGAGGTGGTTCCTCAGCACAGAAACATTAAGAATTTTCTAGCTTTTACTGACAACTGCGCTGTGAATCTTTTATGGTAGACCATCAAAGCAGAGTCATTTTCTCTCCCTAAGGTAATTCTATTATCAGATATTCAGTTTGCTGTGGAACTATTATTTCTTTCCTGTTTCTTTTTTATTTTTACCACAAATTATAAAAGGGTTAAATTCTTCTTTAGGTGACAAAATCTCCCGACTTTGGTTGTGTATTCCAGACTTTTTTTTTTTAAGAAGATGTTGGGGGTAGGAGTTTATTAATTAATTAATTTTTTTTTTTGCTGTGTTGCATCTTCGTTTCTGTGCGAGGGCTTTCTCTAGTTGTGGCAAGCGGGGGCCACTCTTCATCGCGGTGTCCAGACTTTCTTGAGAGACTAGAGACATGGTTTTGCTTTTCAAAGATTATACCAAAATCTAGGTACGGCCCCAGTTTATAATGTGATTTTTTAAATTCATTTATTCTACTGAATACTAGGAGGCTGAGTTCAGAAGGATATTATAGAATATAACATAGTATTCATAAATGTATTTTAATTTTTAGAGCTGAGGTTGCAACAAAGTGTTTATTATTAACTTGTTTTTTATTTTTGTTTTATTTTTTTTATTATTAACTCACCATTGTTCAGAGACTAATTCTTAGATGGGTTTTTCAGATCCCCATATTCTTTTTCTTCCTTCATTCTACTCTTTGATCTCTACTTAACACGTCCTAAAAAAGTAGATAGGAAAAAAGATGGAGGCAATACAGAGCTAAAATGTAATAGGCTCTTTCATTTAACGGATGTTAATTCAGTAGAGATTATTAGGGGTGGTAAGGAATGAAATTAAACATACTGATCAAATGAGGGTTTGATGGCTGACTATGACTTTCACATATCATTTCTTCATATCTACTAGCATTTTACTCTTTGGTCCCCCTTACCAAAAGGGAGTTTTCATTACTCTATCATCTGTGGCTTCTAAATAGCTGTAAAACACAAGCATCAGCATTTTAATACAGTTCAAACATAAGCTTCATACACTTGCCTTAAGATTGGGATAGGCAATGCCCCTGAAAGGTGTGTAAGAGCCAGGATCATGTAGGCAAGGTGATCACACAGGCGCTGATGCACCTACACCACCAACCACCCCAGAAACTGTTGCGATTGAGATCAGGTAAGAGATAAGAGACTGAGATAAGATCAGATTTAAGGGAACACAAACAACACCCTTAAAGGGGAAGTCCCAAAAAGCACCTGAGGGTTGTGTATGTGTGTGTGTGTGTGTAACAGCCCGATCCACTGTATGACTTGACAGTTGTAGAGAGGTTTTGCGTTTCACTTCAGTGTATATTTATTGGGTACCCGCCATGTGCAAATTTCTGTGCCAGGTGCTTTAAAAAGATAAATATAAAAGCAAGTGCCTGACCTCAAGAAATTTAGAGTACAGGATTTGGAATCAGTCTGCCCAGGCTTTGCATCCTGGCTCTCCTCCTTGGCTAGGGAACCCTGAACAAGGTTCGTAACCCTTACCGAGCTCAAGTGTAAAATGGCGATGCCACTGCCTGCTTAAGAAAATTGACTCCGGAACTAAATGAAACCATGTGTTGCAAGTGCCTCCCATTGTACTGCTCAGTAGTAGTTTGTTGAGTGAATGAATGGTGTTCAGTGAATGATAGCTTTTATTATTCCTGTATCTTGGAGTGGAAGATTAAGAGTGATGAACAATAAAAACTTATGCAAGTGAAAATATATGCCCCCCAAAATTAAAGGAAGATAAAATTTTCTTCCTTCACGGACAATCTTCCAAAAGGGCTTCATGCCCCGAGAGGCATTTGCAGTGGGCCTTAAAGGATGGACAGGAGGATAACTGAAGGCTTGCCTTGATTGGCAGTGGTCTGAAGGGTTTGGGTGATGTTCTTGTCCTTACCTAAAGCACACGTCCTTATGGGCACTATTAGTGCTTACTGATCTCCTGCCCAAGGAGCGCTGACTTGAGGACCATATCACCCGCCTCCACCATTCTCTAAGGAATGAAGGTTTCCTAGGTTGAATGGGAGTGATGGGTAGAAAGCCAAGAAGAAAAAATTATGAAAGAGCAAAGGGTTATAGAAAGAAAAAATCCTAGAGGTTGATGAGGCAGAACCAGCACATCTGTTTGGAAGCCCCCCCGATTTCCTAGGGTGAGGCAGCTGGAAGCAGGACCTCAGTCTTTGTCTTCTTTGAAGAAATAATTCAGCAAAGTGACAAAGATTGTGAAGCAGATAAAGTGTTCATTGGGAGTAAAGTACGTGTTGAAGAACACACAGGCAGACTCAGAGTTGCACGCAATAGGGGTGGCTGAGATCGCTTATATGGGGGCAGTCTTCTGGGTTACCTCTGGCCAATCATCCTGTTCGTGCCCACATTTGGCCTGACTCAGGGTCCTTCTTGGTGGGTGCACACGTATATCTCAGCCAAGATGGATTCCAGCGTGAAGGTTTCTGGGAGGTTGGCAGGACATATTATGGGCTGGTGGCTCCTCTCTCCTTTGGCACCTCCCGCGACTGAGGATCTTCTCTGCGCACGTGTCCAGCTGGAAAATCCCCTTTGCCACAAGAATGAGAAGAATGTGGTCACGTTGTCTTCCACCCAATCAGGGCTCTGCTCCTGCTGGCCTCTTATCTCGAGGTGTCAGCAGGAGGCTGGTTGCAGCTGCTCAGCCTGGGCCCATCTGTCTCCTTCCTCAATCCCACATAAAGTGCTGTGGGTATTCTGAAGAAGCAGCAGTGTACTGTTTCTTCACTGAATAAGGTGGTTGGGGGACCCTACTAAATGACAGAGCCTCTTGGCCCCAAGAGGAAGACAGCCGTAACGGTATCTTGAGACCTTCCTTTCTCTGCTGAGGGTAATGGAAGCAACAAAGGGCAGGCTTGACCTAAGTGATGGAAAGCATTGCTTTTCTCTATGATGTACGTGTCAGAGAGCCTGCCAAGGTTTACCAGATAGGCTGCTACCCGTTTTTGCTAACTCCTAAATAAACGAGACCACAGAAGAAAGCGAAAATATGTTGCTAGAAAATAAAGGATGTGTGTTCTTTTGTATGCGTGGCATGTTCGTGTTCCAGTTTGGAAGCTGTGATTTATAAGTGGGGGACTGGAGAACGAGTAGCTGCCTGTAGAGATGATGTTGAAGGACAGGACTTGTTTTTTATGCCGGGAACACAAAATCGAAATACTAGGGTCTTGACAGTGGTGGAGTACATGTCACACAATCCAGAAGCAACATACCTAACCACAGCAGAAATGCACTGACCTGAGCAAGAAAGTATAATGCAAATTCAGAGAGGAAGGGGAGGAAAATGTCCAAAAAGATCGAGCCGAACGATCAAGTAAGCAAACCGATGTGGCGAACAAGAGAGACTAGTGGGGAGAAGGTAAGAAGAGATTGCTAAGGACTATGTTCATGACCTCAATTTCTATGAAAAATTGAGGTTTCAGGTGTGAACTTGAAACATGGACATGAGGAAATACACGTGTATTTCTCTAGATATAGAGATTTTCTAGATGTAGAGATTTAGATATCTCTAGTCTAACTGCTTCCTTTAGTCACCCCTGTGGCCTAGGCCTAGCCCTAATTTCCTCCTTGGGTATTATTTTTAGAAGTTAGTAAGTAATAATGCTTAAAATAGTTTGTAAACATAAGGATAAAGTTTAGATTATTTTGAATGTTTTATCTTGGCTGCAGAGTAGAAATTTAAATCTAGAAATTGGGATCTGAATTAGTTGCCCTGCAGTATAAGGCTGCCACTTAATGTATGTTGTGTGTTGTGTGTGTGTGTGTGTGTGTGTGAGTGTGTGTGTAAGATATCACTAAGAGCTCAAGTATTTTTAAATTTAATTTTGTACTTTGTTTGATGTGACTTGTGTTTTTAACTGTTTGATAGTGAAATATTATATAAAAAGAACATCAACATTACAATATTTGTACTCTGGTTTTCAATATATAGGTAGATCGTTGGCCAGAGACAGGATATGTGAAGAAACTTCAGAGACGGGACAATACTTTCTATTACTACAACAGACAGAGGGAATGTGATGACAAGGAAGTCCACAAAGTGAAAATTTATGCTTACTAGCCTTACTTCTTTGTATTACCTGTCATTATCTTTTTAAAAATCCACTGTTTGATCCTACATATGTAAGTGTCATTTTACAAAAGACTCCAAAATGCAGACTTCAATGGAATGTTTTGAGACACAAAAAGCCATGAAACTTGGTCTCTAATAATCATCCCATTCTGTTCTAAAATATAACTGCAGTAGCATTCCATTGGTGCCCGCCTTGGTCTGGTTCTTCCCGTTTTAACCGTGGTAGCATAACTACAGTAAGTCCCCTACATACAAACGAGTTCTGTTCTGAGTTCTGTTCTGAGAGCGCGTTCGTAAGTCCAGTTTGTTCGTAAGTCCAACAGAGCTAGCCTAGGTACCCGACTAACACAATCGGCTATATAGTACTGTACTGTAATAGGTTTAGAATACTTTTCACACAAATAATACATAAAAAACAAACACAAAAAATAAAGAAGACATTTTTACTCTTACAGTACAGTCCCTTGAAAAGGACAGTAGTACAGCACAACAGCTGGCATCCAGGGGCTGGCATCGAGTGAGCCGGCAAGAAGAGTTACTGACTGGAGGAGGGAGAGGAGGTGGGCGACGGTAGAGCTGAAGGATCGTCAGCGATAGGAGACGGAGGGCGAGCGGCAATTCCACTCACGCCTGACACTGATGGAACGCACGTTCGCATCTTGGAAAGTTCGCAACTTGAAGGTTCGTATGTAGGAGACTTACTGTACTACGCAGGGGAAGAAAGAGCCCCACTTGAAACTATTGCAGCGGTTGTGTAGAGGTTGTGTAGAGGTTAGTCCCCCCACGCCCATCACTTTGAACTGCCAGATCTGCATTCTGTGGTCCGAGGGGCTTTCTCTTGCCTCTGGAGTCCTTTGCCTCTCACTGAGTTGAGTGGAAATGCCAAGAAATGATGGTGCCTGGGGCGGAGAGGTATCAAAGGCCCAGCCGCCTGCTTCCGCAGGGGGGAATCAACCTGAGGTTAATCTTTGCTCACGTGCAGCAGTAACTCATTGGATGACGTAGGCAACTGGTTCTCTTCCGTCCTTGCTCCCTTCCCCCACTCCCCTGCCAGCGGCTCTTTCCCTCCTGAATCACCTCCTGGGACTTGGAGCCTGGTCCTGGGGTCAGCTTCTGGGTCCCCTCCCCGCCACCACCACCATAAAAGACGTGTTCCAGTGCTGCCTGGCATCACTGCAGAAACTGCCCAAGTGCTAACGTGCAAAGAAGACAATTAAACCCCGGGAGACTTAAGAGGTTCCCCCCAGATCAGTGAGTCTTGAGGCTTTGAAATTAACTAGCTGAAAGATATCATTTTCATTATAACTTTTTTGTCACTGATAAGACTTTTTGTTCCCATGGATAAGTTCTGACCTTTAAATAGCGTTTGGGTTACGAGCTCACATATATCAATTCATTCAACTTCAGGTCCTGTTTTCCAGAACTACCTGCCCCACGAAGCTCCGTTAGTTTTTCCCAGTTCAAAACTGTGCCTTTGGGACTTCCCTGGTGGCACAGTGGTTAAGAATCCGCCTGCCAAGGCAGGGGACACGGGTTCAAGCCCTGGTCCAGGAAGATCCCACATGCCACGGAACAAGTAAGCCCGTGCGCCACAACTACTGAGCCTGTGCGTTAGAGCCTGTGAGCCGCAACTACTGAGCCCGTGTGCCACAACTACTGAGCCTGCGCGCCTAGAGCCCATGCTCTGCAACAAGAGAAGCCACCGCAATGAGAAGCCCACGCACGCAACGAAGAGTAGCCCCTGCTCGCCGCAACTAGAGAAAGCCGCGCACAAAAACAAAGACCCAATACAGCCAAAAATAAATAAATAAATATTTTTAAAAAAGAAAGAAAAGGCAAGGCACTGACTGGGAGACTAAGTCTGCAAAACACACACAAAATAAAGGACTTATGTCCACAGTATATAATGAATTCTCAATATTAAGACAAGACAATTAAAATTAGGCAAAAAAGTAAAAATAATAAAATTAGGCAAAAGATGTGAACATTTAAAAAACAAAACAAAAGTGTGGCTTTTCAGAACAAACACATTGTGGAAAGGATAAATAGATTGGTAAGCCTCTTTTGTGCCTTTCCCATGCTGCCTGGGGTCATCTTATTTAGCACTTGTTTCAAGTCATTTATCTGTACCTCTATGGTCAGGATTTCTGTCACTGTCTTCCAGGTTTGGCACACCACCAGGTGCTGGGCATAGGAGGTCTTCTGAATCTGATAATGCTTTTAAAAAAAAATTACTGTGGTAGAATAATTGTCTGCAAACGCAACCACATCCTTATTCCTGGAACCTGTGGACGTGGTACCTTATATGGCTGAAGAAACACTGCAGATGTGATTAAGAACTTGATATGTGGACATTATCCTGGAAAACCTAGGTGGACCCCATGTAATCACCCGGGACCTTAAAGAGGGGAGAAGGCAAGTCAGAGTCAGAGAAGATGTGATGAAGGAAGCAGAGGCCTGAGACGTGCAAGGAAGGAGCATAGAATACATAACGCCCCAAGAGTCTCCAAAAGGAACACGACCCTGCTAACCCCTTGGTTTTACCAGATAAGACCCGTTTCAGACTTCTGGCTTCCCGAACCGTAACAGGATAAACTCATGTTGTTTTACACTTCTCCATTTGTGGTGATCTGTTAGAGCAGCGGTAGGAAGTGGACACTGACATGGAATAGATGAAGCCGTAACCATCCGTAGTCTCGAAGTAAGCATGAGGGTCAGCCGTGGCCTGCCACTTTTGACATTTTGCTACAGGTTCAGATTCAATCCAAGAAAGTTGATCAGGCAGTTTTTATCTGGAAAGCTCTCAGTAATTAGCTCGAATGTTCTAAATGCGACGGTATCTCTCTGCAGCAAGACTCACTTCAGAAACATGGCCCTTGGGACCACGAGATGCAGTTTTGGTTCGCTGAGTCCGTGTGACCAGTGCTTTCCCAATGTGCCTTATGGGGAGCGTAGCAGGTGCCAATCTTTCTTAAAAAATGGGTAAGCCACTTTCTTCTCAGCTCCTTTTGGCCACTTTTCATAAGTGCTTGTGCCAGCTAACCAGTATGGTGCTGTGGAGAGCGGCGTTGGCAGTCACTCATAGTAGGGTGTCTGTTCTGTGTTGGGACTTGGCCCACAGGCTTTGGTCCATGATGGCAAGAGAACCCCAACCCTGTTCCATACTAGATACTGGAGAAGAGCTGTCCTAACACGCAGTTGCCGGTTTCAGACTGAAGCAGCAAGAGGGCCAGGCTCCCCAGCTTGGCAGGCCATCCCCAGTATGAGTGAGCACTTGGGGAGGACCCCTCTCTCCAGGGCATCAGAAACCTGTTTCGTTTCTACCATTAAGTTGCACTTGGTGATGCTTGTCAGGAAGCAGCTGATTACTCACTAACCATGTATTTATTCTTCCACATTCATTGGTTCTCTAGCCCGGCTGTGCACTGGAATAGCACAAGGCATTATTTAAACAATACTGATGCCTGGACCCCACCCCATTCCAGTTAAACCATAATCTCTGGGTCAGATCATAGAAAAAAACTATACACACACACAGACACACACACACACACACACACACACACACACACACACACACACACATCTGTCCTCAGTTGCTAGCACAGAGTTCCTGAAACCCTTGTAACTGAAACAGGAGGGAAGGGGGCAGGGCACAACCTTTAAAAGAATGACATAGCCCGAGGACACGACGTAAACTGATTAGAACCAAACAGGTCCAAGATGGTGGACGAGTCGACTTCCACTAGACCTTGAGTCTCAGTAAACGCTCACTGTAACACATCAGCAAGCTAAATGACACACCCACAGGCGCCATGACAGTTCCAAGGCTGACCATAAAGGTCAAAAAGTGGGCGGTGGCCCAATTCCTGGAAATCCCCGCCCCTTCTCCAAAATAGCTGGAATACTCCTCCCACTCATTAGCCCGTGAAATTACCCAGCCCTATATAAAGACAGAGAACCCCATACCCCGGTGTTGCTCTTGCCTTCTGAGATGGCCCACACTCTGTGGAGTGTGTTTCTCTCTAAATAACTCCACTTCTTACCTATCACTTTGTCTCTCACTGAATTCTTTCTGCGATGAGACATTAAGAACCTGAGCTTCATTAAGTCCTGAGACCAGGTGTGCGATCTAAGTTAGAAGAATGTGGGTTCAAGTCCCAATCTGGATGGCATGGTTTCACAACTTCCTAAGTGTGAGACACCCCCCCCCCGGAAGCATCTCTTGCTCTCATATTCATCTCTGACCCCCGTCTCTGACACAGGGCTCCTAAAATCCTTGTAAATTCCTAAGTGACGAGAGGACTGGGCGCATCTTTTGTTCCACTGAGGCGACCCTGGGTGAGCTCCTGGATGGGGGCCGGTCACCAGAAAGATCAAGCTTGGAATTTTCAGCCCTAACCCCACATCCTCCAGAGAAGGGAGAGGGGCTAGAAATGGAGCTAATGTTCCATCATGCCTAGTGACGAAGCGTCCGCAGAATCCCAGTAGCAGAGGGTTCAGACAGTTTCCCAGGGTGTGGGACAAACATCTGTATGGAGAGGGTGTCATGCCCCAACTCCACAGGGACAGAAGCTCCCGACCTTGGGACCTTCCCAGGCCTCACCCAACTTCCACGCTGGTTTCCCAGCCTCCGCTCTCGTCCCTTCCGACCCATTATCTTCACTGCGGCCAGAGTGAGCTTTCTAAA
This sequence comes from Leucopleurus acutus, assembly GCF_964270905.1. Lineage (NCBI taxonomy): Eukaryota > Metazoa > Chordata > Mammalia > Artiodactyla > Delphinidae > Leucopleurus > Leucopleurus acutus. The sequence goes on from NC_139142.1 coordinate 196,902,003, forward strand.
CCGCAAATCTGAAAGCTGCCTCGCTGGTAAAACTCTTGGAAGTTCCCCATCATTCTGAAAACGAAGCGTCGATGCCACCCAGTGTTCCGCATGGCCCTTCATGACCTTGTCATTGTTTAGTCCTTGGGCGTCTTCTCTGAAAGCTTCCAACCTCCACACCTAATTGACCTGTTTTCAGACCGTTAAGGCTTCTCACTGGCCGCATGTGGCTCTCCCCACAAGCCAGCCCGATGCTTTTTTCCTGGTTGGCTTCCACTCTTCCTCTTGCTCAGCTGGGCCACATTTCAGAGGAAGACTTTCGTCACGGTCTCCACCGCCTCCAATCTGGGTGAGAGGTCCTTCCCCTGATAGAGCCCTTTTATTTCAGCTCTTGTCACACTCAGTTTTCTCACGCCCCTTGTCGCCTTACAAGACGATGAAGTCAAGGAGGCAGAACTGCCCGTGTTTATCGTCTTTGTGTCACTTAGCACCGAAGACCTAGTACGGATGGGTGGGTAGATGAATGAATGAATAATACTAATACTAAACAAACTAGTAAGAATAGTACCAATGACTAGTAACTAACAAAATAGAATTCTATTGTTACAACTGAGGTAGAACTCTAGGATATAAAGGTAGGAATAATTTATTACCAGAATAAGTTGGGTCCATTGGAAAATGGAATCCAAGTGGATTCCGAAATGGAAACTCTGGATGAATTTCTTTTTCTTTTTTTTTTTTTATTTGAAAGTGGTACACGTTCATTAAACAACATTTAGGAAATTATCCTGAGTAGGAAAAATTAAGTCACCCATGGTTTCATGCTCAGATACCAAACATATTACAATGTTGGTGTATTTCTTTCTAACCAAAAGGACTACAGCTAACATTTGAGACTCCCGAATTCTCACGGTAACCCCATATGGCACAGAGAGATTCAGTAACTGGCCCCAGGTCACAGAGCTGGTTAGATGGTAGAGTTGGGAGATGAACTCGGCATGTTGGCTTCAAAGCCCTCCCTGTACCTTTCTATTCATTCTAAACTGCAGCTACCTAGACGTTCTGCATTGAGGAAAAGCTATTTTACTTTCGCTTAATTTATCTTGTTATTTTCTGTCTTTCACAGAATGATTTTTTAGTGGTGTACAGGGTTCCTCTTGTTACCACACATAATCTATAAAACAAAGATGAAAACTGCCCTAGGGCCGTATGGATACTGTCCAGCATCTTTACTGTCCAGCATCTTTCATGTGTTGCCTTATTGCCCGGAAGGTAATAGGCAGTTTGTGGAAATCTTAGCATGATGCTTCTCAACAAGAACACAAATAAATCCTGTAAGTGAAAACTACCCCAACAGGCGCATCGCAGAGAATTTTGTGACTTGCTGGTCAAAGTGCCACATACATTAGGCTTCTCACTACTGCCATTTCTGGCATGAGAAGGAATTTCTAAAGGGGTTCTCAGAAGGCATGAGGTCAAAATGTTCTTAAATTCAGAGAAGTGGAAATTAAATTCCTCTCTACCTTTCTATCTCATGAGAAAAACAGCTTTCTTCGTTCTGATACCTATCAAGGAAGGAAAGTATTGATCTCGTTCAGCGATTTTACTGACTTTGGATTTTGTACTTAGCAAGAATAATTGCTAGAAATCAGTGGTTCCTAACTTTTTAAGGGTCATAAGTTCAGATTTCTGGATGTACTTCATCAAGATACTGGGTGACAGAAAAGGTCAAATCCTTTCCTAAGTTAAAAATCTAGGCGTAAAAGCATGACCGACTCCTTTTTTTTTCTTTACCATTAACATATGCATAGAAAGAAAGCGGTAGAGGATGAGGAAGGAAAGAAGAGAGGGAGGAAGAGAGGGCAGGGGAGGGAGAGGTGTGGAGATAGTAAAGGAGACAGACAGACAGACAGGGCCAGGTAATGTGGAAATTTAGGGAAAGCTGCTGGCGGTGGGAGCCTGCTGGCTGTTCAACAAAGTTCCTCCTCTTAGTTAAGTGAGCTGGGGCCAGATAGCCACCTATGGTCCTAAGGAAAGTATGGACCTTTTCTAACTCAAGGAGAGCTGCCCCTCCCAATAATCCTTAGCACGTGGAACTGCTAGTAGAGAAAGAGGTGAAGAAATTTTTACAGGAGCCACAGAAGCCTTCTTTGATGGGCAAGGAACTCCAGAAGAAAAGGCAGTGATGGGAGAAGGCCAAGGCCATCCTGGGGTCTAATGGTGGTGAAGGAAAGCTAGCCTGTGGCAGACTGTGCTGAGGCTGGAAGCAGCCTGCGGCCTGCCATCTTGGTCTTATAGGTACTCTCCACGATGGACGAATGACTTGTCATCTTGGGAGTCCACCCTGGGTACCACTGTAGCCGTTGCTGACACTGCAGAGTGTCTGAGGATGTAGAGTCAGTTTTCCACTGGGAAGCCCTGAGAGTTGAAAAGCTGGGGTCCTTCGTTCAACTTGCTGGAAGTAGGAGTTGAGGAGGAGCTGGGAGAGAATGCAGCGAGGGAAGGCGCTGCACCTTCTAGAACGTGGAGAAAAGCAACAGGAGAGAAAAGGAGGCCACAGACGAGAGAAAGCTTGGCCTGTTGGAGCAGTGGCATTCCAAATCCTGGGAATAGCACCAACGACACCATCTTCCGTGCCCTGTTTTTCTTCCGAGTCAAAAGCATCTCACCCTTTCTTTTCATGGAGCTGGGTTGAGACCCCAGGAGGAGGTACGGAGGTAGAACTGACCCGGTGGGGGTGAAGGAGCACAGGCGCATCGCATGCCATTTTCCAACTTGGCAAGTCATGAAATCGAAGAATGTCAGAACCAAAAGGCGCCTTGGAAACCACAGGGCCCAGCACCCCTCCTTTCCTCGTTCATACTGTCCTCGGATCTCACACCCATCCCCTGAGGCAGTGGGGGAAATCCAGGCCCACAGAGGTGTGTGCTTTGCCATGCCTCAGGGTGGCTGAGATGCGAGAAGTAGCCCAGACGCCTCCAGCTCCCCACAGTGGTGTCGGCTTGGGTGGAGGAGGCCGCTAAGGAAACACTGCAGATGCACCTTTCGAGAGGCCCTCGTCCGGGGAATTCCCTGGCGGTCCAGTGGTGAGGGCTCCGAGATTTCACTGCCGAGGTCGTGGGTACCATCCCTGGCTGGGGAACTAAGATCCCACAAGCCATGAGGTGCGGCCCCCAAAAAAGAAAATGTACAGTTAATCAGCCTGTTCCGGAGGCTGATTACCACGGATTACCACTCCATCCCAGCAGATTGAAAAGTCAACAGTTCTTCTGAGATCCCTAAGGGTGGGAGGCAGGGACACAGGACAAACTGCTGCCCCCAAGATTGGAGAGACAGCTTCTGGGAGCAGAGACTCACGCATGGAAACCTCCATGGGAGCCAGCGCTCAGGCAGGAACCCCTGGACCGCAATTCGCAAAGCCCTGGAGGCTACATGTGAACAAGACCCAGAGTTAGGAGCCCGGTCACAGGGTCTCCCACGCTTTTGTGAGTTCTACCCTCAGGAGCGCAGTCAGGTTCCCACAGTAGAGAGCACAGAAAAATCCCCTCGTGCTTCTGGTAGAGGGAGGGGAAGAGGGATCATTTCTGAAAAATGCCAGACGTTCTGTGCTTAACAAGGTCTGTCCTCAGCAGAAACTAGTCAACCAGAGCCTAAGCAGCTGGGCTACAGTCAGAGCCTGGGCTACGGTCAGAGCTTAACTAATCTGGGGAAAAGAAATGACTGACTCCAGCCCCCGTTAGCCATCCTGTTCACATTTGTGAGCTCACGGTCCAGAGGCGCAGGATCACTGAAAGACTGAGGCCGGATCACAGGGCCCCGCAATGCCTCCCGCCCCACACGCCTCACCACCGCATGACCAAAGGCCTACTTACAGCAGTTCCTTTCACCCAGGACATCATGTCTGGCTATCAAGAAAAAACTACAAGGCATTCCAAAAGGCCAAAAACGCGCCTGGGAAAGATACAGCAAGCATCAGAGCCAGACATGGCAGGGACGGTGGAATGATCAGGCATGGGATTCGAAACAACTCTAATTAATATGCTAAGGGCTCAAATGGACAAAGTAGACAGCACGTGCGAACAGACGGGCGATGTAAGCAGAGATGGAAATCCTAAGAAAGAACCGAGAAGAATCAAAAACGCTGCAACAGAAATGAAGAATGTCTTTGATGGGCTTATTGGTAGACTGGACGTGGCTGAGGAAAGAATCTCTGAGCTTGAGGATACAGCAGTGGAAACCTCAGAGACCCCCCTAAACCTGAAAAGCAAAGAGAACAAAGATGGAAAAAAACAGAACGGAACATCTGAAGACTGTGGGAAAACTACAGAGAGTATAACATATGTGTAATGGGAGAACCAGAAGGAGAAGAGAGGAAGAAATGGAAGAAATACTTGAAACAATAATGACTGAGGATTTCCCCAAGTCAAAAGCAGGTGCTAAGCCACAGGTCCAAGAAGCTCAGAGAACACCAAACAGGATAAATGCCCCTAAAACGGCATCTTGGCAAATCATTTTCAAACTACAGAAAATCAAAGATGAAAAGAGCCAGAGAGGAAAAATTACCTTACCTGTAGAAGAACAAAGGACCAAACAGTAAATGAGAACAGCAATTTCCCTACGTCTTTGCCAGCACTGAAATATAACCATACTTTTTCATCCCCAACAATCTGAAAGGTAGAAAAAAATCTCACTGTAGATTTAATGTTCCTTTATTTAACCAGGGGTGGGGCTACATATCTTTTCATATGTTTATAGGCCATTTATATTTTTCCACAAATAGCTCACTCATATCCTTTTTCCATTAGCCATCTTTTTAAAAAATGATTTGTAGGTGCCGTTTATAAAAGCACGGATAGAACCTGTCATTTATTAAGAATTTTTACTTTGGGCACTTTAATCTCATTTAATCCTCACAACAGCCCTATGAGAGATACTACCCTCTGCTTATATTCCATTGCCTAGTTTGTTGTCTATTGTTCAGACTGCAAATACTTTACCCAGTTTAGTTTTTAGCATTCAGCTTAATTATGGTATTTTCTCCTTTATAGACACAAAGTTTTTATGGGGTCTACTATTTAAAATTTTCCCTTATGGCCTTACGGCTACCTTGCTTAGAAAGTCTTCCCAATTCCAACACTACATAAGTATCCTCCTATAACCTTTTCTCTTTTAGCTTTATAACTTTTGGGAAAAAATATTTAGCTTTCTAATTCATTTAGAATAAAATGCATACAGGATGTCTACACGGGCAGACTTCATTCCCTGGTGGTCTCTTCAGCAAATATGCAACCCATTTCTCCTGAGCTGTCCACAGACAGTGGAGCATCTGAATGGGGCAAAGGAATGGTCCAGAAAACCTGCACGCCCACAGCTCCTGGGCCTGAAGTCTCTACATTTGGGAGGCATTGAACTTAAGCGGCCTCTTCATTGTAAGTGCTAGTCTTTACTCTGTTTGACAACAACTCTGCCCGAGAACAAGACTTCTCCAAGCTGTACGGCCAAGGCAGAGAGCCAAAGGCCAAGACCGCAGTCTGGATGAATCAGGAGAGGCACACCCCAGCCCGCGGGGCAAACAGCAGGTGTAGGAGTCTCTGGCAACTTGACCCATATTGGAGAGATTTCAGGAGAAAACACTGGATGTACTAAAAGTCACTAAGAGGGGATGCGGTGGTAGCTTTCAAGGGCAGGTTCTCAGAGAATTTGCCAATCTCATTCATGTGTCTGTAGCATGACCACGCTGCACTCTGGCAAAAATGGTCAGCTCATTAAAAAAAAAAAAAAGAAAAAGCTGGAGTCTTAAATATCTCCCTATAAAGTTGCACTTGTAGATGTTTTTTTGAGACCCTCAGCCAACACTGTCCTGCTGAAATGACGTCTACACCACTGTCCAGAGCGTAGGGCCCACGCTGCGGCGGAGGGCCCTCTTCCTGAGGGGGCTTCCTGCTCACGTTTCCTCCTAATTTCCTGGCTGCCCCATCCAAGCTTCCCTTGGATTCGATACTAGTGAATCCCGGAGCTCTGTCCTCACCCAGTTTCTTGTTGCTCTTAACCTGAAACCCACTGACCCTTACGGAATCTATGGGTGGGTTTGAGAGAGGGCATCCACAACCCTCACCTCCACTCCCACAGTGGGACCAGGCACCAGTACAATAAATAGGCAGGGGCATTTCTTCTAGAAAGAGCGTCCGCCGTATATGTCTGATACGGCGTGGAGCCTCTTACGCCTCCCCAGCCTCCACTTCCAGTTGAGAACACTGTTCTCAGTTCTCTCCAGGCCTTCTCATGCCCTCCCCTTGAGGCAGACAATCCCCAAATCTACTCCCAGACACTCTCCTGAGATCCAGCTCCCTACAGCCAAATACTCTCTGGAAATCCCCCCACAGATGCCTCACAGATACCTTAACCTTAACAATCCGAAACTAAACACACCACCTTTCCCCCAAATCCACTTCTCCTGTTTTCTGTCTCTGGAAATGACATCACCACACACTCTGTCTGTTGCCTAAGCCAGAAAGCTGGGAGTCATCCTGTTTGGAGCTCTCCCACACTCCTCATATCTAATGAATCACCAAATCCCATGGACTCCAGGGGTGGAAGCAGCTGTGGCACGCAATGTACAATGCAGAGTGTGGTGGCGTATACTGGGGTTTAAGAGCACAACTTCTGGAACCAGGTTATCTGGGTCTACTCCTTGCCAACATGTGTCTTTTACTCACTTAACATCTCTGTGCCTTATTTTCTTCATTTTCAAAATGTAGATAATAATAATACCTTGGGAATTCCCCGGCAGTCCAGTGGTTAGGACTCTGTGCTTCCACTGCAGGGGGCATGGGTTCGATCCCTGGTCAGGGAACCAAGATCCCACAAGCCTCACAGTGCAGCCATAAAAACAAATAAAATAAAATAATAATTTTATAATATTTTTTAATAATACCTTCACCATGTGGGGGGAAGAATGTCCACATAATTGTGAAAATTAAAGACTTAATACATATTAAAAGCATGAGTGATGCCTGGCCCTTAGTACTCTTCTTTAAGTGTTTCCTAATGTTAGGATTACCCCAAGTATCATCCTTTCTCTCCTAGATCATGACAAGAGCCTCCTAACTTTCTCTTTGCCATGACCTTGTAGTCAGAGGCATCATCCTGAAAGGTGATTCTGGTCAGTGTACCTTTCCATGGATTCTCATCGTTCTTAAGATCAAGTCCCAAACCTTTCAAATTGCTTGCTCACAAGGTCATTCACAATCTGTCTCCTACTTATATACTTGCTTGTTCTTTCACCACCTTCCCATCCATGCTCTGCCCTCCATCCATATACAAATCCAAATCCTTTCAGTTTCTGAACTGACCATGCACCATCTCACTTCTGGGGCTAAGGCACCTGTTGTTCTTTCTGCCTTGTTCTCTGGCACTCCATTCTCCATGCCTTCTTTTCCACTGCCTAGCTGGTAGCTAGTCATCTTTCAGAACTTGTTTCTTCTGTGCCAGAGCCTGACAGTGAATATTTCACATTTGAAATTATTTCACAATCATAAGAGTAATATCTTACTAGATATGTCTCATACACACAGCATTTAACCAAATCTGACAATTTTGCATCATTCCTAGAGAATTTAGTCCATTAATATGTAATATAAAACACAGTCACTGATATTTGGGGTTTAAATCTGCTATCTTGTATTTTCTGCTTGTTTTACCTGTTCTATGTTTTTCCTTACTTTTCTCCTTTCTTTCTGATTCACTAAACATTCCTCTCTTCCAGTTTGGGTGGCATATCATGTGTTTCTGTTCTTTTAAAGGCTTGCCTTAGAAATTAAAACATGCATATTTATTAATATTAATTAATTTATTATTATTATTATTATTATTATCATTTTCTCAGGGTATATGCCCAGGAGTGGGATTGCTGGGTCATATGGTAGTTCTATTTGTAGTTTTTTAAGGAACCTCCATACTGTTCTCCACAGTGGCTGTATCAATTCACATTCCCACCAACAGTGCCAAAGGGTTCCCTTTTCTCCACACCCTCTCCAGCATTTATTGTTTGTAGATTTTTTTGATGATGGCCATTCTGACCGGTGTGAGATGATACCTCATTGTAGTTTTGATTTGCATTTCTCTAATAGTGATGTTGAGCATCCTTTCATGTGCCTCTTGGCCATCTGTATGTCTTCTTTGCTGAAATGTCTATTTAGGTCTTCTGCCCATTTTTGGATTGGGTTGTTTGTTTTTTTGATATTGAACTTCATGGGCTGTTTGTATATTTTGGAGATTAATCTTTTGTCCATTGCTTCATTTGCAAATATTTTCTCCCATTCTGAGGGTTGTCTTTTCATCTTGTTTATGGTTTCCTTTGCTGTGCAAAAGCTTTTAGGTTTCATTAGGTCTCATAGTTTATTTTTGTTTTTATTTTCATTACTCTAGGAGGTGGGTCAAAAAAGACCACTTGCTGTGGTTTATGTCAAAGAGTTTTTACTATGTTTTACTCTAAGAGTTTTATAGTGTCTGCTCTTACATTCAGGTCTTTAATCCATTTGGAGTTCATTTTTGTGTATGGTGTTAGGTAGTGTTCTAATTTCACTCTTTTACATGTAGCTGTCCAGTTTTCCCAGCACCACTTATTGAAGAGGGTGTCTTCTCTCCATTGTATGTTCTTGCCTCCTTTGTCATAAATTAGGTGACCATATGTGTGAGGGCTTATCTCTGGGCTTTCTATCCTGTACCATTGATCTATATTTCTGTTTTTGTGCCAGTACCATACTGTCTTGATTACTGTAGCTTTGTAGTCCAGTCAGGGAGTGTGATTCCTCCAGCTCTGTTCTTCTTTCTCAAGATTGTTTTGGCTATCAGGGTCTTTTGTTGTTTCCATACATATTTTTAACTTATTTGTTCTAATTCTGTGAAGAATGCCACTGGTAATTTGATAGGGATTGCATTGAATCTTTAGATTGCTTTGGGTAGTATAGTTACTTTCACAATATTGATTCTAAGCTCCCTATTCTGTTCCATTGGTCTATCTGCCTTTCTCAAAAATTTAAGGCACTCCAATGCCTTGTCCCTCTTGGCCACCCTTTAAACCTGGTATTTTATTTTCCTGATATAAGCAATAAACAGCCATTCTGTTAGCACAGGCTCATGACTGGAATTTTCACTCCCCTCTTATTTTTTTTCTTCTAGGTATTCCATTTACCTTATTGTGAGCCAAACTCTGCACACATGTGACTCAGCTGGTATTTCTAAATGTTTTATAGTTGGAGAGTATTTTTCAGATATTTAGTCTGCTGTACTTTGTGCTCTTTCTAGTCAGCAAATTCCAAAACTTTTCTCTCCTTACATTGACCATTGCTATTCATGTCTTTGAAACTGCTCCCATCATATTAACATAAGCTCTCTCACAGTATCACAGCATTCCTCTTGCTGTCTCTATGTATTAACTGTCTTCCTCAATCTCCAGTGCATGCCATAAGGCTTGCTGGGAGAGAAAGTTGGCTGGAAGATCCTTTTCCAAGTGACATCTACCAGATGGCTGATGAAATTGCCTGTGCTCTGCTGCTGGTCCTCCAGGGTGAAAATTTTGCATTTTTTGGCCACAGGTATTTAATCTCTGTTTTGAAAGACATTTGGGGGAGTTTTTTCCACCACAAATCTATGGTTAATGTTGTCCTTTGTGTCCTGTGGGACGCATGCCTTTGTTCTGGTTACACTGCTTCACCACTGCTTGAAAGAACGATTGATTCAATATGGTTATAGCTGTTCTCAGATGAGAAAGTCAGACCAAAAGAAGCCCTGCAGTAGGGACCAAAAAGATAGAAATGTCAGGTGGTGAGATTAACTGAAATCTGTTTTTCAGGAGTGTGTAAATCCTAGGCTCCGCTTGGTATCTTCTCCTTTGAAAACAGTCCCAGCATGTTGGGTAATTTTAACCAGCCACAGCTCTTACAAATGGCCTGTCTGTGTAGTCTTCTTACCTTTTATCCTTTTAGGAAAAAAAAAAATCAAGACTTGTAAAATCAAGACTCTAGGCAGCAACTTATATTCCATTTATTTTTAAAATTTAAAAAGGATATAAATAGTATATGTTTCTTAAGCTAAGTTATAGAATTATACGGTTAGGTCATGAATTCTGGAGTTCTGTCTGCCTCCTACTCAGTTCGAACTTGGGCAACTTCCTTAGGCTTCTAAATTAAGTTTCCTTCTCTGTAAAGCTGGAATAATAATGGTTCCCATTTGCGAGGATTAAATGGATAATAATCATAAGTTACTTGGTATTATGGTAAGGACTCAATAATTTTGGCTACTATATTATATATATTGGGTTGGCCAAAACGTGCCTTCAGTTTTTAAGTTAAAATAAAAGACACATTTTTCATTTTCACCAAGAACTTTATTGAACAACGTATTCACCCTTTTGTTCCACTACCTTCTACCATTTTTCAGGCAACTTCATAATTCCATCTTCCTAAAACTTTTTGAGCAAAGAACTGTTCCAGGTGCCTTTTACAGTCTTCCAGGGAATTGAAATTTTTTCCATTAAGAGAATTTTGTAAAGACCTAAATAAATAGAAATATGAAGGTGCGATGTCTGTTGAATACGGCAGTTGAATCAGAACTTCCCAGCCAAGCTCTAACAGTTTTTGCCTGCTCATCAAAGAAACCTGTGGTCTTGCGTTATACTAATGGAAGATTATACGTTTTCTGTTGACTAATTCTGGACGCTTTTTGTTGAGTGCTGCTTTCAGTTGATCTAACTGAGAGCAGTACTTGTTGGAATTAATGTTTGGTTTTCCGGAAGGAGCTCATAATAGAGGACTCCCTTCCAATCCCACCATATACACAACATCCCCTTCTTTGGATGAAGACCGGACTTTGTTGTGGCTGGTGGTGGTTCACTTCACTTGCCCCACGATCTCTTCCGTTCCACATTATTGTACAGTAACCACTTTTCATCGCTCGTCACAATTTGTTTTAAAAACGGAACGTTTTCATTACGTTTAAGGAGAGAATCGCATGAGGAACTATGGTCAAGGAGATTTTTTTCGCTTAACTTCTGTGGAACCTAAACATCGAAGTGATTCACATAACTAAGCTGGTGCAAATGATTTTCAGCGTTTGATTTGGGTATTTTTGAGTATGTCGGCTGTCTCCCGCGTGGTATAACGTTGACTGTTCTCATTTATTGTTTCGATTTGATCGCTGTTAACTTCAACTGGTCTACCTGACTGTGGAGCATCGTCCAGCGAGAAATCTCCAGCATGAAACCACTTTTGACACGTTCGATCAGTCACAGCACCTTCTTCATACACTGCACAAATCTTTTGGGGCATTTCAGTTGAGCTTTTACCTTTCTTGAAATAATAAAGCATAATATGCCGAAAATGTTGCTTTTTTCTTCCACCTTCAATATTAAAATGGCTACACAAAAATTCACCAATTTTGATGTCTTTTTTAAATGCACACTGATATGACAGCTGTCACATGCAATCTAACAAGATTGTTTTTAATGAAGTTAAAGAAAACCAAGTGCTGCTAGAGCCATCTTATGGGAAAAAATGAACAAACTTATTGGCTAACCCAATATTTATAGATATGCTCAAGCAAAAAATGAAAAATAAAAAGTATCCAGTATCCTAGATAAGCCTTCAGAATTGTGATGTGGCTTCATAGTATTTTTGCATGATGAGATCCTATTTTATATTTTTTCCTGATTTTTTTCCCCACTTACTATTGCTGTGGAGACCTTTTACTGCTGTCAGATTACACTGCTTCATGACTTTATCAATCCCCTTTTGTGGAGAGAAAAGTGTTTTCTGTTATGAAAACACTTCAATTAACACTTTTGTAGAAAATTTAGTATACACCTCTTATAAATTTCCTAAGGACATATCTCCAGAATTTAGGTTATTGATATGACGTTAATAAAGCTCTTGATATATATTTCCAAATTACCTGCAATTTACACTCCATCAGCAGTGAACATGGGACTGAGTTGCCCTTTCTTCATCCTCCAAATATAGTTACAAAAAATTACCTCTGGCAATATTGTCTACAAAATATAACTACAGAATGTCCACAGCAGTCCATAAACTTTTTGGTCCCAGCACTATTTTAATACTTCTAAAAAACATTGAGGACCTCAATGAGGTTTTATGTGTGATATATCTGTCAATATTTACCATATCAGAAATTAAAACTATGAAACTTTAAAAACACTTGAGACTTCCCTGGTTGCTCAGTGGTTAAGAATCCACCTGCCGGGCTTCCCTGGTGGCGCAGTGGTTGAGAGTCCGCCTGCCAATGCAGGGGACACGGGGTTGTGCCCCCGTCCGGGAAGATCCCACATGCCGCGGAGCGGCTGGGCCCCTGAGCCACGGCCGCTGGGCCTGCGCGTCCGGAGCCTGTGCTCCGCAATGGGAGAGGCCACAACAGTGAGAGGCCCGCATACCGCAAAAAAAAAAAAAAAAAAGAATCCACCTGCCAATGCAGGGGATACAGGTTCAAGCCCTGGTCCAGGAAGATCCCACATGCCACAGAGCAACTAAGCCCGTGCACCATAACTACTGAGCCTGCACTCTAGAGCCCACGAGCCACAACTACTGAGCCTGCATGCCACAACTACTGAAGCCCACGTGCCTAGAGCCTGTGCTCTGCAACAAGAGAAGCCACCGCAATGAGAAGCCCACGCACCTCAACAAAGAGTAGCTCCCACTCGCCGCAACTAGAGAAAGCCCACACGCAGGAACAAAGACCCAACACAGCCAAAAAATAAATTTATAAAAATACTTAACATTAATAAATCCCTTATATGCTGACATAAAGAATATATATTTTATATAAAAGAATATATTTTTCCAAAAAACATAGTGAGAAGAGTAGCACCATTTTACACTTTGGTATATCTTTAACGTCTGGCTTATTAGAAGGCAGCTAGATTCTCCCTTCTGCCTCTGCATTCCAACTGCGGCAATACCCCATATCACAAATGCGGTATGGAAAATTCAACAATGCTCTCATGAAAAATGAGAGTTTTAAAGGCAAACGATATTTTAGTATTATCCTAAACTAGTTTTAACCTCATAGGCCATCTGATAAAACCTCATAGACCACGTGAGAACGTCTCAGGAATTCCTGGAAGTCCCCAGACTGTATTTTGAGAACTGCTGATAAATATTATTAAAGACATAGTTATAAATCTATCTTTCATAGAGAAAAGGAAATTGAAATTAATTTTAAGACATTGTGGAAATCAGTACCAGATCTTAGTTTGAATTACCTAGGATGTCTTGAAACACTTCTCATGCTGCTATAAATCATTGAAAATATACCTTTTACAAATAAGTTAGTTATCAACTAAGGTATGCTTTTCTTTGGACTATTTCATGACCATTGCTGTGCGTATGATGCTTGTTCTTGCGGAGTCCCGATGGATTATCAAGAGTTTGGTTGAACAGTTATTATCATGTTTTTCTTCCCTAAATGTAGTATCCGATCTTATGTTACTTTTATGCCTGTGCTACATCTAAAAGAAAAATATAAGCTAGAACCGGTGCATTTATTTGTGTCAGGTATAGTGCTCCTCATGTAAGTAATTTCGTTTTCCTTAGGGAGGGTGGTGGAAAGGAGGGAAATGTGAGGGGGCGGAAATCAAGTTGTTATTTTCCTATCTGGTGAATTTTGATCCAGTGTAATGAAGGATTAATGAATGATACTACTGGTTAATGAAACACCCACATATCTCTTTCAGTATCTTCTCTCCTTTCCTCTGAAATGCACTTTAACTGTTTCTGGTCAGTGCCTGCACTGGCCCTAGCAGCTCCAAGCTACTATTGACTCTAAGTGTATTTTCTTTCATTCTGAGGCAGATGAGAACTTAACTTTCAGCAAACTAACTGGATCAGAGAATTCTTGAAATCACCAAAAGGGAGAGTGGGATAGCTTTTGGTGTCTGAACAGGTGTGTTACATGAAACATCAGACTAATGTTGTTAATGTTTTAAGTCAAAGGCCAGACTTTGTTTTTCCGAAGATCTGTCAGAAGAACAAATTACCTGTCTCCTAAAGGATTTGGGAGGCACTCCTGTGGATTTTGTTGATGACAAGGCATTTTTACAACAATTTCCCAAACTGGTGACAGATAGTCCCATTGTTAGTAATTCCATGTAAGTAATCGAGACAAGTTTTTTTCTGATATATAATTATCTATGGAAGATGCAGGTTGGCGGTTTTCTGGGGCTACTTATCCAGGAAGGCAGTTTGACTTCCTTCCCTTTGAGGCCCACCTGTAATATTTTTGCTGCCTTAGAATGGAGCTGGGCCTGGAAATTACATCAGTCAAGGATGAATAGAGCATCTTTTTCTTCAAAAAAAATATGGCTCAACATGTATGTTTTATCACATAAATATTTGCTGAATAAATTACTAATGCCAAAGGATTCTCATCTTAGGGGGTCAGCAAAAGGGGATCCCCACTTATTAAGTGTGGAGGTGACCCAGGACCAGGGGAGTGGTTTGCTTTTCTGGGAATTTTGTTCCAGAGCTCAACTGGCTCCATGGCACATGACCATTCCTCTGTCTCCTGAGATGTCTCATTGACACTTGACTCTTCTAACAGGACTGACGTCCTAACATTCCAGATGCTGGCCCCAATAATCGGAACCTACAAACGGTTCTTCCTATTCTAACTTCCCCACGGCAGGCCCTATGGGGCCAGCATGCAGCCCTTGGTCACCGTTATCTACCGTCATGCATTTCTTCTAGTTTGTCTGGGCTTTGTCTCCTCTGTAGAGGAGGTAGATGCTTGGGCCTGTGTTTATTTCCACCAAAACAGCCTGGAACTGGGCCTAGCGCCACCTTGGGCACTGCCTGTGACTAGAAGTTTACACAAATAGCTTTAAAAAAAAAAAATTGGAGCAGATTTGAAGCACCTTGAGAACAGAGACAATCGCGTTCATCACATCCCCACATTCACCCTAATGCCCACCTCTACTCTATCACTAGGTCCACCATCCGTCTCCCAGCTGCCCCAAGTCTGACCATCTTTCTCCATTTCTACCCCATGTAAGCAAACGTGGTCCTCACAGGGCTGAGCTGTCTGTGTTCCTGGCTTAGCACAGAGTCAGAATCCAAGAAACACCCGTCCAGCCACGGACCTGTGACCGTGGCAGAAGCCCAGAAATCAGAAGGGGCAGGCCAGGGTCTTGCTGGATCCTCTTGTTAAGATGCTACTGAGTGTTTTTATCCAAGGATGGTCTCCCAACAACTGCATCCCTCACAGCAGCCCGAGTGCAATTACCAATGTGAGAAGTGGCCTGCTCTAACGCATATGCTGTACCAGAATCAATAGCACTGCCCAGCTCACGATACTGACCAGAGTACCTGATGCATCCCCGGGTGAGAAGTGCTCTTAACAGCAGTCCCACCGTACAGCTGAACAGCTAAGCCACCACCTAAAGACCAATAAAGCCAGTGAGGCCTGAAGCTATGTACAAAGCCACATGCCTGTGAAGGGCACTGCATCTGGAAGGTGCTGAAGCCATCCTTGCTACCCTTGTGCTTTGCAGAAGTTCTCAGAGTTCCTTGATCTCCTCCTCCAGCTCCCGCTGGTAACGAAGGCAAAATCCAAACCCCCGTGGGCATTCACCGAAGTGATACCGTAGGCAAAGCTGCTTTTTAATAATTAAGCCTCGCACAAGCATGCCGTCTGTAGAGTCTGCTTCCCAGGATCCACACCCTTGGCTTAGTAGCTGTGAGATTCACAGCAAGGGTCTCATCTGATTAGAGTAATTCTCTCCAGGTGTGGTGGTGGGGATTCAAGGAGACCGTGTTTAGGACACAGCACGGCACCTAACAAACCTCATGCAATTTTAAACCAAACACAACAAAACAATTCACTACCAAAGGCTCTTGTGACTTTGTTGAATTAACATTTGTTAAGAAGAACCCTGGGTGTTGGAAAGGGAGCTGAAGTTCAATAACAGACCCCAAGAGAAAGTGAAATAGAGAAGCTCACAACTCAGGTCCTGGAGGATGTCCACGGCACAACGGGAGGGGCCACACAGGGAGGTCAAGGCGGGCTGCAGGCAGAGAGGTGGCAGGACCTGAAGGACATGCCCTTATTAGGGGGTGCTTTATGCATGGGTGGAGGGCTTTGGGGTTCCCGGGCTATAGGCCAAACTGGTCAATTCAAACCCCAAAGAGCAGGTTTTGGTAAACTTCACGGGAGAGTTTTCTAAGAGGCACACGAGGGAAGGCTCTGGGAAGGCAGAAGAAACCTATCACAAAAGCTGTTGGGAGGGTCCTATGAGGAACTCACTTTTTTTTTGCCAAGCTGCACGGCTTGTGGGATCTCAGTTCCCCAACCAGAGATCGAACTCGGGCCCTTGGCACCGAGAGCGCAGAGTCCTAGTCACTGGACCGCCAGGCAGTTCCCAGGAACTCACCCTTATTTGTGACTCTACGAGTGCCCTCAGGAAGGGCTAGTGTCGTGCAAAGCTCCCACAGGCCACTTGGCCACGCAGCGTGGATGCCGAGGCAGCAGTATTATAAAGTACTTCTGCTAAACTCTCAAGCTCTCAAAAGAAACCTCCTCCAAACCAAAAATAAGACAAATCACTCACAGGGATATTCCACTCAGAGAACAAAAAAAACCAACAAAAACTCTGGCACGTTCTCCCCCTCTCCCCAGAGAATCAAATCACAGTAGCTACTCACAACTCTTCGCGTCCTCTCTCCAAATCCCGAACGTTCTCCCCAGGCCTGCTCATGGCAGTCTTCTCTTTTCACTCCTGCCCCTTCCCCTTGCTCAGTCTGTTCTCCTCTCTCTGCCTCTCTGTAGCTCTCAGGTTTTTCCAATAGAAATGAAATCAGAATGTCTCTCAGCTCTTTCCCATCACCCAACCCCAAGGCTCAGAGCCTGGCGGCCAAAATGCAAATCTGTGACAGGTGGGAAAGCTTTGTCAGCTCCCACCTCACTTGAGCTGTCCTCCTGCCCTACCTGGCCTAAGGTGCTGCTCTCTTCTCCGTCTGGGACCCTGACTACACCGCATGTCAGGCTGTCTGATATTGTCCCAGGGCTCTCAGATGTTCTCTTTTTTTAACTCTTTTCCCTGTATGTTTCAGTTTGGGTAATTGCTATTAACCATCTTCAGGTTCACTGATTCTTTCCTCAGCTGTGTCAGGTCTCCTGATGAGCTTCACAAAGGAATGCCTCCTTGCTGTGGCTTCTTCTTTCTAGAATTTCTTTTGGGCTCTCACAGCCTTCATCTCTCTAATGAACTTCCCCGTTTGTTCATGCATGCCTACCTTTTCCATGAAATGCTTTGACATCTGAACCATAGGTCATGTAAAGCCTGTGTCTGATAGTTCTGACATCTGGGTCTTATCTGAGTCTGATTCTTTGGCTTGCTTTGGCACTTGACAATGGAATTATTTTTTGCCTTCTTTTGTGTCTGATCAATTTTTTGGATTGAAAGCTAGATATCATGCATGAAACTGACATAAGTATTTTTTACACTTGGATTTGAGCACATCCCCTCTTCTGTCAGGCCATTAATGTGGGGAGTTGGGTCAATCCAGACTGGAGATGAGCTGTGTTTGGATTTTGTTGTTACTATGGTTACTCCAGGACAACACTGCTCCCAAGTTACTGTGTGCGTACTGTGGAGTCTGGGCTGCTGGAGAATTTTTCTCAATTTTCCCGTCTTCTCTATGCCTCATAGCACAGTCTCTCCCCAGGCTCGCGCCACTGACAGAGAGCTGTTGCTTGGTACCCTATGTGAGGTGCTAGCCTCTGGGGTAACATGGGGAGTTCTTGGACATCCTAGCCAGTTTTCTTGGTTTTTGTATACAACTGTGGCCCCGGGGACTTCCTGGCAGTCCAGTGGTTAAGACTCTGTGCTTTCAATGCAAGGGGCACAGGTTCGATCCCTGGTCGGGGAACTAAGATCCCACGTGCCACATGGCATGCCTGAAAAAAAAAAAAGAGAGACAGCAAAAAGAAAAAAAAGAAAATGGAGCAAGAGAGAACTTCTATGGGAAACTGGTATTTAAAGGGAATTAGATGTGTAGTTGTGTTTCTCAAGCATATCCAATAAAAATGACTCATGATCTGTCACGTTTATTTAAACAAAGAAAAAGAATTGTGGCCCCAAGACCCTTTCGCACTCCTTCCCCAAGGGTAGAGGGTTAATGCTTCTATCCTCTACATCTGTGGGTCTCCTCCTGCGCCTGGGGGTGGAAGTGTTTGATGCCCCGACTCCAGCAGCTGAGGCCTGCTTAGTAGGAGGGGAGGACTTGGGCAGGGGGCAGGGTTAGTGCCCAGTTCATGGTCACATCCACTTTCCTGCTGCCCACCTGCCCCGCAGAGAAGGCTCTTTCTGGCCTCTCGCCTTGTTCCCAGTCTTTCTCGTGACACCCCTAGTGGGGGCCCATGGACGGGAGCCTGTGAGTCAGTGTGAACTGCATCTGACACACCACCCCACGCTTGGTCTCCAGCACTTGCACATTTTAGCGGATTTCTTCTTACCCACATGGACAGCAGGCACCCCTTCCTCCATGCTTTGCCCATGTGAGCCAGTCCACATGTACCACCTCTGCTTAGAGGGGCCTGACCTTCCCTGGAGTTCGGTTTCTAGTTTGCCCTGCAAACTCAGCTCTCTGATGGGCTCGAGAGAAGTTATGATGTTGCAGTCTGTTGGGCTTTTGTTCCTCCTTAGGCTACGAGCCATGCTCCTAGTTTTCTACATTCTGAGCAGAAGTGAGAATTCTTGCCTGGACGATTGAAACAACCCTTTGCCCCTTTCAGTCCCACATTATAATGTGTCCCTCACATTATACCCAGAGGGATAACAGTCAAGTTTGGTCATGATTTGCCTTCCCTTAAATCCTCTTGGGGGCTTCCTGGCTGTCTTATGACCGAAGTCCTTCATGAGGCCTACACTTGGCCCTTGCTTGCTTTTCTACCTCAGTTTGTCCCAATTCCCCATTCGCTCTTGGAACAATAGCCATTGGTTCGTGCTCAACTGTTCCCTCTTCCCCTGCTGCCTCTCTCCCCTTTGCCAACTTTTTCCTATTTATTCAGATCTCAGGTCCATTTCCCAGGGAGTCCCTGCTTGATGACACCCTACCCCCACCTGTCAAGTGTTCACAGATGACCCTGAACTTGATGACACATCTCTCCAGTCGTCCGATGATTTAATTAATGTCTGTCTCCCCAGCCAGTCTCTAAACTGCAGGAGGAAAGGGACTGTGCTTATTTATTCGAGTGTCCCTAGGGGCTAACACAGCACCCAGCACCGAGCTCAGTCAATATTTCCTGCTGTTGTGATTAAACTGAGAATTGGTGGAACCAACTCAGGGGCCCTGCTTCCATAAACCTGCTTCTGTTCTGTACACAGCAACCCTCTGCCGGACAACGGAGGGCTGGGGAATAGAGAGGTGGGCATTTTGGGGGGATGACACTTAAAGATACTATATAACCAGCCTCACCCTGAGCTGGACTGGGTGCCCAGGTGCCATCCTGCTGCCACTGGCATTGTTCTAGAAGCCAGATGATCTTGGAAAATAGCCTGGACCACAGTGACTCTCAGACAGGTGCTGACAGGTAAGAACCATGGATAAAAAAATGTTTGTATTGCTGTAAATAGCAAAAGGGAAAGAAGTGAGGACACGCCATGTTTGATTTAAATGAAGTTATTAGGGCTTCCCTGGTGGCGCAGTGGTTGAGAGTCTGCCTGCCGATGCAGGGGACACGGGTTTGAGCCCTGGTCTGGGAAGATCCCACATGCCACGGAACAACTAAGCCAGGGTGCCACAACTACTGAGCTCTCATTCCACAACTACTGAAGACCGTGTGCCTAGAGCCCGTGCTCCGCAACAAGAGAAGTCACTGCAGTGAGAAGCCCATGCACCGCAACTAAGACCCAACGCAGCCAGAAATATAAATAAATAAATTTTTAAATAAATAAATAAATAAATGAAGTTATTAATAGGAAAAGATTCTGGGCATGTCTATTGTGAAAAGCTACCACCCAGCTCTTCTATGTTTGCAGCTTTGATACACCCTCTGAGGCTGTTCTTTCTTGTGAGTTAACATGACTCACCATGCTTTACTGTATCTGAAGATACACCAGCGGATTTGGAAGGTGAAATTATTTTGATGGTTTGAGGTATTTTATTGAGATATCTGATGATTTCTCAGCTAATGTCAACTAGCGTTTACATGGAGTAGAAAATTGGCCCAAGTTTTATTTAGTGTAAATGGAGAGATGTTGGTTGTGTATGAAATGAGAGAAGGCAGGTAATACGGCTGTATACCGATAGGTCCCTGAGAAATTAAAAATACAGGATAGGGCTTCCCTGGTGGCACAGTGGTTGAGAGTCCGCCGGCCGATGCAGGGGACACGGGTTCGTGCCCCGGTCCGGGAAGATCCCACGTGCTGCGGAGCGGCTGGGCCCGTGAGCCATGGCCGCTGAGCCTGCGCGTCCAGAGCCTGTGCTCCGCAAGGGGAGAGGCCACAACAGTGAGAGGCCCGTGTACCGCAAAAAAAAAAAAAAAAAAATACAAGATATATGAACCTGAGACCTTGGAAGTAACTCTACCACTGGTAGCAGCTCTTAGAAATGTAACATCTGGAAGTAAATCTTCTGTTGTTGGTGGTGTCATTTGTTATTGAATATAATTCTGTTTCTTTTTAGCCTGGGAAGATGTAACCAGTGGAAGTTTTGATATTCGTGCGCTTCCAGGACGCCACTTTTACCTTTTGGAACCTTCCAACGAGATCTTCATCAAGAATTACATAACCAAGTCTCTAGAAGTATCAATGCTTCACTGTTGTTGGATATTTTCCCTCTAGGTCTTAAAATAGTCCAAATGATTATCTGATACTCCTCTTCAGTTTTCAGAGTAGCTTATGAGTTTGATTCAGAGATTGGAAAAAGATACATTTGCTACTGTCAGGGTGATTTGTTACCTACAAATGTATTTCCCCACAGAGCATTTAAGTATCTGGGGGATGAAAGACAAACCAGTCGAGAATACTTCTGGGAGGGTCTTTCTTCTTCATATTAGAATCTCATTTGAGTCTCATCTGTGGAAGCTCTGTCAATGAAGTTCCTGCTTGGTCAGGGATCCATTTCTTCCCTTCAGTTATTTTGACAGTGAAAATGATAGACAGGGGAAGTGCTTGAAATGAAATGATTGTTTCATAAACACACTGTGGCTCAAAGCCTGATCTCATCTTTTGAAATATAGGGTCATCCCATTCAATGAGGAAAAGCAGCCTACTGCTTTGTTAAAATAAGACAGTCCCGGGCTTCCCTGGTGGCGCAGTGGTTGAGAGTCCGCCTGCCGATGCAGGGGACACGGTTCATGCCCCGGTCTGGGAGGATCCCACATGCCGTGGAGCAACTAGGCCCGTGAGCCTTGGCCGCTGAGCCTGCGCGTCCGGAGCCTGTGCCCCACAACGAGAGAGGCCACAACAGTGAGAGGCCCGCGTACCACACACAAAAACAATTAAAAAAAAATAAGACAGTCCCGACTAATCATTGCTACCTGTCCTGGCAAGTCCTCGGAATGCCCATAGCCCTGGTTCTCCTCTAAGGGGTTCCTCCGATCTGGACTGCCCGTTGTCTCTGTGTGGTCCTGCTGTTGCTCTGGCAGTGACAGACGGGGACCCAGGGCCAGCCTACCATGGACAGCCCTTGGCGTACAGAGGGTCAAGCACACCCAACAGGCTGCCTCAGATGTAGGGAGAAAGCGCAACAGTTGGAAACAGGCAAGAATAAAAAGGGAAATATGGAAAATTATCTGAGACGGAGCAATGGCAGAACACTACAGACAGGATTCACAGGGAATGAAGAGGCGCCATATACCCAGAGCTGCGTGGATCCTGCGATCTCCAGCAATTCCCAAACCGTGTTTGTCTCTTGGAATCCCGGCTGTTCAATCGGTATCTTGATTTGTTATCTCCCACTGATCTTCGCAATAAACCCCCCTACTTCATGCAACCGAGGTCTCTTCCTTATGGCTTAAACTGCTTGACACAGCATTATACACTAAAATGTCACCTTTTAAAGCATGGATATATTTAGGATCACATAATATGGGTTCATGTTTTTGTTATGATTTAAAAATAGTATATAGAGAGTCTTAGTACATAAGATTAAAGTGCACACAGGAGGTATTTTTTAGAATGTATCATTCCTTTCTAACCAAGTGCAAATAATATAAATTTCATTATGGGGGCAGTTTTGGGTTTTGAGTTAGAATTCATGTAATAAATTTGAGCTAAAAATAACCTCAAGCGAGATTACTACAAGCAACTCTATGCCAATAAAATGGACAAACTAGAAGAAATGGCCAAATTCTTAGAAATGCACAACCTTCTGAGACTGAACCAGGAAGAAATAGAAAATACGAACAGACCAATCACAAGCACTGAAATTGAAACTGTGATTTAAAGTCTCCCAACAAACAAAAGCCCAGGACCAGATGGCTTCACAGGCGAATTCCATCAAACATTTAGAGAAGAGCTAACACCTATCCTTCTCAAACTCTTCCAAAATATAGCAGAGCGAGGAACACTCCCAAACTCATTCTATGAGGCCACCATCATCCTGATACCAAAACCAGACAAAGATGTCACAAACAAAGAAAACTACAAGCCAATATCTCTGATGAACATAGATGCAAAAATCCTCAACAAAATACTAGCAAACAGAATCCAACAGCACATTAAAAGGATTATACACCATGACCAAGTGGGGTTTATTCCAGGAATGCAAGGATTCTTCAATATATGCAAAACAATCAATGTGATACACCATATTAACAACCTGAAGAATAAAAACCATATGATCATCTCAATAGATGCAGAAAAAGCTTTTGACAACATTCAACACCCATTTATGATAAAAGCTCTCCAGAGAGTAGGCATAGAGGAAACTTACCGCAACAGAATAAAGGCCATATATGACAAACACGGCCAACATCGTCCGCAATGGTGAAAAACTGAAACCATTTCCACTAAGATCAGGAACAAGACAAGGTTGCCCACTCTCACCACTCTTATTCAACATAGTTTTGGAAGTTTTAGCTACAGCAATCAGAGAAGAAAAAGAAATAAAAGGAATCCAAATCAGAAAAGAAGAAGTAAAGCTGTCACTGTTTGCAGATGACATGACACTATACTATAGAGAATCCTAAAGATGCTACCAGAAAACTACTAGAGCTAATCAATGAATTTGGGAAAGTAGCAGGATACAAAGTTAATGCACAGAAATCTCTGGCATTCCTATACACTAATGATGAAAAATCTGAAAGTGAAATTAAGAAAACACTCCCATTTACCACTGCAACAAAAAGAATAAAATATCTAGGAATAAACCTACCTAAGGAGACAAAAGACCTGTATGCAGAAAACTATAAGACACCGATGAAAGAAATTAAAGATGATACAAATAGATGGAGAGATATACTATGTTCTTGGATTGGAAGAATCAACATTGTGAAAATGACTCTACTACCCAAAGCAATCTACAGATTCAATGCAATCCCTATCAAACTACCACTGGCACTTTTCACAGAACTAGAACAAAAAATTTCACAATTTGTATGGAAACACAAAAGACCCCGAATAGGCAAAGCAATCTTGAGAAAGAAAAACGGAGCTGGAGGAATCAGGCTCCCTGACTTCAGACTATACTACAAAGCTACAGTAATCAAGACAGTATGGTACCGGCACAAAAACAGAAAGAGAGATCAATGGAACAGGATAGAAAGCCCAGAGATAAACCCACACACATGTGGTCACCTTATCTTTGATAAAGGAGGCAAGAATATACAGTGGAGAAAAGAGAGCCTCTTTAATAAGTGGTGCTAGGAAAACTGGACAGCTACATGTAAAAGAATGAAATTAGAACACTCCCCAACAGCATACACAAAAATAAACTCAAAATGGATTAAAGACCTAAATGTAAGGCCAGAGACTATCAAACTCTTAGAGGAAAACACAGGTAGAACACTCTATGATGTAAATCACAGCAAGATCCTTTTTGACCCACCGCCTAGAGAAATGGAAATAAAAACAAAAATAAACAAATGGGACCTAATGAAACTCAAAAGCTTTTGCGCAGCAAAGGAAACCATAAACAAGACGAAAAGACAACCCTCAGAATGGGAGAAAATATTTGCAAATGAAGCAACTGACAAAGGATTAATCTCCAAAATTTATAAGCAGCTCATGAAGCTCAATATCAAAAAAACAAACAACCCAATCCAAAAATGGGCAGAAGACCTAAATAGACCTAAATTTCTCCAAAGAAGATACACAGATTGCCAACAAACACATGAAAGAATGCTCAACATCACTAATCATTAGTGAAATGCAAATCAAAACTACAATGAGGTATCACCTCACACTGGTCAGAATGGCCATCATTAAAAAATCTAGAAACAATAAATGCTGGAGAGGGTGCGGAGAAAAGGAAACACTCTTGTACTGTTGGTGGGAATGTAAATTGATACAGCCACTATGGAGAACAGTATGGAGGTTCCTCAAAAAAACTAAAAATAGAACTATCATACGACCCAGCAATCCCACTACTGTGCATATACCCTGAGAAAACCATAATTCAAAAAGAGTCATGTACCACAATGTTCATTGCAGCTCTATTTACAATAGCCAGGACATGGAAGCAACCTAAGTGTCCATCGACAGATGAATGGATAAAGAAGATGTGGCACATATATACAATGGAATATTACTCAGCCATGAAAAGAAACGAAATTGAGTTATTTGTAGTGAGGTGAATGGACCTAGAGTCTGTTATACAGAGTGAAGTAAGTCAGAAAGAGAAAAACAAATACCATATGTGAACACATATATATGGAATCTAAAAAACAAAACAAAAAAAATTGTCATGAAGACCATTACTGTCAGCTTTTATACAGTATATGCTTTAAAATGGACGTAGGGTAACTACAGTTACCTCATTCAGTTCTTACACCCCTGTGAGACTGACATTTTCCCCCTGCTCCACAGATGAGCTTAGCAAGCTTCGGTAACTTGCCTCAGGTTACCTAGTAAATAAGTCACCGAACGGGGACTGGAACCAGGTGTGCCTGTGACTGCCAAAGCCCTGTGTAAGTGTGAACCCCAGAGCTACACAGTGAAACAAAGAGTCTTGTGATTAGTTCTTAATAAACTGTTCTGATTATACCAGTAAGACCACCTCACTGCAGAAAAAACAGAAGCCAAAAGAACAGCTGTTAATGTCTTTAGGCAAAACTTAGTAAGTTAAGTCCCCTACATACGAACGAGTTCCATTCTGACAGTGCGTCCGTAAGTCCAATTTGGTCATAAGTCCAACAACGTACCACCAGAGCAACACTTTTTTAAGAAGAACTTTTAAAAATCACCTGAAAGGGCTTCCCTGGTGGCGCAGTGGTTGAGAGTCCGCCTGCCGATGCAGGGGACACGGGTTCGTGCCCTGGTCCGGGAAGATCCCACATGCCGCGGAGCGGCTGGGCCCGTGAGCCATAGCCGCTGAGCCTGCGCGTCTGGAGCCTGTGCTCGGCAACGGGAGAGGCCACAGTAGTGAGAGGCCCACGTACCGTAAAAAAAAAAAAAATCACCTGAAAATTTAAAAATTTCATTAAATATGTAGTTTCAGCATACCTCTAAATAAGAATTACAATTCATGTTACTAGCAAAAATATGGATGATACATAAAGAGTTAACCGTGCATTTCTCCCCAAAATATTAGGTCATGGTACCATTATGAAGTCTTCAAAAGGAAAATTTTCTCACATACTGAATTCTATATTCCATATTTTTCTATTAGCTCTTTTGCTTTAGAAATACAGGCACTCATGGCATCTGCCTTTGATAATCCTAGAAAGATACAAACAGATTGACTCACTGACCAATGTTATTGGGAAATTAAGAAGGTTTGTTTCACTTATTTAAAAATTAACCACCTTGTTGAGGTTCCAAGCTTCCCACTTAGCCTTGCCTTTTAGATTTAACAGTCCTGGACACTCTGCCAAAAGGAGGACAGATATATTTTCAGGGTTACTTTTTACTCTATGCTTCTAGAAATACTGTTCAGTGAAACGTATTGTTATTTTTTTAATGACAACCCAGTACCAGTATCTACATCTCCAATTACAGATTGTTTGTAGAGCCCATAGAGTTCTTTTAGTTCCTCACCATCTGGCCTGGTTTTCAGCTTCCTCATGTCTTTGGCCGCCTTTTCAAAATCAGCCTAAAGCAAAAAGGCACAAAGTGTGCATTTGCTAACTTTCGGCAGGTCCATTTGCTTTGGGGAAACGTAAAGAGGAGGAGGGAGCTTTCAAACAGAAATGAACTATTACTGCTCTGGTTCCACCAGAATTATCCTAACCTATTTTAATTCGTGGACACTTCCCCTGGTCCTTACCTGCTACATAGACAATGTACCCACGTATTAGATACGGAGAAATAAATAAAATTCTTAACACATTACTGACCACAGACGTATTAACACATCTTTTGTTACCCGAATGTTATTGACCAGAGACATTTCAATATTCATTTACATAACAAATCGCTGGCCACAGGCGTTAGTTTCTGCAAAAATCTCCTGGTCAGCAATGAGTTAATATTTAAAATGTTTAATTTATCTATGTTTAAAAACTGAAGAAGACATGAATAAATGGAAAGATATTCCATGTGCATGGATAGGAAGAATTAATAGTAGTAAAATGTTCATCCTACCCAAAGTCATCTATCAATACAAATTCAACTCAATCCCTATCAAAATTCCAATGGCATTTTTCACAGAAATAGAAAAAGCAATCCTAAAATGTGTATGGAGCCATAAAAGCCAAAGCAATCTTGAGAAAGAAGAACAAAGTTGGAGGCATCATAATTCCTGATTTCAAACAATATTACAAGCTATAGTAAGCAAAACAGTATGGTATTGGCATAAAAACAGACACATAGATCAATGAAACAGAATCAAGAGCCCAGAAATAAACCCTTTGTAATTTATGACAAAGGAGCCAAGAATATACAATGGGGAAAGGACAGTGTCTTCAATTAATGGTGCTGAGAAAACTGAAGAGAACATGCAAAAAAAAATGAAACTGGACCCCACCTTACACCATATACAAAAATCAACTCAAAACGAATTAAAAATTTGAACGTAAGGCTTAAAACTGTAAAACAACTAGAAAAAGACAGAGAATAAGCTCCTTGACATCAATCTTAATGATTTATTTTGGATTTGACACCGAGAGTAAAACTAGCTAAAGCAAAAATAAACAAAAGGGACTACATCGAACAAGAAAAGCTTCTGCACAGCAAAGGAAACCATAAACAAAATGAAAAGGCTGAGTGGGACAAAATATTTGCAAATCATATGTCTAAGGGGCCTTTGAATATATATATTCAAAATATATAAAGAACTCATATGACTCAAAAGCAAAAAAAAAAAAAAAAAATCAAAAGAAAACAATTTGATTTAAAAATAGCCAGGAGATTTTTCCACAGAAGACATACAGGTGGCCACATCATTAACCAACAGGGAAATGTAAATCAAAACAACAGTGAGATATCACGTCATACCCGTCAGAATGGCTATCATCTAAGAGACAAGAAATAACAAACGTTGAGGAGGGTGTGGAGAAAAGGAAACCCTATACGCTGTTGGTGGGACTGTAAATTGGTGCAGGCACTGTGGAAAACAGTATGAAGTTCCCTCAAAAAATTTAAAAAATAACTACCATACGATCCAGCAATCCCACTTCCGGGTATTTATCCAAAGGAAATGAAATCACTATCTCAAAGGGATATCTGCACCCACTGTGTACACTGCAGCTGTATTTACAATAGTCAAGACGTGGAAGCAACCTAAGTATCCATTGATGGATGAATGGATAAAGAACGTTTTATATATATATATATATATATATATATATATATATGTATATATGTATATATATATATGTATATATAAAATATTCCATTATATAGATATAACAGAATATTAATCAACCATGAAAAAGAAGGAGCTATCGGGCTTCCCAGGTGGTGCAGTGGTTGGGAGTCCGCCTGCCGATGCAGGGGACGCGGGTTCGTGCCCCGGCCGTGGAAGATCCCACATGCCGCGGAGCGGCTGGGCCCGTGAGCCATGGCCACTGAGCCTGTGCTCCGCAACGGGAGAGGCCACAACAGTGAGAGGCCCACGTACCACAGAAAAAAAAAAAAAAAAGAAGGAGCTATCGACATTTCCAACAATATGGATGGACTTGGAGGACATTATGCTAAGTGAAATAAGTCAGACGCAGAAAGATAAATACTGTATGATCTCACTTATATGTAGAATCTAAAAATAAAAAGAAATTAATAGAAACAGAGAGCAAATCGGTAGTTGCCAGAGGTGGGGGGAAGAATGGTTGAAGATGGTGAAAAGGTAAAAGAAAAACATGCAAAAAAATTATATCTGAGAAATTCCAACGCAAAGTTTTTCTCATAAGTTAGAAGTATATAAATACAAGTTTCTATTAATTTTTTTAGATGGCATTACCTTCACTTTCTTGATCACCCTCATGAGCACGTCCTCCTCTTCTTCCAAAATCTACACTTTGCTGTATGCAATAGCTTTGCTGCCAATGAATATCTTTGTCCAGGGCATTCATCTCCCAGTGCCTCTCTGCCCACATGCTTCAACAGCAGTTTTATTTATACCTATTGAGTGGGCTAGCTAGTTTCTGAGGGCAGTACTTCTGATTGCGCTGAGTTGCCTGTATAGATTCCTTTAAAAATTGAGACCAAAACTTCTAAGACTTATTTCAATTGATTTCCAGAAAAGAGAAGTTGTTCAGTCAACTTAGCTGATTAGTAAAAAGAACTGACTTCCCGGAAATTCTGTATATAAATATACTGAATAATAAACCTGTCCTCCCCATTCATGACTTACCTCTGAAAACCCTGACCTGCCTAGTTCCCAAGCCGCTAGGGCTGGCCCAGGGTTCTCAGCCCGGGGCTCTGCCAGCAGCCATCCCCTTTCCCTGTACTCTTCCACATAGGGATAAGGTGCTCCTAGCAGATTTATTCCTTTCTCCTTTTAACCTCTTAGTTTATATACAAAGGCTTTGCTGATTACTTTGAACAATGGAATTGTTCCATTCTTTTTTTTCTCCATTTTTCCCATTCTTTTCTTTTTTCCATTCTTGTGTTATTTGTTTGAAGTCAGGAGTAAGCGGGAATTGTCAGCAGCCTGGGTATGAAACAAGAGAGGTTCAAAGAAGCATTCTACCCCTACCCACTACTTTCCTTCTCTGAAGCCAGAGCTCCCTTTTGATCCAAAGACCTGGTAGAGAAAGTGGAGAGACCACTGTGACATCAGAATCCCTGTGATCTCAGCAGAGTTGCTGGGTAAAACTTCCATCAAGCTCCAAAGACAGGACAGTAGCACAACTAGAATAGTTGTATCGCGATGAACAAAAATCACTTGTAAGCCAGAGACCAGGGTCTCTACCCTAAATATCCTTGAAAATAGCCCAGCCACCTAATCAATCTTTATGGGGATCTGAGAAGTGTGGGTACATGTGACTAGGATGAAGCACAGACCCCCTGCCTCATCTGAGTTGTTTTCTAGGAAATTGTCAGCTGCTTTATAGATAATGTCATGGTTAAGAACACAAGCCCTGGACCTAGACTGCCTTGGTTTGACTCTCAGCTTCAGCACTTAAGAGCTGGGTGGGTGGTGGTCTTGGGCAGGTTACTTAACCTCTGTGTGTCTGTTTCTTCATCTGAAATATGGGACAATATGCTACAATACCACCACCCACCCACTTGTAAAACTTATTTATGAGGATATAAGTTGACAACAACACATGCAAAATATTTTAAATAGTGCCTGGCACATAATGAGTGTTCAATAAAGTACAGCTGCTACAATTTTTATTATAAGGCTTTTTGAAAAAAAAAGTTCTAGAATAAAATGCAAAAAGTACTTGCAATGAAACAAGATGTGAAAAGTGCTTTTTATGATTTAACAAAGGATACAGCATTGTTAGTATACACTCAGCTTTTAGAAAACAATGAATAGAAAATATATACTAAAACGTGTCAATACTAATTGCCTCTGATTATTGGTAAGTTTCCTGTTTGTTTGTTTACTGTCTGTACTCTCTAAATTTCCTATAATGTGCATATATCGTGTCTATAACAAGGACAAAGTTAAAATGCTACATTACTGCCCTCAGCTTCCTAAGGGCAGAGCAGGGCTAGGCTGTCCAGAGGCACAGAGATCCTCCCCTGCAGGGTTGGCAGGCATCTCAGGTGTTGTTTGCTGTCAAGCCTCATGCCATTTTCCAATGACAGCAACTCAGTTCCTTTTGGCAAGCTAAGACTCGATTAGACTTATAAGGCTTCTTAAAAACCATGCTAAGTCCCTGCCTTCCAGGAAGGAGTTTCTGGAAAATTGTGCTTCACGTTTTGAGAGTAGGGAACCATTTGGTGATCCCATGAATGTCTCGGACCCGCTCCACACAAGAATGCAGCCCCTGACAGTTTCCCAGGCAATTTCAGGGGTCCCCTCCCTCCTCCCTCCCTAGGTAGAGAGAAGCCCATTCCAGAGTAGGGCCCAGGACCGCTCTTCCTCTCCAGCACGCCATTCCCTAGCGTCCCGACTTGATACACTCCTGCTGTACGTGGTAGTTCCAATGTACAGCTCCCCCAGTCCAACCATGACGAGCTGCCATGGGAAAAACATCGGCCTTGCATCAGGAACCTGGATTTGAATCTAGCTTTGAGACACACTGCCATGGGACTCTGCACAAGCAATGAAGTTCCTCTGAGATTCAGCTTCGGCCAAAAAAAGGATAACATCAACCTCAGCAGGGAAGTGTGAGGATTAAACAAGATTAATAACGTAGATAGTCTTGATTTCATTCTGTTAACTCTGCCCACCCAGAGCTCATCACTTGTATCGTACTATTCGCCACGCATCGAACACCCCTGATGGGCCAGGCCTTGGCGGAGCTCACAGAGGGTGAGCAGGGAAGCCGGCTCTCACAGATCTAGGCATCGAGCGGGAGATGAGCAGGTCACAGTGACCTGGGATACCTGCTCTGACGGAGGAGCAGTGGGTGCTCTGGGACCACAGAGGAAGGAGCAGCAGCGGGTGTGGAGCGGGTGTGGAAGTTGAAGAAACTTCGCAGAGGAGATGGTGCTTAGCTGAGCCTGGGGGGTCAGCGCCTGGGGGATGGACAGAGGCAGGGAAGGGTTCCAGGCAGCCCCGGACAGCATTTATTAGGACCCGGCACAAAGTCTGCTGGAAACGTATTTATTTGTTCCCCCACGCAACCGTGCTAGGGGACAGGCACAAACATTCATCTTGGTAGCAAGAGCCTCGGCAGATGGTAGGAACCCATCTGAGCCCTGTGCCTCCTTGTTGAAGGAATGCATGATACGTGAGTGGATATTAGGAGGGCCTGAGAGTTACCATAGGTGAGCAACAGCTTTAGAGGTACAGCTGCTTACATTCGATTCCAAGCATTCTGGGCCAAAGGGAAAGTTTCATGTTCCCGCGCTGCTGTAGAGCTGGGCTCAGTGCTTTTGGTGAGCAATTTCAGCCTCCGCTGAGCTGACTCTCCTGGAGCTGGGTCCTCAGCATCCCGGCTGAATGTGCGTGCACTTCATTTCCCCCGCATCTGTACTCGAGGCTCTTCAAAACAACTGCCTTAAGGCCTCTCCTCAGACCTCCTGTTCATGTTTTCAGGTTTCACAAGGCCCCCTGACCCCGCCCCTAATGTAGCAGTGACCCCCGTGTCACCACCGACACTCACATCGGGTGCATCCTGCCATGCACCCAATGCAGACATTTAAAACATTTTAAAGAATATTTAGCTTTGACAAAACGCTCATAATACAAAAAAGAAAGAGCAAAACTATATAAATAGCAAAATCGGTATGTGTATAAACACGCACATATATATGCACATGCGCACATAGACAGTTAACGTGGTTATCACTTGGGTGAAGGAATACCTGATGGTTTTACCTTATATTTGTGCTTTCCCGCAAATTTCCACACTGAACATTTTTTCCGCAAAGATCATAAAAACAGTATTTTTAGATAGTGGTTTTCCAGACTGCACTTGCCTGGGAGAGCCCCTGGACACACCAAGGAACAAGGGGCGCGGGTGAGACCGCAGGCGCCCACACCTTCTTCTCCAGGATGGGAAGAGCAGGAGGATCAGGGCCCGCTGGGTCTTCCCGGAGCAACTCGGCGCCCGCCCTCCCCCTCGGCCCATGCCTATTTTGCGTCTAACCAATCCCCGGGGTTCACAAGAGTTGCCATTGGGAGCTAGGTTCGCCGTCAACAGCTGGCACCGCCGCTGGCTACCGGCAACCACGGGGCGGTCGCGATGGGGTGGGCGTGTCTCGGGGTCCCCGCAGACGGCTTGCGGGGGCGAGAACCCTGGGCTGCCCGAAGCGCCGTGCCATCCGGGGGGTATCACGCCGGCCCCACGCCCCACTCGAGCGCTTCCCTGCAGGAAGCACGCCTCTCCCCACCCCCCGCGGCCGGCGCACCCCCAGCTCACCTGCGGGGACACGGTTGCGCGACGCCCGAACGCTGCGCCACCCCAGGCGCTGGGCTCCCCTGACGCCGCGTCCCGCCGCTCCTTAAAGGGCAGCGCGCCTCCGCCCACCGGTTCCCATTGGCCGTGCTCTCGGGCCCGGCCGTCTCCCATTGGTCGCTGCCCTTGGAGGGCGGGGCTGGGCGGTGAGCGGCTCCCGCCCTGCCCGCGGTGCCTGGCTGGGCAAAGCTAAGGGACAGGAATTCAAATGAGTTCTACTCCGCCTCTGGCTCGCTGCCCTATTCTTTCTCAAGAGGTTGTTTGCAGGAAATCCAGAGAGGTCTGTCTCCCCGGGGCACGGACCTCACTTGGGATTTCTTTTGATATGTATCTCTGTCCTCTGCATGATTCCTAAAAACCTGGA
Source organism: Leucopleurus acutus (assembly GCF_964270905.1). Lineage (NCBI taxonomy): Eukaryota > Metazoa > Chordata > Mammalia > Artiodactyla > Delphinidae > Leucopleurus > Leucopleurus acutus. The sequence continues at coordinate 196,934,977 of NC_139142.1, forward strand.
AGGCAGGCAGGCGTTTCTTCAGACCTCTCTGGTCTCCCCACCGGTCTCTACGCACAGCCCATCAGGAATGAAAAAGGATGGTGGTAGTTTGTCTCTTTTCTCCTCGTTAGGCCACTTAGATTCTGAATACGCGCTGCAAACACCCCGAATTAGGGTAAAAGCACAGGACTCTTCAAGTTGACCCCATTCTCCAGGGGAACAAACCCAGTGTCACTCCAAGTCTGCAGACACAGAATGGGGTTTTGATTCACATTTGATTAAATTTTCAAAGAACTGGAACTGCATTTTCTGGTCTTCCGAGGAGTTCATTTCGGACTCTATATTTACATAGAAGCCTTAGTGGGGCAAAGTGACTGGAAGAAACGGCAAACTTAGTTTTAAGAAAGTTACTGATTTGAAATGTCTAACAATGCAACAACGTATAGCAATTCGAGGCCCCGAAACACCGTAGCTTGTTTTTGCATGCAATTACATTTAAAAATTATTTGCTATTTTTTCATGTTAATCCCTTGATTTTTTATTTTCTCCTCGAAAATATTTTCATGGTGAAATCAATGAGTTTCCAAATAAAGAAAAAAAACAAATTTTAGAAAAATATACTGGGGGGAATTCCCTGGCAGTCCAGTGGTTAGGACTCTGCACTTTCACTGCTGAGGGCCCCATTCAATCCCTGGTGATCCCTGGTTGGGGAACTAAGATCCCACAAGCCTTGTGGCGTGGCCAAAAAAAAAAAAAAGAAAAGAAAGAAAAGAAGAGAAAGAAAAATGTACTGGGCAGGATTTTTTTTTCTTTCTAATTTCCCGACTATGAGAAACACAAAGGCGCAAAGGAAACAGCAGCTTAAGAACAGCGAGCGCTCTTGTCTGCTGGGGAGAGCCCTGTTTGTCAGTGTGTCAGCAGGGAAATACTGCAGTGAGGTCCAATATCGGTGTGCATTTGCAGCCGAGATAATTTGGCATTATAGTCATTATAAGAAATCAGAAGAAGAGGAGAGAAAAGATACACTGTGCTCCATTTTATCCTCTAAGTCTAGAAGGTTCTTTTAAGAACTCTTTTCAAAACATGTTCTTCTCTTGAGTTACCATCCTCCGACTGGATGCCAGAGCCATTGATGGCCTGTCTCAAGGAGCAAAAAGAAAGAGACAATGGAAACACTGGTGTCCTCTATTCAGTGATAATAACATACTAGGTATAGTGAAAACTCAGCTTTGTGGAACACTTAGGGAGTCAGTCAAGTTGGACAATCAAGTTTTTTTTTTTTTACTATGTAATTAAATATTGATTATAAACCAGTATGCATACATACATAAGTAAAATTTTAAAAATAAAGGGCACATGTATGAACATACCGCCAGTTTAAGAAACAGAACATTCCCTTTACCTTTGTGACTCTCCTCTTTCCAATCCATCCTATCTGCCTTATTCATTCATTCATTCAAATAGTTACTGAGTGCCAACATGAGCCAGGCACCATTCTAGGTTTCTGAGAATCATCAGTCAGCAAAACAAACAAGGATCCCTATCCCTGTGTCACATCCTGGTAGGGGATGACAGATAATAAACACATATAATAAGCAAATTATATAGTCTATTAAAAGATGTTAGGTGATAGGTGTTATTTTTAAAAAGAGCAGAGCAAAGGGATGGAGGATCTTGTGTATGTGGAGTGAGGAGATGACTTGCAACTGTAAATACGGTGATCAGGGTATGCCTCTTGGGAAGATGACATTTGAGTAAAAACTGAAGGAGATGAGGGAGCTGACCTGGAAGATCCCTGGGGAAGTGTTTCCCTTGCAAAAGCAGCGTCCCGTACAAAGTCCCTAAGGAATGAGCTTCCTGGCAGATGTGAGGAACAGCGAGGGGCCGGCGTGGCCAGAGCAGAGGAGCAAGAGAGGAGGTGAGAGCGAAAGAGACGGAGACCAGATCATATGCGACCTTGCACAAAGGAATCTGGCTTCAAGCGGGAGTGAAACAGAACCACTGAATGGTTTTGAGTGAGGACTGACATGATCTGACTTACTTTTTTAAAGGACCACTCCTGTTGCTATTACTTTTTTAAAGGATCACTCCTGTTGCTATGACTACAAAGAACACGGTTGGAAGCAAGATTCTTACTGTAATAATAATCCAGGGGAGAACTTATGGGGGTCTCCAACTCAGGTCGTAGCAGCAGAGGTAGTGAGAAGTCGTTCAGATTCTGGATGTATTTTGAAGGTAGAGTCAACAGGAGTCCCTGAGAGATTCTACGTGCAATGTGAGAAAGAGAGGCGTCAGGATAACTCCAAGATGCTTGCCCTGAGTAACCGGAAGGACCATAGGTGGAGTAGGCTTGGTGGGGTGGCAAAGATCAGAAGTGGAGTTTTGGACATGCTGCGTTTGAGATATCAGACATCCAAGTGGAGACGCCGAATAGGCAGGTAGATATTCAAGTCTCGACTGGGCTGGGTATATAAATCTGGGACTCATGGTCATAGAGATGGTGTTTAGAACCTGGAGACAGGATGGCCCTAGAAAAGAAATGTGTATAGAGGAGAAAAGGAGAGAGAACTGAGGAGTGAGGAAATCCCAACACCAAATGTTTGGGGAGAAGAGGAAGAAGGAGCAAAGGAGGCAGAGAAGTGATCACTCAAGTAAAAGAAAAACCAAGAGAATGCGGTGTTGAGAAAGCTTAAGGAGTGAGAAAGTGTGTTAGGCTAGATGAGGACTGAGAATTAACAACGGGATTTAGGGCATTGTCAAGATCACTGATGACCTAAAGGGACGTTGTGATGCAGTCATCGCGGGAGGGGGGCAAGCCTGATTAGAGTGGGTTTAGGAGCAAACATGAGGGGCAACACAGAATAGTTAGAATCGTTTTTTGGCCTCTGCATTTGTTTATCCCTCCACCTACACCACACTGTCTTCTTTTTGGGGGGGTGGGGGGTGCGTTGTGTCTTTGTTTCTGCCACACGGGCTTTCTCTAGTTGCGGCGAGCGGGGGCTACTCTTCGTTGCGGTGCACGGGCTTCTCATTGCGGTGGCTTCTCTTGTTGCGGAGCATAGGCTCTAGGTGAGCGGGCTTCAGTAGTTGTGGTGCACGTGGGATCTTCCCAGACCAGGGACCGAACCTGTGTCCCCTGAATTGGCAGGCGGATTCCTTTTTTTTTTTTTTTTAACACCTTTATTGGAGTATAATTGCTTTACAATGGTGTGTTAGTTTCTGCTGTATAACAAAGTGAATCAGCTATACATATACATATATCCCCATATCCCCTCCCTCTTACGTCTCCCTCCCACCCTCCCTATCTCACCCCTCTAGGCGGTCACAAAGCACTGAGCTGATCTCCCTGTGCTATGCTGCTGCTTCCCACTAGCTATCTATTTTACGTTTGGTAGTGTGTATATGTCCATGCCTCTCTCTCACTTCGTCTCAGCTTACTCTTCCCCTCCCCGTGTCCTCACGTCCATTCTCTACGTCTGCATCTTTATTCCTGTCCTGCCCCTAGGTTCTTCAGAACCCTTTTTTTTTTTTTAGATTCCATATATATGTGTTCGCATATGGTATTTGTTTTTCTCTTTCTGACTTACTTCACTCTGTATGACAGACTCTAGGTCCATCCACCTCACTACAAATAACTCAGTTTCGTTCCCTTTTATGGCTGAGTAATATTCCATTGTATATATGTGCCACATCTTCTTTATCCATTCATCTGTCGATGGACACTTAGGTTGCTTCCATGTCCTGGCTATTGTAAATAGAGCTGCAATGAACATTGTGGTACATGACTCTTTTTGAATTATGGTTTTCTCAGTGTAGATGCCCAGTAGTGGGATTGCTGGGTCATATGGTAGTTCTATTTTTAGTTTTTTTGAGGAACCTCCATACTGTTCTCCATAGTGGCTGTTATCAATTTACATTCCAATCAACAGTGCAAGAGGGTTCCCTTTTCTCCACACCTTCTCCAGCATTTATTCTTTGTAGATTTTTTGATGATGGCCATTCTGACTGGTGTGAGGTGATATACCTCATTGTAGTTTTGATTTGCATTTCACTAATGATTAGTGATGTTGAGCATCCTTTCATGTGTTTGTTGGCAGTCTGTATGTCTTCTTTGGAGAAATGTCTATTTAAGTCTCCTGCCCATTTTTGGATTGGGTTGTTTGTTTTTTTGATATTGAGGAGCATGAGCTGCTTGTAAATTTTGGCGATTAATCCTTTGTCAGTTGCTTCATTTGCAAGTATTTTCTCCCATTCTGAGGGTTGTTTATGGTTTCCTTTGCTGTGCAAAAGCTTTTGAGTTCCATTAGGTCCCCTTTGTTTATTTTTGGTGTTATTTCCATTTCTCTAGGCGGGGGGTCAGGAAGGATCTTGCTGTGATTTTGTCATAGAGTGTTCTGGTAGGCGGATTCTTAACCACTGCGCCACCAGGGAAGCCCCCATCACACTGTCTTAATCATTAAAGCCTCTCAATTTTGTTCTTCAGGAAGGATTGTCTTTGGCACTTTGCCCTTCTATAGAAATTTTAACATCCATGGGTCAAGTTCCATAGAAGAAAGTTCTGGAATTTTTCTCGGCATTGCACTGAAACTCTAGCACAGAAAACAACTTGGCAAAGCATGCTCCCATTTTTGTATTCTGGAATTAATCACGTAGAATGCAAAAAATTACGAAGGAGAGGTCACCGAGCAGCCAGTGACATTTGAGCTGACTTTTTTCTTGCTGTCTCCCTCACTTCCAATCCCTGGGGTAAAAGCCCACTTTCGAAACACAAGGAAACTTGGCCGCTTATCCCATGGCTTCTCCACCCTGCAGCCAGAGTTAGTGTCCTGTCATCCAAAGGGCATCCTGCACCCCTGCTGCCTGCATGTTTCAGGGACCTCCCAGCTCTCTTATGATAAACCCCAAACTCTTTTTGTCATACAGGTGGCTCTACTGCTCGTCAGGCCCTCGGTAAAGCTCACCTATGAGATTTTCCCAGGAAGAACCCCTTCAGGGCTCTGATACGGTGCCACACTGCCATCTCGCCGCACTGGCTCCCCTCACCCACAAGCACGGGAGAAGAGCAGGCGAAGGACGAGCAGCAGAGGGAGGCGGCCCCGACGCAAACGGGGCTCCTGGAGGCTCGCGTCTCCCTGGAGCCTCCCGGCCACCTTTTGAAGGTGAAGCTGCAGTGAGTTTTGGAGGGAGTGCTTTCCAAGCCCGCGGACGTGTGGCTGTCCACTGAAACGCGACTGCGCTGAGCGATGGCTGTGACCGGCTGGACCTCTGCGCCAGGTCCTCTCGGCCGGGCTGCCCTGCATCCGGAGCAGCGCAGGTTTCCTGTTCAGCCCTCACTGGCCGCTGTTTCCTTCCAGCACCTGGTCGATCTTCTGCACCTTCTCACTGGGCTCCGTGACGCTCATGATCTTCAAGTGTAGTGAGCGCGGCCTGGTCTCCCCACGTGTTTTCTTTTTCCCTGCCCCCGTTCTCGCTCCACGAGGTGTGAGTGCCTGCCATCGGCCTCTGCTTCAGGTTCCTTCTGACAAACCTGAAACACGGCTGTTTCAGGATGAACTTGAACTTGAAGCTGGTGAAGAAGCCCCCTGCTGGTCCTTCGGAGGAAAGGCTGGGCTGACTTATCCTTCGGAGGTTGGCCAGTGGATGGAGTTTCCTTTGGACACAGCCTGGGGCAAATTGGTTCTTTCTGTGGCTCTGCCACTACTTCTGATGTGTGGGTGGAAGAAGTGGCCAAAGGGACGCACTTGGGAGTCTGTGCTGGGCTGGGGACACATCTCAGCTTCCCTCTGTGGGGCACAGCCCTGAGGCCTCGGTGAGCTGCACTGCTTGGATTCCCATGCAGGCGTGGCTTTGTCAGGGAGACTGGGGTGTGGAGGGGTGCAGAGGCCGTGGAGCCCTTGACCTTGGCACAGTTAGGCCACCACTAAACCGTGAGCTTGAGAGGACAAGCTTGAGGGCCAGTGCCAGAATTCAGAGGATGGCAAAGGGCAAGTACAGAAAGCCCTTGGGATTTTGCTGAGATGCTGTATAGGCAAATGAGCCAATCATGGAAAAGATCCAGACTTTAACGACAGATAGTAACTATTGAATAACAACTTTCAGGAGGATGCTTTGTTACCTGCAGACTGAAAAGGTCACTGATTTTGCAGCTCATCACTAAATTTCTTCTAGTCACTGATTTTAAAATAACAGATTATTGTTTGTACAACAATTGTTATGTATGATATAGTAACCATCACACTGTGATGGTTAATTTTATGTGTCAACTTGACTGGCCCGATTAAACATTATTTCATTATTTCTTTGTGTGTCTCTGGGGGTGTTTCTGGATGCGATTAGCAGTTGAATCAGTGGACTCAGTAAAGTAGATCCCCCTCCCCAATGCAGGTGGGCATCATCCTATCCACTGAGGGCCTGAATAGAACAAAAGTCAGAGGAAGGAGGAATTTCCCCCCTTGTTTCTTGCTACCCTGATTGAGCTGGGACATCCCATCTCACCTTCTCCTGCCCTTGGACTGGGATTCACACCATCAGCTCCCCTGATTGTCAGGCCATTGGGTTTAAACTGGAACGACATCACCAGCTTTCCTGGGTTCCCAGCTGGCAGACAGCAGATTGTGGCACATCTCAGGCTCCATAATTCACGTCTGTTGTCTCCTACTGGTTCTGCTTCTCTGGAGAACTCTAATACACACACACAGAGCAAAGATTAGGATGCCACAGAGGGAAAGAAGAATCTGGTGCTCAATTCTCTTATATTCTTCTATTGACAAACTTTCTTGTTGCTAACTTTCTTTCATCAAAACATTGTGGCTAATGACATAACTTATCACCAAGTCTCTTAAATCATTCTTACATCATGGCAAGCATATAAATCTAACCACAGTCCAATTCTAGAATGAATATAAAAATAACGTTTTATATTCAAAGATCAAGTTGAGGTTCTACACGGTAAAATAACGGTAACAGCTACTATTAAAAAGTAAACTGATTAGAATAGGATACCAAATATGAGTTAAAGTGATAACTTGAAGACTATGCTTGGGAAATATGGGGAAAAAATGTTATATGGAAAGAAAATGACAACACAAAATTTAATCTATATTATTTAACAATGTAAGTGCACATTTAAATGTGAAACAAATTATAAGGAAACACTGAAAGGAAATGTGTTTTGAAGTAATTGGGTCATGGGACAATTATTTTTCTTTTTACTTTTTTGTTGCAATGTTTGTGTGATACAAACGGGAGAGAAATCTCCTTTGAAATGTAGTCATTCATTTTAGCAAAATTTTTGTGGAAATTATATTGATTAGTCTTAAAATAGAACAGAAGCACTAAAATCATAGAGGCTCAATTTTTTTTTTTTTTTCCGGTACGCGGCCCTCTCACTGTCGTGGCCTCTCCCGTTGCGGAGCACAGGCTCTGGACACACAGGCTCAGCGGCCATGGCTCACGGGCCCAGCCGCTCCGCGGCATATGGGATCTTTCCGGACCGGGGCACGAATCCGCGTCCCCTGCATCGACAGGCGGACGCTCAACCACTGCGCCACCAGGGAAGCCCGAGGCTTAATTTTTATTAACCTAATTCCTAATTCAGATTGTCACTAGATTAATCAATTCCGTTTACTAAGCAGTTTGTATGTGCCAGGCACTGTACTAAGCATTTTGAGTAGATTATTTCTTCTAATCCTCACAACAGGTACTATTTTTATCACTTCATAGACAGGGTTAATTAGTTTGCTTTAGGGTCATGTGACTAGTTAGTGATGAACTTAAGATCTCGACCTTAGCTGGTCTTGCTCCAGAGCCATGAGTGTAGTGGCTGCGAATTTTCATAGAGCAAATATAAGCAGAGAAGATGCTCAGGCTACAAGTCTGAAACCTTAGGGGTACAAAAACGTAGACATATTTTTTTCCCATTACTCTAGCATTTCAATCAGACACGTGTTTCTATTTGTCTTACAGCTTAAAAGCTAGATCTGAGAAGACTTTATTATTATTTTTTTAGATTTTAAAATACTTATCAGATTACTTTTAAAACATAAGATTCACAAATAGTTCATTCTTTTAAAATTATAATTACCTTCCACTTTGATTGAATAATTTCTCATCTTTTTATCCAAAAATTTCTACTGAGCTTTAAAACCTTATATTTGGTGGTATTACTTAAAATGTGATTTACGTTCATTATTTATCTTTGAAATGATACTTTATCATTTCTTAAATCAGCATGGGTTCATTGAATGTTTGAGAGGCACTCTGTAGGACTAAGTCATTAGCCTATAATTTTACAGGAGATGAAGTACTATGTTTTCATTACTTTGAAAAAAAAATAATGACTTTGCAGTTGACTCTTACATTTAACATTTTAATCTCAGCTTTGCCACCATTAAGTATAACTGTTTGCACTGACCACATAAGAAGCCAAAAAATTACTGGGTCCAAGGTTAATCTAATTCAATTTAAATCTAACAAAGATAACCATAATTAGCAATTTACCACAACAAAAGCCAGAGTTATTACTTTCAAAACTGTATCGATTTGGGAGTAATTGGCCTTAAAGTTTAAAACATTATTCTGGGGGTGCTGAAACTCTTTCACGGGTTTAATAGTTTCAAGGGTTGAGTGATCTATGAAGTCTAAGCTATTACCTAACACAGGTAACACTGTGGTTGGACCTACTGTCTGAATCTTTATAAATAGACCTTTTCTTCACTTGATCTGCCTTAGGATCTAGGGTTACAGCCTTTATCAGTGGTAGTATAAAGGCTAGTCCCCACCAAAAATTTTAAGTATTTTTTAAAATAAATTTATTTATTTTTAATTTTTGGCTGTGTTGGGTCTTCGTTGCTGCACGTGGGCTTTCTCTAATTGCAATGAGTGGGGACTACTCTTTGTTGCGGTGCGCGGGCTTCTCATTGCGGTAGCTTCTCTTGTTGCAGACTATGGGCCCTAGCCATGCAAGCTTCAGTAGTTGCAGCATGCGGGCTCAGTAGTTGCAGCATGCGGGCTCAGTAGTTGTGGCTCGCGGGCTCTAGAGTGCAGGCTCAGTAGTTGTGGCACACGGGCGTAGTTGCTCCATGGCACGTGGGATATTCCCAGACCAGGGCTCAAACCCATGTCCCGTGCATTGGCAGGCAGATTCTTAACCACTGTGCCACAAAGGAAGCCCCAAAATTTTAAGTATTTATTAAAAAATCACAAGACACGAGTTTCTTGCCTTCCAATGCCCAAAACGCCCATCTTGTTTCTAATGAATAAGGCGACAGACATGATAGAAACAGGGCAGAGATGAATCAGGACAGTCAGTGACATTTCAAGAACAGAGGAATTCTGTTGGGCAACGAGGTCGGGCTGCCCAAAACTGTTTGTGATCTGAGACTAGTTTAGAACTGCATGTTTGCAACTCATCATGACGATTTCTCACTATTCATTTTATGAAACAAAAGCCTGTTGTTACACTCAAACTCGTAAATTCATTCTTTTTCATTTTTCTAATGGTGATTTAAAAAACCATTGCTCTTTACCCCGTCTAACCTGTAATACTCTGACCACACGCATAGCTTTCCGTTTTGTTTACGGCCAGTCGGGTACTATGTCGCTGATGAAAACTGAAAACACAGAAACTAGACCAAAGAATGGGAAACAAAACGAGCAGTGAAGAAGAGATTGAGAAAAGGAGGAAGATATTTAGAAGAGGAATAAAAGTGCTAAGTTAGACTGGAAAGGGAAAAGAAAGGGGGTAGGGAGAGAGGAAGCTCACTGGGTCAGAAGCAACCTAAGATTTCGGTCTTGGTTCTCGACAAGGGTAAATCAACAGATTCAGACCCCTGACCTTGAAAGTGTTCTTCAGCTGACTTACAATTGCCCATGACTTCCCAGCGACTCCATTCGTAATCATTAAAGTCTCCATTGGCTGGAGTAGCCACAGCAGACATCTGGTGGAGTTTTCTGAACCGCTGTCGCAACTCAAGATAACCTTTATTCTCCTCTTTCCGGGGCTCAAGATCTCCTACATTGGTGCCTGTAAACACGTGGTTTCCTCAATCCACCTCCCCATCCTCCATTTATCTTGATTTCCACGGTGCCGGGGATTAGGCAGAGGCTCGGTGATGGGGGAACTGGGTCAGAATTTTGCGTCCCTTAGGCAAGCCAAAAGCAGAAAAGTGAGGGGCTCAGACTGCCAGGCACTGAAAGGTAGAAATTGGGTTAGAAGAGAGCGGCGTCAGGCGGCACCGCCAGGTTCCGGAGTCTAACCGCGGTACAATGCTCCCCAGTCAGGGCAACCGGAAAAGCAGGTGGCCGGTTACCAGGCAACCTGAAGTCTCGCGAGACACACAACGCGCCTGCGCACTGCCGCTGGAGGGCCTTATTCAGAGCCTCCGACCCGCTCCTAAACTCAGGGTTTTTAGAGAAACCTTCCGTCGCTCTGTCGCGACGCCCTGGGCCGACTTTCCCGTTTGGAAATGGCCCGATGCAGAAGAATGAAACGTGTTCTCTGAAACGTTCCTCCTCCCCTTCCCCCGCCCCACCGCGTCGGAAGGCGGGGCCCGGGAAGGCGTGGGCTCTGCGTACGCGCAGCGCGGCCCACGTGGAACCGGCGCAGGGACGACCGTGAGTGGGGGTCTGCGCTGGGGTCTGAGATCCGGAGGGGCCGCTGGTGGGGATCGAGCCTGGGACTGGGCCGGGTGCGCGCAAGGTCTCCCAGGCTCCCCGTCCCTGGGGCCGCCCCCGCCCGTACCGGCGTGTTTTCCTGCGTCCCGGCCTCGGCTCACGCTCCGCTCTCTGCCTGGAGTTGAGCGTCTGTCGGGTACGAGAAATAGGTAAAGCCCCACCCTGGCCCTTCTGTACTCCGCGGTCTAGAAGTGGAGGCGGACCAGGAAATGACTCCAGTCGCGTGTGTTAAGTAGTGAAGTAAGTAGGCACTCGATAGAGAGGCGGCAGACCATAGGAAGAGAGTAACTCGGGGGTCGGCTACCAGATCCAGAAACTCGGAGTCCTCCCTGAGTCCTTCTTCTGCTTTACCCCGAGTTCATCACTGAGTCGGGCGGATTGCACCTCTTAACTGTTTCAAGTAGCATGCATTTTCGTCCATCCCCTCTGCGGCGACTCTAGCTAAGGCCACCGTCATTTACCAGGACTACTCTGGAGCCTCTTTGCTGCTTCCGGTCGTGGCAAAGGACTCCTCCTGGGCCGAATCCCCAAAGATCTTTCTGTGACGCCTTTCCAGCCACGCCACTCCTCTGCTTTGAACGTTACAACCGCTTCCCACTGTACGGTTTGCAAGTGTATTCACCGTCTGGTCCTTCCTCGCCTTTCCCGCTCTCTCCGCTCTCTCTAGCATCTCTGCCCCGGCGACACTGACATCATTTCCTTTAATGCAGTTCCCTGGGATGCTCTTCCGAATAGTACTCCCTTTGGTGTCACATGTGGGTTAAAAGGGTCACTTCCTCCGGGAGGCCCTTCCTGACCCCCTCAACTGAGTCAGGCCTCTGCTCAGGATCCTGTAGGTCCCTGACCTTAATGTGCATCCCATCTTATATTTTACTTGTGGGTAAGTCTCCCACATAGATTCTAAGCCCAATGAGTTCAGTGGCTGTTTTTGCTTTAATTCATCATCTTTCTGGCTTGGTGCATTGTGGATAATCCACAAATACTTGTTCAAGTAAGCAAGGTGGTGGTAGGGCTGAGGGTGGGAATAGTTCCCCAGGCAGAGGGAATGTGAGTAAAGCCATGGAGGGGAGGAACTGGTGACCTCATTAAACAGTATGTGGTTCCATGGTGGGGTGTAAGGAGGTAGGCTGATGGTGACATGGGGGCCCTTGGATGTCACTCCAGTGAGTGTGCACTTGACCTCATGGGCAGCAGCGGCCTCCAAAGGCACCTCAGCAAGGCCTTCCCAATTTTCTCCTCCAAAGCTGTTACTTGTTCCACTTCGGTTTTGGATTATATCCCATGAGACTCTACTTATCTGAACCACTTGGCTCTTGTCTCCCTCGCCTAGATTCTGAAGACAGGAGGAGCTGATGCCCAGAGCAGCACGTGACTGTAAGTACTTACTCCCTGTTTGAATGCTGAGGCACATGAACTGCAGTTTGTGGTCTGGCAGAGCTCCGATAGAGCCTCATATTTGCTCCTTGGTCGTTCATTGCCCTTTTCCTGACCATCTTCAACCTGGTGCCAGCCTCTGCCAGTCACTTCCTTGGATTTGGATGAGCTGCCTCCTGCTTCGCACGGGGATGATGGGGATGGGGGTGGGCTGCACCGGAAGGAAGCAGCTTAGGGGGCAGACGCCGAGTCTCTAGCAGTGGGCAACGCTGACATGAACGAGGTCTGAGCTCACACCCCAGGGAGCTGAGTTTTGGTTTTCCGTGAGAAGGTGATGTAGGAGGAACGTCTGAGGCCGGTGGAGATCAGGAGACCCTGTCTCAGGCCTTTCCACTGTGGAAAGGCCCCCTGTCCTACACCAATGGTGCCCAATTCCGGTTCTGTATCACATTAAGCTGGGCAGCCTTTTGACAAGTACAGGTGCCCTGCGGTATTCCCCAGGATTCCAATTCAGCAGACCTGGGGTACGGACCAACCATCTCTGTCTTTTGTAAAGTCACAGATTATTTTTTAGGTGCAGCCAGGATTGAAAGAGCATAAAATTTGGATTTGGGAAACCAGCTGTGACTCTGGCATGGTACTTAACCTGAGTCTGTTTCCTCCTCCACACACAGGGCCATCACGCAGGAATCGGGTGAGAACCAAATAATTCTTGGAGAACGTGCCTTATGACACACTCCACGGGACACCCGCTTCTCAGCAGCAGCAGCCGGGCTCTTAGGAGGGTGTTTGATTGGAGGAGATTTCATTTTTTTTCATCCTGCCAGGGGTGCTTGGGGGAGCGGGGAGCAGGTGTGCATGGGATGAATGACCTGGAATGAGAAAATCTGGTTACCTGAAAACAGGAACAGTTCCAAAACCAGACTTCTCCAGAGCTGGCTTGTTTAACTTCCTTCAATTCTGCACCTTGGGTCCCTGTGGTTCCCGGCTGAGCCCAGGAAGAAAACTGAGGGAAGAAAGAGGAATATGCAGTTGCCTCTGGGCAGGACAAACAGGACATGCTCCTCTGAACAGTGGTTTATAACATTTCCCCAGCAAGGATCCCTGTTACTATTTTGCCTTAATGGATTAATATCTTTAAATTTCATTACGATATTTCCCTAGATTTCATCACATTGTCAGCCAGAGGAACGGCCAGCTTGGACTTATCAGGGGAAGGGGGAATCTGTGTATCGTGTTTTAGGAAAGACAGACAAGAAACTTAGGGTCCAGGGAGGGAAGGAGACTTACCAAAGGGCACAGAATGAAAGTATCATTTGGATTTTTAGTCATGTGCATACATTATGGTCCCAGTTCTTAAAAACAACCACAGCTGGTTAATTATGAATGGCAGAGGCTTCCAGGGCCCTTAGAGACTGTGCTGAGGCAGGCAGACTCGGGGACTCACAGAGGTGGTGGTGGGAACTTGTTCAAGGCTGAAACCCGGTACCCGTGACTCAAGAGTTGGAGGTGCTCAGTGAATATTTGCTGAATGGATGGACGGAAGCCTAAGTAGAGGGCAATACAGAAAATGGTGACAAATCTATCAGACTAATACCAGAGGTCCTGAAGAGGATAAATAATTATGAACAAGTAGCAACATGGAACATTTTAAAGGAAATAGATTTCAGTATGATCACAGTAACGCAAAACATTCATAAATTGCATGTATATGAATGAAGACCGAATCACAGGAAAAAATGGGGAAAACTTAAAAGAGAAGTTAGATGTATGGTCACATATATATATGTACGTGTATATATGTCGTATATAAGTAGGCTTGCTTTAGCCTTTCCAAAATCAGAAAGGGCACAGCCAAGATATCCTTAAGGCGTGCATGTCTAGTTAACACGTGTTTTCCTTTGTCGTTTTGCTCCTCTGTGAAGGGTCTTCAGAATGGCTGCAGCCCCCCAGGCACCAGGGAGGGGCTCTGTGCGGAAGACCAGACCTTTACCTGTGAAGACATCATTGAATAACCCGTATACCATCCGCTGGGGTGCCCTGGACAGGGAGGATATGCATTTCATACTACAGACCCTGGAGGACAGGATTAAATCTCTCGGGCTTCAGAAGACTGAGGACAGGAAGAGAAAGAGAAAGCAGCCCGCTTTGAAAACACAACGCGGAGACACGTGCAGCATGGATGTGGACACTGGTGAGGGTCTGAAGGAGGAAAAGCCAGAAGGTGAGCCCCAGGCATCAGGGTGGACCCCTGCCGACGTCAGAAAGCAGCTTGCCATCGGCATCAACGAGGTCACCAGAGCCTTGGAGAGGAACGAGCTGCTCTTGGTCTTGGCGTGCAAGTCGGCCAAGCCGGCCATCGTCACCGCGCACCTGGTGCCGCTGAGCGCCAGCAGAGGTGTCCCTGCCTGCCAGGTGCCCCGGCTCAGCGAGAGGCTCGCACCCGCCATGGGCTTGACGTGCGTCCTGGCCTTGGGGTTCAAAAGAAACACCGCTGCCTTTGCAGAGGAAGTGAGGGCCATCATCCCCATAGTCCCCCGTCTGGACGTGCCGTGGCTCCGAGACACACTTGAAGACCCCAGGGAGAACCCGGAGATGGAGTCTTTGGAAAGCCAAGACAAAGAGATTTTGGACACTTCCTTCGAAGACCTCCCTAAATCCAAGAGAAAGCTTGCTGAGGGTCAGCAGGCTGCAGTGTTACAACCCCTGAAAATAAAGAAACTGATTCCAAACCCCAATAAGATAAGGAAGCCACCCAAAAGTAAAAAAACAGCTTCAAAGTAACGTTGTATAAACCTGTCACTTCATACAGTTGTAAAACGCCACCTCGTAGAGAAGCCGCGAATAAAATGACTTTTACATATATTCTTGGGACACTGTTCAGTATCATTCCTTTCAAATGTGTAAGATTCTCTTGACTGGAGAACACAGATAGGCTGAAGCTTAGGGACACTAAGTGCAGAGAATGTTCAGCAGTATGAGTATCAAAACAAAATTTATTGAAACTAATGTCCATGCTTGTATAAATTCCCTTTTTGAAAGGCTGGCACGATGCTTGTGAGCAAGGACATCTGCATCCTGCAACACTGGACATCTTTCTGTCCGAACTTGGCAAATAGGCCACACAGACACGGTTCTAGTTGGCGGGGGAGATGAAGCTGGATGGCAGGTGCACCATCAGTTGTAAAGGAAAGATGGTAAATGCCAAGCAATACATGTCCTCAGAAACAATACATTATTATTTTTTACTGTCAGTTTGCCTTTCTTTGTAGGCAGGCCTAAGCGTGGGCTTGGGAGAAAGGCTAAACATCTATCAAAATTGCCAGATAAGGTATTCTGACTAGGTAAGAATTCACTCCTTTACACGGTTAACTTACCTCCTTGGGACTTTAGCATGTATCCAAAGTATGATGGTAATTAGGTGAAATAAAGCAGGAAGAGAATAAAAAAATAAGTGGAGGAGCTTGGATGCTCAGAGGTGGGTCTGCCATGACGGGTCGCTCGTGTTAGTATATGGAACAGGATCGGTGCTCTATGTTAAAGCATCCGCTGTTTACAGCATGTGTTTGGAAAAGGTGCTTTCTGTAATTTACGGGAAAGGTACTGGCTTGCCAAGGTTTATTTTCAGCCTAAATTCTGGTTGATCTGTGGATTATGCCACCTCTGTTTAAATTTACTGAATGCCATCTTGACCAAAAAATGGTGGGGTGTGTGGGCAAGGGTACGTCATGGACCAGAGCATTTCCATTACTGACAAAGGACACGGGGTGGTGTGGGTTTTTTGAATCTGTAAGACACTGTGTATTGCACTGAAATTTAGTTCTAACGGCTACTTTATAAACACAAGCAGCTGTACTGATTTTCTACTTTAAAATGCTCATTGGTAACATGCGTAAATTATAAAGAGGCATTATAAAGTGGCAAATGTGCTAATAATTTATAAATTACTGTATTTAAAAATTACTGAGTAAAAGAACATGAACTCTATTAACTGCAATTATGTAAGTGAAGAGAGGAACAATGCCACAGTTTTGTCATGGGGTGAGCCCGTGACACAATTTCTGAGGGACAATCCTGCAATTATTCGAAAACCTACTTCATGTTAAGATTGCCATAAAAATGAGTAGAACGTAATTCCCAAATGGAGCCTCGACTCTGGATTATGTTAAAAATCTTGTTTACTTAATTCTGGTGTTTCAGTGAATTGGTTCACTTTTGCTTCTGCAGGCATCCTCCTCACATTAGGAAAAAAAAGGTAACGCAATTGGGTTTGAATCATCCTATAGGAGAAGTCTTCCCTCGCGTCTTCAAGAAGGAAAACTGTGGTGTCCTAAATTAAGGACGACTTCGGAGCCCACGCATGCCCCCTAGTGGAGGTCCCAGGGTGCCACAGCTGTGGGGTGGCCTTCAGGATGACGGGAAGCTGCAGAAAGAGGCTTTCTGATTTTTAGAGGAAATCAGAGGCAATAGAACTTTTTCCCTAAAGGGCCAGGTTTAGGCCTTTGGGTCCACAGCCTCTGTCGGAACAACTCAACCCTGCCTGCCACGTACAGGCAACACATGAATGAATGAGGCCTTGTTCCCATAAAACTTTATTTATGGATGCTGAAATCTGAATTTCCTGTAATTTTTATGTGTCACAAAACTTTTTTTTTTTCCTCCTCAACCATTCAAAAATGTAAACACCATTCTCAGCTCGTGGGCTGTACAAAAACAGGCGATGTGCTGAGTTTAGCTCGTGGGCCACAGTGCGCTAGCTCCTGCCTGGTTTTTATAAGGTACGATTGTGTCCTTTGACTACTTGTAACATGAAGGAGGGGCATCCTGTTGTCGAAGGTAATTAGATTTTTCTGGACTGAACGGCCTAGGCACTGGTACATAAAGGCAGGAAGAAGTATCTACTTTGTGGTATTTGAGTCGAGGCCGTTTTAGGTGGCCTTGTCCAGCATCTTTTTCCCCTTGGGCTATTGGTGATATATACATTATCTATGTACACCGAGAAACTTGGATTTTCAAATCCTAGATAAAAACACCATCAGTAACAAAACCACAAGACTTATTTACAATTAAGACATCTTCCTAGAGCACGACAGCTTTCATGATAAATTAGAGTCAGGATAAAGAAATATGTGCAATTCTGCATAAGTAATAAAAAACATTCAAATTATCAGTGTCCTGATGGCACTCATGAATGCCACTGGGCATGTCTTCTGACTTGAGGGCTTTGATTTTTCTTTTCCTCACGTATCCTGGCTGTTGCTGAGAAGAAGAGAGTCTCTGCAGGAGCAGAACAGTCTAGTTTGTCAGGGTTGTGTGCTCTTCAGAGAACACAATGTTTGCCCCAAACCTTGCTTTGGAACCAAGCCACGAACCTGCTGAAGATCAAAGTACCCATTTGTGTGTTTATTGATTTGGCAACTTTGCTTCTAGAGAAATAGTCAACCAGTACATTTTTATCTCACTCTTCACTTTAACACCTACCGCTCATCACTGCGTTACAGAAATGCTGGCTCCATAGGTGTCCCCGATGAGATCATGTGCAGTGACATAAGTAAACCCTTTCCAAATGGCTCCCTCATTCTGCTACATGGACCCACAGACCCTCACTTAATAAACAGAAAGGCAGCAGTTTATCTCCACACAATGGCAAAGATTTTCCTACACGATTCTGTGATTTCTGTTCAATCCATAGAAAAGCCGTCCATTTTTCTAGAGAGGGACAAATACCTTCTCTTCATTGAGAGACAGTCAGAAGGTTGAAAATTAGAGGAATGTGCTCTTTGTATCCTCCCTCCATCCCTCCTACAAATGGGTCAACAGCGAAAAAAAGGATGAATGTTAACATTCTAGCTAGAAATGTGTTCTATTGGTCACCAATCGATGTTTTTCCATCTTTTCTGTTACTGACACTTCGATGTCACTTAGGTTGTGCTTTTATTCTTTGGAATGGCAGTTCCGGGAATCATTAACTAGGATATTAACAAATGATGACATCAGAGTTCTAGAAATAGAAATATCCATCTACTGTAATACGAGTCCAACCTAAAGGGAGGGAAGAAACGGAATAGCAAAAACAAGTGAGCAAGAAAAATTATAATGTAGTACAATAGAGCTACATGTTTAAAAAGCTACTAAAGAAAAAACCTCTCAACAATCCGAAGAGAAGCAAATATGGGATTTTCTAGGTAAATTTATCAAGTTTACAAAGGTTTATCAACTTCACTTACCTTTTCGGACTCTGTCCCTGGACACCTCCAGTTGTACAAGTAATACTGTAAATTGCCATCGCCTATGCCAAACTTGAGTTTTTCCAAGAATGTCTTATTTTCCATCAAATCTAGTGCATTGAATACATCAAATCCTTTCTGTCAATGTAAAAAAAATTTAATTTTAAAGTTTCAAAGGATTAGAGTGTTTTGTATATTATGTATTTCAGTATAACATTTCATTCCCCTACTAATAGCTTGAAATGATAATGCATTTATAAGGTTTAATGTCTGCAATATATAGTATGGGTTAGGAATTCAGTTCAAAACTGTCTTATTAAACTAGCAAGCAGTGAATCTGATGGAGTTAGCAAGATTATCCAGAAATGCTGAATCGAAAAGTGCAGTCTGATGGCTGACAAAAAAGAATCTATTAAAATTTCAGGAAATATTTTGTCCCTGTTTTTTTTTTTAATTTATTTTATTTATTTATTTTATTTTTGGCTGCGTTGGGTCTTCATTGCTGTGTGCAGGCTTTACTCTAGTTGGGTCAAGTGGGGGCTACTCTTTTTTTTTTTTTTTTTGCGGTGTGTGGGCCTCTCACTGTTGTGGCCTCTCCCATTGCGGAGCACAGGCTCCGGACGCGCAGGCTCAGCGGCCATGGCTCACGGGCCCAGCCGCTCCGCGGCATGTGGGATCTTCCCGGACCCGGGCACAAACCCGTGTCCCCCGCATCGGCAGGCGGACTCTCAACCACTGCACCACCAGGGAAGCCCTTGTCCCTGTTTTTGAAGCAAACAGCTGCCTAGATGGCTCTATCACCGGAACTGTTAGTTACTGGCCTTTCTACGTTCTGACTTACCTGAACCTACGCCAAGAAATCAAAGCTGTAAAGACTTTAAATCGTGTATCTGTCTTGGGCTGATAATGGGAAATAAATTTAGTAACATTTCAATAGTAAAAACAGAATTTAAAAAAAAGCTTAGATAATACTATGCAAAATGTGATATAGATGAAGCACCTACATTTCTATTTCTCAGGGGTTTTACCTTAAATAACTTATTACTGGCCTTTTTGGGGAGGTAGTTGAAAATGAGCTACAAGATCAAAGAAGCAAAGAAGAATGCTGATTTGGGGATCCACTTATAATAGATTAAAAAAAATGTTTCCAATGATCAAATACTAGAAGACTACAAGGAAGACACTTTTGAAGGGTTGCTCCCAATTTCTCGTGAACAATATTTATCTTCTCACTCAGCAATTACATCAAAATGTCCCCATCAGCTGATTTCAATTTCTTTTTAAAGAAAAATGTTTATTTGTAGCAAGAATTTAACAATTATCCTTACTACCACACTGAGGAAATAGAAAAATAATGCAAATATTGTAAGGAACATTTTGAATTTAATTCTTTTCATTTCAAATCCTTTTAATAATAATAACTCCAATAGTTAAAATTAAATTTCTTTAACTTTAAAATTCACAGACTATTTATTTGAATCAGAAAACCTACTGTTGCCAATTATTCACTGCAATACACTCATATTTTCCCCATACAGACAGACCTTGTTTTATTGAGTTTCACAGATTCTGGGTTTTTTACAAATTGAAGGTCTATGGCAACCTTGCATCGAGCAAGTCTATCAGAGTCATTTTTCCAATAGCATTTGCTCACTTCGTGTCTCTGTGTTCCACTTTGGTAATTCTTGTAATATTTCAAACTTTTTCATTATTACATTTGTTCTGGTGATCTGTGATCTCTGATATGACTACAACTCGCTGAAGGCTCAGATGATGGTTAGCATTTTTTTTTTAGCAATAAAGTATTTTAAATTAAGGTCTGTACATTGTTTAAATATGCTAGTGCACACTTAACAGACTACACTATAGTGTAAAGATAACTTTTATATGCACTGGGAGCCAAAACACTCGTGTGGCTCTCGCTTTATTGCGACGCTTGCTTTACTGCAGTGATCTGGAACCATCTGGAACCAAACCCACAATATCTCCAAGGTATGCCTGTATCATATCATGGGATCACGTTAGTTTTCTTATATTCCTTATATTATGAATTTCGTGTATCTTTATATAAGGGTTACAAGTTTCTAATTTGTACAAAATGTCTTTTTGGTTAAGTTACAACAGAATTAATGATGAAAATAGCCATTAAATTTAAAAAAAAAACCTCTTATCAAAATTCTTCCTTTGACTGTCAACAGTAAGAAGTATCTCAAACAAATCCCCCCACCGTGTGGAAGAAAATACAAGATGTTTTATATATTCCAATATACGTATTTGGAGACACACACGGGATGACAAGGAGTGAGCTGCATACCAGCTTGGCGATGATGAGCGCGTCGTTCATGAGGTCCAGCAGCGGCGTCTCTGTGTGGATATTGTAGAAGGAGTAGGCGGCTTTGAGGCTCTTGTGGGCGGGGTGATGCATGACTGTGGAGGGGAGCGTGTAGAAGCTCAGGAAGTCAGTTAGTTTACCACTGGAGTTCTAAAGAACAAAGGCAATGTCAGGTAAACATCTCCTTGAACAAGTTTCATCCAGGCATCTCAGCTCACGTCTTGATCTCTGACTTGCAACACAGCTTTCCGTTAGAATGAAAAGCAACAGCTCATGCTCCGCTCTCCAGGTCTGATGTGGAGCCCCTTACCATATGCTGGGCAGAGGCCAAGGAAGAGCGTGGAGCTGTGCCTCAGCCTAAGTGCTCGTCAGCAACTGGCATCAAGTTCTTACGAAGCAGAATGTTCTAAAAGGAACGCTCTCTGGTTGACTAATGAGTCTCTCTAGACTTATGGGACAGTGATAAAAGTAAATTCATTGTTTTTGCAGGAATAAGAGCACCAAGGATTAGAAGGCTACCTTTTCCAACTAAAGGATACTGTATAATAATCTTCTTGGCACAAGGCAGGAATTGTATCAGCTTAAAGTGAAGTTGGATAGGATTTGGAAGCTAGTTTTTTAGAAGCTTGTAAAAAGGCACTGGTACTGCACCAAAATATATGTGTGTGAATAACTGAGAAAATCTGAAGCTATCAAAAATCAAAAGGGATGCAAAAGATGGTGTTTGTTTTGTCATCACTGGTACACTTTCAATACAAGAAATTAGCCAATATTGTTTGCATTGTTTCTATTACCTGCAGTGACCTATGCAAGTCTGCATATAATTCAAACCATGATATATTTGAAGTATACAGCTGCGGAGGCTAGACCACATATGCCATTGCTAATATTTGTTTTAGCAGAAAATTCCAGAGGATGTATTATCTGGTTTTTGAGTGCTTCTGATTCATTAAACCTTTTTTTCAAACATTATGAAATTAAAGATGTTAAGCAAAAGTGAGAGATGACTTAAAGACCTAAATTTTCAGCTTTATTAAGGATTTTCAACTTGAAAAACACCACAGCAGAAATTAGAGGAAAAAAAAAAATCACTGGATGGGCTCAACAGTAGAGTGGAGATGACAGAGGATAGAATCACTGAACGTGAATTTACCCAATCTGAAACAAGAGAGAAAACAGAATGAAAAAAAAAAAAAAGAATTAAGCCTCAGGGATCTGTGGGGCAGTAACAAAAGTTTCACCATTCATATCATTGGAGTCCCAGAGGGAAAGAAGAAAATGTGGGGCTGAAAGAGACAATGGCTGAAAACTTCCCAAATCTGGCAAAACGGACATAGTAGATTCAAGAAGCCATGTGAACTCTAACAGGATAAACCCAAAGAAATCCACACCAAGACACATCATAATGAAATTTCCAAAAACTAAAGACAGAGAGAGATCTTGAAAGTAGCCACAGAGAAACAACACATTACCTATGGGGAAATACTAATTCAAATGACAGCAGACTGCTCACCTGAAACCACAGAGGCCAGAAGCAAGTGGCACAAGAGCTGAAAGAAAAGAACCGTCCACCATGAATTCTGTATCTGGCAAAACTTTCTTCAGGAAAGAAGGGGAAATAAGGACATTCTCAGACAAATGAAAACTAAAAGAATTTGCTGCTAGCAGACATACCTTTAAGACTGGATGAAGTACATCCTTCAAATAGAAAGGAAATCATAAAAGAAAGCATCATGGAGCATCAGAAAGGAAGGAAGGAAGAAGGAACAGAAATCTGGGTACATACTTTGAGCTATGCTTCTTCTCATGAGTTTTATAAATGACACGATGATTGAAACAAAAATTATGACACCATCTGATACTCAAGACAGTGATATTTAAACAATGAGACTGTACAGCAGAAACTAACACAACATTGTAAAGCAATTTTACTCTAATAAAGATGTGAAAAAAATGATGAAAAAGTAAAGAGAAGTAAAGTCACTTGAAGTGGTACAACATGGATACCAGAAGACTGTGATAAGTCACATCTGTATACTGTAATACCCAGAGCAACCACCATGAGACCTACACAGATATACTCAAATGCACTATAAATAAATCAAGACATCCAAAAATGTTCAAGGAACAGGAAGGCAAGGAAACAGAAACAGAGGGACAGAAACCAGAAGAAACAAACAGAAAACATGTATTATAATATAGAAGATAAGCTCTAACATATCAATAATCATCAAATGTAAATGGCCAAAAAACACCAATCAAAAGATTCTGGCAGAGTGGATAAGGAAATATGGCCTAAATATATACTGTTTACAAGAAATTCACTTCAAATTCAATGACATAGATGGGTTGAAAGTAAAGGGACTGAAACAGATATACCATGCAAACATGAATTTTAAAAAAGTAGAAGTGGCTATACACATATACCTCAGAGATGCTGTGGGTTTGGTTCCAGACCCCTCAATAAAGCGAATATTGCAATAAAGCGAGTCACATGAATTTTTTTGTTTCCCCAGTTTATATGAAACTTTTGTTCACACTATACTGTAGTCTGTTAAGTATGCAATAGCATTATGCCTAGAAAACAATGTACATATCTTAATTTAAAAACACTTTATTGCTAAAAAATGCTAACCGTCATCTGAACTTTCAGCGACTAGAAGTAGTAACATCAAAGATCACCATAACAAATCTAACCATAATGAAAAAGTTTGAAATATTGCAAGAATTACCAAAATGTGACACAGAGAAACAAAGTGAGCAAACGCTGTTGGAAAAAATGGCACCAACAGACTTGCTGGACGCAGGGTTACCACAAACTTTCGATTTGTAAAAAATGCAGTATCTGCTTAGTACAATAAAGCGACATGCAATAAAACGAGGTCTGCCTGTATTAATATACAAGGAAGTAGACTTCAGAGCAAAGAGAACTACTGAAGACAAAGAGGGGTATTACATGATGATAAAATGATCAATCCACTAGAAACTCATGCAGGTCCAACATGTATAAGTACCAAACAAGACCCTCCAGAGACATCAAGAAAAACTGACAGAACTGAACGGGAAAAAGACAAATCCAGAGTTATAGTTGGGGACTTCCACACCCCTCTCATTAACTGACAGAACTACCAGAATTAAATAAGGGCTATGACTACAGATTCTGTAGCCATTAAAAGGGAATACTATGAACAACTTTACTCTTACAAATTTGACAATTTAGAAGAAGCAGACCAATTCTTCTAAACTGTATTAAAACTCAAACAAGATGAACAGTCCTATAATCATAAAAGAAAGTGAATTCATTATTTCAACACAAAAGAATTCTCTAAGGTCAGATGGTTTCAACTGGAGAATTCTAGCAAACATTTAAGGAATTAACACCAATTCTATATAATTTCTTCTAGAAAACAGAAGAGGAGGTCATACTTCCCAACTCATCTTATGAGGCCAGTAGTATCTTGATACCAAAACCAAACAAAGACAGTACAAAAAAAGAAACTGCAGACCAATATCTCTCATGAACTCAGCAAATACTCAACAAAATATCAGCACCCCAAATCCAACAATGTATAAAAATTATATACCATAACCAAGTGGATAATTTTTCTAGGTATGCAAGGGTGGTCAAACATTTGAAAATCAATAAATGAAAATCAATAAATGAAGAAGAAAAATCATGATTGTATGAATTGAAGCAGAAAAGGCACTGGGCAAAATCCAACACCCATTTATAATAAGAACTCTCAACAAGTTGGGAATTTTCTCAAATCAGTAAGGCGCTTCCATGAAAAACCTACAGCTAACATCATGGAATAAGATTCATGGGGTAAGACTGAATGCTTTTCCCCTAATAACAGGAACAAGGCAAGGATGTTGACCTTTACCACTCTTATTCAATAAAGTACTGGAATATCTAGCCCCTGCAATAAGGCAAGAGAAAGGAAGAAAAGGCATACACATGGGAAGGGAAGAAATAAAACTGACCCTATTTGTAGATGACACAATTGTCTATGTGGAAATCCCAAGAAATCTCCAAGTAAATTCCTGGAACTAATAAGTGATTTCAGCAAGCCTGCAGGATACAAGAGCAACAAAGAAAAACCAATTACATTTCTACATACTAAAAATAAACATGTGGAAACCAAAATTAAAAACATAATACCATTTATAATCACTCCAAGGAAATGAAGTATTTAGGTAAACACTTTAAAAAATATATACAGGATCTGGATGCTGAAAATTACAGAATGCTGACAAAATAAATTTTAGAAGACCTAAATAAATGGAGACATACCATGTTCATGGATTGGAAGACTTGTTAATTCTACCTAAATTAATCTACAGAGTTAATGTAATTCTTATCAAAATCCCAGCAAGGTCTTTTGTAGATAACGACAAGCTTATTCTAAAATTTATATGCAAAGGCAAAGGAACTAGATTAGCTAAAATAATCTTGACAAAGAAGAATAAAGTGGGAGGAATCACTCTACCTGGTATCAAGGCTTACTATACAATTACAGTAATTAAGACAATGTGGTATTGGTGAGGAAACAGACACAGAGATCAATGGAACAGAATAGAGAACCCAGAAATGGACCACAATACAAAGTATCAGTATTCAGGCTATATAAAACTTTGACAGGGAATTCCCTGGTGGTCCAGTGTTTAAGACCTGGTACTCTCACTTCCAGGGACCCAGGTTCTATCCCTGGTTGGGGAACTAAGATCCTGCAAGCTGCACAGCATGGCCAAAAAACAAACAAACAAAAAACCAAAAAAAACCTTTTACAAATCAAGAAGACAAGGGTTGAGTGAAGTGGTTGAATTATGCCATCTTGAACAAAGGCAGTTCAGTTCCAACCAGTTTTGCAAAAGCAAAACAATATTAAACTTTGGGACACATCCTTCTCAGATGAGATCATCCAAACTGGCCTTTTCAAAACTAAGAAAAGCAATTAGTCACACAGACAACAACAGAGCAGATCAGAACCCTGATTCCCCATGATTAAGTAGTAAAAGTGTGCTCTTCTGCCAGGAATGGAAGCTGTAAGAACAGCTGGTTCTGAAAGGGTGAGCAGGAAGCTGGTTCAGAAGCACTGGGTCATGTGGGCAGGAAGGGAATGGACACTCTATGATCCTTCTGGAAAATGGACTCAGTTGCACAGTGTTCTCATACTTCTCTGTACTATCTTATCACCTTCTCTTTACCTCCACTACAAAAGTGTCAATGATGTGCTCCTGGGGGAGGAACCAGTGGGCTACTTCCTCTTCATCCATCACCGGGGCTAGATGAAACTGCTTCAGGTAACTGTTGGTTAGTTCTTGAACAGCTTTGATATCTCTTGGTTCCATTGGCCTCAAGCCTGAAGTTTTTGTAACCTGTTGGAGTGAAAACAAAACCAGTTGGGACGGGCTTCCCTGGTGGCACAGTGGTTAAGAATCCGCCTGCCAATGCAGGGGACACGGGTTCGAGCCCTGGTCCAGGAATATCCCACATGCTGCAGAGCAACTAAGCCCGTACGCCACAACTACTGAGCCTGCGCTCTAGAGCCCGTGAGACACAACTACTGAGCCTGTGCGCCGCAACTACTGAAGTCCACGTGCCTACAGCCTGTGCTCCGCAACAAGAGAAGCCACCACAATGAGAAGCCCGCGCACAGCAACGAAGAGTAGCCCTTGCTCGCCGCCACTAGAGAAAGCCCACTTGCAGCAATGAAGACCCAACACAGCAAATAAAATAAAATAAAATAAAATAAATAAATTTATTAAAACAAAAAAAGTTGGGAGGTTTAAATAAGAGGAGTAAACAAACTTGGCGTCAAAGCATGATCCCCAGACCAGCAATATTAGCATCCCATGGGAGCTTGTCAGAACTGCAGAATCTTGGGCCCACCGCAGACCTACCAAGTCAGGACGTGCAGTTTCACAAGATCCCCTGGTGATTCGTATACACATAAAGCTTGAGAACCACTAGTTTAGAACATAAGCTACACGACATGTTCTATCCTATCTCTGTGTACCAGGTCTTTGGTCAGTATTGTCCATGACCCAGACAAAACCAACGGGAACACTACAAGTTCATCTATATCCCCATGCCAAGAACTTTAACAGCCTACACGATAGGGCAGAACAATCTCAGCATGTGTTCCGGAGGATCACGCTTTTAAGACTGCCACGTCTGACATTTTGAAAACACAGTTGAAAATGGCTGAGAAACTTTTTGTCCAATAGCCCGTGGAAAAGATGTAGCTCTTCTGTTCTCGTGAGCAATAAAAATGAAAGAAAAGTAAAAATCATATCGGTCAGTATGGGAAGGGAAGCATTTTAATTGCCAAGAATGAATGGCTGGTTGCCAAGTAGTGGCCCTGGTCTCTTATGCCATCTTTTGATTAAAAGGTGATCAGAATAGGCATCTGAATCCATCATTCCAGAACATCAAAATTTTTACATTAGGCCATGGGAATAACAAACCCTCAAGGTCAGGACAAGTCCCCATTTGGATTTGTTCAACTCTTATCCTTAAAAGAGCTCCAGACAGCAACTATAGGAAGTGTACAGACACCAGGATACTTGACAACAGAAGTGAGAAAGGTCACTACATTTGCTTGTTTGTACAAAGAAAAAACTTAATACAAATACAACTGCATTTTCCCAGTTAACTCGATATTTTTTTTTCTTGAAGAAATATTGGATAAATTTTAAGTGACAAATAACTTGTATATAAATAGTGCTATTCTATCTTTTCTGTCCTAAATTACCACTAAGTACTTTTAGAATTTTTTTTAATTGAAGTATAGTTGATTTATAATGTGCCAATCTCTGTTGTACAGCAAAGTGACTCAGTTATACATACATATACATTCTTTTTTTATATTCTTTTCCATTATGGTTTATCACAGGATATTGAATATAGTTCCCTGTGCTGTACATTAGGACCTTGTTGTTTATCTAAGTACTTTAAAATTAAAAACTGCCTTTAAAATTAGATCATCACAATTCCTGCATGCCCCCAGACTACTGGTAGGGGAGAAGACCAAGGTGGAAAATGGGTTTTCATTTTGAGTGTCGGCTCTGATGGATGTTAGTAGTTGTGCTGAGGTTTCTAACGTTCTGTGACAAGAACCGCTGATTGATTACTGATTCACTTTGGGAGGAGATGGGCTTTGTGTTTACAGACCCAGCAGTCCTTAGCTGAGTATTTACTATGTGCCACTCAGTTATGATTTATGGAATCTACAAAGATGCAGTAATGCAGCTAAAATAGTTTAATATTCTAAATTGAGAGAATTTAAGTCCTTGACATTTAATAGAGAACTCATACTTTTAGTATTTCTGTGGATCTCAAAGCCAAAGGACCCGAAATCTCCAGGTCCCAGGTTCCACCCAAGGCTTAACCCTTGGTTAATAATGGCCTGAATAGGTGTTGAATGAATGAATGAATTCCTAGGTTTTTAGCACAATCATTTACCCAATAAGGTGAGGTGAAGGCTGCAGACACGGAAAAAAGTCACTGTCAGCTCTGAAGAGATGATATTTCTACAGCCTGGCATTTAAGTACAAGCCAGGAGTGAAACTGTATTTTTCTTTTGTTTCCCTAAGCCAATTTTAGTTATTCGGAGCATTTCTACACTGCAATTCATGGGAAGAGGAAACCTATGTGATTGCTAAATGGTGTTACATGAAATAAATATACATTTCTAAATGCTGGTAGGAAGGCCAAAGCCATACCAAATGTATACTGCAGTCATTTGAAAAGATTTTTTTTTACTATGAGGATGACCTTGATACATTTTAAACAGCCTTTCTCAACATCAGATTGTTCTTTCTTTTGTTACTGGTTCAGTAAGAATCAATAATATCAAGCAATGAGATTAACTAATGAAAGCAACAGGATACATCTTCTCTGTTCATAGAGAACATTCAGAAATGAAGACTGAAGCTGGCCAACTCCTTTTTGGAGCAAAATATGCTTCTGCAGCACAGTTCTTATTCACTGAATTTTCATACTGTGTAATCACTAAAATCAACATCCTTTCTGCCCAGAAGACACCCTTAAAGCAGCAGTTCTCTTCTGGGACTTTGTTATGCTCTTAAAAATTATTCAGTACTCCCAAAGAGCTTTGCCTACGTGGGTTATATTTATCCGCATTTATCATATTAGAAACTAAATTAGAAATTTTAGAAAAAAGAATATATAAGCTCACATTCCATATAGCCTCTGGAAGACTGCACAGTGCACTTGTAAGACAATGAAATGAAAGATGCAAATTATACTTTTGTGTTTTATAAAAACTGACTTCACAGGCCCCCCAGAGGTTTCTGGGAACTTCAAGGGATCCCTGGACCACACTTTGAGAACTGCTACCTCAGGTCTCTGAAGGTCAGAAAAATGGGTAATAGAATTTAGATAAGGAAGACTCAGTGAAAACAGTATTGTTTGGCAAACCGGCAGGGAGAGAACACATAAACTTGGTAATTTCCAAGCACTTCAAACAAGTTTTTACAGGAGCATTAAAGCAGGAGAGAACATCAGACTATATCCAGCTATAAAAACATATAAGGTCCTAGAAACAGGGGAAGAATATTTACTTTTGCTGATTAACAATGGCTTATGTGTCTCAGAGCCTAAACTTGTTTCTTTCTAATATCAGAAAGTCACATCCTCTCCAAGAAATCTACAGAAGCACGAAATAAATTTTAAAATATAAAATTATATTTTAGGGAGTTCCCTGGTGGCCTAGTGGTTAGGATTCCGGGCTTTCACTACTGTGGCCCAGGTTCGATCCCTGGTCAGGGAATTGAGATCCTGCAAGCTGCCCGGTGCCGCCAAAAACAAAAAAAGAATCATATCTTATATAATAGCTGTTGTCTTCAGGAAGAGGTGGGGGAAATGCTATACCTAGACAAAAATCTCAGCTTTGGCATAATCTGAAAGAATCAAGTGGCAATGTTTTCTGAGACTTCAATAAAAAGCAGAAAAAACTTCCAGTAACTGAGAAAATCTTAACTTACAAAAACAAACTCTATTTCTGAATCAGATACTTTCCCACCATCCAACTAATATGCACTACTTGTTGGACTCTATATGCACTGAAATCTGCATAAAATCTGCTTGTAAGTACATAAGGAAACAAAGCTCAGAGCCCTATTGAAAAACAGAAGCAGTGCCGTTCTCTGTCAAGCTTGTGGTGTGAACTGATTCGGAGCTAAGATTCCACAGTAGAGATGTCGGCAATGATTATGATTATTTATTTGATTTAAGAAGGAGCAGTAGGACGTTAAACACTAAAAAACATCGACAGTTACTAAATCGAGAACACCTGAGTCTTAGCATGTCTTCCCAGGCGTAAAGTTCTTGCAACACAATGTAAAGACACTGGGAGATTAACCTGACTCCCGCTTTTTATCTGCTTCAAATTCCTTCACCTTGAAGAGCACCGACTAAAAAACAAAACAAAACAAAACAAAACCCAATGTGGTTTGGAAATTCTCAACACCAAATTAAAAACAAACCAACACTGAAAGGGTAGGAAACTGTGTTCCTCTTGGGAAAACCTTAGTCTCGCAGGTAACAGTAGCTAATGGCATGGGCCGCGGGGATGGTTCTGTCCTGATTGGAGGACTCTGGGCAAATCAATCTGGTGTCTCAATGTCCTCTTCTGTGATTGGGGACAGTCACCCGCCCTCTCTGATTGGTGTAGATAATAAATGAGATAATGGATGTTAACTGTCTGGCATAATGCTGGCTGCAATCGATGTTGACTTTTATAGTCAGATGTCCACAGCAAAGATGTAAAGCTGGCACGGTAAGCAGAAACGGGCCTGGCAAATCAGAAAACGAGATAGAATCAAAGAGCAAAAGCTGTATTCAGTAAGGTTCTTGTCTTTATGCTTCACGGTACAAAAATGTTCTTAAATGATGCAGTTGCCAGAGGGGGCATCATCCACCTGGGCCCTCGGGAGAGAAGGAGGTGGTCTGGTGTATGCTGCCTCGTCCAGCTTCTAACTCAGGAGCTGACACCATGGTGGCTGCTGGAAGCACCTTCCAATTTTCCAGTGTCTCTACTTGCATCTCTTCTATCTTCTCTCTCTCTCTCTTTTTTTAAAATTTACTCTTTAGTTTTCTTTCCTTCCCTATGACTTAAAAGGAGGAAGGGAGGCTGGAACACACCAATGAGAGGTGTTTGGACCTTGACACTCATCCCTTCCTGCCTCAACCTGGTCTCTAATGACGGCACAGTGAGACGTCTGGTTGGACTGGGCCTTGGTGCCCCCAAGGCAGTTGTGTTAGAGGTGAGGGTGGAGGCAAAGGGACCTCACAGGAGAAACACGGACGCCTAGGGTCTGCCTTCCAAGTCCTCCACTTATTAGTGACAGGTCCTGGTCTAAGCATCAACCTTCACAAGCCTCGGTCTTTGCATCTGTACAATGGGGATAAGAATACTGACTTCAAAAGGTGGTTGGAAGAATATATTGAACAATATACGTGACAGCACTTTATAAACTTCAACTTATTAGGGAAGAAAAAAGGCAATCACCATAGCAACATGGGCAGAAGAGGACTGCTCCACCAAGGAAACCAGGTTAACCACAACCAAGATGCCAAGGTCTGGTTTCACACCAATGCCCGCCCCACCAGCAATTTATCACCAACTTGTCAAAACTTTGTTACCTATGAGTTGATGGATGCTTGTACAAAAATATGGAGGCTGATGGAAAAAGTCAAGTCAAAACTAACTTTCAGTACCTCTAATTCTAATCATCCTGAATAAACCAACGCCAGCTACTAAAATTCCTTATTCTTCAGTCTACGTTAGGCAACTATGTGTAAGGGGGCACTTTCCTTACCCACAACTAGACAGGTTTAGGCTCAAGAAACTTAAATCTGGGGAGACCAAAGTAGAACAGCATTCGCCCCTAGTGAGAAAAGTAGGCACGCCTCCAGTTCTTATTTCAACTCACATACGGCAAAGTATTTGACAATTTGCAAGGAGGATGCTGAGAATCAATGGTGTCCTGTCTTAGCTGTGCACTGTGCCTCCCTTGTTCCTCTTTATTTCTCATGGCCACTTGTGCCTCTACATGACTCTGTCCCGCTCAGTGGCTCTGGGTCTCGGCCACTAGCAGAAATTATTTCTAGCTGATCAGTAAATTACGATGGTCATGATCATGGTGTGACCCCTCAGAGCAGTTTCCTGCATCTCCATTTCAGTGCACATGTCTCCATACACTTACCTTCAATTCTGTCACCCCAACTTGAGGGGGCCTGGTCCTTCTTCCTCAGGACATGTGGACCCTGCTTCATTTTGTCACCTGTGCTTTTTATTTATCTCTGTTCTGATCTACGTTCTCCCCTCTGTCCTTGACCTCACAGATAGGCAGTGAGTTCATTAGTTCAAGCCCCACTGTCTGCAACTACAGCTTAGGCAGAAGGGAGACAGTGCCTTCCAGGCCCTCTACCAGGTGGTGGAGCCCCAGAATGACGACCCTGACATCTCCAACACCTGGTTTCCTTCACCTCCACTTTTCTCCTTATGAAATTCTGCCTGAGTCAGCAATTAGTTGATTCTGGTCAGTCATTAGAAAAAAGACATCAATTCCTGCAGCCGCTGATCACATGCATTTGGTAAACACACAACCGGCCCAAGACAAAAGGCACTAGAGTTGGCTGCACCTTCCACAGGTGAAGTCCTCTCCTTCTTTGGGAGGAACATGGCTATATTGCACAAGAATCCCTCAATCGAGTTAAAATATCTACTACAACCCAAAAGAAAGAATAGCTCTGACGAAATCAAAACTTTACACAAAAGATCCCATCTTTGGCGGACAGATTCCACGATGGCCCCAGTGATGCCTGCCCTCCTGGAGTTCATGTCCCCGCCATCCACTTGTCTCGAGTGTGGGTGGGGCCTGTGACTTGCTTCTAACCAATGACATACAGCACCAGTGATTCCACTTTAATTGACTATGCAGGGTTCTAACTTCCATCTTGCTAGCAGATGCTCTCTGTAGACTCTCCTCGCTGGGTTCGATGAAGCAAGCCACTGTGCTGTAAGCTAAGCTACAGAGAACCCCAGCCGACCAGGAGCTGAGGCAGCCTCAGGCCGATGGCCGGCAAGGAACTGAGGACCCCAGGCCAACTGCCCACAGAGAATTCAAGGCTGCCAACAGCCATGTGAGCTTGGAAGTGGATCCATCCCCGGTCAAGTTTTCAGAGGAGGCCCTGACCCTGGCTGACACCTTAATGACAGCTTCATGAGAAACCCTGAAGCAAAGGCCTCAGCTAAGCAGTGCCTTGATTCCTGACCCACAGAACCCAAGAGATAGCACATGTGTTGGTCTGAACTTCTACATTTGTGGTAATTTGTTATGAAGCGATAGATAATTCATTCACCATCTGAGCCCTGAATAAAGCTAAGACTGATAAGCACGTTTAAATTTCCACTTATTAAGAGACAATTTTTCACACTGGGAATTTACTAGTTTAAAAATATGCTAATTTAATGAGACATTATTTCCTCTCCCCGGGTTTCTTCTTTAAACCTTATTCCTTAGTTCCATGTGTTAAGATATCATCAGAAACCTGAACTTTTCTTTCCTCTTCCTAAACAGAATATAAATACTCAAAATTTCAAAACTTACATGTCTGGAATTCAAGCCCTTCCAACCCCAAGCTGAAGAACTTTAAAAAGCCTTAAAAAAAAAAACCCACCTCCTTTTTTCTGGCCCCAGAGTTCTATGCAGTCTTTTTAGCTGCATATTCACATCCTCAGACCCATGAGCCAGTTTTTAGCTTCCTGCAAATAATTCTTTTCTACATTAAAAGTTTCAGTTATTAACAGCTTTGAAAAACTGCAAATCATTCTTACTTACATCTGGAAGTCTGTACAGCTTCATTGTTCTCTGCAAAGTCATATTTCTACTCAAGTGAGAAAATTTCACTTCTACCAATTTTCTGGGGTTTAGTGATCGATGCCAGTATCTGGAATACAATACAGATTTTAAGATCTAACTGATTTCTAACTCTCCAAGTTTTTCACCTTTGTCTAAGCTCAGCTGTTATAGAAGCAGTGAATGAACACTTATGTTGGGGCCAGTGCAGTGCTGGGTGCTGGCCCTCTTCCTATGCAATTATTTTATCTGTCATTTTTGACCTCTAAATGATGTCCCAGTTATGTTCCTTTGTTGTTTGTAACCGTCCATCTCTTTCAATAAAGAGAAATCTTAGAATTGCAGAAGGAATATTGATAATGCTCAGTCTGTAAGTATTGAATGAGCATCACAGATTCTAAGATAGCAAACCAAAAAGTTTAAAAACATGAAAAAACTCTCCTTAAGTTTAGTAGCCTTCACATTTATATAACGCACACCAAAGAAGACAACTTCTTGAAAAACAAGCTTGAATTTCTTAAGTGTTTCTAGTTTAGGTACTCGGATGAATGATTATATTAAAATAACACCTGTGAAGTCTTATTTATTCTGTTTATTTATGAATAAGTTAATAGGAGAGAGTCATTTTACAGTTTTGTCTTTTATACTCTGTTTTCCTGATTTCATCTTATTTGAGTCAATAAAAATAACAGAGGGAGATAAACTCTTTCTGAGGCTCTAGGAACAGGTTATTCAAGTGACAATCTGATAAACAATTTTCTTACTAGATTAACCTTTGAAAGCTTGATAAGAGCAGATGAAGAAATAAAAACAGCTTTAGCGGGTTTTTCAGCTGATGTTTATCAAGCTTTTGGAGTAGTTCCTGATAGCACTGGTGTGACAGTGAGTGTTACAGAAGGAAAGAAAATCGTACTGCAGGGCATCCCGAGATAACTGATGCCCTGGGTTTCCCAAGGCAGAGACTATTCTTTCAAATGGAAGAGACACAGAAATGGAGATGTAGCACCATCAGTATACACGTGACTGTGGGGTTTACTGCGAGAGTACTGGGCTAGTGGTTCTTGGTTCTATCTCCATCTCTGCTACCCACCAACCATATCATCACGGGTCAGCCAAAGGCCCTCTGGGTTACGCGGGTGGAGAATAATACTTGTAGCAACATGGCAGGGAGGCTCAAAGCGTTAGGTACAGGTGACGTGCAAGATAAAGGTGGGACACTATTACCTGCATGTGGCCACTGGCTTGGGAAGAACCACTCCAGCAGTATAAACGGCCTGGAAAATCCCTTCCAGGTTCACTCTTCTGGTTATTTCTCGAATCAACACTGGGGCTACCCGTTTGGATCTCAATTTCTTATGAACACAAAGGAAGTTGATTTCGACCATCTTCTTCACGCTAAGAAATAAAGGTGTTGCAAATTAGAGCCACCGTTAAGAGGAAAACATTTTCAAAAAGCAAGACAACACCTATAACATTTCAAAGAATGAGAAACTGAAAGCCCTCCTTTAACACAATATTTAAGAAAAATATTCTATCTTTTAGATATTTCACAGATTTAGCTATTTTCCATACTCCCCCACCAAAATGATCAAAACTCCAGGCTGTGGAGAAGCAAACCCTCTTGTTCTAAATAAATTTGAGAACTTTGGTCTCTTCTGAATTTTCAGTGTAGAAACTGGATCAGCTGTGCCTCAAAGTTTCTATATCTGTTTTTCCTGTAATGTATACAGTTACGACAATAACTGGGTCACCCAGATGCAGAATCTAATAGGACGTTGCTTTGGAGCATAATGCAATACCCAGGATCCCTGGGAAGTGCCTCGACCAGGCCACAGCTGGTGCTTTTCTGAGCGACCATACACCTTCTAGAGCTCCAAAGCCCATCCTCTGCTCTGGTTCCAGATACGGAGGCATTTCATTTGGCACAAAATATTCTTTGAGATCAAATGCTTTTTAGCAGTAAATAAGCTCACCCAGTACATTGAAAGGTGAAGAGACCTATTATGCGTTAGATCTTCACGTTTCATAACTGTATCTTTGACTTTCTGGGCTGAAGACCCAGAGCAAAAATGGAACAGACATATCTGTGGATAGAAAGGCTTAAAAAGAATCCCTCGAGTAACTTTTTTCCCCAGAAACAAATCTGAAATACCTATTTACAGTTTTGTTTTTTCTGAGTAATTTTTTTCCCCAGAAACAAATCTGAAATACCTATTTACAGTTTTGTTTTTTCTGCTACGGACATATATACATACCTGTGTGTGCATGTATGAGACTGCGAAGCAGAGACAGAAAAAGAGATAGAGAAAAATACCGCTCTTTTTTTTTTTGGTCACTGTTCACAACCTGTTTTTTACGAATTATTTTTAACTTTATTTTTTAGAGCACTTTTAGGTTCCCAGCAAAACAGAGCAGCAAGTACAGTCTCCATACACCTCTGCCCTCCCCACGCACACAACCTCCCTCAACATCAGCAGCCTGCATTCAGTCACTTCAAAAAGCCTATTCTAGGGGATTCCCTGGCGGTCCAGTGGTTAGGACTCCGCGCTTCCACTGCAGGGGCCGCGGGTTCCATCCCTGGTTGGGGAGCTAAGATCCCGCATGCCGCGCGGCACGGCCAAAACCAAAACAAAGCCTATTCTAACCACAATTCTTGGAGAAGCAATGTATCAAAACTGACAAGCTTCACTATGTACCTGTCGTAGATCCGAATGTTCGCGGGAATGGCGCTGATGAACCCCACTAGCTTTTTGTTCGAAGATACCCTGACTCCACAGTGCCACTGGAGGAGCCAGCCTGGGGGACGCAGAGCCCTGAAGTCAGTGCAGGCAAGGAAAACAGATGCGGTGAGTGTCCAGGAACACAGGGACAGACAGAGACAGGCCGACCCCCCTTCGCCCTGTCCCCAGCAAGCACACGTGACCGGCGAGACTCACCACAGCAGGAACTCGGGCGAGTAGTCAAAGCGGAACATGTTGTCGTCATCCTCCACGTAATTCTCATTCAGCAGCGTGTACAGCTCCCTGAGCTACGAGACCAAAGAAGCGTCCTGCCTGTGATGCTTGGGACCAGCGCAGAAGCAACCCACGCCAAGTCGGGGAACGAGGTCGAAGGTTTTACTCACCACTTCGGCGTTACCCAAATCTAAAGTGTCCCACATAAAACCCTGCGGCAGGGAATACGGTTCTTGACGCACGTTTTCTTTATCAGCTTCAATTGCGCCATGAGATGTTATTACTTCATCTGGGACGGGGAGGAGGGGAAAAATAAAGACAAAAAGAGAGACGATTCAATTACAGAGTGTCCTGACGATCCAAAATGGTCAGTTACAGGAAACAAAAGCGTGCTTAGGGCTCTTGAGTTCCACATAATCCTTAAAAGTACTGTATCGTTTCAGCTGCTGCCAGTGCGAAGCAGGGTGGTTACGCAAGGTGGAGGGTAACTGCTAGTGGACCAGTTACAGGAGAAATCCTCTGTCATCCACTGGCAAACTGGACATTACGAAACAATGGTGACTTCTCAGTCTGAACTCCTAGATTACAGATTAATCATTCAGCACAACTGCCGGCGACACAGGCTTGATGTGACCGCCTTAGAGATGTTTTCTGTTTAACTGCTTTTTCAACCAACGGGGGGCAAGGGCTGCAGTGACCTGACCCCTCCCAGCAAAGTTCAAAATTAATTTAAGGACTGTTTACTTCTGTCTGGGCTGCTGGCAGCACAGTTCAAGCCATCAGTGTCTCCAGCGATTTCCACAAAGGCGCCCTTTCCCACTTCTTCCTCCGGAGCTTCCCAGTGAGGTTGGGATAAAATCCAAGCCCTTGACCGGGGCCACTGCTTGCCTGGCCACCGTCGACACATCTACCCAGCCCTGCCCTCAGGGCTTTGGGCCCACTGCCCTCCCTCGGACTGGGCCTCTGCCCAGAAGGCCCATCCCCGGTCTTTCACACGGCTGGCCGCTGGCATTTTTTCAGCTATAGCCTTACACATAACGTCCTCACAGCATCCTCCCCGACTAAAGCTTCTTCCTACGTGGAGTATGTCCTCACCGCCCGCCCACCGTTTATCCTACTTTCCTACCACTGTTTCCCGGGTCTGCGCCCCAGTGCCTGGCATTTAGTGGGAGACACTCAATAAGCATCTGCTGAATAAATGAGCTTCAGGTACAGTTATTACCATCACAGACCTTTTCACAGGGGGGAAGTCACAGGGTTTGTACCAGCCCCAAGGGGTTTCTTCTTCTCTATTTCCTAATCCCTAACTCTGCACGTTCATCTTATCTCCACTCCACCAGCTCATCCCCAAGTGAATACCTCAGGCTCCAGGGTCAGCCCTAGAAGCCAGGTTCCCCGCTGTTCCCCTGGGGCTCCTTGGGAGTTGCTCGGGGCTTGTCTGATCCACAGAACAACACCAGGGGCCCACCCCTTGGAGCAGCTTGCTCCAAGCAGCTGGTTGTGTTTGACTGAACTGGGACATGGCTCTGGAGAGAAACGAAGAGGCAGAGTCTCCCTGACTTTCAAACGTTCTCCCCGACCTCAGGCTCCCTCTTCCACCATTAATCTGGTGTTGCCTTAATTGAGGTACGTAAAGAACATTCTAGGAACCCAAGAACACTGCAGGGATTTAGGGGAGGGGCCGAAACGAGATGAGCGGCGGGGAAGTCTTCCCAAAGAGGTGCGCTGGGGTGAGGTGCCAGCTGGAAGAGAATTTTCTCCCCTGGGCACTGACCCAAAAGCCCCCAGCAAAATTTAGCCCAACCCAATACATTCAGATCAATAAATCTACACCCCTGTAGCTAATGGTCACTCAACTCAATGTCATTTAAAATCCAGCAAATTCATTCTAGAAGGTCTTCCTCCACTACCAAATAATTTCTAGAGCCTAAAAGAAAAAAAATCAAGCAAAGATAATTGCTTTCTTCTTTCTTTCATGCTCTGAAGCTCACGATTTTGAAGCTGCTTGGCGTGGGCATGGGTGGAAAACGAAAGGTCACTTTTAAAAAGTTTGACACCCATTATTTGAAGGCACAGAGAAGGATTGTTCCTTGCTTTATATTTGTTAAAACTGATTATGTGTACATAACTGGGCTAATAAGAGTTTGGGATGGCAACGAATACCTTCTATTATACAGATTTTGAACTGGAACTATCAAGGAAGAAAAGTATGGAAATAATATATGGAAATATGTATCTTCATATAAACGTACGACAAAGCAGCAGGTTCAGCTTGTAATACATTGAAAAACATTTTTATACAATCTTTTTTCTAGCATAATGTGAAAGAGTAACAATGAAATTATTAAGCTTCTTTATTAATTATTAATTTAATAATTATTAAATTATTAAGTTTACAGAACGTTAAGTGGTAAAAGTTTAAGTGAAATGTGATGGAGCAAGCCGGGCACTGAGGGAAAGAGGCCTATTACAGATTTCTACACGACCCAGAGCACTTATGAAGGCCTTCACGGGGTGTCCCAATTCGCTTATTATACTGGAATGTTATCACATTGGTAATAATTAACAACATGGGTGAGTGTTCAGAATCCTATTGTTAAACAGAGCAAAATTTTCCATTTCAGTAAGATTTAATAGGGCAAATTTTCTGTGTCTTTTGGGATAACTGAGGTGTGAGATTGCTAAAAATTTATGCAGAAGAAAAACCACTCCATGAAGATCAGAACCAAAAAACTGGGGGTGGGTGAGACCCCTCTTATATACATATATTTAATACACTGTTTGAAGTGTGGGGAAATTAGATTTCTTTATAGGGACAGGAGTTAGATTAAAATCGTTGTTACTGAAAGCCAATGTCGCCACCCAACACTTATTTTAAGAAGAAAAATATGACTTTTGTATAAATTTCGAATCTGTGATCTAAAACAAATCATATAAGTGAAGTCAAGTCTCTTTTGTGTTTTGTTTGTTGTTAACCCAGCTTTGTTTTTTGGGGGAAAAGGCAGAAAAGCTTACTTAGTTTGGGTACCGGCTGTGTGTCCCAAAACTGGTATCTGTGTTTGGCAGCCTCATCAATGTTCCTGGCGGGGCCCTGGCATGCGGATAACAGCTCCATTGCCCTCTGGATATCCTGCAACTTCTGCATTGGAATGGTGGGATTCTACAACAGCAAAGACACACAGACACAAAATATGAGGAAGCTGCCGCTGCTCCCAAACCTGGGGGCAGGTCCACGTGCACCTGCACTGGAGGCTACACGGCGTTCGCTGGAGAAACGCACAATCCTCCTCTAAGTCTGGCCCTTGGGCTCAAGGATGCTAACGTATTAAAATATAAGCAAACGTATTAGGTTGAAGGCAACAACAGTCCTATAGCTTCAATGGGGCTCTGACAGTCTGGGAACTCTCAAGTAAACCGAACCACTCTCTGCTTCAGTTTCCCACCCATCTGCAAAGGGTCCTCGGTCCTCACCATTAATTACTCGTGCGGGCGGAGCAGCAGAGAGGAGTGCCCTGCAATGCAAATGCTACTATCATACAGCAGCCAGTCAGACTCCAGCCTCGGCTTCACTGCTGGGGTTAATGCTCGGGAGGAGCAACGTGGGGACAAAGGAAATAACTTCTAGAACGGAAACCAGGCAGACGAGGGAAATTTTAGTTCATAAAAAGAAAGAAAGAGGGGGCTTCCCTGGTGGCGCAGTGGTTGAGAGTCCGCCTGACGATGCAGGGGACGCGGGTTCGTGCCCCGGTCTGGGAAGATCCCACATGCCGTGGAGCGGCTGGGCCCGTGAGCCATGGCCGCTGAACCTGCGCCTACGGAGCCTGTGCTCTGCAACGGGAGAGGCCCGCGTAACGCAAAAAAAAAAAAAAAAAAAAAAGAAAGAAAGAAATCTGAACTTAGTGCCGGGCTACGAAGGAAGTGCATCAAGAAAGGACTCTCTAAGGATGCCTCCTCCTGGACCACACCCCGCCCTCTGCCAATCCTGACGCCCCCTCCAGAGGCCACGAGGGTGAGCAGTTTCCTCTATGGATTCAGATCTTCTGCAACCATAAAAGCCTTTTCCCACCAACCCAAGTGGTGGAAACAACCTCCCTTTTAAGTAATACGTATCCTCAGTCTATAAAATTGACAATGCCTTTAAATACTAAAGTTCCTTCCTCAAAGCCAATATTCCTGTCATCTGTGAAGATCCCGCAGCTCTTTTTTCTGGGGGGGGGGGGGGGGGGGCAGAAATCCCTCATGGAAAATGAGACTATAACTGAAATGAGCAAGTGGCATGTAGGACTGAATATGGAAATCAGTGAGGTTTTTTCAACACGTGAAATTATTGATTCATCTTAGAATTCTGATGCCATACAAAGAATGCTCTTCGCTGTGGGCTCAGAATTTGTTAGAAGGAGTCTCAGAGTCTTCGGTTTCCCTGTATGTCAACACCATGGGCACCAAGGAAAGGTACCATCGATCCTCAATGGTTTATTAACAGCAGCTCTGGACTTCTGTCCCGTTTTGACTCTGAAGTCTGTGGTCTGGAGCAAATCTTTGAATCTGGGAAGCCTGCTTGTTTGACCCAGTACAACAGGGTTTATTTAATACAGACCATCCTGTGGTGGCTTTACTCACTGGGTTCCCTTAAGATTCTTGCCCCTAAAATGATTCCAAGAAACAAAGTGCTGGAGTCTAACCAGAGGTAGGTTAAAGTCTTAATGTCTCCTCTTGGAAGTCTAACAGCCTCACCCAGGACTGCCACAAATTCTGTAAGCCGTTCATCTTATATTTTGATTGAGGTCTGAATCATCAGGTTCATATATATCAGTTACACATACTAATTTAACAAAATAGTTTTGTTGTTCTAATTTACTGTATTTTTATATTTCTCTTGTTTGGGCCTCTTTTGAACCTCCCACACAAAAGTAACTGATTTCTAGCAAAATGAAATTTACATTCACTTGAACTCCCAACAGTGCAATCAACTAGGAGATCTGCAACTTACATAGGGTGAGAGCACAGCTGTATTTCAGCTAGTAATGCTTGAACATGCACCCCTTTATCTTAAAATAGGCCACGTAGAACCCAGTCTTACAAAAATATACCTACAGTATCTGCACCGAATTTGCCATGGTAACCCTTCTTTCCTGCTATTTGAGTTAAATCCTCTAACAGGGCTATACCAAACTCCAACCCTTTTGTAACAAACATGCATCAGCATCTTTGTTCCAAAGGAGCCAATGATGGTACCCCGTCTGCATGAAGAAGCCTTCAGAGTGGTTTCTGCCTTGGCAGGTTGACCAGCAGTCTT
The DNA here is from genome assembly GCF_964270905.1 of Leucopleurus acutus. NCBI lineage: Eukaryota > Metazoa > Chordata > Mammalia > Artiodactyla > Delphinidae > Leucopleurus > Leucopleurus acutus. Next base: position 196,976,704 of record NC_139142.1, read on the forward strand.
TACATGAAATCACCATTCATGAAATAGTCATATCCCAATGCTCACTATTAAATGCTTTCGTTTTTTACTGAAGTTAGGTTGATTCACAATATTATATTAGCTTCAGGTGTACAATATAGTGAGTCAATTTTTTTTTTTTTTTTTGCCATATGCGGGCCTCTCACCGTTGTGCCCTGTCCCGTTGCGGAGCACAGGCTCCAGACGCGCAGGCTCAGCGGGGCCATGGCTCACGGGTCCAGCCACTCTGTGGCATGTGGGATCTTCCCGGACTGGCGCACGAACCCGTGTCCCCTGCATCGGCAGGCGGACTCTCAACCACTGCACCACCAGGGAAGCCCCGTGAGTCAATATTTTTATAGATGACACTCAAAGTAGATTCAAGTAAGTACAACTTTCAAATCCATAGTGACAGAGCAGTAAGGAAAACTCAGCTATGATAAATTCTTAAACCTATCCAACCACCTACCAGAGCAGCACCACACGGGGTGTTTGGAAAGGTGAGAATGTGTGCTGACCCCGCATTAGCCTCCCACTATCATATTCTGGTGTAAGAGTCAGACATGCCTCTTTTCCTCCATATCTGTTCCTTGGGAAATACTAAACACCAACTGTACTCTTTGCCCATTATTTTCCAATTTAATACCTTGGAAAAAATGTTCAAGTCCTTCATCACTAAGAAGTGTACAAGAACCCAAATATCATTTTATTTTGGTTCTTGAGCGTAGACTGCAACATTCTCTAAACTGAAGAATCTCTAAAGGTCACTGTAAATGACGGTGTTATGTAGAGCTGACATCAGTTTCAGGGAAAGGAGCCGCAGTTTTTAAAATGCAGTGAAAAGCCCACATTAAAACAATTTTGACTTAGTCTTCATGAAAAAAGAAAAGAATTTCTCTACGATACCACGGTAGCAGTTCCTCCTGCCTTGCTTGGCTGTAGTTTCTTTTTCTTCTTTTTTTTTTAAATTCCAACCACCCACTCATTTTATTTTTTATTTTTTAAAAATTTATTGAAGTATAGTTGATTTACAATGCTGTGTTAATTCCTGCTGTACAGCAACGTGACTCAGTTATACATATATGTATTTTTTTTCATATTCTTTTCCATTGTGGTTTGTCACAGGATATTGAATATCGTTTCCTGCACTATACAGTAGGACTTTGTTGTTTATCCATCCTACACATACTAGTTTCCCTCTGCTAATCCCCAATCCCCATTCTGTAGTTTCTTATAAGTGACCAGAGGCAGGGGAAGGGCCCTAAATCACCAGGGGTACAGGGCTGGGCAGCAGCTGATGGTGATGACAGAAAGAATAAGGAGATGGTCACAACTGCATGTAAATAACACCACATTTGTCTGATGAAGCAACGATGAGAAATGGACAAGATATCCTGCCAGCTTACGGTGCACCTTATATGAGTTACCTTGGAACTTATGTCTGTGGATAGACTATTTATTACCAGAGAAGCAAGTTGAAAAGCTAGTGAGGGAAACTGCACTTTCTTCTCACCCCACAAAGGCAATCAGGGAAAAATTGGGGCAAGGAATTCTCCTTCCCAGTGATTCCTGGTCCTTATGTGTAAAACAGGTAACAACGACAACAAAACTACCTGCAAGACTCACTCAACGTCGTAAGATGTAAAGTTTGTGCAAGAAAAAAACCTGAGACCCCACAAAACTGGTGTAACAGTAACAACTGCCATGTATACACAGTGCTCCGCAGCAGAGGTCCCACCCCCCAGGCCACGGACTGGTACCGGCCCGTGGCCTGTTAGGAATCGGGCTGCACAGCAGGAGGCGAGTGGCGGGCGAGTGAGCGAAGCTTCATCTGTATTTACAGCCGCTCCCCATCGCTCGTGTTACCGCCTGAGCTCCGCCTCCCGTCAGAATTACGGTGAGTTGTATAATTATTTTATTATATATTACAATGTAATAATAATAGAAATCAAGTGCACAATAAATGTAATGCACTTGAATCATCCCAAAACCATCCCCCCGGCCCTGGTCCGTGGAAAAACTGTCTTCCACGAAACCGGTCCCTGGTGTCGAAAAGGTTGGGGACCGCTGCTTTACATGGTATAAAAACCACATTATAAAGATGGTCTGATTGTGACCTCATTAACAGCCTATGAGCTGGGGAGGAGGCATGTCCCCAAGCTGCAGATGAAATGAGCTTAAGGAGGGGCAGAGCCTGGCAAAGGCTCACAGCTTGAGAGCTTTGGGGCAGGACTGAGCTCCTGCCATGACACCACGCACTGCCCAACTTACTTGGAGCTACAACAATCAGATGACCTCTGCTTTGTTATGCTTCTAACTCTACCCCTTTTCGCTGTGAGTTTCTGGCATCGAGGGCTCTGTTTCCTTGGGCCCAGCACACGAGGTCTCTGTTCACAACCAGGATGATGGGTGGCCCCAGGGAAGTGGCGCCTGGCATCGGCATCTCCAGAAGCATACAGAGATGCAGGGCCCAGCAGGACCACTTCTGGTTTGGTCCAAAATGGGTTACTTCCTACCCTTGGCAATAGAATTAAGAATGGCCACTGCAGACTGGTCCAAGGCAAAGTCAACGTGAGACTTACCCATGGTTGCTCCTGCTGAAACCTGCTGCCAGATGGTGCTGTGCTATTCAGGTAATTAGACACCCAGAAAAATGAAAATGTGAATATCTTCTGAACAAAAGGGAATCAAATATTAAGCGTAACTACAAAAAAAAAAACCCCAAAAACCAGAAACAAAAATCTAACAAGGTCACCGTGAGACTTTCTTCTATGACTACAACCTATGTACTAATTCACTGAGAAAGGGGGGATGTGGGCAGAATACACACACACATAGAAGCCCAGCACGGACCTCTTAGTTTTCTGGGTGCCAACATCAGTCCTGGGAAGGCTGTAAATACCCTGCTGTGACCACACAGTACACAGTCACGGCAACACCCTAACTACACCTCTGAGCCAACAGGGCACTCGCCTAAGCTGCCTGGACCCGCTTTCACACACATGGGACACCACGGAGGTTAAAAGAAAACACGGTTCTCACTTTTGAAGGCGGCTGAATTTTAATCTCCTGGGAATCAGATGCCGAGTCTGACTTGGTGCCTCCGGAATTCGGTTTCTCCTTTTTTCTCTTCTGTTTCTTCTTTTTCTTTTTGGCACCCAAATCACCTCCGGGACTCCTGTTAGGAAATTCACAGGGTTTGTAAAAACAACAACAGGTCATTATGTAAAATCTGAATTGCATGAAATTAATCATTTAGGAAAAACACATGTTATACACAGGAGGGGAAAACTACGTTAGGATGTGCAATATTCTGATTGATAAAAATATATATATACTTGCAGATGACCAAAATATATATTTTTCATCTATATTTGGTCTTGATCCATGGTTCCTGGGTCACAGCTTCCAAACCCCTTGGAGTTTCCTAAAAGATTAGAACTTTAAGGTAGGTGTCCCTTATGTCATGTTAAGAAGGTCACTTCTTGAAGCACCTAAGGATGGGGGCAGGTCGCCAGGGGAGCCAACCCTGTGATTAGAGGGCTGGAATTTTCAGTCCCATCTCCCTGACCTCCGGGAGGGGAGATGGGCTGGAGGTTGAATCAAACACCAATGGCCAATGATGTAACCAATCATGCCTATGTAACGAAGCCTCCATAAAAACCCAAAAGGATGGGGGTTCAGAGAGCTTCCAGGTTGGTGATTTCTCTCCAAGTGGAGGTTTGGGGACAGTGGCGCCTGGAGAGGACACGGAAGCTCTGTGCCCCTTCCCCACACCTTGCCCTGGGCACCTCTTCCATCTGACTGTTCCTGAGTTACGTCCTTTTATAATAAACAGGTGATCTAGAAAGTAAATGTTTCTCTGAGTTCTGTGAGCTGCTCTAACAAATTGACCGAATCTAAGGAGGGGGGTCTTAGGAACCTCCAATCTGTAGCCTGGTCAGAAGCACATGTGACAACCTGGGTTTACACCTTGGAGGGGTCGGGGGGGATAGTCTCGTGGGACTGAGCCCCTAACCTGTGGGATCTGATGCTGTCTCTGCATAGACGGTGTCAGAACTGAGATGAATTTCAGGACACCCAGCTGGCGTCTGAGAATTGCTTGGTGCTATGTGGGAACCCTCCACCCCTACCTCCCCACTGGAACTGGGTCCAGGAACCCAGAAGAATATTAGTCTACGCTCAGTCATCCTGCAGCGTTCTTAGATGTCATTTAAGCAGGAAAACTGTAGCAATAAACTCTATTTTATCGCCAAAGTCAAACAGCTTTCACAGGTATCACTGCTCCACTAACTTACTTTTAAATCAGCCTTTTCAGGGAGAGATACATGTCATAAAATATTCCATTATAAACATCTCTTGGGCACAACAAACCACTAATCTTGACACAAGAGAACCAAAGAAAGGGCATCTCTGCAGGGGGTGGCATTTTTCCTGATAAAGATTTTTATTAGAAGGATTAACAATAAAAAAACTCTACAGGAAAAAAAAAAGTTCACTGGCAAAACATTTCTGTTTGGAACCCTTATCATATTAGAGCTATAATCTTCTGAAAGAGAAAAAGAGACACAAGGAGATTTAAAATTTCCCTTTCTTTGGGCCTACTCTCCCACAGTATTCCCAGAAGGTAAATTCAAATTTTGAGTCAGATATTATTATTACATTATCCCCTGATGCAGGGAAAAGTGATGGAAATAAGCAATTCTGTTCTATTGTTCTTAATTAGCTCTATCTGTTCCTATTTTCTTTCTTGAATTTTTGCCTAATTATCAAATACATATTCATTATATAAGACACAAATGTCATTAATTAACAGCCTTATAACAGGGTCCCTCAAAGGCAGCCAATAGTTCTTCTGGTATAAATTCTTCTAAAATAGGCTTTCTTCTCTAAGCATGCCTTCGTTTTTACTACGAGTAAGTTTTCAACAAAAATTGAATCTTAAACACACTATTTTGAAACTTGGCTCCTTTTCTCCTTCCACTTAACAAATGTGTCTGGGATTTCTTTCTTTCCATGTCAGGATGTATTGAGCTACCTCATTTCTTTTTAGCAACTGGGTAGCATTCCATTGTGTCAGTATATCATATTTTATGTAACCATTCCTACATAAAATATGCTGCTGCAAAAAAATATTCTGGTACTTACATCTTTGTGCATTCATGCTAGTTTGTCCAAAGGTGGAAATGTGAGGTCAAAGGGCATGCACATTTTTAGTTTTAGTGGATAGTTAAGCCTGCTTTACTAAATACTCTTCCAGTTTCCACTATACCAACAGTAAATCAGTTTCTGGTTCTGAATACAAGGAGCTTGGAAGTCACCACTCCATCCCAGCAGCCTGAAAAGTCAACAGTTCTTCTGAGATCCCTAAGGGTGGGAGGCAGGGACACAGGACAAACTGCTGCCCCCAAGATTGGAGAGACAGCTTCTGGGAGCAGAGACTCACGCGTGGTAACCTCCATGGGAGCCAGGGCTCAGGCAGGAACACCTGGACCGCAATTCACAGAGTCCTGGAGGCTACATGTGAACAAGACCCAGAGTCAGGAGCCCAGTCACAGGGTCTCCCACGCTTTTGTGAGTTCTACCCTCAGGAGCGCAGTCAGGTTCCCACAGTAGAGAGCACAGAAAAATCCCCTCGTGCTTCTGGTAGAGGGAGGGGAAGAGGGATCATTTCTGAAAAATGCCAGACGTTCTGTGCTTAACAAGGTCTGTCCTCAGCAGAAACTAGTCAACCAGAGCCTAAGCAGCTGGGCTACAGTCAGAGCCTGAGCTACGGTCAGAGCTTAACTAATCTGGGGAAAAGAAATGACTGACTCCAGCCCCCGTTAGCCATCCTGTTCACATTTGTGAGCTCACGGTCCAGAGGCGCAGGATCACTGAAAGACTGAGGCCGGATCACAGGGCCCCGCAATGCCTCCCGCCCCACACGCCTCACCACCGCATGACCAAAGGCCTACTTACAGCAGTTCCTTTCACCCAGGACATCATGTCTGGCTATCAAGAAAAAACTACAAGGCATTCCAAAAGGCCAAAAACACGCCTGGAAAAGATACAGCAAGCATCAGAGCCAGACGTGGCAGCGACGGTGGAATGATCAGGCATGGGATTCGAAACAACTCTAATTAATATGCTAAGGGCTCAAATGGACAAAGTAGACAGCACGTGAGAACAGACGGGCGATGTAAGCAGAGATGGAAATCCTAAGAAAGAACCGAGAAGAATCAAAAACGCTGCAACAGAAATGAAGAATGTCTTTGATGGGCTTATTGGTAGACTGGACGTGGCTGAGGAAAGAATCTCTGAGCTTGAGGATACAGCAGTGGAAACCTCAGAGACCTCCCTAAACCTGAAAAGCAAAGAGAACAAAGATGGAAAAAACAGAACAGAACATCCGAGGACTGTGGGAAAACTACAGAGAGTATAACATATGTGTAATGGGAGAACCAGAAGGAGAAGAGAGGAAGAAATGGAAGAAATACTTGAAACAATAATGACTGGGGATTTCCCCAAGTCAAAAGCAGGTGCTAAGCCACAGGTCCAAGAAGCTCAGAGAACACCAAACAGGATAAATGCCCCTAAAATGGCATCTTGGCAAATCATTCTCAAACTACAGAAAATCAAAGATGAAAAGAGCCGGAGAGGAAAAATTACCTTACCTGTAGAAGAACAAAGGACCAAACAGTAAATGAGAACAGCAATTTCCCTATGTCTTTGCCAGCACTGAAATATAACCATTCTTTTTCATACCTGACAATCTGATAGGTAGAAAAAATTTCACTGTAGATTTAATGTTCCTTTAGTTAACCAGGGGTGAGGCTACATATCTTTTTTTAAAAATAAATTTATTTATTTTATTTATTTATTTTTGGCTGTGTTGGGTCTTTGTTGCTACGCGTGGGCCTTCTCTAGTTGCATGAGCCAGGGCTACTCTTCACTGCAGTGCGAGGGCTTCTCACTGCAGTGGCTTCTCTTGTTGCGGAGCACAGGCTCTAGGCGCGTGGGCTTCAGTAGTTGTGGCACGTGGGCTCAGTAGTCGTGGCTCGTGGGCTCTAGAGCGCAGGCTCAGCAGTTGCGGTGCACGGGCTTAGTTGCTCCGCGGCATGTGGGATCTTTCCGGACCAGGGATTGAACCCGTGTCCCCTGCATTGGCAGGCGGATTCTCAACCACTCTGCCACCAGGGAAGCCCTACGTATCTTTTTATATGTTTACAGAGCATTTATATTTTTCCACGAATAGCTCATTCATATTCTTTTTCCATTAGCCATCTTAAAAAACAATGATTTGTAGGTGCCCTTTATAAAAGCATGGATAGAACTTGTCATTTATTAAGAATTTTTACTTTGGGCACTTTAATCTCATTTAATCCTCACAACAGGCCTATGAGAGATACTACCCTCTGCTTATATTCCATTGCCTAGTTTGCTGTCCATTGTTTAGACTGTAAATACACAGTTTAGTTTTTAGCATTCCACTTAATTTATGGTATTTTTTCCTGTACAGACAATTAAAAATTTTATGGGGTCTAATACTTAAAATTTTTCCCTTGTGGTTTTTTGGCTTTCAAATCTTGCTTAGAAAGTCTTCCCAATTCCAAAATTACATAAGTATCCTTCTGTAACTTTTTCTCTTTTAGCTTTATGACTTTTGGGGAAAAATATTTAGCTTTCTAATTCATTTGGAATAAAGTGTGTAGAATGTGAAGTCCTGTATTCCTACTTTCCAAAAGTACGTTTCAAATACAAGAAAGCCCCTTTATAACACAGCTTGTTATTACAGGGGCCACACTGAGCGCCCAAAGACTAACAAGCAGATATAATAAGAGGCGGAAGTGCCTACTCGCTGGATACGATTGCATGGCAAGGCCTGCTGCCAGACACTGCTCCGGGTGCAAGCGGTTTCGAAATATGTCTGCCAATTCTTTGATGCTTCTCCCATCGAGAGGTGGGGGTCTCTTTCCCTCCTCTTGAGTCTGGGCAGGCTCGTCACTTGCTCATAACGCAGTGTAAGTGACACTACATGACTTCTGAGACTAGGTCACAAAAGACCACGCACTTTCCACATGGCTCCCTTGGGATGCTCAAGTCTGGGGGCAGCCAGGAGCCACGTAAGAGGTCTGACTGCCCTGAGACCACCCGCTGAAGCCACGGGAGGGAACCCTCATGAATGCCCAGCGTGGTCAAGTCTGCAGAAGACTCCAGCCCAAGGCAACATCCGTCTGTAAGCGCACAAGAGACCCTGGATGAGGAACTGCCTTTCCCAGCCTCCTCACCCACCGGATCTGCAAGCCTGATAAAGCAACGTTGTTTTGTGTCACCAGGCTTGTAACGGTGCTGCATGCAGCAATAAAAACTCAGCCAGATACGTGGGGTGTGAAAGTGGAGGGCTGCTGTAACTAAAACCCGAAACACGCAGCCCTGGCTTTCAGACCAGATGGAAAGAGCCTGCGGCGACTGTAAGCAGAAGCCTGACGGTCTCAAGGAGGCTGGTGGTGAGGGCCTGGGAAAATAAAGGAAGTGATATGGGAAGATCGACGGAAGGGGACCCTCGTTATGTAGTAGTGGAATGTTTATAAAACTGCCGCCAGAGATAACGTGGGAAATAGAGAATGGACGTAATGAGCATGAAAATCTAAAACGATTTCTGGGTAGAAGGCTGAAATCGTGCTGGCTTCTCCCAGCTGTGTATAAGAAAATGAGAGCAGAGAGACATTAACTCAAGAATGAGCTTCTCGGCAGTTGAGAGGAAGTTAGAGAATACACGAGGCCAGGCAGGGCTTGCTAGACTCAAAATTAAACTGTCCCTCATCCCCAGCAACCCCAGAAGGCAAAGGCTGTACATATTAAGAAATGGTCTCAGGACAGAAAGTCAAACCTGGAATGCAGCTGTGGTCAGGACCTCAGAAAATCTTCAAGGTGGTGTTCCATAGACCATTTCAAACAGACAAAACACCCTCTCGGTTTCTGAAGGATGTGCCTCTTCTATTCTGTCTCTAAACAGTACAGCTTCTAAATCTTCTGGACATTCAGCCTCACATAAAGACCAAGGTAGAGAAAAGCTTATCTTGAAGAAGAGGTTGGTGGGTGTGGCTTTCGTGCAGTACAGTGGTCCCCAACCCCCGGGCTGCAGACTGGTACCCGTCTGCAGCCTGTTGGGAACTGGGCCACACTATTAGAGGTGAACAGCGGGTGAGAGAGGAAAGCTTCATCTGCCACTCCCCATTGCTTGCATTACCGCCTGACGCATCCCCCCACCCCTCCCCGTCCGTGGAAAAACTGTCTTCCATGAAACTGGTCCATGGTGCCAAAAAGGTTGGGGACAGCTGGATTATACATTGAAACAGGAAGTCCAGTACATTTTTTAAAGAATTACACCAGCTTGAAAGAGACAGAAAAGGACAAAATGCAAAGAGGCCTTTGGACCCTCAGCCTTTTACAGGCAGGAAGCAGACAGAGAAGGTCACTCACTCAGATGCAAAGTCATCTTTTCTTTTGGAAGGAGGATTTAAAGGGCAGAACCCACAGCCCAAGGGACAGAGGCCAGAGCCATGGAGAGCAGCTCCTGAAGATTAGGACTGAACTCAAACCAAGGGACTGGCGACAGGTTCCTGGCTGGATTTCAGAACCGCTATGGACCACTGGCTGTGCTGTGCTACTTCCCCCTTTTTGAATGGAACCACCACCGTGGCTCCCCTACACCTGTCCACCCTTCCACAATGGGCATGTGGGGAGCAGACAACATACCTGCTCATTTTACAGGTATTGAGATGGACTCTGAGGGCCCTCATCCACCTAGACCTGGTTTAGATGATGAGATCCTGCACTTCAAGCCTGAGCCTCATATATAAGCCAAAATGCGATATGATTTGCAGGAGAGCCTCAGGGAGGGTAAATGTATTCTACTTGCGGGAGAATGTGCATACTTTTAATGGCCAGAAGATGGACTGTGGTAGTTTTCAATACATCCTCAAATTTTTTAGAGACTCCTCCCAATGAACGATGGAATCTAGCTCCCCTCCCCTTGAATGTGGATGGGCTTGTGACTCACAACCAATCATTCACAACAAATGTGTCAATATATGACTTCCCAGTCTAGGTGAGAAGCTCCCACCCACTTCTAGAGGTGTGCATGCTGGTGAGGCCACATGGGTGGGCTCTAGTCAACAGCCAGCATGGACGGACAGTCATGTGAGCGAGCCCCCCCTGGGCGTCCACTGCAGGGGAGCCTTCAGCTGACGGAAGCCTCAGCTGAAATCTGACTGTGACCCCATGAGATCCCCAGCCAGAACTCCCTCCAGCCATGCCCTTTCCAAATTCCTAACCCACAGAATCTGTGAGCCTAATAAAATGGTTGCTGGCTTATTAAACAGCAAGCTACTGGAACATCAAGATACAGCAATGAACAAAGCAACGTCCTGCCCTATGGAGCATGTATTCTTAAGGCAACAGACAACACACAGATGGGAGGCTTATGGGAAATTAAACAAGGCGGAGCCTGCACAGTGTGTAGCTTAGCGTCTGGCATGGAGTAAGCCAATCAATAACTGATAGGTACTGTTCTTATTACACATTTAGGCATGTTGTTTCCTCTGCCAGGACACCCTTCTCTCCTTCATTTCCTGGCAGATTGCTTTTCGTTCAAGATTTAGGCCAAGACAATAGACACATCAAAGGATGCTCCACATTGCTAATCATTAGAGAAATGCAAATCAAAACTACAATGAGGTATCACCTAACACTGGTCAGAATAGCCATCATCACAAAATCTACAAACAATAAATGCTGGAGAGGGTGTGGAGAAAAGGGAACCCTCCTACACTGTTGGTGGGAATGTAAGCTGGTGTAGCCACTGTGGAAAACAGTATGGAGGGTCCTCAGAAAAATAAAAATAGAGTTGCCATATGATCCAGCAATCCCACTCCTGGGCATATATCCAGACAAAACTATAATTCAAAAAAGATACACGCACCCCTACGTTCATAGCAGCACTATTCACAATAGCCAATATGTGGAAACAACCTAAATGTCCACTGACAGATGAATAAAGAAGATGTGGTATTCCATATATACAATGGAGTACTACTCAGCCATAAAAAGAATTAAATAAAGCCATTTGCAGCAACATGAATGGACCTAGAGATTATCATACTAAGTGCAGTAAGTCAGAAAGAGAAAGACAAATACCATATGATATCACTTATATGTGTAATCTCAAATATGACACAAATGAACCTACCTATGAAACAGAAACAGAATCATGGACATAGAGAACAGACACGTGGTTGCCAAGGGGGAGGGGGTTGGGGGAGGGCTGGGGTGGGAGGTTGGGGTCAGCAGATGTAAACTGTTATATATAGAATGGATAAACAACAAGGTCCTACTGTACAGCACAGAGAACTGTATTCAATATCCTGTGATAAACTATAATGGAAAAGAAAAAAAAAAGAATGTATATGTATAACTGAATCACTTTGTTGTATAGCAGAAATTCACACAACATTGTAAATCAACTACACTTCAAAAAAAAAAGATTTAGGCACGCTCAAAACCCAGTGCTACCTCTTTCCCCACTAGAGTGTAAGCTGCCTAAGAACAGAAGGTCTCCCATTTCTTTAAAAAATGTGTGAAATAATAGAGAAAATATCTATTGGTCTTTGACCCCAGTCCCTGGCACAGAGCTCCTAAAACCCTGGGAATTTCCTGGGAGCGAGCAGTGTCTTTGGTTCCAGTGCGGTGCCTCTGCGTGGGCTCCTGGATGGTCACCACAAAGACCAAGCCATGATCAGAAGCCTGACATTTTCAGCTCCGTCCCCAGTTCTCCAGAGAGGGAGAGGGGCTGGAAATGGAGTTAATGATCGATCATAAGCCTTCACAGAAGTCCCCAGAAGCGCAGGGTTCAGAGAGCTTCCAGGTTGGTGATCACGTGGAGGTGTCGGGAGGGTGGTGCCCGGACAGGGCATGGACACCCGTCCCCCGCACACCTCGCCCATCTGCGTGTTCATCTCCATCCTTTACCACGTTCTTTCACAATCAACTGGTGAACAGTAGAAAGTGTTTTCCTGAGTTCTGTGGATTCAAATTAATCGAATCCGAGGAGGGGATCTTAGGAAACTCCAATTTGTAGCTGATCGGTCAGAAGCACAGGTGACAACCTGGACTTAGCATTGGCATCTGAAGTGGGGAGAGGGCAGTCTGGCAGGACTGAGCCCTCAACCTGTGGGATCTGACGCTGCCTCCAGGCAGAAAGTGTCAGAATCGAGTTATATGGTAGGACCCCAGCCCATGCTAGCGTTGCAGGAATGCTCGGTGTGGGGAGGCGCCGACGCCTGGTGTCCGAAGCGCTGAGGGTGACAGCAGTGAGAGTCAGGAGAACACAGAAGGAGAACTGGGGTTTTCCTACTCAGGTGAACACTATCTGTGCTCACTGATATTTCTGAATTCCCCTCCTGTGGGCGTTCCAGAGGATGACGCATACACTCCGCATCCCACCCCACCCCCCAAGTGAGAAAAGTAGGCCCAAGCAGGCTGAGCCAATGGAAGTTGAGGATGGAACAGGTGCTGCTGCCAGGTGAGAGCACGCGAGGGCCGCCACACCTTCTTCTTTGCTGACTTCCCCTCCCAGCGAGCCCCAGGGCCTTGTCAAGATGACGCATCGGGAGGGGATGGGCCTCCTTCAGCTGAGGCCCGAGAGGCCTCCGAGGAGTAGAGGTCCCCACGTGCTGCGTGTAGTGCCGGGGGAGACCAAGTTTTGCTGACTTAACGTGACAGAATTGTGGGCTTGGTCTTTACCACTTAGAGGATCCCAAGGGCCAGCCTCATCACCCAAAATCTACGTCACAGACAGACAGGCAGTTATTCATGTGTTAAAGTCAGAAAACTTTCTGAGTTAAAGTAATTCATTCCTCTGTAGAGTCAAAGCATGAAAGCCATGTTCAATAGTGAGAAAAAGTGTTTAAAAGACAAGCGCATGAGCTATAGATTCGTGTTTCCCTCTTCTCCCTAATCCTGGAATAGAAACTAGTGTTCATTTTTGGAGATACAAGAAGACCCCGCCAAGTGGCACCCTCGTGGTCTAAAAACAGTAATGCATTCCCACCCCCAAATGAGCAGTTTGTTTCCATCAGTAGAATCAAATCTGTACTATGTATTGTGATGTTTATGTTTAAAATCATCTAGTAGTTAAGGACTTCCATAAATATCTGACTAGCAATTGGGCTTAAACAAACATATCACAGCCAGATACCAGAGCTAGAAATATGCCATGGATAGTATGGTTTTGTACATTCTCTGGTTTGGGAGTCTATTTCGGGTTTTCCTCCCTCAGTGTTCCCAGGGTTGGCACCTCGTAAAGTGGTGAACTTGCTGTGCTGCGCTTATGATTTATGTGCACATTCGTGTCAGTGTGTGCAGGGTACAGAAGAAAACTATTCCTGTGTATCCCTAAGGTTGCTAATGATTTAATGCCTAACACTAGTAGATTTTTATAACAAATGTTTGTTGAATGAATGAATAATCCTTGGGGTAGCTCCAATCGCACACTGCCAGGAAGGAGAATATCTCTGAAAGCTACAATTCTCCCTACCTGCATGGTAAAGTTGATTGCAGCCTATTATCATGTATTTACTGAGCCATCTAGTATGTGCTCAGCACTGTGTTGGGTACAGGGGAAGGGTGGAAGGGGTCTAGCCTCAAAGAGACTAGAATTTGGGAATCAGAGCTGACAGGCATACCACTAGTCCCTCACTACGACAACTGCAACCAAAAAAGATAATAACAAGTTTTGGCAAGGATGTAGAGAAACTGGAACCCTCACACACTGCTGGTGGGAATGGAAAATGGTGCAGGCGCTTTGGAAACAGCCTGGCAGTTCCTCAAAACGCTAAACAAAGATTTACCACATGACTTAGCAGTTCCACTCCTAGGTCTACGACTAAGAGAAATGAAAATATTTGTGCACACAGTCACTTGTATACAGATGTTCACAGCAACATTCTTCATAACTGCCAAAAAGTATAAACCACCCAAATATCCATCAACTGATAAATGAATAAAGAAAATGTGGTATATCCATATAATAAATATTAATTCAGCAATAAAAAATTGTAAATAAAAAAAAGTACTGATACATGCAACAACATAGATGAGCTGTGAAAACATTACACCAAATGAAAGAAGCCAGTCACAAAGGAGGGATGCGGAGTTTCAGTCTGGGGTGACGAAAATGTTCTAAAATTGATTGCGGTGATAGTTGTACAACTCTGTGAATACACTGAAAGCCGCTGGATTGTACACTTTAAATGGGTGAATCACAGGGTAGGTGGACTACATATCATCAAAGCTGTTGAAAAAGTGGCAGGTGGAAATTCCTGTCCCCGGGGGGTGATAAGATGCTGCAAAGGGCTCAGGATAATAGAGGAAAATCCCAGCTCAAGAAGATCCTTCTTCGAAATCTGATGAAGAAAAAGATTCAGACTCTAAGTGCCTGAGGCTGATTACTGAGTCCCAGACGTTTAACCATGGAAATCATGCAGCCCTTTTACAAAGATCTCTTGCCTCTTTAAGAACAGAAGTTCCATTTCCCACCTCCCCAAGAATTCGTACAAAAAATCCATAAGGAAAAGCCTCTCCGCTTTGCTACCCCAGGAAGGAAAGATACTTCGTCTGTGCCTAAAGAGAATCTTTGGCACATTCAAACGCCAAGTGCAAACCAACAAACTCCTTGTCAGCCACAGAAATGTCAAACTAAATTTAATAAGCACATCCAGGAAATCTCTTCAAAGATATATTCAGGGATTCTGCAGACAGGACTTAATGGAATGAGCAAAGTAACACATTTTACAGGAAACTGTAAACGTTTTACAGTTGCCCCAGGAGAAACGAGTGAGAGAGAGACCACCAGCTGCCCACAAAGATCCATGCCCCCTTCGTCCGGGAGCTCACAGCGTGTCAGCGAGACCACACTTCCCCACCGCTGGCAGTCAGGTGCGGCCATGTGGCTGAGTCCCAGCCAGCGGGATGGGAGTGGATGCGAGCCTGCCGCTTCCTGCTGGCCCAGACAGGCTCCGGGGCTGCTCCTCCAGGCTCCCCCTCCCCTGGGCCGACTGAAGGCAGGTATAGGATGAGACAGTAGAGGACGGCAGAACCACGTGACAGGAGGAGGCAGCCTCTGATGGACAGGATAAAGGGAAGTTCCCTCGCCATCCACTTGAACACCTGTCTGGGACTGTCCCATCAATACGGAAAAAAACTGGGACTTCCCTGGTGGTCCAGTGGTTAAGACTCCGCGCTTCCACTGCAGGGGGTGTGGGTTCCATCCCTGGTCGGGGAACTAAGATCCCATGTGCCGCATGGCGTGGCCAAAAAAAAAAAAAAAAAGGAGAGAACTTCCATCATGTTGAGCAGTAACACTATAGGGTCCACCACAGGGTTACAGCAGCTTAGCCTGTCGTAGCTAGTACATTAATTTTAAGAGCTCAATTCACGGTATGCAAACCCCAAAGATAAGAAAAAATTTAGATTTCACAGGATTCCACCAGAGAGATCACTTAGCTCCTCCCCACAAGGACCATTAGTAGTTTGATATTATAATCATTTTACAAAATTTTCCCCCTTGATTTCCAACTTGCTGCATAGAAAATGGTGGGATTATAGGTGATTTTAATCGCTGCTGTATTTTCATGCATTTTCTAAGTTGTCTATAAAAACCACAATGCCTCTGCAACTAAAACATTATCAAGATACAACAGAGCTCAAGAACAAATAAACAGATCAAAGAAATGGAGTAGACAGACCAGTTACAACTCACGGCATACAAGAACTTGATATATGATAATGATTACATCATGAATCAGTAGTGAAAGCATAAAGTTTTAAATAAATAGTATCAGAAAAACTGACTTTCTATACAGAAAAAATTAAATTAGTTTGCTACTACCCAAGAATCACAAAAACAAATTCCAAATAAGTTAAATACCCAAACGTGGAAAACAAAACCAAAGGCGGTGATTAAGGCAATGATTAAGACCGAAGGCAGTGATTTTTGTTGGTTTTGCTAACATCTATCCAAGCCTAGTACAGCGTCTGGCATATATGGTCAAATAAATATCTGTTGAATGAATAAGCAGAAGAATGACAATAACTTCATAATATCAGTGAAGAAAAGAATTCCTTAA
The DNA here is from genome assembly GCF_964270905.1 of Leucopleurus acutus. NCBI lineage: Eukaryota > Metazoa > Chordata > Mammalia > Artiodactyla > Delphinidae > Leucopleurus > Leucopleurus acutus. The sequence goes on from NC_139142.1 coordinate 196,992,870, forward strand.
ATAAGGACCCAAAAGTACAAACCGTACGATAAAAAGGGGTAACTTGACTACATCAAAGTTAAATATTTTGTGGCAAAGTGATTATAGACAAAATTTTAAAACTACAGAAGTAGGGGGGTATTTATAAAGCACATGATAAAATATTAAGTCAGAACATATAAAAAGCTCTTTTCCCATTCACATTTTATCTCCAGCATAGTATAGACCGGCAACATAATATCCTGGTCAGGACTGCAGGCATTAGCTAGATTCAGACCACCTGGTTTTGAATCCTGGCTCCACTACTTCCTAGCTGTGTGACTTGGAATATTTTACTTAACCTCTCTGTGCTTCAGTTTCCATACCTGCAAAAGGATGAAGCTTTCAATGAATGGTGTTACAAAAATTGTCAGGATAAAATGAGCTAATACATTAGTATCAATAGTTGTCAAAGAGAAATCACTCAGTCAATGCTAGCTATTATTATGATTATCCTGCTTTACTTTTCTTCATATAACTTATCGCTAGCTAAAAACGTCTTATTTATTTATTTGTCTTCCTCTGACTAGAACATAAGATCCATAAGACAGCCTTTTCCGTTGTATTCTTAGCACCTAAAACAGTGTCTGAGGTATAAAATAAATATTTGCTGGGTGAATGAGAAATCAATGCAAAAATCAATAGGAAGACAAAACACTGAGAGAAGAATGGGCTGAGGATACGAATAAATGATTCACAAAAGAGGAAACCCTAACAGCCAAAAAACTTATGAAAGGATGCTCAACCTCACCAGCAGCAAGGAAACTGAAAATGAAACCCACTTCAGATTCTACTTTTTATCCACTGACTCGCCAAACGTTTTCAAGTCTAATAATATCAGAAGAATGTGAGGAAAGGTAATATTTATATAATGCTGGTACAAGCAATTTGGAAACAATCTGGCATCCCACCATAACTATCATCCACATCATCACTATCATCATCACCATCACCACCACCATCAACATCACCACCATCATCACTCCCACCATCATTACCACCATCATCACCATCATCACCATCATCACTGTTATTGTCATCATCGTCACGGTCACTGTCAGAGCAGCTAACACTTTAGTGCACTCACCGTGTAAGCACCTTATATATATCAACCTTGTAAATTGTCACAACAACCTTGTGAGGTTAAGTCCTACAATTATAGTTAATCCCATTTTATAGAAGAGGAAACTGCAAGACATAGAGGTTAAGTAACTTGCTGAAAATCACAGCTAAATAATGGCAGAGCCAAGGACTCAAATCAGCCAATCAGGCTCCAGGATTCAGGTAATTACTACAATATATCATCTCGTTTATGCGTTTCCACTGGATGAATATCTGTTTAGATATTTATTGGCAATCTTGAGGTCTTCTTTGGGGAATGACCTCTTCTTTTGTGAACACTTTTTTTTTTTTTTGCGGTACGCGGGCCTCTCACTGTTGTGGCCTCTCCCGTTGCGGAGCGCAGGCTCAGCGGCCATGGCTCACGGGCCCAGCCTCTCCGCGTCATGTGGGATCTTCCCGGACCAGGGCACGAACCCGTGTCCCCTGTATCGGCAGGCGGACTCTCAACCACTGCGCCACCAGGGAAGCCCCTGTGAACACTTTTTATTAGCCTAGTTGTCTTTTATTGAATGGTAACAGATCTTTAGTGTGTGTGTGTGTGTGTGTGTGTGTGTGTGTGTGTTTAGGTGTAGGTGTGTATGTGTGTTCTGTTTGGGATACCAAATCACTTTATTTAGAGGGAAATGCACTACCCAGGAGAGAAAATACATGAGGCAGTTTTGGCACAGTTTACGAAAAAGGTAACCCAAAGCAGCATCACAGTGCCCAGGTGATGGAAGAGAACTCACAGCCACAGCTGCGGGGCAGGTGGCTGCGGCAGACTCCAACTCTCCTGGGTACTGGCCACAGGCTGTTCTCATGCTGGACTGGGGCACCCATCCGATACAAGCTGATCACCCGGCCGCCCAACTCAAGAATGGATTTTATCTATAGTTCAGGTTCTTGAAGGCCCACGAGTGAGTCTGTTTTGTCAGTGGCTCATGTGTGCGACTCCAGTCACGACTTCTTCACCCGCTTCCTGCACAAGCGTGTTCAGAGCAAGAAGCTAACCTTGCCGCTGTCATCACCTGGCTTTGTCACGGCCTGACCTCCAGCAGAATTTCAGCCACCTCTTCAACGCGGGAGCTTCATCCCTTGCTCTGTACCTTCCTTCCCCTCCTGGGGCTGATGGAGGAAACACCTGTCAGAAGTTCTTTAAAGCCACATCATCTCTGGTCAAAGCAGTACGTCACGGAGAAGCCCTTGGAGGGTTCCGAGCTCAAAGCTGCCCTAGAAGTTTATGATCAGTGAGGGGTGGAAACCTGACAATGATCCTTATCATTATAAAGGTCGGCCAAGGAGGCAGGCAGCGGTAGCTACTGAGGCTGGAGCATTGGGTAGAGGTCACGGTAGGACCAGCCAACAATTCCAATATTTCCATGGGTGTCAGCAGCAGAGGGTGGCTGGCTCCCGGCAGTGGCTGACCAATAAGCCCTGAGCAATCTGAGCCCAGCTGGAGTAGAACCTAGATGATTCCCTTTGCTAGCTTCTGGTCTAGAGTTTGCTAACCAATTCCCCTTTTTTAGATACTGGGCTGTTTCCAAGGTTTTAGTTCTTTTCCCTCTTACTATAATCTAAATGTGGGAAAATACGTTCTCTCTCATTAGCCTTCTCTTTCCACAAGTATTTCATTATTATTCAACACATTTGGGGCCTACTTCCCATAAAAACCCAATTCTTATAAGAGTTAATGTTAACTCATCATAAAATTTTATCAATACTCATTGGCCAGAAACCAGTCTAGCGTGAAATTTAGTTTGTGAAGTAAGACCTGTCTTTGCAGATTATCCAAGATCAGAATAAAGGAAGAAATATGTAAAATGCTCCTAAAAATTGTTTGGATATCTTTAAGATCACTACATGTAACTGAAAAACTACATTCAAATTGCCCAGCTATTCCACAAGCAAATTTCTTAAAGGCTTACTTCCTTGCATCTTAGGCAAAACTGTTCCAAAAGATAAAATGGTGAACAAAACAAGCAGAAAAATCAAGTTTTCTAAAAAGGTTAAGCTTGTTGGCAGAGTGTAACCTTGGAGACAGTCTAGATTAGTGAAAAACTACCCTATTTCCTACAGCCTTTTCTTACTCACGCTCACAAATGTTTTTCTGATAGAAGAATAGCCCATTCACACGAGCTCCTACTTCTATGACTTTTCTCATTTCTGGGCCTTCCAGAGTTTACTGAAGGACGACGATTAACAAGTCAAAAAAAAAAGTTTTTTTCTGGCTGAGATTCATTTCAATATTGTATTAGCGCTGTTACAGATAATAAGATTAATGTGTCAGCAAAGTTCACAATTCAGTGTGTTTTTCAAATGATATTCCTATTTGTGAATTCCCTTGCTAAATCCAATACTCATTTTTTACTCTCTCTTTTGTATATTCCGATGTTGCCCATGGACCTACTCAATTCTTTCATTAAATGAACGTTCCAAATGAACACAGCAAAATATTAGGCTTCCCTTCTCCCCTAGAAAAATCTGGTGAAGAAGTAAGGGGCAAGACATGCCCGGCGGGAAGGGCAAATCACTGTCTCAGGCCATTAAATCTGCAAGGAGGGGCCAGGAGGCGCCAAGAGCAAGAAGGTGATGGTCAAATCCCATCTAGGCTGGAGGGATTCCAGGGACTGATGGCTCCGAAGGGGTAGAAACACCGGAACAGAGAAAACACCAGCTCGACCTCGAGTGGAAGGGCTGAGCGATGAGTCTGGGATATGAGACCAAGTACAAAGGCCAGAAACGGGATGCAGAGAAAACATGATTTCAGTGGACAGTCAAGGGTCAGAGGCCAAGCAGAGGTCGCACAGGTGTCTCTCTTCTCCAGGAATCACAAAGGTGGACTTGGAGTTCTCAAACACAAAGGACAGGACCTCCCAGATCCAGAAGGGAGCCAGAGGTCACGGTCCACTTTGCAGTGGCAGAGGAAAGAGACAAGGACATTTTTTAAAAGCACAAGCATATGCAAACTATTATATACAGAATGGATATAAAACAACGTCCTACTGTAGAGCACAGGGAACTATATTCAATATCCTGTGACAAACCACAATGGAAAAGAATATGAAAAAGAATATGTATATGTATAACTTTGCCGTACAGCAGAAATTAAAACAACGCTGTAAATCAACTATACTTCATTAAGATAAATTAAGAAAATAAAATAAAATAAATGTAAAAAGCACAGAAACACCCCAGGGCTCAGAGAAAGTGTCTAATAGAGAAAGAACAGCTGGCAGTGCCTAGAAGTACAGCTAAAAAGTGGGACAAGCCAGGAGATGGGCAGGACAGGGATCTCTCTTCTGCCTACGTTTATCTTGCCCCCTGACCTTTGGGCTATGGAAGCAGAAAGTCAATCCAAGGAGCTTTGGGGGCCTGACAGCACCCGTGGCACAAGGTCGGTGGTCCTTATCCCTGAGGGTAAGGACCTAGGCCCAGGACCACGTGTGTACTTGTTAAATCCCTGTTAGATCCTAACAGTTTGAGAGCCAAATGCTTCAATTTCCCGACAAGACACTCCTACCCAGAGAGATGCACTGACCAGTATTCCAACATCCAACTGAGGGTGAGTGACAGGACTTTCTTGATTCCTGGTTTAATACTCATTTCCACACACCACACCGCCTCCTTAAAACTTGTTATCTGGAAAGCTTTTTAAGATATTTATGAAGAAATATTCTGGAGAAGTGCTATACATCCTAGGATACTCATTTCAGCGCTGTCTGTTAGCACAAAAGATTGGAAACAATCTCATGATCTATGAACAGGGGACAGATTAAATGAGAAATGGGACATCCATTCAACAATGGCATGCAGCCTTTTAAAAAATGAGGTTGGGGGAATTCCTGGTGGTCCAGTGGTTAGGACTCCACACCTTCACTGCCGAGGGCCTGGGTTCAATCCCTGGTCAGGGAACTAATATCCCACAAGCTGTGCAGCACGGCCCAAAAAATAAATAAAAAATGAGGGTGGTCTATGGGTTTTGATATATAATATATATGCAAGGATTTCCAAGATACACTGTTAGGTGAAAAATCAAGGTCACACTCCCACTGCTGGTGAATGTCCGTGCACACGTAAGCACGCCCATGCACGCATGCACCTGCCCCGCATCCTTGTACGTGTACAGAATGCCACCAGGAGGGCGTGCCAAGAACTGGCATCAGGAGCTGCTCACAGGGAGGGAAGCTCAGGGCTGGCAGAATGAGACTTCCTTTTCACTGGATACCCTTTTTGTGCCTTTTGAAGTTTGTACCATATGCTCATACTACCTATTTGAAAAATAATAATTAAAAACGAAGGTGTCTACAAAATCAAAGGTAATATACAGATGTTCTATTAGTTAGTGTACAGGTCGAGCTGTGCGGGTCGAGTCCCAAAATAACAGCAGCATGGGACACAGAAGCCCACGTCGCGCTCACAGGAAAGTCTCGCTTCCCTCAGTGGGGAAGTTCTGCCGGAAGAAGATCCTTCACCTGCTCTCGGCCATCCCCAGGATCCCTGGGATGTGTGCCGGGCTCACCTGGTCCACGGAGACTTACCATCTCAAACAAGCACACCCTGGCCCTGCTCCTTTGGAAGAAGGGGCCACTAACGGCCTCGGCCACTGGGACCCAACAACAGGAGACTGAACAGACGAGGATATTCTATTATCTCCACAGAGTCATATGATGGACTAGCCAGCCAGTTCCCGTGACTCCAGAGAAGGCTCTGTAACACCCTGGAAAGATGGTCCTGGCACATCAAGTGACAAACAGGAATTTCCAGTACCAGAGGAGCAGTATATTTGCATTTTTGTAAATATATATGAATTGGAAAATGTGTAAATGAATATGCCAAGTCATTGTCTTTTTGCTTGGTGATACATTCTAATGTTCCATTTTAGAAATGATGCATTTTTGCAAAAAGGTTTTTTTAAAAAACTTCAACTGGAAAAATAAAAAAGGAACTCTGCTTTCAGGGGCTCTTTCTTCGGTTTCTTTAAAATGTTAATAAATACCCACGGGCAGTAAAGAGCAAGTATCTACCCCACCGCCAAATACTAAATGAAGAAATTGTGGGAAAGTATCATAGTAACTGAGTTGCCATCTTTCTCTGGGAAAGCAGTACATGAACTTGACCATGGAGTGAACGCAGAATAGAGGAGCCCATATTCCCCTGGCGTGTGTGTTCAAGCCAGCAACAGAAGTGCAATGTGCTTACAAAACAGAATTTGCAAAGGTAAATCCCAGCTCAGCTTGGGGCCCGCACCGGGTGACCGTGTGCTGGGTTCTCTCCCGTGATGGGCCACCAACTGAGAGGAACTCAAAGCGTCGCCCAGAAGCGCTACCCGTGGCGGGCGCTCCACAGGCCGGGCCGTGGAGCTGGGGTACCGGGTACTGAGGGGCTGACGCGGCTTCCTCCGGCAGTGCTACCACCCAGAGATGTTCAGTAACCGGATTCCTAAGCCCACGTTGCTTCTTACAAAAATCTGACTTGGTGGAGGCGTGAACAACAGCAGTGCGGGAGGGAAAGGATGCTGGCGTGTGACAGGCTACTGTGGGCTACACGGAACTCGAACCAGAAAGGAGAAGAGACAGCCAGAAAAGAAGCATAGAAGAAAAAGGATCTTATTGCAACTACTGATGCTATCATTAAACGCAGTCCTTTGACGAGACCAAAAGACAAACTCCGAAAGGGTCTTCTATAATCAAGGTGCAATGTCTTTTAAAACAAAGAAATGTATGCATTTATTTCCTTTTAAATTCACTGACATTTATTAGGTTGTCCCAAAAGTTCATGTGGGTTTTTCCATCACATCTAACGGAAAACCCAAACGAACTTTTTGGCCAGCCCAATAGTATGCCCATTACGCTGGTGAATCTTGGCTCCAGAGGCACTGAAGCTGGTAATCTACAACATATGGGGAGATGAACTTGAAACATTATCAAACAAACTGCTCTGTATTGAGAGTCCACTAGACCATGCAGTTTGTGAACAGGCAGGGGTCGGACAGTCAGACAGCAAGAGGCCCCAAGACCTAAATCTGAATCCAAGATGTGGCCTGGGCAAGTTATTTAAACCTGGAGAGGCCTTAGTCTCCTCACCTGTTATTATAATGATTCAGTGAGAAAAAAAAATGTATATACAAGGAAAGAAGCCCATAGCAGGAGGAGTTCAAAAGATGAGCTATCATTTTCCCATGCTGGGTCCTATACAGCAAAGAGCACAACTAAGAATGCCACAGTCCACATCCTTCAAAAGCAGAATTAGGAAAAGGAAATCCTTCACGTCTTCATAATGCACACAGGGGAACATCTTTTAAGTTAGAAGTTAGCCTGTCAGTGAAGATGGGGAACCACTGCAATCCACTCAAGTGACCTTTATGAAGCTACCTATGTGTGCAATTCCCAGATATTACAAGGATTGGGGTGAGCAGACAGGTAGACACATGTCTCGTGTTCTGTAGGCATGTTTTGAGGTGCCAGCCTTGCTTATTATCTCCTTCTCTGAAAACTACTTTGATTCCAGACCTCCCTGAAGACCTGGCCCTAAATGGCCATGTTGTACCACGTGACAACCCCCTCCGGCTGCCGGCTCACCCTCTGCCACTGCCTGGACCCAGCCTGCTGGTAGCGGACTGATGGAGGGAAGGCTAGACAGACAGATAGACCCGCCTTCCTGACCTGCTGGTCCTCAATTCTAATAAATTTCAGCCATGCTTTATTTCAAGACAACCTACTGTATGTGTAAAATAAAATCTTTTATGTGAGCCAGTGTGTAGATGTTACACATACATGTTAAACAAGAGACACCAGGAGTTCCTTGGAGGTCCAGTGGTTAGGACTCAGCGCTTTCACTGCTGAGGGCGTGGGCTCAATCCCTGGTTGGGGAACTAAGATCCCACAAGCTGCGTGGTAAGGCCAAAGGAAAAAAAAAAAAAAAAAAAAAAAAGAAGAGAGAGACACCAAAAACTCTGTTCCCACCTACAACGCACCATGTGACCCTGGAGAAGTCACTTACCTAGGAGCCAGAGCTTCCTTCCTGTAAAACAAGGGTTTGCCTGAGAAGATGGCTGGGAGACAGAGCGACTGGTGGAAAGGCACGCGTGAAGGATACACTCAGTAAGGGTCCCAGGGCCTTCGCCAGGGGTTGTCACCCTCAGTTCTAATGACCAGAGAAGATGTCATGAAAGAAAGCACACCAGAGCTGGACCTTGAACTTGGAGAAGAGGCAGAGGTCAGAGGATTAAGAGACCACTCTCAGAGGGACACTGAGGGAGGCCGTGGCCTATGGGGGGAGCGGAGGATGGACGCCAGTAAATCCCTTTGGTGAACAATGATGTCTGACATTGAGTTGGAAGTTGTTTTCTGCCCTAGGCTATAATCAAATATCTGCACTCTTGATTCACTAAAGCTTCAGCAAATGCTGTGCAGGACAGCCCTGTATTAGTGGTTCCTGCCCGGGTAGGGGGATGAAAGAGAGCTGACTGGATTCCACCAGGGTCAAAGGTCTGGGGAGAAATGCTATAGGACCCAAAGCATTAGGAGCTAGTGATGGGGCAGCTGGGGCCACATGGACGTGCTGGAGGACCACGAAAACCTCGGTCCCCACGAGACCGCCACAAATACGTATGAGCTTGAGCCATTTTGTTAGATATTAAAGAAAAAAGTGATCCTGGAAGGTTAAAGGATGTGGAAACACTTGAGTTTTAGGAAAATTGGAAGAAAAATCCTACCAGCTTCTAGACTAAAAACAAGTCAAAACAAAGAAAAAGAATACAGCTACCTATAAAAGAAAGAGAAGAGACTGGCAGAGAAACATCTGTTCCACTAAATGCTAGAATGCTAGAAGATAATAAAACAATGTTTCTGGAGTTTGAAGGAAAACGATTATCACAGAATTACACTTACACCCAGACTCTGGTTCATGCGTGAGAGCAAAAAGAGGCATCTCCAGACATATAAGAAGTTAGAAAATATATCATCCACCTACTCTAATAAAAAAATTAAGGGAGAAAATAATCAAAGAAGAAAAGGAGGGGGTGTAGTTTATAAGAAATAGTGGTAAGCAATGAAAACAGTAATGCAGTCAGGAAAGTTTAAGAAGTTTTTGATACTATGGATGTGACTGTAATGTTAATAGTTAAGAAAAAGCTTTAATATGACATAAGGGCAAAAATAAAAGAAGGCACACGGAATTGAAATTTCAGATTATTTCAACAAAATCTAGGACATGTAAAGGAAGGAGAAATCCAAACATCCTACATGGTTTGTCTTGTTTGGTAGTACACAGAATATTTTGGACACTGGTTAATTTTTGACATTGATAGAGAAATACAGAAAAAAAACAAGCTTGCTTGAACGTTAATGATAATTCCTAGAAGAAGAAAAATAGGATATAGAGCTCCTGAACCACTAGAAGGAGAAAAAAAAAAAGGAAGAATGGAAACTTGACATATTCTGCAAAACACAAGAAAAGAATAAGGAAATATTTTGAGTACCAAGAAGGCTTAAAAAATTCAAAGGCAGGATATGATCTGAGCTGTCCAACACAATGGCCATGACCCACATGGGGCTATTAAATTTAAATGAATTAAAAATGAATAAAATTTAAAAGTCGTCTCCTAAGTCACACTGGTCACAAGTGGCCATTGACCTCTGTATTGGACATTTCCATCACCGCAGAAAGGTCTAGCAGACAACACTCACAGTCAGTGCAAAATACAACGTAATATGAGTCTATGTAAAGTATGATCCTATTTATGCTGAATATACATTTATATATACATATAAACAGATAAATATAAATGCAAATTGCCAGTGGAAAGTAATAGATAACAAAAGCGTCTGTGTATAAAGTACGACCTTATTTATGTAAATATGTGTGTAGGTGTATATATATGTATATAAATATAAATAAGTCTGACTTGATTACACTGTCAATAGTGGTAGCTCTTAGAAATGAGATGATGGGGGCTTTTACTCTCCATATACTTTACTGTTTGCATTTTTTTTTTTTTTTTTCAGTATGTGGGCCTCTCACTATTGTGGCCTCTCCCGTTGCAGAGCACAGGCTCTGGACGTGCAGGCTCAGCGGCCATGGCTCACGGGCCCAGCCGCTCGGCGGCATGTGGGATCTTCCCGGACCGGGGCACGAACCCGCGTCCCCTGCATCTGCAGGCGGACTCTCAACCACTGAGCTACCTGGGAAGCCCTGTTTGCATTTTTAATAAGCATATTTTACAGGACAATGAGTAAAAGTCATTTACATATTTTCAATGGGAGTAACCGCAAACCAACCAACCAACCTCTTTCTTGAACTTGGTACAGAACCTGGTTCCAACCCCAGGGTTAACCCAGTAACTAACTCGAACTCGTAAATATCTACTGTGTACACTCAGGTTAATAAACAATTTCAAGATGGCACAGTAGGTGGCCTATACTTGGAGACTTTCTAGAGTTTAGCCAAGCTCTGCAAGAAGTTTGTTCTGGGCCTCAGGGTGATGTCACCCTTTCAGATGTTAAGCCTGAACCGACATTTAATACTTTTAAATGTCATTCCCTAAATTGGGAGGTTGCTTGGGCAAAGGCTGTTAGCTCACCCTTCCATTTAGATTTTTATACTATTGATAACAGATCACGTTTCAGAGAAGCAGCTCTGAATTAGCCCTTAAGTTTTCCAGGACAAGAAAAATCTCTGGAGAGTTACAGTAATTTTTTGCATCTTCCCACCAACTCTACAGTTGACTAAGGAGAAGTTCCCACCGCCCATCTCAACAACAGATAAAATCAGAACTAACAACACAGTGCACACAGAATAACTTCCATTTTTCCTCTTTAAATTGGGGGTAAGAAAAGAGAGGTTAGGGTCTCTGTTCAAAGAATTCCAAAGTTTTAATTTTAATCTTTCCCAAATACCAGATCTTTAATTTTTCTAAGAAAAATAACTTATTTAAAAGGTCTGGGAATATCCCTCAAATACCAAAACTATTTCAGATCTACCCCAGGGAATAATTTGGTCATTTATCTGCCAACATAGGCACCTTCATATATGCTTATTTTATTCCCTATGTAAATATTCTTGGTAGCTGTCTCTATTCACCTCAGTGAATAATGAGGGCAAGGCTCTCTGCGTGAAAAGGAGATGACACACATCAGTTCATCCAGGAACTATGCATTCTGCAAGCCAGCGTTGGTAAAGCAAGGAGAGAGATTTGCCAACTTGAATGCTAATTTCACGTAGGGCCAACTGTGTGCTCCCGTTTCCGGCACGGGGCAGTAACTATGCTTAACGTGGGGTAGGCAGGCTAAGAGATAAAGACCAGGACCCACTCTATTTTACAAACGGAGAAGACGCAGATCAACGGGGCAAGGAGAAGAAGACAGGTGAAGGTAATTCTTACCTATGTAGACAGATTACCTTAGAACATTTTGGGGTGGGGGGGGCACGCTGCGCAGCAGTCAGGACCTTAGTTTCCTGACTAGGGATCGAACCCGTGTCTCCTGCAGTAGAAGTGCAGAATTCTAACCACTGGACCGCCAGTCCTACCTTAGAACTTTTAATATGCTTTAAAGTTTTCAAGTTCCCTCAAACGCTTTACAAAGACACACTTCCCCTAACTGTAAATCATGTGCTCAAGCAATATTTAAAGCATGTTTCTCGGTAATCCTCTGTTGGTCTACTTCTAATTGCCGCATATTGTTTGAAGATAATAAAGCTACACTTTTTTGAATTTAGTCTTGCTAATTAAAATGGACAATCCCTGCCCTCCCCCATGATTTTTGGAATTCATGAAATCTGGGTAGTGGTGTGCCACTTTCATACTTGGGTGGACCAAAAAGTTAAACGAAGAGCACATTTTCCACAAAAAATAAGATACAGAGATAGTGAGATGCAAGTATTTTATAATATGTCAGCCATTGCTTTTAACTGAACAAAAGTCATATTTCATTTATGGACTTCTGGCATTATCCACAAAATGAAATACCTGTTTTAATTCATAAAATAAAATTCTACAAAAATGGAAGAAAAGCATACACAGTAGTATTTACATTGTGCGAACAAAAGAGTCTAATTTGGTAATTTCTTTTTCCCTGAGGCTCCAGTTTTAATATGTCTAAGACAGCCAGTAAATACATTATACCCAATAGTGTGGGTGAATTAATTCTTATAGGCCACAAGGGTACTATTTAGTAAATGACTGCTTTGTGCACTGACCCATACCTAGTGGCCTCAAAGTGATAACTCACCTTTAAAAGGTAAAGTGTGTACATACCCATTCCTCCAAAGCCTCATTATTTGTTACCTGATTAAACTGGTGGAATGAAGAGGCCAGGTGTCAAAAAGAGGAGTCTTTCAAATTTTAACATTTACAAACTTGAGCTACTTAAGAATCCAGAAAAGCAGTCCAACTAGCACAGCAACTTGGATTTTCACTAATCTCCTTACATTTTAATAGACTACAATAAACCCATTACAACCATTTCTTCCTTCTAGAACCTGAAATCATGTTATCTGTTCTTGGTGGAAACCTTTCAGTCCACTGACCAGCTCTAATTTTGAGTAACTGTGCTAACATATAATTAATGTGCCCATGTACAAAACTGAAAATGCCTGAAGAAGGCATGGAGATGCTTCTGGGTGCTAATCTGGGAACTTCGCACAGCCTCCTGCAAGGTTCCCGGGGGCAGGTCCTGATCAATGGGTACACAGATGAGTAATTCTCTGTACCATGGACATTCTTGACTGTATAAGCAAAGAAGTACATAATCAAACCTTCCAAAGGATGAAGAACAACAAACAGACATTACAGTGGAGAAGGCAGACGTCCAGGGCCTTTGCCAGAAAGACAGGAGCTGAAGTTTTTTGGGTAATGCAACATATTTGCATCTGGGCCCACTGCTGGCACCAGGGCCACTGTTTCAATAACATATCTATATTTAGCTATCTATCACAGACAAATTTCTATCACTGCACAAACAGAAGTCGAGCTCAGATGTCTGCAGAATTTCCTTTCCTCTCTTAAAAAAAAAACATTCTAGACCAGACTGATAACATTCTGTACTTGCAGCTGCCACTGAAAAATATTCATGCCAATGAAAGATACATTTAGTCAGCTTTTCTTTTTCTTGATCTTTTAATATTTTATAACACATTAAAGCTCAAAGTTCCTTTCTTAAACAAATCTTCAAGCAGACGTTAAACAGAATGCAAATACTTTACACTTTAAATCATCAATCATTTAAAGAATCCTCTCTATGAACTGAATAAATAAGCCATCTGTGACTACGGCCTCCCTATCATGTTTTTAAGCTGACCCACTTCTTCCCCGGTCACCATGGTTTGTAAAATCTCACTTCTAAGGGGATGAGTGCTCGGTGCCAGCTCATAGTTCGCATTCAACTGGGTAAAAGGGTAACGTAAACCCCAGGCAGCATTTAAAATGACCTCCTCTACCTACAAAAACAGAACTTCAATACCCTCCCCCCCCCACCGGAAGCAATCTTTTCTCCAACCGGAGAGCAAATCAAGTCTGCGAGGGAGAAAATGAGCCAGTTAAAGGAGGAAGAAACCTGATCAGGTGTTAAAACGCATGGCTCTGGACATCAACCAGCAAGCAGGATCGGGTCCGGTCGGCGGGAGCTGCTCCCCAAGACTGAGCTGAAATCAAGGTCGGACCCGCTTCTAGAGATGCTGACCCACTTCTAGAGATGGGACCCGCTCGGCGGCGGCGAACCTGCGCGTCCCCAGGAGCCTGGCCGGGACCCCCGGCGCCCCCGGCCCGGCCCGGCGCGGGGCGGGGCGGCCGGGGCGGCACAACTTTCCGCAGCTCCCCGCCAGCGGCGCCGAAACGGGCAGGGGCGAATCTCAAGCCGCTCCCCGCCATCAGCGACTCTTTTCTCCCGGTGGTGGTGGCGGCTGGGGGAGGGGTGGGAGGACTTCAGGAGAGGATGACAAGGAGCGGAGAGAGGAGGACCACTTCCCACCGGCCAGGCCGCCACAAAGGGAAGGGCGCCGCGCCCCCCTCGGTGTCACCGAGTCTCACGCCTGCCGGGATGGGAACGCGCGAGGGCCGGCGGGCCGCGCGGCAGGTGACAGCGGCGTGGCGGGTCCCCGCGCCTCCCCGCCCACCCGGGGCCTCGCCTCCGCCGCGCGGCTCCGCGAGCGAGACGCGCCCCCCGGACCTCCCGCCGCCCGTGAGCCCCGCGAAAGCCACGCGGGGGGCCGCCCGCCGCTCAGCGGTGCGGCCGCCGCGCCCCGGAGCCGGCGCCCGCGAGGAGCCCCGGGCGCGCCTACCCCTTGGCGTGCTCCGTCTCCTCCTCATTGTCCCCGTCGATCCCGCACGTGTCCTGGTCGTCCAGCTCCAGGCTCTGCTGGCTGGCCGCGGACTCGCTGTCCTCCGCCATCGCGGCGGCGCGGGCTGGGGCGGCGCTTCGGGCAGCTGGCGCTGAGGGCCGGCGCGGCGGAGGCGGTGCAGCGAGCAGCTCCCTCTAGCGCCGCCCGCCGTCTCCTCAGAGCCGGAGCCGCAGGCGTGCCAGCCCCTCCTCGCCCCGCCCCTCCTCGCATGGCTCCGCCCCGCCCCCGGGCCCGCCCCCTGCGGCCCGGGTTGGGTGGCGGGCGGTCCGCGCGCCCCCGCGGCCCGGGGTAGGGAGCGGGCAGGGCGGAGGGTAGTAGGGGTGGTCGCGATCCGCTGCGCGCAGGAGCGTGGTCCTGGATCCCGGCCGGTGCCTGAACCCTGCGCTCGCCTCTGAATGGGGCAACCTGAAGACCCCGAATCCTGAGTCTTCGTTTTGGGAGCACAGGCAACGCGATTTTACATCTCTTCGTATTAGGAAGACTTTTAACTCTTTGCAGGAAATTCTTAGTCAGGGGTAGGCGTGTCAAGACCACTGATTTCCAGAACCCTAACCCCCGCCCTTCACCTCATCCCCAACCACGTACGCTTTGTAAAAGTTCCATTTCATATGTCTCTGTCTTTCCAGTATACTATAAAGTCAAAGCCAGAGTCAAAACAGAGTGCTTCCAGCCTTCCCGCCTCTCCGTTCCAACGAAACTCGCAGCCCTAAAACTCTTGACAGAGAAAAATGTGGAACTGCCCCTGTTTTTGCTGGACGGCTTAGACCACAACCATCTTTGGGGAAATGGGACTTGTCCATGATGCTGGGGCCTTGGACAGTGTCAGTGAGTGAGGCCACTCTGGCGTCCTCAAGTGAAGGTTATGACCTAGACCTCCGAGCAAAAGTGGGTGGTGGCCTTCTAGGCTCAGATGGTCCCGTTTCTCTCCCCGTGAACGCAGGAGGGGAAGGAGGCACCCCGCGGATTGCCAAATAAAACGCGGGTGAAGTCCAAACTCTTATTTGCTGTTGCAGTCTGTACACCCCGGTCCCTTCCTTTGTTCTCCTTTCATGAGCAGAGTTCAAGGTCCCACTGGGTCATGGGAAGCCTACATGGCTTTACAAAGGCAGTGGAAAGATAGTTATCAGAAATGCTCAGAGAGGAAGAAAGAGGCTTTTAAAAGCCACCTGAAATTTTTGGTGCGGGTCCTTTTTTTGGCAAAAGGCATTGGGAGCATTTGGGGGCTCCTTTTTTTCCCCACAAGCCAGACCGTGCCCTTAAAATACGGTAAGATAGAAGTATCTAGAGACAAAAATTGCAGAGCTATTTCAAAGTTCACCAGACTTTTATGACTGACTGAGGATGAGCCAGCAAAGGTTCCGTAAAAAGTGCAAAATGGGGCCAAACCACGAAGGAAATACAATGCTTTCTTTCACAATTGCAATGATTTCTGAGGCAGAAAGTCACATGTGGCCCTCTAGCTTCAAACTTTAGGCAAATATAGATCAGTGAATTTCCCACTGCTCATCCCTGTGAACGGGAAGAGTTGGCTAACGGTAACCTGGTTGGGTAGTCAGCAGGACGTTGCAAATCCATCCCATCAGTTGCTATAGCCTATTGGAAGGGTTCTCTAAAATGTTTTAAAAATACAAAGCCGAGTCAGCAGACATGTATTATTTATATGAATTCTCAAGAAATTTTGACTGAGAACCTCTCAAAAAGAATAAGAAAACAAATAATCCTGGAGAAATATTAAAATGAGGGTATCAAAAACCAGTTAAGGGCTTCCCTGGTGGCGCAGTGGTTGAGAGTCCACCTGCCGATGCAGGGGACGCGGGTTCGTGACCCGGACCGGGAAGATCCCACATGCCGCGGAGCGGCTGGGCCCGTGAGCCATGGCCGCTGAGCCTGCGCGTCCGGAGCCTGTGCTCCGCAGCGGGAGAGGCCACAACAGTGAGAGGCCCGCGTACCGCAAACAAAACAAAACAAAACAAAAACCAGTTAAACACTGGAAAGCAATGATAAATAGGGAACATCTGTTCCCCAGAATGCAAAGAAATTGGCCCAGATGACTCTTTGGTACTGGATGGAGGTATTACATAATACAAACGTGTGTCATTAATCATTTGAAGGAGGACAGAGTTTGCCGACAACCCTGGAAAATTCTTAAATCCTATTGTTATGCATAGAAACTCACTATGTTTCTAAAAAATTTTGCTTCTTCCTCTGGTTTAATCCCAGAGTTTGGGGGACTGGAAGCAGGTGGTATCTTCTAGAATCTCAGATTCAACATTTATTTGGGGGAAGAGAGTACTGTACAGTGATTACTAGTGTGTTAAAAGAAGCTCTTGGAAATTTCCTACCCTACTTGACTCATCTCTTATTATAGATGTAAGATCATAGTTGTATAATTAGTCTTGTTTTATTTAAACTATGGTAACTTTTTGCTTTTAAAAAAAATTGTGCTAAATTACACATACCATAAAATTTACCATCTTAACCATTTCTAAGTGTACAGTTCAGTAGTGTTAAGTACATTCACATTGTTGTGCAAGCCCACCTCCAGAGCTTTTTCATCTTGCAAAACTGCAACTATAACCGTTAAACAACTCCCCATTTACCCCTCTCTCCAGCCCCTGGCAACCACCTATGGATCTGACTACTTTCCATCCCTCTGAATTTGACTACTCTAGGTATCTTGTATAAGTGGAATCATACAGTCTTTTTGTGACTAGCTTATTTCCCTTAGCAAAATGTCCTCAAGGTTCATCTGTGTTTACCATGTATCAGAACTTTCTTCCTTTCTAACACTGAATAATATTGTTGTATGAATAACATTCTGTTGTATGAATAACATTGTATTATTGTAAATCATAAGATCCTAAACTTTGAGGCTGATGCTGTGATTTGGGTGAGATGTTGGGGAGTCTTGTGGGCGAGAGGAAAATGTGAACATAAGATGGATGTGATGTAAGAAGGATGTGAATAACTGTCCAGAAGGTAGATTGATAGATTCATTGCAAAACTATGGCCTCAAATCTCTACTCCTGTCGTTGGCAGCTCCTCCCATCAAGAGATGGAACCAACGTCCCCACCACTTGATTCTGGGATGACCAACAAAATTTGGCAGAAGTGACGGTGTGGCAGTTTTGGCACATAGAGTATAACCTTTTGCTTCCTCTATTCCTTTACTTCCAGCAAAAAGAAATTCTGATGATACAGGGTGTGTATCTAGGATACATCATATTTATTAATATGAGAACTAATGAACTCTGGCCAAAGGGAGGCTTGCACGCTTTACTCTACCCAGTGGAATGCTTCCCCTCCACAGGCACAAGCCTAGGTTAGCCTGTGGGCTGGACCTGGAGTGAGCCTAGACCTCCTGGGCTCTCCAGTTCTTGGTCAGTCTGCCAACTGACCACGGACACGTGAGCGAGCCCCACTGAGTTTAGCATAACTGCCCAGCTGACCCATAGATGTGTGAGAAATAAATAATCCATGGTCATTGTTTAAAGCCATTAAGTTGTGGAGTGTTTTTTGTTTTTGTTTTGTTTAATGAAGCAATAACTAAATGATACACTACAGAAAAGCAAAGACCAAAAGAAAATCTTAAAGATTGACACATCCTTTATCATCAACTTGATAACTGTCTATGTATCAGGGTACGTCTGAAAAAGACTCCTGCCAAGTCGAAAGTTTGCACGTGCCGCTCTGTATTCACAAAAACAATGCGCATTACTTTTGCATTGTGTTAACTCTTCCTGATAGCCGGTCTGCTTCACACTCAGGTTGACTTGATCGTAATTAAAAAAAAAAAAAAAAAAGTGACTCCATTTCTAATTGTGGAGGAAACTATGACTACGCTGTACCTTTTGCAATTGTGTGTTTGACAAGCACTTCTTAGGGTCAGTGTGAGCGCAATTTTCACCTCCCATTGCTTACGAGCCTGCTGAAAAGTTTTCCTACTGTTCAAACTAGTAGGGTGGTACCAGCAGGCCAGCTGCATTATGCAGCTTCACTGTTGGTGCGACCGTCTTGCTCCCCGTAGGACAAAGTGGAGTGTGAGGGGGACGCCAAGGAAACTGCCAGAGGATGTAGAGATGATGCCATAGCATGAGCTAGAAGGTGCCTTAAGTCTGTAAACAAGGTCATTTCACGACCACACCCTGTTGCCACCTGTGAATATACCCGGGCTTTGTTCACCAACACATCACTGGATGGTGTAGTGCCAACGTTTATCAGTTCTTTCATGAATAAAAACTGTCTATTCCAGAAGCACATTCTCATCAGAAATTTCTACTTGAAGTATTAAGTACGAAAGGAGGCAAAAGGATCTATTCTAGCCTGTCCAGGATTAGGGTTTCCCAGTCCTCTCAAGAAGAAAGGGTGGAGGAGAAAGGAAAAGAGTAAAGGAAGTAGGGAGAGTAGGTAAGGGAGTGGAAGGGGGGAGGGGCAGATCAAGAAAGGGACGCTAGTGGGGTACAGGGAAGCAAAGAAAGGCGTAGGGAATCAGCTGCCAGCAACCCAAAGGCCACAAGGGCCTCCCAGATGAGAGGACTCCCTGCCTCCAGCCTCTACCTCCCTTTAGATCCTTTTCAACAGTGCTACTCAAATGATCCTTCTATAGCAATCTGATCAGTTCCCTGACTTAGAACTTCTGCAAGTCCCAACTGCTTTCTGCACTGAGTCAAAGCTCCTTAGGTGAGCATTCAAGGCCACCCACAAACTAACCTCACCTTGCCTCTGGTCTCACACTCTGCAAGCCTCCCCATGACCAGCATACTGTTTCCACTAGGATACTCCATCCAGTCTCTAAACGCACCAGGTCTTTACTTAGATTTCACTTGTCTCTTCCCCCTCGTCTCATCCATCACTGATGACAGGTCAAATGTTGCTTCCCTGTCAAGCTTCCCAGACACCAGAGAGTTGCCCAGTGTCCTCTGCTCCCAAGGCCCTCTGTTCATGCCTCTGTTACCAATGCAGTAATTAATCGTTTTCTATGCCTGCAACCATCCCATCATGTGACTGTCAGCTCTGAAGAGTCCTGCTCCTTTTACTGGTCTCAGTAGCCCTATCACCCAACAGTGCCTGGCCCAGAATGAACGAATGAATGAATG
Source organism: Leucopleurus acutus (assembly GCF_964270905.1). Taxonomy (NCBI): domain Eukaryota; kingdom Metazoa; phylum Chordata; class Mammalia; order Artiodactyla; family Delphinidae; genus Leucopleurus; species Leucopleurus acutus. The sequence goes on from NC_139142.1 coordinate 197,012,420, forward strand.
TCTCTTCCACCTCATTTCTCCCTATATGCAAACCCATCCCCTTTTGATGGTTTACTTGCAGAGGCATTCAGGCAAAATTTCTTACCATGGAAATCCCTGGTAAAATCCCTACCATGGATTTTCATGAAAACTTAAAGATGGGAAGTAGAGACACAGTTTAACTTGTTTCTTTTAAGGACAGAGATTTCTTCCAGGAATCATATGTGAGCACAGGATTCTTGTTCCCACTTTTTCAGAAGTAAAATATGTGAGGGAAGAAGAGGAAGGGAATCTATTTGAACAGTAAAAGAGGAAAAAATGCTTTCTCATTGCTAGGACCTTTCGTCTTTATACAAGCTAATACCATCACTGGTACATCAGCCCCTGAAGCCAAGTCTCCCCGGGAGCCTCCCATGCACACTCAGTGGATCTGCCAGAAAGGAAGATGTACATCTCGCCCAAGCTTGCTAAGATGCAGACACTCACGGGCTCACCCTGGCACTCCTGTGTCAGAGCTTCATGAGAAAGTTCCTGGGAAAGCCAGCTATATTTCCTCGGAAGTTTGGGAACACACATGAAGATTGGATACTGGCCACCCAGTGGGTGTTGATATCCAAGAGGAGCTTATAGCTGCACCAATTAGGTAAAACAGGTTACACCATTTTTCTCTAATCCCTCTTCCATACCACCTGGGCTCTGGAGGCCCCACAGCCCGGCATGTGGAGAGATCCTGTGAACCACGGGGAAATGCCAGAACCAAGGGTGGGGTGGACTTGGCATTGGACAGAAAAAAGATAAAAGATTCAAACAGAATGTGACTGGAGTGAACTTCTTAATACCTGCCATCACTGAAAGCTCTGGGATCTGCCCAAGATATCACTAAGGGTGGGGAAAGGGAGATTTGAAAGCATGGTTTTTTTGGTTTTTTTTTTTTTGTTTCTGGCTGCACAGCATGGCATGCAGGATCTTAATTCCCCTACCATGAATTGAACCGGGGCCGCCTGCAGTGGAAGCATGGAGTCCTAACCACTGGACTGCCATGGAAGTCCCACACCCATTTTATTTTATAAAGACAAAAACAAAGCCAAAAAAACCCCACCTATGTATCATCTTATTTATTTGTAAATAGTGTCTCCGAGCAAAAATGGTACCATCCTTTTAAGAAGAAACTGTAGATAGATTCAGATCCCTGTACCTTCCTATTCCTGTTTATGGCCAAGGAAGATACATATTCACAAGATTTGCATAGCGTAAACCTCAGTGTTAAAATGTGTTGAGGGTTACAGCCTGGTTTAATTTGTAAAACTTCTGAATTGGAGAATGTTTTTACAGAAATTTGTAGAAAGTGATTTAAGTCATACTTTTTCATTAGAAACAACCATTTACCCACAGAGATTTCTTAGCGTTTTCCTTCTTGTCCACTCAGGACGGGCACTTCAGTCATTTGCTCTGCGGTGGAAATGGGTTGGTGCAGATCCAACCACGTTCTCTCATCCTCACTGGCCTCAATTTCCCCCCTTTAGTGTAACCAGAATCTTGCCTACCGGCAGTACATCGTGTAACCATCAACTGAGGAAACCAATTCGACCCTTGCTAGAAGCCAATGCGTGGTACTGGAGTTGTTGAATCCTCATAGCCTAACTTACAGAAGAACAGAAACAGACTCACAGATACAGAGAACAAACTAGTGGATACCAGTGGGGAGGAGGTGGGGGGAAAGGGTGAGAAAGGTGTAGGGGATTGAGAGATACAAGCTACTGTGTATAAAATAAATAAGCTACAAGGATATATTGTACAGCACAGGGAATATAGCTATTATTTTGTAATAACTTTAAATGGAGTATAATCTATAAAAAATTGAATCACTATGTTGTACACCTGAAACTAATATAATATTGTAATTCAATGACTTCAATAAAAAAAAAAACACTAATTTGAAAAGATACATGCACCCCAATGTTCATAGTAACATTAGTTACAATTGCCACACTATGGAAGCAACCTAACTGTCCATCAACAGATGAATGGATAAAGAAGATGTGGTATACATTATATCTACAACAGAATACTACTCAGCCATAAAAAGGAACTAAAATTTGCCATTTGCAGCAACATGGATAGACTTGGAGGGCATTACATTAAGTGAAATAGTAGGAAGTTGTGCAAGAGAAAGTATTTCAGAGATTTTCAAGCACTACATAGATGTATAGAATTACCATGAGGCTAGGCCTCCCACAGAGCATGGCAGCACTTACAATTCCAGTGAAAAAAAACAATGATTTCTCACTGTCCATTGGTTTTTCTGCCCTGTTAAAGACCAAATGTTCAAATGGTCCTGTTTAGTGGGACAGATATGACTTCACATCATTGCTGGTATGAGTTTCCTGGAGGTTGTGGGTTTGGAGATGAACTTTGCATAAAAAGAATTCTTGGATGTTGGGTAGAGAGAGCAGGAACCTTTGATGACCAATTGGAGCAGTGAGAAGAAAACCAAATGTCTTTTGCATAACTGGCAGGGAAAGAACCCGTGAGTGAAGCGGGGAGGCGATATAATTAGGCTACTTTGATAAAGACTCCTGAAATCAAATGTGAATAAATTGAATCCACTGCAGAAGCATCCACCGATTATGTTGTCAAAGATGCAGGCGGGAGAAATGGATTTCACTAGTGTTTTGAATGCTTGTAAGGAACAGAGTCTAGAGGCAAAACTGCCAGTTAATATGACTTATTTCAGATGAGAAATGACCACAGACTGTCCCAGAGACTCTGCAGTGGAGGAAAAAAACCAGCCAAACACACACAAATTAAGAAACAACCACCAAAACCCCCCAACACTTCAGCAACGAGCCGGTTGCAGGAAGGAGCAGAACGTGATTCAGAGGCTCCACGCCTGAGGGAGGGTGACAATGGATACTCCCATGATCTAGGGGAAATGTGTTAGACACTTAAGCGTAGTTACAGAGCGTTCTTGTAAATACGATGAAGCATGATTTCATTTTAAAGTAATTCCTACCAGGCCAGCCTTTGGATTTTTTTTATGTTTACTTTTATTTTGCATGTCAAGTTGATTTTTTTAAAACAAATATCCAAAAATACCCAAGAGGATCATGTTCCAGGTGAACGCTGTTTTATTTGGTCAACAAGTATTTATTGTGTATTTATGGTGTCAGGTATTGAAGCAGAGACTTAGTACTGTATTATTTCCTACTGATCTCTACAACAGCTCTGTGATGTAGGCATTATTCTCATTTTCCATTTAGGCATCTGAGCCTCAACGAGGTTATGTAACTTATCCAAAATAGTGTCTTAGCAAATTCTTACAGCACTTACAGCTCTGCGTGGCAAGTTCCTGTTTTCTTGTTAGAGAAGACACTTGTCTACACGATGTGTTACCCTATTCTGTCATCAGAATCCACCTGCCCCTGTAGACACTGCAAATGCCAGCTACTCACTTTGGTGGCTTCTCTCGCCGCTCAAGGTGGTGCTATGACCCCGTTTTGTCAATGAGACATAAAGACTCCTCCTGGGGGCCATCAGGGGAATTGAGCAGCTGCAACTACTGCCCAGCCGCTTGGCAGAGGGAAAGATGTGAAGAGCTTGATCCTCAGGGGGGTCACAGAGCCTCTGAGCTCTAGGACCACCACCTGCATGCCTCTTGTTAGGGGAGAAAAATAACTCCCTAGTGTTTGGGCTCCTTGTATTTGGATATTGTCTTACTTGCAGCTGAGAGCATTCCATCAATACAGGCAGGCCAGGCTTGCCTCTGTATGCCCAGATTCTCGCCACTCGCTTTGAGGGAGAGGGCCCTGCTAGCAGGTCACTGCAGGGAGACAAGGCAGCCTGCCTGGGGCCAGCAGGACCATCAAACGGCCCTGCATGAAAGCATCCCCCCAAAAGGGTCTGAAGACCAAATTGGATTCTCTCTTTTGGGAATTTGAACTGGAGATATAGGCAGATGGCTTTTTATTTAACAGAGGAGGGAGACATAAGAACAAAAATGAAACAAGACAAAACAGAGGCTACGAGAAAAGCTGAGTCATATCAAGGCAGTGAAGTGCACTCCAGTGAATACCGTCTGTCAACTCCCGACGCCCAAAAGATGGGATGACCAGAGGTGGAGATCCTGGTGTGGACCAGTTATTCTCATCAATTCCATGTAGGCCTGAGGCCTCAGCTCCTGCCTCAGCTGAGTTCTGTGATTTAATGATCCTCTTCTCAATTTCATTTTTAGTTTCTGGGGAGAAGTGGCTGAGAAGGGAGGGGGCACTAAGAGAGCCCAGGCTGAGATTACTGTTTAGATAAGTGGCTCTGCTGTTTGCTCCTTAAGCATCTAAGAGCTTAGGAAAGCAGGCCTTGGTTTCAGGGGCTCCCAGAAGGCCATGGGTTCTAGGAAAACCCCTGAGATCTGATGGATGTGGAGGCTAGTGCACCCCCAGGACAGAATCCAGGGAGCTCCGAGCAGCCTAGGCCTTCCTCTCCACGATCAGGACCATGCCGTTTCCTTGCCAAATCCTCCAACTAGACTAGCACATTCTTTTTTTCTTTTTTTATTAAAGTGTTGTTGCTATACAATATTATATAAGTTACAGACATACATTATAGTGATTCACAATTTGTAAAGGTTATACTCCACTTATAGTTATTATAAAATATTGGCTGTATTCCCTGTGCTGTACATTATATCCTTGTAGCTTATTTTATGCATAATAGTTTGTGCTTCTTAGTCCCCTGCCCGTATCTTTCCCCTCCCCCCTTCCCTCTCCCCACTGGTAACCACTAGTTTGTTCTCTATATCTGTATTCCAAATCAAATGCTGAACAAGTGCTGGGAGATATATATATATATATATATATATATATATATATATATATATATATATATAAAACATCTTCTTTATCCATTCATTTGTTGATGGACAATTAGGTCGCTTCCATACCTTGGCAACTGTAAATAATGCTGCTATGGGGTACATGTATCTTTTCAAATTATTTGGTTTTTTTTTTATATATACCCAGGAGTGGAATTGCTGGATCATACGGTAGTTATATTTTTAGTTTTTTGAGAAACCTCCACACTGTTTTCCACAGTGGCTGCACCAATTTACATTCCCACCAACAATGTACAGGGCTTCTTTTTCTCTACATCCTTGCCAACATTTGTTATTTGTGTTCTTTTTGATGATATCCATTTTGACAAATGTGAGGTGATATCTCATCGTGGTTTGATTTATATCTCCCTGATGATTAGTGACGTTGAGCATCTTTTTATGTGCCTGTTAGCCATCTGCATTTTCTCTTTGGAAAAATGTCTATTCAGTTCTTCTGCCTGTATTTTAATTGGGCTGTTTGTCTTTCTATGTTGAGTTGTATGAGCTGTTTACGTATGTTGGATATTAACCCCTTACTGGTCATATCATTTGCAAATATTTTCTCCCATTCAGTAGGTTGTCTTTTGGTTTTGTCAATGGTTTCCTTTGCTGTGCAAAAGCTTTTAAGTTTAATTAGGTCCCATTTGTTTATTTTTGCTTTTATTTCCTTTGTTTTAGGAGACGGAGCCAAAAAAATATCAGTACAATTTATTAGACCAGCACATTCTTAAGCAGCTTCAGACTTCCATGTCATTCATCGCCCCAGTCACTCCCTGTACCTGTGCCCCAGCTGCTGCCAGCGTCTGGGCCCAGAGCAGCGGCTGGTTCCCAGCTATCTCTGTGAGGCCTGGCAGCAAGGCCGCTTCTGGGTTTCTTGCTTGCTTCACTGTCACAAGTAGCTGTGTGGGAAGCTCCCACCAACCTGATGGAAGTTGCTCCACGTCCTGCTAACAAGCCAGCTGCCTAACACAACTCATCTGCCTCTTCTCCTAAATCCTCATTTCTTTACGTACTAGTCTGCTCGGGGTACTGTCACAAAATACCATAGACTAAGTGGCGTCAACAACTGAAATTTATCTTCTCATCATTCTGGAGGCTGGAAGTCCAAGGGCAAGGTGCCAGCAGGGTTGGTTTCTGGTGCAAGCTCTTTTCCTGGCTTGTAGATGGTCAGCTTCTCGCTAGGACCTCACATAGCCTTTCCTTCATGGGTGTGCAGAGAGAGAGGGCACAAGAGTAAATTCTGGGGTCTCTTCTTATAAGGACACTACCCTATCGGATCAGGGCCCCACACTTAATGACATCATTTAGCCTTAAGTACTTCCTTAGAGCCGCCATCTCCAATTACAGCCATACTGGATGTTAGGGCTTCAATATTTGAGTTTTGGGGGAGACACAGTGCAGTCCATATTGCCTTGAAAGCGGTAGCCACGCCTGACTAAGCTTATACTCCCCCATCGGAGCATAGACCGGACATACCTTGCGTCCAATGAATGCTAGTCAGGGAAGTCATGAATGAAATGACAGAGCTTGGATTTTAACACAGGTTTTCTAGCCTCCAAATCAAATGCTGAACAGCTGCTGGGAGTTAAAGGAAGAAAAAGGCATGGTTCTCCCTCTAGGAGTTTAACCTTTTTATGGAGGCAGGTCAAACCACTGAAGTAAATTATATTAAGGAGCATCACGCCGTGGTGAGTGGGCCCGTTGGGACACACGGAAAGCATTCTAGAAGATCCCTTAGGGACACAAGCTGACCCTAAGAGGCTGGTTTGCTTCGGGACCTTGGAGGACAGATGGGGGGAGAGGGAAGGGCCCAGCCAGGAAAACTTGGGATCTGAGATGGAGGTCTGAGATTCAGCATGGTGGGGGCTGGAGCAGAAGTGCAACACGGGGTGAGAGTTCCAGAACAATCGGGGAGGGAGGGACCAGACAGCAGGACAAAGATGGGGAGAGTTCTGGAAGATGCCGAAGGAGACGATGACAACTTCAAGTCTAAAGTAAACTTTCCACTGAGAACAAGAGCTCTGACATTTTAACCAACCATTTAAACATTACTAGAAAATGTAATCCTGTCCTCAGTAGAAGGAATTATTTCATAGTTTAAAAAGGGTTTGTTTGTGTTTTTTTTGTCATATGGACTGTTGATGTAGTTGTGCAGAAGATGCTATCATTTTAAAGTTAGAAGTGCATCCAATATTCATGGTGAAATTTTAAGTGAGCTCTTTATACAACTAAGTATATCTTTTCACATATTTTTTTCAATCCAGATATCGGATTGTATAATACCTGCAGTCATGCTTTATGCTTTAACTCGTACTTCGTTTTTCTAAAATTATTTGTTATTTGGGACAAGTGAACTCACAGAAGTATCTTTCTGAGACCAAGCCTGACTTCAGAATTTTCATATATATATTTCAGGAGACAGTGCTAAGAATACTGTATTTTTCGAAATAGAATAACATGAAAGAGTAACATGCCACTCCTTAGCAAAACTATTGAAAACCACACCTACTCTCGGGAAAATATTCCGATAGTGTGGTAAGATGACCTGCTCTGTAAATGTTAAGAAGTTCAAGCTTGAAGGGCACCACACTCCCACCATACACTATCTACAATGTGTCATCACATCTGTCCCCCCAGCACCCTCTGAGGGTCCACCCATGGAATCAGTGATGTTTGAAAATTACTGTGAGACATTTAGAGTTTCTCAATACAAACTTAAGGAAGCCAGAAGCTTTTAAGAAGTGTGGGTATTTAAGAGCGTTCCTTCCTATTTGTGAACGTGTATGTCTGCGACTTTTTTCATAGTATAACACTAAGAGAAGTCAGCTTTTAAATTTTCACACTACTTTACAATGATCCTTCTGAATGACGTCACACAACTTTCCATATTTAGTGGATCGATCAGTCCATTCATTCTTCTATTCATCCTTTCAACATCTACATGCATATTATTACCCCAACTTTGGGCATATTTGGGGCGTAGAAGAACAGCTATTGAGGTGGTAAGAGTCAAGCTAAGTCCCACTTCAGTGTTGAGTTTAACAGTCAGTTTTGGATAGAATGTTCTACAGCCCCATTATTCCACACGCAACATTTTCTTTCATTCTTCTTCCTCATTTAAATCGGCATATGGTTGCCCTGGCAGTCTCTGCCCTTACCCTCCCTGCTCCCTCTTTCTTTCTCTCCCTTTGGATAAAGTGAAAAGAAATGAAGTGTCATTTTACTTTTTGGAGATTTTTCAGGAACCCGACCTCCCCGGAGGGCAGACATACTACAATAGAAAGTAAAGGTCAAGTTGACCGCGGGGAAGCTCAGGCTTCCGTTTGGCTGTCCTATGGGCTCCTCTACTGGGGCCTAGAGCCTCTGACTGCTGCAGATTTTGGCAAAGGAGGAACAGCCTGGTGCCTACAAATCCTGCAGCTGCTTTCATCACAGTTAGGGACAGGAAGAGAAGGCTTGGGTGTCAGGGACGCTGAATTTCTAGCTGCCTTTCAAACTTCTGGTGAGCCATCCTTTATTCTTGGACAAGTAGGAGTAAGGATACGGAGTGGCTGAGGGTAGGCAAAGATGCTACCTCCCATTTACCTCCTGCTTCCTGCCCAAGCATCACATTTCCTAACCAGATCCCAGCTCTGACTTGACACCTTGAATCTGGACTGTTAAGTCGGGTTCATTTCACTCCTGGCTCTGAACAGCCTGCTTCTTAGCTTACCCGTGTCTGGCTTTGATCCTGGATTTCAGAACCTGACACTGCTTCTTCCCTTCTGATCATCTAGCATAGATTTATTCCCCCTGCTGCTCTGGATTCTCAACCTTGGTCTCTGATAGGGTGGGGCTGGGAAACAGAACTGGGTCCCTGGGGAGCGCTGGGTCCTCGGCTCTCTGTGCATCTGCTATTGGATGTGGCCACGCAGATGCAACTTGCCTTGCTGCCAGCATTCCTGAGCTCTCGAACTGCTATACCTTATTTTCTAATCCTCTTCCTTTTAAAAGGTAGAGTGTTCTGCACGTCTGCCTGTGAGTAGAACAAATCCTTTGTGCTGTGGGAATTAGAGACGAAGAAAGGAGTTTTGCTTTCATCACAATTTTCTAAATTACCTGTTGTACTCGTAGCTCAAATCACACCTGATTTTCTTTTTAAATAACTGACAGTGAGAGCTATCACCTAGCACAATCGCACACCTCTGTGGTGGCATTTCTCCGAATCGTAATGCGGCCAGGGGGACTTCTGTGGGCTCGCACGAATAATCTACAGACATTCAATTTCAGTTCTCACACACCGAGTGACTGAATCCCATGAAGCGTTCTTTGACGCCAGGCTTTTGGAAAACAAAAAGGCTATTTATGAGGAGATGAACAAAAGGAAATGATAAAAATTGCAAGTGAAAGCACTGGCCCAACTCTAATTTCATAACCCTGACCCTGTAGTTAGAAGGTTCTCGATGCTGGACATCTCTCCTTAGGAAATATTTGATGGGAGAAGGATGTAATAATGTTGATGACTTTCTCCAGCCAGGACGTGGCTGTCCCTGGGCTTCCACTTTTAGTGAACTTTTTTGTTCTTATGGAAGCTTGGGAAGGGCCAAATTGGCTCTTAAGATATCATCTGAATGTAGAAAACAGACTTACGGTTACCAAGGGGGAAAGCGAGGGGGAGGGATAAACTGGGAGATTGGGATTAACAAATACACACTGCTGTATATAAAACAGATAAACAACAAGGACCTACTGTATAGCACAGGGAACTCTACTCAATACTCTGTAATGACCTATATGAGAAAAGAATCTAAAAAAGACTGGATACATGTATAACTGATTCACTTTGCTGTACAGCAGAAACTAATACAACATTGTAAATCAATTATACTCCAATACAAAGTAATAAAAAAGATATCATCTGAATAAGCAAGATATCACTGCTGCAGCCCCTGCATGGGACTCAGTACTCTTCAGAGCTCTTCTCCCAGCTTAGGTCCTTCATATCCCACTGGCCCTTGTCCCCTAAGGCCATTACAGCAGATGGGAATGGCCGATCTCTTATTGTCCCATTTATTTTTACATGCGAGTACGATACTGACCCATACCAGACCTCAATCCACTTCTCTGTACTTCTTGTGCTGACCAGTACATTCCATGGCATGTCTTAAAGCATTTCTGAACCCTAAACATCAGCATGTCCATAATGATTTACAACAGAAGCCCTAACACACAGGAACACTGTTTCACCTTTCGTGGTTCTTACAAGGTGAGATAATCACAAACAGAGCTTTAAAAGTAATCAGTTATGCTGGATGCTTAACTGGTTGCATGAGTGAGCTTTGAGGGCAGAACCCTGTCGCATTTCTTTCTTTTAATAAATTTTTAAAATTTTATTTATTTATTTTTATTTTTGGCTACGTTGCGTCTTTGTTGCTGTGTGCGGGCTTTCTCTAGTTGTGGCGAGCTAGGGCTACTCTTCGTTGCAGCGCGTGGGCTTCTCACTGCAGTGGCTTCTCATTGCGGTGGCTTCTCTTTGTTGTAGAGCACGGGCTCTAGGTGCACGGGCTTCAGTAGTTGTGGCATGTGGGCTCAGTAGTTGTGGTTCGCGGGCTCTAGAGTGCAGGCTCAGTAGTTGTGGCGCATGGGCTCAGTAGTTGTGGCACACAGGCTCTAGAGCGCAGGGTCAGTAGTTGTGGCGCACGGGCTTAGTTGCTCGGCAGCATGTGGGATCTTCCCGGACCAGGGCTCGAACCCATGTACCCTGCATTGGCAGGCGGATTCTTCACTACTGCACCACCAGGGAAGCCCCTGTCACATTTACATCTGTACCCCCAGAACTTTGTTTAGTGCTTACTGCCTGGTTTACTACTTGAGAAATAACTGCTTAATACTGAATGATCCTGCATGAACTAAAACAACATGCACTATTTTCAGATAATTTATCCTCTATTACTTCAGCCTTTAAGGATCTCAGTAAATTCAAGAGGAATCACTAGAAAAACTGGAAAGATACAAATGGACTAAATCTGACTCTTATTCAAGAGGAAATTTTGCTTAGCAGAAGTCACCCACCTTCTCCGATAAAGAAGGGAACAGGGAATCGTTAATGCAAATTCAAGTTTAAAATAGCAACATGTAATTTACGCATAGATATTTTTCAGCTATCACCCCCCCCCCCGGAATATCTTCAGGGTTGAATGCTTTGGGTAGATGATGTCAGGGAATCCGTATGCAGGGCAAACAGCGTGTGAAAAAATTCACCAGTTGTATCAAGTTCCTGATGTACTGTCTTTAAAGATCCTCAGATCATTCCCTTTACAAAGCAGCATGTCCATTTTTAGAGGGCTTACCTCGGGCTGGTTGGCCACTCTTGCCGTTCACAGCTGTAGGTCGCCTCTCTGTGGTCAGTGAAACCAGCCTCAATCTAACCCTTCATTAAATCTGCAAATAAGGAGACTGGACCAGGGGACCTCTGAGGGCCTTTCGGCTCCCCCTTCTGGGATGACATCAAACCATCAGAGTAGATCTGGAAGCAGTGAGCTTCTCTCTCTGCATGTTTTCCCCCGGGTTCCTCTGAGTTATAGCTGTGAGGGCAGATGCGAGGTTAATTTTTAAAATCCCTTAAATGGCCCAATTTTGGCAGCTCCTGTACTCCCTAAGCCATCCCTTGAGAGCCAGCGTAAGAGGTCTCGCTGCTCCCCCAGAAGATGCTGAGTGGATTCAGGCTCCCCACTTTGTTTCTTCTTCTGGACAAGAGGCCCCGCCCCCCATGCTGTGAAGTACCCTCCTCGGTCCTCGGACTCCTGCTGCCATTCTCCACGGCCTCCTTCTACGTACTTCTCTCCTTCTGATACTTAAAACGAAAAAGCCTAACAGCAGGACTGCAAGCTAAGAACAAATCCTTGTTGCCACTGCCTAGCACAATCCTTTTCAAATGCTGTTATTTTTTAAAAAACTGAAATCATTTTAGAAAAAGTCATTACACGAGGCCCCCTAATATATAAATCAGTAAAGACTGGAAGATTCTGTCTTGGCTTCTGGCCTCAAAGAACCCCAGTATACTTCAGAATAATTTTAAAACCAATTGCTGGGTTTCCCTGTTGGCACAGTGGTTAAGAATCCACCTGCCAATGCAGGGGACGCGGGTTCGAGCCCTGGTCTGGGAAGACCCACATGCTGCGGGGCAACTAAACCCGTGTGCCGCAACTACTGAGCCTGCGCTCTAGAGCCTGTGAGCCACAACTACTGAGCCCTCGTGCCACAACTACTGAGCCCACGTGCCACAACTACTGAAGCCCGCGTGCCTAGAGCCCGTGCTTCACAACAAGAGAAGCCACCGCAATGAGAAGCCCACGCACCACAACAAAGAGTAGCCCCCGCTCGCCACAAGTAGAGAAAACCCCGCGTCCAACAAAGAAGACCCAATGCAGCCAAAAACAAATAAATAAATTTATATAAAAAACCCAAAAAACAAACCAATTGCTTAGGATACTGAAGAAAGAGAAATTATTGGGGGAAAAAAATAAGTATCAGTAAAAACACTCTACCTGCTCCCTTAGCTGTTACAAATGTTTGGTAAAAGGAAATAAGACCAACTTAAGCTCACTTTTAAGACAGCTTTCTTTGGGTTCTTTCATTTTCCCATTCATATTGATGGAGGCGTTATGACCTGGGTCAACCAAATAAAGAAAAAACAAACTGGAGTAGGAAGTCAGAGATTGTGAGTCATACAGAACTATCTCTTTACCAGGACCAGCTCCAACGAAAAGAATGATGAACAGGAAATGTCCAACACCATAGCATGAGGTTGGAGTTAAAGAAACAAGTTCTACTTAAGTATAACAAGAATAGAGTCAACTTCATGGGCTTGTAACCAAAGCCAGATAGCGTGGCTAGCGTACTCCTTCAGTCTCTTAGCTGTACTTTGTCCATGCCTGGCCCTTAGTTTAACGGCCATGTGTCTGTCTGGGCTTCTGCCCTGGAGAAATTCAAAATAATGATTTAGGACGGGGAGCTCGGTTCCTCTGTTGCCTGTTTCTACACTGCGTTCCAGCATCCGTGCCGGCAGGGTTAGCGTCTCTGTGTTTAGCGGGAGAATCGTGACTCCCTCCAGCCCTGCTCAGCTCTCCTGCAAGCTTTTCCTCTGTTGATCTGAAGCAAAGAGTTTGGCTTTTTCGACCACATCAGACTCAAGTCTGTCCATCCATTAAAACTGTCAGATTGATGACATTTCTGGTCACTCTCAAGGAACAACAGTCTTACGGACCAGTTGGTGAAAAAAATGAGTTTCGATTTCTTAATCAGAAGGCTCGGTCCTGCGAACAATCAAAACTTCTGCCGGTTTTGGCATTGGACTTTTCTTCCCAGGTGGGGCCGCCATGATGGAGAACACGCGGTCAGACAGGAGGGCTGTGGTCTACGCCCCTCCTGCCACTCCAGCCTTTTCCCTCTCACAGGTTTTGCCCCCTCCCCAGGGTCTGGCCCTGGGCTTGGGGTCAGGTGGCTGGAGTTCACAGCACCGTTCTGTTTAAAGAAATCCTTCAAGATGCTCCCACTCTCATGACCTTTTTATAAGTGGGCTAAGAGGGTGAGATCAGTTTGCAGACATTTCCTTTGTAAGTTCTGCACACCCACTCTCTGCTGCACTCACTTCAAATTCTGGGAGAGTCCTTTCCCTTTCTGAGTCATTCAAGGCATTCTTTGCAAGACTAACTCTTTTTTTAAAAAATTGATGTATAGTTGATTTACAACATTGTGTTAGTTTCAGATGTGCAGCAAAGTGATTTAGTTTATATATATATATATTTAGATTATTTTCCATTAGAGATTGTTTGAAGGTCTTGAGTATAGTTCCCTGGGTTATACAGTAAATCCTTGTTGCTTATCTATTTATGTATGCATTTATTTATTTGTTTATTGATTTATTAGCCATGCCGCGCAGCATGCGGGATCTTAGTTCCTCGACCAGGGATCAAAACCATGCCCCCTGAAGTGCAAGCTCGGAGTCTCAACCAGTGGACTGCCAGGGAAGTCCCTATCTATTTTATGTATAGTAATTTGTATCTCTTAATCCCATAATTCTAACTTATCTCTCCCCCGCCTCCCTTTCCCGTTTGTTTTCTATAATACTAACTCATTCTTAAGAGAGTGAAGGCTGAAGTTTATAGATGAATCTGCTCCTGGCCTCCCCGAGGTCTCTGAACTCTGTGCCACGTGTGGCTGCAACATTATTTAGCAAGAGGCATCCCTCCTCTGTGCTTCCACACAGAAGCAGCTGATGTGCCACTCTCAGTAATTCCATGGCATGGTTTTCTCCAGCGGTCGGAATTTGTCTTTCAAAGACGCTTGCTCTGATCACAACTTCACGATCTCGGACAGGGGCATGCTGACTGTACCCCTTAATCCATTAACTTCTTCGTGATCTTCTGGGGGCTCCAGGGCTTCAATCCTTCATGAAAACTATACTGCTCTTTCCATTTAGTTTTTCTGTGTGAATTAACCTAAACTCAACCTTCCTTCGGAATGGGAGAGTTTCACATATAGACACAGAGTCTTATATCCTGTCTACTTGCATGGTTAATGGCTCAAGTATGTATATTTGTTTCCTCAGCAAAATTGTAAGTGTATCAGGAGAACCAAGGGTGACAGCCCGGCATTCCAGGGGCAGGAGCCCACTCCTCTTGGACGACAGCAGTTTTACAGGTAAAGTAGTTGGAGCATCTTCCACAGAAGCAAATGCTGCGGCTACAGGGCTTGGGGCTCTGTAGACTGGTTAGGAGTTCCACAACCTGAAGCAAGAATGTGAATTTTCTATTCACAACCATTTGAAACATCTCACAACCTTTTTATATTGGGGCTGATGACACTTGGAAGGAGGGAATCAGATAGAGCCATCACCCTGTTACTGTCTCAGTCATAAGCATAGGGTATGAATAGATACGTAACAGAAGGGCAGTGATATGATTTTATCGGTAGATCCACACATTGAAACAATCAGGAGTGACTTTATCAAAGGAAGCAGATAGCGGTTAAGCATCCTGGTGAGTAATCTCATTGAGAATGTGGTGACTTAACCCACCAAGAGTTTCTGGAATCCTGAATTCCTAGGGCAGCGTCCACGATACAAGCCTCAGAGGACAGAGGGAGAAAAAATTTTGAGTCATACTATGACATTTTTCTAATTATTCCAAAAGTTATTCTCAGATGAAAAAAGAAGTCATTGTTACTATGGTATTCCTGAAAACGGAGAAATTCTGATTCACAAGAGATGCCATCATCTGACACCTAATGTCTCCAAGGATAAAGTTAAAGACACTTTTTTTGTGTGTGAAAGGATTCCGACCTTTTAATTAACACATGCATCACCTCACATATTTATCTTTCTTTTTCTTTGGTGAGAATGTTTACATTTTGCTCTCTTAGCAAATTCCAATTACTATACAATACAGCGTTATCAACTATTGTCACCGGGTTTTTCATCTTAGAAAATTTGTACCCTTTTACCAAACTCTCCCTGTTTCTTCCGCCTCCCAAGCCCTGGCAACTACTCTTCTACCTTCTGTTTCTATGAGTTTGATTTTTTTTAGATCCCACATATAAGCGATACCATGCAGCATTTTCCTGTGTCTGTCTTGCTGACTTAGCATAATGTCCAGGTCCATCTGTGTCGTTGCAAGTGGCAGGATTAATTTTTTTTTATTCAATTAAAATAAATAATTAAGGTACAGCTGAGAAAGTCAAGATGTTAACACGGTAGTAAGTTCACCTTTATATCTTCTAGGTACATCTCTCTAGAGTCTTAGGCACAAAGAACAAGCATCCAGAGAAATGCAACTTGGGAATTGGAGAACCGACCACATCCTACCCTTGGTTTCTGTTGCCTCCCCATCCATCTCTTTTCTCAAAAAAACTTCCTCCCTTGACGTTCTAAACTGAGCGTAAGTCTCACCTCCTTCTCGGACCCTCCCGGGCCCTCCTTCTCATCTTAGCCCTTATCTATTTTACCTATGAATTGTGGTTAAGACATTCCGGGCTTTGTCTCAGCAGAAACGGCACCTGTTCCTAAACTGACAGCTGTGATTCACATTGACAGTTAGCACTTTGATTGGTCAGGTGAGCTGGTTGGCTGTTCACTTCCTGTGCTTTCGGCTTATCATATGGTTGCGTGTTAAGGCAACATATCACCATAAAGTCAGCCACAAGCACATCTGTCCTTATGCAAATTCACAGGTGTACCTGCCAAGGCGTACAGAAGGTTGAATGTAGGCCTTAAGAGAAACAAAGAAGCTTAGTTAAGAAAAAAATGGAAGAAGATTTTTTGAAATTAATTAAAAGCAAATCAACACAGAAGAAAAAGGAACTCTCCTACACTGTTGGTGGGAATGTAAATTGGTGCAGCAGCTATGGAGAACAGTAGGGAGGTTCCTTAAAAAATGAAACATAGAGCTACCATATGATCCTGCAATCCCACTCCTGGGCATATATCCAGAGAAAACCATAATTTGAAAAGATATATGCACCCCAATGTTCACTGCAGCACTATTCACAACAGCCAAAACATGGAAACAACTTAAATGTTCATCAAAAGAGGAATGGATAGAGAAGATGTGGTACATGTATACAATGGAATGCTACTCAGCCATTAAAAAGAATGAAATAATGACATTTGCAGCAATATGGAGGGCCCTAGAGATTATCATACTAAGTGAAGTAAGCCAGACAAAGACAAATATCATATGACATCACTTATATGTGGAATCTAAACTATGATACAAATGAACTTATTTACGAAACAGAAATAGACCCACAGACATAGAAACCCAAACTTATGGTTACCAAAGGGGAAAGGGCGGGGAGGGATAAATTAGGAGTATAGGATTAACATATACACACTACTATATATAAAATAGATAACCAACACGGACCTACTGTATAACACAGGGAACTGTACTCAACATTTTGTAATAACCTATAAGGGAAAAGAATCTGAAGAAGAATATGTGTGTGTGTGTGTGTGTGTGTGTGTGTGTGTGTGTGTGTATATATCTGTATCACTTTGCTGTATATCTGAAACTAACACAACGTTGTAAATCAACTATACTTCAATAAAAAAAATCAACACAAACACGAGGTTTAAAAGACAAGTAAATTAATTTAAAAACTCTGTTAATCAGACAGTTTCTGCATCTTAACTTTGATGAGTCTTTGTTCTCACTCCTTAATATTAAGGGCAGAGACTGTTTTGTGAACCAAGTTAGAAAATGATTTTGATTATCATTCAAACAATTCATGATTATGTACCTTCTCTCTATCTATCATGGGAAAATAGTATAATTCGAAAGTAGGGTAAGTTAGGAATGCTCTTTCATTCTTATCTGTAGAATGGAGAGCATCTAACGTGCAGCAAAATGAGAGCTTATTGCTTTGTCATGGTGACTCGTGGTCGCTACCGTGGTGACTTACGCATGTAATGACTGGGTAGCATGAACAATCTAGGACTTTATGATGCAAATGTTCATATCTTTCCACAGAAGTCAGGTTAAAAACTTCTAGAAGTGTATATTCCAGTTGATTTAGCCTTCCAAATCACAAGCATGTCTTCAAGTGTCTAAGTTGTGTTTGCATCATGTAATGCAAATAGATACCCCACCTTCACTGATGAGTTTATTTCACGAGCGGAGTTGCCAGGTGTTGAGATGCTCAGTTAAGACAACACGCCAAAAGGAAAGTCAAGTCTTTAATCACTGCTCTAGGATAAGCCAAGAGGCCAAACAGGAACACGCATCAGCCCCCGAAATGTTCCATCTTCCCCACGGAATGGATATGTGTGTGTACACATGGTCTGGTGTGGGAGAGCAGCTTCCCTACCCAGCAAATCTTTGCAATTGCCTATGCTTGGACCTGAAAAATCCCACGTAGGTTTTTAACCAGGTGCTACATCTGGCCAGTAGGATGCTTTATTTCTGGGCTCTGTGAGACACTAGTGACAAACAAACTAGAACTATCTGACAATAAAGGGGAATTTACTGGAAGGGTATTGGAACATTTTAAATAATGGAAGGGAGCGGATGAATAATAAAATTACGGGAAGGACAGTGATCCAGGTGAGCATTGGCAGCCGGGATTCTCCTCTCACTCACCTCTTCTCTGTGTGAGTCAAGTTCACTCTCTCTTATTGTGGCCTGGATGCCTTAGGCAAAACAGGGACGTTACTGGAAAGTTAGTGGAGTGGCTCGGATAATCCAAGGAATACGCCTACTAGCAGCTTTAGAGTTTCATAGATGCAGTTCCACCACTAGCCCTACCTCGCGCAGTTCTAGTTAAAAAAATAAAAAAGCCAGAGAAGAACTCTGATTGGCTCCTGCCTAGATCAATCACTCTGAATGTGACTAATCACTCTACTCCCATCATGGAGACATGACCACTGGGCTCCACCCTATTGGGCGTTCCAGAGAAGGAATTATCAGTCAGAAAGAGGCATAGAAGATACCTCTTTAAACACATGAGAAGAAATGTCATTTTGGTTCCATGTCTAAGGATGGAAAGGAAAAAAGGTTATTGAGAAAACTGAGCTAACACCTTTTCATCTGCCAGATAACTTGTTTTATAAGTAGAGGTAACACCAAAAATCACTACATCGTTCAGTAACTTTGTTTCTCTAATTTTAAAGTTAATTCCTTTATGAGCCAGTGTTTCTTTGAGCTTATACACACTGTCCCTCTTCTCCTTTACACACACACACACCCAAGTGTGCAAGTCTGAGGATACAAAATGGATGAAAGACGAGGTTTCTGTTCTTAAAGGAAATTATATTTCCTCTGTCTCTCTTGATTTTCACCTTCAGTGTGCTAAAATTTTAGTTGACTAGCCTATATAATTAATTCAGTACATGTACCTCTGGAAGTATACCAGCTTTCCAACCATAAGATTTTTCTGAAAGTCTACATTTTATCCTATTTGCCCAGTGAAAAAGTTAAGCTCACACAGTGTGTCATATTCTTAACAGAAGGACCAACTGTAGTTCTAGTTCATATGAAACGACAACTGATGCTCACATGAATAAGTTTCATTTGCAGTTCACAATGACTATTTGGTTATTTATTTGTTGATACTCTGTGTCATTCCAATACCCACTGGAGACAAGCTAACTTTAGTATTACAAGATAATAACCACTTAAAAAAACAACTCCCTTTCACATGAGACTCACCAAGTGCTCTCTGGCCAAGAATCACCTCTCCTCCATGAAGCTCCTTCTCTGAAGATGCCTCTTTCCAGTTTTCTTTTACCTCCCAATCTAGAAAAAGGCAAACCTCCCTGAGAAATAGTTGACATTCTTCTTCTCTCACTCAAGAGAATGAAAATCTGTCTTTCCTGGCCTCTTTGAAGGAAAAATGTAATTGATCTCCAATGCAATTTGAGCTATTCTCTATTTCCAAGTAGTTCTACTGATATATTCATCACCATGATTCCCCTTTTGTGTGTCTCCTTATATCAAACATGAATCTTTTGGCTGCTGTGCAGTTGATCTCACTTTAACCTACTTTCCTACCTTGTCTGGCCTTTAAGGGGTGACTGATATCACAGGACTCCACAATTTCCCCCCTTGAGGAATAAGTATCAAGTTATCTTCCTAAGGATCACAGGATCCCTTAGGACCTCAGTGACCACTGCCATGTTTCTCGAAGGAGTTTATAATTGTTATACTCTTTATCAAATTGTTGGCATTCTGGAAAACAACACTTTTAGCTTCCCATAAGACAGTTAACACTATTTCATAAGCATTGCAGAAAGGTAGAGAGCATACGTCGCCTGCCATATCCGTAAACAAAGGATCAAGCCATAGCCACTGCAGCCTCCCCTGAATATGCACCCTGAGGGGATTCACCCTGAGGAGAAAAGCAGGATATTGGCCCTAGATAGTTAAGGTGCCTATCAAAGGAATGATTTCAATGAACCCATATTCTTGCATCTTCCCACACATAGAAAAGTGCTAAATTCACTAACTTGAGATGTATGTTTTTCTTTAATGAACAGTCATCTTCTGATGGTCTGTCTACCTGGTTTTTGTTTGTTTGTTTTGCAAAAACTCCTATATATCCTGGCTCTCCCCTTACTTCTTTGGAGGGGTCTCTCAGAGCCATCTGAGTTGCTGCCTCCTGGGCTTAAGTCCTCAGCAAGTCTGCCAAATAAAACATAATTCTCAGCTTTTAAGTTGTGGATTTTTTTCAGTCGACAGGTCCATAAGGTAAGTTTCTCTGCTTCTCTAGTTTCCTCATCTGTGAAATGACAGAGTACTGACCTCACAGATTCTGGTGAGGATTCAATGAGCTGATCCACAGGAAGTGCTTAGAACCTTACCTGAACACAGCAGGCACTCAGTGTTAGTTCTGTGACCGTCCCTGGAATTCGTCTCTGTGAGGCAGCCAGGTGCTTCTGGGAGAATATGTACTGTACTTCCGGGAGAAGTGTCTGGGTTTCTGCTCAAATCCTGGGTCTTTACCACTGTTTGGGCAAAACAGTTCTTTTCTGTATCTTTGGATGCCAAAGTAGATTCACATCACCTGCTTTAGCTAGATGACAGGGATGTCATGATCAAACAAGGTCATGCATGATGAAAGCAGTCTATAAACAAGAACCCCTTCACAGGGCTATGACTGCAGGCAGATAGGGTAGTGGGTCCCAGGAGAAAGGGAAACGGACATGACGTTTTGACATAAGAGAAGCCATTTTAGGCCTAACCCATTCTGTGATCTAAACCTGGCCACAGCGCTTGCCTTTGCAGAACAGGTCTCAGTAGTTAATGATTTTAAAGGAACGAAAGAATGTAAGAACAAATAGCTATTACCAGCCCAGGGAGATATAACCATACTGGGGACAATACATCAGTTGTAAAGACTCCCAGTTCTGTTTCAAAGGTAAAGATTAGCCTGAAGCACATTCTTGAGCTGTTCTGCAGGATCAACCCCCCTTGAGCACTCAACCACCAGACTAACTAGAGCCTAAGTACTGACGATGCTGACCTTTGCCGACCCTCTGACTTCAATCCACTACAGCCTGGACGCTGTCAACAAACATTTGCCCCAGTTCTATGCTGAATTCTCCTCTGCCCAAGCCCCTTCATGCATATGCATGTACCCTGAAAACTTCCCCAATTTTGCCGCTCGGGGAGACACTGCTTTAGGAAATATCCCTGGTGTTCCCCTTACTTTTGCAAATAATAAATCCTTTCTTTTCCTGCTCTTTGGCTTGGTTGTATCTTTTGGCTTGACACTCACCAAGAGGTGAACCCAGTTTTGGGGTATCATTATTATACTCTGCCTTTTGTGGTTTGGTTCCATTGCACAGTTTGGATACCAACTCTGATATGTGGGTGTCAACACCACCGAGCAATTCTCCAACCCCAGCTGGGTGTCCAACAGTTCAACTCCATTCCAACACTACCCACCTGGAGATAGCATCAGATCTCCCGAGTTAAGGGCTCGGTCCCACAAGACTGCCCCCGCCTCAGATGTCAGTCTCAGTCCAGATTGTCACCTGTACTTCTGACCACATGGCGATACATCAGGGGGTCCCACCACCCCCGCCTTGGGTTCCATTCATTTGCTAGAGTGGCTCACGGAACTCACAGAAATATTTTACTTCCTAGATTACTGGTTTGTTATAAAAGGATATAACTCAGGGACAGCCAGATGGAAGAGGTGCACAGGACAAGCTACGGGGAAGGGGGGGAGGAGTTTCCATGCCCTCTGGGTGCAGCACTCTCCCCGAATCTCCACGCATTCACCAACCTAGAAGCTCTCTGACCCTCATCCTTGTGGGTTGCTATGGAGCCGTCATGGCGTAGGCACGGTTGATTACACCATTGGCTGTTGGCAATCAGTTCAACCTCCAGCCCTGCTCCCCTCTCCCAAGGTTAGGGGTGGGACTGGAAGTTCCAACCCTCTAATCACAGGGTTGGCTCCCCTGGTGACCAACCCCCATCCTTAGCGGTGGCCCCAAAGTCACTTCATTAACATAACCTCAGGTGTGATTGAAAGGGGTTTGTTATGAATAACAAGACACCTTTATCACGCTCATCATTTAAGAAATTCCAAGGGTTTTAAGAGCTCTGTGCCAGGAACAGGGATGAAGACCAAATATAGATTCCTTTTTATACATCACACTATCACAACCTTATTTCACCCACCTCCCAAATCCCCCTTTAATGATGACGGAGTCCCTCATTTAATTGATGCTAGTTTGAGTTTGGCTTCTGTCATCTGCAACACTATTACATATAAGTGACATGACTGGATTGTACATCACACTTGTGGCAGTGTGGGCGTAGATGGTGAGGGGTGGGGTGGGAGGCAGGGGGGCTGTGACAGCCCCGCCGCTTAGAAATGGTGATGGGGGGACAGGAGGGACTGTCTGGGAGATACTTAGCATATGATAAGTCTTTATGTATTTTATCCTGACAGCAAAAACAAGGTTTTGGATCAGAGGCTGATCTATTATTTACTTTAAAAATACCTTTACATTATGCTTCATTTTACCCCTTGGGGGATGCGGTGAGGGCAGATATCACATCACATATATAAAGGGGGGGTCTATATCACATCCTATATATAAAGGAGGGTCTGTACTACAGGAGAGGAACCCCTGAATTATTAATTTTGGAGCTTTTATTTTATTTTTGGCTGCACTGGGTCTTCGTTGCTGCGCACGGGCTTTCTCTAGTTGCAGCGAGCGGAGGCTACTCCTCGTTGTGGTGTGTGGGCTTCTCATTGCGGTGGCTTCTCCTGTTGCAGAGCATGGGCCCTAGGCACACGGGCTTCAGTAGTTGTGGCATATGGGCTCAGTAGTTGTGGCGCACGGGCTTAGTTGCCCCGCGGCACGTGGGATCTTCCCGGACCAGGGCTCAAACCTGTGTCCCTTGCATTGGCAGGCGGATTCCTAACCACTGTGCCACCAGGGAAGCCCAATTCTGGAGCTTTTAAAACAATCCTCTCTGGGAAGAGAAGGAAAGGTCCTTCTCTGTTATAATGAATATAAATGAAGATCAGTGAATGAATGGCTCCAGGGGAGATAAATCTGTAAATCTCTCTGGAGTAATTCACTCTCTTTGTCTTCCAAGGAATGGTTATATTCATGCATCCTTAGACCTAGGATGCCAGTAAATCTTGCTCAGTAAGCCCTGGCCAGCCAGAAGCATGAAATTTTCATACTGTTTCTTGACAGCAGGTGAAATTGATAGGACGTGATGCCTGAACCCAGGTGGTAAGGTTGACAGAGGTTTGGAGGGTGACCCTGAGGTTTCCGGCTGGGGAAATTGTGTATGGTGAGGCTCTTCACTGGGGTGACAGATGTGGGAGGAAAGTAGGAGTATTGGGCTTTTTTTTTTTTTTTTCTGGTGGGGGGCAGGCAGGGAGGTTCATGGGATGACACATGATGAATCCATCTTGGGACAAGTTGGTTTAGGTGTTTGAGGGTCATCTGGATGGAGATGCACGGTCAGCAGGTGGAAACTGAATCTGAGTTTCAATAGCAGATTTGGCTGCCGATATAGCCATGGGAATCCTTCACAGGCAGTGCTCTGAAATAGCCATGGTTGTGATAACAATGGGTATGTGTAGTACCCCTGAGCAGGATAGATGACAGAGCCCAGGGGCTGTCAACATCCAGATTTTTGACAGCGTGAACAAAGCAGAGAAGAGCCCTGGTCACATCTCTTAGGCATGTGCCGCTCAGCTGGGGGCACTGTTACTGACTGCGTTTGCCCTTCCCAACTGCAAATCTAGGACAGGGCTGCTGACCTACCCTAGAAACAAAGGGGAAATCCATCACTCTCAGAGCTGCCCAACAGAAGGCGCTACGAGACTGTGATGTATCTTCAGAACTTCTAAGGCAGTGGTTTACAAGCCTGACTGTATCAGAATCAGTTGCGGAATTGTTGTTTTTGTTTTTCCCTTTTCATATCAGTGCCGGGTTTCCCCTGCAGAGATTCTGATTCTGATTGGTCTGTGGTGAGGCCAAAATACTTGAGTACGTTTTCCAGCTCCCAGGTGATGCTACCGTGCTTCTGGGTTTGAGCACCACCGTTCTCAGGTAACAAGCACAGGAGCAACTAAATTAAGGGATGAAGAGGCTGCTGCTGTGTTTTGCAAAGGTATTTATCTTTGTGGCCAGGAGCAAGTAATTTATGGTTATTGGGCACCTACCCCAATGTTATTGCCTTGTAAGCATGTCTTCATACATGTTTCGAGACCACGTGTAAGGAGGCTGCATCTTCATTGAGCTCCCCGGTTTATGTCAAATACCTGGCAAATCATCTTACTTGTGCAGAGATAGGGATCACTCCACTGAAGGTTGTGGGAAGCAGTAAGCACGGGAAAGAAGAAGATCCTGTTGTTCTGTCTACCATTTTCCTAAAAACCAGCAGAGAAGCTGCTGGTGTAACAAAAAAAGATCATTGTTACATGGTAGCAGCAGGATCAGGGAACTACAAGATTCAAAGAATAATTAGGAAGAGTCACAATTTATATTTGTACTGTAACTTACATTTTACAACGAACTTTAATTATTCATTGTCTCATTTGAACTCAACTCCCACCCGTCCTCCTCCCGAGAGGTTGGCAGCCAAGGTACCACCATCCCTCTTCTGCAGTCCTTGAAGTTAATCACCTGTCTCATTCATAGAGTCAGATCTGATGCCCAGGTGTTCTGCATCCAAATCCAGGGTTCTTTTCACAGCCCTGAAATTTTAATAATTGGCGTGGCTTACAATGCCTTACATTCTGGATACTGAGTATCTATTGTACATGGAATGTGAACAGATGGCAGAAGGTACAGAAGAGCTGCCAGGAAGAGCAGTGGATGGGGAAGCCATCTGAGGAGGTGGACACACACAGAGCCAGGTGTTGGGGCCCTGTCTCATGCTATGGCCCGAATGTTTGTGTCCTCCCCAGATTCATATGTTGGAATCCTAAAGCCCAGGGTGATGATGGTATTAGGAGGTGGGACCTTTGGGGGTGATTAGGTCATGAGGGTGGAGCCCTCATGAACGGGATTAGTGCCCTCGTAAAGGAGGCCCCACAGAGCTGCTTACCCTCTTCCACATCGTGAGGTGGCAACAAGGTGAATAAGGAAAAGGGTCCTCACCCAACCACGCTGGTGCCCTGATCTTGGACTTGTGGCCTCTAGAACTGTGAGAAATAAATGTTTGCTGTTTATAAGCCACCCAGTCTACGGTATTTTGTAGCAGCCAGAACAGACCAAGACACCCCATGTGGTCTCTCGCTGCCTGCGTGGGGGAAGTCATCCCAACACTCTTGGCTCTATTTCCTCTGGTGTGGGATTATCGAGGCTCTTTCATGTTCCACATTCTCAGGGACTCTAATGCCTGTTGATCCTGCTGAGGTGAAACAGCCTTACAGGAATTATTAGTCACTTTTCGGGTACCAGAATACCAGCATTAAACAAGTCACAATCTCTGTAAAGAATGATAAAAACATTTATCAGGGATATTGGTGTGTATTTATAGCCACAGCTTTGAAAATACAGTTTGCAGGGATTGAAATTTCCATTTCACCTAAAGAAACTGCAAACTTCTACTTATAAGATAAATAAGTCAGGTTCTTTTTTTAAAATATAAATTTATTTATTTTTGGCTGCGTTGGGTCTGTTGCTGTGCGCGGGCTTTCTCTAGTTGCCGCGAGCGGGGACTATTCTTCCTTGTGGTGCCCGGGCTTTTCACTGCGGTGGCTTCTCTTGTTGCGGAGCACGGGCTCTCAGGGCACAGGCTTCAGTAGTTGTGGCTCGCGGGCTCTAGAGCGCAGGCTCAGTAGTTGTGGCTCGCGGGCTTAGTTGCTCCGCGGCATGTGGGAATCTTCCCAGACCAGGGATTGAACCTGTGTCCCCTGCGCTGGCAGGCAGATTCTTAACCACTGTGCCACCAGGGAAGTCCCAAAAGTTCTTTTCACAAGAAAAAAATTCTGTAACTACGTACGGTGACAGATGTTAACTACACTTAATTTGTGATCATTTCACAATATATATGAATATGGAATCATTATGTTGTACAACTGAAAATAATATAATGTTGTATGTCAATTATACCTCAATTAAAAAAAACTCTAAAGACAAAAAAAACCCAACAACTGTGGAACTATGAAATAGTTGAAAAATCACCACACATTTCTACGTTTAACTCATTTTTATCCCCTTGTCCTCCAAATACAGAGGGTCTGAAAAAGTAAAAGTTTAAGAGGATGAACACAAGAAATCATAGAGTTTATCATACTTGTGGCTGGATTATTTTTAGGTTTTATGGTCTATTTCCTTTTTGGTTCCAGTCTCATTTTCTTGGGCACTTTGCCCCACTGTTTTAGCATTATCTGTGTTAGTTTATACTAAATAAAGTTCCCGAAAGCACAGGGTCTCTGTCATTTAAATGATGTTGCATATCTCCCAGCATGGTTTAGGGCACATAAATTCATTTCTTTCACAAATTCCTCCAAGTCCCGCGGCCAGACCCAAACCACAAGAAGATACGTGGTTCTTTTCCCAGTGAACACTGCCCAGCTTTAACTCGGAGTGACACTACAGCTTGGAAAACAACTGCACCTCGCATTTTCCGTTCTAACTAGGGGTTTCAATGTGAAGCTTCATAAAGCAAGAGACCAGGCTCTGGAGTCAAGCAGACCTTGTTCCCAGGCTCCTACCTTCTTGCTAGTGGCCCGTGGAGTGTTCTGACTCACGCCCCGAACAAAGCTTAGCTAACACCCGTCCTCTCTACACCAGGCACATCACAGCCTTCTTGCACTTAGGAAAGCTAAACAGCGCTTCGACACTACGCTTGGGGGCCGTCTTCAGCAGCAAAATCACCAACAAAAAGATAGAACTGCAGAAAATGTGGCAATAAGCGGACTGTAAACTAGGGACACTTATTTACAGTCCGAGAGCTGAAACAAGAAGGCAAAGCGTCGCCCAGTTCAGCCTGGGCTGGGAACATGCGTGTGGGGCAACTCAGATTTTTCATTGCTCCGTGCTTGTCTGTGAATGATCTCGAAAGCCCAGTGAGGGGTGATTTGGGGGTTACAAATAAATTTTAGCAAACAGGCAGATTCGTCAATATGGAATCCTCAAATGATGAGGATTAACTTATATTTGACTATGCCCTGAGGTTATTTATCTCTAGTGTATCTGTTTGCTGCAAATATAACTATGTGCTACTGTGCATCTCTCCTAACTTTTGTGTGTGGTGATGTCACTTTAGTGGCTTGAAACTGGCCACATGGGAATATTTACACCGTGGATATGGACAAATGCTACAAATCAGAGCTTGATTTGTTGATTGTACAGATTTAAGAAAGCGATGGAGAAAAGTTAATAGTGCAGATAAACTTAGAACTGTATCATGTCTGGAGCCATTACACTGCCAGTAACACACACAAAAAATCGAGGAATTATTCTTACAGGGTTCAAAAACTATTATGATCCAGCAAAGAAGTCACTCCATGATTGATCAGTGAGTGAAGTTCTGACATGTATCTTCGTTGTTTCAGTTACATTAATTAATCATTAATGTTAAAAAAAAATCAACAAGTGTTTATGTCACAACTACATCCTTCTGTCAATTGCAACAGGTTGGCTCTGACTGACATCAACGAAAGCATTCTGTGAGAACGAATTATCAAATGGAATTGACAATTATGCATTTTATTATATTTGTAATACAGTTTTAACTTAAATGCATTCATTTCCAGAGAGCTGGCTGTAAGTGACACACCACTGATTCTACCTGAGTGACCTCGATTACTTAACCCCCAGCCTCCATGTAGTTGGGTGTAAAAAAAATAAAATAAACCTCACAAGATTTTGAGAATTGAATGCATTATTGTTTCCAGGTAGAGACTCAACAAACGTCAGCCCCATCTCCTCACTCATCTCACCAGGGGTTCAGAAGCAGCATCTGAGGCATCCCTGTACACACTCACCTGTCTTCCCAGACCTGGCCGCAGAGAGCTGTTTGACTAAAGTCTCCTTAAGAGGCAGGTGAAAACTCACCACTAGGTGGCATAAGCAAGGTGCTTTTGAAGGCTTTAGTTCTTCACACAATATAATTGATTCGGAACACGGAACACTGCGATGAAAAGATAAATACAACGTTTAAAGTCCACACAGTTAGGGTGCCCTTTCCAGACAGCTCTAGTCTGGTGACCAATCTTGGCTCCCCGAGCAAAAACATTAGCCTCTGAACCTCCTTTTGGACAAGCGTAAAACGAGTGAGCTTCATCTTCGGCAGAACCAATTTCCCTTTGGCAAACCCACTGTCTTGTCTTTCTAGGGACATAGCGTCTCGTGACCACTGCTGGCTGCTCTACACCTTCCACAATCCTGGTCGACCCAGGTATGTCCCACCTAATGAGAAGGAATCAGAAAAGCACCCCCCCCCCCCACCCCCGTCTTCCTGCTCAATCTCCCATCATCAGTACTGACAGGTAACAGGTCACCTACAAGTCACACGTAACATGCATTGGAAACGAGGCTCTTCTGGAAACGAATGCTTTAAGGAGATTATGGCATTAGCAGCGCGGCAAAGTCAAAGGGGACCTTCTGGCATTCCCCCATCACCCAGGTCTGACCTGGGTATGCTGGGAGAGGCCGCCTACTTCTCCTTTGGAGAGTGACAAATGGTTCTTACCTGGAATTTTAGTGGCATCCGCCAGGGTTCACCTGCCACCTATTGGTGAGAATGTTCACTCCCAGTCACTCACTTGCTAAACC
This sequence comes from Leucopleurus acutus, assembly GCF_964270905.1. Taxonomy (NCBI): domain Eukaryota; kingdom Metazoa; phylum Chordata; class Mammalia; order Artiodactyla; family Delphinidae; genus Leucopleurus; species Leucopleurus acutus. The sequence continues at coordinate 197,041,012 of NC_139142.1, forward strand.
CCAGACTCCCCTCCATTCATATGCTTCCACACTGTCAGGAACTCTCTCAACCATTTTAAAAGCAAAACACTAGACATCGGCATTTGAAAATTAAAATCGTAAAAATCAGACTGACTCATTTTTCTGCCTGTGTGAAATTCATGAATAAGATTTTATAACGAAGCTAGCTAGCTTAATTTATTTCCACCAATCTGTGCTATATGCTGATGGCTCCAGTAATGATTTTGATTAATAGTTTCACACATCTGGGATGGTTCTGGTCATCTGAATGACATCTTTTTGAAGCTGGATCGGCACTGAACGTAAAAGAAAACATTAGTTTTTTGTAAAGTGCGGAAACACAATAAAATGTTACCTTGTATTCTTGAATGAAATTAAACAGCAAGGTGGATTTTTAGGATTTAACCATCATGTCAATTCCGAGGCATCTATGTGTTAGTCTTTTTTGTTTGTTTGTTTTTTATTGGAGTATAGTTGATTTACAACGTTGTGTTAGTTCTCCTGTACAGCAAAGTGAGTCGGTTATACGTACACATATATCCACTCTTTTTTAGATTCTTTTCCCATACAGGCCATTACAGAGTATTGAGAAGAGTTCCCTGTGCTATAGAGCAGGGCAGTATTAGTTACCTATTTTATCTATAGCAGTGTGTATATGTCAATCCCAATCTCCCAATGTATCCCTGCCCCCACCATGTGTTAGCCTTTGAATATAAATCCAACAACTGGCCTTCCAGACTGCCAAGGGATGAAGAGAGCATTCTTAATGGCAACTCTAAACCCAATTATGGTTCAGAATGAATGAAAAGGACCACAAGACGGGTTTTTGTTTAAGAGTTTATTCTGAGTTTTCATTTTTGGATAACCAAGCAGCTCTTTAAGGAGAATGCACAGAAGAATCATTCTGGCACTTTTGGATAGTACATAAGATTTGTTTAATAGTCACATTCAGTCTTCTTGCTCAGCCCATACTCTGTGTTTGGTAAGCAAGCTCAGCCCATAGGATTCCAGAGTTAATACGTAACCATATATACAAACAGCCAATAAAACCATAATGGTGCCTAGTGGCCAAAAGGATGGCGGAGGGAAGGGGATCGCTAAAGTGTCCTCTAGGCTAGCTTAGCTAAACAGAATCCACGTCACACGTGAGAACGACAGAATACACTGAGCTGAAATGAGAATTCGGAGCACGAATGGGCACTTGGCGGCATGCAGTTGAAAGAAAAGGGGGATCGTTTCATAACTTTATAAAATCCAGGCAGTTCAATGAAAGAAGTTAAGAAGAACAAACGAAAAAAAAAGCCAAGTAAGGGACTGTCTGTTGTCACTGTAAAAAAGGCACTTGGAGTTAATGGGACCAGACGTGAAGGACTGGCAGCTGATAAAAACTTCAGTACGATTTCATTAAGAGGCTTGGATGTTCAGAGGTGACACTCAGAAGTTCCTGAAAGGAGATACCGAAATAAACCACAGGCGAAAACGAAGGAATAGATTCCTTACAACCAAATTGTGCGTGTGTGTGTGCGTGTGTGTGTGTGTGTGTTTAACAAAAGCAAATCGGAAACGAAACCTAGCCAAAGCAACAACCTAAGCAAAGCAAGACCACGAAGCAGCGATGCATAGTTTTCCTTTGAGATAATGCGCACCTCCAGACACTAAGTGCCAAGCTAATTTCTCAATACTAACTTCACAGGAGCATTATTGTGATAGAATTGAGTCAAGCAACGCAAAAAGAGTCTCATCTGTTCCCAGAATCTGCCGGAGCACTGAGGTTATCATCAGAACTCAGCGACATCACGCGTGGTTTTTTGGTGTCCTCGGGGGTGGACACATCAAGTACGGGGAACGACGCGGACATTCTGACACTCCGTTCGGCCATCTCCCTGGAGGCGACGCATTCTTTCTTCTGAGTAAGAACTTTACTTCCAAACACTTTGACAGCAAACGGTAATTGCAGAAAAAAGTCCACTTCCCACCGTGGACGTGGTTCCACTTCCTCCGCAAACAGGTCAGCGCTTCCGTAAGAAAGAATTTTTGGCAACTGGATTCTAGTCCCCCTGTTGGGCGGCTCGGGGCCGCTCATTTGATGTTGAACGCCATCAGGGGTCGCTCCTCCCGTTTCTGCCACGGGCTCTTCTTGCCTTCGCCCTGGTCGTCGTCGTCGTCTTCGTCGTCCTCGTCCTCCTGAGCGGATCGCCTCTTGTCGGGACTGGCCGATGGCGCCGGGGGGACGTCCGAGGTTCGTTTCGTCGTCTCCTCCTGCAGGCTGGGCAGCTGGCCGCCGCTTCTCCGGCTGGAGCCGTCCAGCAGGCACCGCAGGGCACTGTCCTCGGGCGTCCCGACCGCGGTGCCGCCCTCGCTGCCGCTCTGGTCCATGTCGTCCAGGTACACGAGCTGCGTGTAGGCCGAGCTGTCCGCGGCCCGCGGCTCTTTCTGCGCATGCTCCTGGACCGGTGGGCGGTTCTGCGGCAGAGACAAGGGGTCTCCTCTTCCCTTTCGGGCAGATTTGGGTTCATTCATATCCACGCCAGAATCCAAACTGGCATCATTGCTTCCGTTCCTCCCAGCTCTTTGGAGATCAATGTAGGAATGTCTGACGTGTGCATTGGACCGGCCGTCCAGGGACACGAACCAGGCCCGAGGGTGGGGAAGGGGCTTCCCACCCCCAAGTTCCAACAGCGCCTTTTCGGTCAGTAGCTGGACCTCGCTGTTCATCTGAGCCAAGGCTGCGTCGTTCAGGGATGCCGGGATGGAGAGGGACTCGGACATGGATGCATTCTGTGGGGTCCACTCCCGGGTGCCCGCGTCCTGTAGGTGCTGCTGCGAGATAGCCTGGCAAGATAAGGGCTGGGCCTGGATCTGTGAGGAGGCGTGTGGGAAGATCCCCGCGTGAGGGCTGGCGAGCTCGGCCTGCAGTCTTTCGATCTCGAGCTGCTGGTCGGCTGGGACGACCAGGGGCTGGCCCACATACGAATGGTCCCCTGGGAGTTTCATGTAATGAGCCGGGATGACCAAGGCGGGTAATACTTTCCTGTAAACGCTGTCATTGACCTGGTCCACGGAACTACAGCAGATCAGCTGGCCGGGCCGCGGGAAAGAGGTAGGTCTCTCCAGGTGGTCTACTGATCGCGACATCATACATTCAGTAGGTCTGCGTTCCATCAGCTGGTCTTTCTCCGGAGATGAAGGCGCGGGGTACATGTGTTCCTGAATGGTGAGCTTACTTCCTGTGGAAATGTGGGTCACGGAGGCCTGCCCGTCTCTGTCTTGCTTTTCAAATAAAGGCTGCGAGAGCATGGCATTGTAATTCCTCCTGTAGTCACTGTTGCCGGGGGACTCATAGCCTTCCCTTTCCACAGACTTCCTGGCCTTTAAGGGGAACATCTCCACCGACTTACAGTAGTCTTTTCCCAACGTCCCACTCGGTGTCAGGTTGTCAAAGGAGATTTGGCTTTTCTCCTCCTCCTTGTGAGACAGGAGTTCCTCCCGAGAGCTGAACTCCTGCGAGGTGCTGTAGGAGAGCTTCAGCATGGGCGTGTGCATGTCCACCTCCCCGCTGGAAGACATCATCTCTAAATGGACTCCGCTCATCAGCTCCTTTGAGCCCGGGGCGTCGGGGGGGCGGCCCTGGCTGGTGACGGAGAGCGGGCCAGGGAATTCTGATTCCCGCCGAGAAAACAGCAGGTTGATGTGTGACATGGAAGTTGACTGATCCCTTTTGGAACTCTCCAGGGTGGCAGGAAGTTGCAGTTTTCTATGGTGCTGGCGGGGTTTCAAGCACTTCCGCCTGCGATCAAAGATACAAACCCCAAGATTAAAGATTCTCAGAACAGTGAAGGTTCAAGTCGAAACCTAATTCTCAATTCCCACAGGAAGAAACAAGACAACACAATGAACTGGCAGCCAGAAGCCTTCTCACCCCGCACCCTCAGCCCCAGTTTGATTCTGAGGGTCGCAATGTGCAGATTCTACCCCAAGTACATCCAAGTTATCCATTCAAAAGCAGAGTCGACGATAAACATTCTTGCAAGTCGATCAGATGAGGCATCAAAGTAAGAATAGTTCTGCTGTGTCCTTGAGAATATCATCTCTTCATTACCATGTAGGACTATTCTGAACGAATCATGACAACTTATTTTTTTGAGACCGCCCTTCTAAGAAACATTTTACAGTGTGCCTCCCACTGTTTGCAACTTACGTGACAGATGTTCAGTTCTTAGGTACTTTTTCATGAGAAAAAAAGGACCTCGACTCAGAAAAGGACCTCGATATCAATGCTTGCGCAAGAAATTCCAAATTAAAAAAGACAGTGCCTCAATGGTAAAACTTTACCTGCAATAATATAAAAGGAGACACAGCAAAACCAAAAGAATGAAAGCCATTCCTCCCAAGATGGCCAAAAGAAACACCGTGTGATACGTGGCGATGTCCTGTGTGACAACGGGACCTAAAAAGTCAGAAAAGGGCATTTGAGATTTGTGAAAACCTTTCAATAAAAAGAGGGGAGATGAACTGAGAGCGTGATGTCTTCCTTGCTCTTACTGGCTGGGGTGTGGAGCGGCGGCCGGATGCAGACACCCTTTAGATGGTGTGCCTGCAGCATCACCGTCACTTCCCTCAGTGAAAAGGTATTAACCCCAACCATCACTAGAGCACTCTGAATACTCAAATTCTGTGTGCAGTGTCCAGGGTCCTTCCTTAGCAATGGGTACGATTTTCATCATTCTAAATATGTGATCTTTTAATAAAAGAAAACTAGATGCACGATCATATAATGAGGGGGACTCATCCATTCAGAGACATGGCCTGAAGACCTGGGGATTTTATGATACTGCAGAAGAAAAAAAAAAAAGTCATGAAATTTGATTCTCACTTTCCCTGGGCAATGATTACTGTGTAATCATTGGCCTAAACCCTTGGCCTAAATGAATCAGTTGAAATGTATGAAATAAATTTCTATGACTTAAAAAAAAGAATCCACAGCTTATGACAGGGGTATCAAGGGTTTCTAAAATGTCTCCTGTTTTTAAAAAATAACATCTTTCTCTCTAGTATCTGTTCAAAATGGCTAACCTGATGTGGCAACAGACCTTTCCAGAACTTACAGACAAGGTGATCAGAGGTAAACATATTTTCTTTTTAATCTACATTAAAATCCATTAGAATCCATTAAATTAAATTGGGATTTAATTTACATTAGAATCCCAACAGGCAGTTTAACTTACTCCTTATGTTCAATAGTAGTAAGAATCTATCTCAATGTTGCTAACAATGGATTGACAGCAATAACGAAAACCTCCCCAAATTACAATATTGGGGCACCTATTGGTGTCCAGGTATCTTGGCAGTGCTCCAAAAGATGGGAAGGAAGGAATGTGGTTATATCGTACATTATGTCAGAGGAGCAATGTTATGATTACTAAACACCATAAACACCCATTTTTAAATTGATTTTTTATATTCGAAGGGACAGACTTCTTCAGAAATCTCTTAAAAGCTAGATAAATCCAAGGAGACTTGTGGATTTTTGAAAATAGTGACATTACTTAAGTTCAAAAGATGACATCATTCTCTCCCAATTACAAATCATTTCAACGGGGTGAGGGTGAATATTTACAAAAGTTGGAAAAATTACTGACAACTATCTACCGCCTTAATTGTTCAGAGAAACTTTTTTTGGGGTGGGGGAATTACTGACAACCATCCACCGCCCGAATTGTTCAGAGAAACTTTTCTTTTGACACAGAGACAACCCCACAGACATACGTAATGCCTTGGCAGGGGTCACCAAGAAGTCTGGGGTACACATAAAAATCATTTCCAAATAACTGAAGCTTGGTCCTTTTAAGTACTTAAAATGCTATTATTTTAACTTCTGCCAGTGGAAATCTTGATAAACTTCACAGTCATACTTCATTTCCTTCTTAACCAGAGAATGAAAGAGAAAACTCTATTTTCTTGTTGGTTTTGGGCTCACGAAAGCACAGCATCACTGTAATTTGTTTTAATATAAGTGACGGCTGTGTGGTTACCAATATACACATTTCTACGTTAAATGCCGTCAGGGCTGTACTATGTGTGCTTTTTATGGCTTTTTGTCTCTTCTTTCACTGCTCTCGGGAAGCTTGGGTCGACCTACATCTAGCAGTTCTTCTTCCCCTCTTTACAAAAGTATCTATTAATCTGTCGCATGATAGGAACACCGATCGCCATGGTTCTTTGAAATAGATCTAAAATAAAAGTTAACTTTAATGCACGGGCTTTGTGGTCTCTACTTTGGTACTTAAGGACTTTTTTTTTCTTTCTTACCTTACTCATAATCATATTCTAGATATTTCAGATTTGGAGACTGAGGCATTTCTGTAGCTGGTTCATGCCTACGTGGCTACAAGAACCATACGGTAAAGGGAAACGCATAGTCTTATAACCCAGATGTGAAGTGTACATTTTCCCAGGATTGGACTATCAAGTAAATGTAACTGACTTTTCAACACCCATCTAGGGTTGGCCTCCATCAAATTAGTTACTTTGGGAGTCTAAGTGTTCATCCCAGTGATGATTCCATTGGGAAAGTATTTTGGACTCCCATTTTGAAACTGCCTTCATGGTTGATTGACGAGACAACTTTTAATCACAGCACATTTTGACCTAGCTCAATTACCTACTTTATTCACCAGCCTTGGAGGTGGGTGACTTTTAGATGTGTCTAAGAAAAATCAAAGGGACCCTCTGGCCACCTATGAAGAGTTTCTCTAATGATGACAGTCCAGGGGAAAAAGGTTCTAAAGGCATTTTGAGTACTGGAAGCCATCCACTGGAAAGACTTCTCCTAAGGTGACTATTTTGAAAAAAGCAATTCTAGAATACTCCTAGGGATAAATCAGCATGGTTCGGTTAAAAAAAACCCAAACTTTTAGTCGAAATATTTGTGAAATTAAACTTCAGTGAAAAACATGAGTTAATTCATGTATCCTAAGTGGAGATAAATATTCTTTTAGATATAAAACAACAGGCTTCCTTTTAAGCCTTTCAGAAATGCCCGATCAAGGTTTTTGCCCCAAGAAGCCTCCAATGGTGACTTTCTGCTGGTCCCCCTAGTGATTGCCTTATACTACGTGTTCTCTTGCACCAGGCCACAGCTGTTTCAGAAATTAGGGAGGAGGTCTGACCCGCCTCTGTGGGCTTTAGATTAAGAATTCCCTTCGGCAGCTGTCTGAGCAAAACAGAGATTCGAGACAAGGCTATTTTCTATGCATGATTCTTATCCTGGATGGGAGAGTTCCAACCAGAACTCCCCCAACCCCCAGGAAAAACCTTTGACTCATCATTTGCTTTTTCACACTTTCAACCATTATTTAAGGAAGATCTGATCTCCCTGCTGACATCGCTTTCAAAAGCACACTTAGCCTGAACCCTCAAAGGAATCGGTTCCCATCACTGCAGATTTCGGGGGTCCTGTTACCTGGGTTGGGAGGAGACATGGCTGCCACCCAGTACCCCAACTGAGGGGCGATGTATGTCCACGTCAGCTGGCTGCCTTCCTGGTGCACGAGGCCGAGACCACTCTTCAGCCACGTTCCTGTGGGAGGCAGAAAAAAACTTCAGCCACATGCACGCTAAACTCCTATTTAAGGCTTAAGCTCATTGTCCAAGTCACCTTCGGTGTCGTGTTTAGAACCCATCAGAGAGCCAAAAGGGTCCAGCTCTCACGGAGGGACTGCATTTCGCTTTCAGGAAAGAGTCGAATTTGTTTTTCTTCCTGATTAAATGACTTTCAGCCACTTTATCACACGTCCCTGCTTCCAAACGCAGATACTTTTAGCAGAAGCTTTTGGAGTTTACTCCTCCACCATCATGTCCCATCTCCTCCGGAAGCCTTAGGGGTTTAGAAGCAGAATAAAGGTAGCATGAAAAGGGCTGGTGGGACGGGAAAGAAGAGGGGAAACTCCAGCTCTGTTTATAGTCTTCATCCTCAAGCAAATAAACGGATTTCCTCTCTGGAATCGCAGACCTGTGACATCAGAGTTGCTTGGGGAAGTTTTTTTTTTTTTTTTTTTTAACATCTTTATTGGAGTATAATTGCTTTACAATGGTGTGTTAGTTTGTGCCTTATAACAAAGTGAATCAGCTGTACATATACATATATCCCCATATCCCTCCCTCTTGCGTCTCCCTCCCACCCTCCTTATCCCACCCCTCTAGGTGGACACAAAGCACCGAGCTGATCTCCCTGTGCTATGCGGCTGCTTCCCACTAGCTATTTTACGTTTGGTAGTGTATATATGTCCATGCCACTCTCTCACTTCGTCCCAGCTTCCCCTTCCCCTTCCCCGTGGCCTCAAGTCCATTCTCTACGTCTGCGTCTTTATTCCTGTCCTGCCCCTAGGTACTTCAGAACCTTTTTTTTTTAGATTCCATATATGCTTCGGGAAGTTTAAAAAAAGTATATCGATTCCTTGGTCCTATCTTTGCAAATTCCAACCCATAAGACTGGCTTAGGTGAGTATTTTAAGAAGCTTCTAGTTGGTTCTGATGCTGGGAGACATGGAGTACATCCAGGTCAGGGCTGTCTTCAGTCACTACTGTGAGATACTAGTTAGGGCTGTCTTCAGTCACTACTGTCACTAGTATCTCACAGTAGTGAGCACCTCTGTGTGCTGGCCCGTCGCAGCAATGTGCTTCCTATACAAGCTATCTATGGTTCTCACAGCGACCCTACAGAGGAGGACTTATTTTCCCCTTTTAGACACTGGACACTGGTGAGACACGGAACTCTTCCGAGGCCTCCCAGGGGTAGAGGGCAGAGCAGGGGCAGGCTAGGTCTCTCTGTGTGTCTGGCCTCAAGGCTGGTGCTGTTTCTTCCACTCTGCCCTGCCGCATCTCCTACGAAACCTGCCAGCGTTTGAGAACTTTTTTACTTTGTAAGGTTTCCAGGAGCCCGTCGCCCAACGCTGCCTGGCTGTCACCTGTCTCACCTGCAGAGACCCTTGCTTTGAGAGCCGGGGAGCAAGGGAGATTGCTGGCTAGGTCCCCACCAGCCCGGAGACACGGGTCTCTCACACGGGGTTCCTCCTATGATCACCCACCCCCTGAAATGGCTGCATGTGGAATCCTGTCCCCTCCGGGACTAAATGCGCCAGCTGTGCACCAAATATTCCACCTTCCAGTCTCCAAATCCCTGCCTTTCCTAGGTGTACACATCACCGACGGGGCAAGAGCAGTTTTCTTTCCCTCCAGAGAAAAGAAGCAACACCTGGCAGACTTCCTAGGGCCTATCAGTTGCCATAGCAACATTCAGATGTAGGGGGTGGAAAGGTGCCCCAGCAACGCCTCCCATAGCCCTCCTCCCCTTTCCCTCCATCTCCTCCCCCTCTTCCTCCTCCATCTCCTCCCCTCCCCCTCCTCCCCCTCCTCCCCCTCCTCCTTCTCCTCGAAAACAGAAGGTGAACAAAGAAGGAAGATGGGAAGAGGCCAGGCGTCAGCGGGTGCCCTGCATAGTCTGACTGCCCCCTGCAACAGGCTGAATCATGGCCCCGGAGGATTTCAAGTCAAGTGAGACGAGAATATACGCTGGAAGGTTTCCAAAGTGAGGATGAGGATGCTCACTTCAGATTCACGTGCTGAAGAGCATCAACCCAGAGGCGGTCCAGCCACTCCGAGCATCACTCACTCCACAGGGCTGCTGAGAACATGGGAACAGGAAGCATGTGACACAGGCGGCTAACGTGGTTCTGCGTCGGGTCAGAAAGCTCGCCTGAAGGCAGAGAACGGATGGTTTGCCACCACTTCCGGTTTTCCCCTCGGGGACCCCATGCTGCTTAGCTCATGACTTACACACCCGACCCCACTCCCACACGCGCTCCCACAGGAGTGGCCCTGCCAGGATCTCCTATCAGCCAGGAAGCCGCCTGCACTCTTTGGTTTGCAGTTTCCCTCTTGAGTCACTGCTCTTCAAGTGGAGCGGATTAGGTTAGGCTAAAGGCGACCAGAGGAGAACAGCTGGAAGCTCAGAGCCCTGAGCGCTCACTCAAGGGCGAGCCACCTACCTGGATGGCTAAGTCGCCTTGGCTTTCCACGACACAGCCAACTGGAAACGGGCTTTTTTTTTTAACCTGTACGCGGGCCTCTCACTGTTGTGGCCTCTCCCGTTGCGGAACACAGGCTCTGGACGCGCAGGCTCAGCGGCCGTGGCTCAGCGGCCATGGCTCACGGGCCCAGCCGCTCCGCGGCATGTGGGATCTTCCCGGTCCAGGGCACGAACCCGGGTCCCCTGCATCGGCAGGCGGACTCTCAGCCACTGCGCCACCAGGGAAGCCCTGGAAACGGGCTTTTAAAACACCTCCCAGTTACACTGGGAACAAGCCTAAAGGGTGGACGGACACACACACCCCGCACCCAGCTAACAGGCCCGCAAGTCCAGCCTGTGATGCTTGTGGGAGCCAGAAGAGCCAGGGAAAGGCGCAGTACAAGCTGCTTTGGGAGCTCAGTAAGAACGAGTGCCTCTTGCGGTGGGCAGAGAATGCTGGGACGAGCTGGGCTCTGGTGAACAGGCAGGACTGTCACCGGGGTGGAGGGTGGCCAGGAGCAGAGAGAAAAAAGAGGGAACAGTATGCACAGAGGCATGGTAAGTTACTGGCCCGGGGAACGGGAGGGACGGAGACTGGGGACGGCTGGGCAGGGCTTCCGGCGCCATTAGCAATGGAAGGCCACCCGCCCCCACCCCCAGTTCTTCCCAGGTTGGTCCTCACAACACACACTTTTACCAGAGGCTGTGACTTTGCCCTCAACTGTTATTCCAACCTCACATGCTTTTCCTCTCTTCTAACAATCTACCCATCCTTCAAGATTCAAGTCACATCCTGTGTCCATCCTGAGTCCCTCCTGCGCGCAGGGACCTTCCAGGTCTCGGCGACCCCAGGGCACGTGTCACTACATCACCCGTTTTCCAAAGCATACCTCGCCGAAGTTGCTAACCCTCATCCTATGTTCCCTTTGTCTTCTCAACACCCAGACACATCCGTGGCGTGGGAACGTGACAGTACTTGAGGGTGAAAGCCAGACCTGCAAACTCCCCATTTCCCCTCAAATAATATCAGATGACCTCCTGTGCAAAGGTGGGTGTGGCTGGCAGGAAATGCAGTTAAGCTTGGGATTCTACTCTTTCAGACCAGAGGGAACAAAGCCAGCTGGGAAAGAGGCATCTATTTCAGCCTAAGTTTTCTGTGAAACATACATGTGTACAATGAATAAAGGGCAGCGCTGTCTTGGGATTCAGCAATCACATTGTTATTGGCAAAAGCCATTTCCAAGCTTTCTGTGTAGGAATTTAGCTACAGGGAACACAAGAATTAATGAATTGTGTACTAGAAACATATGCTTCTCATTACTGAAATCCTGATGCTGTGGTGTGAGGCTGTTTTCCCACCTGAGGAACCTCTGCACGTGTAAGAGATTCTTGTGCTCATGGCTGGAGAGCCAGCGCCGGGAATGGTCACTGGTGACCGGACAGCCGGACAAACAGACCTCTGGAGAGTCTCTTTTGTTGAGCAGGTTATATGACCGCCAGACCCGCGGACAGGGTACCAGGAGCGGGTCCCTTCCATCTCTGTGGGAGCCTCGGCGCTGGTCAGACAGATCACGAGAAGACCCGGGTTGCTCCTGCTTAGAAAATTCCAAGTGCAAGGCCACTGGCTTGTTCCCCTCCCTCCCGGGTGGGGCCACCCTCTGAACACCCCTTGGTCATCACAGCTGCTGGTAGGGCTGCCAGGGTCAATAAGCTTGTCTCCCCTGTGGTCCGGACATTAGGGCAGCTGCTGAGGTCATAAGAGCATAACGGGGCTTCCTGCCGACTCCCCTGGGCTCTTCGCAAGCGGGCCGTCCAGGCAGGTCTCAAGGTGGGTCACCTGGTGAAGGTGTGCAGGTAGGAGGAGGGTGCCATGCTTCCTTGTGCTCCACAACGCCAGCCCAGCCAGGCTGCCACCTTCATTAACGGCGGCCACTGCCCAGGGAGGGTGGCTGGCTGTAAAGCGGGTGTGCCAGGAGCAGGCGGGCTGGCGGCCGTGTGCGTCTCTGTGCTGATGGAGCCCCATGCTGCGTCCATTACTGGGACTCTTATGTGTGCGAAGGTGGGAGAGCGATCCCTCTAGCATCACCGAGGGATGAAATTCCGCAGTACTGAAATTTCTAGATCATCAGCTTTCAAAGCATTTGAACTCTTTCTCTTTAATGGAACCTTTGTATTAAGAAAATTAAGAAATTAATATATAAAACGGATAAAAGACAAGCTTCTCGGGACTTCCCTGGTGGTGCAGTGGTTGGGAATCCGCCTGCCAATGCAGGGGACACGGGTTCGAGCCCTGGTCCAGGAAGATCCCACATGCTACGGAGCAACTAAGCCCGTGAGCCACAACTACTGAGCCTGCGCTCTAGAGCCCATGCTCCGCAACAAGAGAAGCCACCGCAATGAGAAGCCCGCGCACCGCAACGAGGAGTCCCCTGCTGGCTGCAACTAGAGAAAGCCCGCACGCGGCAATGAAGACCCAATACAGCCAAAAATAAACAAATAAATTTATTTTTTTAAAAATTAAAAAAAAAAAGACAAGCTTCTCTGCAAACAAGTGACGAGAACCGCCCCCCCCCCCCCCCCGGCACAACCCCCAAGACATCTCCTGAACACGGTTTGGAAGCTATTCTTCTACAGAACTTGGGTCTTATTTGCCAAAGTTTGAAAAGGCAATTTTCTGTAATTCTAAAAAGTATCATTTACTCCTGCCTTATAAAGTTGAATATAATTTTGATGTTTTCCATGATAATACAGGGTCATGATTATGATCAACTGATGCTGGTCCTAAAATACTGATGTGCTTAGGTCCCTACTGAGGAACGAAGTTGTTTGCTCTTATGCTAAATACTCCCACCCACAAATGTGTTTTCCTCCCTCCTCCCCCCTCCCCTCCCCCACCCTTCCTACACACTGTTATCAGCGGTTCTGTTATCAGCTCTGCTTCCTCACCACCAATGACCCCCAACTCCCCACTAGGGGCACCTACTACTGGGGACTAGATAACCCACCTGCAAAGACTGCATCTAGAATAAACTCCACAGGCAGCCACATGAGAGACAAATCCAGACGTGGAACAGAGATATGCTAAATCCAAGTTTCTTCAACACACATCCTCAGATAGGTTTTATTTTTTTCTTTTCTTTCTTTTTTTTTTTTTTTTTGCGGTACGCGGGCCTCTCTTGTGGCCTCTCCCGTTGCGGAGCACAGGCTCAGCGGCCATGGCTCACGGGCCCAGCCGCTCCACGGCATGTGGGATCTTCCCGGACTGGGGCACGAGCCCGTGTCCCCTGCATCGGCAGGCGGACTCTCAACCACTGCGCCACCAGAGAAGCCCTCCTCAGATAGGTTTTTGTCTGAATTCTTATTCTCTAGAGTGAAACCCTGCACAATGGAAAGATTTTTCAAGGAGAAATACTTTGTTGAAAAACCGTCCTCATCTTTTTTTTTTAATTATTATTTTTTTAAAGATTTGTTTATTACTCATTTATTTTATTTATTTTTGGCTGTCTTGGGTCTTAGTTGCAGCACGCGAGATCTTTGTTGAGGCATGCAGGATCTTTTGCTGCGGCGCAGGATTCTCTGTAGTTGTGGCGTACAGGTTTTCTCTTCTCTAGCTGTGGTGCGCAGGCTCCAAGGCGCACTGTAGTTTGCGGCACGTAGGCTCTCTAGTTGAGGCTCTTGAGCTTAGTAGTTGTGGCACGTGGGCTTAGTTGCCGCATGGTATGTGGGATCTTAGTTCCCTAACCAGGGATCGAACCCGCGTCCCCTGCATTGTAAGGCGGATTCTCTACCACTGGACCACCAGGGAAGCCCCTGCCCTCATCTTTTGAAAGCGTGTTAGTTATGTATTCTGCTGGCAAGGTTCGTTGTGTGTATAAGGCACCACAAGATTTTAACTTGGAAGCTACATTTAACTGCAATGAGTATTACATACAATAACTGACAGGCTGAAAAAGACACGCCTTATGCTCGTCTGTAAGATCTGATGGAGTCTCTTAGCGATCACCAAGGGTGCCGTTTTCTTGCTTGGTTACCAAGCAGGAATGAAAGCAGCTTTTATTTGCAAAATATAAAGAACACTGAGTTCAAAATTTAAACAAATGTCTATTGAAAGGGAAAAGAACTCTAAAATATGAAAAAGGGCCAAAAATATGTCTAATTAGAATACAACTGATACGGATCAGATTTGCCTTGCTTTTTCTGCCTGGCTCACTTATTCTGCCCAGAAGCCCCTATTTTATCAGCTGCACGAGCTCATCTCAGCATTTGGTAACAAGCAGAAAAACCCTGTTAGGATGAGCACTACTGATTTTGAAAAGGAAACTATAAGTGAAAACCTGCCCTTTTAACAGATTACACATTGAAGCTGGCATCTTGCACCTTCACCAATATACAGAGAAAGAAGTCGTTGCTCTTATACCGGGACTTGGGACCATGTCACACCTCAGGACACCGGGCAGATAAAAGTCCAGTACGATCAAGGGCCGAATGAGTGCACAGACGACTTGCCCGGCCTAAGATAACCCCGCATGTGAATCCCAGCTTTGCCACTTTCCAGCTGTGTGACCCAAGGACACGCAGAGGATGGCCCAGCTGGGGGATGGCTGCTTCACACTTCCTTTGTAACATAAATAAATGGTCTCATCATTTAAGCACTTGTAGCTGGGGATTCTACTACCCTGTGCAGCTAACATATCCTAACTGATGTGTTTTTCCTGAAAGAGGCTGCAGTGAGTTCTACTAGGCCTGTACGCTGGGACATGAAGAAATGCCACAGCCACGCAGAAAACCCATCTCAAAAAAGTTCTGTCGATTAAAAGGTGAATATTCACTCTGTGAAATAGAGCCATTTCTCTTCCTACGACTTAATGGTTCACTGTGAACTACTTGGGGACGTTCATGGCGAGAGGTGAGACGTATATGCATGACACACGCATGAATTTGGACAGTAGGAACCTCTGCTGTCCTGCCCTTCAGCTGTTGGTTTTGGCCAATGACTGTCTCCTCGCTTGGGCTGTGGTGACCCTTGCTGAATGATCAGGATGGCGTGGGCATTAGCTCATCTGAGGGCAGTCCTCTTAAGAGGTATGTACCGCTCAGATCCACAGCGAACAGTTATTACTATTATTGCTACTTATAATCATAGGGGTTCCCCAGCTTCCGGAATATGCTGGATTTCTCTAGAAGCCAGCACAGACTTATTTCCCAGGATTACCATCTGCATTCTCTTAAGCTATAACCTCTACTATATTTTTCTACCAGATGTACGATTAGCAGTGTCAAGGTCTGAGCCTCTTTTATCACATGCTTTAACAAAACTTTAGTGGGACGAGATCACCCAGAAAAGTCCATCCGCCCTTAAGTCACATTAATCAGTAGAGCAGAAACAGCGACAGGGTCAATTTTTATGACATTGTGGAGTAGCCTTCTTTTTTTCCCAAATTAAAGTCTATGCCTTTGAATAGCTATGTTCCCTTTTTTGGAATGATTTTTTCATGAAGTCTGTGAGGAGGATACATTCCTTGTTAATTACACTGCAAAGTGTTTACCTGGTGGTCAATTACCTAACCATGCTTGTTAAAAGCAATGGAACTGAAGAGTGAAAGTCCTGTACAGATGGTTGCATTCCTGTAGCTTCCGGCAAGTACATTTCAGGACCCGTTTAAACAAGAATAAAATTAAGGGCAACACACTACAACCAATGACCTTCTGTTCAAAGCATAAAATCACAGATATAATCAATTATTAGAAATTAAAACAAGAAATGCATCTGTATTCAGCTACAACATGTTCCCTGGGTATTTTTAGGGTAAATTTTGAGGAATGGATTCTTAAAAATAAATTTAATCTAAGTGACTGATTTTTTTTTTTTTCCCTTTCAGCTTTAGCTGAGCGATCACAAGACTTACTGAAACAAATTTTAGGAGAGAGCAGTAATGGGAAACCATAACGCTTCTGGCAGAGCTAGAGAAAGCGTATGCCTTAAATAGGTGGCCAGAAGTATCAGCATGCATAATAGCATTAATAAAATTTAATGAGAGAATTTTGAATTTACGATAGGTATGTATAAATTTCCAGAAAGCAGCATCAGAGTACTGGCTAATTAAGCCCATATGGAGAGAAATTTTGTTCATTACCCACTAAATCCAACATCCATCCTGCAATTACATGTCAGGTGGGACTGGGTGGGGGACCCAGACCAGGACTCTGGGAGGCACAGCCACGAATCCCCAGCATTTAGAAAACCCGCTCAAAACGAAGGGTGGCGGAACAGAGAAGGCGACAAACATCTGGACAGATGCGGTCAGATGCTCTCAACCAGTGCTTGTTCAAGAGCTTGTGACAGTGGAGATCTTGTTAAAATGCACATTCTGATCCAGTGGGTCTGGAGCAAAGCGTGAGATTCTGCAGTTCGAACAATCTCCCCGTCCACAGACCACTCTTTGAGTAGCAAAGCTCTAGATGGTCTGCACTTTTGTGGCGTGTGGCGACCCTTTCAGAAAACCCTAAGACCATTTCCCACAATGTTTCCGGGGTACACCAACTGGGTGGCCAGTACTTGAAGCAACTTCAGAAATATTTCTAATATATTCCAGAAATAATCTAGTCACTTGTCAGATTACCGACGGGGAGCTGACAAACACTTACTTATCTGAGTTTGTTCCAGATGCTTGAAGGGGCAGTGCCTCTCAGTGAACTGGCTGCTGTGGTTGTGGACAAATTGGTTCCAATCTTAAGACCTCTGTGTTGACCATTTTTTTTCTGCCCAGAATGTGCTGCCCCCCAAGACATTCCCATGTTAGACTCAGAGGTATCTTTGGGATCTCAGCTCAAATATCACTCCTCCATAGGCTCTGACCAGCCAACCATTCTCCCCGACATCACCCTGCTTACCTGTCTTACAGCACTCATGCCAGTGAAGTAATAAACTGGTGCATTGTCTGTCTCCTCCATTTGGAACAAAGACTTCATAATTACAGGGACCTTCCCTGGCTTGTTTTGTAATTGCTTTATCCCAAGAGCCTAGGACAGAGTAGAATCTGGCACAAAGAAGATGTTTACTATCTATCTGCTGTAATGAACGAATTGTTCAACTTTTAAAAAGAGAAGCCAATCCCTGGTGGCGCAGTGGTTGAGAGTCCGCCTGCCGATGCAGGGGACACGGGTTCGTGCCCCGGTCCGGGAAGATCCCACATGCTGTGGAGCGGCTGGGCCCGTGAGCCATGGCCGCTGAGCCCGTGCGTCCTGAGCCTGTGCTCCGCAGCGGGAGAGGCCACGACAGTGAGAGGCCCGCGTACCACAAAAAAAGAAGAAAAAAAAAAAAAAGAGAAGCCAAGAACAGAATTCCTCAGGAAATCTTTCAATATTTAAATGTTAACAGTAAATTAAAACACAACAAACAAATAAATGCCCCTAAATCGACTGTATGGGCCAAACAAAACATCTGGGAATGGACTGTTGTTTTGTAAACCCAGATCCAGTCCATCATTCTATTAAGCCACATTAAGTCTTGGCATAGAAGCAGGAATGCACCAAAATGGGAGATTCTAGAACAGGAAGAGGATTTGAAGTCTGAAGGAAACCATGTTTTGTGTCTCCCCTTCTCCCTTCCCAGCATACTGTACATGTGTGCCAGGTACTTCCCTGTGCTGAATTTCGGCTTCTTTCTGATTAAGAAAGAATGTAGTCCCCCAACCTCTAGGGCTGCTTTGAGCACAGTGATGAAAAATGTTGGTTTATGGTCACACCTGTTTTGCTAATGAATAAGCTCAGCTGAGAATGGGTAGACAAAAAAAGGCTTTCCCCAAACGGTCCTATTTTTCTTCCCCTTCAATATAGGCGTATTTCAAACTGCCCACCATGTGAAATGGCGGGGCTGCCGTGTACAACTCCACCGCGGGTCATAATGAGAGCCAGCAAGCACGCTTCTGCAGAAACCTCTAACGCAGCACATTCTATGTGGGCTGGGTTGGTTCGATGTGTGTGTTCTGTGTATGCGTGTGCATGTGTGTTTATGCAAATAATTTTAAAGAGGTGATTCAAGAGAAGGGGTAAAAAGAACCACGATATTAAGAACCTAATACATGCCTGGCAATGCGCTAGGTGCTTTACGTACATTATCTCAAGTCAAATTAAAAGGCAACACCTATTCTGAACTTCGAGTCATTTAGAAATAGGGAGACAGCAATGACATTCAAAATATGGGACAACTAGTAGAACAAGAGTACCAACCAATTAGACTGGATGTCCAGGCATACCAGCTACAAAGCAGCCTTCGCTGAGACTGGAAATTCCATTTAAAGACACTAAGACTTCACTGTACTTGTCTGTCCTCCTTATAACACGCTTTACCCAAAATGCACAAACTACATGTGGGCTGAATAAGGGCAGTGATGATTATAATAATGGCTAACATTTAGAGAGCACTTTCCCCAGTGCCAGGCACCACTGTAAGGGCTCTCCATTCTCGACAGTTCTATGAGATGGGGATGATAGCTATTATTATGCCCATTTTATAGATAAGAAAACTGAGGCCCTGAGAGGCTAAAGGGCTTGCTCAAGATCCAGAGGAGCCATTGTTCATGTCCAAGCTGTCTCAATTGCTGGGCTACAGGCTACCTGTGTTCTATACACTCCTGCCAAATGCTGTACAACCAGTTCAATATTCAAATCAAAGATAATTTTACCTTTTAATTACCCATGCCAGTGGAGATCACTGAAAACAGGAGACATTTATAAAATATTTGGTTTTAAAATAAATGATGTGGCAGCTTTGCCTTCCTAGTTATTTTTCACCCAGGCTGATCTTAGAACGAGCATGTTAGATGCAGTGCTTAAAATCCAGGCCACGTGGTAGCAAAGCAAGGCAGCTCTGAGGCTTCCAGGTGGTGGGCAAGTCACTGGAGGGTACACACTTGCCACAGATAATCCACAAAGTGAATATTCCGTAAGTGGTAATTAAGGGCTGACTATAACATGAGACATTTTCTTTTAGGAGGAACATGGATCTGTACACTCTAAGGCCGCAAAGCGGGCGACCATCATTTGTTACGCTTTCCAAAAACTGTTTCTGTGCAACTCGAGCATGGGAAGTTCTCATTCTATATAAAAGGATCCTTCAGAAAAATTAAGTCTCTAAGAATAGGGTTTCAAAACAAAAGCGGCCCTGAACCATGGCTACAATATACCTAATGTGATGGTGTTGTTTTCTAAATATTCTCTTTTTTGTTGCTGTTGGGGCGTATGGCTACAAACACAAAAGGCTTAACAATTTTTAGGAATGGACTGGTGTTAGACAGTGTTTTTTGAGTTGCTAGGCAACATCAGAAAACAAATGTCCATGTTCTGAGATCATTCTGCACTCGGTCTCCCCACGGACAGCCCACGTGTTCCGTGGCCGGACTCCGTTCCACTTGGTCAGCAGGGGTGGAATATCCCAACTGTGATGCTGATGGTCCGGAGTGGTCAAAAGACACCAGTCTGTGTCTGAAAAACAGATCACAGTTTGCTGGCCACCTGGCAGTCAAGATCTGTGGCCAAAGTTTTCGCCGGACCGGTATCGTTTATCCAAATTAAGTCCTACACCTTCAGGGTTCTTTTTGATTTGTTACGTCACTTCAGTCAGCTTTCTTTGCAGGTACATTATCTTTTTCTCCCCTCCTATATCGAAAGGAAGCCCAATTCACTTTTATGGGCAATTTTAACATCTGGGAACATAGAGACTCTTCCTGAGAATTCTTTCTTTGTTTCTAACAAATCACCTTCATCCTCAGAAGACTCATTTCAGATCATCTTTCTTAAGGACATACTGACATTGTACTTTGACAGGTAAGTCTGCTTCCTTCTTTGTTTGATTCCATTAACTATTGAGTCTGTTCTTTTTGAAAAAAAATTATAAAGATGATACACATGGTTCTAAAATTAACATCACACATGTAAATACATACTTAGCTGTTAGAAACATGAACTCCCTTCTTTTGTTCTAACTTTTGCCCACCCGATGCACTACAGTTCATTCTTGTAATTCAATCACTACACCTCTGCATGGCAATATGTCACCTCCTATGTAAGACGCATGGCTCATGATAGAGAAAAAGACACACCAGTAATACTATTTTCATTTGCTTAAAGTGACAAACAGAATTTAGTGCTTTAAGAACTCCCATCCCTTTCTCCCCCCGAAAAACAATGAAATGGAACAAAATCTTAGATCTGTATTTTAAATCAAGCTCCACCTTCAAGGGCAGGCTGGCCATGACTTACCTAAAAGGACTAGTTCAGTGAGCACAGCATCAGCAGTAAGGCTCATCACCTACGCAGAGATGAATCCACTACAGGCCAATTATGAGCGGGTATTGCTGAGGGCCCGATACGTGTGCACCATACGTGATAAGAAGCTGGTTCAGTAACCACCATTTCTATAGCAACGCACACCACTCTGCAGGCTGCATTCTGGGAAGGCAGTTAAAACTGGATCCTGCAATGTAGCTTCACTTGGAATCTGCTTTTATTTCTGTCACCTCATTAGAATGAGAGTCTTCAAGCCACATAACTTATTGTGAAACAGCAGAAACTTATTGCATAGAGGATCTTAAATCGTGATTTCTCTGCCACTCAAGGTCAGTCAGTCACTTTCAATTCAAACCACTGACCTGGTTTGCTTATTCATAAGTGACCATTCCCCAGGGCACCACCCAGGACATGAACAGCCATCTGTTGTCCCAGTTACAGGCTGAAGAGAGTAAATGCCTGTGAAGCTGAGCTGACATGCCATCTCGTACTGTCCAGAAAGCCTCAGCTAAGGTGCATTCACCATGACCCACAAAACTGCACCTGCCAGACTCGGGGAGGAGAGCTGCTTCTTTCAAAGGTCAAACTGGCCCCTGAACGTGACCGACAAGATCACTTTATCCCATCCCCTCAGACACGCCTGGATACCCAGGCCCCAGGCACTGGCACTGTACAACTTTTCAAAAGAGACAGCACCTTTAGAAGATCTAGGTTAAAAAATCTGGTAATTCCTCAAAGGAAAAGACTTACACTCACTAAACAGAGGCCTCCCTCGCACCATAAATCCAGTGGCATTTTAACACGGTAGCTTCAGCAAAATCAGCACTGCCCATAAATGTGGCAGAAGTTTCGATTCTAATATGTGCAAGTCAGGCTTCTTCAAAAAATCATTTTTCTGAGAGTGCATACCATAATCAGCCAGTTCATACCACTGTAACACACGAAACAAAATCCAACTTTACTTACGTTCTAGGAGACTGTTAATCTATTAGGTCACCCTCGGATGAACACGTGGGTTAAAATATAGAGATGCTAATTATTATAATGGGAAATTCTTTGCCTGTTCACCCCCCCCCCCAAAAAAGACAACTGTGGCCGTTAAAACAAAAAAGAAAAAGAAAACTGTGATAAACGATAGCACCAAATACTGATCCTCTCTAATGGTGCTGGAGAGGGTGTGGAGAAAAGGGAACCCTCCTGCACTGCTGGTGGGAATATAAATTGATACAGCCACTATGGAGAACAGTATGGAGGGTCCTCAAAAAACTAAAACTAGAACTACCATATGACCCAGCAATCCCATTCCTAGGCATATACCCTGAGAAAACTGTAATTCAGAAAGATACATGCACCCTATGTTCACTGCAGCGCTATTCACAATAGCCAAGACATGGAAACAACCTAAATGCCCATCAACAGAGGGATGGCTAAAGAAGATGTAGTGTGTGTGCATATATATATATATATGTATGAATGTGTATATATATATATATACACATATATGCGTGTGTGTATATATATACATACATACATATATACACACATACATACATATATACACACACACAATGGACTATTACTCAGCCATAAAAAAGAATGAAATAATGCCATTTGCAGCAACATGGATGGACCCAGAGATTATCATACTAAGTGAAGAAAGCCAAACAGAGAAAGACAAATACCATATGATATCACAGATATGTGACATCTAAAAAGAAAAAAGAAAGGAAGTACCTCTACATTTCTCTCATGAGTAAACTTTCAGTTATCCAGCAGTCAGGAATGAAAGTATTTGAGTTAGCATTAAAATGTGGATTTATTTTTCAAGTAGAAGTCCCATGGAACTTAAAAAGAATTTCATTTTTCTTTAAGAGTCTGAAATCGTGCCCTATAACCAAGGTGTTACCACTGAGCATCAGCTGTCCCTCGGGGCCAAATGCTGGAAGGCTGCCTGGATAACAGTACAGAGAGACTGTGACTGAATCAGGCACGCTGCTCGGCCCTGCAGATGGAGAATACACTTGCATTTTAGTAAGAGCTTCCCTGTTGAATGTATCTCAGATCAGAGGGTCACAAACATGTTCTGTAATAGTCC
Source organism: Leucopleurus acutus (assembly GCF_964270905.1). Lineage (NCBI taxonomy): Eukaryota > Metazoa > Chordata > Mammalia > Artiodactyla > Delphinidae > Leucopleurus > Leucopleurus acutus. Next base: position 197,063,460 of record NC_139142.1, read on the forward strand.
AGGTAGCAAATATTTTTCAGTTTGCGAGAACATACACTCTCTGTTGCAATTATTCAAACTCTGCTGGTGTAGGAAAAACACTCACAGACCACAAATGAACCAACAGGCTCGGTCGGGTTCCCATGTCTTATTCCATTTGGGTTGCTGTAATAAAATAAACTGGGTGGCTTACAAGCAACAGAAATTCATTTCTCACAGTTCTGGAGGATGGGAAGTCCAAGATCAAGGTGCTGGTTGATTCAGTGTCCAGAGAGAGCCTGCATCATTGATTCACGGATGATGCCTTCTTGCTGTGTCCTCACATGTGGAAGGCGGGAGAAAGTTCTCTGGGGCCCCTGTTATAAGGGCACTAATCCCATTCAAGAGACCTCCACCCTCATCAACTCCAAAGGCCCAACCTCCAAATACTAATGGCTTTGGGGGTTAGGATGTCAACATGCAAATTTTGTGTGTGTGTGGGGGGGAATACAAACATTCAGTCCACAGCACCCAATAAAAATTGATTCAGGGATGCTCACTTTTCATCTAACTTTCATGTGTCATGAGATACTCTTCTTCTTTTGATTCTTTCTTCAAACATTTAAAAATGCAAAAACCAGACTTCCCTGGTGTTGCAGTGGTTAAGAATCTGCCTGCCAACGCAGGGGACACGGGTTCGATCCCTGGTCCAGGAAGATCCCACATGGTGCGTAGCAACTAAGCCCGTGAGCCACAACTACTGAGCCTGTGCTCTAGAGCCCGCAAGCCACAACTACTGAGCCCGCGTGCCACAACTACTGAAGCCCGCATGCCTAGAGCCCGTGCTCTGCAACAAGAGAAGCCACCACAGTGAGAAGCCCGCACACTGCAACGAAGAGTGGCTCCCACTCACGCAACTAGAGAAACCCCGCGCGCAGCAACGAAGACCCAATGCAGCCATAAATCAGTCAATCAATCAATCAATCAATCAATCAAAATATATAAAATAAATAGATAAAAATGTAAAAACCATTCTTAGCTTTCAGGCCATAGTTTGGCGATACTTAATTAGACGAAAAATTCTTAATGGATTCATGAATTGCTATTTCTGGCTGTTAAACATTTTGAAATTGCAATTACTTTGATATACCTCAAAAGTAGATAATTAAAGTGCTAAACTGGTTAGAAGTGATTATCATATTTGACTTAATCATAAATAGCAGATAATTAGTAAATAGTGAGTGCTATGTGCTTAAGATGTGTTCCTATTTTTTTTTTCTGATCTTATAATACACTCTTGGAACTTTTCATTTAACTGCAATAATTTAATTTCTACCTGAATAATGATATTATTGATTACACATAACAGAAAACCCCTTATGAAATATGTAGGCTTCTACTGAGTTCAGTGAGTTAAAGAACATATGGTTTCTTTGAAATGTCCATCCAATCTTAAAGTTTTCAGAAAACATATTTTAATTCATTTGATCGTTTCTGAATGACTATCCAAATGTTGGCTTTTCTCTGCACACATACAATCTGTTAGAGCCAGGAATTGGCAGTTACATTTTTCACTGTAGATGCTAAGTTAAAAAAGACCATTTAAGTGGGAAGAGATCAACGACACAACGGAGATTCTCAATGACAAAAGGAATAATGCCACGGGGATTATTTCCAGAGAGGAAGTAGCAAATTGGATAACTTATATTTCAGAGTCTTTATAACAGTGCACATTTCTTTGTTTTCACTGACTTCTATAGTATATTAATTTCCTTTTGCTCCTGTGATAAATTACCACAAACTTAGGGGCTTAAAACAACACAATTTTATTCCGTTATTGCTCTAGAGGTCAGCAGTCTGAAATCTGTTTCGCTGGGCTAAAGTCAGGGTATCAGTAGGGCTGGTTCTTTCTGGAGACTCCGAATGAAGAACCCATTTCTGTGCCTTTTTCAGCTTCTCACGGCTGCCTCTGTTCCTTCGCTTGTGGCCCCTTCCTCCATTTTCAAAGTGCATCCTTCCAATTGCTGCTTCCGTCATTACGTTGCCATCTCCTCTGATTCTGATTCCTCCTGCACCCTGCTTATACAGACGTTGTGATTACAGTGGGCCCACGAGGATAATCCGAGAGAATTTCCCCATCTCAAGATTCATAACTGAATCACGTCTGCAAAGTCCCTCTATCATATAAGGTCATATTCACAGGGTCCAGGGATTATGATGTGGAGATATTCAGGGGGGGCATTATTCAGTCTACCATAGATATCAAAAAAATTTTTTTGATATAAACTTTTGTTGTTTGTGAGCTGTATACAAAATAAACCAATGAGAGCAAGGATGCTGCTTCTCTAGACCTGTGCCATATTGTTATGACATATCTGTGTACGACCCTCTAGTGAAAGCATCACTGTATTAGGAATACAGCCTTTTATACCCCAGCCTTATTTATCTATATTCAACTATATACATTCAAAAATGAAGAGGCAGGAAGGAGTAGAATCATAGCAGCAGGGTTGGAAGCTCCAGGATGGAGAAAATCCAATATAACTGCTGTCTCTCTAGACAAGCGCTCAAAGCACCGTTCTTTCATTAAACATATATATACACAGATATGTAAAGGTAAATTCTGTGTATAGAGTCATCTTTTTTTTATTGGAGTATAATTGCTTTACAATGTTGTGTTAGTTTCTGCTGTACAATGAAGTGAATCAGCTACATGTACACATATATCCCCTCCCTCTTGGACTTCCCTCCCACCCCCTCCCCCCATTCCACCCATCTAGGTCATTACAGAGCACGGAGCTGAGCTTCCTATGTTTTATAACATGTTCCCACTGGCTATCTATCTTAACGCACGGTAGTATGTATATGTCAATCCCCATCTCCCAGTTCATCCCACCCTCCCTTCCCCCACTGTGTCCACATGTCTATTCTCTAAGTACCAGTGTTACATTGTAATATCTTAAACCGCCTCTAAGTACCAGTGTTACATTGTAATATCTTAAACCGCCTTGAATCTTAGAACACATAATAGCTCCCCATCTGATTCAATCATTTAGCAAACATTCTGCTTAGACACCTAGCAACTGCCAGGGACTGTGTGTGATCATGAAGACTCAAAGATGAGGAAGACTCAGTGAGGACATAGATAATAACTGAGACACTGCAAGGCCATGTCTTCACAGACTTCTAGTACCGCTGCTGAATGGACAACATGCTCGAGAGAAACCAAACTACTGTTGAGCACATGGAGAAAGGGATTTCAGAGGAGAGGTCCTGCTCACACAATGTGACAAGTGATGAGGGAGACCCAGGCGCATCCAGGGAACGGCAAACGGTTTGGTGTGGGAGTGATGGAGGGTGTGCAGGGAACAGAGGCTGGGAGTGAGCTGGAGAGCTAGGCAGGGACCAGCTCTGCAGAGATCTGTGTGCCGTGCCAACGAGCGTGGACAGCCTCACGACGAGTACCTCTGAGATGTTCTCATGTGGGAAAGGGGTCTGTGCTTCTGAAAGACAGCCCAAGCAGCAACCCAGAAGTCCTGGTGGAGAGAAGGAGAGAGGAAGACAGGCAGACGGCTGCAGGAATTGGCCAGAAAAGAGGGAAGAGTCTGCACCCAGACAGAGGTAACCAGAGAAGGAGAGGAGAAGGTAGGTTGGAGAAACGCTGATTTGACATCAGTATGACCTTGCAAGGGAGCTGACGTGGCTGCCGGTGGGGCAGGGAGGTGAAGCAAAAGAGTAAATGGGGGATAAGTCGGGGGTTTCTACTTGGATGGTCTGGTGGATGGCACCCTTAACCAAGAGAGGAAACACAGAAATGAACAGGGGTAGGGGTTGAAGTGAAGCGAGTCAGTGGGTCCGTGTCAAGCACGTGAATCTGAGTTTCCTGCAGGACATCCGAAGATGGAGGCCTAACAGACAGTCAGGAACACAGATCAGAGAGCAGACGTGGTTGCACAGGGTGGCTGTGGGAGTGTGAGAGGCAGGTGGATGTCCCAGCGACTGCATGTAAAGGAAGTCAGGAGCTGGGCGTGGGGCAGAGCCCATATGACAGGAGACGAGGACCCCAGGGACACTGAGTCACAGAGCCGAGGGAGGCGGGCCTTCCTCTCTAGAGGAAGGAAACCCTCCGATGCTGCAGACACGTCCAAGGGGATGAGGAGGTCACCTGATTCCACCATCAGGCAGCTGCTGCTTAACTTCATGACTGTGGTTTCAGGAGAGCGGAAGGTAGAAGCGGGACTGCAGTGGGTCGAGAAGTGGAAGCAGCACATGGAGAACAGTCCTTCAAGAGATCTGGGCTGGGGCTTCCCTGGTGGCGCAGTGGTTGGGAGTCCGCCTGCCGATGCAGGGGACACGGGTTCGTGCCCCGGTCCGGGAAGATCCCCCATACCGCGCAGCGGCTGGGCCCGTGAGCCATGGCCACTGAGCCTGCGCATCCGGAGCGTGTGCTCCGCAACGGGAGAGGCCACAACAGTGAGAGGCCCGTGTACCGCAAAAAAAAAAAAAAAAAGAGATCTGGGCTAATGGGAATCTGGGAAAGTGGTTTAGAGGTCACAGTTCGAGAAACCCTTCTGCAGAGGAGGGGAGACCTTTGTTCCCTGAATAAACTCTTTGGGTGTACCATGTACCAGGCACTGAATGAGCTTCTTACAAATATTAACTCATTTATTCCTTGGGGTGCTTAATTTGATGTGTCAACTTGGCTAGGTCACAGCACCCAGATATTTGATCAAACGCGCCTGGAGGTTGCTGTGAAGGTATTTTAAAGATGAGATTAACAATTAAATCAGTAGACTGAGTAAAGCAGATTACGCTTCCTGTAGGTGGGCCTCATCTAATCAGTTGAAGGCCTCAAGCAAAGGCTGACCTCCTCCAAGGAAGAGGAAATTCTGCCAGCACATGGCCCTTCGGATTCAAACTGCAACATCAACTCTTCTCTGGGTCTCCAGTCTGCTGGGCCACTGCAGATTTTGAACTTGCCAGCCTCTTCAAGTGCATAAGCCAATACTGTAAAATAAATCTCTCTCCCTTTCTCTCTCTCTCACACACACAAACACACACACACGCACACACACACATCCTACTGGTTCTGTTTCTCTGACTGATAAACACACTCTTCATAACAGCACTAGGTATTGATACTATTATTATCCCCATCTCACAGTTGAGCAAGCTATGGCACAGAGAGGTTAAACAACTTGGCCTGGGCCACACAGCTGATGGCCAGCAGAGCTGGAATTCCAATCCACTGTGCCTCAGTGTTGCTGCTCTTAACCACACGCTCTACTTCAGAGCACTGCCCTGGCACATTGGGGCCCAACCTGGACGGACAACGGTGAGCGGAAGACTGTACAAGGGACGGAGAGCCTCGATCAATGTGCGTCTTGTACAAGTGAGGAAACAGGACAGGTGATTCGCCCAAGGTAGGCCTTAGAGTTTTCCAAGTGGCAGATCCAGGGTTTCAGAAGGCCAAGTGCAAGCTTTCCCCTCTCCTTCCTACTTTCTTTCCCTGCTTTGTTATCCACGTCCTTTCCTCCCTTCAGAATTCCCGTCTTCCCCAGGGGTTCCCTCAAGTCCCTTTCTCCCGGAGCCCAGGGCTCCTTACATCCTGATCAGGACCATGTGCCTCAAGAAGTCACCAAGCCGTGGAGAACACACGCCAATGACAAAGTGCCCACATGCCCCAGTGCCGCATGTCCACGCAGCAGCGCGATCCTTCTAACAACATCAAGCTCGGTGCATCTGGTAAAGCCAGTGAATTCCACACACATAATTACGCGGTCTGTTAGTAACCGGAAAACAAAACAAAACAAACCCCAACTCTCCCCAAACTCCAGAAAGCCCAACAAGCATTTATTTCCAAATATAAATTCCTAGAACTAGAATTTGACTACTCAAGGAATTAGGTGTCTTTGAAAATACATCTGACACCAAAAATCCCCCAAGAATTTTTACGCGTGGTCTAACAGTTTAAAACTCGGAATGGGGTTATTTGAAAACCGGTCTTTTCAAGTTTGACTTTCAAGTTTGGGATTCAGAACCAACAGGGTATAGGGACCAATGTGCTGTCCAAACCCGAAACACAAGCACGTACTTCTTCCCACATTCTTACTACGAATGTCAACTGTAAGACCTCCTGGAGGAAAATCTGGAAATATGTATTAAAAGCTTTAGAATTTTGTACTTTTTGAAGTCAGCAATTCCACTTCTTCTAAAATTTTATCCTGAGGAAACAATCATGGCCGTGTATAAAGATTTTGCTACGAAGATATTTATCACAACGTTGGTAAGAAGAGTAATGTTTCTTCTAACTTAGGGGATTGAGCAACTGAATTACGACAAACATATAAGGGAATACCATGCAATCTTAATATTGACATTGCAGAATAACGGCTGCTATGGAAAAATAATGCTAGGGAAAGATGTTCATGACATACAAATGGTTTTCAAAGGCAAGTTATAAAACAGTACATAGCGTATAATCCCCTTTCTGTTAAATGTGTATTTTTGGAAGGCAGTCCCTAAGAGGGCCCAGTGACCCCCCCCCCCCACTCCTGGTGTTCACACACCTGTGTGGTCCACCTCATACTGTACCAGCATCGGGCTCTGAGACCACCAGCATATGGAAAGAAGGGAGCGGAGGCCACTTTGACCTTAGGTGATAAAAGACGGTGACTTCCATTTTGCTCATGTGTGCTTTTGTACTTTCAGTTTATTTGTAAATTTCTCTCGGGTCACTTGCTCTATTGGAAGCTAGCTGTCACGCTGCAAGTGGCCCTGTCGGGACGCCCACGTGGCAAGGCACTGAAGCCTCTGGCCATCAGCCAGTGAGGAGCTGGGGCCTGAAAGCGTGCGTGCAGCCCCTGTTGAACCGTGAGATGAACTGGTTGACAGTCTGACTGCAACTTTATCTAGAGACCCTGACCCAGAGCCACCCAGCTAGGCTGTGCCCGGGTTCCTGACTCTCCAAAACTGTGAGACAACAGATGTTCACTGTTGTTTAAAGCTACGAGTTTTAGGGCCATCTGTTACGCAGCAGAAGATAACTAATACATACACCCATAGTGCAATGGCTGGAAGGAAATACAGGCTCACTTTGGAGATGCTGTGGGTTCGGTTCCAGACCTGCTGCAATATATCCAACATCACAATAAAGCAAGTCACGTGAATTTTTCGTTTCCCGGTGCATTAAAAATTATGTTACACTATACTGTAGTCAATTAAGTATGCAATAGCATTATGCCTAAGAAACCAATGTACATATTTTAACTAAAAAATACTGCTAAAAAATGCTCACAATCATCTGACAACACAGGGTTGCCACAAATGTTCAATTTGTATAAAACGCAGTATCTGCGAAGTGCAATAAAACAAAGTGCAACAGAACGAGGTCCGCCTGTAATCCAAAATACGGTTAGTGGGTTTCTCTACATGTGGGATCATGGGTAATTTTTATTTTCTTTTTTTTTTGTACAATATTGGCAACGTGTTTTTATTTTTTCAGAACACAGGGCCAAGAGAGATCATGTGACCATCTAAAGACTAAAAGGATAAAGGTTAGGAGAGCCAATTTAGTTCTAATAACCTTTAAAGATTCTTTTCAAGCAAATTAGCTTAAATGTGAAAAAGACCCCAACTCCAAAGAGCGTGTAAGACTTACCCACTAGAAGCCATGCCATGCACCATAAACAGCAGCATTCAATAATTTCAAGGAAAAGGAACTTGCACAGGCTTCTTAAAAGGGAAATCAGACAGGAACGAAGTTATCTGTAGCCGATCGCTGGCACAGGAGCCTGCTTACCTAGCTTCTGGTCAAACCGCCACGCTGTGACATAGGCATTGTGCCTCAGACTGCTCTGCGTGGCCAGGGGCACGGTGACATAAATGGGGCCATCCACCAGCACCGGCGTTCCATCGTTGCTAAGCAAGTGCACGCTGACGGCTGTGACGGGGGTCAGGTCGTACCTGGTGCCGTTTCCTGGAAGCAAGAGACATTCTCCATCACGTGCACACACAGGACTTACGTGGGGCTGCAGAAACTGTTCACAGAGAAATATCACAGCTACCATCTACTGAGGACTGGGCCTCCTATAAGCCAGGGACTCTGTTCAGCATCTTACACACGTAATCCTCACCACGACATTCTAAGGTAGGTCAAATTCCCATCTTACACATAAACAAACTGAGGCTCAGAGAGGGTAGTCATAAGAGCTGGTCTTCGGATATAAGCCAGTTTGAATCTGCAAACCTGATCCAAGCTTGGGTTTGCAGATTCTAACCACGGTGCTGTGCTTTCAAAAAGGGCCTCAAGGGACTTCCCTGGTGGTCCAGTGGTTACGACTCTGAACTCCCAATGCAGGAGCAGCGGGTTCCATCCCTGGCTGGGGAACTAAGATCCCGCAGGCTGCGCCCCTTCCCCCAAAAACAAGGGCCTCAAAAGAGAAGGGATTGTCTATAACGGGAGAAGAGGTGTGTGTGGAAATCCCTGAAATCAACACCTATACAAAGCGAGCACTGCACACATGTTAATTACTCGGCAGGTCACCATAGTGGAACCAAATGATTTAAATCAGAGACTGCTGGAAAAAAAAAAGGAGTGAATTTCTTCAAGGAGTACTTCAAAATATTAACTTACTGCTACGAAAAGTACACTATTGAAAACTTGGATCTGAAATATTTATGAGTTATTTTGGTTGCCACTGTTATTTTGATCTGTTTAAAAAGAATTTAATATACCAATTATTTTGCATTAGAGGCCTTTTATCCAAGCCAATGCTTTAAAGACTGTCTACAGATAAACTGGGGAATGCTTCTGAGAGCAATATTATATTTATACAGTTAAGCGGTCCATTTGAGAAGAATTTTTCTCCGGTGAAATATAATATATCATACAAAATGTATTCAGTCATAATTTAAAATCTTCCCTTGAACACGATGAAAACACACTGATAGAAAAATGTGAGCTACATTAGAACACCATTTATAGGATTTCTTAGTAAGCTACTTATATACTCACCTACCTATCAACTAACTACCCAAGCTAATGCAAACCTCCAATGAGGACTAAATTTAAACATTTAAAACAAATCTGGTGAATTTTAGAGTCTGAACAACCAGTGGGAGCTAAACCCTTTGTAGAGCAATCTCTATACGGCTAATGTTAGCACTATCTTTTATGATTCATGCCCATCTCTGTTTTCCAGTGAAGGGAAAGGCATGGAAATGAGGATTTCATCCAAAGGTCCACATTGGAAGCACAGATTCAAGTTCTGAAATCTTTTTATCCTGTGGCCATTTCACTTTAGGGTGAAGAAAAACCAAAGCACAGAATTTACCATCTTTCTGGTCCAACTACCTTGTGGATGGAGGACCTAAATGTGTCCATTGCCCAAAGGCAACACAGAAGCAAAGCCAGGTCTCCAATGTACCTCTCTAGGCTCTGGTAGACTCTCTACATGAGACAGGACTTAAAACAAAGAGAGATTAAGTAATTTACTAGACCTTACATAAACAATATAAAGATAATGTTTTCAATCAGGAAGCACTGCTTCTTTCATCAAACCCGAGGTATGAAGTCTGCCCGGGGAAGCTGCGGGTAGAGCAGAAAGGTGCTCCAGACCCATCATCCTTTCGTCCCACTTAACACTGCCTCTTGATTCCCAGAGATGGCATCCCCGTGGTCCCCACTCATCCCCTTTCGAGACTTCCTTCCTATAATCTTGCACATCCCTGGCCCAGGAAGCCAGGGTCCCAGTATCAGGTCCGCCACCGACTACTTATGTGGCCTCTGGCAAGTTACTTCCCTGCTCCGGGGTCCGTTTTTCTCATCTGCAAAACTAAGGAGGTTGGACTAGATGCTTTCCTGCGAGGCTACAGAAAGGAACGAACTCAACTATAAACATTCAGAAGTAAGAACGGCACTGCAGAGAGGGGCATATTCTTTTAAAGCAACATGCCCTAGGTGCATGTACTTTAATGTTCTTTAAAATGTTCTCTGTTAGAAGACATCACAGGCAATTATACCTGCTCTCCTGAGGCCTCTTGCCTCTCTCACTGCTTCCACTCCATGCCTTCCAGATGACAGTCTACCCTCCCACTTTCTTTATTCTGGACATACTGTGAAGGGCTACACTGTTTTCCTTCCAGCCCTCGTTATTAGAGGGCAACACAACACTGAGTTCTCCATATAAGGAGTCTCTCCTTCCTGTTCATCTTGATGTTACCTGACTCCCATCATGTCCGAAGAAAGACAGGTGTCTGTCAGGCAAAAGCAGCAACGATGGACCAAGCTAGGAGGCCCCCAATTCATCACTTAGAACAAGAGGGGTTTTGCTCGGATAGCATCTCCAGTTCTGTTTGGCTTTGGACATTAGTCATACTACTGACTCCTCTGCTTTCTTGGATCTGCCAGCAGAAGTAATTTCTTGAAAACCCCTCGGGAGCATCACGGAACAGGTCTGCGCTTTCTTGGCAACCACAGGGGAGGGCGTATGAGGGTGCACGGGAACGAGCAAGTGAGGAAGGGACTGAAACTTCCACATGGCTGCGTTTCTCTGTCTACAACTCTGGATCCCACCAAAGGGGGGAAATAAACAACCCCCCTTAGGACACGGCAGGGAAACCAGCCTCTTTCCAACTGCATTTGTGGCCTCTGTTTATTTTGCTGAATTCTGGTGATAACCTGTCACCTCACACGGGTTTGTGTGGTCCAGACTCTCACACTAAGTTGAAATCTGTTAGACGCGGTTTATGAAACGGGAGGCCAACGTGGGGCAGAAGAGAATCCCTTGTTGATGGGCTGCTGGGGTGCTTGTTGATGGGCTGCTGGGGTGCTAGGCAGACACCACGCTGCCCTTCCTTAGCAGGAGGTCTGATGCTTCCTAGGTCAACTGGCCAGTTATTTCAGTGGAAAACAAATTGAATGTAACCTTCCAAAGACCTTCTCTCTTCCATCTGAAATAAGAGAGTGATTTTAAAATAAAACAAACTCCTCTAAAATCAATAGTCCTATGTCTTCTCTATCGTACTGTCGTCTCGGATTTCATAATTTATTCAAGAGCTCTTGGAATTGGGGCACAGAAAAAAACTGAATGAGCTCCAAGGAACGAGGCTGTTCTTCCAACTCGGGGCTTTGTGATGGAGGCTGAATGGAGGTTTCATGATGGCCTCGGATCATCCTGTTCCCCGAAACACTACTTTGCTCCCAGGCCTGTCCATTTAAATGAAAAGTCAACTTTTTTCTTCCCAATAATATTCACTTAAGATGACCACCATGCAACTTTTCTGGTGGTCAGTGACTGACATATTCATTGCATCATTATCATGCAAAAATTCAAGGAAGAAGAAACGTTTCTCAAAACGGGTATCGCAGAGGGAAGAAAAGCAGGTAACTAATCACCACGTGAGCTTGATCTGTAACCAGACGTTTATTAACATTCTATAAAGCGGATCAGATGTGGCAGGTATAAAAAGCTTTTGCAGAATGATCAGTTTCTGTAAAGCACTAGACAATTAAGTGAAATTCAATCAAAGCGTCCCTGGGAAATGCAGTAACGTACTCACCGAGCGGGATTTAACCCAGAACAGCCTTTGGTTTTCAAGTTTATGTTGTGACTCGTGTAAAGTATTGGGGAAAAGAAGAGGGGGAGACGGGAAAACGATTCAGGGCTTGAGACTCGGCCACCATCCATTCACCAAAAGGAGGACCGGGGACCACGTCAGCACCGAGCTCTGTCGGCCGGGAACGGAGGTAAGGGCGGTCTTTCACTGGTAAGGAACGATTACCTATTTTCTGGCTGGTGGCTTTTAGTTTCTGTGATCTTTGAGCAGTGTGTGTCCTGCCAGCCTAGGGTGAGAATGACCAAGCGGACTTAGAGGCCTTCCGGGAGATGTTTCAAAGTCAAGTATGACGCCTCACCACTCTTCGCAGAGGAGAAGGCAAAGAGAGGGCAAACTCAGAGAAAGGGAGGTCGTGAGAAAAGGCTGGATGGACTCAGCCGGTGGAGCCCAGAGGCTCCCTGCCCGCCAAGTGCTCCCTGTACTGGTGGGAGGGGGCATGGTGTGTTCGTCTGGGAATCAGGCCCAGGGCCACCCCCGCCCCTCCCAGCTGGGAAACGTGCCCGGGGGGGGGGGGGGCGGGGGGGGCGGGGACAGTGCATCTCCACACAGCTGGGCAGGCTGCTTCACCGAATACACGTTCCAGGGGCAAGGCTGAGAACAGGGGGACAGAAAACCTCTAACTCTGATCGGACACTTAAAAAAATTCAATTAAAAGAACTTCTGGGAATTAAATATACTTCATTGGCCAACGGAGAGCTCAGGCAACTGGTACCAAGAGAGAGGCTCAGGGAGACAAGCTCATGAAAGTGGCGCAGGCTGAAGTCCTCAAATGACACTTTCAGTGCCCTTGAACTTGTAGATGACAGATCTGCCCTTCTGCACCTCGGGCTGGGTTCTCCCACTTATAAAGATACAAACGCATATAAAGATGCAAACGCAGACTGCCCGGCTGGAAAGAAACGAGCCTCGACTTACCTGTTCCGTTTCCATCTAGTCCCCGCAAATAAGGAAAGCCGTCCACCTCCGAGGGGGAGCCGGCGGCCGTGAGAAAGGCTGTCAGGTCACTGTAGCTGGTGTTCTCCGGCAGCCGCAGAGCTCTCCTCTGGAAATGCACGCGAGGCTGCGGCCGGGCACCTGCGGAAATGAACCCTGGAGTTACCTCTCGGAGGGGCGGTTTCTGTTTCCAGAAAACGCAAACCCCGGAAAAGCTCCTCTAAGGTTTCAGCGTGGCTTCCCCGTCTCCACTCCTCTCGACATCCCCTCACATCGCCCATTCTCGCGGGCACAGAGATGTGACAGCACGTTATTATGGGGAGAGAAATAACAGCCCATTGTCACGTTTGCTTTGACACAGAACGTTATTTAGGTTTTTCACAAAAAGCTCTGTTTGTGAGCAGTCTTTTCACTGCCCAGCCTTCGCTATGCGTAGGGGTAGCGTTTTGGGAGAAAGTCCACGTAAGTGAAATGAGTAGGTGACAATTCATCTCTTGATACAAACAAGGCAGGAGAGACCCTTTGACACCGTTACAGACACATCCTTAGTCTTCCTGGTAAAATCTGGTCCAAGCTGAAGCAGAGCAGGGCAACAGACCAGCCAGCTGGACAAGACACTGCAAATAAGAACCCACAGTAATGAGTCCTTTCCCTTCGGCGGACGCTGCCTTTTGGCATTCCATCCACTCCGGTGGGTGCATCTGACTCGCGACGGATCATGTTACAGATTCTATGATGAGCCTCTTGAAAGGATGTGAGAACTGCTCTTTTCAGCAAACTCAACTCTGTGCAGGATGGCTTGAGCCAGTGACCCTGTTACGCAGTTACCTTGTGACACCATCCGCAGTTTGACTTTGCTCCAGGTCTTATTTTGACTGTAAAACCTGAACCCGTTTTTATCTATTGCTGTAGCGAGGGTCACAAGACGCAGACGTGCTATATCAGTTTGCACACACAACCAGCAAAAACATCGTGAAGACAAAAATGAATAGAGATGGGAGTTGGAGCATTTCCCGATGGAAGTACACATCTCTCTGGGTTAAAATAAAGTGGTTCCTTGGACTTCCCTGGTGGTGCAGTGGTTAAGAATCTGCCTGCCAATGCAGGGGACACGGGTTCGAGCCCTGCTCTGGGAAGATCCCACATGCCACGGAGCAACTAAGCCCGTGCACCACAACTACTGAGCCTGCAAGCCACAACTGCTGAGCCCGTGTGCCACAACTACTGAAGCCCGTGTGCCTAGAGCCCGCGTTCCGCAACAAGAGAAGCCACCGCAGTGAGAAGCCCAGGCACCGCAACGAAGAGTAGCCCCCGCTCGCCACAACTAGAGAAAGCCCGGGTGCAGCAACAAAGACCCAACGCAGCCAAAATCAAATTAATTAATTAAAAAAATAAATAAAGTGGTTCCTCAAACGTGTGGTCTGCCCTGATGTTCTGCTCATCATATATCCCACCCCAGCCTTGAGGGAGGCCACGTTTCCCTGTGGTCGGCTGGGGGCTTCCTCTTCCCCACCCACGGATGTCCTGACACAACAGCCCTGCCCAGAGTTCATGGTCTTTATGTCTACACCAAGGTTCCTCTTCACCCTGGATCAGAAATTTTTAAAGGGGACTTACCTAGTGGCACAGTGGTTAAGACTCTGCGTTCCCAATGCAGGGGGCCCGGGTTCGATCCCTGGCCAGGGAACTAGATCCCACATGCATGCCACAATTAGGAGTCTGAATCTCGCAACTGGGGAGCCCGTGTGCTGCAACTAAGGAGCCCTCGAGCCACAACTAAGGAGCCTGACTGCTGCAACTAAGACCCGGTGCAACCGAAAATATTAATAAATAAATAAATATTTTTTTAAAAAAGAAACTTTTAAGGGAGGAATAAGCCTATCAAGAAGTGTTCTAGGGGAATTCTCTGAAGGTCCAGTGGTTTGGACTCTGTGCTTTCACTGCCGAGGGCCCGTGTTCAATCCTTGGTCAGGGCACTAAGATCCTGCAAACTGCAAAATAAAATAAAATAAAATAAAAAGCAGTGTTCTAGAATAACGGAGCTCTGGAGCTCCAAGGATCAACTAATCCAAGTCTCTTCTGACAGGTGAGCCCACAAAATGGACTCACCACCAACACAGACTTACGGGGTGGGCTGCCTTGACCATGTATGACCAAGGCGGTCATGACGGCACCTGAAAATCACTGACTGCATTTCTCAGATGACTGGTTCTCCATAAACACTGGCCCAGCTCTAGATCCCATGGGAGCCAGGTGCCCAAACTCACAACAGTCCTATCTGAAGCTAAGTGGACATGGACGTCGGTCCTGTTCTAGACCATCGATGCCCTTTCTTGGTCCCTAAAACAAAGCTATGGTGATGCACTGGCATCCACATAGCTGAATCTTCTCACTTTCAGCTCTTGTGAGTCTGCTCTCCTTGTCCTCTGATTTCACATGACAGCAATGCCTTCCTGCTGTCACCTCCTCGGTCTGCGCAGGGCTCAGATGCCTCACGCTCCCAGGGGGTGGGGTGTTCTCCACGCCGGCCCGGAGCATCGTGCCTCACCCGATCCCGCTTCCCACACATGCTGTCTGCCTCTTTCCTTCTTCTCCGAGCTGCCCTCAGAGACGGAAGGTCAAAGCAAACCCTTTCTCGCCCATCTCCTCACCCCCGGCTACGTGACAACATTCTCTCCTCCTGTTATCATTTTCTTTCAATGCCAGTGAATGTCCTGCGATTTGTTTCCTCTTCTCCACTGTCCTTCAGCCTAAACAATGCTGCTGCCGCCTGGGTTTCATGCACTGGCAAACGGGGAACTCGCTACTAGGAAGGACAGAAGGGCGTGTCTGCAGCGTGATGGCGCAAAGAGGGGCTTGTTCTCACAAGGGTCAAGGCAGAAAGCAGGGGCCAGGCGGGTTACCCCAGAACACCGTGGGTCCTGTGTGCCCCTCCGGGCCCCGTGAGATGGGCAGGTTGAAGTCACCGTGAAGGCCCCTTTGGCTGAAAGGAAGAGAACCCACTCATCCTGGACCAAGGAAAAGGGAACGTTGCTGAAAGATGAAGGGGAGTCCTGCTGAGCGCCAGGAAACTAGCCCAGCCAGGCCTTATGGGGACCAGCCCGGGACCCGGACACACAAGCGAGGCTGTTCCCAGCTCTCGGGCCACTGGGCGTCTCATTCCCATTCTTTTTTTTTTTCTTTCTGATTTTAAATTTTAATAAATTGAAGTTTAAAGAAGTCCTCCTTAAATTCAATTTAAAATGGTATCCCTTTCAGATTGAGGGAGATTTTAAAGAGGTGGCTACTTTTGTCATTGGTTCCTCATTTTTTTTTTAATGTTTTTTACTCTATTGAGAGATGTTAGGTTTTAGTTCTTCTCATTTATTTATTTTTTGGCTGCGTCGGGCCTTAGTTGTGGCACATGGGATACTTCTTTGCAGCGCGCAGCCTTCTCTCTAGTTGTGGCGCTCTGAAGCCTGTGCAGGCTCAGTAGTTGCGGCGCGTGGGCTCTCTAGTTGAGGCATGCAGCCTCAGTAGTTGTGGCGCATGGGCTCCAGAGCATGTGCGCTCTCTAGTTGAGGCATGCAGCCTCAGTAGTTGAGGCATGCAGCCTCAGCAGTTGTGGCGCGCAGGCTTAGTTGCCCCGTGGCATGAGGAATCTTAGTTCCCTGACCAGGGATCAAACTGGAGTCCCCTGTGTTGCAAGATGGATTCTTAACCACTGGACCACCAAAGAGGTCCCAGTTCCTCATTTTTTTTAGTTGAAGTATAATTTATTTACAATATTGTGTTAGTTTCAGGTGAACAGCAAAGTCATTCAGTTATATGTACATTTTTTCAGATTATTTTCCATTATAGATTACAAGATATTGAAGATTATTCCCTGTCTCATACAGTAGGTCCTTGCTGCTTATCTATTTTATATATAGTAGTGTGTGTCTGTTAATCCCAAACTCCTAAATTATCCCTTACCCCCTCCCCTGCTCTTTCCCCTTTGGTAACCATGAGTTTGTTTTCTATGTCTGTGAGTCTATTTCTGTTTTGTAAATAGATTCATTTGTATTATTTTTTTAGATTCCACATATAAGTGATATCACATAACATCACAGTTCAGTGTCTTTCTGTCTGTCTCTGTGTATGTGTCTATTTCTCTCTGCCCCTGTGCGTGCTTCTCTCTCTGCCTTTTTGTCTCTGTGTGCATGTCTCTGCCTCTGTCTCTCCCTGGCACACCATGCGTTTCAGTGGGAGACGCACCTCTCCCCACTCCTCTTCCCCTGCTGCCCCCCTTCCCTTTTCTGTGCAGAAGAATTCACTCCCTGAACAGACACCGTGTCTGTCCCCCACTTCTGGAGGAGTGGGGGGGCACAGAGGGGCGATGCTGGGGCAGGTTTACTCGAAGAGGGTGTGGCTGGTCCAGCTGCTTTGACACACGCTGTGAACACACGCTGTGATGCCGCTGGGGAATTGAACACAGGAGCACGGGCTCTGCCTGATGAAATGCCCCGAGAAACATCTGAGGGGTGTAAGGGTCGAAGTACTCTGAGCCGCAGCGTAAATACGATCTAAAGTGGGTACGTGTCGGGTTGGGGGGTGGTTATGCTCTTAAGCCTAAGTTTATGGATTAAAGCTGCTGAGTTCCCACGCATTTCAGGAGGGGGACCTGACTGGGTGGGGAGGGGAGGATGGAGGGGGACGGGTCTGTCCCTCTTCTGTGGATGCCTCTCCTCCACACTCCCCACAGCAGCTGTGTCATCCTCCATCCTCCTTGGGGCTCCACCATTATCCCCCCAATGCTCAGACCCAACTCTACTAAAAACACTGGGGTGGGCTTCTCGTTGCAGTGGCTTCTCTTGGGAGCACGGGCTCGAGGCACGTGGGCTTCAGTAGTTGTGGCATGTGGGCTCAGTAGTTGTGGTTCATAGGCTCAGTAGTTGTGGCGCACGGACTTAGTTGCTCCGCAGCACGTGGGATCTTCCCGGACCAGGGCTCGAACCCGTGTGCCCTGCATTGGCAGGCAGATTCGTAACCGCTGCGCCACCAGGGAAGCCCCCTCCGGCTGCACGTTAAAATCTTTTTTCCCTCTTCTCTGCTGCCTCTTCTGCCCCTTCTCCCCCAAGGTCAACCCGAGTTTCCTAACTTCTGCTTGTTTTATTGCAAGACGTGACTCGATCCACTATTCTTGCCTTCATCAAAAACCTCTCTCCAGAAGCTCTTCCTCCCCAACCAACACATATACTCCTTTCTTCCTCAGCTAGAAAAACCACAGCAAGACACCACTTCCGCTCTTATCCCCGTAAGCCTCCTCTCTTTCCCCTCAACGCCCAGGGACGTGGCTTTCACCCCCCTCCCCCACGCCGCCCTTGGAAATGTCACCTGATGACTGTATAATCTGCAAACCCGTGACCCTGGCTCGCCTTCCTGCCTCCAGCTACTCACAGTGATGCGCGCTGTTCCCCGCCCCCGCGCGGGGTCACGGTGCTGCACTCCGCTCTCCCCGGAGTAGCCGGCTTTTTCCTCTGAGTGCTTGTTTCTCCTCCTGCTTCGGATGCGACAGCTCCCGAAGGCTCTCACCACAGTCGCCTCTGCTGTTCCTGACTCTCTTCTGACTTGCCTGACTCTCCTCCCTGCTGGAGCCTCACCAGTTACCTTCCGCTCGTGCCGGAGACTCCACGCCTGCATTCCCGCCGCCTCTGCACCTCGACTCGGATGCCCGTCAGACACTGAAGTCATCACTACCTTCTGTCCAACTTAAAGCCCCACTCCCCACCCCCCGCCCCGACACCTGTGTTTGACTCCAGGTTGCCACCATCGCTTTTCGTCACACAAGTGCCAGGACAGTCCAATCTTCCCTTATCAACATTTCTAGCATCTTCTTTTCCCTCCGTCCTGCCTCCACCCTACACTACCCTGTGACGTGACCCCTCAACTATTGCAAAAGTCTCCTAACTTCCCCTGTGTTTCAGCCTCACCCCTTTCCCGCCTCATCTACTGATGGTTCCCCAGTTCCACTCTCATCACCGCCTTTCCCCACCCAGAAACCTTCAATGGATCCACCGCTTCCCAAATTAACAGCGGCAACAATCATAGACCAACACAGACCCGAACTGCTGCCCCACTTCTCTCATGGGAGGTGTAGTTCAGCACTTTAGAATTTACAAAGATCTTACATACACATTATTTCACTTAATAATCTACAGCAGGATAAAGAAGGTGTGGTACATGTACACAATGGAATATTACACAGCCATAAAAAAGAACAAAATAATGCAGCCCTTTGCAGTGACAGGGATGGACTTAGAGATTGTCATACTGAGTGAAGTAAGTCAGACAGAGGAAGACAAATATCCTATGATACCGCTTATGTGTGGAATCTAAAAAAAGGGTACAAATGAACTTGTTCACAAAACAGAAACAGAGTCACAGATGCAGAAACGAACTTATGGTTACTAGGGGATAAGGGGGGAGAGATGAATTGGGAGATTGGGATTGACATATACACACTACTATATACAAAATAGATAACTAATAAGGACCTACTGTATAGCACAGGGAACTCTACTCAATACTCTGTAAGGGCCTATATGGAAAAAGAATCTAAAAAAGAGTGGAGATATACATATATATATATATATATATGACTGATTCACTTTGCTGTACACCTGAAACTAACACAACATTGTAAATCAACTAGACTCCAATAAAAATTAAAAAAAAAAAAAAAACCTACAACAATCCCGTGAAGAAGGAGCTCTCTCCTCTCTTTACGGGGTAGGAAACTGAGGCCCAGAGAGGCCCACAGTCATTCTGTTTGCACAAGGTGGAAATGAATTCTTTGAATTCCGAACTCTGCATCCCTTCCTAGCACACCTGCCCACGTCAGAACAGATGCTCTGCTATTACTGCCCACGGCCCTCATCCTCTGGCCCATGCAGCTCTGCTTCTGCTCACGAGCTCACGTTCTTCCCCGCATCTGGAGCTTCTCTGCATCGTCTCTATTTGCAGATCCTACCCGTCATGCAAGGTGCACCTCCAATGCCACCTCTCCTGTGTGGCCTTTCTGGATCCCACCCCAAGCTCTAAACTCTACTTGTATGTCTCTTACAGAACCCATCTTCCTGCGCCTGGTATTGTATTTATTTGTGTATTTGAGCATCTCCCTAACCAGAGGCGCCATGAGAAGAGGACATGCGTAGGAGCATCACTGTGTATATCTCTCTGTTTCTATCTCTCCTCCACCACCTTTGAGCTGAGTGACTTTGGGGTTTGGGTTCTTTATCTTGAAAGTGGGTGTGGCCCACGCCTGTCTCATGATATGGCTGCTAGGATGTTAGCTCAGAACACACATGCATTGATACGATGCCTCACATTGCCTCCTGGTACATACCAGGTACGGGATCAGCAATAATTTCCCACCGCCTCTCCCCGTTTAGATGGCAGCTCCATAAGAGCAGGTGTCCTGTGAAACCCATGGTACCACGTTCTGGGAATGCTTATAGGATTAAATGTAAAGATGAGTTATTCCGGGCAACTCACTGGGTCCTAGTAATGGTCTGTCTCAGTTCTGACTAGGTCATCATCCCTCATTCTCAGCACTATTAACGTTTTGGGCCACAAAGACACTTCTCTGCTGGGGGACAGGGGCTGTCCTGTGCATTGTGGCATCTACCCACTAGATGCCAGGAGTGGCTCCCAAGCTGTGACATTGCCAGATGCCCCTGGGGGGAAACTGCCCCTGACTGAGAGGATTCCACAAGATACTCTGAGCGTCCTCAGAATGACCCAGAGGACACGGACAGAGTCTCCTCTGCCCCGGGGCACAGGATACATGATGGGGAAGAGGATGAAGGTCCTGACATCCTAGGACTCCAGGGTAGAGAAGGTAGTCATGGCAATGGCTGAATCATCATACTGTTTTGATGCCAAAATAGAGGGTTACGCGCAAAAAGTACAGGAGAAGCTTCAGCAGAGAACCATCAACCACCCAGGAGAGAAATTCCAGGGGTGACAGACATCTGGACCGCGGCTAGAGGCCAAGGCCTCCCCGTGAGCCCCGTGCAGGCTGTGTGGGCTCCGGACAGAGGGGGAGTCTCGTGAAGGGCCTGGTGCACCCCGGTCAGGAGTCTGACCTCGAGGCAACCTGCAGGGGAGAGAGTCTCCGGGGGTTCTCGGAACGGGAATGAAGGAATCGTGTTCGTTTTTACCGAATTCCGATAGCAGAGTTGGGGGTGGCTGTGGGTAGAGAAATCCTAGAGTCAGAGCGTCAGCCAGGCTCCTGTGAGACGTTCGGTGAGAAATGACGTAGCTGCAAATAAAGACGGTGGCCTCGGGGAAGAAAACAGAGGAGGCGGCTGGAGCTGAAAGCCACTTCTGGAATGTGGGCGAGGCGGGGAAGGGACAACCGGGAGGAGACGGGGAAGCGGTGAACGGGAGACGAGGAGGGAGGGGAAGGGCAGGGGGAAGGACCCCAGCTCGGGGATGCAGGGAGGACGAGGCCACCGGAGCTGGCACGAGAAATCCCTAAAGGAAATTCTCGAGGGCAGACGGCTCCGAAGTTTGAGTGGGAAAGGAAGTGAGGAATAGGGATTAAGATGGGTTTCCTTGGAAGGGCGGGCTTCGTAATTCTGGGAGCTGAGAAGGAACCAGAGGAGAAAGATGGAAGATTCGGCGCAAACAGAGGGAGGTGGGAGGGGAGGAGATTAGACGAGGGATTGACTGAGATGTGAAGAGGCTCCTGGTGGGAGAGGAGCCACGGAGAGACACGTCACCGTGTCCCCTTAGAAGGGGATGCAGAAAAGCAGGCCACAGAAAGCAGCCTTCCCCGACGGCCTCTGTGTTCCCTGGACCCACCGTCAAGGCATGGCTAAGAGGAGGGCACGCAGGTCGGGGGTGTGTGCAGAGCGTGGGAGAGTCTGACAGCACTGCCTGGGGAACAGAAAGGGGACTGTCCTGGGGACCGTAAAGAGAGCAGCGCAGAGGCGCCGCAGGATGGACACTGCTGGTTTGGGTGGTACCACCTGGCCTGATGACAGTGCAGCCACGAGCAGCCCGGGGCATCTTGACGGTACTTTCTTATTTACCGTCATCACATTCTGAGTCGACAACGTGCTGTTTCTCCCGAGACAGCGTGAAGGTCTGAGAGCCGGCAGTAGAGCAACGACTCCTACCTTATGGTTCATCGTCGTGAGGTTACATTTTGGAATCACCATCAAACTCCTCCTTGAAAGCTTCCAGTTCCTCAGCAAAGTACAAAAAACTCTCAAAGAAAATGATCCTTATAAAGCAATTGACAAGTGTTTTCTCTTTCCACTCTCCTATGATCTCATTGCAAAGTTTAAAAGCCATTTGCACTATCATATGATCCAGCAGTTCTACTCCTGGGTATATATCCGAAGAAAATGGAATGAAAACACTAATTCAAAAAGACACATGCACCCCAATGTTCATAGCAACATTATTTATAGTAGCCAAGATGTGGAAGCAACCTAAGTGTCCATCAACAGAGGAGTGGATAAAGAAGATGTGGTACAAATACACAGTGGAATACTACCCAGCCATTAAACAGAACAAAATAATGCCATTTGCAGCAACATGGATGGACCGAGAGGGTATTAAACTTAATGAAGTGAGACAGACAAATACTGTATGTTTTCACCTACATGTGGAATATAAAAACTAAAACAAATGAATGACTATAAAAAAACAGAAACAGACTTGTAGATACAGAGAACAAACTCATGGTTTCCATTGGGGAGAAGGGCAAGACAGGGGTAGGGGATTAAGAGGTATAAACTACTAGGTATAAAATAAATAAGGTACAGGATATAAGATACCACATACGGAATATAACCAATATTTTATACTAACTTTAAATGCAGTATCATATATAAAAGTATCAATCACTATGCTCTACATCTGAAGCTAATAGAACATTGTAAATCAACGATACTTCAATAAAGAAAATGTAAAAAAAAAGTGTAAAAGCAATTTGCAAGCATTCTGTGGTAACGAGCATACTTTTAGACCCAGCCTCTGTTGGGAAAGATCCCTATACGTAGTTAATCAATGACTATGTTGGTCCTTCTCCTTCACCACACTGTTATCATAAGACTGCTCCAGGTTTTCTATATAAAATAGTGTCAACAATGACAACGCAATCACTTTCCTCACTTTTCAAATGAAATCGAATGCTAAGGCCAGTTCCATTGGAAACATGCATTTACTGTGTGTGTGTGTGTGTGTGTGTGTGTGTGTGTGTGTGTGTGTGTGTGTGTGAAGGCACTGCACATAATCCCACCTCGTCTGATGGGAATCGTTTTAGGGTGTGTATGGTCAGAATTTAAATAGATACCATACCTAGAGAGAGGAAAACAAGTGAGTAGTCTTTTACTCTTCAAGGAAAACTCTCATTAACCATGAGCTTATTCTAGTTTATTTGGTTGTAAACATTTCAAAACAAAAACTTCACCTGAAGCATTGAACATCTTCCCATAGAGAACATCCCCGCCTCTCCTGTCTCCACCTCTCTCACCCAGTGGCCTTTGTGCTTTCAAATCTTTTGCTCAGTGTCACGTAAAACCAAACAACGGGGCATCACCCAAAACTATGCACATAACACGGGTGAGGCTTTGTCAAACTGTCATCACACTACCTCCCCATTTCCCTGGGGGGATCATCTGACACACGGTAACATCCAAGCAACACACAAAAACTCAAACGGCTGACAGTACTTACATTTCTGATCAGCAAGAGTTTATGTTTTTCTCCTCTGATTCCATTAAAAAAAAAATAAATGCACCTACACTTCACCAGTTTGAGAATAAAAATTTGATATATTATTTAGAAATTCAGTTCTGTATTCGCTTTATGGAACAGAACTGCAAAGACCAAAAATTATCTACACGAGGCTCTCCTTCCAACTGGTAAGAAAACGTGAAACAAATTCACCCAGTGTTATTCCTGCCGTGCCTCAACTCTACTGAGACAAGGAAAAGTACAACTAGCAATAGTCAAATTCACGAAGTGGCATAAGTTAAAAAATTAAAATGTAGACAATTTAAAAAAGCTGGAATGTAAATGAGATTTTTGGCAAGGAAGAAATAAATGGTTCTCAGTTTCCGGTTACATAGAGGAGGGAAGTGATACACTAGACTGAATAAATTAACCACAACAAAAACTACCATAACGAAAGCTGCCATGAATGTCTTACATCCTTGGGTTTCTAACACGACCATACTTCCTGCTCCTCAGAGAGAGAGAGTTACTCAAATACTCTGTATGTCTGTGTGCGTGTGTGTACATGTGAACGGTCCTCTTAGCAGCCACAACAAAGAAAATAATTAACCTGAGCTTAAGCGATCTATACAGGAAGTGCAAAGAAAGGTGGGATTTGGACAGTTTTTAAATATTTACTCAACCCTTCAGTGAATCGCTCATTGTGGACAGATCCGAAGGCGGGCATGGGGCCAGGGCCTGGGGATGCTAAGGTGAACGTGACCCCCTCCTTGTTCTTCAGGTTTTTCAGTTTTAGTCCGGGAGGTAAGATATTACTACCAAATAGGGCAGAAGGGGCGGCATCGGATACAGAACCCCCAGCTGGAGGACTGTTTTAATCCATCGTCCTGGTTACTGATAAGGACAGGAGGGGGCATAAGGGAGACAGGATGTGTGGAATCCAAGGCTGAAGTGGGGGGTGGGGGGTGCGCGGAAGGCACGGGCCTGGGTCTGGGCTCAGGGCAGCTCTGGGACCACGTGGCAGGAGTTTGTGGATTTCACCTGAATGCTGTACCATTAACATGACTCCACAAATCCCGGTCTGCGGTCTGCTTCTCTCTGGCCTGCTACCAACTAGCTCCCTTTTCTGACTCATACTTTCTGTTCCCTTCAAACCTGGGCTTGCAGATGACCTGGTGTCATTACAGACCCACTGCATCTCGTGACCACACAGTCAGCTGAGAGTCTCATCTCTTCTGGGTTCTCAGTCCCACCCCGGTAAAAGGAAGAGAGAGAAGAACTGATGGCTCCAGCGATTCTCCTCCAGCTGGGTCCCAGCCCCTGGCCACACTATGGACTGGTGGCCCCTCTGAGTCGGGGGTCCCTTGGCAGCCGAAGGTGAAGGACAAGACACTGGCATGAATCTCGTCTCCAGGGAAGACACAGAAAAGACCTCCTGGAGGGTGTGGCCTTGAAGTGGGTCTTGATGTCCAAGGAGAATTTGAAGAGAGATTGGGAAGATGGGGTGGGACATCTCAGGTGGAAAACAGAAAAAGAAATTCAGTTAGGCTAGAACACAAGACATGGAGGAGAAGAGCCCTTAGGAGGGAGGTTGAGGCCAGGTCAGGAGGCCGGGGCATGCTGCGTAAGGAGGTGGGATTTCACTCTGTGGGCAAAGGGTTCTGCTCCAGGAAGATCACTCGGGCAGCTCAGTGCAAGGTGTGTTGGGAGGAGACACAAGAGATGGGACATCTGGTTGATCTTCTCAAGTCCAGCGCCAATGCTAGCTCAGCGAGCGGACACCAGCACACTGGCTGGAGGCCACTGCAGTGGCCCGGGTGGAGACCGAGACCAGGACTGAATCAGGGCATGGGCCATGCAGTGCAAATGTGCAACATGTGGGCAGCAGAAAGAAGGCAGGTGTGGGACTTCCCCGGCGGCACAGTGGCTAAGACTCCACGCTCCCAACGCCGGGGGCCTGGGTTCGATCCCTGGTCAGGGAACTGGATCCCACATGCGTGCCGCAACTAGGAATTCGCATGCTGCAACTAAGGAGCCTGCCTGCCGCAACTACGGAGCCCACGTGCCCCAACTAAGGAGTCCTGGAGCCACAACTAAGGAGGAGCCTGCCTGCTGCAACTAAGGAGCCCACCTGCTGCAACTAAGGAGCCCACCTGCTGCAACTAAGGAGCTGGCAAGCCACAACTAAGGAGCCCACCTGCCACAACTAAGACCCAGTGCACCCAAACAAACAAATCAATCAATCTTTAAAAAAAAGGAAGGCAAGTGTGGGCAGACCGAGGGATAACCACTGTGGGATTACTCGGGCTAAAGGGCCAGGCTGGCCATAACTCTGTGTGACTCATGGGAGATGTAGGTCATCAGGACTGCTGCATGTTCAGAAGGTGACTCTGCTTACGGAGGGCAGACGACACGGGCACCGAGGTCCTTCATGAACCCCCTCGGAGCCACTGGAGGGGACAATTCAGCATCGGGGCTGGAAGACGGCAGGGAGAAGCAGAGCAGGAGGCGGCGAGGAGGCCTGGCACCACGATGGGGTAAAGCGTGGCCATAACAATGGACCCTGTGGGCTGCAGTTTGAGTCCTTGTCACAAACACCTTGCTAAGGTTAGTGCCGCTCCTGGGCAGGGGGACTGGGAAGGGATGACCCATGAGGGTGCCGGGCATGTCAAAGGTGGCCGTGAAGGAGAAGAGCTCGACAAAGGGAATTGTGGCTGAAAGGGAAGTCGGAGGGGGAAGGGGTTCAGGGAAGATGCTCTGTGTGTAGATACAATCTCTGCCCCTTCTCATCAGTGGCGACCTTCCAGGTAACGGTGGCAGCCACCAGAGGCTCAGGGCCAGGGGCTGTCTAGCCCTGAGTGTAAGGAATTGGGATTTTATTCCAAGTACAATGGGAAGACCACTGAAAAATGGAAGCAAGGCGACTTGATCGCTGTAACTTTGTGAAGATTAGATTACAGGTTGGCAAGAGTGGGCACAGGGCAACCAGTGAGAAACCCACCGCAGTTCTCTGGGGGAAATGGCGGTGTCTTGGATTCACGAGGCAGCAACACCTATGGAGAGAAGAGGGTCTGCAGGAGAACCAGATGTGAGGAGAAGAATCAAGGATGATTCCTAGAGTCTTGGCTGGAAGCGTAGGTGTGCGTTCACACCATTCACTGAGATGGAAGGTAAAAAACATCAAGAGTTCTGTGCGTCTCTGCTGAGTCTGAGATGCCTGGCAGACGCCCAAGTCAAGACGTCAAATAAGGGCCTCCCTCTAGGGGGAAATTGGGAGTAATCAGTGCCCAGGGCACATGAAAGCCATGGGTCTATGAGCTCCTCTAGGGAGAGCATTGGGAAGAAGAAACAGAGGCCCAGGACAGTCATGGGAGCGTCCAGAGAAGAAGTAACCGAGAGCTGGAAAGAAAGGCAAGGCATGATATGGAAGCGAAAGGAAGAAAGTCTCAAGACAGAGTGACCAGCTGTCTGTGTTGAATGTTGTGCGGACATCCCGGAAGAGGAAGAGAGGTGACCTTAGGTCTGGTCGCACGGGGGCCATAAGACACTCTGATGAAGCGCTGAGGGAGGAGCCCGGACCGGAGTGTGCTGAAGAGGCAAGGAGAGGCGAGAAAGCAGAGATGAGGGAGCAAAGTCCTTCCCAAAGGACAGCAGAGAAGCAGGGCAGTGGCTGGAGCACAGGACGCTCAGGGGAGCATTTCTGGGGGATACACGAGCTTGAACGCTCACCCGCTACAGAGCGGGAGAAAACGGCAGTGTGGGAGTGACAGGGCACGAGATAGCCATCTCGGAGAGTCAGGAAACAAGTAATTAGGAAGTGGCCTCGGTCCTGCAGGGCTGATGCCCACCTTGAGGTCTGCGTAACCAGTGGATGCAGCTGTGAGGTTCCCTCCAGCCACTTGTTCCGGTGTGGCCATGAGCGGCTGAGGTCACCCAGGGTCAGAAGTTACTTATTCAGGCAAAGACAGGAGCATTATTCACAAAAGCCAAGACATGGAAACAACTGGAGTTTCCACTGATGGATGAAGAGATACAGGAAATGTGTACACACACACACACACACACACACACGTATATGTATATATATGCAATGGAATGTTACAGTAAGTCCCCTACACCTTCAAGTTGCAAACTTTTCAAAGATGCGAATGTGTGTTCCATCAACGTCAGACATGAGTGAAACTGCCGCCTGCCCTCCGTCTCCTGTTGCTGAGGATCCTTCAGCTCTACCATCGCCCACCTCCTCTCCCTCCTCCAGTCAGTAACTCTTCTTGCCGGCTCACTCGACGCCAGCCCCTGCATGCCAGCTGTTGTGCTGTACTACTGTGCTTTTCAAGGTACTGTACGGTAAAATTTTAAATGTTTTCTTTATTTTTTGTGTTTTTTTATGTATTATGTGTGTGAAAAGTATTCTAAACTTATTACAGTACAGTACTATATAGCCAGTTGTGTTAGCTGGGTACCGAGGCTAACTCTGTTGGACTTACGAACAAATTAGACTTACGAGCGTGCTCTCGGAACGGAACTCGTTCGTATGTAGGGGACTTACTGTATTCAGCCATAGAAAAGAAGGAAATCCTGCCATTTGGGACAACATGGATGGACCTGGAGGCTATCACGCTTAGTGAAATAAATCAGACAGAAAAAGACAAATCCTGTAGGATGTCACCTATAAGTGGAATCTTAGAAACCAACAAACAACCTATAAGTGGAATCTTAAAAACAAACAAACAAACTCACAGAAACAGAACAGATTGGTGGTCACCAGAGGCAGGAGGTGACGAGAGCAGATAAAGGTGGTCAAAGGGCACAAACTCCCAGTTATAAAATGAATAAGTCCTGGGGATGTGACGTACAGCGTGGTGACTACAGTTAACGATTCTGTAGTGTATATCTGCCAGCTGCTAAGGGAGTAGATCTTAAAAGTTCTCACCACAAGAAAGAACTCTGTGTGGTGAAGGATGTTAAGTAGACTTACAGTTGTGACCATTGTGTAATATATACGCATCTCAGGTCATTAAAGGTATATGTCATTATATCTCAGTAAGACTGGAGGAGAAAAATTATCTTTCACTTTCTTCCACTCTTTCAGTTGTGAAATGACAATAGCAAAGCTAACTAAAGAGAGATTGGAGGTACCGAGGCCAGTAGGCCCCAGTGTGGTTCCAACGTGAAAGGGTGCTGAGGATTCGGGCCTAGCTCTGCTCTCTCTTAGGAGGAGAAAAAATAGATGCTAACTTAGGGCTTTCACTACGCAGATGACATGAAAATCTGCGTCTCTGTTCCTCTTTTCTCTCCTAACTCGAGTCACGTACGCTCCCAGACGTTTCTACTTATTTCTCTTTACATACGTCTTCTAAGAACAGCACGTGAACCTCCTTGTACGTTCCCACAGCTACTCGATAAAAAAAGGAATAAATCAGGTCACCTCGTTTGCAAATGGCACCTGGATGTGGTCAGGTAGAGAATGACTGGTGTAAAATGGTATTAAAAGAAAGGAATACTGGGGCTTCCCTGGTGGCACAGTGGTTGAGAGTCCGCCTGCCGATGCAGAGGACACAGGTTCGTGCCCCGGTCTGGGAAGATCCCACATGCCGCGGAGCAGCTGGGCCCGTGAGCCATGGCCGCTGGGCCTGCGCGTCCGGAGCCTGTGCTCCGCAACGGGAGAGGCCGCAGCGGTGAAAGGCCCGCGTACCGGAAAAAAACAAAACAAAACAAAACAAACAAACGAGGGACAAGGGAGAGAAAAAGGCCACACTCGAACACCTAGGAATCTTTTGTTTTTTCTTTTTTTTTTTTTTTGGTAAGGGAAGAGTTTTTTTTTTAATTGTAAAAAACACATAACATTAAATTTACCATCTTAACCAGTTTTAAGTGTACAGTGCACTAGTGTGAAGTGTATTGACATTGTTGTGCAGCAGATCTCTAGAACCATTTTGTCTTGCAAAACTGAAACTCTAGGGAATTCCCTGGGGGTCCAGTGGTTAGGAATCCGTGCTTCCACTGCAGGGGGCAACTAAGGGGGATTCCCTGTTCGGGGAACTAAGACCCCACAAACCATGCGGCGTGGCCAAAGAAAAAAACCCAAAAAACCTGAAACTCTATACTCTCAAATGCTTATGAACCTTTTCAGAGAGACCCCGCCCAATGGTCAGTGAGGCGCAGACAGGGTCCGGACTCTGAGCCCAGGATGAATATTCTCGCCTTCGGAGAAGAGAGGGATGTGGTGTGAACAGAGGGTAGAGCCCCTTCTTCCCTCTCATACACTTAAAGGCTGGGCCGAGAAGAAAAAAGGCCACAGCCAAGAGACATTTTACCAAAATGCCAATGTGTCGTGCACTCGTAGGGACCGCAGGCATTGTTACTTCCAGCTGTGGACACATTCACGGCCATCACTACCTGACGAGAGTCATCCCTCACGAGATTTTCAGAGTTGGCCCCAGAGTTACCTTCACGTCTCTTTTTAACTATCAAACATACCTTGGAATCCTGAGACTATTTGGACAACATCTTCATACACCATCAGAGTAGCAGATCGTTCTGGAAGCAGGCCCAGGCTCAGTGAAGAAAACACTGCAGAAACAAGGATGGATATGAGGGAATTCAAACATTTAAATCAAGATGCCCACTCCTGTTTTTTAAGTACTCGGCATTCCTTGGATTCTCTGATTTCAACTCAGTCAGCAATATTGATGTTTCACAGTGTGGCATAATAATAAATACATATTTGGTCTCTGCCTCTGGTTCCTGGCTCTTAAATCCCTTGTAATTTCCTGAGTGATCAGAGTATCTTTTGTTCTGTTGAGGAGACTCCGGGTGGGCTCCTGGAGGCGGGCTGCTCACCGAAAAGGTCAAGCCATGATGAGAACCTTGGAACGTTCAGTCCCACCTGCCATCCTCCAGAGAGGACAGAGGCGGTGGACAGCTCATGATCGATCATGCCTGCCATGACTGATGAAGCTACCATGAACGTCCCCAAGGTACGGGCTTTGGGGAACTTCAAGCTGGTGAACAAGTATGTGTGCTGGGAGGATGGTACACCCCAACACCACGGGGACAGAAGCTCCTTTTGGACCCTTCTGGATCTCACCCTATTGTACCTCTTCATGTGGCTGTGTATCCTGCATCCTTTATAATATCCTTTGTAATAAACCCGTGAATGTAACTGCCTTCCTGAGTTCTGTGAGCCACGATAGTAAATGAACCCAGGGAGGGGCTCATGAGAACCTCTGATTTATAGCTGGTTGGTCAGGTGACAACCCGGGGCTTGTGTCTGAAGTGGTACTTGGGTCTTGTGGGACTGAACCCTTAACCTGTGGCTTCTGAGCTAACTCTGGAAAGTTACTGTCAGAACTGAATTGAATTGCAGGTCGCCCAGTCAGTGTCCAGAGAGCTGGAGAACTGGTTGGCTTGAGAAAAAACCCACCCATCGGGTGTCAGAAGTACTGTAAACAGAGAGAAAAGAAACCGTTTTTCCTTTAAGTGTTATTAGCAAGAGGCTTTCAAAACGCCAAAAGAGTCCTGCAATCTCTCCTAGAACAACTGCTTGCCCTACAATAGTCAACTATGTAGTTTTTATTCGTTAGAAGCTGTTAGTAAAGTATCTGAACCTCCTCCCATTAGGAATCTATTAAAAGTTACAATGTACACACTGCATGGATGTAAAACATTGGGTATTAACGTTAAGAAAGACTTTAAAAATATGTGCTTAGATTACTGTGTGCCTCATCATAAAAAAAAAAAAAAACTTTCTTCCCTACTCTGGGAACTAATAAGATGACAGAACTTGTGCTATGTTTTAAAATTCTTGTTTAAGTACCTGGACTTCCAACTAAAAAATTCACAAAGCCTACATGTTTCTGGGGAGATCATGAATTTTAAGAAAAAAACAAATCAACATATTATGGAACAACAATCATCACTAACATTACTGAACCCTCACTAACATGTCAGACATTATTCTAGGTGCTTTAATTTTGGTAATTTATTTAACTCTCAAAACAGCTTTATGAAATAGGTATTATTAACATGCCCATTTGACAGGTAAGGAAACAGATTTATGGATAAGGAATTAACTTGTCCAAGACTCCGCAGCTGGTAAATACTGGACCCAGGATTTGAACTCTGGAGTCTGACCTCGACTGCTACGCTTCGCGGACTCAAATTCAAAGGCTTCTTGGACTCCATCCAGCCTAAGTCTCTAAGTTTAAAGAGGAGGAAAGGGAGGCCTAGAGAGGTAAAGTAACTTTCAAGGATAATATTAGGAACCAGAAACATCAAATGCTAAGAATATCAATTACTTGGCACAGCCGGCTCTGGACAATGCTAGGGGCGACCAGTGAGCGGCTGGCCTTGGACATGACACTTCTCCCTACACATTTATTCCATTTATTTAGCTGCCAATATGTACAAGGCCCAGAGCTAGACGTGCGGAACAGATCAATGTTGGGGGCAGTCTGTGTCCTCAAGGGTTTTACGTTAGAAGGAGACTTGGACGCACAACCAATAGCTGTAGGACAAACAGAACGTGGCAAGTGCCAAGACAAAGATAAGGACGTACCTCGGTGCTGTGAAAACAATCCAGCAGTTCCTTCAAATACTAAACATAGAGTCACCGTGTGACCCGGCAATTCCACTCCCAGGTGTATAACCAGGAGAACTGAGAATATATGTTCATGCAAAAACCTGCACATGAATGTTCACAGCAGCATCAGTCATACTAGCCAGAAAGTGGAGACAACCCAGTAGCCATCATCTGATGGGCAGATAAACGAAACGTGGTCTATCCACACAACGGAATATCGTTCACCCATAAAAAGGAATAAAGTGCTGATTCATGCTGCAACATGGACAGACCCGGAAAACACCATGCTAAGTGAAAGATGCCAGACACAGAAGGCCAACACGCTGGAGGATTCCATTCATCTGCAATATGTGGAACAGGCAAATCCATAGAGACAGAGGGATCAGCTATTGCTGGGGGCTGGGGGGATGGGAAACAGCGAGTCAATCCTAACGGGCGTGAGGGCTTTTTTGGAGGTGAAGAAAATAATTCTGGAAGTAGACAGTGGTGATGGCTGCACAACCTTGTGAATTATACACTTTAAAATGGTGAATCGGACGGTGATATGC
Organism: Leucopleurus acutus; assembly: GCF_964270905.1. Taxonomy (NCBI): domain Eukaryota; kingdom Metazoa; phylum Chordata; class Mammalia; order Artiodactyla; family Delphinidae; genus Leucopleurus; species Leucopleurus acutus. The sequence continues at coordinate 197,095,815 of NC_139142.1, forward strand.
ATTATATCTCAAAAATAAATCAATAAATCAAGCAAGGAAAGAAAAAAGAATTCACCTTGGGGGTTTAAAGTTGGAAGAAAAATCTATACCAAGTTGCGGGAGGGGGGATCAGGTCCTGTGTGTGAGCCAGGACTGAAGGGAGGAAGCCTGACTTGGGTAAATCCTGCAGAACCACGTCCCAGGGAAACTTAACCTTCTTAAACAGAGATCCCTTCACCCAAGGGCACAGGGCACCTACTGGCCAGGAAAGAAGAACCGGATTGCTGGTGCTGGTAGGGAACAGCTCACCTCCAGACCATGGCTTTGCCCTCCCCGCCTCTCTAGGTACAGACCCGGACCACACTGCTCCCTTCAAGAGCTCACAGAGAGCCTGAAGGCATTTCCTTGGTCCTGAAAACCTGTGTGTTGTCTGGCTTGGGGGACTCTGAGCTGGAATCACCTGTGATTGGTCTCTCGAGATGTGTGTGACCATTACAGGATGTTTTGAAATGCTTCTTGCCTATAGCATTTGGTGCTTCCAAACATCAGACATCTGCTCCATTAAACTCTTCCGCAAACCCTATTTCATATATGAGAAAAGACGATTTCTTGTAATGACTATGATGAGACGTGGGTGGTAGAGACCCCTGCAAGGGCTTCCTGGGCAGGAGGTGGCAGAGACGCCTCAGACCTGCAGGCAGACGGTATATTACCCATCAGAGAGGAGATGCTGACTGCTGTCTTGTTTTTTGATAAGTAGAGAGAAAGGAACATCTGACTCTACCTGGGAGAGGCTGGAACACTTCTGAGCGCAGAGAACAACCACACTGGGAATGAACGGATAGAAGACAAGCTTGCAGAGAGAACAGTAAAGGAACAACAGTGCAGACAAGCACAGAGCGGGCAAAATGCCAGATTCCTTCAGAGAATAACAAACGGCCCAGGGTGACCAGACCGCGAGAAACGTAGGGAGAAGCGGCTGGGGAGGTCCCTGAGTCCTGTTAGTCTAAACTTGATCCTGAGGACATCAGATGCCTTTAGGCAGACATATAACGTAGTTAGACAGATATATATACAGGCACACCTCGGAGATGTTGCGGGTTCAGTTCCAGACCACCCCAATAAAGCGAATGTCGCAATAAAGGAAGGCACGTCAATGTTCTGGTTTCCCAATGCATACAGACGTCACGTTTATATTATACGGCAGTCTATTAAGTGTGCAATAGCATCATGTCTAAAAAACAACAGATGTACCTTAATTTAAAAGTACTTCATTGCTAAAAAGTGCTAACCATCATCTGAGCCTTCAGTGAGTTGTAATCTTTTTGCAAAAGTAACACGAAAACCACAGATCGCCATAACAAATACAATAATAATGAAATACTAGGAGAATTACCAAAATGTGACACAAACACTCAATGAGCAAATGCTCTTGGGAAAATGGTGCCGATGGACTTGCTCAGTGTAGAGTTGCCACAAACCTCCAATTTGCAAGAAATGCAACATCTGCAAAGTGCAATAAGATGAGGTCTGCCTGCATATATATATGTGGATGCATAAATATGCATCCATATATATAAATACATATATCTAATATATAAATATGTGAAATTATTATATTATAAAAATAATATAAATATATATTTAAAATACATTTTAAGACACTAATGGTCAGTAATGTAAAGGGCGTTTTGAAGGGGTCAGACTGAGCTGGCCAGAGGCCACTGCAGTAGCCCTGAACTGTTGCAAAAGGCCTGAGCTATAGAGCTAGAAATAATTAAGATGTGGAATCACAGTCTTTAGTGGATGGATGTCACTTCATATAGCTAAATTTATTCCTACCTGCTACCAAAGGTAAAGGGTACTCTCCTTTTGCTGTGGTTCCCTGGTGCCCAATATGTACCCCCTTCCATGCAAGGGGAAAAAAAAACCCCACATCCTCCAGGAACTACTGTCAAGGAGGAGAAAAGAAATCTACTTTCAAATCTCATAAGAACGCGTATGCAAACAAAACCACGTGCGGACATGCAGTAAAGAAGTTATTTTTTAGTTTCAAATTTTAAAAATATTTTAGAAGAGGCTCCCAATTCTTCTCTCCTCCTTGCTCAATTACCTGGAATACCAAAAGTGCACCTTCAACAATAGACGTGAAAACAATAGTATACTCTGTTTTTCACATCAGACCAGTCTAAGTTTTGTTCACGTTTTCTGTTAGATTCTAGTTAAGAGGATCTTGTTATGCTGACAGGGCAAGCAGAGAAAAAGAAAGACATGGGAGGGTCCTTGAAAATTATTCGGTCTAAATGATTTGGTTTTAGAAACTAGAGATTTGGGCTCAGAAAGCTGTGATGGGCCCCCATGTGTGGGCAGAGCTGGGGGCGGGCAGGCCTAGAACCCAGGCATCTTCAAGCCTAGTCCAAAACTCTTAGAATGAAACTACATTTTTTTACCATTATTTACTCATTTAAGAAGAATGGATATTATGAAAATGGTTGCCTTTTTCTCAAATGATCACATTAACAAAGTCAAAACAAATGTCATTAAAGTACAGTCCGTCCTTATTTTTCGGTTCAGTACTTGCAAATGTGCCTACTTGCTAAAGGTTATTTGTAACCCCAAGTCAATACTTGTGATGCTTTCTACGTGTACGTACAGAAGGGCCAAAAGTCTGAGTCTCCTCCCAGCTGAGGTCGACCAAGGCGACGGACGCTCTGCCTTCTCGTTTCAGCTCTCACACCGTAAGCATCCTTCCTGCAGTCAATTTAGTGCCAAGTGTTTGCATTCTTGTGCTTTTTGTTGGTGATTTCCCTGTTTCAAACAGCGCCTGAGTGCTGGCCCAAAGTGCTGTCAGTGTTTCTAACTGCAGGAGGCTGGGATGTGCCTTATTACACGTTAGATAAGCTTCCCTTAGCCATGAGTTACGGTGCTGTTGGCCATGAGTTCAAGGTTAATGAACGAACAACATATATTGAGTCAGGTATCTTGCAATAGAAACACACATCAAACAAGGAGATGTACTGATCAGTGGGTGAAAACGTGACCAGAGGCTCTAAGGAACCTAACCCTGCACTTCACCCGGGAGCAATGGCTCAGGATTCACGAACTCAGTGTTCATGGTGACTCTGCAGAACGTAACTCCTGTGATGGTGAGAATCAGTGGTATTTTGTGCTGCTGCCCGCCCCCGCCCCCAGCAAAGGTGGAGTTGAGGTGTCTGGATACCATTTAGACTTCCCCCAGGGTTGTTTCCAGTGATTTCTCAGTATGAAAAATGGGGGAGGTCAAACATTTTCTTTAGCAAGAACCTAACAAGGACCACCTTTCTTATCGTGCTGGCCTTCCCAGGGTTCTGCCCCAGGCCCACTCCCCTCCACTCTCTGGGTGAGATCACTGTTCTGAGTCTCCCTTAAAAGCTGCTGATGACCCCAAACCCCGCCTCCACCTCCAAACCTCTTAAGCCCCAAACTCTTTTCAAACTAAAGCCCGAACACACTTGGCGTCCCAGAGGCAGCTCCAATCCAATCCATGCTAAATTCATCACCACCTACAATCCCGACACGCACCCCTTTCTCCCCATCTCCCCACCTCCACTCCCACTTCCACCCACCTTTGCCTGAGCCCCAAGCCTGGAGAGAGGGAGGGAGGTGAAAGGGAGGGAGGAAGAGGGCTTCTTTCAGCCGACGGCATTAATCGATCAAGTCAACTCGAGGGAACCACACGGTGGCAGGTCTCCCAAGCCCACCGCCCGTCTGTTATCCCATCCACTCCATCAGCAACCAGAAACCCGAGACTCAACTTCCATTTATTCTCATTTGTCCCTTCCCTCACATCTCTCCCACCCTTTCTCCAAGGCTTTCTGGATTTTACCTGCTAAATGTTTCTCAGGTTTATCTCCTTTTCTCTAACATTTTGCTAAAGGATTTCCTCAGTTGTACCTATTTCAAATCCACTTTCCATAGCTCTCAAAGCAGTGGTCCCAAACTATAGTGAACATTTTTATCCATAAACACCCTGGGGGGCGGGTAGGAGTTGCTTGTGAAAACGCAGATTCCTGGGTCCACCTGCCCAGTCTGCATGGCTGAGTCCCGGAATCTGGATCATTATACAAGCACCTTCTGATGCTAATATCTATTCATCCTCAAGACTCAGCTCCCCTCTCAGCCTCTCCAGGAAGCCTTCCTTCATTTGCTCACCTAGGCCAGTGAACTGGTCCCCAGCATCCCCGTAGGCACCTACATCTATCAGAGCATTGATCCCATCAGGAGGCATAGGGTTCTGTGGCTGACTTCATAACTAATCGATGAAGGCCCTAGGGGCGAGTTCTGCGTCTTTAGATCTGTATCCTCAGTGACCAGGGCACTGCCTGGCACATGGTAGCTACTCAATAAGTGTAAACTGAACTTAAAGAGAATTTTGTGGCTGAGGGTAGATGCTGGGGCTGGAAAAGACGGGCACAGTCACGCTTAGCTCCCATGTGCCCCAGGGGCAGCAGGGACCCTGATGGGGTGTGTCCAGTGGCACACAGGTGAGCACTAACGTTGGCATTTTGGCAGGCACTGTGTTAGATGCTACACGTTTATCAAGCCCCTACTATGTTGTAGGTACTGTAAGCTAGTGCACCTGCATGAACCACTTTTTACTCAGAACCACTCTACTACGCGGTATCAGCTCCCTTTTGCAGAGACTGGCATCAAAGCTGGAGGGGCTCAAGCACAGACCCAGAGCCAGAACCCAGGTCCAAAGCCCATGCTCTTCCCACCCGCCCACCCTCGCTAGCCTCACAGCAATAGTGCCGGCAGGTAATGCGGTCCAGGCACTAGATGGAGCCTGAGGTGAGGGGACTGAAGCGGCACCATCTGCTGCTTCCCACCTACTCCATCCCCAGCTGAACCCATGTCGGGAACCATCCTAGCCCCTTGTGGTAGACCGGCTGCTTTGCACTGGTGAATGGTAACGTGCTATTGTGATTTATAATAAGTAATATATATTTGGTCTTGGTCTCATTCCTGCCTCACAGCGCCTAAAACCCTTGGAATTTCCTAAGTGATAAGGGCAATAAAGGTATATTTTGTTATTTATAACAAGCCACTTACCATGGGAGTTTCAGTTAATATAGTAATTTTTGGAAGGCCCCTAGATAACCCAAGGATGGGGGCTGGTTGCCAGGGGAAACAACCATGTGATTAGAGGGTTGGAACTTTCGGTCTCACCCGCCCCCCTCCCCAAGCTCCAGGGAGGAAAGGAGAGAGGGCTGGAGGTTGAATAAATCACTAGTGGCCAATGATTTAATCAGTCATGCCTACATAATGAAGGTTCCATAAAAAACCAAAAGGATGGGGTTTGGTGAGCCTCTTGGTTGGTGAACACTTGGAGGTGCTGGGAGGGTGGTGCACCTGGAGGGGATGGAAGCTCCACACCCCTTCCCACAGACCTTGCCCTACGCGTCTCTTCCATCCAGCTGTTCCTTTAATAGCCTTTGTAACAAACTGGTAATCTAGTAAGTACCCAGCTGGTGTCACAGAATCCGCAGATTGCTGGATGTGTGGCAAAACGCCCATGTTTGGTGATCAGACACGCCAGAAGTGGAGTAGAGTGTTGAGAGGGGAAGAAACACACAGCAGTGTTCTTCCTGAGCAGGTGAGACAGGTGGGAAAGAGAAAGACAGTCTCGCCATCATTCCCCACCTTTTGGGCAGCCTTGGTCTCAGACCCTGAAGCAAGACGAGAAAGCCCCACTTCAGGGCACCGCCCCAATCCCATCGGCTGGTCACGATCAGTAAGGTACAGAGCGGAACGCTGGGGAAATGAGTTCCATTAAATGGATAGTAACGTACAACCAGCTTCATACCGGGATCCCACCTTTTCCTGCACGTAAGGGGCCCCAAAAGCTAAGGCAGTGAATGAACAAGTGTTTTCCTGATTGTCTGACTTAACCCTTAACACTTGCAAAATTGTTTCTATGTCTGACTCCATCCCTAGCCTGACTATAAGCCCTGTTTTACAGAAAGGTTAAGACCACCTTACCGGGTAACCGGATGGGCTTCCATGGGGCAGAGTTTGGCACGTAGGCGTGCTTTGTGGCGGTGACAATCAGCTGACTGCCCAGCTTATACTGGAATTTGAGGAAGGCGATGCCATCTGTCCCCGAGGTGCCAGAGGCGATGGAGACCTGGTTGGTGAAAATCTCAATGAGGGCATCGGGGACGGGCTGATGGGTGCTGGCATCACTGATGTGGACCTTCAGGGTGACCTCTGGAAGAAGGACAGAGCAACAAAGAACAGTGGCTATTAATTGGGCAACTCCCAACAGCGATTCTGCTATAACCGCGATAGGTAGCAGAAAGTGAGATAGGCTAAGAAAATCTCGATCTACATCCAAACTATAAATCATTTTAACCGGGAATGTTCTCTTCTTAGAGGTCCTTTTTTCACTTTACATGATTTCTTACCTTCCTCAAAACCACCGCCCATAACAAACTGCTTTCCCCCTGGCTCCTCCCGGTTCACACGAACAAATAATTGAGAGAAAATTTCTATCCCTTTAAATAAACACAATGCTCTTTTTATCCTGCCCAGCGCTGCTGGTAAACACAGCCTAAGCAAGGCTCGGGGCTGCTACAGAAAGACCCTGCAGGTGCTAAGATTTGCAGCAAAATTCTTCAATGGTCCTGGTGAACACGGATGTGTAGAGCTCAGGGTTGCTGTGCTAGTAATCATGAAGACGTTACTGAAAAGTAGTCAAAAATACCTTTAAAAGGGAGGACCCACATAGTGGAGAAGGTCAGAAGAAGAAAAAAATAAAAGTAAACATTTGAAAAGATGGCTGAAGTTGAGTTAGTAGTATTGGCAAAACCAGAAAACGGATGTGGGAAATGGACTCCAAATTAACGGTAAAAATTACACTGGAATGAATACTTTTCATTTATTCATGCAAGAGATAGATGTGTATTGAACTGTTACCCCACACCTAGGATCATGAGCAACTGTGCACAGCTGCAGTGGTGAAGGGAAGGGAGTAGACAGGTAAGTGCTATGCCCGGGGGGCACCTGGTGGAGCCACCAAGGGGGCACTTACAGAACAGCACATGCAAAGGCCCAGAGGCAAGAGAAAGCCCTGCTTCCTGGAGAAATGGAAATAGGAAATAGGTTCTGAGAGCTGGAGGGGGAGTGTGAGGGGTACAAAGCCCAGGGAAAGACAAGGCTCGAGAGGCCCACAGGGGCCAGATCAGATATGGCTTTCTAAGTGACCTAAAAGGATCATTCTTTATCCTTCATTGTTCTTCATCTTTATCGCTCTTCCACCTTGGTAACTTGCTGGAAATCCAATTTATGCGTAGAAACACCTGGTTTTGGACGAAGGATGGACTCAGGGATTGGCAAGACTGGAGACTGAGCATCTAGGTAAGAGATTTCTGCAATAACCCATCAAGAGATGGTGGTGGACATCAGTGAAGGGATGCTGATTCCACATATATTCTAGAACGATCCGTGTATTCTGCTCCAAGAAACCCCCTTTGCTAAGGTATGAAGGGAGTAAACGGTGGCCAGTGACCTAAGATCACTAGCCGCTTAGAGGCGCTACTTGCCATACACTGTGAGCTGCCTCAGTTCTGAAAGCCTTCCTGGTGATTTGGGAGAGGGACGTGGGACAAGGAACCGGTGAGCAGGGAGGCTCACGTTTAAAGAACCACTGGAGAACCAACCGCTGGCTCAGTGGAGAGACCACTGGGGAGGTCAAGGCTGGCTGGGGGCAACCTGAGAGTGAGGGGAGGCGGCGGCCAAGCTAGCCCCATGGGAACTGCCCAGCGTGCATCTCTAGCGTTCTAGGCAATGCACACTCTAGGTTTGACCCTCGGCTCTACCAAGCTCTAGCCACATGGCCTTGGGCAAGTTACTTATGGTTTCCAGGTCTTGGTCTCCTCATCTGTAAATGGGGGATGATGACGACATATATCTCAGTATAATTACAAACACAAGCTAGTGCCATTACGTTGTCCCAGTCACTATGCTCGAGAGCATTCGGTCACAGTGTCCAAGGGTCCCAGGACAGGGCACAGGGAGGAGAGCTGGAGGGGAAAAGGGTATGAAACTAAGTGGAGGGATGAGACATCCTTCTCAGGGGCTAATAACTCAACATCCCAAGCTCTTCCCCAACTGGGGCCACTACACTGACTAGAACTTCTTTTGGTTCGAGAACTTCCACCTTGGTAACTTGCTGGCGATCTTATGATGCGAAAGCAACCTTTTCAATACTGCAAATTTCACTTAGTCGATCATTTTCTCACCCTTTTTTCACATACCGATGAGATAGGCTGGGAGTCGGGACCCTTTAGCAGAATGACTGCACGTGGACAAACGTCTCCTTGAGCAACAGAATAGAAAGAAACTATAAAGGAATAAAAAGTAACTGCACGCATGCACAGTTGGGGCAATTATGAACAATAAGATACAAAAGGCCACAAACCCACCGCCACTTCTTAGGGGCCGGGAGCAAAAGCAGGGTCCTGTGCATGGTCCCTGCACACAGCACCAGCAAGGGGGTGGGCAGACCACTGAAGCGACGTGCCCTGCCCGGCCCAGAGACCTGCCCCTGTTGTTATCCCATTTAAGGAGCCAGTTCACCCCTCCTCGGGGAGTGAGCAAGGGCACCTATTACTTGTTTCTGCTCCCTCGTGCTGCAGCCTCCCCAATAAAACCTTGCCTGAATTTTTCGGCTGGCCTCTCCTCAATTTCTACTGATTAAAGAGTCCAAGGGCTCGGGCAGTATCACTTACTTAATCCATTTCTTGACTAGATGACCGTATGGAACCCCTAAAGAATCCTAGACCTTCGTGCTATATAAGGTCTGCACCAAATAAATCTCTCAAAACCTTGTAGAGGGGCTTCCCTGGTGGTGCAGTGGTTAAGAATCCGCCTGCCAATGCAGGGGACACGGGTTCGATCCCTGGTCTGGGAAGATCCCACGTGCCGCGGAGCAACTAAGCCCGTGTGCCACAACTACTGAGCCTGTGCTCTACAGCCCGCAAGCCACAACTACTGAAGCCCGCGCACCTAGAGCACATGCTCCACAACAAGAGAAGCCACCGCAGTGAGAAGCCCGCGCACCGCAACGAAGAGTAGCCCCCACTCGCCACGACTAGAGAAAGCCCGCGTGCAACAACGAAGACCCAACGCAGCCAACAATAAATAAGTAAATAAAATGCCTTAAAAATAAAAAAGCCAATTGATGAAACCATTTGTGGAAAGAAAAAAAAATAAAACCCAAAAACCTTGTAGAGAAAAAAAGTGCTACAGAAACTGAACCTGGTTACTTCATACTACAGGAGAAAACTGCCAAAAGAGAGATAAAACCAACATCAAGAAAATCAAGGATATGGCATTACAAAACATACTTCGTTGATTCCTTCCAATCTTACCATTGTTATCTTAATGCACGTTTGCAGTATGTACAAACACGCATTTGTTTTCTTACTGAACTGGGGTCTTCCTTGTCCCCAGGTGGTATGAGAAGTTATAAATGAATTAACGTGCGCGTAGCAGAAATCCTCTCAAACAGGGCAAGTGGGAAGGTGGCTTTGTAGCGTTGCAGTGATGATCTATGTAATCTTATGGTAGCGCAACATTTACTAACAACTGGGATTACAAGGTTTCTGCTTTCTCTTAACTGTTTGCTGAGAAGGCAAAAGCAGCTGAGATTTGGAAAAAGCTAAAGGATTTGTGAATGAACACAAGGAAGGAGTTCGCCTATAATCAACGTCCTAGGTTCTACCACTTGAATTGCTTCTAAAGCGGGAAGCCTAGTTTATGTTCTGCAATTGTAGTCCTTGGAAGAGATTACGTAGCTACTTCTTTTGGTGTGCTAGGATGTGAAAACATGTCACTGTAGTTAAGAACTTATTACAGACCACTGGGGTATCATAGTTTTAAAACTTTTGCAATTTGCTTTATTCATATGACAGTACAGCATGAACAGTCCTCTTGTTCAGTGGTTCTATATCTAGTTCATTTTTTTAGAAATGGACTTTATCTTTTAGAGTAGTTTTAGGTTCACAGCAAAACTGAGTGGAAGTCACAGAAATGTCTCACTGGAGTATCATTTTTATAGAAATACTTATATTATCCATTCAACAGCAAATAAAATTATTCCCACTAAATAACAACCAGGGGAGTGATCTTATGACGAGGTGGAACACTATTAACTATTTATTAATCTCATCTTGCAGATAAAAGGAAGCCCCTATACACGGCCACAGACCTAAATGTGCATTAAGATCCACTCCTGGGCATATATCTGGAGAAAACTCTAATTCGAAAAGATACACGCACCCTAATGTTCATAGCAGCACTATTCACAATAACCAAGACTTTGAAGCAACCTAAGTGTCCCTCGACAGATGAATGGATAAAGGAGATGTGTTACACAACATATACAATGCAATATTACTCAGCCATAAAAATGAATGAAATAGGGCTTCCCTGGTGGCGCAGTGGTTGAGAGTCCGCCTGCCGATGCAGGGGACACGGGTTCGTGCCCCGGTCCGGGAGGATCCCACATGCCGCGGAGTGGCTGTGCCCGTGAGCCATGGCTGCTGAGCCTGCGCATCTGGAGCCTGTGCTCCGCAACAGGAGAGGCCACAACAGTGAGAGGTCCCCGTACCGCAAAAAAAAAAAGAATGAAATAATGCCATTTGCAGCAACCTAGATGGATGGACCTAGAGATTATCATACTCAGTGAAGTAAGTCAGAAAAAGACAGATACCAGATGATATCACTTATATGTGGAATCCAAAACATGGCACAAATGAATTTATCTACAAAACAGAAACAGACTCACAGACATAGAGAACAGACTTATGGTTACCAAAGGGGAAAGGGGGGGGGAGGATAAATTAGGAGTTTAATAATAAATTAATAAATTAGGCATTAGCAGATACAAGCTCCTATATACAAAATAGATAAGCAACAAGGCCCTACTACTGTATAACACAGGGAACTATATTCAATATCCTGTAATAAACCATAATGGAAAAGAATATGAAGAAGAATATATATACGTATGTGTGTATATATATATATATGACTGAACCACTGCTGTACAGCAGAAATTAACACAACCTTGTAAATCAACTATACATCAATAAAAAAAAAATAAGATGCACTATGTTTCTTTGTTGGTCATGACAGCTGATGTATCCTGCTGAGACGGGGCACCTCATTACTAATTCGAAGCTGGGACATTATTCTTTTACCCTCTACCCTGAACATCCATCACCAAGTTCTGCTGATTCTGATTCTGGAATATAGATCTCAAAGCCGGCCTTTCTTTCCCATCCCTTGTTAACACTGCCCTATCTCAGGCCGTGGAAATCTATCACCCAGACTGCTGTTCAGCCTCTTCACAGAAATTGCCACTGTCTTAAGACCTGATCCCTGAGCTCCCACCGAAGCCAGTATTTCAGGGGGCCGCCTGAAATACTGATCTCACCACTTCCTGTCCCCCTTCAAACCCGACAGTTCTCCCCACCAAATGTGGCCGAGGGCCAGATGTGGCCAGCTGCCTGTTTTGTGTGGTCCATAAGCCAAGAATGGTTTTTCCACTTAGAAATGATTGGGGGAAAAATAAATTCAAAAGAATAATAGTGAAATGAAAATTACCTGGAACTTGAATTTGTGCGCATAAATAAAGTTTTATTGGAACACAGCCACGCCCAGTGATTTACATATCGTCCAAGGCGGTTTTTGCATTTCGATGGTGGAGTTTAGAAGTTTTGACAAAGCCCTGAGGCCTGCACAGCCTGAACTATTTACTTTCGGCCCTGTAAAGAAAAATCTGCCCACCCCTGACCTACACGATCCATTTTAAGGCACCCAAGGTCCTCCACGATCCAGTTCCACCTGATCCCCACATACCACAGGCCCCAGACACTGTCCCCTACGTTTCCTACTTTCCTTCCTGCTGCTGCCTCTCATCTGTGTAGGAAATGCCGTTGTCCATCTTCGCTCTCCTGTTGCTAAGGCCTGTTCATCCTTTAAAAGCCCTGGTTAAGGTTTATTCGAGAAACTGCTCCCAACTCACCAACTGCTCTCCACACTGGGTTAGAGGCCCCTCACCTGGGTCCTCAGCACTGCATACACTCAGACTGCTCCCTCTGTCTCCATCCCAGCTCGTTTTTATTGCACACCAACAATGTGGGTAGACAGCGGTGAATGGACCCCCAATGCTGAGGAGCTCTTGGCTTTAGACATTAAATAAATAAAGACCAAGTATAATTACAAACTGGGAAAAATGCCTCCAAGGAAAGCTGGGTACCACAGGGCAGCAGGATGGAGGAGAGCCGAATTTCAACTGCGAAGGCCTTTCAAGGAGGTGTCACGTAAGCTCAGGCCTGAAGGAGGCACAGGAACCGGCCAGGCAAGGGGGCGCAGGCAGGGCTACAGACCCCTGGAGGTGAGAATGACCTGGTTGCTTACATGGAGTTAGGACCAACGTGGAGGGAAATTCCGGAGAACAGCTAACCGTCTCCTAAGACTGCAGTGTGGGAGCCACCAGCCACAGGGGGGAGTGTCAATTTAAGTTTAAATTCATTAAAATGAAATTAAATTAGAAATTGAGCTCCTTGGATACACCAGGCACATTTCAAGTCCTCAAGCGCCATGTGTGACCAGTGGCTCTCATACTGGACAGCACAGAGAGAACATTTCCACCAACACAGAAACTTCTACCAGACGGCACTGATGATGCATTACAAACGCTCACCTCAGAGTCTGAGTAAAGAGATCCAGGGTATCTGGGTGGCTCAACAAACTCCCAGGGAAAGCATGTCAAGTGTGATTCTGCAGCCCGCCTGGATCTGACCTTGACTCGAGGCCCCTGCAGTGACTTTCAGGTTCCATGTGTTCTCCACCCCACAGCCAAATTACCTCCCAGACTCAGCTCCTACACGGCTCCCACCCCCAATTCAAGGAGCTGCAGGGGGGCAGGCTCTGTGGGCTGTTTCTTTCCTCGGCAACCTCCCCCCACAAACCCATTCCCCGGGGCTCCCTCCCTCACCTCCTGAGCCTCTGCTTAAATGAGGCCTTGACTGACCATTAGTTATGCCTTTTAAACTTTATTATGGAAATGTCAGAACACATATAAAAGTAGAAAAAAACAGTATGAGGATCCCCCCAGCATTGATAAGCTTCAAATATCAACTTTCTACCATTCTTGTCTCATCTGTGCTCCCCGCATCCGATTTTCCCTTCCCTCCCTCCCCTCCCCCTCCCTCCCTCCCCTCCCCCTTCCCTTTCCTCCTTCCTTTCGTCATTCTTTCCTTCCCTTCCTCATTTTTTTTTTTTGTGAAACATTTAGAAGCAAATCCCAGACATCATAACATTAGGTCACATTATTTCCCCATAAATACTTCAGTTTACAACAAATGAGGATTTTTTAAAAAATACCCCAAATGCCATTAACAGGCCCAGTTTATAGAACCACCTCTTTATATTGTCTCATACCCAGCAAATCTTCAATTTTCTCTGATTGTTTAAAAACAATCGTTTTCACAATTCTGCCCATCCTCTCTAAAATGTCGATCCCAGCGTCTCCCTGAACTTCTGATATTATCATGCTCTGCCTTCTCTTTTATGCGTTACACTTACCGATTCTAACATGTTTCTAATTTATATGTGTATTAACTGTCTGACTCTTCTGGGACATAAACTTTGAGAGAGCTGTTTTGTCTGTTTCTCTTCCCTTCTTTATTCATGTATCCCAAGGACATAAATAGTCTCTGGCACATAGGCCCTCAAAATCTATGCTGAATGAATTACTAAAACTAACAAGCATTTCTGGGTATCATCTGGTATATGGCCTAAATATACCTGTTTTTTGTTGTTGTTTCATTGATTTCTTATTCACTATTGCTTTATTATTATTACTATTAATTAATTTTGTTTTGGCTGTGCCGCATGGCTTGCGGGATCTTAGTTCCCCCACCAGGGACTGAACCCAGGGCCACAGCAGTGAAAGCTCTGAGTCCTAACTACTGGACTACCAGGGAACTCCCCATCATTACTGGGTTATTTTTTTTCCTCATTATTTTTTTAAATAGAAACTATCAAAATTCATTTGAGGAGCATTAATCAATCCAGATAACTAATTAATAGTACGTAATAGGAAAATATTTATTGATCAGCTACTATGTGCTTAATATTATACTAGGGACTGTGGAAGATGAAAAAGAGAAGAAAAAAAGACATGGTTACTGTTTTTAAGGAGTTTACAGTTTTTTGGGGGGTAGGGGTGGGGAGAGGTAAGACCAATCCACGTGCCGGAGAGCAAAAAGTCTGAAGCTGGATAAGACAGAGGAAAAAAAATAGAGCAAAAAAGAGACTAAGAGGGTCTGGAGTTTACAGACACAAACACAAACTAACAAAGAAAAAAGATCTGAAAGTACCTAGAGAAGTAGAGGTGATGTAGGGGTGATATTAACAATTTAAAAAGGGGTACCATTGGCTACACAAGCAGGTATGGTATGAATACTGGCCGTGATCATGGTTTATTGAATTCAATGGGGGAATGCTTCTTGGAAGAGAAGAAAGTTGAAGCTGGGACTGGAAGGGCAGGTGGCACAGGAAGATGAACTCTGATGGCCAGCCCAGCATTTTCAGAAGATTTCAGTATGTTCCTGCATCACATGTTTGGTCTAAGGCAGAAGCCAGAGACTTGTTTTCCCAGCCGCCCTGGTAGCTAAGATGGAGGAATGGATTTTGGCCTTGCTGACCTAACTTCTGCTAATCTGCTCCACCCTCATGCTGGATTTTGATTTAGAAGACAGCAGGTGCTAAAGCAGGTGCTAACAACAAGGCCCTACTGTAGAGCACAGGGAACTATGTTTAATATCTTATAATAATAACTATAATGGAAAAGAATCTGAAAAAATATATATATATAACTGAGTCACCTTGCTGTACACCAGAAACTAACACAACATTGTAAATCAACTACACTTCAATAAAATTAAAAAAATAATAAAAAAGAAGCAGGTGCTTTTTCTGACCGAGGGAGCAGGGAGGAGACGTCTGGTTGGGGGCAGCGGTGTGAGCGGCCCCGTCTCAGGGCAGAAGGGCAGTGAGGTGGTCCCAGCTCAGTCTCCTTATATGGCTGTGCACCTCGTCCTCACAGGAGTTTTGTGAGCTCCCTAGCTGGAGTGGGAAGGGGTGGGTTGCACCCCTCAGGTTCTGTGCTGTCCTGGGATGACTCTATACGACAGAGGACCATCTCTTTGAAACTGCACCCACCTGGTTCTCCTCCCACCCCCTGGCCTTCCTTCTCAGTATCTGTGATGGTTAATGGTATATGTCAACCTCACGGGGCCATAAGGGCGCCCAGATGTTTGGTCAAACATTATCCTGAGTATGTCTGGGAGGGTGTTTCTGGAGGAGATGAACATTTAACTAAGCAAAGCAGCTCAGCCTCCCTCATGTGGGTGGGACTCGTCCAATCAGTTGAAGGCCTGAAGAGAAGGAAAAGGCTGACCTTTCCCAGAGTAAAGGGAGACTTCCTCCTGCCTGCCAGCCTTTGAACTGGAACATCAGCTTTTTCCTGCTTTCAGACTTGAGCTGAAATTTCGGATCTTCCTGGATCTCAAGCCTGCCAGCCTTTGAACTAGAACTTACACCATCAGCTCTCCTGGGCATCCAGCTTGCTGACTCACCCTATAAACCTTGGGACTTGTTTCCATAATCATGGGAGCCAATTCCTTAGAATAAACTCTTCCTAAATGTCCGTGCATCCTACTGGTCCTGTTTCTCTGGAGAACCCTGAATACCACAGTCCCCATCAGGGGTTCCAATTCTGCAGCATGGTGGGTGGACCCGTGGGTGTGTGGCTCAGACCTCTTCTTGCATCATACCTCCACTAGGATTCAGAACTCCTTTGCTCTTGGCAGGTTGGAAGAGTTTGACTCTGCAGGCACGAACCAGTCCATTTTCGAAGAGCACCTGCTTGGTGGGTAGAGCACTAAACATTATCTTTTAGTCCAGCATGACCTTCTCGTCATCTCCTTTCTATCGGACACAGACTCAGAACTCAATGCGACGAGTCTGTTTCAGACTGCTGGTTGGAGAGGAGGCACCCACACAGCAATTTAGAGCAAACATAACGGCAGGGCCAAGAGGAAGGAATCGCAGTGCATCCTTCACAGGTGCAGTTTAACAGAACTGCCTGCAGACACTGGGAGGCCACGCAGCAAGCATGCCTTGTCTTCTCCCCTTTCAGCTTCAACTAATAATTCATGGCTTTAGTTATTTTTCTACAAATGACAGAAGCCAGTTATTTCATAACTTCTCACGCAGACTTCAAAACCAACATTCTCCATCTAACAGTCACCTGCTAACAGATACTACTACGGATCACAGCGCCCTCTGTGGCTGTCACTGGGAGCACAGCTGAGAGGACCACTCTCGCCGGCGGACTGAACAGCCTCCGGGCCTTGGTTTCAAATCTATTCGAACAAACTCTGGCTCATCATGGAAGGGAAAGTGAACCCTGTAGGCTCCATCTTTTTTTTTTTCTTCTTCTTCTTTCTGTGAAGATTTTGGCTCCCTCGGACCATTCTTCATGCCTTTTTATATTCCCTCAAATTGGCCTTGATTCTGGGCTTTAAATTTTTTTCTTTCCTTTTGGTGTTTAGAGCTGTTGGTTTCCACAGCAACCCACCTCGTTGGGAACCCGGTGTTTGCAGGGTTGGCTGTGGGGCTCTGTGGAAAGAAAGTCCATTTCCACCAGCAGATCAAGCAAAGGCTTTTATCCCAAGCTGCCTGGACCCCCTGTGGCTGCCAACCACCAGGGAAAGCAGCAGAAAAGCAAGTCACTCGACTCAGAGCCTCCAGCACTGTAATTAGTTATACTTAACCCAAATTCAGGGGAGTCACAACGGATTTCCATCTAAGTCAAAATATAAAAAATTACTTGCTCTTTTAAAAACATTTTCTAAATGGGAGGTTACTTTTAAAATGTTACCAGAACTTTGCTCTAAGAGATCCTGCCCTATAGTACTTGGTGCTAACACTTAACAGTATCTGTATACGTGGAATTGCCAGTCCTTATACAGCAATTACAGGTACATCCTGAGCTGCCCAACATGTTAAGGGGCAGCTTTCTATCCACTTATTTTATCTCTTTTGGAAACATGAAAGGTTTATCTTGCTTTGTAATCTGATGAAAGGAGAATGCACTTTGTTACACTAGAGTTTTCTTATAATTTATTTTCTCTGGTCTCATAGAGTGCATACGCATCTTATATAGTGTTCAATTTTATTTTCTTCCCCAAATTAGTGAATCATATCCTTCAAGCAAATTATGTTTTCTAAAAATGACCTATCTATAATATTATAGATTGTATAATATTAGCTATCATCTATAATATTGTGCATTATATAATCTGTATTAACATATAATGTATTATTAATATTAGTTATTAATAAATTACATTAATATAGTATATACATACATTATTATATGATAACAATATGGCAATATTAATAATCACATTATATATTAATTATATAATTATATTAGGTATTAATATATCACATGCATTATATACTAACATTAGTTATATTCTGTATTAGATAAATTAACATATAGTGTACTACAGGATATTATATAAATACTATGACATTCTTATATTGATATATTATCTATTATATATAATAAAATATACAATATAGCTCAATAAAAATCTGCTACAGTTTGTACATCCTAGGACTCCCTTATACCCAGTTTCTAGCTGCACTAAAGCGTTTGGCAATTTTTGTGTATTTTCATCCTAAAAATAATATGCAGTTTGGTATTCTGCGAAGAAGAGAAGGGACGGATGCAGGCAAGTGTCGGGGGACACATGTGCTGGCACTAGTCCCTCCTAGCGTCACTGATGCTCCCCTCAGCACCTGTTCTCTATTCAAGCAACTTTGGCTCTTGACCGTACCAAGCGCTGCCCTAAAACCTCTCTATCAAGCTGCGGTCACAATATCTGATACAGAATTCCCACCCACACGAGGCTTTCCTTGTAAAAGTGTCCCTTAGTTTGCGGTGGAGGATTGTGATCTCCGTACTTCCATTGGAATTTCTACCCACTTGAAAAAGCATATGAGATATGTTTGCTGCGGCAGCCCTGGGAACTCAGGATCTCATTTTGTGCCTTTCTGTGTTCTCCAGTTTCTGGCAACTGACTCCTACCTGAACTTCATGAAAAGACGGCTCCGTGGTGACTCATGGTCACAGCTTCAGTTTGGAACACGGACGAGAGCCCTGTGTGAACAGCCAATGAGTGCTGTCCCCAGGCGCCCTCCTGCTGGCCGCCCGCCTTCCGCAGGGCATGTGCTTTGAGCTTATTCACCATCACTATCTCTGCAGGCTCTGCACACGAACATTCACCTCAACCCCTCGTGTCTGTCCCTCCCAGACATGAACTTCCGTCTTGGCGGGGCTGCGAGGATCCCTGGGGCCATAAATCAGTGGATTCCTCCCTCTTCCCGTAAGACGTACGTATGAGGATCACACCAATGATCATCTTGTTAACAACGCTTTCTAACCGATATCGTCAAGTTGCCAAGAATGTCGAAATACACAATAAACATTCATCACAGAAGTACAGCAATTAAAGAAGCTCTGATAAATGCATACAGGATACATGATACACACATGTATGACATCGACCTTCTGCTTTTTCAAGTGACAGGATGCCTTCTTCTCCCCACATGAAACCCTCTATAATGGAAATAGAAAATGCAATACTCAAATACCAACAACCTCCTACAACTTTTTGGATAAGGATGCTGTTAAGTTTATCTATTCACCAATAAGTTAAATGGTAGAAGTCATTCTCTGTTATTGCGCCTGGTACAACATGAGACTTTCTGAGGCTGGTTCCACATACAGGTTATCCTATAAAAGCAACTATAAAGTGATTACACTCTCACAACTAATCAAGGGGTTATTTAGGTTAAACATCCCAGGATAAGCTGAAAACCATTGCTGGATATACCTGATTGAACTGTACAACTTACGTATATAACCAAGTGCTCCCAAGCAAAATAATTTCACAGTGTTTCTATGATCTCACCTAAAAAATTATCTGACAGCAAATGCCACTGACACAATCCCAGTTTTTTAAAAATGGCAGCAGGAATCATGTAGATTTCACTTTAAAGCACTATATGAAAATATGACTGCTTGTCTTGGGGGAAACCTCTGAAAAAAATTCAAACCAATTTAAAATAAAAGAAAGCTTTAACTGTTCAAAAGTAATTAGAATTGAAGCAGTTATTGAACACCAAAATGATGCTAAACATAGCTAAAAAGAAAAGTTGTGGTTCCAACTTTAAAGAACTTTTCCAGAAAAATCAATGCATATATATAAACCTAACAATTTCCTCGTTTTACTCAGATATGGGAAAGTACGTAACAACTACAACAGGACAATGTAAATACGGTAAAAGTTTCTCTAAGCTTCGCACAATCTCCTTCACAATTAAACAAGAGAATAATGATGATGCAATACTGCATTGAAAGAGGACCCAC
The DNA here is from genome assembly GCF_964270905.1 of Leucopleurus acutus. Lineage (NCBI taxonomy): Eukaryota > Metazoa > Chordata > Mammalia > Artiodactyla > Delphinidae > Leucopleurus > Leucopleurus acutus. The sequence continues at coordinate 197,115,358 of NC_139142.1, forward strand.
AAGTATTTGTAAGGAAATTACCATAGAAACCACTTGAAGGTGACTTCAGTTTTGTTGGTATTTTAAACTTTTCACAGAGGCATAAAAGTTCCCTTAAGAGAATTTAGAAGAATCCAGAAACCATGAAGTTAATCAGCAATATTAAGCACGTCTATAAAATTTACATAGACACCTCAACCAAGCTTTAAAGATGTGTTGGAAGATGCTTGTGGATAGGTTGCCAAGGGAACCTGGTGGAGGAAAAATTCTGCGTGCATGTATGTGTGTGTGTGTGTGTGTGTGTGTGTGTGTGTGTGTGAGTGTCTTTCCAGATCTCCTTATGTTTACAGATATGCTTTTTTTTTTGCGGTACGTGGGCCTCTCACTGTTGTGGCCTCTCCCGTTGCGGAGCACAGGCTCCGGACGCGCAGGTTCAGCGGCCATGGCTCACGGGCCCAGCCGCTCTGTGGCATGTGGGATCTTCCCGGACCGGGGCACGAACCCGTGTCCCCTGCATCGGCAGGCGGACTCCCAACCACTGCGCCACCAAGGAAGCCCCAGGTTTGCATTTTTAATATGTCTGTCCAGGGCTTGGTCAAGACCAAGATTACATGGCATTTCTTTTGAATCAGAAGGCTTCAGATGTTTATTGTTTAAAAAAAATCTGTTTTAACAAGTCATTTCTCTCTCTAGGAAGAGACCAGTTAGAAAGTGCTAAATGGAGCTGGCTGGGAGAAAGCTGACATTAAGTACTTTTAGAATTTAAAAAACGGTCAAAAAAGGCAAGCAGAAGAGGCTCACTGGAAGGCTGTGAATGGCCCAAGTGTGTGAGGCTCGCTGGTACTTGAAGTACATGAGAGAAAGATAAAGGTCCTTGAAGCAGCTGTAGTGAGAGCAGTGGTTATCTTTCTAAAGAAAGAGATATTTAACAAGCTACAGTGAACAGATTATTAAAATTTTCTTTTCGGAACTGTAAATGGAAAGTAACCTTTAAAAACTGTATAAAAATTAAAAATATAAATAAAATATTTTAAAAATGCTATGTACCCATAAAATTTTTCCTTTCCTGTTTCAGAAGAAGCTTAATTATCTAGGGCACTTCAGGGTCTTCCATGTGCACATACCTGACTACCGGGGAGTGGGTACAGAACGCATGGCTCACAGCCAACCTATCTGGGGTCGGCTACCAGGCTCCTCGCTGAGGAGCTGTGTGGTCTCAGTCAAGTCCATCAGCCTCCTTGAGCCTCTATTTCTTCATCCATAAAACAGGGGTTCCAACTGCCTTGAAAACATTGTAGGATTCGCAGTACGGGGATGACGTGTGTAAGGCGTCCGTGGGCACAAGGTCATTCCTTATCTTGCCTCCTTGCCAGTATCCCTCTGACTTTACCTGGTGAAAGAAAATCTCAAAACCACCCCTCACAGCCCTTCCTCCTCCAAAAGCCTCTCGATGGAAGAAAAATTAAAAGACTGTGCTTTTCAGAGCACAGGGCTTGGGGCTCTGACCACCTGGATTTGAGTCTCATCTCTCCACTTACTGCTTCGCGCTCTTAACTGGAGTTTTCCTGTCTGGAAAAAAATGGGGGTGATGCCCCCCATAACCATCTCAGAGAGCTGTCGTGAGACAGTAAGGGTAAGGTGCTGGCATGCAGCATAGCACGCAGTGGGGGCTTAATGAGCTTCCTCTCTCCCAGCATTTGACTCTGAAACAAGGATCATCGAGGGTCTTCAGGAAGTGTATAAAAGCCCTCCCGAAAAGGTTCATGCAAGGAGCTGACCACAGCTGAGTACGGTTCACAGAAGCTTCCCTTTCTCCTTCACACCCACCGCTGACAATTCCCAAGGTGACAGGGAGCTGGAGGGGTGGCAGAAGCCATTGTTAGGCTCTCTGCCGAACATGAATTCTCCCTGGGCTCTTGCGTTTCTGCACACTCCATGAGCCAGGCACTGACTACCCTGGTTGTGGACTCTCTCTTCAAGGATGTTTATTTAAATGCAGGGGAGGGTGTGGAGAAAAGGGAGCCCTCCTGCACTGTTGGTGGGAATGTAAATTGGTGCAGCCACTATGGAGAACAGTATGGAGGTTCCTCAAAAAACTAAAACTAGAATTACCATATGATCCAGCAATCCCACTCCTGGGCATATACCCTGAGAAAACCATAATTCAAAAAGATACATGCACCCCACGTTCATAGCAGCACTGCTCACAATAGCCAAAACATGGAAACAACCTAAATGTCCATTGACAGATGACTGGATAAAGAAGATGTGGTACATATATACATCGGAATACTACTCGGCCATAGAAAAGAACGAAATAATGCCATTTGTAGCAACATGGATGGACCTAGAGATTATCATACTCATGAAGTACGTCAGAAAAAGAAAGACAAATACCATTTGACATCACTTACATGTGGAATCTAAAATATGGCACAAATGAACCTATCTATGAAACAGAAACAGACTCATAGACATAGAGAACAGACTTGTGGTTCTGGGGGACAGGGGAGGGAGAGGGATGGAGTGGGAGGTTGGGATTAGCAATGCCAACTTTTATATATAGAATGGATAAACCTTATAATGTTCTAATTAACACCGATATTTACGAAATCCAACGTATAGGGGTTTTCTAAGAAATTTAAAAGCTTTCACAACACAATTTAACTTTCTTGCTTCATCTGAGGGGGAAGAAAAATCGGACTCTTCTGAACAACAGAGTACTTGGTCCTTGTGATGTTTTTCCACAGTGATCTTCAGCATACAATATTTCCCACACTGTTTACGTTTATAGAATTGGTTCTTCGTTTGTGCCAAATGGATCAACATTTTGCCTTCTAACTTTCATAGCTCGTGTACTGGCATCAATGTCAATAGAGGGATTTTATTTTCCACTCTTGCCTTGAAAAATAAGAGTTCCACGCTCTTCACAGCCAACTCGGTTAATAATTCTGCAACGTAAGATGGATAATCTTTCCAAGTTGTAGCACAGAAGGTCTGCCATGCTTTGTCTTATACTTGGAAGTCGATGCTATTTTTAGCTCTGCCTTCACAAAGGCATTATTAAATGTCACCTGTCAAATGGGTCACAGGTGTAGAGTGCACAGGGAATAGTCATTTGGCGCAGGCCAAGAACTCAAAAGTTCTAAGAGTGGCAGGGCCAATGACTGCATCCCAAAGGCACCCCACTGGCCCAAGGTGTTCAGGATACAAATGTAGGCAGGGAAGTCCACATATGAAAGAGACTAAAGTGAAGTTCCAGGGCGGCCCATGGCTGGTGACTTTCCCTGCACATTATCAGGGAGGGAGAGACTGCCGGTGACTGAAACTTCTGCGAACCTGGGGATGGGGGCAAGGTAGTGGGAGGTATGGGAGGCTTCACCTCCACAAGGAAGAAAGAATGAGCTCTTGGCTGTGCTATAGCCGTTACATCTCCACTGCATCCATGAGGAGCTGGAGTTTCTCATTCAAGGTGACAGAGCTGGTCTGTACCTGAGATGGGACAGTCAGGGTTGGCAGGTGTACGAATCATGTCTTTTTATTCTGTACTTTGATGCTTTGACATCTTGGGGCTTTGCTGACTCTCATGGGACTGCAATTCCTAAGGCTAGTTGATTCCTAGTGATAGCAAAGTACTATCTTGGAGGGCCCACCTTTGAGCTGCCTTCAGATGCAAACTAACCCACCCAGAACACACACCCACACCCACCTCCTTCATGGGGCTCAATTCCAGCCCCAGGCCACTATCCACCTGCTCTAATCTCCCCGGGGCCTGATATCAAACAACTACAGGCAGTTCACATGCCCCAGAGCCTATGAAATCATTCAAACTAGACAATCCTAACCCTGCCTGGCCTGCTTACTCTGCTTCACTCATTCCTTCCCGAGAAAACCACAAGAAAGGCTCTTGTCCTGTGCTTTCCCCTCAGTCCCTCTGCCTCCTAACTGTCCCTGGTGCTTCCCCATGTGTCCCCCTGTGGAGTGATGTACCCCTTCTTCTTGGGAACTGTTGAGTATAACAAACTATCTCTTCGAGGGCAGTCAGCTCCCGGTCTGTTGGCCTCCCCATACCTGAATAATAATACAATTTATATTTTCAAACAGTGGATGACTCAGGGTTTTCCTGGCTGAGGATAAGCCACGAACAGAGAATTGGTGCAGAATTAGTTAGGATTACACTCGTGATGACAAAGAACCTTCTAAAAGGTCTCGGATGCATGAAGAAACAGTATGTTCCATATCACAGAAAATACTTCAGCAGCAAGAGGAGAAAAGGGTTTGTCAGCCAGGCACAATAGAGCACTTAGATCAGACCTGATGAACTGTAAGTTACCTTCCAGACTCTGTGACAGCTATAAAGGACCTCACGTATTAGGCAGTGAATGAGGAATTGCAGACCCTCAACAGCGCAGGGTGACTGAAGATTTCTGAGCAGGGGAGTGAAGCAATTAAATTTTTAACACTATGCAAAATGGACCACAACAGAAAGAGACTGTTGGCAGAAGAAATAATGGGGGGATTCCTGGTGAAGTCCAGTCCCAAGAGCACAGAGAGAGCCTCGCTGGTGCATATGTGGGGTGCATAACGGTGGGGACAGAAATAGGAGGAAGAGTAAACCTGAACTTGAACTGACCCCCCTTCTCAACACAGGTGAGGAGAGAGACCTGGGCAGAGGCTCTGCGTGGAAGAGATTCAATATATCATGAGGGCACGGTCTGACAGCATTGGACAGTGACCTGCAAAGGACCCACCCGAGCGGTCCACGCATATTATGATCGTGGGTTTCACATTCGTGTGCAAGAAATGTACAGACATTTCTTGCCAGGACCCACCCCCATCTTCACACTCAGAAGCACATTTATCTGAATCAGTTGATGCAAAAAGATTTTAAGTTACGGATTTAAGTTCAGGTCTTTCACTGAGGCTATGACAGCTAACGTATTTTTGGTTCTCCTTTGAAAAAGTCACATTCAAGTATTAGAATCGTGCAAAAGAAAAATGTTTAAATCATCCTGTCGTCAATATTGGGAAATTTAGAGTCATTGACTTAGCTTTTTTAGGATGAGATGTCCTTTTGAAATTGATGATCACGATCGTCCAATTTGGGGGTGAAGACTCTCAAGGACGACCCAAAAAATAGAAATGAGGGCAGTAGCAGAAAATTGCATCCTAAATACAACAATCTGCACACAGAGAACCAGCAATTACTTCCAGATTCCCATTCTTCTGCTCAATTAGGTCACATCTACCTTCTCATCAGAACTAAATTCAGCAAACATCTACCGTGGTGATCACCTCTGCCAGGGCAAGCTTTCTAGAACAAGGCTTTCCATCATTCCACAGTAATTCTGGTGGGACCTGGTGATCCTTTCCAGGGCTTTGGGTTATGACATTTTGTGGGTGCAGACACACGCTTGGATCCAGTGTACTGTTGAGATGGTCTCTGTTGAGTGATCTTATTTCCTGCTCCCATGTGTTGACCCAGGTGTATATGGATGACACCATCCGTGCATCCTCAATGGGGCAAAAACTTTGACTTGTTTTTCAGGAAGTTGTGAATCAGCACAAATCCTACAACCTCCTACTCACTTGCCTAGTGAACCCATGAACTTTGCAAAACATCTAGGGGGCTTTAAAAAGCTTGAGCTAACAGGGCACACACAGAATTAAATAGCTATGATTTTATCCTAAAAAAGGAAGAAACTTGAGGAAGACTCCAAAACAGTAACATCGACCACCACAAGAATGTAAATATATTCTTCCAACGTTGTGATGTTTCCTTTCCAGTCAACAAACTAGTTGAATATTTAGTGCTTTTTTAGGAACAGGGAGGCAAGGTGGGGAAATGAAGACTTTTACCTTTAATTATTAGAAATAATTAAACATTTTTATCATTCTCATGCTGTCCATATTCACACCTTAATCTTTTAAAAACAGTGCTTGCTATGCATACAATCCAAGAGCAATACATTCTACTCCATGTCCAAGTATACAGTCCAAGTACACACAGGACTTTCTTAGGAAGGGCGTGCATTGCAATTAGCCAGAAAGCAAAATTGTTACTTCATTGCGAAAGTTAATAAATGCTAGGGGGATAAAGAGAAAGTCTTATAAATAGACAAACATATGCTAACATATAGTTTTTAAAAACAGAAAGTTTTTAAAGATATGGAACAGCTCAGACAAATCACCTCGACAAAGCCTATTTTGATCAATATTTCCATCAAAAGCTGCCCTAGTTTTTCAACTTTAAAAAAACAAATACAACCTTAACACGAACAGCTATTTCTTGTTGCAAATCTGGTCCTACTTTAAACTTTGAACATTCTGTTTTCTTGCTCATTCCTTATTACCATGTAATTTGTGAACAATAAATTAATGGATGTAGATAACTTGAACATGAATACATATTAGAGGTAAGCAGAAACCGAGTTTACCTTATTTTCTAATGTAATATTTACTGTATTAACTGATACTCAAGTAATTATATTTTCACAACTAACAATTTTTTTTTTTTTTTTTTTTTTTTTTTTTTTTTTGGTACGCGGGCCTCTCACCGCTGTGGCCTCTCCCGTTGCGGAGCACAGGCTCCGGACGCGCAGGCTCAGCGGCCATGGCTCACGGGCCCAGCCGCTCCGCGGCATGTGGGATCTTCCCGGACCGGGGCACGAACCCGTGTCCCCTGCATCGGCAGGCGGACTCTAAACCACTGTGCCACCAGGGAAGTCCCACAACTAACAATTTAAAAGCTACCTAAAACAAACCCCAGCATTGCTTTAAAATGACATACTCAATAGCATGTGAATTTAAATCCACAAACAAACAGAATTTTTGGAAGTGAAGAATCTAACTTCTAAATGCTTGCTTTAGGACTTGAAGGTAATCTGTATTTTCTATGCTTTTATTAATTAAAAACACAGGAAATGCTAATATTTTAATGTAGAAACCTTTTGGTGATCATTAAATTATTTTTGCTTAATGATAGGGTGAATCTTCAATTGGGAGGAAAGAAGAACATAAAAGGTATGTTTAATTTCTAAATTCTGATCTCAAACTTTGGTAGGTCTCTGGGGTTTATTCTTAAGCACCAGAAATAAAGTTGTCTTCTGGGTCTAGGACCAACCATTCTGACTGTAAGAGAAAGTTGAGCTTCACCAACCAATTGTACTTGAGAGTTAAATTTTCTTTTTGGCCTTGAAAGACCAAATATGTAAAAGAATGACCTGTTTCCCATTTCTATTGCCATGACTGCACGGGGGCGGGTGTGGATCTAGGGAACGAGTTTGGTGAGGGAGGAATTTGGTGGGAAATAGTACCATAAAAATGATTTTTTTAAAGGCTTATATATGTATGGAATATTAAAGTTTCCAAAGAACTATCGTTATAGGTTCTGTTATTTGATCTTAGTAGCAATCTCAGGACACAGAGCAGGTAAGGTCCCCTGCTTACAGTAAGGGCAAGTGTGACCCAAAATGCTTAAAAATACCCTAAAAATGGCAGAGTTGAGAGGCAAGCTGGACTGGTCTTGTGGCCCAGCCATGCAGTACCCCATGACCAGCCCAGGCTAGCTCTGCAGAGAAGCAGCTGCCGGCCCCCTATACTAAAAGCTCTCTAAAAGCACTCCCCACCTGGCCTGTCTTTGAAACGAAACTTTCTTCTTGGATAAAGATCCGTTGGGTTTCAGCATCGACCCTCCAGAAATCTTCTCCCTCCCTCTCCACCTCCCAGGGCTGGAAAGCAGCTCTACGGCACGATGGACCCTAGCCATCAGGAACGACGGGGGAAGTGAAAAGTCCCAGGAGGGACAGAGCCCAGGTAGCAGTGAGCACAGGGAACCCAAGGGATGCAGGATGGAGGGCGCCCTAAGCATCATCTGCTCTGCCTGCAGGTACAGCCCACATGGTCCTCGCTGGTCCCCAAACAATACACATTTACAACTATTGCCTTCCTTTTCAAAAATGGGCTACATATTTTAAATGCCAAGCCCAAGCATTCCTGTATGAAGACTGAGCAGGCTTTTGTATATTTATAAGCATCGAACGAGACAAGCTTTCTGCCAGCACAGGTATAATCTCAACGTATCATTTCTAAAATGTCCATTTGCATTTAATGTTTCAATGAATTAGAATGGAGAGAAGAGACAGAAAAAAAATTAAACCCATATTCCCTTTTAATTACTTTTGACCCATTTGCTGCAAAAGTAGGGAATGGCATTTGAAGGCTCCAGTCTGTGTGAAGTGACCTTCTCTGTGCAAATGCTTTTGTTTCCTCCTTTAAACAGATGTGCTCTCCCTCTTGCCATTAAAAATGAATAGTCAATAAGGCGGGATCTCCATTTATCCTGGGACTCCCCTTAAATAAGCTCTAAAACGCTGCTCTGGGGGCTTAGACTGAAATCTCGGCTCACATCTGCTAGGTCTGATGCACTTTTTCTATTCCCCCAAAGCTGCCTACCGTCCAAGTACCAGAAACTGCCTTTCAAATCTGACCAGATCAGAAGGTCACCAAAGAAGGAGATAGAGTCCCCTGCTTATAAAAGTGCTCTTGAAAGAACAACAGGAAAGAATGTTCAAGGTCCAAAGAAGCAAGGTTAGATGTGGAGGTGATACTCCTACTGACCTGTCACCCTCACCCTAAGCCCCCGTTGCCACGTTGCTGCTGAGCTGTGAAGTGAGTCTGCTGTTACATGGGGGAGGTTCCCAGCACTGTTTGGTCTTCGAGTCCCTTCTTTAAAACACTACGCTGAAGCTAAGGGCGTGTGGAGACTGCTCTGGCTGGAGCCAGTGGGGCGGGGCTGGAGAGAGCAGGGTGGCCTGGAGCACCACATGCTCTGAGCCCTCACCTGCCGCCCCACACCTGGAGGGCTGTGCCACTCAGAGGTCCACAGAATTGCCGTCTGCAAATTGAACTCCGACTTCTTAAAACATTTGGTAGCAGAGTGTCAAATCAACTACTATTCTGAGTTCAGCACTTTTTGCTTTTTGAGCCAGATGCTTGTGGTGAAGTAAGCAGAGTGCCGAGTTCATTCTGGCGTGAGCTCTGTACCTCCCTGGATGCCAGGAACAGAGCGTGGTGCTGGGGAACCAGCTCCAGGGGGTCCTGGAGTTGAACAGCCCTTGACGAGAACGTGTTTTGTCCCCCATGGAAACAGTTGGAACTCCTACTCTCAACAGCATGAGCTGCTTTGCAGCCATAGAACCTTCTCTCTGTTCCAGGAATCAGCAGCTGGAGAAAGGGAATCTGAAAGATTCAGGAGGGAGACTTCCATCATCTGTGGCTGAAATGCCCCTGGATTCCCTGCCCAGGGCAGCAGCCTATTCCATGGCCCAAGAGCTTTGGATACTAGAAAATCCTTCCTTTTCCTGACCTAAAATTTTCCCTTCTGTAACTTCTCTCTCCTCACTACCTTAACTGGGGCCTCGGGAGCCAAAGATTAACACTTAGCTTCCCTCCTAAAGACCCAACCCAGCAAGAATTTGGAGACGACAGTATCTAAACCATAGGGTGCCTCTACATCAACTAGATAAACTTTCACAAGTCAACTTTACTCGGCTCCCCTGGTGGCACAGTGGTTGAGAGTCTGCCTGCCGATGCAGGGGACACGGGTTCGTGCCCCGGTCCAGGAAGATCCCACATGCCGCGGAGCGGCTGGGCCCGTGAGCCATGGCCGCTGAGCCTGCGCGTCTGGAGCCTGTGCTCTGCAACGGGAGAGGCCACAACAGTGAGAGGCCCGCATACCACAAAAAAAAAAAAAAAAAAAAAAGGGACAACAAATCAACTTTACTATGTATAGTAGAGAAAGTGACCATTTTTAAAACGCCGGAGACCTGGGCATGTGTAGATTTTAACTTTTGTGCTTTTGTATATTTCCAAGTCTTTTATAATAAAGTGCATCCAATCTAAAAGGAAAGTTAAGGTGAATAAATAAACATTGTAAGGGTAAAGAGAAGATCGCCCTGCTAGGTGGATAACTCCACTCACTCTCCACACTGTCATCCTGAATTTGGAGAAAAATGAAAAAAATGTATTTATGAGTTTGCAGGAGCATGTGATCTCAGGAAAGCAAGTCTCCACCGTTCCTGAACGAGGGCAACTTGCTTCCTGCCAGAACTGAGCAGAATTTCATTGAGTCCACACTCTGAGCAAGCAGGAATTGCTCCTGCCCTGTGGACTGAGGACAGGACAGGACTCACAGAGATCTGGCCTCTCCTCCCATGCTCTTGCCCTAAGTCGCCTCTGTCTCGCTGACAGATATTTCCTGTTGACAATATGCTTCCCTGATCAGAAGCAGAGAAGCCAACTCCCACTGCCAAAGCCCGATGACACGGAGGGGTGAGATGTTACGAGTCTGATCATACGGTCTCAGGTAGCAAACCGCCACCCTGTCACTGGAAAGGACTTCAAAACCGGAGGCCGCATACAATGGTATAAAAACATAGGCCTGAAGGCATGCCATCATCCTGACTGAGATCCTGCTGTTATTGGCAAAAAAAAAAAAAAAAGAGAGAAAGAGAAGAGAAACCCATTTGGCATGTTTTAGAATTCTTTAATTTAGCTGATTAACCAAACACACATTGTTAAAAACACAGTAGACTTGGGCACTCGTAGATCTGAACTTTTGTAGCGTTGCCTATTTGCAAGTCTTTTTAAGGCCAGCAATACAGGGAAAAGCATAATTTGGGGCATGAACCATGCGCACTGTATAAGACAGATGGTTACTGAGCCCATCTGACCAGCTACCCAACACCACAGGCTGAACGTGGCAGGGAGTTCTCTGTGCATATCATGTAATTTCCAGGGAAAGAGTTCAAGGGACTCTGGCCCCCTTCCGCATCCCTGGGCAGATCAAAGCAATTCATCCCAACCCCACAGAAGGGGGGAATGACCCCCAAATGGCCCGCCTTCCTGCTCTGCCTGGAGGAAAGGTCAGGGTCATGTGACGCCCTGCTCCCCATCCCCCCCGCCCCCCCGGACTGCGTCTCAGGCCCCGAGTCTGCAAGGCCGTAGCAGCAGGAGAGGGGCTGAACCAGCTCCATCTGGGCCATCACTCTATCCTCTCCTTCTGGAGTCAGGGTGTGTGCTGTGGATGGGCCTCCCCTGTCCTCATATCACAGTAGTAAATTCTCAGACTCCAGTTTGGAATTAGGGAAACAGGATACCTCCAGCCCTTTTTAAAACAACCAACTTGGTAGAGGTATAATTTAGATTATACCCCATCTTAAGTGCACAGTTGGGTGAATGGTAACAAAGGTACACACCCATGTAACTACCTCCACAATGCATACAAATATAGAAGTTTCCATCACCACCCAAAGTTCCTTCTCTCCTGACCTGCTGAGACCCATTAAATCCACCTGATAAAAAAAGGCAGACTGGGTTCTACTCTGAAGCTATGCAGCTCTGCCATTTACTAGCTGGGTGACTGGGTTGAGTTATCTAATCTTTCTCCTGGTTTTTCCATCTGAAAAATGGGAGAAGTAATAACATTTAACCCATTGTATACTTTGTGTGTAAATTATATGGTGTGATAAGTGCAGAACATTTAGAGTTGTGCCTGGCGCGTAGCTATCCTTCCGTATATGTCAGCTGGTACTAGTGTTGTTGTTGTCGCCATCATCATCATTCTTCATCATCTCCATCATCATCACCATCATCATAATTCATCATCATCACTATCATCATAATTTATAATCATAAATCATCATAATTCATCATAATTCATATCATCATAATTCATCATCACCATCAGTATCAACATCAGCATCATCGTTATCACCACCATCATCACCATCACCATCATTCATCATCATCACCATCATCACCATCATCTTCACCATCATCACCACCATCATCACCATCATCACAATCATCATCATCACCATCACCATCATCATCACCACCATCATCACCATCATCATCACCATCATCATCATCACCATCCTCACCATCATCATCACCACCATCATCACCATCATCATCACCATCATCACCATCATCATCACCATCACCATTCACCATCATTCATCATTACCATCATCATCATCATCACCATCATTCACCATCATCACCATCACAAGATATGGCTAGGCCTCCTTCTCTGTGGCTGAATTTCTCTACTGTGGAGGGTGCTTGTGACAGGGCCCTGGAAAAATCACCTTTAATACCACATTATCCCATAATTCTAATAGACTCAGCACATCTGCAAACACGGATTTATTCGCAAAGGTCTGAGTAACGCTCTCCTCAATTAAAAGAGTTTCCTCTACCACATCAGGCTCGCTGAGATCATGATAGCATTGGCAACCCATCTCTGATCCCCTGGGACCAACCTGGTGTCCCCCTCAGTCCCAAGCTCAGGCCTTAAGACGGTCTGATGTCCTTTTTATTGTGGACAAGGAGGGGCTGGAGGGAGCTGAGATTTTTACCTTTTTCCTCCCTGACCACTAGTATAAGGCAGAAAATTAATACAGAAAAATATAAAGAAGCAGCAAGAAAAAAAAATCCCACACACACAACCCCATCTCCCAGAGGCAACTAAATCTAACATGCTGGCATACTTCCTCTCAGGTTTTTGTTGTTTTAGTTTTTTGGTTTTTTTGCTTTTGATTTATTGCCATTTTTCTTTCTATAGCAAGAAGGTTATATTTCACCTGTACATTTTTAACTTAAATTTAGCATATAGACATTTTCCCTTGTCACCAAAAATGTATGTTAAAGATTACATAACATTCCAATCTTATGGATATGTCATATAATTATCCCCTATTCTGGACTTGTCGGTTGTTTCAGCTTTGCATTACTATAAATAATGCTACGAGTACTCTTGTGTATAATTTGCCTGTTTGAAATGACAGGCATTCCTTGGTTTGAGAAGCTGCGTTTTCTGTTTAGACCGTCTGGGCTGCCTCTGGGAATGCACAGACATCACCCCAGGGGGTGGCTTCCTCCCTCACCAAACCATTCACTCCCCATGTGTTGGAAGGACGTGCTTTGGTGTCCATCCAAACTGCAAAGTTAGTACTTGCTAAGTGAAGGGCTTCTTATGGCCCTGCTCTTATGACGAGAAGGTTCTTCTAAGGGATCCAATGCCCTTGGCTCTTTATTTCTAAGGAGTCATTCTAGCTTTTAGCACCTGTTTTCTAGATGCTGACGTAGTGACTGAGGCAGGATGGACACCTCCATCCAAAGGGGGCCTGTTTACCTCTTAAGACACCATCACTTTCTTTTCTAATCCTCAACAAGAGCGAAGGTTTAAGAAGAATCACAGAAAAAGCTGTAACTGTGAGGCACCAGTTTTCACCCATCCGACAGGCAAAAATCGTAAAGTTTGATGATGCACCGTGTTGGCATAACTGTGTCAAAACGGGCGCTCAACGTTCCCTCTTGGTGGGAACACGAGTCAGCATTACCCCTCTGGAGGGAAATCTGGCAACGTCCATCCAAGTCACAAATGCACACACACTTTGACAAGGTCTCCTTTTATGAATTTATTCCACAGATAAACTCACACATTCTCTGACACAATGTAAAAAATGATGTTCTGCTCACCAGGGGTCCTGAAGCAGGCCTGGGTGACACAAGGGGGAAAGAGTCAAGCCACGTCTGGGATTCTCGGTGTCTATCAGGAGAGCCGTCTAAACAGCTATCTTCAGGGGGAAGCTGATGAAAAATTACAAGGTGCTGACAGTTGCTCAGGGGAGAAAAATGGCCCTTTAAGAGTCAAGGAAGAAGGAGAGAGGAAGGTCATGGCAGACAAAGTGAGGCATGTGTAGAAAGAGAGGTACCCATGAAACACAGAGGCCTGAGGACAGATGGGGCCAGGGGAGGCCTGAACAGAGGCTGCGTGAACTGTCTGCGGACAGAGAGCAAAGAAAACCTGTACGGTCAGGAGGCAGGGCTGTGGTCAGCAGCAGAGGTGGCTGATGCCATAAATAAGGTCTGGATGTACCCTGCAAGCCCGCGGTCACGAAACTGAAGCGTGGAACTCACTTATATACATTTCTACCTAAAAAAGAAATCCAGTTGTACTAATATTTTATACAGATACATGTGACATAACATAATTTATATGTACACATATTAGGGGCATATGTTCCATTTTTCTTGCTAGAAGTATGCAATCCAAGAGGTGTAGAGATGAATGATCTCAGTGATGGGTAACCCTGGAACTTTCTTCACAGGAAAGTGACATGATGACATTTGTTATGAGGACACCAGGAGCTCAAGACTCCCCCACCTTAATTCCCAGGGCAAGTGAATTTGGAGGAGGAAAGAGATCAGGGACTCTTTCCGGGTGGAGCTGAGGTCCAGCTCGGCCCTTCTGGGATAGGAGGAGCTACTCAGATGAGAAACAAAATCCCACCGCCACACAGAGAAGGGTCACGAGCCTGGATGCATATGTGGACAGCACGTCGAACAGAAAGACGGCCTCCTGCAGGGAAAGCCATTCATCTTCTTCCAAGCAGCTCTTGTCACCCAAGACGCTCCCCTTTGGACCTCGGAGGACAGGCACCTTGGGCCAAATCCCCTATCAAGGGCTAAACCTGGTTCCTCTCTGGGGGTTCAGAAAATATCAACTTGGTTGGTTACTTTTTAGGAGTTGTGAGGTGTATGCAGTCTTATTTTTCCTCTGTTATGCTTAATTCTATGCTTATTTCAACTTCCTTTATATCCTTCTAGGTGTGCTTAATATTTTAATTCTCTTCCCATCCCTTGGAGACTTTCTAGGGGTCTACGTGCGGCTACTCTGGGAGCGGCGCTGCCTGGCCCGCAGCCTGGGGGTATAGAGACCCTTTCTGTTGGGGACCACGCTTGTACCGTCCCTCTTGCTAAAAGCAAAAGATGAAGCAGTCCCAAACTGTTCCTGGGAAAGCAGTGACATTTGACAGTCACAGGAAGAAATTCAGAGGCCTCTTGATGGTTCATGAGGGATAAGCAGCTTCAGAGGGAACTGAAGGGAGAAAAGAAGAAGAAGAACCATAAAGTCGCCAGTGGGATGCCCATTCCCACTCCCACTTCAGTATAAAGACCATCTAAGTGTTCAAGAACAACCAAAAAGGCTGGTGTGTGGGTAGCTATCTAGAGGGAGAGAGTCAGACTCAAAAGGACGCTGAAGAGACCTCTGGAAGCACAGGACACATGCCCATGTCAATATTCTAGCCTGTGGATGGGATGAATATTTAAAGCTGGGCAGGACCCCACAGGGCCTTCCTGGGACAGACCCCCCAACCCCCATGTCCTCTGCCTGCCTCTTGTCTGTAGAAAACCTTTAGTCAAAAAATGAATTTAATCAGAGAAATGAGACGATGGAGAAGCAAAGTAAAGCAGTCAAACAGGACAAAATAATAATAAGTGAGTCATTAAATAAAGTCACGGACCTTCAGTTCCTCCTCAAGGGATATAGGTAATATTCTGAGCCATATCCTGTGAGCTGTTCTGTAGATCCTGAAACCCCCACCAGGTGGAAGAAGTTAACTACATGATGAGCAGACTGTAGCCATGACCTAAGCTGCCACAATTCCGATTACTGGCCTCAAGGAAATGGGAACAAATCCACCCTGGAAGTAAAGATTAGCTGTACTTAAACCATCAGGATGACACTGATCAGACGACCCCAGGACCAATTTCAAGATGACTGTCAGTGCTGACTGTGCTGTTCTGCCCCACGTAGCCCCCTCCCTCCACCTAGGCACTGACTCCCCTTTCAAAACTCTTGTCCCCAGGTCCACAAGGGGGAGCTGGCCTTTGGAGATGAGTCCACCTTCTCCCCAGGTTGCCGGCTTCCTCAATAAAGCAACCTTTCCTTTCTACCAACACTTGTCTCTTGAATATTGGCTTTCAAGTGGCGAGCAGCTGGACCTGAGCTCGGTAACATACTGAACTGAGTCACAGAAACTCAGCCTCTCTTTTCTGTCACTTGTTCATTCCAATAGAAAGCCCATGTTTGCCACAAAAGAAAAAATACATCTCCCCTCAATTAAAAATACGACATGGCCAGGGATTTTGAACACATATAGGGAAGACTCTTAAAAGTAGAGTGGGAGTGGGGAAACCAACAAAAGCAAAAAAATTACCCAATCAAGGAACTCAAGGAAGGCACAGAAGATATACAAAAATATTTTTATAACACTCTTCACCATCTGGAGCCCTTTTAATTAAAGATATAAAAACAGCAGGTAAAACTACTTAAGCTTTTATATTAAATAGATCATTTTATACCATATGGCAATGATGCCCATAAGAAAGTGTCTTCTAGTTCTACCTCCATAGTTATAGTAATATTATGCAGTGAAAAGTGTTGAAAATTACCAGTGAAAGGTATGGAAGAGTTTAGGTAATTCAACTAACTTTTAATTTGTCTCAATCAAATGGTTTCTAGATAACGTATTTGAAAAGAGAATATAATGGTGATGGAACGTGGGCAGACTTTTGTGTTGATCTTGGCATTTAAATTCATATTACTGTCACAAGCATATTGGTTTATCTTACATTTGATCATTTTGTGGCCTGACTCAGGAAGGCTACCATATAAAAGATTTTCCTTCTACATTCAAGTTTGCTACTGGGGAGAGAAAATCCCGATGATATATACTTTTTCAAATATTTGAAATACAATATTAAATGCTTTAAGTAAGAGATAAGGTAGCTCATATGATTTTCCTGTAATGAATCAGTTTCAAATCTTAGAAGCCACCCAACAGGTTTGTTCCACATTTTTTTTTTTCTCTAAAACTATGACCCAGTTTCACAGTCAAATAGCCCATTTAGAATTCTGTACAACTTTCACTAAAATAAAAGCTTTTCCGGCAAACATTCAACCACAAAGAAAAACCAAAACACAAACATTTTGAATTTTTTCTAAGTCTCAAATTTCAATATATTCAAATACTAGCCTTCCCAGTCAGAAACCTAAACCCTTTAATAAAAACAGAGAGGAAAAAAATGGATGCTTCGAAATCAGAATGGTTTGCGCCTCAAACGCAAAAGACCATGCCAACTGCATTTCATACCATTTCATATCATCATAAGCTCATAAAACGGCACAGACCCAGCCTCTCTATAAGATGAAACGTTTAGAATAGAAATTGACCTGATAGTTGTTTCCAGTTCTGTAGTTATGCAAAGGATACATATAGCTCTGTTTTTGTTTTTTTTTTTAATTGGAGTATAAATCGCTTTACAATGGTGTGTTAGTTTCTGCTTTATAACAAAGTGAATCAGTTATACATATACATATGTCCCCATATCTCTCCCCTCTTGCATCTCCCTCCCTCCCACCCTCCCTATCCCACCCCTGCAGGCGGTCACAAAGCACCGAGCGGATCTCCCTGTGCTATGTACCTGCTTCCCACTAGCTATCTATTTTACGTTTGGTAGTGTATATATGTCCATGCCTCTCTCTCGCTTTGTCACAGCTCACCCTTCCCCCTCCCCATATCCTCAAGTCCATTCTCTAGTAGGTCTGTGTCTATGGCTCTGGTTTTTATCTTACATTATTTATCATGTAGTTGAGAAACAGATAGTAGATACTGTTGCTGACTACGAGCCAGGACATCTATACATGATGATGTGCCACAGTGCAAAATTTTGCAGGAAATAAAACCCTGGTTATAATTCTTTTCACATGAACACTTACTGGGCGTCTCTTTATGCTTGAGTGGTAACTTCAGGTCTGATACAAGTGTGGGTTATTAGATCTTTTAAAACCCTTACAGAGATTAGAAGGCTGCAGAAAAATACTACTGGGGGTTAAAAAACAGCTTTCTGAAATTGCTCGAAATGAACAAATAATGCTTTGCTTTCTTGGACAGCTGTTCCATAACTGAATACAGCTGGGGAGAGGGTCGGCCGCCAGGAGATTTCTATTTGGTTTGCTACCAGGTTTTCTTTTCCAGGATGCTTTCCAACGTGCAAACGATCCTTACTTATCTTGAGCGCATGAAAAAAAGATAATTCTTATTTTAAATTCTTTTCCCTCATGCTTCATCCTTGTTAGATAACGTAAACTGTGGGTTTAAAGGAGACAGCCTTGAGGTTAAGGCAACTCTACTCACCTCAGCTTCAGCTGGACACAGGTGGACATGTGGCTGATTGCCTGAAGTTACCTCTGACAGGATACCGTATTCATTCAAAGGCACTGATCCCTAGTTGACACTATTAGCCACTGTTACCAAAACACTTAATAGTAACTATTTATGTTCAAATGAAAAGCATGAGGATGGTAGAGCTCTTTCAGCAGCAGCAAGTAAGCTGTCCACGAAGTAGTCTCCTCGAGTGGGGATATTCCTCTCAGTGTCCGGGTCTGGTCTTTAGCCCTGATCGAGATCTTGCCCCCAGATGGACCCATCTTTACCAGGATGACAGAGACTGATGAATGAAAATGAAATGCCAATGTCTTAATTTGCAATGAAAAATACCCCTCTCCTTAGGATGGCAATACTCTCATCAGATAACCTGTACGTTCTCTCCCTCGAAAGCCGACCAACCCAAGAAGCCAACTTATAATCAGAAAGTTACCTGGTGGACAATTTAGAATTAGAAAAAGGAGAGCTAACTATAGGATTCAAGGGCATAACAACGGCATCCGGCTAAAATAAACCAGTGCGTACATCTCGGCAATCAGAAAAGTCTTGTGAAAAGGTCCATGATATCCTCTACCCTATGTGCTGTGGCTTTACTTAAAGTAAGCGGGAGGTAATATAGTTGGGAGAAAAGAACATGGTATTCCAGGGTGATACAGCACCTAGTTTAGTTTCAACAATTTAAAAAAGTCCTTAAACACAGTGCAAACACTTTCAAAGTAACAGCCATCTACCTGCCAGGAAAAGCTTCTAGTTTCAGCACTATTAAAAATGTAACGGTGACAAAGTCCACATAGAGCATAAACTATTTCAAAATGAAGCATCAAAAATGGGAAGGCTTGGGCTTCCCTGGTGGCGCAGCGGTTGGGAGTCCGCCTGCCGATGCAGGGGACGTGGGTTCGTGCCCCGGTCCGGGAGGATCCCACGTGCCACGGAGCGGCTGGGCCCGTGAGCCATGGCCGCTGAGCCTGCGCGTCCGGAGCCTGTGCTCCGCGATGGGAGGGGCCACAGCAGGGAGAGGGCCGCGTACCGCAAAAAAAAAAAAAAGGAAGGCTGGTAGGTAATCAATTTTGCCAGAGTGCTATCATGTAACTTTTAGCTCGAATTCCTGAAATGCATACATAGCTGGAGAGTGCAGTGAGTGACAGCAAGATAAACATGAGTCTGAATCTCCACCCCAAAATGTGTAAGACTGAAGATGGAAACTGACATGCGCAATGTGTCATCTGGACTGACAGGGAATTTAACACCTAGGCATCTACTTGTCACATCGACTTGTCACGCGTCCAACTGAGATCCAACTTTCTCTTCTTCCATCTTTTCCTCAGAGACGATAAAGTGATTGAAGCAGAGAAGAAGTCCACCCCGAACAGGGCAGGAATGCAATGCAGATCCTTCTCCAGTCCTCAAAGGACACGTTAAGAGGTCCATCCTTTTTCTTCTTTGGGGGAGACATTCTTTACATAGTGTAAACAAATATATTTTATTCCCACAGCATAACATACTGTTGAGCTCCAAGTTTTAATCACCGTCTCCTGGCAATCGGCAATCTCTGCATTGCACTAAAGCACTTCTGGGGGCATTAACCCCAGTCGACCTCCAGCCTCATGTACTATCCATCTACCACGCACCCCCAGCTGAGACTGACTTTGTATTCAGTGGTTGTTTGACGCACATTACACACATCTACCCAAGGAATGGTTAAGAGGTTTCCTGTCGACAATCTTAAAATCTGCTTAACCACCAGTGTCTACTAAAGCCTTAGAGGTGAGGGCAAGGGGGAAAAAAAAAAAAAAAGAGTCCACAAAAAAGAAACAAACAAAGAAACCCATCCATATCCTTGCTGCCAGGGGAGGAACCACGATTTTGTCATGGATCTAACAACAAATCACAGGCAGACCAACCCCCGACTAACTAAAGGCCTTTACACTTCTGATCACTCTCTGAGTGAAAACATCTGCCCTGATGCCGGCCATCCAGCACTGGTCCCCACAGCCCGGGACTCAGAACAAAACGGAAAAGCAGTGGAAATGACAAGACTTGGGAGAAGCTGGGGGCTCCATCACGTAACACATCTGTCTAATGATCAACTAAAAGGAATAAACTGGTTAGAACCAAATAATAAGATATGATCTCTACCCCCTCCTTCCTTCCCTGAGAGCTAGTGGAGTGCCAGGTCCCTATCCTGTAACATCTATACCCAGAAAGCACTGTCTACAGTTCCCAGTTTCTCTTTAAGTGGAGAGAGAACTCTTAAAGACCCTAGAGAATCAACCTGCCCCAAAATCCTTCGCGCTTTTGGGGCTTCCCTGGTGGCGCGGCGGTTGAGAGTCCGCCTGCCGATGCAGGGGACGCGGGTTCGTGCCCCGGTCCGGGAAGATCCCACATGCCGCGGAGCGGCTGGCCCGTGAGCCATGGCCGCTGAGCCTGCGCGTCCGGAGCCTGTGCTCCGCGATGGGAGGGGCCACAACAGTGAGAGGCCCGCGTACCGCAAAAACAAACAAACAAACAAAAAAATCCTTCTAGCTTTTAATGACAGCGCCCCTTCTGATCTTTTTAATGGTTGTTATAACCCAGACCCTTTTTTGCAGTAGCTGGCCTTTATTGAATCTTCCCAAAACTTCAACTTTGTTTCAAGTTTCGAGAACTTTCTCTGTGCACTTACATGGCTTATGTAATGTTTAATTAAAGTCAGTTCAACTGGTCATAACTGTTGGAGACTGAAATTCTCTCGACAAGCTCCCAGGGCAGCACCCCGCAGTGGACTACGGGCCAGCTGGCCACGCATCGGCCAGACACAGGCACCAGTTATGTGTTCCATGTGGGGACGTGGGTGAATCTGGCAAGTGTGACGTGCTCATGACACCCCAATCCACCACCAGGTAAAAGGAGGACGACTGTCTGCTTTATAAGGTCAAATGCCTCTTAATTATTTCAAGAGCTCTCACCAGACCACCTTTCTGCTTAAGACCCCGCAGCAGTTAACTGGTCTTCGGCACTGAGTCTAAGCTGATTTCCGTGGCTCGCGGACCCTGCAGACTCCGGCCCACCAGCCTCATCCCTGCGCCCTCTCGAGGCACTCCCCTTCCCCTCCTCCATTTCAGGTCCCCTGACTGTCCCTGGTGTGGCTGGGCCTTGGCCCCAGCCCTCTCCCTGGCCTTTCCTCTGTGCTCTGTCCATCCAAACTCTTCCAGCCTTCCAGGACCGGCTCAGTTCCACCTTCCCTTGCCCCATTTTCAGGCCTTTCTGCCCCCAACGCTGTGTACCCCAAACAAACACTTCTTGTCTGTGGCAGGGTTTTTCATGTTCTGCTGGAACTCAGGATTTCCAAAAGCTTACTGTGCTGTGTGGGATCCCTCGAGTAGAATTACGCTTTATGACTGGTTGAATCCCAGAACGTGTACCCATTTCTTCTTCTCGTCTCCACATTACACCCTCATCTTCACTCCTGGCTGGGCATGGCCTCCAAGTCCAATCAGGCCAGGAAGTGAATGACAGCAGAAGATGCTGAGTGGGGACACTGGTAGGTAAACGCCATTTGACTCTGACCTGGGTGAGGGTGAGTTGGAAGTAGTCAAGAGAAATCGCTCTGTTCCATCCCATCACTCTAGCTTCTCCTGTTCATTTGTCAACAATCATCACTTCAGACTCCTACTTGTAAACTACACTTCTGAGTTCAACCTAGTAGAGATGAAACATGTCCAGGGCAAAGCCCAATCTAAATACTCTAAGGATGCACAAGAAATTTATGATGAGCTGTGCAGAAAAAGAATCATTTTCCATGGCAGCTAATTACCCTCTAGTTCATCTGTTGGGCAAGTTTAGATTCTTCTATGTTATGTTCTATTAATAATCCTTACAAGAGTCAACTGAACTCACTTATCTTCTCCCTGCCGCCCGCCCTGGCCCTGTAACCCACAATTTCATTCACAGTGGGTTTGTCGATGCACACTCAGCAAGTAATTAAAAATAAGTCTCAACTGGCTGCTTCAAGTGGGAGTGAGAGCTTCCTACTACCCTTTGTTTTTTCGGTCAGGAAGTCACAGCCACACATGTTGGTTTTTTGCCACTAAAATGTGGCAACAATGTATGTGAAATGATTAACCATCTCTCTCTTCCCTCAAGTATCCATCATAAATCAATATAAACTCCAGGCTTCAGACAAAGCATTCCCTTAAAAAAAATTAACTGAGATCAAATCACTAGGAGATAGTATAGTACGGGGACCAGAATACCTGGGATCAATCCCAGCTTTGCCTCTTGCCCACCGAGTAACCTGGAGCAAGGGACCTGCTCCCTTGGGGTGTTAGGGAAGGAACAAGGCAGTGCATCCACAGTGCTTAGAACAGTGCCTTGCTGGGGATTCCCTGGCGGTCCAGTGGTTAGGACTCCGCGCTTTCACTGCCAAGGGCGCGGGCTCCCTCCCTGGTCGGGGAACTAAGATCCCGAGAGCCCGCAGGTGGGGGAGAAACCAAATCAGAACAGTGCCTGGCTAAGTGCTCACCAGGTCCTAGCTACAAGGACAGCAAAGATGACCTGGCTGGCCATTCTCTCCATCTCCTAACTGGCCTCAGAACAGCCTAGATAAGGATAACTACGTAGACACTGCATACATCTACCAGTGCTTTTGCACCCTTTAAGAACCATCTTTCTGAAAACAAACACTCAGTTATTGGTTTTCATCAGAAACTGGGCTATTCTGAACAAGTGTCGGCAGGTACCGTGCAGGAACACGGGTGCCCCTAAGAACTGCTGGAGCTTGTTCTTTCTGTACCTTACCCGCCGAGGAACAGAATGAGTCCACGCGTGGGTCTCCCTGCCCTGCAGTGTTGTCGGAGTCGGGCGGCTTCCACTTGGTTGAGGTCATTACTTTTCCTTCATCAGCTTCCGTGATTTCCCCACCGATTTTTGTCTCCAATCCCTATCTAGCCCCGGGGATTTGGCAACTGGCTTCCCAAACAGCTCAGGCCTTGGCAAGCATCTCCACCCCAAGTTCTAGAATCTAGCAACGGCACTCCAGGGCACCAGCAGACTTGGCCTCTGATTATGAGGCTTGAGATGGGAAACCACACACTCATCGCTGGGCTGCGCTTTGTGACGGATACATCACCTTAGAAAACATTCCAAACAACTCTGTCGAGAGGGCAAATTACACAAAGAACACGTGGCTCCCAGCTGAACTCATTCACCCTTGGTCATGCCACACATAAGGAGCGCTGGCAAAACCACTGGTGCAATGAGTCACGATGACCAAGATTCCGATGGTCCCAGGTGGCAGGAACCCCTCAGGTATAGGGATGCGGGAAGAAAGAGAGACTCTCCATGGTGGGCTGCAAAGCAATGAGAAAAGACAAGGACTACATGTTTTTGGACAGATCTTCATGTATGGGTTTAAAATATATATACTAACTTGAACTAATAACTAAGAGTTGATCGACAGCAGTCCTGACCAACCAGCCATAATGAACAGATGGGGACTGAGTGTCCAGACTCCACTAAGGGCTCCACGTGGCCAGGGAGGTTAACACCCAGGATCTGGACTGAGCCAGTCAGCACAGCTCATTCCCCTTTGCCACCGTGTCCTGGTCACATGACCAGAGCAGATCCAACAAGAAGGGATGGGAGAGTTCTTTCCGGGGATGCTGGGAACGGGGTGCATATGGCCCTGTGACCCACTGGAAACCATCTGAGGATCTCAAGGAGAGATCCTTCAAATAAAGTTGACACCAGGGAAAGCAAAGCAGATGGAAAAAAAGAAATCCGGACCCTTAGCGAATGGTGTTGACCCATATCAAGATTTGCCCGATGCCAGTACGTGCCTTTCGGCTTTTTAGTTTCATAAACCAATACGCCCTTTACTGTTTAAGCCAGCTTTGAGTTGTGTTTCTTTGACTTGCAATCTCAAGAGTCCTGTGGCAGGACGCATGTAAGGTAAGCGCTTGATTACAAAGCATGGCAGCGCGACTTGCTGAACATTGTGAGTTTAATTCACTTGGTAAACATTTTTCCCTTCAGAGATGGTTGGTATAAACAGTAAGCTTCAGTCTATTCCAGACTGGATTATTTTACTATGCGGAATCACAATCATGATTCCGTACTATTTTTAAAGGTACACAAAGCCATTTCTTTGGGAGCCACAGAGTAGGCAAAGGGAAGTGAAAGAGACAAAGCAGAAAAGCTTCTGCGCAGTAGTCCAGGGGAGAGAGCTGACAGATAGCCAGATTCCACAGATTCACACAAAAACTTCGTCCAGTCATTGCGAATAAGATCACCTAATAATAAAACAAGAGCAGTGCACCAATCAAAAGCTTTTCAGTTAATTCCTTCTGGCACAAATGTAAATGCCACCCACAGGGGGTCTGTCATCAACCTTCTCCGTCACTGCCTAAGAAACACTCCCTGTAGCATGTCTCCATGCTACATGTTTCCAATAAGGACATTCCTGCAATGTAAGGACATTGGTGTGGGCTGGGAGGCGCTGTCAGGCCTGCACTGCAGACGGAGACTGAGATCTGCAGAAACTGAGTCCTTTCCTCAAATTCACAGGACTACAAAGTGGGAGGAGCCAGACGTTGGAAGACCCAGGTCTCCTAACTCAAAACCAGAGGTCCTTCCACCATATTACCTTGTGACTCCCCAACAGTTCTGGAAGTATCTCCTGTCTATGAGAGCCAGTAGGTTGACACCAAAGAAGTCTTCCTCAGACCTCCTATAAGAGCAAAAGATTAAGAAACAAGCAAGCCAGACAATCTAAAAAAGGGAACAACCAACCTCTGAACTTTAAAAATTAGCTCTAGGACTTCCCCGGCAGTCCAGTGGTTAGGACTCTGCGCTTCCACTGCCGGGGGCATGGGTTCAATACCTGGTCGGGGAACTAAAATCCCGCAAGCCACGCAGTGTGGCCAATAAATAAATAAATAAATGAAATGAAAAAAATTAAACAAGCAAAAAAACCCAAAAAGCAAACAAAATTAGCTCTAGAAACACACCCTTTCATCATACTCCCAGTTCTAGCAGCCATTCCTAATCCCCACTGGGCACAAAGCTTTGGTTGGTACTTGAAATACACAACACACCAAGTCAAATATATGCTGATGACGTCACTGATTTTATATTTTTCAAAAATATAATTAGGATTCAAGAGCTCTGGGGCTTCCCTGGTGGCGCAGTGGTTAAGAATCCGCCTGCCAGTGCGGGGGACACGGGTTCGAGCCCTGGTCCGGGAACATCCCACATGCCGCGGAGCAACTAAGCCCATGTGCCACAACTACTGAGCCTGTGCTCTAGAGCCCGCGAGCCACAACTACCAAGCCCACGTGCCACAACTACTGAGCCCGTGTGCCTAGAGCCCGTGCTCCGCAACAAGAGAAGCCACCGCAATGAGAAGCCCGCGCACCGCAACGAAGAGCAGCCCCCGCTCGCCACAACTGGAGAAAGCCTGTGCGCATCAACGAAGACCCAATGCAGCCAAAAATAAATAAATCAAAATAAATAAATAAATAAAACATTCAAGAGCTCAAGTACTAATATCTATAGTACCTAAAAACTTTTACTAGCATTTTTTGAGGCATTTGTATTTTTTCTTGAGAGTTCAGAAGTTCATCTGTTTTATCTACATATGTATGTATGTATTTTTTATTGAAGTATAGTTGATTTACAATGCTGTGTTAATTTCTGCTGTTCAGCAAAGTGATTCAGTTTTATATATATACTTTTCAGAGTCTTATCTATTATAGGCTATTTTTTTAACATCTTTATTAGAGTATAATTGTTTTACAGTGGTGTGTTAGTTTCTGCTTTATAACAAAGTTAATCAGTTACACATATACATATGTTCCCACATCTCTTCCCTCTTGCGTCTCCCTCCCTCCCACCCTCCCTATCCCACTCCTCTAGGTGGTCACAAACCACCGTATTATAGGCTATTATAATAGATTGAGTATAGTTCCCTATGTTATACAGTAGGTCCTTGTTGTTTATCTATTTTATATATAGTAGTGTTAATCCCAAGCTCCTAATTTATCCCTCCCCCACCCCCTTTCCCCTTTGGTAACCATAAGTTTGTTTTCTATGTCTGTGGGTCTGTTTTTTTAAATAAGTTCATTTTTATCATTTTTTTAAGATTCCACATATGGGTGACATCATATGATATCTGTCATTCTCTGTCTTACTACATTTAGTATGATCATCTCTAGGTCCAACCATGTTGCTGCAAATGGCATTATTTCATTCCTTTTTATGGCTGAGTCATATTCCATTGTATACATGTACCATACCTTGTTTACTGATGTAGTCTTTATACAAAAAAAATTCATTCCTATGTTGTAAGGAGTCAGAGTAGGAATAACTGGAGGATCAACTCCTAAGGAAGAAATGTAAGCAGATGATATCTTAGCTTCACACCAGAACCTTAAGCTTTTCTGGTATTCCTAAACTATAGTTCACAGTAGCTTTGGTGGTTTTACCTGAACAGGGTATCCAAAGAGTATCTTTAGTTTAAATACACCAAAGGCCTTTGGAAAATAGGGAAAAACCCCACAGCACTCTAATTAACAGTAGGAAAAAGCACTCTTTCAAGATTGTTATGGCTCCCTTATCATGGTTTTAAATAAACTTCTACTTAACAAACAAAACACTCTTCTTAGCAGACATACCGCGTAAACAGTCCAATTAAATATCTTCGCTGAAATACTGACTTTGGAATTCATCCTGAGGCCTGATTCAGATGTGTATGATCTGATCGTGACAGTTTCAGAGCTATAGAAGCTAAGTGCTCACCTGGAT
Source organism: Leucopleurus acutus (assembly GCF_964270905.1). Taxonomy (NCBI): domain Eukaryota; kingdom Metazoa; phylum Chordata; class Mammalia; order Artiodactyla; family Delphinidae; genus Leucopleurus; species Leucopleurus acutus. The sequence goes on from NC_139142.1 coordinate 197,142,201, forward strand.
CTCACCTGTTCAAAAAATAAATTTAGTACAAGGGAAATCTTAGTGGTTCTCTATTTCAAACTGGTATATCCCCAAGCACAAGCAGAATTTCATCTTGCTCTAATTCAGACCTGGAACAGTTGAGGGGAAAAGTCACTATTTTGTATGCCTTCTCACAATAGGTATAAAAATAAACAATACTTATGATGTGTGTGTCAGACTAAAGTGAATGCCAATTAATAAAGGAAATTGCGATTAACCAAGTCATTATTTATGGTACTGCTCTTGCTTCTGTTGTCATGACTAATAATCTGTTTTGACTTTTTTTGCCTTTATTATACCTGCTAATGTCCATAAATAAATAAATTCACAGTAGAGACCTAATATAATATGTACATTTTACTTGAAACCAAAATAAAGGAGACCAATGACATTTGTGAAGTATATATTCTGATAGTCTTAAGGAACCCCAAATTTGAATATGACATATATTTTCTCCTATAAAACTTGTTTTTAGTTAATAAGCATCACCTTCTAAAACCTCGTCCCTTCTACCCCTAGCACCCAAATTTACCTTCCTCCTTGGGATTGTTTTATTTTTTAATAAGCTTTCAATTTGAGAACAGTTCTAGATTTACAGAAAAATTGCAAAGGTAGTACAGAGAGTTCCCACATAGCTCTCATCAGTTTCCGCCATTAGTAACATCTTATATTAAATTGGCATATTTGTTACAATTAATGAAGCAATATTGGTACACTGTTTTTAAGTAAGAGCTATATATACTTTTTGCAGATTTCCTTAGTTTTTTCCTGATGTCCTTTCCTGACCCAGGAACCCATCCAGGATCTGTCATCACGTTTAGTCATCGTGTCTCCTTGGGCTCTTCTTGGCTGGGACGTTTCTCGAACTTTCCTTGCTTTTGATGACCTCGACACTTCTGAGGAGTACTGGTCAGGGATTCTGTAGAATGTCCCTCAGTTTGGGTTCTTCTGATGTTTTTCTCATGCTCAGACTGAGGTTATGGGTTTTTTTTCTGTTTTGTTTTGTTTTGCGGTACGCGGGCCTCTCACTGCTGCGGCCTCTCCCGTTGCGGAGCGCAGGCTCCGGACGCGCAGGCTCAGCGGCCATGGCTCACGGGCCCAGCCGCTCCGCGGCATGTGGGATCCTCCCGGACAGGAGGAAGACCACGAAGGGAAAGTGCCCTTCTCACCCCATCATGTCAAAGGTACATACTGTCAACTTGGCTTATTACTGCTGACGCTGGCCTCGATCACCTGCCTGTCAAGTTTCTCCACCCATAAAGTTACCCCGACTCCTTTCCACATTATCCTCGTTGACAGGAAGGTCACTGAGCACAGCTCACACTTAAGGGGCTGGGATTATGTTCCCTCTCCTCGAGGGCAGAGTATGGACATCAGTTATTCAGAATTCTTCTGCTGAGGAGATTTGTCTTTTCCTCCATTCATTCATTCATCCACTCCCTCCCTCCGTCATTCATTCATATCAGTATGGACTCCTGGGTCCTCAGAGTTCACTTTCAGGAAGAGGCAGGAAGGGGTTTTGCTGTTGCCTGTGCATGTGCAAAGACCAGGGAAGACAGAGGCCACTGATGTGGACACAGGACAGTCACCAGCCTCCTGATAGCCCCGAGGCTTCCCTCACACACCAGTCTCAAGGCCCACAGTTGAACTCTCTGCTGTGATGTAAAGTCCTGTGTGTTGCAGACCACTGGGCTCAGTCTGAGCACTGAACTGCAAGTGCAGAACCCACCCGCCTGCTCATGTCAGTGCACATCCCTGCTTTCGTCCTCAATCCCATTGTTAAAGTGACCAGCAAATCACAGAGGGGACGCATAAACACTCGGAGTCCAGATCCTATCGGGGGGTGAACGACTAGGACTCGCCACCCACCCCGACAGCCTCTTGCACAGACCTGCACACTTGGTGGCACGTGCGATAGTGGATTTTTCAGGCTGGTCAGTGACTTTAGGATAAACATTTCTGCAACTCTTGATAGGGAGTGTATTTGGACCGGGAGGGGTGCCTACCTGTAAAACACGGCAGGTGACATAATGCAGGCTGTACAGAGTGTAGGGGAACCTGCAGAGAACATCACTCAGAGATGACGGCTGAGATGGAGCCAGAATAACAAGAGTGTGTGATGCAGAAAGGGGGTGGAGTCTAACTCTCTCAATATTTGCAATGTAAATATAAAAATAAAGTCGAATGAATGCTTTTAAATTTGCAATCTCGCTTCTGCCAGTAGATCTCAAATTTTTCAGGTGGCAGAACACCTAGAAGTGATGGGGAAATTTGCATTGATATGTAGGTTTACCAAACTTAAAATAAGTTTCCAATCTGGGGTTGGACAGAATTCCTCTTGTAAAAGGTTCTAATAGAGACAAGCAACATAGATAAGAAAAATGTATTGAAGGAAAAATTTGTTTAAAATTTTATCTAATTTATCTAAAGGTTTATCTAATATTTTCCAGGATGAAATAGGAAAAGTCCCCAAATATTCTTACTTGGAATCGGAACATTCCAAATATTCCTCTTCTCAAATAGGGCTTTTTGTGAGCTAAACACCGCTGCTTAGCTCACCAAAAGCCTTATTTGAGAAATTCTGGTTTCTGTTACTAATGTATGTAACAAATCCTATTTTCAGTTGACTGAAGGATATACTTTAGAAGTCATTCCGTAAATCACTTCAAAATCCAAATTAGCAAAAAATAAAGAGGTAAAATTTAAAAACTTGATATTCAACAGTTTCCTTAGTTTTTTCAATTGCCGCCAACCGTCACTGTTCTATTTTTAGCTCTGCTATTCACTAATGAAGATTTACGATAAGACACATGGCATTACTTATGAGTTAAATGTGGAAGACTCTGCTCATAGTTTAAGAAAAACTCTGCATTCAAAACAACAGGAAGAAACTATCAAAGAGAGAAAAGTGATACCATTTCAGCAAAGCAGAAAGACAAGCTGTCCTAGAATTATCAACTACCACGCAGAGCTGGAAATAACCCGGGACGTACCCGGTACTTCTGAGGATGCCCACGAGATCCTCACTCTTCTGAGAAGGCAAAGAGGTCATATACCAATGCCCCCAACAGAGGGAGGTCTGCAGAAATAGTAATAATAGCAAAAGCAACAACAACAATAATAAAAATGCTCCCCACAGAGGAAGGTTCACAGAGATAACAATAATAACAATAATAAAACTGCCCCAAACAGAAGGTCCATAGAAATAATAACAACGACAACAATAATAGTAATAATAATAAAACTGCCCCCAACAGAGGGAAGTTCACAGAAATAATAAAAATAATAATCATAACAATAATAATAACAATAAAGAAGAAAGAGGGGAAGAAGAAGAAAGTTGGCCTCTATCCCCATCTGACTTCAGAGTCTTCTACCTTCAAGATGCAGTTTAGACTAAGCCCTTGACCCCAGCACCAGAATCAGGAGTTCTTTACTGGACTAGAGGCCCACCCCCCAGAGATCCTGGTCCCCCAGCTCTGAGGCAGGGCCCAGGAATCTGCATATTTCGCTAGCATCCCAGGATTCAGATGCAGGAGGTCCTTGATGACCCTCGGAGACACTGACTTGGGGCTACAAAGCACAGGTGACCTGCAGGCCAAACCAGCCCTCCACCCGGGGACTCGCCCCACAGGACTTTTAGTAACAGGACAGATGTGTCAACCTAATTATACGTCACAGCGTTACCAAGTACCGCTGGGACGGGCTTCTCTCAGTCAGTCTTTACACTGAATTATATTCAATTCCACACTCATCGCTTTAACTCTCCCACGTTAACTCCACTCGGGTCCCATCAGCCAGTCGTACAGCACAAAGGACTAATGACAAATGGAAAGTAAGCACGAATCCAGCTCCCATAAAATTTTAGCTCCAATTTGAGGCCCTCTGGTATGGGAGTCGGACCCTCGGCACCCTCACTTAGCAGTGATTTCAGGAATGCAGTGCTGAGTCGGTTTCTAAGCACTGCGCTGCTACTGAAAGGGCTCGGAGGCCTCCCCTTTGAGTCACGGCTCAGAATTACACTGGCCACGTGTTCCCTCCACAAGCAGAGGTTGTGCCACTTGCCGTTCTTCCTCCGTACCCGTGCTCAGAGAATCCTTCACGACCACGTGTGATGCTGAAACAGCCGGTCTCAACTCTTGCTGAATCTGGGGGAGGGCGTTTCAAAATTATCAGTGTTCGGCTCCCACCAGACACCTGACTCCGAATCTCTGGGTGCATCCCTGGGCACCAGTGTTGCTTAAAAATGCTCCCAGATAGGGCTTCCCTGTTGGCGCAGCGGTTGCGAATCCGCCTGCCAATGCAGGGGAAACGGGTTCAAGCCCTGGTCTGGGAGGATCCCACATGCTGCGGAGCGACCAGGCCCGTGAGCCACAGCTACTGAGCCTGCGCGTCTGGAGCCTGTGCTCCGCAACGAGAGAGGCCGCAATAGCGAGAGGCCCGCGTACCGCGATGAAGAGTGGCCCCCGCTCGCCGCAACTAGAGAAAGCCCTTGCACAGAAACGAAAACCCAACACAGCCAAAAATTAAATAAATAAATTACTTAAAACAAACAAACAAAAATGCTCCCAGGTAATTATAACGTCCACCCAGGGTGCACACCCACTGAGAACGCTTTTGTTCCTCACAAGAATGTGAGCACCTTGCAGGTGGGCAGTTTCTTCTGCTTTGCCTCACGCGTGGAAGACTTAATAAATTATTGCTTAATGAAACTGAATGTACTTACATACCAGACAACTTCTTAACAGCTGAGCAATCCCAGGGATAAAGACTGGGCTGCCATTTGCCACGTCATTTTTCCCACTAATCCTGCGACACTGTAACCCTCCAGGTTGAAGGAGGTCCGGTGAAAGAGTGAGCCACCTTCTCACTGTTCCTCCATCTTGGGGCTGAGACGTGTTCTACAAGTTCTTAAAGTTGGCAAAGGCAGTGGTTTTCACCAAATCCTAGGAGGTACCTCTGAAACATTACCGTGATTGAAAATAAGAGCCCAAAATGGCGAATCCCAGTAACTAAGTGCCTTCTGCCAGTCATAAGGGTGGCCAAACTTAGTGAATAAAAATGCAGGATGGGGGCTTCCCTGGTGGCGCAGTGGCTGAGAGTCCGCCTGCCGATGCAGGGGACGCGGGTTCGCGCCCCGGTCCGGGAAGATCCCACATGCCGCAGAGCAGCTGGGCCCGTGAGCCATGGCCACTGAGCCTGCGCGTCCGGAGCCTGTGCTCCGCAACGGGAGAGGCCACAACAGTGAGAGGCCCGCGTGCTGGAAAAAAAAAAAAAGAAAGAAAGAAAAAATGCAGGATGCCTGGTTAGTTTGAATTTCAGATGAACGACAAGTACTTTTTTAGTGTAATTACGTCCACTGCGATACTTGGACATACATACACTAAAAATTTATTCATTGTTTAACTGCAACGCCACTTAACTGAGTGTCCTGTGTTTTATCTGGCACCTCTGCCAGTAATAGCCCATAAAGAGTCTATTTGTTGCCTTGCGTTACTTTGTTTCAGGAGAAAGAGAGGATGTATTACAAGATAAAAACATTTGAAAACCCTCTGCTTGCTCCCCAACAAAATACTTTGGTCTTCATGGCATAGGAACTGCCCAGAATAGGTTATAAGCAGAATATTCCTCTCTCCCTTTCAAAGAACTGAGTTCTTCAGCTCTGAACAAAGGACAAGGCAGAAAGGAAACTTTTGTTGCTGGCTGCAGCTGAGCAAATTTATCAAACAAAGGAAGCATTCAACTCACACTCTGCATCACACACACACAAAATTTCAACAAACTATATGCAGAAGGCGGAAACAGTGATGAAATTTTATCTGGCTAATCCTGTAATTATGAAGTTGTATTCCCTGTTTTTGCTCCTGCCAGAGATGGTGGAAAGACACCAGCAGAAAAGGGAGACAGGAGAAGGGAGAAAATCAGCATAATCGGATTTGCTCTTTCAGCAAACACTGAGGACCCCGGGGGAGCCAGGAGTGAGGGGCAGCTCTGGCCTCCAAGGGAGACGGATGGCGGACACGCGCACACAACTGCTCGCTACAGGGCAGCAAGTGTTAGGATGGAGTTTTCTGCTGAACCCTTGGCACCTGGAACAGTGCCTGGAACACCAAAGCATTCATATTCAATATTTGTTGAATAAAGAGCAAAGGTATGTGCACAGACCTGAAGGAGTGGAAGGGGGGACCAGAGATGGCTCCCCAAGGGGATGACACCTGATGCTCTAGGAAGAGTGAAAATGAGTTAATCGGCCAAAAGCATTCTGGCCTGGAGAAGCAGCTGGTGCAAAGGCATGGCAAAGCCCGAGAGCTGGGCTCCCGGGAGTGAAGACATCCATCCACGAAACAGCAAAAGCACAGACAGGCGTTCAAGAGGGAGGCTGGACAGGGGATGGAGGCTGGGGAGTCCATCAGGAAGACGGCTGGGAAAGAGGATGCTCTGGGGGTCCACGGAGGGAGCCCTGGATCACATCTTCCTCTCAAGAGGAAGTGGAGGAAAGGAGGGACCCGAAGGAGACTAAGAAAGGGCAATCCCAGCAGGAGGAGAGGAGGCAGGAGAAGCCACTGCCACGGGAGCCCGGACGGCGTGTCATGGAGATGGAGAGGCCGGGGTCAAGGGAGAGAGAAAGCAGAGGGTTAAGGGATGACTTGGGGGTGACAACGGAGAGACGTCACAGACAGCAGCATCTGTGGCAATGGGGTGTGAGAAGTGGACAGTCTGAGGGATGACAGGGCCACGGAGGTGCCGTTTCACAGGTGTGTCCTTGGGTGGGAGAGGCCTCAAGATATGCTGAGATGAAGAGGTGGAGCCTCAGGCAGGAAGACCCTGATCACACGGCTCAGGGCTGAAGGCTGGGATGCTGTGGGCCAGGATGGGGCGGGGGGAGCGGAGAGCTTTTCTTAAGCTCCTTTCCCTTGTGTCCCCTCCTCAGCCCCAGATGCCCTGCAGGAGGAACTAGCCTTGGCCCAGCTGTGTCTAAAGCCCACTCCCGAGCATACTGGCTTTCACCTGGGCAAGTGGCACGCTTCCGGAGGCGAGGAAATGAACATTTCAAGAGGTAATTGACTAGGTGATGCAACTCCACCTCGTTCATTTAGAAACACAAAACAAAAATAAAAACCCCATGAGCCAGAAAGACAAAGGTTCACACAGATCAATCATTCTGCTGGTTCCTCTAAGGTCTCTGGGACTCTTCAGGCAGCCAAGAATCTCCACGGAGATAAATTACGAAAAGGTCACCCTGGAATCCTGCTGCCTCGACAGTGCCTGAACCACCTTCTACGCAGGGACAACGAAGTAAACACAGCTGGGGCAGCTGGCAGCTGTGTTACTGTGTTATCTAGGTGTGGTGCAAAAACCACGTCTTTTGAATAAAACAACTCAAAGATCTACTCAGTCGTTACTCTTTTAAAATAATTATGGAAAAGAAGTCGGGACTCTACATCTCTGAGTAACAACAGTCATTGTTACTATTATTTCTTTAAATGAGCCCCAAACAGCTGGCAATAAGTTGCTTATTCAAGATGCCATTTGCACAATCTGAAAAAACCACACTACCATAACATGGATAAAAACGTGTAGGCTTCACGGTTTGTAAGAACTGCACTCCACAGAAAAAGAAACGGTATAAAAAGGCAGTTCAATATCAAGTGCAAATTGGAACCAGACCAATATCGGTACTTCTGTTGCTCCTCGAAATTATTTTCATCAGGTCAGAAACATACGCAGTCCAGCTGGAGATGGTCTAAAGGCAGGTTAAAGATAACCAAACGCGTGGGCTTCCCTGGTGGCGCAGTGGTTGAGAGTCTGCCTGCCGATGCAGGGGACGCAGGTTCGTGCTCCAGTTCCGGGAGGATCCCACATGCCGCGGAGTGGCTGCGCCCGTGAGCCATGGCCGCTGAGCCTGCGCGTCCGGAGCCTGTGCTCCGCAACGGGAGAGGCCACGACAGTGAGAGGCCCGCGTACCGCGATAAAAAAACAAAAAACGATAACCGAACACGAAGTGCACAATCAGGATCACGGGAGCTGTGGACAGTTTTTATTATGTACATAATTAAGTACATAATAAACATTTTAACTGTATGGATGTTTAAGGGTGTGAATACGCACATAGAAAAAGATGTGCAGCCCCTTCCAAGACATCTGTGTCCATCACAACACCCGAGTGGACTACATCACCTACCTTATCTTTTTTTTTTTTGGTAGGAGTTTATTAATTAATTAATTTATTTTGGCAAGCGGGGCCCACTCTTCATCACGGTGCGCGGGCCTCTCACTATCTCGGCCTCTCTTGTTGTGGAGCACAGGCTCCAGACGCGCAGGCTCAGTAGTTGTGGCGCACAGGCCTAGTTGCTCCGCGGTATGTGGGATCTTCCTGGACCAGGCCTCGAACCCGTGTCCCCTGCATTAGCAGGCAGATTCTCATCCACTGCGCCACCAAGGAAGCCCCACCTACCTATCTTGAAGCTAGGCTTTGAATAAGGTGAGAATGAATTTTCTAGGTAGCTTTCTTTAAACTGAGATGTTAAAAACCTAAGGAAAAAGCAGCAGCGCGTTTACCTGGTGGCAGGCGCAGTGGCCGAGTAATAGGGCATATGAGAGGAGCCAGACAAAACGGATTGCTTCCTGGCTCTGCCTCTGTCTGTCTCTAAACATTAGGAACTGACTGGCAGTGGACAGCCTCGCTATTTCAAGTGTGGTCCCTTGCCCAGCAGCATGGTAAGAGCTGCAGCATCTTAGGGGCCACACCGGACCCACTGGACCAGGATGCACGTTGAACCAGACCTTCCAGGGATACACGTCCATACTGGAGTTTGGGCAGCAGTGGTCAGCAGAGCAAGATCGGCTGGCTTTCCTTCTGGTCGTTCCACACCTAAAGGTAATACGGAGACTAGGCACATCACCTCAGGAAGTTATCAAGTGCTCCTTTCATTATATTACATTTCATTGTATAACATTTTTCAGTTGTATTTACTTTTTCTCTAAAGTAGCAGAGTCTTCCTTTTCTTTACCCACAGGTCTTTTTTTTTTTTAATTTTATATTTTTTATACAGCAGGTTCTAAATAAGTTATCTATTCTATACATATTAGTGCATACATGTCAATCCCAATCTCCCAATTCATCACACCACCACCACCCCCTGCCACTTCCCCCACTTGGTGTCCATACATTTGTTCTCTACATCTGTGTCTCTATTTCTGCCCTGCAAACCTGTTCACCCGTACCATTTTTCTAGGTTCCACATATATGCGTTAACATAACGATATTTGTTTTTCTCTTTCTGACCCATAGGCCTTTATTTTTCAAAGTAGTTTGGCTTCATGCTACCGTCTAAGGTAATGTCAACTTTTTATATTATATACACTAACAGGGTGGGGCGAAATGGAAAATGCTTCTCAAGTTCAATTTTAGATATGATTATATAATTTTTTTCCCTTTTCTTTTTTTGGTGACAGTTGTTAATTGACTCATTAGCAAACCGGTGTTTTCACAGCAAGCTAGGAAGTCACTTATTAGACCGTTATCCAGAAAGTTGACATGTAATTAGAACCACACAGAAGAGGCCAGGGCTAGTGTCATCAAAAGCAAGGAACAGGGCTGCATGCACAGGTGTCCACAGCAGACCTAAGTGTACATGTCTCCGTCTGGAGCAGCAGTCCTACTCGCTGAAGAGCTCACTGCACCCACTGTACTGTAAACGCCAGCAGAGTAGGGGTCAATCTATTTTACACTGCCTGACAAAGAGTAGGAGGGGTTTAATAAATATCCAGGAATGAATGAGTGAGTAAAGGAACAGCTCTTAAATCCGGGCTCTCCCTACAACACTCTGCACCTTACCTTTCAATTCATGCAAAAGTGAGGGAATTAAAGTGACCTCCTGATTCCCAAGCAGCCACTCCCTACACTGAGAAGTCTCCCCATTGCTCCCATGAGGACCACCAGAGGGGCCTTTTCCTCTGGGAACTAAATCGCTCCCAACCCGTCACTACAATAGTTACCATCAGCTCCTTTATCTCGATCACTTCTGGACTTGGAAAGATAAACACAGCACATTCAATCACTCTTACACAAACTAAGATCTAGGCGTAAGTGGTTATTTTCAACAATGGGATTAATCTCCAAAATATACAAACAGTGCACGCAGCTCAATAACAAAAAAGCAAACAGCCCAATCAAAAAAAATGGGCAGGAGATCTAAATAGACATCTCTCCAAAGAAGACATAAAGATGGCCAAAAAGCACATGAAAAGATGCTCAACATCTCTAATTATCAGAGAAATGCAAATCAAAACTACAATGAGGTATCACCTCACACTGGTCAGAATGGCCATCATCAAAAAGTCTATAAACAATAAATGCTGGAGAGGGTGTAGAGAAAAGGTAATCCTCCTACACTGTTGGTGGGAATGTAAATTGGTACGCCCACTAAGGAGAACGGTATGGATGTTCCATTAAAAACTAAAAATGAAGCTACCATATGATCCTGCAATCCCACTCCTGGGCATATATCCAGGGAAAGCTGTAATTCGAAAAGATACATGCATCTTAATGTTCACTGTAGCACTATTTACAATAGCCAAGACAAGGAAGCAACCTAAGTGTCCATCAACACTTAGGATGAATGGATAAATAAGATCTGGTACAAATATACAATGGAATACGACTCAACCATACAAAAGGCTGAAATAATGCCATTTGCATAGATGCACCGAGAGAATATCATACTAAGTGAAGTCAGACAGACAGAGACAAATATCATAATCACTTATACGTGGAATCTAAAAAAATGATACAAATGAACTTATTTACAAAACAGAAACAGACTCACAGATTTAGAAAACATGGTTACCAAAGGGGAAAGCTTAGCAGGGAAGGATAAATTAGGAGCCTGGGATTAACATGTACACGCTACGATATATAAAATAGATAATAAACAAAGACCTACCGTATAGCACAGGGAACTCTACTCAATACTTAGTAATAAGCTATATGGGGTCTTCCCTGGTGGTCCAGTGGTTAAAAGTCCTTCTTGCAATGCAGGGGATGCTGGTTCGATCCCTGGTTGGGGAACTAAGATCCCACACGCTGAGGGGCAACAAAGCCCATGCGCCGCAACTACAGAGCCCTCGCGCCCTGGAGGCTGCATGCCACAACTAGAGAGAAGCCCCCTCACCGCAACGAAGAGCCCGCGCACTGCAACCAAGACCTGACGCAGCCAATAAATAAATAAATGAAATAACCTATGTGGGAAAAGAATCTGAAAAAGAATAAATGTATGTATAACTAACTCATTTTGCTGTACACCTGAAACTAACACAAAATTGTAAATCAACTATACTCCAATATAAAACTTAAAACAACAACAAAAAAACACCAAAGTCTCCTCCTTCTGCGGCTGAAATTGACTTTAAGGAGGCTGACCTTTCTGTGCCCTTTTGGTTGCTGTGCGGCGGATACTTTCTCTTAACTGAAAAAGCAAGAATAAGAATGGGGGGGAAAAGGAAAGGAGATGGGGAACAAAGACCAGTAACTGCCTTCTAAATAAATTACACATGATTAGCAGAGGAGGCTCAGGTTACAGAAAGTTATGCTGCAAAAGCCAGAGCCTTTGATGTTGGACTATGTGGTTGAAGATTAACCAACCAAGCAGAATAGATGGGAAAAGAGGTTTTATAATAACTGGGGAGAGGAAGACAGATAGGCATGGCAACCAGTTCACAGACTTAAGAATAACACCCACCACTCAATATGCCCCGTGGGATGAGACATGAGTTTATTAGCAAATTCAGCAACTCCACTGATACTTTTTCCAACAAAAGAAAAAAAGCAGCTCTTTTTCCAATGCTTTATCGATAAACTCAGAAGACCTCATTGCGGATGACGCCATCATCCTTATGTCCCCCCGCAAGAGCTACAATTCACATGGATGGGGGTGTGGCCCTGGGTGTGCCTCCCTGCCAATCTTCTCTACATGATTAATTCTTAGCCTTCAAACCCTGGCTCCAAAGCCTCTTCCCTGGGAAAGCCTCTCGGGCAGCCCAGCCAGTCATTCCCTTCCCTGCAACCCTGCTCGCTTCGCTTTTCGCTTATCCCTGTTTTCCCCTCATGGGAGCTTGAGTTCCAGAAAAGAGGGGCTGGGTCTTAATTATCTTTGAAAATTATCTCAGAAACAGTGAGTGTGAATCCCTAGAACAACTGAGAGACATGCTAAGAGGAGAGCAGAGGAGGGTATGCGGGTGGGACCTCCACCTCCACGGTGTACCAGCACATGACTGCAAGCCACATTGCTTTTCATGTATAAAAAGGAATAATCTCTCTCCCAAATACCTCTCAGGATTATGAGGAACAAAACAGATAATGGCTCTGAAAGCACTTGAAAATCTAATGGATCCTATAAATTTAAGATAATAACATCAATGTTTTGGTGGTGAAAGGTAAGGCAAGCAGACTCTGTTGGATGGATGGGTGAACCGATAGGTGGATATAAAGATGGGCAGATGGATAGATAGGTGGGTTGATAGATGGATGGATGGGTGGATGAGTGGATAGATGGGTGGATGGGTGGATGAGTGTGTGGGTGGATGGATGGATGGATGAATGGATAGGTGGGTGGGCAGACAGATGGGTGTGGAGATAGGTGAGGGGAAGGGTGTATAAAGAATGGCTAATCAGCCATGAAGCAGCTAACAGAGAGATAAGGTGAGGAAGCATCTAACTTCAAGTCTTTCCAGACCTTTCTCTCAGGTAAACATCTCCCTAGGGATTCTGAATTTAGACATGGGAAGATAGGAGCAGGGAATAGCTCCACCTAATTAAAATGTTATCTAACGAGTACACATAAACAACAGCCCTGGTCTAAGAGCTGGCAACTCCTTTCTCATACTTACTTAGCATTTATATAGTATTTTAACATGTATTGATTTGGAATGCATAAGTTTAATATTTAATGTGACATCTAATAGATTTCCATCAAGACACTCAGAGAACCATCATTATAGGCAATGATTCTATCTTTAAATTTAAAAAGGCAAATGAGGTTTATCAAGATAGTTTCAAAAAACTGGTTCAAACAGTAGGGGAGAAAGTTCATAATAGGAGCATTTCTATCAATTTTAACTTCAACTAAAAACCTACGTTACAGCACAAGAATCAGTTCTAAAGAAAATACAACTTGTGCATTAAAAGCCATTTTAACAGTCTGCTCTGCCCAGGGGTGAGTGAGCTAAAAGGATCACTTTCTGGGTCTCATTTCACTAGGCAGTCTTTAAGTTTATAGGAAAGGAAAAAATGTATCCATAGAGTATCTGCCAAGGAACGTTGTTTAGGAAGGAGACCTAATTTTGCTGTGGCCATACTAGTAACATTGGGACAATCCTGCAGGTACTCTGCCTGGACAGCAGAGCCATATTTTAAGAGGGCTCCCTGGGCTCCAGCAGATGCGCTGTAAACTTGACCAGACTGCAGACACTGTGTCCTCCACACTCACCAGTTGACTGCATTAACTTCTCTATCCCTTTCCCATATGCTTTCTCACACAGTCACAAACATGTCTAGCAGATGGTAGGTAACAGAGAAAGAAACTGATCAGCTGAGCAAAAAGTGAAAACCCTGGTTCTAAAGAAGGCATCTAAAAACCAATCTCCTCCAACCTCTGATTAAATGGGAATATTTTAAATAATCAAATGACGTGAAACACAAGTTAACTTCTTTCACGCCATCCTCAAGAAGCACTGCCCTCTTGTATTACAATATTTACAATAACAGACCTACATGGATCTAATGCTATTCTGTTTTCCTAACTCGGAATAATCACAGACTTTCTTAATATCAAAAAATACTGAGACAATAATAGAGCGACCAGCAACTCTCAGAGGATGATTTTTCTATCACATTAAACACCAAACCAGTGCTGGGCTCTGAGGGTCCACATTCAGGCGTCCGACTGAACACTCCTATCTCGTGAGCATCACAGAAAGAAAATGTTCTAAGTTCAGAAAAAATCCTTTCCTTTTATAAAATCTCTATTTTAATATAAACAACAGAAAGGCTATTTATGCCACTAAATCTGTCTGTCTGGGTAGAAGTCCAAAGAACTCAAAGGACTTGGGAAAGTACCTTCGCTGAAAGTACCAACAGTATATACAGCAGGGAAGCCGTACACAGGTGTCACTGTTCTTTATGTGGATACAGCTTCTAAAAAAAAAAAGCAGGCAGCTCTGAAATAGACCAAAAATTAGGAAAGGCCATATGAGGGAAGAAACAGAACTGAAAAAAGAGGACCTGACTCAAGCACCCACTTTTTCCCGAATTCCAGCGAGGATTTCTGGAATGGCTCAGTTCTGTGAAATCTACATGCAGACATGCACATGCATCTGCAACACCCAATGTACATTTCTATAGGTTAATGGCACAAGCAGAGGAAATAAGGGGACAATCCTATCTGGTCTCAATTTCCAAATGATATACCCAGTCTTTAGGGGTGATTTTAAATCTCAAGAAATTTCACTTTTTACAGCAGGTCATCTCTTGGTATGCTCAACTCTGATTCAAAATATCTGACTTCTGTGAATAGATATGTCTAGAATTTTATTATTATCTTAACTTTAAAAAAGACTATTAGACTATGAGGAATATACTCGTGACTCAAAAGGGTTAATGAAGTGTCCCAAGTAACTTCTAGAAGCTGCTTAGTCATTTTAAGAGATCCTGGTACTTGCTGGAGTGTATCGACTCTTGCACCTTCCAACTGGCATATATGTTTAGGTTTTTTTTTTAATTAATTAATTATTTTATTTTTGGCTGTGTTCGGTCTTCATTGCTGTGTGCGGGCTTTCTCTAGTTGCGGCGAGAGGGGGGCTACACTTCATTGTGGGGCACAGGCTTCTCACTGCAGTGGCTTCTCTTGTTGTGGAGCACAGGCTCTAGGCATGTGGGCTTCAGGAGTTGCAGCACGTGGACTCAGTAGTTGTGGCTCGCGGGCTCTAGAGCACAGGCTCAGCAGTTGTGGCACACAGGCTTAGTTGCTCCGCGGCATGTGGGATCTTCCCGGACCAGAGCTCGTACCCGTGTCCCTTGCATTGGCAGGTGGATTCTTAACCACTGTGCCACCAGGGAAGTCCCTGTTCAGGTTTCTTTTAAAGAGGAGAACAGGCACTGAAACAGTCCTATATAACCTCTAGTTTTGCACTGGTAGGATGCAAATAATAGACTCTGGAAGGGTTATTTTTGTTTTCTTTTTCTCTCCTATTCCTTCTCTACCCTGACACACACACGCACGCACACGCACACGCACATGAGGGTGGGGACCTCATGAATGGGATTAGTGCCCTGATTAAGAAGAGATCTCAGAGAGCTCCCTCACCCATTCTGCTACGTAAGGACACAGCAGAAAGATGGCCATCTATGAATCAGAAGTGGGCTCTCACCAGGCATCGCATCTGCAAACACCTTGATCTTGGACTTCCCAGCCTCCCAAACTGTTGAGAAATAAACTGCTGCTGTTTATAAGCCAACCAGTCTATGGTATTCTGTTACAGCTGCTTGGATGGACTAAGACACCCCCTTTTAGTCTTTATTTCAGAAGAAAGTATGATCAATATCCCTGCAATGTACTCATCCAAATCATTAATAAAATATTATTAGAAATCAACTATAAATTATAAATAATCAAATTAAGAATAGGCAAATAAATAGAATGTTGTTAATAATAAAATAGAGACCCAAGTTACACGTGCTTTAATTCTCTCTGTTAAGATAGATTTCCATTCACAAATGCTTGTTGTTGACCCTTCTCTCTTAAGAGGAGAGATCTAAGTGCTAATTGTGAGGCTGAGGAAACAAGGCACAGCCACACTCGACTACACCCGGTATAAAGTCATCCACAAGACTGCTACTAATTACTGGTTTGAAATCAGAGGTCTGACTAATGTGATTCACCTTATGGATTGAGGCTAGCTTTCATCAAAGCATTTATGTCTTTAGTTCAGCTCTGTCAAAATTACATTAAAAATCTTTCCTTCAATATGAATTCAATAATTTTTCTATTCGAATTCTGAGCTCTAAGAAGTCTAGGCAAATGAAACGTTCATTTGACTTGGACATGGTTGCCTCTTCTCATTACACTCAGGCTTCTCTATCCCTGTGGGGTACAGCTCAAAACAAAACAAATAAGAAACAAACCAATCTTTTACAAACTCAGTACTCACTTCCAAGTTAATTTCTCCTAAGCCAGCTTTTCCAACACCACTGGCTACTTCCCACAATCCCAAAAGATCTTGCCAGTTCTCATATTTGAGTATGTTTATAAGTTTTATATAAAGTTAAGCTTCAATTAAGGGCTCAAACTATTTGAACATATTAAATCCATATTTGATCATCTCACCACCCCACCCTTTGTAAGTACTGTGAGTTTTACCTAATTGTTTCTGCAATTATTATTCAGAGCTTCAGCTGATACTGGAAATCACTACAGAACCAACACTGTCTAACCAATACTGTCCCTGCTTCAATATTTGATCACCAAAAGGACGTGTCTCACCTAACTTACAACTTTGAGGAGCACTAAGTGATGTTCTGTGTGCTTATGCTCTCTCAAATACAACTTCCTGTGGCCTACTGTGGGCAAGTCCTCGAAATTTCTAGAAATAAACATCACAGACGACTTACAGCTGTATTTTAGTCATGCAACTGTTAACGGTTTCATGTTAAGAGATTCTTGCCTAATTACATTAAAGTACCTTGGTGATGTCCTTAATTTATTTTTCCATTTCTTCTTCAATTGGATTGTAAAATGTGAAAAAGTAAGCACCCCTAAAGAATCAAGCTTACCCCAAAATATACTGTCTCCTCCACAGTACCCTTTTTTTTTTTTGCGGTACACGGGCCTCTCACTGTTGTGGCCTCTCCCGCTTCGGAGCACAGGCTCCGGACGCGCAGGCTCAACGGCCATGGCTCACGGGCCCAGCCGCTCTGCGGCATGTGGGATCCTCCCGGACGGGGGCACGAACCCGTGTCCCCCGCATCGGCAGGCGGACTCTCAACCACTGCACCACCAGGGAAGCCCCAAAGAACCCTTTTTTCGTCTAACGAGTGTTTAGCATACTGTTTTCATAGAGTAGAAATTTCACATTTAGTATTTTAAGAATGGAAAAGGGGAGCATGGCTGTGAGTGAAGGGAAGTGAGGACGTACAACCATCACCCAGGGGACAACGATGGAACATTCTAGCCGGAGGGGGTGATCTCAACCCGGCGAAGAACGGAGCTAAAGCTGGAACAGGCACATGAGGAAAGGCCAGATGTCATAATTTAGATGCCATACTTTGGGCAACGGGAAAAGAGTTAACGTGTCTCTGCAGGAGAGAAACATGAATTAAAATGGTGTTTGAAGAGGGCCACGTGGAAAGAGCCTGGGTTGAAAGAACAGACTGAAACAGAGGGAGAAAGACACGCTGCTTTGCACAAGTACCTGGGAGGGAAAATGAAGAGAGATGAGTGAAGGAATGTTGATGAGATGGGAGGGGAAGGCAAGAATGATGCCGTAACATGAGGCAAGGTCTTCGGCCTGCAAATAAGGGAGTCATTCTCTCCCTTTCTCCAATCTTTGTTTACCTTTAGGCTAAAGCCCTGAAATCGAGATGGGTCAGGCTTCTGTCCATTCTTGGGTCTGCTCCTCGGGAGGAGACACTTCATTATCCTTCCCCTTCTCCCATCCCCACATCACTCCACCAAGTGGCCAGCGACCCCCGCAGTGGTGGCTCCCTTCTCTGGGCTAAGGTGAACGTTAGTCTTTTGCTCCCAGCGGGATAGGAACTGCAGGAGACCAAGCAGTCTCCCTCTTCCTGCATTCTGCAATCGGGGCAGTGTTGAGGATTATTTGGGTGTTTCCATACTGCTCTGTCCTCCACCTGCAGGAGGCGTCTTTTTTTTTTTTAATTTTATTGGAGTCTAGCTGCTTTACAATGTTGTGTTAGTTTCTGCTGTACAGCAAAGTGAATTAGCTGGACATATACATATATCCCCTCTTCTTGGATTTCCTTCCCATTTAGGTCACCACAGAGCATTAGAGTTCCCTGAGCTCTACAGTAGGTTCTCATGAGTTATCCATTTTATATATAGTAGTATATATATGTCAATCCCAACCTCCCAATTCACCCCATCCCCCTTCCCTGCAGGAGGCATCCTTAATGGTTCTGGGGGTCCCAGGCCCCCGAGCTGGTGGGGCTCATTGGCCCAAGAGAGGCAGAGAAACATCAAGGGGATGTGCTGAGCCTCTGAGACAACACTGGGAGGCCGTTCCACGTTGGGGGTCCCCTACCATTTTATTACACGATGGCTTCGGGGGCTGATGGTGACATTCAGTCGTAACTTTCTTTTACCTCATTTAGTTACCGATAGGTATGTTTCGACAAGGATTAAAGCCAAGTGAAGCCAAATTTCTAAAAGAGGCGATCGCTTCTCCCTGCAGGTGTGAGTAATCCCCGCGCTAGAAGGAACACCAATAATTGCATGCACCTTGCTTGCAAATAAAAGTCACAGCCCACTGAGCTCCTCTGGAAAAAAAAATCGTTATTTTGGTGGTGATGGTGGGAAGGCCCTTAAGGCTCTCCCCAAGGGCCCCCAACAGGGTTCCAATTTGGCAGAATTTTGTTAAACAGATGCAAAAAGCCTCCAAATGTTATCTTCAGCAGCTTGGTCCCCCAAAGTGGTCCAAGCTGTACCATTACCCTGGCTGTATGGGTGCCTCATCTCTCACAGTCCTTGGGGGTCAGTCTCTGTACTGGTTTCCTATTGCTACCATAGAAAAGTACCACAACTCAGTGGCTTCAAATAACATGAATTTACTATCCTATAGCTCTGGAGGTCAGAAGCCCCAAATCAGCATCACGGAGCTAAAGCCAAGACGTTGGCAAGGCAGCATTCCTTCTGGAAGCCCTAGGGGAGAATCCACTTCCTCGCCTTTTGCAGCATCCGGAGGCCGCCTGCATTCCCTGGCACTGTCTTCCTGGCCAGCAGTGAAACATCTTCACCGCCTCTGGCTCTGACCCTCTGCTTGCGTTGTCACGTCTCCTTCTCTGACTCTGATCTTTCTGCCCCCCTTTTATAATCCCGAATAATCTTCCCATCTGAAGATCCTTAACCTAATTAGCTCTGCAAAGTCCCTCTTCTCACGGTAAAGCACTACTGTATTCTCTGGTTCCAGAGATTAGGACATGAACATCTTTCGAGGCTATGACTCCACCTTCCACAGGGTCTGTGCGGCTAGAGAACACCATTGTCTGAGGTCCCCTCACTTCTTTGGGCCTGGGTTTCCTCACCTGCAGAACAAGAAGTATAAACTTGACCAAGAAGCGCCTTCTGATACTATATAAACGCACCTACCTGGATCTAAAGACATCTACATAAATGTGCTCTATATATGCACCCTTACAATGACCAACTGTATGGATTATAAGGTAGAGGAAGGATCTAAGGGGACACCCAGATTTTGAGTCCAGTTTAATAGAGAACTTAAGGTAAGCTGGACTGGAGAAGGAGGCTGGCCGCTGAGGAGTTTGAGGTCAGCTTCCTGCACTGAATGGAGACGTCCAGTAGCTTGTTGGACAGAAGGAACTAGAGCAAGAGAGAGAAAAGTTGGAGTCATCCACGTAATAGGGTTTAATTACTGGAATCTCTATGGGTTAAGAGATCCTGCAAGGGGTAAATGAAAGAAAAATGGGCAAATGTTTGCAGCCTCACTTTTATCTGAGAGGAAGAGGAGCTGCAAACATTTCAAACAGAGGCTTGAGCAGAGGAAGGTGGAGTCGCCTTAAATACGCGGAATAAACTGTTTATTTTAAGGGAACTTATTGTGAAACCCTTTCTAAAGTGGTTAATTGCCTCAAATGTTGCCTATTTACAAGTTTGACTTTACAAAAGTACGTAATGGTTTTCTGAATGTAGGGCATACCATCGGGTCACAATATAGAACTTTTAAGAACGATCACTTCTTATAACGAGTTGGTCTATTTAGGGTGCCGATGCTTAATTTAAAAAGTACTGTTAAAATACATTCACTTCCGTTTTTGCTGGAACTGAATAATTTAGCCAGGACTGTGGTCTTTAAAGGTCCGGAAGTCACTCATAAAAGCAAACTATAAAAGCATTATTGATGTATATGTGTTATCAGAGGGCAAATTCTTCCAACTAGATTTCTGAAATGTTTTTATATTCAATTTTTCCTTCAATATAGAGTATTATACACGTCTGTTGCCTGTCCAACTTACTTCCGTGTGCTTTTTTAGTAAGCAGTATTTAATAAAATTACTAAATTAGCATTGGCCAACAATAATGAAAATAAACAGATTTACAGACATATCAGTAATTTGTTTAAAATGAAGGCTTGATTAAAACTGAGAAAGTACCTTCACTTGAAAGCTATTAGTTCGGAAATCCATGCAATATTTTCTTTCTTTTGGTTAGGTTTCTAAGCTAATAAGCTGTAAGTTACCAAGTATTACAGGACAAGTACAAATAGGATACAAAAGTAATTCTTAAACTCATCTCAAAGACTTTGCCAGAAATTCCCTAGACATTGCTGTTGCTTCTGCATAGAATTCCCACACCTGGCGTGCAAGGAAGTCCAGAGGTCTCGGCAAGTTCAAGTCCTGCAGTTTCCCAGGATGTGAGCCCATGAGTTTTATTTAGATGTTATGCTCTTAATATACTGTCAGCATAAGTCATGCCTGTTGGATAATCCTCCTGATAGCTTACATCCCTTCCTGGTCTTTCAACTGATCACGATGTTCTAAAAACCGAAATTTGAATTTGGCCAGGAATAGACCTTTTGCAGAGAAGAGAGACAGCCAACCATTCACCTCAAATGTTATGATAGATTGTAGCTTTTCTGAGAGGAACAAAAAAATAGCACATCATTGCAAAATACTTTACTGTTAGAGAATAAGCAGCAACCTAGCTCTGACCTTTCTTCTGGCACATAAAGAGAGTGCTGGGGTTCAAGAATACATCTCATAGAGCACGTCTGCACATCTTACCATTCTTTAAGTAGGGGCCCCCTCTATCAAGCTGGTCTTAGCGCACAGTTGTGTAAGAGGTGCAGAAAGTCAGAATTAGTAGATACTTGTGAATAACGGTTTCTATAAATTCCCAGGAAAAAAATTAGATACTATGACCACTTTAGGGCAACTCAAATGGAAACACTTCATAAAAACACGCAATCATATGCTGGAGTTGGTTCAAATTCATGACCAGCAAAGCCAAGCCTCATGGTGACAGCTAACTCTGGCCTTTGAAATCCCTTTGCTGATTCAAAGCAGCTACAGTAGGGAGAGCCAAACTTTAAATTTTATCTTGAATATATAAAGAGCAAAGTGATGCCGAGAAATTTTGCAGATGTTAGTTTCCTCTGACATAACAAGGATTCATTTAAAAAGGAAGGTGTCATTTAGGCCTAGGAATCTAATTGGGGTGCTCTGGCCTACGATTTACGTGTTTGAGGTCTCTAAGTAGTTTTTCCTAATCTAAATCTGGTTGGTGCATAACATCTATGTGAGCACAATGCATGTTCAAAGTATGATTCGTAGGGACTTCCCTGGCGGTCCAGTGGTTAGGACTCCACACTTCCACTGCAGGGGGGCATGGGTTTGATCCCTGGTCAGGGAACTAAGATACCACAAGCTGCGCGGCCAAAAAAAAAAAAAAAAAAGTACGATTCATGGAACAGTTTCTACAATAAAAGCAAAACTCTTACAAATTAGGTTTCTGGGCAGGTAAACATGAAGTTTTTTTCTTAAAGTGTATGCATGGTGCCCTTTAGTATATGCACTAGCTGTCTTCAATCCTTTACTCTTTCTTTCAACACAACCTGAACACCAGCTCTGTGCAAAACCCTCTACAACCTGCTGCGGAAAATGCAAAGTGAAATCAGAGATAGCATTTGTCTTCATGGTGTACGTGATCCCGGAGAGCAGAGAAGACATGAATTTTAAAACTATGTTACGAGATAAATTTCAAAATGGTCTGAAGAACTCAGTGGGGTGAAGGCGACCTTCTACAGTTAGAGGAGCAATTGTCCATTCCCTGAAAACACGGTACTAGTTCAAAATCCAGATGCCAGGTAGTGAGACCCTGAGTTCTAGCAGAGCTCCTGGGCTCGGCTCTTTAAAAAGCCATCCTACCCAAACAAGGAAGTAATCCTGGGGAAAAATATTCCAAGATACTTGATCTCCCACTCCAAACACACAATATACTAAGGTACTCCTAGCTGTGCATTAACATCTCACAGCTTGACTTTTTCTCACTCACCGCACAGAATATTCCATTTCTGAGACTTTAGTTACCAGATAAAATATTTAGCAGCAAGCTCTCTGCAAAATGTGGTGTTTGACCTAGACCTAGTAGGTTTTTTTCATGACTTTTTTGTTCCAGTTAAGGCTATGCCTTCCCCTATTTTATAAGTGCACAAACTTAATGTTTCCATATCCCTATTCCAAGTGCAAAACAAAAAATTCCACCCATTCTTTGGAATTAATGGCCTCGTTGAAACACAAATATCATATTCATTGAAACAGCTGATTCAAAGAGCAGTAGGGGATTAATGAAAGAGGCTACAATTCAACACTGCTGAGCTAATGTCCTAAACATTCATTTCCTACATGAAGAGACAGTCTTTTCTGTACCTTGCCAATGTTCCCCCTTCCGTAATGTACATTACTAAGTTTATACACAATTCAGAATGGTCTTGTCCCATCACAGCTATAGAGAAAGCGACGCATGAAAGAGACTCCAGCAAATGATACAGCAAGCGATGAATATGAAAACCTTGAATTCAACATGTAGGTAACAAACCAAACCCCAACCGACTGTGGGTAGGAACTCCCTTCCCCGTCTCAACATGAGAGGTGGAAAACCACCAGGGTTCTCTGCTCCCAGGCACTCCCGGGCTCTGGGTTCTGAATATTTGCCATAAGGAATGAGGGCGAGCATATGGAAAAGGGCGTAAGGCAGGGTCCTAGCAAGAGGATGGAGCGAGCTGGGATGGAGCGCTCCCCGTGCATTCCGTCTGCTGGGCGGACTTCACAGAACACACCTTTCCTCGAGGAAAGGACGCGGGCAAGAAGTCTGGGGGTCGGGGTGCGGGTGAGGGTCTCCAGGGCTGCAGGGATACCCTCCCGGGAGACCAGAGAGGCCCAGCGAGGCCCGGCATTGGTGTCCTGTGTGAACGCCAGATGTGCATCTACGGCGGCCTCACTCACCCTTTCGAAAAACCAGGCAACAGAGAAGCCCTCGATTTCGACCGCACAAACCCGTGCAAAGGAACCTTCGGGCTTCCCCCCCAAACAAATTCTTATTTTGAAAACAATAGACAGGCTCGTGGCCATTCTCAGAGGCGAGCACACTCCTCCCAGGGTTGGAAAGCATATTTGCAGAGGCCAAAGATTAGACAAAAGCCTTGAGCTGGCGACACACAGCCGTGGAAATGATTTTTTTTTAAAAATTGATTAGGGCCTCCCAGTTCCAATTCTTTCTCCCCTTCCGGGGATGATTCCTGGGCCGCCGAGCAGAGCCCTTAAGGCCTGTTAAAGACGTCGCATCGGGAGGGGGAGGAGACCCCGAAACTTTCCCAAACTGCGGCAGGCTGGAGGCGGGCAGCGGCCGCGGACCTCGGGGTCCCGGGGCGCAGGGGGCACCCCAGGGGCGGCGGCCACCCCCTCGACCGCCGCAACAAAAGGGCCGAGCGTAGCCTTCGCGATCGGGCTTCGAGAACCGAGCCCCGAGGTGGGGAGCGGGCGATGGCGACCCGGGGGCTGCCGTTCTCGCCCGGGCGAAGGAGGAGATGGTGCCGCGTGTCCGCGGCGCGCATAAAGGACCCTAGGATACATCCACACCAGCCACGCGAGGCGGCAACAGCTGATGCCACCCGCACCCCGGCGGCCCGCGGCCCCCCGGGAGCGTCTGCCCGGGTATCTCGGCGCCCCCGGGCGGCGCCGCCCCCTCGGGAGCGCGGCGCTGGGGCTGCAGGCCCGGTGGCGGCGGCTCGGGCTCGGGCGGCCGCGGCGACACAATGCGGCCCCGGAGCCCCGCCGCCGCCGCCGCCTCTGCAGCAGGCCCGCGGCCGACACAAAGCCCGCCGCCGCGCACCGACCTTGGGCTCCGGCGCCGGGTTCCCGCAGCGTCTTGGTCACCGCCTTCCAGACGTTGCAGCCCAGCAGGCAGAGCAGGAGCGCCGCCGACCTGCTCATCTCCGCGCCGCAGGGCCCCGGGCGGCGCGGGCTGGCCGACCACCGGCTCGGAGCGGCGCGTCAGGGGCAGCTGGCCGCCGCGCCTCCCTCCATATCTCCTGGCTCCGCGCGCGCCGGGCCCGCCGCCCGATTGGCCGCGCCCCCGCCCGGCGCGGCGCCGGGCCCCGCAGCCCACGGCCGCTCCCGCCTCCGCGCGCCCCGGTGGGTTTCCCCGAAAGAGCCGCCGCCGCGCCTCAGCCGCCTCCTTAACCCCTTCGCGCCCCGCCCGCGGCGGCGCCCAGGCCCCGGGCCGTGGTGCCACCTGGCGGCCGCGCGCCCACGTGCCCCGCCCGCCCGAGCGGCCACCCCCTCGGGTCCGCCCCGCGCGCCACCCGGTCTCCCGGGAGCAGTGAACGCGACCTTGGCGTCCAGACCGCCCCGCCACCCCCCTACCTCGCCTCTTGGGAAAGACGGTGGCTGCCTTTCAGGCCGAAACCCTCGCACCAGGTTAGCTGATGGCCCTCTCGGTTTGCGCAGGAGCGCGGCATCCTGCAGCTCTTCCTGTCCCGATCCACCCAGGAACCCCAGGGGAGATCTGACACCCAACGCCGAAGGTCGGCGGGAACAGAATCCCCCAGCCCGGGTACACCGTACGTTGGCGGCCCTCAGCGCCTGCGTGTTGACAGGCGAACATCTCCAGGCTGTGTTGGGCTTGGATGATTCTAGAAGGTTACGGTGGGGAGGAAATTGACACTTATTGAGGCCCTAAGTACTTGTTATTTCCCACTTTTATCTTCATAATATAGGAACTCAGAGGTAGGTATTGCTATCCCCATTTACAGAGGAGAAAATCGAAGCTAGGGAGGGTTAAGGAATTTGTCCTTAGTAAGTAGCTGGTGGGTGACAGAGCCAAGGTTCTAATAAGACAATCATCCTGGCCCCAGGGTTGAAGCTCTCCGCGAGAACCTCAGGCTTCCTTGAAGCTGAGGTACCCACCCACCAACTTCCATTCTTTTTTTTCTTTTCTTTTGCGGTACGCGGGCCTCTCACCGTTGTGGCCTCTCCTGCTGCGGAGCAACAGGCGGACGTGCAGGCCCAGCGGCCATGGCTCACGGGCCCAGCCGCTCCGCGGCATGTGGGATCCTCCCGGACCGGGGCACGAACCCGTGTCCCCTGCATCGGCAGGCGGACTCTCAACCACTGCGCCACCAGGGAAGCCCCAACTTCCATTCTTTAACTCCCTCTTGTCTGTGTACCTTCCTCCATATAACCCTCATGTCCCCCTGACTCTCTCCACCCCATCTCCCAACCAGCACTGCAGGGACCCTGGGACCTCTGCCCGGGACCGCCGATCTGGGGAAATCCACACCAGGCTCACTAGAGGCCCCGTGCTGCCTCCAGAACGGTAGGCCAGAGGAGGGTTATTATCGCATTTTTATAATTGGGCATTAAGGTATGGCAGGCACTGTACCAAAAAGAGAATGAAGGATGGCGCTTGCCCAGTTGGCTTATTAGAGACAAGTCATTGTGAGACACAATAAAACCAGGAGGAGGGGAAGCCCCTGTGGGTGTTAGCGGCACCCTCAGGACCAAGGCTGCAATTAGTGCAAATTGGGCACCTGCACAGGGTGGCAGGTAGTTGGGAAGGTGGCAAAGAAGACCCACAATTAGGGACTGCCTGATGCCTCCTCCTCTAACTTCCAGCGTCAAAGCCTTAGGGTAATTCCAGGGTACACATCAGAGCCAGGGGCGGGGAGCATAGAGAGGACCATGCAGATCAGTCGGTCCTCAAGTCCAGCTTGGGTTCCTGCCCCCAGGAGCACGAAGAGTCCAGGCCAGCTAGCTTGCTTGGTGGAGGATGGCTTTTGGAGCAGGGCGGACCCAAAGTTTTCAAATCACTTTCTTGGGGTAAGGGGCTGCTTCTAACAGAAGTGACATTAAGCCCAACCCGGAGTTGAAACTTCTCACTTCATATCTTTTGAGGATGTGCCTTTGTCAGGGATGTTGATTATAAGAGACAGCACTAGCCTGAGCAAAATAATAATGATAACAAGAATAACCGAAAACCAGGTTATTATTGGGAGAGCACCTGGGACTCCTACAGAATCCTGGGTGCTGAAGTGTCAGGTCTCATGAGGGAACCAAGGACAGTATTATATTTGGAGTTCCTAGTATTATATATGCCACTCTCATTGGACTGGAGGTATTTCCTCATGACAACTTACTTGGGTGGTATTATTATTCCTATTTTACAGATGAACAAACTGAGGCTCAGTGACAAATAATTTGCCCATAGTATCTGGGTCTGATGACAGCAAACTCAAAGTCCCTATAGCAAGTTCCCTCCAAGAATAAATCTCATGCAAATGACTCAGGTTACCTCTAGCTGTGTCCACGTTGTTTTAAAAACGGGTTCTAATCGCAGTAAAGTCCGAATCCAGTTAACAGTATCTAATGAATGGTATTGTGCCAATGTCAATTTCCTGGTTTTGATAATGTGCTATAGTTATATAAAATGTTACAACTGGGGGATGCTGGGGGCGGGGAGCCGGGTGTAGGGGGTAAGGGACCTCTCTGCACCATTTTTATAACTTCTTATGAGTCTATCATTATTCAAAATAAAATTTTTAAAAAGCAAAAAACCTTGTTCTATACCATTTTCCCCTCAAGCTTCAGTGTTCACCCAAAACACTGGTATTCGGGGTCCTATATCTATTCTAGTGTAGAGATCTAGAACTTTTAAGAGTGGGAGAAGTCTAAGTAAACACTAAGTGATGAGTCTGTTCAAGTTTGGGTCACAATCAGGACTTGTAGATGCTCAAGATAATGGTGGTTATTATTGTGCATGTGACAAAATTTCTGTGGATGACATGGCAGTTTAGAAACAGTTTCTATACCTTGATAGCAACACTGAGGCTTGTATAAATAGTTTCGGAACGACCAGTCCCATCCCATCTTGCAGATGAAACAGAAGGAGGTTAAATACTTTGCACAGTGCACCATCTCAAAGCCAAAAAGAGAGCTGAGGCCCCCATGAGCATTGGCTCCCCATGTGGATGTTTTCCAGCTACTTGGGTGGGAGGCTAAGAAAGCACAAATTCTGCAAAATCACATAAACAACTGCACTGTGCATATCGTCTGCCTAGAATTATGTAAGAATTAAATAATCACCCTTCTCCTCTACTGGAATAAAAGAATATGGTTTACCTTCTCTCCTGTTCCAGAAACCAGACTCCCACTTAGTAACTGGGGTGGGGATGGGGGGGTGAAATAAATCACTGCTTGGGAGGGAGTGTTTGCAGAACAATGGAAATCAGAAGTGTTCTTTCCTTCTAAAACTTTTCCTGTTGCTCTTATTAAAATCTCACATTGTTTGACTAAAGATGAATTATGACTGTACTTACTTGAAATTGCTTAGAAGTGGCCTGCCTGTGCATTTCATTTCCATTTTCGAGTTCTCTGCCAAAAGCAGCGATGCCATATACGAAACTTTTCCTGGCTGAGTTTTTCCAGAAACCTTGATGTCAGAGTCTCTGTGTCAAGGTTTCTTAGGCCAAGATCATTTCTTCCATTGAAATCTTTCCTGACGTTGCTGCCCATGTGGTGGAATTTTAATTGTCTGAATTTATTTCCAGAGGCGTTGTCCTTCCTTCTCCCCTTTCTCCTCCTACCCTCCTGTTCCCCCTCTTCTGCCCCTGAGTAAGAAGCTGCCTGTGAATAACAAATTTAGTATGAGGTTTGTACAGATCAGGAAGTGTGTCATGGACATTCCAACTCCTGTTTGCTCTTGCTTTTATTAAAGTCAGATAAAATGTAGCCAGAGGTGGAAATTGGAAGGGCTCAGCATTTTTTAAGAACCTGTTGGCCATCCATTTGCAAAAGACAAAGGAGAAAGGTAAAGAAATTACTGAGAAGGAATTGATGTGTCCCATTAACCATAACACTCCCACGTTCCCCTCTATTGGTGAGTCACACCCATGTCAATCCATGTGACTTTCCAACAAGATCTTCTTTCAGCTTCATGTGAGAAGTTGCAAATGTGTATTAGCCTACGAGAGTGAATCTCTGGCAGTGTGATTTCAGATCCCCTGTATGACTGTTCTTTGCATGCCCCGGAGTCACTAGAAGACTCTGGGATGCATCAATAGGTCTTGGCCGTTGAGGATATTCAAAGGCTGGTGGCTACCTGAGAATCTGGTTGCCTGTTCCATTAGAGCAAGGAGAATCTTCTAGTTCAACCCTTTGCTGGCTGTGGAATTACTGTCATAGAGTCAAGGAGGGCTCGAGGAAAGTAGGAAAGTCAGCTTCTGTGGACAGAGAATGTCACCTGCCAAATCAGTAAACAAAGGATGTTGCGGCCATGAAGGCCGCGGCAGCCACCCCCAGACTGTGCACCCTGAGGGGATTCAGGATGGAGAAAAGCAGGATACTGGCCCCAGATAGTTAAGGTGCATATCAAAGGAATGATTTCAGTGAGTCCAGACTCTTGCATCTTCCCATGTACAGAAGTGGGCTAAATTCATTAACTCGAGATGTCCGGTGTTTCTTTAATTAGCAGTAATCTTTTGATGTTCCAACTGCTTGTTTTGGGGTTGTTTTTTTTTGCAAACACTCCTCTACGTCCTGGCTCCTCTCTTGCCTCTTTGGGACAGTCCCTCAGAGCTATCTGAGAGGCTGTCTCCTGGGCTTAAGTCCTCAGTATGTCCTCCGTATGTCCAAATAAAATGTAATTCTCAACTTTTAGGCTGCGCAGAAACTTAAAGAGTTAGGGAAAAGACAGGAAGCTAATGGAGAAAATGGATTAGGTAATTAACACCAATCGAATTCTTGTTGTGCGGCTCATTCCGTACCTGGAACAGGGAGGAAAGCTGTGCTGTGCTGTAGAGCCTCCCTTCCCCTAAGCTCTGGTCAATGTCAGGTGAACTCTTTCCCAGTGGTACTTTCTTACTCATTCCTTTCTTGTCATTTCCTCTCTGCTTAGTTTTGAGGCTCTGGACCCAAAGCTACCTGCTGCCAGGTCATTTCTCTTAATGCCTGTTTAATTATTAAACGAAGGTTCTCTCCCTCCAGCAGTGCCCTTCATTACAGGCCCCGTAAACATGGAAGTGGGGATGAGGAGGCGATTTGTCTGCTCAGACAATACAACGGGCTTACATATTAATTATTGTAATGTTAATTTAGTCGTTCAGCCACTCTCACTAAAATATAAACTCCATGAGAACAGGGTGTTTGTCCAACTCACTGACATAATTCCCGGCATCTGGAAAAAATATTTGCCACAAAATAGGTGCTCAGTAACTATTGGCCAAAGTGAAAAATTGTGTCTAACCTTGAAGAAATATTTTATTCCAGTCAGTCTAAATATCGCCCTTGGACTGATATATGAATTGGCAGGTACTGACTGAGTCCTTACCATGGGTCTGAAGTGTTAGAAGGTAACTCAAGATGCTTTCCCACCTTCTGGGCTGCCTTCTCACAGTTACGCTTCAGAGATCCCTCCTCAGACAGGCAGGTCTTGAACTGGCCCCTGAACTTGAGCCTTTCCCGCCGTGGGACTGGTGTTGATGCTTATCCTCTCATCCTTTCCTATCCTTCAAGATGCAGATCAGGTCACGTCGCTACTGTGTCCTCAGCCTGGCACATAAGGTTCACCACACTCACGAACCGCTTTGTAAAGTTAGTTATCATTATAACCACCTGCTCCCACCAGTTGCAAACATTTGCTTTCAACACATGAGTTTAGACCATGTACAGAAAAGATGCAGAGTGGGGTTCCACAGTGAGCTGGGGTCAGCATTGGCCAAAGCGCATGCTGTCTGTTTGTAATAGTCAAAACTGTAACATCTGGTGCTGCTGTCTGGGAATGTTTGTGTAAACTTTCGACGTCTGAAAGCACATGATTCTTCTTTTTATAACTTTATTGGGGTATAGTTGACTGACAATGTTGTGTTAGTTTCAGGTGTACAGCAAAATGAATCTGTTATACATATGCATACATCACTCTTTTTTAGATTCTTTTCCCATATAAGCCATTACAGAGTATTGAGTAGAGTTCCCTGTGCTATACAGTAGGTCCTTATTAGGTATCTATTCTATATAGAGTAGTGTGTATGTGTCAATCCCAATCTGAAAGCACACGATTCTTGAGTTCTGACATCAGTATTTAGGGTAAAGGTTTATGTAGACGGTAACTCCAGAATCTTCTCAAAAGAGGGCACCCTTCAGTCATTTGAAATAAACTCAAAATAGTATATCTGAAAATCTGAGCATGATAACTTTTCCACAGCAATGTCTTATCTTCCCAACTTACAAGCTCTGAAGGAACCTCCTTTTCGACATCTTTGTGGCTCGCTCAAGATCCCAACGATGCCCTGCTTGGAGCTGACTTTCCGCAAAGCCACTGACTTACCGATTGGCTGGTATACATAGATTTGATTGATTGGTTATCACTCAGAGGAAATGCAAGTTGTCACGTGGAACACGAGATTTTGGTGCACATATGATCTTATTCAAAAATTATTCTTTCCACTATTTTTTTAAAAGAGAAGATGACTTTTTAAAAATAATTTTTTAAAATATTTTATTTATTTATTTATTTGGTTGCACCAGGCCTGAGTTGTGGCAGGCAGCCTCCTTAGTTGTGGCACATGTGCTCCTTAGTTGGCTCTTTAGCTGTGGCAGGACAACTCTTAGTTGTGGCATGCATGTGGGATCTAGTTCCCTGACCAGGGATTGAACCCAGGCCCCCTGCACAGAGTCTTAACAACTGTGCTACCAGGGAAGTCCCTCTTTCAACTAGTTTTAAAGAAAGGTGTTATATAACACCAGCATTTTCATCTAAATAAAAATATTTTCTTTTCAAAGAACTTTTTTTTTTTTGAGTCACCACTCTGCAAGACTTAAGCATGTCTCTTCCACACCCTCTGCTCGACCCCTCTTCCCAAGAATCTGCCTTTACATGGGGTGAAGGTGTTGACAGATGTATGAGCGGTGGTCCCGGGTATATTTCCCTGAGGAGGATGGCCTGTTCCCAGGGATGAGGGGACACAGGGACCTGGAGAAATCTAGTTATGAGGCAGGTGTCCTTGAAGGGAAAAGGAATGGGGTCCAAGCCACATGGAAGAGCCCAGATCTTCACTCTGAGCACACTGACAGCTGACTCCCAGGAACCCCGGTGGGAAGGCATACAATGGGGACATAAAAGGTAACATTCCTAAGCTAACAAAAAGCATCAAACAAACGGACTGAAAAATCCCACAACCTAGAGACTTCCCTTTCACCCAGCCCCAATCAGTGCCTTGCTAAATATAGGATTCCTTCGCTGGGAACCTTATTTGGAAGCACCCCAGTATCTTCCCATATACAGTAAACCCTCTCTCCACTGAGGCAGGTAGCATGATGGTTAAACGCCTGAGCGCTGACTCGGGCTGACTGGGCTTGGACTTCTGTGATGTTCCTCACATTGCTTTGCTCCTTTGTCAAATGGGGATGAAAAGAGTAGTACCTCTGTCCAAGTGTTGTCACGTGGATTCGGTGAGATAAAGGACGGAGCCTGGCTTTGGTAGCAGCTGTCTGTATGCATAGTGGTCATTTTTCCCCTGCAGAAGTAGGCTGGTTCTGAAGATGGGAAGTTTCTTGGACAGTGGTGGGGACCACTGGCTTGGCCTTATACCTGCCCTGTGAGGTCTGCTGGGGGCTCCCTAGGGTGCTCCTGGCTCCGACTCTTCAAATGAAGTGGAGATGCTTTCACTGCTGTTCCTTCTAGAATAGTCACTCATGTGACTTAGCAGTTTCTTGTTCATAATCCCTTCTGCCGGGCTGTGGACCCTACACAGTCTCCTGGATGCCAGGAATGAGGGAAGTCGATGCCTCCTGGACTAAGATGGGTGCTTCCTGGAGGAGAGTGGAAATCAACAGTCCCTGGGCTCATATCCTCGGCCTGTCACATGGTCCAGTCTCATACTGGAGAGAGCCCAGGTAAGGATAACAGGGCTGGGAGAATAGCCAGGCTGTCTTTAGCAACGTGCAGGCTGAGGACCAGCCGAGAAAGGCAGGAGGAGGCTTCCCTGGTGGCTCAGTGGTTAAGAATCTGCCAGCAAATGCACGGGACACGGGTTTGAGCCCTGGCCCGGGAAAATCCCACATGCCGCGGAGCAGCTAAGCCCGTGCGCCACAGCTACTGAGCCTGCGCTCTAGAGCCCGCAAGCCACAACTACTGAGCCCACGTGCCACAACTACTGAAGCCCGTGCACCTAGAGCCCGTGCTCCACAATAAGGAAGCCACCGCAGTGAGAAGCCCACACACCATATCAAAGAGTAGCCCCCGCTCGCCGCAACTAGAGAAAGCCCACGTGCAGCAACAAAGACCCAACGCAGCCAAAAATAAAATAAATTTATATTAAAAAAAAAGTCAGGAGGGAGAGAGACATTGGACCCACAATCTGGAGTCTTTAATGTTAATTTATTTACCAGTTCACATTAAAAAAAAATAGTAAGTTGTCAGAATATGAGGATTCTTTCCCTCTTAACAAAGCCACAGAAAGTGAACCGCAATCTGGAATTGGTTCTTTTATAAATATCATTACACAAAATGTTTTGCAAATTAAAACTGGAATACTGGAGAGAAAATAAAGCATTTCGTTTTCTTGGTGTCCTTGGAACTTTATGTTCTAGACTGAGGCCTGAAGTCCAGAACAGGTAGGTACCTGTGGCTGACAGTCTTGAATGTGAGTCCTACAGGGTATCTAACCTTGAACTTTGAAATCATTTCTATCAAATTTTGTCCCCCAAACACTCACACCCATACACCAAAAATTATGGTACAGCTTTCTTTAAAGCTTGCATAAGAATAAAAGATTTTAAAACCTGGGAGAGATGGTGATCCACTGCCCACTGACATGAAAGAAATAGTACTTGCAAGTGAGAAATTATACATGAGTTACAGACATGCAAAAATGCGCACAGCCATCCAAGAAAGAAGTGGGAGAGATTTTAACTGGGTGGATTGAGTAAAACCTGCCTCAGAAGCTCTAGAAAAAAGTTGCATATGTTAAAGCAAACTATTCAACTTCTTTTCCATAGAGGCAGCTGCAGCTGTGACTTGATCACAGCGCACGTTCATTGTTTTGCCTGCGGGGCATCCAGGCTCCCTGCATTTGGTAGTGGAACCGGTACTTTCCTAAACTATCTACCCTCACTTTCCTCTCAGTCCAGGTGATTTAGGGCTGGCTCCAAGGGTAGACATGTGATCCACGTCTGGCCAATCAGCATGGAAGCCCCCCTCTCTAGCCAGTTCAGAGGTGGGACCACGATCCAGTCAGTCCAAATCAGACTCAATTCCAGAACGTTTTTAGAATTTGAAACTCTTGAGAGAGAGAAGGGCTTTTCCAGCTGGGGTTAATGAGAGGAGAGCCTAAAACATCGCAACCTCTGGCAGCCATCTTGCCACCATGATGTAAGAAACTAAGAGTGGAGACAAAACAGAGCAAAGCAGAACTTAGAGATGGAGAGAGTGATATGAGCCCCTGAATGCAGCCAGTGTCTCCCTGGGACTTTCACTTGAGTGAATAAACTCCTTTTCTTTTTCTTTTTTTTTGCGGTACGCGGGCCTCTCACTGCTGGGGTTTCTCCTGTTGCAGAGCACAGGCTCAGCGGCCATGGCTCACG
This sequence comes from Leucopleurus acutus, assembly GCF_964270905.1. Classification (NCBI taxonomy): domain Eukaryota; kingdom Metazoa; phylum Chordata; class Mammalia; order Artiodactyla; family Delphinidae; genus Leucopleurus; species Leucopleurus acutus. Next base: position 197,176,105 of record NC_139142.1, read on the forward strand.
GGCCCAGCCGCTCCGCGGCATGTGGGATCTTCCCAGACCGGGGCACGAACCCGTGTCCTCTGCATCAGCAGGTGGACTCTCAACCATTGCGCCACCAGGGAAGTCCTCTTTTAGCCATTTTGAATTGGGCTTTCTGTACTTACAACTGAAAGGATCTGGCGGATGCAGTTGGAGAAGAGAGATAGGGGGTGCTCACAGTTTGCTGGTTCTTTCCTGAGGAAGAAGTGGCATTTACCTAACTTCCCGATGTCCATTGACTGTGGTTGTTATCACAGTGAAGAAAACTTTCCAGAAGACCGGACTCTTTCGGGAAGGCACTTTTTTGTTTTTTTTCGGGAAGGATATTTTCCACGTGGATAAGTGTATGAGAGACATACAGCAGCAAAACCAGAAACTCTGGACTTGCCCAGTCAATCCCTTCTTTAAATCTTACTTCACACCAGGTGAAGAAAACCCTAAAAGCATGATAATTCTTTGTGTATTAGATCTTAAATTTTTATTATGCTTTGAAACTTAATCTACCACCGCTCTCTCTTTTTGTTTGTCACACATACATCTGCATCACAGACACTGACAGTGACAGATCTGCCTTTTCACTTCCCTAGTGGGAACTTAATTGTCTTTTATGCCCAAGTGGTGGCCACCACCTGTGATGCCTCCTGGGCAGGAGGAGGTAGCAGTCTTTTTTATGGAGTAAATCACAAAAGCCAGACCTGCTTTGGGAAATAGAATATAACCATCGTTGGAAACTAAGCTTTCAAGTATGAATGTTATCCTGGCCAATACAAATAGAAATCACCATAGAGGAGTTAATTAAACATAATAAACAGTCCAGGCGGAACAGGAAACTGCTATTTTTCCTGTCTCCAAAGCTTCTATCATAGGGGAAGGAAGAGCTAATCAGCTAAGAGGCAGGAACATGAGAAGAATGGGAATCTCACGGCAAGGACTGAGTGTTTGGCTCTGAAGAAAAGCAAAGTCATAAATTTAATCCCTGGTGGGGTTTCGGTCCATGCCTGGGGGGAGGGGGAGGGGTACAAAACCGTTTGCGCTGATCAGTTATCTATAGAGAGTATCACGTAAAATGGCGAAGTTTATGGTTACGATATCACACTGGGATTTGCAGGGAGTCGTACCAAAATACTTCTTCGGTGACAAGATCATACATGTCAAAGAGCTTTTGAAGACTGAAAAGCATAAATGCAGGGAATTCCCTGATGGTCCAGTGGTTACAAGTCGGCGCTTTCACTGCCGAGGGCCCAGGTGCAATCCCTGGTTGGGGAACTAAGATCCCACAAGCCACGCGACGTGGCCAAAAAAAAAAAAAAAATGCAGAGAAGGGCTTCCCTGGTGGCGCAGTGGTTGAGAGTCCTCCTGCCGATGCAGGGGACACGGGTTCGTGCCCCGCTCTGGGAAGATCCCACATGCCGCGGAGCGGCTGGGCCTGTGAGCCATGGCCGCTGAGCCTGCGCGTCCAGAGCCTGTGCTCTGCAACGGGAGAGGCCACAACAGTGAGAGGTCTGCGTACCGCAAAAAAAAAAAAAAATTCCAGAGAAGATATTCTGTGAGAAAGGGGAATATGAACAGAGGAAGAGAGGCAGGTGGAGGAATGGGTATAATGAAGAGAATCGTTTATCTTCTGGAAATCTAGGCACTCAAAGACCACTCATTAAGAAACCAAACAGAAGATGCACTGCACTCCAAAGACGTCGGTAGGACTGAGACTTGGAATAACTGAAAAAACAACTTAAGTGTCCATCACAGGTGAATGCATAAAGAAGATGAGATATATATATACGATGGACTATTACTCAGCCATAAAAAAGAATGAAATAATGGCATTTGTAGCAACTAGAGATTATCATACCCAGTGAAGTAAGTCAGAAAGAGAAAGACAGATACCATATGATATCACTTATATGTGGAATCTAAAAAACGTAGTACAAATGAATGTATTTACAAACCAGAAATAGACTCACAGATATAGAAAACAAACTTGTGGTTACCAAAGGGGGCAGAAGGAGGGATAAATTAGGAGTTTGGGATGAAAAGATACACACTACTATGTGTAAAATAGATAAACAACAAGGACTTACCATGTAGCACAGGGAACTATACTCAGTATCTTGTAATAACCTATAGTGGGGAAGAATCTGCAAAAGAATATATATATGCCCACATACACACAACTGAGTCACTTTGCTGTACGCCTGAAACTATCACAACATTGTAAATCAAATATATTCCGTTAAAAAAAAGACTCAGTGTGAAAGGGGGCAGAAGACTTACAAAGATCCAAGGCCCTTCTCTTCAACACAGAATCTTCCAAAGTTAAGGATGGGTGGGATGGGCATAAAACAAGGAGGGAACCACCTCTTTCCACAATGCTCTAGAACTGCACACATCACCTGGCTTTTGAAATGTGGCTGTCATGAGAACAGGGTCACCTCTGCTAGAGGTGAGGACTCTGGGGTTCAAAAACGGATCATTTTTCCTTTCTAGGAGCTCAGGCCTCGTGTCTCTCTCCCCACAACCTGAAGATAGCTGTTCACAGCTGCTCGGGTTCCTCCCCCACTGAGCGTGCCATCTGTCCCCGTGAAAGATGAGTGAGGCTTGGGGGTGAGAAGCTGCTGCAGACAGCCCTACCACAGACCCCGGGGCCCAGCTTCTGGGGAGTAACCCCCAGAAAAACTCCTCATGCTAAGCTGGTCAATGTTCAAAGTGCAGTTAAGGGAAGATGAGGGATAAACACAAAACTTTTTCTAGTATTTCACCTTGTCCCTAAAGTAACCATTTGTGCTGAGGTCCTGAGAGCTGAAAGGGGGCCAATTACAAAGAGAAGGGGGCTGGAGACTTAGGGGGCTGGGGACTTCCCTGGTGGTCCGGTGGTTAAGACTCTGGCTCTCAATGCGGGGGGCTAGGGGTTCAATCCCACTTTGGGGAACTAAGATCCCGTGTGCCACACAGTGTGTCAAAAAAAAAAAGAAAGAGAGAGAGAGAAGGGGGCTGGAGGAAAATTTGAAGAGGAACAATGACAGAATGAGATTTTTAAAAAATTAATTAATTTATTTATTTTTGGCTGCAGTGGGTCCTTTTGTTGCGGTGCACAGGCTTCTCATTGCGGTGGCTTCTCTGGTTGTGGAGCACAGGCTCTACGTGCGTGGGATTCAGTACTTGTGGCACGTGGGCTTCAGTAGTTGTGGCACGTGGGCTTCAGTAGTTGTGGCACATGGGCTCAGTAGTTGTGGCGCACGGGCTTAGTTGCTCCGTGGCATGTGGGATCTTCCTGGACCAGAGCTTGAACCCGTGTCCCCTGCATTGGCAGGCGGATTCTTAACCATTGCACCACCAGGGAAGTCTGAGAATGAGATTTTTACCACTTTAATACATGGTACATTTATTTATTTCTATGCCAGAAATACAGAAAGATGCAGGTAAGCTGAAGAGAATCTGAGAGGCACTAGGACCATTTAAGAGGAAAAAGAACATCAGTTTTCTATAACTGACTAGCAAGCAGTTAAATTTATGCAGAGGAATGAAGATGAAGATATGTACCTGGTTATGGTAAGAGAAAGAAGCAATGTAAGAAGAAATGAGAATATTTAAGCAAGTTTTCAAGATGGCAGTAATTCAAAGAACCAAATAAATAAAACTGAGTGAGAAATGTGTCTTTGAACTTCCCCCAAGCAAATTAAAAGAGTAGCCAAAACTCAATGGGTTAGTTTATTTGGAATTATTATTTTTCAAGGAAGTAATTACAGCACTCATTTCAGATTTTCTACAACTTCAAGAACTTCGCCCATTTTGGGAGAAGTGGAGACAGAGACCTTGACTATTTGCATGTTTTTTGCCAAGTCACTTTCTCTTTCAGACTCACTTTCTTCATTTCTGAAATATGGGATGAGAATAACAACTACCTTACCGGGTTTGTGGAGGTGATGAAATGTGACCATATATGAAAAATAAAAGCACTCAGCGACCTGAAAGCTCTAAAGAAATGATAATAGTGACAAACTCCTTAATATTTCAAATTTCCTTTGTCTTCCTTGCAGTCACATCCACAGAAGTCATGACTTTTAGGATAAATTTAGGGATTAGATGCTCTCTTTAGCTGACCCTAAACATTGGTCATTGGGGGATTAGAAACACCAGCACCCTGGAGTAGGCATCTGGAAAATTCTGAAACTGAAAATCACCATGAGTTTTATTTAGGTGGCTATCCCAAGTAAACCACCATGTCTGACCCCAACTAAACATGTTTATAATATGAGGTTAAAATAAGCGTTGAAGTACAGTGTGGTCAAACCAAGGGGACACCATCAAAACATGAGTGGCAATGACAAGTAAAGGAGAAGGGTGGGGACCAGTATCTCTCCTGTTACTCAGGCCAAAAACCAATGAGTCACTTTTTTGTAGTCTTTTTTTTTTTTTTTTTTGCGGTACGCGGGCCTCTCACTGTTGTGGCCTCTCCCGTTGCGGAGCACAGGCTCCGGACGCGCAGGCTCAGCGGTCATGGCTCACGGGCCCAGCCGCTCCACGGCGTGTGGGATTTTCGTGGACCGGGGCATGAACCCGTGTCCCCTGCATCGGCAGGCGGACTCTCAACCACTGCGCCACCAGGGAAGCTCTCAATGAATTACTTTTTGATGATGGCCATTGTGACTGGTGTGAGGCGATACCTCATTGTAGTTTCGATTTGCATTTCTCTAATAATTAGTGAATGTTCGGAATCTTTTCATGTGCTTTTTTAGCCATCTGTATGTCTTCTTTGGAGAAATGTCTATTTAGATCTTCTGCCCATTTTTGGATTGGGTTGGTTATTTGTTTGATATTGACCTGCATGAACTGTTTTGAACTTTTGGAGATTAAGCCTTTGTCAGTTGCTTCATTTGCAAATATTCTCTCCCATTCTGAGGGTAAAAGAACAAAATAATGCCATTTGCAGCAACATGGTTGGACCTAGAGGTTGTCATACTGAATGAAGTATGTCAGACAGAGAAAGACAAATATATGCTATTGCTTACATGTGGAATCTAAAAAAGAAGGATACAAATGAACTTATCTACAAAACAGAAATAGAGTTACAGATGTAGAAACTAAACTTATGGTTACGGGGTGGGGGGAAGGAGGAGGGGAGGGACAAATTGGAAGATTGGGATTGACATATACACACTACTATATATAAAATACGATAGATAACTAACAAGGACCTACTGTATAGCACAGGGAACTCTACTCAATACTCTGTAATGACCTATATAGGAAAAGAAGCTGAAAAAGAGTGGGTATATGTATGTGTATAACTGATTCACTTTGCCGTACACCTGAAATTAACACAACATTGTAAAGCAACTATAACCCAACTAAAAAAAAACAAAAACCCAATGAGAGGGGAAACGAGAGTTAGTGTTTAATGGGTAGAGAGTTTCAGTTTTGAAAGATGAAGAGTTCTGTGGATGGATGGTGATCCTGGGAGCACAACGTGAATGTACTTCATGTCCATCTTAACCACTTAAAAATAGTTAAGATGGTAAATTTTATGTTATGTATATGTTGCCACAGTTTAAAAACTTATGAAAAAAACTTATGAGTCACCTTTGATTCCTACATTCATTCTTTAATAAGATGAGCTAACCTGAAGAGAGACTGAGAGGATGGGATAGAGGTTCTGAAGTCAATGAATGTTGATGTAACACTTCTGACTCCCAGGCTGGTTGCTCGGAAGCAGAGACGTTTCTGAGTACCAGGGTTTTTGTCCACCAGGTGATGCTTCCAACACAGCTCCTGTCACCAGTTCCTCTCTACCAGCCCCAGGCATTCAAACCTCTGGCCCAGAGCTAGTAGACCTACTTCTCTTCCCTTGTACCAGCTCTGAGTGAGAGGAGTAGGAAATAGAGGGGAAAGACACTCTGAAGTCGAAGATAAGAGACGAACAATCCGGCATTAGTTTCCACAGAATCATTTTTAGATTCCAATGACATGACTTGGAGAAATTTCCATGCCTTTCTGGATAACAGGAAGACTCATTAGGACTTTATAAAGACTCTGGTGCCTCATTTGTTGGATATCATGCCCCCTGATGGTTTCACTGCGTAACAGAAGCAAAAATAGGCAGTGAGTGCTCTGGGAGCAGGGTTAAGGACTTTGGCAAGAAATAATTTCCCAAAATCTGTGTCAATAGGTGATGTATAACATAAGATTCTCATCCCGGCAAGTCCAAAGCTAAAAGTGTAATCGAAATAAACCAGAGTAACAGCAGACCAGGAAACCAGTAAAAAACCTTCCCATAGTTTATTTTTTGGAAGTTGCTTTCTAGAGAGGAGCTATGGGTTTCCATCTTGATACCTGTCGCTAACACTGGAAACACTGGCAGAGGCCTCAGGTGTTGGGAGTGGAAGAAACCTTTGCCCCTTCTTATGACCCACAGGGGAGCAGAACATGAAGGGGGGGTGGGTGGACTTCAGGTAGATCTAGAGGCTGATCCTATGAGAGACATACTTTCGTGACAAGCCATGAGGCCAGAAATGCTGTGACTTGAAAATGGCTAATTACCTTCAAAGGGAGGTTGAACTGGAACAGTATTTTAAGGACCTTAAAAAGGTCTGTGTGTGTGTGTTTCAACTGTTTACTTTTTTTTTTGAACATACAATAAGATTCTAGTATGTTTATTTCATCAGCACAAGAAACTTGGGAATATTCCATATTCAAATACATTGAAATAGAGATGTTTAGAGCCAAAAGCTATGTAAATCCCATTTTTTCTTGAAAATGAAGGTCTACATTCTTTTGACTGTAGTTTTCCTCAATTCCTGTCCCCCATGACTCCCAGAAGTATGAAATTGATAAATATCCATTAATTGTTTACTCTTGGCCCAGCAATTCCACTCAGGAATTTTTCTTGCGAAAACACACAGTCAAGACCAGTATTGCTATGACAGCTTTTACATTGTTTTTACAGCTTGTACTAACGAAGAAAAAAACTGGCAGCAACTTAAATGTTGAATTATTAAATCAATTATGATATTCTTATACAGTGGAATACTATGAAGCCATTAATAGGATGGCGGAAATCTATTCACTGATGTGAAAAGATACATGTAGCTTGGCAACATGTACCAATGCTTCAAACAAAGTATATAGACTTTAACCCTTCCCCTCAGGAATTTATCGTCAAACGACAATAATAAAACAAGTCTAGCATGTTCAGCAGAGCAATGTTTACAGTACAATGTTTACTGTTAAAAAATACTGCTGTAACATGAAGCTCTATTAATTGAGATTGGTTAAAAATATTATAATTATATCATGGAATATCATGCAGGCATTAAAATTATGCTGTAATTTATCTTTGTTACAAAGCAAGCTCACTATAATACGAAGTGGAAAAAATTTACACAGTGGTAATCATTGTATAATTCCATCTTAGTAAAAGTAAAATTATCTATAGGAAAAAGTGTGCATGTGTGTACACACACACATCTCTAAATGTATAATAGTTATCTCTGGATGGTGGAGTTTTTAGCTATCTTTTTTAATGTTTATTTTTAAATTTATTTTTATTTTATTTCTTTTTGGCTGCATTGGGTCTTTGTTGCTGTGTGCAGGCTTTCTCTAGTTGTGTTGAGCGGGGGCTACTCTTCATTGCGGTGCGGAGCTTCTCATTACAGTGGCTTCTCTTGTTGCAGAGCACAGGCTCTAGGTGCGTGGGGTTTAGTAGTTGTGGCTCAGGGGCTCAGTAGTTGTGGCACATGGGCTTAGTCGCTCCGCGGCATGTGGGATCTTCCCAGACCAGGGCTTGAACCCGTGTCCCCTGTATTAGCAGGCAGATTCTCAACCACTGTGCCACCAGGGAAGTCCCTGGGAATAATGTTATATACCCAGGGAATAATGTTTATTTTTCTAATAAACATTAATGTATTATTTTTATAGTAAGAAAATACAACAATATTATTTCCATGATTTTTTTAAAAGCACATAAAAACTAAGAATTCATCCTAAAGTGTTTCTCAACCTTTTTCTCATCACTATCCCCTAAGGAGCCTTTTAAAGACATATTTTCCAAATTACTCCTGCCATGAAATTTTAATGCCACAGATATATCATATATCTGTTTATGTACTGTACGTACATCTGCTTTATACATAAAAAGGGTATGATTTTTTTGATCCTCAAGAAGCAGTCTACCTTGGGGCAATATTTTTCCTGTTAATAATTATGTTCTAAAAGGACACTAAGAGTGTGTGTGCAGTGTGATTACTTAGTCATCCTAAACTTACTCAGCCTTCTAATTAATTTCTTCTTTTGCCTGATTTATTTTATTCTTTTACATCTACGTGTCATCCAGCACCTCAAAGTATTCTACTGTCCAAATTCTCTTCAGCCTCCAATTTTCCTGAGAGGCTGAGGGTTATAACATGAGTCTGGTAGACTCATACATTCTGTCCAATCTTGCTTCCTGTCCTTTTTAATAGCTGTTATGCCCAATAACAGACCCAATACAAGTTCTGCATTCTAACCTCCATCTGGTCTGCTTTTCAAGGAGAGCTGAAATCCATAGGGCAGGCAGTCAGGAAGAGCAGGCTGGAACCCTCAGGCATAAGCTGAAGTTCTCTCCACAGGCAAACTTTCTTCTTGTTTAAAGAAGCCTCAGCTCTGTCCTCATGCCCTTTTACTTGAGTAAATCAGGCCCACCCAAAATATCAAGGATAACCTCCCTTACTTAAAGTCAGCTGTTTATGGATTTCATCACATCCATAAAATACCTTCACAGCAACACCTAGATTCATATTTGAATAACTCAGACTGTAGCCTAACAAAGTCAACACAAAATTATCACAGTCTATCCTTTGTCTTCTGGACACCCATATGCATCCCATTAAACCTTAAAGACAATAACAAGGTCATACTTCCACCCAAATCTATAGAACTATCCTGTATTCAACCGAAAATGAAACGGAGTAGGACTCTGTGGTCATTCCCCCTCCCCCCATGTCCTCCACCTGCCTTTTGTCTGTAGAAAAACTTTAGCCAAAGAATAAGTTTAATCAGAGAAGTGAGAAAATGCAGAAGCAAAGAAAAGGGGTCAAACAGGACAGAACAATAATAGTTTAGTCAGTAAACAAAGTCAATGACCTTCAGTTCCTCCTTAAGGGCCACAGATAATATTGTGAGCTGTATCCTGTGAGCTGTCTTATAGATACTGAAACCCTCACCAGGTGGAAGAAGTTAACTGCACGATGACCAGATGGTAGCCATGACATAAGCTGCCACAATTCTGAGAGCTGGTCTCAAAGAAATGGGAGCAAACCAACCCTGGAACTGAAGACTAACTGTACTTAAAACAATCAGATGATGCTGATCAGATCACCGCAGGACCAATGTCAAGATGACGGTCAGAGCTGATGGTGCCGTTTCTGCACGTAGCTCCCTCCCTCCGTGTATAACAGCTCTTGCCCACTGATGGTCAGTGGGGGAAAGTCAGCCTTTGGACACGAGTCCCCCCACCCCACCCCGCCAGGTTGCTGAAATAAAACAAACTTTCCTCCCTACCAACCTTGCCTCTTTATTGGCTTTAGCGCGGCAAGCAGCTGGACCCACTTTCGCTAACAGTTTTTGGCTCCCAACGCGGGGCTGCTGCACTCTCGCGATATCTGGCTTCTGGGATTCTGCCAGCAGAGCTGCCGCCATGACGACGCGCCGGGGTGGCTGTGAGGAGCCCGGTTCCTGTGGCTCGCTGGCCCCGAGAGGGGGTGTTTGAGGGGACGTTCCTAGCAGCTGCCGAAACCGTGTGTTTCGGGGATCCTCCCTGTTTCTCCCCTGCTTGGCGCTGGCGGCCAACGTATGCTTTTCCGTGGTGGAATAGAAACATGCATCTGGACGAGCCGACGAGCTTCAAGACCAGGTAGGTCGACCCGTGTGCACCTGGGCTAACTTCTCTTCTGAGCACAAAGTGCTATTTGGGCCTTTTGCTAATTGGTTTTGATGTGTGTCTGATCTCGGTTGGCCTCAGCCTGCAGCGGCTGGAAGCAGGGTTTTGGTTCCCGGCCAGAGATTGAAGTCAGGCCGTGGCAGTGAGAGCGTTGAATCCTAGCCGTGAGACCACCAGGGACCAGTGGCCAGTGACAAGGCCCTGGCCCGTCAGCTGTGTAGAAGTGAATTTCCACGGAGAGACAGAAAGTAGTGAAACAAGTAGAATGTTTATTAGGAAAAAGAGTACGTGTGCACAGGCACATGGGCGGGCTCAGAGAGAGAGTTGTGCCCGCGTGGTAGTTTGAATCACTTATATGGGGCATTTCTTCCAGTTTTCTTTTGGACAGTCATCTTGCTGTGCCTGGTTCTGAGTCCGTCGTTGGTATATCTCAGGGTCCTCGCGTGTGTTTGCACCCATCTCTTAGCCAAGATGGATTCTAGTGAAGAGGCCTGTGGGTAGTTGACGTCACTTACTATGAGATGATGTCCCCCCTCTTTTGAACTCTGAGGACCCTTTCTGCACAGGTGAAGTTGGGAAGGGTTCCTTGACTTCGAGAATGAGGAATATGTGGTCTTTTGTCTCTCATCTGGGCAGGACTCAGCTCCTCTTGCTTCCCGCTGCTCAGTCTGGGGCCCATCTGTCTCCTGCCTCATGTCTACCATTGAGGACTGTTTGTGCGAATTGAGCGTCATTTGGGCATTTTTGCAATTGGTTCTGACATGTGTCTACCGTCAGGGACCGTTTGTGTTGGGCGAGTGTTTGTTTGGGACTCCATATTGGTCATCCTCTCCTCTGGTTTGTGACAGTTCTATCTTTTGGTGTGTGAATGTGTATTCCATTTGTGTGATTGGTATTCTTGTTGCCTTTTGTACAGTGAGAAATTCAGGTTCGATTCATTAAAAAGATTTTAACTGTGAAACTATGACTTTAAAAAAATGATCTTTTTAAACACTGTGTGGCCACCAATAGTATTCTTCAAACTCCAAAAAGATTGGTTAAGATGAAACTCCTTTGAATTCCAAAACTGTTTTTTTTTTTGCATATGCAGTTAGAGAAAGCTAGCTTGATAGAATATTTTACTTTCTTCAGAATTCTGACCCTGTGATAATAAAAATATGCCTAGGAGAAATCTTGAAGTTAACTCTTACCATGTCCTTGAAATACAAACACAGCCCACTTTGCCTGAGACTTCAGCCTTGGGTTAATTACTAAAACTTCAAGCCAGGGGGAAATAAAGAGAAAAGAGGGCTTGGGTTTATTAAACACACATCTTGTACCACATAAAAGAGAAATTGTGCTATAAAAAAAATATATGTTTTTAGAGGTTATGGAATATGTTTTTAAGTTTGCCAGTCAGAAAATGCTGGTATAACAGTTCAATTACTTGTTTCTTGGTTTTGTTAAGGTTTTCAGGGATTAAAAACGTAACATGTAAAAATGATGAGGGAGGCATTTCAGTGTGTAAAGCAAGTTGTATATGTGTTGTTGGCAAGAGAAAATATAAAAAATGGAGATTTTTTGTTGAGGAAAAAAAGGAGAATAATTTTGTCCTAGGGCTGGTTGCTTATGTATGGGAAAAGTAAGGGACAAATTAATGTGGATTCAGAAAGTGATAAAAGGTTCATGAAAAAGGGACTTCAGAAAAAGAATCTTGTACATTGTCAGAATTAAGATTAGATTGAGGGACTTCCCTGGTGGTCCAGTAGTTAAGACTTTGCCTTCCAATGCAACGGGTGCAGGTTCAATCCCTGGTCAGGGAGCTAAGATCCCACATGCCTCATGGCCAAAAACTAATGGGGTTAAAGAACTGGGCTGATAGCAGCAGGATGATGAGACACAGATATTAGAGGCCAGGTGGGAGGTATGTAGCCATCAGGAGCCATGTGAGCATGAAGACCTTAGTAAGTGGTAAGATCAAAGGAGAGCCAGGGTGGCCTAGCTCCATGCTTGTTCTACACTGGAAAACCAGTGGCCAGATCTGATGTGTGTGTCTTCCTCTGCAGACCAGGCTCTAAGAGTATTCCACCCCGATACCAGAAGTAGGGGCTTGTTTCCACCAGTTCACCTCCAGTATTAGAAACAAAGGCATATGTAATTTTTGCCTTCTTCTCCTTCATTTTCATTCTTTTCTTCTAATAATATTGATAATAATAAAACCACAACAATGGCTTTATCTTGATTAGGAGATAAAATACAATAATTTTGAGAACTAAAACACTTTTGCAGCAGGTCAGCGATGCTCAGGAAAGTTGGGTTAAATTTCATTTTTTAACTCATAATCTATACATATGTTTTAAAAACAGACATTTGTTCTCCTTTCCACATCTCCCAGGGAGAAATGATCACAAACAGCACTTTGCGAAATTCCCTGCGCATCTGTGGGAAGAGGGAAAGAGAGAGGGAGGATGGGGGAGGGGACTGAATTATCACAAAGCAGCTTCTTTCGGCCTTGCCAGGGAAAGCCACAAGAATTTGCCAGAAGACAATCTTCCTGAGGGACTAACTCACTGCTCACTCTTCTCTCATGCCCTGCAGTCTCCTTGTTCATGGTACAAACATTGTGTTCATATGTTCTCTGATGCTTATAGTTGTGAGTTATTTCTATGGATGGGGTTGAAGGACCCAATTAATCATGCCGCTCTCTCCTCTGGGCTCTGAAATTAAGAACATGCACAAAAGAAGGATGGGAAATCAATGTGTGAACTTTTCTTCTCTGCTTGCACCTGTGGCCAAGTGGGCTTCTTAGAAGCGTTTCCTTCTTTAAGTTGAACAAACTCACTGCATTCCGTGACTGCAGGCTGCCCCCATGGGTGGGTCTACCTGAGTGTGTATTTTGATTGGAAGAGGCAGGATTGAAAAGCGATAAAGGCAGCTTGTAGAGGAGTGCCGCCCAAGAGAGTCAAAGAGATGTGCCCTTTATGAGTAGCCATTTTTACTGAGTTCACCAGTCCTGAAGAAAATAGGGAATAATACCTCAGTCTCCCACTGCCTCACCAGACGTAGAGAAGAGCCAGTGAGAAGTGGAGAGCAAGCGACTTTCTCCCACTATTTCCTCAGGAAGGTGGGAGTCTTGGTAAAATTCCCTATTTTATGGGCCAGCAGGAACTTTGGAAAAGGAAGAAAATGATTCTTCTACGGCATACAAGTGTTTCCATATAAATTTAATCCATTTATTCATTCAACAGTTATTGAAGTTCTACTGTGTGCAAGTGATCCAAACACAAATAAGACGAAACACAGTACATCTGTTCACCATTTTGTAATGTAATATCCCACCTCATCCAGCCGTTAACTCTCAATTCTCTGCAACCCCAAATGCTAAGCCTATTTGGTCTTTTAAAAGGTGGAGGAAATGCCTACCTGAAAGCATGCCCATTACTGTGTTACCAAAAAAAAGCATTATACTAATTTGTGTAAGACACAAAGTGGCTGATTTCATAAATATGATACCGTGGGAATCTTCAGTTTCAGAAAGAATCTCTACAGAAGGAAAGGGAAGGAGACCTACTAACAAGGGAAACGTTAAAGTTGATGGGACAGTGGGAGAAAAAGAAGTAAAAACTAGTAAAAACTTATTACCAGGAGGAAGTAGTGGTAGTTCCCCCTACTAGGAAAAACATCAGGCTGGACTCTTGCTGGAAGTGACCTCTATTGTCTCCAAATGTTAATCCCTCTTTCAGCACAGTAAAATCATTGATGTGTATAGTGATTATCCTAACACCAAGAAAAGGCTAACTTATTTAGAGTATTTTTGTTTTCTAAGGGAGTATATAATGTTTTAAGACATTTTATAGGAAAACTATTTAAAAAATAGAAACAACTTTCAGTTTTATGGAATATATGCTCATGTAAAATTATTTCCTGACTGGGCTGAAAAATTAAATGTACTTGGATCACTTGCACATAGTAAAACTTCAGTAAGTGTCGAATGAATGAATAGATAAAATTGATATGGCAATACTTGTATGCCATAGAAGAATCATTTTCTTTCTTTTCCGAAGTGGCACAACTCTGAAGTCATAAAGGAAAAGTTTAATCAATTTTATTATATAAATATTAATATATCTGCATGATTAAAATTCCAGGTAGAGCTGGTTCCTACACCTTTACCAGCACTGAGGCCTGAACATTTCAACTATGTAAAAATGCTTAGAAAGGAATAGAAATATAAAAATAAGATCACATGGCTACCTCTTGGTAGTATGGGTAATTTTTTGTTTGTTTATATTATATTTACACTCAGAAAAATTTCTGAAATTATACCATTAATGGGGAAATAAAATTTTTACTTCCTGGATAGGTTTGATTGGCATATGCTTTAAACAAAAGTGTTTTCACAGCTAACCCTTTTCACAATCTTGAAGGTGATCTGGGAGCAAAAAAAAGTGGGGGCAGGCATCGGACATGGCCCCATAGTTAGGCCCATTCTTTCTGTTAGCCTATTTCTGTAACAATAAAAGAGTGAGCTGAACTATGATGTTCATGAAATTTATTTAAACTAACACAGTGTTTGGAAGGTATACAAATATTCCACTAAAACTAATACTGATATAAAAGCAGAATAGGTAGCTTTTCTTTATGATTCTTGTTGTTTGAGGGAAGTTAATCTTGAAGTCAATTCTTGGGAACAATGTTTACTTGTTAGTAATCAAAGAAATGCAAAGTAAAAAACAATGTGATACCTTCATTTGCTTATCGACTTGTCATTAATTTAAAATAAAGGTAATCCTTCTGCTTTTGGGACTTCTGTGAATGGGCCCTCTCATCCTCTGATCACAGGAATATAAACTGGGTCTACTTTCAAAGAATAATTTGACATTACAATCACTTTTTATACATTAGAATCCTACCTCTATAAAAAATTATATAGCAAGATCTTAAAAGACTACCCACCAAAATGTTAGTAGTAACCATCTCTGAGTAGTGGGAGGAAATATACTTTAATATTCTTTTCATTTTAAAAAATTATTTCCATAGCAAAACACTGAAATCAACCCAGGTGCCCATCAACAGGAGAATGAATGAATAAACTGTAGAATAGCTACAGAACAGACTCTCATAAGGTAGCCAAAATGAACTACTACAGTGACATGTAACAATATGGCTAAATTTTAGTTAATTGTATTAAATGAAAAATTAAGTTGAAAAGGATTGTGTTTAGCATGGATCCCTTTTTTACATTTAACAACCTTAAAAACATTAGGAAATATATATGTGTATCAGGGCTTTCCAGAGAACCAGGACCAGTAGGATGTTTGTATATACAGGAGGCGATTTCTTATAAGGAATTGGGTCCTGTGGTTATGAAGTCTGGTAAGTCCAAAATCTGCATGCTGGGCTGCCGGTTGGAGACCCAGGAGAGTCGATATTCCAGTCTGAGTCTGAAGGCAGTCTGCTGAAGAACTCCCCCTTGCTTGGGGAGGCTGGTCTTTTTTGTTCTATCCAGACCTTCTGCTGAGTTGGATGAGGCCCACTCACATTGGGGAGGGCAATCTGCTTCACTGAAAGTCCATCAGTGTAAATGTTAATCTCATCCCAAAACATCCTCAAAGAAACACCCAGAATAATGTTTGAACAAATAGCTAATCGCCCTGTGGCCCAGCCAAATTGATACATAAAGTTAACCATCACAATGTGTGTGTATATGTATATATATAAAACACACACACACGTATATAAAGGCAAGGAAAACATACA